>NC_050080.1:22065113-24565113 GCF_009764565.3 Dermochelys coriacea
AATATTATGTTGGTACACAATGCTCCTAGAATAAAGCTAGCACCTGCAAGAGAGCATCCTGCCATACTTGCAATTCAGTGTCATATTTACATAGCTATGCATCCAGAATCAGGCATTATTGTTCAGCTTGCCTAATGCATAAAGCCAGGATGATCTGATGAGCAGAAAATGCTGTAACAGTACAGTAGGTTTTCCAGTTTTCCTCTGTATATTTTATCAAGCCTACAGAACCCACTGAGTTGGAAAGACCAGGGCCCCTAATTAATGCAATAATCTAACAATGAATAAATCAGTGTGTCCTGCAAAGTCTCTGGAGTCCTCCAGGCCTATACACAATGCAATTGTAAGACAAAGGGAAGGAAGGCAGGGAAGTCCTAAAGATTAATCAGATAATAAGGGAAATTCCTTAGTTCTTAGCACAAGGCCTTCCCCTCCTTTCCCCCCACCCCACCTCTCCAAGAATCCACAGAAACAGCAGAGCCCCTGACCCTAAGTGAAGATAATGTTGATGCCTTGACCACAGCAAGATGTACAACAAACACAACTTTATCTCCCATCACCATATGTAGGCCCAGAATCAATAAGCACTCATCACTTAGACATCTCACAGGAAGGAGCTGTGAGTGGCTTATGCAGAAATCCCCTTCATGAGTTCAAAGGTCACATAAGCAAGGCCTGGGCAGAAGCAGGAAATACACGTACCCATGTATGAATCTGGATTTTGGCAACCGTAATGTTACAAATGGCTGAAAAGGAAAACACTTGATTTTGACCATGTTTGTTTTTTCTTGTTTGTTGAGTTCTCTCCTTGAAGACACAGTTTGAGAAGGATTTCATTTGTGTGTGTGTGTGTGTGTGTGTGTGTCTTTTCCTGTAGGCCTGGCAGGAAAGAGACACCAAAAGAAAAGAAAAAAAAAAACCCCAAACACTCCACCTCCTGATGCTGGAAACATCTGGTTTTTCTTATGTGCTTAACATCTCTAGAGAGGGGTTGTTTTTTTTGGGTCCTTCTTGCCAATAAATTCAATACTTTTTGCTGAAATATATGGGAGCAGGAAATATATATTAAAGGTTAAGTATTCCAGTTTCAACTCAATCTTGGGTTATTAACAGCACAGTTTTGCTGAGAAGAAGCAATGTGATAGCCTAATATTTGCTCATAAAAACTCTCTCTCAGTCACAGCATTATTTGTGATTGTCGTGCAATTGAGAACCATCAAACAATAATAATAATAATTAATAATAAAAAGAAACCGGTATAAATGATCAGATATACAGACTAGTTAGTGGCTAAATTTTGGCGTAAGTGTAATTCAAGTTATAATAATTATTATGCTGCTTCAGTTAAAACTGGGATGAATTTAATTTAATTACTTTTTATGTCATGCCAATCACTGAGATATCTGGACACCTATTGCCATCAATCCCTATGAATATATATATCTCTGTGTATAAGTGTGGAGAATTCTCCATCTCAATGTATGTATGACCCACTGGTCCCTCTCTGTTCCTGGTGCAGAGAGAATTTGAGTGCTGGCTAAGGAAGCTCAGCTTTTTAGCTCAAGCTATAGCAGCTTGTACTTTTAGATATGGAGGTTCAATCTCCATATTCAGTTTCTGGTGTGGGGTCCATCGCACATGCATGCAGAAGGCAGCCGCCATTTGGATGGCTCTCAACATGCAAGGATAGGAAGCCAGCCACCACTGCCTACAGTGCTCTACAGCCCAAAGAGGTTTATTTGAATAGGGAAAGGGCATATTCTGCATCAGCTACTGGGTGAGAGGCTCCATTGCAGGGAGAACAATCTGCATCTTTAGAACAGGTGTAGCTGACCACTGATGAACATTCTCCTGAAGCATCCTTGAGGGGTTAGTATCTGCTCCTGTCTTCAACAGGCGTGATTCTAGCTATCCTTGCTGGCATGTACTCTCATATAGCTGTGGTATTAGAACCGTAAAAGGCTTTGATTCAGCAACATAAATGCCTACCCTTAAACACTGACTTCAGTGGAACAACCCGCATACTCAGAGTTAGATATTAGGGCCAAGATTTTCAGAAGTGACTACTGGTTTTTGGGTCCTCAATTTTTGGGTATCCAACTGGAGACATTGTAAAAGGGCCTGGTTGTCAGAGGGATGATGCTCAGCACTTTTTGAAAACCAGGGTCCTTTGGGGCATCAGAAGTTGGGCCCACAAAGCCACTAATCACCTTTGAAAATATTGGCTTAGGGCTGGTCAAAACTTTTCTTTTTAATTTTGACATTTCAATACAGCTTCCATTTCACAGGAGTTTAAATGGATCCATTTTCCAGTATTTCAACATTTTTCATGAAATTTTTAATCAATTTTTTATTGAAAATGTTATCAAAACCGTTATGGAAAATTTTCACGTTTGGACAACTGGGTTTTGAAGGCAAAATTTGGATAACCCCTTCAAAACTGGTTTTAGCATCATTTTCAGTAAAATTTTGATTAAAAACATTAAACAAAGACAAGTTTTTTTCATGAAATTTTTCGTTGTTGAAAACAAGCTGTTTTTAGAGAAAAACCATTTTGTTTGAAAACTTTCAAGCAGTTCTATTAGATATGTACTTGTGTGTCTTGATGAATTAGGACCATGGAATCAGACGCTGAACACCAAGGCTGTACATGCTATCTATCATTTATATTTCAAGGGCTTGTACTTTTTTGTCTTTATGTCTTTTGGGTGCTTTTTAAATGTACCAGGGAACCCCACAGACTTTTTAAATGACTTAGGTAGCTGTTTATGGGTCCCAAATAATATAAAAGCTGGACACCTCACTGTATCTTGATAATGGAAATACCACAAGAAGACTAGTTCTCATTATTTTGGCCCCCTCAGTGGCTACCTAAGGCATTAGAAAACACAGTGGAAAATATGATCACAAACCCACAAATATCAAGATATTTGGCTGAATTGGGGTTTACTCACATGTGGCTATTTTGGATTTATTCTGGTTTCTGCAGAACGCATGTGCATAGATCTTGTTACAGCTTCAGTTATACTCATGGTGACAGAAGAAATGTTTCTTTGATGAGTAAGCAGGTTCTCCTCAATCTTTTGTTTACGGTAGGTCTCTTCTAACACTGGACCAGTTTTTCCAAGAGCAGCCTCCCTCTTTGTGACCACAATTTGTGCTTGCAAAATTTGCATCCTCATTTTGTACCTACAAAAATGAACCACGTGCTCAAATCTGATTATGTATGCCTCTAGCTATTAAATCTATATTTGTTTTTGTGTGAGTAAAATGCAGGTACAAATTCTACCCACAAGTTACACCCATGAAAAGGCAGGTTGGGTCCATGAAAATATACTCCAGTGGGTGAAACTCAGAAGCATAGGTAAGATCTGGTAAGCGACCAGAAGCTTGGATGCTAATCTGAAGTTTATCTGATTCCCTAATTTGCAAAACTGGAACTTGATCCTGAGCCCATCTGAATCAATGAGAACTTTGCCATTGATTTCAGTGGGAGCAGGCTCAGAACTTTATACTGTAAAGTTCTTGAAGTCAGGCTTCCTTGCAATTTTTCCAGCACTTCTGCCTGTGTTCCTGACTGAAATAGCCTTTCATGTGGTGTTTTGACACTTCAAACTCATTTGCATATCATTTTTAATAAATATTGTTAATCACAGATCAGTTCTCACAATCACAAGACTGGCTTTTATTTTCCTTGTCAGTTAAAGGCTTTGTCACGCTGCTTTTTTTTTTTCAACACTATGTAATTACACCAATGGAGCTATACCTGTACAAGAAACCCCCTAGTGTAGGCATACTGCACTGGTGTTAAAAGCGATTTGGCATTGGTGCTGCTTACACTGGTTTGAAACAGAGGTAAACTGTGGCCATGTAAGACAGTTTTTACGCCAGTGCAGCACATCTACTTTAGGAGTTTTCACAACGTTGGTGTAATTGGCTTGATGGAAAAATCCCCAGTGTAGACAAGGCCTAGTAGAAATTGTTGTCAAATAAAACCCATAATCAATGTAACATCAATGCATTGTTTGATTTGGTGGGTAGTTTTTTATCAAGAGGAGAAATTTAAGATCAGATGACATAAAACCTGCCACTTGCCATCCCATGACATTCCTAAATGTGTCCAAATAAAGTGCAGTAGATTTGCTCCTTTGAAAATGGACAGGGCAAGGAAAGATGGATTCAGAGGAATCAATGGACTAGGGATGATCAGCAATAGCAGACCAGGAAGATGCAGAGGCCCACTGGGATGGATGAGAGAGGAGGGAACAGTGGTAGTTCTACTATCCAAAGCGTAAAGGAAAAAGTCTCCTCCCTAATCCACCTCACGGATCTCTGGTGCCTTGCTAGATACCTTGCTGTGAGGTTCACAGTGTATAGCACAGAGAAGAATTTTGCTCAACATGTGGTAACTAAAATATTTATGAACTTCAATTTAATACTGCTTACCTGGAGTGGGAACCATTGCAAAAACATTTACCATGCCATGGTATTTGATTTCAACTTATGTTCATGGATGGTTATTTATTATTAATTGTCTTTTAATTATAATCACACCACATGGTGGATTTATCAGTTATTCATTTTCAGCATTTAAATTAAAAGGTGTTTTTTTACACACCTATATCTGTTTGGTAGTCATGGTTTTAAGAATGACTGAATGGAAATCAAAGGCCAGATTTTACCTGGAGACATAGAATGCCAAGTTTCAGTGCAGACAGATTTTTTCCAGACAGATTTTAAATCCCAGAAAATAAGAGTTTACAGTGGAAATGCTGAAGCAGCTTCAAGTGTTGTAAAAGCCCAGAATTCATCATGATGACGTAGGGCCAGGAATTGTTAATGAAAAAGTTCCATGTTTCCCCACACAAAATAGAGTATAAGGGCTTTGTTAAAAGAGGCCTGAGTATTTCATTTTACCACTACATGAAGGACAACACTTTACCAGAGAGCCCTGATCATGGACAATGCATCTGAATCTCCACTAGGGGATGACCATACTAAAAGGGACAGTGATTAATGCATTCTCTGCTGAGTGATGTATCTGGCCTATGCTTCTGGAGAATGTGCCTCCATTTCTATTGACTGCAGGGTCAAAAGATTTCCACATGAATTTATTACTGACGAAAATAAGGAACGAATGGCTTTGGCTGGGACCACTGTGCAGCAGATGTTGTAAGCTTCTGATATGTACAGTCAGCATCCCTTAATACTACACTGAACTACCTAGAACACACTAGTCTCATGGAATCATGTGATGTGAAGGAAATAGTCACTGAAGACTCCGATCAGGCCAGAAAATCACATTTGATTACTCAGCTGTACCCAGTTCTCTAGAAGGAAAGGAATTGCTTAATGCTATTCCTCCCCTCCCCCCAGTAAAACTCATCTTTCCTTTTTGTTTGAATTGGTAGGTTGTGGAGATTCCCCTGTGCTGTGGAGTTAATTGGGAAGCACTTTCATTCAGCAGTCAATGGTTAAATGGGATGATATTCTAAAGCTCTGCTTTGCTCATCCTTAATAGGCACTCAAGCACTGAATTTAGAATAGCGTTTGTTAAGAAAAAAATAGTGAAAGGGAAGGCTGGCAAAGAAAAATGGTATGCTCTGGAATTACATGCAGCTGGGTGTCACATCACAGAGCAAGTCTGAACCATGTATGCGCATGTGAGAATTTGTAGTAGTCTGTAGGTTGGCAAAAGATCTGGCAAACTGACCTGAGAAATCTAATAGGGGCCTCCTGATTTTTCAGGACCCTTCTTAATGCTTTATAAATGGGACAGGGTCAAGCTGCAACATTTGGATCCCGATCCAGATTTTAAACATCCCAAAGTCAGGGTCTCAGGGGTGGGTTTCTGATTGGGATGTTGGTTTGATCCCTTATAGAAATAGGGACCACCTGAAGAACATGGATACCGAATTTAGTTTGGATTTTGAATTCCCCACCACATTTGGGGGAGATTCTAGGTTATAGATCCCTTGCAAAATTCAGAGCCGGGTTCAGATTTCAAATGTCCCCCAGTCTCCCAAGGCCTGTCTTTGCTTCCAAATGCACAGAGTCATGCTACTAATGAACACGGCACATGTTCCATGTTCCAAGCATAGGTCGCTTTTTGTATTGAAAAAATCAGCTCTGCTGTTGAGGTACCTTCGCAGGCCCGCCGACAGCAATTTTAGGCCCCAGGGCAGAACAGTCAATGGGCCCCCTAGAAAGGCCTGCCTGACATTTGGGCGGTGCTGTGCCTGTGTTGGCTGGTGCCCAGTGAGCGGCTGGCAGCGCTGGGCACACTCTTCCGGCATGGCCAGGACTTCCACACGCCTGCCTGGTTGCCTTCGCTGCCGCTGGTACTACCCCGCAAGCGCCTAGGAGCCCTGCAGCCGACTTGGGCGATTTAAAGGGCCCTGGGCTCGTGGCAGTGGCCAGGGATCCCAGTGTTCCCTCTAATTTTTCCCACCCATGTGCGGAATGAATTTTTTTCTGTGCACCAAATGGAAGTGATGTGTGACATATCACCTCCATATTGGTGCACATAACAAAATTCATGTGGTGGGGTGAGGCTGAGGGGTTTGGAGTGTGGGAGGGGGCTCAGGGCTGGGGCAGAGGATAGGGTGCAGGGGGGTGAGGGCTCCGGCTGGGGATGTGGGTTCTGGGGTGGGGCTGGGAATGAGGGGTTTAGGGTACAAGTTGTCCTGGGGCTTCATCAGGGATAGAGGTCTCCCCCCAGCTTTCTCTGCCCACAGCAGCACCTGGGCGGGGGAAAGGGGGAGAGGCTCCTCTCCCCGCTGCAGCAACTCCAGGGCTGGGACTGCAGGATAGGCACCCCATCCCTGACCCCAGCAGGTCCAGGCCAGGACTGGGTTCGGGCCAGGGGAGGGACACCCTGGCTGTGCCTGGGTTCGGGTGCCCCGGCCACAGCAGGTCTGGGTTACCCTGCCCCTGTAGGTTGAGGGCCGGACTGGGCTGGGGGAGTGGCCTTTTAAATCACCCAGGCCCTAGGGCAATTGCCCCCTCCCTCCCTCCTCCCCCCCGGTCGGCAGGCCTGTCCCTTTTTAAAGAGGCTTACTCTATATCTCCCTGCACTCAGGGTAGCTTCAAGTTCGGCTGCAACTGGGTCCCCAGAAAAAAAGTTTGAAAACCACTGCTATAGACCATCAAATTAGGAAGAGAAAGTGAATGAGTCATTTTTAGAACAGAAATATACAAAACACAAGCCTGGTAGTAATGGGGGACTTTATCCACACATCTGTTAGAAAAGTACTATGGCAAAATACAAAGTTTCCAATAAGTTCTTGGAATGTACTGGGGACAATTTTTTGTTCCAGAAAGTGGAGGACGCAACCAGGGGGGCAGCCGTTTTAGACTTGATTCTGACCAATAGGGAGGATTTGGTTGTGTCTCTGAAGGTGGAAGGCAATGTGGGTGAAAGAGGTCATGAAATGATAGATTTCATGATTCTAAGGAAAGGGAGGAATGAGAGCAGCAGAATAAGGACAACTGACTTCAAAAAAGCGGACTGTTAACAAACTCAGAGAACTGGTAGGAAGGTCCCCATGGAAGAAAATCTAAGGGATGAAGGAATTCAGGAGTGCTGGCAGTTTCTCAAGCAGACAATATTAAAGGCACAACTGTATACTATCCTATGCAAAGGAAAGACAGGAAGAACCATCCAATATGTCTCCATCAGGAGCTCTTTAAGGACTTGAAAATCAAAAAGAAATTCTACAAGAAGTGGAACATGGACAAATTGTTCAGGAGAAGTACAAACGACTATCGCAAGAATGTAGGAAAAAACCAGGAAGGCTAAGTGACAAAATGAGTTCCACCTAGCAAGGGACATAAAAGGCAATAAGAAGAGGTTATTTAAAAACATTAGGAGCAAGAGAAGATTAAGGACAGTATAGGTCCACTGCTTAGTGGAGAAGGATGGTTAATAACTGATGACATAAACACCTCAGTCTTCTTGAATACCTATTTTGCTTCAGTCTTCAAAGACTGACCAGGGCCTTCATGCTAAGAAAAAGAACCTGTAAGACTATGTGTAACTTGCCATCTGTTGACTCCTTCCACACCAAGCGCTACAATGGTTTGAATCCCGGGTGTGTGAAACAGCCACCTGACTTTTCATTCTCCATTCCTATGATTGATATCAACCAAAAGCTCTTGCTGACAGTTCCCATATTTAAACTGCAGGGGGCTGAACTTGTGGCATGCCCAGGACTCCTGTCTACACTAGGGAAGTGGTTGACAGATTTCACTCTGTTGCTAACTAACCCTGGTCTAAGACATGGTTTTAAAATGCAAGAGTTTTGAAAAAATACCTCTAGTATTGATCAGTGTGGAGGTGCTAAACACTGGCATTTCCTTCCTTGAGTCTTCAGGGCGGGTTGCATGGCTCACACATTATCTCAGGCTATTGCCTGAGGGTTGTTTTTGTAGGGGTAGGATTTGGAGGGGGCTCAGTTTTCTGATGGCCTGGGTAGTTTTCTTGGAGTCTCTATGAGCAGACACTGAACCAGTTAGTTTATTTTAATGGTTGATTGGTAGCTGATGCACACATTCCTGGAGCTGACAACAGTCACAAGTTATCAATTAAAAAATAAAACCAATTAATTAATTAAATAAAATACATCCCCAGCCACAGCTCTTACCCACTCACATAAGAAGTAGTCATCATGGCATTAATAATGACAATCAGGGACACTCACCTGTGACTCTGAACCATGCCCTTCCTGGGTGATAAAAGAGAGAGTAGAGAACACATGTAATCCGACCCTATGCCTTTTGATGAAGGAATCTACCCCTCACTTTAAAACATGCATTAGCCTGACCAGTGTTAAAGTAACCTTCTCTCATCAGCAGTGTGGTCCAGAGGCTGGACTAAGACTCAATCAAAAGATAGTCTCCCACACCATCTGCTTGTTGCAAGTGACTTGGCAGGCTTCAGGCCAGAGCAGAATGACTGCCCTGGTTTCTTCGATGGATGACCTCACCTCTTCATAGAAAAGTGCAGTATGTCTGCATTCACCCTGCTGGACCCTTCTGCAGCATTTGGTACCATTGATTAGTTAGTAAAATCTCTTTAAACTAAAACCAAACAGAAACCTCAGGCTCTGTTTGCTCTGTGTGGATGTCAATAATTCTGCTACTTGTAAGAGTTGAGATTTGTCCTGCTCTTGTCACAGTGATACTATCTGTATAAAGTATAGCTTGTGGTGCACTTCGAGATCCTTTGGGAAGGAAGGCACTACAAAGTACACATGTAAAATATAGTCATTAGTCGAAGCAGTAGTAATGGGGACAGTAATTGTTCTAGCATTAGTATTCAATGCGATGTAGTTCTGATCATCATCCTACTGATTAATACTTTATTTCACTGATTTATATTAAAATTGGGTCCAGACCATAACACCAGATCAGCACCCTAATTAATGATCCCACCACTGCCTACCACAAGGTTTCTTCCACCTTTCTCAGAAGTGTCTGGAGTTGGCCACTGTCAGTGACAAGATATTGGACTAGCTGGATCACTGGTCTGATCCAGTCTAGCAATGCCTGTGTTCCTATGAACTTCAGAATCTAGTTATATGTCTCCATATCCAGTTCTGAATCCAAATTCAGGCTTATCTTCAGTTGGAACAGGTACTTGATTGGATATTGCTTTTGGTATCCTTACCATTTGTGTATTTCAAGAGGCCTCTATATCTTCTTAGCAGCATTGACTTGAACCTTCTTACTCTGATTTCTTCAAGAGAAATTTGTTTCATAATAAATCTGTCAGAGACTATCTCCAGCTTCTTCACTAAAATGAATAGAACGGGTGTGTTTCCAATAGGGGCTGAATGCTGTAGAAATGCTGACATAGACAAACTGGCTTCTAAACCATTTCTTTGTCTGGAACTTGGTGAATGGAGAACAGGTGATACCAAAAAGCAGCAGCATCCATAGCATAAAAGCAAGCAGTGTTTATTCCATGGTTATGAAGGCACAGTAGCTGCATGCTATTTAATTATATGTTTTTTGCTCCTTCACTCTCATCTATTTGTAACCTTGACAATGACACGAACACACCTTGGCCTGAAGGCTTCTGTAGCCAGGATTGATTTCAGCTCTATCTACGTACATTCCTTCAGCCATAAGCTCTGTGCCATATTGCACAGAGAAAATGGACCCCAGGAGACGCCTTAAAAATAACATATGCATTACGTAAAGTGTACTATATTGTAAAAGGGTGGATTGCCATTTAAGAGTTAGAGTACTGGTGCCAGCCATCCCTGATGACTAAGGAGGCACACCTGAACGGGATCACCTAGTTCCCCTATAAAGAGCAACACAAAGTGATTGGGGGGGGGGGGGGGGGGGAGAGGAGATGTTCAGAGAGATCATAGGCTGCTGATAGTGAGTAGCTCCAGCAAAGAAGCATGGGACTGAGGCTACAGGCAGGAAAGGGATGGGAAGAGCCCTGAAAGGAGGATAAAAGCCTGGACTTGAGGAGACTTTATTTTGAACTGTTTTGGCTAGAAAGAAAGCAGGCTTCACTGGAGTAAGAAAAGACTCCAGTCATATAGGGCTGAGAGGAGCCTGACAAGGCAGGGAAGTGCTGGAGAGAGCAGACTTGGGGGTGAAGAGAAGCTCTGGGACTGAGATTTGTTTTCTGTTTTATGCCAATAAATTAGACTCTGATAGAAAGGATGTTACTGAACAGAAATGCTTATATGGAGTTCATTTGAGGAACCAAGAGGGAAACTGAGGTGAGAGGTCACTTGTAGGGCAGCCCTGAGGCCACAAGGGGGTGGCTGGAAAGTGGCCACTCATTGACATATATGAAATATAAATGAATGATTCCTTGTGTGAGCATTCTCTAATGAATGGTGAACACAGGGTGGTTGTAAGAGGTTATCACAGACATAGTTTGAAGTGGAAGTGATAAATGTACAGAATATCTGCTGGAATGAAGAGTTTATTCTTCATTGGGCCATCCAATACTCAGTGAAATATCACCTGGAGTTACAATAGGTTATTCTCATTCAATGACATGTTGCTTACATGTCTTGGGCCCAGGTGGCAAGGTTACAATTGGCCAGGAAGATTTCCTGTTCCTTGTTGGTTTTGTTTTGCCTCTGTTATGTGTATGGTTTAAAAATACATATAATCCATTGATTTGGAAGATGTGGGACTGGTCTGTAATATGTCTGCTACCTGTGAAATGTACAAGCTGCTTGCTGTTCATGATATTGTCCCTTTAAACAAGACACAAAAAGAAATCAACCATCTTCAGGATAATGCTGTTCTCATCAACATGCAAGGAGCTTGCTTGTCTGTCACATCGCCCACATCTTCTCAATCATTCCCTTTCATTTATCCTATTATGCCCCTATTTTAACTCATGCCGCTGCTGATATCAGTGACAGACAGAAGAAATCCATCTGAGCATCATTCCTTCTTCACTTCCCCACTGGAGATGCAATGTAGAACCATTCCAACTTGAACTGACTCAGAGGCATGCAACAATCTATACATGGCAGGAGGGAGGGGAAGGTTTCATATACCCATCAAAGGGGATATCTACACAGTAAGTAGCAATGAGTCTCAGAGCCCTAGTCAACAGACTTGGGCTCATGGGGTTCAGGGCTCACATTAAAAATAGATATTGTGGCTCGGGTTGGAACTTAGGCTCTGAAGCCTAGGGAAGTTGGTCGGCCTTAGCTCCTGAGCTCCAGCTGCAACGTCTACACAGCTATTTTTAGTGCAGTAGCCCAAGCCACATGAGCCCAAGTCTGTTGGCCTGGAGTCTGAGATTTGCTGCTACGGGCTGCCACTCGCTGGGTAGATGTACCTTAAGAAAACATCTACAATGCAGGGAAGACTGGAGAAATGGGATATGTTGCTGATTTTTTTTTTGCTTTAACCACTAACCTTGTGAGCAGAAGAGGCAGCAGGTTCCTTTACATGGGTTTGTAATTTGGAAGTCAGAATTACAAAAACGGCTAATGTTTTGTAGTTGGTGGGTCAGCGGCAGCAAGACAAAGTGAGTGTTATAATTACTATTATTAAATGATTATCACTATTTAGTTTATCTGTGTTGCCATAGCACCTAACAGCCCTGTAATGCTATGTACTGTACAAATACCTAACAAAAAGATGGCTACCCCAAAGAGCTTACAATCTAACTATAAGACAAGAGACACAATGTGGATACAATAGACTGATGGGAGATACACAGGGGCTTTCTGAGCAATGATTTTAGGGAAAATATCCCTTGCAGTGGTTTGGGTCAGAGTGGAGCAGAAAGCTGGAAAAAACACTGATCATACTAATCCACGCTAGCCAAATGGGATGGGGTACTAGCCAAACCCTTTGACATGGTGGGGAAGGCGACTGTGACAGAACATAGGCCCTTCAGTAGGGAAAGAATAACTTGTATGGATGGAAGAGACTGTGAGAAGACAAAACAAACAAAAATTCCCAGAACAAAGTTTCCAGTTCTTGCGTAAGAGTCTGAGGAAACACAATCCCAACTATACATATAAAATGATGGAGTCTAAATTAGCTGTTACCACTTAAGAAAGAGATCTTGGAGTCATTGTGGATAGTTCTCTGAAAATACCCACTCAATGTGCAGCATCAGTCAAACAAGCGAACAGAATGTTGGGACTCTTTAAGAAAGGGATAGATAATAAGACAGAAAATATCATATTACCCCAAAATAAATCCATGGTATGCCCACATCTTGAACACTGCGTGCACATGTGTTTGCCCCATCTCAAAAAAGATATATTGGAATTGGAAAAGGTTCAGAAAAGGGCAACAAAAATGATGAGGGGTATGGATTGGCCACCATATGAGAAGAGATTAATAAGACTGGGACTTTTCAGCTTGGAAAAGAGACCACTAAGGGGGGATATGATTGAAATCTATAAAATCATGACTGGTGTGGAGAAAGTAAATAAGGAAGTGTTATTTACTCCTTCTCATAACACAAGAACTAGGGCTCACCAAATGAAATTAATAGGCAGCAGGTTTAAAACAAACAAAAAGAGATTTTTTTTTCACAGAACGCAATCAGTCTGTGGAACTCTTTGCCAGAGGATGTTGTGAAGGCCAAGATTACAACAGGGTTTAAAAAAGAACTAGATAAGTTCATGGAGCATAGGTCCATTAATGGATATTAGCCAGGATGGGCAGGGATGGTGTCCCTTGCCTCTGTTTGCCAGAAGCTGGGAATGGGCAACAGGGGACGGATCACTTGATGATGACCTGTTCTGTTCATTCCCTCTGGGGCATCTGGCATTAGCCAGTGTTGGAAGACAGGATATTGGGATAGATGGACCTTTGGTCTGACCCAGTATGGCCACTCTTATGTTCTTTTGAATGAGCCAATTCTGGGTTAGTTCATTACCACCATTCTCTAATTCACACTATTTCACACATCTACAAGTGTGAAATAGTGTGATACATATAGCTTTGGACAACCCCATTCCTCTCTGGCATGTAAATACCCCTAAGAAGATCAGTTCAAGAGGCTAATTCAGATACTGTTTTCCAATTGATCTGGGTCAGTAAGAGCAACCCAACAGTTTCCAGGCATAATGTGCTATGATAACACTCCATTCTGTCAGGCTACACTTCAGAGCATGGTATTAACCCTATGTATTACGAACAGCTGGACCAAGTAATTTCAATGGACTCTCTATTATAAAATATCTCAGAGCACTCTGCTAATTGGATGGCTCAATTTGCTGGGCATTTCTTTGAAAAAGGAAATAATGATGGGGCGGGGGGGGGTTCTGTGTAGGTAAGCCAAGAGGTTGTAATCTTTCCATTCTAATGGGCATTTCACAACTGTCAATAATAATAATACCTAGCATTATAAGCTCTATCGATCCCCCTGTTCTATCTTAATATAATCTATTTATAGGCATTTCTAGACCACCTACCAGTTTAGGGTGAAATCCTGTTCCCACTGAAGTCAATGGGAATTTGGCCTTAGACTTCAATGAAGACAGGATAGAATCCACAGTATCTAGGCATTTTACAAGAATGATTTAAAAACAAACCAACAAAACCAGTGAAGCCTGACCAGGGATAGCTGAATTTCTCTTTAATAACAGTAGAGTGCACCTTCAAACCTCTTTACAAAACTCTCTGGACCAAGTTCACTCGTACCGGTACCACAAGCTGCCTTCCTACAAGGTGAATATCCTATGGGAGTGCAGTGGGCCAGGTTTATATGGGAAAGCATATCCGTCTGGTTCAACATTTACAGGAATCTTGTTGCTCTTGTGTTTAGCACTCCATGTATAATATTATATACAGTGCTTTGTTTCTTCACTCACATCAGAGTAAATTAGGGGCAATTTCACCATAGTTAGTGGAATGGCACCGGTGTAAAGTTGATGTAAATGAAATCTGCATCAAGCCCCGATACTTCAAAGTCTTTATAACCTGGAAAATAACCCTTGCTTGCCATTTTCCCCCCACCATATTCTAATCCCCTAACATGTGTCAAATTCTGTTCCATAAGTTATCCCTCTAATGTCAATGTGGCCACTTGTGGAGTTAGGTGCTACTCAGCATGAATAAGGGTACCAGAACCTGACCCTTTAGAAAAAGGGGGAATAAAAAGCACAAGTCAAAATAACGTCACAGACTTGTTCCTCAAAACCCATAAACTTATTTTGATCTCAACATTTGTTTCCTCACTAATGATAATCCTCAGTGAAATGCTCCTCTGCAACATGTTTGGGAAATCGTTCACACATGTGGACTTAATGCACAAATGAAAGTGATGGTAATAACTACAGGAAGATTAAGCCAGCCCATCTGTGGCACTCATGCCAATTTCTGAGGATGAACTGCATGCTGGTTGCACTAACTCCTATGACCCATCTATTTCACAAAGCATTATGAACAACAGTGATAGAAGGGCTCAGCACCTGAGAAACCACTGCTGATAAAAGTCCAGCCTTTTTTGTTCCTCTAAGCAAAGATTTCTCTCTAGTTATCTTACAAGGCTGCCATCTGGCACATGCATAAAGAATACATGATGGCTGATCTCTGTTAGAGCATTTATCTTCCTGGATGAGGAGGAGAGGGTTATAGTGGCAAAGCCCCGAGGAGTTGCGTGTCTCTCCTTGTGAGTGTAGATTAATGTGTCAGGAGACATCAGCTATCATGTATTACACATATGCAATGTATCCCCCCATCTCCATTTTCTTGGACTGAAGCAAACAATGGAGAACAAAAAATAACGGGAATCTGTGGGGAACAAAGTTTTTGATACAGGGTGCAAACAATTAATATCTGATCGTGTTTAGCAATTAACAATAAAAACATGGTAATAGTTTCACATATATTGTCTCTGGTGTAAATTTACACAAGAGCATCCTCTGTTTTGAGTGCACAAATAGAACCCATAAACTATGCACTGCCATTTTTGCATCCACAGAACTTATATCCCTAACTACCTGACTGCAGGCACAAATCAGGCAGTCAGAAGCACAAATACCTGAATTTACACTCCCAAACCAATTCGGAGGTGCAAGCAAAAAGGGAAGCGGGACTGCAGTCCAGCTTCAAGCACAGACTGATAGCTGGTGTGAATCAGCATCACTCCAATGAAGCCGACGAGGTCCACCAATTTACAGCAGCTGATGAGCTGTCCCTTTGGCTCTGTCCATCTCTGTATGTATTTGTTATTAAAATAACTATTGAAACTAAAAAAAAAGAACAAAAACCCTTTGATTCAATACAGTAAATGTAGCCAAAAAAACAAAAAGGAGCACAGGAAAAAAATTGCCAAAATTAAAAAATAGCAAAGCTAAGCAGTTAAAGGTCTAATTTGTACCTTGTTGTACATATTTTTGCCTTAAAAGTGTAAATTCAAATTCTGCAGATCCTAATCTGTGTAGACAAGCCCCATTTATGAAACAATACATTTTACAGATTAACTATAGGCTCTTTGTAGTCAGCTCAGCTCTAAACTGACAGAGGTCTGTGACTTCTTTACTATTGAACATGCAGGCCAGCATGTTACCTACATGTTAAGCCATGATCCTGCAACCACTGAAGTCAATTGAGAAACTCTGATTTGACTTAAGTGTGTAAGATCAGGCCTTTAAGTCACAAACTGAAAGTGGGAAAGAGAAACAAAGGGAGCAGTAGACCAAGAGGACTGGGAAGAATCACAGGAGTGGGAAGAGGAATGGGGGGAAATGAGAATAGAAATGCAGGTGTGTGGACAAGATTACTTAGGGTGGGAAGTATAGATTGAATATGAGACAGGAAGCCAAAGGAGTGATTCATATTGTAGAGAGGACTGATTGAAGTGGGAAGGGAGCAAGATGGATTTTGGACAGTTTTCAGGAGGAAAAGTTGAGAGGCCAGCCAGAAGCAGATTTGACTAATGAAGGTGAGAGAAAACCAATGCATGAAGAAGGCAGTTTCTTCTTGCTGCTGAAACTCCTCCAGAAAAATGTTCAGTCCATTCGTGTGGGTGCAATTTGCAACTACAAAGTTACGTGGTTTCCAGAGCTGCTGTGCATACATCAGAGACACAGCGATGTAATCACTCTGAAAGGGGCATTTCTCATCAAATCACTTTTCCCATCTAGTCTGTCATTTCAGAAATCCTGGGCAGAAAACTGATAATCTACATAAAAGTGAAAGGGATGTTATGTAGAATAGCTTAAAATATGGATACCCCATCACAGAGCCTGTCATGCCTTACTACTGTATTTCCATCACTGCAGACAACATAATGCCATTGCACCAGTCATGTTTCAAATAACCCTCAAGTCAGGTAGACACATAGCAGGTTAATTAGGGCCTCAGTAAATTGAGTCCAGGGGCTGTAATTACCAGCACTCAAAACCTACAATTTCTGTTTTAATTAAAATAAACTGTGTGAAGAAGCTGACATCACACCAGAGTGACCAGCATGTAAGTCACAGTTAATTATATTAAACTGTGGCCTCAGTCACAAAAAACACTTGGTCTGGATCCGTGCTTGCTGGACTGGCTCTACCATCTTGATAAAGTTTAATTACTGTATGCAAGCCTCAAATTGACCCAGACAAGTTAGGTCATTAGGGCGATGACATAAATTGTGTGTGGAAGAGCTTCATCTGCTTTCAAGTTGGAACCACATAGTGTCATTTGTTGAATCATTTTTTAAATTGTTTGTTAATGTACAAGTACCAAACATTTGAAAGCCCTTTTACAGATTATTGCACAGGTTGCGTTAACTTTGATAGATATTAGAGAGCTGTTGAACAGCCTCCCCCTCCCTAAAACGTTGTCAACAGGGAAAAGAGATCCTACAGAGGAAATCCCAAAAGGCCAGCTTTTGAGACTCCCCCCACCATAGGCTTCAGAGCCCAGCTCCAGCCTGATGCACAACTTCAAAGCACTATGTATACAGCTATTTTTAGAGTGCTAGTATGAGCATCACTTGCTCACTATGCTGTATCCACTCTTACCTTATTCTGACTGTCAGCTCTCCAGGGCAGAGACTTATGATGTGTTTGGCACAAGTATAGAGTACAATGTACCCTGATGGTGCTGTACAGATAAATAATGGAACAAATGAATGTGATGAATCGTGGATTCATACTTTTCCATACATTAATCCAGTCCATATTTGTATCTGCTTGTACAATGCTTCAAAAATCAACAACAATATTGAATAGTCTCACGGTCATTTCTTGCTAACAGAACATTGATGTGATGCCATGCGTGTCATGCTTACACAGGTCACAAATAATGACAAGACAGTCAGCATTCAACTGCAGCCGATCATGTGCAGTTTGTGCCAGGCCTCCATTTTGAAAGTCACTGCTGAAAATGAGTAACAAAAACATGGAGCATTGTCTGGAAGCTTTTTACAGGATATAACACTGATCCTGCCAAAGCAAAGTGCAAAATCTGCAAAATAACACATCTCTTGGCAATGCCATCACAGCTAAAAGAGACCACAATGACAAAGCCCATCCAAGTGCTACACCTTGAGTTTTGCAATGCACCCACATAAATGGTTAACAGAGAACCCTGGTTATTTCTAATTTCAATCCACCCTCACAGCTGGAAATCACTTTACTAATGAATACCAAGCCACCTTGAACAATCTCTGGGAAACAGAATTCTAGAGAGACCTGGGGGATCTAATTCCCATGCATTTAAGGAATTCTCAGAACAGCGATGAGATGATGCAATCAGTGGATAAAATTCCATTAACTTCCAATATTTTGGCCAAAAGACTTTAAAAGACAAGTGGGAGTCCTGAGTTGCCATGTGCAAATCCCAATTTAAGAATAATATTATGTGCATACATTTGTGTGTGCATTTTTCAGTATCTGAGTCTGTGATCCCATGTAGCTGTTCTGAACAAATACAGATGAAAATTCAGTTTCTAGTGACTGTTACCCAGGCCAGGGTTTCCAGTGACCACAAGCAGTGGGGATGAGGCAATGAACCTTGCACTACCTTTTGCCTGCACTACCTACCTGTAGCCATAGAATGGTGGAGACTGGAGTGGGTTGATATTTTTCATCCAAATTAAGTAACTATCAAATGGATTTTGATAAGCAAAATTTTAGCCAATGATGGTTGCTATATAAAAAGATTTATATTGAGATCACAGCTATGCACTATCATTTTTTATTTCTTTTACTCTTTTGCTAATATTTTGCTAATATTAAATGCATATGCTAGCAGAGTCACAGCTTGCATCCTCTTGCTTTTCACCGAAATGTCACTTTGAAAGCAATAGCATGATTACAATACTAGTTTAACATGTTTTAACTTATCTTTAAAATATTGTTAAAATAGACTTCTTTATATTTAACTATGCAATAATTATTACAGACCTACTCTGAATTTGTAATACACTTACAATTTGCTTATAAAACACTACTAAAAGGATTTTTTATTTTTATACAGTGTTGTTTGGCCTCCTTATTTATCCAGTATCTGATCCCCAACAGGAGGCTTTGTTGCATTTCCAGATCCTTCCATGTGCTCAGACCTGTACATTGTCTATGGATTAAGAATTCTTCTTATATCTTTGCATGGGCTACCCAGATCTTGGGTATGTGTATGTAGGAGTAAGAAGATGTTGCCCACTCATTTACTCCCAGACTTGCAGATGGCTGAAGCAAGTGTGTGGGGAATGGGCATGGAAGGGGGGAATGGGAAGAGTTTTGGCTCCACTTACTTTACTCACTGGTTAGTGCAGCTGAACCAACATGGGGATGTCCTAATTTACTGTTGGAAAAGGCTGGCAGTAGTTTGCCTCTTGAGCAAGGAGGGAGCAAGGGAGGACTGGTGACTCAGAGGTATGTCATGCCTCCTGGGGCTATTCACAAGATAGTGCAGCTTGCATGCTACCCTTTGCTCAGGGCTGTGCTTAAAGTCGGACTCTAACCTTACGTAAATTTAAATGAACAATTTAATAGTAATAAACTTAGCAAAACTGGTCTGCCCAACTCGGACCATGTGAAATCCTCTCTGGATCCTGTGTGCCATTCCTTCAAGAGGAGGTGTCTCAGCTTCTGGATGGTCCCTGAAGCTGCTGCATTTTCACTGTCTTGAGCTCTTAGCTTTGCCCAAATACTCTAGATAAAAAGGGGTGTCTATTCACCCAGACATATGGACAATTATGCACATACATCTTCTTCCCACTGTCTAGGGAATATACCTTTGGGCTTGCATCCCTTGCTCCAGCGGTGTGAAATTTTGTTTTTTCTACCATTGCTTTCAAATCAACATTTAGATTTACATTCTTCCTTTCTGATATAGTGGGTCCCAGGCGTTCAGTCCAGAGAACGTCAGTTTAGTTGACTTTATTTCCTTACCAACACAGAGTGCCAAGAGACAGAATAACACACATTATTACAGAACTTGCCATTTCCCCTTTTCATATCCTCCTTTCCATGAAGTGGGAAGAGCAAAATGATCTGATGTCAAAGCCACTTCATGGATCAGCATGAGAATGGCTAGTGGGCAGGTGGGAGAGCAGCCTAGGTGGTGCTCATCTAAATTCCCTGGAAGTCACTGGTGGTCCTTCAATTGACCCCAGTGGGCTTTGTATCAGTCCTCTCTGATCTTTTGTAGCTACATGCATATATCCTTCGATCCTCTATAGTTCTCCATGGTTGCGCTGGGCATTGCATCCCTTAACACTCCAAATTTCTCCACCCGGAAACTTGCCCAGCACAAGTTGTTATCTATCAGCATGCATTACACCACCTTCTTCATGCACCGTATGTTCCTGGGAAACACCTACTGGCACTTGCTTCTTGCTATAGTACAGCCACCAATGCAAATAGGTCTCGTTCTGTTCTGCTGCTTATGGACCATATGGACAAAATTTGATGGGAGTTGCACTCACATACCTGAAAGTTGGAATTTTGCTCCAGGAATGTATACACAGGACTTCAAAAGGGGGATATTCTCTATTTAAAGCAAAGAGCCCTTCAAGTGTGAGGATGCTGCGGGGATATGGCGGAAAATCCTTTTCCTGCTTTGGAAGTTTCAAAGCATCATTGAATTACATAAGTAACCTGTTTTAGTTCAGAGAATAATATGGACACATTTGCATATTCATTAAGCGGCATGCATGTTCTCCAACATACCACCCCACCAGCGGAAGGGATGTTGTAATGAGATAGTGTGCCATGGGGCAGACAGTAGTGCGCTACTATAGAGAGAAAGGAATGTACAACATTTCTGTCTATAGGTCAAGGTGGGTGCCAGTTTTTGGAGGCCTATTCACCATCCATAGGGCACTTTGGGGACTCATTTAGCATGACTGAGGCAGTGCACATTATTTGGGCTTGTGTAGCTCAGGGCAATGTAAGATTATTGAATCTTTTAAAAGATTGTTTTTCTTCCTGATTGCTTCAGTTTGGAAGGGATTTCAGGCCCAGGGCTTGTGTGACATAAAGCAGTTTGTAGTAATTGGAAGGCTGCAGCCTTTCTCTCCACAAACATTCTCATAAATGTTTTCAGCAAAGTAGTATAACAAGGAAGCACTTGCATTTTCAGAGTCCAGTTCGCAGTGCAGGGTCGCTGCTGAAAGTTCACTGTTGAAAGAAATCAAACAGGCCAATTACTGACACAATGGTGGAGGGGCTAGTCATCCAAATGACAGTGAAAAGCCTTTGACAGTTGCTGTATCAGGCCTTTAAAGTGATCTATCTACTTGTTAGATTTGCAATACCTAGACTCCCTGGAACCAAAGGTTTGATTCCAGACAAGGTGATTCAGCCCTTCATACTTTTGTGGTAGATACATTGATTTCTATACAGCCAGTGGTGGTCTTGTAATGTAGGTGACACCTTAACACCCACTGTTGTGTCTGCTCATTGTGGAGATTAAAGATTCCATAGTTGCTTTTCATAATGATCTGCAGAGGTGTCCTTGATCAAAATCCTCCCCCCGCCGCCACAGCTGTGCACTAAGTGTGTACCAGTTCTCTGTCTGGCTACTAGCATTTTATTTGGAGTGTAGATTCTTATGTATAAAAGGGCCAAATTCTGCTCTAGATTTTGGGGTAGAATTTAGTCCAAAGTCTGTAATGTGCTTTGAGATCTTCTAGAATGAATGGCACTATATAAACACAAGATATTAGCATGGAAATATTCACTCCCAGAGCGAGCCTGTGAGAAACCAACAGATTGGCCTTCATATTCCAGATGTCCCATGGCTCTAGTGTTGTTGATTTTTATTCCTCAGCACAAAAAATAAATCATCCTAACAAAGAAAATGAAATGTTGCTGTTTAAAATGGACTGTAAAACCTACACTCATTAAAATCTATATTGAAAAAAAAGACTTGTGGTGTTCTAATTCCCCACACATGTGAAATGTCATGGGTGTGGGCTTTATAGCTTTAGCATTACAGCAGGATAGCCAGCAAAGTTTTGCACAGGAATTTTATGCCATCACTGAAGCAAGAAGGCCGGATTTCTGTAATAAACTCTAAGGGGGTCTCTTCTCCCTAGGCCATGACTGCATGACTCCTGTGGGACTTATATACACCACACAGAGAAGAGACACTCAAACAGGGGAATGGGGAGCAGGGGGCGTCTCTGATGTCTTGCTTCAGAAAGAGCACTAAGGCTGTTTGACAGTAAAAGCTGCTTTCCCAGTTCTGTGCTGATAATAGGCTCCTGCTTACCTCTAATGCTTCCACAGGCTGCAACACGTCCCCAAGAAAAAAAAATCCAATGATCCACCAGAAAAGCTTCTCTCTTTTTTTAAAACATGTTTCCAGAGCTTGTGTAACTTTGCGTATAGCTAAACACTCCTCTGGAGCCTTCCTCCTAGAGAACCTGGTATAAACCAAGCACAGCAGCCAAAAACACCAGCTGCACAAGAAAAGGAAACTGGGTGTGGGGTTGTATTCCTCTCCACAGGGCAAAGCATAAGCAGAATATATTCTAAGGGGGGTCTCTTCTGTCCATATGCATGTGTGTTTGCGTCACTGAGGATTATGCATGTATAAGGATGGCTCAACTGTGGGACCTGGCCTGCAATATTTCATTTGTTTGGGAATGTTCCTTGTGCTGTTGCTGGCTGCAGGTTTTAAATGGGAGGATTAGGCCTTTTCTTAGCAGCCCTGCTAGGTCTCTCTAGCTACACCTGCTGCTGTGGTGGTTATACTGTGGGTCTGCTTGTCCCCTCACGTATACTGGTGCAAATCAGGTGTGTGAAAGTCAATGTAGATATGCTGGTGTAAGTGAGAGGAGAACCAGGCCTATATACCTGACCTATGGAACATTATAGGTCCGTTGTCAACATGGTATTTGTGTGTAGTATGGAGTGGTATAGGCAAAGGGCCAGTCAGTATGGGTTCAAAATGTACCTTGAGTAAGGAAGAGGTTTACCCTGGCTACACCCCTGATGGAGCCAGATGGACAAAAGGAACACATTTGTCATAGATCTTTCTTCACACCACAAGCAGATATTTTGCCAAAACTCAGTGGAACTAGATACAGTGACTGATGTGATTCCACTGAGTACCAGTAAAATCCAGAATTTTAGGAACTTGCTCAAGGATATAAGGAGCCTATGGAGTATAACCCAACTGCCTGACTAGTAGTTATACACACTACCAACCCCTAATCTGCTTTCCTATGAAATCTCTCTCTCAGTTACACAAAGGTTTGCGAGGATGTAAATCCCTGAGTTGTGTGCACACATTGAACATTACACAACTCCCCAGGTGCATGCATGGTTTGCATCCATCCTTTTTAAAATATTGCTTTTAGTTTGTAATCCAATTCCCCAAAATATAGAGACCATAATTTTCACACTGCATGTGGACTTTCCCATTTACCTGATGTAGGCACGGGCAGACCCCTGCAGTGTATAGCATACAAAGTTTGCATGTGCTCATAAATAAGTGTGTATACAGAATTCGCATTAGTTGTTGTGGTCCCATAGCAGCGTGCATGCCTTTTTGTGAGTACCTCTTAAAATACTTTGAGCTCACAAGATTTCAGCAAAATCATTTACTTGAAAGAGCAACAAAATGATCTTCCTCCTGTCAATTTTGGAGTGTAGCTAGTTGGATTAAGGGTTAATTCTCCCTGCCACCCTGTAAAACAGCTTGCCTTGTAATTAGGATCACATTGACATGTTTGGATTATTTGTTTTTTTTTTAAAGCAGCTACTCTGGACCGATTTTCCACTCCCCCACCCCCATCCCCATTTAGTGAAGAAGAACTAAAGGAAACACCTTTGGCCACAGTGAATAGGTAGCAGCTTTTGTACTTCCCTTCCCTCTCCTGCCCTTCCCAACTCTGCTGAGAGATTTCCTGAGCAGCTGTTAGATGCAACACCTTTAGGAGCTCCAACATTTAGCCACCCCACACCCTTTTCCCTTTAGCATAACTCACATATAATACAGAGATGGAAAAAAAAAAGGCTTGTCCTGCATAAATGTTGATGTACACTGGGACAGTAGTCTATAAGAAAAGAAAGAAAGAAAGAAAGAAAGAAAGACAGAAAGAAAGAAAGAAAGAAAACCAGATTCTGCTGTCAATTATCTGTGCAAATCTAGCATGACGCTATTAAGTGAGCCTTAAGTGAAATACTTCTGGATTTCTACCATTGTAACCAAGAGCAGTGTAACTCTGCCCCTCATGGTCTTCAACAGGATCACTCAGTAAAAGTAACCGTGAGCTTATGTACCTTGCTGAACTGGGGCCTCTGCTAGAAGCAAAAACTTAATGAACACACAAAGTCCTAAGCCTGTTTTTTTCCTTATCTTATCTTTTTGTAACCTCTAAGCCCTCTGTCTGTGGAGCACTTGTAGAATCAAGTCCTAGATTTTTATTTTCTTTTTGACAGCTATTGCTATTGTTGACGTGTTTTGGATCACATAAGAAATGGGAACATTTTACTCCTCAGCAAGTGAGAAAGTTCTGTCTCTGTGTGAGGGATATGCACACTCATCTCTTCACTATTTAAATTAGGCTCAGAACTCATCTGCTCATTAGCTGGATATAATTACACCTGACAAAAGTATTGAATGAACCACTGTATGAAAGTAAAGGATACAAGTCTGTCACACTTGTGAATATAGTAACAAACAAACAAACAAACAAACAAACGTGAGAAGCATCAGAATGAATATTGTTTAAGGATCATAGCCATGATTACAGGATGTGATGTCATACATTGCATGAAGAGCTGGAGAATTATGGAAATTATAAAAGAAAATCAATTTCAGTGCTAAGACAAGGGCAGAAATTTTATGACAGTTTGCAGAATGCACTCAGCAGTGGCCTGATGGCTTCCATTGAAATCAATGGCTCAGCTCCCACTGATCCCAAAGGGAGCAGCATTAGGCCAGTGCTACTGAACGCTTTAGAAAAATCCCACTTTATAGGTTGAAGTGGCCTAGTGCATTGCTGTGCTTGGCCTATTCACTTGGGAGTGCCGGTCTTCTGTGATCAGAAATGCACATGATTATGGTGATTTGTCCCTGATGCGCGTAAGTCAGTGTTTGCTTACCACTTTATTTGGCAGTCTCTGTTCAAGAGAGGCTGAGATCTGCTGTGAGTCATGGCTATGTATGGCTTACGACACTTTTGCCAGTGCTTGTGTGCATTATGCCGGGCTCAAGTCACGGCCACTAGTCCTTCACTTTCACGAACACCAGCTACACGAAAAGAATATTTGAATAAAATTTGCATCAGGTTTATATATTATTGAAAGGTTAGAATTAGATCATTGTGTGAGGACAATTTTCCTGTATATGTTGTGCTGACACATGCTAGGAAATTTTTTTCCAGACAACATGGAAACCTGGTGGTTGCTGTCTGGGACTTGGATTTCTTGTTGATACATCTATTCTCTCTATTTAAAATGTAAAAGATAAATCTTTATCTTCTTTTAACTGGATAAAAAGGGGAAATAAGAGATCAGCCCCCCCCCCAATCCTGGGGAAGTCCAAAATCAAAACATTGTCTCAAAACCCAATTAAGGTTGCTAAGTAACAACAAGATACTTACTTATCAGATCATTTACAAAACCCAAGCACTTACAAGCAAAGACATTAAGAGTGGAAGATGTCATAAATCTTGCAGTGCCTACATAATAATAAACATACATGTATTATTCTTATCAAGTACAAAGTAAAATAAATACATATTTCATCACAACATAACAAGCTTAACACTGACACAAAATAGCTTTCTTTCATCAGCAATCTCAAAATATAACATAACACAAACCCCTTTAAAAAACCCATATAAATTATATATGTACACATTAAATGACACTTATTGATCAGCCTCCAATGCAAGCCCACATGCATGCATAATTTTACCATAAATGAACAGTTATGCTTTTTTCCTTTTGAACTAGACATGCAATAATATTCTTAAGAAACAGCAATTATAAATACTTTACCAAAACATTCAACTGTCAGTTTAATAAATATATACACAAGACATATTTTTCAATTGACTGTATCCCTTAAAAATGTATTTTGATATTGTGATCAAGATACAAATAATATATAAAAAGGTCAGAGTTAAGGTTGTTGTGTTCTAGTGACATACTTCTTTGCATTTGATAAGAATAATGGGACAGATCCTCATTTGATGTAAATCAGCATAGCTCAATTTACTTTAATGGAGCTATGCCAATTTATGCTACTTAAAACTCTGGCCTAATATGTTTATATTTATTAGGTAAACAGTATAAGATTTATCACATCCTTAATGGTTAAGCCCCAGTTCAGCAAAGTACTTAAGCATATGCTGAACTTTACTCATGTGCTGGAGTCTCATGGACTTTAATGGGATTTAAGCACATGCTCAGTTGTGTTCTTCGATAGGGATGGTATCAGCCGTGTACTTAAAGTTCAGCTTGTGCTTAAATTCTTTGCTGAATTAGAGCCTTTTCATATCATATCTTTTCTTTCAAGTACTTGGGTTATTTAAAATGAAGTGGGCTCTGATCCTCCAACAGGATCCATATTAGCAGACATTTACTTCTCTGTCTAGTCCAGTGGAATCAATTGAGCATGTAAGCAGACACACAACAGGTGTGACAACATTGTTGTGACTTAGTTTTAAAATAAAGATTTCTGGTTTTTAATAAACTACAAGAATAGAGCTCAAGGCACTTTGATCTTGGGCTGGAATTTCTTCCTTATGGCTGTTTGTAGCCTATTTGCTTTTTCTCTCCCCCTACATGACATAACCTAAGACTATTTTTAAGTTTCAAAACTTTTCAATCGTCTAAAAGATGTATCAGTGTAAATGTGCTTGTAATGCTGAAAACTATTAAAATGGTTACCATAGAAGCTAGGTTTTAATAAGCTGGCACAGCAGTGGCAACTTTAAAATCTTTGCCTTTGCAAGCACAGATTTGTTATTCCAGGACTTGGCTATCTGTTTGTATTCACAGTGACCTAGTTTGTGTGCCTAAATACAGACATGCACAGGTGCAACTGGTGCGTTTGAATTTTTTCAGGCACAGCCATTTGAAAAAAATGGGTCAAAATAAAAGGATTTTTAGTCATTTGTAGGACAATGGACCAAGTTCATCCCTGGGGTAATTCCATTACTTCAATGTATGTCAGAAATTTGTCCTAGGGTTTTTAACCAAAGTCATTCGAGCTCCACTTCCCAGAATGCTCATGTATCTGACATGTCTGAATGTTCTAAAGTTATCCCAGTTGATTTTTCTGATGTCAGATCAATGGAATGTGACTTTCTGAAGTACGAAGAATTGATTTAGCCTTTTTAAAGGTAGAGTGTGCTCTGCTATTATTGTCACAATACACTAAATCTTTTTTTTAAAAAGGTACTAAGTGCATTGAGGATCACATTATAACTAAAAGGAACTTCTGAAAACTCATAGGTATTAGTTAAAGCCATTCATCTTTGAGTGCTTTCAGAACTAGTCAGGCCCTTTTCCTAAAGCCCTGAAGTGCTTTTAACTCCCATTGAAGCCAATCAAAAGTTGTTTTGGGGTTTTGTTTTGTTTTGTTTGTTTTAAGCAGTCAGTTGCAGAATTGGCCCCTGAAACATGACAGATTTAATACAAACAGTAGAAGTAGGAAATAGATTAGCATATTTATTTATTTTGATGGGGAAAAATTCAAGAAAAAAATTTTCAACACAAGTTTTTTTTAATTGAAAAACAATGTTTCATCAAAAATGGAAACATTTCTTTTAGTCATTAAATGTTTCGTTTTTAAAATTCTAAAACATGTTGGCATTTTTGAAGTTCTGCGGTTAGCAGTTGTGTGGAAATGCCCAACGTCTCTCAGATTAAACCCCTTGCCCTTCTCCCACAGAAAAAAGAGGGGTGAGTCTAAGAGATTCTGAATATTTTATTTGGATTTATTTTGACCAGTGATAATCAGACCTCAGTGGTTCAGAAGCCAAATTTGCAATCAATATTACCCAAAACAGCCACAGTAGTGTGAATTCATTGTTTCATTTATTTTTTGTTTTGACTAGGGCTGTCAATTAATCGCAGTTAATTCATGCAATTAACTCAAAAAATTAATTGCGATTAAAAAAATGAATCACTATTCATCACAGTTTTAATTGCACTGTTAAACAATAGAATACCAACAGAAATTTATTAAATATTTTTGCATGTTTTTCTACATTTTCATATGTATTGTATTCTGTGTTGTAATTGAAATCAAAGTGTATATTATTTTTTATTACAAATATTTGCACTATAAAAACGTTAAACAAAAGAAATAGTATTTTTCAATTTACCTCATACAAGTATTGTAGTGCAATCTCTTTAACGTGAAAGTGCATTTTACAAATGCAGATTATTTTTTGTTACATAACTGCACTCAAAAACAAAACAATGTAAAACTTCAGAGCCTACAAGTCCACTCAGTCCTACTTCTTGTTCAGCCAATCACTAAGACAAACAAGTTTGTTTACATTTACAGGAGATAATGCTGCCCTCTTTTATTTATGTCACCAGAAAGTGAGAACAGGCATTTGCATGGTACTTTTGTAGCTGGCATTGGAAGGTATTTACGTGCCACATATGCTAAGCATTCGTATGTCCCTTCATGCTTCGGCCACCATTCCAGAGGACATGCTTCCATGCTGATGACACTCATTAAAAAAATGCATTAATTAAATTTGTGCCTCAACTCCTTCAGGGAGAATTGTATGTCCCCTGCTCTGTTTTACCTGCATTCTGCATATATTTCATTTTATAGTGGTCTCGGATGATGACCTAGCACATGTTGTTCATTTTAAGAACACTTTCATTGCAGATTTCACAAAACACAAAGAAGGTACCAATATGAGATTTTTAAGGATAGATACAGTACTTGACCCTAGGTTTAAGAATCTGAAATGCCTTCCAAAATCTGAGGGATGAGATGTGGAGCATGCTTTCAGAAGTCTTAAAAGAGCAATATTTTGATGCGGAAACCCAAACCACCAAAAGAGAAAAATCAACCTTCTGCTGGTGGCATCTGACTCAGATAATGAAAATGAACATGCATTGGTCTGCACTGCTTTGGATTGTTATTGAGCAGAACCTCTCATCAGCATGGACGCATGTCCTCTGGAATGGTGGTTGAAACATGAAGGGACATATGACTCTTTAGCACATTTGGCATGTAAATATCTTGTGACACCAGCTGCAAGAGTGCCATGCAAATGCCCGTTTTCACTTTGAAAATGTAGAAAACGTCCAAAAATATTTTAAAAAATGGTATTCTATTATTGTTTAACAGTGTGACTAATTGCATGATTAATTGTGATTAATCACAAGATTAAAAAAATTAATAGTGATTAAGGCTCTGTGCAGCTCCTGGAAGCAGCAGCATGTCCCCCCTCCAGCTCCTACACACACAGAGGCAGCCAAGGGGCTCCGCATGCTGCCCCTGCCCCAAGTGCCACCTGCACAGCTCCTATTGGCCAGAAACCAAGGCCAATGGGAACTGCAGGGGAAACGCCTGTGGATGGGGCAGGGCACACAGCCGCCTTGCCACGCCTCCGCGTAGGAGACGGAGGGGGGACATGCTGCTGCTTCCAGGAGCTGCTTGAGGTAAGCGCTGCCTGGAGCCTGCCCCCCTGACCCTCTTCCATGCCCCAACGCCCTGCCCCAGCCCTGATGCCCCTCCTGACCTCTGAACCCCTTGGTCCCAGCCTGGAGCACCCTCTTGCACCCCAACCCCTCATTCCCACCCCACCCCAGAACCTGCACCCCCAGCCGGAGCCCTCACCCCATCCTGCACCCCAACCCCCAATTTTGTGAGCATTCATGGCCCGCCATATGTAGTATGTAGTTAAGCAAAATTATCCTGTCCTATATCTCCAAAAACAGAAAGAAAAAATACTGAAAATAGCCAATCTGTAAAATAACTATGATTTGGCTTTAATCATTAGGATTAATTTATAATTATTTTATATTAATTTGTTTAAAAATTGCAATGTTGTATATAATTTCTATACCCAGATGTGGTCCTCGTGCCAAAAAGTTTGCCCACCCCTGCCTTTTTTATATATATTTGGTTATTCTGACCAAGTATTATTATTTTATCAATTACAGTTAGCTAATAACATAGCAAAAATATCTTGATTGGTTAATAACTTAGATTAGTTAATAATTAAATCACACACTGCTTTAATATCATGTGCTGCAAAACGCCAGAGGAGACATATTAAAGAGCCACTTAGGCTCCCAAGCCTCAGTCTGAGTATCACTGATTTAGACTCACCTCTGAATTTGTCTCTTAAAGGGTTTATACATGGGATACTGAGTAAGCAGATATTTTACACCTGCAATGAGTGATTTTGTATCACTAGGGCTCTGTTTTTGTGGTTCTTTTTGAGAGAGGGAGGACAAAAATTTTCATAATCCCTTTAAGAGGGCACATAACTAATTTTTAGCTCATTATGGAGGTAATCTTCTTTTGCTTATTTCACTCGGGCAGATTCCCCAACATCTGTTTTCATGCAAGGCACCATGCACTATGTGTATGTAACCAGCACTGTAGGTGGTTATATTCACATGTTGTTCACTTAATGAGATATTGAAGCTTGTCCCATGGCAGAACCGATCTGATCCACAGAAAATTGCTCAACTTTGTTGACATCCAGGAACCTACAGAGTAGAAACATAACGCTGTCAGCTGTGTCATAATGCAGCTGAGCTAAAAATATCAGGAGTGATTTTATCTTTTTTTTTTAAAGTAAAGGAGAATGATAGCTCCTGAAGAAATTGTGGCACACATGTGAAAAGGTCTTCTAGAGCAGTGATTAAAGGAAAGCAGACAATATCCACGCCAACTATCGTTTGCTAAAAATGTTTGTCAACTGATATTTTTCATCGACTTACACAGCTCCTGCAGATTCCCATCCAATTTTGAAATAGTTTTCAGTGCTTGGCATGAAAGTCTTATTTTTGTCAAATTCTTAACTAAAACTGGAGAAACTCATTTTGAATCCGCTATGGGTTTGCCCCAGCCCAATTCAGAGACTTTTTCACACTCTCTGCTCCCCTTCCTGCCTCTTATACTAATCAGCCTCTATGAACCTCCATATAATCTCACTATGGCTGGTGTAATGATGTCACCCGGAACAGCCTTCCTATATTTATTCATCTCCCTGTCACTCCAGACCCAGTATTCAAAGAAGTTCTTCCTTTGTTTTTGGTAGGTGTATTTTACAGAGCTGCTAAATTAGATTTTTTCCTCTTTTAATGAAAAGAACAGGCACATATTTTGTGGAAAATACAACCCCATTTTTCAATCAATTTATTTAGCTGGTCAATCAAAATAAATCTAATATTGAAAGTTTTCAACAAAAAAATAGGATCTATTTTTTTTTGTGAATTTGCTTTGAAGAAACTTCCCGTTTTTAAACTGGCAATTTAGTGATGATATAATTTCACCTTCAGTTTGTCTACCTGACAAAAACAGACAAAATATGATGCTACCTTTCAGGGGAATGAGAAATGTGTTTTGACTGACAAGTATAATTCTCCTCAGTATGGACAATGCCAAGATAGGAACTGGTCTTTCAAAAACCACACTAGATCTGCACTATTAGACAAATCCTGATGTGCAATGCTCATTAATGTAATGATGCTTGCTCTCTACAGAGACATGGCAGAAATAAACTGGTATGTTGAAGTAGGGCCACATTCCACTACTATATAGAACCCAAATGGTTATTGAGGTATTTGTTTATAACAAGTTGTTATAGGGTAGTGCATGCATGAGCCAGAAAACATTCCCTTCAGTTAAAGGAATTTCATGCTAGTAGGAGATTTGTTTTTAATAAAGCAGCAGAGAAAATATAACACTTAACACTGTCATGGGATACCGTGGGTCTGAACTGGAGGGGGAGCTTATGAATGATGGTGGACATGGGTTCAGGAACTGTAGATGGGGAAAACTCTTCAGGCCTTTGACTTTTCTGCATCATGGTTGGGTGGTGTCACATGATCACATGGCAATGCGATCATGACATTACATCACAACATCACCAGAAAGAGCAGAGATCAGCAGGCAGAGGGTTAAAATATCAGTTTGGATTAGGATGGAGCTCTGCTCTCGGAGGCAGAGTAGTCATCAGACAGAGTAGAAATGGTACCCTTTCCCCTGTCTGAAAGGTGGTGGAGCTTGTTCTACTGAGTTACAGCCTGGATTTTTTCATGTGAGGACATTCCTATTAATGTTCATATGGCATACAGTCCCTAATATGATCCACTTGGAATATGGGAGGTAAATAAAGTGTGCTTCAAACTGAAACACTCTAACTTTATTCTGTACCAGATAGCAAACATAAAATAATAGAATCATAAGACTGGAAGGGACCTTGAGAGGTCATCTAGTCCAGTCCCCTGCACTCATGGCAGGACTAAGTATTATCTCGACCATCCCTAACAGGTGTTTGTCTAACCTGCTCTTAAAAATCTCCAATGATGGAGATTCCACAACCTCTCTAGGCAATTTATTCCATTGCTTAACTACCCTGACAGTTAGGAAGTTTTTCCTAATGTCCAACCTAAATCATCCTGGCTGCAATTTAAGCCCATTGCTTCTTGTCATATCCTCAGAGGTTAAGGAGAACAATTTTTCTCCCTCCTTCTTGTAACAATGTAAGTTTTACGTACTTGAAAACTGTTATCATGTTCCCCTTCAGTCTATAACAGAATGGTTCAGTTACTTCACTGGGAGCATGTTCATGCCCTGGGAGATCATCTTGATGACAAAGACTAGTGAGTACTAGTACATGCCATTATCCATTCAAGAAACTATACCCCTTTCCCTCCCACCTCCGTCCCCCAGTTTCTTCATACACATAGAACCTTAATCAAAACAGCTCTTACATTCAAAACCAATATTACTATGTTCCCTTTTGATACCTCTTGGATCCCCTGTGTTGTCTGTTATGTTCTTCAGCTAGTAGGATGGTTTTTTCATTGTTACGCCCTTCAAAAACACCGAAGGCCAAACTATACCATCAGCTATACATGCACAACTCCCAGTGGAATCTGGGCTCATGGATCAGAGAGCAGCAGACTCTGATCCTCATGGGGCCAGATTTTGCAAAGGGCTCTGCACATTGGGTGCTGAGCTCTTTTGGAAATCCGATAGTTGCATCTTGTTTGGTGCTATTGTGTGTGGAGCACCATTTGAAAACCTGGCCCTGAGCTTTTTTGAAAATCTGAACCAGAATCTACTGTTTCATGGGGCATGGGTGACTTGAGGGAGGCTTCTCTGCTCCTTGAAGTCTTTAAACCATGATTTAAGGACTTCAATAGCTCAGACATAGGTGAGGTTTTTTGTAGGAGTGGGTGGGTGAGATTCTGTGGCCTGCGCTGTGCAGGAGGTCGGACTAGATGATCAGAATGGTCCCTTCTGACCTTAGTATCTATGAATCTATGAATCTATGTTTGTGAGAGTGAGAGAGCTATCGGAAAATGCAAGAAGAAATGTATCCTTAGTTGTAAAATGTGCTCAGAAGACAAGAGGATTCCCTATCTTTCATCTTTTAATGGATTTTAATTATCCAGAGTTATTTTTCTCTTTACTGAAATACCAGTGCAATACCATGTTACTGTATATACTGCAATGCCCTTTAAAATGATTAACACATCATAAGATGGAAGGCATACACCTACTATACCCTTGGAAACATGTAGAAGAACCCAGCTATTAATGGGGAAAAAAACAATTATACCAAAACAGGATTATTTTAACAGCTCTATTAATTTCATAGTGTTACATTTAAGAGGATTCCACTGAATACTGGAAAACAGCATGCAATATAATACGAGCAGACTAATAAGGGAGAATTCACCACAGTATTAAAGAGACATGTAATCTCATTCTGTTATCCTATAAAGCAGTGTAGAACACAGCTTATGACATTTCAGCCATTCACTGGCCTAGTTCACAAAGGTTTTTAAACAGTGTTCTCCTATTATTTATACATATTAGAAATTATATATTTAAACCCATTGAGATCAGCCATTCTTGACTCCTTTAATCCACAATCCATACCTTGTTTTAGGATAAACAGACACCATAATGAACTATACAATATGGTTCACACACCATTCATCAATTCAAGGCAATGAGAAATAACTCATATCTAAGGAGGTGAGACCTGACTGGGGTTAAACCTAATAGAAACTTTTTGGTATGGAATGAGGTACATTTTGTATTACCTTGGGTGGAATTAAAAATATTAAAGTCATGCACATATGAAAATTGCATGCTCTCATGTGATACATACATTGGGCTATTTCAAGCATTGACATTCAAATAAGCACATCTCTGATCCCATATAAAGCCCCTTGGTTGTGGTGCCTGAAGAAGAGTACTGAAGCTTTCCTGTATCTCCTCTAAGAACCTCTGTTGCAACTGCCCCTGCTTGGGAAGCTGTCTGAGGACTGCAGTACAGTAGATTTTTGCAAGACTGGCTAATGATACCATGGGCTCAAGGATAATGGCAGAAGAAGCTTCATATACTAGGCCTTAGCAGATGGTAGTTTTTCATGAAAGACTCATCTATAGCTATATGAAAAGCAGTCTTTGCTAGGGTTTAGCAGGGGAGAAATGGTTACAAATGTCCTAGGCACTGAAGCTCACAATTTTCTTTGTTTAGTCCTAAACCAAGGCCCTCAAGGACTATCCAGTAGTTTGACATGGTGCATGGAGAGCTTTGTCCATCAGGACTCCTCACTCAGTACCCTAGGACCCTTTTTTTTTGGCTCCAGCTTTGGAAGTACTAATCCCCAGCCAGCCATTTCCTTCCCTCTCTTTCAAGGCCAAGCAGACTTTACTCTGGGCATAGGTTTCTGTGGTGGGTTTTGCCACATTGGTCTTCTCCACTCCTTGCCCACTCTGGTCTTCCCCCCACGCTTCTTGCCACACCACTTGTTTTGGTGCTGCTGTATAAAAGCCCAAGAGGATTGTTTCCTCCGTCTGCTCCTTTTGTGCACATCTTTGTACACTCTAGTCACTGCTCCTCCTTCTCTCTATTGCTCTGGTGAATACTGCATCCCATAGGCCTTCTCTGAGGACAGCTTGGTCTCTCCTCAGATCTGCAATGTTGTCATCACTCACTGTCCTTTTTACATCAGAACCTGTCACTTGGGTCCTTTTACAGCCCTTTTCCCTATAACCATGTTGACCTGCCCTCCTCATTGCTCCACTTCTGTCTCTGGTACCCTATGGCAGCTGCTAACAGACAACTCCTGGTTCTGTTGCTCCCACTTTTCACTCTTCTCAGCTATAATAGATCTTGCTATCTAGAAGTCCTGCTGTTTGCTTCCTTATGCCCCTAGTTCTTCTTTATGACCTTCAAATCAAAAAGAAAGGGCTGTATGTGTGTGTGTGTATGTGTTGTGACTGTGGTTCTGTCTGCACCTGGGCAGCATCTCAAGGGGATAATACCCTTTGGCGTGGTCTTCTTAAAGGTTCCCAGAGTGTTCATCCTTCTAACTGCTCATTGGAGAGATTGCTTTCTGGCCTCATGCCAATTTCTCTGGGTAACCCAAAGCAGAATCCTGGTTCTCAGATCATCTGCAGGAGATTCACTACTGAGCCAGAAGACTCAAACAATACACTCATTTGCAAGCCGTTTGTGGCAAGGACAGTCCCTTCCTAAGATTTTTGCATACTGCTTTGTACAATGGATCCCTGATCTCGCTTGGGGCTTCTAGGCACTACTGTAATACAAACAACAGAGGGCCATTTGTGAATGTGTGAGCCACAATTGTTTGTTAAAATCCAGTCCTTCAAATCACAGAGGGAAAGAGAGGTGGAGAGTTAAAAACCAGTCTCCTGAGTTCTTATTTTGGCTCAAACATTGACTCTCTCTACAGCCTTGGGCAAATCATGCAACTTTTCTTTACTCCAGGGTCTCCAACATAAAATAAGACTTGTGACAATATTTACCTACCTGCTGTACATCTCAAGAGGGTTAGGAGGGTTAAGAAGCTAATGTTGTTAAAGTATTTTTATACATTTGCTTTGTACAATTATTAAAAAGAGAAAGGATAGACAGACAGACAGAGACATAAAGCCAATGTAAACATAGTTCATGGAGGTAACTCTACAAAATTGCATGTGATGTGACCGAATAAAAAGGGAGATTGACATAGTTCATATGATCTACAGAATATTGAAAAACAAAACTATTCACTAGTTGTGATGTATGACCAATCAGATTTATTCTAAAAGCTGCCCCTCTTTATTTAAGTTTTAGGCTTCTGTGACATACAGTGATTTATTGTAATGATATGCAATACTTCACTTTGCATTTGTGATTTCAGGACCCCTATAAGCTTATGTAAATTCAAACTGCTAGGGCATGAGATAAAATCATGGCTCTTACTTACTCTCCTAGTGTCATATAAATGTGAAAAATTGAAGAGTTGCTCCAGGCCAGCAAGCTACATTTTACATCCTGGGGATCTCCGTATTCTGCCTGTCTAGCTTCAATCTGAGATAATATCCTTAACTAGCATGTACTGGGAAAGGGTCGGGAAGTACAGCACATTGGATCATATTATCTGAGGTTTGGAAATGGTGTCACCTCACCCCTTCACTATTTCAGTACTTGGGACATAAGAAATAATATGCAGCAAAGTAAATAAACATTGTAGGTATGTGAAATATTCTCATCAAAATCCAAAATGCTCAGAATATCAGTGTGAGAACATGACATTGCCATTTTGAAAATTCAGATTTGATCCTGTTTCAATGAAATTTTCAAGCTAACATCGGTGAATTGTTGGCACTGTGAAAACATGCATCATTTTGGGATTTTGCTTGGTTTTGAATTCACATTTCACAAAGATGAAAATGGTAAGTTAAGAAACTGAGGAAATATCATGGAAAAAACAAAAGTTATGCATGTTTTCTGCAGTATTGCATAGCCCTAATGAGCATAGCTAAAAGCTACTCCATGTAAATTAACTAGAGACAATGCAGAAGTGGTTAGTACAGGAGAGTAAGAGTCAGATGACCTGGGTTTTCAACCTGACTGCCACTGAATCACACTGTAACATTGAGCATGTCACTTAATCTTGCTTGCCCTCAGTTTTCTCCCCTATAAAAGGAGATAATAACGCTCACTCGTGTAAAGTACTGTGAAATCTTTAGCTGAAAGGATCTCAGTATATTCAACATACGATGGTTAGTAAATATTTTTTTTAAATAGTAATAATTACAATACAAAAATGCCTAAAACATTGTTGCTTTGGTTCCCAGACATTCATGAGTATATATTTCCTTCGTATGAAATTCAACATTGTTTCACTTTGAATTTCAGATTCGAATGAACCACACAGCTCAGTAGAAACCACTAAGTTTCATCTGATTTCACACAAAATCCATGTGAATCTGCAAGTTCCTCATGCTTTTGCAAACACTATCAATCAGACACAAGTTTACCCAGAGTTGGGCCTAGGTTTGCTAAAAACAGCAAACCTGAGTCAACTGATCCCCCTACTCCAAAATGATGGGTCTGATTCTCCATTGCTCTTCACCTTGTGCAATTATTTAACTCCAGTGCAGAATGAGAAATGGGTGCAAAATGCCAATAAATCAGAACACTACTTTGCACTGGTGTAAAGGTGCAGAGAATGAGAGATGAGGCCTGGTGAGTATTGCATGTTCTTTGGTTTCATTGGGAATATTTCACAGAGCTCTCATTAGCAGACTTATTGCAAATGTACTGAAATAAGGAAATCCCAGAGGCGTCTCATATCCATTGAGTGACAGATCCATTTTGTCTGATGGAAAACATCCTCCAGTGAATGAACACTGCCCTGTGGTGATGCAAACAATTTAAACTAAGAGGATTTTAAATTGTGCATACCATGCATGCACATGCATGTGTGTACACACACGCATGCACACACATACACACACACACATTCTTTTTCTCTAGCACTTGAACATATTCTGGGCCATATTGAGAGGTGAGTCTATGTCCAATCCTACTCTAATTGAAATCAATGCAGAACCTCCCATTTCACTTCAATGATGCAGAATCTGGCACTCTAAGACTATGCCCACACTTGGAAGTAGGGGTGCGATTCCCAGCTTTTGTAGACATACTTGCATTAACTCTCATCAAGCTAGTGTGCTAAAAATAGTCATATAGCTGCGGTAGCATGGGCATTGGTGAGCAGCAGCAGCACGTGTTAGCTGCCCTGAATACTTACCCATGAGGATACAACCTGGTTTGTTCTTAGGGTGGTCAGCCTGGGCTGTCACTCACCACTGCCCATGCTACTGTGGCTGTACTACTATTTTTAGCATGCTAACTCAATAAAAGCTAGTGTGATTATGTCTATGCAAGCTGGGAATCACACACCTAGTTCCTAGTGTAGATGTAGCCTCAGAGACCCTAAATGAATCTAAATTAATGTCACTTATATGCCAAGGAGGCTGAAAGAAGGTGTAAATTACAGCAAATTAGACTTCCTTAGATTCACTTACACTCATCTCTGAATTTGGTCCATCCTGTCTTTCATAGACTCTCACAGACACTCTTAATGTCTGGTGACAAACTCAAAGCATTCTGTACATAACAAGGAGGAGAGGGGAAGGGAGAAGAAAATGTGATTATGAAACATCAGAGTAGATCTGATCATATCAAATTCCTTTGGAGGAAAAGACAGAGAGAAAAATTACCAGCACGCAGCTCTTGAAGTCAATAAATGAAATTTACCCAATTCAGCAGAGGCATCAGGGAAATCACTCCTGATTTGTCTTTGATAGGTTGACAAAATCTCTGTTAAAATCTTTTTAATGCTTTATAACTAGACTTCCAAATACACTGAACCTGAACCACAGCTCAGTTTAATAGAACCAGCCCTCCATGTCAATCAAACGTGTAGATTCAAACAGGCTTGATTCTTCTTCTTCTTGCCCATTGTTCTTAGGTTGGGCATTAGCCCAACACGCCTGACTTTTACTTTCCCAAGCTTCTAAGGGAAAATTTATTTATAGGAATGAAAACATCCATGGGTTTCTATAGTTGAATGAAACACCTCAGGCCAAATGCTGTCCCTGGATATTTTCATAAGCCTCCCATTGAGGCAAATGATAATATTATGTGCATATCTTAGGGCAGAATTCAACTCCTTGATAATGGAGTCAGGCATTACAAAATGAATGCTCTCCATCAGTGGGCAACATTGATTAATTAATTGACTAATCAGTTAATATACAGGCCACAGAACTCTGCTGGGCAAATTAGTCATACCTCTTGCCTATTGCTCAAAGGTACATAGGGTTCATCTCTTTCCCTACTCCTAACTGATGTGTCAATGGCCAACAAACTTGCATGTTGCGTGATGAGCCAAGATGAAAATGTACCCGTAAGCTTCACGATGGAAGCTACTGGATGCTGAGCACTTTTGAAGATCAGACCCTGAACACTTTTGAAAATGTGGTCCTCTGTGCCTTTTCCTCTCCTGACCCCCATTCCACCCATGCAAAACAGTCAGAATTTGGCCCTATATCAGATGATTTAGCAGAGGGAGTTCCAAGATGATTTGTTTAGTCACAGAAAGGTGTCCAACTCCATGATCTTCATGGAGTACAGATTTGAGAAATGAACCATAAATAATGACATGTGGAGTTAAAAAAAGAATTGAAAACAACAGATGGACTGGAGCCAAAAAGCTTGCATATGGAACTGAGTCTTAACTTTCCCTAGGTTTGGGAGTCTTTAAAGGGGATCTGGATTAATATGAAAACAAAATCCCTACTTGTTACTATTTTAAAGTAACCAACATTTCTGCTTCAGCATCAATGAAAAATTTGCTACTGAATTGATGTCCTTTTTCGGTTTCAGAGGAAAAGGGACCTGTCTGACACTCATTTTCAGTTCAGGGATGTATGTGAGTCTTTGCTTTGTTTTTGCTTCCTGTGGGTTCACACTCCGAATTTCTGTTTGGAATTTCAAGTTCATGCAAATACAAAATCTCCAAGTGAAACTCAACAGAAACCAACAAGTTTAACTTGTTTTCCACATGAAAAAAATAAACTGGGTCAGGTTTGCATGAAACCGAATCCAAGTTTGCTCAAAACTGGGCTCTGGTCCACTTGAAACAAAACGTAGTGAACCTTTTGATGAGTCTGTGATGAATTGCACATTTGTAACAAAAAAATAAGTCAGGTGAGTTTGGTATTGTTTATGATTTCAGAACATACATTTCACACAGCTCTATGGGCCTGATCCAAAACCCATTAAAATCCATCAGAATTTTATGAGAGCTGTTGTGTACATACTTCGTTCATCACACAGTTGAGGGGACTAAGAAGAAGAGACACCTGTTGCTAATGAATATAGGATTTGAAGCAAATCTGTACAAACCTGATTATAAAAACACTGCAGTGATTATTTTATAAATCTGATGAAATTTCACACATGCAATTTCACAATCAAGTGAACAGATAATTATCCTATGCCAACATATCCCTGTTGTTTACTGCACAATACTTTAATTTGCTGTAATGAAAATATCTGCCCTTATTTACAAGAATCAAACATACGGTTACACTATGCTTATGACCATGCATCATTATCAATGCCAAGTATGACCAATAGTATGGCATAGCCGATACATCTTTGAAAATTTAATTCATAGAACTTTTTCTCTCTGTTTTACACCCAAAGGACAATAACCTCCTTTCATGGTAAATCTTCAGAAGAACCATTATAATTTTGAAAGGACACCAGATTTCACTGAATATTAAACCTGAGTCTCATTGGTTGGGAGCCCCAGCAAGAAAATGAAGTGCTATCTACCCAGATCACAAATGGGCTGATCTCCAGCCCATTGAAGGTACTGGAGTCTTCCTGTTTACATCAATGAGCTTTGGACAAAGCCCAAGATTGGCAGGTGGTGTGTATATTATGTACACACACACCCACCCACACAATTTTAAAACTCCATTTGGGATTTAAACAAGGGATGAATGAAAAGCTATTTATTACTAAGATACTAAAAGAGAAAGTGAATGAATTATAAAAAAGAAAAAAACTAAAATCAAAGGATTGCCAGACAGTTCTGTGGTGTTACAGAAGTGTGTAAATTGCATTAGATCTTTTGCATGCTGCTAGAACAGAAGTGCATGTCTTTTCCCACACTCTATACAGTCCCTGAGATACAACCACTAGAGAGTGATCGAATCAGCAGACAAAGGGTGGGGGGCATCATAGTCCTCAACTGAGATGACTATGTTAATGAGGCCAACCAACAACTCTCTGGCACCATCTACTATAAAGAACTCAGAGATGACCCCACATTGCAATTTACCCAGGAATTTAAGGATATCATCAAATCCTTCCCCAAACAACATCAAGAGAAACTCTACAAACTCATCCCTCATGAACCCACCTCAGGGACCTTCTATGTGCTTCCCAAAATACACAAACAGGAGAACCCAGGTAGACCCATCATATCTGGCCCTGGCACTATTACTGAAGGAATATTGGGACTGTTAGAAACCATCCCTCAAACCACTCACCACACAAAGGACCAGCTTCCTCCAGGGCACAACCAACTTCCTCCACAACTCTGCAATATTAACAACTTCTCTCAAAACACCATCCCTGCTACCATGGATGTCACCTCCCTGTACACCAACATCCCTCACAAGGATGGTATCAAATATTTACAAATATTTACAAGACAATGGACAATCTTCAGATATCAACTCTGAACACAACACCAAAGTCAGCAATTTAATCCTCATCCATAATAATTTTACATTCAGCAACACTTTGTCCAAACCATGGTAACAACCATGGGTCCTAGGATGTCTCCCCAATATGCCAACCTCTTCATGGGTGACACTGAAGAGGAATTTCTGGACAAATGTGCCACAAAACCAATGACATATCTAGATACATTGATGATATTTTCATCCTCTAGACAGATGACAAACTCCCTCATAGATTTCCACCACAACTTCAGCAACCACCTACCAGCCATTAAACTCTCTCTGGAACACTCTCACACTAGCATCAACTTCCTGATCAGCTTAAACAATGGAACCCTACAGACAACTATATACAAGAAGCCCATGAATCACCACACCTACCTTAATAGATCCAGTAACCTCCCAAGCACATCAAGAAATCTGTTATCGATAGCCAGGCACTCAGATACCACAGAATATGCTTCGCGGAGAAATTCTAGGATATACACCGTAATACACTCAAAACCAACTTCACCAGAGCAGGACACTTCACCAGAGAAGTAGATCATATGGTGGAAAGGCCACCCAACTACCCCAAGAGAACCTTCTTCAACACAGAAATAAAACCTTCTCCAACCACACACCCCTAGTATCACCCTACCCTGGAACCCATATGTGATATCATCAAACAACTATAACCCATACTCGATGGGGACTCTATCTTGAAAGAAATCTTTCCTGAACCCTCTCTTTTGGCCTTCAAACAACCCCCCAACCTCTCCATGCTCATCTTCAGAAGCAAGCTCCCCACAGACCAGGACACACCAACTCAACATGGAACTAGACTCTGTCAGAACAACAGATTCTAAACTTGCAGACACATCTCCACTTCTACAATGATCAGCACCCCCCACAACACATCTTTCAAGATCCATGGGTCCTATACATGCCTATCACAACATGTGGTGTACCTCATTCAGTGCACCGAATGCCACAATACCAATTATGTGGGTGAAACTAGACAATTACTACGCTCTTTAATAAACTCACACAGGAAAATGATAAAAGACAAAAATACCCTATCACGTGTGGGTGAACAGTTTTCACAACACAATCACTGTATGTTGGACCTACCAGTCCTCATACTCAAAGTAAACTTGTACAACCCTTTCAAAAGACAAGCCTGGGAGCTTAAATTTATAACTTTGCCAGACACTAAAAATCATGGTCTTAATAAAGGAACTGTATTTATGCCTTATTACAACAATCTGTAACCCACTAATCCCCCTTTTTGTCCTATGGCTGTAGGGGTGCTAATGGGCCACTTCACCTTGAGTTCTTCCTTAGAATATGAGCTAACTACTTACGCTAAACTATCTGTTCAATCTTGTATTTAGTTGTGACACTCTGAATACATATCCCAGCCCTGAAGAACAGCTCTGTGTAAGCTTGAAAGTTTGTCTCTCTCACCAACAGAAGTTGGTCCAATAAAAGATATTACCTCACCCACCTTGTCTCTTCTGCCCCCCCCCACTCTGACAGTAGTTATTCCATAAAAGGATGTGCTCCAGGTCATGGCTTACATCAGCAGGGCACCTCTCAGTCCTACATAACCAAATTCTTTCACACCTGTTTGAAAGAACTTGTAAAATGAAAGGAATTTGCTATTTGGTCTCTTTAGCAGACTGTTTCTGTGTCAATGCTTCTCCTTAGCAGAACAACAGCTATGTTTAAAACTACAATAAAAAAATTTCTAACATGCAGCAGGCATACAAAATATTCATCCTTATTATCAGAAGCTCTTAAAATGGGATGGGATGGTTGTTTTGTTGGCTTGCAGTTTACCAGGGAAAGAAGATTCAAAATGTGTGTTAGGTGTGGTCTCGACTAGAAAAGTGATACTGGTGTACTATGTTGGTTGGGGTGAGATTTTTCACCGATATAGTTATACTGTTATAAGCCCTGGTGTTGCCACCATTATACCAGCAAAAAAGTACCTTAGACGTGATTAGCTCCTTTTCCTTCCTGAACCAGAGTAAGCGGTAGCTTTATGTAGCAGTTCTCCTGGAGCAGAACAGGCCATGCCATGAGCTCAGTGTCAGTCTTCAAACGGCTAAACAATAAACAGCTCAGAACAAGCCTTTAAACTAGAAAACAAACATAAAAGGTCCCTGCTTGATTGCAGTGTTTTAAGCAAAAGCCCTGACCTAACTTTGGATTTCTAGGTTAATACTAAGGAGCTCCTCCTCTGTCCCAGCCTCAACCAGCACTCCTCTAGAGTGCAGGAAGGCAAACCTTCTTAACTTGCCCACCTGCTCCTGATTATTCAGTATCTTCTCCTGGCTCTCCGAAGCCCCTGGGGGTACATCTCTACAGCCCACAGCACCAAGCTTCTCAGCCCAGATTGACACTTGGGCTCCTGATACCATGTTAAAAATCGTTGTGTAGACAGCTGTCTGAAGTTGTGGCTAGGGCTAAAGTTCGGGCTTTGAAGCCCACCCCCATCCCTAGGCTCCAGAGCTCAAGGTCCAGCCCAAACTACAACATCTACACTATTATTTTTAGTGTGGCAGTGCAAACCTCAGAAACCCAAGTCTGTCAACCTGGGCTGGGAGGCTTGCTGCAATGAGCTATGTAGATATACCCTGAAGAGCTAAGGCTTCTTGGTAGCCCAGCTGGAGTGGGTTTTCCATAAGCAGGGGAGTGTTAGGGTGCCAACACCTCAAGCGGGGGCAGAGAAGGCCTGATGGACCCCATCACACAGTATAAGCACTTTTATACCTGTATAACTGTGTCCACACTGTGGGAAGGGTGAAGATTTAAAGTGGCAACATTTTCAAGCATAGACAAGCCCTTATAATAGACATAGGGCCAGATCCTCAGCTGGTGTGAATTCATCTAGCTCCTTTCAATGGCTCCACAATGGTGCATACCAGTTGAGCATCAATGGCCAGTACAGTGAACTCCATACTGGCCTAGAACTCAGCGCTAAGCGGATTGTGCAAGGTTGTTATGCTCCACACAGCTGCAAATGAAGGTGACATGAGCTCAAGAATGGGCAAATGGTCACACTTTATATTAAGGTTCCATTTATAAATTGTTTCTAAAGACTTCATAAATTATCAATAAACATTATAAGCATGTTACAGTCGTGAGTAGCATGTGTTATATGCATATCAGTAGAAAGCGGTGTGGATGCTTATAAGCAATTTATTAACCTGTTGGACCTTTAACAGTTGATCAACCATTTCTGGACACACCTGTTGACCATTTATTAACCCTTTGTAAGAGATTTATAAATGGGAAATCTCAGAGCAGTCCTCCTCACTAAGGGTTTCTAAGTCTCAAGACCCATGTCTGTTTCATAGAATCATAGGACTGGAAGGGACCTTGAGAGGTCATCTATTCCAGTCCTCTGCACTCATGGCAAGACAAAGTACTATCTAGACCATCCCTGAAAGGTGTTTGTCTAACCTGCTCTTAAAAATCTCCAATGATGGAGATTCCACAACCTCCCTAGGCAATTTATTCAAGTGCTTAACCACCATTAGGAAGCTTTTCCAATGTCCAACCTAATCCTCCCTTGCTGCAATTTAAGCTTATCGCTTCTTGCCCTACCCGCAGAGGTTAAGAACAATGTTTCTCACTCCTCTTTGTAACAACATTTTATATACTTGAGCACTGTTATGTCCCCTCTCAATCTTCTCTTTTCCAGACTAAACAAACCCAATTTTTTCAATCTTTCCTCAGAGGTCATGTTTTCTAGACCTTTAATCATTTTTGTTGCTCTTCTCTGGACTTCCTCCAATTTGTCAACATCTTTCCCGAAATGTGGTGCCCAGAACTGGACAGAATACTCCAGATGAGGCCTAATCAGTGTGGAGTAGAGCAGAAGAATTTCTTCTCATGTCTTGCTTACAACACTCCTGCTAATACATTGCAGAATGATGTTCACTTTTTTTTGCAACAGTGTTCACTGTTGACTCATATTTAGCATGTGGTCCACTATGACCCCCAGATCCCTTTCAACAGTACTCCTTCCTAGGCAGTCATTTCCCATTTTGTATGTGTGCAACTGATTGTTCCTTCTTAAGTGGAGTACTTTGCATTTGTCCTTGTTGAATTTCATCCTGTTTATTTCAGACCATTTCTTCATTTTGTTCAGATCATTTTGAATTATAATCCTATCCTCCAAAGCATTTGCAACCCCTCCCAGTTTGGTAACATCTGCAAACTTTATAAATGTACTCTCTATGCCATTATCTAAATATTGATGTAGATATTGAACAGAACCAGACCCAGAACTGATCCCTGTGGGTCCCCACTCATTATGCCCTTCCAGCATGACTGTGAACCACTGATAACTACTCTCTGGGAATGGTTTTCCAACCAGTTATGCACCCACCTTATAGTAGCTCCATCTAGGTTGCATTGCCTAGTTTGTTTATGAGAAGGTCATGCAAGACTAAAGTGAAGATATACCACATCTACCACTTCTCCCCATCTACAAGGCTTGTTACTCTGTCAAAGAAAGCTATCAGGTTGGTTTGACATGATTTGTTCTTGACAAATCCATGCTGACTGTTACTTATCACCTTATTATCTTCTAGATGTTTGCAAATTGATTGTTTAATTATTTACTCCACTGTCTTTCCAGGTACAGAAGTTAAGCTGACTGGTTTGTAATTCCCCAGGTTGTCCTTATTTCCCTTTTTATAGATTGGAAAAGGACAAATATAGCGTCAATCTTCTGGAATCTCTCCCTCCTTCCATGACTTTTCAAAGATAATCGCTAATGGCTCAGATATCTCCTCAGTCAGCACCTTGAGTATTCTAGCATGCATTTCATCAAGTCCTGGTGGCTTGAAGACATCTAACTTGTCTAAGTAATTTTTAACTTGTTCTTTCCCTATTTTAGCCTCTGATCCTGCCTCATTTTCACTGGCATTCACTATGTTAGATATCCAATCACCACCAACCTTCTTGGTAAAAACCGAAACAAAGAAGTCATTAAGCACCTCTGCCATTTCCACATTTTCTGTTATTGTTTTTCCTCCTTCACTGAATAACAGACCTACCCTGTCCTCGGTCTTCCTCTTGCTTCTAATGTATTTGTAGAATGTTTTCTTGCTACCCTTTATGTCTCTCGCTAGTTTGATCTCATTTTGTGCCTTGGCCTTTCTAATTTTGTCCCTACATACTTGTGTTATATGTTTATATTCATCCTTTGTAATTTGACCTAGTTTCCACTTTTTGTAGGACTCTTTTTTGATTTTTAGATCGTTGAAGATCTCCTGGTTAAGCCAGGGTGGTCTCTTGCCATACTTCCTATCTTTCCTACGCAGTGGCATAGTTTGCTCTTGTGCCCTTAATAATGTCTTTTTGAAAAACTGACAACTGTCTTCAACTGTTTTTCCCTTTAGACTTGCTTCCCATGGGATCTTACCTACCAACTCCCTGAGTTTGCTAAAGTCTGCCTTCTTGAAATCCATTGTCTTTATTTGACTCCTTACAAGTGAGCAAGGTAAGAAGGACGAAGGGGAGAAGAAAATGGATTTGTAACTTGCCAGAAGACAACATTGCAGGATGAACGTGATGAGTCAATGACTCAGTCTACGTCTCCTTTTGGGGGTAGGGATAAAGTAGACACCTGAAGGTCCCTGTACCCTTCACTCCCTTCCTATCTATAATTCTGATCTAGCAAGGAGCTGAGCACTCTGGCCCTGATCCTGTGAAGCAATTACCCACATGCTTAATTTGTTAGTGTGCAAGTAGTTCCACTCACTCCAAGTTTGCTGGATCAAGGTCAGAGTGCATAGCCCTTTGAAGGACTGGGCTCTTTGGTTGCTAGAACTACAGTGAGGAAGAAAGCAAAGGGCAGAGAGATACAGGAGGAAGAGGCAGAGTCTGTTCTACTTGGGATCTGGTCTACTCTTCCAGGTGGATCAGATCAAAGAAAGGAGCTAGAGTGTGGCACACTGAGTATTGTGCAACCCTAAAAAATGATGCCACAAAAGTGTCCCAGTGTTTGCCTTGCCAGAAGGGAGAGTCTAAAAATTATGTGGTGGATGGGGCAGGCAGCATGAAAATGCTACATATTGTTTACTTGAAAAAGTTCTTGGTGATGAAGTGATGATTTTTATTTGTAATGGATTTTTTAAAAATAGATATTTTAAAGTCTGGAAGGAATTCTCCTCTGGATCCTCAGGGCTGTATTGTGCTATTGATTCGTGCATTCAACTCTCATTGGTGTCAAACCTATGTTGTCAAATCTGTACTTCTGAAACACTTGTCCTTCCAAAAGACATTACCCCCCTCCCCCACAAACCAACAAACCCTCTCTAATCTTCTGTTAGTTTGAGCTATTAGCAGGTTCAAAACTAATGATGGGTGAACCTCAAAAGGTCTGAGGTGTCAATGGGAGTTGCATGTCTGACTCAAGGGCACAATCTGACCCACATTGATTTAAGGTAGATCAAAATGTGGATCTAAGATACTTGCTAATATCACTTTAAGGAAGAGAGGAATGCATTCCAAGGAGTTTTGTTGATGTTCTTATGTATGCACTTTGTTTAAAATAATAAATAAATACATTTTTTGTGCATTCAAAATTCCAAGCTGCAGAAAATTTCCTCTTGTGATGAGAAGCATTCAAAACAAAAACATGTGGCCTGATTTGTCTTTTATAGAAATCAAAGGCTGCATTCTAAAAAGACTTCCTTTACCACACAAATGTAGCAGATGTTTTTTTAGATTATAGCTGCACAAGCAATCCACAGTTTAAATCTCAGAAGCATTTAAGTTTTTAAGAGAGGAAGAGTCTTTGTGTTATACCATGATGAACTGAAAGTTACAGAAGAGGGATTGTTTAAGACAGGTAAATGACGATAATGATATACAGTAGATATGATCACTATTATATTCATGAAGGAAAATAAATTTAAGAAAGACCAGCCTGTTGCAGTCAACACTTTGGCTAGTAAGTTAATCAAGACACCTATTCACTGCTGTAGGTCAGAATATACATATGCAGTAGAACACGATAGAGATGGAGAGAGAGAGATCTGTTCTTTCCACACTATTATTATTGTTGGATGAAATCCTCAAGTTCTTACTTTGTCCCTACTGAAGCCAGAGACTGATTACAAACAAAGGATCTGATTTTATGTTCACTGAAGTCAATGGGATCAATGACTGTAGGGCCAGGCTTTAAGTAAAAGCATACATATTTTTCTCCTTCTCCTGCATTATTATAATTGCCTTCTCTCTCCTAATCAGAGTTGACCAGTAATATACACACATACAGCCCACTTCTAGTAACAGACTCAAAGATTTTCTTACTTAGTGTCTGTTCCGTACCAGATTACATGCTGGATATGCTCTCTAGCAGCGGTTCTCAGACTGTGAGTTGGGACCCCAAGTGGGTTGGGACCCCGTTGTAATAGGGTCGCCAGGGCCAGCATTAGACTTGCTGGGACCCAGAGCTGAAGCTAAAGCCCGAGGTCCAACCCCATCTGGGGCAGTGGAGCTGGGGCTCCAGTCCCTTCTACCCACACCTGGGGCGGCGGAGCTTGGGCTGTGCCTGCCCATTCCCAGTGTCATGCAGTAATTTTGTTGTCAGAAGGAGGTCACGGTACAATGAAGTGTGAGAACCGTTGCTCTCTAGCATACTATTTTCTACACTGGTTTGGTGGGGTCAACAAATTTATGCATGATCTAGCCTGGCAATGGCAGGGTAAAGCACAATGCAGGACTGAAGTTGCAATAAGACATTGTACATGGGGACATCTTGACAAATCTAGGCGGTGTGGTTCGTATGTCAATTGTAGTGAGCTCGTTCCAGAAGAGCAGGAGGCTGGGCATGAAAAGATGGCAGAAAGAGAAGATCAGGGATAGAAGAGGTAGATAATTTCAAAGGAAATTTCTGCAGTTCTATAACTGAATCTAAAATGTTTTCTGATTTAAGTATTATTTATTACTTGTATTTTGGTAGCATTTGGGAACCCCAGTCATGGATCAGGACCCCATCGTGCTAAGTGCGGTACAAACCCAGAACAAAAAGACAGTCCCGGGGCACTTCACTAGTAATGATACCAGTATAACCTCAGTATAAAGGTAAATAAATGTTTCATATTAAGCATGGGGGCTGTAGAATATAAAATGTATGTCAGAATTAGATATTGCTGCCTTCTGCTTCCCCAGGAAATGTAAGAGTATTGTTGGCAGAAAGAGGCAATCTGTTATTCAAGGGCTGCTCCACCATCATAGGAAGCACATATTGATTTTTGTGAACTATTAACCCATTCTTTTCAGGAACGCACAGTGATGGATGATGATGTGGGTTAATTCTATTTCGTCCATGAAATCTTGTGAGGAAGACATTGGGCATTATATTACCATGGGGTTACTACATAGATCAACCATTACTTCCAGCTGGAAAATCACAGACCATGTCATGGGAAGTGAATCATTGCTGCTTCTCTGCGCTTTCCCATACTTGGGGGAACTTTCTGCATCAAACTATTTCTTCTCTGTACTTTTCAAATGCTGCAAATCCCCCAGACCTTTCTTCAGTCTGAGATATTTTTTAAGGAAGTACCTCAAATTCTTGGCCTGAAAAAATCAAAAAAATACAAGACTACCTTCCTTTTTCTAGTGGTCCAATAGTTATCAGGCTGGTGGTCAGGAAGGGAAGGTGGAGTGAAGGAACTCTGCCATAGTATTGGAACTCAACATTTTGGGTTACTTGTTTAAAAAGAAGTGTTTCTCATGACCAGAGGCAGAATTGAACCATTCATGTTCTGTTCCAACTATTAATTAACCAATCCATAGCGGTTATATTGCCAATGTATACTCGCCCCAGTTTGTATTGTCACTAATTCTTCTGTTCCTTGCAGTTATATGTTAATGATGAGTTTTTTGCCTTGCTGTTTGTTTGGTTTTGGTTTCTTTTCAGACTGGGTAATATCAGACTGATCAGGAAATATAGGGGAAAAGCAGCATGTCAAATGCATAAACTCTTGGTGCTAAAACTATACATAAAGCATAAGTGTGGCTTGTTTCTCAGAAAATAAAATGCCTGTTGAGACTTGAAATGTTTTGGGATCATGGAGAGAGTGCTAGAAATTATGCTCATGTGAGAAAGGTTAGGCTGAGAGGAAAAAGCACTGAAAAAATGAGGTAGGATTGACGAGATCTGCAGCAGTAAAAATATGCAGCTTGTTAAAGGCTCAAGATGGTGTTATCAGGGATGGGCGTTTTGTCATTCCTGAAGAGTGTTGAGAGGAAGTAAAATTGTATGTGGATATCATCCATGACAGAGTTTTTCATTGCCCTAACAATTGCACAGCAGTAAGCTGTTGTGCTTGGAATGGGATCTTCTGTGGAAAGCTTTTTGGTGGGGTAAGCAGCATCTGCAGCTTTAATTTCTAGCAGCACCCTACATCCTTGCCATTGACCCTCCATAAGATGCTTCCTGATGACTGGAGGAGAACAGTTTTTTGACCATCAGCTCCTAGCTAATGGAAAGTAGTGTCACCTCAGTTAAACGTACTGGGGATTGACAAGTTGTCTTCTGCGGATCATGTGTAGACAGTTCTATATTGAGGTTCCCCATTGGCTACTAGGTGTACAGTTCCTACATGTGGCTTTTTTAATAGGACTTGAAGCAGGGGCAACAGTTTCCCTGCCTTTGAGCTAAAGAGAGTCAGTGCTAGCTCTATATTCCAAGGCTGTCTTTGATAGACATTCTATTTTCCTGTGGTCCTCTTTCACACAAAGGCCAAGAGCTGAGGCCCTGCAGTAAGAGTTAATATACATCATTGAGTCAGAGGCCAATCCAAAGGCCATCACACACCTTCATAACGGATCACAGTTCATGTACAGTTAAGAAGTTGTAGGGGAGGGTTTTGTCATGATTCTGGCAGAGCTTGGAACTGTCCAGAGCTGACATTTAGCTAAAAGACATCTCCATTAACTCAGACCAGCAAAAGTCTCTGCTCTATTTAATTCAGGCTCCCTCACACTCTAAACGAGACATTTACTGGAAGGCTTTATAGTAATGCTTGCAGGCTGCTGAGTGCAGAGAGACTGTGTCAAAGAAAGAAGAGATACTGGAAAATGTGAAAGGAAGCAGAATAGACTCGACTATTATTGGGGGGTGAAAACAAAAAGAGACAGACAGCCTTCATGTTCTGCTCTTCCTCCCAGCAATTTTTGCAGGTGTCATCTCAAAAATACAAATAAATAGAGTTTAGTAAAATAAAATCTGTAACAAAGTAGGATATTTGGAAGGTTACTGTCTGCGCATTTCATGAACCTCCCGTTCTTCCATGTAGACAATCACAGAAACAGGATGTTGAGAAGAAAGTCTTGGGAGGGGGAAGAAACCAGTGTTATTTAACCAGCAATGGAAATAAACCTGATCTGAATTATTTCTTTAAATTCTTTCATGTAAATCTTAGTGCTGCTGGATGGAGCATCCCTGGAGATGGGAGAGCTTTCTATTTCCTCACATTGTTCCAGCAGCATGCCGTGGCTCTAGGATCCATGGTCTACTTCTAGGGATGAGACAGCAAGTCAGTAACCATGGCCTGTTCTGTCCTTTGCTTCTTTGCTAAATTGGATGCTAGAGCGGGGACAATATTTAAAAGAGTAAAAATTTTGAGCACATTTTAAAAATCTTAGCTATTTGTTTTAAATTTCCATGAGCAATATTGGAGGAGTACGTTTATTGGCAGGAATGTAATAGGAGCAACACATTTTAATCAACTATTGAAGAATGCTATTTGGCATCAGATCAAGACTGCATGCCTTTCAGGAACGTATGCTTTAGTCAAACACATAGTTATAAGGTTCAATACAGGAGTAACTGGATAAAATTCTATAATTTGAATTCATAATTGCAAGTACTGCAATAGGAGAAATTTGGCTCTAAGACCTAAGTTTATTCAATCAGGAAACAGAAACATATAAGGTGACCTATGCATCCAATCAAAAGAACATTAATTTCAAATAGTTGTAGTGAACTACTCCAGAACTCTCAGCAGAAATTATTTAGGAAATAATTTTGTGTAATGAACAAAGGGAAGAAAAATCATAACCTGTTTGTGGACAATTTATGAACAGAAACAGAGACAAAATTCATTAACCAGTGTATTTGATAGGAATTATTCTTCCAGCGTTAGTAGGCAATGATCCACTAGGAACACCAAAAATAGATCACTATCAGCTCATTACACACAGGCCAATGAGCACCTGTTGGTAATGATTTTTGACCACTGCTGACCAGGCCAGGTTGAAATCAGTGACCTAGACATGATGGGCTCTCCAGCTCATTAGTGATCCACTATGAATGTTATGTTTTAAATGACCAGCACTTCACTTTTAAGCAGCTAATATTTTCAATAGAATTTACACTAGATCATCATGATTTTTTTTAACATAGAAAAATAACTTTATAAAAACTCTTCTCTGGTCACTGCTTTGAAATGGGTTGGAACAATTTCCAATTGAGCAAAGATTAGTGTTGCACAGCCAGCTTGTCTGCGGTGGTGGTGGTGGTGAAGTTCTATTTTATTTACCTGGGACAGAGGATTGTGGAGGACAACACAAAAGTCTTGCTACAAGGATCAGCTGGGTATTTAGGTCACACATCCAGAAACCCCAGCTGGGGCTGCATTAATTGGCTAAAATCTGCTCAGAGTTTCTGGCTAATAACCAGCAGACACCATCATTGTGTGTGTGTGTGTGTGTGAGAGAAAGAGAGAGAGAGAGAGAGGCGGGGGGAAAGAGAGGGGGTAGAAAGGAGTGGTGACTCAATGCAGATCAAATCAAGTGTATTACAATATAATTCACAAAGGACAGTGTATAGATAGAAGAGTGGGAAAATACTCTGAATTCCTTAGCTGGGAAGCTACTGATTGGCACATACAGTGAACAGGTAGAGGGTTTCACTGGGGTGGAGGATTATCCTGGTTTTCCCCTTCAAATACACCTCAACTTCTCTTCTCAGCAGCCCATTTAGAATCACTGTAATGCCATGAGATTTTTTTCCCCACAACTGTAAACATTATCTTTTAAAACAAACAGCCTTTAAAACAGAGTCAAGGCACCCACCCAGTTCTACCCCTGGGGGAACGAAAAAAGAAACAAGCTGCTGATTTTAAATGAACAAGGTGCCTTTTCAGAGTGAAGCTGATCACCCTCACATACCGCTTATCATATGGTTAATATTCTAGATAGTCTTGCTTTTAAAAAAATCATAATTGATTAATAAGCGCAAGCCTAAAAATGAACAGTACACCTCTTTCCTGCCTTCAAGCAGCTGAGTACTGCTATATTCTGTGTATGATAGGTTTTGGGGGGGCAGCGAGTCAATAATTAGCTCTTGAGCTTCTGCTTGAATATGCATGCAGCGGAAGTCATAATACACATCTTCACATTGCTCCTCAATTAATTTTCCATTTATATCTTCCCGTACCTTCCTCATTCTGTTTGCATTTAAAATTAATATTTGCAGGATAAATGGAACCATCTTGGGCACTGATGGGGGAGAAAAAAAGAGAGACAGAGAAAGTGCTCCTGGAACCCCTTATTTTATTGGAGTTGTGTGTAAAAATAAATGTTGTGTTCAGCAACCATTATAATTAATTTGACACAAGTGGTTGGGAATGTTGCTGAAGCCTTTTATCTATGGAATTAGATGATCCCTTCAGAGTTACTTAAAGAGTAACACACTCAGGCAAATTAAAAAAATATATCATATTTCACTAAAACCCCATTAAACCGTCACTTACTTTTTTCTGCAGTTCCTTTAGCACCATTTCTTTGGCAAAGCATTCGTGCTTGTGCACTGCAAAGAGAGGCATTATTCTATATTATTGTGCCTGTCCTCCCCATCACCTGCTTCACTCAGCAATTTCACAATTGCTTGTACATAATTATATAAGCAAAAAGTGTCCATGCAATTGAGTGTTTAATTTGCACATGCATATAACACCATTACACATGCAAGCACCATAGTGGCACTAGAATAGGCTAGTTCTATTCTCGTCCATGTGCAATGATCCTATTTGCCTCCAAAATTAAAATCGTTGTGTGTGAGGAAATTAGGTGTTCACTTGTGCATTGCACACGAGCAGTTTTGAGCTCCAATGTTTGCAACATCTTCACAGTCATTTTGCCTGGTGGCAAACAGTGGTGTCATGTACGCTGGCACTAACATCTTGGAATGAACCAGCGAGGAGAAAGCAGCTGATTGTAAAGTGAAACGTCCAATTTGCACATAAATAACTTGCAAAAAGTTTAGTTTAAATTTTGTAAAGGCCTGGCTGTAATTTATTGCCACTCAAGAGAATGTAGACTAGATATGGATGTTGCTAGAGAAATGGTTAGCTTGTTCGTGCCCGAAGTGTTATCTTACCTGTAATCACATAGCTACTTTACTAATAAAATGGGTATTCCTGGATACATAACAGGCCATAAACAATCATGATTAATACCAGGAAGTAATTCAGAATGAAATAAACCCTTTAAACCAAGATCCATCTTCAGGGCTGGGCGAATGTTTAATCAAGACTTTAGCAATCTGTCCCCAGTGACTGGTGTGTGTGGGGAGTAAATCGAGACTAAAGAGCAAAGGCAGAAAGGTGAGAAGGAAAGAGAGTGACAGATGTAGTTTTGCCCTTACAAATAGTTGCATCCACAACTTTGTGCCTGCAGCAAAGCGCAGGTGCAAACGATAGCATTTAAATGGGCTGGCATGGATTTTCAACATGGCCTAAATTTTTGCAATGAATTCTGCGGGCAAATAGTAGTTAAATGTCTAGTTACCTGCTGATGCCTGTAAATCAGGTAGCTAGACATTTAACTACTACGATTTGTGCTCACAAAGAATTGTGGGTGTGAAAATATGGATAAAAGTTTTTACAGGTGCAAAATTGCACCTGCAAACACAAAGGCCAGACTGATGCTGAACTAACAACATGGGTTCTAAATACTGAAGTGGTTTGAAAGTCCTTGCACATTCAAAACCGTGGATGCAGTTATCTGCAGGCACAAAAGTGTGCGCTATGTTAGAAGCTGTTACAGAAAGCCAATCCCAAGCTAACTTGCACACTCTTCCAGTATGCTTTTTTAATACTGAGGTTATGCATAACAACTCTAGTTCTGCAGGGCAATAGTCTACACATTTTAATTCTGAAGGTTATGTTGCAAGAGAAAGATTGTCTCATCATTCCATCTCCCTTCCTAACTGCTCAATCCTCCATGACTTGATTCTCAAAATACTAACAGACCAGCGGGATGGGCTGTGCAGAGCACAGGCGGTCTAAAGACCACAGTTTAAGAAGAATGGCTGTGAGGAACGCAAGAGAATTCTTAGCTGTTTCCTGTTCAGCTGCTAAGTTTGTGACCTAGCTTGCTCTATGGAAGACTATTTATTTACTCCATACAGGATGTGAGTTAGTATGGCGAAGAAGCCTTCTGTGCAGCAGCCGCGTGTGCTAAAAAACCACTCTGGCCAGTTGTGCATCACAACCCATGCAACAAGGTCCTCAGACTGATCTAATTTATACTGAGGGATTTGCCCAGCACACAGCCTACCCGGATAGTGGATTGAAGCCACCTTCTCCTCACACATCCACCCAAGTTGTACCAACATTTGGGCCTTTGTCAATGGCTTAAAGAAGTCATCCCATCCACTTGTTGCCTGCTAAACAGCATGGTCATAGCCTCAAGCTCTCCAATCCTTTGGGAGTCTTTGGGAACTCCTTTGGGAGTTCAGTGACATTGCCCTGTCTTCTCTCATAGTGCCACCGTCATCACTAGCTGTTCAATGTACATGTGAAGTAGGAGATATGAATATCACATTCTCTCTTACTGGAACTGCTTGATTACCCCTGTGTTCAGATTTCCTGGGCACAATCAGATCGTATAGAGAATGTGTCACACTATCGGAAGAATGCAGAGGGCAAAGCATAATAATAATAATCCTGCCCTGAAAGGTCTGAATTAGTAGACTGACAATCTCAAGCATGAGGACTGCAATGCATGAATCTCATCCTGGCAGCACAGGAGCAGCACATTGCTTCTTGTGATAAGATTACTTATCAAAGGTTAATGACTAATCTGTTTACCCGAGCTTCATTAATCAAAGATTTACTAGAAGTCAGATTCATATTGCCACTCAGGGCACAGACAGCTTCACTTCCAGGTTACAAACTGCAGCTGCACAAACTGCACAAAGCATATAACTCAATGCAAATTGAGGTTACTAATGTGTGTGACCAAGTGAACATCAAAGAAAAAAGACCCTCATCAGAGGGGACGATATCTGTGCCCATAGGGATCATGTGCACTTCACTTTGTAGAAGAGTTCAGTGATGTCCAGCTGCAATATGATCTATTTCAACACTAGTTCAACCATCTGAAATGATTACAAATTTTGTATATCCTGAAATATTCCCATATTCTTGATTGGAACTAACACATCAATAGCAGCACTTATGAAGAGCTAAAAGAAAGCAGAAGGTTGCCAAGAAAATGTTATGTTAAGTGGTCAATGGACAGGCCTGGGAAACAGAACTTCTAGGTTCTGTTCTGTCCTTATCATCTAACCTCTGTATATCCATTAGTATAAGGGACATAATGAAATGTACCTACCTCAGAGAATTAATTAATCCCAAGAAGCACTTTGAAAATTCATATTTGTAAAGTGCTTTGAGATCCTGAGATCAGAGGGACTGTAATTGGAGAAGTATAAATTCCACATCAGGTTCTTGCTGCCAACTACAAACTTTACCCAAGTTTGCAGAACCTGAACCCCACTATCATCCATCTTTGCCTTATTGATGGGAACACTGAAGCTCAGACATCTTCAGTCGTGAAACTGGTCTCAGTCTCCCATGCATTGACTTTTGTCAATTGACCTATTCACCAGTTTTAGCTCTGCAGACTCAAATGTGGACAGTCCAGGCAGATTTTTATATTCTCCTTTCCAAACAACCCCAAAACCCCTCTAAACCCTCTGTCACCAGAAGATACATCACATTGCATAAAATCAGAAAAAGAATGGATGAAGGGTCTCATAGATACGACTCGATGGGAAGAAAAATGGAAAATTAAAGCTATTTGGAGAATATATGGAGAGACACACTTTCTCAAATCCTGGTACTCATGCAGGAGAGAGACAGATTATTATTTTGGTTACTATAAGATCACAAACATCACTCCACCAGCACATGAGCGGACTGTCACTCTGTTCTACCATCAAAGCAAAGCAAAGCAAAGCAAAGTGGCTTGCTGACAACATGAAGTTGATACATTGAATGCAAGAGCAGCAATGACGCATACCTCTGTTCATGGGTTATCACTTTACTGGTTTATGTTGGGTCTTGTGTTTATTTTTATTAGGGGGTTAATTTATATATAAACTTTTTACATAATGTAAAAAGCATTTTGTACCTATCCAAACTAGACACTTTGCTCTTGGGTGGCCTGGTGTTATTTACAGCTCACACCTATTGTCAATCACTTTGCTGTTGGTCCCACTGATATTTCCAAGAGAGAAGAGAATCATAGTAAGGAAAGAAATAACTAGTGTGACAGGGTCGGGCCAGATGGCTACAGGAGAGTAATAGAAGGCAGATATATTAGCCCCAGGTTAAGTAGGTCCCTTTTACCTGGGTAAGGTAACAGGGAAGGTTCCAGAACAATCAGGAACCTTCTGGAGACAATTAAGACAGACAGGCTGATTAGAACACCTGCAGCCAATCAAGAAGCTGCTAGAATCAATTAAGGCAGGCTAATCAGGGCACCTGGGTTTAAAAAGGAGCTCACTTCAGTTTGTGATGTGAGTGTAAGGAGCTAGGAGCAAGAGGGGCAAGGAGCTGAGAGTGAGAACATGGACTGTTGGAGGACTGAGGAGTACAAGCATTATCAGACACCAGGAGGAAGGTCCTATGGTGAGGACAAAGAAGGTGTTGGGAGGAGGCCATGGGGAAGTAGCCCAGGGAGTTCTAGCTGTTGCCCAGCTGTTCCAGGAAGCATTCTAGACAGCTGCATTCCACAGGGTCCTGGGCTGGAACCCGGAGTAGATGGCGGGCCCGGGTTCCCCCCAAACCTCCCAACTCCTGGTCAGACACAGGAGGAGTTGACCTGGACTGTGGATTCACAAAAAACGGCCAAATTGAGGGCTACCGTGAAGCTCCGAGGCGAGCAAATCCGCCAATAAGCGCAAGACCCACCAAGATAGAGGAGGAACATTGTCACAGTAGCTTGAAGAAAACCAGACTTGCAAACCACAGGCTGAAAAATAATTCCAGGTAGGCTTGAATCCCTTTTCATCGCATGGTCTCATTTTCAGGGAAGGCCAAGTGACACTGATTGTGATGATAGCAGTGATTCTCTAGTAGTTGTACAGACTTCAATCAACTACTGAAATTGGTCTGTATGAAATGTATCAAGAAGAAGCCAAGAAAAGAGCATGAGAAGAGAATGCATATACTGGGGAGAGAGCGGGGAAACCAGGAGTTATGGCCTGTTCTGAGAGATCAGTGCAAACTCAATATACTTATTAAACACATTTTTAATGTCATATGCTGTAAACTAATTCATTTAGAGCCAGACTGTGACCCTCTTACAATTCCTGACATCTCTAAAAACTTCCCATATGACTTTGGACCAATCACTTAATTTCTCTGCGCCTGGATTCCCCGCCTTCAAAAACAGGATAAAATACTTCCTCTCTCTCTCCAACCCTTGTACTATCTATTTTGATCATTGATGCCTTTGTATAGCTCCTAGCACAATGGGCCCTGATCTCTTGATTGTGTCAAGGTTCCATATTATTATTTTTTTAATACAGTGATTGTTACCATAATACAAATAATAGAAATGTATGTAATTTCTAACCTTTTTTTAGAAAAATATCTAAAACTTTTCCAAAGTTTGTGAAATTCCCTTTTCTCCCACTCCCTCGAAAAGAAAAAAGAAAAGAAAACAACAAATTAATACCACAACCACACCTTGCAAAGCTCTCTTTCTTATTTACCAAATAAAGGCACCTAATTTCCTTGTTCATTTTTTAACCATTGCTTTTGATGTCTCCTTATCAAAGAGACTCAAGAAAAAGAGTTGGTTTGTGTGGGAGGAAGTCCGATGATTTATCTGTGCACTGTGCATGGATGTCATTATCTGCACATGGCAAGCTTGACATCAGAATTCATTCAGTATCAGAGGGGTACTGAGCAGTGTGGACCAATGAGAGACTCCGCTTCTAATATACGGGTTGTAGCTAAAGGCAATGGCACCCTCACTCCTGAGAGCAATCAGTTCAATATGAAGTTGCTCTGTGTATGTACAGAAGAGAAGTTGCAGAACTGTGTATATTGGGAACTTCCTATAAAGCAGAAAAAATGTATATATGCAGCCACAGATGTCACTTTATATCAGACACTGTTTTTAAAGGCACAACTTCCTATTTTAAATGAAAACAGCACAACTTTTCTACTTTTTTTAAAAAAATGTGTCGCTCCAAGGACAGCTTCAAAATAAAACAAACCAATAAAAAATAGAAAAAAGGCTTGAAATGTTTGGAGGGTCAGATGAGCATTCGGAAGTTTTTCTTTTTTCTTCAGCAGTCGAGGTTGAACTAGTTTGGGGAATGTTTGCCCAGGGCATTTACGCTTTATTGATATAAATGATGGACCAGCTGGCAGGGCATCCTCTGTGAGGGCTCCAGGATTCTGAAAATTTATTCTCCTCAATCTCTTGGTTCAAAATAGTCCAAATTTGGTGATCTTCCAGGCACACTGCTCACGACTGTTCAGTTAGGGTTTTGGAGAAGGCCGTGGCATTCCTCCATGATGAAAGGTGGAAAGGAATTTTTGTAGGTGGCAGTCTAGCAGAGCTCTTGTTGCATTGATCATTTAAGGCTGAGGAGATTCAATTGTATTGTTAATAGTGTGTCATAAGGTGCCTAAAGCCTTGGATAGGCATATTTTTAGTTTACTTGCCTTGAGACTAATACCATGTGGCTGGCAATAGGGATTAGTGAATGACATTGCTCCCTTGAAATCAGTGAGTTATTTCTATTTTATGCTGGTTAAAGATCTGGCCCTTGAGTTCCAAACATTTCCAATAAAATTGGAGGGAGGGAGAGGAGAGATTGAATAAACACAAGATAAAATTGTTAAAAGTACATAAGTGACTTCGGAGCCAAAGATCCATTGAAAGTTCTGGGAAAAAAAAATTCTCAGCTCCAGTTGTGATCTGTCAAAAATTGACACAGTGACGACACTTCTCTTCTGCTCCTGGAGGTATTGCCTTACATAACGTGGGAGGTATTTAGAGATTCAGAACTGTATATTGTTTATTGCGTACATCACTTCATTATTCTAGGGCCGCTCATACACACGGAGTTGTTAACATTTATTTTTTTTTAAATGTGGTAAGAAAACAGCATTGACACATTTTTTCTTTGATTAATAAAAAAAAGAAATAATTGGCAGCGACAAGAGGTCCAAATTTAGACCCACTGATCTCAACAGTGTCCCATTAAGTAGCAAAGAAGGAGCACTGTCCTTATCCCCACGGATTGTAAGTCAAAGAAAGCTGACTTTTACAACTAGGTGTCTAGACAATCAAGGGCCTTTTGCTCAACATAAATGTCAGAGTGGCCAAACTGCTAGAATGTCTGCAAGAGACTAAGAAATAAAAAAGGCAAAATTCCACAGAGTGGTGCAAGAGCCGTATCATATAATTGAAGGGCTCTGAAAGCATAATCTTGAATAAACTGGACAGGTTTCCCAGCCAAAATATACCTTCTGGTGTCATTTATCAACAGCTGCTTTACAAAGCCGACCTATGGAACAATGATCATTGATAGCAAGCTTTGCTGTCATTAATAAACTGATATTGCTTTGATTATTTGAAAACAATGAATTCAGTGCTGGTCTTTTAGCCCTGAAGATTCTAAAGATCAGTTATTACATGGACACATTATTAGTATTAATTATGTTTATTACACTAGTTCCTATCATGAAAATTCCCCCCAGACCATTTCACCCCTGATCTGGAGTGAGGAACAATCTCTAAAGGTAACAAGTTACTGAATCATATACTAGCATCTAAACAACAGACACACATGAAAAATCCAAAATTGGTGATATTATTATTATTTTGCAAAGCTGTAACTTTAAAAATGTTCACTTCTTGTCAGTTATTCTTACTGAAACTTAGGGGGTTTTGCTGCTTTCTGCTGAATCCTGCTGATACCTTCCTGTTGTGGTGTTGAAAACATGTTCTTAAAGGGCCCAGCTGTATTTACAACTCCACTTCCTGGATTTTTTCCTTTTATTTTAAAGTAGAGAAGACAATATAGACATAGTTACCTCTATAACACCTAGCCTACAGTCCTGGAATTTTATGATTCCACCTACCATACAGAAAAGCAGGAGAGAGACGGCTTTTTCACAGAGATTAACTATGCAACATATCTTTGCAGGATCAGGACTTTCATTTCCAGGTGGGACTTAATAGCTGGTGATACTTGGCAAGGAAAAAAAAAAGAGACCTTTCCGAATACTATTCTGAACATTTACAAAGCAGAAATAAATAGATGATAGCCTTGGAGGTGTGATTTGTTCGTTTTATGAATCAGAGAAGAGACCATAACTCAGGAGAGATTAAGGATGAAGCAAGTTGTATGGGATCTTGCATTACAAGGGGAGCTTAATGTTTTATCTCATGAAGCACTATCATTCATCAGTCTTCATTGCAGTAGTTTAATGTTAGTGACAGAAGAATTGAGTTTTACATTTTAAATATGTTCTTAGTTTCTGTTTGGCTTTGCCAGAGGGTTTTGTCAGAAGCCTTGAATCTTTCATAGTTAGGAGATCCTCCCAGCACAGAGTTGTTTTAAAGAACTATTCAGGGAATACACCTGCAACCGTTTTAATGTCATAGAGCTTTAGGTGACTAACATGGTAATAAACAGCACCCTAACCCCTAAAATGGATTCAGTTGAAGGGTTCTAGTACCACTAATCCTGTCAAGTCAACAGCATATAATATCACTTCAACAGAATACCTCACTGCACATCTTATTCACCGTTGCCAGAATTGCTTTCCCAGTCCCTGCCACTCCAGCGCAACATTGCCCTGCTATCCCATTAGCCACAGCTACTTATTCAAGTCCACCAGAATGCTTTTGCCATATTGCTTCTCCCTTTCACGAGAATTTCAGTGGCCATGATTAATTAAAACCCATAATTCATGGGCATTGTTAAAACATCTGTGAATGACAACATTTTATTTTTGGACTGCAGTGCTCTTGTGGGTTGTTGACTTTATCTTCCATTGCTATATATTGTATTACTATCACACCTGTGAATCTTATGCAAATTACACTAAAATGTATTGAAACACCCACCTTTTATAAATCTATTATAATCGTCTCTGTTATTATCGTATCCAAGACTGCAGATGCAACAGGAGAATTAACTTGATGAAATGTACCATTCCAAACTGTTTCTAAAAAACATCTTTCAGGGCATCTCTATCAGCTCATGGATTCTCACTGGTTTTCTTTCTTTTCTTCTTTTCCAGAACCATTTGCTGCTTCTCAGTTGTGGTAAGCAATTATTTGTGCTTTAAAGCAAACTCCATGAAGAACATTTTTCAAGTGGAGATCAAAGAGTAAAGCAAACATAAAAGCAGTCTTATAAAAATTGCATTTTAAAGAAACTAAGCTACATCCATATGACAATTACATCCAAACCTCATGTCTCCTTCTCTATAAGGCTTTTTAAAGGAGATAGGAATGTTGCATGTTATGAAAAAGGCTTGCGTTATAGAAGAGGAATTTATCACACAACTGGTAGCTGGCACATATGTAGTAACCTTATATTGGCAATACAGGGCTTGTATACACAGAGAATTTAATCAGGAGCTTTTTGACATATATAAGGTAACACACAACGCTGCACTAATATCATGCAGACAAGATGCCTGTACTCTCTTTCAGTTTGCATCACTGTGTACACATGGCAGCAGCTTGCTGCATATTGAGAGTGTGGCATGCTTGGAGGATATCCCATGGTCCTCCCCTGAGTTGGGATTGCTCTTTATCTGGCACTGGTTGGCATTCCAGTTGTGACCCCTCACTGACATCTTCTTAGCAATCTCCACAAAAAGATCTTCATTTTGGTGGCTGGCCACAAGAGCTAACTGCAGCCATGCTTCTCCCCAGATGGCGATGAGATCCAGCATTTCAGCAGGCCTCCAAGTGGATGCTGAAGGCATATAGTAAGGCTTCTGTAGTAATAGCACAACACTGCTGATATACTCAAATCCAGAAGCAAATGAACAAATTCTGATATCATATGGCTGCTTCCCCAAAGGCTCCTGTGGGCTTGTCTACACAGGGGATTTTAAACTGGATTAAGTTGAGCCAATCTGGTTTGAAAATGATTGTGTAAACAAGACAATTCATTATAGCACACAAACTCGTCATTTATCGTAAACTCTGGAGTCCTCTTTCAAAGTGAACTAAGTTAGATGCATATTGACTTAGTTCTATTTTTCATGTGCTCATTACTTTGGCACTCCTCCAACAGCTATCCCACATTGCTTTTGTGGGCAACCCTTACTGACCTGTCTGTTTACCTCTGTGCCCTCTACTTGTCTGGTGTCAAATTGACTGGATGTCTCCTCCCACTTTTAAACACTGGCACAAGGCCAGAATTTGCTCATATGCTCCTGGATTTGAGTATATCAGCATTGCTGTGATATTATATTCAGGTTTTATCAATAGTAGTTCTGAAACGTGGGGGATAAAATGTCATTCTGCAACCCACCGAACTGCATCAGTTTAAGAACTTTACATTAACCTTCAGCAGCCAGCACTTCCTTAAGCAAATATTTGCCACCTACTCTGGCACATCCAATGCTTAGATCCAAAAACCACCCTTAAAAGCCTTGTCATGTAGGCCCCCATGCATCATTCTCCTGAATTTTCTTCTTTAACATTTCTGCACCACAGATGTTCTTCCCATTGACTCTTGCCAATTGGGTCACACAGCAGCACACCCAAAACCCCTTTTTGGATTGGAGCAGCATAAAGGACTGATGAAAGTTCTCACACTGCAGATATCTGCATGGTGTCAAGGTTCCATATTATTATTTTTTTAATACAGTGATTAAATACAGTTAGACTTCAGGATGTGCAATTATGGGAGATTCTCAAAGAGAAATGGAAACAGAATAGTCAATAGGGCTAATGACACGTGGTCCAAATTCTGCTCTCACATCCGTGCAACCCTAATAGCTTCCTTCTTGTACCTTCAGTGGTGTCAAAGATTGTTAGAATCTCTTTGTATCAAGTGTGACAGGATCGGGCCAGATGGCTATAAGAGAGTAATAGAAGGCAGATATATTAGCCCCAGGCTAAGTAGGTCCCTTTTACCTGGGTAAGGTAATAGGGAAAGTTCCAGAACAATCAGGAACCTTCTGGAGACAATTAAGACAGGATGATTGGAACACCTGCAGCCAATCAAGAAGCTGCTAGAATCAATTAAGGCAGGCTAATCAGGGCATCTGGGTTTTAAAAAGGAGCTCAATTCAGTTTGTGGTGTGCATGTAAGGAGCTGGGAGCAAGAGGCACTAGGAGCTGAGAGTGAGAACGTGGACTGTTAGAGGACTGAGGAGTACAAGCGTTATCAGACACCAGGAGGAAGGTCCTATGGTGAGGATAAAGAAGGTGTTGGGAAGAGGCCATGGGGAAGTAGCCCAGGGAGTCGTAGCTGTCACCCAGCTGTTCCAGGAGGCACTCTAGACAGGTACATTTTCACAGGGCCCTGGGCTGGAACCCGGAGTAGAGGGCTGCCCCGGATTCCCCCCAAACCTCCAAACACCTGGTCAGACACAGGAGGAGTTGACCTGGACTGTGGCTTCAGAAAAATGGCCAAGCTGAGGGCTGCTGTGAAGCTCCAAGGCGAGCAAATCCGCCAATAAGAGCAAGACCCACTAAGGTAGAGCAGGAACTTTGTCACACAAGGCACTGAGACTAGACACCAAGGTATATAAAGCTTTATTAAATGTTCCTGTTCTTGATGAGTATAGTTATACAGTGCTGATTCAACTCCCAAAGTCCAGTCCTTGCAAGTACTGGAGATAGGTTCTCTGGTGGCCAGTCTTTTCTCTGGTTGTTCCAAAGTCCTGAACAAGAATATGAGGAAGGACATTACCCCTTTCGTCTAGTGACTCAAAATATGTTCAAGGTATGCGGGTATTCATTATTTAGAGCCTAGTGTACAACTAGAGTTAAATATTGTCTGATAGGCTGCTGCCCAGGAAGGGTTGACACTGCATTCAGAGTCTTGTCCAGAGTCTTTTTTCCCTCACGGCCTCAGCTTTACATTTTCCACATGAGAATTGACAACCCAAATTCCACATCAATTATCCCTTCCCCCTTAACTCAGGCCTTTCACGGGAGCCTACCTACTCCCTACAGGTTTTCACTCTATAGGTCTCTTGTTGGAGAATTCTACTCCACTCCAGGGGCCTGCCACAGAAGTCAACCTGCTTGTCCCAGGGGCTTCCTGTCAGAGCCCTCCTGCTCCAGCAGTTCACTGAGACATTTGCTGGCTTTTATAATTACCTGATCCCTAGCTGATCAGTCTCCGCAGGGAAGTAGTTGGTCATTACAGGTGAGGCTGGACCCAACTCTCAAAGGGCCAGCCATCCTGTGACATACCGACAGTTGGATGTGAGCACAAGGGCTCAGATCCTCAAAAATCTTTAGGCACCTAACTACTATTGAAATCAATGGAAGTTAAGTGCCTATATACCTTTCCGAATCTGGGCTGAGGCTCTCACTGATATCACGGGGCATATTTCTGTCCTCTGTGGAATCCATACCATTGAATTTTGCCCAGCTATCATGCAACTAAGGCTAGATTTTGGCCCCAGTCATGTATTGTTGCTTCTGATAATATGGTGAAACACAGCTAGAACACAAAGTAAACAGGCAGGACTTTAAGGAAGCAATAGAAAGATACATGAATGCAGAGGAAGGTTGGGAATTTTGCTCAAAATATTTTTTTTTAAAGTGATCAAAACCATTCTTTTCATTGAACCACATTAAAAAATAGTATTTGTACCTATGCCAAAGGTGAAACATACTGTAGGCCCATGGAAACAAAAGACGAGTGAAAATGTTAATGAGAAAATAGTTACTGGCAGTTCTCACCCTGACACAAGTAGTCTTATAAATACTTCTTCAGCCATGAATATCCAGGGTCAAATTCTCAATAGGTGTAAATAGATGTAGCCCTCATGACTACAAAGGAGCTGCACCAATTCACACAAGTTTAGGATCTGGTCTTGAATATACCATATAATATGCCATCAAATCTATAGAATTGTGAGTCCCTAACAACATTTCGTGGTTCAACAGAGTGTGGAGAATTTTTATTATGGAAAAGTTAACAGCTGATCTTAGACATGGGGATAGGAATGTCTTACAGATGAGCTCCCTCTGACTTACTTGGGAATTTGATTGAGCCCTTGGCCATCATTTTTGGAACAGGAAAAAGGCAAGACAAATGGAGCAGAGAGACCTGGAATATACAGAAAATTCTTTTACTGTGAAACATTGAGTCATTTGCTTCTGATCTAGGAGGAACAACTATCTGTTGAACCATAAAATGTATTAAAGGGGCTTTTCCCCCTTCCAAATCCTGCCAGCAGACAGTTCAATGCTATCAGAAGGTAGGACTACAATTTTGTATCATGCAGTGGATATGTCTTTTAATCTTGGAGACCCAAAGCACTACCACTGAATCCACTAGTAATTTTACTTTTGTTATATACATTTTGAGGTTTAAAATCTTTGTCTATTACTCCTGTGCTTTGGGACATTCTCCCAGAATATGGATAAAAATACACTTTCTCCCCCTTCACTCCAGCAGTCATCTGATACATTTTTGTGGGTTTTCTTTAAAGGAGACAGTGGTCAGAAGCCATTGAAAATAGCCATTTATAACTATATTCTGTTACACATATGCAAGAGGAAGCTGCCATGCACCTAATGAGGAACCAGTTATCTAGGGGAATTTTCACATTTATTCATGTAATTGCATTTGTCTTCTATATCATATTTAATAAACTCTCTATATAATTTGAAATGATCCCTTTGGATCTTAGGGAGTTTATCATCTTCTCAGTTTCTGTAACTGGTCTCTCTTTAAGCACACCATTACTTGGTAGTTAGAAAGATGTTTTAATTGTATATAATTAAATATAGGCACCTTATCTATACTGAATGGTCTGCAATGCAATGCATATGGGGCCATCATTTCCTCCCCTTTAATTAACCGTCCTTCTCTGTGCAGGACCCCTGTTAAAAATGGGATCAATGTCTCCTGGAGAGAAGTTTGGATTGGATCCAGTTGGGCCTGATTTTTGAGGGTGCCTGAGTTTTATGGTACTATGTGGGGGCCAGTGTGTGATTCTGTGTGGAAACGACAATATCAGTGGTATCACATGGCTTCAGCCCCTAACCAGGCACAACCTAGTTTGTGCAACAAAAATGATTAGGGTGCTGGAACACATGACTTATGAGGAGAGGCTGAGGGAAATGGGATTATTTAATCTGCAGAAGAGAAGAATGAGGAGGGATTTGATAGCTGCTTTCAACTACCTGAAAGGGATTTCCAAAGAAGATGGATCTAGACTGTTCTCAGAGGTAGCAGATGACAGAATAAGGAGTAATGGTCTCAAGTTGCAGTGGGGGAGGTTTAGGTTGGATATTAGGAAAACCTTTTTCACTAGGAGGGTGGTAAAGCACTGGAATGGGTTACTTAGGGTGGTGGTGGAATCTCCTTCCTTAGAGGTTTTTAAGGTCAGGCTTGACAAAACCATGGCTGGGATGATTTAGTTGGGGATTGGTCCTGCTTTGAACAGGGGTTGGACTAGATGACCTCCTGAGATCTCTTCCAACCCTGATATTCTATGATTCTAACCTCTGCTATGCTGAGTTTAAACTCCACCTTTGTCTGCTGTGATACTCACCCCGTTCTGATTTACCCATCATCTTATTATATATCCTTCCACTTCAAGTCCTAACATATGTTCTTGGTCCTCAAGCCATTGTTTTCCCTACATCTCCCTCCTGTCTACACTCTGCAGTATCTGTCATCTGAGGAACTCATTAATTAATTAGGCCTTGCAAAATTATCCCCATTTCACAGAAGGAGAAACTGAGACACAGAGAGATTAAGGCCCACATCCACAAAAGGTGCCAGAACCACACATGTATGCACCTAAGTCTTGGGTTTAAGTGCCTCAGTCCCAGTTTTGGCTCCAGGATGATCCACAAAGCTCCCACCAAATCCCCTAGATGCCTAAACTCACCTGGTGCCTAAATATTCAGTGTAAAATTTCCCTATATGCTTATGTTTCTGCTGACAGGCGCATGCACTGCTACCTCCCTCTAGGCATCTGAGTGCCTGTCTCCGCACCTAAGCCACAGAGTGATTCACAACCTAGGGACAGACAGGCATTCAGCCGCCTAAGTCATGGACAGAACCCGATCTGGTAGGGGACTTTTGAGCCCCCTACTGGATTGGGTCTCATTCAAAATAAAGGAGGAGGTGTGGGGGGAGGGTGATGGACACATCTGGGATGTGGGAGACCCCAAGTCAATTCCCCACAATTTCCCAGAGGCAGGAAAGGGGTTTGAACAGTTGTCTCCCACCTCTCAGGAGCATTCTGTAACCATGGAGCCATGGGATACTCTGATGCAGGGGTCCTTCAATCTCTGCTGTTGAAGCTGTTCACAGTGGTTTAAATAAGTAAAGTGATTGGAGCAGGAGTACTGGACCCAGTGTCTCCCACTCCCAGGTAGGTGTCCTAACCAGTGGACTCGGCAGTCATTCTCCTTTTCTCGCCCAAATGACTATTTAAGTATTTATCCACCCTAAGTAACTTGCCCAAGGTTACATAGTGAGTCAGTGACAGAGACAAGAAAAGAAGTGAGAAGTTCTGGCTCCTGGTCCAGTGCCATGTTATATAAGAACATAAGAACGGCCATACTGTGTCGGGCCAGTTTCCATCTAGCCCAATATCCTGTCTTCTGACAGTGGCTGGTGCCAGGTGCTTCAGAAGGAATGAACAGAACAGGACAATTGTCAAGTGATCCATCCCCTGTTATCTAGTCCCAGCTCCTGGCAGTCAGAGGTTTAGGGACACCCAGAGCACAGGGTTGCATCCCTGACCATCTTGGCTAATAGCCATTGATGGATCTATCCTCCATGAACTTCTCTAATTCTTTTTTGAACCCACTGATATTTTTGGCCTTCACAACATCCTGTGTGTGTTGTGTGAAGTAGTATTTCTTTATGTTTGTTTTAAACCTGCTTGCTATATTGGGTGTCCCCTGGTTCTTGTATTACGTGATGGGATAAATAACACTTCCCTATTCACTTATCCATACCATTTGTGATTTATTAGACCTCTGTTATCTCCCCCCTTAGGGTATGTCTACACTACGAAATTAGGTCGATTTTATAGAAAATCGGTTTCTAAAAATTGACTTATACAGTTGATTGCATATGTCCACACTAAGCGCATTAAGTCGGCGGAGTGCATCCTCAGTACCGTGGCTAGTATTGACTTACAGAGCAGTGCACTGTGGGTAGCTATCCCACAGTTCCCGCAGTCTCCGCTGCCCATTGGAATTTTGGGTTAAGCTCCCAATGCCTGATGGGGCAAAAACATTGTCGCGGATGGTTCTGGGTACATGTTGTCAAGTCCCCCTTCCCCTCCGTTTGTGAAAGCAACGGCAGACAATTGTTTTGTGCTTTTTTTCCTGGGTTACCCATGCAGATGCCATACCACGGCAATCATGGAGCCCGCTCAGCTCACCGTCACCCTACGTCTCCTGGGTGATGCTGGCAGATGCGGTATTGCATTGCTACACAGCAGCATCTCCTTGCCATCATGGAAGACAGTGCAGTAGACTGATAGCCATCGTACATCTCCTGGGTGCTCCTGGCAGACCTCGGTGAGGTTGATCAGGGGCGCCTGGACAGACATGGCTATCCTCCTCTTAGAGCACTGAATGGGAGCCAGAGACTCCAGGTCATTCTCTTCTTTAAGTTTCGTCTCATGGAGATTCAGTCCTGTCTGGAATATCATGCAAGCTGGAGGCTTCTGCTTCAGGCTGCTCTCCCAGCCAGCAGCACCGTGTGGTCACACCTACCCCAGCCTACCCCTTGCTCCCACGGCTCATGAAGCCTGGACAGTAGGAAGGAGCAGTTTAACTATAGGCTGAGCAAATGCAGAATGGTGGTAGAATGTGCCTTTGGACATTTAAAAGCTTGCTGGCACTGTTTGCTTACTAGGTCAGACCTCAGCACAACCAACATTCCCATTGTTATTGCTGCTTGCTGTATGCTCCATAATATCTGTGAAAGTAAGGGGGAGATGTTTATGGTGGGGTGGGAGGTTGAGGCAAATTGCCGGCATCTGATTTTGAGCAGCCAGACACCAGGGCAATTAGAAAAGCACAGCAAGGTGTGCTGCACATCAGAGAGGCTTTGAAAACTAGTTTAATGATTGACCAGGCTTCGGTGTGACAGTTGTGTGTGTTTCTCCTTGATGCAAACGGGCCCCCTTTGTTGGTTTTAATTCCCTGTAAGCCAACCACCTTCCCCTCTTTGAAATAAAGTAACTATTGTTTTGAAACCATGCATTCTTTCTTTATTAATTAAAATAAAAATGAGATAATGGACAAGGTAGTCCGGGTGGGGTGGGGTGGGGTGGGGGAGGAGGGAAGGACAAGGCCACATTGTTTATTGTAGCCACAATAAAAATCAAACTGTTTGAATGACAGCCTTCTGTTGCTTGGGCCATCCTCTGGAGTGGGGTGGCTGGGTCCCGGAGCCCTCTCCTCCGCACATTCTTGGGCATCTGGGTGAGGAGGCTATGGAACATGGGAGGAGGAGAGGCGGTTATACAATGGATGCAGCAGGGGTCTGTGCTCTTGTTGGCTTTCCTGCAGCTCCAACAGATGTTTCATCATGTCCATTTGCTCCCGCAACAGATGCTTCATCATGTCTGTTTGCTCCCCCATTAGCCTCAGCATCACGGCTTGCCTCCGCTCTTTGCACTCACTAAATTCTTTCCTGACCTCTGCCATTGAATGTCTCCATGCATTAAGCTGTGCCCTATCAGTGGGGGAGGACTGTATGAGCTCGAAAACATGTCATCGCGAGTGCGGTTTTTTTGCCTTCTAATCTGCGATAACCTCAGGGACGGAGATGATAGGGGGAGCGTAGAAACATTTTACGCTCTACGATTCTGGGGGGACTGCATGGTCACCTGTGCTGCTGAGTGCTGCTGAGTTTGCCATGCTGACCAAACAGGAAATGAAATTCAAAAGTTCCCAGGGCTTTTCCTGTGTAGCTGGCTAGTGCATCGGAATTCAAAGTGCTGTCCAGAGCAGTCACAATGGAACACTCTAGGATAGCTCCTGGAGGCCAATACCGTCAATTTGCGTCCGCACTACCCAAAATTCGACCCAGCAAGGTTGATCTTAGCGCTACTCCCCGATCAGGGAGAAGTACAGAAGTTGATTTTAAAAGCCCTTTAGGTCGACGAAATGGGATTGGTTGTGTGGACGCAGTCATTTTTAAATCAACCTAATGCAGCCAAATTCGACCTAACCCCGTACTGTAGACCAGACCCTTTTAGTAATCTCTTTTCTAAGATGAACAGTTCCAGCTTTTTAATCTCTCCTCCTATGGAAGCTGTTCCATAACCCAATCATGTTTGTTGCCCTTCTCTGTACTTTTCCCAATTCAAATATATCTTTTCTGAGATGAAGTGACCAGAACCGCATGCGCTATTCAAGGTTTGGGTGTACCCTGAATTTATATAGTGACATTGTGATATTTTCTGTCTTATTACCTATCCCTTTCTTAATGATTCCTAACATTGTTAGCTTTTTTGACTGCCACTGCACATTGAGGAGATGTTTTCAGAGAACTTTAGCAAAGCTTTTGATACAGTCTCTCACAGTATTCTTGACAGCAAGTTTAAAAAGTATGGATTGGATTAATGGACTATAAGATGGATAGAAAGCTGGCTAGATCATTGGGCTTATCCTTACCTGTTTGGCATTGAAGTCAATCTTACTTTGCCAATCATCCCTTTTTTTTTTTAGGAAACAGCTGATTTTGACAGGTGTGTCCTGTATCCTTCAGGGCATTAGAACATTCTCAAAAAAACTCTTGAGGGCTGATGCAACACGGTGGCAGTATCATAGCCTCATAATGCAGCAAAATGTATTCCTGAGGGCAAAGTCAGAAAGGTGATAACCCAACAAGAAACTGGCATGAGATTGCTTCTCTCTCTCTCTCCCCTCATCACTCCATGTAGTCAAGAGTGAAAGAGTATTGTACATCTCTAATGGGTCTATTCTTATCTTGAAGTATGAGAATAAGTCCCATTAACATTCAACTGAAAGTAGAATTGACTGTGGGCCCATTCGCATGAAATATAATCTTTACATACTTGCTGCAAAGAGACACTTGCATCTTTTTTTTTAAATCTACCAGGAAAATGTATGACTATATCTAATCTTCCAGCTCAGTCTTCAGGCCTTAATCCTGCAAACATTTATGCACATGCGTAACTTTATGCAAATGAGCAGCCCTACAGAATTTTCCCTTTGTTTGGTTTATTGTAGGCCTATAATATAATAAACCCTGTTGCTCATATAATCAACAAAGCTGATGCTCAAATAAATTCAAGCAGGGGGATTGGATGGAAATGCACACTGGAGAGTCTCTTTGAAGGAGGATGTTTAGAAGCTGAAATCAACAACTGACAAACTAAGTGACAGAAAATTCCCACAGCCTGAGATACAGCCTAGCCCTGTAACCCTGGGCATAAAACCCTCCCTAATTTCTGCCTCTGCAAACAGCCAATTTATGCAGTGCACCTGTGCAGGGTGGGGAGAGAGAGGAGGAAAATAAATGTAACTCCTTGTGCACCAGGAGCCAGGCAATGCCCCTTTACCCTGTTCCAGTGAAGAAGCAAACAAGTCAGATCCACGCTAGCTTTTTGCCACCTTAGGGCAAAGATAAGCTAAGTGTTTGCCAAAAGGAAAAGAGTGGGATCCACAAAGGGGCCTAGGTATTGGGTTTCGGCACCCAAATCTCAGTTGTAGGCTCCATTGAGATCCATAAAACTCCTGCTGAGCCCAGTAGGCACCTAAACTCACTTGGAGCCTAAGGTTTTTAGGGTTTTAGGTGTCTATGAGCATGAGCGCTGCCATCACTCTAAAACCTAGATCCCTCTCTCCCACCTATGCTCCAGAAGTGGCAGAAGACAAGAATTTGTCCACTTAAGTAGCGTGCAGGTGCCCTGAGAGGTGGCCTCTGAGCACACCTACCGGATCCCAGGCGATTGCTCTAACCACCTAAGAGTTAAAAAGGTGAGCACCCCCACCACCTCTTCTGCTACCCCCATTTTGTGTGGAGCCAGGAAGCTGCCCATTTCATTCCCACAAGACACAGTTTAGGCCCCTGACAGCAGGCAGAGGTTCCCATATGTGTATCGCCTCCCTGTAGCCCACTTAGGTGCTTATTGCCAAGAGTGGAGTGGCACGCCCTCCTCTTGTCAGCATCTCCCATTGGCTAGCGTAGGTGGGTCCCTATCTGGGGTGCTCGCTTTTGCGGATTGTATTTTGTAGATGTCTCTCTTTCCCCATTCATTGGGTAAGGTGCCTTGGCTCCTAACTCAGTTATATGGATCACAGTGTTGTTCCTGTGATCTTCTAGGGCCTAAAAGCTAGGTGCCAGGATGCTGGGCATTGTGAATTCCACCCAATATCTATAAAGATCTCCAGGAGGTCTTGACAATGGCCTGTTCCAAAGCTGCACATGGATTGGTGCTGGCTTTGCCCCAGATAAACATTGTCTGTAAATACTCAACACTTCAATCTAGGCAAGGGCACTTTACAGATATTAAGAGCTCTTTTGTGCTGTTAAGGCTCCGTCCTGTGACTTCAGTAGGAACCGAAGGTGCTTTGCCCCTTGCAGGATGAAGCCCATCCACAGAGGTAAAGTGCCTGGGGTGCTCTAGCAAGTCTTGTTGCTGGAGGGGGCCCAATGCCTGCCAGAGCTCCAGAGGGCCCAGGATGAACATAGCAGCTGCACCCATTTTGTGACCAAATTCCCTTGCTGGTCAGCTTGGTCTTTGTGGGGTATGGGGAAGGATCCTTCTGCTCTTGCCCTATGTAAACAGCAGGTGGGCTCAATCTCACCCTAATTAATTAATGTCATGCAGGTGAGTATCCTGTCCATTTTAGGGAATACTACAAAGAGGCAAAGAAAGGTTAAAGGCTTTGCCCAAGGTCAGACAGCACATCAGTGGTGGAGGTAAGACTAGAATTTATGGGTTCAGACTTCCTGTCTCCTGCTCTGACCACTCCACACTAATACATTACGGCTAGAAAGCTAACTAGGAGCTCTTGGCACATTTCTGATTTTACATCCAATACAATGTGTTAAAACTCTCCCATTTCATTTTCTTGCACTTGAATTGACATTTCATAATGTCTTGCTGCTGAGGGCTTTCCATGACTGCCGTGGCAAATGAGGCATGTCCCCAGCTATTTCTACATCTCTTTCATGGATTGACTCATGTTCTTCCAATTGCAGTCAATCAGACTGCGGGATGAACAGGTGTATCTTTGAAATCACATACAGCTTGGGTGGCTGAATGCCTCTCATGTTTTCCTCTTTGGTGGGTGTGAGCATCTTCCAGCCGTTCTAAAACAGAGATCTCAGTTTACAAATCAAGTGTAATCAGCCCACTTATTCCTGCTGCAGAGAACACTCCACTGAACACACTTCCACCCTGGGAGAGCATGAGAGAACAAACACGAGAGATATTAGTCACATTGCTTCATGCACTACTGGAAGGCACTCCGATACTATAACAATGAGAGTGGTATATGAACCTATGTACATTAGTATATAGAATAGAAAGGTTTGGTGCAACAGCTGGTGCTTTTGAATCTGGGGGTGCTTTTGAATCTGAGTTGCATTCATGTTAAGTTGAGTTGCAACACTTTGCAATTTCTCAGTTATGTGCAAGCAAAACCAAAACCAATTCCCTCAGTGTATAAGTGTAACCCGTTCATTGCTGGGCTTCCCTTTGCCATAAAATGCCTGTGTTGCTGCATTAAAGTGATGTTCCCTTTAAATCATTTCTGTAGCACATTAGGTGAACATGTCACTGTCACATTTCACCTGTTGTGCAATTAGCACAGACCCTGCACGGAGGCTCCTGCAGTGAGAAAGTACAATATCTTCCGAATAGAGGGGGGAGTGGTCCTGATACTTGGAATCCTACCTGGAAGGGGTACATCCTGGGTTATTTAATGATGGTTCTTGCTGAATATTAATTGAGAGGTTGTTCCAAAAGCAGGGGGTGACATGAAAGAAGGCATAAAGTTAGGAGTGCATGAAGGAGACACAAAGGGAGCAGTCTGGATCGAAGCCAGGCCACAGCACAGGGAATGACTGGGTTGTGGGAAGAGGGGAGGGGAGAAATGTGGGTACAGTGGAGCTACATAGAGCTTTGAAAGTGAGGGTACAGAGTTTGAACTTTATGCAGGAGAATGAATCCAGTTAAGTGATTTGAGGAAGGGGATGGTAGTAGGAACATGATGCATGAGGAAGGGGATGGTAGTATCAACCCAACAATCATTCTTCTTTAAGGGTTTATGGAACTTCTCTAACCATAGCCACAGAAGATAAAGACCATAACAACACTTCATTAACCTGTTGAGGTTAAAACCCATAGGAATTGCCATATGGAAGGAGACCCATGGACCATCAAGTCCAGTGTCCTGAACTCTGTTGGCAGAGGATCACTAGAGCATAGCATACTCTGGAGACTTCCCTGCCTGTCCAGGAGCTTCCTTTATATCCGTGGAGAGGAGCAGCTGGTTATATTGGTTTTACACTACCCAGGGATTCATCTATAGTCAGGAAACTCTCAACTATCCTGCTAGGGACACTCTCCATTTCAATTGTCCCACCAAGGAGCAGAGCTGGGATCCCCAAATCTGGTCCAGAAATAAAGGCACAGACTGATGGGACAATGAAAGACTTTAAAGTCATGAACAAAAATGCTGTTGTCTGACAATCATGCCAAACTCTTCATCATGAGTCTTGTGATCTGGTTTTTAAGAGGAGTCCCAGCTCCTGGAGTTATGTCATTTAAAAAAAAAAGGCTCCAATTCTCATTTCTAGCCCTTGTGGCATGACCCTCAAGCCTACAGGCTTTAAAAAGCAAACTCAGAAGGCTAATAAAATGAAAGCAAAATGAACTATTTTAAGCCAATCTCATGAATCTGGGGAAGCTTGGCTCATGATTTCAAGTGCTGGGGTGGCTGGCCAGACTGCTGGCATTGTACAAATGCAGAGGTTGCAGATGACAAAAGTGAGAGCCAACGGGAGGGAAGACATTAACATTTCTTAGAGATTGTGTTCTCTTCTCATGTTTCTTTGTTTAAGTTAACTCCAACAAGTTAGCAAAAACAGCAAAACTGTCCAGCCCAGAGACCAAGTCTTCCATACTAACCCAGCATAAATGAGAGCCACATATATATGTAGGTCTGAACCAAGCATAATCCATCCTTCATGTACAGCATTCTCGACATAGGTTGCACCTTCATCTTGTTCAGTAGGGGCTGGGTTTCAAGAGCGGTGAAGTTGAAGATACCATTGGGGGCTTTCTGTTCTGGCTGAGATGAGGATGGCAATGGAAGAATCCCACGTGGCATCATGGAGCAAGAGGACCTGAGCTTGTTTCAGTTGATGCACCTTTGAAAACCAACGTCTAACAGAATTAATCAAGTAGTCATCACCTGAGGCACAAGAGTAGAAGAAAAAAACCCCAGATTTTTCAGTTCAAAGAGAAAAGAAAGAATGGGCCTCTTCAGCCCCACTTAATATGCTGCAAGCTATTAGAATTTCAAAGTTATATTAAGAGCAAGAAGGCTGGATAAGGAACATGCTCAGATCCTGTCCCTGGTAAATGGGAATGGCTGTGTAACAGATTTGTCCCATTGTGCTGCCCTCCAGTCTATGTGGGGTGAAAGCAAGGCCAAGTGAATGCACCGTTCATCCTGAAAGGTTATTCCTGGGGATTCCTGGTATTTCACAGTAACCCAATGACAATGGCCTCACCCTTCCACTTTTTGGTGGTCACCTCCATATTCATGGATTCTGAAGGGCTGGATTCTGGCTGTAAATGGCTAGTGGAGAATTCCCTTCACAGAGGGCGACTCCCAGCTGCAGTAAAGAGGCTGGAGACAGTTCCTGTGCTAGCCACATCCCCATTCCCTGAGAAGGGGGCATGCCAAGGAGGATAGGGACATGCCAGGGGTGAGGCGGAAGAGTGACAGAGCTCTATCCTCCACTAGTGGACCATAAAGCAGTCCCTCAGCTGCTCTATGTACTGCTGGCCTGAGCAGGGCTGAATTTCCTAATGCTCCCAATCGCAGCCCTGCATTAAGCCTGGATGTATGGGGGAATTGAACTCTAAGTTTCTTTCCTGTTTCTCCCATTCTGGTACCATTTGTAAGAGAAGACAGTCCTGCAGGGGGAGCGGGATGACCTAGTAAAGCTTTTTTTTCTCTAAGGTCCAGGATACAAACATTATGACTTTCTGTTCACAGAAGGTTTCTTAGTCTAATGTCCATGACCAGTCTGGCTCCAAGAAGTGCAAGAGGGACTCCCACTGAACCTCTCATTGGGAGGTTCACCTCAGGAGCATCGATGGAAAACTGGGTCCCACGTTTACAAGTTGTGATCATGCAAAGTCTTATACTGTGTTTCAGCTGTTGCACTCACTTGTCCTCTTTTTGGATAGGTATTTCTTAAGTTGTTTCCTCAAATACAAAAATGTAGGTCCTGATGAGCAAACATGCATGCATCTGCATGCTGAGGACCTGATTTTCTGCTGTGCTACCACAGTATTATGTCAAGAAAACAGGAAACTATGCAAGGACTGATTTGATTTTGAAAGTTTAAACTTATTTCCTTCATTTAGTTTCTTTTGCATTAATCCTCACTTTTCACAGCTGCATGTACAATTACAATGATTACACTTACAACTGGTGAGAGATCTTAGAAATACCAAATATAATTACATGAGTAGAAGACCAGCAATCTGTCTAGTCACTTGCACATACATTTAATGTTCTTGTGACAGCCGTCATGGTAATTGCATGTGCAATTTAGGGGCCTGGTTCTTCACTGCATTATACTAGATTTATGCCACTAATTCTATTGAAACCATGTTGGCGTAAAGCTGGAGATCCCCAATCGCTCAGTCTTGTGGGTGTAACTTTACCAGCCTTCCCAAAGAGCAATACTTGTCAGAGAACAGATATACGCAGTGGTATTTTGTCTGCCAATATTAATAGTGAAGTGACTGTCAGCATCCCAAATTACTCCCCCTTTGTCATTCACATAGGCAGATACCTACTCAGAATATGGCCCAAGGACCCTTCTGAAACAAATAATCAAAGTGATTTACCCATGCAAATGCCTCCATTTAAGAATGGGTGCTCAGTTAAGTGACTAGTTATCTTCAGTGTCTCTGCACATTTCAATGTTGAGCATGCCCCAAAGATCGGATGCCTTAATGCTCTGTCACATGGATGCAAAACAATTTTTGAGCACCACCTGTTAAAAACTCAAGTGTGTGTGCAACCACATCCCCAAGTAGGTGGTCAATTGTCTTTACATGTGCAAAGCAGATGCATATTTAAGGGATGGGGAAAAAAAAGCCATTGGCCCAATAATCACAATAAGAAACCTCACCACATACAACAGATGTTTTTTAACATAAAACGAGGAATTTATTTCCCTCTTTAAAAAAGTCCATCATAATTTGTTTTTTTTTCTGTATTATGGGAAAATCTTAATAAAACATGTGCATTAAGGAGCGCCAACTGCATATAGGAAAGACTTAAGATAAAAAAGGCAACATCAGCTGGTGGAAGTCAGCATAGCTTCAGGCCAATTTCCACCAGCTGAGGATCTGGTCCAATATATACCCTTTATATATAAACCCTTTATAGCCATCACAGGTCACCATTCATCTTATTTACGTATATAGCCTTATTGATTTCCGTGGGGTTGCTCACGTACATAAAGTGAGCAGGATTTGGCCATTGGACTTTTCTTGTATTATTTTTTTCCTATCACTGTTGATTATGGAAGATGTTAGGTATGAAAGAAAATTTCTCTTTGACAATCTGCTTTGCACACCTGCTTTTCACAATGCCACAGCTAGGGCCAGAATTCCAGACATGGTAGCTGTTTGAAATTTAAAATTAAGGGCACATGAGTGAACACTTGCCTCTAATGACCTGACTTTGGGCTTGAACATCTAAAGGCTCTAGTATAGTGGGTCTCATCCAGGGGTACGCATACCCCCGGCGCTACATAGAGATCTTCCGGGGGGTACATCAACTCCTCGAGATATTTGTCTAGTTTTATAACAAGCTACATAAAAAGCACTAGCGCAGTCAGTGCAAACTAAAATTTCATAAAGGCAATGACTTGTTAATACTGCTCTATATACTATACACTGAAATGCAAGTATAATTTATATTCCAACTGATTTTATAATTATATGGCAAACATGAGAACGTAAACAATTTTTCAGTAATAGTGTGCTGTGACACTTTTTGTATTTTTATGCCTGATTTTGTAACCAAGTAATTTTTAAGTGAGATGTAACGTGGGGGCAAACAAGACAAATCAGACTCCTGAAAGGGGTACAGTAGTCTGGAAAGGTTGAAAGCCACTGCTGTGTACTCGCAAAAAGAAAAGAAGTACTTGTGGCACATTAGAGACTAACAAATTTATTTGAGCATAAGCTTTCATGAGCTACAGCTCACTTCATCGGATGCATTCAGTGAAAAATACAGTTGGGAGATGATTTATATACACAGAGAACATGAAACAATGGGTGTTATCATACACACTGTAAGGAGAGTGATCACTTAAGAGGAGCTATTACCAGCAGGTGGGGGGGGGGCGGCATTTCCAGCAGTTGACAAGAACGTCTGAGGAACAGTGCGGGGTGGGTCGGGTGGGGAAATAGTTTTACTTTGTGTAATGATCCATCCACTCCCAGTCTCTATTCAAGCCTAAGTTAATTGTATCCAGTTTGCAAATTAATTCCAATTCAGCAGTCTCTCATTGGAGTATGTATTTGAAGTTTTTTTGTTGAAGAATAGCCACTCTTAGGTCTGTTATCGAGTGACCAGAAAGATTGAAGTGTTCTCCAACTGGTTTTTGAATGTTATAATTCTTGACGTCTGATTTGTGGCCATTTATTCTTTTATGTAGAGACTGTCCAGTCTGACCAATGTACATGGCAGAGGGGCATTGCTGGCACATGATGGCATATATCACATTGGTAGATGTGCAGGTGAACGAGCCTCTGATAATGTGGCTGATGTGATTAGGCCCTATGATGGTGTCCCCTGAATAGATATGTGGACACAGCTGGCAACGGGCTTTGTTGCAAGGATAGGTTCCTGGGTTAGTGGTTCTGTTGTGTGGTGGGTGGTTGCTGGTGAGTATTTGCTTCAGATTGGGGGGCTCTCTGTAAGCAAGGACTGGCCTGTCTCCCAAGATCTGTGAGAGAGATGGGTCGTCCTTCAGGATAGGTTGTAGATCCTTGATGATGTGTTGGAGAGGTTTTAGTTGGGGGCTGAAGGTGATGGCTAGTGATGTTCTGTTATTTTCTTTGTTGGGCCTGTCCTGTAGTAGGTAACTTCTGGGTACTCTTCTGGCTCTGTCAATCTGTTTCTTCACTTCAGCAGGTGGGTATTGTAGTTGTAAGAATGCATGATAGAGATCTTGTTGGTGTTTGTCTCTGTCTGAGGGGTTGGAGCAAATGCGGTTGTATTGTAGAGCTTGGCTGAAGACAATGGATCATGTGGTGTGATCTGGGTGAAAGCTGGAGGCATGTAGGTAGGAATAGCGGTTAGTAGGTTTCCGGTATAGGGTGGGGTTTATGTGACCATTGCTTATTAGCACCTTAGTGTCCAGGAAGTGGATCTCTTGTGTGGACTGGTCCAGGCTGAGGTTGATGGTGGGATGGAAATTGTTGAAATCATGGTGGAATTCCTCAAGGGCTTCTTTTCCATGAGTCCAGATGATGAAGATGTCATCAATGTAGCGCAAGTAGAGTAGGGGCATTAGGGGACGAGAGCTGAGGAAGCGTCGTTCTAAGTCAGCCATGAAAATGTTGGCATACTGTGGGGCCATGCGGGTACCCATCGCAGTGCCGCTGATTTGAAGGTATACATTGTCCCCAAATGTGAAATAGTTATGGATGAGGACAAAGTCACAAAGTTCAGCCACCAGGTTAGCCGTGACACTATCGGGGATACTGTTCCTGACGGCTTGTAGTCCATCTTTGTGTGGAATGTTGGTGTAGAGGGCTTCTACATCCATAGTGGCCAGGATGGTGTTTTCAGGAAGATCACCGATGGATTGTAGTTTCCTCAGGAAGTCAGTGGTGTCTCAAAGATAGCTGGGAGTGCTGGTAGCGTAGGGCCTGAGAAGGGAGTCTACATAGCCAGACAATCCTGTTGTCAGGGTGCCAATACCTGAGATGATGGGGTGTCCAGGATTTCCAGGTTTATGGATCTTGGGTAGCAGATAGAATACCGCAGGGCGGGGTTCCAGGAGTGTGTCTGTGCGGATTTGTTCTTGTGCTTTTTCAGGGAATTTCTTGAGCAAATGGTGTAGTTTCTTTTGGTAACCCTCAGTGGGATCAGAGGGTAATGGTTTGTAGAAAGTGGTGTTGGAGAGCTGCCTAGTAGCCTCTTGTTCATATTCCGACCTAGTCACGATGACGACAGCACCTCCTTTGTCAGCGTTTTTGATTATGATGTCAGAGTTGTTTCTGAGGCTATGGATGGCATTGTGTTCTGCACAGCTGAGGTTATGGGGCAAGTGATGCTGCTTTTCCACAATTTCAGCCCGTGCATGTCGGTGGAAGCACTCTATGTAGAAGTCCAGTCTGTTGTTTTGACCTTCAGGAGGAGTCCACCCAGAATCCTTCTTTTTGTAGTGTTGGTAGGAAGGTCTCTGTGGGTTAGTATGTTGTTCAGAGGTGTGTTGGAAATATTCCTTGAGTCGGAGACGTCGAAAATAGGATTCTAGGTCACCACAGAACTGTATCATGTTCGTGGGGGTGGAGGGGCAGAAGAAGAGGCCCCGAGATAGGACAGATTCTTCTGCTGGGCTAAGAGTATAGTTGGATAGATTAACAATATTGCTGGGTGGATTAAGGAACCACTGTTGTGGCCCCTTGTGGCATGTAGTAGTTTAGATAGTTTAGTGTCCTTTTTCTTTTGTAGAGAGCAAAGTGTGTGTTGTAAATGGCTTGTCTAGTTTTTGTAAAATCCAGCCACGAGGAAGTTTGTGTGGAAGGTTGGTTTTTAAGAGAGTATCCAGTTTTGAGGGCTCATTCTTAATCTTTCCCTGTTTGCTTTAGAGGATGTTGATCAGGTGGTTCCGCAGCTTCTTTGAGACTGTGTGGCACAAGCTATCAGCATAGTCTGTGTGGTATGTAGATTGTAATGGATTTTTTACCTTCAGTCCTTTTGGTATGATGTCCATGTGTTTGCATTTGGATGCAAATGCATTCCTTTCTGTATGCTGTGTACTCAGAATTCTCCCCAAACATCATTCTGTGAGTACAAATGTTACAAGTGCAAATTGCACCTGCAAATGGATATATGTCTGATTGAAAAGTGTAGGCCTTTATGCGTACAGTTGCACAGGCCATATACAAACAGTTGCTCCCCCTCCCAATATCCATGCATAGTTATTGCAATTACATGCACAGATCAGGAATGATGTCAGTAAATAGCTAGCACTTTGCATGTGATATTTCCCAATTTGCACGCAGTGTTACAAACGATAGATTTAAGAGATCCTGATGTAAATAAAGTGAAAAGCAGCCAGCTGATTGGAAACAGTATCATTTCTCTGGACACGCAACAAAATCCTTCCATAACCAGAGACGACAGGAAAGGAAATACAGAAAAAGCCCATGAACAGTTGATGAGATTTTGGTAAAATATGATATTTTTTTTCAAATGTTCCTGACTCTGGAAATGGCAAACAGCTCCTTCAAATAATTCATTCCATGTGTAAAATGTGTTCTACATTCTTTTTCTGTTTAAGCTAATTTTCCTCATCCCGAAACATTTTGCCAGTGTGATTCTGTAACAATGACACAAAGCCTTGCAATACCCCTTTAAGGTAGAGCATTGTTACGCTCAGTATACAGGTGGGGAAACCAAGGCACGGAAAGTGACTTATTTGCCCAGGTTTATGAAGTGACTCAGTGGGAATGGAACTCCGAGTACTTGACTACAAACCCTGTGCTCTTACTATCACCGTGATTCCTCTTGTTGCTGCTAAGTCTCTCCCCCTTAGACTTCCCATAATAGGCCTTTGACTCACCTAGCTTCTTCTCTGGAATATTGCTCATTTAGATAACTTTTTAATAGATTTCAGAGTAGCAGCCGTGTTAGTCTGTATTTGCAAAAAAGAAAAGGAGTACTTGTGGCACCTTAGAGACTAACGAATGTATTTGAGCACACGCTTTCATGAGCTACAGCTCACTTCATCGGATGCATCCGATGAAGTGAGCTGTAGCTCACGAAAGCGTATGCTCAAATAAATTTGTTAGTCTCTAAGGTGCCACAAGTATGTCATAACTTTTAAAGTTTTCCTCCAGTCTACTTCAGTCTCTGGACACTCCCTACCCAACATGGGATTTCCCCTGGGATGGTTTGCTATCTGGCAGGTGTCTGGAGTGTGCAGCTCTTCCATGAATGCAGCTAATTCCACTCTATAAATATGGTGGAAAAAGAAACTCAAAGAATGTATTGTCCTCTCCCACCATTCCAAGACCTGAATGCACCAACTCCATGATGCTTCTTCTGCTCCATGGGCCTGGAAAATGAACACTCAAAAGTTTTCTCCTCAAGTGGTATCTGTTTTGTACTGTGTCTACATAACATGCTTTCAATGCAGCACACATTTTTCAGAGTGCTTCGCAGAGCTGGTCAGGAATCTGCCCCCCTCCCATGAAAATATTTTTTTCCATTGAAAAATCATCAGCATTTTAAGTTTTTCCACAGGAAAAAGTCAGTTTTGATTTTTCAACTTTTTTTGAAATGGGGGAAAGTTAGTTATGAAATTTTAACATTTTTTAAATGAAAAGTTCCATTTTTCAGTTCAAAATGTAATTTATAGTAAATATTTTAAAAAATAAATGTAAAGGTCAAAAATGTTTTGACATTAACAAAACCATTTAAATTGACCCAAACTGATTCCTTCCCACACTCCCCAATTATCTGTTTACAAAAGTGTAAGGTTCTGACTTTTAGTCTTGATTTGGGCTGGAAAAAAGCTTTCAAAACCTCAGAAGTTTTCCTGGGACATGAAATCCATTTCTTCCCCAGCTCGAGTGCTTCATCTGCTATGTTTCAGAGAGGTGTTCTAGCTCCTATTGAAGTCAAGGGAAGAGTTCCTATTCCCAAGAAGCTCCTGGTGCTGCCTTTTCTCCCTCTTGTTGTCATATGCTCCATTCACACGCCTTTACGATCTCATCTCCACTGGCTGAGGAGGTGCTGTAGTAACCATTTTAGTTAAGTCATATTCACAGAGGCCTTCGATCCTTAGCTGGTAGAGCACTACTGCCATTGCTCTGTAACTATTGCCATGGTTTGACCCTGTTCCTAGCTGGAACTCCCTTGGTCTTCTTTTGAACAGTTGCTCAATGAGAATTTTCTCCACTTTGAGATCAGAGCTACGCTAGCTATTGTACTATAGCATTCAAACACCATGCTGGCTAGCACAGTTCTGAACCAGTTGTGGCTGGGACTGGAGAGGTGATGTGTAACCTGAGGGCCTTAGCATTGCTTGGGAGAATAAAATAAACACTGGCGAAATGTGTCATTTTCAGTTGCAGGAACAGTAGTTGCTCAGGCTGAGAATTTTCCATCTGAATGACCATTTTTTGCACATCCCAGCAAAACACCTATTCAGAATGGAAGTGCCAGCAGACCATTAATGAATACAGAGAGAACGGGGCCACTCTCATCAGAGGGAATATTTATAGTTGCTTTCCCTGAGGTGCTGAGTTTATACCCAGCTGCGTGGAGGAGTCACGCCTGGTTTTAACTCTTAGCACAAACTGCTCCTTCTCCAGGGGACTAGGATTATATGCCACAAAGTCAAGTTGCACTCCTTGAGCTGCTGCTGCCACTTAACACAGCCACATGAAAACCAATATTGAAAAAGAGTTAAAGTCTTAGCATGAAACTAAGCTATATGGCATATGCTTTCAACATTAAAAAGAGGAAGCAGTTCGGGGGAAAAAAGATGCAGACCCGGCAAGTTTTCATTGTTGGGGGTGGAGAGTGAAAAGTTTTCTCTCTCCTTAGATGGAAAGTATACTGAGTATAGTTGCTGACAAGCAGCTATCAAGGGCCTGGAGACACGCCATAGGTACCAACTGGCACAGTGACAAGCATGCCACATAGAATGCAAAGTTTCATTTTCAGGAGTGTTGGAGGCAACATTTCTTGCCTGGACTTTGTTTAACCTGTAGCAGGCCCTTTATATCACACACTGTTCTCCAGCAGCCCCTCTATGGGTCCAATTCTGCAGTCCATAGGCATAGAGTAGCACCTACTCAACTGAGTAATCCCATCGAAGCCCATGTGAGTAAAGGGTGCTGCTCAAGATTACGCCATGCAATGTTGCCAACTCTTGCAATGTTTGGTGGTTTTTTTTTGAAAGCCCCAGTTCCTGGAGTCATGTGACTATGAGAGACTCTCAGCTTTTTTTTTTTTTTTTATAAAGTAAGTTGCTAGCCTTTGTGATTGTAGAGAAAAGCTTGAAAAATGTCAACTCTAAAAGGCTCAAAGAGCAGCAGAAAAATAAAAAGAACCCAATATTTTAAAAAATCTCATGATTGTTAAGCCAATCTCATCATTTTTTGGGGTCCTGACTTGTGATTTTTGAATGTTTGGAGTTGACGATATTTTCAGTGAGAGTCAAGATCACAGAATCAGGCCCTTAGTTTCTGATAGAACTGAGAGCACAATTTGGCCCAGTATTATCTTCAATGGACCAACATTTGTATAATGGGGAGCAGAATTCAACCCATTGTGAGCAACAGCATGGCTACTTTGGGAGGTTATGGTGATACTGCAGATGTGTGCCACAGTTCAACCGGACTTTGTGCAAATCTGAAGTTATTAGTCAGATCTGAGACAACTACTCTGCACCTTGGCAAACCACTATGACCTACCATCCTGGATTTTTTCATTCAGTTTTGGACTAAAAAGGAGCAACACGACTTGCAGGCCTCTTAATCAGAGCTAGGCCCAGTCCCTGTGTTTTGTTTTCTGATGGCTAGATTATGCCATTGAGGCACAGCCTATAGCAAAGGGTATTGCAGAGATATACACTGCTCCAGAGGGTACACTGGTAAGCAGGGTCCAGTAGTTTAATTCTCTATTCTTTGTTCCTGTTGGGGCCACAGGCTCAAACTGGGCTTCAGAGTTTGTTGCATCAGGATAAGGGCAACAGGGTGTACATTTTCTAAAATGACAGTTTGATAATGATATGATCTGACCGTTTATAACTGGGATTTCTCTGATAGGGAAATATGGCTTCCACATTAAGACTATGGCAGCTCTGACTATAAGACAGTTCCATTTCTTGGATCCACTTTCATCCTTACCCATATTTCTTTCTCTACCCCTCTCTCTCTTTCTCACATGAATTCATCTACAGTACACTACACACCAGCCTTTAAAGCTTGCTGTGGAAAATACCTTCAAAGAGGATATAGCCCCACTGGGATCTTATAGTACTCCTGATTTGTCACTAGTATAATCCCACTGAAGCCAATACTATACCAGTGTACATACATGAGTTCAGAATCAAGCCTTCCCTCTCTTGTGACTTGACGGTTCTGTGCAGAGGAAAACTGCACGTGACTGAACAACATGAAGGCTAAACACCCGAGCTTGTATTTCCCCTCCAGCCCCCTGCCTTTTTTTTGCTCAATCAAGGCAACTGAATGGAAAATTTGCAGAAAAAGGTCATTTCGAAGTTATATGATTCACTCTGAGGGGGCAATGCCCTTCCCTACCTCTAAGTAATATCCGCTATTTCCTCTTCAAGGTATCACGTGCAGGCAAACCACAGACTGGTGCCATTTGCTTGCTAAAGTTGATTATTTTTATCCAGTAGTGAATACCCTCGCTTCCCGCTTCTCAACAGATCGATGACTCCCCCGAAGTCCCTTGTTGCGACAGAGCTTCCTACAGCTTTATCATTTCTGCACTGATGAGATCTTTGAGAAGCAAACAGCTATGTCTCTCTCAGTCTCTCTCACCTTTTATTTATTTATTTATTGGCAGGGGCAAGGGTATGAATAGATGCCGTTTTTACCACTTAATAGGTTTGGAGTCATTGTAGAAAAGAATTAAGGGGGATAGGGGGAGAAAATGGCTTGTTCTTGACCAAAGAGGGTCTTGTTGCGATTAAGTTTGCTACGGTGACTTTTCCCCTTCACATTCAGCTGATTCGAATTGGGCCAAATCCTTCGACACTTAGTTTTAATTCAGTCTTTACACAAACAAACATTTGTTCTACCCTGCGTGGGGATTTTAGCTATGCAAAGCTGAGAACAGACCCCAGGATTTGGCCCACTTTTTTTTAGAAGTGCATAGTTGGGTGGATTCCCCCCTCTTTTCACACCGATATAAATCAGGAGGAACTCCATTGTAGCCAATAGCATTGAACTAGTGTAAAATGCATGCGAGTCAGAGAATCAGACCACTCAAAACAAAAAACAAAAAGCAAATGAAGGATGTATGTAATACATATCTATTTAAAATAGTATGGCAGTAAGTCTCTAAAGCAAGACACTATAAATAAATAATGCCAGAAAGAGATACATAACAGCAAGTTTATGCAGAGGCATCAATCCTTTAGTTTGCTATGTATGTTAGCTGGGAAATTAGAATTAGACTGTGAGAGCTTTGGAGCAAGGACTGCATGTGTGTATGTGCATGGGCAGGACCTCGTTTGATGGGTCCCCCATCTAGTTGGGGCCCTAGAGTGACACAACATACAATAGGTGAACAACATACACTGTATCAACATGATAAATTCCTCTTCCTGGGCACCCACCACCAAATCCCAAACAGATCATCATATCAAAAGGCATCCTGTAGCTGGCAGGAGTTTGATTTGCATACGAAGTGTGAATTTTTGTTTTTTTAAACACTAGTAGGATCCTGGGCATCTGAACAAGGGGAGGCTACCTTTGACTTAGCAATCACAAGAGTGTGGGGAGGTCTTCCTCCTCCCCATCCAGGGCAGTAATATAAAGAGTTTTTTCTGTACAAGTTAGGGTGAGAAATTCAGTGCCAAAGCTTGCAGTCTATCCCTTCCTTTTGGACTCTGTTACACCCACTTCCTCCCTCCTAGTCTAACTAGAACCTCAAACATACACCAACAGATGTTGTGAGCATTTAGGGACTCAGCAGCAGGTTCAAATGATCCCAAAGAGGAACCTATTTTTTGAAAACCTGATTTCATGAATATGTCCCCAAGATGACAGATCTCACAAGGACAACCTGCTGCCACCATTCAGACGGATCATTCCAGCATTTAGAATAGATCAGGAGATTTCAGTTAACACACAGACCCTAATTATAGTCCTGCTTCAGTCTTGCACCCAAAGCTAATTTGTTTTGCCTCATCCTAATCCCTTTCTGGATCCCAACTAGCCTAACCCATAATCAATTCTAGCAGCCATAAAATCATCACATTCAACTAGTGGTTGTCTGTCTGCACTTACAAGTGCATACCCACATTTTGGATCTCAGAGGCATCTGCAAAATTTCAAGAGTTTGTTTAGACATTCAAGATGGGTGAAGTAATATCTTTTATTGGACCAACTTTTGTTGGTGAGAGAGACAAGCTTTTGAGCTTCCTGAAGAAGAGTTCTGTGTAAGCCCAAAAGCTTGTCTCTCTCTCTCTCCAACAGAAGTTAGTCCAATAAAAGATACTACCTCACCCACCGTGTCTCTCTAATATCCAGGAACAACAAGGCTACAACAATGCCTACAAGAGATTTTTTAGTAATTATGGTTTATTAGTTAAAGATTTTTTGAGGGGGATATTTATTAATTAAAGGGAAAGTCTGATTGATATTCCCTCTCTCCTGCAAATGCTGAAAAATGCAAGATTTTCACCTTCACAGAGGGTATAAAAATTCCCTACAGGTTCAGTGTTGATGGAGATCTACAGAAGCAAGGTATAAAACTGGGATCCCCACCTATGGGCAGAGAGGGTTGCTCCCTTTACACAATATACAAAGGAAGGAAGTGGAAAGGAAGTAATTTATGAGTTAGTATTGAGTAATACAGAGATATGGTTATAGATGAAGAGATGGAGGAACATGTATGCAAGAGTTAAAATCCATGGCTGACTGTGAGACCAATATGGGAAGGAGTAAAGATGTTGTATTTCATCTGAGTGCATCTAGAAGATCATGAACAGTAGTGGAGGCAACACATGGGATAAAGTGAATGGAGGGGAAAGGGAGCCTTTTTTATCATTTACACAGGTGACTTTATACCCACCATAAAAGAACAATATATGGACAAAAAAACTTTTCCTTCCTTTGTAATTCCCCTTTAAGGAGGTAACCACTATAGGATGAATAGGTATTTTTGTAACAAATGGTCTGAACCAGATTAGATATATTTATAATCTCTTGGCATCGAGTTCTGTATTGCATGTAATCGGAGAATTTTTGTCATGTAGTTTTATCTGTTAACTCTTAATTTGTTCACAATTCATAATCATTGGATGACTTCAGATAAAATACATACAGAGGTCCCCAAACATTTGGCCCAAAGCTTACGCAGAGCCTATTTCTGGAAGTTCAAAAGAGTTGTTAACCTTCCCCACTATTATTTTGTGTTTCTGGGAAATGTACTTCCAGATCCCAAGTAGGATCAGAAGTGGAAGTCCTGCAACACAAGAAGAAAGGCTGTTTGTTCCTGCACTTTCATTTTGATGAGAGTCAGAAAGCATCAGAGATCCTAAAACAAAGCCCATTCTGGTAGAGCTAAGAGGTTTGGATAAGGTCTGGAGATGGAGACAAAGTGTTGGGTGTTTATCCAAACTTGATCAGAAATCGTAGGCTTTTAAGGTTCACTAATCACTTCCCCCACCCCCCACTATTCCTCAAACATTCTTGTCAACTGCTGGAAAAGGCCCACCTTGATTATCACTACAAAAAGCTCCCCTTCCCCCCCGCCACTCTCCTGCTGGTAATAGCTCACCTTAAGTGATCACTCTCACATGCATCCGATGAAGTGAGCTGTAGCTCACTAAAGCTTATGCTCAAATAAATTTGTTAGTCTCTAAGGTGTCACAAGTACTTCTTTTCTAATCACTATTCAGAATATTCTATTTTTTTCAGTACAGATACCTGCTCCATGCCAATAAATATACATTTGTTTAAAAAGGAGGGATCTAGGAATGACGGAGGTGACTGCTGTCCTGTAAGATTAAATTCAGCACTTAGGAAGGCACTGGAAATGTAAATCAGAGAGAATCTGAAATCACCTGGCAAGGTCTGATTCATTGAAGGATAGCCAGCAGGGAGTTGTGAAATGGGTGCTATCATGTGTATCACCATCCGTAAAACTTTATTTTAGGGAAGTTGAAAGCAGTACATAGTTTACCCAAAGCTCATGAAAACTATTCTGAGTACAATATTTCATGAAAGCTAACCCATAACAGTGGGTTGTACTGGGGGAGAGTTGTTTGAGGGGACAAAGATCTGGTTAGAATATTAAACACAAAGGGCAAAATACAGCCCAAATTGTCCTTTTGACACTCCAAGTTAAGTCCAGTTTGAATTGTAGGGGGTGATTAAAAATGATATACCCCAAAGATAAGGGGTGAAATCCTGGCCCCACTGAAGTCAATAGGAATGTTGCCATTGACGGCAATAGATCCAAGCTTTCACCTTAGAACTCAAGTTGCACTGGGGTTTCTTCAGCTAGAGAATACCGTCATCTGTCCCATATCAGCTACTGTGGAGTTCCTCAGAACAGGATGTGCACTAGTGCAGCAATTAGCTGCACTTGGCATGGGTTTCAGCAAGTCTTGATACCTTCCCTATAAAAGGGAAACAATGATAGTTTTCTGACAAAACCCTAGCGAATAAATGCTCTGATTTTGGATGGACCTTTTGCCACATTACCTCTTTGCAGTCACTGGAATCCAGAGACATCAGAAAGGATTCCAAGGCTACGTCTACACAGAGATAAAAAACCTGTGGCTCTGAGTCTCAGAGCCCTGGCCTGAATGTGTACACTGCAACTTTATAGCCCCACAGCCTGAGCCCTGTGAGCCTGAGTCAGCTCTCCAGGGCCAGCCACAGCTGTGCCACCGTTCTTTTACTGAAGTGTAGACAGGCCCTGAGAGGTCTCAACTCAACCTAAACATGAACCAAAAATCAAAATCTTGATCTGAATATCTGCCCCCAATCCAGACTTTAGTATTTCATGGCCTTTGGATTTAAACTGAAAAAGTTTTGCAAAAATCAACAGCTCCCCTTTTTAGTCCATTACAGAGATGGACCAAAACCAGAACCTTCTCTCTGACCCCACACCACACACTTTGGATGTGATTCTGCTCAAAGACTCAAAGGAGATTCACTACTGATTTCAATGGAAACATTATTGAGGAAAAAAAAACCTGGAAACTGAATCTAAACCAACACCAGGTGTGGATAGGGTCTGTAAAAACCCAACTCATGTTGCTTAGGGAAACCCAACAGAAAACACTGTCTCCTTAGTTCATTCCCAGCTGAACAGCCGGATGTTGGCAATTCATTGCAAGGATTAGGCATTTCACTGAAGAATTTTACTTGCTAACATGCTCCTCTTTCTTTAGCAATTCAAGAGACTATGAATACAATGGAGCAGTACTGTCAAAAAATAAACCCCCAGCCATCCTAACAGTGCCGTGAGGGAAAAGCAATGAACTCACGGTGAAGATGATAAAAGAGCAGATGGGGCAATCTTGTATTCATTGCTCATGTTTATAGTCTCATGCAGGAAGAAGGAAGCATGTTGCTCCAACACCCAAATTCACTGGACATGTAATTTTCCCCTGTAAATGGACAAGCAAATTAGTTTTTAATTAGTTATTTTTAAATGTTTCTTCACCCAAAACATTCCTTCCTAGCGTTGAATTCCATCCCCATGTGCTCGGTGTCACTGCCACATAGCACAGAACAGTCACTTCAGACTATACAGAAGCCTAAAGACTGCTCACAAGTAAATAAAATCAAATAACTGTAATAAAAAAGTTAATTCTAGCCTTTTGTTTGTTCCCATTGTAAAATTGCCATGGGACCGAGGAAATATAGTAGTGCATAATTTTAATAGTTCCATCATTGTAGATTGGCTGGGTATTAATTGTGTTAACTGTGATCATATTGAATTCATTTGGTATTTATTGAGAGACCACCTGTGCACCCATATGGTTTCCATCATTATTCAGGAGTAGTTAATGGACCCATTAGGAGTTAGCCGAGAGATGTGGGCTGGCAGTTCTTCCCAAGAGTGGTAGAAACAGTCTGTTGCTATCCATTGCATTCTGAAGATTTTCCGAAGAGGCATTTGCTCCACACCAACTCTTTTCAAACAATATAAATACTGTCATTTTAGGACCCAATACTTAAAGAAAAATAAACTCATGCTTTGCTGCCCATGAACAGGCTACAAAGCCAATCCCTAGCCTTCTAACTTTAGCAAGATATTTCTTACTCAACATGTTGGCTGTTTAACTCTCAAGAGGAAACAATCCATATGAAGGCTTCCAACATCTGTGCAGTCTTTCCAGTGTGTGTGTGTGTGTGTGTGCGTGTGTGTGGTGGGAGGAGAAGATGGGAGGAGATGGGGGGAAAAAGGGGAAATATTCTCCTTTTGGGTTTACTTTGCACTGGGTCTCTAAGCCCACAAAGTGACATGCAATAGGTTTCGGTTGTGCAACACCAGAGAGCTGTGGTGGGGAGAGGGTGGCGGAAAGTCATGTGCAGGGAGTCAGCTCTGACTGTCAGCAGAGGAGAAGGAAGAAGACTCTGGCTGGGTGTGGTGGTAACCAAGGCTGCTTTCTGACCACAATGACCTCCTGCTTTGATCTACATATCTGAAATACTATTGCACAGCAGCAAATCATTAGCAATACGCATGAAATGCACAAGAGACTGCAGCCAAATAACTTCTATTTTGGTTGCAGTAACAAGGGCCAAACAACATGTCCTTCGGCTGAGAAGCAAGTACTTACAGACCTGTTTTGTGCAAAGGGATAATTATTTTATTCAAACTGGGATTTTCAAAGGAGCCTAAGGGGGTTAGGCATCTAATTTAAAGGGGAGATGAGCTCCTAACTCCCTTAGGTTCATATGAAAATCACAGCCTTATTTACTTCACTCTGATAAGCAGGTCATTTTCTGCTCTGTAAATAAGGAATCTTATTCAATGTTTAATACACTTCCCAACTGGAGGCTCTGTTCTCTCACCTTCCCCTCCTGATCTGGGTTTGTCTGGGTCACATGTTCTTTAGTATTCCTAATAAGCCATTCATAAGATGTCAATTGCCAATGGAAATTAGAGGGCAAACACTGTGCCATTACTGCATCTGAAGTTTTTGTGACCAAATGTTATGAAATAACATCTCTCCAGTTTTGAGGACTTTCTTTTTAGCACGTGGCTTAACAGGACATTTTTGTTTCTGCTATTAATCATATAAAAAGTTAGTGGCTTGTAATGTTATTAACACTGAAAATAGGTGAGGACTTAATGGCTTAGGGAAATGATATAGCAGCTACTTAACCCTTCCCCTTTAAGCCCTCAATTTGAATGTGGTACAGGCTGTTAAGGATAAAAACCATTAGTTACTAACTGATAGCTGTTCAATGGATTGAGTGGTTACCTCAGTCCAGATCTCTGTTGACTGTTGACACAAGCAGAAGCTTCACTAATGGGCACCTTACTTCAGGGGAGAAAACATCTTACTGAAACTCTGAACTGACCAGCCCAGGAAAACTGAAGTATCTTCTTAGCCTTGGATACAGTCTTTTCAGGTCAGGATTTTCATAAAATGAGGGAAAACTTGTACTGATTCATATGTTCAGTCAAAAGAGCATCAGTCTCCAGGAATATTCACAAGCACTGAATTCCGTTAGGTTAATATTTTCCAAAAGTGGGCCTCTGATTTTGGTTCTCATATTTGGGGTGCACAACTTGAGACATTAAGCACATGAAAATCAGAAGACATGTTAGTTTTGTTCTTAATTCACCTCTCCTCCCTCCCCTTTCTTTTTTGGTAAACTTAGTTAACTCTGGGAATGCATTTATGGCAGTATCTGAAGCCATTATGGGAGCAGACTAGTTCACTTCAACAGAAAGGCTCGTTGGAGTAAGGGCGGCACAAGAGGCCATTAATTTGGGTTTCAGGAAGAACAGATTCTAAGTTGTATTTTGATGTACTGTTTAGTGAGAGGTGACAGCAGCCAGAAAGATAACGTAAATCCATCCGTCCTTACCATGCAGAACTAAATGATCAATGTAATAATGACTAGAGAAGAAAGGTGGGATTGGTGCCACACTCTTAGCTCCTATTGATGGTACAAGAAAAAAACCTGAATTCAACAACAGTTATTAATCTTAGTTATTTTCACACAGCGTGAGTGGGGCCTTAGAGTTCTCATCCTTCAAATGAAGCATTTTCCCCCAGATGCTTTCTGCTGGTCTCTGGTGGCTGTACTGCTGTACATTAAAGACCTGATATTAATAAAGGATAGTCACAGTTCCCTTGCAAACATTCGTTTGACATTTAAAACAAGTTAATACACAAAACTGAGGCCCAGATCCTTAACTCCCATTGGAGTTAGGTGTCTAAATACTTTGAAAATCTGGGCCAAGGAGCCCAATGTCCAGATCCTGAAATGCTCACTGAAGACAATGGGAATTGTGACTGCTCAGCATCTCTCAGGATCAGGCACACTGAATGTGGGTCTCCGAATAGGCAACCTAAGTTAGGCTGACAAGTTTAAAAATTAGGCTCATGCATGACCCATGACCAATATTTTTATAGAGCTTTGTGGGGTATTAATACTGAGGTGCTATGCAAACTTGAGTTTTCTTTTATAAACTGACTGTGTAGGTCACCAGTTTTATCTTTCTTCAGTCTGGTGTATCTCACGCTTTTCTCTCTTTCATGATCACCTGTCATTCCTTCTGCTCATCCCCTTAATCTCTCCTCTGAGCTCTTAATTTTCCATTTACCTTCTATATCCAGACTTACAAAACCCCAAACATTTTAAAGTCCATTAGATTTATGCATGTGTTTTTACTGTAGTGTAATAACCTACCTTTCTCCTTTTCCCTTCCTGTTTTACTTCTTTTTGCCCCTCTAAACCTACTACTTCCACTTTCGTTTATTCTGCTTTCTTTAGTTTCCCCCTGTCTTCTTTTACAAAGTGTTTAGTTTTGTTAATTCAAAATTTAGGGCCACATCCTTATCCCCTCCACCCTGGTGTCCCATTTGCACCCCTCCAGTGGATCAGATTGGCATAAAGCTGCTTTAAGACAGCAGCTGGGGAATCATCAGCTGGTGTAGAACTGATAGTACTATCCCTAGACCAGGTGCTTCTCATGCAAGGGTCATTCCAGGAGAGATGGGGAAGTACAGGAAGGGGTGGACTAGAGCATAGGGTGATCCACTGGCTTTGATTGGTGGGGCACCTCCTTGGGCACAGTTACTCACCAGTTTAAGTTATAGTAGCAGAAAGGCAGAATTATTTTACTCCCCCCGCTTTCCCCTCCCCCATGGCACTTTAAATAGCAACACCACAGGGAAGCACCTGTGAACCGGAAGAGACTGGAAAGGCATCCCTCACATCTCACTCACTAAAAAGACACCTACTGCTATCATTCAGCAGTTTGTCACTTAAAGGATTAAAGACCAGTCAAGTAAAGGTTATATTATTTCAAAGGGGGGGGAATCCTCTCCTTTTTTATTCTGACATTGTCAGACGATGGGCCCCTCAGTGACAGGCTAGGAGACACCTGTTCCAAATGGCTCTGCATGTCCCAGACCTCTATTAAATCTTTCCTGCAATTACTGCTCTCAGTGGCCCTTTTAGCAGCTTCTCTACAAGCTTGGGCAATAACAGCTCCTTTTGAATATGTACCATGATACCGAAGCACTGGAAGGGGTGGGGATAAATGAGGGGAAGGATCCTTAGAATGAAACAAGTAAAAAAAAAAAAAAGGAAACTGATGTGTATTTTAAGATAACTAATGCACTTGGTTTATACATTAAAGGCCAGATAGCAACCCAGACATTTAGAGATATAAGGGGGAGTAAGATACCACCCCAGTCTCCCTGCACAGCCACCCCAGATGGCCATTTCTTATTCAACAAGAGACCACCACTCCTTTCCAGGAGCGAACAGGTAATGAAGTGCTGGAGAGGAGGTGAGTGCATGGAGCCCGGACTCCCCTATTTACCCTCAACAAGGCAGCTAGAGGAATTGCACCCAGATGGTGGAGGACAGAAGTAACCAGCACTGGTTAGCTGAAGCAGCTTACTTCCCCATTGGAGCAAGGGTGAAGCACAAGAGAAAGCCTCAGTCATGACGGGGAACCACTCCTTGCCTAGCACTTTGCCTAGAGTCACAAAATAGCTTTAAGGTAGCAGAAGCGCAAAAGTTGGTTTTAGAGTGAGACAGATGCTACACTCAGTTACATAAGGCAAATTCAGAGTAACTGTTAAAAAATAAATAAAGTCACCAGAGCAAGAAGAATCAGACTCCGGCCCATAGCCTTGCTAATAAGGTTGAGCCTTCAGACTCCACAGGAACCCAAATAAGCCTGACTATTTCATGATTGTATTTACAATTGTATTTCATGGCTTTTTCCCCTACCCCAGAGTACAGTTTGTGGGGCTACGATAGTGTGAGAGCAGGTCTTTGCCACTTCCCAGGAACCAAAGAACCGTGAGAAGTTCAAATCTTGTATTATTTCAACCCCACAAATAACTTCCTGAATGATTCAAAAAAGCATGTGGAAAAAATTGTCAACAAAAATACCTGAAACAAAAATACAAGTCCCAGAAGCTGTGCGTGCCACAGTTTGGCAGGGACAGAGAGGTCAACCCTGTACTCCTTTCTTCTGCAGGATCTAAATGTCTCTACAATGCTCTCTTGATGATTTGCCTGTATTCACTGGTGCTTTTGAGGGGAAGTTCTGAAGGTTGCATAGTTGCCCCTGAGTAACTGTACTTAATTGCAGCTTCTCTCCTCCCTAAACCCTGGCTGATTACCCTAATAGTACCCAGATCCTCAGCTAGTGTAAATTAGCTTAACTCCATTTCAGATGAGGAACTGGCCCACAGTTATTTCTAGTTTCTCTCTCTTAGACCTGTGTTCTCCAATGGCTTGTCTGCAATGCAGAGTTAACTTGAGTTGTAATTTGAGTGCTGCCCCTAATTCGAGTGCCGTCCACACATGCAAGCCTTTTATGCAAGTGTGGTGGTGCTTTTAGCTCATGTTGGCTGGCACGTGAGGAGGTGTAAGTCACGGCTTGAGTTCGCACAACTGGTCAGCTGCCACCACAATCATTCTCTGTTGCTAATTCTATTACTCTGAAGCCTGAATGTTATTTCACACTATGGCCATTCTTACTCGAACTAGGCTCACTTGAGAGGTGTTCACTCAAGTTATCCGCACTCCAACTAACTCTTCAGTGAAGACATAATCTATGGGCCTGATCCTCTTTTCACTTACACCAGTTTGACACAGGAGTGAATCCCACACACAATTGACATTGGAGTGGAATGAGAATCACTATTATGCTAGCTATGTCCCATAATCATTGTGGTCTCTCTGGGAGGCAGTGAATATCACATCTGAGGGCTCTCTGCAGTGCCATACACTGACTGCAAGCTCTTAATAGACAGCCAACTTCAGCCCTGTGCCCACATTATTACATAGCCTCTCTGCATACATTATTTTCTAAACTAAATAAAAATTAGTTCACTTTTCAAAGGAGCAAGTGAATCATACAAAATGTAGATCCAAGGATTCATAGACACAAGGCCTTGTAGTCTTAAAGCAAAGGATATCCAGAAAATATTGCAGAGTAAAAAAGACTGTGCACAGTGCATAATAAATTTCAAAGGGTAAGTATCAAATATAGGGTAACACCAAAACTCTGGCCTAAATTCTCATCTCAGTTCTACTCATGCAACCCCAGTGATTTGGTGTAACTGAGGGCAGAATCTGCTGCTTTGTATAAAAAGGGCCAGATTCACCGGTACATTCTAGCTAGTGCTAGTGACACAAAGTAGTAGTTAAGCTGGCAGTGTGCATAGGACACTGGACTTGAGTGTCGGAATAGCTGGTTTCTTTTCACAGTTGAGCCCCCCGCAGCTGCTGTTTGACCTTTAATAAGGTTGCTTCTCTTCTTCCCCTCTCACCCCTTGTCTTTATAAACTGTAAGCTCTTCAGTCTCATTGTGTGTAGAATGTCTAGCACAATGGGACCCTGAACTTGGTTGGTGCTCTTATAAATAATAATAACCTGGGTCTTTTCTAAAAGGACCTCTGTTACACACAGACAGCTGAATCCAGAGGGCAACTACTCCACCACTGGAGGTAGCTAAGGAAGACAAGAGTCAGAAATGGGCTGCAAAGTTGGATCTGGATCCAAGTTTCAGGATTATTTGGATCTAAATTTTTGGTTCAAACCCATCTGGAACAATTACTGCTTAAAAACACATGGTAAATCTCAGAAGAAAGAAGTTTAAAATAAAATAAAAAAACGTCCCTTAGCTTTTCCATGGGAGGAAGGCAGGGCTGCTACCGAACCCAGTGCCAACAGCTTTGGAAACCCAAAACAAAGTTATATAACAACAAAAAAAAATTAATTTGGGGGAATGAGGAGGAAAGTCTGCCCCCTCTCTGGCCCACCCATGTGTAACTGAATGCAATCAGCCATGAAAAGAGCAACTTGGCAGTACATGGCACTTCAGGCCTCGTTCTGTGCCAGCCATGAAACTCCCACTGCTTTTTGAAAATTATTGTATTTTAGTCAAAGTGAACCACTGAAATTAAGCTAAGCAAAGGCAGAAGCTTCTCCAGTAGCTAGTACACAGATGCTGTGTGAAGCTAACAGCTCCACTGTGGGACTGATACATCTTCATTTTGCTTTCATGGGTCCAATTCCTGATCCTTGGAGATAATAGAAGTTTTGCAGTTGGTTTCTATAGGTCCAAGATTTGGTTTTTAACCTGAATCAAGAACCACCATACCAAACTGCTCCACCTCCAGGCAGACTCCCTTAACTTCTTATTCTAGAAGTGGTCTTCTCACTTTATATCTGTATTATCATCAGCTATCATATGTATTGTACATGGCAACTGCCGTATGCGACAGACCAATGGTCCATGTAGCTGATAGTGGCCAATACCAGAGCTTCAATGGGAATACCCAGAACATGGCAGTTGGAGTGATCCACCCAAGTCTTCTTCTCCAGCTTCTAGTAGTAGGTTACCCTGACTATGGGATTGCATTCCTGACCATCTTGGCTAATAGCCATTGATGGATCTATCCTTCATGAAGTACTTTTTTGAATCCAGTTATACTTTTGGCCATCACAACATTCCATGGCAGTGAATTTCACAGGTTAATTTTGCATTGTGTGAAAGAGTATTTCCTCTTGTTTGTATTAAACATAATGCCTATTAATTTCATCAGGTGACCCCTTGATTTTATACTCTGTGAAAGGGTAAATAGCACTTCTCTATTCACTTTACTCTATTCATGGACTGTTGTCAGTCCTATTCTATCCTTACTGATTATAGGTCCTCAACATCTATAATAGTAGATACTAGAGCTGGTTAAAATGTTTTGAATGACAGAATATTCAGAATTTTAAAATTTGGGAGTGGGATATAGGAAAATATTGAAGAAATCTCATTTTGTGTTCTTGGTTTTTTTGAACTTCTATTCAAAATTTTTCAATTTTTGAAAAAACAAACAAGCCTGAATTGGATTTTGAAATTTGGATTTTATCCTGGAGTTGACCCAGGGAGCACTCAAGGACGAGTGAGCGTGTACATATGGAGCCTGGCTACCATGATTAATGCAGCTCCATATCCCAGGGGGTCATGGTCAACTAACTTGGGACACAGCCAGACCACGGCCTACCTGCTCAGACTCTGATCAGCTGTGGGCACTGTGAGCGATGATTCACGTGGCTTATATTTCAAAGTAGTAATTAGGAGAATTGAAGAGCATATTCTTCCCATGAGCCATGCTGGCTTGTAGTGGCAGGACACTTCTTGGTCCCTCTGCTACTCTAGTCCCCACCCAGCACACCTCTGAGGAGTGAAGGTGTTGCCCGATGAGTCATAGTCTGTTCCAATGTGCAGAATTGCAAGACAGTGCATTTCTAATGTCCTGCAAACATACTGGGTTGCAGTCAGCCTATGGGCGCTGTGTGTGTCAGGCACTCCTGCTGGATATGTGCTTTCCTCCCTTAATCCCTCTGTTTATTTTAATGGGAATTAGGTTCCTAACCTGCTTAAGTACTTTTGAAAAATCTTACTAGGTGAATATCTAGGTACCTAGAGACTTTTGCAAATAAATAAATTAATTAATTAATAAAAGTCAGTCTGTAAGCACCAAAATCTCTTAAAAAGAAAAGGAGGACTTGTGGCACCTTAGAGACTAACAAATTTATTTGAGCATAAGCTTTCGTAAGCTTTCATCGGATGAAGTGAGCTGTAGCTCACGAAAGCTTATGCTCAAATAAATTTGTTAGTCTCTAAGGTGCCACAAGTACCCAGACTAACACTGCTGCTACTCTGAAACAAAATCTCTTAGATACTTTAAAATATGTTACCCTCTAACCTGACTTGAGCTATCTATAGTGGAGGACTAAGGACAAGCTTGTACAACTTAAACCTCAGAGCCTATTTTCCCCCCACCCTCCTGCTGTTTTTATGCTCACATGAACTAGAGTGAATGGAAAAAGCTTACGAACAAGGTCATTTGCAAGTTATATGATTCACTTAGAGGGGATGTTACACAGCACTGCTTTGTCTCTCTAAGTAATGTCCTCGGTTTCCTCTTCAAGGAATCATGTGGAGTAAAACCACAACAAGCTGCTGCCATTTGCTAGGCACAGGGGAAAAGATATCCCTTCTCTTAGCAAAGAATCTTCACTTTTCTGTTTCTTTGGGTGTCCAAGCAGTACAGGTTTGATAGGATTCCCATGAATGAGAACTTTTCCCCTCAGAGTTTTCTCCCATTGTTTCTCTTGCATATAATAGTATTGAAGGTTTGTGGTTTAATGACCTCAGCATTGCGAAAGTAGCTAGCTTGCATTCTTCTAACAGCATGTGATTCCATAAGAAACACCACTCTATGCCTAGTTCCTTTTCATTAACTCTTTCATTGGGAGGAAAGCACTTCAAAACCAAAGACATTTCCTTTCCACCTCCCCTAGGAACTATGAAATCAATAAGGTAATTCCATTCTGGCCTCCAGTTATCCCAAACCATAACTCAAATGTCTATCTGCTCAGGAAAGACCTACTTCTAACTATTGCAGGTCAGGACTGTTGAGCTGTGTGAAGAAGTTTTATTATAATTGCCTATAGGTACCTACTGTGCTATTCAAATACATAGTGAGAGACAATTCCCACCCCAGAGAGATGATAGTCTAAACAGATGAAGGAAACAGAGGGTGGGAAGGGAAAAAGAGGCAAAGTGGGGGAAGAGACCTGTCCAAAGTCAGGCATCAGGACAGGGACAAAACTGGGAATAGAACACAAGTTTCCTAACTCCCCATCCAGTGCTTCACCAAGAACACGTCTCCCATGACCTTGCACAAGGGTACCTCTGCCAGTCCTGTTTTTTTAATCCCATGTTATCTATCCCAAAAACAATTCAACTAAATCCATTTAGGGATGAAGTGTGTGGCCCGGCCATGTGTTGGTGGCTCATAGGGGAGGAACAGAATTTCCCCCAAAATATCCTGACATGCAGGGGGCGGTAAAGCAAAGAAGCGCCTGTCCACTGCTAAACCTCTCCATAGGGTACACAGATCTCACTTCATAGCCCTTTGTGTTGCCTGCCCACTCTGCAGTGCTGTACACCCATCTGGAGAATAGGGAGTGAGCAATTCTAACATTGTCACCACTGTGTAAATGTAGCAGTTATGGGGAATTGGACTGTAAGCAACTCAAATCAGTGACTGTGTGGGTGTATTTACACGTGTGTACTTACACAGCATCCAGCACAATGGGGCTCCAATTCTGATTCAGATCAGAGTACTACCACAGTGCAGACAGTAATAATGAAAGGAGGAAGAGAAAGTTACTGGGTGCCTGCAGGAAAATGGTGAAGTCAGCTATGGCTTTCAAACTTGTGGAAAGTCTGAGTAGGGACAGGGATGAGAAACACTGTTCTGTGTATGGAGTAGAGTCGAGAAGAGATGGAACAGGAACAACTATCGTAGAGACAGTCTTTGAAGAATTCATTCCAAGTTTTACATAAAACCCACTCCATGTTAAGAGATGAAATTTGCAAGTATCTACTTAAATCTACACAGACTCCCCACTAGGATGGATGGAGTGAATAAGAGCTACAGTATCAGGCCAAAATTCTTCTTGCAGATCTCAAATATTATAGCTTCAGTGGGAGCTCAGGGCATGGAGAGCGGAATAGCTGAGTTGAGGTCTGCTGTGCAGATCTGAAAGGAGAATTTTGCCATTCTTTATATTGATACAGTCTTGATGCATTAATTCAGTGTTCCCAGTTAAACGGAACACATGCAATTCTCTAGAAGATAGTTTCAGAGAGAAGTCTCCTGATGGAATGAAATCAGAACTAGTCAGAAGGTAGTAACATGCAGTTAGGGATATGGAGAGCAGACTGATAAGAGCAAAACATACCTATCAAAGAAAGGGTATTCTGTTTTACAAAGCATCCTCATTTTAAAAAGCTTCAGGATATATTGTACACAGTCAGCACCTTCTAATTTTTCTGGGTGCGATTTGCCACTGTGCAGAGTGTCAACCCAAGGCCTGTACACACTTGAGCCCTGCTTTGAGGGTCAGGTTGTTATTATGTTAACACCTAAGGATTAAACAAGAATGGGACCCTATGGTGTTTGTACAGTGCCTAGTACCAAGTGGTAGATTGTAAGATCTTCAGGGCAGGGACTATCTGATTAAACAAGACAGACAGGGTGGGAGAGGGAATAGAACACATCAGCAGAGTGTACTGTGTTATGGCAGCGTCATGTTAGTTCCACATTTTTGGGAGAGGTAGGTTTTATTAAGAGGGGTGAGAGGGGAAGAGGGCAGAGGAGAAAAAAGGGGGGAGTGAAGCTGAGGAGGAAGAGGGAGAAGGTTGGAGTAAAAACAGCCAAATCAGCATAATGTAGAGAAAGTCTAGTCAAAACTGGATGACTTAAGAGGTGTGTGAATCTGGTGCTGACCTTCTGTGCAGGACGTTAATTTTGCTCTTTCTGGAGCCAGGCTGGATACAGTTAGGCACTATGTAAATCTTCCCCCTTACACAGGTATATTAGAGCTCTTCACTTCTCATGCATGATTCTTTGCCTACGCCAAACTGTATGTGGTGCTTTTGTTCTGTGGACAAATCATCTCACCAGATGCTACGATGTGGCCTCCTGACTCATTTCCACTTGGAATCTAGATTAGGATTTAGTTTGAACTAGAGATGGGCTCAAGCCAAAACCATGGATCGAATTTCCTCAGACTTTGGGGAAGGATCAGTCTGAATCGGAACTTAGTGCCTGGCTCCAATCTACATAATGGACTGAATCAAACCCCTGGAGCTAAACACTCCCAGAATATGGGAGAGCTCAGATCTCGATTCAGATCTGATCTTTGCTGTTGAGGCCCATCTCTAGCTTAAGCTCAGGTTTCCAGAAATGAAGAGTCAGTGTTTTAGTTTACTGTGCTAATGTACTGTTTTCTTGTGTGGATGAATTTTTAACCATTTAGTCCCTTTTTAGTACTGCAATGGGATCTTGCTCGTTCCTACATATGAGAAAGGCAAGAAAAAAAATGTTTGCTAAATGGAAGAGCAATTTACTAGATGTTTGATAACTGGAAATGCAACTGTCTGTGTGGCCTAGGGTTATGGCTCAGGCCTTTGGCCCCAAAGTGCTGTCAGGCCCTGGCTGCCAATAGTAAGCCTATGTCTCTTTTTGTTACAGAAGTCATGGGTTTGGCACAGAAATTACTGCAAGAGTTTTTATGGCCTGTACTATGCAGGTGATCAGACTAGATGATCTCAATGATCCCCTCTGACCTTAAAACCTACAAACAAAGGACAAGTTACTATAATTCGTAAACAGCATTCATTTACATGCTTCTCAGAGGATTAAAAAGCCCTGATACCAAACAGACCACAACCTAAAGTCAATAGGCCTACTCTAATTCACAGCAGCTGAGGATCTAGCCCTAAAATGCAGACTGATATCTAAAGTACCAAACACAGCAGAGAAAGGGACTTTGAAAGTGTCCCTTAAAAAGTACAGATTACATCATACTGTCTGCCACACTACTCTGAAGAAAATCTTTACTCCAACAGAAGGCTTTGTCAACACAGCACCATATCATTAGCGCAAGTTTTATACACTTCAGTTGACACCTCTCCCTTGTCCTACAGATGTTTCACTGCATTTAGGATTGAGCCTCTAACAATACAGCTGTTTGAACACATGTGCATTTTCCACTTAACAAACCACAAAAATATGGCAACAGGGTTACATCATCTGAATCCTATGGCTAGAATGCAGAAAGCAGAAAGGTATTTCTTCGGAAAATCTTTGTATTCTCCTATAGCTTCTCTGTCCGATTGTATTCATCTACTGTACTACATGCAGGCCATGGGGAAGGCAAGTCTGATTGATATTGCAAGTGACAACTAAAGCTTTTAAATCATTCCCACAGCTCATCTTCGGGAGGCGTTAAGTCTGCAATGTTTTGTTAGTACCAGAGAAGTAGAGGCATTTCTTTTTTTTTATTATTTGCAAAAATCCAAGTTATTCCAATTCATCATTAATCCATTGTTACTGTCAAGTAAGTTAGAGCCCACCCCACAAATATGTTTCCAGGGGAACTATAAAATGGGCTGGAAGGGAGAAGAATTGAATTGACTTGTAATATTCTTCTCAACACTGGGCAACAGAAGAACAGGCCACAGCTGGAGCCTCACAAGCCTCACAGATGCCTTTTCCCCCCCGCCATAAAACACAAATCAGGGGAAAAGTCGGGTTAAGGAATAATAAAGTGAAAATTCTTAAGAACGAGAAGACCTTAGGTCTGATTCTCCTCTAATTGACCCTGGTGTAAAACCAGTGTAACTCCATTGATTTAACAGAGTTACTACTGATTTACACCAGTGTAAGTGCAAGGAGAATCAGACTCTTTTCTGCAAGTGGGCATCTGCTCTATGAAATAGGTGACATACATAAACTAATCTCTGGGCTTGATTCTGCTATTATTTACTCTGGTGTAAATAGGGAATAGAACATAAGAATGGCCATACTGGATCAGACCAAAGGTCCATCTAGCCCAGTATCCTGTCTTCTGACAGTGGCCAATGCCAGGTGCCCCAGAGGGAATGAACAGAGCAGGTAATCATCAAGTAATCCATCCCCTGTCGTCCATTCCCAGATTCTGGCAAACAGAAGCTAGGGACACCATCCCTGCCCATCCTGAGTACTGAGTAACTACTGAGTAACTACTGAAGTTTAACTGGTGTAAAACTGGTGTTAGATCAGAATTTGGCTGTATGTCTGTCTCTTGAGCTGTATTTCTAGTTCTCCACCACTGTAGTATTGAGGCATCAAAACTAGGCCTGATTCTGATTTTTAGTTTGCAAAAGTAATCTAAGGGGGTTCAAACCTGGATCCCATTTCCTGCCCATCGATGCCCATGAACTTGGAGAAGTTTGGATTAATCCATGTGAATCAGCCTACCTCAAAATTTTTCCATTTTGGGCTGGAGCATTTGTAAACCACGGAAAAGTAAAACTGTAGTGTTTTAAATAATCTGCATGCTATTTCATGTGCACATAGAGGTAAGGTTCCCTAGGTCACAACAGCCCCACTAGTGGTGGGTAGTACTCGAAAGCAAGGTCCAGAGTTTGGATGCATGCCCGCAAATGGAGGTTAAGGCCAAATACAGGCTTATTGAAAGTCACTGGAGTGGCACCTGTTTACTCTGGCTCTGAGTCTGGCTTCTTTAGTGTGCAAAGTGGGCTTGGAATCACAGAACAGCTTTTCTGGCATTTCCATTTAAGGTCTTGGCAGAAAAGGGGAGATGGAAATAAAAATGAATGAAGCAAAACATTACACATTATTAATTTGAAGCTCAAAATTTTTTGGCTTTGGTCCCGCCCCTCTTTTCCCCCCACCCATATCTCAAATACTGGAGGGGAATAGGTGAATGGTGGAAACCCTAGAGGGGACTCCCCAGCTGCTCATTTAAAGTTGGTTTAAAGTCTCTTTGTGCTGTACCAATGCTGCAAAAAGACCTTAATGTGGGCAAAGGCTCTATTGTGGCCCAGTTCTCTTCCTGGAGATATGCCTATGTTTTTGGTGGGCGTCCCCCATGATTCAATAACCTACTTTATTGCCTTTTAAGTTCTTTCTTTTGCACCCAGAGGCACCTTGTGTGATGCACCATTTCCTAAAATTTGGATGCTCAGTTTAGGACTTTGGCACATTAATGATCATTTTGTGTGCCTTAGTGCTAAATTGGTGACCAAATCCTGCAGCTTGACATTCTAGAAACTGGGTCCATAGTCCACAAAATGATAGTATTAGACAAATGTTAAAACTATGCAAAAGTTCTTGATCTTGCTACCTTCGTAGTAGTGTGGGATGGGGAGGGGAGAGAGGGTTAGAGGAGCAATCCCATCTTCTTCCCTTATTTTTTTAGTCACTTTCATTCTATTAAAGATAAGTCCTAGCAGCAAAGTTCAGATCTACACTGGCACTTAAACTTTTCTCTAAATTCAGAGGTGTTTTGATCCAGAATCCATCACTAATTTTGATTTTTCCTCAACACTGGACACCTAATAAACTTACTCTACAAAGAACACATTCAGCCAACATCTGGAAGCAGATAAAATCCTCCATGCTACTGTTCCACAGTCTTAAGGATCATTAGGACTGCAAAATGCCCGTGCAGAACATTTGTCTTAGGGCATGCAATAAAATGAAAGCAACAACACCAAATTCAGAAGACCTTCTGATGAAAAGAAATATCAAACATTAAGCTAGACCTTGCCTAGCAAGAGGGGGGTCACTTCCTAAACCAGAGCGTAGGAACTATTAGAACAGAAACTTTACACTAGCACAGAAGGGGATTTTATTATTTGAATTGTGAGACTTCATCACCATTTATTTCATGCTTCTTTTTTTCCCACCCTAGTATGGTTTACTGCTTGTAAATTAATTGTCACATTGTTGCAATACTATCCAGATCCTTAACTTTCTAAACATGCATCTTTTACTGGGTCTCTTTTAAAGAAGCACTATAATTACTTGCCAAAGAACCCTGTACATTTTACCAGGCTGTAAAATATTATACTTTAATTATCTGAAAAAACCCCACAACAACTGGAAATGTTCCCTGTGCAAGGCAAGGCAATCGATACTGCAAGGAGAATGGCGTCTTCTGAAGTTTTGCAATTCTTCTTGGTGCATACCTCAAAGGTTTCAAAACTCTTTCACTTCAGTGTCAGGGGGAATTGTAAAGTATTAATAAAGGAACTGAGCTTTGATTAGTCTGAAGAAACTGCTTACCACAGGGCTTAAACAAGTGGAAGATTAACAAAGAAGAGGGGATTGCAAAGGATACATTTACACTCCTCTGCACGAGGTAGAGGAATCATTCATCTTTGGCTTGGTGAGAAAGACCACAGAAGAACAGTATTGCAGGATAGAAGGCAGAGAAACAGAGATAGGGTTGCCCTTCTTTACCAAAAGTGGAGATTTTTCTTATAGTGGATCTTATGTACTGGTATATAATTTGCAGGTTTGGGATTTTCCTCTTTCCAACTTTTTTATTATTAGTCACTTGAGTCCCAATTCTGCCAGCCTTTATCGAAAGCTAGTAGCACCTTTGCTTGCAAGCAGTTCTATTTCTTTCAGTGACGTTATTGGTAAAGTACGGTACTAAGATTAGGGTGGTGGAATCAGGTCCTTGATAACATATTGCAGCTACTAGTATACATGGTTTTTCATGGACTGTTTCAAAAGATTATTTGCAGATATTTCTGTCATAAAATAGTATACCAAATATCAAAGCTATTAAGTCCACATAGCAGTTAAAAACATAAACACTCCTGATTAGTAAGCATTAGATCACTTTTACAGATAGATAGACAAAGAAGTTAAATGATTTGACCAAGCAGCATACTAAGCTAGTAGCAGAAGCTCTCAACCCAATCCTTTGCTCTGACCACAAGAACACACTGTGGGATATTCTTAATAGTAAGCACATGCTATTCCGAGGGGTATGTTGTCTGACATCTTTACAATAATCTTACATGACCTGTGTGTCTCCAAGTACTGTCTTGGGTATGCGGCTCCATGTATGGCTGGTATTTTCTGTTCTAGGCTGTCTTGAGTTATAGAGCATGGATAATTCCAAACAAGATTCCTCTACAGGGTTCAAACAACCTAGCTACAGTAACTGAGAAGGTAATGAGCCCTGTAGTGTATAGTCTCGTTCTTTCCCTGGATATCCACACATGGGCTACCAACATTGCTCCTGCATGTTCCTTGTGGGCGAAATATACCTCAAGTGCCACCTAGCTCATGAAAAAATATTAGTGCTTCAAAGAAATGCTGCCTTGTTTCAGTGAAATACCAGCAAAATGGTCAATGAAGTTAGCATACACTATTTTAATGTAATAACTTCTCAGTTATAATAAACTATTATAGTTGATTTATTTACCATGCAAGGCTCTTACTAGTTACTACTTATAAATATTGTGTCTTAAAATCATTTTAATTTTACAGCCCCTCACCAGATCAAATCCAAGCACTGTTCCTTTTGGTTTCTTCATTTCATTGCAAATGACTTAGGTGGGTGGTCACCCAGTGATTGTTAATGAAACAAGTAGGGATTAATATAGAGGAAGTATATCTTCTGCAGTTGTTGACCAAAAACTAACTGTTCAATAAGCATCCATAATAAAGAACATACAGGCAAAAATACAGCATGGCTCAAATTGCAGTGTTCATATTGTTGCTACTTTTAATAGCTAAGCACTGACAACATTGTTTTAAACAACCATGTTTAACAGGAATATGGTTATGGCTGGTTGAATTACTAATTGTAAATAATATATTCAACTAAGTTAACTCTTTTAGCTTTTGGCAAATTGTCCAGTCTTACGAATCTATTTATGATTCATAACTGTTCACTAGTTAGTTACAATCCAATATAAAGAAACCATGACAATGCTGTCTAAGGAGGCAGATTCAGACTAAGCCTTGATCCTGCAAAGACTTAATCATGTGCTTAACTGTATGCATTATGGGCGTGATCCAAACCCTGTAGAAATCAGTATGAAGACAGTCATTGATGTCACTAGGCTTTGGAAAAGATCCTATGAGTTGTCACATTGAAGTGCATGTGACTGCTCAAGGTTAAAAGGTGCATAATTCTTTGCAGGATTGCAGCCTATGGATGCTAATGGTTGTAAATTACCACAGACAGCACCCAGATTAATTAGCCCATTTTACAGATAATGCTACATACTTCCCAACCATTTTAACATTGCCCTGGTTTCCCCACTCAAAACAACTGCTTCCCTTCTATTCCTAAGTAGAATTGTCCTGAATTCCCACTCCCCGCCGAGTGCAGATCACCTGCCTTTGTTTGCATAGCCTCAAAAGCCTCTATACTTTCCACTGCCAACCCAACTGCAACCACACTGATACAACCCAGAAGTCTTTGAGCCATGCTCCTGCTCAAAGTGACAGGAGCAAAGCCTTCTGGGGCACATTAGCAACTGCGCTGGAGGGCAAGCAGTGGATGGAAAGTAAACAGCTTCCAGAGCTCTTGGGATACAAGGGATGCTGCAGGCTGGCTGACAGCAACAAACCAGTGTAGCTCGACAGGAGGGCAAAGATACTTTCTCTTGTAAATTCTGCACCATGAGATTGTGGGGGATTGCTTCCACCACCCACCCTACAAATGGTGCCTTGGTCACCACCAATATTTTCTACATAATAAAAAGGGAAAGAAATTAACTAAAGACAAATAGCATTGTTCATTCTTTTGTTTGTTGTATTTTTTCTGCATTGTCTCAGTTCTTTGCATTTGATGGTCTAATTATGTTAATTGAGAGAGATTGTAACTCCAATGGTCAGTATATAAAGTTTGCATTGAGTGACTAACAGGAGGAACAACGAACACCCTGTCGACTAAGCATTATTCTTACGGCTACATAAAAAGTGGTCATAAAAGATATGGGGACAAATTAATCCGTGGTGTAACTAACTATCATAGACTCAACATCCCAGAGCACCTCCTTGTGGAAAACCTGGTGTTGCAGCTTCTCTGTCTTACCCTCCTCCAGATTTCAGTGGTCTGTGCAGTGACATGGCTCTCCAGCTGGGTCACACTATGAGTCCCATCCCATCTGGGGTAACAGCGTCCAAACTCAAAGGAACAATAATCTGGCCCCAGTGCTGCAAAGGCTTTTCACCCCTCTTCTGGGCTCTGCAAAGTTCTTCCTCACTCTATTACAGAGCCCTGCCTCTCTGAAGGCCTGGCTCCCCGCAAGCCACTGACCCTTGGAATTTCTTCCTTGGAATCTCTCATCTCCCAGGCCTGCTTTATGAGTGTGCTTCTCCCCAGCTACACTTTCCCTCCAAGACAGTATCAGGGCACAAACTCCTTCCTGCAGGCCCCTCAGAATCAGGAAACTCTCAACTACTTCTGTCCTGATTCTCCTTTTCCTATAACCCTGCATTCCTTCCTTTATTAGAACCACCCAGGCTAGTTCTCCCCAACTGAGCATAATCTTTAATTAGCGGTCTCCACTTTAAGTGCCACAGAATGGGCTCATCGGACTCCCTGGCTCCCCTTAACCCAGTCATTGCCAGTGTGGGTGTATACATCCAAGCATGCAAACTAAACTAGCTAACTAACTCACTCACTCACTCTGTCATCACAGAGGTATCAGAGCTCTTGGCATCAAAGGAGTTATATCCCACAGAAAAATTTGGCCTGTGTTCTAATCTATATATTGCATTTAATATTTAAACTAAATAAAGATTAAATTATTTGAAAAAGATAGATAATTTTAAAAGCAATAAATAATAAATAAATGCTAGGTTAGTATCTAACTCATTGTCAACAGGAGGCTTATGACATGTTTCTGACCGAGTGCAATTTATTTTGAAGGTTATAGAGCTAGGAAGGTAAACCCAAATGTGACATTTCAAGTATTCATCCCAAACATGTGTTATTCAGAGAAACATAGTGTAGCTTGGGCTTGCTGTAATATTTCATTGCAATCATGAAATGCTAATTGGTTACCATGTCAAGCACTATCGGGTGAAATGTAAAACAAAACAGAAGCCATTCCTCTAAGGCTTTTAAAGTTAAAAGCTTGGATAAGCTTGGAAGGTTAGAACCAATAATACTCATGTATTCTCTTTGATTCTGTATTCTTGGGTGTCCATTATGAAACCATCAATACGGCATGAAGGTCGTAGGGAAGGTGTATGCAAGGGGAATGGCAAGATGATAACTCTGCGCTCTTCCAATTCCTTTTTTCAATATTTGTCTTCATCAGTGATTCTGATTCCATAAACAAGCACAACTCACTTCAAACTCAAGGCAGCTTGTGGGAAAAAAAAAAGAAAAAAAGAAAGAAAGAAAACCTCAGGAAGTTTGCCAGTAGGTATGCTAGCTTGGTTCTGTGTTTGATTGGTTGGCCACACATTTACTGTAGTACTATAGCCATAAGTACTGTATTTGCCTCGAGCTTTTTCCCTCCACATAATGTTAAAGAGAAACATTAAATCTACAGACATTTACACACACTGACTTATAATGCAGTGAACACAAAAGTTGTCCCGTCTGTGGGTGCTACATTGTGCAATAGCCACACATGTCACATGGAAGTTAAGGAACTGGTGTAAAAATGGTTTCGTCTCTCACAGCCTGATCTTGCACCACTGAAATCAATAGGAACTTTTTCATTGATTTCAATGGCATCAGAAGCAGAGTGTATGTGGGGTGGCTGTTTTAACGGAACAGTTAGGTGCTCTATAGGTTCTGGGGCTTAGAAAACATTAGAAATGATTTGGCACAGTGCACATGTAATAGAAAGCCTAGCATCCAGATTATTTTCCAGCAGAGGTAAAGATAAAAAATTCAAAGGTCCACTACCCCAGTAGTGCTTTGCAATGTAGTGAACAGATGAAAGAACCAGACCCAGCAAAGGAAGAAATCTTGCATCAATTTCAAACACCATTGCAACTGCAGGACTGTGAAAAGATGCATATCTTTGAAGGCCTGGCTAGACTAACTCCCAGTTGTTGGCCAAATCCTCCTGCATATATCCCTAGGATCAGAGAACAAATAGATGGACTGATGTTCAATCACTTTGATTCTCCTCCCATTAGTAGCATTTGCATGGAATGCAGGTTGAAATATGTGTTTCTAAACCTTCCCAGCTTCCAAAATGTCAGGCTGTGCCATCATTTAGGACAAGAAGGCCCCTGACTGAGGACAGCATTGTGAATGGAGTTTATCTGTGTTGTTTTCCTCTACTTGTTATGGTCATTGTCACATGAAGAGATTTGTGATGTGCCACTTCTTGTTCCCACTGCAGTCTTTGCCACATGAATGAAGTGTCTAAGTTTTAATTCCTCATATCTCCTGCCATGGAAAATGCTTGAATTGAGATGACAGGAACCCATAGGAAATGCTGTTCCTTTGTAGGTCTCAGTTTTTATGCTGGACCTGTCGGTGAAAGCGTGGAGAGGGCTAGAGTTCAAATGTAGCCCAGCCTTTTCTGACCCGGATAGGCTTCCAGCACTGAGAAGGGATAGTGTGCTCTTGCCACAGGAGATGAGGGAATATCTATGGAAATTCACTAAAGGATATTGGTGTAAGTTGCTACAAAAAGAGGCACTTACAAGAGATGCCGTGAAGCTAAGATAACCTTTCAATCCATTTAGCAAAGTGCTCCCAGTTTCTATTTCAGAGCAGGTGAAAGAATAATACAGTACATATTGAACAAAGAAAGTTAATCTGTATCCACAGCATTTTAACCAGGAAAAAGTTTAAAACTCATTGACTTGGCCAGCACTTGGTTTATATTTTTGCTCTCAGACTTTTTGCAGACAGACTTTTTCAGAATAGTGCCATTGGGTGGTTAGCTAGTCTGATTCCCCTTCATGTACAACCTCAATAACCCACAGTGTAGAGCTGAAATGCACGGGAGAGTCAACAGCCTAGGGCATTTCAGTGGCAGACATTTCAGTGTTATGATATATCTGTGTGAAAAGCATAAACTTTCATCCATATTTAGGGCTGTAGAGTGCCCTTCAGCCAGGCTCGACCTCCCACGAAAATAAATGGGGCTTGTGCTTTTAGGGCCAAACCCTGAAGTCCTACTTCTTTTATTCAATCATTAAGCCAATAAGACAAAGTGTCTCTGAACTTAGCTTTTAATGAAGGGATGAGGGGGATAGACATGGGTGACTGAGGTCTCTTATTTGACATTGCACAGTATTGTGATCTTGGTTTCTATCCTTTCATTGGACCTATGCACTGTGACATTTCACTTGCGCTTTTCACCCCACATTCTGGAATGGTGAAATTCATCCTGCCGGCATGGTCCATCACCACTTAAATCCCATGCATTTGAATGAATTTCACTCCAACTGCATTGGTAACTAAAGGTCAGGTGAGCCAAACAACTGAATGAAGCCCTTCCTGAATGAAGCCCAAGTGAAGCAGCTACATTATTGATAGACATGTTATTGACCTAGGAAGCAGTATAAAGATGGTGCAACACATGGGACATACTTGCAAAATACTTCAGACTCAGTGGACATGTTCTTTATTCATTAAAGCAATATGTTACAATGTTAAGGCCAGATTCCGACACACATTGAGTATTGCCTTCCTTCAGGACTTGTCCCATTGGAATGCCTGGTACTGCTGGTAGAGTCAGGAGCTCCCCAACATGAGTAGGTGTCAGAATCTGGCCTGTGGTAATATCACTGCATTGTAAGAGGTGGTGACTATATATTCTACCATATGTAAACAGGAGGAAGTGGCATGTTGTTTTTAAGCAGATCAGTGGGTGAGGCACAAAAGCCTTAACATAAAAGTTAACATTTTAAAATCCCCTGATAGCACAAACTTAAAAGAGAAAAAACCATAAAGCTTTTATATTGTTGTGTATGCCCTTTAATATAAAATGACACAATGCAATTTTATACCAGAGTTAGCCAAGGCTCATTTTTTGTTCCTACAATAATGCATCTCTGACAATGAGAAAGTTATTACCTTGGAGATTTCCTTCCACTAATATATAAGTACCTGGTGGAAGACTTCTTTGTCTTCAGTGGGACTGCAGAAGGAGCTAAGAATTTGACCTCAAGCCAGCTGAAGTCAATGGGATTTTTTCCATTGACTTCAAGGGTTTGGGCTCACGCCATAAAAGAAACTTCATTCAGTAGCATGCTTTCTGACTTTACGCTCATGACAAAAGAACCCAAGCCACCCAAATACAAGTCGTTTCATGATGTGTTTGCTTTAAAGCACAGTGATATAGGTGATGTCTATACTTACAGCGGCATGCAGAGTACAGGCACAGCATGCTCAGCTAGCATGTGTCTAAATAGCAGTGCAGACAGTGAGGCATTGCTTAGGTGACTAAAGTCTAGACACACCAGAACCATAGAGTATGTATCTGATATGGCTCTACACCCCCAAGCAGTGTCTTTCACAGCTATACTGTGCATCTTAGCAGTGTAGTGTCCCACTGCCAGAGCTTTTCCCCACTGCAGTGAAAGGCTCCAGCAGCTCCTTGCTGCTGGAGTCTTTCCTTGTTGCCTCCCCGCTTATAGAGCTTTTCACTGCTGTGTGTAGCTACGCACCACAGCATGGACACAGCCTGCTTTTCACTGTGGCGTGTAGCTATTCATATGTACACACTGCCACAAGTGCAGCCAAGGCCATAGATTTATGGAGGTTGCTTCTTTTGGCACTAGGACAGGACCGAGACATTGGGCTGGACAATACCTTAGTGCAAAATAACATATGTGTGAGTATTTAGCTACTACTCTGTATTTCTCTGGAGATATGAATAAATATACCAGACATTCCTCCTGTGCATAGTGCCAGAAAAAGGCCTATGTATCAGTTAATTCACTACTTAAATGGTATATAAGTCTTCTGCGAGAACACTGAATCAGGGTGAATTTCACCTCCAGGGAGAATAAAGCTGCCTATCTATCTGGGGTTTTATACCACACCCATTACCAATATCTGAGCACATTGCAAGACACCCTGATCAGAAATACCTGGCCCACTGCATCCTGAAAAACCCTACACCAGGCCTACCATTGCTTAGAATCATTATGAATTTTGTCTATAGTTATTCTAGGTTAATTTCACAGATAAACCAGATCTCTTTGGGCAGGATAATCTTTAATGTTCTCCAATCTGGGGAAGTCCTTGTTTTCTAGAGTCATATAAATAGTATCAGCATTCAAATGAGTTCCAGTCTTCTTCATATATGTATTATTATTAAACTGCCTGCTAGGAACTAACTGCTTCTGCAATCTCTGTTGAAGACCTCAAGTTCTCTGCTGCTATACATAGCGGTGACAGGGGAGATAACACCGACAGAGACTTTTACCCATGGCCAGCAACAGCAACACAAAAACCAAAACAAGTTTTCTTGGAATTACTAAAAATGTGGCCATAGATTTCATAGATGTTAAGGCCAGAAGGACCTAATACAGTTCCAATGCAGAGTCAATGGAGGTTGGCATGCGCTACACCCCTGTGGCCTTCCTCTAGCAGACTCAGAGTCACTGGGGCCCTGCCCCTTGTTTACTTTAGCAGAAGACAGTGTTCAGCCAGGAATGAACTGGGTCTGAAGTGTTTTAATAAACAATAAACTTTTACAGCCTTAAATCATTTTGGGTAAAAATTTCAAAAGTACCGATGTGCCTGGGATACTTTAGTCCCATTAAAGTCAATGGCATGGAGGCTCAAAAGTCACGGAGGCACTTTTGAACATGTTACCCTGTATCTTCACAAACCCCTTTCTCCCAAGTCACTGGTCATGTTTGGGGTGGGGTAGAAGGCTGAAGCACTGTACAAAATATATGAGCTGATAAGAAAAACAATTGCTAAGTAGCTGAGGCAACTTCTTTGCTGTCTGTTCCTTTGCTCTGAAAATCTCAGGGCAGGTCTACACTACCGCTTTTGTTGATATACCTTACGTCACTCAAGTGTGTGAAAAAGCCATCCCCCTGAGTGACGCAAGTTACACTGACCTAAATGCCAGTGTGGACTGAGCATAGTTGGCAGGAGACCCTATCCCACCAACATAGCTGCTGCCTCTCATGGAGGTGGAGTAATTATGCCTACAGTAGAACTCCCTCCCATTGGCATAGAGCGTCTTCACCAGACACGCTACAGAGGTACAGCTGCATCTATTTTTAGTGTAGACTAACCCTAAATAGTTTCATAGACAAATACAATAATGATTGCAATAGTTACAGCACATAGATACCAAAGTGGGAGAGGTTTTGGAGACAATGGACAAACTGAAAGAAATAGCAGACTGCAGAGAGAAACAACTTAATATGAAGACTATAAAACGCTGAAAAAATCCTATTAAACATGAATAAGCCAATAATGCCTATGAATTATAACAGTGGATTTCAAGGCGTTTGGGATGAGGACAAATGAATTGGGGGAGATTAGCCTTTGGAGCCACTGCAGTAAGCAGCTCTCTAGGGAGACAAGGCTGAAGGGGGTATTCACAGGAAGAAAAGATGCTCTAGGCTTTTATGTCTCCCACAGAAAAGTCCCTAGTTACTTTTTAACCCCTCAAATTGGAAACAGGAACTACCCACTAGCACTGCCTAAGGGCCTCAGTATTCAATCACGTGGAGGCAGCGTTCCAGGCTTCTAGCTGCCTCTGCTCACACGTCAAGGATGTTAAACCGTCTCTGCCTCCCAGCATGACAAGGAGAGGAAGTGCTTTTCTTTGCATCTTTTCTTTGAATTGAGAATCCTGAAGCTTTCACTGTGCTGGTGAAAATTTCTATGATAAAGTTTTTGAGTTTTTGTTACTTTGTCTCATGGGACACTCCTGCCTTATGCTCTCAGGATATTTATCTTGTGACATCACAAAGTTGATGTAGCATGTTCCATTTCAAGGTAATGACAGTGTATCAGAAAAACATTGTTGCAGCCACCCGTCCATGTGGGAAACCTCACTTTTTCCCCAACTATCACCTCCCATTTGTGCTCTCTGTCCTTATGAACTTAATGGGCACAGGGACTTGAGTTTGTGTGTGTAAGTGACAAGATCCTAGATATTCACTATTGTAACCTGGCATATGGCTGTGACATTATTAAAAATGCCTTCTCAGTCAATCACCATGTGGCTTTGGACAATCGGTGTCCCTAGACAAATTCTAGAAAATAAGTATAATAATGAAATTTTTTAAAAAATCAATGACACTGTATTATATACAAAACAAAGGGCCTGATTCTCCACATACTAGTGTGCAGCCATTTACATCAGTGCAAAGTAGGTGTAAAATGCTACCCAATCAGAATAGTAACCTTTTGTACTTTGTACTTCTGGCAATAGATTCATAGATAGATTCATAGATACTAAGGTCAGAAGGGACCATTCTGATCATCTAGTCCGACCTCCTGCACAGCGCAGGCCACAGAATCTCACCCACCCACTCCTATGAAAACCTCACCCATGTCTGACCCTTTGAAATCCTTAAGTCATGGTTTAAAGACTTCAAGGAGCAGAGAAGCCTCCCTCAAGTCAACCATGCCCCATGCTACAGAGGAAGGCGAAAAACCTCCAGGGCCTCTCCAATCTGCCCTGGAGGAAAATTCCTTCCTGACCCCAAATATGGCAATCAGCTAAACCCTGAGCATATGGGCAAGATTCACCAGCCAGATACTACAGAAAATTCTTTCCTGGGTAACTCAGATCCCAGCAATGTCAACACAAAGTGCAGTTCAGTAAAGAAACAGGCCTCAAATGCTGATGTCTCATGGGCCCTGAGATGATTTCAGGAGCAGCCCGTGAATGATGATCTAGACTTGCAAGGCGCAACATTGCCTAAACAAAATCAAGATACCAGCAATATGAGGACAGGAGGTGATTTGGGCTCAGGTCGGGATGGATTAGCCAGTTAAAAGCAGAAGTGAAATCAGTATTTTAGGAATTGCCAGTTCTAGGAAAGACCTGGGTTTTTTTTCTGTTTCTCCAGAGGAAAGGAAGTGCTGTGAAAGTTGTGTTTGGAAGGTGTTCAAAGAAGTAGAGGGTTACCAATGTTCGTGTGCCAGTTAGATCAGATTTTTAGAACATTGCCAGAAATGTACCTTCCGTGATGTTAGCAACTATAACAACATGTGACTGAGTAAATGGTGGGGAGATATATACAGACACCTTGGGTGCAGTGAGGCATGAGATCTGAGGTCAGCTGCATTTAGCAACCGACAAGTTCATAAACTGTTGATTTACAGAAATGAAATCCTCTTTCTACTGGCCAGGGAATTTTTCTACAATTAGAAAACAGTTAATTGCGGGTAAGGGTGATTAATTTAAAAATAAAATATACTTCAGAAAACTCCTTTGAATTCTTGAAAAAGTAAAAACACTAATTAAAAAAAGATGTTTATCTGAGAAAGAATCACAGATTTAGGGGGTGGGAATTAGACAATTGATTTAAGTCTCTTCTGTGTCTGGCCACTGATTGGAAAACACAATCTTTACTCTATAAATACTATTTCAGTAACACTTTGAAATAGTTTCCCAATCATGTTTAGCTCACTTGGGATTCATTATAATATCATTAGGCAGGATTATATCATTTGGTTTAATGTCAATTGTATTTCCATATCATGTCCGGTTATTTTATGATGTGGACAAATATCTCACCAAGGACTAGGCTGAGGCCATCAAATTTAAATTCTTTTCCTGAGTCACAGCTGGCAGGACTCCTCATTGCAAGGCATTCAGACTGCAAAAGCCTCCTTGGAAGCAAAGAGGAATAAATATGGCAGAGTGGACACAATTTTACACCATCCAAGCGACTGCTCCATCAGTGATTTTTTTCTTCTGGAGTCATCAAAACCTGACCATTGAGAGCCTGAGTCATATGCAAAAACATCATTTGCCCCTCCTTCAGAGGCCAAAGTAAACTGTAAAGATGAGAGCTTCCTCAGATTATCCACACAGTAACCAGCTAAAGTGGAATCTGATGCCTCCATGAAAGTGGTCTGCGCATCATCAGGATGGTGAGAAAAAAAATACACGCGAGTGTCAGGAAGGTGCTGAACTTGTTTGTTCTCAAGAGGAAGGTTCTTTGCATCTATAATCCTCACCTGCCATTGTCAAGACTGCAGGAGAGGAACCTACGTTCCTCATTCAAGAGGCTAGGTAAGAGCCCTTCATTGTTCTCAAGAAGACAGCCTCAGGTACAGCTAATGCACCAGTCTGTCCAACATGGGCCCTCATTTAGAAAGGTACTTAAGTGTGTGCTTGTCTTTAAACATTTAAGTAATCTCACTGATGTCAATGGACTATCCATGTGTGAAGATAGAATCATGCATGAGTTCTTACCTTAAATAGGGCCTATGTCCCTAAAAGGGCATGGTCTGCTGTGTGGGCCACACCTCAACTCCCTCATCTAGCTAGCACACATGCTGCCTTCACACACTGACCAGGGATATATATTTCTTTTGTTCAGGGGAGTAGCCATATGTAATTTGCAGTACAGTGGCTTGGCTTTACTTATGGAATCCTAAATTGGCTGGCAGGATTTCTGTAGCAGAACGAATACCTGCCAATTCCCCATTTTTGACCTAGCCAGGGTGGGATTTAGATAGGGGTATTCCTGTGCTAAGTGGATGATTTGTGTGAATATCTGTATGTCGAATGTCCATTTACATAGATGCTCAAGCCACACTATAATATGTACTCATGCACAGACACACACAATGTATTTGATATCCTATAGTAAATATATCATTTTATGTTACAATATATGTATATTCTCCTTGTGAAAGTAACTTTTACAGGAGCTGGTCGATGTTTTCAGTGGAAAAATATTTTCAAATGAAAAAAATGATCTTTTGTTTTGAAAATTAAAATTTTCCAACAGAAATGTTTTGCTTATATTTTGCAACCCCCCTATCTGAAAATACTGTTTGTATTTATCATTTATGTTATGGTACAACCCAGAGGCCTCATTGTGCTGGGTCTTGTACAAACACAAAGTAAGAGACAGTCCCTGCTCTGACGAGCTTGCAATCTGAAAGGTGGTTGCATTACATCAAGTGAGTGATGAGATCCTTATAGAATGTATTTCTTTTATAACATCAGTGAAGCACCTTATGGAGCAGATCTGTAAATTTAAGTGACTATTTATACCTGTCCTTTTTATTCTGCTTTAGCTTCTGTTTTCTTAAACCCTAGTATTGGTTGCTTTTAGTGCTATAATTCCAACCTTCCACCCCCTTGGCATTTAAGTTGCACTCGCTCATGAAGTTATATTACCATATACCTCCCCTTTGAACTTGGCTCATATGTACATTGCTTCAAAGACAAAGCAGACTTATGTAAAACATGATGTACAGGGCCCAGTCTGGCTGGCCTTACTCAGAATGGTTTAAATGTTGCCTGGGTTTCAGTGAGGTTGCATCTGCATGTCCACAGGTTACATATGTGGACCAGTCTGTACCTGGTATAAAATTGTCCACAATGGGCCAAATTCTCTTCTTATCTACACCAGTGTAAATCCAGAGTAACCACTGCAGTAATCACTGCAGGTTTACACTGGTATAAACAAGAACAGAATTTGTCCCATACGTTACTTTAAACTATCCTTCGTTATGAGCTGGATAGGCCCCTGGCAATCAAAGATGGAAAACAGCATAGAGTTGCACTGACTTGGGAATAGAGCAGGGACAGAATTGTGACTGGACAGAAATCACTTCCCCCTTTGTGTCAGTTCAGCTGTTTTGATTAGCACATTTTGGGGTGGGGGGATGAAGCCAAAATTCTGCTTACTCCCCACCCCTGCCCATGACTCCCTGCCCACTTACACAAGAGGAGAAGAAGTGACCCAGTGGTGGCTGCTCTGCACCTGCATTACAATACAGGTATCCCTGGCAAGGGTGTAATGGATCGCCTTACACTCCTTCACTCCTCTGCACTGGAACATAGCTAGCCATGAGGCTTAGGGCTTGTCTAGCTGGAGCCGCAATGAGCTCTACAAGGATATGAATTGCAGAGTGCTCTACAACAGTGCTTCTCAAGCTATCTGTTGGGGGGATCGGCCTTTTTTTTCCCCAACATGCGCGCAGACCGGTAGCCGATGGCTCGCGGACCACCACTTTGAGTAGCACTGCTCTACAATGTTGTGCTTCAACAGCCTCATGTAGACGCTGCTATGTACTAAAAGGTGCCTAGTGCACATTAACATTATATTGTTTGAAAGGGGAATGCATCAATGCGAACTAGGTAGTGTGTACTGCAGTGCTGAGTAGACAAGCCTTATGACAATTTTGTAACTTTGTCCTATGCTATGAGTAAAATATATGTACAAGTGACACATGTAACAGGAAACAGGATTTTTCACCATATGGGAAAAGCTTTACGTTTCTTTTAACCTTACAGTAATGTTAGGGAATCAGGCTGTTTTCGAGCCATACTCCAGCATCTATTGTATGTTTAAATTGCCAAGAACTACTTGCAAGAGAATACATGTCAACTTGTGGCAAAATCTACATAAATAAAAAATGAACATGATAAAAATATAAGTTTTGTTATATTATTATTAATTATTATCACTATTATTTTGACTCATCTTTTAAACATATCTGGCTTTAGTTTACAAGAATTTTCTCATTTGCAACGTGAAACACAAAAGCACAAAAATCAGCTAAAAATTCTGTGGCTAAGTCTATTAAAAAAGGTTCTGTGTTGATGAAACATTTGTTCCTAATTATAAAATAATAATCATAATCACGATAAATTATTTGAAAAATATGGCATTCTAGGATCTGGATCTGGGTTTGCTGCTGAAATGGCTGTAAAGTCCCTTTTCCAGTTTAAGCCTGCCATATGTTGGGCCATAGTTGCTCATTTCTCAATGAGTAATTTCTGTTTCTCTTGGGAACTCTTCTGTTTCCAGGCTGTAACTGCTGGATTCAGGGCCAGGTTGTGTGGTTGTGTAAGGGATTAAGGAAGCATAAGGTACCTGCTACCTAGAGCTCATGGAGTAACATGGAAGAGAATGGCCGTCATGGAGTTTATCTGTTCCCCTATTTCCCCCATGCAAATAAGCAGGGAGTGGATAGGAGAGGGTGGGGAGGGGGCAGAGACTTGGCTCTGCTTCTCCAACATGCCAGGTACAGACCTGGAGTAGGACATGCCTTCATCCTCCACCCCCAAACAACACCCCTCCCAGGAACACTAGGAGGCCAATTGTGACTGTGAGGGTAAATGTAACAAAATAATAATTAATACATGCACATACCAGAAAAATTGCCACCAGCAGCAGGAATGAAAGATTGCAGTTAGCCCCCTGAGTTCAGTTTCCTGTGAAAAGTGGCAGGTTCTTCAAGACTCAGATCTAGAAAGGCATACACAGGGTTGAAATGGCTAGTGACGTTGGGATGTCATCAGCATCTGTATAACTTTATGGATGTGGCTGCTCAGACCAGGCAATGGCCCTAAAACACAGCCCTCCATACAAATTATTGCTCGTATGCACCCACAGTAACATTTCTATTGTATCTTATGTGTGTCCAGGGGGAGGGGTTTGCCTGTTTCTACGCATCAACCAGAATTTGGCCCAGAGAGAGCAGATGAGTAACATCCACATAGTTCTTGGATAAACAGAGTTCAGTAAAACTCCAGTTTATGTTGTGCAAATTTCTTACCTTGAAGATATTTATTTCAGGAGAATTTACAGATATTTGATCTTGGGAGAAATTTTACCATTTTCTTAATCAAAAATGGTGTCATTTTCATAACTATAATATCCCGCTTTTTCCGAGCTGGTCAAAAAAGCCCCATTGAGACCTGGGCCTAGAAGGACTTGCAAGCCTTCTAGTGATAGATGAGACCCAAAGAACAAAGCTGAGTCACTCTCTTGTATGACTGCAGGCACCGGGTTTGCCTATAAATGTTTATAATACTTGGTTGGTGTGACTATAACCAAGACATGTACACTTGCTGGCAGTCTAAAAAATGGGGTCAAGAAATGAAGGAGACTGAGCTGCACTCTCTCCTCTTGAAGAAGCCAACAAAGTTGACGCATAGAGGCAGTGGTGCTGAGGGTAGGGATGTTCTACCACTGCTTATGTGGTCCATGTTCAGTGACTGAACGGAGAACTTGTGTCTCCAGGAGTGTCAACCCAGCACCTTCCTCCAGCATGTAATTTTTTAAAACTGCTGCATAATTACTACCTGCCTCCTGCTTGCTGCCTCAAAGCACGATGTCATACAATTGCTAAAATACCCCACAGTTCCTTTTAGGGCATTGGTCCCACGTGTGCCATAAAATGGATTCCTCTGAGCTGTCGTGCATGAACCCCAGGCACTGTGCCCTCCTAAAACTGAACTGTGCATGTCCCAAACACAGGCACACTGGCATATACATGCTTACCCAGATGTTCCGATATTCAGTGTCAAAGGGAGAAAGCACCCCAGGGGCCTACTGGGATCAGCTCTCTCAGACTTGGCTTGACACCGAAGGGATCTATGGAGCCACAAAAGGGCCTACACTAGAACTGGTTGAAATTTTTCATTCGATTTCTTTTGTCAAAAATTGGCTTTATCATCAACATGGAAATATCCCTTTTTATTTTGGGTAGTAGGAGGGGAAGGGGTTGTTAAAAATGTTTAGTTTCAGCTGCTGAAAATGAATTTTTTTCCTCCATTTTGTTTTGTTTTGTTTTTGGGCAACTGAAAACTGAAAAATTTCAGCCAGCCAGGCAAAAAGTGTTCTGCAACACCAAACATGTTTGCTGGCCCTCTAGGCCAAACTGTTTCTGGCTGTCTGAAAAAATGTCAACGTGAATAAAAAAAAAAGAACATTTTCCACGAAAACCTTTTTTTGTTTGTTTTGTTTTCATAGACATTTTTCACAGTGAAAAAAGAAATCCCAATTAGCTCTCCCTCACGTCAAGCAAACACTCTTAACCTGCTAGCTGCTATTCCCCATCCCCCAATATTATCTGACTGCTTCTCTCAGTGGTCTTCTTCAGTTCCCCACTTGGAAATTTGCCCTTTGGCTCCACCTCCTGGCTTCCCAAATCATGAAAGAGGGGAGTTAATGAACAGAGATCCTAGAGAGGTGAAGGGGGGGGGGGCGGGCAAGGAGTTTGCCATAGTCTGAGATATGTCACAGGTTGGGGGAGATGGAGCTGAGGGGCACACATCACAGCTACAATTAGATAGATAGATAGATAGAATCTGTTACTTTCCATAAGGCCTGGGAAATATGCATAAGGCTAAGGAATACTCTGGGATTTCATTTAGGAACCCAAACTAGATCCCTCCCAGGTAAGATCATGCCATACAGCAGGCCAGCTTTTGGTACTCTTAAAGATATCACAGTAGCCTCTGGAGTCAGTGTCCACTTTCTTCTGCCATGTAACACAGATATTGATCATTTGTAACTCTGATCCAGGTCAGGTGATTGGGGGCCAAAACTAAACAGCATTAGTGTAGTTTGCTGGACATTATTTCCGATAATGGTGAAGGACCCAGAAGTCCTCCAGAGTCACAGAGGATTTGGAAAGACTTTGTGAAAAAGGGCTGGCACACAAGAGCTTGCCAACACTAAGCAGCTGGATTGGGGGACGAACGATCGGACCTATGACTTTTTAGAGTATTTCTATAGCATTCTGTTTATTTTGCATACAGCCTCATTTGTTTTCATCCCTATTAAATTCTACAGGATATTTTTTTCCTTCCCCCTCCTCTTCCTCCTCCTCTTTTTTTTTTTTGATAAATCCATTCAAAAATATCAGGGTCATGGTAGGTGGTTTCTGTTTTAGAAAGAACTCTGGGGAAAAGAAAACCAGAAATCTCAAGCCGCTCACTGAGCATCTCACTAGCAGTTAGTGTGTGATGATGAAGACAAAAGTAAAAAAAAAAAAAATCAAAAAAAAATCAAGGGTTTCATTGAAGTGCTCAGTCCAAAGGATAAAAAACATTTGAGTACCTTTCTTGTTTCGTTTCTCTGACAGTAAGCAGCGCTCAATGGAAACACAATGCTATGTCCCTCCATGGACACTATTACACATATTCAATATGGCCGTGAATATTTATGTCAGGTTTACAGTTTAGAAAGGGTTTCAAACTTACAGATATGGGGGATTTTCCTCCAAAGTTTTTGAGGAAACACCAGGAGTTGAGGTTAGACCATGTTAACTTTAAGTGGATAGTGATACGCCTGGAGGAGAACTGAGACAGGGTGAAAAACAGGCTTGGAGGAAGGGTGGCAGGTGTGGAATGGAGAAGAAGATTTGTGTGCTGTTGACATAGAGATAATAGCTAAAGACGTGAGTGGTTAAGTATAGAAGAGATTACAAATTCAACGTAGTGATGCAATGAAACTGTCTTACAGCAGAAGATGGAAGGTGGTGTGATCTAAACACGGAACTGAGAGCCAGGAGACTTCACAGGTCTAATTTGGCCTCTAACACTGACTCACTGTGTCCCTTTCTGTGCCCCAATTTCCACATCAGTAAAATGGAGACTAAAGTACTTACCACACTGGAGTGTTTAGTAGCTTCATCCCATCATGTCTGTAAACAGCTTTGAAATCCTCCAATAGCTGGTACTATATGTGCTGATTATTACTGTACTGAATAGCTGATCCACAGAAGAGACCTGAGCTCAGCTATCCCCATTTGGAAACTCTGTGGCTAACCACTTGTGATAATGCTATAGGCAGAGGATTGGTGTATTTGTCTCTTGCCAGTTTCAGGTCCCCCTGAACATGATTAGAAGGATGCTCCCTTTGGTTAATTTTCTGTGGCTGGTAGGAAGCCAATAATATCTCTCGCAGAAACAAACAACTAATGAATCATCCCTGATCACTGCATTCAGCTAATGAAAATGTATGTAATTGATATTTTATAACTGTATGGAGAAAGGGTTTTTTTAAAGGGCTTTAATGGTATTGATTGAAGGAGGAAAGCCAGATAGATGTCTCTAGACTGTAATGCTATAGTGTCTTCAAGTCAGAAAATGTGTACTTGTTTAAAATTCACTTCAAATTTTCACATCATTTGCAGCTTTTAATGCCGTTTTGGAACCTGACTGTTAATCATGTATCCACTAAAGTCAACTGATTGTCTCATTTCTGATCAATTATCAGAGCCAGCTCCCACCCTGTCCCTCAACCCCACCCCTAATTCTGAATACCGATTGGCATCAGCATCTTGGAAAGAGTAATTGATTTTAGTGGCAGTTAGGAGCCTAAATCCTTTGTGGATCTGGGCCTAAGCTCTTTGAGGCAAAATCATCTTTTTGTTCTGTGTTTGTACAGCACCTAGCACAATGGAGTCCTGATCCCTGACTGGAGCTACTACATGCTACTGCAATTTAAATAATAAATCATATTTATATGCACTAAAATGCCAGACAACCTGCTTTGTTTACCGTCTGTCTCTGTAGTCTTTAATCAACATGGTACATTAATGGGGGTCCAAATCTCAAATCAGGACTCTGAAACTGGCATTTAGCAGAGTAGATGGTAGGCTCATGTCATGTGAAGTGGGATAACATGTACTGTCCTTTAGTCCATGGCATCCTGTAGTGGGGTGTTTGCCCCACACCAGGAAGAGGAAGGGTTAGAGCAGTCCAGAGGGAGACTGCACAGAACCCTCCAATTAGAGGAGGGCTCACTAAGCGAGCCAATCAGGAGGTGGCTTGTTGCAGCGGCCAGTCAGGGCCAGCAGGGGCCATATGTAAAGGGCGGCTCCACAGAGCAGAGGGAGTCTCTCCTTGGCCTGTGAGGGGGAAGGACGGGCTGCCTAGGAGCACCATGGCCAGAGCAGAGCAGAGCAGAGCAGAGCGGGGCAGGGCAGGGCGGGGCGGGGCGGCAGAGCAGAAGGAGCTTTTGGCTGACCACGGCCAGACTGAGGCCCTGGAGGAAGGGCAGACAAGGTACTAGGGCTGCCGCCACTTGCCGTGCGGGAAGTGGCCAACACAGGATGCAGTTTGCCCTGGAGCAAGAGACTAGACTGGTGACTGCAGCTGGCTAGTGGCTGGACTATAGACTGCCGGTTCCCCTAAAAGGTGAGGAGACAGCAGATCAGGGCACAGCTGGAGGGCTGTAGCTGGAAGAGGATGCCACAGTCCGGGGAGCGCTGTGGGTCCCAGAATGGTGGAGATAGCAAAGCAGGAGTAATGGCGAGCAAGACACCACTGGAGGAGGGTGCCCTGAGGAAGGACTTGAGCTAATTCCAGAACGGCCAGCAGGAGGCACCACAGTGGTAAATCTTGAGCTCTGTCGCACATCCCTTGATAGTCAAAGCAAAAGGGCTGGGAAAGATGGAGATAACATATTTCTTTATAAGTTAAGGGCTAAGAGCAATAAGACCTTCCTGGGATGCAGTTGAGCACCAGAAATCTCAGGCCTGGGGAGAGGAAGGGATATGGGAAGCTGGATCCCCCTCCTAGACAGTTTAGGCACATCATCTAAATCTATGTAATGCAAACACTGGAGGTTATAATGGACAAGTAACGTGCAGAGACGGGCCTGATCCAAAGATTACCGAAGCCATCAAGAGTCTTTTGATTGGCTTCATTGGTCTTTGTATCTGATCCAAAGTGTATGCAGGTGTGACATTTGGTAATACCTAACAAAGGTGTGCTCTCTGCTGTAACATGGAAATCTAGCAAATGGGAGGTAACTGGGGATACTTTGACAGCTCTGTGCATTACACCCTGCCGGCTCATTTTGGTGGAAGTTGGCACTTTTGTTTTATGGGGATTTTATTTGTTGCTCATCATGAGATATTTTGAAAGAGACGTTGAGGTTCTTCCCCTTTTCTTTTTTTCACTCTCTCTCACTGGAAGAAGACAGGAAAGTTGGATGTATAAAAGAGAAAAAGAAAACAAATGTGAGAGAGAAATTCAATATTTTCCTCACTATACGTGCACACATATGTGTGCACACACATACACCCTGCAAAATAAACACATAAATAAATTACCTTCCCCCCCAAGAATCCTGCAGAATCCCTTTAGAAATGGTGCCCTATTTCATTTTCACTTCTTGAAGAATGAAATAGTTTCTGTTTAGTGAGAAAAGGAAGGAACTAATCTCACGAGGAAAGTCCAGACTCCCTCTATGAGGACAGTACATCTTGTTTTGGTCACCTCTGTGTTTGGGATGTGGTTCTTTGACTTCCATTTTGTAATAAGAGAAGAATGAGAACCTGATCTGATTCAATCTTACTGCTAAAAGATGTAGGGGTGTCACACACAGACCAGATATTAGAGGGAGGCTATAGTCAGAAAAATGACTAAAATTCAACTGATCTTTTCTTTTCTTCTCCTGCTTCTTTCCTCACTCTTTACTTTCTTCCTATTACTTCACACATTGCACCTTCGGGAACCCACTTAACTAACCCTCCAAACATCATTAATTAGAATGTAAATAGCATAATATTTAATCACCTTGGGAGAAATACTAGCCCCATTGAAGTCAATGCCAGAACTCCCATTGGGCCAGCTAATACCCCAGGCCTGTTTTGTTAATGTCATTAAATGTTCTTTATACCTGTGACACCCTTTAAGATTCATGTATATTACATTTTTGTTTGTTTTGCAATTGGCTATTATTGCCCTTTTGATTTATTTACTTAAAATGTAAAATGTTAGAAAGAAGAATTGTAGGCTTTTGTATTTATTCCCTCCCAATGGCTCCCAGATCAATTTTATTCTGATTATAAATCAGATAATATGTTTTGTAACTGTTCAGAAAACTTGGCCTGGGATATGAAGATCAAGCTGTGATATTACAGGTTTTAAGTTACCAGAACTGAGCTTAGGAGTCTGTTGATGCATGAGTGAGAATGGAATCCGCTCACTCTCCCATAGCTGCAATGACTTTGCAGGGTGAACTGGAATAAAGTCTGATTTCTATGCATAAAATCAGCAGTTATGACTCTGACAGATGACAGATACATTGAGCAAACAGTTTGGGCCAGATACTCAGCTAGTGTAAATTGGTGCAGCTACATTGAATTCAGAGGAGGCAAGACCATTCAGACAGGCGAGCAGGTGGCTCAGCAACAAATTGCATATCTTGAAGTGTGAACACTGAGATGGGATCCAAGACACAAGTTGCAGTATTGGCAGTGGCCTCTACAACTAGTCAGCAGACCCAAGACTGTGGTGAGGCCACTTCCACAGATAGAATCCAGGCTGAAAACCTCATGCTACAATACCCAGATCAATGAGTACTGGGGGGAGCTAGAAGAAGTATGTTTGTCCTTTGGAAAGATCCTGGCACAAGCTGTACAGCAAGAGCTGACCTGCATGAGAATGGAAGCTGCAGCCCTTAAGAATCAATCACCCTTAAGTGTCACTGATATCATACATGTTGGACAAAGGAAGAGTTGATGATAAAAGTCAGCAGCACTGCAGTGATATGATCTATCACTTTTTTGTATTCATTAATGATCCAGAGACAGAACAACAATATTTACTCTTTCAACTGCCCTGAAATGGCATGTGTGAGCACTTCGAGAAGTTAATTGAAAGGTTGCCTTGTTTCATTATAGCGTCCTACATAGATCTCAGTAATGCTTTTAGTAATGGGCTGAAAACAGTTTTGTTCTGTCTACAATAACACCGAAACCTTCTCTAGCACCAGTTGAGATCCTGTTCCTGACAATCATTGTCATTTTCTTAGTCCATACAGGGCTACTTGTCCCCCCAACTATCCTCTACTGAAATGAATCGTAACAGGTATTTCTAACCCACTGAGAGGATTATTTTTGATTTCCCCATTATTGAAATTATTATTCTTCAGTCAGTACCGGATTGTTGTTGCTGGTCCCATAGCACTGAGAAAGTGCAATGCAATTTCAGCATCACCTTGCAGGGATGCTGCATGAGATTACAGAGACCTGCATTCAAATTCTGGTGCTGCCATGAGAGTCCTGGGCAAGTCTCTGTGCCTCCATAACAAACTTGTAAAATGGGAATAATGGAGTCCTTCCTCCCATCCTTCTTGTGCTTTATCTATCTAGACTACACACTCTTTGGGGGCAGGGACTGTCTCTTACTATTGTATTTAAAGCATTTAGTACAAGAAAGCCCTGATTTGGTTGGAGCCTCTAGGTTTAATCAATCATAATCACTCTTCCCCCTAAACTGTGCGCATGTGCGTGCGCAGCCAGATCTTAACCCTGCACACACGGCGAAATACCACGTACACAAAAATTTGCACAGAAGGACAACAAATTGCACAGAAGAAAGTTTTTGCGCACACGGTCTGTCAAAAATTAGAGGGAACATTGATCATAATAATAAATACAGATGACCTTCTTCTGTTCATTGACTTAAATGGGAGTTATGAGCTGAAAGCTGGTAAAACTGTAAACAAAAACTAAACTTCTATTGAATTAGTCACTTACTTCCACTAATGTACTGAACATGAAAGAACAGATCAGTTTCATATTAGTTCTCTTTGCTAAATATAGTGCAAAAACATTTTTCTGGGGGGGTGAAGAAAGGGTAATTAACATTTGTATTAATTAAAAAGAAAACAGGTAATTGTTTGTCAATACCACAGACAATATGAATAAGGAATACAAAAACCACAAGAAAAGAAGGATGCAAAATAGAAACATTAATAAAGTGACAGAGTACATACCCAGATGCATGACTGTGGTTTTTTTTCATGGTTACCAGATCTGGGTCTGGGATTTTATGAAGCACTGACCTATCAATAGTCCCATATTAATGTTCCTTGTAATTCACTTTTATCTGTATCCATTTTGTGAGAATAAAGCTTGTCATTAATGCAACCGTCTTTGTTTTTGTTTTAATGGCAGCAGTTACTAAACAGAATTAGCTTCAAAGAACACAGCAACAACAAATCTTGAACTTGAGGCATCAGGATGTCTTACAGCTAGGTCTCAAATTTTGTAACAAACTTTTTTCAGTGAAAAATGCAGATTCACTGAAATGTTTGTGAATTTGACATGTATTCATGAGGTATTTTTGGTCAAAAAAAACAAACAAAACATTAAAAATTCCCCAAATTAAAGCATTTTGTGTTGACATTTTCAAAATGAAGCATTTCAAATTTTGAGTCTGAAATGAATTTTTGTTTGAAAATGTTCATTAATTTTATTTTAAAAAATGTATTTAATGTTCAAAATCATTTTTGTTTTGGGTCAAGCAAATCTCTTAGTTCAATCTGACATTATTATTTATTTTTATCTTCCAATTGGTTCATCCCAAAACAATTCCCTTCTCCCCCATAGTAGCCAAAAAATTGGAACATCTGCTATTTGCACACCTCTACTCACAGGCCAATTAGTGGGAGGGATAAGCCAAGCACAGGCCTGGTCTAAGAGCTTCTGATACCCCAAATGAGACTCAATCACAATGCAGTACACAGGGCAAGAGATGACTCAGCAGATGATAGCTCCTGAACTCTGCCTTCCCTAGCACTTGCACTGTTGGGGACACTGATGTCTCTGCAATGGTGTTTTAAAATGCGTACAACCTCTCCTAATGTAGGGATTATATTTAACCCCAAGTCTTCAAAAACCATGAGTTAGGCCCCCCAAAATACATTTGTGTGATTCCTTTTATTTGCCTCCTGGTTTCTGAGCCTTTAGTCTGTGCCCACATCACATTTCCAAGCTTTTCTCAGCTACTACAAGGGCTAGAAACTTTCACTTAAAAAAAATCCTCATGAAATCCCTTGACTCCAGGAGCTGGAGGTTGAAGAAAAACACCGGGCATTGTAAGACCTGGCAACACTGTGATGCAACCTCCCTCCCTAAGTATTCTCTTAGTGTAGATCAACACTGCACACTAATCCTGGGTTCTGACTCAGGTCTGAGCCGAAGTTCCCCTTCTATCTACATACACATCTATCTGACGCAGGTCAGCAAGCACTCAGGACCTAGGTGTGTGCTAGGAAGGTGGGTCACAGCCTGAGTCCTCCTGTGACTTAGGTCTAAGCCCTGTTATTTTGCAGTGTGGACACAGGTCAAGCTGCAGACCCAAGCCAGAAGGTCAGCATATGGCAGTGTGGAATTAGCATGGCTGTGAGATTCAGTTCTAACTGTAAACTCAGGTTTACAATGTTGTGTGGACCCTTAGACATGGTCTTGGAAATAACAAATCCTCAAGCCTGAGTCCTGTAGACCTTGGAGGCTTAGTTGTTGCAAAGGAGCCCATGCTGTAACGCTTCAGTGGGATGCTTTATTTATTTTAGCAAAAGCAACAGCTTCCCATGATCTCAAATTCTTGAATTGCAAATTAATCCAAGTCTGTACATATCCTTACACAACAAAAGAGAGAGGCCCTAAACTCTCCCACCCGTCCAAAGGCTGCTTTTTTGGGGGGGCTAATTTTAGACTTGGTGTCTCTGCCCACGAACTTCCCACATGTGGTTAATGTTACAAGCCAGGTCTTGCGACCAGCCATATTTACCAGAAACAGGAGCAAAAATTTCCAGCAGAACAGCAAAGGGAGCTGCAGTTCCTGTTGTTCTGCCAGTTCATTTAATCTAAAAATATTATTAGACTTGCCAACCACCTTAATGTAACTGGGAAATGGAAGGCTGAGAGGTGAATTGAAGGGAAATTTACAAGCCCAAAGAGAAGCTCTTTGTTAAAATTTCAGCTCAGACGCCGCCCTATTTTCTCCTTGTTGTCTGGACTGGTGGTTTTTAAAATTAATGTCCTTCCTCCTTGTTTACTGTTTAGCTTTTCAGACTCTTCAAACATCATTATTAATTAATTTATATTATTAAGCACTAAGAATCAAAACATCGCTCTATTTTTAAATCAAATATTTAAAAGCCCTGCACAAAAAGAAACTTTAGAAATATATAACAATAAAGGACTGAAGTCCCTACTGATGTAACTCCAATGCCATCAAAGGTTTTACACCAGCAGAGAATTTGACTCGAGGTGTATACCAACATCTTTATCCTTATAAGCTTTTTAGTCTTTATTATAAGGGTTCAGTTCTGCAAGTGTCCCCTGTGTGGAACTTGTATTGTCTTCAGTGGGAGTTCTGCACATGTAGGACTTGGCTCATTTATGCTAAGGTCCCTTTACACTGCTCTGGCAATAATGAAGTTTACATCTACACTTTTAACACTGATAGAGAAATGTTAAAATAGCCTTCACATTCATATTCAACTTTCATTTACTCTTGCATAACCTCATTACAGAGAATGGGCTTGTGTAGGTGAATCTACACGTTATTGTTACCCAAGCCTTACAATAAACTCTGCCATTTGAATGGCTGCAGATGCAAAGATATCACCTGTCCTCTCTCACCATGCCCTGACCTCACTAAAGTGTGAACCTCAAAATCTAGTTAAATGTAATGTCCAGCTGGCACATTGCCCAATTACACTAGTACTGTCCTGTCTTTCAGACAGACAGATAAATAGAAGTGTGGTACTGGCAGCTTTTAAAAGCTATACTTCAGAAAAGCATGGGCTGGAAGTGGATGGATGAAATTTGTAAGAAATTCCCATCCTCCATGACTCAATATCATTGGCAAGAGAAATCCCCTATCAGGAACGTGGGAGGAATTATTACTATCTGGAAATATTCAAAATATAGCAAGATGGACACACTTTTGACCAACTTATAGAGAAACACCAAGACTCTGGTTTTCTCCCACTGCCATTCATTTAGTCAACTCTGCCATTTCTTTTCTTTGTAGACTTTCCTCTTGCTGAAGCAGAACTTGGAAGAAGATCAGAGCGGGGAGCTTAGAGACTGAGTTCAAGTGTCCTTGAAATCTGTTTGTGACTAATACATTAATGAGCTTCTTTGGGAAAAATCCAAAACCAGTTTGGTGTGTACCTGAGCATGACTAGATTTCTGCAGAAAACTGAGGCTATTCAACCAACCAACTTCCAGTAGCAGAAATACTGAGATACATGATATTCTTACATGTAAAATAAAATAAATAAATATTTTTAATTTAAGTTTTATATAAAGTCAGTGTAATAATGGCCACACAAAAGGCAGGGAGTGTGCATCAGGCTAGTTGGTCAACACGGAGTTCCTTTCCTGAGACAGAGATCCGTAAAGTCATTCAAGCAGGTATTATCTTTTTATTCTCCATGTGTTCAGTACCTGCCACAACCCCTGATGAAGGCGAGTAGGTGTTACCACAATGGAAATAAATAATAATAATTTAAAACTTTCTATTCACTCTGTTAAAAATAATTTATAGACACAAAAGAAAGAGGGAAAAGCCAATGGATTTAAAACAAAACAAAACAATCCAGCTGTGTTTCAGAGCTCATCTTAGCCAATGCAAAGTCTCTACCAGCTGAGTTTTAAGTAAACCTGCATACATACCTACCTTACTACTAATATGAAGTATTATTGTTAGTGATCTAACTATAGCTGTGAACAGGAGCAAAGAGATAAACAGGCTCTGCCCCCAAAATCCAACAGTCTAAAATGGGTATGATACAAAATAAATTAAGCACACATTGACGAGGTTATTGTGTCTTGAATGTTGCATTGTACAGATGGGAATTGCAGAAGTTTTCAGAAGGGGGAAACTGGGCTGCTCCAGTGTGAATGATGGCATGTATGAGAGGAGTGTAGAGAGGCAGTATAACCCATACACTTCCTGGGTATTGTGTTCTCTCCCATCTAGTGGCACCGAGACCAATTACAGCAGTGGTTCCCAAACTTGGTTCACGGCTTGTTCAGGGTAAGCCCCTGACGGGCCACAAGACACTTTGTTTACCTGGAGCGTTTGCAGGTACGGCCGCTCACAGCTCCCATTGGCCAGCAACGGCTCCACTGGGAGCTGCGAGTGGCTGTACCTGAGGAGGCTCCAGGTAAACAAAGTGTCTCGCAGCCCGCCAAGGGCTTACCCTGAACAAGCCGCGAACCAAGTTTGGGAACCCCTGAATTAGAGAGAAAGAGAGATTAATGAGTCTGTTCTACAGCCTTAGCTAACAGCCATATAATTTTTAGCTCATACAGTAGAGGCTCATGCATGTAGCTCCAGAGGTCCCAGGTTCAATCCTGCCCACTGACGACCAGGGTCTGTCGGTGTTACAGCAGCATGGAAGTAGTCAAGAGAGGAGTTTGGGTGGAGTGTGGGAGAAAGAGTGGTTGAGATGGGCCATTAATGTAGGTAGAAGCAGAGCTAGCAGGTACCTCCCCAGTAATGGGATGGGTTAATGCACTAGCCTGCTGTCTCTGAGAAATCACATTCAGATCCTTTCAGGTGGTTCCAAGTGCAATTGAATGAAGTGAACTCATTTGACTCTTTATAGAAAATGAATCTACAGTCACAAAAACGTCCCTCCCAATGAGAGCACAATTGAGATAGTCATTGTTGGGGGTAGGAGGAAAGCCTGAAATACTGGGGAATAGGAGATTGCAAGTCAGGAGTAAGAGGGGTGGTGGAGGCATTTATGGCTGGGGCAACCCTGCACTATCTGCCCCTCATTGCAACAATCAGCCAAGTTTTCTGGATATATCTTCAGAGGCTCACCCAGGGCCTAACCCTGCATTTGCCGCTCAGGTTGAAAACGTACTTTGACTCTGTTCTGCTGTCAGCATTCACCTCCAGCACTCTCCCATTTGTCACGTTACCCAAGATGATTCAAACCCCCACCCCTTGTACGTTCTCTTCCCTACATGTTGTTTTTGGCACTCCTTAAAGGGTTTTAACCCACAGCTTTGCTTTCAGCCAAAGCCTGTGTTGTCTGGGCCAAATGGCAGCTATAAACGCACACCCTTGGATGATTATTGCCTCTTTATATTCTCTTCTAACAGTCATTTCTCCAGGAGATGAACGATATTGGGTCAGATTGCTTAATCCCCCTAGTGGGAAAAACCTCTGCATTGTTCTATGCCTCTGAGTTGTGCAGCAGAGCCGGAGGAGTTTGTGAACATTTGCTTTGTGGTATCGAAACCCAGATCCTCTGATTTACACCACCCAAGGATCCAGCCACCTATATGCATTTAAGGAAGCAAAATAAGTTTGTCAAATTTGGGAGCCCAGGGAATAGATAGAATAATATCATTATCATCAGATGAGAAATGAAAAGAGAGAAAAGAGTTGGGTGGCAAAAATGGCAAACAACAGGGGCTAATTCATACCTATCAGAGGCAGAGATGTGCAAGGAAGTAGGGTGTGGAGATAGAAAATAAGGGCACTCCCCCAGTTGTATTGTCTGAGCTGTACACGGGGAGCAGTGAGTCTTAGCATACTTTGACAAGGTTGGACCCAGTGCTCTGCTTTTCTCCTGGTGATAATTCATATTCATAACTCCTTTCCTGACCCTTTTAGCGTAAATGGCAGGAAAGCACAGGACCATGCTTGATATGAAGGTGAGATGTGACACAGGATCACCTCACTGATCTGTTCTGAACTCTCCCATCAAACTACAAACTATATGTAGAATCACTTCTCTGGGTCCCGTTCCTGGTGATGGGCTGGACCCACATCCTCAGAAGGACTGAGACTCCTAACTTCCATTGAAATCAGTTGGAGTTAGGTACCTAAATAGCTTGACCTGGGGCCTGCTCTTTAATATAACTGGGCAGCTTGTTTCTTAAAATAAGGTGCTCGCTGAGCTTTCAAATCACAGTAAGAGGGGCCTGATTACACTAAAGTATCTTTACACCACTTGTTGCGGTGTAGCAGCACTTTACAATGGGAGTCGGATTCCCACTTTAAGGTCCCTTTGCACTGTGACAGCAGTGTAAAGCAGTGTAAAGGGGAGGGGGAGCTTAGCATGAATGAGAATCAGGCCCAGGTGTTGAATAAAAAGGTAAATTGCTACTGATCTGGCATCATGAATGGTAGATCATTTGTCTGCCTTTCAGCTTTCAAAGCTGCCCAGTTGGACTCAGGGAAGGAAGAGAATGGGGGGGGGGGTGAGATGGGCGGGGGGCTGGCTGGGCACTGGAGAGAGATGAATTCCCTGGCTCTGTTCCGTGGAATCTTAATAACGTGCTAAGTTATTGTGCAGTGGAGGAATGCAATTAGCGCAGCAGCCAAATCCTCCTCCAGCAGGTCATTACTGCATTAGTAAATGGAAGCTGTTAAAGCACACAGCATCCCTAAACATACCAGAGAGGCCACTGGCCCAACAGGACCCAGGATTGATGAGAAAACTCCCACCGCTCACTCCCCTGCTCATTCCACTTTTCATTATTGCTTTTCTGATCAAGCATATAACCATATATACTTGCTGGTCCTCCCCCAGCCTGTTTGGGAGACACTCTCCCAGGAGGCCTTTCTTGAAAATCAAATCACAACCCACTGAGGGGTATCTGTGCTGTATGCAGAAGTGACTTCCAGCTGTGACAAACTTAGCAGAGTCAGCAGGAGGCTTCACCAGTGGAGTCTGGCAGGCAAAATTGAGGCATGAAGGTGCACTCTGAGCTAACCCACAGAAGCAGAGAAAGATTGCAGTGTACTTGACTCAGTTAAGGGGAGGTGATGCCTTCTTGTCCACTGGGCTTCTCGGTGACTTGGCCTGCTGCAGATCCAGCTGCAATACCCGTGTAGGCTGGGAATACAGAGTGAGTTGGGTAACCAAAAATAAGGGGTATTGAACTAGTTGATTAAGTTTGCAGCCTGCAGACATGCTGCAAAAGCGGCCTATTTTGGGCTTTCTTTGATATATGGATGGACAGCAATGACAGAGAAGAGACAGCACTGAGCTGTAATGACTAGAAAGCACTTTCTTTACTGTGGCTACTAGGCACAGACTGACCATATACTTTTCTTGATCTAACACATCCTTTGGTATTTAGTGTCACCTCCACACCTGGCCTCTCTAAGCCCTGAACTGGACAAGCTTGTGACTGAACTGCAGATAATATAATGGATTATCAAAGTGTGGTCATTCCCGGTTTTTACATCTGTTTTAAGCAGATTCTGAACTCAATCCCCAACTGTTCTCAATGGACGTGACGGAACTCAGCTCGAGAGACTTTATTCATGTTAAAAAGTAGCATCCTCATATTAGACTTAATGTAGGTGAAAAAAACCCCATTGTGCTAATATAGGGGACTCGATCACACCAACAATAGGACAGGGTAATACTGACTGCTACAGGCAGCTCATACTGTGCTTTTAACCCATGTACAGCATTTTGATACTTTGGCAATAAGGACTTCATAAATACCAATAGACAAACAGAAAAATATTGTTGTTATTATTATTTGTATTACAATAGTACCTAGAGACTCCAGGCAAGAACACAGCACATTATACTAGGCTTCTTAGAAATATAGTGAGTGACACTCTCCTCCAAAGAGTTTACAGCCTTAGGTTGGGATAGTCAAAGACTTTTAAGATAATAAGCAACCAATTCTTATTGAATTTTAACAGGAATCAGGCACCTGACTCTTTAAGGCAAGACAGGGAAAGGATAGGAGAAAGAAATATTATTACCTCCATTTTAGAGATGGGGAACTGAGGCAGAGAGAGGTGAGTGACTTTCACAAGGTCTCACAAGGAGTCTGTGGCAAAACTGGGAACTGCACCCAGATTTTCTGATTTCTAGTCCAATGCCTTACCCACAAGATCATCCTTCTCAAATAAATAGATAAAAAATTGTCTTATGTTTAACAAGGTACTCCAGTCATGTTCAGGCACTGAAGTTACCCCGGCACTGCCTTCCATTAGTACTGATGTCACTAGTAAACACTGTTCATCAAAGACCAACACAAAGCAAATTCTGCTTCTTATTTATTGTACATGCCCACCAAACGTAGAAACTTTTTGTCTGGTTTTAATGGTATAGATAATAAGTTCTTCAGACACAATAAAACATATACACCCACTTCCCTGAAAATTATAGTAGATAATATTACTTATAATTTAATCATTACTTTAAATGTTTAAAACTGAAGCTCTAATGTTTTTTACTGTAGCACCATTTCCAGCTTTTCAGCATTATAGAACATATTTATATTCCTATGCAAATTATTCCTGGTAGAGTTTACAAATTTCATGTTCATTATTAATAGCGTTCTGAGTTTCCCCACTCCCCCATTCTGGTCTATCTACATTGCTTGTATAATACATAATTAATGCAAACTGCCATGCACTGGTCTCTGTGCCAGTTTCCATTAAGATATTTTTCCATGTCTTTTGTCTCTGGATGATGGAAATTGGTATTCAGTGTGAATAAAACAGCCAGTTTAGTTTGTGCATCCCCTTCCAGTTATTTAATCTGCTTGACTGAAGGGATGTGGGTGGATTAATTCACTAGCCTCTCACCTTTGGAGACCTGGGTTCAAATCAAGTTTAAGTGCAAGTCTTGAGGGCACTTGGAAGGTTTTCTAGTGCAGACTAAGGCTTATAGTATCTAATAGTGACCTTACAAAATCCACCAATTCAGATTAACTGGCAGTCTCTGTTTAGGAGGTTGGAATAAACGGGGAGGGGAATGAGTGTATGTTTGTGGTGGTGGGGTGGGGGAGGGGAGGACTGAGATTCATTGACAGAGCTGTGTGTGCAGTGGAAGACTCTTGCACCGATTCTATTGCCCCAGTCATGCACTGGGAGCTGCATGCATGCTGCAGTCTCCCTGCATAGCTCAATACCGGACTGAGACCTACGTCTAGTCCTAGCCAATGCATCTACCAGTTTCAGGAATGCCAAATCCATCCTGAACAAAATAGCTGCCTGAGAGAGAAGAATCTCAAAGCTGGTAAGAGATATAAAGAGATCAAAACATCAATTTTGGTAGGCTGTGAGATTTATGATGAGAGGGCATTCTCCATCAATGATCATCAGTTTTAGAGGCAGGGGCAATGGATGTCCCTTTGTAGTATCTGAAAGAAGATGACAGCAGAGCTGCTAACTGTGGAAACCTTTCCCAACCAAGATCCCATAGGAGAAGCAGCTTTCCTGCTTGCACTTTGCCTTCTGCCAATCCATCAAAGTTGCTAATCAAACTCTGGGGTGCATTGTTGTAGTCTGCTAGACTGGAGTTAGATACATTTTGGAATGGATTATTAGTTCATTATATCTAAAGGTGTGGTATTGGAGCACCTGTCAATTAAACCAGGAGGTTTCTACTGAGGAGTTCAAGAAGAAGCCACTCTGCTATCACAGGAAGTTGAGTAAATCAAACTAAACTAAACCTTAAACTGAGTCTCTATCTGGGGCTTTTAATTTCCTGAGCAGGCCCCAAGTTGAAATGCCATCTATTTCTAGTAAAATTATCAATTGGAATGGAAATGCCAAGCTGACAGCCATATAGTGCTTAGCCCAAAACAATGGGAATATCACAAGAATAAAATAGTGTGCATATGAGAAGAGTCCATATTTGGGATTGCCACTGTGCCTAGCTCCTGCAGAGATTGGAAAGGCTCTCTGCTCTCACCCGTTGCGCACCCACAGAGCACTGGGCTCTGAGCCCTCTGACTTTAATACAGAAGGAATATTCTCAGATATTTAGATACAATCAAACACATTTCTTTATCCATGTTACAAATATCCTCTTTGATTTTTTCAATCCAAAAGGATTTCAAAGCCCATTTCCCATAATTTATTCCGATGGTTTCCTTTTGCCTTTGGACAATGAAAATTACTTTGAGTGTTGCCCATTTGCAGTCAATTTTTCTTTTGGGTTCTCTTGCACTAGACCAACCTGCTTTTGGCTTCTGTAAATCACAGGAGAAGATGTATTGGTTATAAATGGCAAAGAATAAAAACGTTCTGTTCCCCTTGGAATTTAAAAATACAGTCATAGAAACATTTCGTATTGCCCTTTGGTGCTGCAATAGCTCGGTTTTTAACTTCTTTTTAAGAGAAAAAAATGCCTCATTTGTTAAAATCTTGTGATATTCTTCATCAATATAGATCACAGCATGGGAAAGTTGTGGGGAGGGCTAAAGACCAAGGTGAGAGTCTGTTCTCATGCAGTGATGTCACTGATATACTTGATACATGGGAGTAGCTATAAAGCTCACAGTTATCTATGTTGTCTCTCCTTGTCTCTCTCTCTTATAGTCCATGTCATGTTTGCTCAATTTACTACACAACAAGTGTTTCCACTTTTTACCCTGAAGGGTCAAGTGAGCTCATAAAAAAAAACTGTCTGTCTCCATGCATCATCACAAGGAGTGCCCATCAGGCTGAAATCAGAGCTTGTTTTCTGTTGCCTAGCAATAGGTGATGATGTATAGAGTAGACAGGAGACAGAGGTTAATCCCACAGGGCTGAGAAAGTACCAGTGACATGTTTTAACTAGTAAGAGGAGCGCCTACTATTTGGAAGCTTGTGAGTGAGTATCTGTGTACATGTGAGAAAGCAACACACACACTCTTACTAAGGACCAGATTAAGTCATGTTGCATGTGGGTGCAGCTCGCATTGAACTGAAGGGGAAAATGTCTGCTCTCAGTTACATCCAGTTCATCCCAATTTACACTGAAAGTAGAATTTTGCCAACTGGGAGTTGCTGTGGTTGATTCTGGGCCTCAGTCTGTACACAACACAGCAAACTGATTTTGTGAATGTAATATTTTAAGTGGAGGAAATTTTATATATATATATATATATATATATATATATATATATATATATATATATAATGTTTGGACATACCAAGAGTTACCACTTCCAGCTAAACCTCCTCTGGTGGTCTCTCTTTAACTACTCTCTCATAACAGACTTCAAAACTAGGTCTGAACAGGGAACAATCATTTCATTTTGTGAAAAATTTCAAGGTTTCAAAATTTGTTTTCATTCCGCATCAGAACAAAAAGACCTTTTACAATTTTTTATGAAAATATGAAAGAGAGAGATAATGACCCAAACCCTCCTCAGAATAGCCAATAGCTCAGTGGTGAGGTCAGTCACCCAGGAGTTCTACAAGGACTTGAAACTGATAAGTACAACATCCCAGGTGAGTGCCTTCACACTGGGCTAGCTCCTATTCTAGAGTAGATTATAATCTCTTCTCCTTCTCTCTTCGACCAGAAATTCCATAGCAGATCTGAGAAACCTTCCTAACAAAACTGATACATTTCTGTGAAAAGTTTCATATTCGAGAAATTGTAATTTTCCAATGGAAAAATATTTTGTCCAAAAATTCTCAATCAGCTCTACTCAAAAACCATTGCCCCCATTCCTTCTTTTTCTTCCAGTGATATAACTATTCCAACTGGAAGTTACTGAGGTTTGATTTTGCTTAATGTTACTGTCATGTATGTTTGTTTGAGATTTGGACCATCCTGTCTTCTCCCATCAGTTGGCATCATCCATGCTTGTTCAGTTCTCTTCTTCATCCTGCATATTGGACAACAGAATGCTAACTTGGACCAGATTATAAACCCATTATACATCCCACTGATTTCAGGAAAGAATCTAGTCCCTTAAATACACCCATTGATTGTCTAACCCCATGGTGGATACAGAGCATGACACAATGCAGTGCTTGCAATTTTACTTTAAAAAGAAACCTAACTCTATCTTCTGAGGTATTTCTATGGCTATAGTAGCTGGGCACCTCAGAATCTTTAATGCATTTATCCTCATAACACCCCCAAGAAGTAGGACATTTTATAGATGGGGAATTGAGGTACAGTGAGATTAAATAACTTGTTCCTAGCTACAGAGAAAGCTTGTTGTAGAGCAGGGATTTGAACCTGGGTTTCTCAACTTCCACGCTGTTGCCCTAATCAGTGGGCTTTCTTTCCTCTTTCAAAGGCTAAATAAACATACTTTAAAAAATCACTTGCTAGCTTTGTAGTACAATCCTTTCTCAGTATGAGACAGGTTACTGCTCTCCTGTCAGCTGAGTGTGTGACTGTGGGAGACAGATATTGAGCTACTTATCTCAGTTGGAGAAATTATCCAGAGGCACTCACAGACACTGTGGGTCTGTGTTTGAGGTGTGGTGTTCCTAGAGTGTGCGTGGGTAGAGCAGCCCTGTCTTTCAGGGGAGGTGCTTATTGAATCTCTATTTTTCAGGGTGGGGTCAGAGACAGAGCGAGCAGCCTCTTTGCTCTCAGAACATGAGTGAGTCTGTCTCCTCCTGGAGAAAAGGTACTAAAACCAGCTCCAGTGGGAGATTGATTTTTAGTGGGCAATACAAAGCAGAGCAGATATGCTGGGGTAAAAAAGTAGATTTTGCTGTAGGCAGAGAGCAAAGGGATGTTGTGCATTAGAATGTCAGTGTTGGCAATTTTCTTTCTTTTATTGTGAGTCCTACAATATTTGGTATTTTTTGTTAAAGCTCCATCTTCTGAAGACAAATATTGATGTGAGAATCTCCATTTTCATTTTTTTTCTTAAGTAGTGTTCTAGCCCTCATGGCTGTGGAGAAAAGCTTTTTCCAACTTGAAGCGAGTGTGAACCAGAAGCTCAGTAACAAAAAGGCAAAGAAAAATAACCCCAAATTTATTATTTTTAAACAAATCTCATGATTTTCAGGGCCTAGGTCATGATTTTTGACCATATGGGGTTGCCACATTGGTATCTCTTCCCACCACTGTGGGGCTGAGAAATAGTTATTGGGACTTGAAAGATAACTGCATCATAATACATGGATGTTTTGTTGGGTGGGAGCTTTTGTTATTATGCATGGATTTGTAAAAGAAATCATTTGATTTGTGAGCCTTTTCCACTAGTGCGGAGCAATTCTGTGCCTATTAAACCCCCAGCCAGTCAGTGAAGATTACAACACTCAGCCAGAGATAAATATCAGCAGAGGAAATATCAGCAGGGCAAGCTGGAATGACTTTCTCATCTTTTGGAGTGTAGGGTCTGTTATTTACTAGATGTTTGTACAACAAAGTCCTGATCTGAGTAAGACCTCTAGTCACTACCATAATATAAACATTAAAATAACAACAATAAGAAGATAGAGTGGTTAGACTGAAAAATTAATCCTATAATTCATAATTTTCAAGGGGTTAGCATGGTAGAATCCAACCCATTTTGGGCACCAGTCAGCCCATCTGCCATTCCATATATGGATGGGCTGGGAAAGAGGATGCTGCTGTTACGAGAATAGGGTTAGAATAATAGTACTTCAGACTCTTGCTAATGTACATGCAAATTCTTTAGTTGCATACAATGGATGTCCTGTGAAAGGCCATCCCTTATGGAGAAGCCATATAGAATATGAATTGGATGATCCTAATAGGAGTGTTTAAAAATGTGGTAGAGTTCAGTAGGTATTATTCTAGAAACCTAAAAGGTCCAGTTCTGAGTTAATCCGTGCCTGTGTTTGGGGCAGGCATGGAGAGAGTAGGGTATGGTTGGCTGTAAGCCATTTCGATGCTCCATATAGTCTCTGGTCCCTGAGTTTACATTAGAATAGTCTCAGACCCTTATGAATCCTGGGAAGCAGAGGACAGCCACAGCATAGTGCATCCCAACCATGCCCTCTACACCAGGTGCTAGGACAGGGTCAGCGCAGAGCATTTATGCCAGCTCAATATCAGCCAAAGAGAACCTTTGTAGAACGGATAGTCTCAGAGCACCATTTCAGCCACGTTTAAGGCCCTTTCATACCTTCAGAGCAGTGTAAAAGGTCCTTAAGGTAACTGAAATTTGGGTCCATTGAAAGAAAAAATATTTCTGTTCCAAATTCTAAGGAGAAAGTCAAAGAAAGACTAGAGGTGACCCTAAAGGAAGCTTTGCCTCTTCAAAAGAAAAGGGATAGAAAAATGGAGATCGCTCATAAAACAAAAAGACATGACTTAAAAAGATCTAATAAGAGATTTAATGCAACAATCTTGCAATCACAATCAGCTGATGCTACCCAAATGCTCAGTGACGTACTTAGGCACCATGAGATAATCATTAATTATGTGTCAGGACATTATGTAATAAGTTTAATGTTGTGTAAAAATATCTCAGTAACAGGGTAATGTACAGGAATTAATTACAACATCAGCCTGTGTTTGGAGAATTGGGAGGGGGAGAGGCTTTCTATTTAATTTTACATTTAAACCAAAGGGGAGGAAGTCAGCAGTTTAATAGATAACTCAGTCATCTTGCACAATCAAGATATGTTGTCGGGGTGGGGGAAGAGGGTTATATTTTTTTTGTAAGTAGCTGGCTTTGATCACAGTCAGAGATAAGATATTGGGACAGATGGACCAGGAATCTTCTGTGTCAGTGCTTCTGAAACTGTGGTCTTGGGACACTTGATGATGGGACCAGAGACAGTTGGCTGATCACATGATACTGGCTCCTCCTCCTTGTTCCTAGATACTAAATTGCATTAAAAGAAACTAAAACCACATTACATGCTTTCCTGATATTTCCTTCCATATGAACAATTGCTGTAGTTTCCACAAATATGCTATCCTGTTACCTGTAAAGGTTAAGAAGCTCAGATAACCTGGCTCGCACCTGACCCAAAGGACCAATAAGGGGACAAGATACTTTCAAATCTTGGGGGGAGGGAAGGGGGAGACTTTTGTTTGTGCTCTTTGTTTACATGGTTGTTCTCTCTTGGGACTGAGAGAAGCCAGACAGAAATCCATCTTCTCCAACCCATCCTAATTCAAATGTCCAATATTGCAACCAGTATAGGTAAGCTAGGCAAGGCAGATTAGTTTATCTTTTGTTTTATGTGAATTTTCCCTGTGTTCAGAGGGAGGTTTATTCCTGTTTTCTATAACTTTAAGGTTTTGCCCAGAGGGGAATCCTCTGTGTTTTGAATCTGAATACCCTGTAAAGTATTTTCCATCCTGATTTTACAGAGATGATTTTTACCTTTCTTTTTTTTTAAATAAAATCCTTCTTTTAAGAGCCTGACTGATTTTTCCATTGTTCCAAGATCCAGGGGTTTGGGTCTTTGATGATTTTGTAACAAATTGGTTAGGATATTATTCTTAAGCCTCCCCAGGAAAGGGGGTGTAGGGCTTGGGGGGATATTTTGGGGGAAGACGTCTCCAAGTGGTCTCTTTCCCTGTTCTTTGTTTAAAACGCTTGGTGGTGGCAGCATACTATTCAAGGACAAGGGAAAGTTTGTACCTTGGGGAAGTTTTTAACCTAGCCTGGTAAGAACAGGCTTAGGGGGTCTTTCATGTAGGTCCCCACATCTGTACCCTAGAGTTCAGAGTGGGGAAGGAACAGTGACCGACCTGAGAAACTTTAAAAAGTCCCGATTTTCAGAAATTGCTGAGCAGTTGCTATCTCAAAATCAAGACTTTCAAGGCGTACCATGTACAGCTTCCAAAAAATCCTAGTCACTTTTGGAAATCTTGGTATTTGACTTTAACTGTAGTTATTTAAATCTCATAGGGCCACATTGAGACTTCAGACAGATGTTTAGTGCATGTACAATTTCTGAAGCTGGAATATGGCCTGTTGCTTCTGCTACTTTCCACACTTACATCCCCAAACACTTTGCAATGCTAAATCTTATTGATTAGAAACATGAGCAGTAATTTTCTCAGGACTCTACTGGATAATACTTCCAGCTGTGTTTTTGCTCTCAGTGATGAGTCTACAAGGCCTCAGGCCACAGAGCTATATAGCTGATCGTCTTTCCTCCCCCTCTTGATGCTTTTTTGAACCACACAGACTGGGAACTTTCTCCCCAGTCTGTCAGAGGAAACCAGACAGGGCTTGAATAAGGAAATACAAATAAGGTCATTACGGTTCCTGCAGAATTTCCTTGGGGAGACTTGGTGTCACATGTTCAAACATTAAAGAGTAAATGTAAAAGATTCTCCCTGCAGATAGGGAAGGAACTACATTTAGTAAGACACTGGTTTTCACGACACTTTTCATACTATAGCTGCATTTCCAGTGAAAGAGCAACTGTAAAGACCATACAGAGATATTCCAGACTTAATCCTTCTCCTTAACTTCAGATTCAAGTCTGCTCCGTTTACTAGTCAAAGGATGATCTTTCTATTCACCATCATTGCAAATCCTACCTAGGATCTGGAAATCAAACTGTATTCTTCCTCACAATGGCGATAAAAATTCTGTCCCCGGGAACTTAGGTGATGATTCAATCAATGATGTGTAAAGCAGAACAGAATGCAGCTTGTTGTTCTGTGAGGACCTGATTCAAAGTCCTTTGAAGTCATTAGAAAAATGCCCAAGACTTCCATTGCAGAGCTGGTCAGAACATTTCTGCCAAAATGAAAGTTTGGTTGAATATGCAGTTTCATCTAAGCCAAAATGTTTCTCAGAGCCGTGTCAGTTTCAACAAAACTTTCATTGGGAATTTTTTGGTCTAGGTTACAGAGAGAGAGAGAAGGTGACTCTATAACCTGATGGTTAGAGCACTGGACAGGAATATGTGAGACTCTGCTCAAATCCCTGCTCTGTGTGATTCATAGCAGAGTTTTTCATCCAACTCAGGCAGAGAAGGAACTTGTACCTGGGTCTCCCACATCTCAGGCCGCACCCTCCTCCCCCACCCCTCATTTGCTCCCAACACAGCTCCATTTTCACAAAAACATCTGCAGGTTTTGTATTTGTTCTAAAGTGGAACAAAACAAATTTCACAGTCTCGGAACTTACTGTGGAGTGGAATTGTCTAGAATGGAATGGTCAGCTCTATTCCATAAACTTAGGATCAAGGTCTGGGTGCAGGGCTAAGAGAAATAAAAGCTGGTTTTTGACAGAAAGGAAGCAGATATTACTGGATTCAAAGAGTCTCATTCTAATTTTACACCTGCTGCTGAAGTAAATGGAATGATAATAGAGTAAAAAATGGTGTGAGATCAGAATCATGCCCACAGGGTGCAGACTTGATGAGGGTGAGTGAGGGCCATTCATTACATACTAATTAGAGCTGGCCAGAGACCAATAATTACATTTCATGAAGACTTTTGAGGTTTCAAAATTTGTTTTAATTCCACGCCAAACAAACCTTTCCAACATTTTTACAAAATGGAACTTTGTTGAAACAGCCATTTTTGGAGTGAGCACCTGAGGTTTGAATCTCTCTGTTACTGGTCAGAAGTGAGCAGAGAGCCCTGGACCTCAGAAACCTCCCTGTCAAAAACTGACTCAAAACTGGTATATCTCCACAAAAACATTCAGCTTTAACTGCATATTTTGACACATTTCATAAACAATGTTCCAACCACCTCTAATACTAATCACTTTGTTGACTGTGGATCTGATCCAGTGCTCAGTGAAGCCAATGAAGGCCTTCTCACCAATGGGTACTGGGTTGGGCTTCATAACTGTGGATTAAATTATTCTACAAAGCTTTCTCAACAAATCCACCCATCAAAGAGCAGGTGCCTTCTTTATTATTATTATTATTAATAAACAATTCTCTTTACAGATATTACCTAATTCTTACAACACCTCTAGAAGATGGGGAGATAGGTATTATCCCTTCTTTTGGCTTAAATAGGGTATTTATTTGAGTCATGCCTAAAATGGAGAAAATGTACCAGAGGGCTGAAGAGACTAGCTCTTTGACTCACAGTGGGTCAGTAACAGAACACATAGGTTCTCAGGTTTGGCAGGACAATGGCAAGCTTGAATAACAATCTTAAGAACCTGAACTAGATTTGATTCTGCACTATACATTAGGCTAGATTTTATTTTTCAATTCTTGGAGCTGGTCAAAAATAATCATAGTTTTCTTTTACATGAAAAAATGGTTTGTTGACAAAAAGAAAAATTCCATTTTTGTCCAAATTTTTGTCAGTCTCCCCAAAACCTGAAATTTTTCAGTTAAAAAAAAATTAGCATACAGTTGTTGAAAACTGAAACATTTTCAGTTTTCAGATTTTCTACAAAAAAAATGAAAATCAACAAAACCAAAACATTTTCTTTTTTTTTCAAGATTTTTTTGTGGAAAATAAAATACATTTCCCAATAAGCTCTAATAATCTTTTATTTCTCTGAAAAAAGAGTTCCGTCTCTCTATTCCAGACATGAATATATATATACACACACATATTTAGATGACCTTGGTTTTTATGGCCATTTCTGTTAAGTGGAACCTCCTCAGACCAGAGGAAACCATTATATATGCTCCATTTTCTCTCAACACCTGCACAGCATTATGGATATAATTCAGCTCTATCAAGTTAACCACTGTGGGAAGAACAGGCAGTTGAGAAGAATACATTTCCTGTCCACTTAAGAGGTAAAATGGAATCACCATTTTGACTCATTCAAGAAACAAACTTGTCTGAGGATCACATGCGTGTGGAGCCAATGTTATTTTTGGCAGCTCTCTATGGAAAGCCATGGATTTTGTTTTGCCACATCTGTTCTCTTGAACAGATTCTGCTTTAGATGGGGCTGTTTTACTTTTGGGGGTGGGGGAGGGGAAGGGTGCATTTTCAATGTCACACTGGAATAGCACGTTTTCATAGCTGAAACAGGCTGTCCCCTCTGGGCCTTAAACAGCATTTCCAGCTATGTGTATACTCCCATACCCTCACACTGATTCTATGAGAAATTATTTCTTTTGCAGATGTTCAAAGAAATATATATACACATAGAATCTGTGGATTTTTAAAATAAATAGGGAAAGGGGGCATATCAGATGCTCACATGTAAACTAGGCTGAAGAGGATACCTTATACTATAACTAACATGGATAACTTTGAATATCTGTTACACAGAATGAAAGTGGTGTTTCTTCACAGAGCCAAGGTTTGTTGTATCATTGAGTGCAGAGGTCAGGCTTCGTTAAGCTGGGACCTTTTTGTTGCCCAGCAGGAATTTTACAGAGGCACAGTTCATTGAAAGCCGCAGGCTAAACCAAAACATCTTTGAAAGATGATTTCTTTATGAGAGTTGGTTCTGATTTCACAGCAGTTTCCATTACTGGACTTGGCGCACTCTTTGGTTATTAAAATGCATATTTTTTGAAGTTGCAAATCAACGTATAATATATATGTACCTGTGTGAGAGTATAAGTGTGGGCATGCATGAATGTGTTTGTGAGAAGGTATAATTACAATGCCCAGGATTTGTCAGGATCTTAGATCTCTCTATTCCTCTAATATATTTTATGTTTTAGATAAATGTTCCTTTTCACAGCATTTGCTGAATTATATCAGGGTTACTTCCCCTCCACCCCCATACACACATTTTCTTTTCAGAAATCCGAGCCCTCTACCCCTTGTTCTGACTCCTTCTCTTCTCCTTCACACCAAACATCCTTTCAACACTTTGCAGTGTAAACATTAGCCCTGTCTCTTGCTCAGAAGATTATTGTTTTCATATCTCTCGTAGTTAGACCCTGGGATAGTCCCACTGATAAATTAGTGGCTCTGTTGAATGAACAGTTACATTAAGGCAGCATTAATCTGAGGCCTCATGAGAGCAGAGCAGGCACCCAATTTCACTATATGAGGAGGTGCTGAGAGGAGATTCTATGTGTTCTCCTTAGATAACTGCACAGCACATACTGGTAGGCCCTCATTAAGTCAATAATAGCTAGATATGTTCACACCAGCTTTCCAACAGAAATGCCTGCTCCACAAAGATAACTGGAGCTTTTCACCAAAAAATGACTTTTTTATACAAAAAATTTCTCAGGGAAAAGATAGATTCCTCTCCCTTCAGCACCAATACCCATATAGGACATGGTTTTGTAGCCAAAAACAATCTCTCAAATGAGCACATGTGTTATTGCAAGCGAACTACCATGTCTGTTCCATCAACATTCCCATGGAAAGCTCCTGGTTTCAGGATATTTCAGTTAAACCGTAAGACTAAAAGTCTGGTTTGCACTAGCTCTCAGAAGTTCTAGAGGCAACTGCTCCAGAGCAGGCAAGTTAGTCAGCGCCTAGCTTATTTTCAGAAGTTGGCATAATCCATGAAAACTGACACCGAAAATATTTTCACATAAGCCCCTGCGAATCAAAACTGCTGAGTTTCCTATGGGTGTTCTGCTGAACAAGTCTTCTCCCTGTTTGGGAGTCATACCAGATGACTTGCATATCAGGAGAATTGTTAACTAAAAACTTGTCTACATGGGCAGTTATTACAGAAGAGCTATTTCTGATTAAATTACTGGGTGGACATCCTTATTCTAGAAAAAAAGTGTATTATGCCCTAAGGCTCTCTTATTCTGGAATCAGAGCATCCACGGATATGGAGTTAATCAGAAATAGTTAATTCACTTTAAATTCACACCCTACTTCATTCTAGATTAATTTTCCTGTGTAGATAAACCCTAAATTCCAAAAGCAGAGCCAAATCTTGTCTTCATTTCCAGCTCTACAATTGCATTTGAGACAGTGGGATTATGCACAAGACAAGATTTTGATCTGCAGAATCTTTGTCCTTGGTTATGGTCTCCAAGCCAGCAAGAATGCCTCTTGTCCTTCAGCTACCAGGCTGGGGATCAAAGTGTAGCTGACCTTGCACAGGTAAATGAGGGGGTGGAAGGGAAGGGAATTTGTACAAATACACATGCATTTGCATGCCTAATTTTTACATGGAATTACCACAACTGCATGCACAATTGACACTCAGATGCAATGGTTATATGGTCCAGGTAGATTGATAGATGCAGAAATTCAGAAGACAAGTAACTGAGAGCGAAAGTCAGTAAGATGGGAATTTTGTGCGGCATTTATCATGACTGAATACTCAACTGTTGCAACTGCACCTGCATTGGCGAGCACTAAATTCTGAAAATTTGAACTTTAGGGACCTTCATTTTTGGCTACGTTGAGACCCAGCCTCTGGTTTTACTGATGCAATTTCCATGTGTAAAATTACTCCCATAATTTTTCACCCAGAAAATGAACTGTGGATGCAGATCAGAGTATCTGAAACTCTAAATTCTTCAGCAGCAATCCGGTAGTGACAGGCACACATACTTGGATTTGAACAGCAATGTAGCTAGAATGGCAATCCAGCTACGTTTTGATGCACTATTTGCATACCAGACAGAACAGGCTCCCGTCGGGTATATTTCACAAGGAAATATTTTTATGCCATAGATGTGCACATCGCATGAGGCAGACATATGGCAGTATTACCTTTACCTCTTTTACTTCACAGGACTTTTCCCATCCTATTTCTTCCTTTAACCTCAAACTGAGATTAGAGCCAGACTCATGTCAAGTGTCCCACAGCTAACCTCTAAACTAATTTTTTATTGCCTCAAAGAGAAGGTTTGAGAAAAATATTTATAGGTCCTGGAAGAATAGTAAAAGTTTGCAAGCATTTAGGGCTTTTACTCAATAAACCTTTATGTGCCCTTCATGCACCCAGTCAGGCTCTGAAAAAATAAAATAAAATAAAATAAAATAACACTGGGAATTCATGCACTGACAGTAAGTAAAAAATCTTATAAAGTCCATTTAAAGCCAGTATTATATCAGTCCAGATGAACAAGCCGCAAAGTAGAGAATGGGGTTAGAATGATATACACCTTCCCAGCTCCACACTGGACCTTGCTTTATCCCTCACTAGTCTGTCCAAAGCACTCCTGCAAAACTCATCTGCCTTCTTCCTGCCCCTTTGCAATTCCCTTCACAGGCTCCCCTTTGCCTTTTGCATCAGCTAGAAGCTCCTTGTCCTCACCTTCAAGCCCTGTGCTATCTAAGCTTCTTCTCTGCTATAATCATTTTGTACTCCCTCTTGCCCACTCTGCTTCCCTGAACCTGCTTGTCTAATCTCATTCTAGAACCTCTTCCTCACAGCTCTATCTGCCTGGGACTCCTGGCCAAGCCCCATCTGCACTGCCAACCTCTCCTTTTTCATAGCTGTCTCTTTAAAATATGCATCTGCCAGAAGGCATGGGAACTCTAGGTCCCCAATAGAGATGAGTATGTATGTATGTATCAGAACTACAGCCTGTATCAGCTCTACCTCACAGCTCACTGGCACACTTTCACTGTTCTATCCCTCTTTTATTCATTATCCATTCAGGGTACATCTACAGCCATAGCTAGCCCAGATCAACTGACTCGGGCTCACGGGGCTCGGGCTGTGGGGCTAAAAATTGCTGTACAGATGTTCGAGCTTCAGCTCGAGACCAAAAGTCTACCTCGCGATTTTTCAGTCTGGAGCTCTAGCCCTGCAAGCCTGAGTCAGCTGACCTGGGCCAGATGCAGGTTTTTTTATCCCCGTGAAGACATAACCCTTAGACTGTCAGCTCGCAAAGCAAAGGACCTTGTCACCTGTTCGCCTGTAAAAGGCCTAGCACATTTATTAATAGTAAAAATTAATAAAAAATCTTTCCAACCTCTGTTGCAGTGGAGCTGATTTCTCTGGGGAAGCACTGGAGGAGGAATGCAGGCAAAACCAGGGGAAATGAGGGAGAAAGTGGGAAAATAGGTATTTGTATCATCATTATTAATTTACATGATGGGAGCACCTAGGAGTCCCAACCAAGCTCAGGGCAGTATTGTGTTTGGCACTGTACTAACATAGTTAGACCCAGTCCCTACCCTCAAGAGTTTACAATCTAAATACAAGACAGAAAAGGGTCGAGGGACAGGAGTATTATTATCCCCTCGTTGCAGAGATGCGGGAAGTGAGACACAGAGAGATTAAATGACTTACCCAAGACCACACAGAAAGTCTGCAGCAGAGCTGCACACAACCCAGATCTTTCTTGGTTGATCTCTTTTTGTTTAGCTCGTGCAAAATCCAATCCAACAAGCAAAAGCAAATTATTCAATAGCCAGAGAATCCCTCCATTTTGCAGTGCCCCATGCAGAAATATTGACCCATCAACAAACCATTTGGTCAGGCTGCCCAAGACCTTGCCCATGTATTGAAAATATGGTTTAATAATAATATGTCATTTAACGAATAACAATGTTCATGGGGCAGATTCACTCCTGCCACTTCCTTTATGAAAAAAAAGGGCTCTGTCCCTAATAGTTGCTGTGCACAATAAATATTAGAGGGGCTCAGGAGTTACTGTAAAGGAAAATATGTATCGAACAGATGCAGGACCCTTTTGTTGTAGCACTCTTGTGCCTGCTGAACTTCTGCAGTTTCACTGACTATGGCTTGTCTGATCCTGTTACAGTTTCAAATGTGACCTGACTCCTGGGGGGAGGAGGACATTTTTCCCCCCTGGATAATTTCTCTGCTCAGCTTTATTCTCTCATTTGTCATTTGCAGTAAATATACTGAATTTCAATTCATATTTATTTTGCAAACATACATCCGCAAGTCTCGGAAACCGACTATGGAGGGAAGATGAAACAGGCTGGGGGCTGGACAAGAAATACCATTCTTCATGGAAAGGGAACTCAAGTCAGCCTGCCAAGACGAAAGTCTAGTCAGTGCACAAGATTCATTTCCTGGCCTGGTAGTGGGTCTGAATCCACTGGAAAAGCTTTCTCATGCAGCTGCGTCTGTGTAATCCACCTATCAGGACAGGCATCTGAGAAAAGCAGGTAAGTGGAATTAATGTCACATTAGCATCGCTTGGAGACAAGATGTAGCCTAAAGCTCCACAGTGGATCCCGCCTCTCTCTGTTCTTTTCTTTCTTTGTACTAAAGCTTCTTCATGAGGCAGTAGCTGTCTCACTGAGCAGGTTGGGAAAATAGAGTATGGAGGAGACTCCTGGTCACTCTAGGCGAGTCTGTGTGACAGGGCTTCTGGGTGTTAACAATTCAGCAATCACTTGGGTGACACAAATCAAACTGGAAATAAGGAGCATATTTTTAACAGTGAGAGTTACCAAGGGCACAGTGGATTCTCCATGGATTAGATACATCATTAATCTAAACAATATGGGGAAAAAATTCAGCTGTGCCTATGTTATTTTAGGAGCCAAAGTCCCTTTTTCAAAAGTGACATTACGTACTTAGGTCCAGATTTTCAGAAGGGTGATTGACTTCAATGAGATGTAGGCTCATAAAGGTCAGATTTTAAAGGTACGTAGTGCCTAAAGAAGCAGATAGGAGCATAGCATTTTTTTTAAGAACCTAGGCACCTAACTCCAATTGAACTCTATGAGAGTTAGGCACCTAGCCTTTTGAAAATCCCAGTAGGTCCCTATCTACATCTTTAGCAGCCTGAATGCCTTTAAAAATCTGCCCCTTAGCTAAGAGCCAAAGTAACTTTTGAGAATGAGGCTTAGTGTTTTAAGCCAGGCATTTCTGAATTCCTCCCCGCCCCCCATGCTCTAGTTTAACAATAAGCTCTTGGGTGTATTTAGTTACTGGGTGAAATTCTATGGCCTGTCTTCATGCAGTAGGGCAGACTTTATGATCACAATGGTCCCTACTGGCTTTAAATCCATGAATCTCTGAAAATGTATTAGGATTAGTTCTTAGCTTCTGTAAATTGCTATTTGTAGAAGCAAAGGACCAGGACATGAATTTCTGGGGCTTGAACATGGAGACTCCCTGCCAATATAGTAATAAGTTGTGGTAACACTACTCAAAAAGTGATGCTAAACAGTGATGGGGAAGTGGTAGGGGAAGAGACATAATTGGAGAGAAGGGACGGGAGAGGAGGAGAAGACGATGGGCAAAGGATGATGCCGAAGGGCAGGTAGACCACAAAGAGTAGAACAAGAAAATCCAGAGAGAATTCTCCATCTCCCTCCATCTCTCCTGAGCCACAGAGGAGAAGTGGAGTCTTACAGCTGATTCAGGTACTGCAGGCTGTGGCAGGAGCAAGAAGGCACAGCGAGGTGACTTGAGGAAACGCGAGGAAACTAAAACAGATAAAGGGGAAGCAGAGAAGATGATCATATTGGTGTGGGCATTACTGAGCTGCATGTGCTGGTGGATGATACCTCGCTCCCTTGTGGGATTCAGAATCCTGACCAGATTTAATTACTTCCCTTAGCATTCTCTCTCTTCCCCACCTGCCTAATTTGAATGTAAATTAGGGAAAAGTGCACCCAATACAGACACCCCCCGCAAATATCAGTTTATATGGTGTGGGAAATGGTGACTATAATGCAGACCCAAGCCTTCAGAAAATGGATCTCTCCCTAGTTCTGACAACTTAATTTCAGCAGTGATCAAAACCCCATTTTCCTTTCCTCATTATCGGTTACCACAATACTAGTGTAATAAACAGGAGGGTACATTTATCTGCCTCAGCCAGATCTTCAGCTGGTATAAATGGATAAAGCTGAGAACTAACTGAGGTTCTGGCCAACTATGTATTTGCATTACCACCCATCACTGCAGTAAATTTAGTTTTCCTGCTCGAACCATGCCTGCTTCAGAGAGTGTCAAAACAATTCACTGTTACAGCAAAATCACTTGCACTACAATATTGATGCCATAGAACACTGGACAAGGACCCCATTGAAAGGATCAGACAACAGGGACACTAGATCTAATTCTCCTCTCATGTACCCTGGTGTAAATTGGGAGTAACTCCATTACAAATCAATGAAGTTGCACCGGCATAAACCAGGTGGAAATGAGAAGAGAATCAGACCCATTGCATTCATTTCCATTTCCTGTTAATGGAAACCTGGAGGAAATTTTTCTTGGCATTTTGCTGTTTCCAAATAATTGTGCTCAAGAATAGCATTAACACCACCAGCAAGTATAAGCCTAAAAATTATCATTGGCCCTGGCAGCCAGGTTGTCTGGATAAAAGTAGCTCAGATTCCAATCCCCATGCACTGCATGTCTTGCCTGAAGCACAGAGCATTTGGCCAACTCCCGGGGGCAGTCAAGTGAAAGGGTCTCACCTGCTACCTGCAATCAATCCTTGCCTAGAGTGTCAAGCCGACCTCATTGGGGGTCACGCAGCAAGGCAGATCCATTGCTCTCTGTTTGTCAGGTGGGGATCGGTTCAATGCTTCCTGCAAGGGTCAGTGGCAAATTCTGGCAGTAATTTTCAGCTAGGCATGTAGGGAGGAGGAGGGAGCCTGAGGCATTACTGGCTTCAATAAATACTTCAGGAATTTAACAGCCTGGTGCAGACTGCATCAGTGCATGATGATGATGTGATGGTACGCTTGCACAATATAGCAAGCACCCCTGTCATTAAATATCCTTACTGCAGTGAGAGACAGAGCAGCTGAGCTGCACTGGGGAATTGAATATGTATATATTGGGTATCAGATCTATCAGGTTCATTCAGATGATTAGGTTAGGTATGAATCAGTACCAGTGGTGTCCAGCATGCATAGAATTGTACTGACTCATGTCAATGGAAAATACAGGTAAATGCCGATGGTCAAGCTTAAATCGCATCGCATCACAATAAAAGCATTACTCACAGCAGGTCATTTTAAATGAAATAAAATTATGCAATATTTTCAAGACTGGGGGCAAGCAAGGACTCTCTCCCTCCCCACCAGGCAATCAGAGCTTTGGTTACTGTATAGATTTAAAGGGAGAGGATTTAAAATGATGGCTTCCATTTTTCCAAATTCCAAGCAAAATTAACCGCAGGAGAAAGGATGCTGCTCTGAGCAAGGCACTGAACCAGGATGCAGGCAATCTCAGTTCTATAGCCTGCTCTGCCGCAAACTTCCTTTGTGCCCTTTGGCAAGTCATTTAATCTAACCTGAAACTCAGTCCTGCACCTGTAAAATGGGGAGAGTAGCACATCCGTACCTCACAGGGGTATTGCAAAGGTAAATACAGTGTATTCCCAGAGGGAAGCTATATAATTACCTGGATAGACAGATTAATATAACTTGGATTTCTAAGTATGTCAGATGAGCAGCACAGCTATCTAAATTACCTTAATAGTGCCAATTATTTGTACCTTGTTAAGACTGGTCAGAAAACTAGACAAAGTCAGTTACATTTTTTTATCCAGTACTGATGTATTTTGCATACCAATTTGATGATGGCTAAAACAGGGATAACTCTGCCAAAAGCAGCAGAGTTACACTAGTGTAAGTGAGAGGAGATCACGCCTAGTGAAGATAGTGTAGTCTGAGGGAGGGTAAACTGATGTAATTTACACATAGGGAAGCCGGAATAAAGAGAGCAAGTTAAAGTATGGTCTACTTAAACCTTCATGGTGACAAGTATCAGGGGATAACCGTGTTAGTCTGTATCCACAAAAACAATAAGGAGTCTGGTGACATCTTAAAGCTAACAGATTTATTTGAGCATAAGCTTTCGTGGGTAAAAACCCCACTTCTTCAGATGCCACCGGACTCCTTGTTGTTTTTAAACCTTCATGTTAATTACTTTTCCTCCTGAACTTGTTTTCTGTTTGTGAGTTACATCAAACTTTAGACTTGGTGGGCCAGATTTAGAGGGAATGGATAAGGGTTGTAGGTTGCATGGTGGTAAGTGAGTATGGCTATAAAGGCATATATAAATTGGTGCGATATACACGCTGAAGAGGACAGAAGGAAATGTAAAGTACACCAGCTTTTAGCTTTCCTATATTAATTTACCAAATGAAGCTAAACCTATTTAAATGACGGATTTAAGTGTGTTGGGTTGGCACAGATGTAACTCAATCAATTTTACATTGATCTAATTACACTATTGTGATTTTTCTCCAATATAGAAAATCTGGCCATATTCATCCATAGACTCCCCATCACCTTAGGTCACACCTCATAATTTGGCTCTTAAGACATGAGTCCTCAACAAGATTTGTTTTAGACATGGTTTTGGATGCCTTTAATTATGCATGCCAGGTACTACTGGTACAACACATTTTGCAAATTAGACCTTCAATGCAATAGTGATTTTCTCCTTTGCTTCTTTGTCACAGTGCTGATGGCACCAGCTTACAAATACACTCACCCACACTGTGAACCAGAAAGAAATGAAATCTACACAGGCCCAAGGAGACACAGTAACTCAAGATATTTCATTAGACAATATCTCCATTATGCGTATGACATTTGCATTCATAACTGAGCAGAGGGATAACTTCTGAGTGAGTTATCTCTTCTGTCTTTATGAGTGAAGATTAATGTCATAAGCAATCAGTAATCATATTATATATACACACATGTGATGTATATTATTTTCATCTTCCATGTTCTTTAGGAGTGAAAGCACTTCTGACGACAGTTGTGGGAAATAGGAGGTTCTGAACTCTGCCAGATTTTGAATAAATTAAGTGGCTGGTTATTTCATCTATTAAAATCCGACAAGTTTTTTCATCAATTGAAAATAGGTGCACATTAAACTAGGAAAAATTCTGTTCCCCTGACTCTGGGTCTGTTTCCTGGGTCTGGGGCCTAAACAGCTCCTGGTGTAACTAAGAGTAACTTCAAGAGCACAAAAAAAGTTATCATAGCTGCAACCAGCAATTGCAATGGCTGTGGATCTGCTGGACTGTTGTGTGCTCTGCCTCACCCCCTGCCTGCCCATCTGCCAAATGGGGGAAGTGGTGAAGAACCAGCAATGACAGTTTTGTTCCCCCTGAGGATTTTCCATGAAATGGCTTTCTGGCTGCTTTGCACAGGCTTGAGCTTGTATTGTCTGGGACTTGCTCATAGTGAGACTCCATTTATAGTACTGTAGCATAAAAATGCTGAATAAATTAAGGGTATCAAGCAATTAAAACATTAATCACAAGTAACCGTGCTGTTAATAATAGAATACTATTTATTTAAATATTTTTGGATGTTTTCTACATTTTCAAATATATTGATTTCAATTACAACACAGAATACAAAGCGTACAGTACTCACTTTATATTTATTTTTATTACAAATATTTGCACTGTAAAAAACAAAAGAAATAATATTTTGCAATTCACCTTATATAAGAACTGTAGTGCAATCTCTTTATCACAGAAGTTGAACTTCAAAATGTAGAATTATGGACAAAAAAAACTGCATTCAAAAATAAAACAATGTATAACGTTAAAGCCTACAAGTCTATAAGTCCCACTTCAGCCAATTGCTCAGACAAATAAGTTTGGTTACAATTTTCAGGAGATAATGCTGCCCACTTCTTGTTTACAATGTCACCTGAAAGTGAGAACAGGCATTCTCATGGCACTGTTGTAGCCAGCATCGCAAGATATTTATGTGCCAGATGCACTAAAGATTCATATGTCCCTTCATGCTTCAACCACCATTCCAGAGATGGTGTCCATGCTGATGACAGGTTCTGCTCGATAACGATCCAAAGCAGTGCGGACCGATGTGTGTTCATTTTCATAATCTGAGTCAGATGACACCAGCAGAAGGTTGATTTTCTTTTATGGTCATTTGGGTTCTGTAGTTTCCTCATCAGAGTGTTGCTCTTTTGAGACTTCTGAAGGCATGCTCCACACCTCATCCCTCTCAGATTTTGGACGGCACTTCAGATTCTTAAACCTTGGGTCAAGTGCTGTAGCTATTTTTAGAAATTTCATATTGGTATCTTCTTTGCATTGTGTCAAATCTGCTGTGAAAGTGTTCTTAAAACAAACATGTGCTGGGTCATCATCCAAAACTGCTGTAACATGAACTATATGGCAGAATGTGGGAAAAACAGAACAGGAGACATACCATTCTCCCCCAAGGAGTTCAGTCACAAATGTAATTAATGCATTTTTTTTAATGAGCATCATCAGCATGGAAGCACGTTCTCTGGAATGGTGGCTGAAGCATGGAGAGGCATATGGATGTTTAGATACCTTGCACGTAAATACCTTGCAACGCCAGCTACAGAAGTTTTCCTGTTCTCACTTTCAGGTGACATTGTAAATAAGATGCAGGCAGCATTATCTCTTGTAAATGTAAACAAACTTGTTTGTCTTAGCAATTGGCTGAACAAGAAGTAGGACTGAGTGGATTTGTAGGCTCTAAAGTTTTACATGTTTTGTTTTTGAGTGCAGTTATGTAACCAAAAAAAAATACATTTGTAAGTTACACTTTCATGATAAAGAGATTGCACTACAGTACTTGTATGAGATGAATAGAAAAGTACTGTTTTTTGTTTATCATTTTTACAGTGCAAATATTTGTAATCAATAATAATAATATAAAGTGAGCAGTGTACACTTTGTGTTCTGTGTTGTAATAGAAATATATTTGAAAATGTAGAAAAACATCCAAAAATATTTATTAAGTTTCAGTTGGTATATTGTTTAACAGTGAAATTAATTGCAATTAATTTTTTTACTCACAATTATATTTTTAATTAATCGTGTGAGTTAACTGTGATTAATCGACAGTCCTAGAATAAATACAATGTATCCCATGGCTTCCTAATTCAATACTGGGCTATCACCTGCAAGCTTTCAGATTTATAGACATTAGGATGCTTGGATGAAAGGTTTTATGTAAATCAACATTATTATTACCACTGGAAAAGTACTCTTGGATTATCCAATCCCACCTCATGCATTCCTGCAAATACATAGACAAGTTAAATGATTTGATACAAAAATTCACTGCTATGTATTGTCCAGTAAGACTGTTCCCTGAATTATCTACTTGACAGTGATTTTCATCTGAATTCAATAGGTTGGCTGGATCACAAATACATTTAAATTGGGCCAGATTGTTATTATTCTAGCTGGTGTACATTTGTGATGTGGTGCACACGCCCTGATCTGCAGCCCCCCTCTATTTTATGTGGCTGATAAATGTGTTTTGTTTGATTTCATTACACTGTACAGACATTCATTTCAAGGGTTTGAGTAGGAAGACAATAAAAAAACAAATACACAAAAACCCCCAAAGCATGCACATTAAAGAGACATTATCACCTTTAATCATATGTTAGGCAAAGCAATCAGCTAATCTAGAGCCCTGTGCGGGACTATTTTTTAAAATCCCACTCCCGTCCTGCCCCGCAATACCCATTCCCACCCACATTGTTTCTTGCCTGTTTGTCTCACTCCCACTCACAAAAAAACTTACATCCTGCAAATCCTGCAAGAGAGAGACAGGTTCCTCCATGAGACAAACAAAAACAAAAAGCAAAAAAATGCTCAGTTAATAATTTATATATAGAAATGGAATTTCAGACACAATTTTTATCACTAAAAGAATAAAACAAATCTTGCTTAAACTACGTAAAAAATATTTTAATTCCTGTTATAATAGACATTAAATCTCTTTCTATCCCTCGCTTAATTTTAAGTATGAAAACCTTTATTTAAAAAAATAAAAACTTGCTTTACATTGCTGAAATTCTATTTATGACTAACTGAGGAGAGATTTAATATTTCCCCCCAAATTACTGCAGTCTGTTGGGGTTTTTTTGTCTACCAAATCCCACCTGCAACAAAGTACACTTTAACTGCTCCTGCTATTATGGCAGCAAGTCCTGGAGGACCCATGGGATCCCGGGTCCACTACAGGGCTCCTTAACAACTGAGAAAGAACAAAGGTCCAAAGAGCCAGTAAAGCAACAGAAGTTCCTTCAATATTGACTAGCTAAGGCTTTCGTCCGAAAGTTCTCTATATTATTTTTCTACATAGTGGCTATTACCATGACTCCCTTCCTTCTGCCTTCAGGGCTTTAATAGAATATAGAGTTTCTCCACTACCTCAGCCTGATTGCCCAGGTCATTATATGGGATTTAAACTGATGGAACTCCATTAATTTCAGTTGAGTTCCCTTTTATGCTGACATAAAACTGGCATAATTGAGTGGAGAATCAGGCTCTTTCTGTCCACCTATTTGGTCTCTTCTCTATGGGTTTGATAGAGCTTACTGTGTATTTTAGGAAGATTTAAGGGACAAGAAAATAATACAAGCATCCCCTGGATTTTGCCCTTTTTATATACATTTACCAGCTACCTTTGAAAACCACATCCTGTCTGTGTTCAGGGTCCCTCTATAGCTTTCTAAGACCAGTTTCCCACATCAGCCAGCTGCACTGGGAGACTTTTCTCTATCTAATGGGAATATCTCCAGCAGGAGGGGTCAGAGGCTCTGAACACTTTTCCTGTGTGAAATTAATTGAGCTCCAAGGGTCAGAAGGTTACCAGTAGGCTCATTATGACAAATGATTTCTGTTTGAGTAAAAAGACCTTTGGGGTCATTTCAGAATTCTACCTAAATTTTGTAATTATGTCTGCCTCAGGCCTTAAGCAAACAAAAAGCGCCACAACATGTGGAAGAGAGGCAGTCTGGAGATTAGGGAGTGGAGGAAAACAAAGTGGCTTAGCCCAGTAGAACAGGTTTTTCAGCTGAAGTTGTTTAAAAAGCCTGACCAGCTCAACAGACTTGGAGCCAAGCTTGCAACTGGATGGGGAAAGCGCTCTGTTGTAGTGTGACTTCATATCCCTGGGATGATTACAATGAATGAGAGTGACTTCCAGTTGGGAAAAGCTCAGCAAAATTCCTACTGGGATGCTTTCCCTTGCAAAACCCAGTAGAGATGTGGAACCATCTTATAAGTGGAATTGTTAGTCACCTCATGGGCTAGATTGTGTTTCTTAAGACACAGTCCTGAGTGGGGAGCTGCACTGGAGAAATTGTGGGCCAGATTCTGGCCTCCCACAAGATGGCTTTGTACCACTAGTGAGATCTGTGAAAGAAAAGCACTATGTATGGGCTAAATTAAGCTAATTATCATTTCCTTAAATCCCTCTGCCATCTTTCTGAATAAAGCCTGAGTATTCCATCTTCAGGAAGTAGCAGTGAACATCATCTTGTTTTACAATCAAACATTAAAGAATGTCAAAGTATTTCACTTCTGGATACCTAGGCTCCGATCCTCAGTGGGTGTCAATTAGTGTCACTTCACTGACTTCAAATGCAAGTGAGAAAAGAATAAGGTCCTTCTACCCAATAGTTCAATCCTTAACTGTGTGCAATAAAAACTGTGCACAAGAGAGGTATCCTCAGCTTTCCAATCCTGTGGCTCGTTCTCCACCATTGTTGTTCCTGGCATAGGTTAGCGCAACCTCAGGGCTGCTCTAAAATTACAGGTTTCAGAGTAGCAGCCGCGTTAGTCTGTATTCGCAAAAAGAAAAGGAGTACTTGTGGCACCTTAGAGACTAACAAATTTATTAGAGCATAAGCTTTCGTGTAGCTCACGAAAGCTTATGCTCTAATAAATTTGTTAGTCTCTAAGGTGCCACAAGTACTCCTTTTCTTTTTTCTAAAATTACACTGGTTCATACCAGTCTGCAAAGGGTCAGACATGGATTTACACTTGAACTACGCCTCATTATGCCCTGGCACACTTTGATCCTAGGTATGGGGAGACCTGAAGGAAATGGGAAGTAGATTTTCCCTGAAAATCTCCATTTGAGTTTTGAGCATGAATGATCCTATTTGTTTTTTAAAATCTAATGAGCTCATAGTCCCTGTTAATTAACTTGAATTTAAATATGTATGTACAAGTATACTATTTATTGCTATATTTTTAGATATCTGTGCAATACATTTTAGAAAACACACAGCAAATATGTAACCTTGTTAAAAAACAACAGCTGTGAAACACTTAACTTATCTGAATCAGCAACTTGAATACCACTACACAGTATAAAACCTGGATTTAGCAGTAGTGATGAACAGATGTCTCTCTTCTACCCCTTTGGATATCCCTTTCCACTCCATTTTACTTCCTCCCCCTCCAGCGCCCGACTTCTCCCACCACAGTGAGTTTTTCCAGATAAGACTGAATATAAAACACTGTGATTCTGAATGGGGTACAGATGGAAACAGAAACATATACTCTATCTATAGATAGAAATTTATGCACTCTCACCATCTCTTTTCCCAGGATCAGACCATGTATTTTGGCTTTATGGGGGTAATTAACTTTTGACAGATTAAATATAAAATTAATTAAGATATCGGGCCAGATTCTCACCTGGAATGAATCAGCGTAGATCCATTGGCTATGCTGATTTACTCAGCTGAGAATCTATTCCATCTTTTCTAGACAAATGGAGGCAAACAGCAGAAAGAATTCCTATCACCAGTGCAGATTCACAATACATTTTTGTTGCTTTATTCTTCAATCGTGCAAACATGCTTATGTTTAATACAAGCATTTCCACTGAAGTCAAACGGGCTACTTGTGCTTAAAATTAAGCATGTATGCATTTGCAGGATTGGTGACTTATTTTGCATTGACAGAATACTCTTCTCAGAGATATTTCAGCTCTTTAGCATTTAAATCAGAAATTCTGAATTATTTGCCCTTCCATATTATTGCTTGTTCTTGTACAATTCAGTTTTCATTTCTTTATACTAACGAGGGACCAATATTATAAAACGCAGAAGTTCAAATGAATAAGTCCACAATATTTCAGATATGTTTTCAGATATCTATGTCTAAAAATCAGGCTAGTCATTTCACAAGATCTGGGTATCTTGCATGATTTTCAGTACTTCTTCACTTGATCTTTTGCTATTGTATTTTTTTATCTGATCCTAAATAAATACTAGAAGTGTAGATTTTCATGAAATTTATAAAGCAGCCATGTACATTAAAGGGACACAGTCAGATTAAAAACTACATATTTTAAGAAAATCTTTGCATTTTAGATTATAAAAATTGAAACATTTTAAATGCAATTAATTTTTTCCACTGTTATTGCTATTTTATTTTAATTTACTCAACTTGGACAATTAAAATAGTTCACAGTCAGAGTCACTTTTGCTCTTGCTTATATTCCCTTTCTAGTCAATTTCATTTTCTGGTTCTCTTGCACTAGTGTGGATTGTAAACATGACCTGAGAATATTTTTAAACAACTGTTTCCAATGGAATTTTAAAATCTCAGACACATTGCTCATAATTTTAGGGATTATTATGAAACGTTATTTTTAACAATGTCTGAAGTTTGTGCTAAATTTGACCTGACTTTTTTTTCCTTTTCTTTTATTCTCAGAACGGTTCTGGTTTAAATTCAATTTGAATTTTCAGTTAATATTGGGAGATTTCTTACATCACCCAGATTCATTTAATTTACCTATGTCATTTTTAAAACTGTTGGATAAAGGGTAGAATTACTGCACATACAGTGAATAAACAGCCATTAAGAGAAAGTGCAGTTGGTATCCCAGAGAACTGCTGTGGGTTACACACATCCTTTAAATATAAGTGGGACTTTTTTTCTGTGAATAAAGATGACCTCAGTTGGTTTTGGATTTCACAGGAAATGCACTTGATTTATAGTATCCTTCCTGTGTTGATACATAAAATGATACCCAGATAGGTTGGCTTCATCTTCATTTTTATTATGTTTTATTTAAATTGGATTAATTTTGTTTTGGATTTTCGGATTGGTTGGGAAATTTAGACATAGGTGTACAAGTCCAAGAGAAAGGTTTATGGGATATGATTCAGCCTATTTTCTTCCAAGATTGAGAATGAGGAGGTGGAAAATACTACACAACATTCAGAAAGAGACAGTGTGATCTGGTAGAGCACTGGAAGGGTAGCTAGGAACTCCTGAGTTCTAACCCCATTTTTGGCACAGATTTTATTTGTGGCCTTGCACAAGTCATTTATTCAGAGCTGCACATGTATAATTGCATGTTTTATTTGCCTATGTAATTACTGTGATTGTGCACACAGTTGTGGTAATCACATACACAGACAATCAGTTAGACATCTAATTGGAAGGTGGTAGTTCTGGAACTGCCACCACAGCATCATTCCCAAATATACATTTTGGCTAAGTACCTACAATAATACTTCTTTAATAACTGATGTGTCCTCTGTATTCTGGGAGACTGTATTCTTCTCCAGCAAGGGAATTGATGGTGCTCTAAAGTCTTTTCCATCATTCCCAGGAAGATGCGTCTTCTGGAGGCAGCACTTCAGGGAGTGAATGGAAAAATATGCCCATTTTATGATATGCTGAAGTTGGAAACAAAAGAATTAAGCAGGAAAGCTGTTCAGAAGGAAGCTCTATTAAGAACTCAAGGGAGAAGTTGCTTTCCTGATTACATATAATATGCATTATGTACTCTCTTAGCGTACCCAGGAATTCTAATAAAACTCTCAGGAGGATTATATAGTTCATTGGATCTGAGCCAAACCTGTCACACTTAAAGTTCAGTTCTACTCTGAAAAGTGACTCTTTAGAAGGCATTGATGGGTCTCATGTTAATTGTATCTTAATGGTTCTATATCAAATGTGCTCAGTTTACAGCTAGTAGTTGAGTTTTTGTTTGTTTGTTTGTTGTTTTTCTTTGTTTTGTTTTCCCCTAACTGCTAGTGATGTACACTCAAATTTAGGATTAGCGTGTCAAGCTAAAATTCTTTCCTTCTCGTGTATCATCACCATCAAGAAATGTTCTATATGCAAAATTAAGCCCTTCGTTAGACCTCTGTAACCCCATGACACTCCCATTCAGATCTGTTGCTATAAACAGGTTTGAACAAGTCTAAATGATTGGAACTTAGTGAATAATTCTGTTGCTGATGCACAAGAATAGAATCCAACTCACTGTCTCTTGGCTGTTGTCTTGGCAGAGCAAATGAGTTAAAAACAGTAAAACTTGTTAGTTTTGCAAGGGAAGGGATAAATATTTAAGGGAAGGCTACATCATTCTATAGAGTGATGTAGGATAATTTTAAAAACTTAACAGAATGACTATTAAATTCTATATATAGGCTTTTTTTAGAGTAATATAGAACCTTATTGGTGTAGAACCTGACCCAAAACCCACTGAAGTAAATAGAAAAACTCCAGTTGACTTCAAAGAGCTTTGGTTTAGGCCTTTAGTTCCTATTAAATTCTACAAGACTTTTTTTCCATAAGGAAATGGGTATTGGGAGTTGCCATCTTTTGGAGGACATTGAAAAACAAGATCTAACCACAGGTGGCCACTGATGATCTGATGGCACATTTTGCAGGCATGAAGACATTAACCTTGATGCCCTGACTTAATTCTAATGTGGATATTTACATCCTTCCGCCCTGAATTCACCCTTCAGTTGGATACTGTAGTCTTCCTTCCCCATCTTAAACTGTTGTTCAGTGTTGCTGTGCCAACCGTCAAAAGTAACAGCACTTCAGTGACAGGTAAAAGATCAGGTAAGCAAAATGATTTAAAGTTTAAAAAAAAAAGAAATGATTCCTCATCTTCACCTCCTCTTTATATTCTAACTGCCCCAGCTGGAAACCTTCTAGGCCTTTTTAAAACAGGATTAAAAAGGCAGTTTTCTGCATTAGCACAGCTCAAAAGGATAACCTCAGCTCTTTTCTCTGCCAGCCAGCTTTCTAATCCCGAATCACATGTCACTTCAAATTATGAATATGATTTTCATGTCCCCCTCGGGCCTAAACTTCACCCAAGTAAATCCTCTAATTCAGCAGCTGGAGAAACGTGTCAAAAGCAGTGATCTTCAAGCACCAAGAGTGCTCTGGGAGAGATCAAACTGTTTCAGCCTGAACTCTGAGTGCCAGGCCTCTTTCTCCCTCTTGCTTATCGCTGTTGACACCCCTTCAGCCCCACAGTCAGAAAGAGGAGGGGGCAGGAGGGAAGTTTCTTCCTAGTTCTAAATATGTCTGGGCTTTGATTGTCTCTTCATTTCTGGAGCAGTGGGGGAGAACAAAGACACATGCATTGAACTGATTCCATGGCACTGAGAAATGAAACAATCTGACAAGCTACTGCTTTCTTTCATCTCTTATTACAATGCTCTAAGGCTATGTTCAACCACTCAGATGATTGGCTCAGACTACAGGCATTCAGCCAATCAGGTTGCTGGATTGGGGACACATTCTGTTTTGAGCAGAGGACTCTTTATGGTGTGCACTAATTACATAACTTTTCAACCTTTAAAGCGCTTTACATATATTACCCCTCACAATACCCAGGCAACATGGAGGAACTAGAGCTACTGGTGCAGGAAGTGAAACCAGATATTATAGGGATAACAGAAACATGTTGGAATAGTAGTCATGACTGGACTACAGGTATTGAAGGGTATGTGCTGTTTAGGAAAGACAGAAACAAAGGTAAAGGGGGTGGAGTAGCATTGTATATCAACGATGAGTTAGAATGTAAAGAAATAAGAAGTGATGCAATGGATAAGACAGAGTCCGTCTGGGCAAAAATTACATTGGGGAAGAAAACTAGTAAAGCCTCTCCTACGATAGTGCTTGGGGTGTGCTATAGACCTCCGGGATCTAATTTGGATATGGATAGAGCCCTTTTTAATGTCTTTAATAAAGTAAATACTAATGGAAACTGCGTGATCATGGGAGACTTTAACTTCCCAGATATAGACTGGAGGACCAGTGCTAGTAATAATAATAGGGCTCAGATTTTCCTAGATGCGATAGCTGATGGATTCCTTCATCAAGTAGTTGCTGAACCGACTAGAGGGGATGCCATTTTAGATTTAATTTTGGTGAGTAGCGAGGACCTCATAGAAGAAATGGTTGTAGGGGACAATCTTGGCTCAAGTGATCATGAGCTAATTCAGTTCAAACTAAATGGAAGGATTAACAAAAATAAATCTGCAACTAGGGTTTTTGATTTCAAAAGGGTTGACTTTCAAAAATTAAGGAAATTAGTTAGGGAAGTGGATTGGACTGAAGAACTTATGGATCTAAAGGTAGTTGAGGCCTGGGATTACTTTAAATCAAAACTGCAGAAGCTATCGAAGTCTGTATCCCAAGAAAGGGGAAAAAATTCATAGGAAGGAGTTGTAGACCAAGCTGGATGAGCAAGCATCTTAGAGAGGTGATTATGAAGAAGCAGAAAGCATACAGGGAGTGGAAGATGGGAGGGATCAGCAAGGAAAGCTACCTAATTGAGGTCAGAAGATGTAGGGATAAAGTCAGAGAGGCTAAAAGTCGAGTAGAGTTGGACCTTGCAAAGGGAATTAAAACCAATAGTAAAAGGTTCTATAGCCATATAAATAAGAAGAAAACTAAGAAGGAAGAAGTGGGGCCGCTTAACACTGAGGATGGAGCGGAGGTTAAAGATAATCTAGGCATGGCCCAATATCTAAACAAATACTTTGCCTCAGTCTTTAATAAGGCTAAAGAGGATCTTGGGGATAATGGTAGCATGACAAATGGGAAGGAGGATATAGAGGTAGATATTACCATATCAGAGGTAGAAGCGAAACTGAAACAGCTTAATGGGACTAAATCGGGGGGCCCAGGTAATCTTCATCCAAGAATATTAAAGGAATTGGCACCTGAAATTGCAAGCCCATTAGCAAGAATTTTTAATGAATCTGTAAACTCAGGAATAGTACCGAATGATTGGAGAATTGCTAATATAGTTCCTATTTTTAAGAAAGGAAAAAAAAGTGATCCGGGTAACTACAGGCCAGTTAGTTTGACATCTGTAGTATGCAAGGTCCTGGAAAAAATTTTGAAGGAGAAATTAGTTAAGGACATTGAAGTCAATGGTAAATGGGACAAAATACAACATGGTTTTACAAAAGGTCGATCGTGCCAAACCAACCTAATCTCCTTTTTTGAAAAAGTAACAGATTTTTTAGATAAAGGAAATGCAGTGGATCTAATTTACCTAGATTTCAGTAAGGCATTTGATACCGTGCCACATGGGGAATTATTAGTTAAATTGGAGAAGATGGGGATCAATATGAACATCAGAAGGTGGATAAGGAATTGGTTAAAGGGGAGACTGCAACGGGTCCTACTGAAAGGCGAACTGTCAGGTTGGAGGGAGGTTACCAGTGGAGTTCCTCAGGGATCGGTTTTGGGACCAATCTTATTTAATCTTTTTGTTACTGACCTTGGCACAAAAAGTGGGAGTGTGCTAATAAAGTTTGCAGATGATACAAAGCTGGGAGGTATTGCCAATTCGGAGAAGGATCGGGATATTATACAGGAGGATCTGGATGACCTTGTAAACTGGAGTAATAGTAATAGGATGAAATTTAATAGTGAGAAGTGTAAGGTTATGCATTTAGGGATTAATAACAAGAATTTTAGTTATAAGTTGGGGACGCATCAATTAGAAGTAACGGAAGAGGAGAAGGACCTTGGAGTATTGGTTGATCATAGGATGACTATGAGCTGCCAATGTGATATGGCTGTGAAAAAAGCTAATGCGGTTTTGGGATGCATCAGGAGAGGCATTTCCAGTAGGGATAAGGAGGTTTTAGTACCGTTATACAAGGCACTGGTGAGACCTCACCTAGAATACTGTGTGCAGTTCTGGTCTCCCATGTTTAAAAAGGATGAATTCAAACTGGAGCAGGTACAGAGAAGGGCTACTAGGATGATCCGAGGAATGGAAAACTTGTCTTATGAAAGGAGACTTAAGGAGCTTGGCTTGTTTAGCCTAACTAAAAGAAGGTTGAGGGGAGATATGATTGCTCTCTATAAATATATCAGAGGGATAAATATAGGAGAGGGAGAGGAATTATTTAAGCTCAGCACCAATGTGGACACAAGAACAAATGGGTATAAACTGACCACCAGGAAGTTTAGACTTGAAATCAGACGAAGGTTTTTAACCATCAGAGGAGTGAAGTTTTGGAATAACCTTCCAAGGGAAGCAGTGGGGGCAAAAGATCTATCTGGTTTTAAGATTCTACTCGATAAGTTTATGGAGGAGATGGTATGATGGGATAATGGGATTTTGGTAAGTAATTGATCTTTAAATATTCAGGGTAAATAGGCCAAATCCCCTGAGATGGGATATTAGATGGATGGGATCTGATTTACTATAGAAAACTGTTTCCTGGGTATCTGGCTGGTGAATCTTGCCCATGTGCTCAGGGTTTGGCTGATTGCCATGTTTGGGGTCGGGAGGGAGTTTTCCTCCAGGGCAGATTGGAGAGGCCCTGGAGGTTTTTTTTGCCTTCCTCTGTAGCATGGGGCATGGTTGACTGGAGGGAGGCTTCTCTGCTCCTTGAAGTTTTGAACCATGATTTGAGGACTTCAATAGCTCAGACATGGGTGAGGTTTTTCATAGGAGTGGTGGGTGACATTCTGTGGCCTGCGTTGTGCAGGAGGTCGGACTAGATGATCAGAGTGGTCCCTTCTGACCTTAGTATCTATGAATCTATGAATCTAAACGTAAGTATGAAGCATCATCCCCATTTTACAGACTGGGAAGTAGGATGGAGTTTAAGTGACTTGGCCAAGGCTACTGAGGAAAGTCAGTATCAGATCTGGGATTAGCATTCAAGAATTCCTGACTCTCTGTTTTGTATATATTTACACTTCAGGAGCCTTAAAAACATCTATTATTGGCACTTTATGAGAAGTTTTAATTCTGGGTCTTTTAAGGTGAGCAATTTTGGGTGTCATCTTACTTCAGCAACGTGTGCTGTACCAAACCTTGTGATAGGCAGACAGATCTTAGTGGTTCTGTAGCCTGATGCCTGAACTCTGCGCAAACAACAATAGCAATGGGATAGCAAGCCAGCCACAAAGGATTTGCATGCTTATTTTAGTTGGGATCGGTGCTTGCAATGCAGTTGCTTCTCTGAACCAGAAGTTCAGACCTCTTTGGTTGAGAAACCAGACTGCATAACCCATGAGAACTTCTTGCTTTTGGATCAGTCAGAAACACCACAAGGAAAACCTCTTAAAGGTCCACAAATTTGTTTTCCAGCTGACTGAATGGTTTCAGTCCTGGGAAAGACTGAGCTTTGGTTTAACTCTGGACGTAAAATGTATGTCAGTTGTAACATAACTATTAATTATCGTCGTCATTACTACATTTATTTCCAAGGTGCACGACTACATACCTTAAAAAGTTTATGACACCCCTCAACATAGAGGATCAAAGTTTCCCTCTCTCCCAGGTTAAAACCACTGAAGAGGAATCAAATCTGAAACTGGTTACCTACTCCTATGCCTTAGAATGAATTATATGCATGGGATCAAATTTTCCATAGAGCTGAATGCCAGATTCACAAGTGCTCAGAACCCAGAATTGGGGCCAGATTTTCAAAGGAGATCAGCTCCCATTTAGACAGCCAAATAAGGGCCAGATGTTCACAGCTGCTCAGCACCCAATGTTTTGGGCTCTTTGGATTATCTGGCCACTTATTTGCCCAAGTGGGAATGGAGAAACTCTGAAAATCTGACCCTTATTGTCAGTGCTGAGGTCTTTGGAAAATTCTGGCCATATTGGGTGAAGTTCATTCCAGTGCAGGGGCTTAAATGAGTCATAGGTCTTGTGCTGGTCCTCTGTACATTGGTGATTTCCTAGAGCAAATATAGCTTCCTAATAAGGGTATATTTCTAGAGCAAATATAGCTTCCTAATAAGGGCTTGTCTACATGAACATTACATTTTATTCTCACCCTGCTGACATTTATTAACAATTTTAATGGCTGCCACGTTCCAGTGCAGAGGTGGCACCATTTTGGTGACAGGTAATGAGAAGTGATCCCTATGTACAGAGTTTGTAATTTCTTAAAAGTGCTTTGAGGCTTGCAACAGATAATACACATCAATCTTTAGCCTAACAATGAATGCAAGTAATAATGGCTCCGGTGCTCTCTTGCAGTTACTTCATGAATCCCTCCCTCAAATGCTTGTAGAACTGAACTTCCAAAACATTGGGCTTTTTTCTCCTCCCACTGGATGATGGAATTGTTTCGTTTTTCTTTTGGCTAAAGACTTTGTGAACATTTCTAAAAGAAACACTGAGGGCCTGATCCCTTGGTCTATGCAAAGTCAATACTCTCAGGTCTAGTTCTCCATGGTCACTACAACTTCTGTAACCATTCACACTACTGCAGAGTGATGTAAAATGGCATTGTTGTGATTCGGCAGCATTTTTACACCATTTTGCACTGGTGTGGCTCACTACTTTAGGTGTAGGGCAATGGAGAATCAGTTCTTCAGTCCTTACCCAGATCTTGATCCTGCTAGTCCTAGATAGTGCTCAGAAAGGGATAATGCTGTATTACAACACAAGTGATGATGAAGGCCACATGCACATGCAAATAGGACAAAATAGTTGGTGCAGTTCAGTTGTGATAAGTCCCAGGACTCCTGTGTACCTGATTCTTTTGCCTCAAGAGCACAGGATAAAAAAAGCAGTGGGGCATGTTTGCAAGCTTGGGATGTGTGAGAAGACAGTCTCAAGCTTGAGATTGTGTTAATGAAACACTTAGCCCATGTGGGCACAGATTTTTAAAGGAATTTAGACATTGCTGCACTCAGTTTAGCAACACCTAACTGAATTAGGAGCCTAAATCTTATTTTCAAAAAGGATTTAGGCACTTAGAAGCCAAAATCCCATTGGCAGTCAACAGGATTTAGACTCAAAAGTACCTAAATCACTTTTGAAAATGTGACTTGGGATCCTAAATCTGTTAAGCATTGAAATGCTGAGTGCAGCAACACCTAAATACCTTTAAAAATCTGGACTGTGGTCCCCACTCAGGCCTCCTTCCTTCACCTAGGTTGGTGAAATTTTACCATAAGCAAAAAAAAAAGGTGAATTTTCTAAAATTGTGTATTGTGTTTTTATAAATAACCTCTGTTAAAATATTTTAAAACCCACAAATCTCTTAATTTACTAGTACCATGGCCTAGCATCTTTCTACTCCATTACAGTAAGTACAATTATCTTTTCTTAAAGTTCTGGACCAAATCCAGATTCTGTTTATTATGATTAAGGGCTGTTCTTCTCTATTTTGTCATCTGTTGTCTGCAAGTTGTGCTTGGGCGGCTTACTCGTTATTAAAGTCCAGGTTCAGTTAGGTAAGTTTGGCACAGCCAGTTTTGGATTCCTGCCTGAACCACTTGCCCGGTCCTAATGGAAAAACATAGAACTAGAGGAATGGCGAGGGGTACAGCAGCTATTTAACTATACCAGGGATGGTACTCCATCACCAAGGTGATCCACAGGATGAAATTCACCCCTGTGCAGAAAGCCAGCACAAAGCCTATGCACCATTCAACTCCCACACTGGCCCTACTTTGAGGGGTCTCTGCACATGAGCAAATTTCCAATAGAAGAAAGGGCCAGAAATAGGACGGATGATGGACAGAATGGGAGACGACACGCAACTGGAGGTAGGTGGTGAGTAGTTACCCAGAGCCTCTGGAGATCGTGAGAATAAAGTCTCACTCTGGCTCTCAGGCCTAAGTGGTATCTTTTCCTGAGACATCAAAACACAAGTGTTTATTGTTTTATTTAAAAGAAAAAGACCAACACCAACAGAAAGCAGAGAGTGGTTTTGCTATGTTATTTGTATAATGGCTTTACACTCAATGTGGTATTAGCATCACTATATACTATGCTAGCCTCACATTAAACAGATGGCTGGGGAATTATGACATCTGAAAAACCCGTAGCATCCTTCACTTTTAGCTGGAAGTTAATAATACAGGTGGCACTGTGTGGAGGGAAGAGGCTTTGGCACAGCTCGGGGATTGAACTAGTCCACAGGGTACAATTCCCAGTTCAATTGTACTCCTCTCCTCCCGCTTACCACACAGACATCTGTTGTTATTAAAAGCCATTAAAAGCACTATTTTCAGAGCTCGCTCTCCAACACTGACTGTGTAGCCATATGTGGTAAAATAGCGTTACATTAAAAAAAATAAAACCCAGCCTGCTTATTGAAGATCAGCAATTTTATTTTTTATCGGTATCCTTTTTCTGCTTCATCCTCAGAACTGCTCACATAGCCTCAAACTATTTCACTAGATGTGAGTCCAGATTCTTTAAGATGGCTTGCCCATTCAGTTCCTTAGACATCTAGGGGACTTACGGCTGGAGCCATCCCAGATCTACATATCTCCCTCCCTCTCTACCTACCTATAGAGTATGGGCCAGATTCTTCACTCTGCTACTCCCAATACACTCCCGCAGGGTAATGTGGTCAGTTTCTGTTCAGAAATGTCTAATAGGGAATTTTTCCTGCTTAGGAAAATACCTTTTCTGGCATGAAGCTGCTGGAGGTAACATAGCCACCTCATGGACCACAGACACCCAATCCCCAGCATGTCAGGGGAGTGAGTGGAATAGGGGCATGACGGAATTGAGATGATTTTTCACTAACATAAGGTCACTTAGGGACCTTGCATCAGTGGTGTAAATTAAAGCCACAGAGAAGCAGGGTTGGGCATTGGTGCAGGATCCAGAAGCCATAACTAACTCCTTGCTGGATCCCCTCTTCCCTGCATCAGAAAACTGAGTGTCCAAATCAAGGAGAAGGATGGATAGTGGCAAAAAAGAATAAAAAGAAAAAGGAAGATGACAGGGACAGGAGAGATCAGTCTAGAAATGAGGTCAAACTAAACTCCTGGTTGAAATCCTTGGTCCAGTGGATTGTGATTCAAGTTTATTGCTCAAATCCCTTTGTAAGGGGTTATGAAACCACTCACCAAACCTGAACCCACCCTGAAATTTGGGATAGTTCAGATTCAGATTTTTATTTCAACCCCCTGACCTGAAAGTATTTAGATCAGAAAGGGGAGGAGGTATTTTGCTTGGGTTAGATACAGAGCTTAACATCCTGGTTTTCCCTTCCCTAGAATAAACTAGAATGGTGAAGGAGAGAGAGAGAGAGAAAAAAAAGAGAACTATGGGAAAGGTAAAAGGACAAGAAAAGAAATTTAAACTCTTTGGGGGGCAGGAACCATCTTTTGTTATGCATTTGTACAGCAACTAGCATAATAGGATTCTGGTCCATGGCTGGAGTTTCTAGACACTAGCACAGTACAAACACTACTGCTAATAATCTCTCTGTTTCTCTTGCATATAGAACTACTACTAACAGATATAATGGAAAGAGAAATTAAAGATACCAGAGAGGTGGGGCTCAATTCCACTTGTATCTGGAATGACGCCTTTGAAATCAATGGACTTAACTCCTGATCAATGGCACTCACAGCTGTATGCACGTTATGCATATCATTGGCAGCGCTGCCCGGGGTGGGGATGAGAGAGGGAGGGAAAGGGACAGTTTTCCCCAGGCTCACCCCAAGAGGGCCCCCAAATCTGGTGCCGTGACAATGCCACTCACTGAAATTTGGCCTGGCAGATCCTCTATATGACAGAGGGTCAAACCTGAGTGGCACCATGCTAAGTTAAAGTGAGCGTTGTTCAGTTGTCCACAACCTGTGAATCATTTCAGGGATCTCCCCTGCTCCTGATTCACACTCATGTAACCGAGACCAAAATCTGGCCTGCTGTGTTTGTTGGATGGGGGAATCAGCCCATTGACTTAACCATGATGTCACATGATGCTATGCAGGAAAGCCAAGGAGCTTACTTTCTGAAACAATGAACCTAGGCCTGTGGAAGTGATGCCCCCAGGCTTTAGTGGACTAATGGGAAATATAAACCATCTATTTTCTAATGCTTCCTCCTGAGTGACTGGCAAAGAGGAGTTACCGTGGGCATTGGGAGGGGAGACAGGAGAAAGGGTCTTGGATTTTTGTTCACTGTGTGATTGAAGAAAGTTGAATCTACAGCTCAACCATCCACATTTCAGGGGCACAGGGAGAACAAAGATTTGCTAATGCATTAAGAAATCTCCTTCACTGCCGACAGGATGTATATAACAGGAAGGATGTGGATATTGGATAACCCATCTCAAGAATTCTCCATCAGTAAGGAAATGGAGGTACTGGAATGTGGTTTGGTTCACACGCTGCTCTTATGAAAAGCCATTCAGCAATAAGGTGAGACACTGCTATTCCACTTGCTAAAAGGAAATTCTCTTTCATTCTCTTTATCTTCCCCATCCACCTGTTAATTTCACCATCTACTGCTGTTTAGTTAGAAAATTAATTTTGTTTCATTCTTGGTTTGCTCACTCAGTCACAGACCTAGGGTCATCTAAACTCTCCACTGCATGGCACCAAAGGGGTGCCGCTTGAGCTAATACCAGCTACATTCAGCTGTCACTCAAGGAAAGGGGAGCAGAGCCAAAAAGTCATAATATTTTTCCACCCTCCTTCTCCCAATCCCATAGCTGCTTCACTGTGTGAATGCCATATGACTGGTGCCATGCAGATGTTGGGGGAAACTAGCCAGGGGCAGGTGACAGCTACCGTTTGTAGAAGTGTCCCCTGATGACAACTTCAGAAACATATCTCTTTTAAAATGAAAGCAGAGATCCTCATGTAATCATTTGATTCCAGAAACTGGAGCTTTAAGAAAGCCCCCCCCCCACCAAATATCATGAGACTTGCAAAAAGACAGCAAGAGTTGGCTGCACTATACACTGCATATTACTTAAGGGGTTGGAAAACTGAATTGTACATTAGTCAGTTTCAAAATCTTCACAGTGATTATGTCCCTATGAATTCTCACAATGACATGTTCACTATCAGTCCATAGAGTACAAAAACAACATAATAAAATGGTGAGTATATTTGAATGAATGAAGACATTTGAGGAAAAGGCTGTTTATGTATATTGCACAAGTAGAAAAAGCAGCTAAACTCACAGAGCAACTTATTTGCTGTGAATTATTCATTCAGCTGCAATGAGAGGTTTGAAATTTTTTAATACACACAGACTCACTTCTGGAAGTGTTGTTGTTTTTATTTTGGAAGTGGGGGAACCAAATGAGGCTAACGTTGCTGCTGACTCTCCGTTTCTCATAGCCGATCAATTAGATTTTGCTTTTTATCTGGCCTTTTGTATTTTTATATTGTTAATGAAATAAATAGATGAATTAATAAAAAGAAATAATTTACAGTGATAACATCTTCATCCCAAGGCACATGACAAACTATTTCTATTAGAACCACATTCATCTAAATCAAATGGGGTACAGAGAACATTGTTGTCTGAATAAATTCTAAGAGAGAATTGTTCTCATGTAAGTGACTCACTTTGTGAGACAAAATCCTGACCCTGCAAGATGCCCTGCCCAGGGGCAGCTCTGTATCCGACAAAACCCCCATAATGACAGTGGGTCTAAATTAAGTCACAGACCCTACTTTGGGGAAAAGGAGAATTTTAGATAATGTGGGTTGTACATTCAATTGTGAGCTCTTTGCTGTGGGAATGATTTTTTTCTTCTGTGTTTGTACAACACCTAGCACAATGAGGACCTGGCCCGTGACTAAGAGTCCTCGGCAATACCACAATACAAATAATAATAATACCCGGAAATGAAATGCACTCACCTTTGGGGAGCTGTTTAAAAACATGCAACAACACTTCAAAGTATTTTAGGATTAGAAATAAAGAAGATCATATCCAGAAGAAACTGCATTTTAGGTATGCAGGAAATAGTTACTCAAATCAGAATCACAGGTTTCAGAGTAGCAGCCGTGTTAGTCTGTATTCGCAAAAAGAAAAGGAGTACTTGTGGCACCTTAGAGACTAACAAATTTATTAGAGCATAAGCTTTCGTGAGCTACAGCTCACTAATGCATCCGATGAAGTGAGCTGTAGCTCACGAAAGCTTATGCTCTAATAAATTTGTTAGTCTCTAAGGTGCCACAAGTACTCCTTCAAATCAGAATTTAACCAGGGCATTGGGGCTAATCCCCTCCACTCTTAAGAACAGGCCATTAAAACTCTTACATCTCTAAGTTTTATTACATCTTACCAGAAAAGTCCTAAGTTTAGATTTGACCTCCAAAGCATCTTACAAACAGAGGTGGAAACTCAAGAAGCATTAAGATGTAGCCTTCCGCAGGAAAAAGCTTCCCCTTCATTAATGATTCCTATTCTAGATATTTGTTGCATCCTCTTTTCCTTAACAAAGTCTCACATTGTCATCCAGCCCTCTTAAATGTACACTGTGTGCCCATTATCAAAAATATCATTTTCAGCTTCACTGAACACGTGTAATGTAAAAAAACCCCCAACAACAAAGAAAAAGATTATAAACCCAGATTGTATTGGTGTCATTATCCTCCCTAGAACAGCTTTTTGTAAAAGGATATTTTTAATTTTTGTTAAAGTTGTAAATCTAAACACACAAATTGTCACTGATTAGATTAATAATTAAACAATTGAAAGCTGACACTGGATGACTGCCCCCTCTCCAGACTTGCTTTTAATAAAGACAGAGTTAAAATGGATAAAGGGAAATTTCAGGTGTCATTTCCAGATCCATTTTTAGGGCCTTGCTAATAATTCTACACATCAATGGGAAATCATTTGCAGGAAATTGGAGATGAGAACAAAACAAGAGTCTGTGCCATTTTCTTTGTTGATGCATGAGGATAAACCTACACCAAAAATATCCAGCCCACAGATCATCATCATCTCTCTCTCACTCCTTGCTCTTTATTTCTTTTTACCTTTTTTTAATTTTTAAGTGAACTTTGGGCCTGATCCTGCTCTCCTTCAGGTCAATAACCAAACTCCCATTGACTTGGATTAGCCCCTTAGTGCTAGACTGCAACCCTGGAAAATGAAATCCTCCAATTACTGAACAGTTACATCACAGAAAGCTTCCCCCTCTTTCTTTGTCTCTCTGTATCCCATGTGTTTCAACCCTGACCTGACCTCCAGCGGACTTCTTAGCCTTAGGGCTGCTGATGCTGCCAACAGGGTGGCCAGTTAACCAGTTATTGGTGTTTGACCTGTCCACTAGGAACTGAACCGAGAAATAACTTGGATCACATTCAGGCACCCAACACCCGTCAGACTTTAACAACGTTCAGTCACTAACCCCTTGAGTAGATGTTCATTTCTATGAAACACATAAGGTCAATCCATGGAACAAACCAGCAGAATGAAAATGCTGTGTGTCCAAGGGCAGAAAGTCTGCAGAAAGAAGGATTGTATCTGTGCACAGCACTCATGGCCTTCACTTGGTCAGGGGACCTAGAGCAAGCCAGCACAGGCCCACAGATGAATGGGGCCATCTAGCAGGGACAGGGCAGTCAGCTCTTCTCAAGAGGAAATGTGGCCTGAGCTTCAAGCTGCCTTCTCAATGGGATGAATCCCCTCCTTGTGGTGCAGCTACCATCAGGGGTGTGCATGGGGGAGGGATGTGATTGGCACTTCTTTGCTAGTGGGAGTGAATTGGGTGAGCCAGTTATAAATGAAAAGTATTCCCCTGGATTGGATGCTATTTTACATATCTCCAACTCACACCATACTGCTGGATTTCTCTCCGTCTCCGTTCTCAGAATCTATTCTTTACTATATTTTTGTTAGAATATGCTTGATTCAAGACTCGTTTTTCAAAGGAAACCTTAGTCCGATCTGTTACAAGAGTGGTAATAGGAAGAGCTCTTATTAAGTCAGGCGGAGAGGCAGGAGTGTCTTGTGTACATGGCTGAATTGCTATTTAAGGAGCTCAAGGCCCTGTTTAGTTTTCAGCTGAGGGGTGGACATATCATAAAACACAATAGTAAGTCCATCCATGGCTTACTGAGATCTGCCAAGTGGCAACAGGGATACCTGGCAGCAGGTTAACAGGCAGGACATTTCTTCATGGGGTGGGGGCTAAAATAACAAATGTGTGCCTGCAGAACAGTGACTCACCAGTCACTACAGTGTGATAAATCAGGATCTCCTCATCTGGCATCCCCTATCGATAGCCACTCGTCCCTACAGTGGTCTGCTTCTTCTTGTGACTTAGATCTCCAGCCAGGTCGCTATGAAGTCTCACCCCTTCCAGGATATCAGTGTCCCATACAAAGTGTCCCACGCAGCTGCAGTCATCAGCACAGCATTTTCTGCCCCACTTGACCTCCTCTGTAGTCCCATTCATCTCTCAGAGTAGCAGGTTCCCAGGCTTCCCCCCAGCATTTCCCAACACAATGTGGAAACCCTCCAACAAAGCAAACCCAACTACAGCAACCTCCACCCACCTGGACTTGAGCTTTTAGTCCTGCTGGTTTCTCCACAGCTCCCTATTGCAGAATACAGACTCCCAGGACTACCTCCCTGGAGCCTTGCCCCTTTCCCAGAGTCTATCACCAGGAATAGCCCCGTTACATCAGCTTCCCAATGGTTTCTTTCCCAGAGAGAAGGAACGCTAATCCTCTGTGTCCTGGGCTCCTTTCTGGAATTTCCCCTGTAGTTTTCATTTCTTTCCTTTATGAAGAAGACTCAGCTTCTCCCCAGCAGGTCTGGTAACAAATCAAGCTTGAAACATCCTCCAGGTGCAGCCATGGGAGACAGCTGAGCTCTGTCTCCTGTTAACCCTTTGTTCATTTGTGTGGGGTTTACACCCCATCACAACTTTTAGTTTTGGCATTTCTTTCAATTTATAAAAGTTTCCTTGTCTTTGTCATTAGTGTTTATAATTATCATGGTGTCATAGTGTGTGTGGCATTCTACAGACAAGCAAATGATAGCTCCCAGCCCTGAGGAGTTTATAACTCTAGGGACCAATTGTAACTTTATAATCTGACCTGAGTAAAGGGTGGCACAGAGCTGCACTGCCCTAGGAGACGAACAGGGCATGAACTGTGACTCAGAATCACAATTAATTATTTGGTTGCTCTTTTCCTCCAGGAGGAAGTAATCTGTGCCAGCATTTGTCCAGGAACAGATTGCTTCTCCTTCTATGCTGGCTAGTCTTGGCTACCTGCTGCATTGGGAGTGAGGAAGCAGAGTCAAGGTGCAGCCCATTCCCCACCCACCTGCACAAAGGAGCTAGTAATAATTGCTCAATACCTATACATACATCAGTGGAGCTGAGCACAATATTTCAGCCAAACATTTTTTCTGGCAAAAAAAAAAAAAATAAATGCAGATTCAGTGACATCAAAACATTGTGTGAGTTTTGCTGAATTGTTTGGGTTGAAACCCCCCCCCATTCTGAAAAAGCCCAAATATTTTGTTTCAACATTTTTGAAAGGAAGCATTTGGGTTTTTCCCTTTGAAACAAGACTTTTTGAAATGTCTTTCAATGTATCCATTTTCTTTCAAAAACCCTTGACCTCAAAATATAACATTTCATTTCAGCTCAGACAAAATGTTTGGCTTGACCCAGAAGGAATTTTTTTAAATCGACATTTTGAATCATCAGGAATATTTGCCTTAGCATCAACCAATTTTTCAGAATTACCAGTGAACTGAAAAACTATTATTCGTCCCCCTCTCTATGTAAATAGTAGTTAATGGACAAGGTGCTAGGTGATGGTACACTTGACTATCTAGCATAGTTCTTTGAGTTTGTACGACCAATAAAACTTTTTGTTGTGTCCAGCAAACTGTTTCCTTGTGCAGCTCTTTACATCAGCTATTAATAGAAGTAGCCTCATCATGCCTGCTCTGTCCTTGATGTGTGATCGAGGTCAAGGTGAAAGTGTGCTTTTCACACTCTTACTCACCTATGGGGGTGCATTGGGCAAGCAGCAGTCTTTCCCTTAAGAAGATTTAACACAGCCGGGGATGAGGATATAGCAAGGTAGGGGCATGAGATGCTGTCTGGGAAGACAAGGGTTAGAGATGTAAAAGCTCACAAGGGAACCTTAATTCTATATCCAAATCATGGCAGTTCCTCTAGATACTTTTGTTAAAGACATTCATCGCCTGTATTAGAGTTTGTGGATGCAGTTGCCTAGGATGAATGAGTTCAGTTCTCAAATTATCATTCAACATGAGACGATGGCCCACAGAGCCCGAACAACAAGTTTTTTCATCACCCACAAAATATGTCCCCCCGCTCCCAAAAGAGAAAGGAATCATACCCAAACTCTCAGCTTCTGAACTTTTTACACAAAATGTCTTTCCAGGCAGGAAGCTTGATTTGCTTGCATGTTGGTGCTTGGTTAGCCAAACACCCTGTTTTCACTAACCCCTGCTGGTTTTTGATCAAACTCTTCTGTGGCTTTGCATCACTTAAGGTCTTTTTGAGTCACAGTCTTTTAACAAAGGCCTATATTGGAGAGAGTCAAGCCATGATGGGAAGTGGAGCGGATGTACGCTACATAGCACCATATCCAGGGCAAAGTCGGGTGGGAACTCTTGCTGTGAGGTTTGTGTTTTTCCATGGTATTTGTTTAGTTTACTGATTTCTTCCCTTTTGCTGTGCACTGCCCCGAAAGCCTTTGTTTGCTAGGGTTTAATTCTAACCATGCTGGCTTAGAGTGGGTCTCTTCTAATTTATAAAGGGACAGCTAAATTGAAGAGTGGATTAGGTTGGAGAAATGACTGTACTAATGACATTCTGCTGTTCAACATCTAGGGATGGATTACATTTACACTTATTGTAAGGCCCCTATACACTGCCAGAGTGGTGTAAAGTATCCTTAGTCTCCATCAACATCTTTCCAGATCAAGTTTGCTCAAAAACAAGATAATTCCAGCAGCCAGCCCTGAAAACTCAACCCACGGTCCTGAAATTGAGCTGTGTTCTCTGCTTTCGGTATCTTGCCTAGCAACCATTGATGATGCATGCAGCAGCATAGACTATGAATAACTTTGTGAGCGTTCCAAGGCAAGGCACCTTTGTTTTAAGAAATGGGCCAGATCCTCAGCTGATATAAATAAAGGGCTCCAATGAAGTGATTGATGTCAATGGAGCTACACTGATTTACATCAGTTGAGGATTTCACCCAATAATAGTGACAACCAGTAACTATACTGACAATGCAGCACAGATAGGAGTGCAAATTAGGGATGGACAAAATAGCCTAGAGAAAAGCAGAAACAATCTTAGACCTCAATACTCACCAAACCCAAAAAGCAGGAATATGATTAGTGGTAAGGAGTCAGTCTCTGACCTGAGGAGGAATGGGATAAGTCACACTTGTGAATTTAGGTTTCATGGGCCAAAATTTCAGCTCATCTAACAGAGTTTCTACACCCCCAAAACTGGGTGCAAAATTACTGTTGACATTTCACTGTTGACCCAGAATTATCTGTGCTAGCACTGTCAGCCACTTGGACATCAAAGGATTTGACTCCACCCATAAAATATGCTAATCAGAAAACTCTCTAAGGCAGTGGGGCCACATTTTCCACAGGGCTCAGGACCAGATTTTCAAGGGCCCAGCACCCACAACTAAGGGCAGATTTTCTATGGCGTTCAGGCCCAGCAGCTCACATTGTGATGCTCATGGACAGATTTTCAAGAGCTCAGCATCCAGCAGTCTGAGCTGTTTTGAAAATTCTGGCCATAGGGTGTTTTCTGAGCCCACTGCCATAGGAAAAAGGTGAGGCAGGAGTGGCCATATGTTATGCTCAAAGCCAGTTAAGATTTCTTCGTGAGAGAGACTATCTGGTGAAATTTGAGTGGAGTCTTTACTGAGAGGGTTGTTTTGTTTCTGTTTTACAATCTCCCAGATTTATTCACAATCCTTTCAAGTTCTCTCATTCCTGGTTTAAAAGGCTGAAATTTTCTGTATTACAGCCACAATATCACAGCCTTGTTGTCAAAGTCCAGGCAGCTCAGAGCTGCAATTTATTTAAACCTAGCCTGAAGTGAACCAGTTAGTAAGAGCTGGTTTCCTATCACACCTCATTCTGCCTTCTGCCTTTGAAGCCCACTTAAGGCAGCTCTGGTATTCCTCAGGGACTTCAGTGGATTAAAGCAGGTCCCAAGACAATGCAGTGACTGTTCTAGGGCTGTTGCCCTTTCTGCATATGAAGAAAGAAAGAAAGAAAGAACACTATTAGTCAGGGCTTCAGTTAGCATTGCCAAGTAGAAGATTTGCTTGTATCCCAAGTTATGAGTTGCTGAAGGCAGGAAAGTTCACCCTGTATTAGAGAGGGTTGCATTTACTGCTGTTACTTTGCCTGCTCATGAAGATCCAGGTTTAAAAGTCTGATGCAGAGTTCAATTTGCTGTATCTCAGCCATTCAGAAGTCATGCAACCCCTGTGTGGAGATGTTTATAACAGGATTGATTGCTTTACCTCACCCTCGTCTGCTTGCAGCTGGGATAACGCCGATGCAGCGTATAGTCACAAAGTCCTGCAGTGTTAGCTTCCTAACAGCCTCTTATTGCACTTACATTAGAAAGACTGAATAACGCACCTTAGGAGTCACTGACACAGCTACCAACACATTATATAAAACAGACTTGTTCGCCCTGGTTTTTACTCTGACAGTCTCTAGAATTTACTGTTGACATTTACCAACGTTCACCTTTCAGTGCTTCCCTTTAAGGTGCTCATGCAGACAGCCCAGGGGGTGAGGCACCTAAAGAGCTATGGGTGTTTATCAAGAGGGATTTGTGTGGAAAAGAGAGACAGAGCCTGTATATGTGTATGGGGTGGAGGTATGAAGATGAAATATAGGGCCCCAATTGTCCCATCAGAAGCACATTATGCAGCAGAGAGAAAAGGTCTCAGTGAAAATCAGTGAAGAGTACACAGAGTGGTGAGAGCCCCGGCACAGTATTCTGAGGACCCCAGAGCTTTAGAACAATACATACATAGGCAACGAATCATGGCAGCACTGGGCATCTGGTTTGAAAAATAGGATCATCCCTGAATCCCTCCCTCTGCCTGCTCTCAAGAGTTCACATTCGCAAAGTGAGCAAAGGTGGTGTAATAAAAAACGGTTCCAGGTGGCTCAAACTTCTAGGCAGAGCAAATAGCCATTTCATGAAAAATTCTAATGCATATAATAGAGAATATAGACTCCCATTGGCTGCTATAGAATCCTATTGGCTGGCATAAGCACTCTACGTGAAGAATATCCTTCTGTATTAAATTCTATAGAATAATTTCTGTAACAACTGATTGATATCATCCCTATGGAATCTTAAACCGATACACATAAAGGCAAACAGCATGAATATGAGATCCATGTGACATGCTGTAGTGCACCCGGTCAAACCATGGAGAATGTTGAATGAGCTTACAGTGTGTGGTGTGTATACCACATGGAGGAATTGGGGGGAGGGGCAACATGACACTGATTATAGTTGCTATGAGGCACAATGCATTGTGTTCTGATCTCTGTGCATCCTGTTAGTGCCATGTGCTCCTGAGGCACTGTAGTGCCCTATATGATTTTAGCAGCCATTGGTCCATATGCCTGTGTATTAATGAGGGCGAGGGGACACTGGCTTAGAGGCATGTCACAATTATCCACTGGTTAGGAACGGGTATCATCCGCTGGCATGACTAGCTACTCTCAATTTTTGTTTCCAGCTCCTATGGTTAATGACAAGAGGTTATATTTGGTTTCCAGCACTACGTTGTATTATGTTTCAGTAACAGAATGGGCCTCAAACTCTTCATGCTGCCCTGGTACACCATCCTCAGAAGATTGCTGCTGTGTAGGACTGACTGGTCATTAGCTGACCTCACAGTAGCATCCTGTGTGGTCATCAGGTGCAATAAAATGATTGTGGTTTTCTGTGACTACTATAGCAAAACTTTGGGAACCTGCAAGATCAGCCTTCCTCCTAGATGGCCCCTCGTGGGAAAATTCATTTCCCGGTGAGCAGTCCCACGGCCCTGCAAATCGCAACACAACATATTCCCTGGAGTAGTACTATGGACTTTGCAGGGTGGTTGTGAGCATTTTGTGGGCATTCAAAACCACAAGCCACAGACCAACCTTATGGGGGTGAGGTAGATGGGTTTACACTGGAACTTGTTTCCCTTTTAGTTTTACTGGTTTCCTTCAATAGTCATTAAGGGTCATGGCTTAACCATGCTTCTATGGCTTTCCCATGTGCTTCTGACATCCTATTGATCTCGTAATGTAGGAAGCCCTGTATGGATCCCATAGGCTTCAAGGCGAGGTCATTTATGTCCTTGGAATTCCTTGCATAATTCTGAATGCTTTGTTCTCCATGGTGTTCACCAGCTGAGGAACAGAACTGGATGAATTATGGATTTTTTGGTTTGTTGGCAATTTTTTAAATTTTCAGCATATCAAAAAGTTGGGGGAAATGGTTTTGAGTGAAACAAAACATTTCATTTTGATTTTGACCATTTAAAAATGTTTTCAAAAAATAAAATTAAAAGACATGAAATGAAAAATCAGAATGTTTCATTCAGAAAAGATGGAAATGAAACATTTCCATTTGTTTGGATTTTTTTTTCCTGAACAGTTTGGTGCAATCGACATGAATTCACATTTTGTTCCTTCATGAAGAATATCCTTCTCTATTAAATTCTATAGAATAATTTCTGTAAGAACTGATTGATTTCATCCCTATGGAATCTTAAACAGAGATCCATTGTTGCTGAAGCTGCATTTTACATCAAAAAAGTTTTGTTTTAAAATTTTTGCCTAGCAGCACTGAGGTGCAGTACAGAGTACTGTACTGCTCAGTGCAGCTGAGACAAGGGCAAGCTGCAAAGCTGGCATCCCTGACTTGGAGGCTTCTGTGAAGTGGGCCAGTTCCCTGGTATAAGTTAAAATAACCTGGCCTTAAGGGATCATTACAACACCCAAAGATTGTAGTGCACAAGGATTCCTGGGATACATTCTCTGCACTAGTCACAGAGAAAGGGTACAGCATTTGGCTACCTGTGGATCCTTGTTATGCAAAACTTGGCCAATTACTCTGGATTTCAGGCAGTAGTGTGGCCCCAAAGTTGCCTATACATAGCAAAGGCTCTAGCCCTGTATCTTTTATATGAATTGATATAAGGAAATATATATATAAGGAATCCTGATCCTAGGAAATATAAGGAAAAGAAAGTGAAAAGACACAGTCCTGATTGACAGAGAGTAAAAAGCAGCAGGCTTTGAAGGGCATTAAATCATCTGTGATTTGCTGGAAGTTTAGCTGCTGGGTGACACCATGATCATGCACTGTTTCTAGGTCAATCTGCACAGGAGCTCTTCCATTTATTCTTTTAGGAAAGCCCAAACTGCCCATTAGGTACAACAAATGTCTTCACAGTAACCAAGTAGTTACTATTGCCCCGGGTGTCACTTCATTGGCTTTTGTATAAAAGTCAGTCTTGCTTCAAATCCAATTCATTTTCCTTATAAATTGGGCTGGATATTATGTTCCAAGCTCCCTGCAGTGAAAAAAAAGTACTAACGGCGTCGGCCACTGGTGATATGGAAAGATCAAGGCTCCAGAGTTGCTACCCAGTCATCAATAAAAGGCATGAGTAATCCCGCTCTGAGCTCTGACATGGAATGACATGATTTTTTTGCATGTGAATGCAGCATGGATGACTGGCATTAAAATCTCCTTCAGAGCATCCGCCAAATGCATTTTAAACAATTAACTGAGGTCAGTTGGATCTCTGCTCATCCTTCCAGCAACTAAATGCCTTGTACTTTTGACTATACAAATGAAAGAGTTAATGTATTCCAGCTGGAGAAAATAAGCTGGATTCTGGTCTCACCAGGTGAATCAAGGGCAACTCCACTGATGTCTGTGGGCCAGATCCTCAGCTGCTGTAAATGGGTGCAGTTCCATTGATGCCAGACTCCTTTTTCTGGCAGGCATATTGTGATCAGACATTTTACAAGATTTCCTCCCACAATGCCTTGTAATGCATAGGAAAGGTGGTCCTGGGTCTTGGATGTTATGAATTCATTTTACTGGCTTGGCTATAGATTTCTTGTGTGAGCTTGGGCAAGTCACAAAACCTTCATAAGTCAGTTCCCCATGTATAAAATTGGGAATACTTTCTCCCACTCTTTGTCTGTCTTGCCTATGTAGACTGTAGACTCTTTGGGGCAGGAGCTACTCTGTGTATGTGCATCTCCTAGCACAAATGAGGGAGAGTGGGTTTTTCTGATCTCAGCTGGTATAATGCACTGCTGTAGTACAAATAATAAAAGTAGTGCATGAGCCTGCCAAAGGCTGGCCCAGAACACCAAATCCTGCCAAACTTGGACCCAATTCTAGATCTAAGCTGCATGACATATGCCCATCTCAACTTAGTCTGTTCATCCTGAGTCTCTCTGGGCAGAGGTTGGCAGCTATGTCAAAACTGTGGGGTGGTTTGTGGTGTGGACAAATAAACGTCCACGAGAGGACTAGGCTGAGTCCTCTCAAACTTATGTTCTCTGGTAATGTAATTAACCAACCCAAGAAGACATGGAGGCGAAAGGCTAACGTACTCCTTGGCTACACAGCACACAGTCCCTTAGGGAAAACATTGTTCTCATTAACATGGCACACTGCAATGGCCAGTACCAAGTGGTGGACATGATGGAAAGTTTGCTTTCATATGCCTCTTTTAGCAAGTGGCATCTCCTCATAAAATAAAAGTGAAGACACAGACTGGAGATAAAAGCTACAGAGAAACTGTCTAACCATGTACATAAAATTGCCAGAGAAGTAGCTATTAGATATATGAGTAAATTCTAAGGAGATTTTGCTGAAAAAGTGCTTACATTTTTTTTCCCAACAGAGTGTTCATATAAACCTTATAGGCAATAGAGGAAAAGGATACAGTGTATATAACCAACTCAGGCTGTTTCTCCCTCTGGGAGATTTCAAGTGATTTGATTCAGCTCTCTAACATTGTTCAAGGTAGACTTCATCTCCCCCAGCACTCATCAAAGCTGCTAATAGGTACTTCAGAACTCATAAAGAGATGACCAAATCTTGGGCATTGGGGACTCTGGCTCATTTATCTTCCACAGGCAGAATCAGATCTGATTTTTTACACTGCCTGCTCAGATGCTAATACAGTGCATGGTCTCTGCCACTTCATGGGAGCTTCTCTTGCAATAACTGTCTGCTGCTAAAACATGGAAGAAGCTGACTTTGTATGGCTCCCATATCTAGTTATAGCTATATGCAGGATAGACTGATTGATAGACAGATAGAAATAAATTGTGGTTACCTGTTGGTTGGTTCTGTTGTTGAGAGTATAGCCCAAAACAACCCAAATTTTCACTCACATCAGTATTCCTTAGCCATATAAATATTCCCACCAAAGCCAGTGAGACTAGCTCACTACTAGCCTGACTGAGTGTGTAGGGGTAGGCTCGTAGTTAATATGTAATGAGTTTATCTATGCTCCTGTAAACAGACTTATAGGTAAATGTCGTTAATGTCTGATTTGCCTCACATCTCTTGAGTTAAGATGTCCCTTTCCTCACTTTGCAGAGAAAGCAGAACTCATATTACTTTGCCCATCATAATATGCAACATCTCTATTTAGACCTAGATATACATAGAGAAGTTGCCATGGAGGAGTGACAGTTATGTGATACTTGAAATAGTTGGATATATTAGGGACAATTTCATGGCTAATTAGTACAAGAGAGAAGTGACACTTAACAGTCCTTTTCAGCAAAATGACTGTCTTGATGTAAAAATGCTTTCTTTGACAGCAAATATGTGCAAATCCTCACTGCCAAGTTTGTGATTGGGGTTGACTCTCTTCAACCTTTTCTTCAGGAAAGCTCAATTTCATTTGATTGGCAAAAATTTTCAAATAGCTTTGACTGCTGCCTGTATTTTAAGATGCACTAGACTGTGCTCCGACAGTCTGCAATGTATCCATATAGTCTATCTGTACAGCATATTACACAAGACATCCCCTAGAACAGAAACATAAAAAGCTCAGAAAGTCTTGGACTGAGCTCAGAGGCTGCAAATACCCTCATGCCTTGTGTATAAAATGGAAGAGTATTCAAGTCTTTATGCTTTGTGCAATTCTAATTAGGGGGAGTGGGAAGAGATTCAGAATGTTTGTGTTTATCAGATGCTCAAGGTAGCAACTAGAGATAGCTGGATTTCTCCCCCTTGTCTGTGGTTCCAAATCCATAGTTTTAACAAAGGGCATTTCCAGGGTAAGAATTTGAGATACACTGGGATTAAAATATCAGTTTCAAACTAGCAGATCATCTGACTGAAAACCTCAGACATTATAAGGAGCTAACTGGTTTATTTCGTATTGGGATATTTGGGTTCAAATCATGGCTTAGGCTGTATTGTACAATGGAAATGAATTAGGTAGCCCTTATAGGGCATTTGTCTACATGAAAGACAAGCTGACCCAGGATTAGTGGTGTCTTCCAAAAAAGAAGCCTATAACTCAATAGCAGAGTGGGTTGCAGGTCACCACTGAGGCATTTTGATAGAACTGTGTGAAGTAAAGCTCTTACTTATGCTATCATGGCCCAATTTCTGAAGTGACTATGATCAGCACTGCTGAAAATCAGTCACTTAGTCCCTCACTGTCAGTCCTTATTGTTTTTGTTATGAATTGCATAACATTCTTCTTTGTGTCTGATATGATCCCCAGACCATTTTTGGTCCCCAAATTCACATTCAGCTCTGCCTCCTATGTGCTAGCTTTGCTGTTCTGAGCTGCAATCTGAGTTGCCTTTGCTAATGGTTACATATGAACACAATGCACAAAGCTTGGAATGGTTTCCCTTTCTTAGTGGGATACCATTGCAAAGACATTGCTTGCTTTTTGTGGAAAAAAAAAGACAGGAGCCAGCTGGAGAGATGTTAATTAGGTGAGACATGGTCTATGGATAGGACACTGGAGAGGGCATCAGAGAACCAGGGTTCTGTTCATACCTCTGTTTTGAATCGTAACCTGCTGTTTGGCCTGTGGCAAGTCATTTCCCCTGTCTCTGCCCAGGATTCCCTTCCCACTCCTTGTCTGGCTAGGCAAGCTCCACAGGCAGAAATGTCTCTCACATTGTGATAGTACCATGCTTAGCACAATAGAGACTTGGGCACGGTTGGAGCCTCTAGGTGCAATATGAATAAATAAACTAATAATAATAATAATCAACTCCTCACAGGCAGAAAAAGAAATGTAGGCTGGATAGACAGCAATAGGAGTAAGGGGAGTGTCATAAATATAAAGGGAAGGGTAAACACCTTTAAAATGAAAGTCCAAGGGTAAAAGGTAAAATAGTCTGTACCTTGGGGAAGTTTAACCTAAGCTGGTAAAAATAAGCTTAGGAGGTCCCCACATCTGTACCCTAGACTTCAGAGGGGGGAAGGAACCTTGACATGGTGGCAGGGGTGGGATTAACTTGAAATCATTTTGAGATCAATTTGAGATTTTTTGAACCAGAAGCACAGATTTGAAAAGGAAATTTTTTTTCCTTTGGGCTGCTGGAATGCAGGTTTTAAACTGAAAGCAGTTAAATTTTTTTTTCTCTGCTTTGGGGCCAGAGCAGAGACAAAAGGGAATTGTCTTTTGTGAGCTGGAGTTTTCTCTACCTAAAGGCAGGGTAGTTAACCTCCTGCAGGGAAATTCACCAGTCTTCACAGACCTGAAGAAGGTTTTTTTTTTTTTTTCTTTTTTTACTTAAGAGCAACTAGGGGGGTTTTCTGCCTATTTGCCTGGAGACAAAGGTGTTAGTTTTGTTTTTTTTTTTTAAGGATTTCTCTGTAGGCTGACGATCACTATCAGAAAACAAAGGTATCCGGACAGCACAGCAAAATTTTACAAGCCAAGTTTTTTTGTTATTTTGTTTTCTTCATAACTCTCGGGTGTAAAGTTAGTTAAAAACAGAGAGGTTAGGATGACAGACTCCACGGTTCAACAAAAGCTGGAATTAGCCAGATTTGAGGCTGAGGAAAAACAAAAGGAACATGAAAGACAGATAGAACTCATGCAGATGGAAATGGAGGCAAGGGCCAAAGAAATGAAGGAGAAAGAAAAAGAGAGGAAGCATGCACTGGAGATGGAGAAAACAAAGGCTCAGAAGAATATACCAACAAACCCTAGCGATCCTTCTCCAGGTACCACTTCCCATCGCAGAAAGTTCCCCACCTACCAGGCAGGCGATGATACCGAGGTCTTCTTAGAAAACTTCAAAAGGGCCTTCCTTGGGTACAGCATCTCTACAGACCAATACATGGTAGAGCTGAGGCCACAGCTCAGTTGACCCTTAGCTGAGGTGGTGACTGAAATGCCTAAGGAACACATGAACCAGTATGAATTGTTTAAAACTAAAGCAAGAGTCAGAATGGGGCTAACACCCAAGCATTCCCGTCAGTGGGTCAGAGCTCTAAGGTGGAAACCAGACATGTCATTTACCCGACATGCCTACCACATTGTGAAATATTGGGATACCTGATATCAGGAACAAATGTTAAATCTCCAGAAGATTTGCCCTTCCTAACAAATGGAGCAGTTCTTAGAGGGTGTTCCTGAGGAAATAGAAAGATACATCCTATATGGGAAGCCCAAAACTGTAATTGAGGCGGGTGAGATTGGAGCCAAATGGGTGGAGGTGGCAGAAAAGAAAAAAACTGGTCGCAGTTGGAGCAGATACCAGAAGGGACAACCTCAGACCACACCCTACTACCGGGGGCAGCCCAAGACCTCAACTACCCCCCAAGGAACCCTCCAGACACCTTATTGTCCTGCCACACCGTTTTCCAGCAACCCTCCTCACCCCAGTGACCCATCAGCTGGACGATGTTTTAAAAGTAACAAGCCGGGGCATGTAAAGGCCAGCTGCCCCAAGAACCCCAACAGATTACAGTTCATTGTACAGGAATCACACCAGAGGTCCTCAGGCCCAGGTACCTCCCAGATATCCTTGGAGTGGAGGGAAACTGTGAGTGCAGGCGGGAAGAAGGTCACCGCATGGAGGGACACTGGAACACAAGTGTCGGCTATCCATGTTTCCTTAGTGGACCCCAATTTAATCAACCCAGAGATCCAAGTGACGATTCAATCCTTCAAGTCCAACTCTTTCAATTTGCCTACAGCCAAGTTGCCTTTTCAGTACAAGGGCTGGTCAGGAATGTGGACTTTTGCAGTCTATGGTGATTATGCCATTCCCATACTGCTGGGGGATGACTTGGCCAATCGTGTGAAGCCAGCCAAGAGGCTGGGAATGGTCACCTGCAGCCAGGCTAAACCAGCTGTCATGCCTAGCTCTGTTCCGGAAACTTCTACCAGGACCCGGTCAGAGGTGATGGACCCGGACGCCAGGCCAATGTCTGCAACAGCAGTAGTGGATCCAGTCCCAGAGACCCAGACAGAGCTAGTCCCAGAACCGGAACCGGAGGAACAACCAGCACCAGACCCATTGCCAGACAAACCATTCCTAGTAACCACAGATGCGTCGGAGCATGGTGTGGGAGCAGTTTTAATGCAGAAAGGACCAGATCAAGAATTCCACCCTGTAGTGTTTCTCAGCAAGAAGCTGTCTGAGAGGGAAAGCAACTGGTCAGTCAGTGAAAAAGAATGTTACGCCATTGTCTACGCTCTGGAAAAACTACGCCCATATGTTTGGGGACATAGTTTCCACCTGCAAACCAACCATGCTGTGCTACAGTGGCTTCCTACCGCCACGGGAAATAACAAAAAACTTATTTGGTGGAGTTTAGCTCTCCAAGATTTTGATTTCAACATCCAGCACATCTCAGGAGCTTCTAACAAAGTGGCTGATGCACTCTCTGGAGAAAGTTTCCCAGAATCAACTGGTAAAATCATCCTTGAGATGTGGAAAATATTGTTAATCTTTATATACTTGGTAGTATATTTAGAGGTGCATGTGTCTTATTAACTCTGTTTTTTCCTAGAGCTCCAGGAAGAAATCACAGCCAGCATTTCACCCTATCTGTGATTTGGGGGGCATGTCATAAATATAAAGGGAAGGGTAAACACTTTTAAAATCCATCCTGGCCAGAGGAAAAACCCTTTCACCTGTAAAGGGTTAAGAAGCTATGATAACCTCGCTGGCACGTGACCAAATGACCAATGAGGAGACCAGATACTTTCAAAAGCTTGGGGGAGGGAGAAACAAAGCCTCTCTGTCTGTCTGGGTGATGCTTTTGCCAGGGACAGAACAGGAATCAAGTCTTAGAACTTAGTAAGTAATCTAGCTAGATGTGCATTAGATTCTGATTCCTTTAAATGGCTGAGAAAATAAGCTGTGCTGAATGGAATGGATATTCCTGTTTTTGTGTCTTTTTGTAACTTAAGGTTTTGCTTAGAGGGATTCTCTATGTTTTGAATATAATTACCCTGTAAGGTATTTACCATCCTGTTTTTACAGAGGTGATTCTTTTTACTTTTTCTTCTATTAAAATTCTTCTTTTAAGAGTCGGAATGCTTTTTCATTGTTCTTAAGATCCAAGGGTTTGCAAATCCCTATGCAAATTGGTGAGGATTTTTATCAAGTCTTCCCCAGGAAAGGGGGGTGTAATGTTTGGGAGGATTTTGGGGGGAAAGACATTTCCAAACGGACTCTTTCCTACTAATATTGGTTAGACGTTTGGTGGTGGCAGCGAGAGTCCAAGGGCAAAAGGTAAAACAGCTTGTACCTTGGGGAAGTTTAACCTAAGCTGGTAAAAGTAAGCTTAGGAGGTTTTCATGCAGGTCCCCACATCTGTACCCTAGAGTTCAGAGTGGGAAGGAACCTTGACAGGGAGTCTGGGACAAAAATATATATACACATCAGCCTAACACTGGGAAGGATACCAGAGACAAAACAGAAGAGCTCTTGGGCAGGTAGACTATTCAAGAACAGTCAGCAGCATCCATTTATAAAGAGGAGGTCATCCTTAACAAGTATGATTAACTTCCTGGAGGAGAGCTGTCAATGAGAGCTGACAGGGGTGAAGTAGCAGATGTAATTGACTTGGACTTCTGCAAGACTTTTTTGATACTATATTGCATAAAAGACTTAAGGCTAATAAGTCTGGCATGGATAGTGAAATTCTCAATTGGATAAAAAAAATGACTTGGTAAGTGAGATTAGACAAGTTAGAAAGTGATGGTAAATGGATACAGATGAGGTAATAGTGGGAGGTGAAACGTGCAGTACAGGGAGCAATCTGGAGCCCAGACTTGTTCATGCATCAGTGACCCATGGGTGAAGGAAATTGGAAGTGAAGTGTGCATATTATTAGAAGACACAAAACGGAGAGTGTTAGTGAACAGCAAAGAAGAGGGAGCCTTCATTCAAGGGCACCAGAACAAAAACCATAAGGATTGGGTCAATGTAGAGCAAAAGGGATTTTTTTTTTGAAAGGACATATTGATAGTGATCAAAAAAAAGGATGTGGAGTGACAGCAGAAAGAATCCATCATCTCAAAGCCCAGCAATAGTAGGGAAAGCAAGCATGCTGGGGTGTGTGGAAAGGACCTGTCCGAGCCGTGATTGTTATGGGAGTGTACAAAAGGCTACAAAAATCTCATCTACGTATTGGATGCTAGAACTGGGCAGACTATTAGCAGAAAAGCCAATTTTACAAATTCTGCCCCTTTATTCTGTGTGTAAATGGTCCACAAACTAACAATTCAATGAATTTGTCCATTATTTAGTAAATGTTTCAATCTATCTATCTACGTGCTCACTACTGTAGACGGTTATAATGCAGCTACATTCTCGCTGTGATCACCCTTCAGAGGAAACCAAAGTTGCAACCAACAAACAGAACCTATTGGATCCTGGTTACTGTGGATCTACCCAAGAACAAGGAAATGCTGCAATCTCTCTCTCTCTCTCTCGCTGTATATATGCCCAGTAGCGTCTGAGCACCTCACAGTCCCTCTGAATTAGGGAAGCACCATCCCCATTTTACAAATGGGGAACTGAGGCACTGAGAGATTAAATGCTGTGTTACCAACTCTTGCAATTTTATCATAAGTCTCTCAATATGTGGCTCAGAAACCAGAAGTCAAAGAGAAAGAACCCCGCATCCATTATTTTCTCATCATTTTAAAGCCAATCTCGTGACTTTGGGAGGGCCTGACACACAGTTCTTGAATTCTTGGGGTTAGTAAAACTGTAAATGTCTTGTCTAAGTAAACTCAGTGACTGTGTCAGAAACTGAACTCAGGTCTCCTGAGTATCAGTGTCATAGGCCATTTTTCCTCCCCTGGTTTATAGAACTGCATTTCTGCCTAAGAATTACTTGCCAATTATTTGCTACAAGTTTTGCTTTGAATATTACTAAAGCAGATTGAAACACAGATTTTTTTCCCCCATTAAAATAATTCTGTCAGCATTCCAAAATTTCAAAACAAGTCTAGGTATTGGTTATATACGCTGTGTGATTGGTCATCTAAGTCACTCTGCATAATTTCGTCTCTTCAATGACTGAATGACTCCCAAGCCTACAAAAAACTTTCAAAATGGCCAAGTGAACATTTCAGGTGCAGTCTAAACAAATATTACTTATACAAATGCTTGCATAGAGCAAAAAAAAGTGGTGTGTGTGGGGATTACAAATAAATGTATGGGGTTTATTAAAGAAATGTCCATGAATATTTTTACTGTATGCACCCAGGTCTAACTTGGAGCACTGTCATGATGGGCAGGCCAACCACTGACTGGCACCAGCAGCTGAATCAGTGACCTCCAGAACTATGAGAGTCTACAGCTTGAGTTAAGGAGACAAGTTCTCAAACCAAGAACAAACTCCTATCATCTGTGGACTGGGCACATGGGGGACATGTAACACACACTGAACAGAGGATTGCATACTTCCTCTGGAGCGAAGAAGCTTTCCTGAGTTCCTGAGACTCACAGCAGTTCAAAATCTCAGACTTTAAAAATTGGGGCCTGATCTAGGTCCCATTGGAAGTTAATGACAAAATGTCCATTAACTTCAGTGGAAGCAGTCCTGGAGTCTATTGGCCACAGCCAGAAAGGTGCTAAGCACTTGCTGCTGAATTATTTGGACTGGAGGGTGGGATTTCAAAAACAGTTGTCCTAACTCTGCTCCCCATGATGTCAATGGTAAAACTCCTATCGACCTCAGTGGGAGCAGAGTTAGGTCAGAGTTGCATACTTCTGATAATCTCATCCGTAGGTCCGCATTGTGCTAGAAGCTGTTCAAAACATATAATAAGACAAGATCCCTGCCCCTAAGAACTTATGGTCTAACTTAGGACAAGAGGAAATGAGTGTAACACATTAAATGGTACTTGGGATGAGCTCAGAGTAACAGTAACAAGATCACACAGTTCCATAGACTACCTCTGTACACAGCATACTGGCTCAAACCATGGGAGGCTTTCCACCTCGCTGTGTATTAATAGCAACGTTAAAAAAATAATCCCCTTAAACAATCATTACATTTCATGAACTAGTAAAAATCCTCAGGCAGGCCCCAATTGAGCCAAGCACTTAAGAACATTGATCTTGAAGCACACACTTATGACCCATCAACATCAATGGGACTTGAACTTGGGCTTTATACTGAATTTGGGTCATGGTGCTGATCTGTGAAACCTTTTATACCTCTCCATGTTGTGAGTTCAGATGAAACTAGGGGGGATGATCAAACAGAATTCCCAGGTCTCGTTTTCCTTAGAAGCAAAAGCCATTTCATCGATGTCATGTTTCACTGGTGGTTACTCTTTGTCTGTTCCAGGAGTTGTGCATTGAAGTTCTTCTTCCTCCCTGCTCAGCATTCACCTCCTGCTTCTGATCCCTGGCATTATTATTTATGGAGAAGGAAGTGTGGGGGGGACTTTTTTGTTTATCTGCACATTTTGAGAGAGATTTTTTCCTTGTGGTTATGCTTCCTAAGTTAAAAAGCCCCCTTGAACTCTTATTTTATAGACATAAAAAAAGCATAATTTTCTTTGTGTAACTTGACACATCCCAGCGGCGGCATGGCGCTCAATTACTTGATGAGACAGCTTTGTGGATCACACACACAATGGCCCCCTGAGAAAAATACAACCTCCAAGGCCTCAGCTAGAATCTCTTTGATGTAGAAAAAGTTATGATGAATAATATGTGGAGACTCAGGTCAAATTCTTACTAATTTAGGGGTGTGTTTTTCTTTATGTTCTCTCAGCTGTTCAGGTATTGCATATACTAATGCAATTGCTTGTACAAGGGGCAAGGACTTGATCTAGCCAATCATTTAAGCACATGCTTAGCTTTAAACACATGAACATCAGTGACTTTGATGGGACTACTGATGCATTTAACATTAAGAATGTGCTTAAGTGCTTTTACAGTATAAGTTACATTGTAGAAATTAACTAGTTTTATTAATTGCATTTATCCTTGCATTGTAACAAAATTTTAGTTAAGTCCTATATGCAACCCACCATTAAAAACTCAACATTTCCCAATCCAGGTTCTTGCAGTAACTGGTACAGCAGGCTGAATTATTCATTATGAGCAACTTATTCACTGAATTCATCTGTTTTGCTTGGTTCATAAGCTATATGTGAACATACCATGATTTTTACAGATTTGTCCATTATTCAAATTTGTTCAATGAATAACTGATACAAACAAATTGCAGCCAATGGCTTTGATCTGCTCAGAGAATTTCTTCAAAAGTTCTCCCCGAAAGCTTTGTATTTGGTCACCTAAGTCACATGAACTCTTTCGTTATTTATTAGAGCTGGTCAACAAAATGTGAAACAAACACAGTCATAGATCTGGGAATTCCTCTGACTTACCATTCAGAAGAATCATTACCTTTTTAAGATTTGCCAGATCACTCATAGCATTGTTGCCTGTCAGAGGTTTTAGTTGGGGTACAGGACAGGCCCAACAAAGAAAATAACAGAACACCACTAGCCATCACTTTCAGCCCCAAGCTAAAACCTCTCCAACACATAATCAAGGATCTAAGATCTATCCTGAAGGACAACCCATCACTCTCTCAGATCTTGGGAGACAGGCCAGTCCTTGCTTACAGACAGCCCCCCAATCTGAAGCAAATACTCACCAGCAACCACACACCACACAACAGAACCACTAACCCAGGAACCTATCCTTGCAACAAAGCCCGTTGCCAACTGTGTCCACATATCTATTCAGGGGACACCATCATAGGGCCTAATCACATCAGCCACACTATCAGAGGCTCGTTCACCTGCGCATCTACCAATGTGATATATGCCATCATGTGCCAGCAATGCCCCTTTGCCATGTACATTGGCCAAACTGGACAGTCTCTATGTAAGAGAATAAATGGACACAAATCAGATGTCAAGAATTATAACATTCAGAAATCAGTCGGAGAACACTTCAATCTCTTTGGTCACTCGATTACAGACCTAAAAGTGGCAATTCTTCAACAAAAAAACTTCAAAAACAGACTCCAACGAGAGAATGCTGAATTGGAATTAATTTGCAAACTGGATACAATTAACTTAGGCTTGAATAAAGACTGGGAGTGAATGTGTTATTACACAAAGTAAAACTATTTCCCCTTGTTTATTTCCACTCCTACTGTTCTTGTAAAGTGCTGGAAATGGCCCACCTTGATTATCACTACAAAAGGTCCCCCCCCCACTCTCCTGCTGGTAATAGCTCACCTTACCTGATCACTCTCCTTACAGTGTGTATGGTAACACTCATTGTTTCATGTTCTCTGTGTATATAAATCTCCCCACTGTATTTTCCAGTGTATGCATCCGATGAAGTGAACTGTAGCTCACGAAAGCTTATGCTCAAATAAATTTGTTAGTCTCTAAGGTGCCACAAGTACTCCTTTACGATTTAATAAGTCTCCCAGTAGAAACAATATGAGATCAACATTGGATATGTCTGTGCTTATTATCATGTTGAACCTAAATATTGTCATTCCTGAAAACTCATTATTCCAGATCATGTGTATCAAGTTGCAACGTTACAAATTTGCTTATATGGTATACAAGTTATTTGTTTTTTATTTTATTTTTATTTTTTTTTTTACATTTTTACTAAACTATTCAGGAAGTGAAATCTCACAGGGGTTTCATGTAGCTCTGGAAGTTTATTCAAGACTGGTAACGCTGCAAGCACTGGGGTATACAGTGGTGACCCTTTGATTAAAGGTTCATATTTTGTATGTTAACAGTGTGTTCTGTGATGTAAGATCTCTCTTTGTAGCAAATGATGTATATACATAACAGAGAGCTTTCTCATTCCCTTTAGGGTCTCTCAAAATCTCCCTGCCTGCTATGGATATTTCCTACACCTTTGCTTGTTCCACTGTACAATTATTAGAGCTCTGCAGATGACAGAAGTTTCATTTTGAAAAGGATTTCAAGAATTTGAAATGTGGCTTTGTTGAGAATGGGAACAAAACCTGAACATTTCAAAATATTCTGCGAAGGAAAAAATTTTAAAACTGTTTTGAGTTGTTTGAAATACTTTGTTTCAATTTTGTTTTGTTTTGTTTCAAAATACTAATTTATATTATAAAAAAATTTTAAAGTAAAAACAAAAAGTTGTGGCATTTCAACATTGTGAGAATCTTTTTTCCCTCCGGTTTTCTAACAAAGCTGAAATCTAGCAAAATCAGCCTGATTTCCTGAAACATTTTGATTTCAATGGAACGTCATATCCAAATGGAATATGGTTCCATCAAAATTTCTTTGACCGCTCTAGCAATTATACAAGTGTGTCATTAATGATGAAGCCGTCACTTGTATCTGTATTTGGAGCAAGAAAGCAAGAAAGAAAAAGTTTGATTAAATCCTGTGGTGCATAAGCTTTTCCTGGCATGTCCTAGGGCACAGAGCCCTGGCAATAGAGGCCTGCCTGCTTGGAGGGAATTTAAGGTACGGTGGCCACCCTGCACAATCCCTAACAAAACATCCTTGGGTGGAGAAATTTCTATCCCAGTGCAGGTAGGGCATGTGCTGATTCAAGTGGGGCACCTATGGAGTCCTTTCTGCAGTTTAAAGCTGCTCTCCCCTTGCGAAATCTCCTCTGCCCTTTTCCAGAGGTGCAGTAGCTGCCACTGATACAGAGGTGAATCAAGTCCAGTATTTGTTATAGTTATATTGTGCAGGAATAAACCCAGGGGTCCAATCCTGTGGCCACTGAAGTTAGAAGCAAAGCTCCCACTGACTTCAGTAGGAACAGGATGGAGCCAGCTGTTAGCTCCAGGAAAAGGAGAGACAATGATTGTCTACGTCTACTTCTCTCAATCCTTTTATATTCAAGGTGAAAAGGGAAGAAGTTACTCAGAAGAAAGAGCACCTTTCCCCCACCCCCATCACAAAGGACAAATACAACTCTAGTCCCTTGAACGTGAACAGAGACATCTTCCACTAAAGGGATAACCCTGTCCAAGAGCATTGATGGTATCTGCTGACCTCACTGCATCCTGACACCTGCAAGCAACACTGCTGTGAAGATACCAGGAAAAGTTTGCCAAACAAGGCTCTCTCAGAGCCAGCACGTCTGTTATTAGTAATTCATAGGCTTGGCATAGAGGCCAAGGATTTTTTTAATAGCTTGTTTGCAACCCCGAAATAGATTTCAGACTTTAAAACAAAATAGGTTTTCTTTTTAATCTGTTATTCTGGGAAGAAAGGGAGATCCCTAGACAAAATCTCAGGGGTGGGATACAATGAGGTTGGGGTGTCTGAAAAATAGCACAAACTCGTACACTCTACTATAATTTTTGGGGTATAATTTATTTGTGGTTCTCTCATAAGGTCATGTACAGAATACTATAAATGGTGCAAACTTTCTGCACTAGTGACACTAAACCAATGCACGCAGTATCTGTTCTAGTTATTTTTGATTCTAGTTTGAGTTTTTGTTTCCCTCTCCAGTTCTCTGACTGTGCAGCACCCTTTTACTGCATGTGTGAACAATATAAAACACATTGGCATGACCCCTGCTGAAGCCTGTTCTAGGCATTGGTGGAAGCCAGGGTGATGGAAAAGATTACTTAGCTGGAGACAAGGCTCATTCTTTTATTAATTCAAGCAAGTTAGCAGTGTGTGGAGAGCTCCTTCTAAGTAGATGCAGTTCTGAAGATCACAAGAAGAGTAGGGGGAAGGAAAGATGTGAATTTTTGCATGCTCTTTTCAGCATTGCATAGATGAGTGTGTGTGAAAAAAGACTGATCATGTAGGTTTGGCCATGCTAAATCATACATCTTTGGGGCATTTGAAAGCAGGAATGTTTCTCATCACAGTCTATGGATAAGTATAAGTACTGTGTGAAATTTTTACCTTCCTTTCTTCTTATAACTAGTGTAAGCCCTGAGGCCTGCAGCTTGAGAGGGTAAAGCCCCTCCCACCCAGTTAGTACATAAAGGTGAAATCACTATAGTGTGTTAGGTGGTGGTGCCTCAATACAGGGCCAAGCAATGCTTCCCTAGGGCCTGGAGACAGGCCTGCTTGTGTGCACCTCAGGACTTTGTGATTGCACTACCCACTGACATCAAACAATGAGTGTGGTTGAGTGGATGGGAAAGGGATATTTGCCTATTGGATGATCACTCTGGTGGGTGGAACACTAAGTTAACAGACTACTGCCAACATTACTGTTGGAGGTATTTTAGTTATTCATTTAGATATACTGTTATTGTATTTCCCCAAGCTCTTGCATTGGTCCCTTTCTCCCTAATAAAGGTTTTCTTGTTTCATACACAGATTCAGTCCTTGTGAGTGGGGAAATATTGCCTATAAGGGCATCCAGGAAAGATATTTCATGACCTCAGAAATTCTGGGTGGAGACTTGAGCGTAGGGTGTTTGTTAGTTTTAAAGTGGACTCCTGGCTATTTGAACCTGACCCTTGATTCTGCCAACAGCACCTGGTAGCAAGGTTATACTGGTATTATAATAGTGCACTTAGTCTCTGACTGAGATCAAGGCTTCATTTTGTTAGGCCCTTTACAAACACAAACACAGAATGAGACCAGACAGACCTGCTCTGAGGAGCTTACAATATAAATGGACAAGACAGACAAAGGCCAGGGAACGAGAGGCCCAGAGACTTGAAATGTGTGGGGCCCAGCTCACAGCAGGTTACTGACAGAACTGGAAATGGACTCATGTTTCCTGGACTAGCATTCTAGTATCCTTACTTAGTTGGTTTTGCTTACCTACTGCTGCAATATCTAAGGAACTTAACAGTATTGTTTTGCACATGTTCTTGTGAAACTCATTCTTGCACTAGAGTTGGATAAAATAGTCACCAAGAAATTATTGTGGGGGAAACTTTGCCTGTTTTTGACCCGGTGAAACATTCACAGGATTGGAGCAAATTAGATTACATTTCAAACAATTCTTCAACTGCATGTATCACATGAAATATTTTTCATTAGCTCACGTTTGCAAACAAAACCCCATGAAAAATTGCCTTGCTTTGTTAGCAAAACTAATCACTGGATGTTTTGAAGCAAACCCCAAAACAATGGATTGGTTTTTTTTTTTTAATTAAAATGGTCATGATAATCCTATTTGTCATTTTATAGCCACTTTCATTCAAAGATCACTAAGCACTTTGCAAACTAAAGACTTGATCTAACAAGCACTTCCTCACCTGAGCAGTCCCCCGGAAGTCAACACTCTCATTAAAGTCAATGTGGTCACTTGCATAAGTAAAGAGCAAGGACTGGCTAGACCAAACCCTACTGACCAAATGCTGAGAGACGGTGAGCATCTGCACCCCTATATACTAGATTTAATTAATTAAGCCTTTCATCACCCCTGTGAGGTGGGTTTTACTCCATTATACAGATGGGTAAATGGAGCCACAAAGCAATGGCTAAAGCCTGCTCATCTTGAACAGGCAATTAGTGCCCCTGTGGTGACTGGGTCCAATTGTGTTACTAAGGAAAGGAAGTTTCAAGGATATGGCACCAAGTCAGTGACTGAGTCGCCCTTCCTTCTCTAAACACCCAACGCACTGCCAGCCATTACAAATCACAGTCTGATAGTGCTGGAAGGGTAGTTGTGGTTTGTGTCTCGGAAAGGCTTGTTAGGGACTTGTGCCCCATTCAAGGATTGTCCAGAGATCTGTAGTCACACTCACACCTTCCTGAATGCTGGTGCTCAGAACTGTGTCATCATCTCTAACTGCTAGACAGGTACCGACACCACTTTGACTTAGGGTAGAGTCATCTGCTGGGCTTTCTGCCTGGGACAATCTCCTCCAGCCCCATTTTTCTCCCCTACATCTGAAATCAACCAGAGAGCTTGGCAGCATGTTTGAGAATCCAAAGCATGTGGCAACTGCCTATGTAAACCCGGTTAATTTAATTACTTCTGGGAGACTGATGTCTCCTATTGCTGAGCCACACTGCGATTACTTAACGTCAGCCACTCCTGCTGCACACACAGGTTTGGACAAGAGCACCAGCACAGACAATGCACCAGCTCGGTCACAGGGCGCAAGAGTTTATTGTGATGAGAATAGGCAGGATTTCTGGGTTTTGTCAGAGTTGAGTAAATCAGACAGGAAGATGATTCCCAAGCACAGCTCTGCTCTTCTAACTCTCATCCAGTGCTCAGACAAAGGAAAGAAGCTTGATGCTGTAAACCCCATTCCAATCACAACCACCTCTACATGCCCGGTTTGAACATTAGCTTCATCCAAAAGACTCCATGCACAATAGACGACAGGGGATTCATTTGAGCTCCTGCAGAAGGGGTTCAGACTAGCTTGCTACTAAACTTAATAAGAACCAATCTGGATTCAAATGGAACCTTCAGTGGGGTCTGAACTTCATCCAAACCAGCTTGCCCGTAACTCTACAGATATCAATAAAACACAAGAATCTGTAGTAGGGTCAGTTAGGTGCTGCCTCCTCCATACTCCCTTTGGGATGAGGTGTGGTCTGGAGGTAACCGGAGAGTGTGCTGGGATCATAATTATCCCTGACACTTGCATAGGATGTGCAAAGCAGGGGATAAGGACCCTTATATGCTCCCATCTTGCAAACTCACTGAAGGCAGGGCCGGCTCCAGGCACCAGCTTTCCAAGCAGGTGCTTGTGGTGGCATTCAGAATGGGGTGGCAGTCTGTGTCCTGCGACAGCAATTCGGCGGCAGCTCCACTGCTCTTCCCGCCATGGCAGCTTTTGGGCAGCAGCTCTGCCGCTCTTCCAGGCATGGCGACAATTTGGCGGCAGCTCTGCCGCTGTTGCAGCGGTTGCAGTTCAGCGACGACTGCTTGGGGCAGCAAAATTGGTAGAGCTGTCCCTAACTGAAGGGCTAGGGACAATCTATTTCCCCTCTCCATCTACCCGTGTAAGAGCACATAAGCATAGAGACCATTCAGAGCTATGTCTACAGTGCAATTAAAAACTCACGGCTGCCTTGTGCCTTCTGACTTGGGCTTGCAGGGCTCGGGCTAAGGGGCTGTTTAACTGCGATGTAGACGTTTGGGTTCAGTCTGGACCCCAGGCTCTGGGATCCTGCAAGGTGGGAGGGTCTCAATGCTCAGGCTGCAGCTCCAGCCTGAACATCTACAGCACAATTAAATAACCCCTTAGTCCGAGCCCAGTGAACCTGAGTCAGTTGGTATGAGACAGCCGTGAGTTTTTAATTGCACTGTAGACATACCCAAAATTCCTAGGCTCCAGAGAATCCAGTAGTTATGTAGAAAAGGGGAATTTCCATGTAGGTTTTAAATTGCATCATTTTCCAATGAAACCAGTTAATTTGTTCCAGTTAATCCACTTCTGGAACAACCTTATAAATGGAAATGACACATTTTTCATGCTGTTCTCAACAGCAGTATCTGCTTCTCATTGTTTTTGTGTCCAAAGATTTCCTGGCACCCACAAAAGGGTTAAATCTAGCTCAACAAACTACTCCTTTTCTCTTTGAGTTTGATTAACTAATGGTTGGAAAAATGCTTGGAGAAGTGGTGACAGACAGACAGACAAGCATTTAGAGAAATAAGAGACTTAAGTTCCTGAAGCAGATCTGAATAAGATCTAAATTGCACCAAATAATGTGCTTAAATAAACTGCTAGCAAAGGAAACAGCTGTCAGAATATTACACTTCTGTGGCTCCAACTGTATACCCGACAGTTGTGGAACAGAAAATTAGCAAATGTAGACTTAAAATGACAAGTCATGTGTGTGGTGGCAAAAGCAGGTAAAACACAAAAGTCATTTAAACTGACTGTTTAAGTGTTCCATCCACTAAGTGTTGAAACTTTTCAGTAGCCGGTTTCTGACACCTCCTCCACCCCCGCACACACAGTCCATTGAATACAGCAGGGTCAGGATCACACCTACAGCCCTAGAACAACAGCTGAAATTGTATTTGCTGCTCTTAAAAGCCTGGTGTAAGGAATATTGAATTTCACTGAATTAAATTGGGTTTTTTAGAGTTTGCTTCAAACCTCTCTTACTGTGATGGTAAATTCTGCAACACAGATACATATTGCCCAAGGGGTATCCTAGAGAGCATGGCTTTGGGCATTTTTTTCACAACCAGGGTAACTCCTTTCCACAGTTATTTACAAATCAGTGGCTTGATACACAATATGATAAAACATGGAGTGACAATTGCTTCCTAATATACCCCACCTAGGCTGTGTTGTGTTCACTGGATTGAAGGCTGAGTGTCTCTACCCTCTTTAGGCAAGACATTATTAAGTGGTATCACCCTCATAATACGGTAGTTTGCACATCTTCTATCTGCAGCTGAGAAAGTGCTTTCTAGTCCCTTAAGTGATACAGTACAATTGTCTCCATTTTAGAGATGGGGCAGTAGAGATGCAGTGTGTGGTTGAACGATTTACACACCTCCCCAAAGGTAGTGGCAGAGTCAGGAATAAAATCTAGGGGTGAAATCCTGGTGTGACAGATACGGCAGTTTCCTGCAATCTTTGTGGGAGATCTTACTGTATTAAGTTTATGTATCATTGTCGGCCAGAGATTCTATGTAATGCCATGGGGGAAGGTGACCACAGCTTCTCCAAGAGCTAATAACAGTGCTGCATAATTATGAAAATTCAGTAAGGTTGTAACACCTCCAGAGAAGTACCTGCACCTGGGGAGGCTCACATACAGTTCAAACTGGGTTCTCCAGAGACCAATAGATAAAGAAATGATTTGTGGATAAATAGCCTTAGTTTAAACTGACTCAGGGCCTGCTTTCTGATTCAGATAGGACCTTCTGTCCAAGGGACGCTCCAATCCTGCTTGAAAAGGGTTGGAAGGATTTAGGCCTACTGAGGCCCTGTAAGATTGATGGGTAACCTCTGGTAAGCTTTTAGCATGTATACAGGAACTTTGTGTGTGTGTGTGAGTTACCTCTGTAATGGTTTCACCTTGAGAATAACTGTGCTTGCTTAAAAGAGCTGTGTGGTAACTTGTAACTGAGGGCAATTACAGCTGTTCATAACTTTCTAAGAGAAAGCAAAGTGCAGACACTGACCTGGTTAGGCAGTCTGACTTGCTGGGGATATCACAGTGTAGACAGGGAATTGTGCAGTCTGGAAAACTGGTCAGGAAGGAGAGAAATACATTTGTCTGCCCAAGAGAGGTGAGGGCTGCGGAGTCAGGATTTGAAGGTGGGAGCCCTCAAGAGACCACCCAGAGGGAAATACAGGTGCAGTTACCCCAAACTGTTGACAGCTGGCTCCATTGAAATCAGTGACAAAAGTCCCATCGACTTCAGTGAGGCCAAGATTTCACCCTAGGAATCTTGCATATGTCTACATGGCAAGTGAACATGTGATTGTACAGTGGGTAGGTATACCCATGCTAACCTTAATTTAGCAAGTGCAGGTAACAGCAGCAGTGAAGACATGGAGGCACAGACTTCAACTCTAGTTAGCAACCGAAATACATACCCAGGGTCTCTGGCTGGCTGCTATTGGGATTGCTAGCCCATGCTTAACTCATGCCTCTAGTCTATACTACTGTTGTTACCTGTGCTAGCCAGATTTAAGCTAGTATGCGTATGCCTACCCATGCTATAATCCCACCTTCAGTTGCAGTGTAGACGTTACCTTAGTCCCCAGTTCCATATTCCAACCACTGGACTATACAGCCTCCCAGCACGCTTATGCCTGACTCTTATCATAAAATGAGAGATAGCACCACGAGAATTAATGTATATCAAAACGAACTTGCCAAAGAGATGTACGTATAATATTCACAGCAGGGCAAAACTTGTTAACACTTTAAATTACAGACATATCACCTAACTCAGGATCTATGAAACTGGACACACTAAGCATGTGCTTAAGTGCTGGGTGAATCAAGGCCCATAGCCCCTTTGGATGGAGAAGTTTGGCGTCCTAGAATGGGGGTGGTCTAAGATGATTAGACCCTGCAATTTTTAATGCCTAGAGAGCTAGGCTGTCATGCCTGCTAGAGGTACGAAATGATCTGTCCCCATAGCATTGTGGTGGCTGTATTTCTGGAAACTGCGCTTCTTTGCATTTCTATTTGCTCATGGCTCTGCCTATGCACCTCATTAATCTCCACAGTATTTGCAACAGAACAATTGCCCTAATTCCATCTGATTGGAGAGTAAAAAGTTTGAAACTTTTCTTTTTCTTGTTCTTCTTCTTCTCTTTCCTTTCCCTCCTTATTCTGGAAATGCCTGGCAATTTAACACTTAGCTACTTGCTAATGATATTTCCAGAGCTAGGTTGGTCAGTACATTTCGAGAAATGGGATGATTAATAGCTGGGCATATGGAAACTCTCTGCGGGCCAGGCTGCTACTGTTGCATTGACCTTGTTCCATGGCAGATGATCTTTCTTAACATTACTGAATCAAAAGTAGAATCTAAAGATGTGGGGCTAGGGTTTTTTTCCCCAAGTTCTTCTGCATTTGATAGACTGGCTTATTCTCTTTAGTAATGAATGTATGAAAAAATTCCCCCTTGGGGCTAAAATTGAGGGATATAAATTAGAAATGAAAGCATGGTGACCAAAGAGGCCCTCTTCTTGTGACCGACAACTTGTCATTCATCCACTACAAAAGGCAAAGGCCTAGTGCAAGAATAGGACAGCTGAGAGTTGAATAAAGTTACCTAGGGTTAGTGTTGCTCAAGTTACTTTTGTGAGAGTTTAGAAAGAAGTGGGGATTGGGGGCAAAACTTTCCTGATATGAAAAGGTTTCCCAGGACATCGAGACAGGGCCCAAAACTGCACTTTTCCAAAATTGCACCTTTCCAAAACAAAAACAAAAAAACCCAGCCCCAACAGTGCAAAATCACCCAGCCCTCCAAAACAAGCAGGTTGTAGATATCTTAAAATCCACCAGCATCTCTGCATTGTCCCAACACGGCCCCCTCACACCCCAACCAACTCAGGGCTGTGCTTTTAATACTCTTTTTTTTGTTACTTAGATTCTCTTTAAAGATGGTTGGAGGGTGGGGGACATGTTTATTGTGTCACTATAATTTCAAATCAAATATACTCAATTCAGACATCTCCCCACCCTCCAAACTCATCCTGGTATCTGAAAGTCAGGCTGGGTTATTTCCTGATCATTAATCACTGGATTCTACAGACCAGTTTCTACCCTTAATTTCAGGTTCACAAACACATTTTCTTCAAATGTTGCCCTCAGTTTGGCCCTGCAGCTGCATCTAACCCAACAATTCTGTTTTTGATGCATGAACCAGTTTAAAATTCAACTCACTCTCCCAGTAAGAATGAAAGTGGGGGGGGGGGAAGCTTTGTCTGTCATGATAGCAATAAAATGTGACCCTCCATGCACATATGGAACCAAAATCTGCTCATAGTTACCCTCATGTAAATCCAGTAAAACTCCACTGATTTTCACGGCCTGACTCTGGATTCACAGTAGGGTAATTGAGAGCAGATATGTTCAATATGAAGGTGTCTTTTTACAGTCTTATTTCTATTAGATTCACACTTACAGAACTTAATTTAACTAAACATAACTTAAGTTAACCCCCACTGCGGGGGTTAAGTCAACTTCTCCTGTCTCTGCAGCTCACATAGCATTAGCTCCTGAAATGCTGCTGAGATGTCCCTCTGTTCTCTGCTTCTCTCTCTCTCTCTCATGGAGTTCTCCACCCCTTTCCTTCCTTAACTTGCGATCTTCTGAGAGCAGTTTTGACTTTGCAGAGAGGTTTTTAAATTATTATTATTTTAACATGACAAATGTAAGACATGGCTTTCCTGAAGGGATGACATATTGGCCAGGGTTATAATTCATTCTTCCAAGCCTACAATAATCCCTATTAATACCGTTAGCATAATGTATAAGCTGGGGAGAGAGCATGGTAAGAATGCAACTTAGTTTTAGGCAATTGCTATCCCCGTATTCCTATAATGCAGCATACAGTCAGGAGGGGGCCTCCACAGCCAAAGCCACATAAAGACACAAGGCCACATACCATCTTTGGTCCCTGTGCACAGCCTCTATTGATGCAGGTGAAAGCTGCATATGCATTTTGAAGGGTGCGTGTGGCCCAACGTTTTTATTCTGCACCTACTCTGTTTCCCTGCGCAGTTATCTTTTCATGAGGAAGAAGCGATTAATCACTGTAGGGAGACTGGATTGTTGAGGAGGAGTTTAAGGGGGTTTACTGCAATGCTTTTTGCTTTTGGGTAACTTGGTTTGGTCTTCAGAGGTTGCACATTATTAACTTTAAGCCTGTGCGTAAGTCCATTCCTAGTCAGCAAAGCATTTAAGCATGTACATATTTTTAATGTGCTTAACACTGACTTCAATGGGACTTCAAGAAAACGCTTTAGCGTGGTCCTCACTGGGGCCCTAGCCACTATCTGTGTTAGCCAAATTCTTCATATCTCTTGGTCGTAAGCTCCTTGGGGCAAGGATCAAGATTTTGTTTTTCCACTTGCATATTGTCATTACTGTAAAGTGCCATCTGCATCTATTACACTACGTAAATAGCAATGATTAATAATTAATAATAATTCTTCTTATTAGTAAGGCAGGTGCCACTTTCCACAATGCACATTTCCATTGCACCAGCATTGCTGTAAACCCAGAAAACGCTACTTATATAAATGGATTTACTTCAGATTTCCACCACCATTAGGGAGAGCAAAATCTGGCTCCTAATCTACTTTCTATTTAAGAAACAGATAGTGATCCATTGAGGGATGTTATAAGGAGGTACAAAACAGCATTTCAACACAGGAGACAGGGTAACCTCAAAAAGCTATAAGACAAACTTTGAGTCTATTCATTGCAGCTCTGCTTTTAAGGAATGTCAAACAATACAAAACCAGTGCAAGGGAAAGGAAGCTAAAGGGCCCCAGTGCCCTTTCATGTACAATGGTGCAATTTCATTGCTACGGCTGGAGTTGCACCAGTATTATTGAGAGGAAGATTTGGCCCAGCATCTGTACACAAAGAATTTCAGTAAATAGGAAACTCATTGCAGCCTTGTGCTGACACTTTCCAACCATAGTCTTGTTATCCTTGATATTGTAGAAATTGGGTCATTACAGACCAGACATGAACTGAGACATGAGATTCAAGCATCACACACACACACACACACAGGAATACAGTGAGAATATTAAATGCATCTTAAAACAATCCCTGGTCAGCAAAATACTTCAGCATGCTTTTAAAGCCCCATATCATCAAAGTACATAGACCTTGACTCAGCAAGGCACTTAAGCACGTTCTTAACTTCCACTGATACTAAGCATGTGCTTAAGTGCTTTACTGATTTGGAGCCTTTAATGATTTTCATCTGAATAAATGCAGAAAATGGTTAAAATATTTATTGGGTTAAATTTACCACTAGCATATGTGGCACCAAGAGCAGTACCCATCTAAGCCAGTGGTGGATTTTGCCATTTGGGCGCAAAGAGATGCTGCAGATTATGATTCCATGAACATGCTGCAGTTCTATATAACATATTGACGGAGCTCCTCATTCAATTCAAGTGTTTTTAATTATTATTTTATTTCTCTCTCTTTGAGATGTGGCACTATACATGATAATCACTGGTTATTTTTGACAAACTGTGAAATTCAAAATGATGCAGAAAGAAGCAAATAAATCTGCAAGATGTAAAACTGTTTTTCTTCCCCTTCTTCTCTTTTAAAGGACTGGTAATGAGAAGGAACTAGTAAGATTCTGAGCTGCCAGGGCATCAGAGGAATGAGATTTGAGAGGGGAAAAATTAATGGCATGCTAAATATGTTGTTGAAATGCACTGGGAATATCTTCCCTTAAAATGATGTAAAAAGCAGGGGTCAGGCATGAACTGAAATGCATCCGTGGAGAATTGAAAGCTGCCCACAGATTCCAAAAACACATATTTAACACTACACAATTATCCAAACTAAATGTTTAAAAGGGGGTTTTATTTGGATCTATTGTGTCCTTTTTGCATTATTCCACATTTCATAATTTATCACAATACTATTTCCAGTGACATAAGCAAATCAGAGGGAATGGTTCATTATAAATATTGGTATGCAAGCAGGAGTGTGATAAGAACAGAGTTTTGATTTTTTTTTAAAGCTGTTGATTTTGATAGTAATGGCTAGTGTTTTTGGTAGTGAGTTTAGATACAGTAAAAGATAATGGAGAGTCTGAAGCCTTCGTTTTAAACGGAGTAGCCCCATAATCTTCAAAGCAGTCTATGTAGTGATTTAGCCCTATGACTCCAACTGACTTTATTGGGAGGATGATATTATAGGACTATTACGTCACATATAATGCTTTGAAAATTTGCCCACACACATATAACCCAAGGGGGAAAAATCATAATCACTTTTAAAATGTCTGTGTGATGCTGGCTCTCACACTGCTTTATACAGAAGAATCAAACGAGACTAAATAAAAGATCATCCAAGGGTGAAGAGCAGTTGAAGCAGAGGTCCAGGAAGATAGAAATCCCATCCATACAATCTTAAAAGCATATTAAGTTACAGTAAGCAAAGAGTGAAATGTACAGATCAATTATAAACCTAAACTTTTAATCAGCTAGAGAAATGGAGCCTTACAAACTTCTCAAAAAGAGGCAGGTCTATCACCATGCTGCCTAATAAACATGAGCCTCACAGTTCCCAAGAAAATGCCATTTTGAAATTGGAAACCTCATGAACCTGTCTCTAAGGAAAAGGGAAATGAAAAAAGAAAAAGAAAAGAGTTCTAGTCAATTTTCCTCAGCTACTGTAAGGCAATCTAATGCCAAAAGCATTCTGTTTGGACCTGATCCAACTGACACTGAAATTAAAAGGAGGTCCAAATAGAATGATTTAAAAGTCAATAGTAGTTGGGTCAAAAGAATGATCATTATTAGAGGTTGGAAATTTTCTAACAGAACATTTTTTTCCTTCAGAAAATGCCATTTCACCAAAGCCTAAATGTTTCACAGGAATGTGTTGATTTCAATGACATTTTATTTTGAACCCCCCCTCCCCCAAAACTAAGTGTTTAAAGAATGTTGAAATGTTCCATTTCAACACTTTGGAACTACAAGTTTTGATTTTTCATTCTGAAACATTTTTTGTTAATGTCAAAATTGAAATTAAACATTTTGATCAAACCTAATTTTTTTTCCAAGAATTTTGTTTCATGGGAAATGTTGAAATTATTTTGAATGAAAACCAATGTCAAAATTTCCTGCATAATGGAATATCCTACTTTCAACCAGCTCAAATGATTACGCATCCATGAGCTAGGAAGGGTGGAGAAGGCATACGCGCATAGTGGTTATTAGACAGTCTGCGTGACTGCCAATAAGGAAGGGTGCTCATGCCCAAACAATAATGGCACCTTAATAATGGCCATGTTCGGAGGTCAATGGGAGAGTCTCTATAGACATACTGCATATTTCACTTAGTGCTTTTAAACTGAAGATTTTTAGCCTGGAAAGCTAGAAGGCTTTTTGCATGGTCTCTAGATTTAGCCAAGTCTGCTGTCTTTAAATTGTATTTATATGGATTTTCTTTCTATTTTCTATTTGCTCCAGTGTGTTAAATAAACCTGGCTTTATTTAAGATAATTTGGATTTATTGACTTACTGGGGTCAATTACTCTGAGTGATGCCCAAGATAAGGAAAATGAACTCTGGTGAGAGCAAGGGGGGCTTTTTCCATGGGTGCAATTGCAAGCAATATTCACTGGGTGCAGTTGCACACAGCTTCCATCTCAGGTTTGGTCTGGCTGCCACTCCATCATGACAGAGGGACGGCCAAGCCAAATTTGAGTGAGTGGCAAGGGTTGGCTAGGCCAAACCTGAATGGTGCTGTGACCCCATGTGCCAGGTCACAATGCCCAGAGTGAGAAGCCAGGCCCAGCCCCAGTGGGCAGAAGCAACCACTGTGGGTGAGTGCGGGCTCTCTCTCCAGTCCCCTTTGGGCCTCCCCTCCTCACCAAGCCAAGATTAGGGTTGCAGTGCTGGGGCAGAGGGTACTGCTGTGGGTGGTCAGTACCCCCTTGACAGTTTAGTATAGTGCACCCGTTGAACCGGGAAGCTACATCTGCCCCTGGGTGAATCTAACACTTGTGGTCAAAGGCAAGAGGCTTTAAGAAGAGGAGGCGCTGCAGTTACCCTGGCTGTGGTCACTGCAGAGTGGAGCATGAGGAAACCCCTACAAGCCGAGTCAGGAGCCACACTTAGGGGATGTGAGGAAACACCAGACAAGAGGAAGGCAGACGGTGGAAGTGAGGGGCTCCTTTGCGAAGGGGAGATGGCTTAAGCTGTTATTCAGCAATGGATGGTATTCGCATTCAGGGGCTTTATTACTCTGTTAGGACTCCCATGCTGAATATTATCTGAATCCAGATGCCAAAATATAAAACTGAGGAGTAGAGACTATCAGGGTCAAACTGTTGAAGAGAAAATACGAATGTCCTCCCCTGCCACAACAAAAAGCTACCCAAACCAAATGATTAATTTTGAGGTTCAAAAAAAGACACTGATATCTTTAGCTGCTGGTCCCAGAAGTACTGAAATACCACAAGAACATTTGTCCTTGTTCCTGCCCCCCTCCCTCCTCACCCCCACACATCATCAGAAGCAGATTGTACCAGTGATTTCATGAGAGCCTATTCTTGTGAGACTGTTCAACCCAGATTTTCAGACCCAACACTTCTGACAGTACAGAAAAACATCCTGGGACAGATTGATTTCAATGGAGGTACATGGATTCCCACATCTGAGGATCTGACCCTTTGAGGTTTGCTCACTGTTACAGAAGGTTACCCAAGAATGTACATGTATTGATCTTAAAGGATGGCATTACTGAAGAGACGGGGTGGGGCTGAACATGCTGCCTTAACCAACACTGCTATACCCATGTTCTTCTTAGCTTGGCTGCAGGACTCCTGCATTTTCATTCTTTATGTGGTTAAACTTCTGATAAATAGTGAACAACGTCAAGCTGAATGAAAATTTGCCCGGGGATAAATGCAACCAACAAATAACAGGAAGGCAGTGGAAGTGGTTAGATTGTTAGCGAGGTGGCCTAATGCACTTGGCACATGCAGACTGCCATAACCATGCTCTCCAGCTCCAACTATCTCTAAAGAGGACTTGCCAGTCAGCCTTGTATCTCAAGAAGCAAGTGAAGTCAACCCAGAAGCCGGCACTCTGTCAAAGCATCTGCTGTATGGTGCCAACTCAGAGATATTGGGCATATCTAATGAATATAGGTTGTTGGGTCTTTTTTGGTAAGGGCCTAATAGGATAAAATAGATGCCAAGAGAAAAAACATAGGGCATTATTCAGGCACTGGGATGTGAATATCACAGCTCTTCATTTATCCTCGATCAGTCAGTTATAAAATTCTCACTTGCTTAAGTCCTGCAACCAAGTAGCAGCAATGTAAAAAGGCATCAGATAAATCCCTGGCATGTGCTGACATGTCTTGGAACTGTGTGTGTGTGTCTGTGTGTGTGTGAAGGGGGAGAGAGAGTAAATGGGTTGGGGGGGAGGATTATTTTAGCTTTTTTCCTCTCTCCCTGGGGTGGGATATCTGGGTGAGCTGCTGCTTACTTACTTACCGTTAGCAGAGCCAAGGAGTGAGGAAAGAGTGCTGAGATTTATAGCGGTCTGAGAAATACATAAATCAGGGCAAAAGAGGAGAAGCCATCAGAGTCCACAGACCCCGATGGTTTTTCCCCTATATCTTGATTCTATAGTTAAGGGCTCATCGACATTACTCTCCCTCCCCTTTCCCCCTAAGTTCTTTCTGACACAGGTTTGTGGCTGAGATTTTATAAAAAAATCCATTTCAATTTTACACTTAGCTTTCCAGACCTCATCTGAATAACATTTAAGACTTGCCCCAGCGCCTCTTTAGCCAGATATTCAAAAGCTACCTCCTTTTTGCACTCAAAAATATGCAGACACAAATAATTGCAGTCACAGCTTTATATCAGCTAGGTACCTAAGTACTGACCGGTGGGTTTGGCATGTACAAACAGTCACAGACAGGGGTGATTTAGGAGGCCCAAATTGTCTAATGTAAATATTTAGAGGCGAGAACCCTCATGATTCATTGAGTGTATCATGTGAATTTCAATACCCAGCTAAATACACACCCAGAGCACACTACCCTCAGCCAGTTTCAGAGGTGGAGCTCTGCCATTTTTTGAAAAACTAATAAAACTTTTATAAAGTGTCTAGAAATTGGATAGCTCAGGTGGCTGGCAATTGAATAAAATAGGGCACCTTTCACCGCTGGGGCCTGGGTTCCAGTTCAGTTTGGGCTAGCAGTGAATGATCAAATGGTTTTAATTTCTGATTGGCTGCCAAAGAGCAATGTGAAATCAATTAGTGGTCTCACTCCTTTTCCTGCCTTAGCTGTGGACTGAATGGGCCTGAAGACTGAGGGTACGTCTACATTGCAGGCAGGGTTGTGAATAGCAGCGCGTGTAGACGTATCCACTCTAGCCTGCTCACTAATAATAGAAGCGAGGATGCCACAGCATGGGCTCCACAAGCATGTACATATCCAGAGGAATCAGGCAGACTTGTGTAGCCTGCTCTGCAGTGTCTTCATTTCTATTTTTAGTGAGCTAGCTAGAGTATAGCTAGCACATATAAGTCTACACAAGCTGCCGTTCACTCCCGTGGCTGCAATGTACTTTGAATCTAAGGTGTAAGGCACGCTGGCAGCGAGGCTGGTCTGGGAAAGCTCAGCACCTGTGCTATGGTTAAACCAGTCTCTATGGTGTGATTTTTTCTAAAATAAATTTAGCATTGGCCTAACTCCTGAAGTTAGTGGGAGTTTTAACTTTGACTTCAGTGGCTGCAGAGTTAGGCCAGCACTGAGTGATTCTGAAAATAGCACCCTCTGATTCTCCGGCTGTCAACTTGGCACCACTCACCAACACTAGAGCCCTAAGAAATACTGAAAAAGTTAAAGAAAATAATCTTACTCCATATTTCAATGATCAGCCATAAGAGCTGCAAAGGCTGTGTTTAAATCTGTTCTCTCAGTGCTCAAACATTTTGGGTTTGGGATAAGAATATCTTTTTTTTCTGTCATTCATTCCCTTTAATAATTAAAAAAAAATCAAAACTGAAATGAATCAAAGCATAAAGAACAATAATGCAGTTCAGGGGAGGGTCACTTAGATAAACCCACTTAAACCAGGAAGTACAGAGTTAAGGGTAAAACTCTGTCCACTGTATTCTTGCTTTTGTAATTCAACACATATGGTATATACGGTATAGTAAGATTGTGTGTTACTCTCACATCACTATTATATATACAGTAAGCACAACGGGAGGGAATGAAGATAGAGTTTCAGCTTGGACTTGGAATTTCCTGCCCTTTGGGGTCTCATAATCTTTAACCAGAGCAGGGATTCAGCTGCTAATGACAAAGGGACCCACTTTCATTTATTCTGAGAGGCGCTGTGGCTCTTTCTTCAACTGCTGGGTCTCAGCACTGGCTAATATCCAACACTGTCCTTAATGTTATTTTGACACAGCTTTTGCAATTCTGCACTATGTAAGCGTGTGCACTATGCAAATACCCTGCATGCCAAGAAGCACTGTACATCTTGGCTCCTGAAGGATCGCGGAGCAAAGGCAAGGATATGCTCTAATCATGAAAGTAAAAGTCCTTTAAAGGGCTGTGGACAATGCTGCCCTAATTATTGTACATGCCTGTAGGGTTACATCAGGGATATTTAACTGAATGTCCCTGAGGTATGGTGATTAACTTTTCCTGTGATCTAAATGAGTGGCCTCTATGGAGTTTGCCTATGATGTCCACAGCTGTGTAGTCAAATCAAAAGCAAAGATGAAATACTGGGTTCTAGTCCAGTTTGAAGCTTTATTGTTTTATACATTTATTTTAATCTAATTGTAGCCTCCTTTACATATTGCCCTGGTCACCATAATATCTGAGCACTGGACAATCTAATGTATTTATCCTCACAATGCCCCTGTGAAATAGCAAGTGTTGTTATCCCCATTTTACAGATGGGGAACTGATGCACTGAGAAAAAGAGTGATTTGTCCAAGGTTCATACAAAAAGTGTGAGGCAGATCTGGGGAATTCAACACATATCTCCAAAAGTTACATTCTTCCATCCATATCTCCCTCCCTATACGTACTCTTTCTCCTTATATTGCTTTGCAGCAGATATAGGGGAAGCCAGGTAGCTCTTTGTATCCTGAAGGGACATGTTTTCCTCACCCATTGTTGCATTCCAGGTTTTTAATCAGGACACAAACATATTCTGTATTTCTTTTCCTGGTATGCAGGAGGGAGGGATTCACTGTTTTAGAAAAGTTGGGCAATTTAGGTTTGAACTGGGGAAAAGTGAGTCACAGAAGAAGCAAAAGTATATTGTTTGGGAAGATTTTAATAGCAGCAGTGGATTCTGAACAGAAGCCCGGCAGCCAGAGAGATCCTGCATAGACTGCAAAAGATACTGCATTGCAAAACACAGATCCAGGCCCAGATGAGTACCAGAAGACATTAGGGTTGCAGAGTGGGTAAGCTCTGCTCTCTGGACAACAAAATCTTTAAGCAATATGTCAGAGTAGTGAATTTTTAGCATTTCTGCTTTGTGCTCCCCCCAGGCAAGGAAACAATCTTCATTATGCTTAAAAGTAAACAGAAGCAATCTCCCTGAGACCTTTACAAAACACACCACATAAAGCACAAGACTGAGATTCTGTGCTTCAGGCATAGCCCAGAAGGAGGGCAAGCAAAGGTGGCTTTAAGCCAACCTTGTGCTCTCCTGATTCTGGGCTAGTATGACCCCCCCAGCATAAAGTAGAGCCTGTAGGGACTGCTCTCATTTATGTCTGCCTCCTAAAGGCTGCACTTTGAGTACCCTGCACACTGAGTACCCCAAAGCAGCCCAGAATATCTGTAACAGGAAGTGTTCCAGAGACCACCATGACACATAACTCACACCTTCAGCCCCGACCTTGGACCTGGGGTTTGCTCTCAGACCCACTGTGCTGGGGGCTTGCCGGGGAAGAGGGATGGGAGGGGAAGTGTAAGATCACTTAGGATGGCCCAGTGCAAGGGGAATTCTCTCCCAGTTGGCTGAGGATCACTGAGTACTGCTGGAGTGAACTAACTAAATGACTCTGTTTGCTCTTAGCATTAGTAGTAGTTAGAGCTTGTAATAGGCTATTGACTCCTTTGTAGACTAGTCTGTAGAATGGGCCCTGACTCACTTAGCTGGGTATAGCAAACTTTCTTCAGTAATAGCCTAGCTAAGGCCCAATTCAGGAAAACACTTAGGCACGTGCTGCACTTTATTAGTTTATGCTGTTATCAAATGGGCCATTTGCAGGTGCAGAAACTGTGTGTAACAACTGTAGTAGTTGTGCATGCAAATATGATTCTGAAAAATTGGCCTATATAGTTTTCTTGGCTTGTAAGAAGTGGAAGGGATTTCTGTCTAGCAGTCCAGACAGAGGACTTGGTGTCAAGTGTGGGGCATTCTATTCCTGGCTGTGCTACTCATGTGATGTAAAAGTAGGATTTTCAAAAGCACTCACTGTTGGCCTAACTCTGTTCCCACTGAAGTCAATGGGAATGTTACTACTGAACTTCAGTGAGAGTAGGTTAGGTCAATGCTGAGTGCAACTGAAAATCCCCCCCTCACAGCTTTCAACAAATTGCATAACCTCTCTGTGCCCGCTTCCCTGTCTGTAAATTGTGATGATAATACTTGGTTCCCTCACATGGGTAGTGTTAAGTTTAGTGAGCATACATATGTAAAGCACTAAATAAGCACTATGTTAGTGAAAAGATCAAAAGTAGTGACTAGTATAATTGACATCTCCATTACTATAGGCCATGTTGGAGACTCACAATCTGAAATTTGTCCACATACTTATATATTCACTGCCCCCTCCTGGAGTATATACATAAACTGCCAATACACACCTGCCATTAGATCCACATAGATCAGAACGCAGTCAAAGGGTGAAAGAGAAAGAGCTATCACTGTGCTAACTATAGTAAAAATCCTGGTGAAGAACAAAGATCTTGCCAATGCAACATAAGAAATGTCCCCGGGATATTAAAATGGTGCATCATGGCCTGAGTGATGTACGCCCACCTAAACCCAGACCGATTTGCATTCCGTCCCCAGAGAAGATTCCAGAGACAAGTGCACCAGTTATTCTAATTCTGAACTCTCCAGCCCTTCCACCGTTTTTGCCCGACAGCACAGAAACACACACACACACACACACACACACACACACGTGCTTGCCAGCACAATTCCAGAAGATAACTGAGCCACATTCCTGCCATTTTACGTCAAGTGTCTTTTCTGTAACTCCTTCCTCCGTAGGTTAATGAAGACTTAAGCACTCCATCTCAGCAGCACTGATGTAAAACGGCTGCTTATTGCTTGTTCCATCTCACTGACTTTTATTGTGATACTTAAACCAAAATGGTGAACTATTACACTTCATAGCCTGCAAATAAAAGCAGAGTGTTAAAAAGCAGAGGCTAACCTCTGATCCAGTCAAAATTGCTATAAACGTCTGAGGCTCATAATCGTGAGACAATTTTACTCAAATCACAAGTGCCAGGGATTGGTGTGGATTATCACACTCGGAATAGGGAGGTATTTAATTGTAATACTGCAGCATCTTATTATCCTACCTGTGCTCAAAGACAGTGAGCCAGAGCTTTAACTGCTATAAATCAAGATAGCTCCATTGAAATTAGAGGAGCTAAGTGAATATGTACCATCTAGGGGTCTAGCTCATTAATTAGAAATCCTGGGAGATCTGCAGTAGATGAGAGAAATTCATTCTCCCTTTCTATATGCACTGAGAGCAGCCTCCGAGTATTACAGGTGTACACACCATGCTTTCTGTTCTGCATCAAATTGTAGTCATATGTACATCTGACTCTACATTTCTAGCAGCAGGAGGTTATGGGTGAGATCGTCTGCTCCATCTGAGCTGTGAAGAGCATGGGATTTGAATAGTTGACAGTGACCATGGTGGCTTTTGACTAGCTTTGCAGATTCCTGATTCTGAGGAACGTCAGGGACCAGTTCATCCCCCTGCACAATTTAGAGCAGCACTGGGGTTGCACCAAGTTACACCTGACTGTCTATGGCCCCAGGGTGTTGTGTTTTTTTTGGTAGCCAGAGATGACCCAACGATAAAAGTTTAATACATTTTATAGAGTTTAAAACAAGAAAGGACCATTAATTCATCTAGTCTGACCTTCTGTATATCACAGGCCATTAAGTTTTATAGATTCCCCAGCTGTGTCCCATTTCACCTGGGAATCTCTCTTACACCAGGATTTCAAGAGGGTGGTAGTTTAGAGTAGCTGTGGACTTCCCCTATGCAAACAGAATCCCCAGGTAGCCTGGCTTTATACCAGCTTTACAGCCCCTTTGCAATGCCCAGTTAGAACAAAGAGGCCATAGCAGGATCAGGAACATGGCTTACTACTTTTTGTCACAGTTCACTTCATGGGACTGATTCCAATCTCACTTATTCCAGATTTGTAGCAGTATATTTCCACTGAGATCAGTAGAATTATTCCTGTTTCACACCTATGTGATTGTAGAATCAGGTGTGATGTATACTGTTAGTCCAGATCCTATTGCATGTCTACAATATGATAAATATTGAGGTATATCTAATGCACTTGGTTCATCCTTGAGGGCATAGCGAGAGAGGCCAATTACTTTGTATGCTGAGTAACAATATAACAAAAGCATTTTAAATCATGTAAAGTTTAGTTTATAAACTGTTTCCTGCTAATCCAACTACAGTCATGTCCCTGAATCATATGCCAGACTTTCTAGATGGGTGACATCTTTCACATCCAGTGCTGACTTGACTGAGTTCACTGTCCATCTCGGACCTGCACTGTGGCTAACATGCCTTCCAGGCAGGAAGTGGGAATGTTTTTAGTTTTGAATTAAATGCAGTTTCACTAAACAGCTAAATTATATTAGTAAAACAATTTTCTGATTCAGTTTAACATTTCTTCTGCAGCAAACAGGGGGCGTAGAACTAGGGTCAAGTGATCTGGTATGGAAGAAAGCATTTAAAAACAATTATGTTTTTAATTGCAGTGCTGCCTCTAATTCCTGTTCAGTTTGCAGACCCAAGAGGTTTGGAGAGTTTTGATAAAGATCCAAGCTTCTGGCACTTCTGTGAAGTGAGCCTTCTAGCCTCTTCAAGTATGCTCACAAATAAACCTGAGGCTGTCACTGGAAGCAAATAAGTTTGTGTGAGCTGTATAGGAAAGATAAATGTTATACTCTACATAAAGTGCTTCGGTTCAACAAGTGGAACCAATTCTTTTAAATGTCACAGCCAATGTAGAGATGGTCTTTCCTGGTTTGAGCATTGCTCTGTCCTGATGTTCTATGAACCTTACATCAGATTCTTGACCAGGACTTTAGAACATCCAAAGGAGAGGACATCCCCTAAGAATCTCTCATGGTTGAGCTTAATGGATAGTGGAAGAGGAATTTAATCAGTGCCAGGTGAATGATCATGGCAAAGATTTTCAGAAGTGACCAGTGATTCTGGGAAACTCCATGTTTAGGTGCTCAACTTGAAACATCTCACAAGGTGCCTGGTTTTCAAGGGGAGCATTTTGAACATTGGGTTCCTTTAAGGTGTCTCAATTTGGACACCCTTAAATTAAAGTCCCCCCAAACCACTGGCCACTTTTGAAAAACTTGACAAAATCAAAAACGCTCAAAGTAATGCACTTCATTATTATGACTCAGTGCCTCGATTGGAGGAGCTCCCTGTAACCAGGGACACACCACCAATTCTTGAGTTCTCATTTTGAGAAAAAACAACTATTTTACAGGCACATGCTCCCAGAATTATGGTCTTTGACAGTATAACTTCTGATAAGGACATTTCTGCATCAGTCGTAGTGAACTGGTGAGGTTATGTAGACAAGTACCACTTTTCTGAAGTTGATTCTTTAAGCAACAGTATTAAATAAAATGTCAGTCAGGTGCTCTTAGGATACTTGCACAAAGATGGCAAATGAGCAAAATGGATTCTGGCCACTGGGTTTTGGAAACTGCTTGGTTCAAGATGGAGAACTGCATGCTGGCTGGGACCAGTCATCTATGTCAGTGCTTCTCAAGCTATCTGATGTGGGGGACTGACAAATTTTTTTTCCCCAACGTGCACGCAGACTGGCAGCCGATGGCTCGCGGACCGGCACCGATCCGTGGACCACCACTTTGAGTAGCACGGGTCTATGTGGTCTTTATCACAGACAGAGGAGGAATGTACAGGAATTGGACCACCAAGAACTTCCAGAAAGACTTTAAAGTAGTTATGCAAACTTCAGAATTGTGCAGAGTTAGATCTTGGTTCAGATAAGCACGTGACTTCTTGAATCTGCAACAGTGAGCTAGAAATTGTACAAGAACACTTTTGTGTATGTGAGTTTTCCAGCACTTCTGCCTCTGGTCCCAGCCAAACATACCAAACCATGAGAAAATATTACTTGCAAATATTACTTCACCAAATCCAGTCCTAACAGAAAGGTGGTGGTAAAAAGGTTCATGACAGTGAATACCAAAGAAAAGTTAGATACATTTCAGATCTTCAAAAAAAAAGCAGGTGAATGTTTCTGAAGGATTTGGGGAGGATATTTTTTCCAATCTGAGCTGATTTGCCCATCCTGATTTACAAGTTGAATTTTAATAAAACAATAAAATAATAACTCACAAAGGTATTTTGGCAGCTAAAGCTGTATATAGGCACATAGGAAGTTTTGCATGAGCATCTAGGTGATTTAGGCACCTAACTCACAGGAGTTTTTGAAAATCCCATCTCTACATCTTTAGGCACCTAAATACATTTGTAAATCTGGAATTTGTCTCTTAGAGAGCACGTGGCATCCATAGATCTCAACACACTTTATGAAAATAGTCAGTATCATTATCCTGATTTTACAGAGCAGGGAAGTGATTTGCCCAACATCACCCAGCAGGCCGATGGCAGACACACAACTCGAAATCATGTCTGCCAAGTCCAGTCCATTTCTTCACTCAGCAAGCCTCAGAGTCTCTCAAATCAAACAAAGGGGTTAGGAGCCCTTAAAAACAACCCCCCCAAAAAACCTATTTGAAGTAACAACATACATCACCTTCTTCATGAAAGAGCAAAGCCAACAGATATGCGTTTAGTTAAAGTATCTATATGGCCTCATTACCATAGTATCTGAACACCTTATAATCTCTAATGTATTTACCTCAAAACACCTCCATGAGGTAGGGAAGAGCTGTTTCTCCTTTGTACGGATGAGGCACAGAGAAATGAAGTGATGTGCCCAAGGTCACACCAAAAGCCGGTGTCACAGAAGGTGATTGAACCTTTGTCCTCTGATTACTGGACTAGAATCCTAGCCACTGGGCTGTCCTTCCCCTTGGAGAAACCCTAGGAAGCTGAATTATCATTAACTCTGCCTGATTTTTCTGGCATCCCATTCCATACAGAATATTCCCAGTTTCCTACTGCATTCACCACTGTGTGACCTGCCTGTTGTACAGGTGTGGCTCAAAGCCAAAGGAATTCAACTTTCTCTTGAAATCCTCTCTCTCTCTCTCTCTCTCTCTCTCTCTCATGGTAATGAGCACTTTAGTCTATCAGGAAAATGTAGAGCTTCTTGGCATTGCTTTTTATTTCTGATCTGTGCTTTTTTTCACTCCTTCTTTTAGGTTAATTTATCTGATTACATGCAACACACTGCAGACGTGTTAAGGCACCAGTCGAGTTTCCACTTGGAGGCTTGGAGAAAAGATTACTATTAAAACGTGACTTCCATCCACTCAGCTGAAATTACTATTGATTGCCAAAGAAAAATATTTGTGCTGTGAAGCTGGGAGCTATGATGTTGAACCGTATTAACATAATGTTAGCATAGCTACGGGTGTTTAGTGGCATGCAATCAGATTTGAAATGAACGTTGATTATAGATTGAGATTAATGTTCACATATTCATAAGAACACAATGAAAAGAGCAATTTCCTTTCTACTACAGATCAATGGTTTCCCCATTCAATTATACAGCTGTAATAATTGCATTATGCGGAAATATTTCTTAATGGCTTATTTCATTCTTTTCATGTGTGAGTGTGTTGTGTGTGAGAGAAATCTTTTGTCAGTGAAATCTGCTGAAGTCTGTAGACAATGTAAGATGCTTTAATCACTGGTACAAATTTGCAAGCTTTAGCTCTGCCAATAATCTCTCCTCTCTTTCTCCACCGTTTTTATGATCCTATAGCAAAACCCTTCATTTGCTGTGCTTGTCTGAGGCTTATGAGCTGGACCCACACCATGCAACATGTAATCCACTGATCAGTGTGTTTCCCTTTGTGCCCAATCCACAATGGATGTGAGTCTGCTCAAGCATCAGATAGAGAGTCTGGCTTGTTAGCTCAAGCAGCAGAGACTCATGCTTTCAGCTCTAGAGGTCCCCATTTGAATCCCTAGCAGTTTGGCAAAAATGGCAGCTGTCACACGCAGGAACGAACCTGCTTACCTCACACTAGCGTGTCATGCTTGTGCTGCAGTAGCCAAGTCTGAGTTACTGTTGTGCTTTCGGCTAGAGGGTTTACACTGTGACAGTTGGAGATCCTCTTTATGTTAGTGTTCTTCCATGTACTCATGAAAAATAGTCCCTCTAAAAAACAAAACAAAAAAAAATAGTTTCTCATGATCATCTTACCTTGACATGGGCTGTGCCTCAGTTCCCCCTCTGTCCTTGAAGAAGGGAACATCTGCCAGGCCTCCCTCCTTTCTCTCTCCCTCAAGAGGAGAACAGAATCAGGCATGAGGTAATGCTCCCTCTTTTTAGGGGAGAACTGGCAGTGACTTGGTTCTTCAATGGGGATATAAGGGCTAGGTTGGGAGAGACTGCCCCTTCCTATTCCTCTTCAGGGGTGGGAAGAGGCGACCTCTCTCATTACTCTTCGTCATAGAAGAGGAAGGATCAGGCCAGGAGAAGCCTTCATTTCTCCTCTTCACTGTGTAAAAGCAGATCAGCCCCATTTCTTTTCTTCAACCAGGCCACTTCTCATTTCCATGTCTCAGGAGGAGGACAGCACAGAGGGGCAGTGTGCCTGAGGGAGGACACGAGTCTCATAAGAGGAATTTATCTCATGGGAGTAGTTGTCTCCCGGGGTGGGAAGTCCAACAAGTGTATGAGAGGGATAGGCATGGGAAAGACGAGCACGCAGTGGGGGGCACGTGTCTCAGAGACAGAGGCTGTCTGTGCTATGGGGGAAGCATACACAGGGCAACAGGAGCTGATAGGACACTAGAGGCCCGAGGCCTCTACTCCAGACGTCCCCTAGAGCAGAGCCTAGTGATGCATCCCAATTTGTTCCATTCCTGAGTCTGTCTTGAATGGACTGGTTTACAGATGTTGCTGCAGAGATCTTTTGTTTGAGGCTACCATTAATATAGCGTATTTGTGAAACTGTGTGCCAACAGGACAATACAGCAGGTCAAGATCTGGCTCTAATTGTAACTATAGTGAATAGTATAATCCTCTGCTAAATACTTCAGACCTTGCACCAGGAATGCACAGTGAGGAGAGTCCTAACTTGCATGACATTTTCCCCTTCTTGGGGCTTGATTCCATAAGGCACATATGCATTTGCTTCACTTTAAGTGAGCCTAGGGGCACCCCGCTACCCCTGCCTGTGGCCATGCTCCTGACACTGGGGACAGGGAGGGGAGAAGATGGAGTGCTAACGTTGATGGATCTACACCACCACTGCATTTCCTCACACTGACTAGCTCCCCCAGGTCTACTTACACTGACTTTATGGTCAAGTACTGCTGGCAGCATAGCAGACAGCAATCTCAGTGCACCTCGGGACGTGGCTAGGTCTTGTCTTACTTAGATTGCAAAGATTCAAGGCAGGACTTATCTGTACAGCACCCAGCACAATGGGGCGTCTAAGCCAGTGTTTCTTGCATGAGGCCACCAAGGGCTTTTCTTGTGGCCACAGCCTCCTGGGCTGTGATAGAGGGGGGAAGGCAAACTAGAGCCCCCTCCCTCTCCCTGTTGCTCCTGGATGCACCACCCTGATATTGGTTGCTGGGGCCAGCAGCAGGGGTTGGGCCGTGCCCCCATCTGGAGTCACCTGGGGCACAACGCTGGAGGAGCAGGCAGCCAGTGAGTTCCCCACCTTCCCATGGACAGTGGGGCTCAGGCTTTGGGCTTCAGCCTGGGGTGGGGGGGCAGCAAGCTCTGGCCATGGGGCTTTGGGCTCCAGCCCTGGGCTCTGGCTGTGAAGTGGCAGGCTCCAGGCTCAAGCCACACAGCTTCAGGCTCCATCTCTGGACCCTGTCCTCTGGCAGTGGGACTTTAGGCTCCAGCCCCATCTCCTCTGGCCCCCACTGTCTCCTCCCAACCTCCATCCAGGGCTTAATTTGTCCCCAGGCTTACCAGGGCTGATTAAGTCTGCTGTGAAAAGTGATACTTGTATGTTTGTAAAAAGAAAAGGAGTACTTGTGGCACCTTAGAGACTAACAAATTTATTTGAGCATAAGCTTTCGTGAGCTACAGCTCACTGCGGTGGATGCAGTGAGCTGTAGCTCACGAAAGCTTATGCTCTAATAAATTTGTTAGTCTCTAAGGTGCCACAAGTACTCCTTTTCTTTTTGCGGATACAGACTAACACGGCTGCTACTCTGAAACTTGTATGTTTGTTCATATCACTTTCACAACAGACTTACTAGCTAGCAATAAATAAATTACAATGATTTGGATGTGTTCATGTGCACATTTATTTGGTTTTCCCAAAGCTAATTAAGTATTTTAGGAAAAAATGTGAGCGCGGCCACCAGTCAGAGTTGGTGGCCGCACTCTGAGGCCACCAAAAAATTTGTCCTGAAAACCCCTACTCTGGACACTTGTACAGTCCAAATAATAAATACTAACAATCAATGTGAGCACCACATCAGGGAGTATCAAAGTTGGGTGTCAAACTGGCTACAACTGCAAAAAACCCACATCTCATATGGAAAGGACTGGCTGCCAGACAGGATTTGCCAGAACTGCAGTATCATTGTTTCTCCTTATGATGCTGAGTCATCACTTGGTGACCCATGAGCAACAATGAAGCAACATAGCCCACAAACTGAGCACTAAAGCCTGCCTCTCATTTCCCCCCTGGTATTTTCACATCTGCCAGCAGAAGTCCTTTGATTTGTTGCCCTTCAGCATTAGTCACAAGTCACAAGGAGGGACAGACACAGAATGCTTGCTGCTCATGTGCATTTTTAGCGTCCAGTAATGCTCTTTCAGGAAAGTGAAATCTTGAAAAAGCCTCATCTGGGGAGCACAAGGAGGCTCAAGTAACTTTCATTTTCTTCGGTCGGGGTGTTTTTTCAAGGGGCAGCTAAAGAACAATAAATAAGTGAAAGAAAAAGGATGGGGGAATAGCAAGTTAATCAAGGGAATGACAAGCATTATGGTTACAATTTTTAAAAGTAAATAGTGATTTTGAATTCCTAGATTTTTGGAGACCTCATTTGAGACATCACATGAGAGCTTGATTTTCAGAATATGCTCCGCACACCTCAGAAAAATCAGGGCCATTTAAGGCCTCTCATGTTGGACCCCCAAACAGAGGCACTCAAAATCACTAGCCATTTTTAAAAAAATCATGGTCAGTATGTGCTTCTACTAGTCCCTGTAATGCACTTTAATCCTGGCTGGTGGGAGGATGACTTCCTAGAAATGTGGCAAAAATATATCAGCAGTTATCAAACTTTAGCAACCTGAAGACCCCCATTTTGATTTAATTTTTTCCCAGACCCCCAACCCCCCTGCTCAGCCCTAGGCCCCACCCCTACCTCCACCCCTTCCTCCAAGGCCACAGAACTGGTCCTTGCACTGGGGGGGGTCTATCTCTGGAATGGAGCTGTCCAAAAACCTTGAGTCTAAGCATCCTAGATAACATGCAAACTATTTCAACACATGGTAAATGCTATATTTTTGAAATTAGTGAACTGTACTGTACTGATTCATTTTGTTGCTGTAAATTAATAAATCCCCACCAAACAAAACCACTGGAGGTTTGCCTATAGATTACTCTGAAATCAAACAATTTTGAGTTTACGGTCAAGCAATGTTGTTCAATAGGTAATTTTCTGTAGATTTACAGAGTGGGTTATAATTTGATATAACAGTTGATCTTGGAAATGTGGAAGCACAAGGTATGACATTCAACTCCTAATAGTCTAGGAGAAGCTGAAGTTGGATCACTTGGGGTCAACTGAGAGATCAGAGGTCAAATTCAAGACCATATTGGAAATCTAGGGGAAATTACTTTTCTAGTAACTTATGACATGACCTCTAGCTCCCATTAGTCTGAGGAGTTCTTGTCTGGCCATTCATACATTCAGAGGAGCCCCCAAATTGCATATCAGGGAAAAGTTCTTTTAACATGTTAGCTATGCTGGATTGTTATTCAGATTGTTTTCTTCTTTCTGGGGAGTAGTTCAGTTTTCTGTAAAACAATTTGTATGTTGATTATTTTGTCAGCCTACACAGAGCCAGATTCTGATGTCACACTGTTTTATCAATATAACTGTTAATTTCAGTGGAGTTATCATACTCCAGATTTATATTAGTTCAAAAGAGAATAGAATTAAGCCTCGTAACTGGATGTTTTTTTGACACATTCACCTAGGAGAGTAATTTATTATTATTGAAGTAGGTAAAGAATTGCACATTGGAGAAATACCCTTACAGTCTGTGAATACAGCTATTGTGGATTAGCATTCTAGGAGAATGTGAATGAATATTCTAATATATCATGCTTTATTTTTACTTATTTGGGTTCATATGTGCCTTATCTTGTCTTTCATATGAGCTAGCCTCAAACTGTCTTAGCAAAGATGAGTATGGGTTTTAATTGCTGTAATAGATTTACATTTATATTTCTAACTTCACAAATTAAACTTGGCTGAAAACTAACTTTTTCCCTCAATGCTGGTATGAATCAAATGACCTGAATCGGTGAATACTTCTGTTTCCCTTTTCTTCTTGACTTTGTTAGTAGATTTATACCCTTCCTAAAAATAACTACTGTCATCATAGAAATGTTTTAGATAGAAACAGATTTCTGAGTGGCATATATGCTCATTGAACAGTATAAATGCAACTATGTACCAATCATTCTGCTCACCTGTCATTTGTGGACCAACTGCCAACAGAAAACTACCGTGATCTTCTTGCTATGTTTAAACAAAACAGAAGAGACACCAGACATTTCTTTTCTCACATTGACTATTTTGTGATGTTAGTACAACTCTATCAGGCTCCTGAAGAGCTTTTTAGTTTTCCAGTTATATTCTCAAAGGCAAGATCTTGTGCTCAGAAAACTGGCTATACAAGATCACGTGTGCAATAAGAGACTTTTAAGAGTACCCTTAAGAATAATGTGTTTTGTATTGGTATCATAGTCTGTGTCTCAAGAATGTGAACCACTGGTTAATGCTGCATAGAGGGGACAGTCTCAAGACTGAGGCTGTTGGAAGTCCATACAAGAGGTGACAAACAACAGCATTTGTATGGTAGTGTCCTGTGAAAAAAGGAAAGCAAGAAGGGAAACCCACTGTTGCCTATATAGAGTATTTGATAGTAAAGCACTGAGGAATTCCATAAAGGGTAAAAACTAAAACACCCAAAGGAAGGAAATCTGTATATTTATTTAAATTGCAAACTATCCAGGTACGGTTCTGTCTTCCTACATCTCTAAAGCTCCTAGCCCTTTTGGGTGTTATATAAATGATATTAATAGCAATAATATTAGCAATATTTAATAGGTGCAGTCAGGTGAAGACATGAAGCAGTGCTTTATTAACAGCCCTCATTAAGACCCAAAACCTGCCAATTACCATCAGAAATATTGCCATGTGCCTGTCTATACCCACGCTGGTGAATTCCCAAACTGGAAGTTTCTCATAGCTAATACTGAAGAGTTGCAGTATATCATTCACACCGGTTCACTGAATTATGGAAACAGCTGAGCAAGGTGCGCAACCGGTGTCTTATGAAAGACAAGCTACTGTCACTAACAGTTTAAAACAGAGTTTGGGGAAGCAAATCTTTAGTCACATCAGAGGCAGTATTTTTGTATAAGACAAGCACAATCATTTCCACCCCTAATGAATTTTTGGAGATATGCCCAAACTAGAAGAGTAAATTAGAACCCTATTGAACTCTAGGATATTTCAGATTTTGATCTAGATCCAAACCTTCCCACACAGGTGTATCTCTACAGGATGGATCTAAAGAGGAACCCCTGGAAATCTGGGGAATTTGAGGCCTTGCTCTGACTCGCTATCTGAATTTCATGACTTTAGACTCAACTTTAAAGAACGTTAAAAGGCATGTTGATCACTTTGGTTAAAAGAAGTCTGCAAACAGATTTTAGTGTGTACCTATTGCATTAGATTTCTAAAGCAGACGTTAGACATCAGTACAGCAGGCATTCTGGTTAAGAGTTATCTTTATTCTCAATAACATCTGTAAGTAACCTCTTGTTTAGTCTTGTAACCTTTTGTATTCCTGACTTGAATGCTCTGCACTTCAGCTTGTGTTTTCTTGCTATAGAGTTGTTTGTTCCCAGATGCAAGGTTTTCTTCCAAAACATCCATTTGAAGGCTGATGTGCCTCAGAGATCTGTCCCTTTGAGCTATTCCTACTTTGCATGTATATATCTTTTGCCCCTTGTTCTGGATATTCAAAGACACAATGTCAGTTTCGCTGTCATGCTGATACAACACAAATACATGGCTTTTTAGTTATTGTCCCTTCGGTTTCAGAGTTGGAAAGGGCAGGTTTGGTGTCTGCATGTGATGACTTTCCTCCGAGCTTTGTTAGAGCCATTCCCGGGGGATGATTCCTACTGCAAGAGTCAGGACCAGGTTGTAGTCCCAAATCCATCTGAAGACTGCCCTACCTCTGCCTGTATCCATTGCTGGTGATGACTCAACAAGTAGAGCAAAGAATGAATGCAACCATGAAACCCAGTGGGACCACTCACAAGCTTAAGTTAAGCACATGCATAAATCAAGGTAGAATGAGGGCCCAGGACAGCCACTGTCAATGAGCCGGCTGTTGTGTGTAGTAAATGACTCTGCAATACAGACCTGGCTAGAGTCGAGGTCAATTCACTGGGATGGATTTGGCCTTTTGCCATCATTTTTCATTCCATGCTGGAGGAGAGAGGCCTAGGTAGGAGGATGTAATAAAAATTCAGGGCAAAACATTCTAGGTGAGGCTGAAACTTTCATAGCACCGGTCAACACTATTAAAGAACAGCCCTTCTGCTGGAGTTGTACTAGCTAGCACCTTCTAACAGGAAGGGCTAATATGTCACACTACATTGAGTTATACAAACAGTTTTCAGCTCAGCTCAGTAAGTTCTTGGCATCAATCACAACTGCCTCCTTCTTCACCTGAAGTGGTTTACACAAAACTGCCCATAATTCACACTTTGAGGCTCAGCAGCCCAGTGAACCAAATCAAACCAACCCTGTGCATTCCAGGAGGGAGCTATTGTTCCCTTCCTGGCTCAAAAGTGCAAGTGGAGAGGTAAGTAGGAAGTATACAGGACAGATGCAAGGTGCATATTTGAACTGAATATGTTCTTGATTGGGCATTAAGTTGCTGGGTTCTCCTTTTTGTTTATCTCTTCCTCCTCCTCCACTAGGGAGAAGTCAGGATCAGCTTTCTTTCCAGCAGGGCACAACAGATGTTGATGTGCTGCTTGCTTTTACAACAGTATCTCTACTGCCCGCTGCACAAAGAAGATGAGGGCAGTGGTCCTAGTGTGTTTTTTATTCCAATCAAGACTTTCTTCCTATCTTTTTTCTTTGTGCAATTTAGGCTCCCCCTACCCCACCATGCATATACCCACAGTGTGAAAGCCATCACAGTCTATAGATTAAATCCTGAAGTCCTCGCTCAGGCTTTAAAACTCCTATAAAAATCAGAGTGAGGAATGAGTAAAGACCTCAGGATCAGGCCCTTGGAATGGTTTGCATAAGAAGTGAATTGCTGAACTGGCCAGGCATTTGCACGGTGAGGATTACAACTGACAGCTGCTGCAGGCTGGGATGAGAGAGCTCCAGAAAGCCCTATCAAGCCTCCCATCAGTTGGGCTGGAAGTGGAGAAGCGTGGCACATGAAATGGCTAAATATGGGTCCTGATGCTTTCAAGCAATTGAACAAGATTTTCTGGAGCAAATTTAAAACAGAGGGGATCTAGCCGCAATGTAAGGGAGTGCAGAATAGTAGGACATTCTCTTCTCTTCCTTTCTCCCTGCTGATGAGCTTTTAGTTGAATTGTAAAGTACTGAAATAGTTTTCTGTTATTTCAATTTGATGACTACCTTGGCCAATACAAGCAGCTTGGTGAATTGAGTGGCAGGTACCTTCCGGCCCAAGAGGCAGCTTGAGGAGATCCATAGCAATTATCTTGACAAATTCTGGGGAAAGTAGGCTTTGACTCAGTGAGTATCACCGTTCTTGTTCAGAGAGAAATTCCCATTTCTTATTCCCCCACCCCAAGACTCTCCCTGTGTATCTGGTTCTCAATAGTCAAAGCTTAGTAGATCAGGGTGTTACTAGTACCTTCACAGCAGGCAGAAAATAGAAACTAGACAGCCAATAGTGTTGAAAACACCTAACTGAAAAACATATTGGGTGGATTGGAGAAACTAGGTGATGCACAGGGTTAAATGCATTAGCCTATTGCTACTGAAGACCCTACTTTGTTTGCAAGTGAAAATGTGATTTATATAGTCTCAGTCTACTCCCTAATGATCATTTGCCTACCAAAAAAAATAAAATGAAAAAAAAAATTAAATGTCTTGGATAAAGAAAGACCTTTGATTGGAAAAGCAAAGAATATTGCAGATCAGGCTTAATGTATACTGCCAGAGCTGTGCAGGGGCCCACTGCAGGAATGAATTGACGATCACAACCAAGTGAGACATTTGCCACAAATAATTTAATCAATTAATTAAGTCTCGTTTGTTTGCAGAATGTTCCACTAGCTGATTGCACTTTCCTCAAATGTATCAGTTATTCAAATTCACTGTTTTTTAAAAGGTTGATCATAAACAGTTCATTGTGGATTTAATATTAAAAAAAAATTCAGTCAGTCTTGGCTAGCAACTGATTGCAAATCACATGATATAATTGCTGTTCTGTGATTGGATAGTGGTCCTGTAATCTGGAAGAAAGCCACAGGGCTGCGGATCTCTCCGAGAGAAGGAGCAGATAAACAGGTTTGAAAAAAGTTCCTCCTCTACGTTGGTGGGTCTTGCGCTTATTGGCGGATTTGCTCGCCTTGGAGCTTCACGGCAGCCCTCAGCTTGGCCATTTTTCTGAACCCACAGTCCAGGTCAACTCCTCCTGTGTCTGACCAGGAGTTGGGAGGTTTGGGGACAACCCGGGCCCGTCCTCTACTCCGGGTTCCAGCCCAGGGCCCTGTAGCATGCACCTGTCTAGAGTGCTTCCTGGAACAGCTGTGCGACAGCTACAACTCCTTGGGCTACTTCCCCATGGCCTCCTCCCAACACCTTCTTTATCCTCACCATAGGACCTTCCTCCTGGTGTCCGAGAACGCTTGTACTCCTCAGTCCTCCAACAGTTCATGTTCTCACTCTCAGCAACTAGTGCCTCTTGCTCCCAGCTCCTCACACGCACACCATAAACTGAAGTGAGCTCCTTTTTAAAAGCCAGGTGCCCTGATTAGCCTGCCTTAATTGATTCTAGCAGCTTCTTGATTGGCTGCAGGTGTTCTAATCAGCCTGTCTGTCTTAATTGTCTCCAGAAGGTTCCCGATTGTTCTGGAACCTTCCCTGTTCCCTTTTCCTTGGGTAAGGTACCTACTTACTTTGGGGCTAATATATCTGCCTTCTATTACTCTCCTGTAGCCATCTGGCCCGACCCTGTCACACAGGATAAAGGAGTTTTATACCTTTTCTTTGGACCATCTTCTTGCAAAAATTAGGCAACTCATTTCTTGATTGGATACAGAATTTATATTTTGTTTTCTCTCATTATTTGAGCCAAAGGGCTAGACTCTGGCAGGGGCTACAGACTTGCACAAGGAGTAACAACCTCCCTTACATCTGATGTAGGCTACTCCGACTTTAGGTACAGGCACACAGAAGAAAGTGGGCAGGAAGTGGTTGGAGTCTTGGGTCCACCCCTCTACTCAGAGTATTCTTAGTTGCTATGGGAGGTATAATTGGCTGCTGCTATAGGGCAGTAAATTCCTGCCTCACATGGAAAGGAAGAAGTAGGGGAGGAACTGGTCCTCCAAAGAGTGTATGAAGCAAAATGTCATATGTGGCCATTCCTCAGTTGATGCAGCTTCCATGCCACCCCTTTCTCAGGGGCTGTGGCTAAGGTCAAAAACCTGCACAAACTAAATTGTGTGCATGCATAGCCTTAACGTTTGTCATCACCAGCTCTCACATCAGTGAAACCTGATTGGCCCAAATGGTTACAGAAAGCAATTATGAAAAAGGGGCATAAGCACAGATCACGTTCAATAGTCAAGAGAAACATGAGTTTGCAAGGGACATTTCCCTCCTCCCCCCCGCTCACAGTACTCACCCAGCTCTAAACAAAATGTTGCAGGGCTAAACTAAGGGCTACTGCCAGAAATATGCTGCAAAAGCACTGAAAGGGTTGAAGAGGTGCTTGGGAGAATGGTCTTGAGAAGACTGTACAGCACCCAAGTCTAGGGCTCTATAGTCAGGATAGTTCTATTAGGCTTAACTTTACATGAAATCCAAATTTAGCAGTATAAACAATATGATAAAAGCATATGGAAAATCCTTAGCAGCCAGGCACATGTAACATTATGCCCCGAGTGGTATTTTGAGGCAGCTGTTAGATATATGGGGTATGTATGCATGAAAATCCTTGAAGACTGTTTTATGGTGAGGAACACGTGCTTTATTTTTGCAGTTTCACCCTTTTGTCAAATTTTATTTCTTCCAGCCCTTCAGTTTCCAAAGAAAGCAAATATGTCCCATTTCCAGTTAAATGCTTATTCAGTGCCCATCTTCCCCACACTAATGACTTTCTCAGATGGAAGATATTGTGCTAGACAGAAACCAAATAAAAAAATCCCAGCAATTAATGGGCAGGATTCATTGGGGTTGGGTTCCCCCCCCCCCACCTTCTTCATATTTAGCTCTCCAGATTGGCAGCACCAGGGGAAACCCTGCACTTGGATGAAGAGTGATGCAGATGGTGAACACAGTGGAATGAAGCTGTAGGTCAAGTAAGTGAGAGCTGAGCTCTTTTTCTTTCCCCCTTTCCTCACCTCTTCTTCCCACCCTTTTTCTGGCAGTGATTTTAAAGTACATATCAGGAGTATTAAACACAGCCTCAGTGCTGGTGTTTTCCACCCGTGACTCTCAGACTTAACAATTGCTCCAAATTGCATTTTAAAAATCTTAGTTGTATAGACACAAGATCTCCATGTTTCCCTTGTGGACAAATTAAAAAAACATTTAAAATATTTCTAATGAGTTATGAGTAAAAAACACCCATCAGCTGAAGGACTTAAAAAAAACCCACAAAACTAAAAAACTGACCCCTAACTTTGCACCCAATTTTAATTGCGAGCACAATTCATAGTAGCACAGATGCCATTAGTTTGCTTCTGAGGACATCGCTGTAAGATCAGAGCCTAAATTTCTAACTACTTCACTGAGTCTGCAAATCAGGTATTTAAATGTCTAAATGCTACTGGTGTATGCAGTGTTGTTGTAGCCACGTCAGTCCCAAGATGCTAGAGGTACCAGATGGGTGAGGCAGTATCTTTTATTGGACCAACTTCTGTTGGTGAAAAGTTCAGGGTGACTCAAAATATTATCTCTCACCAACAGAGATATTATCTCACCCACCTTCTCTCTCTAGATGCTACTGTAGCATTTGTACCCATCAATTACTACTAGTTTTGGATCCACAACATTGGAGGGTAGGTTATGACCTCTTTAAAAATGTAACCCTGAGTAATTAAAATAAGAGCAGCTTAAATCCACAGTAGCATAGATTGAGAACCGCTGGAAGGGAGCTTTCCAAACTGTGGGTTGGGACCCCAAAGTAGGTCACAACCCCATTTTAGTAGAGGTCTCCAGGGCTGGTATTAAACTTGCTGGAGCCCAAGGCTCAAGCCAAAGTCTGAACCCCATTGCCCAGGGCTGAAGCTGATGCCTAAGGGCTTCAGCCTTGGGCAGTTGGACTCAAGTTACAGCCCCTCCCCCAGTGCTGAAGCCCTCAAGCTTTGGCCCCATTCCAGGGTGGCAGGGCTTGGACTTCAATCCCTCTTCCCAGGGTTGCGTATTCATTTTTGTGATCCGAAGGGGGTCATAGCGCAGTGAAGTTTGAGAAACCTGATCTAGCTTATCCTGCTGCCAGCACAGAATGGTTTCCTCAGCTATGGCATACAAGACGTTCCAATGAAGTCAGTTGGAAAAGTGCTACTGAATTTAATGCAAGAAGGAATGAGCCCTGTATTATCTTGCTTTGGCCAGTCCAATTTTAAAATGTCCAGCAAGTAAACATGTGCTACTTCCAGTGAATTCTTCTACCCTCTAATAGACCTGATTATAATTTAGTTAATAAATCTTTGTTAAATATTAACTACTTACCCACTGCTCAATGCAGTTTGAGGATTAACAAGTATCTAATAATGGATTCACATTTTATATCACTGTAAAACCTCAGTATTTTTAACACACTCAAGTGATATTTAATTAGCAATGTGATAACTAGATAGTTCCATCAGATTTAGTCAAATTATATATTTAATAAGAATACATACTCTTGAGAATTTCAAGTTCTTAACAATAATAAAGACCAATCTTCCTACTGGGATGGACAAATGCTCATTTTACACATGAGAAAAGGAGTACTTGTGGCACCTTAGAGACTAGTCTAAGGTGCCACAAGTACTCCTTTTTTTTTTTTTTTTTTTTTTTTTTTAATACAGACGAGGAGTCTGTAGCACACATAGGTTCAATCCTATTGTGAAGTGCCGACTATTCAAATCCCCACTGAAGTTAGGTTTCAGAGTAGCAGCCATGTTAGTCTGTATTTGCAAAAAAAAAGAAAAGGAGTACTTGTGGCACCTTGGAGACTAACAAATTTATTTGAGCATAAGCTTTTGTGAGCTACAGCATCCGATGAAGTGAGCTGTAGCTCACAAAAGCTTATGCTCAAATAAATTTGTTAGTCTCCAAGGTGCCAGAAGTACTCTTTTTTTTTTTTCCACTGAAGTTAGTGGGAGTGGCTTAGCATCTTGATCCATCAAGGTGACTTGGTCACAGTCACTTAATCAATCAGTAGTAGTGCCAGCTATAGAACTGAGAACTCCTGGCCACATGCTCAAACCACTAGATAATGCTGCCTTGAAAAACAAACAAGGACTATTGGCAACCACAGTTAATGGTTAGTTATGTAGCAAGCAAGTGATCTTTACATGGGTGTTATTGATCAGCTGGTTATTTAGTTAAACCAACATTTTCAAAGTGCCCACTGTTTTAAGGGCCTAAATTGGAGTTGTGGCCCCTCAGTACCTCTGGAAAAAAAAATATCAAGCCCTACATATCTGAAGATGGGTACCCAAATATTAGAGGAGCCTTAATTTTAGCCTCCTGCTGGGATGTTCAAAGGCACCTAATGGATTTAAGCACATTATCCCCATTGAAATCCAGTGGAGTATGGTCCCTCACTCCCTGAAGCTCCCCTGGAAAGCCCACTGCCCAGCAATGGGGTTGACTTAAAGCATATCCTTGTGATCTAGGGTAGCTGCTCCAACAGAGCCTAACACAGCAGCAGCCTCTTAACGTTCTACACAAAGGCTAGTAGAGGAAGTGGGGGGGAAGCTAACTGGGCGAGGACAGGGAAGTGGATTATAGAACCTGGGGGGGGGTTGGGAGGAAGCGGTGGGAAGGGAGGGATCCCAAGGTTTTTGACTCACTCCTGTCCCAAGTAGCTATAATCTCTGTACCTCCTGCCACAACATCCATCACACCCCAAATAAAACCAGAGTGAGATTTCAGATGACGTTGCTGCATCCCCCCTGAACCCATTGCTATGGGGCTCACAGCAACACACAGTTTTGGTTTCTCCTGTGGGGAAAAAAAAAGGAGACTGATCTATTAATTCCATAAAAAGCTGTACCATAAGATGAAGCCACCTCATTTTGTTCTGTGTGAATTAAAACTAAAGAGCTTAGCAGTTGGTGGGAGTGAGCATTCTCCCTTGTTTCTCCTCCTGACTGTCTAACATGACAGACTTGCCTTGCCTCAGACAACGTTTGGCATTGTCAGTAAACAGCTAGGGATCCTGCAGCTTTAATCACCGGAACAGAGAGGGAGGAGGGGCCAGTGGAGAGAAGCAGAATAAGAAAAGAGCAAAACTGACTTAGATTGATTGCATGGCTTGAGCCAGGCCCAGACTGTACACCTCAATCCAGCGCCGACACTAAATAATGGCAAACCCGGAGATTATCAATAGACCGCAGAGTATGGGGTCTGGATATGGACTTTATCAGACAGAGACCTGGAGATTAACCCCTGGCTTCCTAATCAGGATTGTGCTCGTACACCATTTGTTACAAGGCTGGGCATGGGCCAGGCTGCTAAACAGAAAACATGCCAGCTGAGTGCTTAGCCAGTCCAGTCCTGCAATGTGCCACTTTGTCTCATGCTGAATATCTTTGTTTTCTTCATCAGATTCTAGTGTAAATTCTTGAGCCTTTATTGATTGTCGAGAGGAGCCGTGTGGGTCCGGAAATAGCTGTCACCTAATTAAATCATCTTGAGAGGAGCTTTGGAAAGAGCTCCCAACTCAGGCGCTTAATTTAGGCCAGGCTCATGCACAGGGGCTCTGTCTTATTATTAAATGGAATTTTAATCATTACAGATCCCCCTCTGAGTTTCTTCCTCTATCCCCATCTCCTAACAACCTGAATCTGGCACAATTCCCTTCCCCTTTAACCCTCTGGAGCTAAAAATAATATCCTCATGGAAGCAGCCAATTTTTATTTATTTTTTAAAAAGTGGGATGAACCAAAAGGTGTTTAATTAGCAGGAGTGAGCTGGAGATGGGATCAGCAATCACATTTTACAGCAGTCTCTCTGGAGAGAGGCCAAGCATGTTATGAAAAATTCAGCGTCACGTGCTCTAAGAGGAAGGAAGGTGTTTTATTATCCACATTCAGGGCTTTTATACCTCAGACCTAGCAACCCTATTCTAAGCCTTCACATGTAAAGTTTATGTCTTTGGTTACATGGTGCGAGAGTTCCAGAATGCAGGCTGCCCTGTGCTGACAAAGGAGAGCATGATCTGAGAGCACAGCACTTGTAGCATGCATATCTACATGTTATTTACAACTCTGACACTGAACATATCATGGAGTAAGACAGTCCAGCTTTGTGACTCAGTTTCCCCATAATAAAATACCCACCTACCTCACAGACCTGTTGTGTATTACAAGTGTTAATTCATATTTACAATGCCCTTTGAAAGCCGTGGATGGAAGCCACTAAAGAAGTGTATAGATGGAGATCTTTAGAGCGAGTGTCTCTTTAATGTGTCCAAGGTCTAGAATAATGGAGTTCTGACCTCTGATCCTGCTCCCTAGGCACTAGTGTAATAGAAAAATTATACTAGCAACTCTGGCTTATAATAAAAGAAAAGTGCATTTATTATATTCAGTGGAATTACTTGGGATTTACATCAGTGTAATTGATCTTGATCTAGCCCTGGGTATTTTACATTGGAATAAGTGAAATCCTGACACTTTCATTTTGTCAGCAAAAAGAGCTACTGTGCAATAGTGTTTCACCAGCAATATTGGAAAAGCCAAGGAAGTCCTGGTAAGAAGTAAACAAACCCTGCTAAACTCCAATAAAGCATGTTATCTCCCCCTCTCTGTCTCTGCAGCCATGATGCTCACATGCAGACTATTTGAGCATTATGCTTCAGGAGAACATCTTAATGTAGATTATGCAGTGCACACCGAGATCCAGCTGATTTGGTGCTTCCTGTCACAGCTGATACCAGAGAGTCAAGGTACAAAAGCATAGAGTAGCTTAGTTCTGTGAGCCTGGTGACATGCTTTTGTACTGTACATTGAAGGAAGAGACTCCAGGCATGCAACTGAAATTTGAGATTTCCTTCTTTTGAATGAACTCAGTCACCCCTCTTCCTATCTCATCAGCATGACAGTCTGAATCTCCAGGGGTTCTCTTTAAGCAGAGGAGAAAATTTCTAATCTAATCTGGGACTCAAATTGTAGGCAAAACACACTACCAGGCTTCTATCACATATCAACACAACTTTTAAATCCATCTAGGGGAGGGGCATGACAGCAGGCTAACTTATTGGCTTCTCTCTGGCATAGATAACTAAAAATATGCTATCTGCTTCCCTCATCCTCACCTCCGAGAAGGCAAATGCATTCATACCTGGAGATGGGTCTAAACTGAACTCTCAGGTCCAGATTTCAAACTGTGGTGAGCCAAACCACAGCCCTACAACCTGAACACCCCCAGACTTCGAGGCATGTAAAATCCAGATGGTGATTAGAGCTGAATTTTCCACCCAGCACCCCATCTTCGGTTGGATCCTAAGGACGGGCCTTTGGCAAAGAGGGTTTGCTCATTTTGAATGGCCGTATTTCACATTTGTGCCCCCCAGACAAGAAAGCAGAACTGACACTGTTGACCTCCTGTAACTTTTGATTTGTTTTTTGTTCGGCTGTGTTCAGTACTGGCTGGCTGGCCTGCCAAGCCCATTAACCGTCGGCCATTCGTTGCATCATTAGTGCCAAAATGACTTTCTAATTAAGTTTGTAATTGCAGCTAAAAGCACCTTTAGTACTGCCTCAAAGAAGCCTTCCTAGAGGCCTCCCTGCTTCCTGTCTTCCATCTACTGTCATTGGAACCTTAATGGAGACGCTGTGTCGGGCTAGGAAACAGTATCAAATAGATCCTTCGCTTGTGCAGGATGTTGGTTTATTTTGCATTGAGTTCTGTTTGCTTTTCTGTTGCAGGGTTTAGCAAGTGACTAGCTGATGTCTGTGTATTAAGAGATATTTGTCTGATAAGCATCTGGCCCCAGCTAAAACATCCCAATAGCAACACAAGGAATATGTTATTAGTATGCTATGAAAAGCTCATTCTTAATTCCTTGTGCCAGTTTTTCTTGGTCAGTTCAAAATCCTAGTCAAGCTTTAAAAATAAAAAAATCATGAACAATTAGTGTGAAAAAGCTGCTGCTTTTATTAATGTTAGATCCATACTATTTCCATCTCTGCTTACTGGGCCTGATTCTGCTCCTAGGCGCACTGCAGCAAATCAAGAGACACTCCATAGAGGCAGTGGAGCTGCCCCAATGGAAAAGCAACATGAGCAAGTAGAATCAAGTCTCCGAGCTGATAAGCCAGGCATTTACTGTTTGCTTCTATTGCTGTTACTGAAGTGGATTGAAACAGAAGGGGGAGCTGCAAGGGAGTTCAGTTTATCTAAATGAGAGATAGAAGGCCAGCTATCCCTCTGCTATTATCAGGGGAAGAGGGCTGGGACTTTCCCCTTAGGATTAACCCCTGCAAGTATGGAAGCAGAGAGGAAATGAACTTGTGCGAAAGTTACATGTTGCTACATCAAAGGAAGGCAGTTTGGGGATGACTGAAGACTAGAGCCAACTTATTAAAAGCCATTGATAGGTCCGATTACTTTTAGACTTGAGCAGTAAACAATCAAGGCCCAGGGCTTTTCATGGGGATTAATGGCTGACTTGGAGGAGCGGACATCCTGAGGATCAGCTAGGGGCTATTAACCCCTGCTGGTCATTAGTCCTCAAAAAACCAAACCCTCTGAGATCATTATTGGTATCAGACGACCATAAAATACATACACTATTGATTTTATTTAAATGGGTGATGCACTTTCAGTTAGTATTTGCAGGGAATTAATGCTGCTATTTATTGGCCAATTAGATTTCTAAGGGCATTATCTTGACAGGTCTCATCAGCTTCTGCTGAATGCTAAAGTAGATAGACAACCACCACATAATGCTGTAGACTTGGGTATTATTGTATGCTCAGAAGTGTCTGGCAGGCACAACCCCAATCAACTAATTTGTAGCTTGTGAGGTTCTCCCATCCTGTGGCTGCACTTGTACACAAGTGAGAGAAAGTGGCTAGTTCACCCAGCCCATGGCTGTGGCTCAGAACTCATCAGGAGAGATGGAGCCCAATTCTCCATTGACTTAAATAAACAGAGCTAGTCTCAATTCACACTAGGATGAACAGAAATCATGTGTACACTTTCTCCCTTGAACTTCCCTCCACTTTTATACCAACAGCCGGTCTGCTGCCCTATGGTATTTATACTCATCAGAACATCTCAAAGCACTTCATAGTCCTTAAAGTATTTCTCCTCACAGTGCCCTTTTGAGATGAGGCCAATAGCTCTCCGCTATTTTACAGAAGGGGAAGTGAGGCACAGAGAAGCTAAGTGACTTATCCACAGTCACACACGAAGCTGGTGGCAACCTAGGAACTGAACCTAGATCTCCCAAGTTCTAGACTAGTGCCCTAGTCCCTGGACCATCCTTCCTCAAAAAACAGTGAAAACTTCACTATTAACCATTACTCTGAATCCACCCCAATGCAGGTGATAATAGCTTTCGTGCCAACGTCAACAGCTACTTTTTCACATCAGCATCATGTTGGAACTACAAATTAGATAAAGCCATTGGTCAATCCCTGCCTGGTAAGGATGTCATAGTTCAGCTCTGTTCAAGGCCGGCTACAAATCAATAAGTGCTCCAGGAAGCACAAGAGATGAGAAAAAGATCTTGCCATTTGGTATACAGTCCTGTGGCCTGCACATACCCAGACTCAAGGAACTGAGGTTGAACCTTTCCATATTACATCCAGCTCTTTAAGAACTTGTGGAAAAAATTGTGCCTTATAGGAACAGATGATCCATGTGTGAAGTATTGGAATAGGCTAGTCAGATCAACAGCTGCAACAGAACACCAAGCACTGTTTCCTCCAAGCCTCAATTCATGACACTTGTATTCACATATTGCAATAAAAGACAAAGGCTTTATATAAGCAGAGACTTAAAAATGGGGAAAACTCCAGCTCAGGCTCAACACTCCGGCAGCTTCTCTTTTGCTTCCCAGGGAGCTATTTATGTTTCCTTGTCTCCCGACTGGGTCTTCAGTCTCCAACCTTGCCTGATGACACCACCCTGTACAGGTTGGTAAGAGCTAAGCAGGGAGCTAACTTCCTGTGCCCTGTTGATTAGCAGACATATGCAGGCCCCAGTCCTACAACAAGTGCCTTGTGGCCAGCCCCCTACATCTGTGTGGACCCCAAATGTAACCCTCAACCTGGGCTTAGTGTGGAGAGCAGGATTTCATTCTGTAACATTCTTGCACCATGGTTTCATTTGTGGGCAAAGCCTGTTGGCAAAAGCTACATCTAAAACCTGAGGGAATAAGGCAGAGCGATTCAGATAAGGAACCTATAGCTTTACTTATACTATGCTCTGCATTTAAAAAAGAACTGCAATCAAAACTGACAACCACCATTTATCCAACAGCACCTGACTAAACATTCAGGTAATCAGAATTTATAGCACCATCATCTGGTGACACCCAGTAGCATGACAGAAGTCGGGGGAGGGAAGAGAGAGAGAGAGAGAGAAAGGAAGGAAGGAGGAAGAAAAACCTTACCGCAGTAGAAGGGCCATGCACCATTTAAATAGGAGTTGAAAAAGAACTAAGATTGGTCATAGGCCTTCTGCAAAGGGCCATTTTACCCAGAATGATTTGTGCAGGCCTGTTGACATGTTTAAAAGACAATCTTCTGATTTCTTTCAGAAATTTAAATTATCCGAATCTAGCTTCCCCATTGCCTCTCACCAGACAGAATTCTAAGCAAGTACTTTCCTTTGTTGTTTGGTTGTTTTTAACTGTGACCATTAAAAACCCTCCCATTTGTCTGGGTTCAAGTTTGAAATAGGTCACTAGAACTTGAGGGCTACTTTCTCAAGAATCAACCTGAACACCTTTGCAAGGGATGCGTGGGGAGCAGAAGGGAATCAAAATGTATGCTAGAAAGTTTAGAATCCAAAACATACAACTTTAAGATGCCATTATCTGTTCTTATAAGCACACGGTTAGGCTTGACACTTCCACAATTTTTGAAAATTCAGATTTGAGGGTTGGCAACTCTGGTGATTTTATTGAGTCATGATATTTGATGTTTCTTACAGCTCCGGATCCTGGTTACATGTGAGAATCTCAGCTCAATGTCACATTAACTTCACTGGCTTAGCTCTGCGGAGGCAAAAGGATCGACCCACACAGAGCTCAATGGAGGATCAGAGCCTAGGTGACGATTCAGTCCCTGATCCTGCAGTGTTACAAGCTCAGGTAGAAACATGCACCCACCTGGAGCCCTAAATGACTTCAATGGGATATCAGCACTGGTGCAGGATCCACGTGCATTCATTCCCTGAAGCTCAGTCCTGCAATTACTTATCCACACTACAAAGTTAGGTCAACTTAACTTAGGGTGACCTATAGCCACCACAGTAATTAAAATCAGCTGTTATCCACAGTAGTCTTGTTCTGGTGGTGGAGCCTGTCCTTACCAGGAGTGCTTGCACTGACTGAAATGGGGCATTATGGGGCACTGACAGCCACACAGGGCTCACAGCTGGAACTCCCTGCCATCTGTCCCAAGATGACAGCCCCATCTGTGATCTGGGCACAGTTCACAGCAGGGAACCTACTAGCCTCTCTTATCAATTTCCAGCTGATACAAGTGTAGACGCTGCATCACCCTAACTACGCCAACATAAGCGGTAAGCCTCTCCTGGAAGTGGAGTTCTTATGTTGGTGTAGTAGGGCACTTACATCAATGGGAGCAAGACTTTCATGCCAACACTGACATAGTTAGGTCGAAATAAGGCAGCTTATGTCGACCTAACTCTGTAGTTTAGGCCAAGCCTCAGTCAGGAGTAATTATTTGAATAGGCACCTGCTCTATCTCATCCTATGTCACCATAAGAGAACGCATGCATGCAATTATCTGCCCACATTCATTCAGACTTTGTTACCGTATGCCTTTAAAATAGGAAGACATTTCTAATAGCTGGATTCATGCAAATATTTGCCATTATGCAAATGAATAATGGACTGCTCTTTGGTTGAAGGGTGCTAGCAGTTAGCAGCTTGTGCACCAGGGCACACAACAATATAAGACATTTTCATTACGAATGGACATTCCATTACAGAATAAACATCTACCATTACTGGTGGGAAGGGGTAAGGGTGAGCAAATCCTCTCCCATGCTATCTTTTTCTAGGAGGATTTCACACAAACCAATCTCCAAAATGAAAGTTGGTCAAAGTTTTCCAGTTTAATAAACTGGAAACCAAAACCAAAACACTCAAAGTGTAAAAAAAAAAAAAAAAAAAAAAGTTTGGTTTTTAAACATTTTGCTTTAAAAAGTTCTGAAAGTAAAATTTCAGTTTTTAGTTTCAGGTTTGTTTTAAAAAAATTAGATCTCTTGGGAAAAAAGTGTCATTTTTGGACTAGCTGTACTAAAAAAAAGCAAACGTGATAAAACTCAACAGCGGTTAGGCATTTAAATGTTCATGAACATTGTTTTAGCAGCATCCGATGAGTGCTGCTTCCTGAGCAGCACTTGGCTTCCCAGAGCAGATAGATCCTTCTCTTCCTGTGACATTAGCAGACCCTAAATTTTACAATGTATTTTCAAAGTGTTACTTGTGTATTAACAGCACAACTTCTGTATTTGAGAATCAGGCAGAATGGGAACTGGTCAGCTCAAACCCACACATAGCTTTGAACGTATACCCTCCCTAAGTGCACAACAAAAACAAAAAACAGAATGTAGCCATATGTGGGGGCATTGCACAACATACTGTGAGCAGAGCCAGTGAATGCTAGAAAGGGAAAAGATCACAGTGGGCCAGAAATAGAACAGTGTGACAAGGGGAGGCAAAGTAGCATTTCAGTCACCATTGCTGTATAAATGACAGCCTGAGAAAGTTCTAAAAATAACAGTCAAAGCTAGCCTTAGAATTTTTGAGAGAGAGAAGAACTCAGCCAGACTCCGCTCTAGATCAGAGCGGACCTGGCAAACCAGAGCTGCAACCACACATGGGTCAGAGTCAATCCACCACCCTGATTCAAACCTTTGTCAGAACTGACCTATCAGTCCAGGGCTATAGTCAGACTTGGATCAAAGCCAACCTGTGTTCCAGGGATGGAACCAGTTAGCCTGTGCTCCACAGCTGGTCTCAGACCATGGTGCACAGACCACCCAGCACTCCAAAGTTAGAATGAGAACTTGTCAGAGGTTGGCAATCCAGACCCACAAAATGCCCATATTTGTACTGATTTGGGTTCTGGATTGTTGGGTCAGTAAAATCTCACAATCCAGAACTGGAATTGGACCTAGGTCACAGCTGATCTGGAAGGCCAGAAGAGAGATCACATTTATTCCAGAATTGAATTGGCCATCCAGACCTAGAGTGAGACCAGGGGCCAGATTTATAAAAGGTATTTAGGCGACTAGTAGAATTTAGAAAGAGCTTAAAGCCAGGTCTACACTTAAAATACTGCCACAGCACAGCTGCACCAGCATAGCAGTAGCGCTCCAGTGAAGATGCTACTACACCAAAAAGGGAGCATCCCCCATTGCTATAGTTATCCAGGATACAGCTGGCCTGCCTGCTCTGTGTTCAAACTCCATGCAGTGTTTCACAAAATCTGAAAGTCCCACTTAACAGGACCTTCATTTTCCTTTGAGCCAGCTGAAGGGAAAGTGTTGTTAAACTGTGTTTTGCCAGCCTGGGAGTTTACACAGATGGAACAGTTAGCACAGACCACAGAACAAACACCAGCCACCAACCAGTTTCACACTTCTAAAGAAAGAAAGAAAGGAAGGAATGGCCAAGGCAGGCCAAAGCAAACAGGCCTTGGAAAACTCGAACCCGCTGCCTGGATTTTTCAGCTGTTACTATTCTTTTTACATTCAGGCTTTTTTGGAGGTCTCTCTATTCAGCAAAGCAGAGAGAGGGCTTCTGCATTCATACCAAAAGATTTAAGCCTCCTTGAGGAGCACTGCAGTCGGTCCCAACAGCCACAAAACATACATTGTTTGAAATTTTTATAAGTGTGGTTTCACTGAGAGCCACATGTTTAAAAAATAGAGTCTCTTTCCAGCAAATATGTTTTTGAATCATGACTCACTGCAGCACTGGGCTGTGTGTCATTTACCTTTTTTCAATCCAGGAGCTAGTCCTATGACCTCAATAAAGCCCAAACAGTCTCTTCATTTCTCCCTCCTTCTCCCAACACTATCCAGACAAGATGGGCTGGGCTCCTTTGGGACCTACCCATCCTGCCCCTTTATTCAATCAGAAGGGTCACTGCTGAGTATCAGACTGAAACATCTAGAACACCCTGAGCTCCTGTTAGCCCTGAAAGCAAAGGGCCAGAATAGAAATCAAAGACTGGAAGTGGAAGCACAAAGGCCACCTTGAATATATATATTATTTTATTAAGATAAAGCAGTCCTGATTCTCAATTCATACTACCACAGCCTTGCAATCTTCTTTTCCGATCTTCCCCCTACAAAGAATTTGCTAAGGAATAAGAAACCCCTCTCAGACCCTGTGCACACATGAGCATACAGCCCCCCCCATCTCAACCACCATTAAGGATTTCACAGAGGGATTCCTAAGGGATGGCTAAGTCCATTCAGATACGCCCAGTAACCTGGTTTCAAAACACACACCTTAGTATGCAATTCAAACATTGCATGTTGTATAAGCTATGTATTGTCTTTTCAAAGAACCAGATTCTGCTCCCAGTTCCACTGAATACAAAACTGTGACTCACCAGCCAAGAAGCTTCTTCATGGCTGGGCCTTATGTAGCAGGATCTCTTCATCTGATACCCACTGATGACAGCCACTCCAGCCCTCCGCTTCCTCCAGCCAGGTCACTTTAAAGTCTCACCCCTTCCAGGATATAAGTGCACCATAAAAATCAGTATCCTAACTCTGAACGTATCAACACAGCATCTTCCACCCATTCTGGGCTCCTCCACAGTCTTACAGTTCTTCAGCATAGCACATTCCCAGGGTTCCTAAATGACATCCTCTAGCACAACACAGAAAAATCCACACAAAACAAACCCAATTAAAGCAACCTCTGCTCACCCAGACTTTGACTTTTAGCCCTGCTCTAGAACACCAACCCTCAGGACCACCTCTCTAGAGCCTTGTGTTTGTTCACCAGGAGAGACTCATTCCTCTTCCACAGCTTTACTCAACTCCTTTTCCCACAATGAAAGGAACTTAATCCTCCCCACCCCAAGTAACATCCATTTCCCTCCAGTACAAAGAAGACCCAGCTGGGTCTGATAACAACTGGAGCCTGACTCACTCTCCAGGTGCAGCCAGGTGAGTTAATTGCACTCACAGACTCCTTTTAACCCTTTGTTCACCTATTTTTGGTTTATACCCCATCACATGGAGTAACTCTAGATTCTGCTCCTAGTTACTTGTGTGAAAATCCACAGTAACTCTGAGTTACTCTGGATTCATGTCAGTGTAACTGAGAGCAGAAGCTGGCCCTTAATCTTTTAATTAACACTGGGCATCACCTGCTAGTGGCCTCCATTTTGCTCAAGAGTGGGTTTCTGTACATCAGGGCTTGGTGAAATTATTCTCTATTTTGCTTTAATAACAGCTCAGTATTGGAAGGACTTTATTACATAAATATGAAGAGTTGAATTATCCACCACCTTGCACTTTGTGCAGTCACTGAATCACAGCTCCTCAAAGGTATTTAGACTCCTAACATCCATTAATTTCAATGGGAGCTAGGAGCCTAAATACCTTTGGGGATGGGGGTCCTACCCTGTGCAAAGTTGGTGTAAAACACTACCAAATCAGACTCCCCACTCACTTACACCAGTGATTGTGTTTTACACATACTTTTCACTGGTGTGAATGGCCACACAAGGCAATGGAGAATGGGGCCTGTCGTTAGTGACATAAAAAGTGTGGCATGTCAAGTGCAACTTGAACTGATATGGCATTCAAGGGGTATGCAAAATACGTATAATTTACATACTACAGAGGGGGAAAAGGAGGAACAGAAAAAGTCTGTAACTAGCATGCAAGACAAAGCAGCCCCCCCCTTCCATCTTGCACACTCCTGTTAATTGCTTTTCTGGCTACACGACTTCCTCTCACCTGCTTGCACATCCTCTGAGCATCAAGGACTTGATTCTCTGTTGCCCTGCGCCTTGTGAACTCATATACATTCATGCAAAGTGAGTGCAACATGAGTGTAAAATGCCACCAAATCAGATTAGCATTATACATCTCCTCTGCACTGGTGAAAACGACTACCCAAGGGGCAGGGCAAAGGAAAATAATGGCCACATTCTCTACTGGTGTAAACTAGCAGATCTCCATTGACTGCAGTAGAGCTAAACCAGTTTACACCGACAGAATTTGGTTCCAAATCAGTGTAAATTGTATTACTTTACCACCTGTGCTACCATTTACATCATGGCTGACTTTGACCCAGGGATTTCCATGGGAGCTACCTCCACTTAAACCAGGCCTGAGTTTGACATTAAATAGTTGGAATATTTAAAGATTGAACCTGTGAATGGGATATAGAGGGTCCGTAAAGGGAAAAATAACCGACTTTCATTCTTCCCTGTAGCTCTGTGCTGTTATTACCTATGGTGACTAGTCCCTCCCTTTCAAACAACCTTTGCTGACAGCAGCCCACAATGATACATTGCAGGATGCACTAGAGTGCCGAGGAAGCCAGTGCAATATGACGCATTTACTGTACTACAATGTACTATATCTCAGTACTAATGACGTCTGAGTATTGAACTAGCCTCCACAGGGAGCAACGCTGTAACACCTGCTCTTTGTGGATAACCTAGCCTTCATCCCTTTGTTGCAAAGGGAAAAAAAAGAAAAGAAAAAAAAAAGACTTTTTCAGAGAGGTTGCTGAAGTGGAATGTCACATTAGTGCATGCTTGTTAATGACAGGCCATTACACGACTGGCAAAGTGTTCCAAAAGCTGCCCCCAGAACCACAAGTACTGGAACATTTTATGTAGTGTTGAATTATTCAAGTCTGATGGTCTACATAATAAAATACAATACAAACTTTTAATTAATTGATTTTAATAATTGTCTGTTAGTTATTTTGTGTACAATAACAATCCTATATCTGGAATCTACACTTCATGGTCCAAGGGACTCTGAGATAGTAGTGAACTGGTGAGAACTAAGGTCCAAATTCTGCCCTTTGTTACACCAGTGAAGTTCTATATAAATAGTTAATGTTGCATTGGTGCAAACCGAGAGCCAGGTTTGCTACTAAGTATCTACATGAAGGCTGGTTGTGCATAGGAAGCTGGGTTTTTTTACTATATTTATGAGATTGAAATGTGATTGTATGGTCTCCACCAGGGTGCATGCATTTTGCTGGCTGTCCTGATATCTGGGAAATCTTTCATTCATGTATCAGGAGGTAAATATACATGTATTTCTCCATCTCTCAATTCATCTTGCCATTTAGCATTGTAGTTTCAAAAGAAAAGATGGTAGTGCTCTTCCCAGATCCTCCCACAAAGTACACTCTACTCACTGGAGATCTATAAATGTGGTGCTGATCTAAACACATGGTGCAGAGGTTCAGCATCTGATCATGCATGCCCCTCAGGCTCCAGGGGGCTCTTTGGCAATGGATTGGGGTTGGTTCCTGTCAATGGATTTTGAATACATCGCCCATGGACAATGCTGGCTGCTTCTTGGGACTGACTTCTATTGATGAAACTCATATGGCCTTTTAAACTCTATTATGCTTCTTCTTGATAGGAATAAAAATTAGTGGTGGTAATCCCTCAAGCACTGCCCACTCCAATGACCTTTCACAGGAGCTTGTGATCTTCCCTGTCATTCCTTACATGTTTTGATGAACGGTGAAATAGTTATCAATGGTGATTTTAAATTATCGTATTTGGATAATTAAATTAACACCTCACTGAGATAAATGGGTCATTTCATGCCTCTCAGAGCTACTTTTTCAGGCTCTTTACAAACTCAGGCGGACATCACTGCCTCACTCACACTTGGTTCACATTTTCAAGGTTTTTTTCATGACCATAAGAGCTGTAGGTTTACTTTGTTTTTGTTTTGTTTTATGAATGTTTAGATTCTGGGAGACCAGGAATGCAGTTTTGGAGAGGTGCCAGTGCACTGTACTGCTGCAGGCAGTCCCAATTCAAGTTCTATTCACAGCCAAACTGAAAGATTTCCAGGACATTCCAGCTGAATAGAATTGGAAAGTATGTGACAATGCATCCATTGACTTTGGGTTTCAGTGACTATCGTGATCTATGGTAATCCAGAGAAAATGTTGAGCTTAACTTCAAGTTGGTCAATATTTTCCTTAGCAGACATCAATATCTGCTTATGATTTCACTCTTCAACTGTATCTATGAAGCATTTTGTGGTGCATTTTGAATGAAAAAATTTTATAAAATAGAGTCATAATATACTGGTCAAATCATGTTGCTGAAAATATAGGTCTCAAGTGCCTTTTTAGCTCAAACATTTTTCTTAGCTGTTTTTCCCATTTCTAGCCTTTCTTGTTTTTATAAATACAGCATTTAGTTTTTGCTCTGTACTTACAATCACCTACTGAAATATAAACATTTAGTAACTTTTCTAAGCTGTATGCAGCACTGTCTATAAGATTTTTTTCTCGCTGCGGATGTAATAAATGCATTAAAATGTCGCTGTGACTTTGATTCTACATGTGTGAAGTTAAGAGTATAATTTTCCTGCGTAGTTTAAAGCCATTTGCAAAGGATCCCTATTCATAGTATATAGAATGTTCACTTCTCAATGCACACTCCTAATTCCCACTAGAATTAATTAACTTTAACTCTGGTTGCTCATATGACAACAGTGTCCCCAGAATGGGCAAAAGTTTCAAAAGGGTGATTTCCCTTTTCCAGTTGTAATTTGTGCTTCTGCACCCACATTTAAATTGTGGGTGCAAATGCAAATTATTATACATGTCACTAGCAGAATGCAAGTCCAAATCAAGTAGTCAGAGGCACAAATACATTAATTTGAAAGTGCATAGCATTCTGTGGATGCAGGTATAGGTGCAAATTGCACCTGCAAAATGGTAGGCCAGGTCTCAGCCAAACATTTAAGTCAATGATTCTGCAAATTGCCTTCAACAGAGATTAAGGTCTGTCTCAGCTCTTTCTCAACATACACCAGGAACCAGCTAAGATGAAATGTTCACAAATGTCACAAATATCCATTGGATTTCATGTTGATGGCTGTGATGGGACTGTATACCACATCCTGGAGTTAACAGGAGCTGAAGTGCTCAATTAGGGCACCTGGTTCCATCTGGAAGGTAGGCCTTGCCCAATTAAAGATGAATCCCAGCTGTGGGAGAAGCAAAGTGGTTAGAGGTCGTCCAGAGTAAAAGGATGACTACAGGGAGAAAGGGAATTCTGTAATTCTTCTCTATATAATAAAGAGTCCCCTAGGTCAGGGAAGGTTTCAGAGTAATAGAGGGAAGAGAAAGTACTGAGATGAGCTAGCCTTGTGTTCTCTGGCAAGTGATTAGGAGAAAGATGGAGACCCTAACAGGGTGGATTCTGCTTCAGGATTGAGCCCTGACACAAGGGTAGGGATCAAACCACCCTGAAGGTGCTTGAAGGGGGAACCAGAATAAAGGGGAAAGTTAAGAGGGGTGAAAGCTTGAGCCTGGGGAGTGATAAAGAGGTTTGTTTGTGTTTTCATTTGGGATTTGTTTGGAAGAGTCCAAAGGAACCTTGTGAGCCCCTTCCCTAAAAGAAGGATGAATTGTGCAAGGCCATGGAGCCTGGAAAGATAAAGAATTTGTAAAGGCCTGAGGTGAGGGGCTAAAGATCACTGAGTTCAGAGTTTGGGGCTGAGAAGCTGCCACAAGGTCTTAGAATTGTTTGTTGGATTTTCTGTTACCCCAGCAGGGGGTGGGACTAAATGAGGCCAGGCTGTAGGTCTGAGTCATGACAAGAGGAAGAACACTGCAGGGCTGGAGTGATTGTCAGTAAGGGGCATTGGAGGAGAAGAGACTTCTATGCCATGACCAACCAGAGGTGCATTCACTCTTCTGCAATGGCATTATTGTTTGCTTGGATGTCTTTCCATAGACTCCTGTTCTCCTCTAAGGAATTCCTTTGGAATGAGGTTTATTGTCTCTGAGGCCTCTTACGTAAATAGAGTGATATGTGGTCGTCTCTTCTCCCCCCCCCCCCCCAGGCTTATCCAGTGATACTTGCAGCCATCCATTTTGTACATGTGCTCATGTGCAGGTTAGACAAGCAGTCTCCCAGTTTGTGCACAAGCAAATCCTATACAAGCACAGAACAGGCTTGCATATCTGGACACTTAACTAGGTGCCTAAGTGGGAACTGAACTCTTTTGAAAATCTGGGCCTAACAGGAGATTGTTGTGATTCTTTATTGTATTGCAGTTCTGTACAATTAAATGTTCTTTCAACAGCCTTAACTTTTTAAATGCAATGCTTTAAACACATAATGTAACTTACCAGGTCTCACAGGCTAAGCGGTGTTAGACCTGGTCAGTATTTAGACAGGAGGCCCCTAAGGAAACCCAAGATCCTGTAGGAGGTAGGGGTGTGCATGAGAGGGGGAGGTTATGATGGGGGCACAAACTCCTCTAGCTGTGGCAGGCAAACAGAACATGCCCCTCCAAAAGAGGTGGAATTTAAATTCCTGTGCATGCCCCCGGTAGGAGAAGCGGCTAGTCATTCAATAGAAAGTGATCTTCCCAAGGCATGAACAAAATCTTGTATTAAAGTGGGGCCTGACCACTGTGAATGAGGCATAAAACCATGGACCTAGGTCCTTGTGCCCTGAGCTCTTTAATCACTACTTTGAAGAAGAATTAGAGGCATTTGCTCCATTATCCTAGCCAGATTCCATTATGGCTAACTCCTCAATTTCTAAGGCTAGAAGGGACCACAGTGGTCATCTAGTCTGACCTGTGTAACACAGGCCATGAAACTTCCCTGAATTAATTCCTGTTTGAACTAGAGCCAATTTTTTTAAAAAAGAAATCCAGTCTTCATTGTATGTATAGTATTGTCTTTTTAAAATCTCTCTGTAGTTTGAAGCTGAACATAAAATTTTGTTACACTCTGTGTCCTAAAGTACTGTGTAACGCTGGGTGTGTTAGCTGCCATGTTTCAGCCCAGAGGTGGCTGCACTTCAGTGCTGGGTAAAACATTTCCTTTATATGGACTGGAAAGCTCTTTGGAATAGTCTTGGATGACAAATTATTATTGCATTTAATTTTTGAAACTCCACTGGAAAAGTTAAGCCCTTAAAGAAATCCGTGCACTTACTACATTCAGCATTTTCCCTTGTAAGAAATGACTGGTGAGTTTGTGCTTTTAATTATTATCATTCTCCCTTGAAATTATAGTCAAAGCACTCAATGATATTTGAAACATAAATTACTGGCCTGAAGCCTCATGCTACTGTTTCTCCATATCCCTGCCAGGGCTGCAAATCAATTTTCTGCATTTCTTTCAGATTTTCTGAGCAAAATTGTGGAAAATAGCTGTTGGCACATGGCATTTTTCCACAATGAGTTGTGCAGTAATATGCTGCCATCGCGAAGCCAATCCAGTTAAAAATGTCAACCTCAGAAGGATCAGAACGCTTTCTCAATCTGGATTTCATAATGTTTCCACAGGAAGAACAAAACAATCGGCTTGGGTTTTGCCTGTGGCCCTGTGTCATAGTAAAAAAAGATAAAATAAAATTTAATTTAATTGCCCCTTAGTTTTCTTCTCTTCTTGGTTCTCTCCATTACCCCCCTTCCACCCTGTGTGGTTTCTTTCTCTTCCCCTTAGGCTCCTGCTATGGCTTCCTTTGACTGCAGAAGATCTCAGGAGGGTTTTTGTTTTGATCTGTTCAGTCATTCTTTGGTATTTTTAATGGGAGACCTCAAACTTCATCTAGGTGCTGTAGGGAGTAGTACTGATCACTGAATCAACTCCCTAGCATAGTGCTGTGACATTAGCGTTACCATCTTCTGAAGGAATGTGGTTCAAAAGAAGCTCCTGACCACTGGCAATTATAACCCTTTAGGACGATGCCCAGTCCCAAGGAGCTTTACACCTTCAAGGCTAGTCAATTTCCCAGGCCTTGGTGGTACAGGTAAGATACTGTGCTGAGAAAAAGAGAAGGTGTTTACCCAGTGGAACAGGGGTGGGTTTAGGACTCAAAAAGCGAGCTACTGTAGTCCACCCCTATCTTTTGTAGAAGGAGCAGGGGGCAGCTGGACCTCAGCAGTGTGCCCACCAGAGCCATGGAACCAGGAAGTGGCTCCAGCCTGAATAAGGAGTACCTAGTAAGAGGCAACAGAGGCTTTCGGTCTGTGCAGGAAGTGGGTCACAATCAGTACTTGTGGGGGAAGTTCTAGGCAGGGCCTCAGTTCCCCTGCTGGGAGGGAATGGGAACCGGGTCCAGGTGGAACAAATAGATAAGAGCTGAGTTTCCTCCACTTAGAACCCTAATGATGAGACAACTCCATTTGTGGAGTTTTAAGGATTAAAGATGCCCTGGGACCCTGTGTTGCAAGAGAATTGTTAATCCTGGTGGCCAAATTCTAGAGCTGGTCAAATAAAGAGAGAGCTGATTTGAATATGATTCAGTTAAAGCTTCAGGAACAAGCTCAGATTCAAGCTCATAGCTCAGATTCTTACCCGCTGAAAAAAATAGTTCTTCCAAAACCTCTGGAGAAAGTCAGCATCTGGGTTTTTGATTATATGTTCTACTGCAAGAGAGTGATGTAATGTCAGACATGATAAAACAAGGGAACTGATCTTGAATTGGAGTTAATGGAAGCTAACTACTTTAATCCAAGTTTGGGCACTTCAGATTTATCCAGCCATAATTTTAGGAGCAAATATTTTTGAGGTTGGAATAGTTTGAGTGACATAGGCCATCGGCTGGTTTAGTCTGAATCCTATTTTGCCATGGCAGAAGGAACTGCTGCCTTGTGGTTGTAAAAGTCATTTTAAAAGGTAAAACCAAGTTTACATTTGCCGAAGGACCCAGAGGTTAAGTAATGAATTGCTATCTTCATTAACAGAGAGGATGCCAAATAAGCTACATGAGTCAGAACAGGCATAGAGACAATCTGGCAGCTCTTAGTGAGTCAAACAGGACCTGCTTTTTAATGTGAAGTTATTGATAATCCCTGAGTTTATATAATGGTGATTCTAGATCAAGGAGCAAAAAACATTCTCATCCCACCCCTTCCCTGCAAACTGTTAGATGACAAACTCCTCTGAACAGATGGCCTGGGTTAAGCATCTGCAATCTGAAAAGGTGACATTGTCAAAGGTAAGGCTTCTCGTCTGCTCCTGTAGCATGACATGTAGGCCAGATGTTGATTTTTCAGTTAACAGGTTTAAGGATCACTAGGAATGTTGTGGTACTTGATCAAAGTAATTCATCCCAAGAGAATCCGAGTTCGAAGACAATTTAAAAAAATAATTCTCGACGATCTTGCTGCAGCTTGAGGAACACGCTGCTTCTTTTTTACACTAAATTCCTTCCCTGAATCAGAAATTCAATACATTGGGTGGGAGAACCATTGTCAATAAAATAAACATTGAAGCTTAGGTCTGGTCTAAATGTAACTTTAGTACCGGTGTAACTATCGCTTTAGTGGTGTTTTTACCCATGTAGTTATACCAGTACAACTCTTAGTACTACTACTCTACAAAGTTTTGTTGACATACTATGAGGTCGGGGTGTGTGTGCATTGGGTAGGGGAAATGCAACCAGCCATCACAGCTGTGCTAGCAAATCCCCCAGTGTAGACACAGCTATGCTGACAGAGGGCTTCTGTCAAGTTAGCTAACGAAGTTTGGGGAGGTGCTGTTACTATGCCGCAGAGAAATTTCCTTCCATTGGCATACATTGTGGCTCTATTAAGGAATCTGCTGGTATAGTTCTAAAAGTGCTTTGCTGATGGTATAGACAAGACCTTAGTGTGGATGCAGTTATACCAGTGTACAGGTATTCTCTTTTCCATACAGGAATAAGCTATTCTGATATAAGCACCCTTACACCATTACAACTGCATGCATACTGGGGGTGGGGAGGAGGGTTGTACCACTATAGCAGCATGCAGTATAACTAAAGCCATGCAGATTTCTGTGTGTAGACAAGCCCTTGTAAGTGAGAAAAGGAAAAGGTCTATTGTGTCACCTACACCACCCCCTGCTAATGCAGGATTGTTTCCCTACCCTGGGCCAGGAACTCAGCAGCTGTAAACAAGCTCATTTTCATTGGCTTCATTGTTACCAGCCGAGGATCTTGACCATATTGTCTCTTAGCATGTTGCCCGTTCTAGTTTTAAGTGTCCCAGTTCCACTTTTCTAACATCAGATTTTTCCGCCTGAGATTCAGGCGTGCAGGGGATGAATCCACAGACCCTCATGACCACCTACAAAGACTTAGAACTGTTGGTGACACAACAGCCATAGCTTCCAGAAATGCAAAGACTGTGGACTCTGAAATCATGAAAGTGGATTAAGCTAAACTGAATTAAGGCCACTTTCTGCGAATGTGCGTCTACACAGGGCGTTCATGCAGTTTAACTATTCCACTTCAAACTCACACTTTTCTAATTCATTTTGGATTATGTTTTCTGAGTGTCGCTGTGTAAACTAATAGAATAGATTTGAAGGAGCTGGAGAGATGGGTCCTGTCCAAGAAGGCTGTGAAAGAGACATTCTTGAACCCAGGAGACCTGATCTTGTCCAAATTCATGCAAAGTTGGGAAATCTCTATTTTTAAGTTCAGAGACCAACAGACATGTATGTGAAGCATGCATTTTCCCAAATGACAAAGGAACTGGATGATGGGGAAAGAGCAGAGGGAGGGGTTAGCTTAAAGGAAAGGCATTCAGGCTGTTAGAGCAAAATGGGTGCCATTAAAGAACTACTGTTATTGATAAATATCCCAGTTTTAATTGGGGACACCTGGAAACTGATAACAGGCTTGTATAAATAGACATTTAGATCATTATTGTTCATTAAGATGGCACCATCAGAAAAGTGCACACGGTGAAGATCAGAGGCTAGACTAGGACTCTGGTGAGTAATATTGGCAGAAACCAGAGACCAGCCGTGAAATGGGGGGGCAGGGAAATGTCACAGTTGAAGATGGCTGCAGGGAAATGTGAAGGTGCAAATGTCAACACCTATGCATGGTGCAGGCGTTGGACTGCTCCAAGGGCACACACAAGTGTAAGCATGTTCAGGTGTTTGTGACGGCAAAGTGCAGGTATCCATTTGAGCACGCATGTATGAGTGAAGCCAGACATTGGAAAGTGACCATTTAAAGAGTCTGCAACAATACCTTACATTGACAAGGTCTGCGATTCTGTTTACCCTAATGTACATTCCAGGCACTCTTTTTAAATTGTGTACTGCTTAATGAGAGCCAACTTCCGTGCCTTCACAGGAAGGGGTAGGGTGTGTCACTTTAATAATTTTGCCTCCTTCCATAACACTCCTGATTTATTTATTTTTATTTTAAGTGATTCCTAGAAAGCATGGTGTCGAGCCAAAAATGCAGCTCAACTGGTGTCCTGTTGCATTGGCAAGAACAGTGATTGCATATCATATCGCTGAGCCTCCACAGCCCTCAATGCTGCAACAGAGCACAGGAGGAATTTATCTTCTTGGAAAAACTGATATGCTCCCTACAGCTATCGAAAAGAACAATGAGGAAGACGATCAAGTGTTATAGCTACACAATGCACAGTGTGTCCCCTTCATTTCAACATGTCTCCCTCACAATTAGAAATGTAGGTAATTATCGCAGAAGGGACCATGCCACAAACGTCAGATCTCGATCTAACACATGCAGGGCTCCAGGGAATTGGTTTGGCCCACTAACAAGAAAGGGTTTCCTTGCAGAATTTGGATTCTGATGTGGATTCAGATTTCAAACACTCCAAAAGCTTTGAGGCATCTTGACTGAGTAGCCTGGTTCAGGCCTGTTTCTAGTGATGGGTGAAACTGACCTTTGTGCTGTAGACCTGTGTAGCACTGATGCCACGCCACCCTTTAGTCCATTGGACGAGGTAGTACATACACTTTGTGCTGTCTCCCTTCACAGTGGGGCATAATTGGTAACCAAGGGGAAAATTTGTATTTGCCTCTTCTACAAATATGTAAACAACTTCTGGTCTTGTCTCTAAATCTATCTTTATTCCCCACAAAAGTGAAGAGAAGGCATTTTGGTTTTGAGATAAATGGCCATTTTCCCAGGGAAAGTGGTACTATTTTAGCTGGTGTGAAAATTTGCTCTTTATTCCAAGAGAGAAGTTCATCACTTTTTGTCAGAGAATTTTTTTTTCCTCGTGAGGAATTGGAACCCCTGACCAAATTCACAAAGCTCCTAGTTCCCACAATCCAAGTCTAAGACCGTCTCAACTGGAAAATGGCTGTGATCGTCTGTGGTATTTGAACTGTTCCTCTTGCTGGAGTAGAATATAATAGGATGCAGGACTGGACTGCCCCCTAAGAAGAGAGTCATCAAATTGACTATCCTGGCTCCAGAATTCAAAAGGCTGTATTTTGGATGACCCCTTCTCAGCACAAGTGTGTGGTGGGATAACCTCTCCCTCCTGTGGGCTGCTGCTACCTACCACTTCATGCTAGCTATTCCTTTCAACTTCTGGAGCTCCCCCTACTAATCTGAGTGACACAATGAGGTCCAGTTCTAAATTTGGCAATGAGATCTAGCATGATCAGGGTTGGACACCAAACCTTAGTGTGTGTCTGTGTAGGAAATAAATGACTGGTCATAGGGAGGGAATAATATTAGATCCCGATAATATGTTACATAGAGTGCTTCAAGACCCAGGCCTTGCTGTCATCATTTCACTTTGCTCCTCCTTCTGCAGCACAAACACCCCCACACACCTGCTGTGTCACCTTTTATACAGTACAACTGTGATGGGGAATCAGGGCCACTGCGTTGCACCAACGTGAGAGGCTGAAATAGTTCAAATGAAAGTGTGTGGCAACAGAATGAGAAAAGTTACTGCTCTGATCCATTGTCAAGAGGTGAAAAGCTCAATTCAGGTAGGAGAGGAGGAGCAGGAATAATATGCTGGGGTCGGGGGAGAAGTTGTGGGGAGTGTGTGTCTGCAGGCAACTTCTCTTGCTCCCTTTGTGTTTTAAAGGAACGCTGTCAAGTGGCTTGGGTCCAAAATTAGTTTTGTCTGATCACACAGATTCCCCCCGCCCCCCATCCAAGGGCAAGAGTTGCTGCTAGGAGATCCATATAATTGCTTCATACCCTGTCTTTCATGAAGGCTTTGATTCCTACCTGCTTACCTCCAGATAGTTCTCGTACAAAGTCTATTTACTCTGAATTTCCTCCCATCAGAAAATATGTAGACTTCAAAACTACAAATATACTGCCTTCGTAAACCATATATTTGAAAACCAGATCACCCTTTATTTACCTTCCATTGAGAGCATAAACCAATCACTTGCTTTTGGGAGTTGAGGAGAAACTTTCCTTACCTGCTGCAAGGTTCTTATCCCATCTCTGACAAGTGTACTGGAAAAGATGGGCCTCTGGTCTGACAATTTCTAAGTCCCTTTGAGAACTCTTGTGTTACAAGATGGGTGAACAGGAACATGCTCTGGGTTCGTTTGGCCAAGATTCAATGGGCATAGGTGGTAACATATGATAAACCAATTACACAACATGGAAAAATGAAGCTAACCTAGATTACGGTGTGTGTGTGTGTGTGTGTGTGTATATATATATATATATATAAACTGCATGGATTTAATGTATCTGTAAACCCCATGTAGATGGATGTGAGCTACATATTTAGAATTGCTTCACACAGTGTATGTAAATTGTACTTAAATCTGTCAGTTTTCACTGTTAATGTAATTGTGTGTAAATCTGTCACTTGCACAAGGTTACTTAGTTTCCTGGCCGAGAATGCAGTCATTTACACTGCTGTGGAGATCACATGTGCCCTTATCTGTGCTTTTGAAACATTGATGCATCCAAGGGGTGGGTGTGTGTGTGTGTAAACTGAGGAATTGGAACTCATTCCCAGGGCCTCTAGTTTACAAATATCAATTTTGCTTGTTCCGCAGTGACACCTTCTGTGCATTCTTAGCGCTTATCTGTATGTAGAATCTTAGCTATTTAGCTGCCATAGAGTGGCATTCCCTTCTGCTGCTCTACACCAGTCACTATTGGGACCACATCTTCAAACAGACACCTGCAACTGTGTCTGCATTTACACATGCAGTTAGTGTGATTGCTTGTGTCTAGTGGGTTTGTATATGCAAATAGTTATATACTGTTGGACTCTAATATTCATTGTATGTCTAATCACCCCGTATGCAAAAGCTCGGTGGTAATGTTGCCTGCAAAGATACCTGTCTTTTGGTGTTGTCAATGAGTCGCAGGTTTTTCAGGTAGGATGGAACAGGAGAAGTATGCAGGCTGCTGTTGCCAGTTCTTTTGATAAAGGCACTTCAGTCACCAGGGAAGTAGCTCTTATGAAAGAAATTAATAGCAAATATAAACTGTCATGGAGTGGCTGGCCCCTTTTAAGGGAAGTCAGAGTCCAGTCTACCTGTGATGAGCTTCGTTAAAGAGAATGAGCCCATCTCAGCCTCCCTGGAAGTAATTAAGGCTAATGAGCACTTGACTTAGATAACAAGTCAGCCCTCACCAAAATCTATAACATCTTCTAAGTACCTCTAAGATACGGATGCTATACGTATAGTTTGATCCTAGCCCATAGTGGGCAAGGTTCACTGGTAAGCTCCAGCTACTTTTGTGCCACACCATAAACCTAATCAGCCTGTTAAATTAGACCAGGCTGACAATGGCCTTTCATTGTCAAAATGTTGCCCAGGAAGTGGAGTGTAACTGTAAATCTAGCCCAGTTAGGAGAAACTGTTTCTAAAACTAAAAAAGAGATTAATTCTAAGCAGGAGCCACTCCCGATCTGTCCCAGACAACTCCCCCTTGGTGGCTGCCTCCACCCCTGGGGCCAGGAACTAGTTCCCCATCTGCTCCCCCACAATTCTCCCCTGGTGTCTTCCATTTGGACCCCCTCCCCCTGGAGTCATTCAGCTCAAACACAACTGCACTCTGGCATCCCCCCATGCTTCACACCCTCTGCACTTCCAGCTCATGGCACCCAGCCTGGCCTTGGCACGCCACACCCTAGCCAATCCGAGCCTGTACACCCCACATGGTCCCCCTACTCTGCCCCCTGCAGCCCTCCACATCTTTCTGAGTGAGCATTTTCCTTTTGAAGCAACAGCCACCATGCGAGTCTGGGGGTGGCCAAGACCAGGGCTGGGAGTTGTCTTGGCAGTAGGGGCCAAGACTGCAACAGCAGGTGTGGATTGGGCATGGCTAAGAGCAGCCCTTGCTGGGTGCAAGGACTGGCTAGGGAGGAGATGGGAGCAATTCCCTGAGCAACTCGGTTGGCAAAGGGCTGAGTCCTGCTCCTCAGAGCCTTGTCTGCCTATAGGTAGGCTGTGGTGTAACTACAATTGTACCTAAGGTAGAGCAGCTCTGGTTGGTTGGGCTCCCATAACCTTGTAGGCCCATTGTAGCTATGCTCCTGGAAGGAGTTGCTCTATGAAAGGGGCCTGAAGGCAGATGAAGATGGGAAGTTGCCAGGGAAACAGCAGCAAGTCTGAGTGAGCAGATCTTATCTGCTTAATACAGGGTCTGTGGGCTGGAATCCAGAACAGAGGGATTGTCTGGCTTCCCCTACTGACACCTTCCCTGAAGAAGGGGATGTAGAAGCCCCCCGATGTGATGGGAGACAAGGACTATCAATCATAGGCTGGGCAGAAGGCCAGGGATACAGTCACTGGACTTTGTTTTATTGGACACATTATTACCTCAGAAGCGATGGGATTAGTGACCTGACTGGAGGTCTCAGTCATGGGAAGGGGCAAGCCACCCCAGGCTTGGATGGCAGTTAACAGGGGAGCCAGAGTTGAAGAGGCTGCTACACCAGCTCAGCCCCAAGGGGGCACAATGGAGAAGTGACACCATCATGTATTTGTTCAGGGAAGTGTCCTCCATTTCTGAGGATGGAGGCTACTGAGAGCCTAAATCTCTCGCAAAGACATACTAAGTCCACATTTTCAGGCAAGCGTGTGGATAAGTGACTCTCTGGCAAGTGTGCCAGTCAGGGGGGCATGAATGCATACCTCTGTGCATGTGTCCATCCCCAGCTGCAGGGGATTTGTGCACCTACAGAACAGGGGCACATACAAAAGTGTTTGTTCATTTAATGCACACCTGAAGGGGCTACTTCCAGCTGAACCTAGTTTGTTACAGTTGCTAGCTGAGCCAGAATAAGACTTCCACTTAGCTTATTCTGTCCATATGTCACAGAGGCCTAGGTGCTTGGTCTTGGCAAATATATCATCTATACATGCCCAGCTATAAAATAGCATGTGGGTGGACTGTGTGTGCTCTCAGAACTCCAGCCTGTAGAAAGATATGGCAGCTACTGTGTTTGTGGTGATGTATGTGTGTGGGTGGTTCAAGGTGTGGATCAATGTCTCCCTTCCAGTTAAAACATGCTTATCATGATGTCACATTGAGGAATCCCAACTTGTAAAAGGACTGGCAGATGAGTACTAGAGCAAAAGACAACAGCGCAGTTTGTGCATGTAGAATTTTAGTACTGGCCTTACAGTTCAGTGGTCTGAAGTCCTGGGCTTGTCCACAGAAAAAGGGACTCCATGCAACTCAGCTAATATTAGTCAATCTTGTTCAAGAGGGACCAACTTTAGGGGAAAGAGCCTTTTGCTCTCTATTCCCATTTAAATCCTGGGCCTTCTGCTGACACTGCCAACGAGGATCCAAAATGCCAGTTGTTTGATAGTCCAGGTTCTAGTGGATACATGGCCTCGACACTACCAATTTACTTCTATACTGCCCAGTTGGCCACTGGAGAGATGTCAGACAGAAACAACTGTAGGTCCCTATTGGTCTAAACCAGTTTCATATCGGCAGTTCATTTATTGTTATTACTATTAAAAAACTAGACTTCAACGTTCTGGCACAGAAAATATTGTCAACTTAAAAAAACAAAAACAAAAAAACCCCACCCCCAAAACCCAACCTTGTGAACATATGGATTTCTCATAGGAATGCTGGCATAATCTTACTTTAACTGTGAACTGAAACACACATGCATAGTATACCCTGTACTGACAGCCTGCCCAGCCAGTAATATCTGCACATAGGGTTAGATATTTACCCTTGCTCTTGTTTGTTTATGATGGATGAGAGGCCTGGAGCTGGGTAAAGGGGCAATAAGGACCAAGTCCACAAAGAGACTTAGATTCCTAAACTCCGACTAAGTCCCAGTCCTCTTGGCGCTTGTTTCTACCTCGAAGCATGCACACAGATTCCTCCCTCTAGGTGTCTGAATGCCTATCTCACGTCAAAGCTCCAGTGTGATCCTCTCACTGGGAAAAGACAGGCATTCCTCTGCTTCTCTGTCCTGCAGGGCTCAATCCAGTAGGCATATAACTCCACACAAATAGCCAGACGAAGCAGACTGCCTTATATCCTTTAGCCAGTGGTAAGGTCACTTACCTGGGATGTGGGAGACCCTGGTTCAGTTCATCCCTCTAACAGGTGAGGAGAAGGGATTTTTATTGAGGGTTTTCCCCCCCTCCACCTCTCAGGTGAGTACCCTAACCACTGGGCTATGGGATGTTCTGATGTAGTGCTCGCTCTCTCTCTCTCTCTCTCTCTCTGTCTTGTAGAAACCATTCCATTTAATTAAATAGCTTAATAATTAAATATTGGGCCAAAAATGGTGAGATTCACTCTATAGTCCAATGGCTAGGGCATGTACCTGAGGTATGGCAGCTCCCTGTTCATATCCCTTCTAATCAGTCAACGGGGGGAATTGAACTGGTATCTCCCACCTCCCAGCACTGCCCTACCCAGGGGGCTAACGGTCATGAGACGCAGTTTTTGCCTACTCCTTCACCCCCTTTCTCTGGCCATTTTGTGTGCGTTAACTCCTTCTCACAAGAAATGGCTTAGTCACCTGCCTCCAGCAGAGGGTTCTCAGCTGTGGAATGTAAGCAGAGACTGGCACCTCCCTGCAGGCTGGAGTTACGTGCTGAACACCATGGACACATACCCCTGTCATCAGCCTCTCCCCTTGGCTAGCTTAGGTGGCTTCCCACCTAGCATGCTGTTTTTTGTGGATCCCATTCTAAGGTGCCTGCCCCCATTTATTGTATAGGGAGCATAGGGGTCTGGCTCAGGCTTTGTGAATTCCATTGTTGCTCCGGTGACTTTCTGTGTTCCTAAAGTTAGGTGTTGCAACACCTAAGCCCATTTATGGATCCAGGCCTAAAAGCCCTATATCCAACTAGGGGAGGATTCCCTCAGTGCAGGACCTGAGGAAAGCAACCATGAGTCTTCCTTTGAAATATGTCATTGAAAGTCAAGGTATAAAGGGTATGCTGGTTGGGGCTTGGTGCAGGAGGGGCATGTCAGGCTAAGGCTGTAGTCTGCAGCACTGTGAAGATTCTGGGCAGCTCAGCAGCCCTTAGGCAGCCATGGAAAGGCTGCTATAATTGGATAGACAGATCTGGGGGCCTGTGTTACTATAGGGAGACAGAGCAGCCCTAGATTGGGTGAGTGCACAAGTGGCTTAAAGGCTCCTTAGCCCAGCTCCCCTAGGTTGTGAGTTCTGTGCTCCACCTCTGAGACAGTATAGAATGTCCCCTGTTGTATTCTGTGGAGCTACAGTGATTGACTCCAGCTGAGGATCTTTAAAGATTCTATGGGCCAGAAGTTAATCAGGGTGTGTGTGTGTGTGTGTGTGTATATGTATATGTATGTATGTATATGTAATGTGTGTGTATGTATATAAGCAGTAAATGATCATTCTGATTTAGACTGTGATAATCAGCTCAATACTGTGAGATATTGAGAACCTTCAGCTCTCAGTAGTGTCTATGGGATTCAGGACCTGTTTGAAGATGCTCAGCATTTTGCAGGTTCAGGGTGCTAATAGGACATTACAGCAATGGACTGCGACCACTATTCCCTCTAAGTTGTGCGTATGTGCGCGCGCACACAGATTCTAAACCCTGCGCACATGGCAAAACACCATGCGCACAAACATTTGCACAGAAGAAATTTTTTGCGCACACGGCCTGTCAAAAAGTAGAGAGAACATTGACTGTGACTGTCCATTTTTGAACTCTCCAACATCTGTTGCATGGGGATTCTGGGAAATATCATGTCACATGACTAAAGATGATTTAAAACTCTGGATTTGAGTGACTAACAACTGGATGTGGACTTGAGTGGTGAAGTTCAGCACTAGACCTGGATCTAAAGTTCAGATGCAGTGTTCTAGTTTGATCCTCTACTGAAATTCCATTTTACTTGCATGCAAAAAGTTCTGTAATGCTGTACTAGTTTCATTCCCTGCTAGTATAGCTGTCGTTTTAATAAATGGTTAATTCATGTTAAAGTTCAGCACCAACACTGAATTGATATAGTTTAAAAAAAACCACCCAAAAGCATGTTGCAGAGAATGAAGTCTGCTTCAGCAAGTCTCCAGCTCTGTTCTTGTGGTTTGTGATGTCACCAGATCTCTTGGTGGAATGATTCCCTTGTAAATCACTAGACCCCTGTTTGTTCTTCTTGTTGCATTCCATCTGTCCATATGGCTCTGTCAGTTGCTTGGCAGAGTAGGTGACTAGGTGCATGTGCGTGCCCAAACACTGAAGACAGGGTCAGGAAGGACACTCACCCTCGAGCAAAATAACCACAGACATATGAATGATTCCTTCAATTCCCTAATCTTTCAATCCGATGATTCTATCATGTGGGTAAGCACAACAATCATCTTTAAAGGGGAATCAACAGGGTTAGAGCAACTTTAATGGAGGTTCATTTGAGGTAAGGCAGGAAGCTAAAAGCCATATGTTGCTTTTATTACAACTTTTCCCTCCTGCTTACCATTGGGAGCCAACAGCTCCCTTCGAGCCCTCAGTGCACACGCACATGGGCGCGCGTGCACACAACCAGTATAACAGGCTTCCTTGCTGAATGCATTTAATGTGCTGTCTGTGCTGGCATGCTCTCGTCTTGCTTCATAAAACTTGTTGAAAGCCAGTCAATTCACTAATCTTTTGCCAAGAAAAGTTCAATGCCAAAAGGAGGAAGATGATAGGGCCCAGTCCTGTGAGGTGCTGAGAACTGAAACCAAGGGGCGCTTAGCCTGCTGCAGGGTGGAGCTCTTGATTGTTTGCCCCCCTCCCCTTTTTTCTCTGCCTCTGAGATACGGCTGCTAAAATGAGTAAAGGAAGCAGCTTGGTGACTGGAGCCATGAGACACAGATACTGACTCTGCCAGCTCTTTGAGGAGGTCTCTATGCTAACCAGAGCAATGTCCCCCCCCCACCCCTCAGACAGAGCTAAGGATAGGAAAGTTAATAGGATCGCCTTTTCAAAACATGCGGAGGAGACATAGGGACAGTATGGCCCCACGCCAATATCAATCCAGCATTTCTCCTCCCTTCCTGAACTAACTGACAGAAAATCCCTGGCAATGGAAACTTCAAACTGTTTGAAAAGAAATGAGTAATCACTTGAGTTGCCTAGTCCAGTTCTAAAGTGCACTATCATCAGACCATAGGGTTCTGGCAGTGCTGGTAGCTTTTGGTCAGCAGTGAGCTTGCCAACATTCCGGTCCAAGCTGTTCAGAGTGTGTGCGCGTTGGGGGCTCTAGGTGCTACCATAATACGACAAAAAATAATCGAATTTGCCACTCTCACTTATTGTGAATTGTAGGCTGGGACTTTCTCTCCTTCCCACACAGAGCAAGTCTGAAGGTGTCCTTTTAAATGCTACATTGATCACAAATATTTGCTTATGCTTTTAAGTGAGTGTAGGCTCCACCAAACATAAGTAGCCTTATTCCTGAATGGTTCAGATAAATGGTTATTAAATGGCCACTTTCTGTGAAAATGATCTCTTTCCAGGTACTAAACCAGATTTTTGTCTTGTCAATAATCTAAGATTACTTTGTTTACTATACTGTAGTGCAGGAAAGAATCTGGGGCCAATTTCAGCTATATAGATCTTGTTGGAGATGTGAGAATCAGGCCCCGAGTGTCTGATTCTGCTCTGCTTTACACCTCATGCAGTCACTTAAACTTTTACACTGACTTGTACTTGCTCTGCACAATAGGCAGTGGTTTAGTCTGTGCAATTCACTCACTGGCCTGAGTCAAGGGTGGCTCAGCCTGCACAACCCCGTGAGCAGCTCAAAGAAAGGTTGCGCATCAGGTTGTCACAAGCTTCCACCCACCCTGCCTTTAGGATGGTGCAGCTGGCTTCTAGATGGTGCAGCTGTCCTCCTTGCTTCACAGGCCAGTGTAGAGGGAGTGGTAGGGACATATACAGTCCCTTCCCTGTCCCCTTTGTGGTGCTTGTGTCCCTGCGGGGGAGCACTGAAGAAGCAATCCCTATGTGCAGAGAGTTGCAGTTGGGACAGGTCCTTGAGTGGGTAGCCCACAGGCTGGGGGAGGGAAAAGGGGCAGACTACCTGCATGCTCACCTCAAGCAGTCTGCCTGATAGGGAGCTGTCACAATCTGTATAAACCCTGTATATCCCTTGCCTTCAATGGGGGCAGGAGCAGGCCCAGGGGTTAAAACTCTCCCTGGTGAGCACGTTCCGTATCCTAAAAACCCTCATCAGTGAGATGGGGAATCATCATTGAGCGGGTGTGTTTCTAGTGGGGTCCCCCATGGATCGGCTCATGGCCCTATGCTATTTAACACTTTTGTCGGTGACCTGGAAGAAAACCTAAAATCATCACAGAGCAAATTGGCAGAGTGGTAAATAATGACACAGACAGGTCACTGGTACAGAGACTAACTGTGAGCAAGCAAGCAACATTCATTTTAATACAGCTAAATGTAAATGTGTACATCTGGGAATAAAGAATATAGGCCATGCTACAGGATGGGGGGACTCTATCCCACGAAGCTGTGATTCTCTGAAAAAGATTTGGGGATTGTGGTGTATAATCAACTGAACATGAACTCCTGGTGTGATCCTGTGGCCAAAAAGGCTGATGTGAACCTGGGATACATACATGGAAGAATCTTGAGTAGAAGTAGAAAGGTTATTTTTACCTTTCTATTTGGCATGGGTGCGACCGCTACTGGAATATTGTGTCCAGTTCTAGTGTCAACAACTCAATGAGGATGTTGATTAAATTGGAGAGGTTCAGAGAAGAACAATGAGAATCATTAAAAGATTAGAAAACATGCCTTATAGTGATAGACTCAAGGAGCTTAATCTATTTAATTTAGCAAAAAGATGGTTAAGGGGTGACTTGATCAATCTGGGGAACAAATATTTAATAATGGGCTCTTCAATCTAGCAGAGAAAGGTATAACATGATCCAATGGCTGGACGTTGAAGCTAGACAAATTCAGACAGGAAATAAGGAGTACATTTTTAACACCGAGAGTAATTAACCATTGCAACAATTTATCAAGGGTCGTGGTGGATTCTCCAGTTCTGGCAATCTTTAAATCAAGATTGGATGTTCTTTCTAAAAGATCTGCTCTAGGAATTATTTGGGGGAAGTTCTCTGGCCTGTGTTAGACAGGAAGTCAGATCACGATGATTCCTTCTGGTTTTAGAATCTCTGACTCTAGCAAATCTGTTTGTTTTACAGCTAGACGAATCAGGAGACAGGGATTGGGGAATATCCAAAATCATGGATGGGAACTTGTTCAAATTGAGGAGACAACGCAACAATACAGATAGTTTTCCCTCAGAAGGATATCCAAAATATTACGGTTACAACAGTTGTGAGGACAAGCTCCCCTGCTGGATTTTTCAGAACTACTTTGTCACTAGTCAGGCCAGAAGTACTGTATTTATGAAGAGGTTTTGCTGTAGGGTGACTAGATGTCCTGATTTTTATAGGGACAGTCCTGATATTTGGGGGTTTTTCATATATAGGCGCCTATTACCCGCCATACCCTGTCCCGATTTTTCACACTTGCTATCTGGTCACCCTATTTTGCTGTGCTAGTCAGCTACCTCTGCTGGAAACCAGAGCCAGGAAAGGAAAAAATACACTTGGGGTCTAGAGGAGCTAACAGGACGACTTGATGCTCATTAGAGTTTGCATGTGAACTGTGAGTAAAGTTTGGGTCTGTTTCCTGTTTCTCCCCAATCAATTTGTCTGACCGACCCTAATGTTAACTTGATTCTCTTGCACAAGCCAATGTTTCCCTGTGTCTTTTGTGAGAAGGTATTTCCCCCAGCTAAATGTGTTAAATCACCATTGAAAACGAGGCAAACCTTTATTCTGGGGGCACCATCCTCCCTGTATCTATATGGATATGAGCATCCATGTCTCTGCTTTGAATTATTTGGGAAAACCTCTTTGGGTGTGGAGGAGGATGTACTGGAGGGCTTCCATGCAGGCTGTAATACTGTGGAGACATATGAATTTCCTGGATACGCCCTTGTCTTCAAGCTATCTGTTGCTCGCGAGTTATTGTATCAGCCAATCCTGGAGTCTTCTGAGTATGAAGCCTCAGCCAGGCCCCTTTCTGGCAGGCTTGTTTGTCTGGGTGTTACGTTGCTTTAGGCCAAGGCTTAGTTTCTGTTGTAGTTGTGCCAGTGTACACAACTCTGGCAGCCTTAGGCACATGGGAGGAGTGTCATTATACCCCAAGTCTCTTTCTCTCTTTCTGGAATTGAAAGCTGTTTGACTGCAGACCAAGGTGGGCATTGGGCTAGGGAGGGATTCCAGGAGTGGGGAGGTGTATTCAGTTCAGCTAGACACTGAAAAAGAGCTGGACCTGGAGTATATAAAAAAGCAAATCAAGATTGTTTTTATTTTGGTTGGCTTTAGACCAATTAATGAATCTCCTGCAAGTGTTCTACTTTGTCTAGATGTGGGGAAGACTGTATTATAAAGGGGGTGGGGAAGCAACACTTATCTGTGTGCTTTTACCAATCAGAGTTAAAAGGTGTAATCTGATGAGACCGCTTTCATTTCAGACAATGCCAGCATAGCTGAGTCCCTCTGCTCTCTTAAACTGAGACCTAATAAGCAGGTTGAAGTCTCTCATGAAGACGCTGTATTTTGGAGAATGGTACGAGCTAATTATGCAGCTGGCAGAAGCAGCCAAAGTATCAGCGTTGAAACTGAAAGTTTTTGCACCAGAAGCAGCACCGGGGAAGTTTGGCTTTTCATAGAGGTTTGCAAAAAGATGACACTTGTTGCCCTTTTCACTCTATATCATGCAGATACTTACACACAAACTGTCAGTGCAGTTTTGTAAAAATGTAAATCACAGGGAATTTTCACACACTTTTATGAAAACAGACACAAAGCAATGTTGCAATGACATCTGTGTAATCTGCAAAGACGCCAGTGGAAAATTGCAACAGGATTGCCCTTTGCAAAACTTTATCTTGGAGAAATGTGACACTTTTCATAAAGAATGATGGGGCCTGCTCGCTTTTGAAGTCAAGAGCAAAAGTCCCACTGACTTAATTGACTGGGACCCAGGACTTTTTCTCAACACCGCTCCCCGCATAAATGCAATTTTGGATCCTGGCCATATCAGCAAAGTGCTACGTGCAGACCGGGGAGACACAGCTGTTTAGCTTGCAACAGAGGTTTGGGTTTTTTTTTTTCTTGAAGGCCTACTGTTGGGGGGAGGAAGGGAGGTGCCCTCCATAGCTGGAGAATTTCAGAGTTGTTTTTACCTTTCTGTTTGGCACTGGTGCGACCGCTACCAGAATATTGTGTCCAGTTCTAGTGTCAACAACTCAGTGAGGATGTTGATAAATTGGAGAGGCTCAGAGAAGAACAATGAGAATCATTAAAAGATTAGAAAACATGCCTTATAGTGATAGACTCAAGGAGCTCAATCTATTTAATTTAACAAAAAGACAGTTAAGGGATGACTTGATCAATCTGGGGAACAAATATTTAATAATGGACTCTTCAATCTAGCAGAGAAAGGTATAACATGATCCAATGGCTGGACGTTGAAGCTAGATAAATTCAGACAGGAAATAAGGAGTACATTTTTAACACGGAGAGTAATTAACCATTGCAACAATTTATCAAGGGTTGTGGTGGATTCTCCAGTTCTGGCAATCTTTAAATCAAGATTGGATGTTCTTTCTAAAAGATCTGCTCTAGGAATTATTTGGGGGAAGTTCTCTGGCCTGAGAACTTCAGAGAAGTCTCCACCCTCTTCTGAGCGCAGGTTACAGCTGTTTGGGATTCACATCTGCCAGCTGAACAATTAAAACCAAAAACCTGTTTTACAAGCTGTCAAGTCAAGTAAAACTTTCTGAAGCCCTTCATAAGGCAGCAGAGCTGACAAACTATCGGCAATAGCTCTGGTTGGTTTTTAAAAAAACCAACCACCCCACATAATGACATTACAGTTCCTACCTCTCTCTGAGGTTTATCTCACCCATTGCACTAGTATCTAAGTGCCAGGTTACCAACACTCTAGTTAAGGTTGTGAAAAGGGTTTTTATACAGACCCTTAGTTTCAACCCATCGTACGTTTGAGAAACACTGCACTTACAGACTGAATTGTTCCATGCTTGGGCCCTGTTTCTCCTCCAAATTTCTGGGCATGTGGTGAGTAGTCCCATCGAATTTATACAGGAACTACTCACATAGCATAAAATTCAGCACATGCATACGGCTTCTCACCGTTTCATATTCCTGAGAATTGGGGGGATGGGAGGAAAACCTGTTTCTGTTTTGTATTGAGGGAAAAGAGGAGAGAGAGAGAATTTCACCTTTACATTTCAGGTACCACAGTGGGTATGGTCTTAGGCCTGGATTTGTAAAAGTATTTAGGCATTTCAAAATTACTTGAGCCAATCTCCTCAAAGGTGTTTAGACACCTAACTCCAATTAATGTGAGGATGTGGGTCTTAGCAGCCTAAGTCTTATCAACTTTCAGTGAGACTTAAGCTTCTAAGTCACTTTTGAAAATGAGATGTGAGGATCCTAATTCAGTTTGGCATAGCAATGCTGAGCAAGCAATGGCCAAATACCTTTAAAAATCCAAGCCTAACAGCCTAGATATAGAACTAGAATAGAGTAAATACTGTATCCACACCGTGCACTAGAAGGTGGATCCCTTTCCTCTTATTCTTGGAGCATTTTGTTATTTTTCAGACATAACCAATTAAATGTTTATGCTCTGATGGGAGCTAGGACCCAACATACAACCCCAAATGCTGCTACTGACCTCCTTGCTCTTTGTTCCTGGGCATGCCCACCTGAAAATAACACTAGGGTTCTGGGAATGAGCTGGCAACACTGTGATGCTGATGAGAACTCTGGGAATGCTGCCTCCAGGAAGGTACCTCTCCTTAAAATTCTGGCAGCCCCCCACCATGTTAGAAATGCCTAGATGATGATGATGATGATGATAATGTGAAAAGCTATAGCATCTCTTCCACCCAGAGGCGCACAGCCTCACATCACTAGGATACCACCAGACAACACACCATGACTGCAACTCTACGCCAGAAGGGCTTCCAGCACCCTAAACAGCTGACTTCCCATTAATATCTGTGCTGCACAGTTCTGGAAAATCACACTCACTCATGTCTGGGGAAGAGGATGTTTCAAGACTGGCGTTAATTTATTAGAATTCAGAAACAAAATAACTGACTTTCTTGAAATGCCTCAGAAAATTCAAACTTTATTCAGAGATTGTGGTGAAAACTTGGGGCAGATGCACTATTTTTCACGTAAAGCAGCTGTTCAACCTTTTTGTTTTAATGCTAAAATTGAATTCAACCTTAAATAGGGCAGAGTAACAGTGCCGCCATCGTTATAGATAGTATAGTAGCACTTTAAGTCCCCAGCCAAGATCGGTGCTCCACTGTGTTAGGTGCGGTACAAATGCATGTTCAGAGACAATCCGTGCCAGAAAGAACTTGCAGTTGAAGGTTGTGTCTACATTGTACAGTTAACCCAGGTGGTTGGCACACCTATGTATTCTGTGCCTCTGAAAGTAACAGCCATCCTCAAATGCTGGGGACATAGACATAAGGAAATCATGGCAACAAAGAGGTTAATCCTTTGCCTGCAAGCCTTGCAAGGGACTGGACTGGTTTCATTCAGCAAGATTTGACAACAAAGCCCTCTGTTTGAAAAGAGCTCCAGATACAATATGTGCCTCTAAGCTCTTAACCTGCCAAAGTGTCAATGTGAGGACAAATTATATACAGACCCAAAATAAAGGCATGGCACCCAAGTGCTGAAGTGCAGGAGGGAACCTGGAATGGCATGCGGTTCATTTCTATAATGTAAGGGAAGCATTCTGCAAGTTCAAGTTCATGAAAAGAATCACTTACAAAAATAGTGATGCAACAGTAGGGGTGAAGAAGGGAAAAGATAAATGTGGATGAGGGTTCCTTGTAATGGGATGGTTGGAGTTGATTTTTCAGAGAGCGCCAGCTTCGATAGCAAAGAACCTTTGTCAAGAGCCTGGGAGATCCTGTACCAAAATACCACAAGTCAGATTTCTTGGTGCAACTTTATTGACTCCAGTGGAGTCACACCCAGGATGAACTTGGCCCTGGGATTTTTAAAGAAGCCTACAGGAAATCTGGCCCTAAGTTCAATGGTCTCTCAATGTTCTCCATTGAAAATCCCTACATCTTAAGTCACGCAAAGTTCAGCTTCAAGGCTCCTATTAAAATCAGTGGCAAACGCATGGGTAAATCCTGTGTGACTCTTTGAACCTCATGTGGCCGGGGATCTTAGCAGGTGAGCTGAGATAAATCCAGCTATTTCAATAGGCCAGGGGCACTATTCCTTTTACAGAAAGCACCGCACTGCTGGAATGGAAGTAGGGGGTGGCATTAGAACATGCTTTGATATAATGATACAGAGTCCCTTCTCCAACACTGGGGAGTCCTATCTCCTAATATTATTCTTTCTTCATTTTTTGATTCAAGCCAAAAGTGAAAACAGAAAATAACTATTTTTTTCTTTTCTCCCCTCACCCCCTTCCCATTGCTGCAATGGAAATGGTAGTGGGGGGAGGGGGTATGGAATGGGCTAGAGCCACTTAGACCAGTTTCATGCACAGGAGAAATAAGACAGGAATTATTTTTCTTGTTAGCCTTTTTGTAAGAAGACAGACAACCCTTTCAGCCCAAATACAATATTGTAATTGCTCATATTCAACTGACAGAGGTTCCCAGATGAGCTTCACTGAAGCGTCATTTACTAATCTGTCATGTTCTATAGCACCCGGCACAGAGCGCTGTAAAAGTGTCTTCTTCTCTTTAAGTTATTTATATAGTTGGCTGAAAGCGCTTTGCTTGTACAAACTAGAAACTATTAGATTAGACGAGTGGAGACAGCCAGAGGCAATCTTTTTAACAAAGTGAGTGGGATTCAAAGTAGGGCTGGAAAGCAAATATTATTTCACTGGAAGTCTATTAGAGGTAGTTCCCTGGATAACAAATAAGTGCTTTGTTAGCTTAGCTTGGAGAAATGCACTGGTCAGGTTGGCACCAGCTGGGTCTAATGGTAAACTGCTTGGTAGCAGATGAGAATTCTATGATCAGTGGGATGTATAAACCAATTTTGCTCCTTCTCCTCCACATCCCCAGGTTTACTTATTTAAAGTACATGTCAGAACTTAGCAGCTGGGGATGACTCAGTTTGTTTTAAAACTTCTCATCATTACACATACGCACAAAAATTATGTAAATTCAATGGATCAGAAAGCAAATATTCTCCTTGGGTAAGGCTAAAAGGTTGGCCAGACCAGAATGTTTTAATAAAAATGTGACCTGGATATGAACTAAGTTATAGATGTAAAGCCAATAGGGACGTGCAGGCTTCTTTTTGTCCTCAAGTGTTAAATAAGTGTAAATCTTCATAAAAATGTGTAAAGTAATTCTTAGTTACTGTTAGTTGCTGGCACTGGCAAAATGTAACTCTTATTCAACCCCTGAGATGGCTGCATTTCGGTGATGGATAAAGTACACTGTTGTGTACTATACTGGGCCAAATGTATCCCTTGGGTAACTTCTCTCACTACAAGAAAATGATGCCAAGGATGGAGTTGGAGCAATGTCTGTGAAACAGCTTGGGGTCTATTACCTTTCAATGAAAGGTGCTTTATACATGTAAGGGTTTATTTATTATTAATAACCAGTTGCCTGCTCAATGGAAATTCCCTGTATGGAGCTCCCCAAACTGATAAGAGGGATCAGAAATCAGCACTCAATATCTCCTACATACCTAGGTGGATAAAGAACAGTCAGGCCACTGTATTAATCAAAGTGCTAATGAGGAGATTATGAATTTTTGCGCAGTATGGGCCAGACTTTGTCTGACTACAGCTGAGTGTCTAAGACAGATGAGAGGGTGCAAGGATCCTTTCCCAGATCCCCTTGTGCCCTTGCATGGTCTCTGACCTTGTGTCCATGAAGTGCAAGGATGGGTCCAAGCTGGTGCCAACAGTGATGCTAGCTATCCAAAGGGAGCAGAGACGTCCAAACCCTCTGTCCTGCTCTACAGAAGCCAGCAGAGTTTGTCTTTCATGGGGCAAATATGATTCACCCCTGTAAGGGAGTGGAGCAGCAGTCAGTCTGGCCACACTTGCTCAGCGTTTCTGAGCAAATTGTGCCTGCCAGTAGGCATTGTCACTAGCTTTGCACCTTTCCTAAGGTGGACTTGTGCATTAAATACACAATCTAGGCCCAAATGTGGGATCCTTATTTGTTTAATTTATTGTATTTTGAAACCATACCCAAATAGCTTAACTGATCCTTTCTGGCTCTTCATCCACCCATTAAATTGGAGGCAGGCAATCAGGTGAGCAGACAGATAATGCCTTGCCACTTGTGTTATATAAAGTGCCACACTTTAAACAAATATCAAAATTTATCAGTAGGGCTGTTTCCCAAAACTCTGTAGCTGAGAAATGCTGATGATTAGCAGGGTCCCTGTCATATTGCCAGCCAGAGATTGCCCAAGAGAGTAAATGCAGAACCATTGTGGTCTGCTCCCACTCCAGAAACTTTATGCAAGTTCTCCGGAGAGTCATTTTGCTTTGACAACCCTGCTGTAAACCTAGGAAGCAAATGGCTTTTGCTTCCCAAGAGCTAGTGAAAACATTGCCAGCCAAAACCTTAAAGGAGATGGCACAAACTTGCTGTTCCCTACCAGATGGAGAAAGAGAGAGACTTTGAGACCCAACTGAGTGGGAAATCCAGTCCATGGTTTGCCCATGGTGAAATCCAGTATCCACTCCTAAATGCTTCCAAGTGAGTTAGGAAATTGAGGGTGTCCCAGGGACAAGCTTGGTTTCTAACTTGCCTGAGGAGGGGGAAGAACCTAGTTTCCCTCCCAAGCCTAACTCTCTCCTACACAGTGGCATAGCCTCAATTCTTCTATCAGCCAGAGATCTTGCAGTTTACCTCTAACAGCGCTACTCCCTGGTAATGACGCTTCTAGCCTTTCTGCTACTGGAAGGAGGAGGCTACACCGCTGCTCCCTTTGATCTTCCCTTTCACTCCTCCCGCAGGGCCATGTGTAAGGGAGAAGGGGGCGAGGGAGCAGACATGCCAACGACTCCCTTCAGAACAAGCCAGACAAGTCTTTTATCTGCAGGGAGGTTTCACTCCATTTAGGAGGATTAAGGCTTCTCAAGTCGGACTAGAAGCCCTTGCTTGCTGATAACAAGGTACTTCAGTAGCTCAGCACTCCTGACTCAATACATCATCAGTAGCTTCTTAAGCGGGCGGCATATTAAAAGCACCAGGCACAGCCCCTTTAGTGTTGGCAAGCCAAAAGGCAGATAATGGCTGAGTTTTGGGGAGGGTTGACTCAAATGAAAGCTCTTATGGAGCTGGTCATATTATTCATAATGAAGAAAGTAACTACCCAGCAGATTCAGCCCGCTTCTTCCATCTCTGAATTAACCACAAACAGGTCACAATTCTGGCTAATTTCTTTGCCATTCGCACTTGTTCAAAGCAAAAAAAGATGCATCCTGTGATCAGTCCACCATAGTGGTCACTGTGGGTGATTGGCTATTAGCACTGTGTAGTTGGTTGCCCATATCACATCAAGGAATAACCATGAATGCAGAGGAAAAAGCTTCTGATCATCTTGATACTCGGTGGTGTGAGGGGTTGGAGGGGGCAGAAGATTGCACTGGGAAAAGCATCTGTGAGTTGGACTTCAATACCTACTGGGCCAGATTGTCAGCGGGTGTAAATTGGTGCAACTCCACTAATTTCAGTGCAGCAACTCTGATTTATATCCAGCAGGGATCTGGTCCATTATTTGTTCCATTGGCCTGAGTGCAGCATGTGGCTCACTTTCTCCAGCAGTTCACCTGAAGCTCCGGACTCAATCCTGAAAGGGGCTGAGCATACTGCTTCTGATCCAGTAAAGCACGTGATTTACGTCAAGTGCCCAAGCGGTCTCATTAAATCCAGTGAGACTATTAATAAGCTTAAAGTTAAGTGTATGCTAGTGAATTGCTCACCAGCCTACAGAGCTGAGCCCAAAGAGAGCCCTTCATTGCCATTATTTATTTACACCCAAGGTAATTGAGCACCTGCCCGTCTTTAAACACAAAGAATCCAACTGAAGTCAGTGGCACTCCTCGTGTTTAGTTAGGCACACACTCAAGCACTTTGCTGAATCAGGTCCTTAGGTTGGAAAATGCTCCCCCCTTTTAGCCACTTTCCTATATTATTTTTCTCTACCATCAATGGAACTGACTAATTTGAGGAGTGGGAGGCAAGGTGGGGGATAGTCTGATGTAATGAGCGTGTGCAGTTCACTTGGAGTGGCTTACAGCAGGATGGAAATTTAATGCATTTGTCTTGGCTGGTAGAGGAGATTTTCTTGAGGGTGGGGGGTTGTTTTTGTTTATCAGCTGCTCCCCCACTTCCTACTGCTAGATTACTCAGTTCATATCAGTCTCCGACAGGCTGTAATGATCTTAACGCAGCTCTGATCTATACAGGCCAGCAGCTGAGTCTGATGATATATTGCAATCTTTATTGCCCTGTTACTCCCGTTCTCTCAAATGCTTCTCCAGATCGATGGTGAAATTCCTCTAGTCCAGTGGCTGTAAGTCTGCATGCCGCTAATGAGCAGAACTATTCCAGGCTGGGCGGCAAACCTTAGAAATGCTTAGCCTACAAGAGACAGGTCATGTGGAGCAGGCTGCAAACCTGCAGGCACAGGACCCTGAAAGGGACAAGAAAGGAGTGATTTCCTGCTGATGCTATGCACCCTGCTAATCGATTTTGGTGAGAATTATTTCTCCTCAGGAGGCCTGGATCTTTCCCTCACCTTCAGGCTGCTGCTAGTGCTGCAGAAATATGGGCTGTCAAAAGGAGGAACAGGAATAATGTGACTGTAGGGTAAAGAGTGGGTCCTGTTGGGTAGGAGGGAAACCTCAGTTAGAGGCAAGAAACTTTGTTCTCCAAGAAATGAGGCTAGGTGTTAAACCTCAGGCACTGTGTGCTAAAGCCTTGGGTCTCAATTCTCAGAAAATCCCTGGTAAGGGAGGGCATGTACATCACAGGAGGAAAGCAAATATCCACTAGATCCATACTGCGATGTTAAAAAATCCTGAGTCAACCTCCCTGCCCAATAGTGAGATTGCTCCCCAAATTGAGCTTTTTAAAAAAAAGACTATTATGATTGTTGGTCTTTTGATTTTTGAACGCCCTTTGCTCATCACTTGTGTGTATATTTGTATGTAACAATTAATGTAGCCAACTTCCCCACACTTACACAGTAAGGTGAAGCTGGCCCCCGCTGCATGAGCTCTCACTGACTGCATGGTAATGCAGAGCTTTCAGGTTCTCTCCAAACCTCGACATTCTAGTTAATTCATTCTGGGGTAGATAGGTCTTGCAGTGCCTGAAGAGTCTGTGTCTCTGCCCCCAGGCTAGCACTAGGCACCTGGCCAGATTTACCTCCACTGGTGCAGGGAGGTAAAAATTGTAGTTCCCTGTGGCAAGAGAGATTGCTGTAACCACATGGTTTCCACACCCTCTCTCCCACAGGGTTTCTTTCAGGGCACAGGGAGCTTTACCGCCCCACTGCCCTACTCAGCCAAACTAGCCTTCTTTTGGAGCTGCACTGATTAGCCCTCACTTAGAAGAGATGTTGTGGATGCCTGGTTCTGCCACAATCTGCACCTGATGATAGATTTGATGGGGCCTTTGCTGAGCTCGGTTAAGACTTCTTCTAGTTCAGACCTGAATGAACAGGGCCCAGAAAGATTAGATTGTGTTTTCCAGCTGAAATGTTGGAGGAGTAGTTTTGGAACATGGATGCAGAGATGCTATGAGACACATTTTCAAAGCCTACCTCTAATGTTGCACTCACAGTCGTTCACATGTGGGGAAAAATGTATTTGCATGTGCAAACTGTAGTGAGGAAGCTTGCATTTGTGAACAATCATGTGTGTGAAACTGCAGGTGTAAAGAGAGGCCAGGTAGAATCCATTTGAAAATTTGGTCTGGAAGGCTGAAAGTATGTTCATTGTGGAAATGAAATGAAAATCATGAATAAAATGTACCACCAGGGCCCAATCCAGCATCCACTGAAGTTGAGGAGAGTTTTGCCCCATTGACTTCAATGAAAGCAGGATAAGCTCAGAGTGGACTCCTCTTTCATGAGCTAGTGAAATCATGGCTTTGCCAGAGAGATCTGGTGATAAAATTGGGTGGTAGGGGTTCCACAGAGAATGTCAAATTTTCATTTAAAAAAAACTCCTGAAATTTAACTTTTTGGGCTTTCAGTGAAACATTTAAATTTTTCATAGAAAGCAGACACTTTTCCTAAAAATAATCACTAGTCAAAAACCCAATTTTCCACTGAAACAGTTTCAAGAGATAATTTTTCACCAGTCCCATTACCAGAATCAACTCCAGCTACAACTACATGGTATACAAGAGGCATGGTTTATTCCTGTTTGCAATCCAGATTTGATAGCAAAGAGGACAAGAACTAGTGTAGTTTGCAACAACTAACAAGTATTTGATCAATGATACTCAAACTATGGTCCAAAACCCACAGCTGGGCCAAGAGCTTTTCCAGCTGGTGTATGGAACTGCTTCTGATGTGGCTTCTGACAGTCTTTTAGCATTGGTCTTTCTAACTATTTGTAGTCTAGTCTGGGGACCCTCAGAAATTTTACGAGCTTTTTTGACCAACTATACTGAATCAAAAATACCCAAACCAAAGCAGCTCTGGGCACCCTGCCTGGGGGCTTCTGATCTTTGTTTGTCAGGGGTTCACTATAAAATCAACTGTGATCACACTTGCTGATGAAACCAAAACTAAAGCAGTAGCAAGCACACAGGACACAGATGGGAAACATGACTTAGACAGATTACAGCGGAGGAGGCTGAAGGGGAGATTTGTTACTACTAAATGCAAAGTCCTTCACCTAGGAAGAAGGAATAAAGGGTATGGATACAAAATTGGGAGGATATAACTAGAGCTAGTTAAAAATTTTTGTACAGAACAGTTTTCCATTAGAAAATGCTGATTTGACAAAAGCAGTATTCTTCTGGGAACGTGTCAATTTTGTCAAAACTTCCTATGGAAATCGGGTGCACAGGCATTCTGCAAATGCAGAATTTCTCATGGGATGGAAATTCCAGTTCCTCCACAGCTCTAGCTATAATCGATCAGCTGCAATTGCGTGGAAGGCACTTCGATATGACAATGATTGAGGACAGTACAAAATCCCAAGATAGAGAGCTGCATTCATCCATTTAAATGCGTTTGTTTTCATCTTATTTCTTTACCATTGTCTTATGTTACATCTTATTAAACACAGCACTACAGGTGATGCAGGGAAGCTGTCGGTTTGGGCCCGGGAGGCTAAAAAGAGGTATGTGCAAGAGTCCCACTGAATGAAGTTATCCCCAGTCTGAGCAAATTTGAAAGCCAGCGTACAAGAGAGTCCCCAGTAGAATTGATGACACTGTGTGTTGGGAGAGCTTCAGTTACTTAATGAAGGAAATTATGATGTGGGAGAATAGCTTAGAAGAGGAAATCTCTCTCATCTGGATGCATTTCACTTATTTATTTATTTTTTTATTTAGTGAAAGATGGAAATAAAAATGGAAGATGACATAACATTTAATAATCTTATTCCTAGGAACTAAAATGGGGGAAATACTTGGAATTAATTAAAACAAAAGCATGAAACGATTAAAAATAAAATAGAAAGAAATAGCAGTGGTCAGGCAGAAAACAAAATGATCCATTTATTCCCAGCACTGGAAGAGCCAGTCAGTGTTAGGAAGAGGGGTGGAGGTGTAGTGATTACAGCAGTGGAGTGGGAGTCAGGTTCGACTCTCCTTAATGCAACTCATTCTATCACCCTGAACAAGTCACTCCGCCGCTTTGTGCTTGTTTATTCATTTATAAAACGTGGATAATAGACCCCTGCATCACAGTGGTGTTGTGGGGCCTAATTCACTAATGTCTATATAATGCTTCGAGACCATTACATGGAAAATGCTCTGTACGTGCAAATTATGCTATGGAGTGAAAGAAGTCACTCCATGGTTAAAGTTGAAGTTATATTCCCATTATAAGCCTTCCCCCTCCAACTTCCCCAAAGAGAAGCCCTTGAAATTTCACATGCCACAATTTATCCCAGGGTAGATGGTGTGATGTTTGTAACCTGACATTGTTCTTTTGCTCTCTGGTGTGTGGGGGGGATGCATCAGAGTAATCAGTCTGAAACGGCTCTCTTCTGTTCATGAAGTTGAATTAGTCCTCTTAATTAAGTCAAATGTTATTTTTCTCATTTACCTTCAGACTCCTCTTAAGGAACATCAAATTCAGGGGTCCTAGGACTTCTCAGCTCAGGGCATCACACACTATTATTCCAAATATACTTTACAATCATTGCAGTAAATATATCTGTATACCATTTAAAACATTACATTTGTGGTCAGTCTCTGAACTGTTTTCTTCCTGTCCTCTTTGGGAAGTGCTGGTGAGGTTTCCTGTTGGCTGACACTTCATTCCAAATTTTCGGATATGTGTGTGTCTAAAATTTGCATGAGTATTGGTTTGTGTTCAAAGCAGGAAGTTGGTTACAAGGTAGCAGACTTTGAAGTAAAAATGCCAAATTGCTTATGTAAATGCAGGATCTGCTTATGCAAAAAAAAGAGAGGTCATTTGAAAAGGTGGTTGTGCCTGCTTATGAAGGACTAGTGACCCAAACCAAGAAGATCCGGCAGTCAGATAGGTAAAAAGTGGTCTGTGGCTCACCTGTTTTTCCAGCTCAGCTGCTGCAGCTGGGCTCAAGTTGCTAAAATGAGTATTAAAAAAAAAAGTTATTGTCAAAAGCCGCAGAACATGGTTTATGTCGATGGACAAACCTCAAAGTTTGGAGGTTTCCAGTTTTCCCCAAACATTTGACTTCATCCAAACTATCAAAATGCTGCAAAATTCAACTGGTAATCTCAAGAGAACAAGCAGTTTCACAAGATTTCTGATCTTTCCTGATTCAGTTTGGGCCAGAAATACTGGAAGAATTGTCTTTCATGTGATATTTTTGCACTTTCATATATTAGTGGTGGTGGTGGTGGCAGGATTTTTATTATGACAGTGTCTACAGGCCTCATCTGAGACTGATGCTCCATTGTGCCAGGTGCTGTATAATCATATAGTAAGAGATCCTGCCCCAAACAGTTTATAATCTAAATAGACAAGACAGACAAAAGGTGGGAGAAGGAGCTTATTTTGATTTCTCAGCTAGGGGATGTGAGAAACAGAGAGATGAAGATGCCATGGTCACACAGGAAGTCTCTGAGAAAGCCAGGAATTGAACCCAGCTCTCTTGCGTCCTAGCTGGTGTCTTATCCATAAGACCATCCTTCTTCTCACTCGGTCAACAACCTCTGGAAACCCAGACATGCAGCAATGCACGCAAATAAATTATACACAGTTAACTACATTTTTAAACATCAAAACAAGTATGATTTGAATTTCTACCAACAACTCGGGTAATTTCCATTGACATGAACTGCTTTGACTATCCCTAGTTTATAATAGCAACCATCAGCAGAGCATTGGCAATTAACCAATTTGTTAACAACTGCTTTGTTGAAGTGGGGCTGGGGCAGTTGTGTGGCTGAGAGGGGGTTTTCATTACAAATTTAACTGAGCAGACTTCAGTCTTCTGATAAATGATTTCTTGAGGATTTTTGCCGGTGTTCCTGGGACTCCAAGGAGAGAACACGTTTCTCAGACCAGATGCTGTGAGCCAAAGTATCCGACTGACAAAAACAGATGTCTAAGTAGGATGATGAAGGGGAATTGTAGTTCGAACAGAGGATGAAAATCTGGAGCTCTGTAAATGTGCTGTAAATGTGCTGGGTTTTCTTTGCAAGTATTTGTATCTCAAACATGAATGTGGGACAAAATATCACCACTTGTGTGTGTGTGTGTGTGTGTGTGTGTGTGTGTGTGTTCAGAGACCTGCCTTTTTAAAGACTGAGCCCCCAAATTACAAGGACAAATTATTATCCAGATTTTCAAATCAGTATTTAGACATCTAACCTAGGTATTTGGCAAAAATGAGTACATGTAAGTGCTGATTTGAACACCCAAATGACAAACTCAGGTACACAGTTTAGATTGCTATGTCTGAAAATTAAACCTGTGATTAAACCTAGAGAGAAGCAAAATTTCAGCCACTGGGAAAATTTAGGAAAATTTGCAGCAAGGGAAAACTTTCATCTTTACTTTTTTGGTAACATCAACAAACTTTTTTGTTCAGGACTCTTTTTCCATTCTCCCACAACACAGAGAAACTTCTTGCTTATCTCACCCCAATAACCCCCATGAGCTGGGTTGTTGTTTTCACTGGATTTACTGAGGGGTTTTCTATATGGGAAAGTTATAGGATAAGGTATGAATTTAAGCCACTATAGTAATACCAGTATAACTGTCCATGTTAGCGCTTAGGCCTGTCTACACTTAAAATTCTGGTTGGCATAGCTACATCACATCCCTTGAGTGATGTAGCTGTGCTGACCAAAGCCCTTAGATGCAGCTAGGTTGACAGAAGGAATCCTCCTTCCATCACTTTAGGAAGTGTCAACACTGTAGTTGTGACACTGTAATGCCCATAGTGTCGAAACGGCCTCATTCTGGTTTGGCTTATGTCGCTTTGCAAGTAGTTTAAACTAAATCCTCCCCCACCCCCCAAAAAAGTAAATGTTCACATGGGGAGTTATAACCAATAATAATAGTAGTTAAACTATAGTAGTTTAACTTTACTGGTATAACTGGAATATTTTCCTGTGTCGACAAACCCTCAGTAAGAATTTGACCCATGTGTTTCTGTCTGTCTGTATGAATAGTTCCTAGTTGTCTGTGAAAACAACCACTTTACATGTTCACAGAAGAAGTGGAAAAATTTTGTTGAAGCTATTAAGTATCTCCTTTCTTCATTAATGGTTGGCATTTTTTCAGAAAGCCCTGAACAGTTTTTTAACTTTCCATTTCTGATCTAACCCTCCCCTTTCCCCAACAAACTTAATTTGAACATTTGCAAGGTATATCTGTGAATTCTAAATATTTCAGATGGTCTTACTTCTGTCTGTTCAAATACGGCCCTGGTGCCTTATTGCCTGATGAAATACATGCATATCACCTGATATTTATTTTTACTTGACAATTACAAATCAAATTGCCTAATTCAACCTAGAGGAATATTTAGGACATAGTCCCACTTTGACACCTTTGGTTCTAATGTAAGGTATTGTACTGCAATATCCCTAAACACTTCAGGAACACTCTTGTAAGTTTAAGTCTAACCCTTTTCTTCCTCCCTCATTCACTCCCCTTGCGTGGTCACCCTTCTTAATATAGCATGGGACAGATCCTCTGAGATACTGAACTTGTGCTTGATGCAGCTGGTGAGGGAGTTGGCTCTGTTACCTCTTCATTCCCCTGATTCTGGACCCCACGGGGATCTTTCGATTAACCAGAGCACATACTGCTTCCTCCTGTCTGGCACATCCATTACACCAAAAGGGTGGGGATGGATGAACTGGGAGAATCCCCAGTTGTCTTTGTACTGTAGCAGCACTAATGGAACTTAAGAGTTAGGTCTACATCTAGGTTCAAGCTTTTCAGAAAAGGGACTGTCATTCTGTTTCTATTGTAAAACATTTACCCATCGACTGATCAAAAAAGAACATGGTACACATCACAGTGCATATTAGATTGTAAACTCTTTGGGGCAGGAATCATCTCTTGGTTCTGTGTTTGTACAGTGCGTAGCACAGTGGGGTCCTGATATATGACTGGGGCTCCTAGGTGCTACCATAATTTTCTATTAAATAATAATGGAAAATAAGCTATTCTCATTGCCTGATGAATTATATTTAAGAGAATCTGTGCATGTTACTTTGTACTTGCCATGTAGTTTTGCTTTAGGTGCATGCTCATTGCCCAGAAAAACCGAGCAAAAGCAAAATTTTCCAGGCAGACGCACAGTATGCTATCCTGTCAACGTGTGTGCTGTTGCCAATTACTAAATGAATAACAATATCCTGAATGCCAGATGCCTTCATTAAAAGGTGTGTTTGGGAATATTCTGGGATTCTGCTCCCTCTGCAGTTCTTGAATAGACTCCAGCCTCCTGCTAGTCAGCAGTGAGCAGCGGGGAGCTACGGTTTTAATAACAAATTGTGACTAGTTGCTACTGGCTGCAAAGCAGTTCTCGCTGCAGTACACAGACCCTTGAGGTTGTGGGAGAGTACATGAGTGTTTAGTTTAATAGACGGCCTTTAGAGTAAAAGGCACCACAGGATAATCAGAATCTTTGCCTTTGGTGATATTACCCTAGGCGGGACACTAGGAATAGGATTTTTGACTTTGGGCAAACCCAACAGGTCTCAGCAAAATACATCAGCATTAAAAAGGAGGGGAGAGTAGGTAGCTGTAATCAATTTTGATTTTAAAGTGGGAGTGATATGCAGCCACTCCTCAAAGATAAGCTTCTTATTAGCATAGAGGGCTTGGTGCTTGAGTTGAAGCAGAGGCAAAGCTTCTATTGACTTTATTGATGCAGGATCAGAGCCATAACTGACAGCTACATATACTTAGATATTGTCAGGGCAGATTATCATAATTTACTATTTACGGAGGAGAAGATTTTTCTAATGCACCAAGAACAGTTAGGTGCCCAACTCCCATTGAAAGTCAATGGGAGTTAGGTGCCTAAATCCGTTTGTGCCTGTTGAAAATCTCCCACAATGTTCACAGCACAGCCGATGGATTTGACCCGATTATTATAGTATCTATTGTATAAGATTTATTTCTGCAGAATTTGCTCTGATTTCCAAGGCTTAAGTGCCAGAAAAGCAAATTCTCTATTCAGTTAAACTAGGCACTCCAATGTATTTTGTTTGCATTAGCTTCACTCTGTTGCATTAGTAATGTCCCATCATGTCATATTAGTAGTCTGCTTCGCTTATACAGGAAAAGTTGTTCAGGCAGTACTGAAGTCTCCTTGTATTAGCAGTTGTTTTCCATTGTATTTCATTACATACAGATGCACTGAACCTTGTGGGGGAATTTCTTTGATACCTGGGGCTGGATTAATCCCAGGGGATAATAGGGAGATGTTTTGGGTTCATTTGAATTGAACAGAAAAAATGAAGTTCCCTTTCCTTCTTTATCTCTTTCCAAATGTGAATGAATAGATCTAGTGATAGGTTTCAGAGTAGCAGCCGTGTTAGTCTGTATTGAGCTGTAGCTCACGAAAGCTTATGCTCTAATAAATTTGTTAGTCTCTAAAGTGCCACAAGTACTGCTTTTCTTTTTTAGATCTAGTGATGATTTCATACCCTGATTTTCAGAGGAGCTTTGTTGGGCTGGTAGAGATTTTTCAGATTTAGAAACTTCAACAGTTTGCAGGTTTTTGTTCAATTTCAAATCTTCAACCAAAAAAAATTCACCAAAGATTCACTTCTTTTCTGCTCACCACTTTCTCAACCAGCTCTATTGCTGACAACTGTAGCTTCCATTAATTTCAATGGCTGGGTTATGCTGCACTATGGAAAGTCAAGCCAAGATTAATTTTGATATTTATAGGAAAATGGCTTCTGGATAGACATCAGGACAAATCAATATAGACACTGATTTTAAACTACATCCCAGCTTTGCCTGTGGTGTACCTCATCCAGTGCGCTAAATGCCCCAATAACTGTGTGGGTGAAACCAGACAATTGCTACGCTCTCAATGAATCACGGAAAAATGATAAACAACAAAAAGACCATATCCCCCGTGGGCAAACACTTTTCACAAAACCATCACTCCATATCTGACCTCTCAGTCCCTGTCCTCAAAGGAAACCTGCGCACCACCTTCAAAAGACAAGCCTGGGAGCTTAAATTTATAACTTTGCTAGACACTAAAAAATCATGGTCTTAATCAAGATGCTGGATTTATGGCTTATTACAACAATCTGTAACCCACTAACCTCCCCTTTTTTGTCTTATGACTGCAGGGGTGTTAACAAGCCACTTCATCTTGAATGGTCCTTTAGAATGTGTTAACTTTTTATACTGAATGCTCTGTTCCACCTTGTGTTTAGCTGTGACACTGAGAACTTTCCAAGACCTGAAGAACTCTGTGTAGCTTGAAAGCTTGTCATTTTACTAGCAGAAGTTGGTCCAATAAAAGATATTCTCTCACCTACTTTGTCTTTATATAGGGTCTGTGTATTCCCTTTTCAGTGCATGCCTTCTGAAGGCTAATGCATTTGCCAGGTTACCTTTATTTCCATACAGGCAGGAACAGATGAGAGCTGTTTTCACCGTCCTCCTCCTCCCTCTTTCTTGGCCCCAAAATCACCTGAAAAGTTTTACAACAGTGGTGCCTAAAGAGTAGCCCAAGAGTTCATATAACCCGTGCAGAGCCAAAATTCACCACCTGGCTACACTTGCCCTGGATCCAGGTGAGCTCAAAGTTGATCAACTGCAGATAGTATTTATTTTATTTCTGGTGAACACAAACAGGAAATGTCTAATAATTTATCAACCACCTAATATAGCTGGATGGATTAGGACAGACACTCCGCTGGTATAAATCACCATAGCTTCATTGAAGCTTTTGGAGCTACATCCATTTACACCAGCGGAGGATCAGGTCCATTGTTTTTTGATAAACTATGTGCATTTCTATACAAACTGAAACAATGAAGTGTTTTCTAATATGAATTTAATCCAGAGCACCATTACTGAGCATGGATTGTTGTTTTTTTCCAAACAGTAGTGTGGGGCTCCGCTCAGATGATTATAAGTTGATAATATGCTCTGTGAAACTTGGTGCATCCTTAGGTTAATGTTTTGTGGTTTGGACACTCGTTCCATCTTCTGGCATAAAATGCACTGCTGAACAATGAACTTCTTGTGAGCAAGGGAGTCTTTCTTTAAAAAAAATGTTTTAATAAACTAATGGGAGAGAAGAACTCCAGGCACATTCCTGTGTCAGATTTGATGTGTGCTGCGAGATTGCATATGCACAGACAGAGAGATCTCTCTGATGAGAGAGTGAAACTGTCCCAAATGGGTGCCTGTAAAGCTTCGGTGCTAGGCATTCTGCATTTGTCACAAATCTGAGAGAAAAGCTATTTGAGAGATGTTTTAGATGCCTACATGTAATCATTTGTAACCCTCCTGACTTGTGCCAACACCATAGGCCAAAATTATTATTTTATTTATATTGCAGTAGCATGTAGGGATCCTGGTTCATGACTGGAATTCCATTGTGCTAGGTGTTGTACAAACACAGAACATAAAGATGGTCCATGCCTCAGGAGTGGTCTGCATCCACAATCAGGGTGCATAAAAGACTGGGTACACTAGATGCTGAGCTCTTTTGAAAATCCTCCCTCCCCCATATAGATGCCTAAATAGGAGCTGATCACATATGGAAATCTCGCCTCATAAACAGAAGCATGCTAAGAGGAAGCTAAAAATGAGAATGAATACATTTTATCCACAGTTACTGATTTATCTGAGAGAGCTCTTTGTAGATTTTGAGAAGTCCACACAAGTATATTACATTGAGGGACTGGGGCCAAAGAGCGGAAGCTTCCCTTCACAGTTCAGTCAGCACACCTCAGTGTTCACATTCAATATCATACTTTAGAGGTGGCCCGGTATGGTTTACTAGGGACCAGAATTAGACCATCCATCACAATTTCATCTGTAAAAAGAAAAGGAATACTTCTGGCACCTTAGAGACTAACAACTACTCTGAAAACTGAATTTCATCTGTGTGTCCTGTGGTGATAGGAGTAGAGCAGCCCCTTTCTGCATCACCTTAACTAACCCTCCACCCTGCTAAATAAAGCCCCTTTATTAGTGTAAACAAACATCCATTCCAAAATGTTTCAGTTTAAAGACTTGATAGTCCTGTCACGCTGATGTAAATCAAAAGTAACTGAGGTTACACCAGTGTAAAAACTAATATAAGCGAGATCAAAATCAAACTCCCCTTGACTTCAGTGGAGATAGGATTTCACCCTAAAGGTAAGTCTGTACTAGAGCTGCAAGGTGTAATTTCCAGCTCAAGGAGACATACCTGTATTAGCTGTGATTGAGCTAGTACGTTAAAACTATTAGCTATGGTGGCATGAGCAATACAAAGGGCTAGCTGCCCCAAGCATGAACCTATGGTCTCAGATGAGATTGTACACAGGCTGGCTAGCCCCGCCTGCTGCTCATGGCTACACTTCTGTTTTTAGCACACTAACTTGATCAAAGCTAGTATGGGTATGTCTCCTGGAATTGGAATTTTCACCTTCCAGCTCTAGTGTAAACATATCCTAAGTGTTTAAAGTGGTGATCAATAAATTTTGCTAAGTGCAGAAGAGTTGGCCTTGAAACAAACTCTTCAGGGTCTTAACTCTTTGTGGGTTCCCAAGACCTAGACAACCCCTGTAAAATAATATTAATTAACACAATTAAGGTGCCAGCTTAATATGTTTGTCCTTGTGGAGGAGAAGTGTGGAGAAAACTGGGCTGGGTGGATTTGTTAGACTGTGTTCTGGATTTGATGGTGGCTCTATTTGCTAATTTCAAAGACTTCAGTGTGATATAGAATTAATATTGTCTCCCATGTCATGTAATGCAAATAAAGTAAATTGCTAACAGTGTGAACATGGGCTGAAGATGAGCTCTGTGACATCCGTTATTGTAGAAGCAAAATCACCTTACTTCATGAAGGAAGGCAGTTTGAAGGCTAAATTTAATGAGCCTAATTCTGATCTTGCTTATAGTGGGGCAAATCAAGATTGACTTCATTGAAGGCAATAGAAATATTGTTGTAAAGCAAGAGTCCGATGTATTAATATATCCATCTATGCTTCATGTAAAACCCTAGTGCTTGCTGGTGTATGTTTGCTGTTTGTTACTCTGATTTTGACAGTAGGTGCTGTTAGAGAACCACCAGGAGTTTCTAATTTGACATACAAATTAAAAATAATCCTCCGGTACCTTTACAAGTACTATAAATTGTGGTTTTTGGCACTGGTGTCTTTTGAGCTAAGGAAGGGGGACTCTCAGTTCAATTCAGATAGTTAGCAGGGTGCTGACAGTGACATGTTGGTACAAGACTGTACTCCTTTGTTTGGCTTTGTTTTAATTAAAGCAGCATTTATTTTTTTAAACCAGGTCATAAAGCTTTTCTCAGACAACACAGAATTGCATTATAAAAATCATTCCTTATAATAATAATAATAAAACTCTACTAAAGCAAAATGAAATGGAATGAAAATACTCACATAAGTTACCTCTCTTTGTGATAGGATCAAAATCACTACTGAATGTTCCAAAATGTTGTTTTTTGGAATATATTCCTACAGTAAGTCTGGGAATCTTCAGATTCTTGTCTCTCCAAATATGATGAGAGACCCTTTAAAAAACGTCTTCTGTTTAAATTAAATGCTAAGCAGCTAAAACTTCTCTGGGCCATACCTTCAGCCTGTGTTAAGTTGTGTAGCTCCACTGGCTAAGAATGTGAATCAAATCATTCAATATCTTCTGTTGTGGAATGAGAATTTTTGGAATCGCAACTTCAGCGTCTAGTGAGATGGTTTAATGAAAATAATTTGTCAGCAGTTCCAAATGAGATGGAAGAATTGATGGGGGGATTACAGTAGGTTTGGAATCTCATGTCAAATTACACAGGTGATACAAGCATCTGAAGTGGAAAAAGGGTGGAATTCCCATGAGGTTTTTTTTGGCACTTCAGTTCTCTTCTGAGCTAGAAATCCTGAGAGGACAATCTCTTACATGGTATTTCAGTACTTCCAGAGTGGAAACCAGGGCCCAGATCTTCAGCTGCTATAAACTAGTGTAATTCTATTGATTATAAATGGATTCACATCAGTTTACCCAATATGAATGAGGATATCAGTCCAGAAATCTAAAAAAGAAAATCTGTCCAAACATTTCAAAATCTCAAACTGTCTGATTCAAGTTTCCTTAGAAGTGGGTGGGATTAAAGGAGAAACGGGATTATTGCATTTGAATCCATTTCTTGCAATAGCCTTTCTGCACTCACCTATTTCCAGCTGATGATGAACCTATATGCTCAACATTAGAGAGGAGGCCATTGTCTGACTTCTCAGACTCTTCATTCCTCATTGTGTCCACACTTTTGGAATTAATTAGGAGTATTCTCAATGCCTCACTAATTCAAGAAACATGGGAAGTCAGAAAGAAAATAGAGTTTATGATTAGTAAATAACTTGCAGGAATTCAAAGCCTAGTATAGGGGATTGCAAGGGATTCCCTTTGGATATGAAAATGCCAATGGTATACTTGGGGTTGCATATATAGTAGAGTCCATTTATTATTTCACGCAGAAGACTGCTAGAATTGGGAAAAGGTATTGCACTGAAATACAAAATAAATCAGACTTCAATACACTCCAACTGAAACTACCCATGAAGACAAGAACAGATGAGAAAATTTTCATTGAAACATTTTTTGGTTGGAAAATGCCATTTTGACAGAACTGAAATTTGTCATGAAATTTGGTTTTGACTTAAAATAAAAATTGAAGAATTGGGAAAAATATTTCAACATTTTTGGAACTAAAAGCTTCAATTTTTTGTTTCAGAATGACATTTTGTTTTGAAATATACTTAATTTTTATAAAAAGAGGGTTGAAATTGAAGTGAAATGTTTTGAATTTGATCAAAATGAAACATTTCAATTGACTTAAAACAAATAACATTTGGAAATTTTGTTTCTTAAAACACTTCAAAGTTTTGGCTCTTTGGGATGATTTTTTTTTAATCTTGAAATTTTTTATGGGGGTGGAAAATGCTTTTCCCAATCAACTCTAACACTTTCATCAGAAAGCTTAGATAATGCAGAGCTTAGCAGCCCACTTAGGTACTGGTAAAAACATATGGAGCATGTCACATCTGTGTGGCTCATAAGGCTGCCCTGGCTATCAATACATTTCAGGTTGTAATTTAAGCTCTTGATTTGGATCTACCAGAATAAAACAGTACATGGCCTGGATCTTGCTTATGTTAGAGATCAGCTCTTTGTCCTCTGCTATGTTGTGTCTAACAGATATAAATAGGGCCCTACCAAATTCACGTCCATTTTGAACAGTTTCACAGTCATAGGATTTTTAAAATTGTACATTTCATTATTTCAGATATTTAAGCCTGAAATTTCATGGTGTTGTAATTGTAGGGGTCCTGACCCAAAAAGAAATTGTGGGGCGGTTGTGGTTCTGCTACACTTACTTCTGCATTGTTGCTGGCGGTGGCACTGCCATCAGAGCTGGGCGGCTGGAGAACGGCAGCTGCTAGTTGGGATCCCAGCTCTGAAGGCAGAGCCAACTCCAGCAGCAGCATGGAAGTGAGGATGGCATAGTATGGTATGGTATTGCCACCCTTACTTCTACACTGCTGCCTTCACTCTTACTTCTGCACTGTCCTTGGTCAGCAGCTGCCACACTCTCGCCTGCAAGCTCTGAAGGCAGCAACACAGAAGTAAGGGTGGCATGGTATGGCATTGCCACCCTTACTTGTGCACTGCTGGCTAGGTGCCCAGCCAACAGCCACCACTCTCAGCCGCCCAGCTCTGAAGGCAGCACAGAAGTAAGGTTGGCAATACTGTGACCCCCCCTGCAATTCCCTTTTGGGTCAGGACCCCCAGTTTGAGAAACACTGGTCTCCCCTGTGAAATTTGTATAGTATAGGGTAAAAGCACACAAAAGACCAGATTTAATGGAGGGAAACCAGATTTCATGGGCCGTGACACATTTTTCCTGGCTGTGAATTTGGTGTGGCCCTAGATATAAACTCTGGAAGTGTGTGTATGGATGCAGGCACTTCCCAGTCATGGACACCCAGTGCTGCAATTCACTTTCCCCACTGATGTGCAAAACCAGATTTTATTGGCCTTCAAAACACAGTGAAAGTTCTATCTATTTACTCAGGCTTTTCTTGAGAACGCTTCCTAGGAAAGTTGAAACAGGGATTGGGGAAGGGGGAAAGTTTATTTCTTTATTTATATCTGAAATTGTGATGGGTTTTCACTGTTTTGTGAATGCTTCAGCAATCGTGATGATGGCGTAGTTTGAAATTGAAAAACAAACATCACTGATAAATAAAAATCAAGCAAATCCTTTTTAGGCCACAGCAATGCAGTGACAATTGTTGCTCATATTATCCTCTTTCAAGCGTGTGATTTCTTCACATGGCAAGGGGGGAGGATGCAAATATTAAAAAAAAAATAAACAGCCTTTTTAATTCTAAGGAATTGTGGGTAATATGTATGAGTTTCTCTGCTTCCATCAAATGAAGGTGCTTATTCTACTCTAGTGTGTGAACTCTTTGTTGGGAGTGGCAGTAGTATCTAGTAGCTAAGGAACGGGACTGGGATCTACTCCTGGGTTCTACTCCTGACTCTGCTACTGAGTTTGAACATGTCACTTCACTTCCCTATGTCCCCTCCCACCCCTTGTCTGTCATGTCTATTTAGACTATAAGCTCTGCATTGCAGGAACTCTCTCTAACTATGTGTGTGTACAGGTGCCAGCATAATGGAGCCCTGATCTTGGCTGGATCCTGTAGCAGCTGTCCTAGCACAAATAACAATGGGAGAGGAGATTAAAGCATCCCCGGCTCCAGACCCATTTACTCACCGCTCCCTGAAAGTTAATATATTAATTACCATTTGCATCTCCTTTTTTAAAGTGAGCTGCATGATGGCTCTGGTGTATATGAGTACACAAAAGCCAATGCTTGTCACAAATATTAGATAAGACTTTTATTACCTGTGTTGTTATTACAACTAGGCCATTCCAGCAGCTGAAAGAAGGGGCTAGCTATGGCAAAGCACAATAGAGGGCTCCATAAACCATCAGTAAAGGAAATTTCTTTATGAAAAAGAAGCACTCCTCAGAGGCACATTTCCAATGTAATACAATGGGTTGCAGTTTGGCTGTGTTTCCCACTAGCCAGAGTGTGTGATAAATTCCTGTGCATTGCACTGAAAATATACCAGAATAAGAACCATGGCATTTATTATTCATGCAATCTGGACATCTAAAATTAGATATTCAGGACAATGGTCGTGCAAGAATGCATGAGCTATCATACGGCTAATCAGTGCAGAAATGGCTGATTCTATATTTGACTACTTGTATGTGCAGTTATGACAATTGCATATGAAGTCTAGGTGTATGAGCATGAAAATTAGGTACACAATTCTATGCACATTTTTGTGCATGTGCATTTGCTGAAAATCTGATTATTCTTTTCCTTAGTATGAACCCAGTTCAATCAACACTTGATCTGGACTCTCCGAATCACAGAAGATCAAAATATTTAATTTTTTAGAGCTGGTGTAGAAACCTGATGGATTATTTTTTTTAAATTGAAGCTCACCCTATGTTTGTATACAACAAAGACACACTAGTAACTCACAAGTAGATACTGATCTATAGCATAGAGCAGAATTCTGATTGAATCATGCAAGAATCAGAGGTTCTCAAACTGGGGGTCGAGACCCCTCAAGGGGTCACGAGGTTACTACATGGGGGGTCGCGAGCAGTCAGCCTCCACCCCAAACCCCACTTTGCCTCCAGCATTTATAATGGTGTTAAATATATTAAAAAGTGTTTTTAATTTATAAGGGGGGGTTGCACTCAGAGGCTTGCTGTGTGAAAGGGGTCACCAGTACAAAAGTCTGAGAAGCCCTGTGCAAGATGCATCTTACAAAGCATTTTTTCCAATAACTTTGATGTCTGTAAGATGGTGTGATGAACTTTTTGATAAAACATTTGCTTTATATACCAGCATGGAAATACTTTTAGTAAGTGCTGGAAATGAGACACCTTTAGTGTTGAAATTAGTAACCAGACCACATTTCCTGTTTGTGCTTGGAAAGCCCTAGGGTGACCAGATGTCCTGATCTTATAGGGACAGTCCTGATTTTGGGGTCTTTTTCTTATATAGGCTCCTATGTCCCCTACCCCTGTGCCGATTTTTCACATTTGCTGTCTGGTCACCCTAGAAAGCCCAATGGTAAACCAAAAAAATCAGTAAAGATTGAGTAGAAGATAAGGGAGATTATTCAAATTCAAACCTTCAGCAAATTATATTGCTTTATTTTTACATTTAAATGTATATTAACAGTAAATATTCAGGGCCAACTGCTGATCCTCTTGCACACGTTGAGTAGTACCTTACCCCATGAGTAGTCCCATTGATTTCTATGGGCCTACTTGTAGAAGAAGGTCCCACACAGTGCGAGAGAAAAGATCAGAATCTGGCCCCCTGGAAATATTTATTCGCTAAACATGGAGAAAGATCCATTTACAGCCTCAGGCCCTGAGCTCCCAAATTACACATAGTCTTCACTTTATGCACATGAGTACCCCATTGATTTGAATGGGACTATTCATATTTGCAAAGATAAGCATGTGCATAAGGGTTTGCAGGAGCAGGGACTTGGTGAAAACAAATTGCTTTATTAATTATACCTAACTGTGCTACTGTACTTTTCATACACTCAGTCACACACTACACTTTCCAGGTCTTAGAACAAAGCTTAGGGAGCATTTCTCACCTTTTTTTTTTTTAAAGGAAGTTCTGTTGAAAATCCAGTTCCATTGCTTTTAGCATTTTAACTGCAAGGCAATTACTCAGTCTGTCAGGCTAATCATCGTAAATATTGCTGTCCACAGTATTTCTGCAAGCTAATAGTATTTGGGCTGGTCAGTTCAGCTGCAGCCAGTGACCTTACAGGAAAGAGTTGCACCCACTAGTGTTTGTTGCCGAAACTATGGATTAGAGTGACTGTAAAAATGGTCCATTGTTAGTGCATTGATCTCTTCCCCATGACTCCCGAGTCATATTTACTGACACTAGTGCATTTTCCCAACTCTGTCCAGTATACCTGCTGAAGATCAAGCAGTATTCTATGGAACCTCATGCATCTGCAGTAAAATTGTCTGCTAAGCTCTGATTCCAAGTATCTCTTCTTTTGAGGACTACGGATAAAGTAAAAACAAAAACAAAAAAGCTTGATTTCCACATACCAGCTTGAGAAATATTGATTTCATTGATAAGCCAAGCAAACTGGAACTGGAAGCCATTGACAGGGAACAAAGAATGGCAGAAAAGAAACACTTTTTGGCAGATGTCAAAGATGATCCTTGTGTGGTAAAGGGACACATCCCCAGATCCAATGTATACTGGCCTAGCTTCATGGAAGTCAATGGCACTATGCTGATTTACAACAGTGGAATATCTGGCGCTCAGAGTTTAAGGATCCTAAATGTGTTTCTGTCTGTACAGTTATACAGTCCTATCACCGTAGCATCTGACAAGCTCCCACATATTTAAAAATATAAATAACAATAGAAATCACTCCCTCTGTCTTCCTTGTGTGTGTTGTGTAGATGGCAGCTTGTTCTAAATGAGAGAGAGAAGGCAAGCTCAGAATACTGTATTATAATACTAACAGTACTTTGTTACATAGCCCCTAATCTCAAAGCATTCTATGCACGTTAATTACTTTATAGCACTGTGCAATGTTGAAAATGTCCATATTTTACAGATAGGTAAACTGAGGCACAGAGTGGCTGTAACTAGCTCAAGTTCAAACTGTGAGTTAATGGTGTAATCAAGAATAGACTCCAGGAGTCAGCTGCTCTAATCACATATGCCTTTAAACTAGGTTCACCAGGGGAAGGAGACCAAAGCCCTGAGGTAAGTGGGATACTGGGAGGAATCACGAGCAGGAGCGCGCGAGAGGGGAGGGCTCTTGCCTCATACTGAGAAAGAAGGATGATCAGCAAGTTATCTCAAGAGGCTATATACAAATGCAAGAAGCCTGGGAAACAAGCAGGGAGAACTGGAAGTCCTGGCACAGTCAAGGAATTATGATGTGATTGGAATAAGAGAGACTTGGTGGGATAACTCACATGACTGGAGCACAGTCATGGATGGATATAAACTTTTCAGGAAGGACAGGCAGGGCAGAAAAGGTGCATTGTATGTAAGGGAGCAGTATGACTGCTCAGAGCTCCAGTATGAAACTGCAGAAAAACCTGAGAGTCTCTGGATTAAGTTTAGAATTGTGAGTAACAAGGGTGATGTCATGGTGGGAGTCTGCTATAGACCACCGGACCAGGGGGATGAGGTGGATGAGGCTTTCTTCCGGCAACTCACGGAAGTTACTAGATCGCAGGCCCTGGTTCTCATGGGAGACTTCAATCACCCTGATATCTGCTGGGAGAGCAATACAGCGGTGCACAGACAATTTAGGAAGTTTTTGGAAAATGTAGGGGACAATTTCCTGGTGCAAGTGCTGGAGGAACCAACTAGGGGCAGAGCTCTTCTTGACCTGCTGCTCACAAACCAGGAAGAATTAGTAGGGGAAGCAAAAGTGGATGGGAACTTGGGAGGCAGTGACCATGAGATGGTCGAGTTCAGGATCCTTACACAGGGAAGAAAGGAGAACAGCAGAATACGGACCCTGGACTTCAGAAAAGCAGACTTTGACTCCCTCAGGGAACTGATGGGGAGGATCCCCTGGAAGAATAACATGAGGGGGAAAGGAGTCCAGAGGGGTAGCTGTATTTTAAAGAATCCTTATTGAGGTTACAGAGACAAACCATCCCGATGTGAAGAAAGAATAGTAAATATGGCAGGCGACCAGCTTGGCTTAACAGTGAAATCCTTGCTGATCTTAAACACAAAAAAGAAGCTTACAAGAAATGGAAGATTGGATAAATGACCAGGGAAGAGTATAAAAATATTGCTCAGGCACGCAGGAGTGAAATCAGGAAGGCCAAATCACACCTGGAGGAACAAAAAGGGTTTCTTCAGGTATGTTAGCAACAAGAAGAAAGTCAAGGAAAGTGTGGGCCCCTTACTGAATGAGGGAGGCAACCTAGTGACAGAGGATGTGGAAAAAGCTAATGTACTCAATGCTTTTTTTGCCTCTGTCTTCACGAACAAGGTCAGCTCCCAGACTACTGCACCAGGCAGCACAGCATGGGGAAGTGGTGACCAGCCCTCTGTGGAGAAAGAAGTGGTTTGGGACTATTTAGAAAAGCTGGACGAGTACAAGTCCATGGGGCTGGATGCACTGCATCCGAGAGTGCTAAAGGAGTTGGTGGATGTGATTGCAGAGCCATTGGCCATTATCTTTGAAAACTCATGGCGATTGGGGGAAATCCCAGATGACTGGAAAAAGGCTAATGTAGTGCCCATCTTTAAAAAAGGGAAGAAGGAGGATCCTGGGAACTACAGGCCAGTCAGCCTCACCTCAGTCCCTGGAAAAATCATGGAGCAGGTCCTCAAGGAATCAATTCTGAAGCACTTAGAGGAGAGGAAAGTGATCAGGAACAGTCAGCATGGATTCACCAAGGGCAAGTCATGCCTGACTAATCTTATTGCCTTCTATGATGAGATAACTGGCTCTGTGGATGAGGGAAAAGCAGTGGATGTGTTGTTCCTTGATTTTAGCAAAGCTTTTGACATGGTCTCCCACAGTATTCTTGCCAGCAAGTTAAAGAAGTATGGGCTGGATGAATGGACTATAAGATGGATAGAAAGTTGGCTAGATTGTTGGGCTCAACGGGTAGTGATCAATGGCTCCATGTCTAGTTGGCAGCCGGTATCAAGTGGAGTGCCCCAAGGGTCGGTCCTTGGGCTGGTTTTGTTCAATATCTTCATAAATGATCTGGAGGATGGTGTGGATTGCACCCTCAGCAAGTTTGCAGATGACACTAAACTGGGAGGAGAGGTAGATATTCTGGAGGATAGGGATAGGATACAGAGGGACCTAGACAAATTAGAGGATTGGGCCAAAAGAAATCTGATAAGGTTCAACAAGGACAAGTGCAGAGTCCTGCACTTAGGACGAAGAATCCCATGCACCACTACAGACTAGGGACTGAATGGTTAGGCAGCAGTTCTGCAAAAGAGGACCTAGGGGTTACAGTGGACGAGAAGCTGGATATGAGTCAACAGTGTGCCGTTGTTGCCAAGAAGGCCAATAGCAGTTTGGGATGCATAAGTAGGGGCATTGCAAGCAGATCGAGGGACATGATCATTCCCCTCTATTCGACATTGGTGAGCCTCATCTGGAGTACTGTGTCCAGTTTTGGGCCCCACACTACAAGAAGGATGTGGAAAAATTGGAAAACATCCAGTGGAGGACAACAAAAATGATTAGGGGACTAGAACACATGACTTATGAGGAGAGGCTGAGGGAACTGGGATTGTTTAGTCTGCGGAAGAGTAGAATGAGGGGGGATTTGATAGCTGCTTTCAAATACCTGAAAGGGGGTTCCAGAGAGGATGGATATAGACTGTTCTCAGTAGTAGAAGATGACAGAACAAGGAGTAATGGTCTCAAGTTGCAGTGGGGGAGGTTTAGGTTGGATATTAGGAAAAACTTTTTCACTAGGAGGGTGGTGAAACACTGGAATGTGTTACCTAGGGAGGTGGTGGAATCTCCTTCCTTAGAAGTTTTTAAGGTCAGGCTTGACAAAGCCCTGGCTGGGATGATTTAGTTGGGGATTGGTTCTGCTTTGAGCAGGGAGTTGGACTAGATGACCTCCTGAGGTCCCTTCCAACCCTGATATTTTATGATTTTATGATTCTATGCCATCCCTCCAATTGGCCTAGAAAGTTTAAAAAAAAAAAGTGTTTGGAGTCCTCCATTCCTCATTATTAGCTTTTCAGATGAGTTTTGCCTAAAGGAAGTGAGTTAATCAGCTCTGCTGTTGCATCAGTACGTTTCACTGGTGTCAGAGTAGCAGCCGTGTTAGTCTGTATTCGCAAAAAGAAAAGGAGTACTTGTGGCACCTTCGAGACTAACAAATTTATTAGAGCATAAGCTTTCGTGAGTTACAGCTCAAAGTAGGTTTCAGAGTAGCAGCCGTGTTAGTCTGTATTCACAAAAAGAAAAGGAGTACTTGTGGCACCTTAGAGACTAACAATTTTATTAGAGCATAAGCTTTCGTGAGCTACAGCTCACTTCATCGGATGCATTTGGTGGAAAAAACAGAGGGCCCTCTGTTTTTTCCACCAAATGCATCCGATGAAGTGAGCTGTAGCTCACGAAAGCTTATGCTCTAATGTTTTTTCCACCAAATGCATCCGATGAAGTGAGCTGTAGCTCACGAAAGCTTATGCTCTAATAAATTTGTTAGTCTCTAAGGTGCCACAAGTATTCCTAGCTCAAAGTAGGTGTCACTTTATGGAATAGTTGTCTTCATTTTGTCTTGGCTATGCTTGGGAAGATCTTAGCTAACATCTTGTTTGACAAATTTTGCACCACCCCACATAATGACACTCAGGCAAACTTAGAAAAGTATGAAATTTGATCAAAACCACTTTTGTCTCTTGTGGCTCTTTTCTGTGCTATCTTTCTTGTCACTTTTAAATGGAAGATACATGATACGTGATCTAGTGGTTAAAGAACAACAGTGGCGATAAGTAGGTCTAAGTTCTCTATTCCTGGCTCTGCTGTTGGTTTGTTGTGATGGTTGAGAAATCTTTTTTGTTTGGTTGTTTCTCATGGAAAAACATCAACAAATTCAGAAAAAAAAATTGTTTCCATCAACATTTTTCTTCAGTCATTTTTGGGTTTTCATCAAAATCCCCCAACCTGAAAATCTGCTTTTTAGCTTCTAGCATTGAAACACCAAAATAAATAAAATAAATTAGCACCAAATCAAAATATTTTCAGGTTTTCGATAAAAAGTGGAAGACAAATCACCTAAATCAGGCATTTCCCACAGAAATTTTATTTCAATGAAAAATATTTTTTGAGGGGCGGGGGAAGATGGAAAATTTTCAACCATCTCTGAACATCACTCTTCTGTGTCTCAGTTTCTCCATCTGTTAAATAGGGGTAATACCTACTTCACTAGGTGTGGGGAGAGAGTGGGGAGATTAACATTTTAAATCACTTTGATCTTCTTGGAAAGAAGGGCTATAATCATGCAAAGTATTTACATTATTACTACAGTAATATCGCAGCATCAGATACATCTGGTCCTGATACAGTCGGTTCAATCTATGATGCCACAAACATTCCAGATGGTAGGGACTAGTTACCTCACAATCATTGGATTGTGATATTGTATAATTTATACCTAGACGATGTTTCTGATGATATGTGGACTTGATTGTGTTATTTAGATAAGTTAAAACAGATGACAGTGAATTAACTGTTTATTTTCCTTATGAATTTTCATGCATACAGAAGTGAGGCCACAAAAGCATTGGCTTAAACCTGGCATAATGTGGTGGCCAGGGGCGATGTGAACTTCCCTTCCCACACTTCTGTAAATGAATCTTAATCCTGACCTGCAGGCAATTCTAATGTTACTCCTTTATTGCTCTGCAGCTACTACGTGCCATTTCTACTCCACTTCCTCCTAGGAGAGCTTTACCAGTGTAACTTCTTCCAGAAATCAGTTGCACACCATCTAGTGACCTGGCAAGGAAATAGACCCAAGGTGCATCAGCCTTAGTTCAGTGACTTAGTTTCTAGATGGTGCAAAATAGTTGCTATTGAGTTCAATGGAGCTATGTTGATTCACATCAGCTGAGAATCTGGCCTCTGTGTATTTTGGACAAATATTAAATATTTGTCTGTGAATGTGGCAAGGCTTGTTTATGGGAAATGCTGCCAGTTTAGTGTCTGCTAATATTTTTCCTTTGCATGGACAAAAGCAAAATGTGCAATTCCTTTAGGTACTACTTGTATGCATGCCATATACTTATGATATGGGATCAGTGCTCAGCCACAGTGATATTTCAAATGATTTCCAGTGAGAAGGGGCTGTAGGGGTAAATTATGGATATGGCCACACTTTTCTGCATTAAAGTGCTTACATTTGACCACATTATCAACTAATTCATGTCACCATTACCATTCTGTGGTTGGAAAGCGTGTTTGTGAAGCCAATACCCAAGCATTCAGTTTATAAACAGTGGCTCTGCAGGTGAGCTAGCTCTTCCACTGGCTGAGCCAGCAGAAGTATGTGCAAAGCTTTTCTCAATTATAATTTTCTTGCTTACTTAACTTGCTTCTGCAATGTGGACTCCCTCAAACTCTGTGACGTGACACCAGTAACTTGATGACAATACCCCACATAGTCGGGTGACCCTTCTTTGTAAAGCTCTCTTTATCCTCCATGCAATTCAACTTACGTAAAATGTTTTGATGCACTTTATCCCTGGCATGTAAAGAAAATACCCCTGACTATTTCACCTGCTTCATTCTATCAGCAAGTGAGCACTTGGTGCCGTAGAACCTACCATTAGGGTAATCAATGTTAAGAAACTATCTGGGAAGAGAATAGTTTGGCAGGACAAAATGATTGCAAAAGACGCTTGTAATTCAATCTGTTGCAGCAGCCTGGGTGGATGCTGAATTTCATTAGCCTTTCAAATTGCCATAGATTTGTTCAAAGGAGCCTTCTCTTGTTGGTAGGGCAAAGCGACAAGAACCAGCACGCCTGTGTCTGACAGTGACGTTAACCACCTGTGGAGGAGTAGAAGCAACGAAAGCAGCCAAGTGCTGCCTGCCAGCAACACAGATACAGGAGTTTGTGTGTTTCTGCAGGCACCTGCCAAGGATGATCCATCCTCTTCCACCTCCCTCCAGGTGAAACTCTGATTCAGCATCTTTAACCAAACCACAAACCCTGCCTGTCAGTCTGGGAGCCCTGTTGTCTCTCTTTTCCCTCTGCCACAAGACTCTACACGTAACAATCCGACTGCCCCAGAGGGGGCTGGAGTGAAGGAACACAGTACATTCAGTAACCCATCTTATCTGACACTTGCTGGTGTTTGAGAAACTGCCAGGCTTTGGATCACTTGAGGAAAGCAGTCTATACTCCTGGGGCCGACAGATCTGTTCAGACTTGCAGTCCCAGCGAGTTTTTCAGCATATTCTGAGCTTTGTCACCTGGAAGGGACTTATCTGTCAAGTTTGCTGGTTATCAGAACAAAAAAAATCATGAGGATTCCTTTCTAACCTGTTTTTTGTTGTTGTTGGTTGTTTTGCTTTAATTAAACAGCTTGAAAATACATAGCTGAAATCTACAAAGAAGTGTAAGCAAAGAAAAAGTGTCACACTAAGGCTATCCATCAGTTCAAACTAGAAATCTTGGATACATTCTAACCCTAACTTCCTATTGTTCCCACTACGTTCTTTCATTCAGGTAATGACTAGAGTAGGACTAAATAATGATTTTCAGAAAACTGCTAGCAAAGGGCCAGAATTCCTCCTCACATTGACTCTGCCTCTGCTGAAATCTTTATTTATTCCTTGATCATTTGCTGCCTTAATGCAGCTCCTGCTTTTATGGTCTTATTGAGTCTCTGTTCTTTAAACTTGATGGAGTTCACATGCCATGGCCTGGTTATCAACTCCTCTCCGATGTAGGACCATTATCTCCCTCCTTTAGACCATACCCCAGCTCCAAACACCACTAACATTTGAGCCAAAGTAGAAGCTTAGTACCAAATTTCTTCCAATTTTAGGGTTTGCTGTACAATGAGTAGACCCCAAACCTTGCAAAATATGGCCTTAGATCTGAACATTGCAGCTTTCACCTATCCCTAATCAGGCTAAATCTAGTATAAAATTAGCTTTTATATTGGTGCGTTTTAAATACCAATACACTTTGCTGATTTTTGACCCAGACTGAACATATTTTGATAAGATTTAAGCAGTGATACTGTGAATGGGGAGAAAAGTAGGAATGCCTCATTTTTTCACTGGATGCTGAAAAGGGTTTGACAGAATTGAGGAGTAACATTATCTCTTAAATATATTTATAAAGTTGGGCATCCGCTTGACTGACCGTAAGGGATGAAGATCCTTTATCATTCTTTTTGGCCCAACTAATCCCAAAAGGTTTTATCACTCCAGAGGAGCTAGAGTGTGGTTTTCCGCTGCATCAGGGGATGCGGAGGGGATATTTGCAGTTTGGACAGTTGCTAAAAGAATGACAGGAAATGAGGGGAAGAGCACTGAGTGCTGTGAGAAAGCAGTGCCTGTTGCTGAACTGCCCTTATAAGGGATCTCTTTCAGCAGAAGAACTTTGCAGCATGAGTCCAACTCTTATTTATGTTAGAGATGGGCCAGCGCTGGAACCTTGAGTGCATCCTTTGTATTCTGGGCTAGGTGGTATATGGATATGAATGCCAAAATCCAAAATCATTCCATGGTTTTAGTTCCGAGGTTAATTCCAAAACTGCAGGGAACCTGGAGTAAGTTGAGCAGTCTTTCTGTGAGCATGGACTAGACTGGGATTTAGGGAGAATCTGTGTAGTGATATTAGCTAACCAGGCCGTGTTTGTCAGTCTGGAAGCTACACAGCCAGAGAGAACCAGAAGGGCTGTCTGTCCAGCAGCCAGAGCCAGTGTTCTGAGACCCTAGGTACACTACGGTTCTTCCTCCAAAGCCCTGTGCCTTCAGTGTTGTTCCACTCCCCATTTAGATGGATGGTGGCAAGAGGGCTCCCCCTACCCTCCTAGAGAGGTAGAGGCATAATGTCCCTATCTGTACCCCAGAAGTGGTTGCAGGAGCCACCCTCCCTTTGTAAACATGAGAAGTTCTTTCTCCTCTTCAGAGGGGCAGAGCCCCCAACCCCAACTTCTAAGAGTGTATCTGCTTGAATGAGTGGATGGAGCCTGCAACACTCTTCTGCTACACAAAGACTCCTCTGCTGGGCTGGTGTTGACAGGCCTCTTCTCTCCCCCTCTACCTCCAAGAAACAAGTATTGAATTAAACCTGACTGAGCTATATGGAGCAACTTACACCTCTCAGACCTATTCTTTCGGGCACTCTGCAGCCTCAGGGATATGTCACTGTGTAAGTTACTCTCTTGTCACATTTTCAAGCTTTTTTTCTTCAACCAACAAGGAAAGAATTTTTTCGTCTTGAATAAATGAAAGCTGGCATACTGATGTAATCATATTACACCAGCACTTAGGGCACCTACACATGGGCCTGTATTATCTCTGCCTTAATCTGTCCATGCAAGTTATCTCAATAAAGAATCCTCTTGATTTTAATTACGCCCGAGTCTGTCTCTTGTCTACCAAGAAGGACACTGTAGGGCCATTTTTTTCCCAGTCCCAGGCCTGGAATGACCATATCTTTTGGAAACACCCATTCTTGTAAGTGTTCAGTCCAAGATGGCAGAAGCCATATGAAAACAGCTGATCCCATAATGTTTCCTCTCTACCTAATAAATCTCATGATGTGAGGCCCAGCCTTTGGGGCTGAAACCTTGTGAGGACAATTTTTAAGATTCCTGGTTCCTCCAGAGTCTGAATCTGAAGCCAAGAGCCTTGATTTGGCCTGGGAAATAAACCTTGAACGCTTGCCTAAAAGTAATACCATTCAGGTTCTGGCTCTAAATGTCACCTCGCTTCCTGTTCTGTAATGCATGTGGCTGCTAAAGCCCAAGCTATTCATGATCTATTTTGAGATCTCTTGGGGTTGTTTTTGTCGCTTCACTTTTAAACACATTCTTTTATATTTAATTCAGTTCTCTCTGATGTACATATTAGTGTCTGTGTGCAGTTCACCCATTCAAAACCATTGAGTAAAAATCGAAGTGAAACAGGAAAAGCAAGTGTGTTGTGGGAGCAGTAAGGAGCATATTCAGAGCTGTTTAGGCTGTGGGTACAACACAGCACTGACAATGCCAAGCAGCGCCGGTAGGTGGATGTGTTGGGGCACTACTGACAATTCTTTTCTATATCCTGCTGCTGCCTCTCGGATCTCCTTTGTTGTGAAGCCTGGTGTCTTTCTGGTTGGAAAGGAATAACATGACTATGAGTGTGCTCTGTAGCATTGTTTGCTTCTTTTTCCTGGCTAGTGACTAATTGTAATTCTTTCAGCTTCAGTTGGCCTTAGCACTGCTCCGTTCGGATTGATGACCTGCACTTTCTTAAGGACTCTACAGAGCCTTCTACAGGTCTCAATCAGAAATGCCTCCTGGATAGATTTACTTAAACCTATTTTTTATATACGCATATGTATCCACTCTCCCAGATTCCCTAGTCTCTACTTTTCATGCCCTCTGTTCTCCCTCCCCTCTGATCCCTGCGTGTCTGGTTGCACCTTGTTTCTACATGCCCCAATCATGCTTTAACAAACAGCTGTCTGATTCCCTGTTTCTTCTCATACCCAGCTAATTATCTGCAATTTATTAGTTAATTTTCCACAAGGAGATTAATGGGTTATTCAACTCTGGCAGCCTGTATGTTCACAGCTGTGAAGCTATAACAGAGGTGTGTGTGTGTGTGTGTGTGTGTGTGTGTGTGTGCTGATCACATTTCTGATGAACTTGTGTACTAAACTAAGTTTTTTAGGTTTTTTTCTTGCTCTCTATAAAAAGCAAAGGGTTTCAAACTCTTGCCAATGAGTAATCACATTTCATGGTTTTAAAAAAAGCTGATAAGTTTACAACAGGATAATTGGTAGCATGTGTCTTTTCTGTTTCTGTTTTGCCAATATGTCTAATTACACAGGCTAATATGTTTTGGGTGTGAAAGAGACAGACATAACACAGAGGAAAGTAGTCACTGGACAGACTCTGGACACTGAGACTCTGCAATTGGCTCTGTCCCAAAAGACTAGTCTGACCTTGGTTCCCAGGGCATTGTACTGAACTCAACACAGAGTACTCTCTTCATTTACTAGAAGGCTGTTAAAATAGTGACCCAGATTCTCTGGCCATCTAGGGTCCTTTTGGCAAATGTGGATGCCTAATAGTAGGCATCTAAATCCATATTTAGGGATAAAAAGTAGCCTGATTTTATTGTAGAGCTGAGTATCTGCAGCTCCCACTGATTCCAGTGGGAGTTCTGGGTGTTCAGTATGTCTGAAAATCAAGCTGCTTTCTCAGGTGTCTAATTATGGATTTAGGAGGATGAGTTTGAATTTTGAAAGGTTTGGGTTTAATACACTGAAATTCTATTCCCTGTTGTTATCCTAGAAGTTAAATCTGGTCTCCTCTACGCTGAGGACTCCACTGAAAGAAAAACCTGGCTGCTACAGCTTACCTTTTGTATCTTCTCTCCAACATATTTCCAGATCAACCACACTTTCCTTGGCACACACAGTTTCAAGAAGCATCTGCCTCTACAGATAGGGCTTCCTAGAATTACCATAACCCCGAGAGGTGTAACTGAGAGTAGGGTTTGACTGGGGTAGGAGTACAGACAGGCTTTGATGGAGCTGGTGGCTATGGTGAAGCTTTGTAACAAAGAGTGCTAGAAAAAGGATGGCTTGTGACACAGGGGAATCAACAGTGCAATTTGGGATTCCTCTAACCAGAGAAATGTAGCTTAGCAGGAAGGTAAAATTAGATGGTAGGCCAAAGTTTTGGTTTTTTTCTGAACCAGCAGAAGTGAAAGGGATGAAATTGGTCCAGATATTACTGATTTCCCCCCACCCCCACTGAACCGGCTCTCCAAAATAAACAAACCAATCCTCTTCCTCATCCCAGACCCATGCTATATGTCAAGTCTGTTGTCTTCATATTTGCTAGCCACCTGGAAGACATTCATCCCTCCTAGGGAAAGGAGAGCAACATAGCAGCCATCAGATGAAGCCTCCAACATGTCTGCTGCTGCCAGCAGCTTGATGCAGGTCATCTCCGAGAATGCACGTCCCTCTCCAGTTACTGCTTTTGTTGAGAATGGCTCAAGGTACTAAAAGCTGAAACATCCTGTTAGGATAGGAACGGATAAGCGTGGGCTAAGGTAGCGTGGGCAGGAAGGCATGCAAGCATCTGGTTTGAATCGCAAAGCTGCATTCAATATCAGCCAATTTTTGTAGGTTTCAGGGTTGTTGTTTTTATCCAAGAGCTCTGGAATCGTGGTGGACCCCACCCCAGATGCACCTCCCAGGAAGATGGGAACAAAGTCTCTTGAGAGGGGTCGGCCTCCTCCAGTTACAGGAGCTGTAGTTTTGAGCAAGGGTTATAAATGACTTTGAAAAGTCAAGACACACTCCTAAAGGTCAAGTGTCTCCTGTGACATTTGGGAGCCAGGAGGACCTGCTGCTCTGCCATGAAAGCAACACGAGAGAAGAGAGTTGAACAAATAGCCTGAAGGATGCACATTCCTGAATGTCATTTAGCCATACAACCTGCGAGGGCGTACAAGTGGGCAGATGGAAAAATAATATTTTCATTGAAAATTCTCTACCCTTAAACTATTTCCTGTCATGTTCCTATGGGGGAGGGCCAAAGTGGGAGGGTGGAGTGTGTGTGTGTGGGGGGGGAGGGGGGGTTGGTGGTAGTGGACTCAAGTTTGTTTTCCCAGAGCACTCCATTTTGAGAGCATTTAATCCAGGGCTTTTTTTCCCCCCTCCCTGAAAGGAGGATCTTGCTAAGCATTACTGAACTGGGAAGCAGATTGGAGAGTGAAATAAACACCTGACTGTTAAATGTTAAAGGTTTACTCAACCATAAATAAAAATAATTCTGGTTTCCTCCATGCCATTCTAGAATTACATGAGGCAGCACACTGGAGGTGGAGGCTTGCACAGGGGAGCCTTGAAAGGTTGAAATTCTTAAGTGGGAAAATCCTGAGGTAGTCAGACAGGCCTCCCTCTGTTCCGCGAGAGCCATTCTACTCTGAGAAAGTGCCACAGCTGTTTTCCTTGTGGATGAAAATTCCTTGTGAAAATTCATAAGGAAAATACCCCCCCCCCACACACACACTCTCTCATTTGGTTAAATGGCTGCTAGTATCTGTTTCATGGATGCCATCACAAATCTGTGATGTGGCTGTTTATGGGCCAGAGTCTCAAGGGTGGTTACAGTCCCTTTTTGCCACCTGAGGGTCATAATACAACCAGCAATCCCCAGCAAAGAACATTAAGGCCCCTATGCCAATGGCATAACTTAGTTGCCCATGAGGAACTCTAAGTGGAAACTAGATTGAGGCTTGCCTCGGTGTCAGGGAGGTGTAATCTGTGTGTGTGGGGGATGGGGGGAATCGAAAAATCTGCACCTTTATGTACCAGGTTCTAGGGAAGGAGTCTAAGTTCAGTGGCATTGAAGATCCTCCTCACTTTCTTCCCCAAACAAAAGTTCAACTCTTCATGGTAGCTCCATCGATTACAAGGATGACAATTTATATTACAGTAGCTTTGTGAAGTCCCCATCAGGAATCGAGTCCCATGGTGCTAGGCTCTGTACACGCACACAACACAAAGATGAGCCCTGCCACAAAGAGTTCCCAGTTGAGACAGGGCAGGAGGGGAAGACATGCCAAAAATGTGTGATGTGTGCAAAATTCTCCAGCTCCCCTATCACCCCAAAATACATGGCATGAAACTAAATGTATTGAAGTAGATATGCATCTGAGCCAATTTTGTATGTCACATTTATGGGCAATCTACCTTATCTGCCTTATGAATCTATAGATGGAATAGGAATTATCACGTAAAGGTATGTACAGTGGAATAGGTACTGTCCCTTTATGGAATCTGGCTAGGGACTCCAAGGGCTTGTCAGCCCAAGGAAATTGATTGAAATAGCTATTGTATAATTCTGTGGCTTGGACCCACCTCTAATATTTCCACACACCCCAGGAGTGCTATGTGATCTGCAGATCCATCCTACCTTAGTTGTGTTCATTAAAATCCCTGAAATCTCCTTCTTCACTTATCATCTTTCAGTGCACTAGCTGGTGGCTCTGTTCAACCACTGGGCTCTCCAGGAGACCAAGAACATCATCTTGGTCATAGCTCACATGACATAATTAAAATTCAGTGGCCAGGAGAGTGAGGGTCTAAAGACTGATCTGTAACATCCTGGTGCCTGCAGTCTCAATGCACCCCATGAGATGCATCAGGTCAAGAGGAGAATTGAAATCTTATCAGGCTCCTAGTGGGTATGTATTAGAGATGGAGTGTCAGCCACTAGGTGGTCTGCTCATTTACTCACATCAAAGGACATTATAGATTGAAAAAGGCATGACTAATGGCCATCTGCAACTGTCATCTCTATTCAGATCAGCTAGCTGTGCCAGTCACTTGGCGTTTGATAACAAAGGCCAAACTATATCTTTTCCTGAACCAAGATCAATCAAACTCATGGACTGAAAAATCATTCTCTGTTCCCAGGCTGGACATTCTTAAAGCTGGATGGTACCTGAAGTAAAAGCCTCCAAAATATGTTCTCTCAGGTGGGGCGGAAATCCCAGATGAGAAAGCCCTGCTGAGAACCAGAATCAGCTGACTTGCTAAATGAAGGCAAATTATCATAAAGTTGCTCTCAGAAGAAGTGAAACTCATTGTTAACCAGAAAGTATTGGGAATTAGAAAGTACAGAACTACTGGGCAAAGAGAAATGAAAGCCACCTGCTTAAAGTTAACCTTTAACCTATACCTCTGCCTTCCTTCATCCCTTTTGTCCCTTTGAAGTGCTCCCAGAATCTCTGCTGTCCATAGAAGCAAATTTTCACCAGGGAAAGTCAATTTTGAAGGCAGCTTTCCAAGACCATGTGGCAGAATTGGCCAGTACTTCGACTACAAACATGAAAAGGCACTTATTGTGCTAACTTGAACGTAGTTTGAAAGAGACATTACCGAACTTGTTCTAGGAATATACTTTGACTTATCAGTTTTATTGCTTTTTGTGTAAATGTCAAACTCAATTTGCCTCAAAGGGGAAAAAATCAGCACATAATTGTATATATTACATTCAGCAACTAAGTTAAAAGAACATTATTTAGGTTGCAAAGTCAAGCTCATGTAATCTTAACTGTGTCCCCTTGTGCATCCATCGTGTGCACTGAACAAGGCAGGGGTCCTGTGGAAGAAAACAGTAGGTGATAGAGGTGTGAATTTCTGAAACAGTCTTCCAAGGGGAGTGGTGAGGCAAAAAACCTAACTGGTTTCAAGACAGAGCTTGATACTGCCTGTGACGTTCCCCTCTGGTGTTGTCTGGACCGGTGGTCTGCTAGGTCACTCCAATCCTTGACTCTGGGAGCCAGCCTTATCCCACTCTGCTGTGAGAATCCCCACTCCTGGGCTATTCACGCACAGTCTCTGGCATGTAAGCTGCTCCCAGCTACTTGCAAGCAAATGACACTAGCCAATATCTCCAGTCCCAGATACAATGCTAGGAACCTCTGTCTTGCAGTGTCCAGTTATACCTGCTGGACGCTGCAAGTTCATATGAGTTCGTCAATTTAACAAAGAAATTGATATGTACCAGGCTTGTTCTCCCAGGAGAGCCTCTGAAATGCTTCAAACCAAACACACTGCTTCAGGTAGAATAAACAAACAGATTTATTAATGATGAAAGATAGATTTTAAGTGATTATAAGTCAAAGCACAAGAAGTCAGAGTGGTTTCCAAATGAATATAAAATATAAGCATGCAGTCTAAACTCTCAACCCTATTAGACTGGACAGCAACTAGATTAAGCAGTTTTTCTCACCCCACTTGATATTCCAGTCCTTAATATACAGGTTTGTTCTTTAAATCTGGGCCAATCTCCTATGTTGGAGTCTTGTCTTCTTCTCAGTGTCTTGGTTGCTTGCAGCATAAGTGGGGGCAGGAGAAGGGCTCAGTATGTATACATTCTGCCTGTTTTATACCCTGAGTCCATGTGCTTGGGGAGCAAAAGTCCAGGCATGCCTGGCGGGCATTGCTGAGTCTCTCCCAGGAAGGTCGAGCAATTCCTCTGGTGTATCCTCATGCAGGTGAGTCATTGCATTGTAGCTCCCTTGCTGGACAATGGCTGTTGATGGGTGGTTTGACACTCTGCCCGGGCATTGGTTACTTTCCTTGCTGTTACCTCTGGGGAGCTAATATCTGGCTGATTCCCCAACTTACAGCATGCTTTATTTAGTGACCACCATCCAACATAACTTCATATGCATTAATGATAAATATATATATGGATAGAGAAATGACTTTCAGCAGAACATAACATTTCCCCTGATACCTTACAAGGCATGCTTTATATGTGAAATCACAATTATATGAAAATGAGGATTATGGGGTTTACAGTACACTCTCCCAAGGTATCGAATGTCACACTGCCTACAATGGCATGTAGCCGATATGAGACTGCTAATAACAGATATCCCCAGCAGCCAGTGATTGGACACTAGATGGGGAGGGCTTTGAGTTACTACAGAGATTCTTTCTCAGGTGTCTGGCTGGTGGGGCTTGCCCACATGCTCAGTGTCTCCCTGATCACCATATTTGTAGTTGGGAAGGAATTTTCCTGCAGGTCAGATTGGCAGAGACCCTGGGGTGGGGGAGTTCATCTTCCTCTGCAGCATGGGGCACAGGGCAATTGCAGGTTTAAACTACAGTAAATGGTGGGATCTCTGTAAAGCCTTTAAACCCTGATTTGAGGACTTTAGTAACTCAGCCAGAGATTATGGGTCTATTACAGGAGACGGTGGGTGAGGTTTTGTGGCCTGCAATGTGCTGTAGCTCAGACTAGATGATCATTATGGTCCCTTCTGGCTTTAAAGTCTGAGTCTAAATCAAAAGCTGTCATAATGCATATGCTCAGGGGGGCTGAATTAAGATTGTATGGGCAACCATGAATTTGACACTTCCTAACTTCTGAGTGACAGATTTTGCCACCCTAAATAATGTTAGTTTGTGAAATTTTCTTCTTTTTTTCTTAGGAGGTGGGGGGTTGTTTTTAGGAAAAAAATGATAAGAACAAATTATAATATGTGGAACTACAACAGTCCCCTTCATTATGCATCAGCAGCAGTATTGGAATCCTGAGCCTTCCACACTGACATCTATCACTTGAGATATGGGACAGTAGCTGGCCACAGAAGAAGGTTATTATCCCAGAATAGAAAAGGGGATGGGCCAGAGATACCATGCGCTGGGTTCAGGAGGTGCTTGGAAGGAACCCAGCCAAGCTCTTTCTCCACATTCCTCCTCACCACTGCTCCAACTTATAGGCAGTTTCCAGGTGAAGTGTGTGCCGCTGCTGCTATTTTGGTGACAGCAAAAGCCTGACTTTTACAATGTTCACGTATTATTTTGGCCTATTGCCAGAATGTCCCTGAAGAACCTGAGTTAAAGAAGAGAAATGGGATTTTAAAAGGCTTTAGCATAGCAAAACTTGAATGGAATTTCATGGGGCAAAGAAAAAGCACATCTGTAATCCCAGGGCTTTCCCCCTGCTGAATTTCAAAGACTAGCTGCAAACAATGGAGGTGTTAGAGCTTCCCCTCTCCTCCCACCACCCCTGAAAAGGTTGCAAGAATGTAAAGTGGTAGGCAAGTTAAATATAAGTACTGCTGCCTCTTCCTCTTATAATACAATTTGCTGCAAATTTAAGTGTCCACACAGATTGACTGTATATTTAGATCCATCTACTTTGTAAGAGATCTCTACGTATGTACTGGAAGAACATTTTTAACTCTTTGATTTGCATGTTAAGGACCTGATTCTGCAAAGTCTTGCGTATGAGCTGAATGTTGTTCATATGATTGGCCACACTGGCATCAATGGAATTAATTCAGATGTGTCAACTTGCCATCTTGTCTAAGAGTTTGCAGGATCAGGGTATAAGATTAAGAATATAATTAAATTTTGAGTTTAAAAAATAAAGCACATTTTTGAATTCTTGGGCAAGAGCCTCATCTGGAGTGAATCAGGTGCTACTCACTAGTTTCAGTGGAGCTTTGCTGATTCACTCCAGCTGATGATCCGACCCATTAATTTTAGTGTCTGAAAAGGCATTTCTACTCTAAAAATACCAATTAGTAATAAGCTTTGAGAAAGAAGGAAAAAATACTTCCAACAATTTAAATTCACTTTGTTTAATGCACCTTTTCAGTTGCTATTTTAGTGTTAAAAAAGTCTAGGCATAACTCGTGATGAATAGAGGGTCTCCCTTAGCAATTGGCAACTATGTTATGCAGTATAAAATTAATTATGGGCAAATGTGAAAAAGATTCAAAAGTTCAATGCAATTACTATGATTTGTATTACGGTGGCAACTAGAGGCCTGAGCCAGGATCAGAGCCCCACCTTGGGACTCAGGAGACCTAGGTTCTAATTCCAGGTTCTGCCACTGGCCTGATGTGTGACTTTGCACAAGTCTCTGCACCTCTCTGTGACTCAGTTTCCCTATCTGTAAAATGGGAGTTATGATACTGATTTCTTTAGTAAAGTGTTTTGAGATGTACTGAGGAAGAGACCAATATGAGAGCTAGGCAATGGACAGACAGAATGAGAGAGAGTCACCACCCTCAAACAATTAATTATCTCAACAGACAAGCCAGATACAGAGTAAGAGGGGAAACTGAGGAACAGAGAAGCAAAGTGACCAAGATCACACAACGGGTTAGTGGTTACACCTGGTATGGAACTCATCAGATCTCTTAAAGAAAAGGAGTACTTGTGACATCTTAGAGACTAACAAATTTAAAAAATTCATGAAGTTGATAGATTTCCACTCCATACGGCTAAATTCAGTACCTTGCATAATGACAGGTTTCAGAGTAGCAGCCATGTTAGTCTGTATTCACAAAAAGAAAAGGAGTACTTGTGGCACCTTAGAGACTAACAAATTTGCCACAAGTGCCACAAGTACTCCTTTTCTTTTTGCGAATACAGACTAACATGGCTGCTACTCTGAAATCAGGTTTCTTGACTCCCAGGCCAGTGTTCTATAGACTACATCACCCTAAACATCAATGAGCCCAAATTTTCAAAACTGTGTGTGCAAAACTGAATGTGTACTTTAGCTTGCAGCCAGTTTCAATGTTCAAATAGCCTGATGCAGGCATGCAAGCTGGGCTCTGTCTGCACACACAGCTCTGCTCATGTGGTAATCACAGCATGTTCACTGGGTTATTTGCATGCCTCCTCTGGGTCTGTGCAGAAGTGTTCCCACCCACCACGTGTTTCAGGGTAAATGAGACCCAGGGTAGGGTCTGAAAATCAAGCTGGGAATGGTCATTCAGAATTGCTGTTCCTGAAAGATAATGATGCTTTTGGGATCATGGAACTCAATGAAACCTCAGAGGATATGTCTATACTGCAAAAAAAAAACAAAATAACCCTGTGATAGCAAGTCTTAGAACCCAGGTCTATAGCCTCGGCCTTGTGCTACAGCACTAAAAATAGCCATGTAGACATTCCTGCTTGGGCTCTGAGACCCAGCCCTCTTGCTGGGTTTCAGACCCCAAGTGGAAACATCTATACTATTTTTAGTGCCCCAGCACAAGCCCCACACACTCAAATCTGTAGCCCTGGGATCTGAGACTCACTGCCGTGGGTGTGTTTTTGCGGCATAGACATACCCAGGCTCATTTTCCATAGGCCAGTCATTAGAGTAATGAAATCACTGCTAAACTGGCTTAAATGTAAGCTTGTAACTTGAAGGCCAAAACATTGTGTCCCAGTATCAATGTGTTCAGCCATCCAGTCCCAAAGCCCAGCAACAATGATTTTGTAAATTTAAACCTGGCGATGCAACAATGTTGAGAAAAGATTACCTGAACCTGTAAACATGCCCAGCATGAAACTCTTATTAAAGGTTTTCTGAGCATGATTCTGAAATTTGCTGAATGCCTCCGACTAGGTGGTAAGGCTTACTTCACTGAGAATTAAGGATGTTTAGCGCAACCCGGGATAAGGCTCAAGTCATAAGAACCTGGGGTCCAATTCTGACAGCTGCTCTGGACATCTTGACCCCTGTAGCTGTACATAGCCCCACTGCAAGGCCTTGATGATTTATCATTTGCACCAGCCTTTGCCAGATTAGAGACAAAATAGTAGCAATCTGCAGCAAGAGAACTTTCCTTCTCCTGTTCCGCCTCTGCCCTACCCGTTAGCGTCCCACAGACCTGGTTGAAGTTTCATCTTGCATTGCAGTTACAAAGCTGTTCATCTCCCAGTGGCAGTGAGAAAAATGTTTTTCTCTACCAAACCCAGTTTCTATTGACAGGCAGATCCTGTGGATTCCTCCCAGAACAGCTATCTTTGAACTGAGGGCTTCTTAGTGAAGTTGGGGATTTCCTGGGGTTTCATTTATTTCTTTATTTATATTGATTTGGGAATTTTTAAACAAGGTTGGTGCCTCTGATCTTTTTTTCAGAAGCTGTGAAATCTGTTCCCCTCACTGCCCTCCCCCACAAGGTTCTACCGAAATAGTGTATTGCAGAAATTCAAAGGAAAAACGACAGCAGCACACTTTGCAAAACCAAAATGAAACTAGGAAAGAAAGCTAAAAAATTTCTGATCTACATTTGGAACACCTGAATATCCAGGGGTGTTTTGATCCAGGGTTTGGGTTTACTCTATTGTAATGAAAAGGGTTAACTACAAACTGTTGCTCTGGGTCTCATTTGGATTTTGAACACTCTTATGGTATGTCTACACTTGCAACAAAACACCTGCGTTGGCCCATGTCAGCTGACTCAGCCTTGAGCTGTGGGGATATAAAAATACACTGTAAACGTTCAGGCTCGGGCTGGAGCCTGGGTTCTGGGACTCCACTAGCAGGAATGGTCCCAGAGCCTGGGCTCCAGCCCAAGCTCAAATGTCTACACTGCAGTTTATATTCCCACAGCATGAGCCTTGAAGCCCACATCAGCTGACACAGGCCAGCCTCTGGTGTTTTTCTAAAGTGTAGAAATACCCTTAAAGTTCAGTAGGTATCTGAATGCAGCGTCCATCATTTTGGTTCAGGTCTTAAATACATGTTGGTTATTACTCTTAGGCAGCCGGAGTCTTTTTCAAGCATTGAAGAAAGAAGGGACCTATGTGAAAGGTTCCATTCTGATACATCTTCCAGACGTATGATACCTGAAGCATGAGACAAACTCCCTATCTGATACAGGGGCCCTAACCTCAGCTGGGATACATCAGTGTAGCTAAATTGACTTCAGTGGAACTAAGAGGATTTCTATCATTTGAGGATCTGGCGCAGCGTTTTTAATGTCACCATCCATCGTCCCATGCAGAAATGTTAAGTTATTGTAAAAAAGAAAAGGAGTACTTGTGGCACCTTAGAGACTAACAAATTTATTAGAGCATAAGCTTTGTAGCTCATGAAAGCTTATGCTCTAATAAATTTGTTAGTCTCTAAGGTGCCACAAGTACTCCTTTTCTTTTTTGCGAATACAGACTAACACAGCTGCTACTCTGAAATAAGTTATTGTAAGTAGTATAATCTCCTCCAACTGGCAAACCACAGGAGAACATTAGCATTGGGTTCAGAGGTCCAGTCCAGAGGAAACAAGGATCAACTTGAATCTTCATCCAAAAGTTCGTTGGAAATTTTCTTTCCATTTGAAAAAGTTTGGTTAAAGTTTTTAAGCTTGCCGTCATTTTTCATTGTTGTGGGGGACACCCCATATCCTGTTTCTAACTGGAACAAGCAGCAAAAATGTCACAGATTGTAAGAAAGGCTATTCTTAGAAAACTGCTGTCCCGCCTATACACAGGGAAATGCTAGAAATCTGCTTGAAAATGTATTCTAGTGAGATTTCCAGACCCAATTTGGCAGAGTCAGGAGATCCTGATAAGTTTGGCTTCACATCCAAGCATTTAGGTAGTTTTTTATTCAACCGATCGTTCTGAGGCTCTCCAGCCAGTTTACTTCACATGCAACCTTTCCAAATCACATTGGGACCAGAGAGTTATTTATGGGACCTGCTTAATTGAAAGAGCATTCACCGTCAGTGATCAAATGAACTGTTATTGATCTTTGGCATCGTAGGTAACTTGCATGGACTATTCTGCTATGTATTTTTCATTAAGACACTTCAGAAAAAACAGAATGCAAATGCAGCAAAAAAAATTGTACAAGGTTTTCACAAGCAAAAACCAAAATGTTTAGAGCTATTCACTCCCAGGAAAAAAGAAACTGTAAAGAAAAAACAAAACACACTATTCTGCCCAAAACTGGGAAGAGGCCTGAACCACACAATATCCATGTCTGAGTCTCCCAATATTTAGGTGGGTGAGAGTATTTGAATCCAGAAGGGTGGAGTGGCCTGCTATATAAATGGGTCAGCTGTGAAGTTCCACACCACCTCTAGCAGTAGTTATCTAAGACTAATGAATCCAAAACCTCTGTGCATCTCTTTGGGCCCCTTCCATCTCAGGGCTGTGCCTGTAGGCCCTGTCCTGGGTTTGATGGTTTGTATGTTACAATTGATAGGAACATGCTCCTTTTGATATTATAACTAAGGCTACGTAATGTCACAGAGGTCATGGAAGTCACGGAATGGTGACTTCCAGAGACCTCAGTGACATTCTCTGCTTCAGCCCCAGGGGCTGCAGGATTCCTGAGCTGATAGCCAGTGGGGCTCTGGCAGGGTTCCAGCAACCGGCAACAGCAATGACAGGGGGCCCCCTGCAAAGTTCCAGCGACAGGTGACAGAATCCTGAGGGGGCCCTCCTCAGGGTTCCAGCAACAGGCGACAGCCTCGCATGGGAGAGGGGGATGCCTGAGTCCAGTGGCTGAGGGTATCCCATTTTTTCTTTGGGAAATATGGTCACCCTGCAGCTCCCAGCCGCTGTGGGCAAAGGGGGAACCCCACAGGTTCCCAGAGGAAGTTCAGTGATATTAGCACAAGGCTGCTTCATGGCTTCCATGAATTTTTGTTTATTGCCTGTGACCTATCCATAACGTTTTTATTAAAAAAAAAACCATGACAAAAATCTTAGCCTTAATTATAACCTATTATAGGTCTGATTCTTGTAGCCTTATGTTGACTTGTACCTTACCCCGGTGATTTCAGTGGGACTACTTGAGGAGTAAGGGACTTAATGCGAGTAAGGTATCCAAATCTGGCCCTTAATCAGTATGTCTAACTTATGGGCAATCTATCCCAGCTCATTCCATTATACAGTGGAGTAAACTCTATCCTGAATTACACCCATAGAACTACATGGGAGCTATAGGAATAACTGAAGGCAGGATTTGGCCCACAGTATGCAGACATGACTCCTGTACATTTTGTTTTCAAATTCCAAAAATGTCACACAACAGCAAGGAGGTTCTAGGCCAGTTTCTATCTTGTTTGTGATGCCTACAAGTTTGGCTGGGTATAGCAGGGAGCGCAGTCTTGTGTTTATGGCTAACAATTTTTCTTTGTTACATTGAAGCCCTACTTGAACTTCATTCCATACTTGGACCCAAATTCTTACACCATGACACTTCTAGCCTTCCCCTTTCCACCCTTATCACTCTTGTAAATAAGAGAGCAAAATCATCAGGTATTTAACTTCAGCCCACATCCATTTTACTGGTAGAATTGCAAACCTGTGAAAAGTAGGGCTTATGATGGAAACACTAGCCCAACTTTGCCTACAGCAGCCCTGTGCTAATATCACTGATCTTCCTTTGGGAACCTTTGCCTCAGGAATCTTAATTAACTGATGTGGTCAATTAATCCAAGATAATGATTTTATCAGGTATTACTGCTCAAATATTTTAGGATAGGCTGTTTAACTGCATTCCTGACCTACCAAAATGCTTACAGATGACTGAATTAAACACAACGTGTGTGTGACAGTGGGGAGACAAAATTTTAAATCCTCTCATATTCTCTTTCAGGAATTCAGAGTAGCAGCCATGTTAGTCTGTATTCGCAAAAAGAAAAGGAGTACTTGTGGCACCTTAGAGACTAACAAATTTATTTGAGCATAAGCTTTCGTGAGCTACAGCTCACTTCATCGGATGCATTTGGTGGAAAATACAGAGGGAAGATTTATATACACACACAGAGAACATGAAACAATGGATTTTATCATACACTAAGGTGCCACAAGTACTCCTTTTCTTTTTGCGAATACAGACTAACACGGCTGCTACTCTGAAAACTGTAAGGAGAGTGATCACTTAAGATGAACCATCACCAGCGGGGGGGGGGGGGGAAGGAGGAAAACCTTTCATGGTGACAAGCAAGGTAGGCTATTTCCAGCAGTTAACAAGAACAATTGAGGAACAGTGGGGGGTGGGGGGGAAGAGAAATAACATGGGGAAAGTTTTACTTTGTGTAATGACTCATCCATTCCCAGTCTCTATTCAAGCCTAAGTTAATTGTATTCAGTTTGCAAATTAATTCCAATTCAGCAGTCTCGTTGGAGTCTGTTTTTGAAGTTTTTTTGTTGAAGGATAGCCACCCTCAGGTCTGTAACCGAGTGATCGGAGAGATTGAAGTGTTCTCCAACTGGTTTTTGAATGTTATAATTCTTGACGTCTGATTTGTGTCCATTTATTCTTTTACGTAGAGACTGTCCAGTTTGACCAATGTACATGGCAGAGGGGCATTGCTGGCACATGATGGCATATATCACATTGGAATGTCAGGAATTGTTTCTCTTGAACATCCTGCTACCTGCACATGGTAGTAGGGATACATGCATGTAACTAAAAGCTAAATTTGGTCCCTGCTTTCTGATAAAGCAGAGGTCTTGGAAGAATGGTTGAATGCCCTTATTAAACTATTGTACAATGTTGGTCCCAAACATTATCAGCCAGTTTCTTCCTTCAGATACACAGGTGCAAATCACACTGAAATTTATTGGCCAGGCAGTTGTGTCTACTCTATTCTGCGACTGCTTGAGGCTGGCTTACCTCCCACATACAAGTTAGAGTAGCCTTGAAAACTGCTCTAATATGCACCCCTGCTTCAATAGCCATTATAGGCCACTTTAGGGGCAGAAAACTGCCAAGGCATAAGAATACTCTGGTTACAACTCAAGCATGCCCCATCCCTGGGACAATCTCTGTAGACTAGTTTGCAAAAAGTGGGCAGCAGGACAGTTATGAATCTGGTGTAATAGGAGTTGTATTCATGAATCCAAGAGTAAATTTGGTGGCTGACGTTTACAATAATGTTTGTGTAGCATTTTTCAACAACTAACTTAAGGACTGAGCCAAAGCCCTCTGAAGACAATGGAAAGACTCTCATTGACTTCACTGGGCCCTTAAATTTCTTTTGCATTTTTTCACATGGGTCCGTTTTTTTCCTCTCTACCAATGAATGACTAGGGACCTAGACATTACGGTAATACAAATAAACATAAAAATACAGTATTGTTTCAAAACTGCCACCAAATTCTCCAGGGTAGAATAGTGGTTAGCCACTACTGCACCAGAGTAACAGAAAGGAGAATGACAGGTTTCAGAGTAGCAGCCATGTTAGTCTGTATTCGCAAAAAGAAAAAGAGTACTTGTGGCACCTTATAGACTAACAAATTTATTTGAGCCTAAGCTTTCGTGAGCTACAGCTCACTGCATCTGATGAAGTGAGCTGTAGCTCATGAAAGCTTAGGCTCAAATAAATTTGTTAGTCTCTAAGGTGCCACAAGTACTCCTTTTCTTTTTGCAGAAAGGAGAATATGGCACATTGTAATTGGCACATGGTGGCATTTTCAGTTTTTGCTAGGAGAAAGTTTCATGGGAAAACTAGTTTCATTTTGTGAAGTTTCACAACATAATTTTCTGAGTGGCATTTTGATTGAAGAAAGGCAGAAAATCTTGCCAACATTTTTGCAAGTTTCAAATTGTGGCATCCAAAGATATTACCAAATATGGTTATAAATATAAAGAGACAGAAGAGAACAAATGTTTAATTTATTCTTTTGCTTTTTTCTTTAAGAAATTAAATAAACCTCCCAGAACCACATCCTAGGAATGCAAATTTTGTTTTCCTCTTATGTTATACTTGGTAAACAGCTAAAAATGTGATGGTTTGGTTTTCCTGGGACACTTAATATCATTCATCTGTAACTTCTTATGAGACTAATAAAGCACTGATCAGTAGATATTTTAAAGACATAGCTCAGTTGCAAAAATTAAAATAATAATTAGCATTACTTCCACAGTTGTCTTAATTTTTCTGAATTTTGGGTTTGACAAATTTTTAATCAAAAATTCAATTTTTGATGAAAAAACAATTCATATTTCCACCTATTTCATCAAAACTCCAACAAATGCTTCACTGATAACAAAAATATATAAAAAATGTGAAACTGACTTTTTCAAAATTCTGAAATCTTAAACAAACAAACAAACAAACAAAAACACTGTAACAATTTTGAAAAGTTTCCAGGAATTTTTTGAAATTAGTTTTACTACCCAATCTAGTTATTTCTCTTTTCCTCCATGATATTTTCCTGAAGATCTTATTTGGACCAGTATGTCAAGGCAACACATTTGAATTTACAAAGGTCCACAGCTACTGTAAAGTCCTTCAGCCTGATTCAGATCTCCTACCCGTGTAACTTGTATGCCAAATTCATTAGAGCTACTGCTGCTTTACATAGGTTAAAAACAAGTCCCTGCCCTCATTTAAAACAAAAACAAAAACGGTTAAGCATTTAATTAAATGATAAATCTTAAATAGCATATAATGCACCACAAACATAATAAAAGACAGTCCTTGCCAAGAGTTTGCAATCTAAAAGAGTGCATCTTTAACCTGTCCCTTCACTATGTATTTTTACAGTGCCTAGCACAATGAGGCCTCAATCTTGGTTGCGATCTAGAGGTGCTACTGTAATATAAATATATATTATACTAATTGAATGGTAATATTAAGACATAGCAACTGATGTCTTTTAAAATCAACAACAGGTTAAATGGCACTGAGTTTTGGACCTACTCTGTGTGATGCTGCAAGACTTACCACATTTACCAGCCTTGTAGCGGCCTCAGGTTAAAATTTGTGGATAAACTTTATCTTTTCCTTACATTACCTTAAGCAACTGAGAGGATGCAGGCGAGCAATGTGGTTAACTAAAACATCCTTTCAATTCATTCCCGTGAAACCAGAAAGAGTAGGGCTTCTTCCTAGGTCTGTAACTGCAGCTTTTCTCTCTGCAAAGCCTCAGTTCCTGCACAGAGCACATACATATTTCAAAGTTACCACTTAATACAATTATAGTTCATTTAGCCAGCAATTATAGTAACATAAAAAAAGAGTGGCAACCATGGTCACTGGGATTGAAAAAAATCAGTGACATACACGGTATTTTTTAATCCATCCCATGAAATGCCACCTCAGTGTAGTACACAGACTCAACAGAAATATGAAAAGTTTAAGAATGCTGATGCTTTTCAAATATATATTTGGGTCAGAATGAAATGCATTCAGTTACTTGAGCTATTCTTTTGTTAGGTCCATTTTCTACTGCATTTCACTAAACAAGAATGAATGTTGATAGTGCTGTTCCAGGAAGTATCTCAAAACTTGGATGGTCATATAAAGTTGAGTGGACCATCTTGAGTTTGCAAACTTTGCTAAAAAGGAACACAGGCTTTCAGTGACCTTCCCAAGATTTCACAAGCTTAAGTTCAGCAAACCATCAAACAAGGTTCTTAAGTTCATCTCAATTCAGCAAAATGCATAATAATATGCTTAATAGCAGACAGGTACTTAATTGTAGCCAACAGGACTTAATTGTAGCCATTATAGCCAACAGGACTTAAGCATGTGCTTAACTTTAGCCATATGTTTAAATGCATGGCTGAATAGGGATGAACTGCTGAAATACGGTATTGTGTGTCAGGAGGAAAGCCCTGAATATAACCCACATCTGCTGGTTTTAAGGCCTGTTGCCCAGTCACTTGGCCATATTGTGACAAACATACAGTGTGTCTATGGCTTAAATAACTGCTATATTTGCATTTCATTATGTGAACATACTTTAAAAAATTAACACTTTCATTTGAGGAAAAATACTATCTGGACCTACGGGCTTTATTCCACACTCTCCTAGGAAATGGGTAGCTAGTAATGAGAGATTTCTTTTGAACAACAAAGGAAATCTTTAAAACACTCTCATTACTGCGAAGAGTCACTTCAGCAAGAAGACTAATTATATTTTTCAGGTTGCCAAAATTTTGCCGCAGAGGAGACTCTTGGCCCCAGGTACGCTGGATTCGATGTGCATTACTGAATTTCCTTGTTGATCTCTTCATCTTTATAAGGTGCCATCTTTTTACTGTGTTACGTTACAGTACCTTCAAAAAGAAAAGGAGTACTTGTGGCACCTTAGAGACTAACAAATTTATTTGAACATAAACTTTCATGAGCTACAGCTCACTTCATCGGATGCATTCTGTGGAAAATACAGTGGGGAAATTTATATACACAGAGAACATGAAACAATGGGTGTTACTATACACACTGTAACGAAAGTGATTGGGTAAGGTGAGCTATTACCAGCAGGAGAGCAGGGGGGGAGGGACCTTTTGTAGTGATAATCAAGGTGGGCTATTTCCAGGAAATGATTATCACTACAAAAGGTTTCCCCCCCCCCCCCGCTTTTCTGCTGGTAATAGCTCACTTACCTGATCACTCTCCTTACAGTGCGTATGGTGACATCATGTCACGTGACAAGGATATAACTTTTTGTAACGTTTGCCCATGTCATGTGAGTGGGGCTTGGAAATAAAGACCAGTTTCTTAATCCGTTCATCAGACCCTTAAGAACGTGACTTTAGTTAACTTCACAAAAATGCAAACCCCATACAACTCCATATAAATCCTGCCAAACTAATGGCACTTCTTACACATACAGGGAGAGAGTTCCAACAAAATGCAGCTCCAGAGCTAAATGACAAAGTGCCAAATGTGCATTTAAGCTTGGGAATCTTAAAACCCTTATTAGGATTTGATCAAGGAATTGTGGCTATATTCCATTGATGCTAACTGTGGAAATAAATAAAGTGGTGATTTATTATGTATACTGCTGCAAAGAAATTTAGCCCTATGCATTTTTTCTTTTAACTCAACACAAAAGCTTACTCTGCCGCATTGTCCACATTACAGTGATGGGGACCAAATGGACACTGAACAATAGAGAAAATACAAAAATAATTAAAAATGGTATTCCTCTCTCTGAGGAAAAATCTGCAATGCAGAACATTCAGCAATACTGGCATCACCCAAGCCTGGGCACAGCCTCCACATTTGTGATAAGTCAGCCAAAACAACAGGCATCTTAGCTCCCAATAGGCCAGTTGAGTACTAGATGTGCCAACCTGGCCTATGGCCTCTTCTGTGTCAATCTGCAAAATTTTCATCGCTTGGAGACAGAAATGGTTCCAAACTAAAATCATAGATTTGAATTTTACAAATGTTCTCTCTTTGTGATGGAAGCATGACTCCAGTTCCAGACACCTGCACCTCTATAGGTGTTGCCATTCTGGATCTGGATAGTGGACCATCTAGTCCAGTATCCTGTCTGTGGGTATGTCTACACTGCAGTCATGAGGTGTGACTGAAGCTTGTATAGACATACCCAAGCTAGCTATAATCTAGCTCAGGTACTGGAATAGTGAAGCCAGTACCTTGGTTAATTACTCACACAGCTAACCCACCCTAAAGCATGCACTGCCTTGGCTTCACAGCTACTTATGTCCAAACAAGATCAATTAAAGCTGGCTCAGATAGGTCCCCACAAGCTGCAGTCACATTCTGTGATTGCAGAGTAGAGATACCCTGGGACAATGGTTAGGAGCAGGTGTTTCGGAGGAAGGTACAAAAAACCCTATACCATCTAGTGGGCAGTTATGAAGAAAGCTGCCCCTGGGGGAACTTTCATCCTAGCCCCTATCAGTTAGCGATTGCCTTGAAACTTGGGCATTTCTATCTTTTCTACAAATATTTTTTTTCTTTTCAGTGTAACTGTGGGTGTTATTATTATCTGCATAAATGTTTAATCCCTGTCTGAAGATGAACTATTACTGTACTATGTGGCACTTATTGGTGACTCTGGAAGCCCTTGACGTCTCCTCCAAGAAACAGGTTGCACCAGACTATTCTTACCTGTAATGCCTCAGAATCAAGTAATACTACCTGAATTATATAGTATCCTCTTTCAGTTGGGAATCTCTTGCATGTCTGAGTTAATAGTACTTTGTAAGAGGTCACTGGTGTTTTAACCTCCTCCAGCAGGGCTAACATTAATAACAGACAAGTCCTTACAGAACTTTCCTCATATGCAGCTAGTGGTAACATGGCTTTTCCAGGGCTCCGCATGCTACAGTGATAAGTGTCATCAGCCTTTCACCTCAAGGAGACCCGGCCATCCTGAAAGTAGACCCTTTTAGACAGGTCACTCCCTGGCACATTCTGTTTCCTCTGACATATGTGGATAAAAGGTTTTTCTGAGAGAGTGCACTGAAGATGCTAGTCAGTACCGGGAAGTGTAGGGGCATGGATCTGGGAAGGAAAAGCGGAAAACAGAGGAGCTATTTATAGACTAAATGACACCTCAATGGAGGAAGAATAAGAACAAGAGTATTAACATGTGCCTTATAAGAGTGTGGAATGCAGCAGCAAGGAAGGTAGACCTGGGGACTGGGTTGCACTAACAAGGGAAGACCTCAGGTTTGCAATACAGGAGCCATAATAATTTACACAGACGTTCTTTCCCATAGGGTCTGATTCTAATCTCATCTATTCCAGTTTACACCAGTGAAAGGGATACCCCAGGGAGATTCTCCTTTCATTTACTCCAGTGTGAATCCAGAGTAACTCCACCAATTTCAGTAATGACTCTGGATTTACAATGGCATGAGCAGAAGTTGTCCCGCAAATATGTATACGAGTGCAAGGTATTTTGTTGATATTTAGTATCACTACATCAAGAAAGGTAATGCTTTCTTTATGCAAGGCCCAGATTCAAGTACATTAGAAAGAGTATGTGCAGCGTGGTCACTTTTTAAAAAATAATGCAGTCAGAGTGGGCTTTTCCCAAGGGTCTATCTCTGCTCCCACTGACAAATGATAAAACTCCCACTTCAAGTATTAGGCAAAGGATTAGTTGGGTATGGACAGATTGTTTTATGAGGACAGCTTTTGATACATGAACCTGTACATGCTTTAAAAATGGTGATTGAATGGGGATTTGATCCTGGTTTATATGGGTTCATTGGAGGATATGGGGCAGGATGTGTACAAGCTACAAGATGAAGTAACAGGTGGTCATGAATTAAAGAAAAAAGATTTGCTTGAGTTTAGGTGGACCAAGGGCTTTCTTACTGGTATCAGCCGCATCATCAATATGTAGACTAGGCTGCTCATGGCGATAAACTGGAAAGGGGAAGACACAAAGCAGCTGGTGATCCCCTATCAGTACAAAACACATGTCCACAGGCTGTCTGGCCCAGGCAGACATTTATGGCCTGATCTAAAGCCATTGATGTCAATTGAAGTATTTTGAAGGCTTTGGGTTGGGCCCTTGAGTAGGCAGTGTATTGCTTATCATGTTACTTTTGGCTTGGGCAGGATATGATCACAGGTTCTGATTGACACTTGTAGCTATGTATATAATATATCCATAGTAGGTTGGTTTGGGGCAAAAACTCCTTGAACAGAAACATTCTCTTTGCTTTCAGATTTCAGGTTTCAGAGTAGCAGCCATGTTAGTCTGTATTCAAAAAGGAGTACTTGTGGCACCTTAGAGACTAACAAATTTATTTGAGCATAAGCTTTCGTGAGCTACAGCTCACTTCATCGGTGCCACAAGTTCTCATTCTCTTTGCAGTCTCTGAAGAGCAGCTCTGAAAGAGTTTCGTCCATGGCACTGAATCTGTAGTCACTTCCCAGTAGAATGGCTCCTAGTGCCACACACATTCCAACAGTTGGAGGGGATCCAGACTGAGATGCAAATGTGCATGGGAGCATGATATGGCACAACAGCTTTGGTTCTGACTTCTGACTGAAACCTCTTTGCCAGCCATCCCGGGAATCTGCTGTAAAGACTGTGATTTATTGTTGTGTTATCATGCCTGTCTGCCTCATTACGGCCCCTGAATTTTATCAGGCAGCTTGTCCTGTAGGGTCTGGTAAGCAATTACTATGGTCTGCAAAGAAGCCTAAAATGCATTGCCACACATTGCTGATAAACTCTGAAAGAGTCTGAGCACCTCCTTCAGAGTACTTTAAAAGAGATCCCAATAGTTCTTTTGGCTTTATTGGCTAGTTCTCGATATGAACTGGGCCTTATGAAGAGTCACTCATTACACAGAGCTAAACTCTTTACATATTAGATTACTATACATGAGCTCCCGTAAACTTTCCACTGTAGCTAGTTGGAGTCTGTCAACTGTCTACAATGGACTTTGGATAAGGCCCTCACTGTTTTCAGAACCCTGCGATCACTAACATGGTAAGAATATAAATATTCTTCAACTAGAAGAGACCAATGCCCTCTCTTGTCTTGTATCCTATTGCCCATAGCAATCAATGCTAAATGTTTTGGAAGTCACGAAATTTTGATAATGTACCTACTTGCACTGTGTTTTAGGTTCTGTCTGGAAAATTTTGGTCAAAAAATGGTGCTCTGAAAGGGTGAAATTCATGCCCCCATGCAGAGTGCTTATGCAAGGTTGTATATTAAGGTTTAAACAGTGGATAGTGCCTTGTATGGTGTTATGTTTCATGGCATAAACATGGAAGTTAGATAACTTCAAATACTCTGCCTGGAAGGTCACGACGTAGCATTACCGTTATTCTTAGAATCCAGAAAATAACATGTAGTAACCCCAAAAGAGAGAGAGAGACAAAGCTGGCAGCTTCCTAAAACAGAGAGATCACAGCTCACCCCACCTTATTTTAGGCAAGCTGGCTGCAGACTGACTGCTCCTAGGTGCAGCTCACATCCTTCCCCACAGAGCTCTCTAACCAAGCAGGCCTTAGGAAAAATCCCTGAAATGTAGTGACAGTTTACAATTTTAACACAGCTCTCAATACACCATATATGGGCCCTTGGCACAGGGGTGAGTTTCACACAAATGCATGTTGTGTGAAGCACTATATATAATTTTTCTTTTGGAGCTGACATGCCCTAACTGCACAGAAAGGGGATGTGGGGTGTGCTTTCGAAGGCAAAAATCATCAGCAAAATGCCCTCACTAACAAGTTTATAAATGTTTAGTGTCTCACTTTCCAGAAGTCCAACTCTCTGTGTTTCTGCTCTGTGCTCCAGCACCTTGCAGGACTAGCCTATAGCATTACTGCTGTGGGAGCTTGGCTGGTATCAGATCCTTCTGCTTGAAACTGAAACAGATTGGGAACCCTGTTCTCAGAGACAGCTGCTCCAAGGCTACAGAGCAGATTTCCTTCTCTTTTCCTCCTCTCCTTTTAAAAAAAATTTCCCTGTGAGGCAAGCCTCTTAAAAGTTTTTTTCCAGGTTATAAAAGACCTATTCCATAAAGGAATGGCTTAGTGCTACAGTGACATGATTTGTGGATTCTAGGCTCCAAGGCTGTAATTTATTCAGACAATTATCAGCAGCCCTGTATTCTTGACAAATTCTCCACTTGTGGTGTAGTAGTTGCACACAAGGTGCTTTTAAGAATTGTGCCTTTTGGATTAAAAGACTTTTTTTCTTCTCTCCACTTACTTGACAAGTTCTTCTCACAGTCAATGGAGATTAATACAAAGGGCTAGAGAGGTGATACACAATAATTCAGCTAGCCAGGAATATACTGTATGAAGAAAGCACGTGTAGTCCCTACAAGGATGTTCAATAGCAGAAAATGAATGCTTCACTCATTGCCTTTTGGTAGTGTTATTTCACCCTTCACTTCACATAAACCTCCAGAGTTACTGTAGGTGAATATTACTCACCATACTATTAATAAGTGGAAATGGTATTCATATGAAGGTGTCTTGTCTGAACTCTACTATATGTATTCTCTTTGTAGGATGTTTGGAATAGCAACCATCTTTCCATGGTATATGTGTAGAGGGCCTAACACAATGAGATCTTGATACCAAATGGGGCTGCTAGGAACCACTGTAGTATAAATTATTATTCTTTTCCTCCCAAAATCTAGAGCTAGGCCTGAGTTGCTAAATTCATGTACAAGCCTGGTTTCTGAACACCCCAAGGCTTCCAGAGGTTGAAGTAGATAGGAACGGGGGTTGAATCCAGGTTTTGGAGTCAGCCCATTATAGAGTTAGGTGTTCACAGCAAAATTCCAATCTGGTTTCAGATTCCAAGCTCATACAAAGTTCAGATCTAGAGGTATATTTTGGATTTGCCTCTGTCAAAAACAATAAGATATGCTTCAATTAAATTCCTCAAATAAAGATTTGGTTCATAGCATGAAAGAGTCCCAATCTCTAATTGGATCCTGTGGCAGAATGCAGCAGCCAGACTGTCCAATGTAGCAGCATGATAAAGTTTGGAGTTATTATGTTAAAAAATATAATACCAAGATTTCTTTCTCCCACACATCTCTTTCCATAACATGACCCCCAACAAGCCCAGATTCCTCCAGGTAGCCCTTCCTCCTCCAGCTGGAAGTCAGGGAGCTTTATAGAGTGCTTCCCTACCCAGAAGCCTTTGCAGGGAAGGGATGACCCACCTCTGGCTCTATAAGTGATTGACAGCTCATCCAGCCTATCAGCTCTCTTTCTCCCCTCCTCCCCCAACTTCTGGCTTTGTAAGTGCTTCACCCCATCACAGGGCGTCCAGGTGCTATAATAACAATATGATTAAGCAGCTGGCCCTCTTCTCAAGTGTGTCCCAGAGCCGCCGTCTCTCTGTAATGGCAGAGTGAGGACAAAGCTGATCATGTCACCTGTTTATATTACTGATGAACTCAAACAATTTCTGTGAACTAGAGGGACAAATACTAAGCTGACAAATAGGGCTGTTTGCTGGCACAGGTACGGGAAATCCGAATCCTCCCTCTCCAGGCTGAGAGTGGCTTTGTAGAGGCAGTGCAGTAGTTGGAGTACATTCTGTGGCCCTTGGCATACTCCCCACTAATAGGATTATCACCTCTGAGACATCTGAGACTGTGAAATCTTGGAGGATCCTGAGCCCCTAAAACTGGACAGCTGGCAGTGTGCATGGAGCACCTTTACAGATTTCCGTAGAGAGTTATCTCAAAAAAAGGACAATGCTGGGAAAACTTGGATAGGTGGCAATCCTACCCGCTAAGGATGGAAGTCTGAGGAATCTGCACAGCTCAACCCCTGCCCTGTCCATGGCCTGCCCCCTTCTTGGCATTCTCAAATCCTTACCCCTAACATCTCAACAGTTCTTCTGCCAGGGGATCCTCTGCAGCCATGGAGGCAGGGCCAGGAAACAGCATTATTGATTTACATGACCAGTCACACATCACATAAACAGCAGATATTCCAAGTGAACAATTTGCAAGGCTGAAATGTGTTGACACAAACTCTTGGGTGAATAGCAAGCAAATAATATGGTAATAGAATTCAGGATCAGTTCACTAACAGTTTGTGAGCAGATAAAAGGGTGACATTCATCATACAACATATTCATAATAAATTATTCAGCCAGATGTTGGAGCTCGGATGCTACAGTAATGTGAAACTAAGAAGTACCTGAGAGTGAGAGATACACTGAAGTTGCCACAAAACTGCTAATCTTGGTCTGAGGTTGCTCTTGTTTTGTTGGTCCTTTTCCATTGATTTCATTTAGATGAGGACTGGCCCCTGTGTGGACTGAAATTTTAAAAATAATCCACTTAATTAGGCAAAGAAGGTGTCTGTGAAGTTGAATTAACTTACACAAATCTATGTTAATTAAAAAACAAATACATTTTCCATGCACAAAACTTAGATGGCTATGGAAATATATTGACACCCTGTTTATCTCTCTCTTTCTCTAACCCTTTTTTTAAAGCTTTCTGGTTAATAAGAACAAACTCAAGAGGAAAAAATACAATAGAAAAATGACCTTATTAACAGATCTGCTAACTGAAGACATTTTAGGAACTGAACCAAAACACATTTCACAAAATATCTGCACCAAGTTAAATGAATACCTCGAAAATAAGGGATGTGTTAAAAGAAAAGCACTTTGGTGCAAGAGGATTTGTTAGGTTTCCACTGCATTAATACTTCATTGCAGGGTCTGTTTTCCCTGGGCCAGCTCCTCAGCTGGTGTAAATCGATGTAGCTACCTTGATTTCAATAGAGTTATGCTGATTTATACCAGCTGAGGATGCAACTCCCATGTGTGTAACACAGATGTTAATGGGAGTTGCAAGAGGGGAAAACAGGCCATTTTCATTGCACACAATTAGTTCATCAGGTCACCCAAATATGGGAGTTTGACAAATTTGCCATTCAGCTAAGGTCATATCTCTTCAGGGTCCTTTTTCTCAGACAAGCCTGGTTTATCTAATTTTTTTTCTTCTTTAGGGCTTCCCTGTGTTTTGGGATCATTTTCCTAAACATATATGTATTTATATATATATATTTAATGAGATTTTCTTGATTTTTGGCTGGGATTCAGACCTCTTTTACTGCTAATGTTTTCTCTGAGTAACAGAATCAGTATCTGCAACAGCAGTGGCACTTTGTATTTGGAAATGGATTCTGGAAATATCAAGCTTTGCTGGGACATTTCTTAATCAAATGGATTTTGTTTGGAAGCCGTAGAGAGAGATGGAGCAACCAGAAAAAAAAAATAGAAGAGAAAGAATGGGAATTCTCCATTCACTGTCAATTTAATAAGGCAGAGAAATTGTAAAGTAGGCTCCAGATTGCCCCCTCACACAGGAAAACCACTGGAGAAGGTCAATGCGGGGAAAAAAACACCTTTAAGTTCTACTCAGGTTATTTTCTCCTTGATGTGTCTTTCCCCTCCAAAGCAAGGAGGTTGGCCCCCAGACTCTGTGGATCTCAGGGGATCAGCTAGGCAGTGTTATTAACGCTGAGGTTCTGCACTTCTCATGCTTCCTGGCTCCCTGCTGCTTTCCCCTCATTTCTCCTACCATCTGCTCCTCCGGGAACTTCCCTTGTTCCACAGCATGGAGTGACTCTGCTTAGGAATTATTGCACTATCAGACTGATTAAACCCCTGTGCCACTATTCCAAACAGGAAGGGTATTAACTTCAGTGTTCTGGTCACCTCAGTTTGGGCAGTTAAGAATTGTCTAACCTAATTTTCCCTCTATCTACACCATTTTGTATTATTGTGGTGTGCTGTTTAATACTTGCTATGATCCATCCCAGAGGAGGCTGCATTTTCCTGGTCCCTTATGTTTTCATTAGCCCCCTGTATGTGTGAACTTCCAGGACAAAAGGTACCATATAAAGAGGATAATCTTTATTATTATGATTACCTTGTATGAAACTAATGTAAATCATGGAGTGTATTTAGCCATATTTAGGTGAGTAATTCTTAATAAGATTTCACTTTACAGTCATACTGAACTGTTTATGGCACAGCATATCATACAAACAGAGGGACCCTCCAGGATCTATGTATCTGTAAGCAGCGAAAGAAGGGCTTACTCAAATAATATATTAGGCACATTTGATTAAAATTGAGTACATTCCATGGTCCTACACGTAACCTCAGATTGGAACAAAGTCAATGGAATCATTGAAGGGGATCAATTTTTTTTTTTGCCCAATATGAACGCATAGGTACTATTAACGATAATGGGAGTTACAAGTATTCATCAAAGGAAGAAATGACCCATAAAAGCAGTTAGCTCTATCCTGCGGCACAAGTCAACCTCCTTTCTATATATAAAATGATGGGGTTAGGAAGGAATGTTCATCAGCCAGTCCACTGATCTGATTGGCTGCACATCGCTAAGTACTTTATAATATGTAGTTATAAATAAATATGTTTTTAATAATCAATTGGTATTTAAATAACATACAATAACTGTATTATTAAATCCAGCTCTTTAGAATGAATAAGCAGTTAAACGTTAAAGACGTGGGTACCAAATGGCCACAAGAATCCAGTCTATTTTCATTTTTATGTACAAGCCATAAATATCACTATGGAATTGCTTGGTTAGCCAAAAGCCTCGTGGAATCCAGCAGAAGACCCTGTTTTCTGATGTCCCTTTAAGCGCTCATATATTTTAATGCTAACATGTCTTTTTAAACAATAATCACACATTGTTTCCCTTGGCCTCTGCTCACATTTCAAAGCGGATGGCCTAGAGCTCCAGATTTGAAGCAAGTAATCTGTCCTCAAACCATAGCCCAAAAAGCAAGGAGCAACTAATAGCAGGTTTGAAATTATGGTCTCAGTCATCTGGAGCTACAGTGTTTCCAGAAGTTAAACTCATGCATTGCCTGAAGGAAAATAAAATCAAAAATTAAAAAAACAGCACCTACTCCCTTCCAAAAAAATTTGCCTTTATCTTGCATACATGCACACACACAAAGACCTCACATATGTACATATGCACATAGAGAGACTTCAAACATGTGCACACATCTCTGTCCCTTGATTTTACTTTTCTTTTAAGGAGAACAATATGTGTTGACTGGCCTAGAGTGCTGGTCCTCCACCAAGTGCTGAATATAGTTGAACAGCTAGGAATAGCAACCATAATGCAATTAAATTTAATATTCTTGGAGGGAGGAAAATGTCAAAAAAAAAATAAAAACCCACCACCATAGCATTTAGCTTCAAAAAGGGGAACTGCACAAAAATGAGAAAGCTAGTTAAATGGAAATTAAAAGAAACAGCCACAAGAGTGAAGTGCCTGCAAGCTGCATGAAAACTTTTAAAAACAGCATAATAGAGGCTCAGACTAAATATATACCCCCAAGTAATAATTTAAAAAAAACAGTAAGAGGGCCAAAAAAAAATGTCGCCATAGTTAAAGAATAGAGTAAAAAATTGGAAGTCAAATCCTACTGAAGAAAATAAGGAACATAAACTCTGGTAAGTCAAATATAAAAGTATAATTAGGCAGGCCAAAAAATAATTTGAAGAACAAGTAGCAAAAGACACAAAAACTCACAGCACTTTTTTTAAAGTACATCAGAAGCAGGAAGCCTGTCAAACAATCAATGGGGCCACTGGACAATCAAGGTGCTAAAGCAGCACTCAAAGAAGATAAGGCCATTGCAGAGAAGCTAAAGTAATTCTTTGAATCAGTCTTCAGTACAAAGAATGTGAAGGAGATTCCCACACGAGACATTCTTTTTAGGTGATGGACCGGAGGAACTGTCCCGGACTGAAGTATCAACAGAGGAGGTTTTGGAACAAATTAATAAATTCAAAATAATAAGTCACCAGGACCAGATGGCATTCACCCAAGAGTTCTGAAGGAACACAGGTATGAAACTACAAATCTGCTAACTGTGATATGTAACCGATCACTAAAATCAGTTTCTGTATGAGATGACTGAAGGATAGCTAATGCAATGCCGATTTCTGAAAAGGCTTCAGAGGTGATTCTGGCACCTACAGGCTGTTAAGCCTAACTTCAGTACCCAGCAAATTGGTTGAAAATATAGTAAAGGACAGAATTATTAGACACATAAATGAAAATAATATGCAGGGGAAGAGTCAACACAGCTTTTGTAAAGAGAAGTCATGCCTCACCAATCTATTATAATTCCTTGGGGTGGGGGTCAGTAAACGTGGACAAGTGTGACCCAGTGAATGTAGTATACTTGGACTTTCATAAAGCCTTTGACAAGGTTCCTCACTAAAGACTCTTAATCAAATAATCAGTCATGGGGATATGAGGGAAGGTCCTCTCAAGGATCACTAGCAGGGTAAAAGATAGGAAATAAATGTTAGGCATAAATAGTCAGTTTTCATGGTAGAGAGAGATAAATACTAAGGTCCTCCAAGGATCTGTACTGGGACCAGTGCTGTTCAACATATTTATAAATTATCTGGAAAAAGGCATAAACAGTGAGGTAGCAAAATTTGCGCATGATACAAAATTACTCAAGACAGTTAAGTCCAAAGCTGACTGCAAAGAGTTACAAAGGAATCTCACAAAACTGGGCAACTGGACAGCAAAGTGGCAGATGAAATTCAATGTTGATAAGTGCAAATTAATGCACATTGGAAAACATAATCCCAACTATATATACAAATGATGGGATCTAAATTATCTGTTACCACTCAAAAAAGAGATCTTGGAGTTGTTTGGATAGTTCTCTGAAAACATCCACTCATTTTGCAGTAGCAAGCAAAAAAGCTAAGATAATGTTAGAAACTATTAGGAAAGGGATAGATAACAAGACAGAAAATATCATTATGCCATTATATAAATCTATGGTACACCCAATGCTGCCAATAGGTCTGGTCACCCCTTTCTAAAAAGATATGTCAGAATTGGAAAAAGTGCAGAGAAGGATAAAAAAATGATGAGGGGTATGGAACAGCTTCCGTATGAATACAGATTAGAAGACTTGGACTGTGAAATTTAGAAAAGAGATGACTAAGGGGGGATATGATAGAGGTCTATATGATCATGAATGGTGCTGAGAAAGTGAATAAGGAAGTGTTATTTACCCCTTCACATATCCCATGAATCAGGGGTCACCTATTAAATTAATAGGCAGTAGGTTTAAAACAGACATAAGGAAGTACTTCTTCACATAATACACAATCAACCTGTGGAACTCATTAGCAGAGTATGTAATGAAGGCCAAAAGTATAAATGGAATAAAAAAGAATCATGGAAGATAGGTCCATCAGTGGCTATCAGCTAAGATGGTCAGGGATGCAACCCCATGCTCTGGATGTTCCTAAGCCTCTGACTACCAGAAGTGGGGGCTGGACAACGGGGGATGGATCACTTGATAATAGCCCTATTCTGTTTGTTCCCTCTGAAGCATCTGACATGGGCCACAGCTGGAAGACAGGATATTGGACTAGATGGCCTATTGTCTAACCCAGTATAGCCATTCTTATGTTCTTACATTCTTATCAGAAGGAGGAATTGCTTTTTTTTTTTTTGGTGGAAAGACAGCACATGTTGCTATTGGTTTTAAGTGCTGTGAATTTGTATGCCCAGATTTCCCATTGCTGGTGCGAATTAAATTTTTTGCACCAGTGAGCAGTACTGGACTCATGGGAAAATCATATGAAAGAGACAGTAAATGATGGATCAAGTGTGGTCTTCGCGAGGTTTCTTTTTGGGGAAAGGTAGTTTTAATCTCGGCTTTGAGCTTTGCAGGCTCATTACCAGCAGACATTACAGCAGCAATGCATTAAATCACTGCATGCTTCAACCATCCTGACCATGTCCCCACTCCAGGTGCTGCTACCCACCCTCAACCACCCATTACGCTGCATCAGGTTACATTTAGGTTTTTTCTAGTACTCTGAACAAACTGGGACTAGCAATGGCACAGCAGGTCCCCATGTAAGAATGGCTGATGTCTTCCATTCAGTGAAATTCCTGCACATGTGTTGGAATTCACTCATCAGCTCAGGAGCCGTGGAATGCATTGACACTGTGATGGTCTTCTGCAGAGTTATGGGAGCAGAGGTATATGGGGAGAAGGGGGGATGCAGAGATGGACTGGGAGAGAAATGTGGGTGTAGCTACTGGGTCTGTGACAAATGGATCCACTGGTCACAACCTTCTATGTTGGAGATGCGGAAGGGTCAGTAGAGTTGTCCTCAACGGTGCTCATGGGGCAGAGGGGACATTATATCACTCCTAACCCTCGCTTAGTTTCCTTGTTGATTCTGGCTTTGGGAAGAGTTGGGGTAAGGTGGGATGTCTCGGGGCAGAGCCATCCCTAGGTTCTGCGGGACCCAGTGACAAGTAAGGGATGTCATGCCTGGAGCAGACTTTTGAAATCTCTGTAGTGGTGACATGCTAAATCATTCAACCTTCCACCATCCTGGTTTCAGAGTAGCAGCCGTGTTAGTCTGTATTCGCAAAAAAGAAAAGGAGTACTTGTGGCACCTTAGAGACTAACAAATTTATTTGAGCATAAGCTTTCGTGAGCTACAGCTCACTTCATCTGATGCATTCGGTGGAAAATACAATGGGGAGATTTATATACACAAATAGAGAACATGAAACAATGGGTTTTATCATACACACTGTAAGGAGAGTGATTACTTAAGATGAGCTATTACCAGCAGGAAGGAGGGGGGAAGGAGGAAAACCTTTTGTGGTGATAATCAAGGTTAGCCATTTCCAGCAGTTAACAAGAACGTCTGAGGAACAGTGGGGGGTGGGGTGGAGGGAGAAATAACATGGGGAAATAGCTTTACTTTATGTAATGACCCATCCACTCCCGGTCTCTATTCAAGCCTAAGTTAATTGTATCCAGTTTGCAAATTAATTCCAATTCAGCAGTCTCTCGCTGGAGTCTGTTTGTCCATCCTGGAGTCCATCCTGGTTGTGCCCCTTCCCCAGCTGGCACTGCCCACTCTCAGCTGGTGAGAGTTATACAGTCTGGATCAGGATATTTGCCATTGTGAGCCCAGAGTGGACTGGGCTTCTATGCTTGTATTTCAAGGTATGTGTCGTGGATTTGAACGATTACAGCTGATGGGAGAGGCTATACATTTTGCTGGGCTGTTGCGGGGTTTGATAGGACAGAGACCCACGCAATGTGGGGCCGTATGCAGCCACCCATTGGCACATGCCTAGGGCCAGCTCTGCTGCAGGGTTAATTTGTGACCACCAGCTGGCTGCTCCTTTCCTCCCCTCTCAAGCAGCATAGCGATACCTTTTCCTTTCTAAACCCTATACATACAACTGAGATTTACTCCTCAGTGCAGAGGCTTCTGCAATTTACTGTAGCTCCCTTCGTGCAGTAAATATGAACATCAGGGCAATCCAGCACCAATTCGTGCAGTACGGCAATCCGACTTGGCCCCCCTTGATGCCTCCAGGACCAAAGGGAACCCAAGATCACAAGATTTTGAAACCATCCAGAGCCCTGAGTGACAAAGTTCCTAACCTCCCAGAGAATGAGAGCAAGTCAGAGATAGTTTACCAACATGCTTGCTTCAGTAACTTCTCCCATCATACTCTTTTCCCAGTTATTATTATTTTTCTCCCTCCCTTCCTTATTTTATTTTAGGCGTCTCCGAGAGTTCAACTGTCGCCCAAGGCTTCAAACTAATTTTCTCTTCAGAAATGATTGCGGAGAGCCGCATGCATAATAAATCCCGTTATTGCTCTTGTTATTAAAATAGGTTGTTAGGAAGTGGACTTGGAGGTCTTTTCCCATCTGATGACAGCAGTTCTTCTTAGCTAGGCACTTATAGCTTATTGACTGAGGCTACCAGGTTAAAGAGAAAAAAAAAGAAAATCAAGAAAAGAAGGAGCTGTGACTGCTGTTTAATAGTGAGGAAAAGTTGGGATGATTCGAGGCAGTTCTTTTTATCACGTCCATGGGCCATGTTTCAAAAGACAGCTTATTTCCAGGGTCTCTAAGACTGTACCAGGAACCACTGCAGGAATGTGTGCAATCCTTTCTTTAAAATTATTTTTATTTATTGTTCATATATCAGTAGGTGCTAGAGGCCCCCTCTGAGATCAGAGACCCATTATACTAGATGGTGTACAAACACAGATTAAGATACAGATCCTTCACTGAAGAGTTTTATTCCCGTTTTACAGCGAGGGAACTGAGACAGAGACACAAAGTGATTTTTGCATAGAGGCACACAGGATGTGTATGGCAGAACTGATAACTGAACCCTGCTCCCCCTGAATGCTAATCCAGTGCCTTCCCCAGAAGCCCATCTTTCCTTTCCTTGCTTAAATGAAACACATGTTCTCCATGCACCAAGCTGAAAACTCTGGTGAGCTAAAAGTGAAAACCCTTTTACAGTGAAGCACAGTGAAAGGAACAAATCAGCTGGAATAATAAACTCCTAAAGCAATGCAAGGTTTTAAAGCAATAAAAAATAGATTTGATAAAGGGAAGCATACTTTCCATCTACTAAATGGAGACATTATCTGGTTACCTGCACACTAAAATGTGTGTTCATAAATCACCATTTCCCTGTGAAATGAATATCTGATCTAGGGAGACGCTTGTTAAGGGGAACAAATGTGGGACATTTAGCAAGTTTCTTGTGAATGTACAGGATGCTGTGAAGTACAATATATTCCTACTTGGCTAAGCCATGCATGCTGTACCCATACAGAGCCCAGTATTAGATGTTCAATGCTTTTATGCAGAAAACTCCCATGGTGGGAATGGTCTGTATAAATGCAATCGCATGCCAGTTGCAAGTTGAGTTTTCAAACCAGGTAACCATACCTGGAAACCATGGATGACAATTCTCTAAGCAGTCACTTCAACATGTGTTATTGGCAGTAGCTTATCTTATGATAGTAACTAAGGGAAGTTAGGTGCTTAACTCCCATTGATTGATGTCTTTTTGTGCGTTTCAGCATCTCCCCTTTAATATATACATACCGCTGCTATATGTCTGAGGATCTGCAGTAAAATTACCACTATCAGCACAACTATTTGCCTTGAAAACATGAGTTATTTAATGGGTTACTGCCCCATAACGGAATGTGTTCTGCACACTATTCACTATAGCTTCGCAGTAAGTCTATGGAAATTGTGTGATAACTGATGGCAATCATGGACAGGGTATTTTACTAAGTACGGTACTATTCCCACACTCACACTGGAGTCAGGGTGGGTTTTGCCACTGTCTTCATGAACATGAGATTTTAGCCTCTTGTATGTAAGAATAATTTCAATCATTACCGTCAGGTAAAATGTGGCTACCATATAACAGTGTACAACAATACAACCTAATTTAGGACAGGAAGCAGAGAAGTATACTGCATTCAGTTGTAACTGCAGGAGAAGTTTAGGTACAGAAAATATATTTATCTCAATGCCCTGGCTGAATTCCAACTCCATCTGCGCTTGGGATAGATGTTTTTAATAAATCAGGACAAATAAACTGACTATTTAAATAACATTCTTAAAGAAAGTGACAGGGGATGTTTAATGGGCACATGAACATGGAGAGAACTTGGTTTAGATCTTATCTGATTAGACTGAACCTTTACCTTCACAAGCCCAGATCCTCATACATATGTAGGTGCCTAATTCACATTGAAATCAATGGGAGTCAGGCTCTTAAATATCTTTGAAGATCTGGGCCACAGTGCCTACCTCCAACATCATACTGAGTGATTGGTGTAGTATTTACTAGGATTAGAAGCTCAATCTGCTGAATTCCTAACACCCATATATCTAGGTGAGAGGGGCTCAAATGAACCTCTTAGAGTTGAACCCAAACTTTTTTTTTCTTTTGCAGGCATGTTTGGGTTCCAAATTTTGCATCTTTTGCCTCATACTTTCTAAGGTAAGATCCAAGAATCCAGTATAACATTTATCTCCCCTTAGGAGCAAAACAGGGGTCTAAACAGGTTGGAAGTCCCAATTTATAAATTTGGCCAATTAATTTAGGGTGCCCATTTGGGTGCTTAAATTGGCATAGACAGTAGATGTCATTTGGACACATAAGCAGCACTCCAAGGCCCAAATAGAGCACTGTGTGTCCTGATTGAGCCACCCAAAGTTAGAAAATTCAGCACAATCTCTGTACATGGGTTCCCTTCATAGATGAATTTTGAAGAATATAATTCATGTGCTAGGAATGTAAAAGTAGTTACAGAAATGGAAGCTGACTGAATCATTGTCAGGTATTCATAGACAATTGGCACCTCCTGAATATTGAATTGTCCTAAGTACTGGCTTTGTACTAAATGCAGAAAATCAGTAATTCTCATGGAAACATTTTACCAACATCTGAAAGGTGGCACACATGAAATAAGAAATTCCATTTATCTAGTACTGCTTGAAACAACAATACCTCCATTTGGTGATTATGTCTGGTAGCCTCCTGGAATGGAATGATTCTGCACAGTTCCATTTGCACATTTGAGAAAAGAGTGAATGAAGAATGCCCTGTATATTCATTACAGCTGAGTTCTGTTTGTTCTCCCACCCATCACTGTTATATCTGAGAGCCTAATTTGCTGGAAAACATGTTCTTGGAGAGATGAGGAGTGTTCCACAAAACAAATTTATGGGTCTACTGTGATCTTTCCTTTGGAGATTCTTTGAGTAATGATGATACTTAGCTCTTGTCATCTCAAAGCACTTTGCAAAGGAGGTAAGTGTAATCACCATTATACAAACTGAGGAACAGGCAAGTGAACCAAACTGCTCAAGATCAGATGGCCAAGACAGAGCTGGGACTAGAATAGAGGTCTTCTGATACAGAATCCCAGGCTCTATTCACTGGATCACAGAGCCTTCCGTACTAAGTTAGCTTACCGGCTCTCTTCCGTTAACGTCTGAAGTTCTCCTTTTTGGGGATCCTCCCAGGTTCCAGGCTCTTGAAACTTCACTACAGCAGATATCAGAGTTTGGGAGAATAAAGGCCTAAGGGAATAAATAAACTAGAAAATGTATCATCATTACAAACATAAAAAGCCACAAATCTGTCACACTGCAGAAACTCACACTTCATTGTTACTGTGATTTATTGGGGAGCTAATTTTAAACAAGTTTTCTTTTCCAAAACCACAACACACAAACAAACTGAACAAACAAGCCAGAGGACAGAAGCTAGTTACTACTGGACCATTTAAGCAATAATCTCATTTGCTTTGTAGTATAAAAATGCAGTAAAGGGCTGTTTACTGAGTGAATAAACACTGAATGAATCACAAAAAGCTCTTTATTGCGATTATACTCCAAGGCAGTGGAGATTATTGTTATTACACAGCAAGACACAATGTGAAAATTTAACTCAATGCCCCAGATTTTCAGACAGTTTTGGTGCACAATCGCAGTTGCAATCCACATTGTGTCTTTAATTTTAGCACACTACTCTGACAATTGTGCATGCATATTAGGTGTCTGGGTGCAAATGCACTTAATTAGCTATTTATAACCAATCTGTGCCTGCATGGTAGATAGACACATGTTTTGCACAAGCAATTGCATGCTTAACTGGTCTGATAATCTAGCATAATGGGATTAATTACCCTGATGCATGTAGTGCTGCAGAAGAGCAAAGCAGATACCTTTGGAAACATTCAAAGGCACATAGAAAGGCAAACAATATCAAGTTTTTCACTAGAAAAATTGAATGGAAAAGTGGTTTTTTAGGGAAAAAATCCTTTTCATGTGTTTTTAGCATGCTATTCTCCTAGCAGGGAGGCGAGACAAGTGCTTCTCAGTAAATATCTGTCCTGTCCAAAAATTGTTACTCTGCTGAAAAGGTGCTAGGGAAAAGGTTAACCTGCATGGTTCATCACTCCCTTGACTATGCTCCCCAAACCAGAGAGTGCAATCCAGAACAGGTGCAGGCCTCTCTGTGATGTACCTTTTTGCCCAGTGACTAGGCCAAAATTCAGCCCATTGGACCAGCAGTCAGTCAGTGTGCATGAATAGAGACGTGCAGTAGTCACCACTGCTCTCATGCTCTGCTCTATGTTTCCTCTGTGCATACATCCTGCTGCAAATGTGTGCCAGACCAGGGGCTTGTCTAGATAAACAGTGTGTGGCGAGCTGGGGTGTAGATTTACAGTGCAGCTGTGTGCTGCTGCTGCTGCGCACTAACTGTCCGTGTGGACCCTACTACTGCACACTAAAAGTCCTCTTGTGTGCTTTGATCTACTCCCATTTCAAAGCGGAGTAGATCAAACTGCATTAGGGAACTTGTAGTGCATGGTAATATGGTCCACACAGACAGCGGTAGCTTTACACGCCGCCTTGCTGGGCACTACTGTATCTGTTTTTCTAGACAAGCCTCTGGTATTCAGGTTACAGCACTGAGTAACCTCAACACTAGCTGTGCACGAGGGTGTTAGCTGGTCACCTGAAGTGGCTCCACCTGCACCTTGTTCAGTAGTGACTCCTCTTTCACTGTATGTCACTAGAACCTAGGTGTATGCTACAATGGATGCTATCTCCTTTCAACAGCTGCCTGCACCCTGCTGCCCCCCTTCCCCATTGCAGTCATAGAATCATAGAAATGTAGGGCTGGAAGGGACCTTGAGTAGTCATCAAATCCAGCCCTGTGTGCTGTGGCAGGACCAAGTAAACCTAAATCATCCCTGACAGGAGTGTGTTTGCAGAAAAATTGTCTCTCCTGTTTTACATATGACACACTTAATACATCCCAGAATGATATTTGTATTTTTTGCAGTTGCATTACACTGTTGACTTGTATTCAATTTGCAATCCACTATAACCCCAGATCCTTTTTAGCAGTACTACCACCTAGCCAGTGATTCCTTCTTTTATAGTTGTGCACTTTCATTTTTCCTTCCTAAGTGAAGTACTTTGCACTAGTCTTTACTGAGTTTCATCTTGTTTTCAGACCAAATCTCCAATTTCTCAAGGTCATTCTGAATTTGAATCCTGTCCTCTAAAGTGCTTGCAATCCCTCCCAGGTTGTTGTCATCTGCAAATTTTATAAGATGTTCTCCACTTTATTACCCAAGTCATTAAGTATTGAAATAGTACCAGACTCAGGACTGAACTCTGCAGTACCCCACTAGATGCGTCCTCCAAGTCTGACAGTGAAACGTTGATAACTATTCTTTGAGTATGGTCTTTCAACCAGTTGTGCACCCACCTTCTAGTAATTTTATCTAGTCCACATTTCCGTAGATTGCTTATGAGAATGTCAAGTGGGAATGTGTCAAAAGCCTTACTAAAATCAAGATATAGCACAACTACTGCTTCTCTCATATTCACTAGGTGAGTTACCCTGTCAAAAAAAGGAAATTAGGTTGGTTGGGCATGATTTGTTCTTGACAAATCTTTGCTGTCTATTCCTTATAACCCTATTATGCTCCACTTGCTTACAAACTGATAGTTTAATAATTAGTTCAAGTATCATTCCCGATATTGATGATAGGCTGACTGGTCTATAATTCCCCAGGTCCTCTTTGTTAACCTTTTTAGAAAGAGGTACTATGTTTGCCCTTCTCTGGTCTTCTGGGACCCTACCCGTCCTCCAGGAGCTCTCAGATATAATTGCTAACAGTTCCAAGATTGCTTCAGCTAGTTCTTTAAGTACTCTAGGATGTATTTAATCAGGCCCTGCTGTCTTAAATACATCTAATATCTAAATATTCTTTAACCTCTTTTTCCTATTTTGACTTACATCCCTTTCTCCTTGTTAATATGAATTGTATTGAGTATCTGGTCACCATTAACTTTGTTAGTGAAGACTAAAGCAAAATAGGCATTAAACATCCCAGCTTCTTGAAGTCATCAGTTATTAGTTGTCCTTCCCTGCTAAACAGAAGACCTACACTTTCCTTCATCTTTCTCTTTCTCTGAATGTATTTAAAGAATCTCTTCTCATTGCCTTTTACATCCCTTGCTAGGTATAACTCATTTGTGCTTTAGCCTTTCTAATATTTTCCCATACATGCTTATGCTATTCTATTGAACTCCTCCTCCTTAGCAATTTGTCCATGTTTCCACTTTTAGTAGGATTCCTTTTTGATTTTTCAGATTATTAAAGAGCCATATTGCCCTCTTACTATTCTTCCTCTCTTTCCTTCTCATCAGGTTAGTTTGCCGTTGTGCCTTTAATACTGTCTCCTTGAGAAACTGCCAGCTCTCTTGAATGACTTTTTCCCTTAGATTTTCTTCTCTTGGGACCCTACCTACCAGTTTTCTGTGTTTGTCAGTCTACTCTTTTGAAGTCCATTTTCCTTATTACACTACTCACTCCTTTTCCTTAGATTCATGAAATCTATCATTTTGTGATTACTTTCAACCTAATTGCCTTCTACCTCCAGATTTTCTACCAATTCCTCCCTGTTGGTCAGAATCAAGTCTAAAATGGCTGTCTACTTGCTTACTTCCATGGGCAGCCAGTGACCTGGTGATTGTGGGAGGCTAGTCCCCGGCCCTTCCCCTTGTGCCCAAAGCCCCACCTTTCTCCTTCTGCCCCTCCCTTCCCCTCTCCTTCTGGTCCCCTCCCCTGCAGGAGCCCAGAGCACTCCCACCGCGGCCCCCGTCCCCAGCACCGGGTGGATGGGGGGGTGAGGCCCCAGCCCTGGTACACCCCCAGCAGAGTGGCCGCAGTGTCTCCAGCTCCCATGCACCAGACGGATCAGCCCCAGAATGCCAGGTGGCACGGCTGCAGCGCACCAAATCCCAGTGCGCTGAGCAGCACGGCCCCAGCACCAGCCACCCTGACTCCCTGTGGGAGGCAGGCCAGCCAGCCCCAGCCAGCCTGAGCCAGCCAGAACAGAGTGCTGGGAACTGCAGGAGGGGGCCTGGCCTGGGGGGTGGAGTGTGGGCGGGGCCACGCTAGGCTGTTTGGGGATGCACAGCCTACCCCTGCCTATGATACCCACCGTCCATGGTTACTTCCTCTGCTTTCTGGAACAAAAAGTTTTCCCCAATACATTCCAAGAACTTACTGGAAATTGTGGGATTTTGTATTACTTTTCCAACAGATCTCTGGGTAGTTAAAGTCCCCCATTACTACCATGTCTTGTGTTTTAGATATTTTTGTTATTTGTTCTAGAAGTGCCTCATCCACATCCTCTTCCTGTTTGGTGGTATGTGGTTGATCCCGACCATGATGTCATCCCTATTTTTTTCCCTTTTATCTTTAACCAGAGACTCTGAACTGGTCTGCCTCTCATCTCCTTCTGGACCTCAGGACAAGGGTATATATTCTTGCTGTGCAATGCAAGACCTCCTTCCTTTTTACCCTGCCTGTCCTTCCTGACTACGCTATACCTTTCTATACAAATGTTCCAGTCATATGACGTATTCTACCAAGTCTGTGATGCCAATTCAGGAAAATGGGACATGATCCAAAGTCTATTAAGTGGACTTTGGATCAGGCTCTTGGCAGGGAGATAGCTAGTAAAGGGGAGACCCTTCCCCATTGTCTTGTCCTCTGGACACAGCTGCCATTTTAGCAAACACATCAGGGACTGAACTGGGGTCTTTCAGAGCTAAAAGCATGAGCTGCTACATCTTGAGGTAAAGCTTTCTAGCTAGGACTGGGACAAAGTCATATACTCTGCGAATCGGGCACAGAGGGGAACCACCAGTGGGTCACAGTAGCTCATATCATCATGGTCAGAGGGCTGTCAGATAACTGCTGCAAATGAGCTGATTTACAGCAGCACTTTCCATCCTTATGTGGTCAGAGAACTACTGAGAACCACTTTCAATGCAGCCTAACAGCAAATCTTCCAAAAGTACAAATCAGAACCGGATGGATAATACATGAATTTGCCAAAATGTAGGTGAACACAAGTAATGATTTCAGTTTCCTCCAATTTGTGGGATCCTATGACTTGTTATTTGCGAGATAATTGCCTGTATTCATGAAGATAGTATTGAACTCTGAGACACTCACCTTTTTGTATGCAACCCAAAACACACGTGGGACGATCATTACGCCTTGCTCATCACTGTTCTGCTTGAAGAGTTTCAACCATACCATCAGGAAACAAAATTATACCATGTGACTTGAGTGACCAGCCACAAAACACAAATAATAATCAAATCAAACAGCTCATGATGGCTGAAAATCTTTCATTGAAGACCCGAATATTTGGCAAAATCTCAAGAATAATGCATACGCTGGCAGAAATAAGGGTTGTCTCCTGAACTATCCACTACCCAAACAAGAAGCTACATTCATAGCAATTATTATTTGCAACAAATATTTCAGTCAGCTCTGTGCTCAGACATTTTTGAGGCAACTACTGTAGATTATAGTATATTTGTTTTTATATTATTTTATAAAGGCTGATGTGAAGGTTTTAATGCATAATTCTAATGCAAATTAAACAGACTTGTTTTTCCACCATAACTATACTCTTAAGAAGTCTCATATCCCATTTAGCATGTGCAGTTAACTGCAGAATATGCAGACTTTGCAGGAACAAAATAGGGGCGGATATTTGCAAATGTGGCCCACATATCTATTTCAGGCCAAATCTTATTTGACAAAGTTATTCAAATATGAGTATCAATAGGACCATGCTGGTAAAACAAGGTGAAGGTTTGGCTTTTATCATTACCATTTCCCCACTTCACCCACCAGTCAACTAGAATAGGGGAAGCGTGAGGGCTGTAATTGTCAACAAGGGCTAACGTAAAATAGCAAAAGGAAAAATAAAATATTATGGGAAATGTACATGGAAAATCCCCTCCCCCCACACCTTAAAAATATCAATCCCCTGAGCTCAAAGCAAGGGATTTATTTTTTAAATTGTTAAATAAACATGAAGCTGGAATGGAGGGGGCAGCCATAGATGAGAATAGAAAGGGTTTTGTTGCTGATGGTTCTGAATCTCCTTTGAAGGTTTATTTTGTGAAGGATGGAGCTTTCATGATTTCTGAATTCAACTCCTTGGGCCGCCAGCCTCTGTAAACACTTCTGCTGACTACCAGTTGGGAAAAGGGAGCTCTGGCCCTTGAGAAGGAAGCCTTTATGTTCAAGACACGTTTTCTCAGAGTAAGATGTGGTTTTGGCTGTCCTGTGGAAACCACTTACACCTGGTTTACTTCAGCAGTGCTGGGCAGGATATGGTATAAGACCTGGAGTGCTAAGGCCAAGAATACCAGATGTTCCTACACAGACAGGATAGGCTTCCATAGCCTGTCACAATGAAGCATCGGCAAAGACCCTGTCCCCTTTTTTCTTTGCTTGACCATAATTCAACAATGTAAGCAAAACATTATTTTTGAAGTACAGTTCTTTTTCATCTCTGACTCATGATACCCCTTTGGCCAAGTCCCTGTTCACCTCAACCTTCCTTCTGAGCAGAAAGGCTGATAATTTGCTGGATTTATATAGTTTGTATGCAGCACATTTCAAACTCAAAGTCTGGTCTTTGAAGGCACAGGATATCCGTTTGTATTTCAGATAGCACAGAGACACCTGTAAGCAGAGCAAACAGAGACTCAGGGGTGTGCATGAAGCAGGGCTCACACTAAAATGTCTCAGCGGCAGTTTAACATGGCTGAACAACTTGACTCAATAGCTGAATCACTGCAAGCCATATGGTTTAAGCTTTTCTGTTTCTTTACAGTACATAGTGTGCAAGGACTAGCCTAACAGATTAAAACAAACTGGAACTTGTTTTCTGTAGCCCCATATTCCTAGTACTTTGAACCAGCTTTTGTTTAGGCAATAAAATGTTTCAGAACTTTTAAAGTGCACTGATAGTACACACCTGTAAGGCAGAGCTGAGAGAGACGCAAGAGGTCTGTATGGAACAGGAAGCAAAGCACAACCCTAGCTGCCAGGGAGTGTCTAGACCCCCACAGACTAAAGAGCCACATGCATGTATTGGGAAAACCAGAGATTCAGGGTGTCTCTAGATACTACTAGGTACAGGAAGCACAATGAGGGAAGCATTCAAAAAGTTCAGCCACTGTGAAAACTTTAGCTATCAATGCAAGATCATAGCAGTCCCTTTTGTGTATGCCTTATGTTTACACTTAGATGAAGCATTCTGTTTTAGGGAAAAAAAATCAGGAATTTTGATGATTTATTATTTGCATTACTCTAGCACCCTGACCAGGGCCCCTTGTGCTAGGTGCTGTACAAACACAGAACCAAAAGTGCTGGTTCTCTTATTTTCTAGAAGCAATAGAGATGGCCTCAGGATGGTCCTATCAGGAAATTTGGGAATGGAAACAGATGATGGGCGAGAAGAGGAGGGAGTGCCAGGCCTTGTTCAGTAAAACCCCTCTAATTGTTAGATTACATTCCCAATTAACGCATCACAGGTTTTCATGCTGTTCAGACATGATCAATAAATCTCCTGCAGTAGGTATGTACTGGTTTGTTTAGCATACACAAAGAGCAACATGTATTCTGAGACTGCCTGAGTTTTATTCCAGATTAAGGAAAATGGAAAAATAAGAATAAATGTAAGATTTCCAGAAAAGTCCAGTTTGTCACTCTCTGTAGCAGGAGCCATCTTGAACTGCCTCCACAGACAAGGAGAAAGAAAGAGACTGTTCCTCAAATTTAAAGATGAAATGTAGGGGAAAACAGCCCTTAAAAATACATCTGCAACAAATAACTCATTTAATATTGAATATTGGTGGTTTGACTGAAGTAGTCTCCAGTGATTTTGTCACAACCAGTCCCTTTCCCAAAAGGATAGTAAGATCATTCTGAATTCCAGTCATGTCATGCTAAACTTGTGCAGCATTTTATCTTTAATATGTTTGTGATTAAACATGAATTGTTTGCCATGTTGTTGAGTAGGGTGTTATCAGAGAAAGTGCTGAAGGAATAGACCTGTGCTGACACTTCCCATCTCACAACTTACGTCTGCCTTGTCTCCTTCAATTGTAAGCACTTTGGGGCAGGAACTCTCTCTCAGTGTTTATACAGTGCCGAGCACATTGGGGCTGTAATCTCAGTTTGGGCCTGGAAATGCTGCTGTAATACAAATAATGAAGGATAATAATTAAACATCTTGATTTCACTTGCTGAGAGTATCACAGAAAAACTTGTATCATTTCAGGAGCTTTGTTTTTCTTTCCCAAATTTTGTCCCCTCTCCCCATTAGCTATCCTTCTGTTGCAAAAACAATTACAAAATGACAGTCATATGCAAGATGAAAATTCTCCTCTGAGATGTATGCAATTTCTGTTAACTCCAAGGGGATGTGCACAGGTCTGAAAAGGGCAGAATTTAGCCTGTGCAAAGCTTCACTGTAGAAAAGAAATATCTAGTGTCTGCTTTTTTGTTTATTTAAATAGTATACTTTATTTGTACTGCATTTATTATCCTAACAGATTTCAAAGTCCTTTGCAGTATAAATGGGAATTATTCTGCTTATTACTGAAATGCAGCCACCTCTGGAGTGGAGTAAGGCTGCAGTTTAGGACATGAGTTCAAGAAAAAAATACCGTATTCAGCTGAAGTTCTGGGCTAATTTTGATAGGCAGAATGTAATTAGCCATCTCTGTATTTGGCCAGCACCTCTGGTTCTTGTAAGAAGAGCCAGGGATTTTTAATGACCAGGAAGTGGGCAGGCCCTCAGTTTTAAGGGCCACCCACAAGATTAGCCAGACCTTGATTTTGGGATAAAACTTTGCATGTACTCAGCCAGGGAAACATTTAATTTACAAAAGACAGTTTAAAAAAAAATGTCTCAGTGGAACCTGGCTAAAGAGACTGGGAAGGAGACTTTCCACACTAGTCTGCACTAACTTGTTCAATGAATACTTTAATTTCATTTATTCTTTTATGCACAGTTTGGCTTGTTGTAGCTATTTGCTAGTACAAATCATGTTTTTCTCCCTCTCCTCTCATTACACTCCTTGCACTGACAGGACCAGGCTGCCTCTGCACTAAGTTGTGATCTGTCAGTTTGGCCACTGGGATGCAAATCTATGATGAGTATCTCTGTCTGTCCCCTTGGGGTGCCATTGATACTTTATTAAGAGTTTGCCTCTTTCTTTGTCTGGGGAAGTGATGGACTAACTGCATTTTCCTTCCTCTCTAGTGGTCTCAAAGAGCAATAAATAAATACTCTCTACAAATGTCTGAGAAACAGCTGAAGGAGCACTCATGATTTACTGGAGTTTTCTGGGGAAAAAACCCTAAAATTTGTTAAAAATGTGTATTTTAAGCATCACTTTTCTCCTTTTTCCAAGGACCATGTCATAAAATAACGAGGTGGGACAAGCTGAGTTTGAATATCCCAAAGTCTGAACGAATATAGCACTAGGGCATGGGTTCATGTAATTTTGAAGGTACAGGCCATGTACAGAACTCAGAACCTGCTCCCGATTTGGATTTGAATAGGGATCAAGTTTTGGGATGGTCAGTGCTGATGTTTGGTTTCGGGGGCAATTTCCAAAAAGAAACTGCTGAAGCTTCACCAAAGCCCCAAACCAAATCATTCCTGAGGTTTGAAAGCCTTCACAGAACATTTTTCTTTTTCATGCTGTCTCCATACTTCCTGGTTGCAGCTGAGATTCAGAGCAGCACATTTATAAATACCATGAGAAAGGCTCTGCTAACAGTACTCCTAGGCCTGACTGGAAGCAGGAAGCACTCACAAGAAAGTCGGCTCTCAGCAGACTGGCAGCCAGTCAAGAAGTTTGGAGAAGTCTCATCATTTTTGGTGTTTATCCAAACCAGTTCAGCAAAGCTCAGTATCTGCTTAACCGTAAGCATTGTAGTGACATCCTCAATGGGACTTCTCATATGCTTAAAGTTAAGCACACCCTTAAGCATGTTGCTGAATCAGGACCTCAATCTGTAACATTCTTAGATATACCTACCACCACTGCTTAGTTAAAATGAGAAGGAGAAGGCCAGGAGAAAATGAGAGTTCAAATTCCCAGAGCTCATATGAGATACTGGAAGAAGAGACCCAAGTTCCTCAGAGCTCAGATGGCACCTGAGAAGAGAACAGTCTAAGACAGAATTCCAAAGTCACTTGGAGGATACAGATACAGAACTCCCATTCATTTCAATGTAAATCCCCTAGGAAGTTTTCTAAATCAACATGCTCAGAGCTCCCCAGGTACAATACAATTATAAAGGAAGGTAACTAGTATTTCTTTTGAAATAAATGACCCTTTCCACATCTGAAAGAAATATAGGGGAGCATATGGTAGTGCAATTGTGTCCTACGCTGGCTTTTTTGTTTTGTTTTGCCTTAGCTCAGATCTTTATTTGCATCATTTAAATAGAAATAATTTTGCAGGAATCATCTTACTTCACATTTAAGGCTAGATTGAGCAGGATTTATTCACCCCGGTAATACCATGGACTTTAATAGGGCTGCTCATGTGAGCAAATGTTCACTCTTGTGAATAAGGATATCATAGTCTGGCCTTCCTATGGGAACCTCACAAAAACATTACATCATTTGATACATTCAACAGCCTGGGCTTGAGGGCTAGTATAATGGGGAAGCGGGTGCTGTTGCTCATCAGCATAGAGGGGTGTTGGCAGAGCTTGGCAGGGGAACAAGAGTGGAATATCAAGGAATGTTACAGATCAGGCCCAAAGTGTGTGAGGGGAGCTTGCATATGTTCATTTTAATGAGCAGCAAATTCACACATGCATCTATTTTAGGCAAGTCCCACTGCAGCAGTAACGATGAAAAGCTAGTATGAACTAGAGCAAAATCAGAGCCATTCTCTATTAGCAAATCAGACTAAACTCCCTATTTTGCAATAACAATCAGATAATACAGGGGAAGATTAAGTTCCAACCCATGGTGTCATTCTACCATCATTGCTATGGCAGGAACATTTGTCTATCCCAGATGCTGTTGGTGGGAAAAAAAAAAACATTATGAGATGTGATAGGTTACAGCCCTAAAGTCAGGGCAGCATGGCCTAGTGGCCAGAGTTTATAGGGGTGCCCAGGCCCACCCTACTCCACCAGGCCCCAACCCAAGGCCCTAACAGTGGCATAGCCACTTGCCACTGACTCAGCACAGAGGTCCTACTGAAACATGCTGAGGTTTCCCAGGTGGGAGGTACCACTCTGTCATCCTCCCTGGGCCACTTCCTACCAGTGTCTGTGTTGGGGTCTCCCATGAAACATCAGGTTCTCTGTGGTCAGCTTGGCTAGTCACCTCTGATGGCTCCTCCAGTCACCGGAGTTCAGGCAAGCCCACGGAGGCTCTGATTCCCAGTGCAGTCAGAGGGCAGTAGCTGGCCCTCCACAGGCATTTCCTAGACAAGTCCTTCCCCTACAGCCTCCAGCCCAGAATTAGCTGGGCTTCTTCCCTTTATACTGCTAGAGCATTTGGAGCATGCCCAGTCCTGCCCAGGAGGCGGGACTTCCACTGTCAATAATTTATGGGCTTAGCCCTCTCTGGGCTAGTGTGTGGTAAGCAGACCCCATCACAGAGATCTCTCGAGGCATATATAGCTGCACATTGCTTGACTGTACCTGACATAACACTCGGCACTGAAGCAGTTAAACATTTTACTCGTGTGAAAATGCAAAGCAGCTGCTTAGTGCTGTGCTTGGCACAACACAGCAGGCCTCTCTACACTCCCTGTCTTCTGCTGCTCTTGGATCACTGCAGAGTTAACCAGCTGTTGCGTTCCAAATGCCAGTTATGCCAGTTTGGAAAAGCAATAGCAGGGGTAGCTTTATGGCTGTACAAAGGGAATGGGAATAGTATTTGTTACTGAACCAGAGATGGCAATATTTATTCAACAAACGTTCAGGAATATAAGGCTTCCTTTGTTATAGAATATTTTGTGTGATTTGATTAATTGTGCCTCCAAAAAAAGTACCTAATTTGCATGCATGATGGCAGTCAAGTGCAAATTGTCAACTGTATGGCTGGGAATTTGCACAGACACTTACTGCAAATGCTCTCACAAATTGGGCACTCAAATGTTCATACATTTTTTGCAAATGCAGTTTCTTGCATGTGTAAGCAGGGGAATAGTCCCGCTATTGTGGAGAACTTTCCTGGCTTCTGCACTATCCCGGTGAAGTGGGCTAGTGAAAAGATCTGAGTCCTCGCTCCCACTTCCTTTACTCAGTGGCCTCCCTGCCCTTGAGGACTCCCCTTCCACTTTCCTGTCTGGTAGAGACCTCGTAACCCCAACAAGGCTGGGCCCAGGATTCCTGGGGGGCTTGACCCCCAACCCTGCTGCGGTCACCTAGGACAGGGGCTAGGGTGTCCCCACTCCGGGATACTCTCTCTGCCCTGGGCACTTCTCTGACCCACTGATTATTACATACAATTTGAAGCAAATGCAAGTTATTTAATCAACAATTAATTTTAAAAAGAATAAGGGGAAATGGGAAAGGTTAAAGGAAACATCAGCCCGCTCTGTGGCACAGAACATCACAAACAGTGTCTCTGGAATGTCAGGGCAGTTCACAGTCTGTTCCTTGTAAGTCCCAGGCCGCCTTCTCAGGCCCTGGCTGTGCTGTAGGGATGCTGTGGGTTGGACACTTGCTCTGGTGGTGGCCACAGGCTCTAGGTGGCAGGGCCCTTCTTCCCAGAGTTGCCCCCGCCCTGTCAAGGTTACCAATCCCTCTCCGAGTCTGAGGCGTCTCCCAGTGCTGGGCCCACTGCCCAGGGTCCCCCCTTGCTCTCCACAGCTGGTCATGACACCCGGCTCCGGACTGCTCCAGCTCCAGCCCCAGTTCCAGCTCCAGCTCCACTCTGCCTCAGCACAGCTGCTGCTCTGCCTCCAGCTCCCTGGGCTGCTTCTCTGGCCCCTCTTCCTCTGGTTGCTGCAGCTCTGCTCCCAGGACAGGTCTGCTCTGCAGGCTGCTTCTGTGATTCTGCTCCCGTGATTCTGCTCCCAGCGCTGCCCTGCTTCGTGGGCTGCTTTTCTGGCCCCTCTGGCTCTGGTTGCTGCAGCTCTCCTCCCAGGGCAAGTCTGTTCTCTCTGAGCTGTGTCTCTGGCTTTGGGGCTGCAGCTCTGCTCCCAGGACAGGGTCTGCTCTCTCTGGGCTGCTTTTCTGGTCCCTCTGGATCTGGCACAGCTCTGCTCCCCAGCTCAGCTTGGGCCCCTGCTTTCTCGTTAGTTCGGCCCCACTCTGTCTGACCCAGGCAATTCCAGCTCACACCTCCTTGACCTCCTGACTCCCTGATTAGCCTGCCCGCCCTGTCATTCAGGCTGATCTGGAGTATTGGCCTCTCCCCATTGTTCCTGGGGACTGTCAGTCTCAGGGTCCTGATTTCCCATTGACCCCCCTTTTAGTACTGGGAGCTAGCAACTAAAACACCCCCACTGAATGTTAGTAAGGGGGCAACAGTCCCCTTACAAATGCAATCCTGAAAGTAAGCCATTTAATAACTTCATAGTCATACACATAAGGTTGCAACTTGGCGAAAGTTTCACTTTTTGGGGGCAGATTTTGTTTCCAAGTTAGAATGTCAAGATATCCAAATTGTTTATGATTTCAGGTTTCATTACAAAAGGTTCACACTTGAGCTAGGCCAAAGTTTAAGAATTTTTATGCAGGTGCAGGCCAAATTGCAGAGATGTTCAGAACGGGGTCTTTGGTTAGGCCCCTTATAGAGATAGGGAACAGTGGAAAATATGAGATCCAAACTGAAGTTCAGATTCAGAACCTCTCCCTTCCTGAGGTGTTTGATATGAACTGACCTCCAGTTTATACAATTCTACATCTGACTAAAATCTAAGTGAAACTTTTGCACTGAAACCTCCCAGAAGAGGTTGTTTGTTGTAGGTTGGCTGAAAGACACTGTGCAGGAAATCCAGTTACTTGGTAGTATATTTTACCAAATGCCCATCCTCCTCTTCCTAAAGGGAGATTCTCATGATGACCTGTCAGGTAAATTGATGAAATGGCAGCAAACATTTGCTGAAAATGAAACTCAGCCTATGCCTACATTGCATACTTCTGCTGACACAACTGTGTTGGTTAGGGGTGTGAAGAGGTGTGATCCCTAACTGACTTAGCTGTACTGATGGAAGGATATAATGTAGATGCAGCTATACCAGCCAAACTGCATTTTTACTGATAAAGATTGTTTTGTACAGGGGTGGATGGAGTAAGCTATGCTGATAAAAGCACGACTTTGTCAGTATTAGCTATGTCCACACTAGAAGTACCTTGCTATGATAGTATACCAGAATGCTCGTGAAGTGCTCCTAGTGTAGACATGCCCTCAGTGAAAGTTCAGACTGATACAAAAAATTATCTGCTGTAGATTCATTTGCATCAGAAAAAGTTTGCAAAGAGAAACCCAAGGAGATTGCTGCAGGTCTAGGGTTTTGCCAAACATCTCACTGTATATCACATGTTTGTGATTTCCTCTCAGGGTTCCAGAGCCGTCCTTTACTCTCCCCAGTCCTTTACTCTCCCCAGGTGCAAAGAACTTCCCTCTCTCACTGAGGCAGGAAGCACATACTCTTCTACTTCTTCTCAGAGTTACTTCCTGACATAAGGATCCTTCCTGGTTGGAAGACGCCACATCCTTGAGGGGCTTTCTGTATATGTGCCACACACAGAGATCCAGCCAGAACAGTAACTCTGTTTACAGTATCTTCCTTGGCGCAATCAACCCTCCCACCCCACTCCTATTGTTGGCTTTCTGTGATGCCTGTGTGTTCCCGATGCCTGACACTGACATCCCATAGCACACCTTTCCTGACTGCCTGACCATTGAGTTTGTTCTTTGTGGCACAACATCCTGAAGTATCCGTTTCCCTTGGCACATTATTCCAAACCCCTGGCACTGGTTTCTCAAGGCTGTATCTTTGCTGATTCCCAACCTCTGGTACCAATATCCCCGTGACACATCTTCTTTTGCTGTTCAATTGCTGGTGGCGAATTCCCTATGGCATGGCTTCCCTGATATTCAGCTCTTGGAAGTGCTTTCCTTTGGCCCAGCTGCCTTCCCTTCTCCATGTGGGCTTACAAGTAGCCTAGATGAAGTTTTTATTAATGCAAAATAAAGGTTAAATGGGGGAAGGCCAAGCAAATATAAAATCAAAGTTGGATTCCATGCAGACCCAAGAAAGTGCTGCTGAAATCAGCAGATTTTCCTATGAAATTAGCCCTTCTGTAAATGGCTCAGAGAAATGTCCCAAACCAACATAATGAACTACGATGCTCCATTTGTTTGTCTGTTTTTGGGTATCTACCACGTGGGGGACAGTCTTGAGGGGCAGGGTATGTGATGGGGTGTATAACCCACAGTGGCACAGAAAGAGTTAACTGGAGCCAGAGAGTAATTAATGCACCTGATTACAGCTGGAAGGTGGACCAGGCCCAGTTTAAGATTAGGCCCAGCTGGAGAAGAGCTGGGTGGCTGAATTAAGGATGAATCTCAGCAGCAAGCAGCCAGGTGACTAATAAAGGAAGAACTTTAGGACAGTAGAAGAGAAGCAGGAGGTCCAGGGGGACAATACACCTCAGGAGACTCTCCTGAGAAGGAAGCTCTTGCCAAGAATCAGAGAGATCCTGGGAAGCCATAGGGATGGAGTGACCTCCTGGGATGAGCCTTGACTTGAGGCCAAGACCCCAGGAAGGCAGCCCAGCAGTTGGGTTTACAGAGGAAAGAGACACTGAAACTAAGAACTTTGGGAGAGGCAGACAGGGTATGGGCCTTCAGAGAGAAAGTCCTGGGAGGCATTGCTCTGTTGAGGAGCTGGAAAAATCTCTCCAGAGTCCAGGAAGGGGTGAAAAGTGTGGAGAGTGAGCCCCAGAAGGGGCTGGGGAAAGGGTCTTAGAGACTAGCCAAAGTAAGGAGTAACCCAGGTGGCAGGAAGGAGTCTGAGGAAAGAGATCTGAGCTGTTTGTTACAGGGTCTTTGGACTGGAACCCAGAGGAGAAGGAGGGCCTAGGTTCCCTTACCAGTCATCAAGGAAAATGATGTGAAAGCCACCTGAGATAAAGGAAGCAAGCGTCACTGAGCCCAGAGTCTGGCTGAAGACCTGACATAAAGTCACTGGATTGTTTGTTGGAACTCTCCGTTACCCTAGAAGGGGTGGGCCAAAAAGTCACCTGGCCAGAGAGCTGAGTCATGAGAAGCAGACCGCTACAGTGCCAGTGTGGCTGTCAGCAGGGGACACCAGAGATGGAGAACATGTTACATCACGCCCAGCCGCAAGGGAATGCATCAGATGGTGAGTCACTTTTTTAGAGGGTATCATAAAGTGAGTCATTTGTGACCTGTGTGTGATGCGTTTGATCACAGAGACCCCCTTGGGACTGTCCCCTGATGTGCTGGAATTACCTCTGAGCCCGTTTTCCACTGCCAGCTTGGGACTCCAGTACCCTCCCTTGTTGAACCAGAAATGCTAGTCTGTTGCAACACAGACCCAGGTCTGGTCCATGCCCCCAAAGCTGCAGATTTTAACCAAAAACTGCTCAGCAAGTCACCTATCTCCAGCGCCCAGACACCCAGTTCCCAATGGGATCCAAACCCCCAAAAATCCATTTTACTCTGTATAAAGCGTATACAGGGTAAAATCCTAAATTTTCCGCCCTCTATAACACTGATAGAGAGATATGCACAGCTCTTTGCTCTCCCAGGTATTAATCACTTACTCTGGGTTTACTGATAAACAGAAGTAATTTTATTAAGTATAAAAAGTAGAATTTAAGTGGTTTCAAGTAATAACAGACAGAACAAAGTAAAGTTACCAAGTAAAATAAACCAAAACATTCAAGTCTAAGCCTAATACATTAAGAAACTGAATACAGGTAAATCTCACTCTGAGATGTTCCAATAAGCTTCTTTCACAGACTAGACTCCTTCCTAGTCTGCGCCCAATCCTTTCCCCGGTACAGTTCTTGTTAGTTCCAGCTGAGGTGGTAACTAGGGGATATCTCATGACTTTCTTCTGTTCTACCCCCTTTTATATCTTTGGCACAAGGCAGAAATCATTTATCTCTCTCTGGATTCCCACCCTTCCTTCTAAATGGAAAAGCACCAGATTTAAGATGGATTCCAGTATCATGTGATATGTTCCCATGTCCTGTGAGACTTCATTACTCACTGGCTGGCACCCAGGTATACAGGAAGGCTTACAAGTAAACAGAACCATTTACAAGCAATTGTCCTAGTCAATGGGAGCCATCAAGATTCCAAGCCACCATTAATGGTCCACACTTTGCATAGTTACAATAGGACTTCAGAGTAATACTTCATATTTCTAGCTTCAGACAGAAGAATGATACATTCATACAAATAGGATGAACACGCTCAGTAGATTATAAGATTTGTAATGATACCTTACAAGACACCTTTTGCATAAAGCATATTCCAGTTACAGTATATTCACACTCATTAGCATATTTCCATAAAACATATGGAGTGCAATGTCACACTGTGCTAATAGTGCTATGTGCACCATTTCCTTCCCTGCATGTCCCAGGATGTGGCACTGAGCTGGAGAATAATACTCTGCAGAATAATATTGCCAGCTCTGGCAATAATGATTGGCTGTCATGCTGAAGTTACTCCTGAGAGTGCCCTGTTCCATTGTGATGAAGTCATAGGAAAGAGAGCCTGGGATACCCAAATGGGCCTGCCTACTAGTTATTGTTTGTGGTTTGTAGGCTAGCCTAGGTCAGAGACCTGCACTCCAGAAGAGTAGTTTTATCTTCATAATGGAGTAAATTATTATCCCCAGTCAGCACTGAATGGGTTTAGGGTTACATTTCAGAAACTGATTTAGTAAGGAAATGATGGCTTTGATATGTTATTAATTGTTTATAAAATGACTTTTGTATCCTGGTTACAAAAGCAGAGTAATGGGATTAGTTGCCTGTGATTTTTACACTGTGAAGGAAAGGTGTCTATCCTTACTTTTCAGTTTTGGAGAATTGGATGACTCAGGAATTGGCAATGAGTCTTTCACCACTTAGGTGTCAGCTCTAATTCATTGCTCATTAATGTCAGAAAGTGGTTATCATCTGGTGGCTACCTACAATGAGTTCAGTCCAGTTCCTCATGGACAGTTGTCCACATCACAAAGTATTAGCACAAGTGGGTCTAACTGGCACCCTTCTTGGCTGTCTAAATGGCAGGTCGGTAGACATAGAGACTCCAAATCTGAGTTGAGACAAGCAATGGGTGGGGAAGCTTACTCTGCTCTGACTATGCTGTACCTGTTCTGTGAATAGAGAATTTCTGTGTCCAGAACTGTCACTTCAGCATGTTTCATCAGGAGAACACTCATGGAATTAATATACATATACATCATCTTTCCCTTCAGATGACTACAATTATTCTGAGGGGGAATATGCCCAAAAGTTGAAATCGAAGGGGAATTCTGATACTTTACAAAAAAAAAAAAAAGTGCAGGCATCCAATTGCATAGTTCATGGTCCCCATGGTTTCAGAAAGGAAGTGCTGATGGGAAGAACGGTTAAGATGGGGTGTTCTGGTCATTTGATTGCATGTCACCATATTGGCAAGCCAGAGTAAAGAGTGTCCTCTGTATGATCAAAATCAGGGGCCCACTGTATGATCAAAATAGGATGAGTAAGTGTTACAGAAGTAATTGGCTTCTGTGCACCACACACAGAAAAGGAGTTGCCCTTCTGAAATGTTCAGAATTCAACAAGTCCTAATTCAAGTCACTCAGACTTCAGCCTCATGCCTCACATAACACCACCGCAGGCATATGTGATAATCGGCCAGAAATTCACTGCCTGCAGTGCTTGACTACCCTGTTCATATGGCTCCATGTGAAAGGTCATGCGTGGGCTGTTATTGTTGGGAACATCAGCCCGCTCGCCAACCAATTTTTAAAGCATGTCGCTGAGCTTCAGAGTTAACTTTTTAATGATGATGATTGTTATTGCATTACATGCATAAAAAAAGCCGAAATCCCTGTGAGGTTTCTTGTGATTGTCCCAGAAAGAAAACATTTTCATTGTGTGGGCCGTGATTGGGAACACATGTACTTGCCACACCCTACTTAGTTCTGCTTTCTCTGTTACTAATTAAAGGGGGAATGGAGCAGAATGTAGAGTTTCCTTTCATTCCTCGGGTTTGGAAACTCTGCAAGCAAATTACCTGAAGATGCTCTGGATTCCCTTGGGTATAATCAGTCATACAATTTGGGGTTAGACCAGTGTGGGGAGACATGGATAATTTACACATGCCACCAACATTATGTATCCACCCAACAGAGTAAAAGGAATTTCTCTTAATTAATGGCATGATGTATGACACGTTAACAGCACAAACACTTCAATAAATCCCAGTGCCTGTTTTACAACTCACATAAGATGAAAGCAGGCTGGGTTCCTGAAGGAACTGGGTATTTAGAAACGCTGGCAGTGAAAGTGTTTTAATTGGTGCACATGGTGTTTTTGATTCTGCAGTCAATTTTAGGCAAAGCTGCTTTGAAGCACAGGAAGAGAGCTAAAATTTCTAACCTCACTTGTGGGTGATACCAGGAGATGATGACAATGATGAAGAAGATAGTAGGAAATGCAAAATCTGCAATGGGACAAACTCAAAAGGTTTGGAGATTTGGTTCAGAGAAGTTTGGATAATTATCAGAACCACTTAATCTGAAATACTGCCCTGGAAAGTTGAGATGCAGGTTTCCATTTGGCAAGAGAGATAAGCCAGCTGTGAAGTTCAGATCCAGACCCAAATCTGCCCAAGGTTTTAGGGTGTTCAGATCTGTGGGATTTGATGCAGGCCCATCTCCAAAGAACAGGTTTATGGTTTGATTGCATGTGGCCTTCTCCCACACTAAAGGTTATTGGCTTAAGTGTCTCATTTTGGCCATGCTTTATCCATCTTGTATTTCTTACTTCCTAGTTTACACTAAGTTTCAGAAGATTTCTGCATCAAAAATTAGAGAAAGAATACAGATGGGATGTGAAGAGAGACAGACTCTTGATTTCTAAAAAGAAATGTGTAGTCATCATTTTATTATGCATTATTATTTATTGCAGGCACTTCAGTGGTGTCACTCACCATATTATCTGAATGCTCTATGTATGGTTAGAATAAATGGAGGCAAAAAAGAAATACCGTAACTCTAAATCCCAGTTACTAGTAATGTGGGAAGAAACCCAAAGTTCAAGGGTCTGAATCAAGACCAACTGAAGTCAATGAAGTTTTCCATTGACTTTCCAACTGGGCTTTGGGTCAGGTCCCTACAGAAGGAGGACCCCAAATTTCAAATATAATGTGGTACTCAAACTTTTCCATTCTGTGACCCTATGCTACTGCAACAAAAAAGTTTCAGGGCCCCTCTCCCCCATGCAGCTATTAAAAAAAGGAAGATGGTCATTGTCCTCCTTAGACCTGTTATGACCAGTAGGCTGAGACCCCTATGAAACTGAATATTCAATGGTCAAATTCCAGAACTTAAAAGGGGCAACATAAGGCAAGACTCTAGGCACCCAGAACTTAAGTGCAACACTGTAAAGGGAAAAAGAAAAGGAGTACTTGTGGAACCTTAGAGACTAACAAATTTATTTGAGCATAAGCGTTCGTGAGCTACAGCTCACTTCATCGGATGCATTCAGTGGAAAATCCGATGAAGTGAGCTGTAGCTCACGAAAGCTTATGCTCAAATAAATTTGTTAGTCTCTAAGGTGCCACAAGTACTCCTTTTCTTTTTGCGAATACAGACTAACACGGCTGCTACTCTGAAACTGTACAGGGACACTCCCCATGCTACATAGCATGGTCACAGCTACTTTCTTCTGTGACCCTCCACAATGTAAAGCATCAACAACAAAATTAGTTAAGAACAAAAACTGTGCACTAGGTATAAATGGCATCCACTGAAAGAGAAAGAAGGGAGGAAAAGAGCCTTGTTCCAATCATCCTTCCTTGTTCTGCAATAAAAATGTATTCTTTTTTTCTGAGAACAATTTAGTGTGGCCAATAAAATCCCAGCTAATTTCTAAATCAGCATGTAGCCAAGTCAGCCACCCAGTAGCTCTGTCCTTGGGCAATATTACTGAAGCACACACAATCTATACTAAAGCGATCAGCTTCCCTCCGGCCTGCCAAGGGGATGCGTTAGGCGAGCCCAAAATATGACAGGAGGAAATTTATGTGCAACTTTTACACATAATATCTCATTATGACTCTCCCCAATCTTTCAATTTTAAAAGTAAACGGCCTTTGTAATGATTTTACCAGGAGCATGTTGGATGGGAGATTGAAAAAGAAAAAGGAAAGTAGCCTTGGCTCCATTTATTTCTTTTGCTCTTCTCCTCCTCTCGGGTTTTTCTTTAATTTTCCTGAAGATGTTTCCACTCAATTTAAGAAGAAATGGAATTTCTTGCCCCCGCTCTTTCTTTCTTTTTTGTCAGTGTTTTCAAACATTGGAATGGCTGACTTAATGAAGCCTCTGTCAATAGCAAAATCATTTTGACTGTTTGGTAAATAATGAAAGTTTCCACTTCATATGCAGTCCAACTCCCACAGGAGTCCATTGTTTAATCCCATTCCAGGCCATCCCACTACACGCGCGCGCACACACACACACACACCACACACACACAATATCTGAGTGCATCCCCTTGCAATAATAATAATAAAAAATCCAGAGGACACTGTTGGGCTGCATGAGCAGCAGTTTGTTTCTCCTTTGGTATAAAGCAAATTAATTTTCATGACCCAGCTTTTGACTCTGGTTGCACACCCAGTGAGTCTCTGGTTGCACACTCATTTTGCACGGGAAGCAGAATGAGGCCCCAAAATCTCAGGTGTTGGAGTAGCATTTAAGGAAACATTTTTTGGTGGTGAGTGATCTGTACAAAACACATTAGTCAAAGAGTTTAATTCTGTGGCCCAGTTTGGTGGAGAGAGATCCTCTGATATACTTAACATCCCAACTCCTTACTGCCTGATTTTCACATGTTTCATTGTGAGGTACACCAGGAAGGAATTGGTGGACCACTCCTGGTCCATAGACCAGTTTGAGAACCGCTGCCAGAAAATTTACCTGAAGTTAAAAATCAGTCATTAGCATTTTGGGGAATAATTTCCTCTTGGGACAGGGGGTCATGGATGGGTGGGGGGATCTCACAACTTTTGCTGGTGGCGATATGGGTTATTCTCAGCAAAAGGAAAGGAAAATCTCTGCCAATGTATACTAAATGAGCTTTCCACTGTGGTTCTTATGAAGAAACTAGCATTATCAGGCAGAAATAACTGGGGCAAATGGAATAATATTCCAGGTCACATGAAAATCCTGCTCTGTTACCCTGCACTGTAACTCTCTTGCAATCCAGAATCTTGATGTTTCTCACCAGAGGTGCATCACATCTTCTGCCTGCTTTATCTGGGGCACTGTTAGCCCCCATGTGAGGTCAGTTCTATAGAATGCCTTGAGGGCTTTAGCTATATTTGCATAATAAGTGGTGTATTCCATTGCTCACTATTTGTGTGTTAGCATTGTCTTGTTCTCACTTATTCTCTTTCTTGTATATTTGTGAAAAATACTTTTTAGGGACTTTATGGGTAGACTCATAAGTCACTTTCTCCTCATCAGGCCATCCAGCTAGTTCTGCATTAATGCTATCTTTTGAAAACCCATCAATACCTGTCATGAATGAGTCAGACGGGTCGGTCCCTGTCCTGGAGTGACTCTTCACTTTCCCTTTGCATTAAGGACTGAGCAGTGATTTATTTGTGAAATTCCTGCAAAGGCTGGGGAAACCACAGAAAGGTCTAGACCAAGGTAAATAAAGGGAGTGTATATATATTTAGTAAATGATTGGGGGGAAAAAACCCACTGGAAAATACATAGAAGGAAGGCAAAAAATATACTCCCTGGCTGAGAAATTATATATTTACAATATATTAATTATACATTGTAACCAGGATCCAGATGATTTAGCAGGGCAAATTCACTGGTTTCTCCAACTACCAAAAAATTACAGGACTAGAGTGTGTGGTCCTCAATAACCTAACCCTTATAACAGGCCCAGAAGCTGAAAATTCAATAGGCCCTCATAATGGCTTTTTTTTTTAAGTGCAATCTATATTAACAATCTACTTAAGGCCTTGACCAAAGTTGGTGCTTAATAGAGGTGGCCTTCTAATAAAGCTGGAGAAGAAGAGTACACATTATGTTGAAGGATACTTTAGGGTGATCTCCTAAGACTGAAAGATGGCCAACAAGGATTGTCTATTGGAGAGGCTTCAATGATACAAAGAAAAGAAAAAATGCCCAGACAAAAACATGTTTAGTTTGTCTTTGTACATAGGAGGTGCAAGCACAGTTGGACTGATTGAGTTAGGGACTAGCAGTCAGGAAATCCCAAGTTCTGATCTTGAATTTTGCACTAACTTGGCACGTCCTTGGGTAAGATACCTGAATTCTCTGGGCATCCATTTTCCCATCTGTAAAATGGGAATAATGCTAACCTACTTTACAGAGGTGCTGTAAGGATGAATTAATGCTCTGAATTTGGCATGTGTCACAGATACTGTCAGCATATGAAACAAAGGGACTCCATTTAGTCTTCTGAGCTGTCTTCACCACAGATGTAGCGTGATATGTTTGACACTAATTATCCTGAGCATTCAGCATGCAATGTAGGATTCTGTGATTCTCCTGATTGCACTGTGTGTGTGTGTGTGTGTGTGTGTGTGTGTAATTTTGCAATTGCTTATGTTAAAAATGTATAAAATATTTGTTTTACAGTTAGGAGCTTGACTTTATTTTTCACATACTCTGTATGCTGTGCCCTTTATTTAATGTTTTACATGAGAAACGTTTAAAAAAACATGAGTTTTCCACCTTAATCTAATCTGCCTCAGATATTTCCAAGGAGTCTATCACCATGGCCTCTATGCACCATCTGAGCTATAACCCTGACTATGTGATATATCACTCTTTCTGATGCAAATTTGCCTTCTTTCCAGGCAAACCTCACCATTGTCACTTTACTGTAACTGAAGAGGTGGGGGTCTGGGGAACAAACACAGGTGTGGGAATCAGGAAATCTTGGTTCCATCCTTGACTTCCTGTGTGGCCTTGGACAAGTCCCATTTCACTTTCTACATCAATTTCTCCATCTGAAGAATAGGGATCCTATCTTCTGTTCTTAGTCTGGCATCCATCACCCTGGTATATGAATGCATCCTAGGAATGTCTTTCTAGTTTACGTATGAACACTGTGTATATGCTATTGGTAAGAGGGATAGGCTTCCATATGAAAAGGTGAACCAGCAGATTGAGAATCTAGAAACATTTTTACCTTTTAGAGGGCAGGGGAGGAAAGGTGCAGAATGGAGCTTAATTCAGGTTATTCTGTTTTCTTTATGTCCCTTGCTTAGGTTCTTTGCTGTATCTCAGAGGCCAGTGTCACACATTTAGTTCCTGGCAGGTTGAGAGCAAAGTGTAGGACCTGACCTACCCATATAAGCACAACATGCAGTTACCTAGGGCAGCAAAAAGTTCAGTTACTGTTTGTGGTTCCAAATCCCAGAACCCATAAAACTCAAATACAAGTTCTAACTGTAAGGCTGTGACCTCTCCGCTCACCAATAAAACATGCTGAGACTCATCATAAACAAAACATTACAATTCCGGGTGGCAAGGCATAAACCACTCACATGTATTTTCTTTCTGGCCACTAAGCAAATCTTTCTCTTTACCAAAAATTATCTCAGTGAACTAAGTTAGCAAAACAGTCCTCATTACAACATACTTTTTTTAATTAAAAAAAGTCATATAAACTTAACCTAGGTTTCTTGTGGGATGTTTTATGTTCTTGTTGTTGCAAAGCAGAGTGCGGGCCAGAAAAAACATGGAAGGGACATAAGTGTGATAATATAATGATACCTTTTATTAGCTCAATGAAGAAAAAAAGAGTAACAGAGCTTTGGATACATCAAAGGTCTTTTCCCTCTGCTTTCAGGATGCAGAAGGGAAAATAAACCACAGCTTGTATATTCCCGACAATACTAATCTTGTTAGCAGCATGAACTCACGGTGCTGGCTTTTCATTTCATAGGTTCTCTGGTGAAGGAGGGGTGAAAAAAAAGAGTAGCTTTGTAGGAACAGAAGGAGTTGACATCTGGTTATACAAAGATACAAATTTCTAGGTCATATTTTACAGCACAAAAAATACAACAAAAAGAGTTTCTGGCTAGTTTCAATACTGCATGGTCATTATCTCGTCAAGATGTTTTCCATTGGCTATCTTTGGAGCTGTAAAAGATAACAGCAAGGAAAGGAACGGGAGTCAGATTTTTAGATTCTTGCTTTACCAGAAAGATGGGGGATGGTAAGTAAAGGCCTGAAGGCAAAGATGGGCCAGATGGAAGTGGAAGAATGAATGTTATGACTGAGCCCAGGTCCATTGAACCTGTAGCTGAGGCTACCAGCAGTGGGGAGAGAATTCAGAGCCTCTGGGCAAAAAGCCATGGGTGAAGAAAAAGCTCTGAGTGAGATGTGCTAGTTGCCAAATATCTGCTTGGTGTTATAAAATCCATGCGTGACTGTTATAGTGGATGTGTGACATCCCTCCTTCCTACTCCCAAAAAGCCCTGCATTCCTTCCCTCTACCCACCTCCGTTTCTCAAGGCCTCTTTGTCGTGTGGATTAAACTGACAGAGCAAAAACAGATTACACTGCCTGTGTTTTCATAGGCAATTCCCCTTCCCACGGAAGTGGATCCTAGATTTTAAACACAGTAACCGCACCCTTCCCCCACCAGTATTACGTGACTTACTCCAAAACCGCAGTGCCGAACAATTGCCTTCTCATACTGGATGAAGAGCTTAAGATGCTTCAGATGGATCTATCAGGCAATGACTGATTAGTTCATTTTACTCTCTGCCCATTCAAAATGAACCTCAGGTTTCCTCCCAAGGACGGGAGGCATTTTCCAGTGGAGAGAGAGAGAGAGCAAAAGAGATGAGAAGGATGCAGGGAGATATTGAGAGGAGGAGCTATCTGTAAGGGAAGTTACAGAATGTGGGTGCAACCACCTGGTGAGTGTGGTTTACTATCTTGTTAATATCCCCCTTGATTTGGCTACAGGACTCGTGCACTTTCACTGCTGTTTCCCTGACATTCTCTTTTATATGGTTGCACCTCTGCTTCAGGGAAAGTGGGAAGAGCCTGGGACAGGACTGTTAGGAGAGAGCCAGCTACAGGTTGAGGGAACAAGTAAGAAGTCATCAGTTAATCAGTTGTTTCAGTGGAGTGACTGGAGACAGAGAAACATTTGAGGGGAGGGGTGTGTGCAGGGAGTGAGGAGGACTGTCTGGAAAATCCAGTGATCTCATTGGCCACCTAAGAATTAATCTGCTATGCAGACATTTGGTTTGGGTTGCAGAACTGGCTTTTGACCAGCTTGTCCAATTGTCCAGACACTAACCCACATCTCATTGATGCATGATTTTCTGAACCATAATACATTTTATTTGAATAAACAAACTAATAATTTAAGAACCTTTTCTTCTCCATCAGTAAAATTCTGAAATAAGAACAGTCCAAGAGTCACAATGGAAAAATAACCTAGGAGCAGTTTCTGTACTTTCCAGTCTGAGGCATCTCTATGCAAAGCCAGAGGGCCAGGAATATTCCTTCAGTCCAGCCATCTGAACTTTCACAAACACTTTATATAACTGCAGTGGAATCTAACTGTTGATCAGCTGGGCCCATCCGCTCCACTGTGCTCTGACACTTCAGGCAGAACCTTGATGAAATTTACAAAAAGCCTGAGGGAATTTGGTAAACTTCCATTCAGTTGCCTGGAAGCCTGGCCCAGAGCATAGAAGGAGTTTTTAATTGATTTAAGAGGAGGTTGGGGATGATGATTTTGCTGATTGTGTGCTTGCTAATTGATGAAGGATAGTTAGGTACTAATGTGATGGGTGTCCATAGATTGATATACAACACTAAAAGCCTGTCTTCTGCCTCTGAGTATCAAGGAAGAACACAGATAATGATGATCATATCTAATGTGTGTATAGTACGGCTGGACCATCGTCCAGCCACCACACCAGCCTTGCAATAGGTAGTGCGGGAGTTGAACAAATGGACTAAAACATACATTGCTTTTTTGCCATCCTTAAAATAATTGTCTTTTTGTGTTTCTTGTGGTCTCTCTTCACCATTGTGCAAGCTATTGTTTGTTGCGGCAGCAATATAAACAAAAATTAGGCCTGCTCAGAGTTAGTTTCATGATTACACAGTCCTTATTTACCAATTACTGTACCACTAAAGCAAACATGAAAAATGTGGTCTGTTTTGTGGGAGATCCATTGCTGGCACATGAACACAGCTAAGGATGCCAGCTATCAAAATGCCTATTGGTTTCCAGTTAACACATGGGTAAGTTGGTGGGAAGTACTCCATCTTTTTATGTTTATTTTTAATGTTGTAGACCACTTTTGAGGATTTTCTAGAGACAGGCATGAAAGGCAAAGTTTGAGTCTGGAACTAAATTGGACTTTCCTTAAGTTTGGGGGAGTGTTTGGATCATGGTCTTTAGTAACAGGGCCCGTCTTAAATATTGTCACCATCACATTGAAGATTGGGGTGGATATAGGAATACCAAACAGATATCTTACCTTTACCCACCAACCCATTTTAGCACCACATGGAGATTACAATTCCCTTTCTCCATCACTGATTGTTCTTTTTTTCCCTTTGGCGATAAAAGGGGTCAGGTAGGTCAGTCTGGCTTCCCTGTCCAGGTACTTGCATATCCATGATGAGGTTACCCCCACCCCCTTTTCATTGAAACCAAATTTCGCTTTGAACCAGGGAGCACCAAAGGAAATGAAAACATTAGACCCAAATGTCTATATCCTTATTCACTGGAACTGGCTCCACTTACCCTACTGGATCATGTGCCTGCTGCCTCAGTTTTCCCTTCTTCATTCCCCAATGAACACACACAAACCCACATTGTGACATAGTTAAAGTATCTTTTCCCCACATGGGTCTGGTTTATTGGACACACACATAATAAGTATAAGCTGTTGCTCCCCTTGGTTCACAAATAGTCTATTCCAGTGTCCTCTTAGGTATAACCATTTACCTGTCTCCTTGGAGCAGGGTCTCAGTCTCATATGGGCTTCATAATCCCTAAGCCCTCTGCTTAGCTCTAACAGACTCTCATCCCTTGGTGCAGGGTTCTCTGTTATCTTTCTCCTTGGGTTTTCAGTACAACCCTTTGCATTCCATCATCCCTCTGGCAACTATGGGGAGACCCATATTAGCACTTCACCCAAATATGGTCTCTCTTCCAGGTCATCCACCTAGCCCAGTGGTTCCCAAACTTGTTCTGCCACTTGTGCAGGGAAAGCCCCTGGCGGGCCGGGCCAGTTTGTTTACCTGCCGCATCCCTAGATTCAGCCGATCGCTGCTCACAGTGGCCGCAGTTCGCTGCTCCAGGCCAATGGGAACTGCTGGAAGCGGCAGCCAGTATGTCCCTCAGCCCGTGCCACTTCCAGCAGCTCTCGCTGGCCTGGAGCAGCGAACCCCAGCCACTGGGAGCTGTGATCAACTGAACCTGCGGACGCGGCAGGTAAACAAACTGGCCCGGCCCACCAGGGGCTTTCCCTGCACAAGCGGAAGAACAAGTCTGGGAACCACTGCCCTAGCCCATGTGTAGAGCCCTGTCCCAACTCCTTTAGCAAGACGGGGTATCTTTTGTCTACTCCCCTGCCTAAAATGCAGGAAAACTTAGATTAGGCTTCCTGTGGGTCACATACTTGTTCCTAGTTGTATGCCCTGCAATTACGGCTCCCAGCTTTAAAGGGATAGGACCCATAATAAATTCACTGGAGTACATGCATGCATCCATTGAAGACCATGGCTCTGCTTATTGAGTTAGACGCTACTTGTTTTGAGTAAGGGTGTCACAGCTTGGCCCTAAATGAACCACCAAACTTTTAAACTTGAAATGTAGTTCACCTTAGTTGACTTGAGTCATTATTCCCCATATATACTTCAGAAATTATAGTTCAGCTGACAAAAGATGGAATATCAGTGGTGCTTCATTGAGAGGGACAACACAAGGCCAGTAAAAGTAGATGGTATAGCATTAAAATCTGTGCAACAATTTAAATACCTCGTTTCAGTGTTGCGCCATGATGGGAGTCTAGCTGCAGATGTTAGGAGCCATATGAAGAGTACTTGATTTAAATGGAGGGAGTTTACAGGAATTCTCTATGTTAAGAATAGGCCAAGTAAACTAAAGAGCAAAGTGTATAAGATCATAATTAGGCCAGACATGATGTATGGGTTGGAATACTGGACAACGATCAACTATTTCACACTGCCAAAATGGGAATGCTTAGGTGGATGCTGGGTAAGACAAGAGCTGATAGGCTACTCAATGAAATTGTATGACCCAAGATGCAGGTAGCTGACAGAAAAGCTGAGGGAGTATCAACTGAGATGGCGGGGTCATGTGAAATGAAGAGATATGGTATATGTTGGTTAGAGTTCAAAAGCTAGTAGTCACAGGACAAAAACCACAAGAAAAACTTAGAAAAAGGTGGTTTGAGACATTGCTTCATGTTCTCCTTCAGATAGGTGTTAGTTTGGATGATACACTTCACAAGAATGCTTAAAGATGAAAAACAAGAGCCATTGACCTTGATTGACATGACAAGGCAAAGAAGAAGAAAAAGAAGAAGCTATCTCCAAAACTAGTTCATCCTCTCCATGCAACACAAGGGAATAACTTCATACCAGTAAGGCCCTGGTCTTAGGCAAATCTTCCATTAGCTTTATTAGGTGCCCTAAGTCTTGGTCAACACTGTATCTCTTTAAGAGCACAGTAATCCTCCAACAAATTGAATCTTCTCTGACAATTGGCAGCACATCAGAGACAATACACAGGCATATTTTTTTCTCTTTCCTTAACAGGAAATGGAGCTTGTGTTACATTTACCATGACCTGGATCTCCAGGGGCAGACTAATATCTCACCTAAACAAACACACAGTATTTCTTCACTGATAAGGGTGAAACGTCTGAAAGGGAAAGCAGATTTGGCTGGAGTTTGACCAACTTCCAGCAGCGGTGCACACAGCTGCAGCACGGGAGGTGTCAACAGTGCAGTAACTTATAAACATGAACGCAAGGAAATCAAACGCCACTCATTATCCAAACAATAGTTAAGAAGGCTGGAAACTACAGGTGATTGGGGAGGAATCAATCCTGCTGTGGCCCGCATTCACGGTTCATCTTTTAGTTTTGTTTAAAGAAATTGGCTGTTTTCCCATCCATCATAGATCGCAGCAGAGTTTCCCCAGCAGATTGCAGCTTTTTTTCCAGAGGGGCTGGAAGATTTCTGTGCTCAGTCCATGGCAGGACAGAAAGACCTCTAATGTTTTAGAGCAGCCTCCCTTAATACTTTGTTCTGAGAAATCTCTCCACCTCTTGGAAGTTTACAGGGTCCATTCAAAGCTCCCCAACAGTGGTGAAGGGGATGAGCTATGACTGTAAGTGCATAGATCACACAGGGTGGAAGGGGAGCTAGATCTTCCCAATGGACATCCACACCCCCAGGAACAAACAGTATCAGAGGGAAGAATTCCTAGGAAGGGGGATGGTTCTCCCTAAACCAAAAAATGAAGAAAAAATCCCCAGTTCCAAGGAGGCAGAGCTAAATGAAAGGGCACCCAACCATGAGATAGCATGATAACAGCATCAGAGTTAAAACCCCCTGTTAATATTGACTGTGGGGGGGAGGGCGTATTTCATATGGGTGTGCCCCAAATCCCACTCATGGAAGGCATAGCCATGATGGCCTCAACTCTCCAAAAATCAATACTACATTCCAGAGGAGCTTTCCATGTTGTCAAATGAAATGTGTTAACACTGAACAGTTCTGGGTACAAGATAGACCTCGTCAAAGAACTTACTCGCTAAAAGATCCTAATTGTTGGCATTACAGAGGCTTATTGGCCACAAAGCATCAAATCATTGTGGAAGGAGCAACCTTCCCCCACTCCAGCGGCCTAAACCACACTCAAGGTGTGGCACCTGTTATTAGACAACCTTAACAACATGGAACTCCATCTTCTCATCTTCATGTATGCTTATCAGTTGTTCCAGCCTACGCAGCAATGCAAAACACATCACCTGCAGGAAAGGACACATTCTACTTCCAATTTAGCAGCAAAAATCCAGTCACCTTCACCACATGACACGTTGCTAGTGCTTGGAGATTTCAGTGCTGTGACTGGCTGTGATCAAACTGGGTATGAAACTGGCACAGGTCCCTTTGGTTCAGGTTACCCAAATGACACCCTCACTTGGCTTCAGACATTGTGTGCTGCCAAGGTTTTGTCATGGGCTCCTGGTTTAGGCACCTCAGTAACCATCACTGGACTTAGACTTCAAACAATGGAGATGCCATGAAAGAAACTGACCTCATACTTATCAGAAATCACTCCATGGTGAAATCTTACTGGGTCCTCAGCAGTGTAGAAGCCCCAGCAAACTCAGAGCATAGACTAGTTGTTGATCAGCCCTCAGTGCATCTTCCAACTCCTCCCAAGCCAGACATCTGCTAACAAATGTAAAATGTCTAGCACTTTGCCAATCCTGCTGAAGATGTGAAATACATGCAGGCTGTTGAGACCACAGTAGAGAAATGTCCAAAAACTGAAACAGTCTAAAGGCATTTTCTGGGCCATGGCACACTGTGATCAATAAGAAAATCTTCAGAAAATCTGATGTTTTATTTGTATTAGTGTTGTGCCTAGGAGTCCTAGTCCTGGACCAGGACCCCATTGGCCTACGTGCTGCACAAACACAGAACAAACAGTAGTCCCAGCCCCAAAGAGCTTGCAATGTAAGTATAAGACGAGAGATTTGGTACTGACAAGGGAGTACAAGGAAACAATGAGACGATATTGGTCAGCATGATAGGCAGTGGTCTCAGCACACCAGAAGCCTGGCTGTTGTTTAGTTTTAATAAGCATTGGAAATAATAAGTGCCTCTGCATGCTAGCTTGTAAGATACATAAATACTAGACTGACATTCTTGTATTTGGATTTTCCCCACCAAGGTACTATTGCTCTCTTTGCCCAGGACCAAAGTTCAGTTCTTCCTTCATAAAACCAGAGAACCAAACCAACACTAATGAAGAGATTTGCTATTTGTGAAACTCCATGCAATAAACGCACATGACTAAACCTACCTTAGGGGAAAAGGGGGGAAAAAGGCCAGTTCATCTTCCACATATGAGGAACCCACATAGGGCAAAAGAAAACCCTGGAGGCTTCCATTCCTGTTCATGTCAGCAGAGGGATAGGATTTACCCCTCGCTGAGTGAGCAGACTTATCCAAAGTCCATCTGCTTCAATGGCAGGGTCCTTCTGTTGACATGAATGAACTTTGGATCAGATCCTTGGCCTCCCCAAACCTTCACATGATCAGAGATCTCACAAAAGCCCCACACACCTAATGACACCCATGTAGGGCAGAGCTTTTGTGCTAAAGCCATGACAACTCCCCTCCCTTTGTATCCTTTGGATCCATGCAAAAAATGAATCAGCGTTATTTTAAGCAGCTGTGTCCTTGGTATGATGCCATGGAGCAGAGCCACCCCAATAACTACGCACCCTCCCATCTCTGGCAGGCCATACCTGTAGAGTCTTGACCACCAGAAGTGAGGTGAAGGGGCTCCCTGTGGAGCGGAGAGCGAGAGACAGCATGCCATGGAGCCACTGCTCCTCACATACCACGCATCCCTAAGCACAAATCCACCCTTTCTGGTTCACCTTCACTTGTACTACCAGAGAGGAGCATCAGACCCTGAGTATTCACTCTGTGGACCAAAACAATATAGTTTGCGTATGTGCAGGGGGAGCAAGGGAGGAATCCTTAGTATTTAAAACACATGGATGATGCAATGTCTATAGCAGGGAGTATTCTCTCAGGAGAGGCAGACAGTGATAGGCAAGGAAGTAATACTACTGGAGTGAATTGCTTTAAGCTGTTCTTTTGGCTCTGTCAACACAACCACAAGTCTGTTCATGTTAGGAACAGACCTCTCTCTCTTTCCTCTCTGCTTATTTCCAGGAATCAGCCTTGTAGACATCAACAGTTGACAATTAAAACTGACTCTAACATAAACACCACAGCTGGCCACTTTCAGTAGATCTAGGGCTCTCAATTTGGTTTTGCAATAGAAATGATCTATCTCGGGCATTTCCATGGCACCCACCTCTTTAGCGCTAAATCAAGGGCACGGTTAATGATAGTCACATATAAACAGTCATGATACATTCTCTGAGGATCTCACAGGATTTCAGTAGGTAAATCATATATGCTTGGTTGTGGGGGGGAGCAGGGAATCTGCAGGCAAGGTTGCCATATTCCATGTGAAGCTCTGCTAATCTGGAAGTTGAAGTTGGAAACAAAACTGAATGTCAACTAACTGTTTTGGAGATCCAAGAACCTTCTGTTGAAACTCAGAACAAAACTTATGGTGCCCCTGAATGAGTGTGAATTTTCTGAGGCTGAATGTTGTGGTTTCAGCTGGTTTTGTAATCATGTTCGTGTCCTACTTTCATTCTGAGTTTCTGCTGATGCCATGTTCAATTCAGATAAATCAGAAAAGTAAAGTGAAACTCAAGAGCTGCAAATACGTGGACGCCCATATGAACTCGATTCTCCTTTCCACTCTCTATCCCAGTCTTTTTCTCCTTCCACCCTCTCTCCACACCTTTTCTAGTCACGCCACCCTGGGTTCTCTTGGGATGAGCAATGCAGTTCGGGTCCTGCTCATCTTGCTAGTGCAGACGATGAGAACGTTTCAGAAGGTGATTTCAGGGGGGAATTTGCAGGCATCCCCCTCCAAATGCAAGTGATCCAACAGCCTTGCATTACTGCTATCTTGTCCTAGCCTGCATATACAGAAGAGAAGAGCTGTAGACTCAGTTCTCCATCTTTTAAGAGTTGAACTTTGTTTCCTTGGGTCTGTGCTGTGTTTGTAAACACTGGGCAAGGTTTCTCAGTTTCAAAGCTGAACAGTGTGCAAACCCAGATGGCTGACAAGAATACATTAGAATGAGTTTATCTTGTGTGGCAAAGTTCTTTGGCCTGAGAGGCACTTTCTTGCTTTGTCAACTGTCCAGAGCATGAAAAGCAGCAAAGATAAACAAGCATTAAAGTGAAAGAGAATAGCCAAGTGGGTACTCGAGGGCTTTACTGTCATGTCTCCTGGAGCCTGACGCCAAGTGGCTAAGATTTGGTCTACAGCTCAAGATCCAGAGGTCACACACAAGGGGTGGCGTGTATGTGTGAAAGTTAAGTTTGATGTGATTGTGCGGTTTTGTTTTCCTGGTTAAATGTGTTGCCTACATCTAACAGGGATCAGTGGAAAGTTAGCATTACTGTTAAAATGAGCTGCCGTAGCAACAGGCTCGCCTGGGTTATGGCCTGAAAATGAAAAGACTGGATGAGATTAGGGTGTCAACTCAATTGTGAGCCCATTATGAAATCTGGATGGAGAGCTAGATGAATGAATGAACAAACAAAAGAAAGAAAGAGGATGTTAAACGGACTGTGGCAGCAAGGCCAGAAATGTGACCTATAAGAACTTAATATTATTGTAATGCAGTGGGAAATGTGCCTGGAATTCTACATAACACTGTGTTTTATATAATGTTCTGTAGGGACTGTAGCAGGACAAGGTCCTAAGTCCACAGCTGGAGGGAAACTCAGCAGGACTCCCAAGTCAGGCAGCAAAAACCCTCTGTTTTTCAGGATAGTTAGTTTTTTGCTTTTTATTGTTTTTAATAAACACCAAGCTCTGAGCACTTTTCTCTCATGCAGCCTACGGGCCTTAAAATACCAAACAAAATCTTTTTGAACAGGCAGCTCTTGTATCTCCAGAGCTCTCTGTCCTGCTTTCTGGTCAACAAACCCCTATTTATTGTTCCCCACTCTGCCCTACAATACTTTTTATCAAGTGTCTAGTCTAACTAGGCTCAGGTCCAGGTAGGAAGTGAGGAGTTAACCCTATGGCACTGTCAGAATCTCTGTGGTCTCCCACTGGGGACATCACTGAGCAATGGAATAGTGGGGCTAGGGACCACTGTGGTCTAGTAGAGTACTGGCCTGGGAGTAAAGAGACGTGTGCGCTAGATCTGGCTCTGGCACTGACCTGCATAAGTCACTGCCTCTCCTAGTGCCTCAGTTTCCCTTACTGATAAAGCACTGTTACATCTGTGCACAAAAACCTCTCTGTAAGAGCTAAGCATTATTATCCTCACACGGACATGCACAAAATAACCTTTAACAATCTTGTAGAAATGAGGGGGAAAATTGGTGGGTCAAATCCAGGGCCAGCCATAAGTGTTTTGTCACCCAAGGCAGGAAACATTTTCAGCACCCCCTGAATAATGAAACAAACAAAAAACCCTCAAGCCAAACAAAAAAGACTACAATTTGGTTTCTCCCACCCCCAAGGTTGACTTGGTGCCCCCAGAAGTTGGTACTTATAGCTACCACCCTGATCGCCTGCCCCTCGTCAAATCCTGGGAAAGCGAGAACCTCTCATGTTTGTGATTTGGACTCGGGGGAAACAAATGTTGTTTGTTTGTTTGTTTGTTGTTTGTCAGCAAGCAAGGGGATTAGAAATAATGGACTGAAGAAAAATTAATCTAAAGTACAAAATAAAGCATCCTTGACAGCAGTCTTCAGACATCGTTATCTTTGGTGCACTCCAAGGGTTTGCCTGAGGTACCAGAAATCTTTTCCAAAGTGGAATCTCCTCTCACCATCAGGAACACCTTGTGAAATTGCCTTTTCATAGCAGCAAGTGAGCATGCAGGTCATATAGGCTTTCATTTTTTAATAAAGATATCAGATAACAGCTGCACACTGCTTTCCCCCTAACCTCCCCCCTCGCATACACTCACACTATCTAAGATCAGATCCAAACCAGATAGTGTGGGAAGAACAATGGGAAACAGATAGCATCTGGTTCCTTTTTTAAAAAAAAAAAAATACCCTCCAAACTGCATATATTAGCTCCTTAAGTAACTGTCTTTCAAGGTGTTTTTTAGGGTTTTTTGGGGGGGGGCATTGGGGGTGTAATTTGATTGTCCTGTGGTTTGGATTTCAATCTTGTTGAGGTGGGAACAGGGAAGAAGGTGCAGAGGAGGAACAAGATAACTTGTTCTGTCAAAGGCCAGTATCCTTCCTCTGCAAACACAAATGGAGTGGGAGGGAAACTGGCAACTGGCAGAGTTATCTAATTTGTGTCTCTGTGTGACATAATGCAGCCAATTGCATTAGCCACTTGTGCCCTATCAAGCACTGGAATAGCAGAAAGTCTAATATGTTTGCGTGCATTTTTAAAACATTTTTGGTTCCTGCAGTTTGCAGGCGTGGATTAGGCAATGGCTGCTCTTCAGGGGCCCAATCCAAAACCCACCGAAATCAGAGGAAAGGCTCCCATTGACTTCAATGGACTTTGGATCAGGCCCTAAACGAACACCTGCATTCATGTGTGAATAGGCGCATTTGCAATTTATTTCCTATTCACTACTTACGATATAATGTATTATTCTCCCGCTTAAAAAGTTTCAGTCAACCGATCGCACAGTAGAAAAAAAAAGCCATGTGATTTAGGAGACCAATCACACATCTGGAAGAATGACTAGTTGCCATGAACAGTTTCTGAATATGTCTTAAATCAAGACTGCAAATCTTTCTGAAGACTATGATCTAGTTCAACCAGAAGTTACGGGCTTGATGCAGAAATTACTGGGTGACATTCTCTGGACTGCGTTATGCAGGAGGTCAGACTAGGTTATGCAAATCTTTCTAGCTTTAAGATATATGAACCTATGAAAGTTTGCAGGCTTAAAGTTGTTTGTCCAAACTGTTTGGCGAATAGTGATGAACAGCATATACTGTCACAGAAATCTCATCTGGAACAAGATCAGACCAAAGTGTGAAATTCATCAGATGTTTTATTTGAAGTGTAGACTGTGACCAGCTCTACCTGACTCCAGAAGAAAAGTGCTCTGACTAAGGCACTCGGATTCTGAACATCTGGGATCAATTTAAACGATCTGCCTCCTCCCAAACTTTGTCTTGCCTATTTAAATTGTAAGCTTTTGGGGGCCGGGACTGTAATTTATGTGTTTGTACAATGACAAGCAGAATGAGGCCTTAATCTTGGTTGGAGCATCTAGGTACAACTAGAGGTGATTGAAAACTTCAGAACACCTTGGTAAAATGTGCATGGAATTTCAGATTTTTGGAAAAATTCAACCACTATTATCAGCTGGTTGGAAGACAGACAAAAATAATAAAAATTAGCAAATGTAACATTTTTCAACTGTAAATTAAATAATGAACACCATTAAGCATAATAATCATTCTTAATAATAATTAATTATATACTTAATTCCAGGTTTAGTGCTCCATCATTTCCAGCTACAGATATCTTTGTCTGTTTAAAACATATAGATTTTTTACAAGAGTTGAAGCAATTAGTACCTAACAAAGGCTTATGTCTTGAACACTAACAGGGTTTAAAATGCTGCAAAAAGTCATCTTCAGCTCTAAAATCTTAGTTTGTCTGTTTCTGTAATTCAAAAATAAGAAAAAATTTTAGTGAAAAATCAGAGGCCATTTTTGAAAGACTGCCGTCAGAATGTAATAGCATTTCACAATGTATGAAAAAATGAAGCTTGTAAGTGTGTAAATGACTATAATGCGCTATAATCCTTCTATTCCTCTTGGATGCATAAACTATTCAGAATCAGAGGACACATGTCATTTGCACAGACAGGCAAGTCATTACTGCTTTGTCTGCCAGGAAATTTGTGTTGTAAACTAATACTAAGGTCAAGTTTATTATTATATTGACATTTAGACCAACAAGTAAATTGAAAGGTTACATTGTTGACATACCAGATGTTATGCAAACTGCATTTCAAATCACAGTTTCCATACATCTCTGCAAATAAATAAATTAGACACTTACAAATGGTGTGTAAATCAATCTAGGGTAAATCATCCATTAATATATATAAACACAGAGAAAACTACTGTATGTAAACCTTATTTTTCATGCAGTGTCAGAATCTTCTTTCCCAGCCCCCCAACCCCTCCACCCACACTTGTTATTCTCCTTAATATAACTGTAATCTATACAATGTACCAGTATATATTTTTCCCACCACGACCTAATGTGCTTTAGAATAAGAGGCCTATTTTCAAACTTGGGTGCTTAAATCAACACCTAGATGCTTAAAACAAGTATTTTGGGCCCAGATCCTCATTTAGGCACCTAACTCTCTCTAACATAAATCCAGCAAACACCAACAAGCTATTGATCTAATTTGAATTTATCGGGTGTAATTCTCCTCTCGTAGCTGTCAATGGGCTAGAAACTCTAGTCAGGATGAGCTAGCCTTGGCACAGCACTGAAAGGGCAACAGTAAAGGTGGCTGTAATCTGTTTTTTGCACTCCCTTGGTCCTGAGTCTGATAGAGACCAGGCTGGTACCTGCTAGAGCAGCCTTCATGGACCATTCTTGTGACCACAGAGAATGGTGTCCTGCCCATGCCCTCTTTGGCCAGCTACAAGCATAGGAGCCATTATGGCACCAAAATACTCCCCTCAATGCCAGAGGATTCCTTCACTGTCCAGATTCACCATCCGTACAGCCCAATGAATTTATTCTGGTATAAACTAAATGAGAATCAGGCACCATCTATTGCGGGGAGAGAGATGAAATCCTTTAGGAATGGTGCTGATGCCTTCTGCAAGTTATCCCATCTCCTAATCAAAGCAGTGTCATAACAAATTATCCCTTGTGTACAATTTGCATCACACACAGAAATGCAGTATGGTCTCAATATGTTCTAAAGTTTTCCTCCTGGCAGGGTGAAGCCTTGCTAAATTCTGACCCTTCTTAGCCAGCCGAGACATGGCACTGTGTCTTTCCCACTTTATAATTCTTCACTGAGTGCTCATACTGAAATTGTTTCATAACCACATGAATTTGGAGTTTTCACTTCACCTCTGGAAGAAATGTAGAGTCTGGCAGAGTGACAAGTATAACAGTGTGTAAAAGCACAATTAACTTATGCTCCCACCCCATTTTTTTTACATTTCTGGGGAAGCACAGAGATTTCAGAGTGATTGTTTTCACTTCAGAGCCAGCATCACACAGTTCCTTCACTTCATCAGCGATCCCAAACAAACTTGTACTTTGCCATAAGCAGTGCATGCCCTCCAACATTACACAAAAATCTGGTACTCTTTGGGTCTTTAAAATCAGCATATCCTGGTGCCCTCATCCTTAAAAGAGAGAGACAAAATAAAATGATTGGGAGTTTCAAAGGATCCTAGGGGAGTTAGACATCAAAATCCCATTAGAATCCAGGGGAAACCGGGTACCTTGGAAAATCTCAGACAAAATTCATAGACTGAAGCCGTTTTCAGATGTACCTGTGTATACATATGCTGTTGTTACAACCAGGGACACAGACCATAGTGTTTCTGAACCACTGTCAGGGCTAGTTCATGCAAACATGAAGACCCTGCTAAATCATTTGAGCAGATCTTCTTCGTCCCTCTTCCACTCCACCCCCGCCAATGACTAAGGATTTGATACTGCAAAATCTTACACACCAGAGTAGTTTTATTCATGTCCCATTGAATTCAAAGTTAACAAAGTTAGTCTCAAGTGTTTGCAGTAGTTTGCCCTATATGTTTAATTACCCTATCTGACCCAAATGTCTTGACCATGCCATCTGGGCAAAGCGGTGAGTGAGGAGGGTAGGTTATGTGTGAAAGTGGCTGGAGTTACAGTAATAGTGATGGATGCTCTCTCTCACACATCAGGTGGAATCTGTGATGCGCCCAGCCAAGGCCACAGAGCTCCTGGACAGCACCAAGCAGCTGTTACTGAACACCACATGGAATATCCCACTAGCATTTCAATTTGCCACTACTGAGCCCCAAGCCCCTAAGGTTCTTTGTGGCAGGATTGGCTGAATCAACCATATCCAACACCATAGTGTGCCTACCAGTATCTCCAAGCATTTGGCTGACTATTACTCCTTTTCCAGCACCCTGTCTTCCCTTTCTTGGCAGCTGCCTTTAGATATTCTATTAACAACTAGTAGAGATACAGAGTAGAAGATAGGTTCAGTTCTGATCACCCTAGTCCCTATCTCCACCATGGATCAAAACAAAACTTTGGAGCAGGACTGCCCCAAACTTTCTGAAGCTCCAGGTCTGAACTTTGTGGCTCAGGCTGGTCCCTACTAAAGCTCTTCAGTTCAGAGTCAGGACCAAATGGACCATCATCAATGCAGGACTAGTGTAATCTGTGCTTTAGGTGGGAGTAAGTATCATTCCAATGCAGGATTTCCATCTGGATCAACATAATGCAGGCTTTTCTCTTCACAACCAATGCCACAAAGACATTCTGCCAGGTATACGCTAATGTCTCTAGCATAGCAATCTCCAAGCTATCCTAAGCACATGGTTTGAAGAGCTTGGTCATTAAAAGAAGAATATATAAAATTGTGCTCTGCATTCCAAAGCAGAACAAAAACAGCACCACTACCAAACCTTTATGAGTTCTTTTATGAGTCTGGGCCGAATTTTGCACAGGGGTTTAAAACACTGTTGAAATAAAAGTATTGTGCGCCTCTAACCATTATAACAGGAGTAATTAAAAATAATACCCCCACCCCTACACACCTGCCCAGGTGAAATGCAAATGAGACTACGCAGATTTTACATCTCAGGGTTTTGATTTTCAATTCAGATTCCTTCCCCCTCTCCCCCCCCCAAATCTCAGCATTTTTAATTGGGTTATAATGAAACACCCTTGAGCTCTGTAACAGTTTGTATCTGTTGTTAATGGGCAAGGTACCTGGATATTTTGTTTCACAAGTTACAGATAACAGAGGGCAAGACTGTGCTCTAATTTTATAAGACCACACAGTTGAATAAGGGCCCACTCACCCTTCCTGCATAATGTACTTTGGTCACAATATGATGGTGGAGGGGTCAGAATATTTCCCCCATGAGCAAATTTCCTATTGCCTATTTCCTCCATGAGCAAATGGGTGGGGAAGGACTGGGAGGGCCTTCGCCTCATGATTCATACCCATCAGCAGACTTAGCCAGTTGTGAAGGGAAGTGAACTATTCCCAGAAAGTAGTGTCACAATTTATTTCTTCCCCTCCCCAGGCAAAAGGGGAGCATGGAAGGAATAGTGATTCTGAGCAACATTTTTTCCCCTTGGGTAGAGCATCTATGTGCGAGCCCATACTCAGGGCTGAGCCAAAAGGCTTAATCTGACCCACACTGTTTACATGTACAGAAAAATGGCGTATTCAGGAGATACTAGGAAAAAGTTGGCATTCCCCCATGAGCACAGATACATCCTATTCTAAGCATAGGCAAATGCTATCATAATCTCAGATACCATCGTACTGGGAGGTGAGACAAAAGGCTGTAGGTGGCTTTGGAGAATGGGTAGAGAAGCCTATAGAGACATTCTCTCTCAGAATCTCCTGATTTTAAAAAGAGATTCCTCACAGCTGTCTAAATCTGGAGGGGAAATGCAACATCACCACAATTCTCTGTAAAGTGGGGGGGGGGGGAAGAAAGGCACACTATGAGTTTGATCACAAATTTCACTTTTAATTATTTTTATTTAAATGTCATCGTGAAAATTACAGCTGAGGTCTGTCAGCTATTAACTTTCCACTGTTTAGAGACATACAGATCCCTGTTTGCCAAGGTCCATGGTTTCAGCAGGTGCCATACGGATTCCACGAGAATCACATTGGCACAGAGCAAAACCGTGTCACAATGGTCTCTGTTGATCCAGTGATTCTGTTCTCCTGCTTGCCAAATGGTTTACTATGAACTCCATCATCCTGTGGTGTCCAAACACCTCTGTGGGCAGGATCATCAGCAAATGCCCTCATTGTGTCTCACTGGAATCACTGGTTTTCCAGCTGACTTTGGTGCTCACAGAGTGAGACATGAAAAATGGTTTTATTCCAGCCTCCTGCAGAAGTTAACCAGGGCTTCTGGGGTCACTACTCTAACAGGCTCATGAATCTGAAGTAGGCTAAATTTATCACCGTCCATTCATTTTGGCACTAGCCCATGTCTGGGGAGCATGTGTTCAACTCAGGATCTAGCCAGAGTGTGTTGCTCCCTGGAAACATGGGCCTCTCCCATCACCCAAGCACTTCCTTTCACAGAAGGCCAAGAAAGGGAAGCAAAATTTCTTTTAAAGTCCTGTTGCCTGACGAAGGTCCAGTTGTCAGCTGTACCCTTCCTCCCCCAGGATTGACAGCTTATACATTTTCTGTAAGGGTAAGGCAGGTATTTTTCTTCCCTTACAGGGAAACTGAGTCACTCCCTCCTTTCCTCACATGAGGTACGTACACCTCAGCGCACAGACAGCATCTGAGACAGAGCAAGACCACAGCTCAGCAATGGCCCTTGCAGAACTTGACCAACCGCTCACACCAAGAGAGAGGTAGCATGAGCATTTCCTCATTGTCCTCTTCAGAACTGGAATAGCATTCAAGGTGGGCCACCATTAAGGACAGAAATGGGTGGCCTGTTCTGGATAAAAACAACCTCCAATCTGATCATTCACAGTAGGCTTGAGCTCAGCTCCTTAAGAGGTTTGAAAAGGCCCATTTACTAGAGGTATTAAGGCTGGAAACAGAGTCTTTGTAGGGGACTGAAATTTAGCTGGGCCAGCAAGTTCCCACTGTTGAACAAGAGGTTGTGGATAACCACTGGGTTACAACTCATTACGGAGTAGGCTGTGCATAGGGTGAGGGGACAGGGTTCATGAGGAGGCTGTGGAAAGAACAGACCAAGTTGCAGTCATTGCACTCTGACGAGCACAGGGTCAGCTCCCTGCCTACTCACCTGGATAGAGCTTCAAAGGGGTTAGTAGAGACGAAGAGGAGGCAGGGCCATTGCCAGATAGAGGGGAGTATCCACCCTTTGCAAAGTGCAAGCAGGCGGGCAGCCTCTGGATGCCCAGGAGCTCCAGCAGGCATTTTGCCTCCCCTTGCACCCGCTGGGGTAGTGCAGCTCAACCCGACCCCCAAGCCTAGCTCGGTGCACCGAGGGCACAATAAAGCTCTGCCTATGGAGCTGAAACAGGCGTATGTGTTAGAACAACAGAGCAGAAGCTGAAACACTGGAAAAAGGCAGGCATGGTATCAAATGCAGAGGGAAATGATGCACCAAGGGGAAAAAACCTGAAGTGATGAGTCACCCAAATTCTCAGAAATAAGATAGGAGACCAGATGCTCTCGTGACAGAAAGAGAACCAGTTCACAGGAAGTCCACTTGAAATATAAACCTCAGCCAAATGATCCTTGATGTAAGAAACTGAAGGAAATGGGAGCAAGTTTTGCTAGAAGATGCTGTGACATCTGGCTTAAGTAGAATGCAAGCCTGACTTCCAAGGGAGCACTGAATGAGGAAGTGAGGATGATGACACAAAAATTTTTGCTTGCTCATGATATGAGCAAACTTTTCCAATTGTTTTTTTATTTGTTTGTTTGTTAATTTATGCTTAGATTTTCAGTTTGCTTCTGAGATTGTATTTAATATTTATTATCATTATTATTTGTGTTGTATTAGCACCTAGTCATGGATCAGGGCTCCATTGTGCAACAAGACACTCTCTGCTCCAAATAGCTTAGAATCTAAATATAAGAGAAGAGACATTGGAGGAGATAGGCAGACAGACAGGCTGTACAGGGAAACAGCGAGGCAATACTTGTTGGCTTGATAGCTAGTGGTCTCAGAATCAAGCTGCTTAGCTATTGTCAAGTTTGTTGCAGGCATCCTGGCAAAGGACAGTTTTACTCTGTTTTTATAACAATATGCTATTATTTTTAATACCCTGTTACAACTTTGTTTCTAACAGTGATGTGCTCTTTAGTGTGAGAATAAAGAGAGGACTATTTTTTAAAAGATAAAAACCTACTGTAAAAGGGCTTATCATTTAGGTGTATTTTCCAGGCAACAGTTTGTGTCCTGGATTTTTTTAAAAACATCTTCTCTTTACTATTGTTTCTGGATATTATCTGATGGTTGTTCCTGGCTCGTGAGGCCATGACTACGTGGGTCAGGAGAGTGCTGTCCTATATGTGTATTAGAAATCAAAGATCCTTTGTTCATGCAAATATGCTCAGGAAAAGAAATCAAAACAGAAACCGTAGATGATATGGAAGCAGAATTGGTTTCTAAGAACTTGATCCAAGTCACATTGAAGTCAATGGAAAGACTCCTAATCACTTAAATGGGAGTTAGGTCAAGCCGTAAGCATGGTAATTATGGTCTATAAAATGGGAGTATTAGTATATTTTAATTACATCATAGGAGTGTTGCTTTTACGGCCCTTTGAGATAGATAAAAAACTCAGTGAAAGGGAAAGGTTTTCATCTACCTGGATTATTACTGAGCTAGAATGTGACTTGGACTATGCATCTGTGCACAGGAGTGAGAGGGGAAACAAACTTCCTATACCCCTCTACAGAGGCTACTCAAGCTCCAGGTAGAGGTGAGTAGGAAGGAATAAGTGGATCTATTCACCCATTTTTCCCCTCCCCAGACCAGGTGAGCAGGGGGTGTCTAAACTGGGAGAAACCATGATTCCATTCTCCCTACTTGCTGGCAAAAGCAGCAAGTGATCCATCCCCTCTCGTCCAGCCCCAGCTTCTGGCAGCTGGGGGTTTAAGGTACACCCGGAGCATAGGGTTGCACCCCTGACCATCTTAGCTAATTGTCATTGATGTACCTATCCTCCATGAACTTCTCTAATTCTTTTTTGAACACAGTTATATGTCTAGCCTTCACAACATCCCATGGCAACAAGTTCCACAGGTTGACTGTGCATGGTGTGAAGTACTTCCTTATGGTTTGCTTTAAATCTGACGACATGTGTGACCAGGGAACTACTCCCCTACCAAATCCAAGAGGAATAGGGGAGAAATTGTGACTCAGGAGGATGTCTCAGATTCACAAACCCTCTTAGGACTACTCCAGGGAAGCTTATGCCTCATCCCTTGCTCAGGACTGTAATGAAAAGCACACTCTAGCCCATTATTATTATTAAACAGAGATAGGCCCAAAGCCACAACGTTTGGGTTCCAATACTGATATGGGCCCAATTGTCCCCAAAATTCGTATGTGGCTTCACCCTGCATTTGGACTTGGCTCTGCTAAATACAGTAGAATAATGGGGGGAGGGGTTGTTTTGTTTTGTTGTTTTCCTAATTTTCCCATGAGTATTCTCTGTCTGTGGCATCACCATTGAGAAAATTTTTGTTTTCACTAATTAGGACTCGACAGCTCAAGGAATTGACTGGTAATGTGATACTGAGGCTTTCACCGCTAGGTCACTGGTTCAAATCAGGCTCAGGTTGGTAGTGAATGAAAGTAATTACCATCTGACAACAACTGTTCTATAGCTGGAATATGCTACCCATTACATTGAATCAGAGACCCATATGGCCAGGCTTTTAGAAACTTTGTATCCCCTGTATTAAGAAGTCTGTCAATGTAAAATAAACTAAGAAAGTGACTGCTCAATGATGTCTGCAGTGTTAGACCAAATGCTCCGTATTATATTGTTTGTGTTGTACTGGAGTAGGCTATGGCAGGACTGTCTGACTTCTGTTTCCCGGGGGGCCCTCGTGGATCTAATGAGCGTCTCAGTCAGCAGGATTTCTGAATAAAAATAAATAAAGGAGTTGGTGGTCTCAACCATATTTCTACTGTCAGCTGCCCATTGCAAAAACTACCCCCATAATTGGCACTAAGTGCCCCTCCCCCCCCCCCTTTGCTAGCAGTCTCAACAGAAAGGCCAACAACTTAATTAAAATAGAGAGTGAGTTACTAGGGCTATGCGGAGAACAGCAATTCATTTCACAAAGGATTTTGAGATTTCAAAATTTGGCTTCTTTCCAAACTGGAACAAAGCCAGAAAGTTTTGAAATTCCCTGTGAAAGAAAATTCCAAAAAAACATTTGTTTGAGATTGATCCAAACATTTTTTTAACAAAAAAACAAAATATTTAGTTTCAATTTTGACTTTTAAAATTGTGTGTTCTATTATAATGTACAATAGACCAAATTCAAAATATTCAAAATGAAAAGTCATTTCAAAATGAAAAATCAAAATGTTCTATTCCAACAGTATCAAAATGGGATATTTCAACTCTGCCAGAACTTTCCTTTTCCATTTTTCCTCTTGAACTTTCAGTGCGTCATACAGTGCTTCAGTTTTGATGGATCTGAATTCTCTAATGCAGTGGTCACCAACAGGTTGATTGCAATTGATTGGTCCATTGTGGAGCCTCTCACAGTCGATCTCAGTCTCAGTCTAGGATTGCCAACCCTCCTGCAGCCAAACTGGGAGATCAGCTGCTAATAGTCTGATGGCACAGTGGGGCTAAGGCAGGCTCCCTGCCCGCCCTGGCTCCACGTTGCTCCCAGAAGCAGCCAGCACATTCTTGCAGCTCCTGGAATGGCTGTGTCTCCACACACTGCCCTCACCTGCAGGCACAGCCCTCACAGCTCCCATTGGCTGGGAACAGAGAACTGCGGCTATGGGGTGGTGCCTGTGGATGGGGGCAGTGTGCGGAGCCACATGCCCTGCCCCTCCCCCCCAGGAGTCACTGCTGGACATGCCGGCCACTTCTGTGAGCAGTGCGGGGCCAGGGCAGGCAGGGAACCTGCCTTAGCCCTGCTGCGCCACCACCCAAGAGCTGCCTGAGGTAAGCGGTGTCTGGCTGGAGCCTGCACCCCAAACCCCTCCTACACCCCAACCCCCTGCCCCAGCCCTGAACCCCCTCCTGAATCCCAATCCTCTGCCCCAGCCCTGAGCCTCCCACCCACATACCCAAACTCCCTCCCAGAGCCTGCACCCCAACTGGCTGCCCAAGCCCTAAGCCCCCTTCTGGAGCCAGCACCCTGCATCCCCTCCTGCACCCCAACCTCCTGCCCCAGCCCAGTGAAAGTGAGTGAGGGTGGGGGAGAGTGAACGACAGAGGAAGGGTGGATGGAGTGAGTGGGGCTGGGCCTCGGAGAAGGGGCAGGACAGGGGCAGGGTCTTGGGGAAAGGGTGCAGGGGACGGGGAAAGGGTGTTTGGGTTTGTGTGATTACCGTTATTTCTATATTTTCTTTGAGGTAGATCCTGGGTTGCACTTCAAAAAGTGATCTTGTGCTTAAAAAGGTTGGAGACCACTGTTCTAATGGAAAATTGTTCCCTCAGAGATTTTCTGACCAGCTCTGTGAGTTACCTCTCAAGGTGGTCCATGCAGAAATATCCTTATTCCTCTTACCAGGTCAGTATGGAAAAGTGTGCACAGTCACTACCTGTATTGTAATGTGAAAACAGGCTTCACCCAGGCTTTGGTGCCTAAAGTTACTCTTCTCCTTTCCAAATTAAATAGTCCTAGTGTAAAATTTTCAAAAGCAGCTATGTGATTAGGAGCCCAGTCTCACTGAAGGTCAATAGGACTTAGGCTCCTAATTCACTTAGGCAGGTTTGAAAAACTTGCCTTGGTCTTTTTAATCTCTCCTTGTCTGTCATTTCCCCCACTTCTTCCATTCACCACCACCAGAGCTATAACCATTTGCTGAAGTGGGACTTCCCACAGAAACACTACACAATATACCAGCTACAGTTCTAATTAGGGCAAGTATTTGTGGGATTCAGATAGTGAAACTGGTATTCCACTATCTACTCTGGTTGAAAATTAAAAGAGAAATGGTCAAAGGCAGTTGTGAAAGGAAAATTACCAAACTGAGAGTATCAAAATAACTGGCTAAGAGAAATGCACAAAAGAGCCACAACTGTAACTGCTAGGAAGTGTTTCATAGTAGCTGTGTTAGTCTGTATTCGCAAAAAGAAAAGGAGTACTTGTGGCACCTTAGAGACTAACCAATTTATTAGAGCATAAGCTTTCATGAGCTACAGCTCACTTCATGCATCCGATGAAGTGAGCTGTAGCTCACGAAAGCTTATGCTCTAATAAATTTGTTAGTCTCTAAGGTGCCACAAGTACTCCTTTTCTTTTTGCTAGGAAGTGGTTAGATATTAGCTCACCAATCTGAATTGAAAGCATATACTAACTCAATGGTTTTCAAACTGGGGTATGCATACCCCAGGGGTACGCGAGCTCTCGTCAGGAGGTACGCAAGAAAAATCCTGTAATGCCAGATGATGCATTTTATTTAGTAAAACTAGGCAATCTAATCATAAGTATATTGGTATGACCCTATCTCAGATGGGGGTACATGGTAGATTACATTATTTGGAAAGGAGTTCGCAGCCTAAAAAATTTGAAAACCACTGAACTAATGTTTTGACATTTGCAAATCAAATTTTTTTTATTCTGCAAAAACTTTCACTATTTCCTCCAAAACAGGATGAAAACAAATGTCAAAATAACAGAATTTCCTGCAGGATGGAAATTCTGTTTTCTGAACAATTGTGATGGACATTCACCTTTGTGTCCCTCCTCCGTCTAGCTTCTGGCTATAGGTTGTTACCTTCTCTCAGGGATTGGTTCATCCTGCTCATGGGCACAATAAATATGTCACTGGTTCCAGAATCCAATTGCATACATGAGATGACAACTATTATGAGGTGATGGGTGCCCTGTTTGTTTTTTAAACAGAGTTTTGAAGAAAGGATATCTCGTCTGTCATGGAAATATTCCACTGCCAGGAAAAATATCCGCTTATTCTCCAGTCAGGGTTCTTCCCCACAATTTTGAGAGGAGACACTCTTAGCCAAACAACCAATGTCTGAGGTGCTGAGGACTCCTGGATGCTGACTGAGAAGGTGATAATCATCCTGGTATGAAAGGCAACCTCCAGCCCTATGTCTTTCTTAACTCCAGCTTAGAGCAAATGTCAGGTCCCAGTGTAAACTTTCCCATCTGTGTTATTCTATTAACTGAAAAGGAAAGGGATTTAGTATGTGTTCTTGTCACATCTTGTGACCTGCTACACATTGAGCCAGAAGGTACCATTAATGTCAACCACATTCTTTTCTTGCAAGCCTTCCTCGTGGGGATAAGCTGGGAAGGGGCTGACACTTTCATTTGTTAAAAGAAAAGAGATCCACATAAAATCTAGTCTGTACCCTCTGCAAAAATAAACCTTGAAAGCTGCAGGCCTCCAAAGGATATACCTTAAACAGGGCAAGAGAGAGAGGGGGCGTGGGGAAACATTTGAAAGGAAAGTTTCCCTCTTTGCCAAGCTCTTCCAGATGGAAGGCCTTCCCACGGAAATAGTTAGAGAAGACAGATCGCTGACAGAACACCTTGCCAAGTGAAGGGGGTCCCACTAGTTGTGCTGGTTAGAGCTTAGTGGATGAGAACATAATACTCCAATTAAAGCACTTGTTCTAGAGAAGGGGGCTGGAATGTGGTAAAACGCTCTTTAATGCGACAGAGTGCATTTAGCACAGCAACACAGAGTGTAAATTATAGAAGGTCAACACGGCTGGGGATATTTTTATTCCTTCTTTCATGTAGATTACTACTTTTGTAACTGTTAACTTAAAGAGGCACATAACAAAAAAGAGAGTCTCAACAATATGGCCCTCTGCTCCCTTCCCCCTCCTCTTATTTTTACAAATCTCCTGCCAGGATTCAAGCAGGATGAAGTGTTGGATGCTGACACTGATAGAGAATACAATTGGGTATAGAAGGTTTAAGCCAGCCAGGCACCAACAAAACCTTTCCCGGATAGTTCTGTTTTATGCCAGTTAACATGCCACGAAATTATTTATACAAGAAAGAAAGAAAGAAAGAAAGAAAGAAAGAAAGAAAGAAAGAAAGAAAGAAAGAAAGAAAGAAAGAAAGAAAGAAAGAAAGAAAGAAAGAAAGCGGTGAGAGTTTCCTCCCTTCCATTTGAGAGTTGTTCTCTGGTTCCCTCTTAAGATCTGTAGCAGTGTATGTACCTGATCAAAGGAAGGAAGAAATGCAGCAATTCCTGGATGATCAAGGCAGTCAGACAGTGGGAAACAAAGTGAAAACACAGAGAGCAAAATGCATGGGGCAGAATGTGCTGTATACAGCGTGTTCAGGAAACATTCCTCTCCATTAAGGCTACAGATACACCCTGATGTTCCCTTCATTTGAACAGGGGCCATTCTATTAAAACTATTGCTGAGACACAGGCACCATCCAAAATCAGCAAAGCCGTTAACAAGAGTAATACTTCTCACTGATCTAGACCTGCATTTTCAAAAGCTCTGCCCCCCATTTCTGTGCACAGTTTCTGCCTCCCAAATTTTCACCCACTTTTTTTTTCTTCCAGTTGCAAACAGGAGGCTAGACTCATAGACTTTAAGGTCAGAAGGAACCATCATGATCATTTAGTCTGACCTCTTGCACATTGCAGGCCACAGAATCTCACCCACCCACTCCTGTATTAGACCCCAACCTCTGGCTGAGTTACTGAAGTCCTCAGATCATGGTTTGAAGACTTCAGGTTACAGAGAATTCACCATTTATACTAGTTTAAACCTGCAAGTGACCCGTGTCCCATGCTGCAGAGGAAGGGCAAAAAAACCCAGGCTCTTTTCCAATTTGACCTGGGTGAAAATTCCTTCTTAACCCTAAATACGGCGATCATCTGGACCCTGAGCATGTGGGCAAGACCCACCAGGCAGAGACCTGGGAAAGAATTCTTGGTTGTAACTCAGAGCCCTCCTCATCTAGTGTCCGATCACCTGCCATACTAGAGTGAGGCTTAACTGAAAATTTAGCCCATAGTGCCTGTGATTCTATAGTTTTTAAAGCAACGTATCCAACTTCAGAACAACTCTATATGGTTGGTACATTTCATTTCCCCCAGTTTTACAGATGGTGTTATGAATGTTGCTCACCTGGAATCTGAGCCAACTTCAGCTGACTTCAAAGAGCTTTTGATCAGACCCCCAATTACATTGCTTCCAATCATTTCCATCAATCATCATCATCATCACTTATTTGTACTGTGGTAGCACCCCAGTGAAGGAACCCCCCATGAAGGACCAGCCCCCTCCCTTGTTCTAGGTTCTATACAAACTCAGAACAAAAAGGTCTCCTTTCTTTGCTTGACTCTTAACTTATGAATCCAGTGGACCCTTCTTGCACTACTAATTTTTTTTTTGGATGGCTAAGAATGACAAACAACTTCCCAGCAAAGATGTTTTCTTGCTGGTAGGCAAATAAATCCACTGGGATGGAAGAGTCTTGGCTTCCCCTTGACCTCAAACTAAAACAAGTTGGGAAATATTCCCCTATGCTTGGCAAAGCATAAAGTCTAGCAATTTGGGGTGGGGGTGAGGAAGCTGGGAGAGAAGTATAGAGACAATGCCACATGCAGTGGGTGATTTGCAGGCACTTCTGTTTTACACTGAGTTGAATGAGCTCTCTAGGACTTCTGCTGGAATTCTACAGCACTGATACACTATTCCAAGGACTGTTATTAAACCCCTAAAACAGACTAGTGAACCAAAGTTTATTGCTTGCTGTTATAATAAATATAGCCATTGCAATGCGGTGATTGGGAATGTTTACAGTGTGTAATTCTTGGCCAAACAGAAAATGCATTTTTGGGGAGGCCATGTGGCACAGGTCATTGCATTGTTTGAAGACAGAACACAGGATAAAGCACTCATACTCTGCCAGATTTACTGTTTTCCTCATAGGTAAATGTGGAGTTAGTGTCAGGCATGGTAAAGGCAGATGTGTGCAACCTTCCCCATGCAACTCCATCAATACAGTTCCAGCCTGCAGTGCACTATTGTTTCCCCATCCTCTTTTCCACTCCTGAGCCATTATTGTTATTTATTAGTTGTATTGCAGTAGCTCTTAGGAACCCTGGTCATGGACCCATTGTGCTAGGTGCTGTACAAACACAGAACAAAAAGATGGCTCCTGTCCTCAGATAGCTTACAGAGCCTCTGCTGAGTAATGACTGCCAGTTTTGCATGTTTTTATATGTTGATATAGCTGTGACCATCCAGCTCATTTCACTGTGACCTAGGTTGAATTGAAGCTTAGCTTTTCATAGGTGAATGGTGCCAAGCTGTCTGGAGTGGCTCACGAGTGTGAGTGTCAACCTCAGGGCAGACTACCAAGAAGCCAGGCACAAATCCCTAATTGATTGTGAGTTCTATACTTAGATTTCACCAACCAAGTAACAAGTGTGAACTCCTCAAACACTATAGCAGCCTAACCATAGAGTTACAGACAGTCCCCTTGGATACTCCCGTCCAGGCAAACTAGCCTTTGTGATAGAGGGTTCATTACATCAAAATTCAGAAGAATATTCAGGTTACTCCCAGTTCCAAAGGACTAGTCACTTACCCCAGGGTCAATTGCATCTTAGACCTCACCAAAGACCATGCTTGTGGCCAATTGCATAATGAGCTAACTAAAGATTTATTAACTAAGAGAAATAAATGAGAGTTATCTACAAGGCTAAAGCAGATAGACATACACACACAAATGAGTCACAATCTTAGGTTACAAAAGGTAATAGAAGCTGCTGTAATATGCAAGTTTTCCATGTCCTTTAGAACTAGTCCAAGCTTGAGGATCCCTTGTTCATGCTTAAAAGTATTGCCCTCTCCAAATTCCAAGCAGCATAGTGATACAGTTCCTGCTGGTTAGGGATTTTTATTCTCTTCCCCCAGAGTTCAATCTAATGGTACAAGTGTTTGCGCCTATGTCCTCCTCATGTGTGAGAGGGAGGAGCAATCAACAAAGTCTTTGTCCTTTGATGTTTCACAGTGTCTCATTTGGTTTCATTTATGTGCAGGACAAGCACTTCACATTAATTAATGCTTCTTTCCTGTTTGTTGAATTACACCATTACAGAGGTTTACAATGCAAACACTCAGTACAACTTTATACCATGGGATACAGACGTTATAAATGAGATTAATATGTGCAGCATCCTACAAACATGTCGTAAAGTCTAAACACTAGACACACTCTTATAAACTTAAGATCTATTTCAACAATATGAACACACAGGTGAGCCAGACCGGTTTCCAGCTCTGCATTTGTCAGTGTTCAGTGAGGCCTAGGAGCGTTGGCATGAGCTGGCACCTGGTCTGCCAGCATCACAAATGGTAAATGTATTAATTCACACACACTTAGACCTACTGACCAATATTTTTTGTGCTGAACACAAATATTGGGCACATATATATACACACACACACACACACACACACACACACACACACACACATACATACATACACACACAGAAACACACGTGACTATTAGAAAAGGATCCTACAACTCAAAGGAGGGTGAGTTAATATGGAGGCCAAGTTAGGCCATTTTGTCTACCAACGTAGTAATTTGAGCAGCCCAGTGTATATAATACTTCCTTGCAATCACAGGGTAAGCCCAATTTTCAAATGTGCGTGCATTAATATAGGATTTTGTGATAGGTAAATATATTAGACTAGGGTACTGACATTGCACTATGGCTGACAGATAAAGAGAAATATCTCTTTTTATGGGCTGATTGAAAGCCCATTGAAATCAGTGGGAGCCATTCCATAGACTTCAATGGGATTTGGATCAGGTCCTTAATTAACTGAACCTGCCAGTGCTAGCTTCCCTCAGGCTGCATGCCAATTGCCTTTCAGGCAGTAATGCAGATTCAAGCCTATGCTGCCTAATGGGCATAGTGCCAGACAAATACCAATGAGTCCCATTTTGTGTTATGAACCTACCGTTCTCTGACATCAACAGCCATTGCACATGCCCTCCAGGTCAATGGCAAATTTGTTTTTGCGCAAAGCCAAGGATTTTAAAAAGCAAACAACTCCCCACAAGTAGCCTGCTTTTTGCTCAGCAGAAGTAACTTGGACTCCTTGGCAGGTTTATGGTCTAGCTCTCTATCTCTGCACCTGCCAATAATCTGGCTAATGCATTTTAATCCTTAATTAGATATTTCACATCTCTTCCATTTAGCCAGACTCTTCCTGCCTGAAGAAGATATTGTTTCAAGGATCGTTTTTTGGGTTTGTTTTGATCTTTTTTGGATTGGGGGTGGGAGGGAGATAACACTGTATTATGACAGGTTTCAGAGTAGCAGCCGTGTTAGTCTGTATTCGCAAAAAGAAAAGGAGTACCCGTGGCACCTTAGAGACTAACAAATTTATTAGAGCATAAGCTTTCGTGAGCTACAGCTCACTTCATCGGATGCATTTGGTGGAAAAAGCAGAGGAGAGATTTATATATACACACACACACACACACACACACACACACACACACACACAGAGAACATGAAACAATGGGTTTATCATACACACTGTAAGGAGAAAAGGAGTACTTGTGGCACCTTAGAGACTAACAAATTTATTAGAGCATAAGCTTTCGTGAGCTACAGCTCACTTCATTGGATGCATTTGGTGGAAAAAACAGAGGAGAGATTTATATACACACACACAGAGAACATGAAACAATGGGTTTATCATACACACTGTAAGGAGAGTGATCACTTAAGATAAGCCATCACCAACAGCAGGGGGGGGGAAAGGAGGAAAACCTTTCATGGTGACAAGCAGGTAGGCTAATTCCAGCAGTTAACAAGAATATCAGAGGAACAGTGGGGGGTGGGGTGGGAGGGAGAAATACCATGGGGAAATAGTTTTACTTTGTGTAATGACTCATCCATTCCCAGTCTCTATTCAAGCCTAAGTTAATTGTATCCAGTTTGCAAATTAATTCCAATTCAGCAGTCTCTCGTTGGAGTCTGTTTTTGAAGCTTTTTTGTTGAAGTATAGCCACCCTTAGGTCTGTGATCGAGTGACCAGAGAGATTGAAGTGTTCTCCAACTGGTTTTTGAATGTTATAATTCTTGACGTCTGATTTGTGTCCATTCATTCTTTTACGTAGAGACTGTCCAGTTTGGCCAATGTACATGGCAGAGGGGCATTGCTGGCACATGATGGCATATATCACATTGGTAGATGCGCAGGTGAACGAGCCTCTGATAGTGTGGCTGATGTGATTAGGCCCTATGATGGTATCCCCTGAATAGATATGTGGACAGAGTTGGCAACGGGCTTTGTTGCAAGGATAGGTTCCTGGGTTAGTGGTTCTGTTGTGTGGTGTGTGGTTGCTGGTGAGTATTTGCTTCAGATTGGGGGGCTGTCTGTAAGCAAGGACTGGTCTGTCTCCCAAGATCTGTGAGAGTGATGGGTCGTCCTTCAGGATAGGTTGTAGATCCTTGAGGATGCGTTGGAGAGGTTTTAGTTGGGGGCTGAAGGTGATGGCTAGTGGCGTTCTGTTATTTTCTTTGTTGGGCCTGTCCTGTAGTAGGTGACTTCTGGGTACTCTTCTGGCTCTGTCAATCTGTTTCTTCACTTCAGCAGGTGGGTATTGTAGTTGTAGGAATGCATGATAGAGATCTTGTAGGTGTTTGTCTCTGTCTGAGGGGTTGGAGCAAATGCGGTTATATCGTAGCGCTTGGCTGTAGACAATGGATCGAGTGGTATGATCTGGATGAAAGCTAGAGGTATGTAGGTAGGAATAGCAGTCAGTAGGTTTCCGATATAGGGTGGTGTTTATGTGACCATCGCTTATTAGCACCGTAGTGTCCAGGAAGTGGATCTCTTGTGTGGACTGGTCCAGGCTGAGGTTGATGGTGGGATGGAAATTGTTGAAATCATGGTGGAATTCCTCAAGAGCTTCTTTTCCATGGGTCCAGATGATGAAGATGTCATCAATGTAGCGCAAGTAGAGTAGGGGCATTAGGGGACGAGAGCTGAGGAAGCGTTGTTCTAAGTCAGCCATAAAAATGTTGGCATACTGTGGGGCCATGCGGGTACCCATCTCAGTGCCGCTTATTTGAAGGTATACATTGTCACCAAATGTGAAATAGTTATGGGTCAGGACAAAGTCACAAAGTTCTGCCACCAGGTTAGCCGTGACAGTATCGGGGATACTGTTCCTGACGGCTTGTAGTCCATCTTTGTGTGGAATGTTGGTGTAGAGGGCTTCTACATCCATAGTGGCTAGGATGGTGTTTACTCGATCCATTGTCTACAGCCAAGCGCTACGATATAACTGCATTTGCTCCAACCCCTCAGACAGAGACAAACACCTACAAGATCTCTATCATGCATTCCTACAACTACAATACCCACCTGCTGAAGTGAAGAAACAGATTGACAGAGCCAGAAGAGTACCCAGAAGTCACCTACTACAGGACAGGCCCAACAAAGAAAACAACAGAACGCCACTAGCCATCACCTTCAGCCCCCAACTAAAACCTCTCCAACGCATCATCAAGGATCTACAACCTATCCTGAAGGACGACCCATCACTCTCACAGATCTTGGGAGACAGACCAGTCCTTACTTACAGACAGCCCCTCAATCTGAAGCAAATACTCACCAGCAACCACACGCCACACAACAGAACCACTAACCCAGGAACCTATCCTTGCAACAAAGCCCGTTGCCAACTCTGTCCACATATGTATTCGGGGATACCATCATAGGGCCTAATCACATCAGCCACACTATCAGAGGCTCGTTCACCTGCGCATCTACCAATGTGATATATGCCATCATGTGCCAGCAATGCCCCTCTGCCATGTACATTGGCCAAACTGGACAGTCTCTACGTAAAAGAATGAATGGACACAAATCAGACGTCAAGAATTATAACATTCAAAAACCAGTTGGAGAACACTTCAATCTCTCTGGTCACTCGATTACAGACCTAAGAGTGGCTATCCTCAACAAAAAGCTTCAAAAACAGACTCCAACGAGAGACTGCTGAATTGGAATTAATTTGCAAACTGGATACAATTAACTTAGGCTTGAATAGAGACTGGGAATGGATGAGTCATTACACAAAGTAAAACTATTTCCCCATGGTATTTCTCCCTCCCACCCCTCCCCCCACTGTTCCTCTGATATTCTTGTTAACTGCTGGAATTAGCCTACCTTGCTTGTCACCATGAAAGGTTTTCCTCCTTTTCCCCCGCTGCTGCTGGTGATGGCTTATCTTAAGTGATCACTCTCCTTACAGTGTGTATGATAAACCCATTGTTTCATGTTCTCTGTGTGTGTGTGTGTGTGTGTGTGTGTATAAATCTCTCCTCTGCTTTTTCCACCAAATGCATCCGATGAAGTGAGCTGTAGCTCACGAAAGCTTATGCTCTAATAAATTTGTTAGTCTCTAAGGTGCCACGGGTACTCCTTTTCTTTTTGCGAACACTGTATTACTCATTCATGATTGTCTAGGCACTATAATGAAAGTTCTTTTGTGCTTTCACTGTCCCCCTGCCACAATCCCTTACAACAGAGAGAAAGAGAGAGAGAGACAGACCCAGTGATTTACCAACTAGTTCAGCACCTATGGAGAGAGAGGAAATAGTGATTGACTTAGGATATTTTAACATTTCAAATGACTTGCTTACCAGCATTTTTCTAATCAGGGTCTTTTCATTCATTCTTTCCTTCTGGCTTTATTTATTTCAACAGCAGATGCATCTGCCTTCAAACCTTGAACAAGAACCTGCCTGATTTTATCCTAGCCCCACTTCCAATTCCCACCCAAATACTTTCATCTCCTAAATGTCATTTAAGGCTTTAACTCCGGAAAGGATGCGAAAGCTTCTTATTCAAGAGAAGCTACTAGTTTTCCCTTCATTTGTTTGGTAATAGGAATGTGTGGATCAAAATTTTCTCTAAGCTATGGAGTATTCTTTATACAGCTTTGTATCAGTATCTGACTGATAGTGTGAAGAGTAAGTTCACTGTGCTGGTAGGACCCCAATGGGAGAACCCTGGTGGAATTGTATGGGTAAAATCTTGGCCCCATTGAAGTCAATGGCAAAACTCTCATTGACTTCAGTGAAGCCAGGATTTCACCCATAGAATTTAACAGAGGGTGATATGCAGAATTTTAAAACAATTTAAGCCTTGTCCACACTGTGAATTTGCCCCAGCTTCAAGCATCAGTGGTCAGCCAGTGAGGCAGTTGTACTAGTGCAAATCCTTACTGTAAATGGGCAAAATTGATGTAAGATGCAGTTTGCATTAGTGCGTCTTACCCATGCCTTAAACAGGGATAAACTGCAGCAGTGCAAATCATGCCTTAAATCAGCTTTGCCTGTCTACACTAAGGAGTAAGGCTCAGATTTTTAAAGTTAGTTAGGCATTGCTGCAGTCAATGCTGTAATACCTAACTGATTTAGGAGCCTAAATATCATTTTCACCAGGAATTTTGATTTCTAAGTGCCTAAATTACTTTTGAAAATGAGATTTGGGCTCCTAAATCAGTAAGTATTACAACGTTGAGCACAGCAATGCCTAAATAGTTTTACAATCTGGGTCAAAGTTACTACTTGCATTGAGTAAGGGTATCAGAGTCTGGACTTAATTGAACACAGAAGGATCCAGCTAAAGTTCAGTTTGAGTTTTGGACCATGATTTGGGTCAGTCCAGAAGAGATCTGGTCTCTACCAGTTCATCTCTTCCCTAGTGCTAATAAAGTCCTGCTACACTAACATAAAGCCACAGAGCAGTCTTTAAAAAGAAAGAAAGAAATCAAGCTAAATCAACTCTCAAATTCCCATGTAAACTGTGTTTAAGAGTGGAAAATTTCTTTTACCTATTCTTTGGGTGGTACAAAAATCTAAAATTCCTATAACCCTGCTTCTCCAGGCCAAGTCAAACAAGGATATTGTCCTTTTAATGTCTTAAAGGCTCTGTTTTCTTGTAATGCCAAATGCAATATTTTTTTGAAAACACTACACCAGAAGTTTCCCAGCTGAGAAAACAGGCTGGTGAAAAATGGTTTCAGAAAACGAAATAAACCATGCAAAAGCTGTTCAGGGTGTGTGTATGAAATGAACATCTGGATTTGGGTTGTTAAATTACCTCCTTTTCTTTTTTTTTTTCTTTTTCTCACAGCTGTTCAAAAGAGTCCTGAGGGCAAAGAGACAGGTCAATGGACTGGATTGCACCTCTTTCTTTTTCTTTTTTTTCTTCTTCAAACCTCTTTGCACCTAGGCAAGAAATCCAGGCCACATGTGTGTTTAATAAGTAGACACAAACACAAGAGAAAGTACAAAAATTCTCTCAATTCCTGTTGGTTCTTTGCAATGACAGCAAAGGAAAAATAAACTCCGGATTTCAAATTTTCTTTTTTAAAATAAAACCGTATGGTTCTAATAAAAGATTCTGTTTAAAACCTGATGGATTTTTATTAAGAACTATACAGAGCATATATTTCTCACCACTTATTTAAAGGGATATAACAGGGGATTGTTCCATTACATAGAATAAAGAGCAAAACAAAAAATGTTCTAGATTCGCTGAACTGTGTCTTCCATTATCACTATAAAAATATGTTTGTATTTAATGGGCCTGCATTTAATTTCAGGTTGTAGCTTCCCTAACTCAAGTGGTGTGGAATCCAAATAGAGCAATAAAACATTTCCTCCAAGAGAAAGGGAATCATTATTCTTTTTCTGCTGATAGAATGTCTCCTGGTGGCCAAAACAATGGCTAGTAGCATTGTGTCTTCCACGTGGGGCAAGCTTAGCCCAGTGCTTTGAGACGGTGTGTGAGATCTGGTTCTAGTTTTGGCTGTGGTAATGGATGGACACGCAGTGAATCCCAGTCACTGGATGCGGGATGTTAAAACAGCCCCGATTCCATTGACATTACTTGCATGAAAAGGCTCTGTCCACTTTAAAGTGTAGCCACCAGTGGAGCACTGGAACTGTACACACTCCCAGACACACACACACAGACCAATACATTCCAGGGTAACCCACCCACTGAGAGCCAAGAGCAGCAAACCTAAACAGACATTGCTAATTAGCAGCGCATCTCCCTTGCTGGAAATAATGTATGAAAGCCACATACTGTGCACACCAACAAAGCCATGAGGGTGGTCTATTACTTAGAATGGGTGACTAGGACTCAGGATCTGGGGGAGGTGTGTGGGCAGGGTGGGGGTCTCTTCCCACCTCTGCCATTGACTCACTGTGTGACCTTTGAGGAGTTGCTTAGATTTAATTTTCAGTCACGTGTACAGTAGCTTTGGCTTTACAAGATGCAGCCATCCTGATATTTGTGTTCTGTAATGTGCAACAGGTATTTGCTCATTTCCACATGTGTAACCATTGAATCACAGCTTAAAGTTTAGTACTTAATGGCTCTGTGCGTCAAAGGTACCCATCTGTACAATGAGTATAGGAATTAGAGGTGGCCTGAGGAACTGGTGTTAGGATCTAGAGCCTGATTAGTCTTAGGCTAAGGTTTAAAGTTTGGGTTTGAGCCTGACCTGAAGTTTGACTTGAGCTCAGTGGTTTGAGCATTGGCCTGCTAAACCCAGGGTTGTGAGTTCAATCCTTGAGGGGGCCATTTAGGGATCTGGGGCAAAAATTGGGGATTGACCCTGCTTTGAGCAGGGGGTTGGACTAGATGATCTCCTGAGGTCCCTTCCAACTCTGATATTCTATGATTCTATTGTATAACGGTGCCAAAAACCTGCAAGCTTTACTCATGTGTTTTCAGACTGAAATAGTGGAAATCTTCTAGGATCCGTCATTCCTAGGAGATTTTCACCAGTTTGGGCCACATCATAACATGATCTGGAGTACAGTCCCTTTTCAGTTTTCGATTTAATCAAATCCAAAATAACATTGGTGGGTTCAGATCCAGGGATTCAAACTTGACAACCCCAACCAATGTTGTTGGGGATTGTTGTTAGTTGGGGATTAATCCTGCTCTGAGCAGCGGGTTGGACTAGATGACCTCCTGAGGTCCCTTCCAACCCTGATATTCTATGATTCTAATGCCCCGCAAAAATATAAGGTGTGGGTTGGGCCCATCACTAATAACTGCATACATCAGAGGGGAGGGGAGGAACGGAGGTTGTTGTGTGGCTTAGCTCATGTTTGTAAAGTGCTTGGAGATAATTGGAGGAGAGGTGCTGTAAGAGGACACAATATTATTAAAGCTGGCAGTTGACTGAGGACCCTCAATGGGCTGTAGGCGGTAGGTTTACCAGGTGAGCCAAAGTGGTCTCCTGCAGTACAGGCTTAGCTAAGTTTTCTCAGCCAGCAGTTGCGCTCACAGATATTACATTTCTAATTGATTCTTGGAGAGTACATGATGGACATCCCAAAGTCATAGGTTGCATGAACCTTCTTTTCCAGGTAAAAGCCTGAATTCCTCACAGTAGTCCGAACACTCTGATTTTATTCTGCTGATTTCACCACAGGAAGAGGAGCACAGTTTTAGATGCAAAAGGAAAGGAGGGGGGATTTTAATCAGTGGATCTCTGAGGAGGAAGCAGAGGGATGCAGAATGGAAGAATGCCCCCTAGATTGTAGCCCAATCAGAAAAAAAGGAGTTCAGTTGAGAAATTTTACATCAGCTGGAAAATTGATGCTGAAAATCAAGTGCTTCTGTATATCCTGCTTCAGAAACAGTAGGGCCCTCGAGCCAAGAGAGAGTCTGCAAAAACTAGTGCCAATACTGTAACTCAAGCAGCTACATTAATATTTACTGGAAAAGCACCTGAACAGTGGTCTCCACCAAAAAGTCAGCATTTGCATAACCACACAGACAGGCTACAGACAGGAAGTGCTGGGTTCTTTTACTTATTTTCTTTTCCTTTTCTTAAATTCACCACTACCACCATAGCCTCAAATTAAACAAAAAAATCCTTAAACTAACTCCCATTTTAATATTGAACAAATGGAGCATGTGGAAAGAGAAAAGGAAAGGAGTACTTGTGGCACCTTAGAGACTAACAAATTTATTAGAGCATAAGCTTTCGTGAGCTACAGCTCACTTCATCGGATGCATTTGGTGGAAAAAAAAGAGGAGAGATTGAAATACACACACACAGAGAACATGAAACAATGGGTTTATCATACACACTGTAAGGAGAGTGATCACTTAAGATAAGCCATCACCAGCAGCGGGGGGGGGGGAAGGAGATTTGGTGAAAATGTATACCTTCAAATCAGCGGCACTGCGATGGGTACCCGCATGGCCCCACAGTATGCCAACATTTTTATGGCTGACTTAGAACAACACTTCCTCAGCTCTCGTCCCCTAATGCCCCTACTCTACTTGCGCTACATTGATGACATCTTCATCATCTGGACCCATGGAAAAGAAGCTCTTGAGGAATTCCACCATGATTTCAACAATTTCCATCCCACCATCAACCTCAGCCTGGACCAGTCCACACAAGAGATCCACTTCCTGGACACTACGGTGCTAATAAGCGATGGTCACATAAACACCACCCTATATCGGAAACCTACTGACCGCTATTCCTACATACATGCCTCTAGCTTTCATCCAGATCATACCACTCGATCCATTGTCTACAGCCAAGCGCTACGATATAACCGCATTTGCTCCAACCCCTCAGACAGAGACAAACACCTACAAGATCTCTATCATGCATTCCTACAACTACAATACCCACCTGCTGAAGTGAAGAAACAGATTGACAGAGCCAGAAGAGTACCCAGAAGTCACCTACTACAGGACAGGCCCAACAAAGAAAACAACAGAACGCCACTAGCCATCACCTTCAGCCCCCAACTAAAACCTCTCCAACGCATCATCAAGGATCTACAACCTATCCTGAAGGACGACCCATCACTCTCACAGATCTTGGGAGACAGACCAGTCCTTGCTTACAGACAGCCCCCCAATCTGAAGCAAATACTCACCAGCAACCACACACCACACAACAGAACCATTAACCCAGGAACCTATCCTTGCAACAAAGCCCGTTGCCAACTCTGTCCACATATCTATTCGGGGATACCATCATAGGGCCTAATCACATCAGCCACACTATCAGAGGCTCGTTCACCTGCGCATCTACCAATGTGATATATGCCATCATGTGCCAGCAATGCCCCTCTGCCATGTACATTGGCCAAACTGGACAGTCTCTACGTAAAAGAATGAATGGACACAAATCAGACGTCAAGAATTATAACATTCAAAAACCAGTTGGAGAACACTTCAATCTCTCTGGTCACTCGATCACAGACCTAAGAGTGGCTATCCTTCAACAAAAAAGCTTCAAAAACAGACTCCAACGAGAGACTGCTGAATTGGAATTAATTTGCAAACTGGATACAATTAACTTAGGCTTGAATAGAGACTGGGAATGGATGAGTCATTACACAAAGTAAAACTATTTCCCCATGGTATTTCTCCCTCCCACCCCACCCCCCACTGTTCCTCTGATATTCTTGTTAACTGCTGGAATTAGCCTACCTGCTTGTCACCATGAAAGGTTTTCCTCCTTTCCCCCCCCCCCCGCTGTTGGTGATGGCTTATCTTAAGTGATCACTCTCCTTACAGTGTGTATGATAAACCCATTGTTTCATGTTCTCTGTGTGTGTGTATATAAATCTCTCCTCTGTTTTTTCCACCAAATGCATCCGATGAAGTGAGCTGTAGCTCACGAAAGCTTATGCTCTAATAAATTTGTTAGTCTCTAAGGTGCCACAAGTACTCCTTTTCTTTTTGCGAATACAGACTAACACGGCTGCTACTCTGAAACCTGTGGAAAGAGAGTAATTCAATCAAATTATTCTCCATTATATTCCATCCTTGGTTTGTATCTGGTCTATTTAGGGCCCAGACCTGCATCATCCCAGTAAAGTTAAAAAGTATGGATTGGATGAATGGACTGTAAGGTGGATAGAAAGCTGGCTAGATCATCGGGATCAATGGGTAGTGATCAGCAGCACGATGTCTAGTTGGCAGCCAGTATCAAGTGGAGTGCCCCATGGGTCTGTCCTTGGCCCGGTTTTGTTCAACATCTTCATTAATGATCTGGATGATGGGATGGATTGCACCCTCAGCAAGTTTGCAGATGACACTAAGCTGCAGGGAGAGGTAGATTTGCTGGAAGGTAGGGATAGGATCCAGAATGATCTCGACAAATTGGAGGATTGGGCCAAAAGAAATCTGATGAGGTTCAACAAGGACAAGTGCAGAGTCCTGCACTTAGGATGGAAGAATCCCATGCACTGCTACAGGCTGGGGACCGACTGGCTAAGCAGCAGTTCTGCAGAAAAGGACCTGGGGATTACAGTGGATGAGAAGCTGGATATAAGTCAACAGTGTGCCCTTGTTGCCAAGAAGGCTAACGGCATATTGGGCTACATTAGTAGGAGCGTTGCCAGCAGATAGACGGAAGTGATTATTCCCCTCTATTCGGCCCTGATGAGGCCACATCTGGAGTATTGCGTCCAGTTTTAGGTGCTTCCCCCCGCCTCCCCCCCAACACACTACAGAAAAGATGTGAACAAATTGGAGAGTCCAGTGGAGGGCACAGAAAATAATTAGGGGGCTGGGGTACATGACTTATGAGGAGAAGCTGAGGGAACTGGGCATATTTAGTCTGCAGAAAAGAAGAGTGAGGGGAGATTTGATAGCAGCCTTCAACTACCTGAAGGGAGGTCCCAAAGAGGATGGAGCTAGGCTGTTCTCAGTGGTGACAGATGACAGAAAGGAGCAATGGTTTCAAGTTGCAGTGCAGGAGGTCTAGGTTGGATATTAGGAAACACTATTTCATTAGGAGGGTGGTGAAGCACTGGAATGCATTACCTAGGGAGGTTGTGGAATCTCCATCCTTAGAGGTTTTTAAGGTCAGGCTTGACAAAACCTTGGCTGGGATGATTTAGTTGGGGTTGTTCCTGCTTTGAGCAGGGGGTTGGACTAGATGACCTCCTGAGATCTCTTCCAACCCTAATCTTCTATGATTCTATTAAGTGTTGTTTTGCTATTGATGCTGATAAGTTCTTTGCAAATCATAGTGGTCTGCTCAAGTGGACCCTACTGCAGGATTGGGGCCTTAGATTGGAAACTCTGCCACAAAGAGAATTTGAATTCTCACAGGTTTCTTAAGCACCTGAATCTGAATCCCACCTGCACTGCCAAACATCATGTTGCTTGCTAAGATGTCTACTTTGTTGTGTTTCTATAAGTTAATTTTTTAATGAGGTTAGGTTGTTATAACTCAACTCCCAATGTGGAGGACCAGTGGACTGCTTTTCATATGGTACCTACCCTGTGACCTGTCCAGCTTTTAACATTCCTGCCAGCATAGCTCTCAGGGTCATTGGAACACACAAGCCTTCCCACCAGAGACAGATGCCTTCACCAGGGAAGGTTAGGCACCTATCACATTCTAAATAATAAATTAATAAGAAACAACTACATAATAATTAGCAACACCATTAATCCCTCTTGTTACATGCTTGCCAGAGCCTGCGATTTGTCAGTTCCATTTCAGTTTTTCAGTGCAATTTTCCTGATGACTGGACAAATAAAAAAATATGAAATGCAAATGGCTATTTCCTTTTAATGTGCCTTGTGCTACTTCTACTTATTTATGGTCATGTGGGCATTGGATATAAGGCCAGCCTGAGAGGAGCAGATTTGCTGTCATTTTCAAGTTCCTAGTTCCTTGATTAGTAATGTAAAGGACTCATCACCTCAAAGTCTAGCTGAAGGGAAAGTTAATTCTTCTTTCTTGCTCTCTCCTTTTTTTCCAAAGAGACCCTAAGAAGAAGACAGCCATGAATATTATTTATGGAGCACCTAATAAAATATGCTATGGGGAAATAATTACTGGAAACATCTGACTGTGTGACTATAAATGCTTAGGCCCCAGTGTGCAGAGTTAATGGACCACTGTTTTAGTCTCTTATGCCTTGTACTATTGACTTGAAATCCCCCTGCCCTCCTATTTAACAGCTAACATTGCCATTAGATCAGAACGTTATTCTGCATATGGCAATTTTCCAGAGAGTTATAATGTCAGCAGGGGTGACTGTGTTCAGAAGGAGGCATAGAACTGGGCTTAGAAGTGATGGAGAAGTATCTTTACACAGATGCTGTTGCTAGAGGTGGCTTTGTGAAGGAATAAGAGGGAAATGCTGAAGGTCTTGTGGCTCTGGGAATGAACGATATTTAATGGCCAGATTCTAGGTGCTTCCAGGATAATATTTTTGACTAGATGTGAATTCATCCCCTTTTCCTGTCCATGCATCATTCACAAACGAATCCTGACTTCCTTTGAAAATATTAGCTATTTGTAAGTATCTGCTAAATAGTTTAGATGAATAATTTGCAAACTATGGTCGTTTGTGAACTGTCCACTTCAGCTATTCACTGTTACTTATTTGTGTTGTGTGGTTGGTCATTTGAGTCACATGATATTGTTTCTGCTTCCTTACACTGGATAAAGCAAACTTCTTAAAGAGGCGATTAACCAATACTAAATAATGCACTTTTGGATAATTACACATCTGTGAAACATTCAGAATTCACAAATGTTTTCAAAAATGCCCCATGGCTGATGCCTAAAACAAATATTATGACCTCTCTCCCCTCAATTCGCAGAAACTAAAGTCAGTGCTTTCATTCATGAATCACAAGTGTTGGGTTACTATTTAACCAGTTCTACTGCTGATGCAGATCTGCTAAAAAAGTTCCAAGGCAAATGGTAGAAGGCAGAGTGTGGACCACCACCTCATAGGCACATGAGTGGTATCATACCCATTCTTCCTACATGCAGTATTTAGCACACTTTTTATGCTTTCTTTATTATTTATTTTAATATGAATTTTGGTGCTTCTGAACATGAGAAACGGATATAATAACATCGGGATAACAATACTCCCTATCTTCCCCCTTTATTGGTCTTTTCCATTTAGATTGTAAACTCTTCAGGGCAGGGACTGTCGCTCACTATGTGTTTGTAGCACAACTGGCTCCCTGTCTTGGTTAGGCCCCTAGACACTTCTGTATTATAGACAGACACATACATCAATGATAATATAACTTAGCACTAGCCAGAGCCAGTCTGTCTCTTTGTAAGCTTCTTCTGCTTAACTCTTCCATTATACTTGAATTCTCACTTGAAACACCCCCTGCTATTCTAGTCCTGAGATCTCACTAACATAGCTCTGCTTTATCACATGTGATGAGGTGTATCCCCCACACTGGCAGGAAAAGGGTTAACAGGAGCCTGGGAGCTCAGTTAGCCCACCTGACTGCATCTAAAGGGATGGTGGCTAATTTTGTTATTTGACCCAGCTGGGGAGGAACTGGGTGGCTGATTTAAGGAAAGGAAGCCTAAGGCAGTGGGAGAGAGAGAAGCTGGGGGGTGGCGGCCCAGGTTGAGATAGAGATATGGACACAGATAGCCTAGAAAGAGGCAGACAGGGGATCTGGGCCTCCAGTGAGAAAGCTCTGGGAGGCTTCACTCTATACAAGAGCAAGAAAGAACTTTGTGAGTCTGGAGGAAAGACCTAGAGACTGGCTGAGGTAAGAAGTGGTCCAGGGAGGAAGCAAGAAGTCTGAGGAAGCAGACTTGAACTGCTTGTTCCAGGGTCTCTGGATTGGAACAAAAGTAGAGGGAGATCCTAAGTTACCCTGTGGACCCAACAAAGAAGGTGGTTTAAGGACTATTGAGTGCAGAGTCGGGCTGAAAATCTGCCATGAGGTTGCTGGACTAATTTTTTGTTGGACTCTGTTACCCTGGAAGTGGCAGGACTACACATGAACTGGCTTGAGGGCCAATTCACATGAAGAAGATGACCACTGCAAGTCCAAAGTGGCTGTCAGCAATGGGTGTGCGATGGGGCTTGCTCCCATCACCTGTTAGACAAGGGTTAAGAGGCAAGTAGTTCACCTGTGATTGATTCATTCATTCCTGGCCAGAAGGGGCAGAGCTAGGTAGGGCTCATTAGGCACCTGGGGCTTATGAGGGAGCTGAGAGGAGTGCAGAGGGGGCAGGACTCTTCCAGAGAGAAACCCACAGAGAGCAGGTTAGTCTCCTGAGCGGGGAGCCCAGTAATGGGGCTTAATACCAGCAAGAAGCCAGACAGGAGGATTCATGGGGAGTAGGTCAGACTCCTGTGGCGGAGGCCATGAGGGAGCGTCCCTCAAAGCATGTCAGTGAAACCTAAGAGGGGCAGACAAGTGGTTAGCTCAGCAGAGATAGGGAAAGCTGGGAGGACCTAGGGAGAGCCTAGAGGCCTGAGAACCAAAGGGAGGCTGCGAGGAAGCAGCATAAGGGGGTTTAGGGGGTAAGCATCCTAAGGAAACAGCAATACATCTGCTTAATGCAGGGGCCCAGAGGCCAGAGTAGAGGGTGGGCCTGGGTTCCCCTACCTGCCCCTGAGGAAAGGGGTATGCAAGCCCAGCTGAAGGAATATTGAGCCCAGGATGGTGCTGAAAACTGACTCTCAAACAACAAGCTGAGGAATGTCCCAAGAGGGGGCTGAAGGCTATTTTATGTTGGGACATTTTTGAACATTTAGTTGGACCTTCTTTTCACCCTGGAAGGAGACTGAACTTTATGTGACTCAGCTGGAGAGCTGAGCAGTGGAAGACCCTGTGAGAGGCAGCAAGTAGGGGTGCCAGACAGAAAGACCCCATGCAGTGTTGCACTGTGATACAAGGGGTTGCAAAGGGTGAATATACTACCTTACAGGGTGCCAGAGGAGAAGACCCTGGTATGCCATGTCCACGGATTCACTCTTCTACAGCACCCTCATCCTGATATGTTGTACCTCTTGTTTGTTCCAGGTAGAAACTAAAATAGATCATAGAAAGTCAAACCACTTCCAAATGCATTGTACCAATAATCTAAACTAAATATTCTCCTAATTTTACAAAGCAAATCTCAGGGGTTTGAGCTGGGGGCTCCACTCCCTTTAATGGAAGTGAGCAAACTCATACACTGCTTTGACCGTAGGCAGTTATCTCATTGTTACAAGTCTAACTGGTTGCTGTTAGTCAACTCCAGTAAAATAATATTTCTTTCCAATTGTACTGGTGACTAGTGTTATGAAAGGGTTGTTCCTGAAAAAGAAACTCATGAGCTTTAGTATTGTACACTGAGAGGAACGAGTTGATGGAATATGAAGACAATGCAGTTTTCATAAACTCAAGAATTTCTATTGCAACTAGAAAACCATCTAGAATTCTGAGAAACCCCAAAAAGGGAAACCTACATTGTTGTTGAAAGTTCACTGAAGTGCAGAATGAAACAATGTGATTGGTTCTGTTTCTGAAGAGTTCCACATTGCTTTCTCGGTCTTCACTTCTTCCTCACTCAGGTTTCAGTTATCTGATTCATGAAAGGCAGTTCCACTCCCCATCTGCCTTGGCATTACTAAGTAGGGAGACACACATAAGCAGCCTTCTGCTAAACCCTGGAGAAGAGGCTGGTCTTTATCTGCAGAAAGTTAAGGCCTGCATCTGCTCTCAATTAGCAGGTAATTAGGGGAGTTGAAAACAAACCTGTTTACATTGGCTATGAAGTCTAAAATAATTTGCAAGATGTCATGACAGGATATTAAGATGTTAATGATCTTGTTGCTTTTCTTTTGTGCATGCAGTGTAGTATCACATCTTCCTTTCTGAGCTGTGGATACAATCATGGATTGATTGACTTTGGGGAGGTTAAGAAACCACTAGAAGCTAGTTTGGATAGGAGGTGGAATTCTCTCTTACAGACAGTATGTATTGCAGACCTGAAGATGTAAAATGCCTTTCAAAGAAGAGACTGTAGCACATTATTTTACTTGTGAAGTACACATGTGCCATACATTTACGGTGCACTGAGTTGTCACTCAGCAGTCATTTGGCATAGGCCCAGTCTGTGACTTCCCCAGTGTCTAGGATTGAACCAGATCCAAAGATGATTGCAAACCATTGCTTGCCGTGTTCTGTTTGGGTGGTGAGAGTCAGTTCTCCCTCCCCCAAAATCCAGAGTAGATGGATTATTGTTTGATAAAAAGATCCAGAGAAGAAGTGGGAAATTAAATAATATTTGGTCTGTATTCAAGCCTCATGAAAAGTTAATGGAAGCTTGTCCCACAGACTGAAAATAGATTGTGACTCTTGAGAATTTGGATATGTGCATATTTACTTCTACATTAGTCTGCCAAATATAGTTGCAATGTTCACTGTTGTTTTTCTGGATGTATGTAGATAACAGGAATACTATATTTTCTAATAAAAAACAAAGAACAAAACCTGTGCTCCAGGTGCTTCTGTGGCCTATTGTCTTTTCAAAAAAGGCCATCTCCTGTCTTTCTTTTTTTGCCTCACTACATATTGCGGATCCAGTTTTAACTGTGTTTGACTTCTGCAGGATCCCAAGCTAAAAAATAATGATCATTACTATAATAATAATAATAATAATAATATTCTGCTAAACTGGAAAGAAGCAAATCGCTCATTACTTGTGGTTATGGTTTTTTTAACTGTACTTTTGTTTGTTTTTTTTTCTTTCCAATGTTATTTTTCACTGACTTTTTTAATGCCTCAGAGACATTAAGGGGCCAAAATGACATGAGATCTGCTCTTCTCACACTATTCCCACCTTCCACAAAATGAAATACTGGGAACAGATCCAATATCACTTTATTTCAGCCCCATAGATATCTTCTTGGGTCATTTCAGCCGCCCCTGAAAAATGTAAACTTCAACACAAATTACACAAACCCAGAAACTGATGATAAAAAATCAAATGGAAAGAATAGACCCCTTTTATTTTAATGAGTATTAGACAAAGCTATTCATAGTGCCAGCTCTCTTTCAGATGCATATCGTATGATTCAACCAGTAGTAAAGCAATAGAAAGGTGAAGCTGAATGGACATAGCGTGCCAATGCCAGCTGGCCTCCTTTGGGGATGGTCTTTTTCTTTTCTTTTTTTAATTAAAGAAAAAGGATGTTTATTAAAAGCAACATCATATTGGTTCTGTATTTTAGTCCCTGTCAGCGACTTTATATCAAATCTGTTCAGTTTAAGAGTCAAAACAAAGGATTTCCCCAATCCATTTCCTTGTGAAAGCATGTCCATATTCCAGAAAACCCTACAATAGTCCTCAGCAGCACCACAATTCTTGGCAACTTTCCAAGTTTCAGATTTTCTTGTCATTCCGGTTTGGAACAAAACCAAAAGCTTTCCACTGTTTCCATGAAAAGGGAATTGTGTTGAAATGTCTTTTCAAACTGAAAACCTGAGTTTGTCTTTCCAATGTTCAGTGCGGTTTTCCATTTGGGAAGAAGAGTCAAAAAGCCCAAGAAAGAGAGCTTCTAGTCAATGCACTAGCCTGGGATGTGGGAGAGACAAGTTCATTTCTCTGCTTTTCTTGATTCATAAGTTTTTCATCATAGGGTACGTCTACACTGCAAACACAAAAAAGCAAAAATCCACAGCAGCTCATCTGAGAGCCCAGGACAACTGACTCGGTCTTGCAGGGCTCACGCTCTGAGATTCAATATAGCCATGTAGATGTTCCTGTTCAGATTGGAGCCCGGCTTCTGAGATCCAACCTCCTGGTCTGGTTTCAGAACCTAGATTCCAGGCCAAGTGGGAACGTCTACACTGCCACTTTTAGTCATGGACCACAAACCTGAGTCAATTGACCTGGGCTCTGACACTTGCTGCTGTGGGTTATTATTCTTTGCTGTGTAGATGTACCCGCAGATCACTCTGACTCAAACAGAGCAGGGGCTTCACCATGGGTCACCCATATCCCTGGCCAATGGCCCAACCAGCAGGTTATGTGAGAGGGTCTCTCTCCCCAAAATCACTTTGATAGTATCTTTGTCAAAACCAATTTTTTTTCAGCCCCTAAGAAAGGAAGTTCCAACCAGCTCTACCCAGCAGGTCTCCATGATCCTTTTAACCACAGATGGGTTCACCCCATTTATGGGTGAAGCACATTAGTGGGGAAGCTTGTCCTGATGCTGCCCATGCTATCCCTGCACAGAGGATGCCACTTTCCAAAACTGTCAATCCAGTATCATTGACCAGCACGAGACTCATTAAGAAACCCTTTTTTCTTTTCCCAAGCGGTCAGCACTGGACTGTGAGCATCTGACTGTCAAGTTAGATCCTTTCTGCTTCATACATCGCCCCTGAACACAGTGAAGCTGGGGGTGGGAGCTGTCCATAAATTATGTGACATGTTTTTGGGTGATTTTCAAGACCTGCCCAGCCCTTGTAACAGAGAAACAAACACACACAATTAAGGCCCCATCCATCCGCTAATGTGTTATGTAATTTTTGGAGAGCCCCATGGGATGCAAATGGTGCCTGGCAGTTTTGCTGGTAACACATGAGGCTTCCTAGCCCGCAGCTCACTTGGTTTAAGCTCTCTCATCTCTGCAGCGCTGACAGGAGTAAAACTTGTTTTTGTCAGTAAACTAAGCTGCTGTGACTCAACCGTTGACACACAGGGTGCAGTTAGTGTGTGCAGTAACAAGGTGCCATATTTAGAGTTCTAACCATAACCACACTCGCAAAGAACTGCATTAGATCAGCTGCTACTTTCCCGGAGTTGTATTCCTTGGTTCTGACTCCAGGAATTCAGATGATTTGTTTTTCTTCCCAAATAAATATTTGCTTGGGAGATAGACTGGTGAGAAGGGAAAAAATAATGGGCCCAATTCTGCCGCCCTTCTTCATGGCAATTAGCTCTTACCGGATCACTTTGTGAATAAGTAAATGCTGCTCAAGATGGCAAAGTCCAACCCAGGAGCAGGCTTTGGAATGTTGATTGCATCATTATTAACATTCACAAATGGTCCATACAAGTATTAGGAAATCATATTCGCTGCCTGTATTTGTTACCCTTAGAAGACCCATTTATAGGTACTAGCAGCTACAAAATGGGAATGCACAAAGAGAAATGTTTTGAATGATGAAGTCCAGCCCTAAGTGAATATTATTATTTCTTTGTTATTTATTATAGCTGGTCTTACAAAGAGGAATGTTTTGCTAGTTTGTTTTAAATTTGCCAATTTGAAATGTTGATATGTTGACATTCAAAACTTTTCAGCTATTTATTATTGTTTAAATAGTTATTTACTTTGGCTGGTTGGTGCTGTACTAGTTACCTGAGGGGCTTTTTGACACTATCTAGAAAACATGAGCCAATAGCGTAGGTACAGTCAGTCATGAGGTTAACAGTGTCCAAACATCTGTGTTTTTATGAATATTCACCTGGGTGGGCCTCTGCTTTTTTCCCCCAATCCTCTTAGTAAGAGCATACTAGGTAGAGAAAGCAATCAATGGCTTTCATGAAGAAACAAAGGCAACAAAAGAAGTTACTATTGCACAGACCAAAGGCGGTGTTGCCACCGTAAATTTTATGCCCGATGTCACCTTTTCATAGGACAGTCTTGCATTTATGCTGCTGACCTGCTACTTTACAATGCTGCATCCTGGGATGGAAACTGATTTGATTTTTGGTAGCCACAGTAAAGTTTGGATTTAAAAAAAAATACTTAGAACTGTCCTATGAAATTTTGGGAATGTATCAGTCCAGCTTAATCCGGTGTCCAGGAGACCCCAGTAGCACCTGTGGGTTAGATGCTTTTCCCTTGCTGTGTGCGTTTCTATGCAGAGTGCTTAAAATTTACATTGATCCATTTGCCACCTCTCTGAGGGCTGGCAGGGCAGGAGGAGAGGGGAATGACTGGTTCAGCTTTTGCTGTTTGTTTTCTGGGAAGTCAGACTTGGTCAAGTAGAATCAATTTTGTTTTCATTTTAAGAACGTTTATATTTAACTCTGGTAAGGTGGGTGAGCAGGCAGATGGTAGGAAATGATCAGAGATTTTGCAGGGGGTGCTCCCTAAGACACCACAGCCAGACCTTCCTTGATTTTCAAATCAGCATAAATATGAGTCAAAGCCCTGGATCCAAACACCTCTGCATTTTGGGAGAGTCTGGAGGGGATTTCAACCCAGATCCACCTTGGAACTTTGTAGCTGTTGTTGAAGTTTATAATTCATTAAACTAATTTTCCTGTTCTCAAGTACTGCCCCTACACTTTGGAAATCCACCTCCTCACTTTGCAGCTCTGGCCCAGTTTGTGGCAGCAAACGATGCTTGCTACCACAGATTTGGGGATCTGTGATGATTTTACCTGCCACGGCTGCCCTGCAAGTGAATGCAGACATCACTGCACCATATGCAGTTTCTGGAGGCATTCTGCCTCCACAAGACACAAGCAAGTGCAAAGGGCAGTGGGGAGCATATTCAAGTGTGGCTCCAACACCTGTTTTTGTGCAAGTACACCAGGCATTACCCATAGCAATCCCCTTATCCCGCCAGGCAGAGTAGAAGAGTCTGAGGCTGTGGCCCTGCTACTGTTGGAGTATCTAATACCGCTAAGACTTCTCCAGGTATTCTGCTCAGGTAGACGAAGCAGGGGGATTCTGGCTGCCCCTTGCACAAATACACAAAAGTGTGGATGGCCTTCACCCCATGCAAGATCAGCTAGAACCAGGCCCTGTCTATTTATGCATTACTAAAGGAAGTTTGCTGCATCCATGCCCCTCCCCTATGGCCACAGACTACTGACCCCCAAGGCCAGCAAACAAGCCTATGCTTGCCCATTGCTTCTAGATCTATAACTACACAAATTTTAGAAAAGTCAAAATAATTATTAGGTGACATGAAGGGAGAGACAATAAATAAATAAACCATGTGAGTGTTGCCACTGCAAAGATCTGAATCAAACCATCACATTACTGCTGTAGCAAACTGTGGCCAAGGATATTAAGCTAACCACCACTGTCATCCTCTCATTCTTCTCAATATTTCTTAGGCGAGAGGGCATCCATTTTCTTTAATATGGTCCCCCCGATTTGAAAAGCCAGATGCAAATTAATTCCGGGAATCCTACGGCGGGGAGACATTAAAAGCCATTTACAGGTTTCCATGGAAGCCTCTCTCCATGATTATTTGACTTGAGCCAGACTTAAGGTGTAGCATTCTGGATCCAGCCTGAAGGAGCAGTGGGTTATAAATCTGCAGTGGACTGCAGGGACATGCTGAGCTGGCTTAGGCAATATCTGGGGGTTTTGTTTTGTGTGGCAGAGTGTAGATGCACGTGTGGGAGGAGGGGACAGGGTAGAGCTGTATTAGGGACTACACAAAATATCTTGTATCCTTTAGCTCTTTTGCTCTTAGTTAAGACATTCATTCTTGTTGCTTTATGCACCAATATAATCTGCCTACAGTGAATGATTTCTGTGTGAGAGCTCATGGTATCAGTAAGAGGTAAACACTCTCATAATAAAACCCTAAGGAATGGAACCTCAATTTTCAGCTGAGATGAGATTGACACACATTCCAGTGGCTCAGCCAGGAGAGAGGCTGTGTTTAGTCACACCAGATATAGCTTCTCTGCTCTCTACAGGTCATGAGGATCTTGCTAGGGAATTGACAAAATTTACATAATGATTTTCTGATTTAGGTTATTGATATGTTTTCGGTTTTACTGTAGCACCTGTCCCTGAAGTATATAGTTACATTGCCAAGTGTTGCACTTGTTTTGGTTTCTAATGACTGTTGTAAGACATTTGTTTGCAGTGTAGTTGTACCCAGGTTGGTTCCAGGCTATGAGAAAGACCAGGTGGGTGTGGTAACATTTACTAGATCAACTTCTGTTGGTGTTTGTTAGTCTCTAAGGTGCCACAAGTACTCCTTTTCTTTTTGCGAATACAGACTAACACGGCTGCTACTCTGAATTCTGTTGGTGAGAGACACAAGCTTTTGAGCCACTGGGAACTCTTCTTCAGGTCTGGAGAAGGACATCAGAATGTCTGTGCCAAATACAAGTTGGGACAGATTGTTCAGAATAAGGGGAAACAGTTGTTGTAGGAAACCACTTGAAATGGAGCGAACTGTAAGGGCTAGATTGTTATGCAAAAGGGTTTGAAGTGGGCCATTAAGGATTGTTACAAATTGTTGTAATGAGCCCTGAAACCAGTGTCCCTGTTGAGTCCTTGGTTTTTTAGTGTCTGGCAGCATTATGCATTTCAGATCTCATGCTCACCTTTTGAAGGTGTTGTGCAGATTTCCTTTGAGGGTGAGTATTGAACAATCAGATATGGAGTGATCACTTTGTGAAAAGTCTTCACTCACAGGTGACATGGTGTTCTTGTTTTGTTATCATTTTTCTGTTTGAGTTTATTCAAAAGCACAGTGATTGTCTGGTTTCACTTACATAGTTTAATATTGGGGCACTTGATGCACTGGGTAAGGTACACCACATTTTGTGATAGGCATGCGTAGGACCCATGAATCCTAAAAGGTGTGTTGTGGGGTGGGGGTGGGGGGGTATTGATCATGGTACCAGTGGAGATATGTCTACAGGTTTTATCTCAGTTGTTCTGAGGGTTTGGTGCTGTTTTGAGTTGGTGTGTCCTAGTCTGCTGGGAGTTTGCTTCTGATGATGAAGTTGGTGAGGTCAGGGGTTTTTTTGAAGACTAAAGAGGGGGGTGGGGTTGGCAAAGATTTATTTCAGGCTGTGGTCCCCATTAAATATAGGTTGTAATTTTTTGATGATACCCCGAATGGGTTCTAGTGTGGGGTGGTAAGTGACAACTAAGGGTGTCAGAGTAGCAGCCGTGTTAGTCTGTATTCACAAAAAGAAAAGGAGTACTTGTGGCACCTTAGAGACTAACAAATTTATTTGAGCATAAGCTTTCGTGAGCTACAGATCACTTCATCGGATGCATTCCGATGAAGTGAGCTGTAGCTCACGAAAGCTTATGCTCAAATAAGTTTGTTAGTCTCTAAGGTGCCACAAGTACTCCTTTTCTTTTAACTAAGGGTGTGTGGTCAGTGGGTTTTTTTTCTGTATAGAAGCAGAACTGTATAGAAACAGTTTCTCCCAGGTATTTGGGGACGGCCCTTTCCATGATGTGACCAACTTTTTGGGTGGAGCATCCTTGTATAGTGAAAGCTTGAGTTAAGCTTGTACCGTCCACCAACCAGAAGTTGGTCCAATAAAAGATATTAGTGCATCCATCTTGTCTCTCTGTTGTAGGACTTGCAAAGAGTGATTCCAACTGGGGCACAGATGATTAGAGGGAATCTTCTCTTTTGGCTCACCTGGCCTTTAGAACAGAAAGGTCTTTGGGTCATGCATCAGCTGGAGAAGGGTAATCACACAGCTGTACTCTGAGGCATGAGTATAAGTATAGAATATTACTGAACATTTTATTCTGTCCAGCCATGATAATAAAATGAATGCAATCTTGCCAATCTTTTTTTTTAAATACTAATTTTGTGCTTTTATTTTCCGGCTATTGTGGATCCTTGTTTCAGAGAATCTCTTGATATAATAAACATTTCCTGAAGACATACTTCCTTCCTATGTGCTGCAGTGGAGGAAAACACCATGTCCTAAGTGAACCTACTAAGGGGTATGGATTATTTTAGAGAACACAGTGTCACTTGAAAACAAGCCTTCACCTTAATGTGTGAACTACCTGTTATTTACAAATGTACAAAGAACAGCATTCACAGTTGCATTGTGTGTCTAATATCGGGAGTCGCCTACATAAAAATCCTGCCTCCAAACTCCCTCAATTTGGAAGAGTTTTTTACCTGGATCTAGATCGATTGCTACTAAGTTCAGTTCAATTCCCTGATTCAGAAAAGGGCCAAACCAAAATTTCAGCTCCGAACATTCCCCATCTTTGCAGAAGCCAATTTCAAGTACAGAAAAGGGTATAATTATATCATGTTCCTCACCTTTGAGTTATGAGGGATGAAGCCAAAGGAATATGCACTGGGGATAAGAAGATGAGACTATGAGTTGGCATACGAAATCAAGCCACTGGTACATCTTCTCTAGCTTCCTTCCTACATCAATAGCAATTGCCAGATGTTTCAGAGAAGGGTCGGTGGGAGGGTAGGAGAGAATTCTTCCTGAGCAGCTAGGGCAATCATCTTAATTACAGATGTCAAGGGATAATTAGGGAGGGGAGGCCCAGTAAAGGTTTGTAGGTTTGATTCAGACAAGCACTCAAAAGCCCAGCTGCTTATCTGAAGTTTGTTCTCCTTCACCACCTGAGCCTGCAAAGCTGGGCTGAAAAGCTTGCAGGATTTACAGACATTTCTCATGTCATGGGCTAGCAATAACATGAGATCAACCTTTATCACTGGGGGAAATGGGCAGAGGAGATGGCATTCATATCACTGAGATTGGCATTTCAAAATTTAGTTTTGGTCTGATTTTTTTAAATTTCCCACAAATTGAAAATTCTGGAAAAAAATTTTTTTTGAAACACTGACACATCATGCTCCAAAACGAGCTGGAACCCCAGCAGCTTCTGATTAAAAGTCACATTGTTGTCAGTTTCATCAATGCTATTAATGATGCTACCCCAGAACTAGGGATCTTGGAAGCCCAGGGTCCCTTGCCCCAGGACAGTTTGCATGGTGGGGCTGCCTGGAGTTTCAAACCCGGGGTTCCCTGGCAGCCCACCAAGCCACCCCTCAGAACCCTGCCTGTGATTTGACAAAAGTTTGTTGAACCTGAGATGGTTTCATGATACATTTCAGGTTCGACAAATTGGCATTTTCTGATCAAACATTGCATTGGCAGATAATTCCTGACTTCTGTTGTTACAGAAAGGAGTAATAAAATCCAGTGGATAATGTACTAGACTAAGAGATATGGGTTCTGTTCCCAATTCTTACACTGACCTGCTCTGCGCCCTTTCCCCCTTAGTTTCCTGGTCAGTAAAATGGGAATAAAGCTACTTGCCTGATTTTGTAAAGCACTTTAAGATATGGATACAAAGTTCTATACAACAGAGACGTGCTATTAAAGTGAGACTGCCTAACTGGGAAGGTCGACAAAGCCCTAGCTAGATAGGATCAAATGCATCATGACATGGAACAGAAACTGCAAAGAAATGCAAAGGAACAGAAACTAAATTCCTAGGAAGATCTATAAGAAACAAAAATACGCCAAGCACATAAATTATTTAATGAACCTCTCATGTCTATTAATGGGTACTTAAACAGTGCCTTTGGAGGAGCCCCTACTGGATCACATTTGTATTGGTATAACTGGACATTGTGCTTCAGTATGATCAAAAACTATTTGTGATATTTCTGCCAATTGGTGGCCATACACTGCAATGCCCCAACCAGTGGCTGGAGTTCCATGCCATTGCAGCCATTACTAATACCAGGGCCCAAATGGTGCATAGAGGAACTCTTATCATGCAACTAAAGCCTTCAACTGGCTGAGTGCTAGTGGCTGTGATGGGCTTTTCTTAGCTGTTAATCACTGAGAATGCTGTTTACGTCACCTGGGGAAATTAAAACACGAGGTCAAAATCTGATGTTAGCTATACCAGTTAGCAGAGTGATATTCATGTGACTATCAGACTCTGGCTGTCAAGTCAATATAGGGCCTGTACATTGCTCTTGGGCACCCCCTGTGGATTTTGAAACAACCGTTAACTGGCGACTCTTGCAGAACAATTTTGAAAATGGGATTTAGCCAATGTAAAGGGAATAATACACAACAGTGTTAAGCAAAGATGAAGAGCAGAAACCGGACCCTTTTGAATCCAGTTTAGGTGACCATAGGCTGAGATCTGGTTTTGCCTCAACACCAGGTGAAATGTGAAGGCTTGGACTGAGTTTAGCACTGAGTTTTGGGGTTTGTTTGAATTTGAAACGCAAAGTGGAACTTGGAAGCAGGGGCTTGAACTCAGCTGATCAACAAAATTGTTAGAAAATGTTCCAATGAACTTGGGCAAAGGTAACCCAGGCTCACACTGGTGGCTCTGTGTCCTGCTCCAGTGGGCCGAACATATGGCAGTTTAAAAGACTGCTGCTGCTCCCAAGCTAATAGAGTTGATCCTTTAACTAGGATGGTAGTGGGGCATCCATAGGTTCTGGGTTCAGGCCCCAAAGGCAACCAGCATGAGGGTGTCCTTACACAAAGCAAAACAGCTGAGTTTCATCCAGCTCTTCCCTCTTAAGGGAACTTGGCTCTGGAGAGCAGCTATAACAGAGGATGTACTCGATTCTTTGATCGGAGTTCTCACACTTTCCTATAAGGTCTAGGAACAGTCTCCCCAAATCCCTACAGTTGTTCTGGCAGCAGCTCATATTTTACTTCCTTATGTTCATGTGTGTCTGCTGCTGTCCACTCAGCTGAAGCTGGTGCCACCACTTCCTCCTGATGGCAAATGCTGGAAGCACAACTAAAATCAGGCTGACACAGTTAAAGACACACATGTATTTATTTCACTGAGTATTACACACAAGAAGTCACAGGCAAAAGCAGCTTAAAACACAGGTGGGGGGCCTAGGTGAAGTCAGGCCATTTTTAATGTTGTATCAGTTGGATGGGCTGAGCAACTCTGTAGATAAGGGATTTCTCCCTCTGTGGGTGGGAGGGCAAGCTGAACTATACACAGTACCGCAGCACCTCCATGCAGCTAGGCTGACAGCTGCACATCTGCCCTGCATGTGTCAGAAGGCGGTTCTCTTGCGAATGAGAAGGAGAGTTAATGTGAGTAATTTTCAGTGGGATAAATATATATATACAGTTCACTCCCAGAACAGAAGGAGAGTTGAAATGAAGCAAAAAAGAAATGTGGGGGTGGGGAAAATAACATTAATGTCAGCAACAAAGGAATTAAAGCAAAGTTCTAGGGAACTCACAGAGCACAGCTTAATACCAGTGGAAGACGGGGACTATAAGAGGAGGCTTTTTGAATGTTTTTGACATGCCAGTGGGTCTTGATTGCAGTGATCTATGACACTGGCACCTCTGGTTTAAAAAGTAAACCTTTCAAATCTTGTTGCATTTTCTTTAGGGATCATGACTGGGGTTGGACAAACACTGGGGATTCTTTTCTGAGAAAAAAAATCCAAACCGACAAAAAATGTTCATCTCCTATAAAAAAAAATTCCACAATTTTTTGATGAAATGGTTCAAAGTGTGTGCGTGTGGGGGGGGGAAGGGAATCATTTTGATTCCAATCAGACAGGATCAAAACAATTTTTTAAAAGTTGTTTTCACCATTCCGTCTTATGACATATGGGGGGGAGGAAGAAAAAAATGAAGAGAAAAGGGGGAAATATCTCACAAGCTACAATTTCCATTCCAATTTCTGTTCAAAATGATGTGTTTTGGTTTTGTCAGAAAAAGTAGAAAATGTCAAATAATCTCATTTTTTTCATGAATGTTCCAGTAGCGTCCAAGAAATATTTTTTCATTTGGGGAGGGGGAAACTTTTTGAAGAAAACATTTTAACCAGTCTTAATAAAATTGTCTCATTTCCTTTGAAGAGCTTCTGTCATAAGAGGTTTCAGAGTAGCAGCCGTGTTAGTCTGTATTCTCAAAAAGAAAAGGAGTACTTGTGGCACCTTAGAGACTAACAAATTTATTAGAGCATAAGCTTTCGTGAGCTACAGCTCACTTCATGCATCTGATGAAGTGAGCTGTAGCTCACGAAATCTTATGCTCAAATAAATTTGTTAGTCTCTAAGGTGCCACAAGTACTCCTTTTCTTTTTGCGAATACAGACTATCACGGCTGCTACTCTGAAATTAGTCTCTAAGGTGTCACAAGTACTCCTTTTCTTTTTATGAAAGATAGAGAAAGCTATGAGGGAGAGCAAACCTGAGGCAGCAGCAGCACATATTCAATGTGCTGTTGAAAATCCCCAGGGGTAGTCACAAAAATCCACCAGTGTCCTGAATGGTCACTTGAGTTTTGTATAGCACCACATATACCATCAGTTAGAGAGGGTGCCAGCTGTCTAGACAACTAACATTGCAGAGCTGCGTAGCCCAACACTGCAAATATATACAAAGCAAACACAGAGCCACACACTTAATTTGTCTGAGGCCTGCATGAAGGCTTGTGCATATATGGGTTGAAATCAGGGGGAGAAAAGGGGTGAGAGATGACTGCCTGGCTGTTGTCATTAGCTTTTATACATTAATGGAGGCGTGAGTGCTATTTAAGTTCTGTTTCAACTGCCTTAGCAGGCCGGTGGTTTCTCTCAATAAGAAGCAAACACTGGCCAAATCCTTCCAGAAATATTGCCCATCTTCTTTTAGGAGTTTCTTTTCACGAAAGAGGATTAACTGGTCCTAATGGGGAAATAGGAAAAGAGGATATGGTTATTTTTTCTCCTGGAGACAACCAGAGTTTGTAAACCCTGGAGGATATGTAGCCACAATGAAAGACCTACATTTATGTAGTGCTTTCCATCAAGAAGGATCCTAAAATTCTTTACAAAGTGACTTAAGAGAAAATACTTTGCTAACTCAAACTAGATGCTGCTAGCCAATATGAGCTAGGAACTACTAGGGGTTATGACATCTACTAATGCAATGCAGCTACCTCCATAATGGAACACACAGCAGCTGTTTTAACAGCAACACTGCATAACAATTAAGACAGGAAATGAAGAAGACTATCTATTTAAATCTACAGGTGAAATTTGGAGGGGAAGTAGTTAGAACTCGAAGTTGACTGGGAAAACTGATTAACACAATGTCAGCAATAAGGCAGATGAAAGTAAGGGAAGTTTTAAAACTGTATGAAAATGTTAACTTTTAAAGCAAAAATAGCAAATATTGTTTAAAGCTATGTTTATTCATGTTTACTGGTACACTATAGACACACCATACATACCATACAACACATGAATGCCAGAGCTGGCTAAGTTGCTTATACTATATAGCTATAGAATGATTTATTTGAACAGCTTTGTGTAATTAATTGACTACATAATTCAAGCAGCTCTACTGCATGTATATGCGCAGAGAGCCAGATTGCTGAGAAGAGCTTTGTACCCAAAGGTTACGCAGGTTTTCTAAAGTGCTCAGCACCAGAAGATCCCATTGTGACAGTTGTGGCCAGATTTTGAAATGAGATCAATATCCGATGTCCTGAGTCCTTTGGAAAAGTCTGGCCGTACCCTAGTGATGATCTTTTGGGCTGATCTTGCTCCCTTTAAAATCAGTAGCAAAATTCCAGCTCACTTCAGTTTGTCATGGGATCGCGTCTGCCCGTGTTCCCACTGAAGTTAGTGGCGAAACTCCAGTGGGAACAGGATCAGGCCCTTAATATATTTTACATTCTTCATGTGTTCCATGTTTCTGACACCTCTGAGTATCAAGATTAACTGTATACAATGCAACATCTAGTCTTCCGCCCCGATGGGCTGGTGTTAGTCATGTCCTTGGGTTTTGCTCTCTAGTGTTTGCATCTTAAGAGTCCCAGCGACAGCAGAAAGAGCAGCTGCCAACACCCTGGGAATATCTGCTTTGGAATCTCAACTACTGTGCAAAGTTGCTGCTGCTCCAGCTTGAGGTTTGTGTTTTCAAAAGAAATCTGTCCAACAACAACACCAACTGAAAGGGGGGGAAAGGGCGGAAAAAAGGCTTCATATAACAGAATTAACAGAGCTGCTGCAGCAGCACCATTCAGCTAAGAGGGACTCCTCCTCCCCTCCTCCCCCCGCCCTTTAACAGCAGTTTCATTTGTTTTTGTTTCCAAACTTATTTTACGGGCCACTCATGCTGCCTGCCTTCCTTTGTCTAATTTGGATCCCGAGCCTCCATGCAACTGACTCTTGGTGTAACTGAAATTCTTTTTATGGCCCTTCTGCCTGTGAACTGCAAAAACAGTGCCACTGTAAGCTGCCTAAATGGGTTGTAAATCGACTCAGTGCACTGAAGGAGGCAAAAGGGTTTTAAGGGCAAGGGGGAAGCTTAGGGTAGCTGGACAAACACTGGATTAAAAAAAGCATTTGCTAATTGGAACTAAAATAATAGGAGTCAAAGGGAAAATATTAATGCAGGAAAAAAATCAAACACGAACTAATATTTCTGGGTGGTTCAAAAGAAAAATGCTTCTATAGAGCTGCTCAGCTTTATTAATGTTCAAGAATTAATGGAAGCGTGCTGGGTACCCTCAACTCCTATTCGCATCGCATAAGCAGCTCTGGGAATTGCTCAGCGTCAGGCAGGATCAAGCCCTGAGCAATATTGCCTAGTGGACCAGACTCAGAAGACATGATTCTATTCCAAGCTCTGCCTCCGGTCTGCTGGGTGACCTTGGGCAAGGTACTTCACACTTCTGTGCCTCAGTTTCACTATCTGTAAAATGGGGTTGCCTCTTTTATAAAGCTCTTTGAGGTCTACCAATGAAAGTAGTTATTGTTATTAAATACCAAGAATAAAGGCTCTAATCCTATCCCCATTGAAGTAAATGGGAGCATTCCCATTTGTTTCAGTGGGAAGCAGAATTAGGCCATGATGTATATTCTCTCTTTGTCTATCTAATCTAGTGCTCTTAGCAACATAGTGTTAAGGCTCCAAGGGCCAGCTCCAGAGACTACTGAAATCAACAAGAATCTTTCCATTGCCTTCAATGGATTGTGGATTTGGCCCAAAGTCACAGACAAGCTGAGGGATATTTCAAAAAGAATTTAAGTGGGTGTGAGATGGAACTGAGGAGTTTGGAGACAGGAGAATGTAGAACAGTAGCTATTTAAAGAGCAGGTTTGCGACTGAGTGTTCCCCTTTAATAGGGTTATATAAATACACTCCCTCTCCATGAATGTGGAAAAACAGGCAGTGAGGTGAGACTATATCCCTTTATTTCTTATGGGAAATATTGCACATAGCTAAACCACCTCTTTCCTGCTCCTCACCCACCACCCACGGTCCCTAGAAGCTCTTAGCAGCAATGTACGGTGTTAGAGCCACATCAGCAGTGGTGCTAAAGTTAAGAGTTCACAGCATTTCCATTAGAACAAAGCCCGTTTTCATTGCATTCCAACTTGGCCATGAAGGTTTGATCTGAAATTTGGCACTCAACATGTCAGAACGGGAGGGGCGGTTTTCTTTGGTTTGTTTGTTTCACTTCCTTGAAAATGAAAAATAAAAGGCTCTTGGTTGCCTTTGTGAAATGAACGGATGGGGCTCAGCCCAGCTTCCCTGGGGGCAGGTGTAGCCCCTTCAGAACCCCCTCCCCTCCAGCCTCCGCCAATCACTGGCATTAATTGGCCTCTCTGTTGCTAATCTCAGCAGAAAGGTCGGAGGTGAAAAGGTCTGTAGAGTGAAGCCTCTCTTGTTCTTGCAGCGGAGCAGTGCAGATCACTGACTGCTGGTTCAGGTCATGAGATGTTAGCAATCTGAAATAAAAGAACCCCATTAAATTGTGCAGATATTTAATGATGAGAAGTGTCATCTGCACCTGGACAATAAGTAGCTTTCAAAGAATATCCATCTGGGATTTTATAGCTTGTTCTCTGTCTGCACTCGCTGCACAAGAACATACAGGAGCTGGATTGTCACATACCAGAATGGTTCCAAAAAGCTGTTTACATGCCAGCAGGACAATAATCTACACAGCTTTACACCACATTATCTCATTCGGCAGTAAAAAGTTTGAATATGCATTTTTAAAACTGTGCACCAGATCCTCAGCTAGAGCAATTTGGCATAGCGCCACTGAATTGAACAGAGGGTTTACACCAGCTGAAGATTTAGCCCATAGCATTAGGCATGTTTTGGAACTACAGATGAAACCAGGATTTGGAGTTAGGCTGATTTTGAAGTTAATGGAGCTATGCCAGTTTTTACAGTAGCTGAATCCTGGACGGTCCTGTATATATTTGCAGGATGAACTGTCATGTGATTGTGGGAGACATTACTGTCTACCAGGTAAATAATATATAGAACAAAGGAATTGGGTAACATGCCTTTAAATAGATTGGGAGCCCTACAACATTGTTAAGATGAAAAACTTGTGGGGCCAGATGATTTTACTTACATTGATATGGCAGTTATAACTTCCCATTGTTATCAATGCTTGCAAATTTATCTCAAGTTTCATGATATCTGTGTTTTTATCAAAGCTTTAGCTTTTGGATTCAGATGAATCTCATCTTTTATTTATTTATTTTTTTAAAGCATGTTTCTAGCCCTCATGATTGCAGAAAAAAAATTGAAAATGTGGACGCAAAAGGCTAAAAATAATTATTTTAAAACATTTATTATTTTTAAAATCTGTTGAGTTTTAAGCTATTTCATGGGTATGGGGGGAGAGGGTGTGAGGCTGACGGTACTGTATATCTGATATCAATGGAGGTATATGAAGATGAAACCAGTGTAAGTGGCGTTTGAATTTCTCTCTCCTTGAACTAAGAAACTAGGCTGAATACCTTCACTGTTTACACTCAGTGCAGTTTTGTCAACTTCTTGTGGTTTTATCACAAGTCTTGTGGTATTTGATGTTATTCTTAAAGCCCCACATCCAGGAGTCATGTGAATCCATGAGGAACCCAGCTTTTGATTTTAAATGGTTTTGGTGAAAAGCTGAAAAGTGTCACCCAAGTACAGCCTAAAGTTTCAAAAAGCAGAAGGTAAAATAAAAAGCATGCAAAGTATTTTCTTTTTTTAAAATCTCATGTTTTTTAAGGCAAATCTCATATTTGTGGGAGGGGGCTGACTCAGGAATCCTAAATACATGGGGTTGACAATCCCTTAGTACCACTTTTTGGTACCCATCCACTAGCACAATGTGTTGTGTTTGGGTTTTCGTCACAGTAAAGGAATATTAAAATCCCAATCAACTTCTGTACTTCAGACCTAAATAATTCAACTGCATCCCTTTTAAAGTGCATGAACAATAGCCACCAGTGTTTCACAGAGCCTCCAGGACAGATTTTATTTCCATAACTAATATTTAGAAAGAAAAAAGGAAAGGATAAGAAATTTCAATTAACAATAAAAGAAGCAAACAAATACATTAAAAACAAAACCAACATTCAAACAACTTGAAGTGTCTGACCTGAACTGACCAAACCCAGGAAATTCAGTGATGGCAGCTGGCACTCTGTGTCCTAACCACCCCATCACTATGCATGAGTACTGGGGCTCACTTTAAAAAGAAAATTGGTCCAGTGGTTAAGATTCTACCCTTTGTTTTGGAAGACCTAAGTTCAAGTCCCTACTCCATCACAAAAAGAAAAGGAGTACTTGTGGCACCTTAGAGACTAACACATTTATTAGAGCATAAGCTTTCGTGAGCTACAGCTCACTTCATCGGATGCATTTGGTGGAAAAAAAAAGAGGATATAATGGGGATAAAAGCCTTGCCCTGCCTCTCAGGTGTGTTGTGACGATAAATATATTTAAGACTGTAAATTGACCTGTTAAAATGGAACGGGGCCCACATATGTACGTTAACTAGATGTACAGTAGCAGATAAGATATTCAGCAGATCTGACTTCCCTGCCACGCTGGCATACAGTGAAATGAGGAGAGGTGGTTAAAATATTTCAACATCTGAAATTTTCTGATGGAAAAAAGGATGTTTTTTCCTCCCACAGGAATTTTCACCAATCAGCTGATCCTTTTTTTCACCAGCTTTTTGTATCTTAACTCTGAGCTGTCTTTGGTGGTTTTTATTTGTTTGTTTGCTCATTTATTTATTTATTATTTAGTTTCTGTCTGATTTCTAGCATCACAACAATTTATTTCCAGGTCACATTTTAGTTAGTGTGACTATTTCAGTTTTCAATTCTCCTCCTCTACCTCCTGAATAGGCACATGCCCGCACAAAGCATATACTCAAACAACCATGTAAACACACACACAACCTATCCATGCCATAAAAAATGCAGATTTCAGCTTAATTTCCGCTTGAAAAAAACCTGCTGCTGACAAGCTCTTTCACCTCTGAACTATAACCTTTGACTTGTCTTCTCAGGGAGATGGAGAAAGTCAGTCAGGTGCAGAATGCCAAGAAAACCACTGGGGTGACAGACAAGCCATTTCTAAGCAACCATTAAAAAGTGCATATGGAATTTAACGTTTAATATCAATCTGCAAAAAATGGGAAAACCCAACAGTGAAATGATATTGTGTTTGTGGCCATGTGCCTTTTTAGGGAACTCTCATGCAGAGACAGGATGCAGAGGGTGTATTCCTAGGGTTTTTTAATTGTTGGTATGGTTTCTGAAATGCAGCTGCAAGGTCCATTTCTGGACGAGTACAGCTCTGAGAAATATATGGGAGCAATCTGAAAGCATAAGGATCTGCAGTGAAACTTTTCTGAGATTTTATGAAACATATAACAAGCATAGGGAAAACCATTTATTTTCCACCCCTAATCTGCAGTAAATTCATATTCCCTGAGATTATCTTCATATCCACACTTATAAAGTACCACAGGCATGTACTGAGCTAACTAAATCAGCTTTAGTTTAGGCTCAATCCATAATATTACTGCCATCAGGTGCAGAAAAATAACATAAAACCTACTTCTATTGCCAGCAAGCCAATGTAGTATCAACAGTCAACACATGTCCTTCTCCTCTACTGCACATTCTCTCTTGTACTCTCCCCATAGTTTGTATTCAGTGATTCAGGCTCTAACAAGTGATTTGATTTAAGATAGTAACTCTGGCCAAGATCGTCAGTCAAAAGTCAATATGTGATCACGTATAATACAAGCCATAGAATTTTCCCCAAAATAATTGCTAGAGCAGATCTTTTAGAAAAAACATCCAATCTTGATTTACAAGATGAAAAATTCCATCACGATCCTTGGTAAGTAGTTCCAATGATTAACTAACTACATTTGCTGTTAAAAATGTATGCCTTGTTTTCAGTCTGAATTTATCTAGCTTCAACTTCCGATCCATTGGATCATGCTATATCTATCTCTGCTAGATTGAAGAACCCGTTATTAAATATTTGTTCCCCATTTAGATACTTATAGACTGTGATCAAGTTAGGCTCCTAACTTCCGCTGAAATCAGTGACAGTTAGGAGTCTAAATACCGTCAAGAATTTAGGACTCTGCCTCTGAAAACAATTTGAAAAACACTCCTACCAGGATCTTGGGTGTGTTGCTACTAGAACTGGCTGAAAAAATTTCATTAAAACTCTTTTTGACTAAATACAATTTTTGTAAAATAGTTTCCTTTACTGTAAAAAGTTTTCATCTTTTTGTCAACAATACAAAAAAACCAAAACAAACAAAAATAACCAACAACCCCACAATGTTTAGGTTTTGACAAATGAAAACTAAAAAGTTTCCCATATTTAACCAATTGGTTCGGGGTTCTCAGTTTTTCAATGTATATCTGAAAAAATTCAAAGAATAATTTCATTTTTTCATTAAAAATATTTGAGACCAAAAATGTATTTCCCAGTAAGCTCTAGATTCTAGCCATTCACACCAAACATTTGTTTCCCAACTGTCAACATTAATTCAATGGGAGTTAAGGTAGAGAGCCTATCAGTGAAGTTACTGGGCCATATGGGCCTGGCACATTCCATGAGCCTCTTCAAATGAAATGACTATGAAACGAAAGCTCACTTTTGCACTCCATATTGCTCAGGATTTTGCTCCCATATCAGCATGCTCTAATAAGTTTACATTGCTTCTTTTTTCAGCCAGGCGAACATGGGTAGTGGATGTAATATGGCTGCTCACAGGAAATCACTCTAGATTGATTCAGTACTGAATGGGAGTCATACAGCACAGACACGCACATTATTCAGGTGATTTGCATGGGTTCATAAAATCTCACCTGATCAGATGAGAAGCTTTTATGAAGTATCAGCTCTAAATGTGAACAGAATAGAAATGGACAAAAAATATTCTTTCATGTTTTTTTAAATGGCTTTTATTCTAAATGAAAATTGTAGTAGAAAAAAAATTCTTTTGAAATTTTCTGGGTTTTCAACCAAAAAACAAACTAAATAAACCAGTTTAAAAAAACAAACAAAAAAACCTGACCTTGAAAAAAGAGTCAGTTTTCAGAGTTTCACTGAAAAAAACCAAAAGATTTCAGCTAAGTGTTTTTAAAAGAACAAAAATGTTTCATTTTCTTTTGAATATTTTCATTTAAAAACAAAGAGAATACTTACCTATCAGTTCTAGTACAGATGTCTGTCTAGGGAAGGACTAAGAACGTAGTGGAGATTTATTGAAAAAATTCACATATATATCCACATGAATTATATACTTGTAGTAGTTAGATTTTATACTGCTACACTTGGGATCTTATTTCAGGCCACATTTTACTGTAGTCACAACAATCCTCACCCACTGAAAGTAGTTTTTAAAGAGGGGCAGTCACTGGCAGTTTAATCTGAATTAAAGACAACATATATAGAGGTTAAAGTTCATTCGATTGTAATTTCTGGGGCCTGGGCTGTCTTTTTGTACAGTGTCTGTGTTTGGACAGTGCCCAGCACAATGGGATCTTAGTCCATGTCCAGGGCTCATTGGTACTACTACTGATTAAAGATAATACTACTGATTGATTAAAGCCAACATCGGCTGATAATAGGATACAAAGTCTCCTTTCCAAACAGTCCTGCCCTTAGATAAGAAGAAGCCTGTGTCTGTTGGAGGAGAGAGGTTGTATGTGGGTTAGGAGGAGGCTTGGTGTCCAGGTTCTGTTGCAGGAACGTTGAATATTGGCATTGAGGGTTTGGGGTAAACAATGCACGCAAAGATTTTTTTAAAAATGGCTACTGATTTGAGGTGCCTCAATATTTAGGAAGCCCATAGTTTGACTCGCTATATAAACAAAAATGTTTAGAATGTATTTTCCAATTTCCATATGAAAATTCATACCATATCGCTCCTTTTTGCTAATGTTTCTACCAGAGGTACCCATATTGGAAGAGGTTTTTTTTTCAGATTACCAGCATCTGCCCCCACTGAAGTTTTGTCACTGATAGCAGGATTCAGCCTTTAATGTAAAGTGCTGATGTATCATCAGTTCTGGAATGTGAATTCTTCTTTTCTGTCTCTGGTTATCTAGTTACTATAAGCAAAATAGCATTTAGTTGGTGAATACAGCAACACTTGAGAAATAAACCTCTGATATATAATATGCTTAGCAAAATGCTACAGTTCTTATTGTTTTAGTGTATGAGCCTGAAGGGAAGAAGAGGAAAAAAAATTATATTCTGGCAGACTATAATTTAACTGTTCAATGCAACATTAACTCTCCCAACATGACGTCCATCCGTGTAAACCTGAGGTAGGATTAAGAGACTGGGCAACCAGTTTTGTTGTGGGATCCTGTTCAGGGTGGCTACAGTGTTCTCAACCAAAGCCTTCCATTCAGTAAAGTGCACCTGCCATAAATCTCAAAGCATTACCAGCCTTCAATGAAAGCTCCTAACATTAAAGCTAGAGGATGATGTATAGAGATGTCACCAACTCCCCCATCACACACTTACACCCCTTCCCCACAACACAGGCATTTTTATTGGCTTCAGTGACTCCCCCGTTAAGCATATACCAGCCATCAAGATAAGTGACAGCAGGCTAGTGGCAGCTTTAACCCTCATTTACCATTGATTGGTCAGTTGCTGATGTTTATGGAGGAATGGAACAGGCGGAGGAGAGCTGACCATAATTAACTGGACAATTGAATAGGTTTTACTCCTCTGATTTCAATTAACCTTTGCACTTTCTATTGATAAATTGTGATGGCTACCAACCAACTTCAGCGGAAACCAGGTGTTGTGGCTAGTTAATCTAGACCCAAAATAGGTTCTGGAGAGGATTTGGTGATAGCCTGTTTTCAATTGGATTAATGCTTAAGCAGAAATACAAATGATCTTATTTAATGCCATGGTGCAGGGTCTGATTCTGCTTCCACTGAGTATGACTGTAAAACTCCTTCTTGGGAGGAGGAGATTTTAAGGCCTGAAGAAGCACATAAGGGGTTAAGGACACAGCCCTAGGAAGCTTGCAGCACAATTCAGTGTGCATTCACAAATAAGTAATACATTGCTGTTGGAGAATGTGTGAGATAAGTAGAGAGATGCAATCACTGGGTGAACCACTCTGGCTAAATTAAGAACAGATTTGACTATTTACTCAGAATTTTAAAAAAGAACATATTTAAGGTCGATCAGCTCACTGGCTTAGAGATTCAGTACAAAAGTTACACAAAATGCATCCGATGAAGTGAGCTGTAGCTCACGAAAGCTTATGCTCAAATCAATTTGTTAGTCTCTTAAGGTGCCACATGTACTCCTTTTCTTTTTTGCGAATACAGACTAACACGGCTGCTACTCTGAAAAAAGTTCTGATAGTAAGCATTACACAGATTTCACTTGATATAAAACCACTATTGCAAAGCAGAGTTGGTCAAAAGTAAGGAGGGAACTATGCAAAATGATTTTCTCCCTATTTTTTATGAAATCTGAAATTTTGAAATAGTTGGTTGAAAAATGGAGGAAAAAATCATCAAAGTATTTCCTGGTTGTTGCTGGTTGTTTGCTTCAGCATTTCACCAAAATCTCAATGGTTTTCAGATGTTGACCAGCTCTGCTTAAAATACTATGGGCTTATTTCTGCTCTCATTTACATGGGAGCAGTGTGCAAAATGAGTGTAAATCAGGGGTGGGCAAACATTTTGGCCAGAAGGCCACATTGGGGTTGCAAAACTGTATGGAGGGCTGGTAGGGAATGCTCTGCCTCCCCAAACAGCCTGGCCCCCACCCCCTATCCACCCTCTCCCACTTCCCGCCCCCCTGACTGCCCCCCTCAGAAACCCTGACCCATCCATCCCTCCCTGCTCCTTATCCCCTAACCGCCCCCCAGGATCCCACCCCCTATCCAACCCCCTGTTCTCAGTCCCCTGACTGCCCCGACCCCTATCCACCCCCCCCACCCCTGACAGGCCCCCTGAGACTCCATGCCTATCAACCCCCCCCATTCCCAAGCCACACCCCTGCCCTCTGTCAGGCTCTCTGGGACTCCCATACTTATCTAACCCCTGCCCGTTCCCTGACCACCCCCCCCCCGAATCTCTGCCACATTCAGCTGCTCCCTGTCCCTGACTGCCCCCCCCCGGACCCTGCGCCCCTTATCCAACCCCCTGGCCCTGGACCCCTTACCATGCCACTCAGAGCAGCATGTCTGGCAGCTGTGCTGCCTGGCCGGAGCCAGACACGCTGCCTGGCCGGGAGCTCAAGGGCCGGGCAGGACGGTTCCACGGGCCGGATGTGGCCCACAGGCCGTAGTTTGCCCATCTATGGTGCAAATCATTATCATTTCCCCTATTGCAGGGGTTCTCAAACTTCACTGCACCGCAACCGCCTTCTGACAACAAAAATTACTACATGACCCCAAGACGGGGTACCGAAGCCTGAGCATGCCCGAGCCCCTCCACCCCGGGTGGGGGGCCAAAGCCTGTAACCTGAGCCCCGCCACTCAGGACTGAAGCTCTCAGGCTTCTGCTTCAGCCCTGGGCGGTGGGGTTCAGGCTTCGGCCCTGTGCCCCACCAAGTCTCAGTCAGCCCTGGTGACCCACTTTGGGGACCCAACCTACAGTTTGAAAACTGCTGCCCTATTGGATTAAATAGATTTAGTTCTGATGTAAGCTGGTATAAAAAAACAAAATTTGAATTTGTGATATTGAGGTATATTGGAGCAAAAGGGCAAACTATTGTGCTTAACTGAATGTAACTATAAGGTGGCAGGTTTATAATGTGTTAAACATCTTTGTATATTCTCCAGTAAACAATTTCATTAAACTGGAGTTAAGATTGATGAGATGTACAGAAAAACTTTTTCAAAAATGCTTTAAAAGAACATTGCATTTTATAAAGAAAAAATTTGGAAATACAGAGTAAAGGTTCATTTTAAAAGAAAATCCAGACACTGGAAAGTATGGAATAATACCAGCAAACTCTAGTACTCAATGATGCAATACTATGCATTTTAAATGTCATTGTAATTAGCCAAAATCACGATGGGCCTGACTGTGAATTCTTTACTCACAATAGGAAACAGTTACTTCCACAGGAGTCAATTGGAATTTTCTTGTAAGTTACTGCTTGCCAATGTAAGGTTGCACAATCTAGCCCAGTATTAAAAACATTTGACCCATATATTGTTGAATATATTTTAAATATTTGTATTATAAAAGACAAAGACATATGAAAGACTCTTTAAGGGCAGATCATCCCTCCACTCAATATTAGAGAACGCTTGTGAGAATGCACTTGAGAAATTTTAAGAAGAAGAAGCTGGAAGACTTCTGCATAAAGGCAGGCGACAGTAGTGTCCTTCAATCTCTTATACATTAACAGCTCTCTCTAACGCTGTCTAACATTCCATTGATAGAAACTTCTGGCTCTTCTCCCTTAATCAATACTATTCAACAAAAGTCCTTTCCTCCCGTAGTAGCATAAATTATCAGATATATGCAAATAGGCACACTAATGTTAATTGCTAGGCCTGATTGGTGATTAATTTCTTTGATTATGATCAATCATTCCTCAGGAATCTTAATAAGACATTCAAGGCAATCTGCAAATTGATAATAATTAGGGATCCCATTCTGTAACACATCTATGGCCAACAATAAAGTGTTCCTGTGATTGAACAGTGTTTCAGTTAAAGACATGCCCCTCTTTTGGAGTGGGGAAAGGGAATGAGCAGACTTTCAGGACAGGAAGTGGCTTGATGGGACTGGTGCATCCGATGAAGTGAACTGTAGCTCACGAAAGCTTATGCTCAAATAAATTTGTTAGTCTTTAAGGTGCCACAAGTACTCCTTTTCTTCTTGATGGGGCAGTGTCAAAAGAAGCAATGACAAGAAGTGACTACCGTAGCCACTCATTTTGATAGCATGCTGGCTGATAATGTCCTCAAGTATGATTAGCCATGTTGATTTGCTCATGTATCTCACTCACCATGTAGGAAGTATAATAAGGGGACATTCATATGTCAATTTTAATTCTATGCCCAGTGAAAATCCTACTCCTGATTCACAACCATCTACAAGAGTAGACCCTCTATCTAGGGGACACTTAATGTTCATGGGGTGGGATGTAGAATGGAGAGACCTCCTCAGAGCTATGAGCTAAGAAAGTCCATGGGGATCCCTGTGGTTGTCTACAAAGGGGTGGACTAACCTGTTCAGGTAAAATAAGAACTCCAGGCCGTACAGGCAGAAACAATTGTTTGTTGTATAGCCTTTTGTCTAGTGTAGACCAGGCCATCTCATTAAGCTTTCTGTCTCAGAGGAGGACAGAAGAGAAACACCTTCTCAGTGGGACATATTCAAATAGTTTCGGCCCAAAGTTCAGGTGTTTTAAAAGGTGATTCACAAAATGTAAATGTATTTCATGATATTAAAAAAAAAAAATTAAACAAACATTTAAAAAAATTAAACATCCCCAAAGCCAAACACAATAGCAATATGCTGGTGCATGAGAATCAGAAAGTGAAAGAGTATAGAAACAGAGAATGAAGCTAAAAAAAACAGCCAACTTTTGGAGTCATATTTTCAGACCCACAACAGATACTGCAGACTCAGGTTTATGCAAAACATGCTCAGTACATAGTTATTTGTACATATGCACAACCCAATCTGTAGGTTCAGCTGTGTGTTTTGCATAGGTAAGTGTCTGATTTTGCTGGTCCAGTTTGGTGCACACATAAAACCAGACAGGGCAGATTCTGAGGTTAGCTTCGAGATTAACATTTGTTTTGCACTCTCCAAATGAACTGACATGCAAAAAGTAAACACATACTGGAGGGAAAAGTAAATGAAGGATGGGATTTTCAAAAGTGATCAGAATTGCCCTAAGTCTTGCTCCAGTTCAGGTAAATGTGAGTTTTACTGTTGATATTAATGGGAGCAGAATTAGATCAATACTGAACAACAGTTTTGAAATTCCACCCTAGGGCCCTAAATCTGATTTGCACAAAAGCTCCTTTACATTTCCAGAGTGGTGTAAAGAGGCCTTCACTATAGATAACAATGAGGGGATTAACATTTTTCCAGGTTTACAGTACTGCCAACATTCATGATTTTATTATGAGTTTCACAATATTTGATGTTTATCTTGAAGGCCTTCCTGATGGAAATATGTAAAACTATGAGTGTCTCAGCTTTCATTTTTAAAAAGAAGGAGCACTGGTCAAAAATTTTCAGTCAAAACTTTTTTTTTTTTTTTTTTTACAAAAAATTGGGTTTTCAACTTAACAAAATATTTAACAAAAAGCATCTGCTTTCCCAGGGAAATTTAAAAAAAAAATTGTCAAAAAAACAAACAACCCCCCGTCCTCTCCCAACAAACCAAAAACTTTTTTATTTTGTTGGTTTTCATCAAAAGGTCAACATTTCCCATGGATGCTTTAAAAAAATGAAAACTGGAAAAAACAACCAACCAACCAACTAACCAACCAAAAAAACTCTCAAATATTTCCCAACAAGCTCTAAAAAAAAGTAAGTTTCTATCCCTCACAGTTTCAAAGACAAGCTTGAAAATGGCACTTAAATGCACCCTAAAGGTTCAAAAAAACAGAAAACAAATGAAAAAAATATTTCTCATGATTTTTGAATGCTTGTGGTTGTGCAATGCAGATTTTGGTAACCATATGTAAGGATATATTTTTTTAAACAAATGGGGCCTCTTTTCTACTTGCATTGGAGTAAATCAAGAATAGTTTTACTGATGTTAATGGAGTTACTGCTGATGTGTATGTGAGGAGAATCAGGTCTACAAGTTTTATGTTAAACGTGTTCTTTAAATATTACCCAAAGGATCCAAGATTTAGTTTATTAAACCAAAAATAAACAAATATTTACAATGTGTTTACAGGCAAGATTTCTCTCTCCTCCCTCTGGAAAGGGGCTCAGTATAACTGACATGCTAACATGTTCCTTGGATTTGGTCTGCCATTTCAGTCCAGCTCCTCACAAGGCTTCTATAATTCACAAGGTAGTGAGTATAAAATGTTCCTGTTAACTTATACATGAATAAAACTGTCAGATGGGTTGAAACCTCCTTGTGTACCAGTTTAGTGAAATATGATTATCCGAGCTGTAAAATGGATAAACCTATTAAATTAATAAATCTGCTGCTATGCGGCAGACTTGCTGATGTCATTGCCGTACCTAGAAGGCACTCCTCCTTAAATTAATACTTGATAAAGGAATAAATCTTCTAAAAGCATACTCTATAAAGCTTTGCATCAAGGCGTTGTCCTCTGTGTTACAAACTGTACATAATTTTCACTGTAATAGACTTAAGTGGGAAAAAATACAATGGGAATCCTGGAAAAATAATAATTCCAAGTTAACACTATGGAGCTTCTACTTCTCCATACAGCTAACCCATTCCTTGTTCCTTGTTTATTCGAATGAGTGAGCGAATTTAAGTGCTCAAGAAAGTGAAGGACAATTAGCAGGGCATTGCAGGAGGTGGTAGGGCACTGACTTATCAAAGACACTTTGGGTCAGTAGTGTATGGTCATGTGATTTTTAATTCACTTTGTTTGGGTTACTTTTCTCTATCACTCTAAAGAAGTCATTCCCAAACGTTTTACCTCACACCCCCCTTACCCCTGCCCACCACCCTTCAGCCACAGTTGGGAGCCAGGGCTGGGAGCAGGGCAATGGTCGGGGCCGGGGCCGCTGTCGGGGACAGGGGCTGAGGCTGGGGCTGGAGTTGCAACTGGGCCAGGAGCCAGGGACCGAGGCCACAGCTAGGGGTGGGTCTGTGGCGGGGAGCAGGGTGGGGGCCAGGAGTGGAGCCGCAGCCGGGGGCTGAGGCAGGGGCGGGGGGTCGGCCGGGAACAGAGGCGTGTCTGGACCGGCAGCCGGGTCTGTGGCCTAGTGCAGAGCCATGGCTGGGCTGGGAGCCAAGGGTTCAGGCTGAGGCTGCAGCTGGGGGCAGGGCCGGAAGCAGAGCTGGGGGCAGAGCGGGGCTGGGTGGCACTCCCTCCCCGCCCCCTCCATGGGGGTTGGCCCAGGCCTCGCCATGCCCTTCCCGAATGTTCCTCTGCACCCTCCCTAGGATGGCGCACCCCACAGTTTGGGGACCACTGCTGTAAAGGTTCAGCAATGAAGTTTTGCATCCGAAAAATGGTTTTAAAGGGATCATCCTTCTTCATGGCTTGGAAAATTCTTAGCATATGGTGATCACCACCATAAAATACTGCTCCTGACAATTATTATTACTTCTATAATTAAGATGAGTGATCCACTGTGCTAGGCACTGTACAAAGATAGAGTAAGAGGCAGTCCTTGCCCTGAAAATCTTACAATCCAAATAGATAAGACAGACAAAGGGCAGGAGGCAAAATAGAGGTATAGAGAGAGGAAGTGACTTGCTCAAGGTCACACAGCAAGGCAGTGGCAGAGGGAGGAATAGAACCCTAAGTCCAAGTCCAATGCCCTAGCCACTAAATGAATAATAATAATAATTTTACAACTGGGACCGAAAAAAGATCCCAAACCATCTGAACAAAAAATCCCCACAAAAGGTGCCCATAACTCTAACGTGGATTTGTAAAAGGAAACAGGAAATGAAAACTAAAGAGGGCTGACATGATTACGGGGTGTTAATAAGCAAAGACATAAGCCAGGTGCCTTGATGTACAACTAGACAACAAGAGGTTACGTTTGGAGTCAGGGCTATGCTAATTTGCAAACTTGGGTCCATTTCATTAAGTGAGCTGAGAGACAGGCTGTCTCAGTCCAGCAGAGAAGGATCTCATTATCCATGTAGGGAGCAAGAGATAAGAATCTTTTAATAATTGCTGGGATTTTTTTATGATGATACAGAATGCCAATTTATTCCTCACCACTCAAGGCGGATAAAAAACAGCCTCCTCCACAGTTCAAACCAATCCCCCCTTGCTGTGGCCATTAAGGACCGGGGGCGGTAAGGGGTGGGAGGAAGCAGACACTAATATGCTTGCCAGGGAGACCAATGCTGCAAAACTCCATTAAATGCATTTTGTAGTGGAAACATATTTGTTTACAATGGTTGGAAAACTTTGCCAGCCCTTTTTCAATTTAATTATTAATTATTAGTATGAGCAGAAGTAGTATTTAGGGCCTAATCCCAAACCCATTGCAATCAGTGGAAAAGCTCTCATTGACTATAGCATTCTTTGGATCTAGCTCTTTGTTAATTTCTTGTTAGTGAAAGGGCCTGAGCTGACAGACTTGGAGAGTGGCCACAGAACATGTACAGCTTTGGCAACCAAGATGTATGCGCCCTCTACTTCATCCCCAAATTTATTTGTTGCAGCCATGCAGATCCCCTTTAAAGGTCAGAGGTTATTGCAGTCATTCAGGCCTGGATTGTCTAAGGTAGTTACGTCCTTAACTCCCATGGACTTCCAATTGGAGTTAAGTGTTTAAATATCTTTGAGGATCTGGTCCTCATCCTTGCCTGAGAGAGCCAACAAGAATGCCAGTTAGGACTAAGTGTGATGGTGGTTTTGGGGATATGGACATGTGTCTACTGGGGACTGGTTTGAGACACTGTCTTCCATGTGATCACCCCAAACATCCATCATATGGGAAGGACTTTCGGCAACTATTTACCAGAGATATCTTGGCCCTGAAAAAGGATAGGTGAAAAACCAATATGCAATGACCAATCCCCCAAGCAATGCCATTCATTGCTAGCATGTATTGCAATGTGAAACTTTCAGTCTTTAACAGTATGGGGAAAAGAATGTATGGAGAAGTATCAGACTGATTTCAAACCCGAGAAAAAAACAAATTCTAACCTACTCTATATAAGTTCTTATACCACACTCATCATCATAGTATCTGAGCTCCCTGGACTTCTAGTATGAGGAAAAAGAAAATCCCTAACTGCCTAACAGAGCTCACATGTATTTAGATTTCAAGTCATTAGGTTGGAATGGGTATAAATGTGAGCAGAAATTGTCCTCAGCACAATTGAGAAACAATGCTTATCCCTAGAGCTGGATGTGAAGTTGATCTCTCTGCAGAGGGTCAGCCCAGGGACTACACAGCATTTAAGTCTGACCCCAGAGTGAACAAATTGTAACTGTTAATATATTCAATTGATTTTGTCTCTTTTTCCAGCTACAATTATTGTCTGTGATTTTCTCAATTCTATTTGTTGTTTGACATGATTTGCCAAATAACTCCTGTGAGAAATACTTGGTCTGTTCTTTGCAAGCTACACCATTGTGAGTATTTCATATTTGAAATTTGAACTGTTTTCACTGGACACAGAGGTCACATGATATGTTTTGATTCCATAATTAGATGAGTGTAGCAGATAGAATAAGGTTAATGGTGCCAATGTTCACATTTATGATTACAAAATACAAACAGGAATTATTTGCAGAAGAAGTTCTATGCCTGTATTACACAAGATGTCAGATTAGATTATCGCAATGGTCGCTTCTGGCCTTGGAATCTATGAATCTATGAAAATTAACTTTATGTGAATATTCTCCAATAGTCGCTTAAAATTCACTGTTTCCATAGACATTCCTGCCTGAAGGCTCATTACCTTGGATATTCATGAAAAACAAAGTTTCTAGCCCTCATGGCTGCAGAGAGAACCTTTCAAATGTGAACCAAAAATCAGAGGGGTAGCTGTGTTAGTCTGTATCCACAAAAACAATGAGGAGTCCGGTGGCAATTTAAAGACTAACAGATTTATTTGGGCATAAGCTTTTGAGGATGAAAATGATGCAGCTGAAGAAGTGGGTATTTTTTATCCATGAAAGCTTATGCCCAAATAAATCTGTTAGTCTTAAATGTGAACCAAGTGTAGCCAATGCAGTGATGTCTGCCTGAGTATGCAGAGAGTCTGAAACAATGACTCAGAGGGGTGCAGTGAAGCCCACTGGGTTGGGAATTGGGGGTTGCTCTACAGAGAACAGAGAAAAGAAAAGAACAGAGGAGACTCACAAAGACAGGCAAGGGGGATGGAAATAGAAAGGAAGTTCGGGAAGGAAGAGAAACAAAGGGCATGAAGAAGAGCGGCCTATGGGGGAAGCAGATTTCCTCATTGGGCGACAAATGCAACAGAAAGGCACTGAACCAATAATACCTAAATAAATGTCATTTATGGGGCACAATGAGGCTGTAATACTCCTAACAGTAACGCAAGAGCATGAGTACCAACGTCAGGGCAGACTGCTAAAAACCAGGGCACTAACCCCAAACTGGTTGCGAGTTCTAACCTTAGATTTCATCAACCAACTGCAAACTCCACAAGCATTTTAACAGCCTTAACACGGAGTCACAGACAGTCCCCTTGGGTATTCCGCTCTGTCTTGCCACCCAGGTGAGTGTATCTAGTGACAGATGATCCCTTACACCAAGGATCACAGTAACATTCAGGTTTCAGAGTAGCAGCTGTGTTAGTCTGTATTCGCAAAAAAAAAAGGAGTACTTGTGGCACCTTAGAGACTAACAAATTTATTTGAGCATAAGCTTTCGTGAGCTACAGCTCACTTCATCAGATGCATTTGGTGGAAAATACAGTGGAGAGATTTATATACACACACAGAGAACATTAAACAATGGGTTTTATCATACACACTGTAAGGAGAGTGATCACTTAAGATGAGCCATCACCAGCGGGGGGTGGGGTGGGGAGGAGGAAAACCTTTCAGGTTACTCCTGATCCCAAAGGACCAGTCACTTGCCCCAGGTTAACTGTGCTTTAGGTCTCACACTAAAGACAAAGTTTGTAGCCCATCCCATAGTAAAGTATATGAAGATTTATTAAATAGGACAAGGAAATTAGAGAGTCATATAATGCAAGCAAACACAGGCATATGAACGAGTTCGTTTTAGGTTTCAAAGGATAATATAGGCTTCTATAATCAGCAAGCTCTGTTTGACCTTTAGGGCTAACCCAGGCTAAGTAGCTGGGGATCTCTTGCTTATTCCTACAAACACCTTGCCCCTCAAGAGTCCAAGCAGCATAGAGATCCTTTGGCCTGGGATTTTTATCCCTGTCCTGCTATGTGTTCTGAGATGCAATCTCAGCTGATCAGAGGAGGCCACGTACATGAGACATCTTCACAGGGAGGAGAGCAGAACAACAATAAGAGTCTTTCATTTTTTTGTTGATGGTGTCTCAGTCCAGTTGTGGAGCCTTTCCAGTTGTAAGATCCAACCCTAGCCTGTCTGGTATTGATAGGCCTCCTCTTTTGGGAGGAGTATTACAATCTCCTCATACTAATTAACATTCCTCCCCTGTAAGCAGTTCATACAGTCACAGACACTCACAATACAACCGCTCAAATATTACATTACAATATGGAACACAGATATTGCAAGTAAAATTAATACATGCAGCAACTTACAAGCATTCCATACAGTCTAAACACTTTCTTATCATTCTAATACCTATTCTATCAATATTAACCCTCAAGTGAACCAGACTGATTCCAGCTATGCATTTCTCATTATTCAGTTGAGACATGGGGATACTGGCATGAACTAGCACTTAGTGGGCCACTGTCACAGAGTCCCTGATGTCTGACTAGGATTTCTAAGTGCTGCAGTAATACTATGAAATCTATAGGAGAAGGTTCCAAGGAGTTCAGGAAAAAAAGGGGACATGACCTATGCTGAGGTTTCAACCTAAATTAGGGGTTACATAAGAAAATGAGAAACTGTCTGGGAGGTTATTATGGCAACTACAAATTCACTAAGGGTAGAGACACGAACAAAAGTTTTACATATCTCACAGACTACATCCTCTCACATACACACATATACAGGGACCAACTGTACCTGTAAGCAACGAAGTATTCCTAAGCAGCAGCTGTTCAATTCTTACTGAGGATAACAGATGCCTGCCCTAAAGGTTGTAGAGCCCAACTCTAATGAATTTCACCCTTTGAGCATCAGCAAAACTATTTTTTCTTTTTTCTTTCCAGAAGTGACTGAAGAAAGACCCAAGCCTTTAAGGCATTGCCCAGCCAGGACAATCCAGGCGAATCACCTGAGATGAAGTGAGCTGTAGCTAACGAAAGTTTATGCTCAAATAAATTTGTTAGTTTCTAAGGTGCCACAAGTACTCCTTTTCTTTTTGAGAAAATACTGTTGTATGTTAGCAAGGAGCTTGTGCAGCAGGCAGGCAGGAAGGACAGTACAGTAATTTGACATGTGCAGCTTCTTAACCTTGCAAGAAACGTGGTTAAACTTATCCTGCTGGAAAAGCTCTAATTGAACAAGTTGCAGGCTCAACTCCCTGCTTTCCCCTCTCACTTCGCCACAACCACTGCTATCTGATTCCTCAGAGATATGAAGAAATATGGACAAAGGTTGCAGTAGATTGTGGCGAGCCAATATTAAATGCTTCTAATGGAGCTTAGATTAGGCCAGCCTTCTTAAATGTCTAGATGTTGCCTGCAAATACCAAGGGGCTCTGTGATTGAAAGTCACAATCATTTGTAGGGAAGGGTTGAGTGCTAACCTTGCACTAGCAAAGTGTCTTGAATTCTTCAAACTTTGCAACGTAAAGTGATGCCTGCAATCCCCTTACTTTTCATTCTTTTTTAAAACTAGATTAATTTTGGTGCTAATGAAAACAAGGGAGAAATAAGACTGGCCAGAGCCAGGGATAGTGTGGGCATTTGCTGTTTATGCCTCCCCCACAGAACTCCAATATAGTTCAAACCTTACCAGTTTCGCCCAAACTACAGCAGTTCTGTGCTCCTGGAACAATTTTGTCAATGTACATCCCCTGGGCTCCGCACACAGCTCTGACTGCCACACTGCATATTTTCACCCACCTACTGTTGGAATGCACCTCAATGTTCATGTGCAAAAATTCCCTCATCTTCTGGTCCTCCTAATGAAGAACATTTGAAGTAGTCAGAGAATCCCAGTAGTGTTGAATTATATGGTGATCTTTTGATGTGGATAAATAATGCCCATTGAGGGCTTATATGAGAATACTACATTCACTTGATTTATTACTTGAGCACTGATATCTACAGATATCTATAGATAAAAGACAAACTTTCAAAATCTGTGTCATAAATGTAAAGGGAAGGGTACCACCTTTCTGTATACAGCGCTATAAAATCCCTCCTGGCCAGAGGCAAATCCCTTTCACCTGTAAAGGGTTAAGAAGCTAAGATAAACTCGCTGGCACTTGACCCAAAATGACCAATAAGGGGACAAGATACTTTCAAATCTGGAGGGGGGAAAAAAGGGTTTGTCTGTCTGTGTGATGCTTTTGCCAGGAACAGATCAGGAATGCAGCCTTACAACTCCTGTTATGTTAGTAAGTAAGCTAGCTAGAAATATGTTAGATTTCCTTTTGTTTGATGGCTGGTAAAATAAGCTGTGCTGGATGTTTATTCCTGTTTTTGTGTCTCTTTGTAACTTAAGGTTTTGCCTAGAGGGATTCTCTATGTTTTGAATCTGATGACCCTGAAAGGTATTTACCATCCTGATTTTACAGAGGTGATTCATTTACCTTTTCTTTAACTAAAATTCTTCTTTTAAGAACCTGATTGATTTTTCATTATTCTTAAGATCCAAGGGTTTGGGTCTGTGTTCACCTGTACAAATTGGTGAGGATTCTTATCAAGCTTTCCCCAAGAAAGGGGGTGTAGGACTTGGGGGGATATTTTGGGGAAAGACATCTCCAAGTGGGCTCTTTCCCTGTTCTTTGTTTAAAACGCTTGGTGGTGTCAGCATACGGTTCAAAGACAAGGCAAAGTTTGTACCTTAGGGAAGTTTTTAACCTAAGCTGGTAAGAATAAGATTAGGAGGCCTTTCATGCAGGTCCCCACATCTGTACCCTAGAGTTCAGAGTGGGGAAGGAACCTTGACAATCTGCCAATTCAAAACATTTTGCTGGCTGCTCTGATGATTTTCCTCTCTTTATTGTATGGGGGTTGCTGTTCCAGAGCTATAGGGGGTACCTAGCAGATGACTGTGATGGATCAGTCTATCACAGAATTCTAGTGATGGGTGGGAAAAGGTTTCAAGATTTCAAAAAGTTTCACGTTCCACATGGGGACAAACCCAAGACCTTTTGAGAAAATGAGAAAGGAGAAAGATCTGCACCAGAATATGTTGATGATTAGGACACTCACTTGGGATAAGGGAGACCTAGCTTAAAATCATTGCTCTGAATCAGGTAGAACGGACACTTGAAATTGGATCTCCTGCTTAGGTGAGTGGCCCTAACTGCCAACCTATTTTGGGGTGGGTCAGTTCCCACCCCACACTTTCCAGACCAGAAATTCCATCCTGGCCCTGAGAAGCCTTTCTAATTACAACCAACCCTTTTCCATTAAAAGTTTCTATTTCAAGGAATCTCTTTTTTCTGACCAAAAAGTGTTTTGTTCAAACTGCTTTACAAAATTCATTTGCCGTGCAATTGTTTAAAGGAACTATATCCACCACAGCATGTTGTTACTGAAATCTGACCTAACATAAAGTTTTTAGATTCAGGTGAAATAACGTACTCCAGATTTTTTAATTTAGAAAAAAATCTTTCTGAAACACGTTAATTTAATATACCTAAAAGTGATGGAATCAGAGCGCTGGAGATTGAAATCCTTGATTCACTGCAGATATACAGCATGTCCCTCCCAATGCGCTCCAACCGTGACCACATTTACATGTAAAAGGATAAAGAAAAGGAGTACCCGTGGCACCTTAGAGACTAACAAATTTATTAGAGCATAAGCTTTCGTGAGCTACAGCTCACTTCATCGGATGCATTTGGTGGAAAAAGCAGAGGAGAGATTTATATACACACACACACACACACAGAGAACATGTGTGTGTGTGTGTGTATATAAATCTCTCCTCTGCTTTTTCCACCAAATGCATCCGATGAAGTGAGCTGTAGCTCACAAAAGCTTATGCTCTAATAAATTTGTTAGTCTCTAAGGTGCCACGGGTACTCCTTTTCTTTTTGCGAATACAGACTAACACGGCTGCTACTCTGAAACATGTAAAAGGATAATGACAGTTTAGTCTCTGGGCCCATTCAATTATTGGTCTCTTTACTGAGGATGTCAAAGAGGGTACCAATTCGGATTCTGTATTTCTATGGCACCTGGCACAATGGGGTTTTGGTGCAAGACTACTGCTCTTAGTTATACATTATGGTAATAAAAAAATAGTGCAGGTATTTTTTGTGCTGTGGCTACTTGGCCAGTTATAACTGGTTTTAAGCTACCAAACTCATTTCACACAGGGGTGCTACCAAAAAGCCAAGAAATTAACTCAGAGCTGCTGACAACCTGGGATGGATTCAATTGGCAGGGAAGCACACATTCAGCAAGATTATTGTTGATATATGATAGTTAGGTCTCTGCTTCCATTTCATGTTTTTAGAGGCTTTGGAATAGAATGAGTAATCATAGCAACAGTTTTTGTATCATTTTTACATTGCAGTGTAGCAGGAGCCAGTCAGTGCTAAAATGGCCCATTTCATCCTCTTGAGCAGGTGTCAAAGTGGCAAGGTAGCAGGTCAACCAGAATTAAAAGTTCTGAGATCTAGCAGACTGCTGTGCCCCAAGGACATTAGACTGCAGGACGGAGTTTGGAATTCTTCCATTTGCGGAGTCTCACTCTGGTTGTTAATTTGGCAATGACAGCTCAGAGAGGGGCCCAGGAATGGAGGAGAGTGGAAATGAACTGCAACAGTGACTTTGTGTTTATCAAAAAGGATGTCTCCCCTCCCTCTGTATAGTTAGCCTGAAATCACTGAGAAAATATCTTAAGTTTTCACCATAGCCAGGGCTGCATTCTTTGGGTATATATTTGAGAGATAAAGACACTTCTGCAGGCTGTTTCTAAAGACTATTATCCTGAATTTAAATGCTGAGTAGACATAGAGAGAGACAAGGTGGATGGGATAATATCTTTTATTCAACCAACTTCTGTTGGTAAGCGAAATGTGCTTTCAAGTTTACACAGAGCTCTTCTTCTTCTTTTCTGTGTGAACTCAAATGTTTGTTTCTTTCACCAGCAGAAGTTGGTCCAATAAAAAGTATTACCTCACCTACCTTGTCTCTCTAATATCCTGGAACGAGCACAGCTACAACACTGGATATAAATGTATATTTTCACATATACGTATGCATGTGTGTATGAGTAGAACATATATATATATTGCTAACAAACTCAAAAAAATCAAGATCTGCCTTTAACTCATCATAATGTGCCTCTTGCATAACATGGTAATAGTTACCTATGCAATTGCTTCACTACCCATGTCTGAAGGGAGTGCCTATGGTAATTCATGACATGCAAGCCAGTTCCTGGCTTTTCAAAAAACCCCATAACAAACTAAAAAATATGCCTGCATGATCCACCTGGGGACCACCAAAGCTGTAAAGATACTTACTCCTTTAAAGACTAAGCCCTAAGGAGGTTATTTTGATGGACTGCTGTTCCGTGCACCAACTAGTTCTAAATCATGCATAAGACTATCTGGGGGCTCAGTCCTGAAAATACTTCCATGTGTGAGTAGCTTTATTCAAGTGAGAAGTTCCACTGAGTAATCTACAGTTTTAACTTTACAACTAACTTGGTTTGTTTTGTTTCCCCAATTGCAGCTTCAAACTTGACTGTGGTACTTGCATTTCACACTTACTTGACTGCAAGTGCAAATCAGGAAAAGATCCAATTAATCAGATTTGTTCTCCTTAATTCTTTTGAGGGCAAAACTCTGCCTTCAAAAAAGGAGGCCGGGCCTCAACCTGACTGAAGTGCTATCCATGTGTATATTAGGTGTGCCAGTGTAGCAGTATGAAGCCCCTATCCCACTACCACTGTCTGTCAGACCTCCCTGCATTGACTGGAGGCCTGGTTAGCCCATGAGCAAACCTCTGAGCTGTGGCCTAGTTGATTAGTGTCCTGTAGATCACATAAGTTCTGGTTGAGTTTTCAACAGTTATGTCTATGTTTTCTCTTGCATCAGTCAGTGCTTTCAGAGGCAAATAGTGCTGTGGTCATGCATGAATAATAACATATTCTTCTGACCTGCAGAAACTGCTAAGCCCCTTTTGAATTTCTGCAGGTCTGTTTTTGCTGCATGTCCTCTTCTTGCTATCACTGCTATGTAATGTTAACAAGAGCAGCACACTGCTGAAATCCTCTACATGAAGCTGAAGGGCTGTACAGGCTTTCACTTTGATCACAGTTGTATGTTCTGCTATGTATCTCTACCCTCTTTCTTTGACAGCTCTCCAATAGTCATGTTTTAATCCCTCATGAACAGCTGCTGCCATTGTCCTAGAGAAGTCATGGATCTTAAATAATATTGTTTAACCTCTCCTACACTCTCCCCCTTTTCCATTATGCCAAATACATGTAAACTCATTCCAAAAAGCCACACTATCCAACCAACACTGCCTGAGGAAAGCCGTCGTGCATGTTTATGGGGCAGTTGGAGTGTAATGATTTAGTAGATGTTTATAAATGTTTATACTGTACAGATTAACATTCCCCAGGGGGGCTGTAATGAAGAAAGCGCTCCAACTGGAATCAAACCAGCCAGTCTGGGCTGGATGTGTATGAATTAATCCTGCCAGGCTACATACGCTGGCTGTTTATTTAATTTGAATGGATTTCCTGTATCCATGCTCTTTCAGCATTTTGTTTTGGGAGAGGCAGAAGAAGAAGAGTCTGCTCCCAGTCCTAGTGCACTTTGGAAACTAGCTAAAACTCCAGCAGGTCACCTGGGTTATAATAATTAATCAAATGTTGTGCTAGACAAAAGGACAAAGAGGCCATAGACCATACAACCGTCTTTCACGGAAGCCACAGCTGAAACTCCCACTGACTTCAAAGAAAGCAGGTTGTCACTCTTATGACACAGTTTTCAAAGGTGGGTGCCTAAAGTTGGATAACTAAATCCATGTTTAGGCCACTAAGCACTAATTACTATGGAGCTGAAATCCATGTTTAGGTAACTAAATCAGAATATAGATACCCAAAACAGAGTTTCATTGTTCATTTAGGAGCTATACTTTGAGCAACCATGCCAAGAAATTTGGCCTTACCAAAAGAATACTGTTGATCAGGATGGTATTGGTGGCTGGCAGCAAGCGTGTTTTTGGGAAATTCCAGACCTCGCTGAAGCTGATCAGCATGCTAGCCATCTTTCATTCAGGCTAAATGAGGGAGCAATTAAATGCTCTTTATTTAGGGATATCTGAAACAACAGAAGCTTCCACCCAGGTTCCTGGGCTGCACTGGAAGGCCTGAGCAAGAACTAATTCATTTTTTCTAGGTAACAAATCTGAGGAACTGTCCCTAATTGAGGTGTCGATACAGGAGGTTTTGGACAAATTGATAAATTAAACTGTAACAAATCACTAGGACAGAGGGTATTCATCCAAGAATTCTAAAGGAACTCAAATATGAAATTGCAGAAGTACTAACTGTGGTATGTAACCTATTGCTTAAATCAGCCTCTGTACCAGATGATTGAATGATAGCTAATGTAACACTGATTTTTAAAAAGGCTCCAGAGGAAAAGGTATCACCAGTCTATTAGAAAATCTTGAGGGGGGCTCAACAAACAGGTGGACATGGGTGAACATGTCAATATCATATCATGTCATATCAAAATCTATGGTACTCCCACACTTTAAATAGTGCATGCATTTCTGGTAATCCCATCTCAAAAAAGATGTATTAGAATTGGAAAAAGTATATTGAAGGTCAACAAAAATCATTAGGGGTATGAAACAATTCCATAAGAGAAGAGATCAGAAAGACTGTGACGGTTCAGCTTAGAAAAGAGATGATTAAGGGGGTATCTGATAGCAGTCTATAAAATCATGAATGGTATGGGCAAAGTGAATAAGGAAGTATTATTTACCCCTTCACATAACACAAGAACCAGGGGTCACCCAATGTAATTACTTGGCAGCAGGTTTAAAACAACCATAAGGAACTACGTCTTCACACAATGGTCAGTCAACCAATGTTGCCTGGGCATGTTGTGAAGGCCAAAGTATAACTGTGGTCAAAAAAAGAATGAGAGAAATTCATAGACGATAGGTCCATGAATGACTATCAGCCAAGATGGGCAGGGATGCAACCCCACGCTTTGGTCTCACTAAATCTCAGACAGACAGAACCTGGGACTGGATGACAGGGGATGGATCATGCAATAAATTGCTCTCTTCTGTTCATTCCCACAGAAACATCTGGCACTGGCCACTGTCAGAAGACAGGATGCTGGGCAAGATGGACAATTGGTCTGACCCAGTAAGGCCATTCTTATGTTCTTCTGAGAAGAAAATGGGTTTCTCTGGGATTGACTGAAAATGTAAGGGCTAGGGCATTGATTGGTAGAGCTGTGTGTCTGTGTGTATCAGAAGCAGAGAGTGAGCAGACTGAGAAAAGCAGTGTGAGTGTGAGCCTGGGCATAAGTCAAGAGAGAGAGTTTCTTTTGGGCAGAAGACTGGTTGGAAAGGCATTCTGGGAAACTATGAGCAAAAAATCGTGCTGCTGTTGTTACTTGTTACTATTGTGTTCAAGGAAATAGGATAGTTGTGTACCTTCTCTGGTACAATCCTTTTTATTTACAAAGAAAGAGCTGACTCGTATCATCATTTTTTCCTAATAGAAACACCCCAGCAAGGTCCCAAAAACTGACTGACCACCGGCCAAGGGGCAACAACATACTTCATGATGGCCAGTTCTAGCAAGGTGCTTCCACCCCTTCATCCACCCTGTACAAAGGTCACACAAAATAGCAGTGTGTTGGGGGAACAACGGGACTGCTTCATCGTAGTGTGTCTGCATCCCCTCTGGTGTAAGTAGCCTCAAAGGGTGCTGGGAGGGATGGTAATGGGAAGAATTGTAGTTTGGCCTTCTTGTGCACTTGCACACAGAGATCGCCATGCATGCCAAGTACAGCAAGTTGTATCATCCAGAAGGAAGGTGCAGCCAGCATACTTCTGCAGACTGAGGGCCTGAGGGTTCCGATAGGGCACAGTCCTCCTTGAGCTCTCCTTGGTACAACTCCGCCCCATCCCAACATGGTTCTGTGCCTCTCTGGCTCAGTCTGTGGCCCTGTGTGCTAAATGACTGCTCTGAATGTATAACAGTAGCATGCATTAATGATGTTATCAGGCGATGACAAGGAGTCTTCAGTGCAAATTCTCTTAATCACATACCATAAGCTATTCACCATCAAAACAATGGCTGTGATTCTACAGCCTTTGTGATGGGTCAGACTGATGACAACTGGGGCCTCACCACACCAAAATACTTGTTTAAAAAGAGTTTCCAGGAACTTTTTCAAACCTCAGAAAATATCTGTTCTGAATTCTGGGTGAAGATTCAGTTCGGTGAAGCTTGTTTTAGCTGAAGTTGTTCGTTCATCACAAATTTTGATTTCTTTCGAGTAGCTGTCTAGGCCGCTTCAACTTCCAGCCATTGTCAGACTTTCTCTGCCAGATTGAAGAGCCCATTATTAAATATTTGTTCTCCATGTAGATACTTGTAGACTGTAATCAAGTGACCAATTAGTCTTCTTTTTTTTAAGCTACCTCATAAAATAGATTGAGCTCTTTGAGTCTATCACTGTAAGGCAGGTTTTCTAATCCTTTAATCATTCTCGTGGCTCTTCTTTGAATCCTCTTCAATTTATCAACATCCTTCTTGAATTGCAGGCACTACGACTGGAGAATATTTCAGCAGTGGCCATACCAATGCCAAATACAGAGGTAAAATAAACTCTATTTTTTTACTCAAGATTTTCCTGTTTATGCATCCCAGGATTGTATCAGCTCTTTGGCCACATCATCACACTGGGAGCTCATGTTTGACTGATAATTCACCGCAACCTCCAAATCTTTTTCAGAGCCACTGCTTCCCAGGATAGAGCCCCTGATTCTGTAAATATGGTCTAGATTCTTTGTTCCTAGATGTATAAATTACATTTAGCCCTATGAAAATGTATACTGTTTGCTTGTGTCCAGTTTATCAAGCAATCCAATTCACTCTGTATCAGTGACCTGTCCTCTTCATTATTTACCACTCCCCCATTTTTTGTGTCATCTGCAAAGATATCCCAGTGGTTCCTTCTACTTACAACAGGAAATAACTGAATCAAGAACTATACCATGACTATTGATTTCAGTAGGTCTAGACCCAGTCCCCTTGTTTCCCTTGATGATGGGACATCTCTATTCTGCTTGTGAGCTACTGTTCCCAAATATGCCTTCAGACTGCAAACACTCTAAGCCAGAGAGTCTGTCTTCCGTTAGGCACGCTTTTCTACCTATGATATTAAATGAATAATTACACAAAAATACTACATTACAATAATATTAAGGTTGCACAGTCGAGCCCTCAAATGGGCTCCTATTTACTGCACACTATTCAAAGCCTGCTCTGAAGACAGAATTATTAATTCCCTCATGTACTTTTCAATGGCTTTTTCACTATATGTAGATGCTTCATAAACATTAATTTATTTTCACAACACCCTTGTGAGGTAAGGGACATACTGTTATCCTCACTTTACAGATTGGGAGTTGAGGCACAGGACAATTAATTTCACAAGTTTCTACTAATTTTGGATACTCAATTTGAGACACCCAGGACCTGATTTTCATGGAAGTTAGCATTTGTATATGTTCAAAGCACAGCTTCCATTGACTTCAGTTGCAGCTATGGGTGCCCAGCACTTCTGTCAATCAGGCCACAAGGTATCAAGTTGGGCACCCAGAAAATGAGGGACACACAATTAGTTACCATCTGTGAAAGATCTGGTTGAAGTGACTTGACTAGCATCACATAGGAACTTGGTGGCAGAGACAGGAATAGAATCCAGCTTTCCAAGGCAGCATTCAGCTGCTTTAATCATTAAACCCTCCTTTCTCTTCCTGAAGTCAATTGCCTCATTCACTACATATCCTTCAAATTTTGCAACAAATGAAGCAGGGGTCCTACAGAAAACAGCTTCCTTTACTGTACACAGCCCTTCCTCAATACCTCTCCTCCCCGAAGTGGTCTATCCTGAATGAAGCAGGGGTGTGGTGGAAAAAAGTAATATATAAACACATAATTACAAGATTGTATCATAATGCATAGCTGGCTGGGGGAAGTGGCCATCTTTGTCCAGTCTTCTGCATCTCACAGACAGAGCCCTTATTGCTATTGAAAACTTTTCAGTCTTTTATTTATAAAAGGGGAGGGATCCCTGTTTGAAGTGATATGCCTCCCAATGCTCAGCCATTTGATACTAAAAGCTCTACAAGTAGGATTATTTGGGGCTGAAGATGGTAGCATTGCATGAAATTAATGGTTGGTAAATTTGGAATAAATACAGTGAAATAATATTTCATACAATCTATATAGGTCCTGATTGAGTAAACCACTTACGCACAAGTTTGGTTTTAAGTATTCCCATTCAGAAAAATTAACCTAACTTGCTTCAGCACAAAATAAATGCTGAACTCTAATAAGTCAAGTGTAAATGCAGAAGGATCAGCCCTCTGCCTTTTCAACAGACCCAGTTACTCCAAAATGTGATATCATTGACCACAGAGTGTAATCTGCTCTCGGTCTCTCCTAATGGGCTCCAGCCAGACAGCACTGGTAAGTCCTGGAGATCTTCTGAGCACTGATAACATGGCACTTGCGGTTGTCTGTGCAGGATACCCGTGACCAGACACAGCACGGTTCTAAAGAGTGGAGCAGGGGTCAGCCTAACCAGGCATTAAGTGTGATGGAAAGCAGGATGGTTTGGTAGTTACAATGACTGAGAATTTTCTCTTTTTGTTTTCTTATCAGGCAAAGGGGGAGGGAATGTGGAGGGAGGAACATTGTAGAGCAAAAGGCAACTCAGGACAACTCAGTCTAGCTGCCTGCCTGGAATTTATCTCAGCTGCATGAGGACTCCAAGGGAGAAGAATTGAATTACAACTGATTTAGTCTGAAAAAATGGTGCATAGGGATCTTGTACTTAGAAGGCAAATAAGAAAATGGAGATGGATTCCCAGCTTAGAGCTGGCCCTTTTGTATTGCTCAGGCATTGCAAAGGGGTCAGATTCAGCTACAAACAGCCAACAAGGAACTTTCCTGCCATAGGGAACTCCCTGCTGGCTCTCATTTCAGTTGCCCCCCGCCCCCCAAACAGTGTAGTGGGGAGGCGAGATCAGGAGAGGGGCCACCGGAGAGCTTCACTCTGACACACCTTTCCTCCACTAGAGTAATGTCTGTTAAGGATTAAGATCTGTTAAGGACCCTACACCAGTGCTGTAAATTAGAGCAGCCACTCAGCTGCTCTAACTCTTGCCCAGGCTGGGGCCTGTCCAGATAGGCCCTCAGAATCAAGGAACAATACCCAATTCAGTGATGCCTCCTCCAACCCCATCTGCTGTGCCAAGCAGACCTCAGTCAACAGGAGAGAACGTTTTGAGTTTTTCCTCATTCTCCACATTTCTCTCTTTCCATCCCCTCTTGCTTCCTATGCCTTTCTCTTCTCCCCACCCAGGAAGCAGAACATGTGGAAGATGAGTTTCCCAAGTAAAGGCCTGCTCCTGCATGGTGCAAATCAATGACAATGTAGCATTGACTTCTATGGTGTAGAATTGCTTTGCTATCTGTATGCTACCATACATATTGAAATCTGGCCTGGCTGGACTGTATAAATAAGCAATATGGAGCTGCAGGCAATAACAGTGTGGGCGGGATGCAGTATGTATATTTGTGCTTCAGGTATTTATGAGTATGTTTTTCATAGACTATTTTAATGACTCACTGAGTAATTTATGGCGATCAAATAATGTGAGATCTGCTCTTTTCATGCTATTTAAATCCTTGGATAGTGGAAATTACATGAGAAGACCCAATTTCACATTGCTTCCTCACCATAAATGGCTTTCTGAGGCAGTAAAAAGTCATGGAAAAGCAAAGATAAACAGTATGCAAGTACCAAAATATTTAGGTTTATTTGAGTTTACCCAAACATGATATGGAGACATTTGGGTTTATTTGGGTTCATGAATGTACAATCCTATTTGCCCTTTTGGGCTATTAACCCACTCTATAAAAGCTTTGCAGAATTGTTAAAGTAATTCTCTAGATACATGTGATCAAATTTCTTTTAATTAATTGTGTCTATTAAAAGACGGTTTTATAAAAAAACTAACCCTGAGTTGTAATCTTATTACTTTTCAGAGTGATAAGCAATGTGGATGACTCCTAGTTACTTTTCTCAGTAGTTCTAATACTTCTATCTGAAGACATGATGCCCTAGATACCCAGAATGGTCCCAGTTTCACTATGCAACTGACATGCAGGTGGTTTATTCTGTGAAAAGATAATCGCTGAAGGCAGACTAATGCATTCTGATTCACTTATGACTCAGGTGCACACAGTCACTTTAACAACCCTGACTTTTGGTGCTGAAAATAACATTAGGGAGCTGAGACTTTTCACTAGATTTTCACTATAGTGCTTGCCAGTACAGTTTTGTAGGTACTTGCCATAAACAAAAGGGGTTTTTTTGGTTGTGGCTTATTTTTTCTTGTTTGTTTTTTTGTTTTGCTTTCCCCCACTCCTGGATGAGGAAAGTTCTTGGGAAATGATACATAGTTTGCAGCCCAAGAGTCTGTTTCTGAAATAAGTACAAATTTAGGGAAATTTGCACAATTATGCAGATGACTGAAAGTATGCACCCCCCCATCACTTTCTCCACACGCACTCAAATTAAAAAAAGCTTCCTTACCTAGGCTTTGTCACCTAATTAAAAGCCTGATTTCCTAGTTCTCTGATAAAGCTGCAGCTATAGAAATGCATGGTGTTTTGTGTCTCTTTCCCCATCTCTCTCACACGTGTGCATGTATTTTAATTTGTTCCTGGTGAGGTGCCTGGACACTATGGTGATGGGTCCTATATAAATGTATAATCCTAATAATAAAAAATTGTACCTGCTTGGCTGTTCATTTTCAACTGTGAGATTCTGATAAGCATCCACATATCGGAACGTGGCTCCAAACATTGCCTGAACAATCCAAACCTTATGGTTCTGCAAAATCAAATAAGTGAGGCTTACCTATAAGAGTAGGCTTAATTTGTGAGGTTTCCACTAGTGCATCTAGCTTCAAGTTGAACCAGAAATACCATAAAGACAGCTTGGTTTGCTGGCATTTCTGTTTCCATCCTGACCCTGGAAGACTGGAGAAGTACACGAAGAAACCATCCATGTTTTTTTCCCAAATCTCAATACAGGCCTTATCCTGCAAAGACTTAAGAATTATGCCTAGCTCTTACAAAGTGCTTTTCATTGGTGGATCTCAAAGCACTTCACAAAGGAGGCAGGCATCCTTACCTCCATTTTACAAATGGGGAAACTGAGGCATGGAGAGGTGAAGGGACTTGACCCTGTCCTCCAGCAGGTCTTTGGCCAAGCCAGCAATAAAACTAAGGTCCTCCTGAGCCCCACTCCAATGTTCTATCCATTTGGCCTCACTTCATTCACGGTGAGCAATTTCACTGAAGTTAACCAGACTAAGGCTGTGTCTATCTGTTCAGCGCTGCAGCGGCGCAGCTGTACTGAACTGATACAGCTGCGCCACTGCAGCATGGCTCTTCTGTCGGCATAAAAAACTCACCTAAGTGAACGCCAAAAGCGATGTCGGCAGCAGAAGCTCTCCCGCCGACATAGCACTGTGCACACAAGTGCTTATGTCGGTGTAATTTATGTCACTCATGGGCGTGGAATATTCTTACACCCGAATGGCATAAGTTTTGCCAACATAGGCAGTAGCGTAGACATAGCTTAACTCACAGTGGTTATAAACTAAGCAGGATCGGGACCATAGTTTGGATTTGAGTTTCAGATGAAGGTTTGATGGTGCAGCGTGAACATTCATAGTTTATCCAGCCTGATTCACCCTGTGTAAATTGGAGCCATTTGGACGTGCATTTAAAGCTGTTTCATGAACACCTGTAGCTCTCACTCAGTTATGATTCTTGTCGATGTTTTTACTGCCTTTGCAAAGTACACAGGTGGGTTTTATTTTCGAGGGGCAAGCCAGAGGGGACAGGAATGGGTAGATAGGCAGGCAGGTTAAACCTTTCTGCAACTGTTCCTGGAAGTGGGAAAAAGCTAATCTCAAAACTAAATTGTTATGCATGGTAAACTATACAGGGCTGTAATGGGACAAGTCTTTTTTTTGTTACAAGGTATAATTAATTAGAACCCATAAACCCCAATTAAACAGCATTTTTGAGACTATCAAATGGTGCATGTTTGAAACTGTGAATATGACAGTGTAAGTATGTTTTTATAGCTGGGCGAACTCTTCAGGATTATTTTCAGTGCGCTGCTAAAGTGTGAAATGGCATCAGTTTGGACCCTGCTTATAAATCCTTTGGTAACTGGTGATATTAATAATCTTTATTAGGCGTAGGATGAGAGCAGGTGGGGGTGGGAAGGGGAAAGGTAAGGCTATATTGGCTTGGATAATGTAATTTAGTCCAAAGTGGTAATTTAATCTCGATGCCTAACGGACTTTGGTGGGCTTGGAAGTATGATGAAGTCAGCTTGAAAAAAAAAAACAGAAAAGAACAACCCAAGCATTACCCCTGAAAGTCCCTCTGAGGACATTTCCAATGTAAAAACTGAAGGTGATCTCATGAAAGGCAGCACTCACCAATCAGCATGAGAAAGGAAACAAAGAACAGAGCTACTGTCATGAAGCGGGTGATTTAACAATCGCTAATGAGGCCTGAGCTGATGATCCCCCCTTATCCAGTTTTTTAATCTTCATAATGCCCTGGGAGAGGGGTGCCCCGTATGTATGTGTTTGTGTGTGAGTGTGTGTGTGTATAGACTTGATATACCATCTAGTGTGAGGTGAAAGCTCACTTTCCCCTTGTTTATTTACATGAGGCCCCGTTTATGTTTAACTTGGCAGCTAGGAGGCCTGTGCCTTGCGCCAAGCACTAATTTCTTGACTGCCCTGACAGGCCCTGGCGTGCACACCTGAAAGTCATTAGCGCTGAGACCCATTATGTTCTCACATTTTGAGGCAGTGACCCACAGCCATGTACACCTTCAGCAGACACTTTATCATCCCCATGTCATTAGCCTTGAGCTCAGCGGCCCGGGCACTGCCAGACCACAATAAACTCTGAACTAATGAGGGCTCAGGAGAAACCTCTGTCTTAGCAAATGACTAACTCAGAGGAGTGGCCGCTTGCCACTTCAACACTGAGGGCTCCGGAGAGATCATTTCCTTTTCCTTTGCAATTTACCAGGCTTTTTTTTATTAATTATTATTATTTTATTTTCTGAAAGAAAAAAAGAATGATAACAAAATGGCCCATGACATCTGAGCTGTGACACACACACACAAAAAATTTGAAGGATTAACCCCAACGACCCCATGCAACTTGACAGTGCAAACTTCATCCCAAAAGAACAGCTTCCCCTTAAAGTTCTAAAGATAATCGCTTCCAAGTTCAATAACAAAACAACAGCAGAGGAAGAGCAGAAGACCTGGGGAAAAGATCCTTCCCAAAGAGATCTGAAATGAAATGGGGAGCCAAGGAGGGAGAGAGGCAGTGAAAAGCTGTTCCAGATGACAGGAGCTGCAGAGGAGAAGGCTCTCATATGAGCTGCCACAAGACTATCTACAAGAGCAGACAGGAGGTCAGAACCATCTCACCTGCACTCTGTCAGCTACTCCTTCTCCCTGATATGACTTGTTTTAATAACTCAGTCAATTCAGTGGCTTTAAGCAGCTGCCTTTTTTTTTTCAGAGAAATATTTCCTCCCATTGTGGAGTTTTCCTCATTAAAAATTGCACAGGCCTAAAGGACGGGAAAGGTAATATTCAGTCTTGGACCAGGAACAGATTTTAGAACTAAGATCTTATGACCCTCAGGCATTAGGGATGGCAGATTTAAACCACTGGAGAGTCTCAGCTGTGTGGTGGGGGAACACAGCATTAGAGTCTTCCATTGGGCAATCTTTAAAGCCATGACTCTCTATACATTAAAAATGCTCTTTGGATCTTTCTGGAAGTTTTTATGGATCCTCTGAACCCTGTACAGAAGACTCTACATTCCCAAACTAGGATTCAGAATACACTGCTATGTCTCCATTGACTTAGGTCTCTGCCCCGATTCTCCATTCTGTTACCTTGACACATCTCCACTGATCAAAAATGGTGTAAAAGGGAAGGAGACTGAGCCCCCAGATCTATCACCCCTAAAAAGTGCCATGGGACCTTTAATCATCATAAATGGTCAGTATCCCTGTTTTACATCTCATTCAAAAATGGTACCCGTGCAGCATCACAGATCATGGTCCTCTAAGGTCATAAGATTTGGGTTCAATATTGACTCACAAGAGGGAGGACCACCAAAAAAAAATCATCAAACAAAAGGCACACGGAGGCCAGGAAACCTAAGTGCAAACAAACACAAGCAAGGGAGGTAGGATGCCCCAAGGATTGGGGGCACTGGTGTGGAATGTAGGAGACCCCAGGTTTAATTACCTACACCACCATGCTGTGTGACCTTGGGCAAGCCTCTTAGCATTTCTGTGCCTCCGTTCTCTATCTATATAGAAAGGAGACAGACACCAGCAGGATAATAATGTCCTTTGAACCATCAGATGATGACCCTATGAACAACCAAGTTGGTCACAGGATATAGTAGTCATAGAAATGCAAATAAAATGGGTGAAATCCTGGCTCCACTGAAGTCAATAGCAAAATTCCCATTGACTTTAATGGGGCAGAATTTCATCACATGGATTGAAGTAGTTTCCCAATGTCATCTTCTTCTGCAGTTATTTACTTCCAAAGAAAAGGCCTGTAGCACCTCATTATGTTGCATTAAGTTCAATGGAATAAGTGGGCCCAGAAAGGCAGACATTAACATGACCTTGTCATTGTACAATGTTAAACATGGTTTGGATTTCAAGTACAGACACATCAGCCTGCTTAGTCCCATGGCAAGCACACTAGAAAATTCGTTCAAAGAATGATATTTTCCAGATTTGCCAGTGAGGTACCAGGAATTGTTCATGGCAAGAAAACCGCATCTGGGTATGTCTACACTGCAGTCATAGAGTGTGACTGCAGCTTGTGTAGACATACTTGAGCTAAGCTTTAATCTAGCTAATTTGAATACTAGTGCAGTGAAGCTAATTTGGATACCAGCACATGTGCTTCAGCACAGACTCGTCACACAAGAAATTACCCAGGGTTCCTGTGGGGGTTTATACAACCTATGCTGAGCCATGTGCACAGCCACATCTACACCTCTCCCACTAGATTAAAGCTAGCCTGGGTATGTCTATTGAGCTGCAATCACACCCTGTGATTATAGTTTTCAGAGTAGCAGCCGTGTTAGTCTGTATTCGCAAAAGTGAGCTGTAGCTCACGAAAGCTTATGCTCTAATAAATTTGTTAGTCTCTAAGGTGCCACAAGTACTCCTTTTCTTTTTGTGATTATAGTGTACACACACCTGCAGGTGCTCATTTTGGTAGGTTGGTCACTTCTGCTCCCTGCAATACTGTAACAGAAATAAAAACGAGGAGTATTTGTGGCACCTTAGAGACTAACAAATTTATTTGGGCATAAGCTTTCATGGGCTAAAACCCACTTCATCGGATGCATGCAGTGGAAAATACAGTAGGAAGATATATATACACAGAGAACATGAAAAAATTGTGTGCCATACCAACTGTAATGAGACCAATTAATTGAGGTGGGCTATTATCAGCAGGAGAAAAAAAACCTTTTGTAGTGATAATCAGAATGGCCCATTTCAAACAGTTGACAAGTAGGTGTGAGTAACAGTGTGTGTGGAGGGAAATTAGCATGGGGAAATAGTTTTACTTTGTGTAATGACCACCCACTCCCAGTCTTTATTCAAGCCTAATTTAATGGTGTCCAGTTTGCAAATTAATTCCAATTCTGCAGTTTCTCGTTGGAGTCTGTTTTTGAAGTTTTTTTGTTGGAGAATTGCAACTTTTAGGTCTGAAATTGAGTGACCAGGGAGGTTGAAGTATTCTCTGACTGGTTTTTGAATGTTATAATTCTTGATGCCTGATTTGTGTCCATTTATTCTTTTGCATAGAGATTGTCCAGTTTGGTCAATGTACATGGCAGAGGGGCATTGTTGGCACATGATGGCATATATCACATTAGTAGATGTGCAGATGAACGAGCCTCTTATGGTGTGGCTAATGTGATTAGGTCCTATGGTAATGTCCCTTGAATAGATATGTGGACACAGTTGGCAACGGGCTTTGTTGCAAGGATAGGTTCCTGGGTTAGTGTTTTTGTTGTATGGTGTGTGGCTGCTGGTGAATATTCACTTCAGGTTGGGGGGGCTGTAAGTGAGGACTGGCCTGTCTCCTGAGATCTGTGAGAGTGACAGTTCATTCTTCAGGATACAGAGTAGCAGCCGTGTTAGTCTGTATTCGCAAAAAAGAAAAGGAGTACCTGTGGCACCTTAGAGGATAGGTTGTAGATCCTTGATGATGCGCTGGAGAGGTTTAAGTTGAGGGCTGAAGGTGATGGCTAGTGGCATTCTGTTACTTTCTTTGTTGGGCCTGTCCTGGAGCAGATGACTTCTGGGTATTCTTCTGGCTCTGTCAGTCTGTTTCTTCACTTCAGCAGGTGGGTATTGTAGTTTTAAGAACGGTTGATAGAGATCGTGTAGGTGTTTGTCTCAGTCTGAGGGATTGGAGCAAATGCTGTTGTGTCTTAGAGCTTGGCTGTACACAATGGATTGTGTGATGTGGACTGGATGAAAGCTGAAGGCATGTAGGTAAGTATAGCCGTCAGTAGGTCCACCCTTCTTGTCAACTGTTTGAAATGGGCCATCCTCATTATCACTACAAAAGGTTTTTTTTCCTCCTGCTGATAATATCCCACCTTAATTAATTGGTCTCATTACAGTTGGTATGGCAACACCAATTTTTTCATGTTCTCTGTGTATATATATCTTCCTACTGTATTTTCCACTGCATGTATCCGATGAAGTGGGTTTTAGCCCACGAAATCTTATGCCCAAATAAATTTGTTAGTCTCTAAGGTGACACAAGTACTCCTCGTTTTTTTTGCTGACACAGACTGACACGGCTACCACTCTGAAACCTGTATCAGAAATGGAGACAAAACAGAAAGATGAACAGGGCCCTTAGTGAAACCTCAGCAACACAATGCTGTGCTGCAGTTTGCAATGTCAACACAAGGTGAGAGCCCTGCAGGGTTTGTAAGGTCTGAAGTGCATGTAAGCACAACGGATGGAGGGTTAGACTCAAAGCAAAGAGTCAGACGCTGCAAACTTAATTCGCTGCATGGTCTGATTTTGAATGCTTTTCCAGGCCTCACACCGTTACACAGGATATAACCTCATAATGATGTCAGCTCCTGGATCAGGGAGTGAGCTAATTTAAGTTTTACAAGGGAAAGGATGAATAGTTTCAAAGGAATGGCAAGTTAAATAATGCAGGTCCACTAGGCCTTTAGTTCAGGGAACTCATGATTAGGCGTTGACCTATTTTTAGCTGTGTACTGGAAGTTCAGGACCTACAGTGCGCAGATGTAGCCAAGCCTTTCATTGCATTGTGGTGTGCTTCTTTCACCCATAGTGAACTGTTGCATAGGGAATCAGGCTATCTCTTGCAATTCACTTAGGGGTATTGCTATAAGAGGCAGCAATTTGCAAATGTCAGATTGTCCCTAGCTCTTACACGAATGGACAGGGGTAGATGCTAGGGATGGTGCAAGGAGCTGGTCTGTTCTTTGTGTGTCCTCTGCTAGGGTTAAAGTCCCTAACCCTGGAGGAGTATAGGCATCACTGTGATCCCCTAGGGATACCAATTGCCACAAAGGGGACAGGGCTATGGTAGGATTATGGTCCTCTCCATCTGTGACCCAGCTAATGACACCTGGCAGAGGGCACAGGGAGTGAACAGGCATTTACAGGGATCCTCTGGGTCAGGCATATGCATATTAGTTCACCAAAAGGTGGCATGTAAGGTCTCTATGAGAGCCAGTAGCCCACTGGTCATCACAACCATTGTGAAATGTATGGAAGGATAATATATAAGAAGTTATCTATCTATACTGCAAATTATGTTCTTAAGGGCAAGTCACCAGGAGTTGAAAAGTCTCAGACAGATTTTTTCAGGCAGGAGGTAACAGAGGCTAATCTATTTGCCTGGTAATATGTGTATTGTGTATTGTCTGCTTCACAATGGAGGCCTACTTACATACTGGGCCAGATACTGACTGAGAGATTGTGAAATCTGCAGGAAAGAAGCACACTAGGAAAAAACAACAACCAGCGAGGGGCGGAATCCTTTTTATCAGTGAGGAAAATGGATTGTTTGAAGGATACCAAAAGGGACCAAGAGACACTCTGGGTCTTTCACCAAGGAGGCAAGCTGACAGCATGACTTGTCTGACGAGCAGAAGATGACAGTCAAGCCTGACTGTAAAATGCTGGAAGGACATGGATCTGTAAGATATGAGAGTACCTCTTTATGTAAGTCTAGGCTCTGGAAGGCATGTTGTTATTTTATATGCAATCATTTTTTTCCAATGCTTCTGTTCGCTATCGCTTGAACCTCTGCACTTTGTTAAATCCACTTATCTTTGTGTACACTATAAACATATGTAAGGGCTGGGTGTTAAATTGAGGTGGAACTGGCAAGCTGGGGTATACTGTTTTTTTGGAAGCACCCAATTGGTGAACATTGGGAGTGTCCAGTTGCCCAAGGGCTGGAAACTCCAAGGAGACTCTCAGAGTGCTTGGGGTTAGAGCATGCCTATCGCTAACCTGTAGACAGAGATAGCAGGATCTATGTAGGCCTAGAAGGACTGTTTGTGTTGCCCATGATCAGTGAGTCAGCGAGCTGACCCACAGCATGTACAGACAAGGCTTCCTCCTTCTAAAAGCAGGTGGTAGTGAGATGCCTCACAACTCAGGGTACCCCTGAAAAGTGTCACACCATCCTATGTACCCACCTACAGCAGAGTGCTCAGGGAGAGACTGTGCCTCCTGGAAACGCACAATCTTTCCCCATGGGGCATTTTTGCTTTGCACTGCCCACAAAAAGTGGTGCTTACATGGCACAATTTAGCCCAGAGCATTTTGCCCTAACGAGGACCCTGAAGCTCTTGAAAGTAGGATATAGTAAAAACGTATCACACAACTTTTCAGAGCTCTTGCTGTTCCCGTATCCACAGCACATTAAAAAGACAACTTTTTTTAAAGTCACAGCAGATGTTGGTTCCTGCCAACTCTTGTTGAAGTCTTTCTTTCTTTAAATGAATACTTAAGAGTATTCAGTTATTGCAGATCACCAGGAACACACAAGGAATGGCTTGCTTTGTAAGCTTTACTGCAATTACGGATAATGTTGAAAATATATACTGTATGTTTCCTGAATGGCGGGGCTGCCGAGAGCAGAGAAAATCCCCATTGAAGGGGATTTCTATGCAAGCTATGCAGCAGAGTAGGATTGTATTGCAAGTTTGGATTACTGATTCAAGCTTCTTCTTCTCCCCCCGCCCCCCAACTCACCCTTCCCTGGTAGCATTAAATTTAAATAGCTGTATAAGTTCAAATGTTCTTTTATAGAGGGAAATAAACAGCTTTTATGGTTCAGAAACTGCCAGCTTAGAGATCAACAATTACTACTAATTCATGCAGGTTCAGGCTAAGGAAATGGCTTGATGTTTTCCTCTCTTCAGTTGGTGGTTGCTGGGTTCTTTTAAAAAATCCAAGATGCTGTGTAAATTAGACGTGATGTATACTGTGGGTAAAATCAATGCTGTCTCTTGGAGCTTTGCATCTAGCCTGATGTCCTCTTGATACCACCTCCAATGAAATCTGATAGAAATTAGTTGCAGGAGAACCTCAGAAGAACTGGAAGTTTGGTTCAAATAACAGAATTATAACTTACTGGGCCTGATCCTTTTTTACTCTAATGCCCCTTTACACTGCTTTGGAAATGTAAACAGGCCTTAAAGTGGGTGTAATTATGATTTATGCCTACTTTAAGCTACTTTTACAGTGTGTAAGTGAGCAGTGTTAGTGAGCCTGAGTGCAAATGAGAATCAGGACCATTATTTTTAAAAACATAAAAGAGAATATAACAACAAAAGAATGACCATCCTGGGTCAGATCAATGGTCCATCTAGCCCCATATCCTGTCTTCCAACAGTGCCAGGTGCCAGATGCTTCAGAAGAAATGAACAGAACAGGGCAATTATTTGTGAGTCGCAACCCCTGCATCTAGTCGCAGCTTCTGGCAGACAGAGGTTTAGGGACACCCAGATCATAGGAGTGTATCCCTGACCATTTTGGCTAATAGTAATATGATGACCTATCTTCCGTGAACTTACGTATTCTCTTTTGAAGGCAGTTATACTTTCACCTTCACAACTTCCGGGCACGAGTTTCCATAGGTTGACTGTGCATTGCATGAAGAAGTATTTCCTTATATTTGTTTTAAACATGCTGCCTATTAATTTCATTGGCTGATCCCTGGTTCTTGTGTTATGTGAGAGGGCATTATGGTCTTCACAGAAATAAATAAAGACCAGAGGCAAGATTCTCGGCTGGTGTAAATCAGCATAGCTCTGTTAAAGTTGATGGAGTTATACCAATTTCCACAACTGAGTATATGGATCATGGTCAGTATCACAAAGAGTTTACCATTTAAGTTGCAGCATAAAGATCTGGATGCTTATTTGAACCTGATTCAAACTATGTGGACAGCTTGGATCAGCCAAACTAGTCTGCAGATCTCATGGGCACAGGATTTCTGGTGAGATCTTCCACTGTGTTCCGGCTAATCAGACTGGCAGTGCCAAGAAAACATCTTTTCTTGATCCTTTTTATCCCTTCCCCTTCTGATCCTGGATGGATCCTGGAGATGCAGTGATTAATGAAGAAAAAAAGTTACCTGAACATTGTTGAACCAGCTTAAAGGTTCAATATGAATGTATCTGCTTGGAAAAATGTAACCATCATTTTTAAAAACAATTTTTCTAGTGGGGTGTGGTGGGTTATAATTGGCTGACCAACCCTTAATTCTCACAACAAATGAACAGATCAGACGTTGCTAGTCAACCAGTTTCTGGCCCTTATGGCAATGGACCTACGTGAGAGATAGTAGTAGTAATTGCTTCTTCACAATGAAAATTTGTAAGGGAGGTAGCATCCCAAGTGGTTAGATCAGCTGTCTGAAAACTGACTTCTATTCATGAAAACAAAAGGCAATTTCTGAAGAAAATTTAATTTGCTGTTCTTTTTGCCATGACAATTATTACATTTCTGTGCATAAACCAGTGAGTTGCCACAAAATGGTGAATATTCCATCAAATGAGACAAAATTCAATTTCCCCATGAAAGTGTGTTTATCATTGCTGAATGTTGCATGCTCCAATGGCAAAAATGCTAAAAAACTGTAACCTGGATCAGTCTTTTCAATCCTTCTGAAAAAAAAAAGTTTTTGCACATAGATAGCTGCTCACAAATGCAGAAGTTCCCTCTGTTGTAAGAGTTTTTCTGTATACTGCATTTATGCATAACCCCTTTGCTGGTGGCCTTCACTACACACGCTCTGTGGCATGTGCAACAAGGCCAACATTCCACTGGAATGGTGACTCTTTGCCCCTCTTAGAAAAATGAGAAAATAAAATCAATGCAAAAGTAATTTACCTTTCAGCCCAATTCTGTGCACTGTTCCCAACTGCCAGGGTAACACGTCCACTTTTCAGAAAGTATCCATATGGAGACAGCTGCTCTCAAGCCCCAAACCATAGCACGCACAGTCCCACTACCAAGCTCTGCGGCAGCAAAAAATCAGTGGCAGCAGAACTTTTAAGGACAGCACTCACATTCAGTGGGCAGCCAGGTAGTCTGAGTGCTAGCTCAATGCTGGAAGAAGGTCTGAGAATTCCCAGGGTAGATATACCTAAAAAGATGTGCATGAACCTCTGTAGAATGAAACTACACTGGCAGATGCTTTCTATACTGCAGAGTGTGAGCCAAATTCTGCTGTGCAGTGAGGCATTGTGCCCTCCATGTGCTCCCTAAGGAAGATCAGAATTCCCAAAGGTTTTAACCAAAAGCTGCCACTGCATACATAACTCGCTCGCTCTCATCATACCTACTAAATGTATTCTTCTATCCATTTCCCTACCTAGACAGACATCCAGTGCTCATCACCATGGTATTGGATCATCTGCTAGATGGGGTAGCACTGGAGGGTATGTTTTGCCCCACTTGTCAAGTATATCAGGCAGCATTTATGTAGTTAAAACAATGACTTTGTTTCCAAGCAGAGGAAAAAATCCCATTCCTTGGGACAGAGATAACTGTGGCATATGACAACCTAATCAGCAGTGCACAGAAATAAACAACTTTCAATTACCCTAAACTGAATTTTTTGAACATCTTATTTTTCCTGAGGTCTTAAAATTACCGAGTCTTTATGGTCTGCTGCTTTGTGGTGAATAAAGCTAGGATAATTCCCTGGAAAGAGTGAATTGCAGCTGATGTGCTGTTAGTGCAAAAGACCACAGTCCCCAGCTCACCCCAACATTCCCATCCAGGGAGAAAAAAAATCATACAATGTTCTCATGATGTGGGAAAATGAAAGGAATTGGGAGGAGCAGTGGTGCTCCAATTTCTAGGAAGTGGGAAGCAGTTGCAAACACTGCATGGAAAATAGGCAAGGGGGAAAGGAACATGAAAATAATACATTTCATTAGGGTTTCTTATACACTCTTGCTCCTGTCAAAACACCAAATTCCACAGGCCTCAAAGTGACCCAGAAAAACAACCAAACTATTTTTTTTAAACCAGTGCATGCAAACTCCATCTGAATGCACTTTAGGAGGGATTGTTAGGTGGCTGCTCTCCACACAGAGCCCACTGCCCTTCTAAACAAGGCTAAAGGTACATACCTAAGAGAATTCCCCTGCCCAGTGAGATGGGAATATAGTAATGTGTGCTAGGAGCAGAGTTTGGCTCAGAAAAATAGTATTCATGTTAAAATCCAGACAAAAGTCCAGAGTGTTCAGATCCAGTTCCAGATTTTGAACACATCAAAGTTGGAACAAGTTTGGATCTATGATTTTGGTTCTGTCCTAGGTCTAATCTTGGAATGGGTGCATCAAAGAGGTTCAGACTGGGGTTTAGCAAAATGCTAACAAATAATCTCCTAACCAATTGTTTTGAACAGAAATAATTCAGTAAAATGTTCCAAGCTAGGAATAAATCTGCTTGTGAACAATTAATTTGTCTACTAAAAAAAGAGGTGAAACTTGTCAAATAAATTATTGGCTCTATATTGATTGGTTAGCTCTATGACCTTGAGAAGTTGGCTTTATTACAAATTTACAAACGGAGGGATTGAGAGACATAGAGCAGTTAAGTGACTGGCCCAAGATCACACAGATGGTCTGTGACAGTGCCAGAATAGTCTGAAGATGAAAAGGAAGGACAGTCCAGTGGTTAGAGTGCTAGCTTGGGAATCAAGAGACTGCTGTCAATTCTCTGATCTGCCACAGATTTCCTGTGTGACCTTGAGCAAGTCACGTATGTCTGGATCCTCAAAGGTATTAAGGCACCTAACTCCTATTGATTTCAATGGCAGTCAGGTGCCTAAATACCTTTAAGGATCTGGGCCTAAGCCTCTCTGTGCCTCACTTTCTTATCTGTAGAATGGCAATAATAACACTTCCCTACCTCAGAGGGGTATTATGAGGATAAATAGAACATGAGGAGCTAGCCAGTATGGGGGCCAAATAAGTACAATAGATTGATTTCCTGGTACCCACTCCTATGTTTTTGACCATGCTTCCCTTTAAGCTAAAGGAAAGTCTTTGTTATGTGTAGGACAGTGGTGCCCAAACTGTGGGGCACGCTCTCTAAGGGGGGGGGTGGAATGTTTGGGGGGTACTTGGCAGGGCCTGGACCAGCCTCCCTGGGAGTCGGGGAGGGAGCACTACCCAGCTGCACTCCGCCCACAGCCCAGCTCTGCCCTCATTCCCTCTCCACCCCCAGGACAGTTCTGCCTCTAGCCCCAGCTCCTTCCCCACCCCCAGTTCTGCCCCCAGCTCCACCTTCAGCCCAGGGTTCCCACCTGTCTGGCTTTTACCTGGACAGTCCGGTTTGGGGCTTCTGTATCCGGGTGTCATTTAGGGTTGCCAGGTGCCCAGTTTTTGACCGGAAAGTCCAGTGGAGAAGGGGACCTGGCAGTGTCCGGTCAGATGTCCTGACCGGACACCAAAATTCCGGTGACTGTGGGGTGGAGGGAGGCACCAGGTCATTAACCAGCACCAGTCCTTGCTCAGCTGTGGCCACTTCTTACCAGCAGGCAGGCTTCAACAGCTCCTCTCCCAGCCCTGGAGCAAGGGAACTCAGCTGGGGGGAGAGATGGAGACAATCCAGCGACCGACAGGGCGAGGGAGGAAGACGAGCGAGCAACAGAGGCAAGGCCTTGGAGGGAAGAGGCGCCGCAGGGGTGGGGCCTGGAAGAGGTGGAGAAGGGGGCAGAGCCTCCAGGGAAGACGTGAAGCAGGGCAGGGCCTTAGGGGAAGAGGCGGGGCTGGGGACAGGGCCAGTTACCAGCAGTTAGAAAGGTGGCAGCCCTTCAGCCCAAACTCCTCTGCTGAGCCAACTGTGCAGTAATGGGGCGGGGGGGGGGGGGCGGGCAGACAGATTCCATTACTGGTAAGGTGGGGCACGAGAGACAAAGTTTGGGCACCATTGTGTTAGGGTGAGCCAACACTGGAGCTGGAAGGTGTGCTAAAAATGGAAATGTAGCCACAGTGGTATGAGCGGCATGAGGGACTAGCCACCCCGACTGCAATTTGAGATCCTAGGCACATGCTCCAGGTGGCTACCCCCCCTGCAGCTCTCACCATTCTATTTCTAGTGTATTAGCTTGATCAGAGCTAATGCAAACAAATCTTCTCAAGCTGGAAATTGCAGCTTCCAAGCTCCAGTGTGGACATACCCTCAGAGGCAGAACTACTACCCCAAACACTCAGGTTGGCATAACCGAGTGCCCTGTACATGGCATAGATGCAAGCCCTGCTTCTGAGCTCATTTTTGCCAGTGTTACTTGGGAGTAACTCCACTGGCTTTCATGGAATTACTCCTGACTTATGCCTCTATAAGTGCGAGCAGAATAGGGCCCAGGATTTTCTTTTTTTTCTTTTCTTTCTCTCTCCCCTTTTTCCAGCCTCTCCTATGCAGACTGCAATAACACTTGTGTTTAGAGTGAACTTTTGACCCCCCACGATGACTGCACAGGTCTGAAATTTAGGCAAAAAAAGTTTGCTGGCCCCATGTATATAACAACCCATTAAAAGCAAAGCCCAACTCCATGGCTACTGTAACGCTTAAGGAATACAGATTTCCTGCAAACCTGGACCCTGACAGGTACATGCCACAGTCTTCTTAAGGGCCAAAGGAATAAATCTGTCACACTTGGCATGTGGTAAGTTAGAGGTGGCTTGGCAGACTCACTAAATAAAGGAGATCAGATAAATCCCTGAATTATTCAGAACAGAAATCTCAACAGACTTTTTATTCTTCTCCTCTGTACTACCAAAGTGCTATGCAAATGTTGGAGTGGAAAAATTTCCAGTCAACGCCATAAATAGCAATACACCACTCAGGGGCTGCTATATTCTGGGGGAAATAGATAGTAAAGCCTTGCAAAACAGTATGGTTTTAGTGTGAAGAGGTTTATGCAAACCTTTCAGGTGTTTTGACCCTGGAGAAATACAGCTCTTATTGCACCGTGGCACCAACACAGGTACAGCTCCATTGGCATTAGCTGTGATGGGTACAGTAATGCAGACAAGTGCATATCACTACCCGCTCAAGGCTCTTCCATCGTTGCTACCTCAAGTGGAACTGCACTGGTGCTAAACCATGGTAGGCAATTGTACTATGGTAGAAAAGGGGTAAACATTTTAAATTACCTCAGTGACTTAGTGACTGCCCAAGGATCATTGAAAGCCATGGGATTTAGGCTTCTAAGTGCCTAAGTCATTTGAAAATGGGACTTAGCCATCTAAATTACTTAGGCCTTGCAATGCTGAGCACAGCAATACTTAAACACCTTTAAAAATCCGGGTCTAAATGCCTACATCACTTTTGAAAATGGTATTTAGGCTCCTAAGTTACTTAGGTGCTTTTGAAAATGTTACCCAAAGCCTTATTATGCTTCAGTCCCATACATTCACACCCCACAGAGTTTCCCTATGAATTCAAGATTGAAACAACTCCAGTCCTCATCCATGTCCACTCAAAATTCAGCCTAGGCTTCCTTGAAACTAATACATACACATAGGGCAAATAGTTTGGGAATACGAGCTGCTGTTTCCTGCAAGCAAGAGGGTATTCAGTGGAGTTCTGAAACCCTGTTAACATATCTGATCATATTCATACAGGGCACTGCAACCTCCTTCCCCTCCCTTGCTCCTCCCCACTCACGATAACATCTGTTCGGAAACGAAAGAACTGAATGTGAAGGTCTCAGACATTGCTAGTAACTATGGTACAAATACATAGATCCATGAGCTGATGTGCTGACAAATTATAGATATCCTTTTTTGCAAAGCCGACAAAGAAAAAGTTAGCTGTTTTCCCATTCAAGGCAAATATACCTACACTGGTCTAAATGATATGCCTTATTAATTCCAAATCAGGTGAGCTCTTCTTCCCAATTTATAACAATGTGTGACATTATTAGTGCTTCTCCCAGAATCTTTCGCTGGAAGTGGTGCTTTTTATTGCTGTATGAAAAACACAAGATGAGTTAAATGTTCAATATTTATAAAATATTTAGGTTTATAAACTGTTGCAAAGTGACTAGTGTTTATATAATATGCACAGACATCTGTAATGCCTGGCATGAAAGGTATCAGATAATGTATAAGCTCTTAGCAAGTGCAAAAGGGTTTTTAAGATGCTTTACCTATCTTAAAGTGCAGTTGCTATGCAGTCAGAAAAGTGACTTTGTTAAACTGATGTCATGGAGTTTAATATTTATTCCTCTCAGTCATTTCTAAATTAAATTTATGAGTCAGGGCCTCAATTCAGCAAAGCATTTAAATTCAATCATATGCTTAAAACCACCCCTGTTCAGCAAAGAACTTAAATACATTCCTAACTGTTTTGCACAGTGCCTAGAAAATGAGACCCCCCATTCGTGGTAGGCCCTTAGGCAGTACTTGTAATAAACATGATTATTAATACTAACAATAACAGGTACATTTAAGTCCCATTGAAATCACAGCCCTAATATCATAACAAAACTTTAGATAGTCAGAAAAACAATGGGGGATATGAGCAGTTTTAGAAGGGTCTGGTGCATGTTGCTAGGAAATTATGATGTTTCTGATGTCTGTATACTGCACCTATACATTTCTGAGTTCTCCCTATGCACAGAGACAGCAACCATTTTGTTCTGAGGGTTGCTGTAGCCTGTTACATAAGAAACTCACAAACTGTGCTCTCTCACAGAGACTTTATTCATTCTTGTTGGTTTCCCTGATGTACAATAAAAGCTGTTCAGACTGAAGGTACATGATTGCTTCCTGTATGTGTCAAAAGCTATAACAGTGGAAATGGGATTTCTCTTCTCTGGTGACCAGCAGCAGAGAGTGATACTTCACTTGTTCCTCATGTTGTCTTGAAGTCAGTCACAATGATAGGAACAGCTGACAGCATTTATCAGTTCAACCTTGCTGGCCACAGAGAATGGGAAGCCCTCTGTTCATACACAGCAATCAAAAGGCTGAGGAGCAATTGTACAGGCTTTCCCTACAGTGTGTCCCAACCCCGAGGGGCACGGGGCGAAGTGCCTAGCAATGAGTTCCAGCAAATGGTCAGTTGCAGTGGAAGGGGGTTGTAATGTGGATCGCTATTCATTACAAAACTTGAGTGACAATCATTAATTCCTTTCGCATGGATCACCAAATAACCTTCATTTATAATGACTTTCATTTACTACTGTTCTGTGCTAGACTCATACTGGTGACATAGCCAGTATCTCAATGATCATGAAAACAGATGACCTTTTCTTAAATATTCTTTCTTGGCCATTTGGCCGCCCAGCTGTAATTGATAGGGATAATTGTGTTGGTACATAAGGGTGGGATTGGGAAGTTTGTATCAGACACTCAACTTTACCAGACAAATTATTGCACATACTGAATACCTAAAAATGTTAAACTGATACTCAGTGTGGCACCAGACAATTTACTGGTCAATCCTAATCTTAAATAGAAACAGGTTCCAAAATCAAAGAGGTAGATGTAGAACTCTTTGGAATTTTTTTCTCCTAAAGGATGCAGATGGTTCCAATCTCAGAGGTTTTATATTTATTCATAGTGACTGATATGTGGTTTCTGCTTGATTTCTAAGGCAAGTTACATGGGGAAATTTCCTAGCATGCCTTTCCCATAGACCATGTGACAGAATTGATATTCATCAACACAAGAGCTAATGTGTGATGTGGAACCTCCCTGGTGTGAGGGGGAAAATAAAAGGAACTCAAAACAAAATGGTGTAGAGAGAGACCATGGAAAAAGAATGAGACAATCTCACAAGCACAGCACCTTCCCTCTCTAGCAACTCAGGAATGTGATTCTAAACTAAAATGGGTTATGCTCCCTCATATGTGCAATTTTTGTGACCTGTGCTTGTGTGGGAGATAACAGAACTAGAAGGACTGGAGACACCCTGAGAGAAGAACTAAAAGCCTGAAAAATCCTTTCACAAGCCTGAAGTATTCTTACATACTTTCTAATCATGTCTCCAATAGAAACAAACTCTTTCTTCATCAGGTGTCATGACTTTCTTCTTTCTGTCCAGTGTCTTTGAAAAAACCCATTCGTTCTAACAAAAGAAATCCCCTTCATTTCTTAACAGAGAAGGATGTTTTCCCACGGTCTTGCTCTTCCTACTGAACACAAGTAACATTGTGGACAGTGTTTCATTGGACTTACTCCACTGTGGGCCTCCCGCCTCTTGCCCTGTGATGATTCAGCGGATGCTCCTTAACTCAACAACAGAGATAAGAGGAGATCAACAGCAGGTTGTTTTTTTTGGGGTAGCAAAGGCAAAAGGAGCTGGGATAGTAACAAATACAAGTTCCATTACAATGGAAATTTGAGCCATTTCAATGCACTGAATATCATTCTCCTAGGAGCATGAATCATTTGTATGGGGCAGCATGGAAATATGGTGGGGGAATGTGTGCAGTTCTCATAACTGAGTAAGGAGAAACACACAAAGACACAAGTGCTGACCTGGGCTCGATTCAGTCAAGCACTTAAGCAAATGCTTCAAATTAAGCTTGTGCTTAAGTCCCATTAAAGTTAAGCATATGTGTGAGTGCTTTGTAGAATCAGGGCCTAGGCACAATAATGCAATGCCCCTTCACGGAGGGCTTTGGCGTGGCCTTGTGGAGTTCTGGTGGGAGCTGGAGTCAGGGCAGAAAGCTTCTGCCTTATTCTGTCTTTGAGTTATTTGACATGTACAGAACTTGAGACGTAGATCCTCTAAGGTATTCAGGCTCCCAAATTCTATGGAAGTTAGAAACCTAAATACATTTGAGGATCTGGGCTTTAGTCCCTAGTGTTTAAAGCATTTAGAGTCCCCATAGGTTTAAAGGTACTAACTATATTTTTGGTACGTAGGTGCTCATATATTACAATGTGGGCCACAGAAGTACCTAGATAAATGGAAACACTAAAAGGCCCTTCTGTGCAGTATTAGTGACATTGAGTATGACCTTCAAATTGTCTTATTTGCATAGTAAATTAAAAACCCCTAAGGATAAATTTATTGCAGAGAAAAAAATTAAGAGGCTTAATTTCCTGGCCAGGAGTATTTTGCTAAAGAAAAATAAGTGTCTTTTTAAAAAAAAAATGAAAGAAAGAAATTATTAGAGGCAGAGTAACAGCTTTGAAAGATTCCCTTACCTCTTCCCTTTAATTTAATTTAATGAGGGATGCTAGTTAGCAATGCCAATAATGGATTGTTGTGGTAACTCATCATGGCCACTGAAATTCAGATCAAATCAGAAGGAGAATTATCAAGGGTTGGCTGCAGTAATCATTACAAAACTTAGAGTCTAAAAAAAAGATTCCATGAGAAGAAAGAAAGAAAGACAGAAAGAAAGAAAGAAACTGTATTAAACTCTTTTAATTGGTTATTTTATTAACTCTTGGTCAGCTCCTGTTCATATTGTCGGTTTTGGCTTTTCTCCTCTGCCTTCTTCCTCACTTTGCTTTGCTTCAGATTTCTCACAATCATTATTATTTATTATTTGTATGGTGGCAAATCCTAGGGGTCTCAATAGGGGATCAGAGCCTCGCAGTAGTAGGCACCATACATACATAAAACAAAAAGACAACACCAGTCCCATACAGATTCCAAACCGAGTATAAAATGAGAGACAAGTGGATACAATAAACATACAGAGAAATACAAGGCAACTGTGAGATGATTATGATGAGTATAAGCAGAGCTGGTCAGAACATTTTCGACCAATGAGGTTTTAGCAAAGCCAAATGTTTATTTCAGACATATTGGTTTCAATGACATTTTTGTCAGGAAGGTTTTTGAGGTCCAGAGCTCTTGGGTCACTTCTTGTCACAGAGAAAGAGAGCGAGATTTCTGTTTTGCAAAAATGTTCTAAAAACTTTTTTTTTTTGTGGATTGAAAACAAATTTTGAAACCTCAAAAGTTGTCATGAAGCAGAATTGTCATCCTCTGGACAGCTCTAAGGGCATATCTCCACATGAGCTGTGTGAGCAGTTTCCAGATCACTGAGATGTATGCATGCTAGTTTTGATCAAGCTAACACACTAAAAATAGAAGTGTAGCCGCAGTGGTGCAGATGGCGGGATGGGCTAGCTGCCCTGAGTATAATGCTGTCTGGAATCCTAGGTACTTACTCATGGCAGATATCCCATCCCGCTACCTGCGGAGCCATGGATACACTGCTAGTTTTAGAGTGTTAGCTCCATCAAAGCTAGCACACATACATTTACCTGAGCTGGAACTTACACCTCTAGCTTGAACGGAGACATACCTTAACTGTAAGTTACTAAGAGCTCTCCTCATCCAGTAGGATGTGCTTAAATCATCGGGATCTGGATTAAGTTTGTCTAAGTTTATAGTTGTTCGTCGAATACTTATTCTGGCCAAACAATGACATGAGAGTATCATCAAAAAGATACATAGACATTTTTCTGAATGATTGTGTAGAATCAAGTCAATTAAGCAAGAGTCTTTTATCTTTTGTTGTCTGAACTGGTCACCCAAACACAGGTGGTAAATCTGACTGCAGCGATGATATGTGGGATGAAGACCATCCAGCAAACTGCAGCAGCTTTTTGTAGGGAAATTACTAATTGGCTTGAACTTCTGTTAACTGGTTTATAGTCCACTAAGGTTGTCAAACTATTAGTCCGCTGGCAGAGGTACCACACTGTCCAGACAGAGTTACTTCACAGATGGAATTTGTAGTCTGGAAGCTCAGTGACATTGTCAGTTCTGCACTAAACATTAGAAGCTAAGACAAGGAGAGAAAGACAGATAGACACTTTTCCATGAATATATAACAATTATAGCAGCTTCTCAGTATGTTGGTAACAATCTAATTAGACTGCATTGTGTTGAAAGGAAAACTAGATTTCTAATTTGCCGGAACACTTCACTCACTCTCACATACCACACCCACGCACCCTCCAGATGCAAATAAAGATAACCACAAAGTATGGAAAATGTTTCACAAAAGTAGTCTAGCCAATTCCTAGCTAGACCTCAGCTTCTTTCTATCAACCTCTCCTTTCCTCCCTCCCTCCAACCATTATTGAGCCACATGACATATAATACACAAATCTTTCATGTTTATGGGCCAAGTGAGCCCTACTGCTGCCTTGGATGGAGGTAGAGGGTTGGAAGAGAGGGAAGGGGAGGGAAAAGAGACCCAAGGGAGACTTCCTGTGCAGCAGAAAGGAACAGTAGCTCCAGCAGTCACTAGAGATTGGGAGGAGGCAGGTGCTAGGCCCCTCCAACGCATGGCTGACTAGCTGCACAGGGTGAAGTATCCTGTACTGCCTGAAGTGGTGTAGCAGTGATTACACTCCCCTTCTGTGCTGGGTGCCTTCCCTGGGACAGTGCATATTCATGATGCCCCCAACACAGGTTCAGAATCTGGGGACACCATCTCTAGAGGACAAAGTTAAGCCAGCTCTCATTACACTCCATGACTTACTGATCAAAGGACCCAACCATGACTACAGAGCTACATATTGACTCACCTGCCACCAGGCCCAGGAACAAGGATTTGCACCTCATTGCAATCAGCCACTTGCAAAAGAGCTAAACAAATAAAAATAATACAAAAGGGTTTGGATTTCATGTTCAATGCCAGAAGGAAGAAAAGGGTATTTTAATTCTATCATTTTACTGATATTTTATTTCATTAATTTATTTTTACATCTTTCAGCTCCAGTGAATTAAAAGGAACCTTTCAGTCCAAATGCCTCAAAGTCTGGTTGTCCAAATTCCCAGTTGCCTTGATCTCTTTTCCAACCAATCAGCCTCTCTCAATTCTGACTTATGGTGTCGTAGATTTAAAATGTGTTTATTCTGACAATCTGCTTTGCTTTTATGTAAAAGGACAGGCAGCAACCTACCCCCAAAACCTCAAGACAGCAGCACACATCTTGGCTGCTAGACCGGATGGCTCCCTATAAAATGTTGAATCTGAGACAAACTGTTATTGCATCTTTAAAGTATGCACTTACTCTGAAAAAAACACACACACACACACACAAACATACAACTAGGCATTAAGGGCTTTGGGTGGATTTGTAACTATGATCTTGTGACTAAGGTGTCAGCTGCTTCTGCAGAAATGGACGAGCTAATGGAAAAAAAGGAAAAGGAATGCTGAGCTGCCCATCTGGGCTGAATGGAACGTCCATGCTAAGTGGCTAATTCTAAGTTTTCCTCACTGCTGTAGAGTCAGCGAGGTTATGGAAACTGTGGAGAGAAAAAAACAAAGTGGATTTCTAAGCAGATCAAAAACTAAGGAGAAAGAAAGAAAGAAAGAAAGAAAGAAAGAAAGAAAGAAAGAAAGAAAGAAAGAAAGAAAGAAAGAAAGATATGTGTAGAGAAGATATATATTTCCTGAAGATGAGGGTTCCTTCCACATGAGCTATATACATGCACAATACAGGCCAGATCCTCAGCTGGTGTAAATCAGCATCTCTCCATTTAATTAATTTACACAGCAGAGGATCTGGCCCAGGGGTTTCTCCCCAGTTCCTCTTTCTCCCTGCTCCCTTTTCATCTTCCCATTTCAGATCCTTGGACCAGATCCTCTCAAGTATTTTGGCCCCTAACTCCTATTGAAATCAAATACTTAGACCCCAAATTCTTTGAGGATGTGGGCCGTTGTCCATTGGCTGTGGGGAACACATAACCCACAGACTCACTTAACATGCTCATCAGTGGCAGAGCTTGGACTACCACACAGGATCCTGGCTACAAGTCTCTTGCTCTAACCACTAGAAATGAGTGCAAGCACAGTGAGTATGCAAAAGAGCTCACTGTTTTGCATGAACGTTTATATGTACTGGGGTCTGAAAATAGTGCCCAGGTAGCAAGATGATGGGTGTAGTATTAGACTAGTATAGATTAGACCTGAAAATGCAGTTCAGTTTCAGTAAAGCTCCATCTCCTTTCTTTGAATACATTTTGTCTCTGCCATGTACCTTCTTTTCTCCGACCTATATTGATCATCAGTATGGCTTGCCTTTGAAGGGCCAATTCAGCAGAGAGAGGCACATGAGCTTGTGGGCTATGACTGGACAAGAGACCCAGCTTCTGAGGAGCGTCTCCCCTTTGGCTCAGCCACTGGTTAAAAGTTTAAAGAGGGATGCTCTGTGAGGTAAGAAGGATGTTGGTGGGGGAGCACCGCAAATATTAAGGCCAAGCTAGTGGCCAATACAATTGAGGGTCTTCTCCACTTTTGAAGCCCTGCTAAGTGGAGCAGGCCAGAACATTCCAAATCATTTACAAACTTATAAATATGGAGGGAAAACATTTCAGAGAATGATTTAGAGTAGCAGCCATGTTAGTCTGTATCTGCAAAAAGAATAGGAGTACTTGTGGCACTCCTGTTCTTATTTCAGAGAATGTCTGTCAATTCGATTTCTGTTTTTTCCGATCAGCTCTGCTGCTAAAATGCTGGGAAAGGGGGTGAAAGAGGGAGCTGAGGGCGGTGGGGGCTGTGGGGGTGGGGGTGGGGGGGAAGAAAGGGGGCCCAATAATGGGAGAAAGGAGGGGAAGGCTTTAGCCAGTGTGACTAGCTTCTGCATCATTCATTTGGACCCCTTTGCCAAGGAAAGGCTGACAGGAGGAAGTGATCGTATCAGATAACTGGCATGTTGCCATGACACAGAAAATACACTTTTTCGAAACAAAGGGTTAACAAAAACCTAGCAATCACCAGGTTAGTGCAAAAATCTGCTAACTAAGCCCTTGTCCTTCCCACTCCCACCTCCATTTCTCCACCCCCTACCCCCAGGATTGCATCTATGGGGGACTTTTAACCACAATGCATGCCAGCAGTTTGAATAAATAAAAACCTAACGCTTGTACAGTGCAGCCGCCTGATGAATCAGTGATGAGCAGCGTTGAGCAGCATCTGTCTGTGGAGCGAAGTTACACAGCTAAGCACATACGCTGCTCTGTTCCAAGGGCAGAGCTCAACCCGCACCTCGCGCATCAGGGACAAGCTTGGATTGAGAGCAAGTGTCTGACAGAAGCCATGTGTTCAGTTCACAGCTAAATGCTTGCCAGAGGCAGCCAACTTCCTTAAAGGAAAGCTGCACCCATTTCACACCACATGTTTGCAAATGTGGAAGCAGTGAACTCTTTTGGAGATGAAAGTCTGTAGACAGGGCAGGATCTTTTTCTGCTGGTTCAGTGCTGTGTTCTCAGCATCTCCCCTGAAACTTTGTGGAACTCTGTGGCTTCATGCTGCAAGGCTGCATGTGACTATTTTCTTCAGTTTTAAACCATCTGAATTATCACCTTGGAGTTTTGCTTAAAAATGGTCAAGTTCCACCTTGTGTTGCAGCAAAAGCAAGGTGAATCTGTGAAAATCTGCACTCTTTTGATACAAGGAAACACATGCTGACTGGGTCATGTTTTCTTGAAAATTAGCCCTGACTGGCCTGTTTGTGAACTTCAGTGAATCTTTAACAAACATGATATGAATTCCGAGCTGGTTCAAAACCTCCAAAGGTGAAAGAAGCTATTTTTTTTCTATCATGACTAGGGTAGGGTCTAACAGACCTCAAAGTTTCATACCACCTTGAAAACTGGGGGTAGGGGGGAGGTGTGACACTGAGAAGAAGTTAAATCAAATTTCATGCTAGTTCCTTTGTTACTTTTCTTTATTCATCCTTTTCTCATAAAGATCTGAGCTTCAGCCAGCTATTCTTTAATCCAGATGCCAGCGCAGCCAATTGACCACTCTGTTCACATATGGGGGCGATGCAGAGATGGGAGTTGTCAGTACATTGGCAGCACCCCACTCCATACCATATGTATGTGGATGTTTGATGATCCCTTATATATCTGCTATACATTGCTTCCTACATGGAAAGCAAAATAGATGCAGTTCCATGATTCACAGTGAATGATTGCACAAAGAGTAGGAAAAAGGCAAATGTGCACCTTTTCTTTGTCTCTCTTTTTTTCCCTTCATTCATCTACTTGCTCCTGGTCAGAAAAAGTGTCTCTATAAAAATATATCTCATTGTGACACATCATATATATTCCCTTTACCCTTCTGCTCTGAGTCAGACACTCTGTAAACTTTTCAGAACAAACTTTGATGGTTCCCACAGCTGAGCCCACCTTCTGTAGCTGCTGAAAAGCAATCTGGACTCTGTGCCATTCCATGTGTTACTGGCAGAACTGCCAGCTCATTTCTGGGTCCTGAAGCTTTACTGAGGTGGAGGGGGGAAGAGAGAGATGATAATGTACAAAACAGCATGTTTTTTCAGGAACCACGGTTGAGTTTGCCAGGGAAAGAAAACTTGCTTCAATATGTAAACTTAACAGTTTTGATCTGGAAGGAAATCACTAATGGAAAACGAAGAGTGGGAAACACAGACCTCTTTTTCTGAGCATAACCACACTTTGGTAGGGTGGTGGAGTAGATATATTATAGGCAGACTGTGAAAGGGACACAAATAGAATGGCACTTAGTGCTGTTCTTAATTTTATTTAGTCTTTGGCAATGAATCTGATGCTTATGAAATGGAGGATGGAATTACTCTGGATATCCTAGTTAAACAATTGTTGTCTTGTTGGCAAATTAGCTCCTCTGGATATGATGCTTTAATTATTGGGACTTCTGTTGTTAATTGGAGTTGTGGATGAGAGCGGCTTTTGTATTATTTGCTCTGAACAGGAGGCAGACTGGAAATATGTGGGGCTACTTTTCAGGGCAGGGATTATGGCATCCTGTATGTACAGAAACACTTGGCTCATTGCGGGTGCTACTAGAATACAAATAACTACTACTAATAATAATCAATCACCATCATCTACTCAACCTCCACCCAGAATACCAAGCTCTACCCACAATCCTAGAGTAGCTGATATGATCAGCAGTGATGTAGTAAACTCTGTTGACATTTTCAATGATTAATAGATTTTACAGCCAGAAGGGACCATTTATAATCACTTAGTTAGACCTTCTGCATAATACAGGCCATACCATGTCACCCATTTATATTTTCATCATTGGAAGCTGCTAGGGTCAGGGATCATGTCTACTTTTATATCTGTTACACAACTCACCCATGCTTATGCTGATATATGAATAAGTCTGGCTCTGGCTTCAGAGTTAACACTCCAGTGAGATGAATGGGGCAGTTTACATCTCTCGGAGCTATTGCTCGTCTGTCTGCAGTCTCAGGGTGGCAATGCTACATGCATTCACAGATGGAAGGCTGGCTTTGCAGCCAAAGAGGCTAGAATTTACTTATTTAAATGGAAAGCTTAAATTTCTGCAGATACTGGAGGGGCACCAAAGCAATGTTGGTATGGCATACAGCTATGCGTCAGGTTGATATGACTGGCATTGTGTACCACTGAGTACCAGCTCAATCCAACTCATGTTTCAAACCATTGTGCTCCAGCCCAATTCAACACCTGAATCTGGGTAGACTTGTTTTCCTCTTCTGTTAAACGAAGTACCCAAAATAGCATGCAAAGACACACAAGCATCAGGGCTTAGCTACACTTGCAAGTTAGAGTGCATTAAAGCAGCCCCAGGTGCCCTAACTCCTGACCCATCCACACTGGCAAGGCACTTAGAGAGCCTTGACTCTGCAGCTGGAGCGCTTCTGGTAATCCACTTCCACAAGAAGCATAACGCTTGCTCCACCTCGGCTGAAACGCCCCAGCATCAGTGGGAAAGAGGGGTTGTATGACTGCGCTCTGATCAGCCTCTGGAAACGTCCCCTTAAGTCAAGTGGCCACTCTTGTCATTGTTTTGGAATCGGCTGCAGGAATGCAGATATGCCCTTTCAAAGCTCCGTTTCTGACAGCCGGCTGCTTATCTGCTCTGGGACAAAGCAACCATTAGTGTGGAATGCAGCGTGCTGTGAGTGTGTGAGAGAGAGGTGGGGGCAGGGGGTCTGAACTCACAAGACAGCATGCTGACACAGTCTCAGCACCCCAAAAACCCACTCTCTCTCCCCCACATATACGCAGCACACTCCCTATCACACTTCACCCCATCTCCCGCATTTGAAAAGCATGTTGCAGCCACTTGAACACTGGGGCAGTGATCGATCCATCAGGGGTAAATCGACCCCCAAGCGCTCTCCTGTCGACTCCTGTACTCCAATGCTGCGGTTTGAGCATTAGCTTGCTAAACCCAGGGTTGTGAGTTCAATCCCTGAGGGGGCCATTTGGGGCAAAAATTGGGGATTGTGCCTGCTTTGAGCAGGGGGTTGGACTAGATGATCTCCTGAGGTCCCTTCCAACCCTGATATTCTATGATTCTAAGTACAGTCGAAATGGCTGCGAGAGGCACAGGCAGAGTCGATGGGGAAATGGCAGCAGACTCACCATACTGAAGACACCGTGGTGAGTAGGTCTAAGTATGTCAACTTTGGCTACATTATTCACGTAGCTGAAGTTGCATAATTTCGATCATTCCTTCTCCCCTCTCCCCCCACCCCCTGCTCCCTAGTGTAGACCAGGCCTGGGACAGCTACCACAATTCACTGCTCTTTGTGGTGTTGCAAGAGCTGCTAATGTGGCCACACCAGTGTGCTTCCAGCTGAGAGAGTAAACACTCGGCAGTGTTTTCCCTGCTGCGGTCTCCGAAGGCTGGTTTAACTCCCAGCGCTCTACTTCTGCAAGTGTAGCCATGCCCTGACAATATATCAGCATGTCTCCCACTGAAGTGGATACCTTGGGAGAGTTGAGAATGTGAGGACTGCCCTGTTCTAATCCCATCCTGTGTGGGGCCACTGGCTCGTCACTTACAAAACCTCCTTACGTGGGACTGCGTGTGCTCAATGGCTCACATTTTTCACTGATCTACCCCCATGGGCAAGCCATCTGAAGGCAATAGGACTGCATAGGGTGTAAACAAGTGACAAAAGAAGCCCAATATTTATTTCTAGCAATAAAATATATATATAAAAAATAGCAGGTTAAATTAACATCAGGTTGTTTAGCAAGAGATTTACTCTTCTTCTTGGTCTAACTTGGCAGAATTTAATTTTAAAATGAACCCCTTACATTAATATCCTAAGAATGCTGCCCCAAGCCTGCTGTTAAAAGCTTCTTTCAAAAAACCTTCCAGGATCCAGAGGATACAAAGGTGAACTTTATACCACCTTGGCACAGACAACCTGCAGTTCAGTTGCATCATAGGAGTTGGCCCACAGAGAACAAAAAGAAAAGGAGTACTTGTGGCACCTTAGAGACTAACAAATTTATTTGAGCATAAGCTTTCATGAGCTACAGCTCACTTCATCGGATGCATCTGATGAAGTGAGCTGTAGCTCACAAAAGCTTATGCTCTAATAAATTTGTTAGTCTCTAAGGTGCCACAAGTACTCCTTTTCTTTTTGTGAATACAGACTAATACAGCTGCTACTCTGAAACCCACAGAGAACAGCAACAGTGAAATGCAGCTGATTCTGGGGTGTGAAAGAAATAACCAAACAGTACACAGCACAGCAGTGTGGGAAAAAGTGAAAATCTGGCCAAAAAAATGGCAAATTCCTGCTTCTACAAAAATTGCCAAGGGCTCTTGACTGTTCATGCAGATCAGCATGTATATAGCTGTTATTTTTTAAAGCATCCATCCCCAATATTGTGCTGAACTAAGTGGACCAAATAGTTTTGTGGATAAGGCACAGCGGTGTGAGCTAGGAGATGTGAGAATCTATTTCTGGCTCTGCCACAGACCTCCTGTGTGACCTTGGGCAAGTCAATTCACCTGTGTCGCCCCTCGGTTTCCCCCATCTGTAAAAGGTGGATATATTTTCCTAATTGACATGGTATTCTGAGGTTAAGTGTTGAGGACATGCTAAGATACTATGGCAGTGAGCTCCATGGAAATATAAATCAATCCTTGGTGCCCACCAGGGAAGAATTTGGCCCAGCATATTTCCCTTGGAAAGACAGAAGGCAGAATCAACCACATCAGGTTTTGAATCTGATTGTGAAGTTTGAACCACTAAGTGCCTAGGGGAGCTGCTTAAAAAGAAACAAAATCATGAAAGTTCTCAGAAAATTTTCATTAGAACCAAACACTACAATTATTTGAGGCCAAACCATGTTTATAAATCAGTTCTCCACTACATATTGTTTAGACTTTGGGTAATTTTTTTTCCTTTCTACAAGTGCTATTTACTGGAGCCATTGTATAATGATGAGTGACATTAGTTTCACTAGAGACAATAACAAATGCATTGTTTTTCTTTCTAGCACATGGGAAGCCTGTTATTTTTCTCTCTCTCTCTCTCTCTCTCTCTCAAGTTTGCTGCAGCAAGATGGTGACTCCTTGTACTTTCCACCTATACACAGATCATCTGATTTTTCAAATGACAGTAACTTCCCTCCTGAAAAGGAACAATTGTTTTGAAAACACAGGTTGCCCTTATTGCTCCCATACCCCCACGGCCAAAGTTTGATGTGGGAGAAGAGCACTTACTCCATTCACACTCAGATAAGCCATGTTTCTCTCCCAGGTTGCTGAGAAAACTCTTTTTGATAAGCCATTAAATGGGTTCTGGAGGGAATAAACATGGTACCATTATTTACAGATACAAGGTTTGATAGGCTGATCATTAGATTTATACCTTCAGTCTTTTTGTAATCACCATTTGCTATATACCTGTATAATCTCTCTTTCTGGCATTATTAGTTAGTAATTAATGAGTAACTAATTAGCATTATTAAGAGCTCAGAATCCATAAAGGTAACTGTCCTGTACAGAATCAGTTAAGTGGGACCTTTTTATGTAGAAGAAAGCTGTTCCACCAGTGTAGAATATATTCTACTCCACATGTTTTGCATTGTGGGCTAGCATTACAGAGCAGCAGTGTGGTCTCTTTGGGCAGAGTATCAGAAGGCCCCGGTTCTATCGCTAATTCCACTGTGTGCCCTGGTTGCCTGGCTGAATAGGGAAAATGTAGTAGGACTCAGAAAAAGAGCTGATCAGGGAATCTTTTGACAAACTCTTTTTGGCTGAAAAATGGCTATTAATGGAAATAAAAATAACTTGGGTAAGTTTCACCAAATCTCTTGAATTGAATTTTTTTTTGGAAAAAAATGTTTTTAAAAATTGTCAAAATGTCTCATTTTGAACAGGGAAATTTGAGGGGTGGGGGGGTTGAGTCAAAGTGACTTCTCCTTTAGAAACGTTATGAAATTTAGATTTATGAAAAAAGAATAAAAGGTTAAAAGAGAAATGAAACCTGTTGAAATGATTGGAATAAAACATTTCATTGACCCAAACCAAAATAATTCTTCAGATTTGGGGATTGTGAAAATTTTTTTGAAATTTTAACTTTTTATCCCACTTCCAAATGGGAAATATTTCAAAAATCTTGATGTGTGTGTGTGTGTGTGTGTGAGAGAGAGAGAGAGAGAGAGAGAGAGAGATGGGAAAACTGTTTCCTGCTCAGCCTTAGTGAGAATCTGGGGTCAATCCCTGGCTCTGTCACTGACCTCCTTCATGAATTTGGGCAGGTTGCACAAAGGGGCCCTGATACTGCATAATAATAATTATCAGCTGGCTAGCATGGAAGTCAGGTCTATGTAAGTGGGATAGTTAATGCTAACTGACATGACTGGGAAAGGACTAAGCAAAGTTGGGAATTTTACTGTTCTGAACCACACTAAGCCATTTCCTGTGCACCCTGGAGACCTGTGTCTATTTCTGGCCAGAGTGTGGTTCAGAACAGTAAAATTCCTGCATTTTAAGAAGGCCCAAAATATAATGCTCCAAACTGGCTTAATAGGTATAAGTTGCCATGGTGCTTCTGTGGTTGCAATTGACAAAAAGTGCCAACCTCTCCTGAAAAAAGAAAAGGAGTACTTGTGGCACCTTAGAGACTAATAAATTTATTTGAGCATAAGCTTTTGTAAGCTACAGCTCACTTCACGCATCCGATGAAGTGAGCTGTTGCTCACGAAAGCTTATGCTCAAATAAATTTGTTAGTCTCTAAGGTGCCACAAATACTCCTTTTCTTTTTGCGAAGACAGACTAACATGGCTGCTACTCTGAAACCTCTCCTGAGTATTTTGAAACAGAACATTTGTCCATAAAGTTTTTGGAGGAAAAGAGATCAGAATTTTCTTTGTTGATTTCCGGGATCACATAACCAATAAGAACTCACAGTAAAGGCACTTTTATGCCAGGGTCAATCTTAGATTAATTTATTGTAATTTGACACACTGATCCCACTGTTACAACATACTATAATAATAATAATAATAAGACACATTTTGGCAGCTTGTTACGTCCTCACATCGGCAGAAGTATTGAACTGCAGCAGCCTATCAGGAGTCACTGTGTAATGGCTCTCCAAATTTCCCGTCATGCCCAGAAAGAGTACATATGGCATCAGTCCTTACCAAGGGGCAACATGCAGTCTGCTCTGAACCAGCTAATTCCCAATATCCCATGGTGCTGATTCCTCAGGCTGGCCAGTGCAGAAAGGAGTCAGGGCCATGGCCTTATGTCCTGCTCACTCCATTTGGGTGGCTTGAACCCGAGCAAGACAAGCAGGGAGCAGCCCCAGAGTTCAGGGTAAATGCAAGAACTGCAAATCTGGATGGATTCTGCATCTAAGGGGTCAGCTCCTTGCACCCTTCCATTTCCTACCCTGTTGTACAAGTGGGCAAAGGCCAGCCACAGCCTGGCTCAGTATGTTTTAATATATGGGGAATCCATGCCTATGTACCTTAATAATAATGCAATTATACGCATGGAGCCAAACTCTGATCTGTTATATGAGTGGCAGTCCCAAGTATTTCCACTGACAGCGCCACTGACAATGGAGTTCGTCCAGCTGTACACTCATGTGACTGAGATCAGAGTCTGGCCCAAGATTTACAAAAGCCGGGATCCTGACCTCACATATGCAGTGCAGATCTCTGTGGTATTCCTCTGCACTTGATTCCCACATGGCGCTATTCTTGGCACCCGCCGGCATTTTGAATACACAAAAAAACTGCTCTGAAGAACCCAAATTTAGGATTTTGCCCAGGCTGTGGTGCTATGGTGTTCTCATCTGAGGTTTTTAGTCTTGCCAACTGCAAGTGTTCAAAAACTACGTCAGGCCCCTCAAAAATCATGAGATTTTAAAACAATAAACTGAGGGTTCTTTTTCTTTGTCTCTGGTGTCTCAACCTTCAGAGTGCAGATAGGTCACATTTTCCAAGTTTTGTTGGCCACCAAGAAGGCTAGAAACTTGCTTTTTACAAAAGATAAAAGCTAAGATTCTCATGATTCCAGGAGCTGGAGCTTTAAAACAAGCACACCAAATACCACAAGATTCACAATAAAATCATCAGAGTTGGCAACATTGTTTTGGGCCTACCTCCCACTAATTTATTTGAAATTATGAAGTTCTCTCCTCAGTGCCTTCTCTAGCATAAAATAACCGGGAATATAGCTGCATTGGACCATCAGCTAACAAAGGAAAAAAGAGAGAAGATTTCACACCTCACAGTTTGATGAAACTTTACGTTTTCATCTTGGGGCTGTGTATATGGGCAAGGGAGCCAGGTCATCACTTTCTCTCTTGTTCTCCCATGGCTTCAGGCAAGGCATTTCCTAAGCTGTTAAAGCGAAACCTTTTTCCTCCCACTTCAAAAACACAGCCCATGAAGTCAAGATAAAAATGGTCCATCAGGTTGCAAAATTTCAGCTTATCACAAGAAAAATGATAGCTAAAACAAGTTGGCAAGGGCTTTCAGTTTGCAGGGGAAACTTTCAAAGGATGTATGTTGTCCATGCTCCTGGCCAGAGGTTCAAGAGAAGTCAGTTCTAAGGAGTAATTGTAGGAAGCATGTGCTCTTAACAATCATTCAGCTTCAATGAGTAATGGACTGTGTGAATATAAGCAAAAACAATGAGGAGTCCTTGGCACCTTAGAGACTAGCACATTTATTTGGGCATAAACTTTGGTGGGCTAAAACCCACTTCATCAGATGCACTGAGTGAAAAATACAGTAAGCACTCATGCATCTGATGAAATGGGTTTTAGCCCACCAAAGCTTATGCCCAAATAAAGGTGTTAGTCTCTAAGGTCCCACAAGGACTCCTCGATGTTTTTGCTGATACAGGCTAATACGACTACCACTCTGAAACCTGTGTAAATATAGACACTTGCTACTGAATATGCGGTGGGCTCCATTATGATTGCCACTAGGTGGGTGTGCAATGGAAAACAGAGCCCTTCCCTTCCAAGCACGCAGACAGCAGTCTTAATTTGGCTGCCTGTGCACAACAGAGTACTGACAATCCCAGAGTGCATCAGGGCCATGGGTCTTCCTCCTGTTTACATCAGCACGGGGGCATCACTGGCTGCGTTTATTTAAAGATGTAGTAAAGCGAGCATCTAACTTCACAGTTCCCAGTGCCCAGGAGTGCATCATGTTGTAGGCATAGCAACTCCAGTGGTGCTCCCATCCCTAGCATGGCTAGCTTCCCCTTTGGCTCTGTATCTTCCCTTATGTTTGTTTTGAAAGAATCACATGTACTTGGTTAAGTGACAAAGACACATCATTACTTTTAGTGCTGCAGAGTTGATCTAGCTGCAGAGGGTAAAACTGCATTTTCATCTCCACTCCGCTTTGATCATAAAAAAACCTCAGACAAGTCCAGGCTGCAGCCTCTCTTTTGTTGGTGAAAAAGGAGAAAAGCACAAGCTGATTTCCATATTGTGAACTGAATATGCAGGAAGAACCCTAGGCTTAATTCCCAGCTGTGCTAAACCCATGCTGAGCAGAGCTAAGATGGTGAGAGGAAAAGGTGGTTCTAAGCCACCCTTTGATCCCAAATGGCTTTTTTGACAAAGCAGACATTTTCGGGGGGGAAACAGGTTTTATCAACAATTTTTTTTCAGTTTTTGGCAACTGAAAACAAAAATGTTTTTAGTTTTAAACAGAACATTTCCAGATATTAGTTGTGGAAAACTGAAATATTTTAGTTCTGGGGTTCCCAAGAAGTGGAATTTTTCAATTTTTCAACAAAACAAAACAAAAAACAAAACCTGCCCCTCCATTTTTTTAAGAAGCAGGAAAAAAAAAACAATTTCTGACCAGCAATAATATCTAGGCTGGTTTTACACCGCTATGTCAGGGAAATATCCCCAGCTGTCCCATTAGGGCAACTTTAAGCCCTTTTTTTGCCCCATTAGAGTGGCACATAGAGCCCTTAGCCAAGGCTAAGGATCAGGCCTCTTATTTTGCCCTCTAAGCAGAGCTGATTTTATTTTGACACCACTGAGTGAGAGGGAACCCTAATATATGTTGTGTACAAAGAGGCCTGTAATACATTTCCAAACAGCAGATTACACATGTGCCTAAAGAACAGAATGGGACTTTCCTTATCTGTTGCTCTCTGCCTCCTTAGCGATTGAGATGTTCATGTCACCTTTCTAAGTTAGTCGTTTTCACTGTGGTCTATTAGAGCTGGGTTGATGATACTTTCAAAAAAGAATTCTCGTCCTTCTCCCGATAACATTGCCCTGAAGAGGCCAAAGCATGTTGAGTGTTATGGTTGGCATTAACAAGGAGAGTTATTGCAAGGCTTCTCCCGCTCATTGGGAAAATGCAGATAGATTAGATGGGTCAGATAGTCAGACACTATTAAAGAGAGTGGAGCCACTAATCAGGTTTGGGAGGGAGGTGACAAAGCTGCTCTTAGCTGCTCTTAGCCGCTCTTAGCCAAACCCAAGTAAAACCTCTGCTAACCAAACCAAAACATCCTCCTCCTTCTTCATCATCATCACTTTAGCAGCCCAAGTTAAAGCACGCTCCCCTTGTGCAATGTGCTTTAATTATTTGCAGCATGGAGAGGCAGAAGAAATCCAGGAGGGTTAAAAATAACACATTAAGCTGCATCCCCCTTTAGGGCCTTAAATGAAAAATTCCTGCAGCGAGGGGCAGAGGAGGGGGAGAGATGTATGGTTCCTCTGACCCATAGGGGAAATTCTTTGCCGCTCCATCTGCCGCCCCCAGCTGCTAAATCCTAGCCATGGATGTCACTAATACAAGGTGATCTCAAATAGAAGCATGCTGCTAGCACATGAAAGCAAACAACTTTGGCTTGCTGCCTCCTTACAGCAAGCCTCTTCTCACCACCCATATGCTTAAAGCATCTGAATGTCAAGGTACTGACTATCGAGACACCTACGAGCAAGTTTTCCTTCTCTCCTCAGATGGCTCATGTCACTGATTCTCTCCCCCTCCCCCGTCATCCCTCCCCGCACTTCAGCTTCTTTAAGGGCTTTCTTTCTGTCCCTCCTTCTCTGGAGCCGCTGCTCTGGAGCTTGCATTATTTCTCACTGGGAGTCTACAGTCTGGAGCCAGAGTGGTTTGTCTGCTTCCCTGGGTTCAGCTAATAAATTGGGATCAGGGGGTCACACAGCAGGGGACTTAGAAGTCAGCGAGCCTCTGACACCATTTTTATTAGTTTTTACTATACATACCATTTCAGGAGCCGGGATGCCATCCCAGCGGGGCCTTTCCCATTGCTTAGTAACTAAGATTTTGTAATCTAAGTTTTGACAAGGTCATATTTTACCTCGGAAGAGTGGATGGGAGGGGGGAACCCATATACATTAATTACACAAACAAAATGGAGACAATGCAAATAGGAGTATTTCTCCCCTTTGCATTGGGATGAAAGAAAGAAAAAGCTCCTATGAGGTTCCTTCTATGAGGGCTTTTTTGGTCGAATGAAGGATAGTATTTGAAGAGACACAAATGCATTTGCCGCTTTTGCAGGTGACTGGAGTATATTTCAGCCTAGCCCCCATCTCACCCTGACACAAACCCTAACTCAACAAAATGACTGAAGAATGTGCCAGACAGGGACAGATTAGTCTACTGGAATATCCCTGTGCCTCTCAATGACACACAACAAGCCTGATCTTGATCCATCTGAAGTCAAATGGCAAAGCTTCCATTAACATCAGTCATGCAGGATTAGGGCCACTATGGAAACTGGGTGAGTTCCCTGGATCCCGAATGAGACATAGTGTATAAATTCTCACAGAGAATTTAAGTCCCAAGGGAGGGAAGACTCCCTCTCACATTCTAAGCAATTCCATCAGGAAGATGAAGGAGAAAGGAGGCAACAATTCAGTCACCATCTTGTTCCTCCTGCTAGGCTTGAAAACATGACTTAGGCTATGTCTACACTTAAAATGCTACAACACCACAGCTGCAGCAGTTCAGCAGTGCCACTATAACCCATCAGGGTAGACACTACCTACACTGACATGAGGGGTTCTCCCGTTGGCATATGTTATCCACCTCCCCAAGAAGTGGTGGCTAGTTCAACAGAAGAATTCTTCCATTGACCTAGTGCTGCCTGCACTAGGGGTAAGGTTGGCTAAACTATGTCACTCGGGGGGGGTGGATTTTTCACACTCTTGAGCAAGGTAGCTGGGTCAACCTAATTTATTAGTGTAGACTAGGCCTAAGTGTGGGAAAAAAAACGTTCAAATATAGCTTCATTTGAAAGAGAGTCAGTCCTGGAGAATCTCATGGTGCCTTAAACTATAGCATGAATGTCAATGGGAGTGCTGCTCATAGGATGAAGGTATCATATGACCCATAAAGATCTACAGAAAGAGCTGTGTTAGAAAACAGTTAGCCATTTAAATAGCCTGTCCTGCAGAGACACAGTTATGGTACTTTGCTCCTTCCATTGTGATTCCAAAAGCCACCGAGAGGGCTTTGGAGGTGGTGGTGTTTTCACAACCACCAGTCTTCTGACCTTTCTTTCCCTTGTATTCACAGCTGCTTTGTTTGACTCCACTTGCACAGTTCAGTAATCCTATGTTTCATTTTTATCTGCTGGTTTCTGGAGCTCTGCTCTGACAAATTCATTCCTGGAGGAAGTAAAATGGTCCTTTGGTCATTGTTACCTCCCCCCCCCCCCCCAATCTGGTGCTGTGAGGTGTTTGCCTCTGATGTGGTTAATCAAGGACAGAGATGGAGTAATACTTTGAGGCTCTATGGTATGCACTCTGCTGGCTGTCACCTCATTGGGCTCCAGTGTATGCTTTGAGGTTATGTTCCAGTGTTTGCATTTGGGGCCTTTTTTGTGGTCGCTTGATTCGTTCATGATGGCCTTGGCTTTGCCACCCCACAAGCAAATGCAAAACTCATAGCAGGCTTAAAAAAGGGTGACTCAGTCATTTTTTATCCATTGGCAGCAGCACCTGGCAGAGGCTCAAGGCAGATCAGAGAGCAGGCAACAAGTGTCTCCAATATGGATTTTAAAAATCAGATAAAAGTGGGAAATGAAAATCTGAAAAAGAAGAAAGAGACAAAAGACTAAAGCAGAAGGACCAGTCAGAAAACCAGTTGGAATGTCAAGTAAAGACTAAAGAAATCCAAAGTAAATCAGATGTGCATTAAACAGAATGGGGATGTGAGCTGAATGGCAGTTCTGAGCTGCGTTATTTCTTTTCCATCAGTTGATTTGGCTTGCAAGTCAAAATAAATTGCGTGTTGCTGCCAGCACTGGAGCTCAACCCAGGACCAACAGATCAAACTGTTTTCTTCCTGCTTTAGACACCAGCCACAACAGTAAATAATCTGAAATTGGAACTTGGCTTGTGTGTTTGGCTGATGGGATATTAAGGCTGAACAGAATGAAGCTCACTTGCTCTTTGCAGCTATATTGGTTGTGCAGGGCTGCAAGGAATAAAAACATGTTTTGACCAAAAATACAAAGCCATAGGCCTAACACTGCACTGGTTTTATGTGGGTGTAACTCACTTGTGTTGAGTGGAGTTACTCCTGATTTACATGGTGCAGATGAGAGCCGACTCAGACCCCCTGCCTATAAAGACACATAGAGTCCTTGATGGGTGTACAGATCTCCCAGTAATATCAGTGGGAGCTAGTTATGTGGATTGAAGGCTTTGCTGATCCACAGAGACAAGATATGATGTGCCATGGATCATGCAAAGAGACTATTTTACAGTAATCTTTCTTTAGGATGAGTATATTGAAGTACTCTCGGGCATGTAATATGAAGTATTTCGCTATTACAGTATAGGTTTCAGAGTAGCAGCCGTGTTAGTCTGTATTCGCAAAAAGAAAAGGAGTACTTGTGGCACCTTAGAGACTAACAAATTTATTAGAGCATAAGCTTTTGTGAGCTACAGCTTACTTCATGCATCCGAATGCATCCGATGAAGTGAGCTGTAGCTCACGAAAGCTTATGCTCTAATAAATTTGTTAGTCTCTAAGGTGCCACAAGTACTCCTTTTCTTATTACAGTATAGTTACTCTGGCAAATGGCAGGAAGGATGGTCTTGTGGTTAAATCTATAAGTTAGGATTCCTGGGTTCTATCCCTGGCTTTCACATAGTTATCTTGTATGACCTTAAACAAGTCGTGAATTTGCCATTCTGTGCCTCAGAAGGAACTAAAGAAGTGAAGGTGATCACAGCCCTTGTATAGTTTCCTTCTCCCCCAACCCTCATTCCCATTTTGTCAGCCTGATATGGTAGAGGCTACAGGACAAGGTAGCAACCAGAGATATGCAGTGACCTGCTCCATGTGCTGAGAAGAGATCCCCTTCCTTATCTCCTTTTCAGTAAAGCTTTAGAAAGTCTCTAACTTCTCTAAGATATACTAAATGAACAGCCTCAAACTTTATAGCCGGTATCATTTACCACAAATAAAGCAGCTGATCAGAAACAAAAGTCAGACTAACATTAAAAGTGAAGTCTGAATTTTCCTAAAGGAAAAGAGTCAAATCACATTTAAAAAAACACAGCAGTTTCCAGAAATAGGTTACACGTGAATCAAGGAGAGACAAGGATGTACCCTAGTCTTGTAATGAATACAATAAAAAGTCCCCATCTCTCCAATGGGGAAGATGCCTGTTATATTACCAACATTACTTTATACAGTCACAGGTTTGACTTGGATTTTTAAAGTGTTATATTTCAGTGACTTTACCATTATAGTTGCTTATCATAGGTAAACAAGTCAATGGCAACGGTTGTCACATAAAATCAATTTGAAATAAGGAGACTGCAAACTACTTCTAACAATAACATGACAGGGAACAGATTTTTTGTAACAAACTGGGTTGAAAGGACATAATGAATAGTAGATGATATTAGAAGAGAGAGCAGAGCTGTTTGAAAATGGTTTGATTAGGCTTTCTCCCCCGCCACCCCCCCGCATGAAAATCTTTTGTTTTCATCAAAAGTTTAGGCAGAAAACGTAAACTTTTCATTGAAAAGCCAAAACCCTAAAAAAATTGGGGAGGGAAGGAGGGGAGTCAAGTTTTTAGTTTTCTGACAAAAAATTGGTAAACTTTGAGTAAAGCAGGTTTCAGAGTAGCAGCCGTGTTAGCCTGTATCCGCAAAAAGAAAAGGAGTACTTGTGGCACCTTAGAGACTAACAAATTTATTTGAGCATAAGCTTTCGTGAGCTACAGCTCACTTCATCGGATGCATTCAGTGGAAAATGCATTCAGTGGACGACCCATCACTCTCACAGATCTTGGGAGACAGGCCAGTCCTTGCTTACAGACAGCCCCCCAATCTGAAGCAAATACTCACCAGCAACCACACACCACACAACAGAACCACTAACCCAGGGACCTATCCTTACCACAAAGCCCGTTGCCAACTGTGTCCACATATCTATTCAGGGGACATCATCATAGGGCCTAATCTCATCAGCCACATTATCAGAGGCTCGTTCACCTGCACATCTACCAATGTGATATATGCCATCATGTGCCAGCAATGCCCCTCTGCCATGTACATTGGCCAAACTGGATAGTCTCTATGTAAGAGAATAAATGGACACAAGTCAGACGTCAAGAATTATAACATTCAGAAACCAGTCGGAGAACAATTCAATCTCTTTGGTCACTCGATTACAGACCTAAAAGTGCCAATTCTTCAACAAGAAAACTTCAAAAACAGACTCCAGCAAGAGACTGCTGAGTTGGAATTAATTTGCAAACTGGATACAATTAACTTAGGCTTGAATAAAGACTGGGAGTGGATGGGTCCTTACACAAAGTAAAACTATTTCCCCATGTTTATTCCCCCATCCCCACTGTTCCTCAGACGTTCTTGTCAACTGCTGGAAATGGCCCACCTTGATTATCACTACAAAAGGTTCCCTCCCCGCCGGCCCCCTGCTCTCCTGCTGGTAATAGCTCACCTTTCCTGACTACTCTCGTTACAGTGTGTAGGGTAAAACCCATTGTTTCATGTTCTCTGTGTATATAAATCTCCCCACTGTATTTTCCACTAAATACATCCGATGAAGTGAGCTGTGGCTCACAAAAGCTTATGCTCAAATAAATTTGTTAGTCTCTAAGGTGCCATAAGTACTCCTTTTCTTTTTGAGTAAAGCAGGGAATCAGCTGATTACAGGGGACAAAGATGAAAAAAACAGGTAGAGGATTGCAGATTACAGGGTCAAAACAAGGGAATCAGAAAGGACACCAAGCAAAGAACCTGGGACAAGATTGATAGGCATGGAGAATAATGTTCTTTCTTCATCTACAGCTCAGTATGTGTGGCAGCAATGGAAGCCTCCCCACTGAGCCTCAGTATACAGGTCTCACGTGGAGAAACCCAATAGACAGATGAGAGGAGCATCCAACCCTTGTCTCTCTGCTGAGGTATCATCCAACCCTTTTGAGAGCTAGTCATTGACATGGCACATAAAGCATCATTCGCAGCTGGCAATCTATCTCCACTAGTGCTTTCATCACGGCTAGCAGTCTTGGAGCAGCAACCTCCCAGTGCAATGGGAGGTGAATTTCACAAAAATCTGACATTAGTCCAGCTTTCAGGCATTGACTGTGTTAGAATGGCCAAGGCTTAGCCAAGATTTATAACAGGAGTCTCAGGGGGTGAGGGAAAGTGAAAAAACTCCATCCACGCAAGTCAGGAAAACATTGCTAGCCACAACTAGCTTCAAACACAATGATCACCAGCAGGGTTTCCCCAGCCAGAGTGGACAGGGTCTTTGCAACTAGACAGAGACACCAGCTCGTTTCATACAGGCCACTGAGGAGCTATCGGGAAATAACGTTCATTCGCTGCCAACATGCACTGGATTGTAGCTGGTGAGTGAAACACTCTATGTCCCATTTCAATATCAAACTCCTAAGATATCTGGCCCCCTATCTCTGTGCTCTCAAATAATCACAATCTACCTTTGACTTCAGCAATACCTATGTCGGGATTTAATGTAATGTCTTACTCAAACTCAAGAAAAGCTTGGAATGCAAGGACTGTGAAGAGCCATGGAATGGGTATCATTGGCACAACAGTGTTTTACAGTGGGCAATATAAGTACCCCTTTGAAATGATTCTCTCTCTCTCTCTCACTCTCCTCTTTACTGAAAAGTGTAATAAACCCGATGTGGTAATCACTGCTAATTGCCCTTCAAGCACTGGACTATCTCGACCTTTATTTTTAAACTCTTGTAAGCCACATCTTCATGCCAGTCCTGGGGATGTAGTACTTAAAGACTCAGTGATTATTTTCAAGTACCAGATGGAGTGGTAGGGTAAACAGCATCTGTCCACTGGGCCCCAGTAGGTGAGGCTTCAGAGGATATCTACTAAACAGCTGTTGTAATTAAATGCTTGAGCTGAACAAAATTTGAGTTTGCAGGCTGTCACATCAACCATCATTCACTACACTGGAGTTCATTGACTTTTCCAGTGTTCTGATCCAATATTGCTACAGCATGACTATAAACGCTCCTTATCTTCAACCTGAGCTCCTGTAACAGCCTATTTATTAAGGTCTTAAATAGGGTTGGTCAGGACATTTTTGACAAAAATCAATCAAGAGAGACACCCACCCCAGGAAAGCCAATAGTTCATTGGTTAGGGTTCTCACCTGAGATGCTGGAGACCCAGATTCAAGTGCCCGATCTGAATCCAGGCCAGTCAGTGTCTTGAAGCGCTCCCAAGGGAATGTCCTAACCATCGGTCTGTTGGCTGGTCTGCATGTGCTCTCTCTCTCACATATACCCCCCACCCATTTTTTCATCGAAAAGTCTTGGTTTCGTGGTGAAGTGGAACAGGAAAACCATTTCCAGCCCAGCTCTAGTGATAAATACAGGAGTACTGGTTTGAGACCAAGCCAACTCCAAATGAAGTCAGTGGGAGCATTTCCAGTGGATCAGGACCTTAGAGAGGCTATATTCCTGCTGAACTTCTGTAGCAAGGGTGAAGCTTAGCTCAGAAAAAATGGCTCTTCTGTTTTATACAGACTATTTATGACACCATTATGAGGCCCAAAGCTGGGCTGTACATTGCCAGCAGCCTCTCTATGGACATAAAAGAGTGTGGAGAAAGTGATTGCTTGGCAAGGCCAGAACTCTGCTCAAGACTAAACTAAAATGTAACAGTTGGAGGAATTTGATTTTGAGTGGCCAATAGGTCTTAAAGGGCCCAATGCAGAGATGAGATGAGCCCATTCCATTCCCGCTGAGGTTGCTGGTCCCACACTTCACAAGATGAGCTCAGCACCTCAAAGAATCAGACTTTGTGGATTTCAGATCTTTCCCCAGTTCACAAAGACAGGCAAAGGCTGTGATGGCCACTTTCCCATGCTCTCTCTTGTCCCATCCTGCTCCCTTCACTGGCAAGTACCAAAGATGTAATAAAGACCTTTTAATTGGCTGACTCTCCTTACAGCCAGGGTTGGTCCAATCTTTAACTCCTTCCTGTGTGTGGCATGCACAACAGTTTGAAACTACATTCCCTGAGTGGCATTCTGAGTTGCACAAAATGGCTCCCTCATGTTATGAAAACAGGTTCTCATTTGGGAGACAGGGCATGAAGAGGTTAGCAGCCAACAGGGGAACAGGGCAATAGGAGGCTAACACAGGTGGAAGGGGCAGCACAAGGGTCACACCAAGCAGTTAGAGGCAGACAAGTCAGCAGGGAAACAACATGACTTCTTCAAAGGGCTGACAACCTTTAGAGTTACATAACAAGCCTTATTCTGATAGCCACGGACCAGATTCCAGCTGTACTTTCATGGCCTCCGAAAAGCATTGGCATATCGGCTTCCCACTCCAGCTCAGAATCAGGGACTGATCACAAAGAATCCCCTTTGGCATGCTCAGTAGGGAAATGTTATTGCAGAGGGACCTTATGTTTTTTTAACATTCCAAGAATCCACTAACCCTGATAATTCAGAGCAGAGAATAGGTCATAAGATAAATGCTCAGCCTTGGGCACTGATTACCAGGGTTGCCAACCCTCCAGGATTGTCCTGGAATCTCCAGGAATTCAAAATGAATCTTGAATTAAAGATTATGTCATGCCAGGAAATCTTCAGGAGGATGCCCAGCCAAAATTGGCAACTCTACTTATTACTCAAAGTGCAGGATTCTCATTTGGAGGTTACTATATAATATTGAATTATGGTAATATTTTATATTGCATTGGTAATAGGAGTTTTTCCCCTTAGGTTTTCATTTTCATTGCTTAACTCCCTTTTGTATTTAACATTATTTTCTTCTATCTATCTACCTCTCTCTCTAAGGCACCTATCACCTTGATCGCTATATCTCGGAAGCAGTAAAATAATGTTTCTTCCCCTATCAGGCAGTGTTACCTCTTCCCAGGAAACACCGATTCTTTCCCTCTGTTTCTGTTGGAGGCCAAGCCAGCAAAGCAAGGGGCTGTTTGCATCACTGTTTGCCAAAAACTTTCTGAGGTTGTCAGGTCTGGGGACAACATTTGTTAGGCTCTGTAGCTTGTGCTCCCTCTGCTGCCTGGATGGCTCTTTCTAAAAATATCTCAGTGTCACACGTGAGCAGAGGCTATTTTATTATTTTCTTGGTGACACAGTGAAAGGCTAAAAAAACAAGACAGGAAATTTTGAACCCAGCTGTTCTGAATTATTTATTTCATTTAATTATATTCTGGTGTCATTTCATTTTTCACTAGATTAGAACTGTTGCAGATACAGTGGGACAAATTTGGGGCCATAACAGTTAACAGCATTCCTTTACATTTGGGATGGGCTGAGGAGGAGATGTTTGGATTAGGAACTAATCTGGGTCATGTTTAAAAGATTTGAAATCAAGGCTGAATTAGGCCTACAGTCAGGATTAGATCTATTAGCCCTGAGAATTTTTAAACTGTTCTTGCAAGGGTTTGGCCACATCTAAAGAGGAACTTGAAAATATGTTCCTTTTAACTTGGGATCTGATTCACTGGGTCCACAACTGGAGGGGCAGGTACAAATTTGGGGTTTCAAAATTGCCCTCTCATTACTCTTGGAGAGTCTGAAATTCAAAAAGTTTGGGTTTAGGGTCTGGTTTGGAGTACAGGGGAATGTCCAGGCCTGAAACAAGCCCTTATCGCCTACCCTCTACTGCATGAGATATCGAAACTCTGCCCTGATCAGAAGAAACCCTGTATTAAATAAAGCCCTGGTCAGCCAGACAATTTTGATTACTACACTTTTGACCTTAACCAAAACAAACAAATGAAGGTTGTGAGTGAGTTTGCCTCTCTTGTACTGTAGTGCCTAAGTTACATCAAGTTAATGGCTAATGGGGGGAGGGGCAGGGAAAGATAAAATAAAGGCAACTTCAAATGACTCTGCTCTCCCCTCTTTTTTTTTTTCCTGAAAGAAGATTAGGTTACTACAGTTCAACCAAACTCAGTTTGCTTATTGCTTTGGGCATTAAGAATTTAATGCAAAAGTAATGAAGTTAAACCTGTGGCATAGATAATGGTCATTAGCAGTCTTCTTTCTCTGTCATAAACCTGACCCTTGTTAACTCCCAGTTTATCTTCCCATGCAGATGATTTTGAATGGGGCAAAAAGCACTATGTATATTGCCTGTGTCCTGGGGAAAACATCATGTGATCAGCCCAGATGGGCACAGATATAATGCTCACTGAGCCACTTCACTTCATTATTACTTCCCCAAAAGTGTGGGTGATCTTTTCAGCACCTAAGGAAATGACTTGGGGGAGGGAGTCTGTCTCCAGGTTGGACAGCATTATTCATAGCCAGGAAGAGTCTGAGGAAGCGATTTAGTATTTCTGTCTCTCGTGAAGAGGGAGCAGTTTAGGGAGAGGCAGCAGATAAGAAGGGTTTTAGAAAAAACTAGACCTTTTCTTGCCTCAGCCCCAAACATTTTGTTCCTGACATCATTGCACATCAGTCATTAATCAATGTACTGTAGGAGTCATTGGCAGGGGCAGAATTTAAGCAACTGCACATGCATGCCCATTCCTCTTTGCAAACAGTCAGGGCAGAGCCTTGTCTAACTCATACTTGTTTCTGGGCCAGGACTCTGGCAAGGGGTTTGGGGGATTCTAATCCCCTATTGTGTCAAACAGTTTTCCATCCCATATTAGAAATCTGTGACTCGTTAAGACTGTGAGATTAAAATGTCCTTTCCATAAGGATCTGGGTAAGTAAAACTTGATCACTCAAACATTCTTGCAGAGCGACCACAAAAGGGGCATGAGCATGGCCAAAGTCAATTCTCTTTGAAATCCAAGTGCAGATGTGGGGAAATCTTTTCCCATTAATCACCCAATAAAGATGCTGATTGAGCCTTGACTTTATAGAACCATTTAAAAAACAAATGGTAAATGAACATCTATGCATTCTTGGTTTTTTTATTTAATAATGACCGAGGGGCTGGACATTTTCTGGGCCTGGAGGGGATTCCAGCTGGTCATTATTTCCCAAGAAATTCCCAATACCAAGGACATTACTGCAGTTTCAATCTAAAATGGAGGGGAGACAGGTATATTGACCTTAAAAACAAATCGTTGCATTCTGAGGTTTCATTACCAGCTGGGGTTAGAATACACCGCAAAGACCAGGCAAGAGCCTTGAAGTCAACTGCATCCACATTACTTTCAAAGGGACCAAGATTTGGCCCTTAAAGAGCATACGGGGAATAGAGGAAAAATATGCCTCATAAAAATATCAGTCATCATAGCAGTTACACCTATGTTTGAGTAACTCGGAGTGAATTATTCATCCCTTGATGAATAAACCAAAAACGAAGGTTTTTGGCGGTGCTTCCAGGGAATTATATCTTTTCCTGTGAATTCACTGAAAGGCAGCAAAACCTCAAATTAATATCCCAGTTTAGGGGAATTTGTGGATTAATTCTGTAGCTGATGCAGTTCTCACCAGTCCATACAGAACACTGATAATTAATGTCCTCTGTATCGGAGATGGGCCTCAGTCTAAGTCCCAGATTCAAACATCTCTGAAAGTTCAGATCCAAATGTGGATCCCAACTTGGTAACTTCAGCCCATCTTGATCAGATACCTCAGTGATGAAAGCATGCTATAAATCCATAGACAGCTAAATAGATACGGAATGAACAGTAGTCAATACAACCGTTTGAATCATCTGCCAATCTCTTATTCAACTTCTAATCTATTTTACTTATTCAAACATATGTGATTTTGTTGCCAGCTGGTGATTTGTCAATATAATGAAATCTGAGCCTAATGTTCCTACAAGACTTGTTTGGAATAAAATAGACCCAAGGAAAAACAAACTATATTGTTTTTGTTTATAGAAACATTATGGTACCTTTGATCCTTTCTTCTGTTCTGCTTTAATATCTTTGAGTAAAAAGAAAATACATTGTAAATTTCAGATACCAGCATGGGGGCTCCTGTGTTTGTGTAGCCAAGACAGAATGAAGCCTTTAATTAAGGCAAACTCCTATAGAGAAAATTTCCCAATCCAGCATTGGAGGGGTGGTGATGCTAGGAGGAGACAATCCTCCCAATTTAAACTCTTCTGAACTTGTTTGACCCATTTCCGTGACAGAGAGGGAAGGTGGTATGGCAGAAGGCAATAAGGTAATATCAAATTAGTAACAACAGGAGAAAAATTAAAAAACAATGCAGCCAATTTAAGTAGATCTGAAGCAATGAGCTACCTCAAGGACTGACAAGCATACATAAAGGCAACAATAATGATTCTGGTATAAATGTAATGGCAATTATAGCATCCATATGAAGAATGTTTCACACAGCCAGGACCATGAGCAAAAGCAAAGTCCCTTGACTCTGTCTATATACATGTCAGACAAATATGCTCATGCTGCCCTTTAAAGCTCCATGATATTTATTATACCTCACATCAAAGACTAACCAGCAGACAGACAGATTCTCATACAATTAAAAGCATTCAACAGCACATGCAAAAAGCAAACATAATTGCCTGCCTTATTCATGGCCAAATGGGGTCATTATATGCACTAATGGCTGAAATAATAGAGGCATTTGCATGTGCATTTACCTGATTTGTGTGTATCACAATAATTGCACATGGAAATTAGATGTCCACTTGTATGCCTAAAGTATATTATGATATGTCCTTCAACATGAAAGTAGAGACTTTGAGACTTTCCCAGGGATTCATAGTCAATCTTCTTATAGGAAATATAGTATACTTCCCAATTTTTGTTAGTGTGTATAAAATACATTGTGCCATATAGCTGAAGTAATTGGACAAAACTATAGCATTCAAGGTAGTGTGCGCTACAGTTAACGTTGCAACAGAATTTCCAATTTAAATCTCTGTTTTCACCTAGTCATAACTTTTTCCTTTTAGGCTGAAAATCTTTCCCATTTAAGAACCACTGTGTTTTTCAATGACTTCAGTTTTCAACTAGCTTTGAGTTATTGATGAACAGATAAATATTTGCACTAAAATACTTTTTAGATCAGAAATAACTCAAAAATGGCTGAAGGATCTGACTTTGTATCGTTGACAAAAACCAGTCAATAAAAATAAATTATAGGTGATTAGAAAATCACTTAGAGTCATGAACAGTAAGTAATCTTATTCTAAGGCAATAGCCAACAGCACCATGCAGATGCAAAGTGCAAAGCCATTTGTAGAAATCCATATTGCCATAGCTAACGGTCTACAACATGGGTTCTCAAACCATGCTCCCTTGTGTGTCATAAATAGGCTTCAGTGGGTTGAGAAGCCATTTCATAGACCATTACTTAGAGAAATATGGATTTCCACGAGTGGCTTTGCACAAACCCCTACCTATGGTTGTGCTTCTGGACATTGCTCTAAAGTACAGATTGCACTCTATGGCTAGATATGCATGCATTGGAGGAGCTGAAATATTTTCTCATGTATCTTGATGTCACAGTATGGAAGTGGTTGAGAACTAGTGATCTAGAGACATAAGGAACTTACAGGCCTCTTCCAGCTTTCTAGTGAATGGGGTCCTATGTGCTCTGTCCTCTGGAAGAATCAGGGTCTGGTAGATATCTTCCCCAACATTTTGCAGACATTAACAGCCAACCGAGAACATTTTTCAGCCAAAAGTCATGCTTATTATCTCCACACTATTCTCCACACTATTCCAAGACTTTGAAACATGGGCAAGTTGTTGCTGGCATATCAAAGAATTGGCAAAATTTCATCAAGTCATTTGACATATTAAGAAGCAAGATACCCTCATGAATCACAAGATTCTGCAAAGAGGATGCATGATGAAAATGAAGCAATCCACATAAATCCACCACTGCACTGGACTACAAACAGCTGCTTCAGAGAAGGCACCAATGAAAATGTCACACCAAATGTTGTATAACTAATGTTTTATGAGCAAAAGATAGAGGCAGAGATATCAAGAAAAAAATCTTGATTTCTGTGACACAGATATCAACTTGTGGGAAGCTACAGCAGCAACCAAATCACTTTGGCAAACCAAAGTAAGATCTGGTGCAGAAGGTTTTGAAACAAGATTTGTGAAGAGAAGAGAAGAGAAGAGAAGAGAAGAGAAGAGAAGAGAAGAGAAGAGAGGACCTGACTCAGATTTGAGTTACACTGTAAACAGCAGTCAATGGAGATATTGGTGTAAAACCAGTGTAAGAGGAGAAATAAAAGCCAAATAGAGCAGGAATTATACATATGGTCACCGTACAAAGCACTACTTCATTTCCCTACCGAGCCCATGTGGACTCGAGCCTATGACAGTTCAAGCTGGATCAACCATCTTCAACATGTAGGCATGTCCTTAGTGCTCCCACTCCAAAGTACTGCCCAAGGGGCCCTCACCCTGTTAATCCTTCCCTTGGAGCTCTGGCAGGGTCAGGAAGTGGCAGGACTCTTTCACTGGCCCTCTAGTGAGTGTTGGGGCCAGCAGAAATCTTACCTTGGCCTCTCTGACCCCAGCCCTCCTCTGTCTCCTTTATCTGTCCACTGGTTGTGTCAAGCTCACTCTATCAGATGCCCCTCACCCCAGCTTTTTTCCTTTTTGACAAAAAATGGGGGGGCACATTTTTGTGAACATTTCTGTAATTCCTTCCCCCCCATTCCAGTTTTTTGACCAGCTCTATTTTTAAAATAAAATTAAAAAGAGCTGAATTGACATGTCTGGTTCAACCCTCTATTTATTCATAGAATGGATATTGCACAGGCATGTCTCAAACGTGCCTCAACCCTGACCTCTAGGGGGAAAAGCGGTCCGTGGCCCATTTAGCTTTGTCCTCTCTACTGCCAACAGCAGTTTCAGTAATGATGTAGACTGAGACTACCTGCTCATTTCTATAGGGGCCATCACTCAATCATCAGATGGTAACGACTGCCGACCTGGGCCAGACTTGTAATGATGAGTCAATAGGGAAAAGCTCTGTATCCCATTAGTTGTATCCCTCTGCGCCCTTCAGGCAACCAGTCTCCCTCCTCTGCTTCTTTTAATTTAGATAATTGGTTTCAATTTCTTGTTTAACTTGGATTTTCTCTGCCTTTGTTCCCTCCTTGCTCCAGCTTCCTCCCCTGCTGGATTCTTGCTTCCTTGGCCAAAGAGCTGCTTTATCACCATTGTTCATACTTTATTTTGCTTTCATGTCTGTTGATTGGCTCCGACGCCTGTTATTCTGTTTAATAAAGGGTGGGGCCTAGATTGTTGAGCGATGTTAGGAATAACCAGAATAGGTCAAACTTTTAGAATAAGCACTTCAGATGATAGTGTCCCAATAGCAATGCTGTAGTGAAGGGGCTGTAGCCATTTCCATTTACAATCCCTTCTTTTCATAAGTAGGTAATTTAGATTTAATAACATGCTTAATGAATGGTAATTAAAAACAAACTGCAATTAAAACATTATTTAACACGGTTTTGCAATGATGCAATAAATACGTATCTATCACCCAGTTCAACTTACAAGAAATATTTTCTTAATAACAAACTGACATTTAATTAACATGGAAAAATGTTGCTGTTAAAGCTAAATTAAATTAAAACATACTTACAGCAGTTACCCACTTACTAATATATGTTAATGAAAAGGCTTTTTTCTTCTTTTTTAAAAAAGAATAAGTTACAAGAATTAAATAAAAGCTACTTAAGAGATTTTAAATTACACAGGGATGATCCATCCAGATACATAATCACTTCATTGATTTAAATATCCCTAACCCACTAATTCTGCATTGTGATACATGTCAAAGAATGAACCATATTGATGGAATTTTAGGTTAAAAATATAAAACCGAGGTACAGTTTGGAAATTCATACTTGAAATTACCAGGGCAACTTTAACACCTACCTGTCTGTCTATGTAATTTTATGAGGCCTCCATTATCATAATATATAGGAACACCTGTCATATATTTAAACATGGAAGTAAAATTCATTCTTCCTAGAGATATAGAATTTGAGTAATTCAGGGTGGGGGGGGATGTATTGTTGAATGGCGAGTTAAGGGGGGAGTTTTTAACTTCTGTAGATAATGGTTAGTCAAAGAAATGAGTTCTTGCATTTGGTTCTGAATAGGATGAGGTTCATGATCATACACTTGCAGGAGTAATTTCTATAAACTAGATCCAGATCCTATAACAGTTCTGTCTCCCATACGCACAAGACTCCTCATAGTAGCAATAGTTTCATTCTTCCAGTCTCCATTAGGGCTGATTGACAATTTTTTCCTTCTATTTTCTTCCAATGAGCCATGGCTTTTCAGTCGACAGAAACGTTCACAGCATATTGTTCTGATTTTTCGACAGATGAAAAGTTTTCATTTTGATTTTAATCAACTTTTGAAATTGAAGTGAAAAATGTGGACAGTTTGTGGAGGTTGTTTTCCTCCTGGTTGCTCATCTCCAGTGGGAGAAAAAAGAAAAAAGAAACAAAAAAACAAAAACTTTTTTTCTCCGATTCCATTAGTGTTGAATCAAAATGACTTTTATGTCAATAAATTGACGCTTTCCACCAACAAGTATCTCCCCCCCCCCTTTTTTAAACCTGCCCTGGAAGGAACTGACATCCCTTGAGAATATAGTACATGTATGTACCTATATGCTGTATTTAGGTTTATGTTATGCAATATATAAATGTAATGTAGAGAGAGAGAGACAAACTCATAAGAAGAGGTGACACTGTTTTGGATTTGGTTCAAATAGCAAGGGAAAATACTTAACATGGGCTCATTATACTTCCCTCTGCTCTTTTTCAAATGGAAAAGACTTACAAAATCTAAATCCTGTAGCCACAATTTCAGCTCTTACTCCTGTGCCTTCACTTCTGAAGACTACTATGAGCTGTAGGTGCTGATCACAAACCTAACCCCTCTGGAAAGCTTCCAATTTCTCTCCACCACCAGCTGCTTGTCTTGAACCTCCCCTTTCTCCTTATGAATCACAAATAGATTAAAATAAGGACAACTGGTTTTAGGTTTCAGTTCATTTCTATCTGGATTTAAAGTGCCAGCCTTGGTTTAAAGTAATTGGGCCAACATTGTGCAGTATTATTTTAAAGCAAAAGTTAATTAGGCATAGAAAATAAGTAACAGATAAGCAATGTGAGAATGAATGACTGTGTATGGTGTATATTAAACTATTCATATTCACAGAGTAATAGTGTATGTAGCCAGCCAATTTATGATTGATTCTGAAAGCTTGGATAGATTAGTTTCAGAATGTGAAGGATGTTTTCTTGGCAAGCACTGACTTTAGATATGATGTGGATACCGCTTACCATTACATAATGCTCATATGATTCCAGTTCTCAGGCATTTCATGATCCACTGTTGAATGTGACATCCTGGATGACTTGATTAAGGACTTATTAACACTGAAACAGGACTGACGATGAATCCTGACAAGCCCTACTATGCATGTCGCACTGCATCACAGCTGAAAACAAAGATAATGGCCTTATCTCAGAAAGAAGCTGTTATTTGATTACTGAAATACCCACTTTACAGTGTAGTAGGCAGAGTCAGAATCAAGTTCTAGTGCGCAACAAAATCCAGCTCCTGGATTTCCCTTTGATTTTTCCTGGTGCCCAGTGGTAGTTGCTACATATCATTATAGTTCTCACCAGTCAGTCAGCACTACACTTACTTAACTCATATAATGTATCCCGGCAGCTTACAGAATAAAGAGCTAAACAATTCTCCTTGTAAGGCTATGTCTACACTTGGAGCTGGGGTGTGGTTCCCAGCTCTTGTACACATACTCACACTAGTTCTCATTGAGCTAGCATGCTAAAAATAGTAGTGTAGTCGTGGTAGCACAGGCAGCAGCAGAGGTGACATGGGTTAACTGTGATACATATGTACCATGGGTGGGTTCATGCTCAGCACAGCTAGCCTGTTCTGGCACTTGCCACTGCCCATGGTACCCTGTCTACACTACTACATTAGTGCACTAGCTCAGTGAGAGCTAGCGCAAGTATATCTATGTGATCTGGCAAATCACACCCCCAGCTACAAGTGCAGACATACCTTAAGAGGAAAAACTCTTCTCCCCTCTCTCTGTTTCAGCCCCTCTCTTACAGAGGTCAGATCTTGGCAGCTGGCTACCAAGACAGCCTTGGCAAGGAGCAATGATTCCTATCAGTAGTGTAATCCACTGGCCAGTGTATGTTATATGTCACCCTCTGTGCCCTGTCCATAAAGGATGTCGCAGCTCTCAGCTACAAAGTGTGGCTGTTTAGCTCAAGCTGTAGAGGCTCTTGTGTTTAGCGCTGCTGATCTCCAATTCAGTCTGGGCTGTGTGAGCCAAGATGGCAGCTTTCAGAGTTGTGATGGTTCCAATCTCCATGAAAGTCAGTTGGACTTGTGCTCCCAAATCACTCAGATCCTTTTGAAACTATCACCCTAGAAACACAAAGGGAGGCATGAAGAAAGAAATGGGAAGAGGAGAGCTAAAAGGCTCCAAACCCTCTACACAGTGCTAAGAAATGGGAGGCCTGCACACACATTGCTACTGGATGCAGTTATTCCTAGCCACACAGCTAATGCTTTCACTAGAGAGAGAACTATGCAACATCACTGGTTCTACCAAAGAGCTAAGTATTAGGAAAAAACTAATTGTTCTAAATGAAGGAGAGGAAATGATCATTAAGGGAGGAAGATGTTTTATCATTCTTAGTCTGAGAAGCAAGTGATCTGACATCTTCTTCCGTGATGCTAGTCTCAGGGCTGAGATATACAGAAGGTTCCAAGCCAAGTTGTTTTGCAGTTGGTGGCTTGGTGCCAGAGTGTCATTTTTCACAGGGAGGACACAATACCAAGCAATCTGGCTGTGAATGAATAAAAATATCATCTGCACTCAATCTAACCTGGTCTTTAAGGGCTTGTTTAGTATTGTTCTCCTTGCCTGCGATACAGTTCCAATTGATCCAACAGACACATTACAAGATACCTCTCAGGGGCTCATTGGCCAGTCTTTCAAAGTTGACAAGGAACTTGCATGAAACTGTAGTACATTTTATGGCAGTGATTAAAAAAGGATCTATTTTTTCCATGAGCCAGATCGATTTTTTTTTAAGTTTAGTTTTTGACTAGTGGACATTCATCTCTTCCATCACCCAAGAAAGAGTCCCAGAGCTAGACAATGAGGCAGCATGATAAGAATTAGGTAATATGCTTCAAAGAAATAATGGAGCATCAGATTTGCACATTACCGTAGAAATACCAGGGAAAGAGTGTAAAGCCAAAAAACAAGAAAAGGAAGATTTATTTATCTGCCATCTGCAAAAGATAGAGAAACAAATAAAAATACACCATATGGGAAAGATCATAGAAATATAGAACTGGAAAGACCTTGATAGGTCATCTAATCCAGTCCCCTGCACTGAGGCAGGACTAAGTATTATCTAGACCAGTGTTTCTCAATGACAGATCCGTGGCCTGGCGCTGGTCCCTGAGATCTTTCTAATGCAGTTTAGGAAGGCAGCGAGCCAGTCCCTGGTATCAAAAAGGTTGAGAAACACTGATATAGACCATCCCTGACAGATGTTTGTCTAACCTGTTCTTAAAAACCTCCAGTGAGGGAGATTCCACAACCTCCCTAGATAATTTGTTCCAATGCTTAACTATCCTTAAGTTTTCCCTAATGTCTAACCTAAATCTCCCTTACTGCAATTTAAGACCATTACTTCTTGTCCTGTCCTCAATGGTTAAGGAGAACAATTTATCACCCTCCTCTTTACAACCACCTTTTATGTACTCGAAGACTATTATCATGTCCCCTCTCAGTCTTCTCTGCTCCAGACTAAACAAACCCAGTTTTTACAAACTTCCCTCATAGGGTCATGTATTCTAGACCTTTAATCATTTTTTGTTGCTCTCCTCTGGAATTTCTCCAAATTGTCCACATATTTCCCAAAGCGTTGTTCCCAGAACTGGACAGTACTGCAGTTGAGACCTTATCAGTGCTGAGGAGAGTGGAAGAATTACTTCTTGTGTCTTGCTTACCACATTCCTGCTAATACATCCCAGAATGATGTTTGTTTTTCTTAAAACAATATTCCATTGTTGACACATACTTAGTTTGTGGTCCACTATAACCCTGAGTTCCTTTTCTGCAGTACTCCTTTTTAGGTAGCCATTTCCCATTTTGTATTTGTTCAATTGATTATTTCTAAGTGGAATACTTTGCATTTGTCCTTATTGAATTTCATCCTATTTATTTCAGACCATTTCTCCAGTTTGTCAAGATCATTTTGAATTCTAATCCTGTCCTCCAAAGCACTTGCAACCTCTCCCAGCTTGATATCATCTGCAAACTTTGTACTGTACTCCCTATGCCATTATTCAAATCATTTATGAAGATACTGAATAGAACCAGACCCCTGTGAGAACCCCACTCAATATGGCCTTTCAGCTTGACTGTGAACCACTGATAACTACTCTCTGAGCATGCTTTACCAACCAGGTGTGCACTCACCTTATACTAGGTTCATCTAGACTATATTTCTGTAGTTTATGAGAGTATCAAAAATCTTACTAAAGTTGAGATACATCACATCTACTGCTACCACCCTATGCACAAGGCTTATTACCCTGCCAAAGAAGAATATTAGGTTGGTTTGACATGATGTTGTTGTTGACATAGCCATTTGACTGTTACTTATCACCTTATTATCTTCTAGGTGCTTATAAATTGATTATTTGTTCCATTATTTTTCTGAGTATCAAAGTTAAGATGACTCATCTATAATTCCCTAGGTTGTCCTTATTCCCCCTTTTATAGACAGGTACTGTATTTGCCCTTTTCCATTCTTCTGGGATCTCTTCTATCCTTCTGAGTTCTCAAAGATAATTGGTGATGGCTCAGAGATCTCTGCAGCCCGTTCCTTAAGCATGCTAAAATGTATAACATAGAGAAAAGAATAGCACTTTGGATTTATATAGGCACTTCCATGTGAGGATCTCAAAGCACTTTACAGACATTAAGTATGTGATTTTTAAACTGTAGTGTGTCTACTTTTCATGTTCAATTACTATGACTGAACACATAAACCGAGAAATTGCATGATCCCAATCCTTAAAATCATTTAAGAACATGGTTTGTTTTAAGTGCATTGGTGTCCTTTAAGTGTATTGGCTAAGTGTTTCTCCACAGATGCCTAAAGTTAAGCATGTTCTCAAGTGCTCTCTGCTGGACTGGGACTTCCGTGTCTTAATTAGACATTTGTACATCAGTTACCCATTTTGTGCACACAGTTTCGGTAACCATGCAAGCAAAGTAGGCATGCATTAGCACAAACTTCTCTTTTTTAAAAAACAATTAAGACCAAATGGTTTTATTCTACAAAGTGCTTCCTCAGAAGTGCTGAGGCTCTTCAACTCCTATGGAAGGCAATGAGACTTAGAGATACAGAGCACCTCACAGGAAGCACCTAGCAACTTGCAGCATTGGGGCTTACCCCTATTTCAATTGAAGTCCATTGAGATGACTGCCCATGAAATAAACAGTAGTTGGGTCAGCTCCTAGCAACTTATCCAAAGTCACAGAGTAAGTGGCAGAGCAAAAAATAGAACTCAAGAGAGTCCTGCTCCAACTAATAGGATTACTTATTCACTAGATAACCATTATCTGTATGGGTATTAATGAGCCTTACCTAATGGTACAGTGGTCCAGCTACTGGTGATTCTGAGCGCAGCCTTAAAGACATATGACTGGATTTTTCTGCTTTGTGAAAGATGGGGAATGGTTTACACAAGCCTCCACAAAACATTGGGTGAAGAAAACTTAAGGATCATACATGGCAAAGTACAAATGGATCCGATGTGGCTTAATCTCATTTCCACCTCAGGGAGGACCCAAAGTCCATAACCAGACATCATTTTGAATTGAGTGGAGTCACCTGTTATTTAAAAACTTGCAATTACAAGTTCTTGCTTTTCATTTCCCATGAGAGTACATTGGTGTGTCAAGGATGTCAGGGCTGGCTGTTCCTTAGGCCAAGGGTTCTCTACCTTTTTCTTTCTGAGGCCCCCCCAACATGCTATAAAAACTCCACAGCCCACCTGTGCCACAACTGTTTTTCTGCATATAAAAGCCAGGGCCAGTGTTATGGGTTAATGAGCAGGGCAATTGCTCAGGGCCCCACACTACAGGGGCCCCCACAAAATTAAGCTGCTCAGGCTTTGGCTTCAGCCCTGGGTGGCGGGATCCCTGGCTTCAGCCCTGCATGGTGGGGCTTTGGTTTTCTGCCCTGGGCCCCAGTGAGTCTAATACTGGCCCTGCTTGGGTGCCCTCTATAAACTGCTCATGGGCACCCCAGTGGGCCCCAGGCCCCTGGTTGAGAACTACTGCCCTAGGCAATCACTAAATTTCTTCTCCAATGAGGTCTGGAATTTGAAGGAATTGCATAGAGCAGGAGTTCTCAACCTTTTTCTTTCTGAGCTCCCCCCACCCCCCAACATGCTGTAAAAACTCCACAGCCCACTTCTGCCACAACAACTGTTTTTTCTGTATATCTGGTAAATTAAAAGCCAGGGCTGGTAAAAAGCAGGGCAATTGCCCTGGGCCCCATGCCACAGGTGGCCCCACAAAGCTAAGTTGCTCTGGCTTTGGCTTCAGTCCTGCACAGCAGGGCTCAGGCTTCGGCTTTCTACCCTGGGCCCCAGTGACTCTAACTCTAGTTCTGCTCGCTGATTTATTTTGGTGGACCCTCTGAAACCTGCTCATGGCCCCTCAGGGGCCTCCCAGTTGAGACCTGATGGCATAGAGAACCTCTGTGTTTCAAAGGCTAAGGTACTGCATTGTCACCATAAGTGATCAGAAACACCCCTGTGATGTAGCCAGGGCATCCCCTGACATAACTGTACTTTAAGTCCAGATGGTTGGGTGTCTTGGAGATTCAACCCCTTCCCTTCTCCAGTAGAGAGACCACATCAATGTACATGCTGCTCTGCCATTTCAGTTTCACCTACTAGTCACAGTGCAGTGTTGCTGAGGCTGTCCCATCCACAGGAAAGGCACAGAAAAGAGGGAGTGAAAGTACACAGAGCCACAGAGATGGATTCAGCATCTGAGGTGCACTGCACAAAACATACATGTGATAGATCGCTTGAAAGGGGCTGATGGAGCAGTCACCATAAAGTTTCCATTTCACAGCACTAAAATCTTACATTTGCTTATTAAATTTCACTTAGGGCCCCAGGCAATTGAATAGAACACTGATCTAGCTCAGTGCATTTTGCTGTGCTTACTGCTACCAACACAGAGCCATACCTTACAATGGGAAATTGAAAGCCTGAGATTTTACTCTTGGCTAGCCATCCCCTCCATCCCTGCTCTCTCTCTTTCTCTCTCTCTGGCATTCAGAATAAAAGTGACAGCATTACATTCAATTATATATATATAAACCCAGCATAGAACATGGAACAAAATGAAAATAACATGTTCCCTGTTTAATAGCCTGATCCGAAGCCCCCTGGAGACAATGGAAGGATGGAAGGATTCCCATTGACTTTAATGGACATTAGACCAGGCTCTTATCGAATCCAGATGCTGGTGGAAAGATTGCTTTCTCTATGGCCTTCCAGGATTCTTTGTTCCCTCTGTATATTATCATTTTCACGCTCAAAGTGTCCACAGCCATGTGGTACCATTAGATGTGCTGACATTCTGGTGGACTTCCAGGCTTGAGAAATCACCCAGAACCTGAGTCTCAGACCCAAGCCTGAGGTTAGGCAGGTTTGCAAAGAGTTCAGCTTTGTGTTAGAGTGCTGCCCCCTACAGCTCAGTGAAAACTGCAAAGAAACATACCATGAATATTGAATTTTAAAATGAACTTGCTGCAGCTGCGCGCCTTCCCCTTTTGTACCTGTCATCCGTGAACATTTGAATGAGCATATTAGATTGCAGACAGGAACTGCCTCTCCCTTTGTGTCTGTACAGCACCCTGCACAGTGAAGCTTCAGTGAGAAAAGAGCAATTGTCAGAAATGGGCAATGGAAAAGATTTCTTGTCTTCCACAGATTTAGATCCTGGCCGGGATAATAAGCCCTGTATCCTACTGAGGCAGATACCACGAATAACATGTAGTTTACTATGGGGAAGGTTTTCAAGAGCTCAGGACCAGGTTTCAGTTTTGCCAACCCCAAAATGTTCAAAAATCATGAGTCAGGCATCAAAAACATGAAATTGGCTTAAAAATCATGAGATATTTTTTAAAAAATCATAAGTGTGGGGCTCTTTCTATTTGCCTGCTGTGTTTTGAGCCTTTAGGTCCTGTTTTCAAGCTTTTCTCCACAACCATGAAGGCTAGAAACATTTTTTCCCCCAGAAAACCTGAGATTCTGATGAAATAACATGAGTCCAGGAGTTAAGCCTTTAGAGAAACACCAGATGTCAGGAGACTCACTATACAAATCACAAGACTTGGTAACACTGATTTTCAGTTTACCGTTATTATGTGTTATTTGTATTATCATGCTTCCTAAGGATACCCAGCCCTGGAGAAGGATCCCAATGTACTAAGTGCCCAGCATCCACAATAGAATACAGATTTTCAAATGAGCTCAGCACCCAGCTGCTCTTATTTGGATACTTACAGTTAGATTTTCAAAAAAACCCATTACCCAATGTGCTGAGGTTGTCTGAAAAAAATCACACCGCTTATTCCTGAGTTCTTCTGAAAGTCTGGTCCCAGTTGTGGGTGCTGAGCCCTTCTGAAAATCTACACTATGTTCAGGCCTTTCTGATTAAATGTTGTCTGTCAGTTCTGCATAGACACGAAAGCTTCCATGATTCTCTTCCTACGAGTAGGTGTTTGACCCAGTATCCTTGTCCAAAACTGTCTCTCCACGTTCTGCGCCAGTTCTTCTCCTACACTAGGGCAGCTCCACCAATGCAAAGTTATCCTAAAGCTGGCTTACCCAGCCACAAAGGGTTAGCTGTTTTGTGTAGGGAATTCCTGGGGTGGGTCATACAGCACCTTATCCCTACAGCTCACACAAAGTTGTGAGTGGGACATTAATTTCTCCAGCAATCTCTGGCTTCTACAATGAGCTCTTAGGACCATACACTGCCAGTGAAAGTAAGAAAAGAACAGCTGCTCTAACTGACAGCCTAGGACCTGGCCAGCACACAGTGGTCCGAGGATCAGAGAGTTCAATGGTAGTTTAAAATCACCTTTGTGCCATCTCTCCCAGCTTCACCAAGCAAGCATTGTTCAGCCATAGCTGAGGATCTAGCCTGCTGTTTGGACTATGCTGCAGGAAGAGCTGTGGAATAAGAAATTTACAAATATACTGGGGAATAAGCCGGGCGGCCTCACTCAAGAAAACCATGCTGGAGAATGTGTTATTCATGGTATGGCATTTGCTAGTTTTAAAAGTTTCATTCATCCAATCAGGGAGCAGAAACAATGCCACGTGACTCAGGAATTTTTTTTGGGGGGTAGGGGGCACATACTCCAAATAGGCATAGATCCAACAGAGTCCTAAAGCACATGCCAAAATTTAACTTTGACTTCAATGACCTGCTCACATTCTGAAAGTTAAACCTGTGCTTAAGTGTTTTGCTGGATTGAGGCCAGAACAAATGCTATATTCATTACTGTTGTTGTTATTAATTATTAATTGTTATTATTTTATTATAGAATAGTGAATAATTATAGTGAACAGTTTGCAAACAATACTCAGACTTAAAAATTTTAATCCACATGATCTAGCACGTACTTACAAATAACTATTTGCCAAAACCAAGTTGTTGTTATTTAAAAACAACAAGACCTCATTATTCACAATGAGTAAGTTGACCAGGTCTAACTGCTACTTTGCTATTCCTGGAGTTTTTCTAACTGCAGATAGTTGGTGAAACACTGTGTAATAATTAGAGATGAAAGGTGATAAATTCTGTAAACAATGACATAGAATGTGCAAGAAGTAAACAATACGAGAATATTCCGCTCTGTAAAAGAGCAGGATTGTAGAGGTCTAAGGATTTCATTTTTGTTTTTCAGATATAATCCTCTTGTTGTAAAGAAATGTTTGGGAACACATGTTGGCATTCAAAATGCCTTTTTTATGTTAAATTACTATTAGTGGGTAATGTTACAAAAGGCAAATGGCTAGGGCTTTCTTTGGAGGAGGGTGGGTGTTTTTTTAAAACCCATGGGCATTTCAGACATTCAGATACTGCGATTCTGACACATCTGTATTTTTATATAATTAGTTCTTTCATAAATGAGATTACAATATGGCATGTGGTGTCTTTCAAACCAAACACCTGTAGTCAGAATTAGAAGCTTTACAACTGGCACTACTCCTGTTCCCAGGGTTTTGGTGGGGGGTGGGGGAAGGGAAGAGGAGGATAATGGAAAGCTCAACCACAGGGAAATTCTGGAAATCTCATTAGCAGTGTTATCAAGGCATCCTCAGACCTGAACAACTTTCCTGTCCGTTTTTTTTTAATTGTCATTTATTATTTATTTATTTTAAGACTAGCTCCGACAGGAAAAACTAATTGAGCAGTGCGGATTTCCTGTGGCGGTATTACCAAAAAAGCATAAAATCAAATAAAGCCAGACAAAGTTGTGTGTGAAACTGAAATAAGGGCTGCGGTGTCATAGGTGCAGTACTGGGTCAAGTATCCTCCTTTCAGCTCAGATTTGTAAACTCCCCCAGCTTTTGTGAGAGGTCCTGAAGCCATGACAGAAGGCTCAGGATATTGACTGACCCTGGGCTACATACTTGGCTACTGGAGAATCAATGACCTTTGCTCCTGACATAGGGCTTTTTAGATTTCTCCCAAGCTCTGCCTTCTCAGTGAGGAGAAAGAACTGATCTACAGTTTGGGTTTGCAGCCTTACATGTCCATGTCAGACTCAACTCACAGGCATAACCCTGTTTTAAAAAATGGTGAACTTAGCATTCATAGAAGTTTTGACGTGACTGCAAGCCCATGACCATAGCCCAGGTACAGTGTGGTCACTGGAAGCCCCTCCAATATGCTTTGACTCTAACCTGGAGGGACCATTATAGAGTGAAAGGGGAGTTAGTTTGGACTCCATGTCCTCCCAGTCGCTAGTTTCTTTGTTGAGAGCACTAAAAAGAATGAGGATTTGGGCTAAGTGTGGTGATGGGGCAATAGTGTTATCACATATCTACTAGAAAATGGACTGTGGACACCAGCTCATTTCATGCAGGCCATCAGATCTATCTATCAATGGGTAACAAATTCTGGCCACTAAGATAAGCAGGAGACCTGGAAGTGAAAGGCTCCCTAAGGTGATTACTAATATCCTGCAGCATCAAACCCATAGACCTACTTTTAAAATATTTGTCTTTAATTTTTATGGATTATGGAACATTCACAGCTGGCTGGAAAAGCAGCAAGATAGGTCATTGTCAGATGTGCGTGGCAGAGGAGGAAAACTCCCTGTACTTTTTCAGAAGCAAGTAAAACTTTTGTGGCTTACTATGTGCATTTACTGCTGGATCAGTGCTTGCATAATTTCATCTCATAGAATCATAGAATATTAGGGTTAGAAGAGACCTCAGGAGATCATCTAGTCCAATCTCCTGCTCAAAGCAGGACCAATACCAATTAAATTTAAAAAAAATAACAACATAGGCAGGGCAAATCTTGCCAGCAAAGAGATCTTTTGCCAGGGCTTGTCTGAGCAATAACAAGAGAGGAGTGGATAGGAGACAAGATTTGGGATGCTAGTGAGGCTTGCTTATTATTGTTTTTATTATTATCATGGATTGGCACCCCCAGTGTGCTAGTCGCAGAAACACAAAACAAAAAGGCAATCTCTGCCCTGGAAGAGCTTACAGTCTAAGTAGAAGGCAGGAGTCAGCAGATACAATACAGACAGATAGCTGAGTACAAGGACATAGTGAGAAAATATTGATCAGCATGACAGGAGGTGGTCTCAGCACACCACCGGCCTAATTGTTGTCAAGTTTTTTGTAGTCGTCATGGAAAAGGAAAATTTTAAGAAGGGGTTTGAATGTGGATAATGAGGTGGCTTTATGTCTGACTATGGGGAGCTCTCCCCGAATGGGAGAGACAACATGGGAGAAAGCATGAAAGGCACTTGTTTGAGAATGTAACAAGCGGGTGATATCGGGAGGCTGGTATCATGGGCTGATAGGAAGCAGGAGTCAGCGGCTTGTTCGATGAGCTTAGAGGTAAAAGGGCAAAGGGAAATGTGTGGTAGTTGAAGAGGCAAGTGGGGTCAGTAGTGGGAGCATTATTATTTTTCAATGCGAGAGATTAAACTATACTTCTATTGTAAGGGGAAAGAGCCAGAGGAGAGTGAGCAGTTAAGGAGAAAAGTACAGGATGAGATGAGAGTGGGCAACCAGGAAATGGAATGGGATGAGATCAGCGGGGCAAGTGGAGAGGTTAAAGCAGGAGAGCAAATGAGAAATCTCTGTGTCTGTGGCAGTGGAGAAGAAGAGTTGTAGGAGGGGAAGGGAAGAGGGCTCTAACAGAGCAGCTACCAAGTCAAAAATTCCGTAGTGAAGGAAAGAAGAGGAAGATTAAAAAGAATGAAGACAAAGTCTGAGAAACTCCATTCTTAATTCTGGGCCTTCCTGTCATGGAGCAATAAACCATCTGGAAGGCTGAAGAAGTGGTTTAGCCACAAAGAACTGGGTATCTATCTGCATCTCTCAGAACTAGAGATAGGCCAAAACCAAAAGAAGATTCCATTCAGGTTTGATTCAAATTATGGATGAAGATTCAGGAAGGGCTTATTTTCTGTGACCTGGCTCACCTATCCATGGGTTCTTGAATGTCCACGTATCAGTGATGTAGTCTCAGAAGCTCCTGGAGGCCACTTATTAAGATCTTCCACCAAATTCAAGGAAAAATTGGAATGATTTCTCTGCTTCTGCTTTCTCTTAATCTCTGGATACTGCTAAATCATCCTTTCCAGAAGTGACTTATCCCTGGGGCTCACAAAAATGCTTCCAAAAAGCACAATTTACCTTGGGAATAGTCCAGAGTGTACCAATTTCCAGATATCTTACATATTTATTCCCAAGAGAAGAGGTCTTTGACTTCCTTGCAGCCTTCAGTCTCCTCCCCTGCCCCCGCCCCACTTCACTTCAAATGAACAAGTGGAATCTGAAACAATGTTTTGAATACACTCACTGTAATTTCCGGGAACTAAGGATAAACCTTTCTTGCAAATGTAGTTATGTATGTGAAAGCATGTTGTGGTTGTTTTTTTTATTTTGTTTTGCTTAATGGGAAAGACTGATGAATAGACTCCACAGTCCCTGACCCATTCTCTCCGCCACTCAGACACCCTCAGGACTTGGGATTTATCCCAGGCTATGGGAGAATGTTTTTGTCAGAGCCCCTTGTTAAAATACTGGCAACACACAGAAGGCCTGATCCAATGCCCACTGGAGTCAATGGGCCTCTTTAAATGAACTGCACATTGGATCAGGCCCAAATCTTCCAAAGTTTCAGGATACTCAGCTAACTTTTCTAACTTGCTCCCTGTATTTCCCTATCTTTAAATATTGCCCCACACTGCAAAAGATGGGTCCATTAAGAAATCAGGGCCACTTTTATCTTTATTTTAGATTATAGGGGAGAGCATTGGCACGGATTCTTCATCCACCATAAACTAGCTGCTGATGCAAGTTGAAAAAGTCTTGCTGATGTACAAGATGCAATTATAAGGCTGATGCAATATGCACCTATCAAAAATTCCAAAGCAGACGTGTATCATACATACAGAAGGCCTAAAATTATCAACTCCCTACTTCATGATGTTCCCGGACTCTTGTAATGTTTGTGCAGCAGCCGCTGTGTCCAGTTGCATTTCAAAGCTACCCGTGTGCTTTTAGAATCACAGTCAGTGCTCCTTTAATTATGATGTGTTTTCAGTATGTTTTTAATCATCGTCATTAAGGGATTAAACATAACCCTCTGAGACAGAGAAGTGTAAACATGAGCAATAATTATTCCAAGGTCTTCACTGGTGTCTCACTATACAACTCTCACTGTATTTAAACCTGTTGTGCAACTTATGATGATCTGCTTTGGAATCATAAGATTCCACCTGTATTTTAGGCTAAGTAGGGGTTAGGAATAAATAAAAATAATGTGCTTCTCCCCCCCAAAAAAAAACAAAGAAAAGGCTTTACATTATTTAATCTGATGTTAGATATCTGTCTGAATTTAGCCAAAGTCAGGAATTCTAGATTTAAACTATCCCATTGTACCTAAGCCGTTCAGAGACCTTTCAACAGTGGGATTATGTGCTGCAATGAGATAGGACAATTATGGTGGGAATCCTAGCTTTGACTTTGAAAAGCAAACAATCAGTAGGAGGGGAAGGATGGGTTTGTGATTTAGGCCTGGTCTATGCTTAAAAGATAGGTTGCCATAGCTACAGTGCTCAGAGGTCTGAAAAATTCACACCCAGAGCATCGTTATGCCAACTTAACCCCCAGTGTAGCCACAGCTGAGTCAATGGCTTCCATTGACCTACCTACCATTGCTTGGGGAGGTGGAGTTCCTAAAGTAATGGAAAAAGCCCCTTCCGTCATTGTAGGAAGCATCTACATTATGGCACTACAGAGATTTAACTACAAAGCCACCGTAGCACTTGTAGAGTAGACATGGCCTAAGGAATAAGAAGGGAGACTGGGAATCAGAAGTTTTGAATGGAGCTGATTGAATTATTTTCATTTTGGGTGTCGGGGGGATAGGGGTGGGACAAAAATGCTTTTTTGACAAAATTTTCCAATTTTTAGGCAAAAAACTGGAAATTAATTTTGTTCATTAAAATGTTTGAAAACTTTGGAATTTGGGAAAAAGTTGTCAGAAATGATCAATTTCAGATTTTCCTCGAAAAAAAGAAAAAGTTGTTGTGGGAGAATTCAAAATAAACAAAACATTTTGAAAATGTCCTTTGAAAAATTATTGGCATTTTTCAACCAGCTCTATTTCTGAACGCTCTTCCTGACTCTGCCACTGACTTCCTGTATGATGCTGCCAAGGCAGTTGACCATTCCCTGCCTCAGTTTTCCCATCTATAAAGTGAAGATAACAATACTGACCAATTTCACAGGGGTGTTAAGAATTCATTGTGACTGGTAAAGCATTCTGAGAACTCCAGATGGAGAGTTATTGGCAGGTTCTGGAAGGCTGTTTTTGAATGCACTTGTTACTGCAATTTTAATAAAGTTGTTTATGTTTAATCTTTTGTCATTTTTAATCATGTTTGTTTCTTTCAGTGGGATGGGTCCCCTACTGACATAGCTTATGCTGCATATGGAGGTGGGGTTTTTTATGCCAACTGGCGAGCTCTCTCTCTCATCGGTATAGAATGTCTTCACCAGAGATGCTGCAGCGGTACAGCTGTATTGGTACAATTGCACCACTGCAGTGCTGTATGTATAGACCAGTGGTGCCCAAACTTTTCCTGTCATGCGCTCTCTTATCACTAATGGATTCTGCCCATGCCTCCCCCTCCATTACTGCACAATTAGCTCAGCAGAGGAGCTTGGGCTGAAGGTGCACCTCACAGTTTGCTGACCACTGGTATAGACATACCTGGAGACTGCTCAAACAGGAGGGATTGAGATTCAACACTCCCAGGGCTACATTTTTAGCTGGAACCATTAAAGACAATCAGAACCTTGCCACTGATGTCAAGATCTGAGCCCTTGGACACAAGCTTTACAGGGAAGGGAAATAGGCTCATTTTGCTTTGGGAGCCAACAAATAAAACAGGGAAATATGCTGCTAGTTTTAAACTGTATTTACATAGCATCTTTCCTCTGAACATCTCCGGTCCTTCCCACCTATGGATTAGGGCTCCTAGTGCCAGTGTTTAATTTGTAATGAAAAAAGGATGCCAGAGCTCCACAACTTTTTTGACTTTCATAACTGACGTGGCAAGCCCAGAGGTGCCGTGTCTATGAACTGCCAAGCCTAGAGGTGCCGGGGTACAGCCCTGGCACAAAGTAAGCACTGCCTAATTCACTTAGGCCCCTTTGGAAATCCCAGCCTTACGGGCCTGAGTGGACCTGCCTCCTATGCAGTGGTGAGGGTGGAAGGAGCTTTCCTCTCCCCAACCCCTTACAGGCCCACTCAAGGGTCACAGTAAACAGCCCCTGCCTGCACCCTTTCCATGCATCTCCCAAAGCATCAATGCCTGAGAGGGGGAGTCATAGGAGGAGATAAGGCTACGGCCCTGCCCTCACTTCCCCACTGTCATGTTAAGATTGCTGCTGCAGAAAGGGGGCAGACTGGAGCATAACACAGTGGGGTGCAGCCCCTTCACCCTCCCAATGTGGTAGAACATTCAGGGATGGATTGTGCCTCCTTAGCCCAGTAACTCTCTGAACTGCCCCAGTGCTCTGCAATTCCATATTGCCCCCATCGCAGGCTATTATGTGTGCACACAGTCTGGCCCTAATTAATCAAGAATCACAACCCTCTTTATTGTAAGGAAGCATGATGATACAGTTCAGAATGGGGGAAACTGAGGCACAGAGAAGATAAGTGACTTGATCAAGGTCACAGAATCAGACAGTGGCAGGGCTGAGAATAGACTCCACAAGTATTTTCTTTACTCACTGAGCAGCACTCCCTTTCATTTTCTCATGTACTAAAGCAAAGTAAATGTGATTTTATTTATTTCCTTATTTATTGCCCCCCTGTGCCTGAAAGCAGCTCCTCGAGCCACAGGGGGCTTGAGGCAGGGGCAGTATCAGAAACAACAATCATTATCCTCTTTACTGGAAAACATGTATATGAATGGTAAGATTTACTAGCTGTTCAAGTGCTTTATGAGATTTACAAGGCTTCAGAAAAAATTTACTAGGACGATTTAAAACTTCAATGGTTTGGAATGGGAATATTTGCATCAGAGCCAGTTTTGATTGCAGCCTTGTCTGAAGCAGGCAAGGCTCCTTTTCTGGGCTTGGGAGCATAACGCTCTTCTCCTCTGACCTTCCAGTGATGAGTAAAATGAAAGGTGCCTGTGGAGACTGGTCATCTCAAAACACACTGGGCCAGCCTCAGCCCTAGTGTAAGCTGATGCAACACCAATTACTTCAATAGTGCACTTACATCAGGCTGAATTTGGCCCACCAAATACCAGATACTAAATCACCTCAAAGCATAGCAGTCAAAATAACAAAATACACTAAAAATGGTCTTTGTCCCCAGTCAGAAGCCTAAAACCTCATTACACACAGCGCTTAATGAGGGTAATAAGATTCAACTTAACAGCTCTTCAACCATGCTCATCCTCCACTTAGCATAAGATTCCCTCTACAGCCTTGAAGGGAGCCTAGCTGGGAGAAGTTGGCCAATGGTTAACACTGTTGTATTTGCCAGCATTAGTTCCTGGCTCCGGAATAAACAGAAAAGTTAGTGAAGATTTCCAAAGGGCAAGTGCCAAAGAGGGGTGAGGGTTTGCAAATATTGCTAATTAGCTTATCAAGGGGTTTTCCCTTCCACACACCCCTCCCCACCCTATGAAGATGGTTAATTATTATGGGTTCTGATGCCATTCTCACCTAGCAGCTCACAACCACTCCATTTGTAATTATATTCAGCATGAGCTATTAGATGTTAAGAATTCCTTCTACTCCTCACCTCTAAATTAATGATATCTGAGTGGGAGAGGGTTTTTATTCCCTGAATTTTATTATGTTCTCATAGGGAAGACTTTCCTCCAATCTGTTCTTTCAGCTGCATAGCTCATTTGACAGGTAGACATTGCTCTATTCTAGCCAGCCAGCCCTTAGCCTGGATTTCTCTGTAATTCATTAAAAGAAAAGGCATATTTGTGGTACCTTAGAGACTAACGAATTTATGAAATCTGTAATTCATTGTAGTTGAAACTATTAAACACTATATTCCAGTGTTACAGAAACCTCCTTTCATAATAAGATCTGAAGGCTGCAAATGGGGGTATTGATATCATTACAAGCCTTGCCATAGCAGATCAGATCACTAGCTCACAATCCTCCCTCCCTCCAGCTAATGACTAGTACATAATTCTTTAAAGGAAGCTAACCATCATAAAAATGCACTTGTCAATATTGTCTGTTTGTGTGTTGCTGTTAGAAGTTGAGGATTCCTTCCGAATCCTAATGGATGATCACTTATGGCCTAAAACATGACATTTAGCTATGTTTGGCATAGTCCTACTTTGAAAATTACCAATAGGTAAGTGCAAGAGTTATTGATGTTCATAAAATTATCCAGAACTTTTTAATAAATCCAGCCACAGTGCTTGTCTTGATCCCCTCCTGCAGCAGTGAATTCCACAGGTTGAGTCTATGTTGTATAAAGAAGACTTTGCTGCTGAAAATTAATACCTACATTACCTTTATAGAATATCAGGCTTGGAAGGGAGGTCATCTAGTCTAACCCCTGCTCAAAGCAGGGCCAAACCCCAATTTTTGCCCCGGATCCCTAAATGGTCCCCTCAACGATTGAACTCACAACCCTGGGTTTAGCAGACTAATGCTCAAACCACTGAGCTATCCCTTCCCTCAATATGTAATGATATAATATCCCTTACCAGACCATCAAAATTGTGAGCTTTCCATGGCTCAGGAATTGGAATGAGATGATACATTTACTTATGTGGATTTTTTTCAAGAGGCTTTACGAGGCAACTAGGTCTTTGTAATACCCGCTTATAGATGTCAAAGGATTTATTGGGACACTGCAAGAAACAACTCTGATATACACAGGGCAACAAAATTTAACTTCTTCCTAGCCCCTCCTCTACACCAAGACAATTCAATATCAAAACAAGAAAACAACTTAACATTAAAAAATAAGATACAGCACCACCTATAGGTGATGGTGCTGTCTGCATTGATCATTACATTTTCAAACACAGCAATTGGTCTACTGTGCTACTTGTACTTTGGGCTATTAACAAAGCTAGCAGAATCCACCAGAAACCAGTTGATGGTTCAAATGAAATTTCTACTAGGATTAAGCACATAACACTGCTTCAGAAAACTGGTGAACCCTGAGTGATGATCTGTGATAAACAATTACAAATTTGCCATTTGTAGTGAAGAATGTATTCAATGAATGTTATTACCATTATTTACTATTTATATTAGAATAATTCCTAGAGGCTCTAACCAAGATTAGAGCCTCATTATGTTAGGTGCTATATGAATACAAAATGACTGCCCCTGCCCTGAAGGGTTTATAATCCATGTCCCTGTTTTCTATTCCCCAATTATCTGCAAACAGACTTCTCAAATTTGTTTGTGTTCAAAATTCGTAGACAGATGTCTTATATGAACACATTTCAGCCTCAGCATTTCTTGCAAACTATTTACTTTCAAGTGCCATTCATGATTCTCTATTTGTGCTGCATGATTGGTCATCTAAAATTACATGGAGCTGTTTCTGATCCCTCGTTGGACAAATGATATTTATGTTTTAATGAATATTTCTGATGCTCTCTCTTTCTCGGAATATGCTTAGGAGGAAAAATATTTCTGATATCAACGACCATGGAAAGTGAATAAATATTTTGCCTCATTCTTCTTTACTGTCATTAATTTATACTTTCTTCTGGAAATAGCCCCATTGATTTGAATGGGCCTCCTCACAGAGTAAAGTACTATTTAGCATAAGCAAAGATGGCAGAATATAGCCCAAAGTGAATTTGTGGTTTTCATTCAGATGCATTTTTATGCATATTGTTTTAGCATTGCAAAACTATGGAAATATTCCCTGAGAAATTCAACTACATGTGCCTCAGTTTGCTTATTTGCAAAATATGTATTGTACCACATCCCATACCGAAAGTCTTTTGAGGTTTATTTAAGCTTTATAAAGGACTTTGTTATCCTTGGATTCAAGGTACTAAACACATAATTATAAAAATACTTAGCATTTGATAGTGTTTTATATGACCCTGCATAATGTTCAAACCACTTCCTTGACATTAACTCATTAGTTATCAAATATATTATTATTTGGAAGTGAAGAGAATCTTCTCGGAAGCTGAGAAACTGGGCATTCTGAAATAACAGATCAGAATAAATCAACCAATCTTTCAAAGCCATCCTTTGGTTACTAACTATTTGCTAATAATGTTGCCCCTTTTTGACCTGAGCAGCTAGTCAAAGTTCAAGTTGGGAGTAGAAACTGATGATGAAGTCTAGGATTTTCTTGGATGTAATTTTGTTTGTTTATAAGGAATGTACAAGTTCCTGCTTCTCTGAAAGCAGGAGGAACCAGAAACAAAAGGAGCAGTTCCTTTACTTACAGTTCCACACTTTAGTCAACACCAGACCCAAAAAACCCCAAAAACCTCTCTCTTTCTAGTTTCGTCCAGGCTCACTGGCTGCTGCTTGGCTTTCTTGCTTTTTTTTTAATCACTGTCTCTTTGTGTTCTCATTTCCCTCACAAACACATTTCTCAAAACAATACACAGCAAAAGTCCTTCTGCCCACCCAGACTAAAATTCCTGAGCAGGTACAGAGCCCCCTTCATCTTAGGTGAGGGTTTGTGATTAATTTATCCTGAAATTATGTTACTTGAAGGCTGTGTTCACACCCAGTCTCAAAGATGCTTGTGACCCATGCAGTCCTCAGTACCACTCAGCAAAAAAAAAAAAAAAATGATAAATTGAATTGCAACCTTATCTATCTACCTGCCCACCTACCTATCTCACTTTACTCACAACTGAAATGGAGAAGCAGCTAGGGTTACTGTAATATACTGTACTAGTGTACAGTAATGTATTTAGGCTGCAATTTTTCAACGGGGTCTAAAAAGGTTGTCTTTCCATGGGTCTTCGGGAGTAATTTTTTTTGTAAAATCTCAGCATTTAATATTGCTCTACATATAGATGTATTATTATAGTTGTATTCTATTTTGTATTAAACAACTAAATATAAAGCACTATAATAAAGCATTAACCTCTTCTAAGGCAGAGGTTGGTACAGAGGAGAAGCACATTTGGCTGAATGGTGGCTTTGAAATTAATCTCTTCCGTTTTTCAAATTTTCAAGATCACAGGGACAAATAAAAAAGGGGGGAAAGAGGGGGGAATGAAGAAAGTACTGTTGGCAAATGCAGACAGATCCTTCATTGGTCTGAAATAGATGTCACTCAGGGGATATCTGCTTTCACACTGGTCAAGTTTAGCTTGTCTAATCTGACTTCAAAATCATTGTTCGCCCCTTAAAATACCTTGGTTGTATGAGACAAGATATGAGCATTTAGGAGCTTGGCGGGGTGGGGAGAGGAAGAGAAGGAGGGAGACAGAGAGTCAACAGATCAATAAAAGCACTTTAGGATAATGGCACTACCTAGAGAAGAACAGGTCTGGATTCCAGGCCAGCTTCATCACTGCCAGGAAATGTGCATTTGTATGAACGAAGTGATTAATCCATAGTGTCACGGCAGAGAGCCATGGTAATAGTTCTCTCCCAGATTCTGCTTCCTAGGTGTTTGTTTACCCGCTCTTCCTCAGAGTCACAGTTTGTTACTGCGCCCTGACCACTGTCAACAGAGCCGCTGTCAAGGTTCTCCAGCCAAAGCATGTGGCTTGTGTGTGTGTGGGGGGGGGGGGGGGCTGGGGGGGAGTGTTTGACCTGGAGCTCATTGAAATGGTGGACTCCAAAGGAAAGCATTACAGAGGAATGGAATGAAGATCATAAAATGAGGAAGGCGACAGAGGGACTTTGACTGGACTTTCATTCTTTACACTGTCCTGTTGCATGAGAGGTCACTCAGTGGATAGAGAGCATTAGCCCCTGCATGAGTGCCCAAGATAGAGAGGGCACAAAACCTCCCACTCCTTTATGCCCCAAGAACCAATAACAGATACTATCCCTGTGGTCTCCTGAGAATAGAGAGACTGACCCTCCTAGCATCATCGCGGAGTCCAAGCCATACCAGAAAGAGCAGGAGAGGAAGAGAAAAGCAGGAGGTGGAGACATGGCCCACTCTCTCTTCTACACCAGTTGATAGACGTGACTGGGCACAGAATGGAAACCCAGCAGGTTATTCCCCCTGCATACATGTGACCCAAGACAGAGCATACTTCCCTGAGGCATAATGCTTTCTGGAGCTAAAGTGATGCTGGAAGTCATGGAGTTAAAGGGGAGCCTCGTTTTGGATACTCCAAAGCTCTCGGATGTTCAGGGCTAGGTTTGGTTCAGTCCATATTCAATTCCAGGGCCATGTTTGGATGTCAATCCCCAAAATTGTAGGGTGTTTTGATCCAAGTTTTTGGTTGGTCTCTTCTCTAACTGTAGATGAATCTTAAAAGGGGATGCACGTTTTTATGGCCAAACACAACGGAATGACCCTGGCCCCCAAGATATCAGCTTTGAACTGTTCCAGTGGTGCAAAGCTGGTTTAAAGCTGGTGTAAGTGGCTAGCTGAGTACTCCATGGTATGACTTAATCCCTCTGTGATGAACACCTGTGTAACTGACCCTATGCCACACCCCACAATAGGGTGACAGAGGGAAGAGAGCATGATGGGAGCACTGACTATGCATTGGCAATGTCTTCCTGGTCTCCGACTATTGCAACTGGCAATATCTAAAAGGAAGCATTGAAGCTGGTCTAGGCTGTGACATGGACCAGTCTTCTCCCAAAACTGGGGGTAAGAGATACGTGGGGAGAGTACAGTTACCTTCCTTTCTCCCACCTCTTCATGACCTGTGCTGAGTAGAGCTCAACAGCAGTCAAAAAAATGGACCAATATTTATAGGTAGGCAGGCTATAAACTAGCATATTATTAAATCTCATGCGTCAGGGCAGTATGATACAATATCCATAAGGGTCAGGAAGGATTTCTCCTCTTCATATTCACTAATTATGGGGTGCATTATGTGGGTTTTCATCTTCCTCTAGAGCATCAGTTCTTTGTCTAACGTAGGCATACTAGACTTGTTGAAGAAATTATCTGCTCAGGGAAAGAAAACATATTATATTAGTATGCTATTCTCAGAAGTTATAAGGATCCAAAGGTAAGGAAGTTATTTATTCCTCAAATTACTTGATCTCTGGGATCCTTATAAATACAGTAAAATATTGGATTTTCTAGTAAATATTGCCAAATTTGTGGAACAGCAGTTTCCTATGGCAGGGCCTGCACCTTCAAAATCAATGGCAAATAATAAGAGCGTGCCTAGAAGTGATCAGTGTCAGAGAATAAAGATGAACAGTTCTAAAGAGGTATGGAGACACATGTGATCAGAGTGTATTGAAAAATTAGATTCAATGGGATCACAATAGAATAAAAAATAATGGATACTGCATAGGAAATTGCTCAAATTCAGAAAGAGATCACATACCAGTGCATTAATAACATGCTTATTTACATTTCTCTTTCAATTTATACAGCAGTTATTTTACTGATTGTTAAATTAGTATCAGAGTGAGATGGAAGCTGGTTTCCAAGGAGTTTGACATGCACTGTATTTATAGAGAGAAGTAAAATGAAGGGGTGAGAAATAGGACAGGAAAAAATTCTGTTGAAAACAGTTTCACCAGAAAAGTGGGGATTCACCTAAACCTAAGCCCAGCTATAAAGGAGAATAGGGAGCATGAGACTACAACTACAACTCCCACGGGATACTGCAGCAACATTTCTAAATCAAAGTATTTCAGTACTAGAATTCTTTCAACAAGCTCTAGTATTAAGAACAGCTACATAGGCAGATGACCCCAAATGCACCCCCTGGCTTCATTCCTAGAGGATCTAGTATGTCAGGGATTCTGTACTTAACCACTTGGTACAATGAGAGGTCTAAGAGCTCAGTACAGGAAGTGAATAAACTAAATGCCCATGCAGCCACCCACTCATTCCATTCCCAGCAGCAGCTTTGCTTTTAAAGAGGGGGAGGGGGGCAGCATGACAGAACAAGAAGAAACTGTGTAAGACAAACATCAAAGCTTGTTTCCCTTTAATTATCCTCTCTTAGTATCTTTATTCATCAGCTGGAACTCCCTGATTCTTTTTTAAAATAAACAAAGCAGTAAGTTTTTAATAGTGACCTGAGTCACTTCTTTGGTCTGAGTAATTACCAAAACTGGCCATAAATTGTCCATTTTGTGACACTCCGAATAGCCTCAATTATTCTTGATAACATACATCTGTTTTCACACACCCGCACATACACAAACACAAAGCTCTCTGTCTAGTGTAGGGCAGCATTCAGTTGGGCGATGGGCAGCATTCAGTTTCAGACCCATGTTGTGTTTTGGTTGGCAGTGAGGTCCCCGAGGCCAAAGTAAAATAAAATCCTGAGAGGGGAAAAGGCAGGTAAACATGGCTGTTATGTTCCATTGCATGGAAAATGTTCAGCTGGGGCTGGTGAATGAATCCTGGGAGAAAGGGCCTTCTGGAGTGTTGGTTGGGGGAAAAGTTACTTATAACTAAATGTCAGGGAGTCTGGGGATCTGTTCTTTCTCCTCCGTCCACAGGCCTAATTTCCCATTAGCGTTAGAGATCAGCAAAAGAAAACCACAGCCAACCAGATGAACATAAAGAGCTAAACTATGTTATTCAACTATACTATATAGACTTTCCAACTTCAGTACCTTAAACATCCGTCAGACCCGAAGGAATTCTCATTTTCAAATTCATTATATGAACCTGTTAAATAGCCAAGTGTAAGGATGAAGTAGCCTCTTCTGCTGCCCACACAATCCCCACAAACAGCTTATGATTTCCTTAAGTTTGGGGTTTTTTTCATTTCTTTTTAACTGTATGGCCTGATGGCAAATACTCAACATTCAAGCTGTTTACACCACTTTATAATAACCTGGGCCCCTATGAGGCTCTGTAATATTAAAGACAATCTGAGTTAGCATGTGGATTTCACAGCACTTAGAAATAATATCTTTTAAATGGGAAGCTCATCAGCCTTAAGCATAGTGATGTTACTGCTCCCACTATGGTACAGTGGCTAAATACACAGCAATCACAGTGACCCTTCAATGGCAAAACTATGAAGGGGCGGGACTGTAACAGCTAAACTGTCCCCACTGGTGACTTCCTTTAAAGGGGATTCTCCACTGCTAAAGGGGGAGTGGAAAGATGGGAATATATTATATTTCTGCCTTCATCTCCAAGTGAAGGGACATGTGTTTGGTGTGTGTCCCAGTCTGGCCTTGGCCTGCCCCAACGCCTCCTATCCTGCCCTGCTCCCAATATGGATCCCACACGGCACTCCCTCCCTTGGGTCTGAGCTGATTGATGGTGCCTACCATGGAGGTACTGAGCACCTCGTCTGCAGTGGAGCAGCATGCTCTGTACTAAGGTGGACATGGCTGGCCCAAGCTCTGTGTAAGCTTTCTAATAGCTACTTAGGCTCTGTGTAAGCTTTCTAATAGCTACTTATAACCAGTTCATATAACTGGATGCCTAGGTTTATTGGGAGACTTACTTATAAGCAACGTTTTGGTTTCATAATTTTACATTATATATATAATGTAAAATTATGAAACCAATGGTTGCTTATAAGTAAGTCTCCCAATAAACCTAGACATATATATATATATAAATTTCAGGTAAATAAATAATACTATATTTACATTCAGAATTATTATCCAGGTTAGGAGGGGTCATTTTTTCTTAAAATTTCTGTCTATGTTTCTCTTATCTGGATATTTTCAAAGCAGAAGGACATATTGAAACAGAACTTTACCATTGTTTTAATGCTCCTTTTACTCAGAACTGGTTGAATACTTTTAAAAAACAACAACATTTCTTTCAACACAATCTCTCACATACAGAGCATAGGGTGAGATGAGAAGATTTATTTTACTTCACCGTCTTTTTTTATTAAAAAAAACACAAAAACCCATTGAGGTACACCTGCAATGTGAGGGATGTGTATCTTGCTAACTGTATATTTTAGACCTCAGGAGCGATATATGCTTCATAAATACTTTATATTAACACACCATATATATGCCATTTCATCTCAATCAATGTGATTAATTAGTTAAAATAATTAATGTATTTCATACACTCAGGCCCTGATTCTTCTCTCACTTACACCTGTTTCTGAGCTAACTCAATTGACATTCAGAACACAGTTTCAGAGCTACTCTACCATTTTTTGAATTTTGAAGACATTTTTCATCAGAATTTTGAATTTTGATGACAAAAAACAAGGGGGATAATTGCAAAAAAGTGTCCACAAACATTTTGTCCTGTTTTGCTGCCAGCTTTCCACAGAATAATGTGTGCAGCTAATGTTATCTAGTGCAGAGATCAGCAGATTGGGATGCAGGAGACCAGGTTCTGTTCCTGGCTCTGATACTGTCCTGCTGGGTGTCCCTGGGGCAAGTAATATCACTGCTCTGTTTCCCCATTTTCAAAATGGGATTAGTGATACTGACCTCCTTTGCAAAGGGCTTTGCGAGCTACTGATGAAAATTGTTATACAAGAGCTAGGTATTATGAATGATTATTGTCTCCAAAAGAAGCATATATGTCCATATGTGTGTCCTCTGTGTGTTCAGAAGGCAGGGCAAATAATAGTGTGAGTGGAAGGCTCTCCCAAGTGAAACATTTCCCTGAAGAGAAGCATTGAGGTCTGTGATGGGGAAATGTTTGCAAATACATATTTCACATGTAACCATTCCTCACTGCCCACAGGAAAGTTTCATAAGCGCATGAGTGAGTGCAACTGTTGTTTTTTTTTTTTGGTGGGGGGGAGGACTGTGCTTTTAAACTTGTATCATATAAACTAAATAATATATCAGTTATTTCTGTCAGACATGCCAATGGTACTGAACGCGTGCAAAGTTTCCACGAAAGGTTTTTGTAGCTTAATTTTCCTCTAGAGATTAGAGGAAGCCAGATATTCTGTTTCTTGCTGGAACTTGGCTTTTAGCCACACTGCTCTCCCTTTCTCTCTCATCCCTCACCCCCATTCGTCACTGTTAATCAGATGGCTGTATCTTCCCTATATTTCTCTTGTCAAGCCATTAAGGGGCTACAGATGAGAGAAAGAAGAGGATCAGCGTAGATATAAACCAGTTCAGCTTCCAAGACGCAGCTCCCCCTTTTCAAGGTTGGGATTTTGACATTATTGTACATACTCCTATCAAAACTGAAGAGAATAAGTTCATCTTCCCTTACAGGCAGCAAAAGGCTGAAATGTATTTTCCAAGTGAAGAGGGGAGGGTTGGAGATTCTTCTGTGGTGCAGCCACCACAGAAATGTAAAAGATAGAAGCAGAGGTACATGGAGAGACTGGTGACTCTAGTACCTGGTTCTTGGATTCAGTATGTTCAAGTTCGGCCATGCTAACCGTCCCCCAGCAGTGAAGAAAGTGGTTTTGTGTAGTATGATGAGGGTTGTCACCAGGGCTGTCTGAGATTTGGCAGTTTCATTTCAAGGGAGTTCATGGGAAGTTTTGTGGCAGCAGGAAGCAGCTGGTTAGAGCAAAAGCTGTGACTCTGGATGATTCCAGAAACTCCCACAAAAAATCAAAATAAAACTCAGAGGAAACCCCCAGGTTTTACTAAAATAACGAGGAGTCCAGTGGCATCTTAAAGAGTAACAGATTTATTTGGGCATAAGCTTTCATGGGTAAAAAACCCACTTCTTCAGATGCATGCAGGTTTTACTGTAAGACTTGGACCCCAACTGAAACCCCAGATCTGAACAGCCCCAACATTTTAGGAAAGTGCAGCTCCTGATGGAAACTTCCCAGCTGGGCCCTATCTCAACAAAGGACCAAACCAAACCTTCAGATCTGAACAACCTTCAACTTTGAGGATGTTAGGTTCTGTTAAGCTTGCAGCGAAGTCTCACCTCTATTTTCTATGCAAAACTATAAACTGGGATAAGTTTGATCAAAGGAAGCACTGGGCTTGCCAAAAAGGGAAATTTTGGTGAATTTGACCTAAGTTTGGGCTTGTAGCCGAACCAGGTGGTGAGGTAGGGCACATGTCCACATGGTAGCTGATCAGTTGTTCCACATAAACTGTTGAATATCTCTCCTTGAAGCTTAAGATTTTTCAACAGTATCAGAGCTCAGTCTCTAGCTTCAAGTAACAGATAACTGAGTCTCAAAAAAGGTAGATAATGGCTATCAACTTACTAACTTTTAATAAATTATTCCAGAGGGTTCCATTTTGTGATCCAGATTGCCAGGACTTGGAAGAGCATTTAATTGGCATTCAGGGTCACTGGACAATCTTTTCCAAATGTAAGTTACACATATAGAGAATAAAATAAATTCAATGGGCCAATATTGTGGTTCTTACTCTGTCCTTGCACAGACAAACCTTCTATGGACTTCATGGAAAGTAACTTCTAGAAAGGTAATTTAATTGAGGAAGAATTGAAGAAGATGGAGCAAAATCTAGGGGAGGCCCTCAGGATGTGGCCCAAGCAAACAATAGTTAATATTAAAATTTATTCTACTCATCCAACTGCCCAGGAGAAGGGTAAGGTATTGTTGGTTGCTTGGTTGGTTTTGGATAGGTCAGTAAACTATCATTAATTGATTGTTATTTTATTCTGTTTTTTCCTGATAAAAAACAAGCAAGTATATGTTGGTAAATTTCCATGACAGTTTTGCTTTAGAAAATAATTAACAATTGTCGAGCCTGTATTTTTACATATGATAAACATTGGTAGTTTTAGAGAATGTGTGTGTGTGAGAGACAGAGAGACAGTGCTGTTGGAACAATTTTTATAGTGGGGGTGCTTGAAGGCGGAAACCATGTATTTGGGTTGTTATTACTTCTTCAAGCCAGGGAGTGAGGCAGCATCCCCATCACCCTTAGTTCCAGCACTTATGCACTCAGAGTGTTTGTGTAGGGAAAACCATTTATTATTTTAACGCAATTGAATTCTTGCCACATCCCTTAATCTTGTGAACAGACATAATTCCCTCAAGTTCAAACTCCTCTATTACAACCCTCCCTAGCCCCACAATCTCTTCCTGTCCTTGCCATACCTTTTCTTTCACCCTTCTTATTTTTTCCTTCCCTTATCTATGTTCTATAACCATTATCTCCATGAACATAACTTCTTAAGCTACACCTAGACATCATTTCGCCAATGAGTGCATTTCACACAACATTAGTCATACTACAGTGTGGGTAATTTTTATGATATTGTTGTAACTTGCCTTTGTTCACTGTAACATTTTAATTTGTATATATTCTGCTGCTGATGTAGTATCACTCAGCTGTAACCAATGAGAAAGTGAATTTTGTAGCTGAATATAATCACAACATGTTCACCTGAAAAAAAAAAGACAATAAATAGGCTTGAAAGGACTGCATTTTTGTCGCTAAATGTCGATTACACCATACTCACACAAACAGAAAAAATACTTCCATAGATAATAATTGAACATTAAAGGTAGGCAAAGTAAGAAAAAAAATCTGTTTGAAAACTTACCAGAGTTGCTTTAAGGCTAGTTACTTTGTATATTTTGACATATGAGGGTGACAATTTGTACTTTAATGGTTATAAAGCTTTAACTTTTTGAATCTCAATGTCTACTATCATTAAATAATTATTGCCTGACCCCACTCCATTGTCTGACCCCCCATAATTTCCCACAACTGTGAAAATTTTAATCTACAAACATTTTAAAAATGCATATAGATATACATCAAAATTATAAATAAAGATTGAATTCTGCCAGGCCTAACAATAACAAGGTTTTTCTTTTTCTTCCTTTTTTCTTTTAAAGTCCTTTTCTTTTTTGGGAATTAGGTATTTGGAGATGGGTCTGAGCTGTAAAATTCAGACCTAATGAAGATTCCAATCCCAGTCTTCCACAGGTTTGAGGGATTTTGGATTCAGGGTTCCATCTTGGTTTCATTATAGAGATAAGTACAAAGTTTGGATCTTGATCCAGAATTTTCCCAAAGTTCAGCAATAAGGGTTTCATATGGGGGATTCTGGTTCTGAGCCCTCTTGCATTACAAGTCTGCTGTAGGATTTTCAGTCAGTATTAGCCATTCACTTCTCTTCCAAACAGGGATACCCATTCTGTTATTTGGATTTTACCATTTGTGGATCCAATTTTCCTACTTATGGCACTTCATAATTAAATACAAATATTATGAAATAATAATGAATAGTTGTAACGATTTGAGTCCAAGAACTTCTGGTTTGTGACCTCAGGTAGAGTAGAAGTAGGGCTGAAGGGCTGCACTGACTGCACCACATAAAATGTATTTTTGGTAACATCCCAAAGACAAAAAGAAAAGGAGTACTTGTGGCACCTTAGAGACTAACAAATTTATTAGAACATAAGCTTTCGTGAGCTACAGCTCACTTCATCGGATGCATTTGGTTGAAACCAAATTGAAACCTTTTCTTTTTGCGAATACAGACTAACATGGCTGCTACTCTGAATCCCAAAGACAGAACAGGTTTAAGAGATCACCTCAAAGTATCAGTCATTGGGGAAAATAGTTACTTCATCTATCCCTGAAGAAGATTTGGTATCACATATGTCTCTAGATGTAATGACCTCATCCTAGCTGGGTCCATGGCTGGGATTATTCAACTGAATATTGCAAGGTTAAATCAGCCCACATTATATCTACGGGTAAAAAAGGAAAGGAATCAAAGTTTGTGGGGTATAATTAATGGAGTTCAGTCTATTCAGCAAATTCATGCTCATAATATTCTCCTTTCTACACTTATTGTGACCCATCACAGTACTATTTGCACACCAGTGGAGTGTGAATGCATAAGGGTTGGATATAAATATGACTTCTTTAGCCAATCCTACCACCTGGGAGGTGAGGCCAATGAACTTCTTGCAGGCTATAAATAGTCACTGGCAAACCAGGCCTCATTTCAAATGATGAACAAAGACTTGAGCACATGTTAAAACAAGTGAAGATTCTCCTCCATCCTCCCATCTTCCCAATATTCCTTTGTGTGTGAGAGAGAATGCAGCTCGAGCTGAAATGAAGGTGTTAAATCATCTATAAGCACCTGGCCCGTGTAGAAGTTCTTATCATGCTTTGCTCCCGTGAATCAATCCTTTCAATTAAGGTAGCTAGGGAAATAATGATGTTTTTATTTGCAATTACAGCTTTAAATTAGGATCAATAGAGGCAGCTACTGCCCTACCATACCAAGAGTCCATAGCAGTTAGCAGGCTTTTGTATGAGTGCACAGCTGAAATCAAACCATCCGTATTCTATCACAAAAATAATAAAACGTCAGAGGAAGCAAGATTGGGAAACTAATACAAGTAGAAGACTCAAGATATCCTCCTATTTGTTTTTCCTTTTTTTCTAGGCCTGGAGCCAGCAAGGCCTTCTTCCCTATCGTTGCCTGGTTACAGCCTTAGAGGCTCACCATGGTAACATCTGGAATAAAGGTGGATGGGCACCAGGCCAGGTCAAAGTCGACTCTAGCTGAATCAGTAGCACAAAGGAAAATAAATCTTTTTTTAGTTACTCCCCTATACTTTGGGACAAAGTGATGGTCATGCAAAAGATAAGCCCCAGATATGTTCTTTGTTTTAAAAAACAACAGTAAAAAGTTATTACATCTCATTCACAGTGCACATGCAGGCCTGTCTTTTCAAGAATGTCCAGCAATTTGGGGTGCTTCAGTTTTTGGGTGCTCAAGTAGAGGCACCTTAATGGGACCTAATTTGCAGGGTGGGTGCTGAGCACTTTTTGAAAATTTGGCCTCTTTAACATGCTTCAAGTTGGGCATCAAAAATCACAAGTCACTTTTGAAAATGTAAGCCTCAGAAACATAAGAAGTTGGGAGATCACCTAATTATTCCCTTCTTTTATTGACCTGACAGCATAGTATTTCTTTCCAATACACATCTAAGTACTTTTCAGTTCTACTGAAGGGGTGAAAATTTGGGGTGAAATTTTCGCTGAAGTGAAAATAAGTGCCACACACAACTGAAGCCCCCACTTAAATGAATTGGGTCTTTTGCATAAAAACGTGCAAAAATGTCCAGTTTGCACATATTTTGAGGGAAAAAATGGATCATCTGAACAAAAATTTCTAATTTCAAAATTTGACATTCCAGAAACGTTCACTTGGAAATAAGACCATTTTCCCATTTTTGAAGCAAAACCTCCTGAAACTTCATAAGCATTCTATGAAATTAGGCCTTTTCACACAATGCAACTTCTTCTTTTGTATGGCTGATGTAGAGCAGCAACTACAATTTCATCTGAAGTTGATTGAGCCAAATGGCTACATCAGCAGTAGCAGAATTTATTAGTTGTGGCTCTGATGACTGGGAGATCGCTGAGTGATGTTGGGTCGCAGAGTTGCTGGCATTCGTTGTGAATTCTCACTTAACAGAGTGGGCCCCGTGAAGGCTTCCATCGTCTACCCCATTGCAATTGCAATGAACTATCTGATTTCAAGAGTTTCACGTTTCATTGCATATTTCGTAGTTGCTATAGAATTGTAGTCGTATCTGCTAGGATTTACTGAGGAATATCACTGTAAGAAGCATCCCTTCTCAATATAACTGGTTATGAGGTGCATCACTCATCTTAGACTGGAATTTACTTCCACCTCAAATGTGCTCTGCTTTCTCTGATCTCAGAATTGGTGATACTGAGATTATAGAAAATCTTATACATATTAAATAAATTAATCCTATCCCACTCAGTGTTCCTCCTTTTAATATGAAGCATTTATAGTGTCATTCTCATTTGGGTCTTTGTTTTTTCATACAATGTCTCTGATTGGCTGAGCTTCTGGCTTGGGCCAGATTTCATGAGGCAACAAATACTAGTCCTCTGTCTCATAGAAAGTTCTGCACTCAAAGCTTTTCTTATTGTACCATCTCACGAGGCAGATGGACTGCACAACAGATATTGTAAATATGATGGTTTCCTTTACTCTTACAGGTGATATGTATGAGAAACTTGCCCAGAGAGATGTGTATGCACAGCATCCTAACACTGTAAATGAAATATACACTTAGCCTACGAATTTTATTCAACAGAACGATAACCGTTACTATTGTACTCTGTCTGATACACTGAATGCCAGGATTTATTATTCAATCAGGTATATTACACTGTCCTTTTCTGAGATTTAACTGTTCCAATTGAAATTCCGTTTTTTTGGCGGTTTGCTTTTTCTTGAATGCATTTTTCACCCTTGCTGCAGTGAAGACATCATGGTCCTACCCACACTGTAAACAAAAATGACCCCACTGCTGTTGAAGGTAGTCATTTAGGAAATCACCCATCACTAATGTACCATACCAGTCAGAGACTCATTCTTGCAAGTATCTGATTTGTATCATACCTGAGTTGGCTTGGTTGCTGATTTGCCACAGAATAATCGTTTCTTGGTTTCTACTCACATGCCAAGTTGCCCTTGATTGGTCAGCTGATTATACAACTTAATTATGTCTGAAGCCCAAAGATCAAAAGATACACAGGAAGTTTTATCTCTATGTTATTATTCAGCTTTTTAAGCACCAGTCAGACAGTTCTGCTTCCTGTCTCTAGCATTTTGCTTATTTTAAGTGATTTAACAGTGGGAAGCTAGAATTAAATCTGTGCAAAAAACATGTGAAAATAAATAAAAAAAACAACAACAAAACATGCATGTCTGTCTGCATGTATGAAAAAGCAATATAATCACATTCTATTACCAAGTTTATTGCAATGATGAAAGGCAGTTTTTGCAGGTGGAAAATTATCAATTTGCAATATAATTGACAAATATCTTGGTTTTCTCATGTGGGAGCATGGAAATAATTTTATTATTGTTGCCATAGTCACACAAAAATCAGTGTTCACCAGCAGAAATTATGAATTTTCAGTCAAAACTAAACTTATCCATATGTCCCAGAATGTGAACGGGGAAGTTCTAGTTTCTCTAATCCCTAAACAGCCCCAGAGAACACCTGGTTTTCCTGCTTTAATTCTACCACTGTTAAAACTCAACACAGCACCTACTAATGCCACTGGCTATTTTCATTATTGAGCTATACAAAGTATTTATTTAAGGCTAAGTTCTCTGCTTTCACTGTGCTCATGTCACTGAAGGACAGAGGGAAAGGCAAGGAGTAGGGATGAAAACCACATCTCCCACTCTCACTAGGCCATGGCTGATTATCATACTATCCAAATTACCTTGCTTTTATTTTTACAGTTTTAAAAGCTTTATTTGTTTAGGAAAGGTACAGGAATAGAGACATCCAACAGCAGCCTTCAACATGTACCATGTAAGGCCAAATTTTCACAAAAGACCTCAACCGGGCTTTCTTTTTATCAATGCACTTCTTAGTTCACACACATTTTCACATGTGCACGGACGTTTTCCACATGTACTTGTGGAAATAAAATGTGCATTCTATTGTGCACATGCAAATGGAATTGTGCGCAGAAAGTGAAAGTACACGCACAAGTGGTTTTGTGCTCCCCAAGTTGGGTGCATAGTGCTAGAGGCTAGGTTTTGAAAATGCAGGCCCTTATACAAATTGAAGTACTATTTGTAACCACAATGAAATAGCTTGATTAGCTGACAATACATTAATCTTCCATTTCTAGAATGTCATTACCTTTCTAGACAGCAGAGCAGAGCACTACTAGATAGGAGGACTCCTAGGATCTATTATTAGCTCTGCCACTCTCTGTGTGTCCTTGGGCAAGTCATTTAACTTGTTTATGCCTCAGTTATCTGTAAAATGGGGATAAGATAATTTCTTCTTTCACTATTTAAATAATACTTGTAAAGCACTTTGTATTTATATATAATGTCTTTCATCCACATATCTCAAAGGACAATTATCTTCTGCAAACAACTGTGGTTTCTCATTTACAGAGATGAACCTTTGATTTTCCTGGTTGCTAATTCATCCATTCCAATCCACTGTGCTAGGACACTTATATTTTTATGTTGAGTTTTATGTTTGTGTTAGCATTCTCTTTGCATCATTGGAAATGTAGTCTGACCAGGGAGCTGAGATGGGGAACATGAGACAGTATTTTGGCATTTGATTTTTTCCACTAAAAACTCAAATATATGTGGAAAATTGTTGACAAAAACTATCAACTCCAATTGCATTTAGTATTGTTTTGTTTTATTTCATTTTATTCTGCAAGCCAGTAATTGTATATTCTCTAGAAGGATTATTTATGTCCCTCAATACTAAAATTTTACTCCTAAAGAGTCCTATTGCATTCAGTAAGTTTCAGGACCGGACTGAACAATCTATGGTAAGTTGAAGATATTCCAGGTAATGCAAGTTAAAAATTAGAAACATGTGGTCTGTAGCTCTGGAGGAGATGACTTGTGTTATTTCCCCCACAGAGTGATTATTCATTCATTTATAAGTCTCTAAAGAGGCATCAATATTTGGATAAGAATAATCCTTAGTTGAAAGGTAGATAAAATTAAGATTTTGCCCTCTGTTTAGTCTGGTGATTACAGATTCTGTTAACTGCACTGCACCTGTTGCAGCCTTAAGGATGTAGATTGTGGCCTTGATCTCTTTCCTGTCTATTTGCGTAAATCGGGAATAATTCCACTAAGTCATACTGGTGCAAAATTTGTGCAGTTGGCAAATCAAGCCATGTCTTTCTTGTTCAGCATATTCTGTGTGCAAGTACTATGCACAGCAACAAAAGAATAACAATAATAAATGATCCACTTTTATGTGGATGGGGCAAAAGAAGTGGGGGATTTTAAAGACTCACAAATGAAGGAAAGGCATATCAAAAATGTTTAAAATGTCATTTATGATTACCCGCAAGGTAGATCTGAAATACTGTATGCCTTGTATTGCTACTAGTTTTAGTTTAAGGTTCATTTGGCCTGCTATTCCGAAGTTGCTAACTTATAAGTGCAAGTAGATTTGTATTCATCAGTTTTCACTCACTGTTAAGTGGGCAGTTATACTCTGGAAGCTGACATTGTGCCATTATTATTGTGTTTCATTACTTCATTATCATAATAGCTCCATTTTCAAATAACAAGATTATTTATCCAGCTGTTGGCCCTGCAAACAGTGTAGGATCTGAAAGTCAAGCTGGATTCTTTCTTTCTCATGCCTCAAAACTAGCAATGATTATGCTGAGCCAAAGGCGTTGCACTGGTGTCAACAAGGGCAGAATTTTGGCCCTGTACTTGGAATAGAATCATAAGTCTTGCACCTAAAGAGAACTCGTTACAATATCTGGGCTTTAGTTAGCAATTTGTTTGATGATACTTGAGTAAACCAATATCTCACTCATTCATCCAAAGGCAGATAATCACTCAGGCCAATGTTTATGAAACCTTCAGGATTCACACATATTTTTCATGAATTTCTGGCTGTTGCCTGAATACATGCACATATCCAACACTGTGACCCTAGTCATCAGAACAAGTCAAAACTTGGTGCTTATATATATTTTATTTATTTATTTATTTATTTTACTGATTGACTTGTTCTGTTACCAAGCATGGCTGGATTTGAACCACCAACCTAGAAGTGAAATGACCCATATTGAATGTATTTATGTAGTTTAATACAAAAGGTAAAAAGGTGCCCCTCCAGGACTCTCAGTATCTTTGCCATGTATTGAAAATACAAGCTGTCACCCAAACCAAAAAACCCTCAGCAGCCTCCCAAAAGCCCAGGAAGGAGCAGAAACCATGCCAGTGAGAAATCTCAGCCCTTAGGGCATAAATTCAAAAGCCCACAGCATTCACAACAAGAAAAGGAGTACTTGTGGCACCTTAGACTCTAACAAATTTATTTGAGCATAAGCTTTCATGAGCTACAGCTCACTTCATCGGATGCATTCATCGGAAGTGAGCTGTAGCTCACGAAAGTTTATGTTCAAATAAATTTGTTAGTCTCTAAGGTGCCACAAGTACTCCTTTTCTTTTTGCGAATACAGACTAACACGGCTGCTACTCTGAAACCTAGCATTCACAACCACTCCTCAAAGGCCTGGGAAAAGAGAAGGACTTGACAACATGCCCTGCAGGTCAATGTATTTGGGTTCTTTCAGTCCAGGGTGGAAGGCGTGAATTTTCAAGTTCAGGTGAGAACACCCAGAGAGCATTGTCTCTTTTAAACTGAAAGGACTTCTGCCCAAGTGCTATTGCTGCCTGCAGCTGCAGAAGTATCAGAAGGACAACAAGACATTCTCTCAAATAAGCAGGTACCAAGACGTTTAGGGCATTATAAGTCAAAACTCCACACACAAGCCAATAGGAAGCCAGTACAGATCCCAGAGCACTAGAGTCATGTACTTACTGTGAGAAATTCTACCCATCAATCTCACACACACAAACACACACCAGTTGTCAATCAAGCCCTGCAACCCATCCCACCACCTCCTAACCCATGAATCTTCTACCCCCAGATGGTATTCATCCCACCAGGATGTGTTCCATTCCAAGGATGAGTTTCTCACTCTCATACGTTAGCGAGAGTCCCACCCTATTCGGTCCACCCCTTGCTACTACGCTCAGAAAGTAGGGGTGTAAGAAGGGTCTAATCTTTAATTTGCCCTCATCCATGATACTTTCACCCCAGAAACAGAAGGAAGGAGGAGAAGAGATAGAGAGAAAAAAGGCCAGGGCCCCATCCACTTCAAAGGCAACAAAACAACAATCCCATACCATCAGCATCCCCTCCCACCTCAGCTGTCTGTGATAAGCCCCCTCCCCCCCCCCCCAAGTCCAGCTCTTGTCATGCTGATGCAGCCTTTGGTGGTGCCATGGCAGGACCCTTTACAGCTATTCCAAGACATCCATTTCCCATTTAGTTATTTTTTTAAGTGAAAGGGAGGGGGAAGTAGTCAGAAGTGGCTTAACTTTATACAAGGAAAGAAGCCACATTTATAATCAGAATGTCTGAGACTCTAAGAGACAAATCCCAATTCTTCTACAGAACAATCCTTTTGAAATACACATGTGTGACGCCTGGAGGCCAGATCCCAAGCTTTTGCCCAGGTTGCAGGCATTAGCTAAGAACTGACAATCTCGAAGCTGGAGCCAACACTAGGTCACCTGTATGTTAGTTTTGCTCAGAATAGGTATCAACCTTAAAAGAATGTATTGAGTGTTTAGACTATGAAATGCTTGTAAATTGCTACATGCATTAATCTCACTTGTAATGTCTGCATTCCGTGCTATAAGAAATCTTGCAAGTTTTGCTTTATAACTTTGAAAATGTTTGCTGTGAACTTGCGAACTCAGGCCTGAGGATCATCCCCTCCTCCTTTTTCCCATCCAGAAGAACTATCAAAATCAGATGGCCCATCAAGGATCAGCCCAATAAAAAAGATTGGTTAATGGCCCTATTGCACCTGGGAAATGCTACCTACAAGGAAGCTCCTCCTAGAAGCTGAATGAAGGAAATAAAAACAAAGCCAAGGGAAAATGTTCCATCATTTTGGCCATTTGAACTCGGCAGGGCCAGAGATCCCCAGGAGCTGCCTCCTGGGTCTGCCCTGAGAGAAACTTTGAATTGACAGATCACTACAACTCTGTCACTCCTAGGATTGAGATGGTAACTCATTTGAATGTACATGTTCACTTGCTTTAATCTGTAAATAACCCTTATTCCTTTTTCCTAATTAATGAACCTTTAGATAGTTTATTACAGGATTGGCTACATGTGTCTGATGTAAAATCAAGGGTACCAATTGATCTGTGCTAAATGACTAGTCTCTTGGGACTGGAAGCAACCTGAATGCGGTGTGATTTTTGGTGTAAGTGACCATTTATCACTAAGTCCAGTTTGGGTGGCAAGATAGACTGGAGAGTCTAAGGCGGCTTTGTCTGACACCATAGTCAGACTGTTCCAGAGATCCAGGTGTTCACATTTGTTACTGGCTTGGTGAAATCTTATTGCAGACCACACCACCACTTTGGGGTGTCTACTCTATTTTTGACAGTCTGCCCTGAGGTAGGCCCTCAGTCACGGTTGTGAGCCACTCCAGACAGCATGACAATTATGTAAACTTGAAGATCAGCTCTTTGGTCCTTGAATATTGAGACGAGCCCAATTGAGTCCTCCATTTAAGGCATTGCCAAAGACTCTCATCATATGATATGTAGGTTCCTTTTTCCAAAACCAGCATGTGAATTTGCATGTCCCCCACACCTCATGTAACACCATGTTCATTTCTTTCATCAAAAGCTGAGAACACAAGAAGTGTTTTCCACTTAAATATTTTCATTGGGGTTTCTCCAGGGAAAGAAGTTCCAGTAGCAGACAGGTCAAGAAAGAGCTATGATTCCAATCACACTCATCTTGCCCTGTATCTCTGAAGGCTCCAATGAGGTGTGTGTCAGATTGGCAGCTGAAACACATCACATTGCACCACTGTGATTCCAGCAGCGTAAGGGAAGTTAAAAGAGGGAGAACTGCCTGTCTGTCTGTGTGTGTCTCTCTCGGCAGCACCCAGTGTGGAGTTGGTTAAAGAGAGGAATCAATTACACTCATCTACAGAGCACACAAACATACTTCTGTTTACAGTCTTGTGCCAATTATAAAAAGCAACCTGACTGGATTCCTTTCTTCCAGGCAACTCAGCATTTTAAAGGGACAGATTTATCAACAGACACCTCCCAGTTGAAATTACATCCCACTCTTCTTCTGACAATTAAAAGTACATCAAGGCCATTGACAGCTTCATTGTTGCAATAGGAAGTCTCAAAGAAGGTTGGTTCAAATGATCACGCTGCCATTAAATTTTAGCCATAGATCAAAGGGGCTGCGAAGTTCTCTGCAAAATGCAGTGGAGATCTGTTACATGTGTAACTCTGTTGCACCAAAATGTTATTCTTTTAAACAGGTTGGTTCTTTCCTGGAATTCTGAGGAAGCATGCTGTCCTGTGTTATGAAATACACCAAAAATGTCTTTGTTTAACATGGCTAATCCTTTATCATGTCACTTTTCTATTGGATTTTTTTTTTTTTTTGGTGAACTGGAGGTGTATCATTGTGAGAAATCCATTTCTTTAACAGTCTTAAATGGGCGACTCTGTATGATCAATGGTGCTGGGATAGGGGAAGGGGGGTTATTGACAACAGTATGATTATAGACTTCTCATAGCCCAAGCTGAAGAATTGGATCCAGAATCAGGAAACATGGTACAAGTTAGGAATCATGCAAAGTTCATGTGAATCTCCCTTTTCAACAAGCTTGAATTAAATATGCTGTTGTTGTGGGAGTGGTCTAGAGACTGAAATAGGGGGCTTCTCTAAAAAGCTGTAAAATCACCGTATTATGTTCATTCTCCCATTTCCCACCACTTTATAGAGCTAACACATGATCTCAAGCATGCTCACGGAAGGCTCACATACAATCCGAAGCAACCTGGGGGAGTGTCATCATTATGTTCATTTCACACTGAAGATGACATATAGTAGTAGAGCACTCCAAGCTGGAGAATGTTCCCTTTTCACAAGTGCCACCATCCCTAACCCCTGCAGATTTTGCATAATCAGCAAACATAGCATGTGGAGAGGAAGGATGGATAAGTGGTCAGAGTGCTAGCCTGGGGATCTAGACCGCTGTTCAATTCCGTGTTCTGCCACTGACTTTTGTGTGAACAAGGACAAGTCACTTCATCTCTCTATGCCTTAGTTCCCCATCTGTAAAATGGGGATAATAGCACTGCATGTAGTGAGGATATATACAATGAAGATTGTGAAGCACCTAGATACCATGGTAATAGGGGCCAAATAAAGACATGTCTATACTACTAAATTAAGTTGACCTAGCCTACCTCAGTATACAGCCGCCGTAGTCATTACATTACATGTGGATCTCTACACTTTGTTCCTTGTGTCAGAGGTGCATGTCCTCATCAGGAGCTCTTCTATCGATGGTACTCTCAGGATGGGGCACTGTGGGACAGTCCCTGAAAGCCAGCAGTCAATGTAAGTGACACAGTGTCTACACTGACACTGCATCAACCTAACTACATCAACCTTGGCTCTACGCCGTTCATGGAGGTGGAGTTATTAAGTCAGCGAATCAGGGCAGTTATATTGGTGGGAGCGAAATTTAACTGTAGACACTTCCATAGTTAGATCCACATAAACTGCTTTGTGTTGACCTAAATGTAGTGTAGACCAGACCTAAGATAGACAGACATGTACATTAGAGATTGTGTTAGAGACCACAGAAACCCAGCCTGCTGCAGGAAGGTCAGTTTCTCTTTGCAGTGGGGCTTGCCACAAACACACACACTTCCAGTTTTTGTGTCACTGCATTTTGGGCAGTCATGAGTGGCTGGTTTGCACATGCTGCTTACCCTGATTGATAAATACATGTCCTCCCTGCCTGATAACCGAGGCAATCATAATGTCAGTGGTGACACTTCAGATCTGTGGACATTTTGCCCATTTCAAGCAGACCAGAAAAATCCTAACCCAGATACTGAGATAACACAGTGCAAATAAATGTCAGGATTGCCAGTTGGTCTGTTCTCACACCTGGCTTTTTATTGAGGAATTAGGTAAAATTAATTCACCCCAAAACACCAGCTAGTGTGTCCTGTGGATGACTGAATGACAGAGAGAGAGAGAGAGAGAGAGAGAGAGAGAGAGATCTTCTACTGGCCCAATCTCCCTTCTGAACTCTCAACCCCCAAGCTGTTTGGATTGCAAAATAACACATTCTGCAGGTTAAAGAAGATGGGGTGTGAAGCCCAGCTGTGATCCATTGATCCCAGTTTGATTACTACCAAGCACTAGCTGGTAAAGACAATTACATGAACATGAAACACATCTGGATTTATTTCTGGGGAGTGAGAGAATTGATAAGTTTGTTCAAAAGACAGAAAGGTGCGAAGGTTCCATTACTAACATTTTACAGATGGGGAAACTGAGGCAAGGGGCATTTTAGACCCATTTTTTCCAAAGTGGACACTAATTCCAAATGCCTTAACGAATGCGTGAGCACCTTAATACATCTTGAGCTTGATTTTCAATAGTGTTGAGTATCTGCACTCCCCATTAATTTAAGCTGGTGTTGTGAGTACTCAGCAGCTCTGAAAAGCAGACCATAGGTGTTTCAAGTTCAGCACCAAAATCAGTCACTTACTTTGAGCCTAGGAGCTAGATTCACAGAGGGACTCTAGGCACCTGCCACTTTAGGAGCCTAAGACCCGAGATTTAGGCACCACTGATATTCACAAAATCCCTGCTCAACTGCCACCTAACCCTGTAGGCAGCTAAACTCACTCAGCACCTAAATGTTTGCAGTAAAAGCTTCCTTGACTCTACATTTCTACCTCTGAGTACACATACTGCTTGGCATCCAGATGCATCTTGGCATCTCCCATTGGCTAGCTTAGGCATCTCAGTCTGCTGGCTTCTGTGAATCCCATTTTTAAGCGACTATCTCCCTCTATTCATTGCTTAAGATGCCTGGATGCCTAATTCAGGCTTTGTGAATCCCAGTGATCTTGTAGGCACCTAGAAGTTAGGTGTTGCAATGATGAGCATCACAATGCCTAAGTCCCTCTGTGAATGTACCCACAATGACTTGTCCAAGGGATTTAAAGGCAAAAGCTGGGGATGGAAACCAGGTCTCACCACTACCAATGAGATATCCTAGTTCCTTTGAACCTTACACCTCCCAGGCCTATTTACCCATTTACCCAACCATATTTTGAAGCCACTTTCAATATCCAGCTAAGTGGAGTATTTTAAATATCCACCCATATCTAAGACACACAAGTTAACAAAAGGTAGAGGGGAAAGGAAGCTTTTTAGAAAGGATCAAATACATCATAAGCTTAGCAGACACTATAGCCCTGAAACAGCAGCTTGAAACTTACACCATAACAAATCTTCTATACATTATCTCACAGGAAACAACACATGATAAATTTTTAGAACAATGCAATTCCCCTCCCTCTACCTCCTCCCCAACGTCAAAAAGATTTAACATCTAATTCAGCTTTTGACGAGCTGCTTCATCACTGCAGGAACACTGTTGATCTCTGTCAGAACCCTGCGGCCTTGGACAGAACAAACTGAAAGGGGAAAAAAAAATTTGGCCGTCTGTAATGATAAATAAATACATTACAGGATACAACTCTGGGGAATGGAGGCTGACACTGACTGAGCACTGTGACCTCCACACAACTGCCAAGTGTCAGTCGTTTAACAAAAGTCAACTTTTGTTTGCCTGTTTTTTTTTCCCTTCTCTCAACGTCAATTTCTTAAAGCGCAAACACAGGATGGGAAAGCAAAAAAAGTGAAAAATTCAGAAACCATCTCCATCTGCACCCAGTGGCACTTTGGTTTTGACAGAACAATTGCTTTTCTTGGTATGGTAGAAACTGGGGGGAAGCCATTGCAAGTGCATAAATGGCAGCTGGAAGAAGAAGCTGTGCAAAAGGGAAAATCGCTGAATGACCTATTGCAAGCCTTGTTTTAGGACATGCATGTCATACGGGTAGGTCTTAGCACTGACACTTTTTACTCGTGCATGGATTCCCATTCACAACATCAAATACGCATGTCAGATGTTGGAGTTAACAAAAGAATTAACTAGAGAACCTGAGAGAACAAGAGACCCTTCACCCGTGCAGCTAATTAGACTTCTTAGTTTTGAATCCTTCTCTGGACTGCTGAAGCCTACCTCATGGACTCTGTCTCAGCACCTGATTCCCATCTAATTGTATAATATTAAAGATACTTCTTTTTACCCATATGAGATATCTCATCTGCATCTTCATTTTAGAGATGCACCAAATGGGAGGTGAAGTGACATGCCTATGTTCAGACAACAGTAGAGCCAAGCATAGAACCCCAGCAGATGACTCCCATTCCTGGGTCCCGTCTACCATACAACATTGCTCCACCAACTCAATGGGCTTCACATCCTGAGTGATGTAGCTCAGCTGACCTAACTTGTAATGTAGATCAGGCCAAGCTCAACACTGTTGGTGCAAGAGACTTCTGCTTTGCAGCTCCTGCCCTATGGAACAATTTCCCTGTACCTATCTACCTCACCAGCTCTGATCATAATCATTATTATTACTCATACTTTTCAATAATATGGCACTTTCCATTTGCAGATTTCCTGTAACTAATTACACTTCACAACATCCTTTTAACATAGGCAACTGTTCCCCCATTTCAGAGACGGGGGATGTGATGAGGGAGAGCGCTGAAGCAATTTGCCCAAGCCCGAGGCAGAGGAAGAGCTAAGATTCTGATAATCCTTTTTCCAACTCTCATATGAAAATGAACTTTCTCCCTGATCTACACCTTCATTCTCAATCACTCTGTCAATATAATTGGGGGGGGGCAGGAGGAATGGTTATTTTACAGCACCCAGTGCAATGAGGTTCTGATCCATGACCTGAGTATGTAGCCACTACTACAATACAAATAAAATAATATGTTTTGTTTAGTTCATTAACTGTATCGTACAAACTAGCTGAATAACTATAGCATGCAAACTTTAACTATATTAATTTTATGAAGAATTTTGAACTGTGTTTTGCCAAGCCAGCGGACAATAAAAAAAACCTAAAACCCATTTAATGTCATTCTTATTGAAATCATTGTCAAAATTTTTCATTTAACACTATTTCAATAGCAGTTTTGAGAATGTTTTTTAAAAAGGTTTTGATGAACACCAAAAATTTCCAAAACAACTTCTTTCAAAAACATCTTTAAAAAGTCAACTGGTTGTTGGGTTTTGTTTTGTTTTGGGGAGGGGGCAGGGAGGAGTGTTTGCTGGTTTGTTTCATATTTTGGGGGGGGGAGGATATTTTTAATGAAAATACTTTTTGTTCAAAACTGTTCAACCCACTCTAGAGTTTTGCTTGAAGGATGCTACACAAAGAAGTCCCCATTTCTGCAGTGACTAATGATTTCTGTTCTCCATATCCATGGATTAGGAGGGCTACGGTTTTAAAGTGCTGCTTTATTCCTGGTAGAAGTGCTAACACACTGGATGAGTCATGGAATAAATCTTCAGACTGTAAATCCTTTCATCATCAGTAGGCCGTGATCAAGAATCATTCTTCTAGCTATTTGATGAATGCAGTGAAATGGAGCTCTCGATCAGGTTCCGAGTGAACAGGTGTCTGTACCACAATTTGCACACTTGCCGCCACCCCCAGCAAAAAGGTGAATAACTGAATGGGCCATGGAGATTGAACTAATTTATCACCTCTATACATGGCCCCACTAGAACAGGAGTGAAACTGGATGGGATGAGTGAGGGTCAGGTTGCACTGCTGCTTCACCTATTCAGAGGTAAAATAAGGGACTTCAGGTTTCAAGGCCATCATTCCAGAATCTTCCACCTGCACTGAATTGACTAAAAGCAAACTAACAGAAAGATGTTCTTTCTAACACTGAGCCCCAACAACCAACTTCTGCAAAAACTGGTTGGTGTATCTCAGGAGGCTTCAGATCCTCCCCTATATCAGTCAAATATTGGAGTTTAAATTCACTGAGTTGACAAAATCAAATTTTATTATTCATAACGCCATAACCGATCTGCCAGAAGCCACAGCTAAGGGCACTTGCTCTGCTCTGAGCTCATTGCTATCAGGAGATGTGAGGTTTCTACAGAGGTCAAAGGAACAGAAGAAAGTTTCAGAAATCAGACTTTGACCTCAGCTGGCTGGACATTATCTGCCAATCCATTACACTTTACTGGCATCCCCTGGTCTCTGACTGTAGCAGACAGTCTATGTGCCCGCATTCAGAATGTATGTTTAAACAGAGAAGCTGATAAGGAGTGCTTGTCTGTCAGCAGGATCTGAAGCCCACGGCTCTTTGAGAGCACTTGGGTTTACTTGGCGGGTCATGCTGACTCCTTGTGAGCCATTTATCATCAGAAAAAACTCCAGAGCGGTTGGCATCATGCCAGTGTCTTCCCTCCTCCCCCTCCAGCGTATAGATGCTACATCAAAACAGACTCTGTCTCAGCTCACAAAGCAACAGAACATTTTGCATAACCGCTGCATGGGAGAGCAAGCCAGATCATTGTGCAGTAACCTGGAACCTGTTAGGTGATTCCTATATATTTTACTGTTTTCTGCCAAAAATATGGATGTGCTAAAAAAGGAGGTAGTGGGGCTTGTGTTCCATCCTTCATCCTTCCACTTAGGGCTTGATTCAGAAAAGCATTTAAGCATGTGCTTAAGTCTCTTGACATCAAAAGAATTTAAGCATGTGTTTAAGTGTGCTCCCAAAAAGGGACGGTTTAATTAAAAGTAAATGGCATACTTATGTACTTTGCTGAGTCAGGACTTTAATGAAACTAAAACTGAAGTTCAGATTTACACTAGGCCTTAGTGGAAATGAGAATCAGACATGGAGTCTTTCCAGGATCAGGCTCTATATGAAGATAGGGAGATTCTCCACATCCACTGGTTGACCCTTCACTGATAAAATATTAGGTGAGCCAGTGGTCAGTTAGTACAAAATGCCACTGGCACTAGCCCAGTATTCCCCCTTTCTGGCCTTTGGTCTTGTCTACAATGAAAGGTTGTCCCTCCCTCCCCACAGTGTAATTACACCACCATAGCTGCCCTGATGTAAGGTCTGCATGCAGACACACTGCACTGGTGCATAAAAACAATTTGTACCAATGCAGCTTATCTCAGTCTGAGACTATGGCTATACTAAAGAGCTTACAGTGGCACAACTGCACTGACACAGCTTCACCACTGTAAGCCCTCTAGTGTAGCCACTCTAAGCCAATGGGAGAGAGCTCTCCCGTCAACTTAATTAATCCACCCCCAATTAGCAGCAGCAGCTATGTCAGGGGGAGAAGCTCTCACTTATGTCACTCAGGGGGTGGTTTATTCACACCCGAGCAACATATGTTATACCAGCATAAGTGGTACTGTAGACATAGCTTCCAAGGGGGCTCAAAAAAACTCCAGTGTAGATAATTCCTTAGCTTTGCTACCCTAGTGACACTCCTAACCTCACAGGGATGAGCTTCAGCCTTTTAAATGCTTTTCAGGTTCATTGAATCAAAAACTTATAGGAATTTTACAAAGTGTTATTGGTCTGCAGTGACTCTATATAATCGAGCACAGAGGGGTGAATTATCACGCCCCATTGTTACCTCATTAGTCTGCAGACTTCAGAGAACAGGTGTATCCTGTGTTCTGATTGGTGTGCAGTCTGTCCCATTAGCTACCCAATGAAGTGCCCACATGCAGCTGTCCATTCACAGGATGGGCAGCGAACATCCTTAACATGAGAAAGCACAATTCATTGTGTAATCTTTAGATTGCAGTAGGTTATCACTGTGAATTTCCTCTTAAACTTGTTCATTAGTGCACCTGACAATTGCTTTGTTAATTTTATCTCCACACTTTGCCTCAGGCAGTTCAACAAACACCTGGAAGTTTGTTTCTGGTAACAGGGAAGACTTTTCAGGAAAATGTAGTAGGGTTCTTTAATGTTTCTAGCAGAAAAACTGTTTTTTGGTAGCCAATTTGCAGTGTTGTTGTAGCTGTGTTTGTCCCAGGATATTAGAGAGACAAAGTGAATAAGGACATCTCTTTTATTGTTGGTGAAAGAGAGAAGCTTTTGAGCACATACAGAGGGTTGTGTTTTTTTTCCCCAGGTCTGGGAAAGGTTCTAAGTGTCACAGCTAAATACCAGGTGGAACAGATTGTTTAGCATAAGGAGCTAACATGTTGTAAGTGACCATTCACAGTGAAGTGGGCAATTAACACCTCTGCAGTCATAGAACAAAAAAGGATTAGAGGGATATAGATTGTTGTAATGAACCATAAATCCAGCGTCTTAATAAAGACCATGATTTTTACCGTCTACAAAAGTTATGAATTTTTAGCCCCCAGGTTTGTCTATTGAAGGTGTTGTGCAGGTTTCTTTTGAGGACAAGGTCTGAGAGGTCAGATATGAAGTGATGGTTTTGTGAAAAGTGTTCACTCATCGGAGATATGGTGTTTTTGTCTTTTATTGTTTTTCTGGTACCATTCATTCAAGAGCATAGTGATTGTTGGGTTTCACTCATATAGTTGTTATTGGCAGGTTTCAGAGTAGCAGCCATGTTAGTCTGTATTCGCAAAAAGAAAAGGAGGACTTGTGGCACTTTAGAGACTAACAAATTTATTTGAGCATAAGCTTTCCTGAGCTACAGCTCACTTCATCGGATGCATTTGCACTTAGTACTTGTTCTCAAAGGAAACCTGCACAACACCTTCAACAGATGAATGTGGGATCTTAAATTCATAATCTTGCTAGTCACTGAAAATCAATAAAGATGCTGGATTTATGGCTTATTACAACAATCTGTTACTAACACCCCTTTTTTGTTGATGGCTGCAGAGGTTTTAACAGACCACTTCACCTTGAATAGGTCTCTTAGAATATGTGTTAACTCCTTATTCTAAATAATCTGGTCCACCTTGTACTTAGCTGTGACACTCTGAGGCCGGCCTACACTATAAAAATAAGAAAAGGAGTACTTGTGGCACCTTAGAGACTAACAAATTTATTAGAGCATAAGCTTTCGTGAGCTACAGCTAACTTCATCGGAAATGCATCCGATGAAGTGAGCTGTAGCTCACGAAAGCTTATGCTCTAATAAATTTGTTAGTCTCTAAGGTGCCACAAGTACTCCTTTTCTTTTTGCGAATACAGACTAACACGGCTGCTACTCTGAAACCTATAAAAATAAGGCTATGTCTACATTACAGACTACGATGGCATAATTTATGTCACTCAGGAGTGTGAATAAACCACTCCCCTGAACGACAGAAGTTACACTGAGATAAGGGTTCATGTGTGCAGTGCTACATCGGCGGGAGAGCTTCTCCCACTGACATAACGTCTGCTGCTGGTGGAGGTGGATTTTTTATGCCAATGGGAGAGCTGCTTCCTATCAGCATAGAGGGTCTTCGCCAGATGCGCTGCAGCTGTATTGGTACAGCTGTGCCGCTGCAGTGCTGTACGTATAGATATGGCCTTATGGGCCATATAGGCAGCACTAGATCAACAAAAGAATTCTTCTGTCCACCTAGCTCCTGCCTTTTGAGGACTAGGTAGTGGCTAAATTGAAGCACTACAGCAGTGAAGCTGTGCCACTATAGAATTTTAAGTGTAGACAAGCCCTGAGTACCTTTCCCAGACCTGAAGAAGAGCTCTGTGTAGGTCAAAAGCTTGTCTCTTTCACCAATAGAAATTAGTCTAATAAAAGATATTACCTCACCAACTCTGTCTCTCTAATATCCTGGGACCAACACAGCTACAAATAATAAATTACATCACAGAGGTATTATATCAGCGAGGAACAAGCATTAAAAAATAGCCAAACATGCTGCAGTACAGGGTCCATGAGTGATATGTTAGACATTCTAGGCATTCGTTCATCATATATTTGGGCCAAATTGTGGCATTTACGCTGTACAGTTCACTCCTTCTGTACTGGAAGGGGGGTTTAGAAGGGTAACACCACAATGGGAGTGTTCAATGATCCTAAAACTCAAATGCATAACTATTCATGGCAAGCTAACATTAAAGGGGGTTGGAATATGGCCAAAGAAAAGTAATGAATGAATTCCAGTGTAGACTCATGAGATTGTGCTTGCACCTGGGACTAGTTCAAACCCTGACTTTAAATATAAATGTGTAAGGAATCATTCCAAAGTTCTCATCCCAATGTACTTTGTGCACATCCCAAAACTACTACAAAAGCTGGTTGGAAAATGGTGTTTACAATTTTTTATGAAAAAAGTTCTGCTGATATTTTCAGGTTTTTAAAAAATGTTGGCCAGTGCCAACCGCTACAAATTTTGGAATGAGTTAATGTGATTATGTAATACAATATGACTATGGGATTCACAGTCCCTGCCCTAGAGAAGCCCCCAAGTGGAACAGCGGGGTTGATGTTAACAGGACCGAGTTGCATCTTCAGATCTATCAGTCAGAACCTGGTGGGGAGATGGGGCACTCTGATTACCAGTAGGAGTAACATCTTTCTTGCTCCTGTTCCCTGGAGTGAGAGCATTCTGATGCAATCGGGCAGAAGGTTACATTTATTGGGTTTACAAATACCTATTGTCATTTTAAACAATATTTTACTATCAACTAAGGAAGGCACAAAGCCCTGCAGGGTTTCACAAACTGCAGCACTGCTGTTCTAGTGTTGCCACCCTCTGAAGAGAAGGCTACACATCAGAAACACTGAGTGAGGAAGGCACAAAGAAAGCAGTAGCATACTCGCAGAGTGTGAAAAGCGTCTGGGGTGTTGAAAGCATTTGGAAAACAGCTGCTGCCTGCCTTGCAATAGGCACTCTGCTGCCTGGTTCTGTAACAGACACACTTTCTATGTTGTATCCTCAAACAAACACTCTTGGTTGGCCTTGATACTGTTTAGGTCATTCACCTTCTTCAGTGTTTTGTTGATTGCCTGTTCTTTGTAGGAACGTGGCATGGCATCTTCCGGTAAGTGATCTCAGCACATGCAAAAATATGGTTTACTCAGTTTAACCATTTAATAAAATCTAAATGCACTGGCTCCAGCATTCAATGTCTTCTGAGCTCATTACCAATTAATTATTAAAAGGGCATCTATCAAATTTTAATATGCATAAAAGTAAAGACTTTACAGTTGCCATGCAACTAACTGGGACTCACAAAACAAAAATTTAGTGTTTTAATTTTTATGAATAACCTTATATTTCTGGAAATAATGGCTCAACATAAACCTTGCAACAAAGGAGAGGTGTAGTATTAAAGATTAACTGGTTTAACTTTTTAATGGCTGGAAACCTGTCTTCTAAACATTAATTTGACTAGAAAGATAGAAAAAGCCAAGAACATTTTACCTCTGGAGATTTGGATTTGCATTCTGCATAGATGACACGTATATAATCACCTATGGCCCAATCCTGAGAGGCCTTATAGACTATTGTAGTTGAGAGGGCTCAGCAATTTGCAGGATAAAACCTATAATTATAGCACTTAAAAATGGAAAGACTTTTGATCATTCAAGTCCATCCTTGATACTAAATGACTGTTTCATATAGACAGGATTGTTCTCTGTGTTCCATCTACTTTTAAGTCTCTCAACCATTGGAGCTTTCAGCATATTCCTTGGGAGTCTTGAATTACAAGAACAATATTACAAATACATGATGCATTTATCACAACACATTTCAGTTTTGTAACACTATCACTTTAAAAGTTGGAAGGCATCTTCTTCTAATGGGTTGTGACTGAACTAATGCAAATATATGGAACTTTATACAATTTTTTTGTTTGTGGGTCAGCAGGTGAGTAAATCCCAGATCAGGTATCCTATATTTCCTCTCTTTGAACCAATGATCCTTGCTGTCTCACTCTAAACAACTGATCTGGTTGTAAACAGATCCCAAGTCCTGCAATATGATTTACACCAAGAACTTCTTCAGTGGTTAATTTCTCCTGCTGTCACCACACCAAACTGCTTGTTGCATGTTGAAGATCTGCAGATTCCAATAGATACAAATGCTGTTTTTTTAACCTATTTTCCCAAAGTTTTCTCTTCCATTTCCTTTCCTGTTTTCCTGCTGACAGCCCTGCCAAGGAGCAGTCATTCTCAGGTTATAATTTAAATCACAGGAGTGAATACTTGTACCAAATTTGTGTAAATGATTGATGGGTGTAGCTGGTAATTTAATTCATTAATTAATTTCTTCCCACATACAATTTATATAAGTAGTGATTACGGTTTTAACACATCTAATATTATTCCTTAATCCACTGAAAAGAAATGTTTGGCATTTAACTTTATAATAAAAGGTATCAATGAGGAACTGTCATGACTGTTTTCAGTAGTGATATCTAATTACTGTAGCTTGCTGTAGGCGATCTTGTTAAATTCTAGTTGAATGACAAAGTATTCCTGACAAGTTTAATACATTATTCAAGGTGTAATTTCTCGGTTATTGCTTGTGTAATTCTAAGTTAATTACATGACATCTAAATTCATCACTTTTATGTTTATTGAACTTTGGTAAATTCACTTTGAGTCACCACTTGATATTTACTCTGTGATCACCTCTCTCACTTATTCTAAACTTAAAGGAAAATGGTACCCATTTTCTCAGCTCCACCCGGTAAAACTTTCCATCAGGAATAAAGGGTGAAATGTGTGTGATCAAGGATTGATCCTAAATTTTTGCTGGCCAGGACAGAAAATGTTTCCCTGCCCTATGTGGCTGAACCAAAAAAAAAAAAAATCATTTCAGGTTAAACCCAATACCCAGCATCAAGGTGTTGGATGTGAAATGAATGGTCTCAAGGATCTGACCCTTTGCATTTGTAATTTATATCAATTGAATTAATTAGAAGATCTAAATCTCCATAGAGCTTTTAGCTCCTTTATATAATTTCTACTGAGTGGCCCACTCCTTTTCCTTTGCCTCACTCTGTGAACACAGCTCATTGGACTATGCATCACACATTCTACAGCCCTGCATCTCCGAGGGCCTGACTGTGTGGGTGCACTGCAGACATTGTCTACCTCACATCTACCAAATGAAAACCTTGACAAGCTAAAGTGCCATCATTATACAGTCAGTGAATCTCAGGTTATAAATCTCACTTCATTCCCATTTGGAAGAAGGATCTTCAATTAAGCAAAAATTGATTTTCTAAAGATTTTTTTTTCCCCCTCATGATTGGTGGACTGTTTGAAACTGCTCCAGCCCAACAAAGTACAGGGAGAACAATTAAATATGCATCTTAGTTGACAGCAGGGCTGTTTTTAAGTAAGTGAATGCAATTTAGCCCTTTCATTTTTGGCAAGAACAGAATCTTATAACAATTATGGGGATAGAAAAGGCCCTTTTGTTAAACACTGCCAATGTCAGGCCTGCGGGAGAACCATATGAGGGAATGCCGTGAATGGTTGGGAACTTCTCATCTTATGGAATCCCATCACTCTCCTTCATTGAATACCACAATTAAATTATTATGGTCTATCCTTATAAAAAGGCATGGCACTATTAGTGCCAACAGATACTTAGGAATACAATGTCCAGTCTACTATCATTGATCTTTCCTGGGTAATTAGGGTCTCATCTTAAAGCCCACTGAAGTCAGTGGGGGTCTTTCCTTGGATTTAGGCTCAGGCTCTAAGTGAGGGACAGATGGCAGCGGCTTAGTTCCAGGAATAGCATGCACAAGCGCTGGGTACGTTGACCCAAACAGCTCAGCAAATATACTTCAGTCCTGATTTATAGTAATCCCTGTTTTTTTCAGCCTCTATTCAGCAGAAACTTCCGATGGGCCCAATTCTCAAAGTTCAGATCAAGCTTTGAATTTCCCCAAAGTTTGTGGATGTTGAGAACCAGGGTTTTGGTCTGGGCCCATCTTCACAAATTCTGCTTTGTGATATGGACAGACAAGGGCTAAAAGAGGATCAAATCATATTCACATGTGACCCAAGCCTAGATTTAGACCATAGTCTCCACTGAAACATTGGTGTGCTAAACTACTGTGCCACATAAACTCTCTGGAGCCAATTCTGATCTCATGTAAACGGCTGTGAATTAGGTGTGACTACTGAAGTCCTTGAAGCTACATTATTCATATTTATATTACTATGATGCCTAGCAGCCCCAGTCATTGACCAGGACCTCATTGTGCTAGGTACTGTACAAACTCAGAATAAAAAGACAGTCCCTGCCTCAATCTAAGTATAAGACAAGAGACAACAGATCAATAGGCAGCTGGGTGAGTACACTGAAACAATGAGGCAATATTGGTCACTATGACAGGCAGATGCCTCAGCACACCAATGCACTTACTGCTCTCAAGTTTTGTGTAGGCATCATGGACTCTTCTAAAACTGTTGTTGAGACCAGAATCAAGACTTTTCAATCTAGGTTCTGCCAGTGTTACAGTGCTCAGTGTTTCAAAGGTGGATTCTGTCAAGGTCTCAAATTATAATCTCCTCATCTGCTGAAAGAAAAGGAGTACTTGTGGCACCTTAGAGACTAACAAATTTATTAGTGCATAAGCTTTCGTGAGCTACAGCTCACTTCATCGGATGCATTTGGTGGAAAAAATGCACCAAATGCATCCGATGAAGTGAGCTGTAGCTCACGAAAGCTTATGCACTAATAAATTTGTTAGTCTCTAAGGTGTCACAAGTACTCCTTTTCTTTTTGCAAATACAGACTAACACGGCTGCTACTCTGAAACTTGTCATCTGCTGAGAGAATGTGTATAGCCAGAGAGGCCAAAAAAATTGATTCAATGTATTGCCAGGGGATGGCTTTCTCTCTCTTTCTCCCTCCTCTTAGCCCCTTCAAAAATCTGGTACTGCAGGCCTGCTGTGGAATGAAGGATGAAGCAACCATGTGGCAGATATGTAAAGCTCCAGGCATGTTGCTGGGCACAACTCGCACCTGCATACCATGCTTATCAAAGAGTAGTGATACAAGGAAAAGCTTTTCTCTGATTGGCTGAGTCATGGTCTAATTGGCCTTGATGACCTCCCTAAAAGGGCTGAAAACTATTAGATGCCTGAAATGCACTCCTGTGCAGAGGGCTAGAGTGAGGCCCATGCATCACCGAAGTCCCAGGCCTGGTTTACACTTATACTGAACAGCTATGTTGGTCAGTGGAGCACCCAGGAGGAAAAAATGGTGGGTGCTTGGTAGGCCCCCTATCAGCACCGCCCCCTCCCGCCGCATCTCCTGCCTGCCGATCAGCGCCTCCCTCTCCCTCCCTGCACCTCCTGCCCATTGCGATCAGCTGTTTTGCGGCATTCAGGAGGCTCTGGGGGAGGAGTGGAAGGAGCGAGGACATGGCACACTCAGGGGAGGGGACGGAATGGGGTGGAAAGAGGCAGGGCGGGGTTGGGAAGAGGTGGGGGAGGGTGGGGGATGGTTTGGGGAAAGGAGTGGAGGGGGGCAGGGTCTGGGTCAGAGCTGAGGGTCCAGCACCCCCGTTCACATTGGTAAATTGGCACCTGTGCCCCCTAGTAATATAGCTATGCCAACAAAAACTTCGGTAAAACTGCAGCTATGCCAACAGGAGAATGCTTCTGTTGGCATAGCTAACATCATTTGGGGAGGTTGTATTCCCAAACCCACAGAACTTCTGTTGGCACACACTTCATCTATCCCAGGGAGCAATGCTGGCATAGGCATTGTAGTGTAGACATAGCCACAATGGAGGCTTTACTGGGACATTACTGTGGTGTGCTGGCCCTCGGCACAGTGATGAATTTCACCCAACATGCATAGTGTCCCACTACAGAGTTTCCTACTATTTTGCCATGCGTTTCTAAGCTGGCCATTACACATTTAAACAATAAATTAACTTAATATCTAAGGCTTGAGAAATCCTGGTAGCTCCAGCTAGTAGAATAAGGGTGATATTTCCTGACTCAGTCAACCTGCATCCCATTTGCTATTCGCCTAACAAGGAAAGTTTTGAGATTTTTAGCTTGCTTTCCCCTAGTACGTTAATTTCACCAGTGCCCACATATTATTCTGCTTGATCTGACCTGAATCTGACTTATCACATTTCCAAACTACTTTTCACTCAGCGGTTAATTAAAAGATTAGGTCCCTGACACACTGCTTACAGCCCTTAGTGGCACCCATTAGCCCAGCTAGACTAATTCTCCTGAAAACCAGACCTCCTTATATGCCTGGGGTGAAAAGTTCAAATCCAATTCCCTAAATCTTTAATGTTCACCGTTAGTTCATTATTTGAACCTAGTCTTCTGTAAGAGTCTGTATTCAAATTTAGGCATGGAAAGTAATTCAAGAAAAGTCAGTTTCTCATACAGCTTTTGCACTTGCCAGCTTGCTGTGACTGTGATTTTGTGCTAGCCTTTGAAACTGTAACAGAAATGAGGGTAAGCGAGGAAATAAACATTTTCTTTTCAGCTTCTAATGGATCTGAGGTTGTTTAATGAACATCCCACGAAGGGATACTTTGTTGGTCCTGTGGATGCACTTCTGCACAGTGCAACACACATGCTTGCTGACTGCCCTTGAGAAGTGGAATGGAAGCTTTTAAATGTACAGAGATAGCATGACATGGCACAAGGACTATTCAATTTGGCAAGTAGGGGAAAGGAAAGGAAAGGAAGAGAAGAGTATTTGCCCATGACAATTAAAACCTGTGCCATGCAACACAAACACAGTAAGGTTTAGCCTTTCCTGTACACAGACGCTCTGCTTTTTTAACCAGAGATGGAACCAAGCTGCAAATTCAGGTATGAATCTGAATTTCAAATAGGGAACTAACCAGCACCAGGGTTTTGATTTGGCACATTTAAATGAACAAAGGGGCAGATGCAAAATATAGATCCAGAACCAGATTGAGATTCTAAACCCCCAAATGCTCAGGGATATTTGGATTGGGCCCATCACAGAGATGAAGGGTGAGCCATAATATTTAGAACTGGACCTGGTTTGGATTCCAAAAGCCCTGAGGCTCAGAGGTGTCTGGATCCCAGACTTTGATTCAAGCCTGTCTCTACCGTACCAAGATAGAACTAGACACAAAGTCCAGTTTATCGGAAGTGTGGGAAGGAGACCAGACAACATTTAATAATTGAAACTTTGTAGCTGTGCAAAAATTCTACTTAAGTTAAGAGGAGTTGTCATTAAACTCAACCTTTCCCCACCCTCACCGCCTGGTTTCTGGAAGAGCTCAGGCATCAATAACGACCTTATGTATTTCTTTTAATTATTCTAAAGTAACCTCCTCCAGCCCCATGACAAGCCCTCAGCTACTTCAAGCAAAGACATTCTAATGATTTCGATTAAATCTTGGCCTCTCCCCAGCAGAACACAAATTAAAAGCATTACTAGGAGGATACAAGCCTCAGTGCTTGGAAGCGTTATATAAAGAATGGGGAAAGTTGCCAAAGGCTTGTTGTCATTTCATGTGCAGTGGGGGAGGATTAACCCCATGGTGGCTTTCTGTAGCCTGAGAAGACAGCTCCGGTTATATGTCAGCATTCCCATTAGGTTCCTTCCTCCCACTTGATTGCCCCTGTTACACTTGAAACTCACTTGAACCTACATCTGTGAAAATTGCTTTTTTCAGTCTTGTTTTAATGAGACCCCATCAAGTAATTTAGGCCCCAAATTGGACCACCTTGCATTGTTATAATTTGGTTAAGGGATGTCTGCTGGAATCTAAGAGCCATCTATCTACTGGGGCTTCAACCCTGCTTCTATATGCATCCTCAACTGTGAATGAGCAATTTGTATTTCTGTATATGTGTCAGCCCTCAGCAAGAGTCATCAGCCAGATTTCAGCCGAGGAAAATTCAACATTACATCATGAACCTCTCTCATTGAGCGGAAAGAGTAACTTTGTCAGCTGGCAGCAGTAGAATGCTATTAACCCCTAGTGGTCCAGCCACTAATGGGGGCATGGCACTCACTTTGCCCATGTGATACACATGCACATCAAATTGTATAAGGCATCTCCCTACCATTGTTGCATGTATAAATTCTGTTTCTGGGCTTAAACACAGGGATTTTGGATGTGAAATTGCAGGCACAAATGTAAAGCCTGCTTTTGAAACACAGTCCTACTTTTTTTTAAAAAAAATCCATTGTGCTGTTGTCAAGTTTTAAAAAAAGACAACAACAACATTGCCCATGCATGATCATAAATATTTGTATAATATCACTCAAAGAGATATATTGTTGTCTAGTGGTAAGAACTCTAGGCTGGGTATCAGGTGAACTAGTTTGAATTTCTGGCTCTTGAACTGGCTCAGGTTGAATCCCTGGGCATATTTAACTTCTCTGTGCTTTCATTTCAGTTTTCCTCATTTGTAGATTAAAGATAACAATTCTGAACCTTGGTGTAGGACTTTGAGCTCTTTTGATGAAAAATCCCATGTAACTCTAAAAACCTGAGGCTATTAATAAATAAAAATTATGTATTAATTATTGTTGTTGCTGATCTCCACATGTTTCCAACAAAGACAGCACCAGAGAACCTGCCTATCCTGGACCAGATTGTCTACAACTTTGCACCTTGGGTAGCGATTTGCACGCAAGCAAGGTGAGTAAAATATGCTATGAACTCGCCATTCACTTACTCCCACATTGCACAGCAGTAACTGAGTACCCAAGGGACTGGGCAATGGAGGATCAGAACTGTTCCATCAGTAGTAGTGCTTCAGACCTGTGGAAACAAAGACAAGTCACATTGTCTCATGTCATGTTCTGTGAACAACAGAGGGTCAAGTTCTATTGAATTTCCAGCTAGAGAAGGCTTAGAGTAAGAAATGCTATTTTCAGGCTTTTGGTTGAGAATTAAAAACAAAAGCTTAAAAACACCCCAGCAAAACCATAAAAGCTACATTAAAAAACAAAAAACTTGACAGTATGTTTTGAAATGTGGTTGAGATGATATAGTGCTACTCAGAGATTGCGTGGGGGAGCTGAAACAGCCTTGCAATTCTTCACTCACCAAATTTGTACTAACAAAAACAAAGAAGCACTAAAACATATGGGGATTATCTCAAAGAGATAACTGAAGAAAGTTTCAAGTTTTAAAAAATCATCATCATTATGGTATTTTTCTTTTCTTGAAACAGAGAAGTATGATAAAATATCAGACGCCTTTCCACACAAGGCAGTTCTCTTGAAGTAAGCAGTTTGCTTCTTTTGTTCAAATCTTTAAAGAGATCATAGAGCTGTGTTTCACTCAACATATTTTCTTGCTATCTGCGCCTTGTCTGCACTAACACTCATTATTATAGTTCTATCCATTGCAGCAGCACCTAGAGATCCCTGTGAAGGACTGAGGGTTGAATTGGGCTAGGCACTACACACACAAATAAATACACAATAAAAAGTCTGTCCCTGTTCCAAACAGCTTACAGTCCTTGTTCTGCAAGGGACTGAGACAAGCACAAGTCGTCCTGTTGGCATTACTGGAACTGTTCATATGCTTCCAGTTTGGCATGCGTGGTAGTGTCTTTCTGAATTAAGGCCCAAGCCAAGCAATTCAAGAGGATGGCTCCAATCCATCAATCTCTGGGATATGAGGATGGCACGCTCTTGCTGCACCATTCATGGTTAGATGACATGCTGGTAACATGCTTGCAGCCAGTCTCCCCTAGTGCATCCAATGTCACTACCATTGACAGAGCTTCACTGGTGGGAAAATCCCAGTGTAGTTGCTCCTGGCTTATCCCACAATAAGTATCCCTCACAGACATTGTTCCACTTTACAGGTAGAGCAGACCCATACCGTCCCAGGGTGGGAGCTCTGCAGAGAAGTATGGTCATTTTGGAAGCCTTGGGATGGTGCACTGCACTCCACCTCCTCTTTTTGCCTAGCTCATTCTACTGTTCAGTAGAGTGGTCCCTGCCTCCTTTCCAATTCACTGTGCAAAACAAGTGTAAACTGCGATCATTCTGATTTTATGCCCACTTTTCAGGGCTGTAAGAGACCAGGATGCAAAGCAGTGGAAAATCAAGTGTAGTTATTATTGATCTCAGGATAGAGTGGGCAGCATCCTGATGTCACACACCATTTGCTGTGCTTATGCCTTTAAAACTGAAGAAAAAGTAAACCCTGAGAGAGATATTCTCAAAACAAGAGCCCTGATTCTGCAGCTGAGTCTCTAGTACACCAGTTAGACATAGGTGCAACTCTACAGCTACAGTGAAGATTTACATTGGTGTGCCCTCAGAATCAAGTCCATGCCACTACTTGTGCTCACACAACTTTGTGCATGCAATCATTCATGTGCTCGCTTTTCCACACTCTTGCTCAAGTACATAAATAATATATTTTACCCCTACAAGCGGAGTGCAAATGAGTTTTGTGGATCTCAACTGTCCAGGCAAGTAACAGTGAACAGAAATTCTGTGCATGCAAATAGCTGCTGAAGGGAGCTCCCTTTAATGTATTATTTGCTTTGTGAGCAGTAAGGTTATTTACATAGATTTGCTGAGGAGAATTGCTATAAGAAGCTAAAAGAAAAGGAGTACTTGTGGCACTAAGGTGCCACAAGTACTCCTTTTCTTTTTGCGAATACAGACTAACACGGCTGCTACTCTGAAACCTATGAGAAGCTACCAAGTCGTATTTTTGGCAGAGGAAAGGGAGATACAGAAGCATTTACAAAAGCTACAATGGAACTAGACAACCTCTTAACCAATTTATACAGGTCCCATTTTTATAGCAGATGAAACAATAAATATTGAGTGAAGGAAGTTAATCTGCTCCAACAAATTAAATAAAAAGTTACCAAACAAACTCATGCAGATGTGTGGGTTCCTGCCAGCTCTGCCTCCATATTTTGAATCCCTAGTTCTACACCAGTGTTATTCTATAAAGTGTTCTCTTCCTTTGGGGTTCAATATACTTTGAAGATTGAGCCTGACTTTGGAGGAGTCTGAAAAAACAATGGCGGAGGCTAAGAGATTCCTCAAAGTGGAGCTGGTCGAAATCTTTCATTCAAAAACCTGTCTTCCTACACCCTCCTTTGTTCCGTTTTCTATTGTCATTTCTCCCCTTTATTCCCTTTCCTTTTCTTCTTTTTTTTTTCCATTCTGCCACTGAAAAGGGAGAAGTAAAACCCAAATTGAAAAATTGTTATGGGGGGAAGGTGTTGAAAAATAGAAAATTTCAATTTTTTCAAGAAACATGCTTACCAGCTCCACTCCAAACTTGCTTAAAACCAGCATCTTCCTTAAATCCATGACCCATGTTTCTAACATTCCGCTTTATATTTAATAAGCTCCAGTCTACCCCTCTGCCTTTTTATCTTCCTATTTTTGGTTTGGAAGCCACTTCAGAGGAGAGAAAGACAGCTCTTACCACCCAAGTGTGATGAGCCCCATGCAGAAATGTGTGGTTAAAGCTTTCCTTCTTTGCTTCATCACAAGTTCTTCATTCTTTATGCCCTTTCATGTCTTGCTGTTGTATTGAATTGATGCTCATTTCCTTGCCTTCTGAGCTACTCAGGAAGTAAATTCCCTAATTTATTAGTGCATCCCAAACAATTTAGGCTGTCTAATCAGAAAATAATTCCCTACACTGCCTTAAAAAAACCCTACTCCTGACTTTTATCAATCATTGGACTGAAATAACGCAGCTATATACAAAGAAAGTGACAGTTGTCTTATTTATGTATTGGTCCCTTTAAGACGGCAATGAAACTGTCACATCAAACAATGCATCTCTCATTAGTTCAAAGTACAAACAAGCTGAAAAGTGGCAGGAGAAAAATAGTCAATCAAATCTGCTTGATGAAATAAACTAATTAGGTAAATTACACCTCAATAATGATGTTAATTGTGCAGACATCATACCCTGCAGTGCTACTGCTGTTCAGTACTTCTTCTAGCTGTGTAACATTACAGTTTGATTTCTAGTGCTGATGCCAACTCACTCAGGGGCATAACGTTTGCAAGGGGGGTGGGAGTCACTGGCAGTGGAGATCGATCCTGTGACCACCAGCTCTAAAAGCGCACACCCTCTACTGTCACTCCATTAACTCTAAGGCTGTATTGACTCATAAACCTGTATGATGTCCAGCCACGAGACGGAGGACAAAGTTATGCTGGGCAAGTGTGGATTACACTTAGCTGATTCTAAGAGCTCTGCTCATCCAATCAGGTTTCCAATATTTACAAGTTAAAAATGTGCTTCCCACAAATATATTCTAATATTCACATAAAATACATGGTTTCAAAAAGCCTCACCCAAGTTGCTCCTCTATACAACCTCATGCCTTAAAGTAGTTCCATTAGTTTCAGCTATTCAGCACAAGTAAGGGTATCAAAATATGGCACTAAGAGATCTTTCAGTGCAACTCCATTCAAACACTGATGGGGGGGGAGTGAAGAAAAAACAAACCAACCCTAGTGGCAAGACTCTTCCCTATTCCAAGATATGGTGAGTGCAGGATGTGGATGAGGGGCACTGGGGAAACTGGATACAGATTTCTGATTCTAAGACTGCCCCTGGTCCACCCCAGGCATAATCCCTATCCTGGGAGAGAAGGGGGCAATTGGCATTAGATACAGCTTTGCTTGCTTTAAGCCCATTAAGATTTCATCTCTATCATGAGGATTCTCAACTGGCCAGTTGAAACCAGATTATGTGCCAAGGAGGCAGAACTGGGACTGAGAAGCTGGGACTGTAATGATGTCAGCAGATGTACAGCAATGGCACATCTGACTTTATAAAAGAAACAAAATAGTTTATTGTGAGATTTAAGCATGTGAGAGGCACAAATATTTGAAAGTCAGTGGAGCTACCCACCTAAGAACTGGGTATATTTAGTGCAAATAGGATATCATTTTAGAATTGAAGTTCTACTCTAGAAATGGCATTATACTAATATAAAAAATACAAAGTTAGCAAATATACAGCTAAATTATAGCCCTGTTTCACCATTGAATTAGTTCAGTTAATTTCAACTCACTGAAAGCAATGGTGTCAGACTAGAATAAAATTAGAGTTATGAGCTGCCGAATCAGATCCCAAAAGTTTATTTCCCTTGATATTATGGAGATCATTAATACCTTGTGACACTAAGGTCACACAGAAGGTAAAAACCCTGACTGCATTGCAGATCAAGAGATACATTTCCCTTTCCAGTGGCATATGTCCTGACCTTGAACTCCTGACCACATTGGAGGAGTTTGAATCCTATCTTTTGTTGAGAATTAGATGCTTCCAAATCTTATCTACACTGAAAGAAAACTAACATAGAGGTGGGTCCTGTGGTTTTTGTGCTTAGGATGTCCACATCCGTGGGCTCAGAGAGAGAGAAAGACCTCTGTGAAAATTGATTTCAGATGAAAATTGATTATAGTTTTTGTAAGACATGAAAAATTCATAGTTTACAGAAGCAAGAAAAATTACAAACATTCAGTTCATATGCTCGCCTAAAACCCATTGAGATTAGCTGGCTAGGCTACCTCTGTCAGATGACTGCCTCCATCCTATAGAACTAGGCTTTGTTTATAGTTATACTTGTGCAACAAAGAGCTCCACTGTGAAATGAAGGATAGTGGGTTTTTTGGACTGCAAATATAACACAGCCTCTGTCACACAGCTGGAATTTCATTTACAGTAATATCACTTCGGTCTAAAGTAGCTTTCAGCCGCTCTAGTATTTGGCTAAACACTGATAAAAAAAATTGAGGGCCAGGTTCTGCGGCTAAAGGGCAATTTTTGTTTTCATGTAATTTTTTAAATGTTTGGAAGCTTGTACTTGTCAAGGTTAAGAGACTGGCAGCTTCGGAAGCTGCAGTCTTTTGTCAGCATGTGAAAATGGTGCAACGGGGGGCTGTGCTTCCAGAGGGCAGTGCTCACTGGGAGCTAAGCCATCCTGTCCTTGGATTGTTTTTTTCCTCCCATCAAGGTTGAGAAAGATGCTTCTCCTTCCTGACCCATTTCAGCATCAAATGTGTCAGACACTGTTATTTAATAGAAATAGATGGCTACACTGGACAGCTTCATGAGAACAACCCTTATTAAAGAATGTGACAATTTTACAGTAATAAAATCCTTGGCTACCTCTCTATGTACCTCAGGATTTTATACTGCCATCCATCTCTGTAGAATGCAAGCACTGTCCTCTTAAAATCCACAGCAAGACCCCAAGGGACTTCATGAAGTCTGACACATCTCCTTTTTTGGGGGTAAAAACTCTCCTTGGGGTAGGGTTTTGAGTTTAAGTTTCATTAATTTGTTTTTGCTTTTTTTTGTTTAGTTTGTTTTGTTTCAGAACTTTCTGGTTGGTTGGGTAGAAAGGGTAGTAAGGTTGGGTCATTCTCCTATTGGAAAGGCTTTTTGAAGGGACAGATTTTGCAGTGGGCTTGCTTTATCTCCTCTGGGACCATGCCCTACAACTGGATCCCCTCAAACCCATGTAATGCTGCTGTAAAGTGTAAATTGTGATTTTCAAAAGGAGCTTAATGGGGTTTAATACTTATGGGATTCGGGGCTGGACTTGTTTAGTCTCCTTTGAGAATCTCAGCCATAGGCCAGAGGATGATAGCGTTGTCTTTCAGGAGGGAAAGTTAAGTCTTTGAGGAAAGTGCCCCATAGCAGGTAAGCCCCTGGCCACAGCTAAGTCAGTGAATCAGTGATGTGGTGTGGTGGATTTTTCTTTTGTGGAACAACAGTAAGGGAGAAAGAGGAGAGCTCCTTTCCTTTTCTCCTCACTAAACTTTGTGCTTCAGTTCCGTGATGGAGGCTTTTCCATTCTTCTCATTTACTCTCACAGAGGTGGGTTCAACAACAACCCCCTTCCCCCTCCACCCCCAAATATTAATCACAAGAGCCATTTCCAGGAGGGGAAGGGAAATAAAAGCATAGCTCAGTTCTTCCATACTCTGCCCATAACAGGCTTCCCTCTAGTTCACCTGACCTAGGACTATTGATTGCTGAGTGTAAGGAGGGGAGCTGCAGTGTGCAGGTTTCAAAGCTAGCCATGTGATGGGAATTCTGGTAATGGATTAAGCCCTCATGGTTTCTCTCTTTCCCCGCCCCCCAGCTCCCCTCCACCCCAGCTGCTGACAAATGTAACAACTCCCACACCTCTGATTTTTGCTCACCCTGCAATAATCCATTTTGCTTCAAGTGGGTGAGTGGAAGCAACGGGGCAGAAGAATTCAACAGGACAGACAATTAAACTCCCCTTCCATTAAAAACTGGTTAGGATAATGAGACTGGATTGTCTTTTGATTCCACAACCCTCAGATAGTGGCAACTACTGACCTGGACCCAGATTTTAAGTCAGAGACTTATAATAGAGGTGAAATCTCCATATTTCATTATGGATCCCCCGAGCCATCCTCCCCATTGGCACTACAAGAATCTCTTTGTCCAGACCCTGTGCTGTAGTGAGTCTATACATCCTATGTAAGCCTGTGCTTATTGCCAGAGTTGGGGCCAAGATGCCAAGTCTGCCTCTGAATTTATCTAGCATTTGGATCCAAGGTTTTTGCTTAGTGCATTATAGAAACAGAGGTCAATTGTCATGATTAGCTTGACAGTTGAACCCTCTCAAGATTCAGGGGCAGTTGGATCTATACTTACTAAACTGCAGTAGTCAGCGTTACAGCCCAAAAGAAATCAAATAATGGGAAGGGTGGGGGGCTGTTAAGGAAATAGGAACCCAGGAAACAAACACTTATAGGTGCCCTGGCCAGTTACCCTTCCTGTAAAGGTTGGGTCAGAGGGGAAGGAAAGAGGATCAGTCTAACCTCACTAGGAATATGTTACTGGATTCCCAGGGCAGGCAAGACTGCAAGGAGAGTGGGCTCCCCTGTGCATTGCTGTCCCCTCAGGCTCTTTCCCTTCCCCAACCAGTGCGAGGAGTTTTAAGGTATCTATAAAGAAAAACACCCACAAATGTTTATTTAATAAAGGGTCAGGGAGAGTGAAGGGGGAGTGGAAATTTCCTGCATCCTGATGGGTGCAAAACATAGTGTTTCGACAGCTTTTGCAAAGCCCTTTACAACACGATCAAGCTGCCAGCACTTTGCAAAACAAGTGTGCCAGAACAGCAAGGCTGGGAAGGTCCCTGCTATCCAGTGAAAAGCATTATGGCAGCAAACAGCAGAATATAGGGGAAGATGTTTGGAATTTTTATTGTTATTTAGAGAGAAAAACAGAGAACTCAATGTTCAGTCACAGAGGAAAATCTCATTCAGGCTAAAATGGTCTAGTTAAAAAATAATAGAAAAAGCAGGAAAAAACATATTTTGAGCTAAATTCTCCATTAGGCAGTAATGAAGGGGTAGGGGGCAGGGAAAAACTGGTTTTAAGCCTTCTTTTTCACCTCCTCTATTCTGGCCACAGCTACCAGCATAAGGTAGAGCAGCCTCAGGACTGCTGAAATGCATGCTGGACTGAAATGAATCCATTACACAGATGAGAATGTCCAGAGAGCAGTGCACTCCAGCCCTGGCCCTGCCCCGTCACATCACATACATTGGGGGGGGGGGGGGAAGAGATGCTGGGGAGAAGAGAAGAGAAGAGAAGAGGTGTGGAGCCATTATAGAAGCTCTATGCTACCCAGGCTTAGAGTGTAGTGTGGACTTATCTACAGGTGCTTTTGAAATCCCCACCGTTGACTACCACATTTTCTTCCTTGCTCACATTACAGGTTGCCCTATACAGGAAAACAAATTATAAACCTTTGTGCTCCTATTTTTAAAGGAAAATACACTCCATTTCTTTTTGCTGTTAACATTCAAAGAGAAAGTTGGTTCTGATATTAGGGTTCACACTGAATAGTACCAGCATTCTCATCCGAATGTCATTTAACCTACCCGGCATTCTAGTGCTGAATCCTCAGAGACACTAGAGTGACACCCACTTTTCACTGTACAAAGAAGACTAATATGTGGGCCATGTGTTTGTCATATGTTTGCTAAGATCTATTGCCAAGTATTTTGGTCGATAGATGCTGTACATACAGGGCCTGATCGTGAAAAAATTTAGTCACAATTATACATTCCAAGGTATACACAATTGCATGCCTATTTTGTATGCATGATCATAGCAACTGTGTCCAAATGGACTAATTATGCCTGCAAATAACTATTTCTTGCATGTGCAATTATCTGATTTGTGAGCAAATTAGACATTGTCCAGCACTTGTACTTTGCATGCATAACTGTGCACTTCATTTGTTTGATAGTTGGCCCCATACCACACCCATATGCAGCTCTGCTATATATTATAGACATGTATGAAACAGGAGCAAGAAAGAATGGATCAAAAACCGAAACAAAAGAGAGGAGGGTACTGTTAACAGAATAAAACATTACATAGACAGAGATGTACACACGTAAATTAGAATTTCTCCCAAATATTTAAACAATCTCTTATTCTTCTCTTCCTTTCTTCCTAAAGTGTAAAAGAAAAAGCTTGATTAATTTATAGTCTATGCTTGGGTGTGTAAAAAAAAAAAAAAAAAAGAAGAATGTAGAGGCTTCCAGCTCTAGATTACGATTTGGGCTGGATTCAAACCAACAATGACCAAAAGTTGTTACTAGGGCAGACAACTCTTCACTGGGACCAGGAAAGAGTATTTCCTCTGGGACAGCAGGAAGATAACTAGAACCAGTCACTTTAAAAAAATCTATGGAAGTTTTTGACTTTGTGAACAACAACAAAAAATCCCCAACTTCAGGTGTGTGTTGACAAAAGTAAAAAATGTCCACAGATTTTTTGTTAGGCTCTCTGGGGCCCAGGGCAGAAAGCTGAAGCCCCGTTGTGTGGGGCTGAAGCCCAGGGCCCTGAACCCCACCACCCAGTGTTCAAGCTGAAGCTTTGGCAATATAGCTTCGAAGGGCCCTATGGTGTGAGGCCCCTGGCAATTGCCCTGCTTGCTACCCCTTAGTACTGGCCCTGGTTTTTATATGCAGAAAAAGTTATTGTGGCACTGGTGGGCTGAGGAGTTTTTACAGCATGTTGGGGGGCGGGCAGGGGGAAGGAAGGGCTCAGAAAGAAAAAGGTTGAGAATCCCTGTCCTAGAGGAAATTATCTCAGTCCAGGTCTAGGTGAAGGGTTGTCTGTATCACAAAAGGAAGAAAAAAAAATAAAAAAAACACCCTCATTATTTTCCCCTGGGGGAGGGGGAGAGAGCACGCGCGCGCACACACACACACACACACACACACACACACGTGTATGTAGAGTTAGCAGGGAAACTAAACTGCACTGGTGTTACTAAGGTATGAAGCAATATAGTCCAGACCATCCAGTACTTGGCTGCACTCAGGAGACCTGAATGCTATTCTTGGCTCTGCCATTGGCCTGTTGTCTGGCCTTGGGCAAGTCACCTCATCTCTATTTCCCTTCCCCTCTTTTTCTGTTTTGTCTATTTAGATTCTAAACTTCTTAGGGTAGGGACTGCCTGTCATCAACAGCGTAGGCATGTGATCCTGCAAGGGAGCCTCGAAAATGTAAACTGATTGTGAGGGGTCAAGGGAACACAATGAGCTTCACTTCTAGAACAGGAGCATGTGCACATTTTACAGTAAAATAAGTCAATTACCTTTGGGATGTATCCTAGAGAGTCAGCACTCTAAGGCCTTGTCTTCACAAGACCTAGTGTTGTAGATCAATTGCTCCTGTCAACTCTAGTCCCATCCACACACAAACCCCGCACTCGTGTGCGGTGACGGGAGTAATAGAAGCTGACACAACCACAGACATGCGGCAGACCTTGAGTGAGCTCAACTCGTCAGCTGCCATGACAATGCTCAAGAGCCATTACTTGTCCAGTGACTTCCCACAACCTCTAGGGCCACTTGCCAGATCTTTCGTACTTGCCATCTACCTAGTCCCTGCTTCTAGACTGGAAGTCATCTGTCACTTTAGCTACACCAGTTCGATATTCACACCCTCCCTAAAATTCTCAAACTGGTCTTCTGCATAATGGGGTGATTATGGTGGACACAAGTCCACTGGAGGGGGATTTTATTTTTTAAAGTCTACCCCAAAAATACTAAGAGAAGCTCTGTTAACCTTTTCTTTAGCAGTAGCCAGCAGCTGCTTTGCCACGTTATGCCTACTTCCAAATAAGGTAACTGGGTGTACTACTTGTTAGCTGGGTGCCCACCCACATATTTGCATATGCATTAAGCTGACCCAAGCACACAGTCACAGTACTTTGATTGGACATGCAATCCTCTGTAGCACCTTTGTACACAGATCTGCAAATTTGACTCAACAAATGGTGCACCCAGCATTTAGCACCACCAAGAGTGATTGTGGACACTGGACCAGGGCACCGAGAGACAAAGAGCCAAGTTAGTGATTAACAAGCAATTTCCCATTGTATGTACACTTTGAAAAATAATCTCACGATAAATAATGTAGCTCAAAAGTTTTGTTTCACCCCAGGGCAAAAACAATAACCTGACAGAGCTTTTATCAATCCATTTTCATTCAGTTTCTTTCCATTTAAAAAGTCTTAGGAAGCTATGAGTAACATTAGAATAAATTAGAAGAAAAACAGCAGTATTTTGTAATGGAGTGTGGTTGAGATGTTTAGCAATTAGTTTTGGATAAAGACTAGATCACGCTGAACAACTGTATTGCAAATCACAGTGTCCCATGGGATTCATTTGCTTTTTCAGATACAAAGCCACAGTGTATTACTCTTTGACTTGGAAGGAGTTGATTCTGTATGAATTTTGATGAATAATATTGACAAGAGCTGTGCAAAAAAAAGAATATCTCATGAGATATGAAAATAATAGCAGCTTACTTTGGCCAGTGCTTTATTTTCTCATCCTAGTATGTGATTATCATGATGTGGGCACCATACTCTTCATGGAGTTCTGATGCTGTCATTATTAGGCAATGCAAATCATCATTTTGATCCTGGGCCAGTCTACCAGCCTGGCCTGATGGCTGTTGGACTGGTGCAAATCCAAAGTAACTCCACAGGAGTCCCTCTGGTTTTACACCAGTCTGCCTGAGATTAGAAACTTGCCCAATATACTAAAAAGCACAGAACTGCAGAACATTGACACCTGTGAAGATTTGAAAGCTAGATGCAATAGTGTTACCATGTCCTCCTCCCCACTGCGTGCAAGAATTTATGAGCAAAGAAATAGAAATTCATTGTTTGATCCCTAGTCTGAGCAAATTTTAGGTTTGCTTACAGTTCAGCAAAGAGAAACAAAGAGCAAGAGAGATAAGAATGCAGAAACATCCATCATTTGCAGATACAAATGTACAACACTGACCACAAAGAAGAGGGGATGTTTTAAAGTTAAAAACAATTGGAGTGTGGTTTGGAAATAGCAATACTGATTTCAATTGCAGATATCATGCAGTGAAACCACCAAATATTCAGCATATCCAATTACTATTGTTGAGGGGAAAATATTTGTTTTAAAGAAAGAAGCCTCAAGTAATAGCCTACTTATGAAACTTTTATTGTGTTTAACCAAGCTTAATATCTCAGTGGAATTACAATCTGCTTAGATACCAGTTTGATAGGTGTCCAATATGGGCCCAATCCAGGTCTCAAGGAAGTTAGGTCAACTCAGTTACATTGCTCAGGGTTAAGGCAACCTAACCCCCAGGTGCAGACAGCACTAGGTCAATGGAAGAATTCTGTCAAGCTAGCTACTGCCTCTCAGGGATACAGATGAATGACAAAAAAGAAAAGGAGTACTTGTGGCACCTTAGAGACTAACAAATGTATTTGAGCATAAGCTTTCGTGAGCTATAGCTCTCAAAAGCTTATGCTCAAATAAATTTGTTAGTCGTCTCTAAGGTGCCACAAGTACTCCTTTTCTTTTTTGCGAATATAGACTAACACGGCTGCTACTCTGAAAGATGAATGACAGCAATGGAAGAACCCCTCCCATCTGTGTAGGTAGTGTCTACATTGAAGTGCCACAGTGGCACAGCTGTAGTTTTGCAGTTGTTTCATGGTAGCATTTCAAAATGTAGACAGTCCCTCAGTGTCCCCATGTAAGCCAGGGCTTAGCGCTTCTCTACACAAGAAAATTGGGTCACCATAACCAGATTGCTCCGGGGCGTGAAAACTATGCCAATAAGAGGTGTGGATTTAAGCCAACCTAAGTCCTTGTGTAGATAGCACTAGGTTGAAGGGAGAATTCTTCCATTGACATAGCTACTGCCGCTCGGGGAGGTGGATTATCTATGCCTCTCATCAGCATAGGTACACTGAAGCATTATATCAGCACAGCTGTGCTCCTGTAGTGTTTTAAGTTTAGAGAAGCCCTAAGTCACCTTTCTAGCAGGGTAATTATAGCCACAATAGCAGTGTAACTATTTCAGTGAGGCGGGGGGGGGGGAATCACACTCCAAGCCAAAATAATTATACCAGTGCAAAGACTGTGTAAACCCAGACCTCACCCTCTGCCCAGAAGTAAAAATAACCCTACCCTATCACCATCCTCCACCAAAAAAAAACCACAGAGTCTTAAAAAATTAATACATTTAGAATCTCTCTGGTTTCATAGTCTTTAGGGTTTAAATCTTCAGGTTTTTCGCCACAACCACAAGGGCTAGAAAGTTAACTTATTTTATTTTTTTTTAAATGAGAATCTCAAATTTACAAGACTCCAGGAGATCAGGCGAAAAAAAAAAAAAAACACCCTAAATATCCCAAGGATCATGATATCATCATGACCCTTGGCAACACAGGGCCTTGTCTACACATAAACTTACAACTAGTTTAACTAACTTTTTTTATTTTTTTTTTTAAACCCATTTACTGTAGAGCTGGTCAAAAAAAATCACACGGGAAACATTGCAAAAATTTCACTAATTTTGTTTTTGTTTTTGATTAATTTCTAAGTGTTGATGAAATTTTCAAATATTTCAACCAACTTGGGTATATTTTTTCTTTACGTCTATATTGTGAAGTCAGGCAGGAGGGAGAGCAAAGGTTTTTAGGCAGAGGCTCCAGAGTGAAACAGGGAGAGGTACAGAATTTAGAAATATCTTTTTTCCTGATTATAATGAAATTCCTTGTTCAGTGTTAGAAGAAAGCAACTCTAATCTGTTATCATTATCACACGATAGTGTTAAATAAATCATTTTTAATGAAGCGATCATGTCTCTTTTCTGTGAGATAGGGAATCCACATTAAGCTGCTTGTACTTATGGAAACCAAGAAAATTTTAGGAGCACTTAAGTAATAGAGTAAACTTTAAATTTAATTTTTAACTTTAAACTTCATCGGACTTGAAGATGACACTCCCAAAAGATCATATTTTTAAATAATCAAGCATCCTTTGTGTGTTATTAAAAGAATTTTTTAAAAAATCATTTATGCTGTTTGTTTACTCTTTCATTGCCAGCAGCTTGGAATTTAAAAACAGATCCATGAGACCAGACAGTCTTACAAGCTTTCCATGCACAGACTCTCACTGAGTTCAGTGGGAGTTCCATGCATACAATGCCGGAGGGCCAATTTCATTTCTGTTTATAATTAGTTCCCTTTCTAGTGCCCTAGCATTAGCAAAAACACACAGCATTTATAGGATAACTTTTAAGTCCCATGGATGTTTTTTTCTATTGGATTTTTTCCTCCAACATTCACATTCCTTGCTGATGCAGCAGAGGGGGATACCTTAGCCTGAAGCTGCCTTTAACCCTGTCTCACTTGGGGCAGGGTTTGTACGCCCCATCACAGGTGGGTTCTCTGCTTCATTGATCTGCTTCTTCGCTGGGATCCTGCCATGATTATGCTGAATTTGTGACTTCTCAAAGATCTTCCCAGCACTATAGTGTGATACAAATACAAGAGGATGACATCACTGCTGGACCAGCAGAAGCAGCTCAGATCATAGGAATGAACTTCTGATCAAAGACATATCTACAATGACAGTAAGAGGAACACAGAGAATGACAACTGTGTGTATAAAGAAAAGGAGTACTTGTGGCACCTTAGAGACTAACAAATTTATTAGAGCATAAGCTTTCGTGAGCTACAGCTCACTTCATCGGATGCATTTGGTGGAAAAAACAGAGGAGAGATTTATACACACACACTCACACAGAGAGAGAGAGAGAACATGAAACAATGGGTTTATCATACACACTGCAAGGAGAGTGATCACTTAAGATAAGCCATCACCAGCAGCAGGGGGGGGGGAAAGGAGGAAAACCTTTCATGGTGACAAGCAAGGTAGGCTAATTCCAGCAGTTAACAAGAATATCAGAGGAACAGTGGGGGGTGGGGTGGGAGGGAGAAATACCATGGGGAAATAGTTTTACTTTGTGTAATGACTCATCCATTCCCAGTCTCTATTCAAGCCTAAGTTAATTGTATCCAGTTTGCAAATTAATTCCAATTCAGCAGTCTCTCGTTGGAGTCTGGTTTTGAAGCTTTTTTGTTGAAGGATAGCCACTCTTAGGTCTGTGATCGAGTGACCAGAGAGATTGAAGTGTTCTCCAACTGGTTTTTGAATGTTATAATTCTTGACGTCTGATTTGTGTCCATTCATTCTTTTACGTAGAGACTGTCCAGTTTGGCCAATGTACATGGCAGAGGGGCATTGCTGGCACATGATGGCATATATCACATTGGTAGATGCGCAGGTGAACGAGCCTCTGATAGTGTGGCTGATGTGATTAGGCCCTATGATGGTATCCCCTGAATAGATATGTGGACAGAGTTGGCAACGGGCTTTGTTGCAAGGATAGGTTCCTGGGTTAGTGGTTCTGTTGTGTGGTGTGTGGTTGCTGGTGAGTATTTGCTTCAGATTGGGGGGCTGTCTGTAAGCAAGGACTGGTCTGTCTCCCAAGATCTGTGAGAGTGATGGGTCATCCTTCAGGATAGGTTGTAGATCCTTGAGGATGCGTTGGAGAGGTTTTAGTTGGGGGCTGAAGGTGATGGCTAGTGGCGTTCTGTTATTATCTTTGTTGGGCCTGTCCTGTAGTAGGTGACTTCTGGGTACTCTTCTGGCTCTGTCAATCTGTTTCTTCACTTCAGCAGGTGGGTATTGTAGTTGTAGGAATGCATGATAGAGATCTTGTAGGTGTTTGTCTCTGTCTGAGGGGTTGGAGCAAATGCGGTTATATTGTAGCGCTTGGCTGTAGACAATGGATCGAGTGGTATGATCTGGATGAAAGCTAGAGGCATGTAGGTAGGAATAGCGGTCAGTAGGTTTCCGATATAGGGTGGTGTTTATGTGACCATCGCTTATTAGCACCGTAGTGTCCAGGAAGTGGATCTCTTGTGAGGACTGGTCCAGGCTGAGGTTGATGGTGGGATGGAAATTGTTGAAATCATGGTGGAATTCCTCAAGAGCTTCTTTTCCATGGGTCCAGATGATGAAGATGTCATCAATGTAGCGCAAGTAGAGTAGGGGCATTAGGGGACGAGAGCTGAGGAAGCGTTGCTCTAAGTCAGCCATAAAAATGTTGGCATACTGTGGGGCCATGCGGGTACCCATCGCAGTGCCGCTGATTTGAAGGAATACATTGTCCCCAAATGTGCAATAGTTATGGGTGAGGACAAAGTCACAAAGTTCAGCCACCAGGTTAGCCGTGACAGTATCAGGGATACTGTTCCTGACGGCTTGTAGTCCATCTTTGTGTGGAATGTTGGTGTAGAGGCTTCTACATCCATAGTGGCTAGGATGGTGTTTTCAGGAAGATCACCAATGGATTGTAGTTTCCTCAGGAAGTCAGTGATGTCTCGAAGATAGCTGGGAGTGCTGGTAACGAAGGGCCTGAGGAGGGAGTCTACATAGCCAGACAATCCTGCTGTCAGGGTGCCAATGCCTGAGATGATGGGGCGTCCAGGATTTCCAGGTTTATGGATCTTGGGTAGCAGATAGAATACCCCAGGTCGGAGTTCTAGGGGTGTGTCTGTGCGGATTTGTTCTTGTGCTTTTTCAGGGAGTTTCTTGAGCAAATGCTGTAGTTTCTTTTGGTAACTCTCAGTGGGATCAGAGGGTAATGGCTTGTAGAAAGTGGTGTTGGAGAGCTGCCTGGTAGCCTCTTGTTCATACTCCGACCTATTCATGACGACGACAGCACCTCCTTTGTCAGCCTTTTTGATTATGATGTCAGAGTTGTTTCTGAGGCTGTGGATGGCACTGTGTTCTGCATGGCTGAGGTTATGGGGTAAGCGATGCTGCTTTTCCACAATTTCAGCTCGTGCACGTCGGCGGAAGCACTCTATGTAGAAATCCAGGCTGCTGCTTCGACCTTCAGGAGGAGTCCACCCAGAATCCTTCTTTTTGTAGTGTTGGCAGGAAGGTCTCTGTGGGTTAATATGTTGGTCAGAGGTGTGTTGGAAATATTCCTTGAGTCTGAGACGTCGAAAATAGGATTATAAGTCACCACAGAACTGTATCATGTTCGTGGGGGTGGAGGGGCAAAAGGAGAGGCCCCGAGATAGCCCAGCAGAAGAATCTGTCCTAAGAGTATAGTTGGATAGATTAACAATATTGCTGGGTGGGTTACAGGAACTATTGTTGTGGCCCCTTGTGGCATATAGTAGTTTAGATAGCTTAGTGTCCTTTTTCTTTTGTAAAGAAGCAAAGTGTGTTTTGTAAATGGCTTGTCTAGTTTTTGTAAAGTCCAGCCACGAGGAAGTTTGTGTGGAAGGTTGGTTCTTTATGAGAGTATCCAGTTTTGAGAGCTCATTCTTAATCTTTCCCTGTTTGCTATAGAGGATGTTGATCAGGTGGTTCCGCAGTTTCTTTGAGAGTGTGTGGCACAAGCTGTCAGCATAGTCTGTGTGGTATGTAGATTGTAATGGATTTTTTACCTTCAGTCCTTTCGGTATGATGTCCATCTGTTTGCATTTGGAGAGGAAGATGATGTCTGTCTGTAACTGTGTGTATGTATGCACTAACTTCCTCTCCAGAGGGCATGAGACCCCCCCAGGCAACCATACTTAGCATTTTACCGTACTTCATATTGTTTAAATGTATCTGGGCAAATCGTTGGAATTTCTAAATGATTTCATGGAGCATTTCTGTAAATATCAGTTTTCTATAAGACACATTAATGTTCAAAGTTGCAAAGAGGCATTAACCCTAATTGACTTTAAATGGGAATTCGGTGCCTAACTGCCCTTTCTGTCTACAAAATATATTCTTCATCATAAACATCATATCTTCAAGTCTCTCTCTAAACTATCTGACAGTGTCCCTTTAGATGGGGAATCCCTCTCCCCATCAATATACTAACACTCTAGGTGCTGTACAGCCACACAGGGAGAGACAGCCTCTGTCCTGAACAGATGAACTTTCCATCTACCTTTTCTTGTCATGCATTTTGGCATCCGTAGTCAGGCATCTTGTGAATCCATACAAATAGCCACTCTGCACTGCTCGGCCACTGTTAGCACACAGGCAACTGGGTGTGGATGTGCTCAGATTCCATCTACTGCCAAGACTCACAAATATTATAGGAACAAAAGCAAGCCACAGAACAAAGGAGAAAACTAGAGGGGAAAAAAAAAAAAAAAGATTGTGACTAATTCTCTGCTATGTTTTAGGTACAAATCAGCAAATCATACTTATGCTGCGTCAGCTTTCTCCCCAGGTATCAAGTGCAGCTGTCCAATGGGACCTGAGTCTAATAAAGACAAGGCTACTGGTGTAAAATAATGCTATTTTGTGGAGTAAAACTTTTACTTTGCATTACTTTATCAGCATTTAACCTCCTACAGGCTCCAGCCCAGCACAAGCCCACAGAATTAAATTCATTATTATTCATTATTCAAACACCATCCCTTTGTTTTCTGGAATAGCTTTGTAGCCTGGAGTCAAATGAGCTAAAGTAAAATTATGTGACTTGGCATTGAAAATATATTACCTCAGCTGCCAGAACGGATTTAGCAGAATATGTGCGCAGTTCGTCACTTCTTCCACAACTGCCTTCATGCACACAAAGGGGTATGACAGCCCCTGAGTTATGAGGGGCCATTCTAAGGGCTGTGATGGATTAGATTGTTTTATGCACTGACTTAAGATCTCATTTCCTGCAACATTCACAAGTGCTTTCTCCGCGACTGAATAGAAACCTGCTCTGTCCTATGTATATTGTGCTCCCTTGTTAGCTGGGGAAAACTATAGAATCAAGGAATTCATGCTGGTAAGAGCCCCATTTGGTCACAGATTCAAGGGAGGTCTCCAAATAGACTGGGACATATAAAAGCTGGCAAGTGGGTTCTCCCGACCCTTTTTATTTTGTCCTAAAGAATTTATTCTAGAATAATGGGAACAGCGGCTTAAAGTGAGCACAGGACTGAGCGCTGAGGACTCAGTTCTAATCAGAGTTCCGACACTAACTCCAGGTGTCGGCCTGCAAATCTTACAATGTAATACTCCCATTGACTTCAAAGGGACTGCTGGACTGGGCCCTTTCTCTGTGGTTTTGGACAAGTTCCTTAACTACTCTGTGCCTCAGTGTCCCCATCTATAATATGGGGATAGCAACACTGATCTCATGAGGTTGCTGGGAGGATTAATTGAATTAACCAGATTCTATTTAAATGTTAATAATGCTTTACAAATCATAACTTGATAAATGTGGCTATTTGCCTAAAAAACTAACAAGCAAATCAGCTACCTAAAAAATTAAAAAAAAAAAAAAAAAAAGGAGGACTTGTGGCACCTTAGAGACTTGTTGCATCCAATGAAATGAGCGGTAGCTCACGAAAGCTTATGCTCAAATAAATTTGTTGGTCTCTAAGGTACCACAAGTCCTCCTTTTCTTTTTGCGGATACAGACTAACACGGCTGCTACTCTGAAACCTAAAAATTAATAGAGACTTTGACTAAGGGGAAAAAAAGAAAATTATGTAACAATTCTCGAATTACAGAGTAACAACCAATCATGTACCATAAGCACATGGTCACTAACACATAATCATGGGCTAATAGTCTGTTTTTTCCTGTTCTTTCCTTGAGCTGAATCATAATGGAATCTATGAACTGCAAGCTTCTGGTAATTAATCTTTGAACTACTTGTTAACTTCAAGAGCGAGCTGAATACCAAGTTGAGGGTATTTGCAATCCCTGTCTTTACTAACGGTGTGTGAAAAAAACCATATCAAATGCATAATGAAAACAAGAAACATCAAGCACGATTCTGTTCTTGGTGTAAATAGGGAATGAGGGCTTGTTTAAACCCAAGAAATTCGCACTGATGAAACTATACCAATGCAGTAAAAATTACTTGTCAGGTAATTCAAACCAGTACAAGCCCTATTTTATACAAGTTCTGTGGATCTACACCACAAGTTTGAGTCAGTGTAGCTACAACAGGGCAAAAAAAGCCAGTAGAGTCTTAATTTGCTGAACTCAGTGGATGCATCCTGGTGTATAATTGTTGTAGATGTGAGGAAGATCAAGCCAATTTTGCTTCTGGTTTCTGACTAATATGGGGAAGGATGGAAAGGGGAATTTTTGGGTGTATTTTTTAGACTTTTAAGCTGGCAATATGATGTTAGTGGCATTGAGAGATTCCCAGGAAAAATGAGCTATTTATGAGAATGGTGAATTTGGAAAGTCCCATTGGACAGGGCTAAATGGAGCTCTGCAGACATTTCCACAGAACATGAAGAGTTGTAAGAAATTCTTTTCACCTTTGGAAAAAAAGACTGAATACCAGAATTTTAACTTGCACTTGCTAACACTTACATGGCTTTAACATATTAGCAGCCCCAAGTTGTACTGTACATATGCTTCTAAACTCATAATGCTTCTAAAAATGTATTTAGAATTTGGACCAGGATGTAATAGGACCTGCATCTTAGATATAATTTAACACATTCAGACTATTTAAGTCTGTCTTCTTTATCCCACCTGCCCCTCCCCATATCTCATTATGAGCCCTGCCTAGTGCCCTTTGGACTCAATGGAAATCTTTCCGTCAACTCCAATGAATGCTAGGTCTGTCCTAAGACTCCAGTTCACTGGTCGATTCCTATCCATCAACACAGACTTAACACTGAACACACATGTCTAAGTGCTTTGCTGAACAGAGATGGTTTTAAGCATGTTTAGCTTCCTAAAGGCTGGAATACTTTGTTCTAATTCTGGTGGTTGGGCTTGGTGTGGAGATAGCTGGGTGATGTTAAGTGGCTTGTCATATACAGGTCAGACTAGATGATTCTGGGGTCACTTCTGGCCTTAAATTTTATGATTTGCTGAACTGGGACATAAATGCAGAGTCCTAAATACTGTCAACTTAGTTATCCATGTAATTCTAGTTTGATAGGCTAATATATTATATATATATATAATAAAATACATTAGGAATATTTTTAAGTTATAATCAGGATACATTTATGGCATAGACATGATACAGGAGGTGGATATGAAACAAACATTTGTACAGATAATTACAAGATGAAGTGAATTTGAAGCTCTAGTACCTGGAATAGCAGGCACAATTGACAAAACATTCAACTGGATGTGCAAAATGAATGGCTAATTTAGAGATGTACTTGTGCATGAAAGTGCAAGTTGTGCATACAACTGCATGTAAAATCACAGATAACACATGCACAAGCCTGGCACACAATTTCTCACACATACACACCTTGTGTATATATTTATTCATTAAAGTTTTTTAAGTTGATCTATTAATCCTATTAATTCAGAAGGATACCTAAAAAATCAACAAATAAATAAAATTAAAAGCTTTTTTTTCCCCCTGTGAGGACTCCCTGTACTGCTGATTCATAGACTTCCCATTAACATCACTTGGGAAGCATAGCTTAGAGTCAGTTAATAACTGCTTAAGGAAGTGACCTTTACGGACAAAAAGTGATGTGATGGAACACATTGAAATCCTTATTGACACTATACAGTATCTTTTGCAAGAGGATAACATTTGCTTTTTCTAGAGAATGAGTGAGCTAAAACCTCTTGTCTTTCAAGACAAGTTTATGTATCTGTACTGTATAAACACTGAATGCATCCGATGAAGTGAGCTGTAGCTCACGAAAGCTTATGCTCAAATAAATTTGTTAGTCTAAGGTTCCACAAGTACTCCTTTTCTTTTTGTATGAACACTGGTGGATTTCCATGAATAAGTTACTTATAACAACCCATATTACTATAATTATATTACTATAGTATCTTATTAAATAGAAAGATACATATAGTTGCAGTCTAGTTATTAGATGCTCAATTCCAAATGATTGTAAAGAACATAGTCATTAAGATTCAACAGCTGTTTAATAGGTATATCTTATTACTTAGTTGTACTTAAGTCTACAAGCAAAATCTGATTTAACAGGAGACATAGTTTAAATAAACTAATTATGCAAGCATGATCTAAAACCAAACTAAACATGGACCTTTGAAAATGACACATGAATTTAATCAAAGCCAGGGCCTCAAAGTGAGTAGAACTCAACCACTGGACTGACTCATGCACATGTTTTGATTTCACAGCTGAAAGCAGTGAGGCCAGCACTCTCTGGGAGTTTCCTGATTGAACAGCACCTCCCCTACCCATGGATCACAAAGGGGCAAGTTGTCTCTGTTTCAAGAAACAGGAAATGTTGATGTGCTTCATTTTGAAAGCTCAAGCCATCACCTTCCTAATCACAGTGAAATCCTCTACGGTTTGCACTATAAAATACTTTCATATGTTGATGGGTTTAAGGTGGAGGGGGCCTTACTCTAACCGAGAGACACAGATGCCTCCACAAAGTCCTGTCACTTGGTTTTCCCTCATAGTGTCTAAACTGTCCCAAACCTGAGAAACACCCATTCATTTCAGGCCTGAGAATTAAATCTGTCTGGGAAACCAAATTTCAGTTCTGTGAAGTTTGGAGTTTTCTTTATCCCAAATCAGGCTGAAAAGTTAAAAATAAAAAATCATGGGAATGAAATCCCACAATATTTCATTGCATTTCACACTGAAATGTGGCGATTCCAAACTAAATAGGCTCTCTGGGATCCCCAGCTGTCTGCCTAGCAAGCTGCTTTTGAGTTGGCCAAGAAAGCCCTGGCAGCTCCCAAATGAAATCAACATGCTTAATGTCAATTTCACTGCTGCCCACTACTGAATACTAGCTGTAAAACTCACAAAACTCTTGTTGTCAAGTTAACAAGACTCTAGTCAGTTTCATCACTGCTATTCAGTGATGAGCCAGAGTAAAACTGACAAGAATTACGTCCATTTCAATTCAGAGCTACCTGGGTTTCTATGTCCCTGGCCCTGCTACAGCCTGCCAGAAACCCTGCAGAGCCTGGAACATCCTGGGGTTGTGGTAGCCTACCTGGCAAGCTGACAGTGAGCCAGGAGACTGGAAACCCTGGAATATTGGACTCCAAGGCAGGCGATCCTGGAACCATGGATCTCAGAAGCCCAGACTCCACAGCTGCATGCCAAGCAGGTGAGTTGGTAGGAAACCTGCCTGGGTTTCATCAGAAGTTTCCTGAAATGCAACTATTTCCACAAAACATCCTTGATTGACAAAACTGGAAAATTTCAATGCAAAAAAATGTTTCATCAGAATTTTTCCAACCACCTCTAATGAGCGCCTCTGCTTGAATTAATTAATTTTCTAAAGGTATGTTTCTAGCTCTCCTGGTTGCAGATAAAATCTTGGAAATATGAACCTGAATGCATATAAAGGTTCAAAAACCAGAAGGTAAATAAAGAAGCCTTTGGCTTAAAAATCATAAGATTTTTTTTTAATCTCCTGATTTTGGAGGTCTGACTTGTGATTTCTGAATGTTTGCAGTTGGCAGTGCTGCACTTGATTAGCTCCTGAATGCTACACCTTTTTCCATGTCTGTTAGAGAACTTGTTCTAGTTCCTTACAACCTTTTGGTGGAAAACACATGCGGTTTCATGACAGATGTGAAATAAATATGAATTACCAATAGAACAGGATGAACACACACACACACACACACACACACACACCCAACAGATCCACAAATATTTCTTTGAATTTTTAAATACACCTGATTCAGACACACAAGGCTTTTGGCAGTGTTTCTTAAAGAATTGGGTACACAGATTCCTTCAAGAGATCCGTGGCAGTAGTTGGGCACTCAGAGCTTTGAAAATCAGATGGGCACCCACATATGGATGTAGGAGCCTAATTTTCAACTCATGTTTTTCAAAATGTTGGCCTAAATTTTTGGATAAATTATTTGTTCAGGGATAAGAGATCAATTCTATTTAACTGTGACCCAAAGCAGAGAAAGACACCCAATCTCCCTAACAATAGAGAGTAACTCTGTTTGTAAGAACATGCTTCTACTGATCAAAATAGCACATTTCCACACGGCAAAAAAACAAACAAACAAGAAGTGATGTATTAAGACTACCTCCGCTGGGACACTCCAAACTATCCAGCCTATTAACTGTGATGTACTGAGTGAAGGTAACATAGTAATGTAACAATGTAACAACTATAACTAGTGGTAAGTAGGTGTCTCCAGATTTCATTTCTCAACTCTAAATGTAATAAATATATAGATACTGGTAACTAAAATCTGATTTGATTAAATTTACTGTGGTACTAAATGTATTTGAAGCTCAAAGTTTGTAACTGGAAATATTTTTCCAAGATTAGATTCCTTGTCATTGTTCTTGATCTTGATATTCTCCATTCAGTTAAAAAACTCTAAAGATTCAGGATTCTCTCCCCCCCCCCCCATAGCCTCCAAACTCCCACCTCTTTTCTTTTGTTGTATGATTCCCCCATAAAGCTATCATAAAAGCATGGACTCCCTGCAGTATAACAGAACATGCTCTGTGTATTACTCCAATTCACTGTCATATGCAATAAATAGATTGCAATGCAAATCACCACATATTGCAGCTACATCTCCCATTAGTGTTCAGTGTAACTGTATATAACACCAGCAGAGTTTATGCTTACTGGATTATTCTAGGAGCAGTTAGTGGATTCTGACAGCATCTAGGGTAAGAGGTATGCCAAACTTATGGATTTTGGTCTAAGCATCAAGTTAAACAGTTGCCTCTATTACTCAGGTTACTAATAAGTGTACAGAAGTGGTATGCATATACTCACCAGGAATAAATGAACTCCACACCAAAATTAAGTTCCAGGCAGACATTCAAGAGCAGTGTTTGCAAACTAAGGCCCCAATCCTGTAATCAGACACATTCATTCTGACCCCTGCTCTTGTGCAAAGCTGCTATGGTATCTGTTGGCCTCCGTACATGTGATTGAAGGATGTGTGAGATTGTGGAGAGGAAGGAAGGAACTCAGATTGTGAGATCCTTGGGGTGGGGACTAGATTTTTTGTTGTGATTCTATACCGCCTACCACTAGGAGATCCTGGTCCATCACAAGGGCTCCTAAGCCCTACCACTATACAAATAAACAGAAGAAGAATGCTGATTCTACGTTTCACAGTCAGTTTGGTTTATTTATTTATTACAAATGTTTATAAGTGAGGCTAGCATGAAACACCCAGCCTGAAATCCCATCTTGCAAAACCTGAGTGGCATCAGATGCAGATCTTCACCTTTCTGGACCTTTCTCTACAGTGTGCCAGAGCTGGGTTTCCACATCTGAAGAGTTTCTGATCTTTGGGGAAGCTCTTTATATCTAAATCTTGCCCTCAAATCTGAGTGTCTGGCTCATGTCTATTAAAAATATAGATCCTGCCCTGGAACAACATCTGACATCCCCCTTTATATCCAAAAGAGTCTGCCATGATTAATGGGCTCAATGAAAATGGTAGGAATTGAAAATGACTTGCAACCAATTCATTAAAATAGCATTAAACATGATAATTGATAGGTTAAATAATTATGGTTATGATCTGGATGTCATGTGGATTTCCATAGGACTTCTGTGGTAATTCAGAATTCATTCATTAATGTCTGGCTATTTCATAGTGCCAACCAACCAGATCTTTTCATAGAACAGACATCTCTTGTGATATAAAAAGAATTCAAGGGACTGTGGCAGGTGATAAGGATTTCTCTTTAGAGAAAACAAGTTTTGGTGCAGTGGCAGAATTATTTGATCTGAAAATTCGGTAACCTTTCCTCCCACATTCTTTATGCACTGGAGGTGAAATTCACCCTGGGCAGAGGGCCAGCACAAATCCCAGACACCCTTGTATCCTACTTCAGTCCTCCAAACCAGATGAATTGCACTCTATATAGAGGACCGCTGAAGGATCCTCGACTCCATATTTGTACAGGACAATGGAAGTGACAGGCAGGTGAACTAGACTGTATCATAGGCCTGTTCCCTCTGATCTCTTCCACCTGCGATATTGGTTTCTCGTAGTGAAACTCCAACAGGTGTTTACTGCAGCTCTTCTCAACACCAGCAGGCTTGCATGGAAATGACCCGACATATCATGTCAAAAGCAATTTTGTTTGAATTCAATTAAAAAAAAAAAAGAAGAAAATCGTAGCAGACCCCAACCCCCAAGTCAGAGGGGGTAAAAGCAAAGTGGGTAAAGGGAGAAAAAGGCCTTCTTTAGAAAGCCCAGAAGGACTATTAAAGAGAAGGGTTATCTGTGATTTAGCATTCCCCAGCTCTCTTTGTTCTATTTTCACCTCGACTGTCAGCTGTTTTGAAAATGGGCTGGCAGTCAGGGAGAGACAGAGAAAGAAAATGTGTGTATCCAGTTCAGGCTGGTTCTTGGCTCAGGGAAACATTTTATTGGATTTGTTACTCTTTGATGCTGATTAAGCCCATGGGGTAGAAAAAGCAAAAGAGAGGAGGAGGTTGGGGGGGAAGGGGAGAGATGCAGTTTCCCTGTGGCTGCAAAGTTTTTAATTTATTATTAACATCTCTCATGTGTTATCTGACAGTTCTGTTGAATTCTGGATGCGAGGGGAAGTGGTGCTTGCACTCCCCATTTTCCAGGGCGGATGTCCCCAAATCAAAGCCTGAGCTGTGAGAAGAATTAATTTTGTAGATACTAATTTAAAACAAATGATTATGGTGGGATTAATTTCATAGGAGTTGGAAGGCTGAGCTGTTTCAAGGCCAGGATTACACAACGGAAATATTAGTGACAGCCTGGGAGCTGCGGATCAAGTTGTATCTGGGAGGTGGGAGAGCTGGATGAAGTTCTACAGTACAGCGAATCCACAACATTGCCCCCCTCTTTGACTTTAGTTTTCTCTTGCTCTGTTGCTGCTAATGATACTCAGCCATTTTCAGTGATGGAATTATCTTACGCCCTCCATGATTTGCAGTCATTTGAATCCATGTACAACAAGCTCTTATATGCACAAATTTGGGGCTTCTTTTACAGGTCTGGTGACTTCCATTTATCACATTTAATGCTAGCAAGGAGCGGTCACCACTACTTCATGTAGTTGGCTGGAGGGTCTCTCTTAGAGTTATGTTTCAGAGTAGCAGCCGTGTTTTCTTCTTAAAGTTATGCTGAGCTTCGGAAAGATGGAGGATGACTTCCTTCCGATGTCATTTGATAGCTTTGGGAGGGAGGAGCTCTCCCTTCTTAGGGGTCCAGTGAATTGGTCCTAATGGCTTCAGAGACCAGTAGTTAATGTAAAAAAGCCTCATACTTTTTTGCTCCAATGCAACAGGCTATCAAAAGTCAACACTGGGAGGGGAAGAGTGGGGAGAGATTTAGGGCCCATTGTTTTCTACAGTAATTTAGATCAGTACTAAGTCGGTAAAAAAACATGTTATCCAAGTATAATGGTAAATCACCAGCATTTGGAGTCTATAGCATTTCACCCTCACGTTGCACAGGTGCAAATGACTGTGCAGGGTGCAAGTTGGCTGTAGCTGGTTTTGAAAGCCACCACTTGTAGATTCCAACAGGCAGCTACACATGAGAATTCTCATTCAGTTGGGAACTAGTGGCTTTTCCCCAAACTCTTCCTCAAGAAACCAGGAATAGGAACAATAAAGCCCAATTCATCCGTGTCCCAGTCACATATGCTCACTACATTTTATGCCGAGCCAGCTCTCAGCAGTCCAACATATGGGAAGCAGTGCCTCTCAGTCCGTGCCAGTTTCTAGTGATGTAGAGGTGACTCTTGCTCTCTTCCATGTTTGCAGAGAGCGTGGCTGCAGCAGGGTGCAGAATCTGAAGAGGCTGGGTAGAGGGTCTGCATTATGGAGTTCAGTTATGGGGTGGGAGGTCCTTACACAGCCACCAAATGGGAATTGGAGGACGACTAGTGGATCTATGGTTTCCTGCATCCACCAGCCAGGTGCCCCAGCTGAGCACAACCCAAATTGTAACTAGTGCATCTCTGATGCTACAGTAGCTGCAGATAAGCTGTAATGATGCACCACAGCCACACCTCTCACCTTCCTCATGGCATTCTCTGTTTGTTCTTCTGTTGGTTTTGCAAGCCACTACCATGTCATCTTTGGCCCACTGGTTATCTGCAAAGCATACTTGGTGAGCCCAGATATATTAATTTTCTGAAACACTGCCACCCTCTGGTAAGAGTAGAGATAGCATTTCCTACTTGCTCCCCACAAAGTTGCGCATTACAGGGTAAGATTTTTGACACCATGTCATATTTTGATTTTGCTGAAAAGGTCACACTCAGTCAGCATCAGCTCAGAATTTAGGAAGTGATTCCAGTTAGAAAGATTTTGGCAGTGAAGAACAAGAGCAAAAAAAAAAAAAAAATTACCATTGATAAGCAAACAGCTTCTAAGAAGAATGGTACTACAGCCTTATGTCCCCCTCCCCCAAGATCTAACTGCCCACACATTCAGTTAAGTAGTATTTATTAGGCCATCCATAACCGTACCACATATAGTTTTAGGGAAAATATTAGAGGAAAAAAGGCTGTGTGTGTGTGTACACATTATATATATATATATATATATATAGTGCTTTATGTAAATGAGGGTTAAGGTCCACCTTGGGGAACGGGGGCAGGGCGAGGAGGTAGGCACATGAAAACAAGTTTAACTTGACCACAGGCTCCTCTCCATGTATTATTCCCAAGCTAGTCTATGTGTTTGTTGGCAAAACCCTTCACACCATGTTTTATCGTATTGCTAAAAATAAATCACTTGTAAATTGTTTTATAAATTATGTATAAGAAGAGACCTCATAATCTAAGTGTATTCCACAAGATAACAGGATCTCCAAAGGTGGGGGGGAGGGGAGGAAAAAAAAAAGGAGTTTATAAATATATTCAGTGGAATGGTCAAAGAAAGTTATCACCTTTTTTATGAAATGTTTGGGAATTCATTATGCATACAAAGTGCAGCCCTGCTGCTAGTGTGCATGATATCAAGGCCTGATGATTAGGTGTTACCGCCATGAACTAAGTGATTACTGGTGTAATTTGTTTATCTAACCAAAAGCTAGATGGCCATTTCTCATCACTGGAAACAAACAGCTGATGCATTGACCAGCCCTGCAGGAATACCAGGGATTACGCGTTGAAAGGAAAGATACCCATCATTGTGGATTTCATTTGGTATTCATTGTAATACCACTGATCTTAATGAATTCATTTGGTATTCATGTGGATGTCACATGTATTTCCAGAGATGTTCTGCTGTAATTTAGCATGGGTTAATGGACACCTCTATTAAAGTATTATTGAAAGTTTGACATTCAAATAACCCAGTTAAAAAAAAAGAAACCTAGATATTAAAGCTAAAGAGGGGTAGGGGAGAAGCCACTGAGTTAAAGTCAAGTACGAAATGACAATTTAAGATAGCAACATTAATCTAGCTGCTAGGAAGGAAAATCTGTTTCATCTGATTCACTTCCCTCCCCCTCTCCCCCCACACCCGCTAACCAAAGATAGAGCATGAACTAATCACCAGAACTTAACGGGACCACTTTTCACTCCTGACCCAGAACTTCTGTGCTACCAATTCACAAACCAGTGTCAACATCACACTGATGAGCATAATAAAGTTTGAGAGCATGTCTACATGATAATACTGAGTATTGCCCTTTGGCAGCTGTCCCGTTTTCTTAGGGCGCAGCTAGAGAGCAGCGGGGAGGTGTAATTCCCAGCGTGGGTAGCCATACAGACTAGCTCTACTTGAGCTAGCATGCTAAAATTATCACACTCTACCTTTGGTCCTTTCATCAAAAGGAAAACCGCTTCAATTTTTTCCAAATTTTCACAATGTGGAATTTTGGTAAATTTGGGACAGGGGGTGGGGGAGGCTATGAAATTTCACCCTTTGACCATCAGTATGGAACAAGGTATGTCAACCCTGCATCTGGGAGGACTAATTCCCAATTGTGGTAGACATACACACTCCAGCTCAGATCAAGCCAACACCTAAAAATAGCAACATGGCTATGGTGGAGCATGTGGCAGCTAAGCCTCATACCCCAGGTCATACCCAAGGGTTGGGAGGGATTGCAGTCAGGTGTCTAGCCTGTGCCACCACTTGCGTAGTCATGATAATTTTAGCACGCTAGCTCAAGTAGAGCTAGTCTGTATGGCTACCCACGCTGGGAATTACACCTCCCTGCTGCTCTCTAAGAAAATGGGAAGATTGCCAAAGGGCAATACTCAGTTCTGCACCATTGACGGATTCGAGGGCCAATATCTTCTGACCCATCAGAGCTCAAAACCAGAGCATTATCCAGTTGACCAGAGGAGATCCTTACTTTTCTTTCAAGGGGGATGCATAGCACTTGCTTCTACTGGCAGAAGATATTGTGATAATGCACAGAAAACTTTAGATCACTCGTAGAGGTTGGCATCAAGCAATTACTTCTACTTCCTCACCAACAGACACCAGCTTGTTCATCTGAGCTCATGGTACTTAAGTTGCCAGTCTTTACAAGTGCCAGGATACCAAAGGTTGTCCCAGTGACATTTGGAATATCTTAGGGCTTTCAAATGTTGTGTCTAAAATATGTGCCATATACAAAAAATTTGATGGTGGAAATGGGGCATAAAGGTTTTACTTTCACTTTCATTCACTTGGGATGACCTGCATATATATTAAGACGTTGACCAAGAAGAAAATATCAAGTTGTGCATAGGATGTCCAGCCTAAAATACAAATGCCAATTAAAGGATTTAAACCACACCACAGCATCAAGTTACATATCCCCCACCCCTACACATCCTATATATGGTGATGGTTTTAATTACCTTCTGAAACAGTATACAACATGCTTAGGCAACATAATCATCACAAACTGATATTTCACCGTAGGAGAGTGCAGCTGGCCCTCCTGGCTCCTACCTCTGCTAGGCTCAGATAAAGTCACTCAGAGATCCTCGGGTTCAGGAACACTGGTGCTTTTATTTCCAAGTTTGTGTTCCCACTGCCTTCTCACTGTACAGTGTGCACAGCTCTGGGTTCCTTGTGTCTGAACCCCAGAGGGAAAGGTTTCTCCCAGCCTGCAGGCCCTCACTTTCCTCTATCCCACACATTCCAGCTTCCTTCTTCCCAGCCTCTTATATAGCCCTGGGCTAATTGGGCTGGCAGCTGGCTCTCATTCTGCAATTAGGGCAGGTTCTTTCCAGCCAGCTCCACTTTATTTACCTAAATGGGGCTGGCGTGGCAGGGGGCTGATTCTGCAGTCTTTCTGCTCAGCACCCTGTCACATACCTCCCCCTCTTCTCCAACCACCTGGTTGGCCTGTCTGCAACCCCCTCTCCCCTTACCAGATGGGGCCCTACGAGAGAGTCCTCCCTTGTCTTTCCAGTGACCCACCTGGTCTTTCTTGCAGGGTTCCACCATCCCCCACCCGCAGACACCATTGTGGTGGGGGGTGCACACCCCCATAGCTCCGTCGCCACCCATAGGTCCTCACACCATTCACACCCTGGGTGCACCACCCTTCCTTTCCCCCCTTTGCCTCTGAAAGGGGTTCGGAGCTGCCCCCACCTCTCCTCTGGACACCCAGGACTTTGGGTTCCCCAAACCACGGAGTACAGAAGGCCCTCTGCTACCCATACCTGCATCCAGCAGAACTGGTCCCAGGCCTCCAGGGGTACCTGGGCCATTGGGCACTGTCTCTTATCCCCGAGGATGCACTCCAAACTCAGTTTGGCTCTGGGAATCACCCACTCAGGCTTTACTAGCCCCCCTCCTTATGAAAGAGCAGGCTGAGGCCATATCCACTAGACCCCACTGAGGTCTCCTCCCCACCATCCGGGGAATGGTGGACAGCCTCCTCCCTATCCCTGGCCCTCCCATATTGGTACACCCGCAGAACTACGTGAAACCACATTCCATGTCTGGGCAGTCCCTCTTTTAATGTCTGGGTTGCCCGCACTGTCAGTAGATTGTCTTGGTCCCCATGGGAGTTCCCCAGCTGGTCTCCCGTTTCTTCTTGGGACCCTTCCTAGTCGGGGGGTTCCCTGGTTCTTCTCCCAATGTTCTCCTCTTTATAGGGGCATCCCTCCTTCCTGAGGAAGTCTGCCTCCAGGTACTACTCTGTCAGTTTCACTGATGCCTGTGCCATACTCGGTTGGTGCCTTCACACCCAAACCCTTATGTTCTCGGGGAGCCCATATAAAAACTACTTTAAGGTGAGCATGTCCATAATCTCCCGCACTCTCTGGGCATCAGGCCTCAGCCATCAGGAGGCCCAGTCCAGTAATTTCTGGGTGAACACCCAGGGCCTCAAACCCCCTGTCCATTTTGCCGCCTGGAGTCGCTGGTGGTATTTTTCAGTGGATAGCCCCACCCGATCTAGGACAGCCACCTTCACCGCATTGTAGCTTCTGCCCTTAGAGCCATGTAGGTAACTTGGGTTTCTCCAGCCAGGTAGGGAGTGAGCCGCAGGGCCCAGGATGCTCTGTCCTAACCTGCTCCCATGGCTACCCACTCAAATGTGCCCAAGAAGGCATTGGGATCATCCGTGGGGCCCATTTTACAAAGTCCCAGGGCCGGCCCCCAAACACCATCCCCCACCATGGACCTCAACCTTCTCTAGAGGAGCTGTACACTGGCCTGCTCTTTTATAAAGTCCTGCAGGCTCTTCTGCTGTTTGGCTTGCCAGCTATGCAAAGGCCTGGCTTGCCAGCTGGGGGGCCTGTTGAAAGGTTTGCATAGCCTTTTGCACCTCTTCCTGCTGTTTCACCAACCACTGCAGGGTCTCTTCCATCTATGCCGTAGATTCTAAGGGCTGCCAAACTCTTTCTCTGGCACAGGATCCCAGACAAGCCCCCACGTGTAGCTGAGTGCAGCTGGCCCTCCTGGCTCCTGATTCTGCTAAGCTCAAATAAAGTCACCCAGAGACCCTCAGGTTCTGAAACCACCTGTGCTTTTATTTACAAGTTTGTGCTCCTACCACCTTCTCACCATACAGTGTACACGGCTCTGGGTTCCTTGTGTCTGAACCCAGGAGAGAAGGGCTTTCTCGCTGCCTGCACTCCCTCACTCTCCACTGCCCCAAATTCACCAATCATGAAATAAGTTTCAAACCATGGAATAAACTGACTCTATTGCACACTTAGAAATAGTGCTACACCCCACCCATTCTAATATGGCATTGTTTCCATAGTAATTAAAGTATATGGAATAGAAAAAAAATCAGGGAGAGGCTAAAATATTTCCACAGAAAACAAAGAAAAATATGAATCATGCACAAAATACACGATGGCACATTGTGGCATAGAGCTTTTAGCTGCCACTTGCTTGTAAAGATCTTTTCACTCTATGTGAGTAATGCACTCATCCAATACTTATAGCAATAAAAGTCTTATTGCCATCATGGATTCTCTGTATTAGTACCCAGAAAGAAAACTGCAGACTGTAACACAGTATGTGCTGTTTGAAGGTATTTTTCTAACTCCTACCCTGGGAACCAAAATTCACAGATGCCTAATGTAAACTCCAACATCCCACAATTTTCTTCATACCCTAGAATGGTGCATTATCTTGTGAGGGCCCTTTGCACGAGAGTTCATCTCACCTTTTGTTTTTATTTGCACAGTTTTGTGCCTGTTCTGACAACTAGTGTCTGATGTTTTGGTGATATGTAATAACTGTTTGTTTTTTTCCCCAATGCATCATGGGTGAAATCCTGGCCCACCAAGTCATTGGCAAAAACACCCAATGTCTGAAGAAAGGGCAGGATTTGCCTGTAGGCATCAAAACTACCCTTTCCCTGGTCCCCCCATATTTACAGGCATACTCATTTGTGCCTATAGATGGGAGTGCCAGTCAGTAAAACTTGATCACTCAAATCCTGGTGGAAAGGATCCAGGAATGAATTTTTTTACAAATTTGAGCAAATGTTCATGTAATTTTTTTCCCCTGCAGTATTTGCAGAGGTCCTCAGATACCAAGGTGAGTAGGATAGATAAATGAAGAGAAAGATCCACCCAGATCTGGTATTGTAGGTATGGGGTGGGCGGGTGCACGCATGAGAGAATAAAATATCATTGTTATGGCATTGAAGGAATGTAATGGTTAATGTAATGCATATCTCCTAGGTAGAAAGCTCGGGGACTTTGGGAGGAGATGACAGAGTTTTAAGGGAGTTAGGGTGAAAAAGAGGACAGTGTTCTAACATCATAGGCAGAGGTTCTGGAACCAGTTTTATAATGGGGGTCCTGAAAGCAGAAACTATATATTTGGTTGTTTGGTTGTTGTTATTACTTTAATCCAGGGGGGTGATGAACCCCCTGAGAACCCCTAATTCTAGCACTCCAGTTGGAGATGAAGAGGGTGAGTGACCAAGGGAGCTGTTTCTTAGATGAGTTTTCTTCAGAAACATGTGCCATTTCGACTACCTATGTTGAAGATAAACAGGATTTGTGCACATTTTGTAAATAAACAAACACTGGAAAATATCCTGACGTCATATCACCCATTTCTCTATTCATGGGAAACTGACCCGTTTCAAGGACTCAAAATCTGCTACTGCTCTGCTGAGGGACCACATTATGTTCTGCATTCATGGTGTATCTGTAGATGGAGAAAACTCAATAGTTTTGGCATTGAAAAATCAGAGATGTGGAAAAAAAATCAGACTTGGGTTCCACTGTATGTGAATGCTCAGTTGAATGATTTGCATCATTATATATGGGAGCCCACCTCCCATATATATTCTCTTAGAGCAGAGTACTATACAGCTTATGACAAGGTCTCCTGCAGAGCAAGGGGCCACTATATAGACTTTTGTAATATTTTCAAGAAGGGTTCATAAGCTGAATTAAAAGCTGCAGTTCATTAAATGCAAAACAAGCTTCCCTTCTAAAATGGTGTCGCCACACAGTCTACTATAATCAATTCCCATCTACTGTCAAATTAAGATAGAATCCAATGCTTTCTCTCTAGCAATAATGGTCTCACTCTCCAGCTATTATAAAAGGCTGTATAATTGGGAACTGCTCCAGTGAGGAGAGTTTTAATACAGCTATGGTTCCTACCTCCAGCCAGCAGGGGCCCAGCAAGGAATTTTCCCAGCCTCATCTGGAAAGCTGCACATTGACAGAGCCCTCTTACTCTGCATTCCTCCCTGGGATTAATGAGAAATAAAGGAGGTTGCCTTTAAACTGAAACTGCCTGAAATAAAGTATAACAAACATATCCTTCTATATAGTGTTGGAAGGAGATTTTCATGGAAAATCTCTCTCTCTAGAATTGGTTCCTGTTGTGGGGAAGGCTGGATGGGTGGTCTGGTGGTTAAGGGACTGAACTAGGACTCAGTAGATATGGATTCCATTCCTGCTTACGTGGCTCAGAGTCAGTCACTCAATATCTATGTCTCAACTTCCCACCCTGCAAAATGGGGCTATCAACCTTCCCTACCTCACATAGGTGATATGGCTATATTACAATATTTCCAACCTCAGGCAATCAAAAAACCATAAGTTAGATTTCCACCCCTAAAAAAAAAATCATGACGTTACCTTAAATCTCATCATTTTCAAGTCAAACAATCAGGCAGTTCAGTTTGTTTGCCTTTGGCCTTTAGGGTGTATTCAGGTCAAGTTTCCATGCATTTCTACACCAGCCATGAGAGCTAGAAATGTACTATTTTTTTTTTTAAATGAAAGAAGAGATTCCCATCCAACAGCTGCAGGTCAATGCAAAGCCTGCATCCTATTACATGCAGTGCTGCATTTAGCTGGCTGCACCACATTTATAACAGCACACAATTCTTAAATTTCCCTATAAGACCCTCTTTACAAGGGTAGCCTTGTGACAGATTGCCCCCCTTAGGACACCACCTGATGTGCTGAGATGTGCTGAGCCTGCCTGTTCTGCCAGGCTGGGCACCCTATTTACCGGTCTTGCTGAGCCAAGCTATTAAGCCCTTCTCGAACACACATACAGGCAAGACCACACCCAACTGCAGAACAAAACTGACACTGAGATCAGTTCTGGGAAGGCTCAGCTTAAGGGACTTGCCCCAGCACTCAGGTGTCCACCTCCCTTGGAGTGCAGACCCAAAGATACATTATGAAATCCACCTCCTCCCTCAATGTGGAGGAAGGTATGCACAGCCTCTTACCCAACCACAAATTATCTGACCTAGTAGTATCACAGTTACGTTCCCAGATGCTTCCCAGGAGGGAGAGATATTGGTATCTTCATGATCTTGTTGTTCCTTCCTGATGGCCCATCAAATTTGATCGCCTGTTGTCTGGTCGATGTCTTCCAAATACACTCCCAGTTGTTACATAGTCCATGTTCCTAACTTTAGATACATGCATACAAATTGGATAATCACATTCAGTAAATCATAGCCTTTCCAATGATACCTTACAAGACCCATCTTGCATAATGTATATCTCAGTTATGTCATGTGCATATCGTAAGCATATTTCCATAAAGAATATGGAACATCACAAGCCCCCTCAGCACTTCATGTCTACCATCTCCAGCTCCAGGGCTACTGGTGTCTCCTTACATTACCCAGTGAAAGTGCACGCATCAGTACCCATTTCAGGGGGGAATAGAGCACCTTTCTATGCTGGGGAAATTACAAAAGGGGATTTCTGAGTTTTCCCACATTCTTCCTGCTATTAACTCCATCAGCTCTTCCTCCTCCTCGAACTTTACCACCTCTTGCTGCACCAGGTTTTTCCATATTCACAGATCTGAATCTTCAAGACAACAGTCATTTCAATTTTTTTCAGTCACAAGAGTAAAAAAAATAATATTTCAAATAATTTAGAAAATCTGTTTGAAAATTGCTCTAATTTCTCAGTTTTATGAACTCAATAGCAGGCAAACTTACATTAGGGAAGGGGGAACTTGTAACAAGAAAACTCTCAGTATTAATTATAACCCACTAAAGAAGTCTGCTATTAAATGTTTCCATCCATCCAATTCTCTAGATGTGTCTTTCTAGACAGAGCAAAGCAAGGTTTGGCCTTCCTCTGTACAGGAAACACTGGTTTCATTTTTTGCCCCCAAAGGCACCTCACAATCACAGGTCTTTAAAAATAGCTTAAAGATAAAAATATGCTTATTAAATGAACAATTTTTAAAAACTGAAGCCAGCTGAAGCACTGTTCAGTACATTCTCAGGGTGGCAAAGAAATTCAGAGCTTTGCTGTGTATTTTTTACACACTGAAAACGAGCAAAGTGATACTGTCAATTTGTCAGGAGATCCTAAAATGATGGCCAGCAAAAGCCATTGTTCTGCTCCACATATTGTGTATGTAATATATTGCAGTGACACATTGAGCCTGATCTTTTGAAAGGTCATGAATGAAAAGATGTACATGCAATCACATAACTAACACCGTGATTGCACATACAAATAAGGCAATGCATGTGCAAGTGATGCCTTGGGTTCAGAATTAGCCATTTACTTTGGCAGGTACCCGACTTACTATTCAACGCCCATGCATGAGGGGCTCATTTTCAAAAACTCATGACCAATCTCTACCAAACACCTGATGTGCACCTGATGTGCACTAGCAGTCCTCAGAGCACTTGCTGTGGCTGAGTAAGCATCTGGTTACATAGTACTGTCGTTCTTCTCCTCATTTCCAGGTGCCATATCTCAGTAAAAACCAATGATCAACACACTAATTCCTTTCCTAATATTACTGTTTCATGTTAAGCACTTGCTGTAGTTGCGACAAAAACACAATCATTAGTGGATGAGGAATTGGTCCATGAAATCATGAATGGAAGGGGAAGGTATCCATCAGACAATATTTCATGCTATGGAGATATGAAACCTCCTTGCAATAGAGTTCTGGGAAACGTGCTGCTTCATGTGAACATTGTGTTTGTTGTCTATCTTTTGGGGTTTGAATTGAGGCTCAAAATCTCAATGCAAATAAACCTGAGGATTTTGCAGGATTTCAATAAAAAGATCATAAACTTACCTAAGTTCTCTCAAAATATTTGTGACACTAGATGAACATTTTGAATGTAGGCCTGAATTTTAGTTTTGTATCAAAAGCCAAAACCAGATCAAGTGAATACCTGAAGATCCTCCTCTAAATAAGCTAGACATAATGAGTCATGATCCAATAATCCAACATAATATCATTTACAGAGTTAATTTTGCTGTGTGCATAAAAGGAGAATGAGAGAGGGAGAGAAAAAGATATATCTCTATACAAACACACACACTTACTTTCCATTGGCTTTGTTATTTTTTTCCTGAAAATGCAGAGCACAATATTGCATGGAGCATAGAGAACAGATGCAAACCGAGGTCAATCAAAACAAAAATACACAGTACATAGGTTTAAAGCATTATGACTCTGAACTATGTGATGCTATATGAAAGATCATGCTAGGCTGCTCCTGAAGAACAGTTTTGTGAGTGATGTATGGTATGGCCATTTTCAGCTTGGGGGGTTGGAAAGTAACTTAGCACCAACTCAGCCAGCAGGAGGAAAATTCTTTTCTATTCACCCATTGAACTGGTTTTCTTCAAACTATGGTGTGGGTTAAAGTGGCCAGTTTAACCACATGATGAGGGACTGTGCTAACCAGCCTAGTCCATTTGGGGTGTTTTTTCCACCAGATGGAAGACCAACATTCCATACAGCATGAAAGGAAATCTAAATCATTGTCATGGGGTCCACACACCATTGGAGCACCTCCTTCTGGTTGCTCTGGGGATTAGCTTGTTCCAGGTGTGACATCCCCTCCTGTCAGTTCCTTGCCCTGTGGTCTCTCTCTGTCTTTGGGACTCAGGGTACTCATTCATGACTCAACCCTCCAGCCAGGTCACTATAGGGGATTACTTAGGCCACCTAATTCACCTCAGCTGTGGCCTAGCTGGTTAACTGGCCCCTCTCTGCCTCATTAACTCCTTCCCAGCTGTTGTGTGGTGAACAGGTGAAGTTTCCATTTTGAAAGAGGCTCCTCTTTGCACCCCCATCCCCATCAACTGAGATAATTAATGGGAAACAACAAGGGTAACTCATTTCCCATTCCTGTCTTGAGCCAACTTCCCTTAATACAACATAAACCTTTGCCCTACCTTCTTTTATGACTGGCAGAGATTCCACATTATCTAGATGCAGTTCTCAAAGGCCGTAGTTCAAAGCATGTTTGCCAAGCATGTTAACAAACTTCCTCTTGTGCCCCCCCCCCCCAGAAGGTGGTAACACTGTTTCAGGTCATAGTGTATATGGGACCTGACTATGGCATAAAACAAGTTAGCAATTGTATTGGGGGGAAAATATAACAACTGTTGAAAATGCTACTTACTTGAAAGAAATTGGATTTAAGGAATACCTTTTCAAAAGGGTACCCTCCACCTCCTATATTTTGTATCTTTCAAAGTGTGCACTCACACAATGAATTGTGGACACAAATCTGAGTCATGGCACCTCTGACTGCTCAGTTGCAAGTGCAAATCAGGCACTAAGTGATGTAACTGCTCTGATTCTTAATTGCATATGATTTAGTGGATGCAGATGTAACCCCTAAACAGAGGATAGGCCTCTGCCTCCCTGCAAATATACGCTGAATGGTTTGCCTAGAGATGGACTCATGACCTGAGACTTAGATCCAGAATCAGATCTAAGTTCATGCTGTCCTACTTGTCAGGAAGGATTTTGATTCAGTGTTCTGGTTTGGCTCATGAAAGCAAGAGGCACAAATTGTAAGGCCCTGGTCTGGATTCAGATCCAAACTCCCTGAAAGTTTCGGAGGGTATGAACCAAGTGTTGTAGTTTACTCTTTTCTCTAGTAACAGACCTTTCTTTCTACATGAACTGAAACTGTCTGCCCATTTAAAATATAGGACCCTCACATTTCCCCTTCAGGTTTCCACTAGCAAATCTGGGATCCTTCACAAGGCTCTCTTAACACATGATTAAATATTAATGGAGAGGTGGGAGCCTCACTTTTATGATCCTTTCCCTGAAAACTTCTATTAGTAAATCACAGTCCAACATGAAGGGAAATGTGGCCATTCCATTACCCTCGGTTCGCAAAGAGGTATTAATTCTTAATAAACTAGCCTGATTATAATAATACTTGAAAGATGCAAAATAATGGACAGACAGGCTTACATCTATGCCTAAGATTAAACATGGGTATGGTCCAGAGAGAGAGATGGGGGCAGCGGGCTGAGGGAGAGGTGGATGTGAAAGTGTGGTTGGAATTCTCAATGAAACAGAATCAAATGGGGTTTGTGTTGCTAAGTTCTTCTGTGGGTCTCCTGTCAGCTGTTTATTTCCCTATTTTCTCTGTAGCAAAGTCAGATTAGTTTTAAGTTAGGATGGGAAACTAGACATCCATGAAAGGGCTATATCAATCACACCATTTCAGACTAAGATAAAAATGGTTCTCAAAGGTTTAAATAAAACCCCATATGATCACTGAAACACACATACCCTTAAAAAGTTCTTTTGATAACCCAGAAAACTCCTCAAGCCCCAGTTAAAAAATTGTTGTAATAGCCCAAATGCTTCTCAAATTCCTCTGAAAAATGCAGCAGCCACCCACAAAACTCCTTGTATTTCTGTAAATTTCATTCCCTGTGACAATCAGCTAGACTCCACAAACAACTTTATAACATGCAGCAAAGGGTGTGTGTCACATCCCCATCTAGATCCCCATTGAGATGTAAAGCTGTCAAATGGAAACCTAGAAGTACACACAGAGGATAACAGCCTACTGTTATTGTTAGCTAGTGGAGTTACTCCTTCAATACCAGGTTTAAGTCCAATTTAAACAGACCTAAGTGTCTATATTAGGTGGGGCTTTGCATTGTTGTCAACACATTGACTTTCATTACACTGGTGCAATTTTTCTAATACAGACAAGGCCTAGTCAAATGTTCTACGGGAGAGACCCAAAAGCTTCACTCTACTCACTAAATAAATTGTTGAACTTTGAGGCATTTGGAATGTTGAAAATGCCTGGAATGTAAGTAACACCAGCCAAAAATGGCAACAGCTTTTCTTTTTATTTGTATTTGCAGCTGGAATAACTTCCAAATGAAGGATCATTTCCTGCTCGCATTGTGCTCTCCAGTGGGTGACTTTAAGACTTACTCCCATGAGGTATTTGATAGCTTAAGCCAAAGCTTCAATCAAGGAACTATGAAAGTCATTGGAATGAAATACAGCTTTTTAAGAATATACAATGAGCTTTATTTTTAAACAGGCATATTTGCAATAGAACTTCCTATATCTCAGTTGCTTTGCTTTATGTCCTAGGCCATGTCTATACTACGAAAGTACTCTGATTTTACAGAAGTCAATTTTTGGGAACAGATTGTATAAATTCGAGTGCATGTGTCCACACTAAGCACATTAATTTGGCGGTGTGCATCCACAGTACTGTGGCAAGCGTCGACATTCTGAGCGGTGCACTATGGGTAGCTATCCCACAGTTCCCACAGCCCATTGGAATTGTGGGCTGAGCTCCCAGTGCCTGATGGGGCCAAAAATTTGTCAAGTGGTTATGGGTAAATGTTGTCAGTCAACCCTCCCTCTGTGAAAGCAACAGCAGACAATCATTTCGTGCCCTTTTCCCTGGATTGCCCGAGCAGACACCATAGCATGGCAAGCATGGAGCCTGTTCAGCTCACCTCACCAGTTATGACGACTGTAAACACCTCACGCATTATCATGCAGTTTATGCAGAACCAGCAGCTGAAAAAACAGACGTGGAGGCCACAGCAGCATGGTGATGAGGACATGAACACAGATTTCTCTAAAACCGTGGTCCCCCACAATTTGAAGATCATGGTGTTACTGGGGCAGGCTCATGCCATTGAACACCGATTCCTGGCCCAGGAAACAAGCACAGAGTGCTGGGACCGCATAGTGTTGCAGGTTTGGGATGATTCCCAGTGGCTCCGAAACTTTTGCATGCATAAGGGCACTTTCATGGAACTTTGTGACTTGCTTTCCCCTGCCCTGAAACACAAGAATACCAAGATGAGAGCAGCCCTTACAGTTCACAAGTGAGTGGCAATAGCCCTGTGGAAGCTTGCAATGCCAGACAGCTACCCGTCAGTCGGTAATCAATTTGGAGTGGGCAAATCTACTGTGGGGTTTGCTGTGATGCAAGTAGCCAACGCAATCATTGAGCTGCTGCTATCAAAGGTAGTGACTCTGGGAAATGTGCAGGTCATACTAGATGGCTTTGCTGCAATGAGATTCCCTAACTGTGCTGGGGCTATAGACGGAACGCATATCCCTATCTTGAGACCGGACCACCAGGGCAGCCAGTACATAAACCCCAAGGGGTACTTTTCAATGGTGCTGCAAGCATTGGTGGATCACAAGGGACGTTTCACCAACATCAACGTGGGATGGCCAGGAAAGGTTCATGACACTCGTGTCTTCAGGAACTCTGGTCTGTTTAAACGGCTGCAGAAAGGGATTTACTTCCCAGACCAGAAAATAACTGTTGGGGATGTTGAAATGCCTATAGTTATCCTTGGGGACCCAGCCTACCCCTTAATGCCCTGCTCATGAAGCCATACACAGGCACCCTGGACAGTAGTAAGGAGTTATTCAACTATAGGCTGAGCAAGTGCAGAATGGTGGTAGAATGTGCATTTGGATGTTTAAAGGATCACTGGCGCAGTTTACTGACTCGCTCAGACCTCAGCAAAACCAATATTCCCATTGTTATTGCTGCTTGCTGTGTGCTCCACAATCTCTGTGAGAGTAAGGGGGAGACGTTTATGTTGGGGTGGGAGGTTGAGGCAAATCGCCTGGCCGCTGAATTCGCACAGCCAGACACCAGGGCGGTTAGAAGAGCACAGCAGGAAGCGCTGTGCATCAGAGAAGCTTTGAAAACCAGTTTCATGACTGGCCAGGGTACTGTGTGACATTTCTGTTTGTTTCTCCTTGATGAAAACCCACCCCCTTGGTTGCCTCTAAATTCCCTGTAAGCCACCTGCCCTCCCCCCTTCGATCACAGCTTGCTTGAAAAGGAAATAAAGTCACTATCATTTAAAAAACATGTATTCTTTATTAATTGATTATAAAAACAGGGAGATAACTCACAAGGTAGCCCAGATGGGGTGTTGGAGGAGTAGGAGGGAAGGAAAAGGCCACTTTAAAACTTGTTGAATGACAGCCTTCTGTTGCTTGGGCTGTCCACTAGGGTGGAGTGGTTAAGTGCCCGGAGCCTCTGCCCCCGCGTTCTTGGGCGTCTTGCTGAGGAGGTTATGGAGCTTGGGGAGGAGGGAGGGCGGTTAAACAGGGGCTGCAGTGGCAGTCTGTGATCCTGCTGCCGTTCATGAACCTCCGCCAGACACCGGAGCATGTCCGTTTGATCCCGCAGTAGCCTCAGCATTGCCTCATGCCTCCTCTGATCTTCCTGCCGCCACCTCTCCTCACGTTCTTCGGCCACTTTCCTGTACTCTGCTATTGTGTCCCTCCACACATTCTGCTGAGCTCTGTCAGTGCCGGACGACTGCATGAGCTCAGAGAACATTTTGTTGCGCATCTGTTTTTTTCACTGCCTTATCTGAGATAGCATTTGGGACGGAGGAGGGAGGCTTGAAACATTTGCAGCTGCTGGAGGAAAAAAAAGGGAGTGAAGTATTTCAAAAGATACATTTTACAGAACAATGGCTATACTCTTTCACGTTGAACAATACTATTCACATTACATAGCACATGTGATTTTGGTACAAGGTCGCATTTTGCATCTTGTATTGAATGCCTGCGGCTTTGGTGTTAGAGATCACGCATGCAGGGCCGGGCAACAGAATTCGGCTTGCAGGTGGCCGTGTCAGCCATAGTCTTTTGGCTTCTGCAACCTTCATAACAGCAGCACCCTCCTCTCCCCTACCAAGCAAAGCACGTTGAGTTGGCCATTTAGTGCTGCAGTTTTCCTGTTAACGTGCAGCAGCAGAAACCAAACTAACACCCCCCATCCAATTCTCTGGGATGATTGCTTTACCCCTCACCCCACCACATGGCTGGTATCAGGGAAGATCCCTGTTAGCCAAATGCGAACAGCTCAGTGCCAATGCTCCCTTACCCCCCCCCCCCCCCTTCGCCACTGTGTGGCTAACTGTGGGGAGGATTTCTTTCAGCCACAGGCAAACAGCCCAGTAGGAACGGCCACCTCTGAATGTCTCATTAATTAAATTCCCCTATTTCCATCAGGTTACCATGAACGATATCACTCTCCTGAGGATAACACAGAGAGATAAAGAACAGATGTTGCTTGAATGCCAGCAAACACCGGGCCCATACGCTGCCAGGCTTTGTCATGAAATGAAAGCAGATTACTTGCTACTAGCATGGCATGGTAAAGTGTCCTACCATGGAAGACGGAATAAGGCTGCTCTCCCCAGAAACCTTCTGCAAAGGCTTTTAGAGTACCTCCAGGAGAGCTTCATGGAGATGTCCCTGGAGGATTTCCACTCCATTCCCAGACAGGTTAACAGACTTTTCCAGTAGCTGTACTGGCCATGAATGCATCCCAAGTCCTCAGGGCTATTTAATCATTAAAAAACGCTTGCTTTTATAACATGTATTATATTTTAAAAGGTACACTCACCAGAGGTCCCTTCTTTGGCTTCGTTGGGTTGGGAGGCTATTTCAGTCAGGGTGATAAAAAGATCCTGGCTGTTGGGGAGAGCAGTGTGCTGTGTGCTCTCCTCAAGCTCGTCCTCCTCCTCATCATCTTCCCCGTCTGCAAAATCCTCAGGCATAGCGAAGAGTACCCCATCATTGGAGTCCACGGGTGGGGTGGGGTGGTGGTGGCGGCCCCCCAGAACTGCATGCAGCTCAGTGTAGAAGCGAAACTTCTGGTGCTCTGTCCCGGAGCGTCTGTTTGATTCTTTGGTTTTCTGGTACGCTTGTCTGAGCTCCTTAAGTTTCATGCAGCACTGTGTTGCGTCCCTGCTGTAGCGTCTGTCCGTCATGGCCTCGGAGATTTTTTGCAATGTTTTGGCATTTCATCTTTTGGAACGTAGTTCTGATAGCATGGATTCCTCTCCCCATACAGCGATCAGATCCAGAACCTCCTGTTCGGTCCATACTGGAGCTCTTTTTCGATTCTGGGACTGCATGGTCGACTGTGCTCACCTGGCCAAACAGGAAATGAGATTCAAAAGTTCCCAGGGGTTTTCCTGTACACCTGGCCAGTGCATCCAAGTTCAGAGTGCTGTCCAAAGTGGTCACAATGGTGCCCTGTGGGATAGCTCCCGGAGGCCAATACCTTCGAATTGCGTCCACACTAACCTTAATTCGAAATGGCAATGTCGATTTCAGCGCTAATCCCCTCATTGGGGAGGAGTACATAAATCTGTTTTAAGAGCCCAAAAAGATAGTTTTCCCATTATTTGTAATCCAAATTTACAGAGGGAAAGTTACAAACATACCAGACTTGGAATTTGAGGAGAACAATTAGGGGCTGTAAAGTAGGGGACACTGCCAAGGTAGCATCTCCCAAAGGTATGGTGCCTTATGAAGATGCAATGCCTTCAGGAACATTAATGACCTGATCCAAAATCCAGTGGAGTCTGTGGAAGTCTTTCCACTGAATTCAAAATCCTTGGGATCAGATCACAATACACCATTATACATAGCAGTAGCTGCAGCTACACCTTTAATAGAATGGGTTTGTATTTCCCTCAGCACCAGCCCAGATTTGGTTCAGATCATGAGCATACTTCCATCCCACCATTCCCCTCTCCCTACATGGGCTTTCCACCACTAAACTCCCTTGGCTCTCCCATGCCAGGATAGAAAGGATTGAATCATAGAATCATAGAATATCAGGGTTGGAAGGGACCCCAGAAGGTCATCTAGTCCAACCCCCTGCTCAAAGCAGGACCAAGTCCCAGTTAAATCATCCCAGCCAGGGCTTTGTCAAGCCTGACCTTAAAAACCTCTAAGGAAGGAGATTCTACCACCTCCCTAGGTAACGCATTCCAGTGTTTCACCACCCTCTTAGTGAAAAAGTTTTTCCTAATATCCAATCTAAACCTCCCCCATTGCAACTTGAGACCATTACTCCTCGTTCTGTCATCTGCTACCATTGAGAACAGTCTAGAGCCATCCTCTTTGAAACCCCCTTTCAGGTAGTTGAAAGCAGCTATCAAATCCCCTCTCATTCTTCTCTTCTGCAGACTAAACAATCCCAGCTCCCTCAGCCTCTCCTCATAAGTCATGTGCTCTAGACCCCTAATCATTTTCGTTGCCCTTCGTTGTACTCTTTCCAATTTATCCACATCCTTCCTGTAGTGTGGGGCCCAAAACTGGACACAGTACTCCAGATGAGGCCTCACCAGTGTCGAATAGAGGGGAACGATCACGTCCCTCGATCTGCTCGCTATGCCCCTACTTATACATCCCAAAATGCCATTGGCCTTCTTGGCAACAAGGGCACACTGCTGACTCATATCCAGCTTCTCGTCCACTGTCACCCCTAGGTCCTTTTCCGCAGAACTGCTGCCGAGCCATTCGGTCCCTAGTCTGTAGCGGTGCATTGGATTCTTCCATCCTAAGTGCAGGACCCTGCACTTATCCTTATTGAACCTCATTAGATTTCTTTTGGCCCAATCCTCCAATTTGTCTAGGTCCTTCTGTATCCTATCCCTCCCCTCCAGCGTATCTACCACTCCTCCCAGTTTAGTATCATCCGCAAATTTGCTGAGAGTGCAATCCACACCATCCTCCAGATCATTTATGAAGATATTGAACAAAACGGGCCCCAGGACCGACCCCTGGGGCACTCCACTTGACACCGGCTGCCAACTAGACATGGAGCCATTGATCACTACCCGTTGAGCCCGACAATCTAGCCAGCTTTCTACCCACCTTATAGTGCATTCATCCAGCCCATACTTCCTTAACTTGCTGACAAGAATGCTGTGGGAGACCGTGTCAAAAGCTTTGCTAAAGTCAAGAAACAATACATCCACTGCTTTCCCTTCATCCACAGAACCAGTAATCTCATCATAAAAGGCGATTAGATTAGTCAGGCATGACCTTCCCTTGGTGAATCCATGCTGACTGTTCCTGATCACTTTCCTCTCCTCTAAGTGCTTCAGGATTGATTCTTTGAGGACCTGCTCCATGATTTTTCCAGGGACTGAGGTGAGGCTGACCGGCCTGTAGTTCCCAGGATCCTCCTTCTTCCCTTTTTTAAAGATGGGCACTACATTAGCCTTTTTCCAGTCATCCGGGACTTCCCCCGTTCGCCACGAGTTTTCAAAGATAATGGCCAAGGGCTCTGCAATCACAGCCGCCAATTCCTTCAGCACTCTCGGATGCAATTCGTCCGGCCCCATGGACTTGTGCACGTCCAGCTTTTCTAAATAGTCCCTAACCACCTCTATCTCTACAGAGGGCTGGCCATCTCTTCCCCATTTTGTGTTGCCCAGCACAGCAGTCTGGGAGCTGACCTTGTTAGTGAAAACAGAGGCAAAAAAAGCATTGAGTACATTAGCTTTTTCCACATCCTCTGTCACTAGCTTGCCTCCCTCATTCAGTAAGGGGCCCACACTTTCCTTGGCTTTCTTCTTGTTGCCAACATACCTGAAGAAACCCTTCTTGTTACTCTTGACATCTCTTGCTAGCTGCAGCTCCAGGTGCGATTTGGCCCTCCTGATATCTTTCCTACATGCCCGAGCAATATTTTTATACTCTTCCCTGGTCATATGTCCAACCTTCCACTTCTTGTAAGCTTCTTTTTTATGTTTAAGATCCGCTAGGATTTCACCATTAAGCCAAGCTGGTCGCCTGCCATATTTACTATTCTTTCGACTCATCGGGATGGTTTGTCCCTGTAACCTCAACAGGGATTCCTTGAAATACAGCCAGCTCTCCTGGACTCCCTTCCCTTTCATGTTAGTCCCCCAGGGGATCCTGGCCATCTGTTCCCTGAGGGAGTCAAAGTCTGCTTTCCTGAAGTCCAGGGTCCGTATCCTGCTGCTTACCTTTCTTCCCTGCGTCAGGATCCTGAACTCAACCAACTCATGGTCACTGCCTCCCAGATTCCCATCCACTTTTGCTTCCCCCACTAATTCTACCCGGTTTGTGAGCAGCAGGTCAAGAAAAGCGCTCCCCCTAGTTGGCTCCCCTAGCACTTGCACCAGGAAATTGTCCCCTACGCTTTCCAAAAACTTCCTGGATTGTCTATGCACCGCTGTATTGCTCTCCCAGCAGATATCAGGAAAATTAAAGTCACCCATGAGAATCAGGGCATGCGATCTAGTAGCTTCCGTGAGTTGCCGGAAGAAAGCCTCATCCACCTCATCCCCCTGGTCCGGTGGTCTATAGCAGACTCCCACCATGACATCACTCTTGTTGCACACACTTCTAAACTTAATCCAGAGACACTCAGGTTTTTCCACAGTTTCATACCGGAGCTCTGAGCAGTCATACTGCTCCCTTACATACAGTGCTACTCCCCCACCTTTTCTGCCCTGCCTGTCCTTCCTGAACAGTTTATAACCATCCATGACTGTACTCCAGTCATGTGAGTTATCCCACCAAGTCTCTGTTATTCCAATCACGTCATAATTCCTTGACATCACCAGGACCTCCAGTTCTCCCTGCTTGTTTCCAAGGCTTTGTGCATTTGTATATAAGCACTTGAGATAACCTGTTGATCGCCCCTCATTCCCAGTATGAGGCAGGAGCCCTCCCCTCTCAGACATTCCTGCCTGTGCTTCCTCCCGGTATCCCGCTTTCCCACTTACCTCAGGGCTTTGGTCTCCTTCCCCCGGTGAACCTAGTTTAAAGCCCTCCTCACTAGGTTAGCCAGCCTGCTGGCAAAGATGTTCTTCCCTCTCTTCGTAAGATGGAGCCCGTCTCTGCCCAGCACTCCTCCTTCATGGAACACCATCCCATGGTCAAAGAATCCAAAGCCTTCTCTCCGACACCACCTGCGTAGCCATTCGTTGACCTCCACGATTCGACGGTCCCTACCCAGGCCTTTTCCTTCCACGGGGAGGATGGACGAGAACACCACTTGCGCCTCCAACTCCTTTATCCTTCTTCCCAGAGCCACGTAGTCCGCAGTGATCCGCTCAAGGTCATTCTTGGCAGTGTCATTGGTGCCCACGTGGAGAAGCAGGAAGGGGTAGCGATCCGAGGGCTTGATGAGTCTCGGCAGTCTCTCCGTCACATCACGAATCTTAGCCCCTGGCAAGCAGCAGACTTCTCGGTTTTCCCGGTCAGGGCGGCAGATAGATGACTCAGTCCCCCGGAGGAGAGAGTCCCCGACCACCACCACCCGCCTTCTCCTCTTGGGAGTGGTGGTCGTGGAACCCCCAACCTCAGGACATCGCATCTCATGCCTCCCAACCAGCGGGGTCTCCTTCTGCTTTCTCCCCCCAGACATATCATCTGGTCCACTCTCCGCATTGGTACCTGTGGAGAGAACATGAAAGCGGTTAGTTACCTGTGTCTGTGTTACTGGAACCCGGACATTCCGCTTACCTCTTCTGGAGGTCACATGTTGCCAAGCTTCTTCACTGGCCTCTTGGCTCCTCTGTGCAACCTGCTCTATATCTTTAGAGCTTTGTGCCCCTAGAAGGCTATCCTGAGTTTGGTCCAGAAAATCCTCAGTCTCTCGTATACAACGCAGGGTCGTTACCTGTTGCTCCAGACCTTCAATCTTCTCTTCCAATATGGAGACCAGCTTGCACTTTGTACAGACAAAGTCGCTTCTGTCCTGTGGAAGAAAGACAAACATGGCACATCCAGTGCAGGTCACAATAGCTGAACCCCCCCCTTCCATATCACCTACCTACTATGAGCTTCCTCAGAGACGTTGGCAAGATGTAAGCCTCACTGGGCTCACTCCAGGCGAACTCCCAGGCAAACTCCTGCTGTGAGCTGCTCTGCTGTCCCCGCTGCTCCGCTGCTCCGCTGCCGCTCAGCGGGTTCGCGAGGCTCTGGCTATTTTTAAACAGCCAGGCTTCCCTGACGCAAACACACAGACACCCTAATGCCCGCCCCCTGCAGGCTAGCAGCCAATCAGACACTCACTCAGGCTCTCTCCCTGCCCTCCCAGCAAACACACGCTCGGATACTTCCTCAGCAAGCAAACACACACACTCGGATACTTACCAGTCCCAGATTGTGATTGTGCCTGACCCTTGCATGGGGGAGCAAGGGGGAGCTGTGGGTGGAATGTGGATCTTTATGCCCTATTCTGACTTGTGAACCCATTCAAGTCAAGTCAAGCTAGCCCTGATCTCCTCCATCAAAATTCATGCAAATAACAATGAATCTTTCCATGTATAAATATTAAAGCTGGTTGAAGCCTTCATTTTGTAGAATATTCATTGCAGACTGAGCCCTGATTTGGATTAGGGAATTGTTCTTGATTTAAGTGCATTCGTTTCCCCCTACACATTGACTGAATCGTTTGGATGAATAGTTTATTTATGATGAGTTGTTTGTGACCTGTTCATTTATATAATTTGTTACTCATTATTTGTGTCATGTGGTTGGTCATTTGTGTCACATGGTACTGTTTCTGTTCCCTCATTGGATGACAAGTGTTAAATAGAGCAACAATCCAATAACTAATATATTCCATATATGAATTTTCAGATTAACTCCCTTGCCCTTCTTGTCCACAGAATTCACTTCACCTAATACCATAGGTCCTGGAATGAGGGGTTCTGGGGATGCTCCTGCACCCCCTGGCTAGAAGAGGGTTCCATTATATACAGGGTTTATAGTTTGGTTCAATGGCTCACAGCACCCCCCACTATAAAAATTGTTCCAGCACCCCTGTGAGCTACTGATATGTAGCCATGCCCTTAGTGAAATAACAGCAGTTTAGTAGCATACAAAAACATCATCAAATAATGTAGGGAGTACAGGGAAATACTGTATCTACTTGGAAATGGAAGGAGAATTTAGGTTAGTAAAATATTTTAAAGTGAGCAAAATGATTGATTTATTAATTAACTCCATAATTAGGGCCTGCTGCAAATCCTGACTAGTGAGTGATCGTATTAATTTTGGTTACTCTACTAATATGAATAAATGCCACTCACAGGCAGGATTTGTAGGTTTGGCTGTTTAGCTATTAAGGCCAAGATTTTCACAAGCTACTAGTGATTTTGCATGCCTCAAGTTTTAGGTACCCATCTTGACACACCTAGGGGCCTGGTTTTAAGAACATGTTGAGCATCTACCCTCAGGCCCTTTCTGGGTGTTTTAAATTGGGCACTCAAATATTCAGAATCCCCCAAATCACTCATCACCCTCACCACGCAAAATCTTGACCTATGAAGCCTTTTACTGTGCGCTGATGGCTGGCTCCATGCTTTCTCTTCCCCAGCCAGCGTGCTGGAGAAGTGGTAAGCGCTACAAAATCCCCTTTACACAACGTCAGTGCTCCCAGAAGCAAAATAATTTAAACAAACAAAAGCCCACTCGTTTAAAAGTAGACAGACAAAGCACTAAATAATGTACAACTCAGAAGAAAGTCCAAGCTTTAATCTGTAAGGGAAGAGTCTGACACATGCAGTTCCCGAGCATCTAAAGGCCCTAAACTAGCAATTCTTTGACATGCCTTGTTGAGAAGGCTCTTGACAGATGTGAGCTCCAACAAAGCACTCACTGCCATCAGTACTTCCGCAGTTCTATTATGCCCTTAAACAACCTTGTTAGTGAGGGCTAAGATGTTCATTCCGCGTCCTAATGTGGAAGGCACCTTCTATTTGATTAACTCAGTGCCATTTGGTTTGGTCCCTAGGAAAAGTCTACAGTTGACTGTATTGTATTTAATCCACCAGGATCCTAATTTATGCCCTTTTTTTAATTTATTCAGGGTCTCCTACTGGCCTTCTTCATCCATCCAGAAGGGGGGAAAAAAGAATCAAAGCAGTTTGAAGGTGAGGTTCCAAAGGCAGGGAACAAGTCTTTCAGTCAAGTGCAGTTTTTCTAAGATTCCTAGGACTCATTTGGTAAAGAACCATAAGAGCAAGGCAGACATTCATGCCCCTGAGGAGCCCACAAACCCTTGCATTTCCACTTGCCAATGGCATAGTATTGCATGCAAATAAGTTTTTGCATGTGCAAGCACAGAAAAGGAATGTGTGGCTAAAGCTGTTTGACTATGCAAGCTGCCACATTTTGCAGTCTCAGCTGCTGCTGCATGGGCCCCTTTGAAATTTTGAATCTGTCCACGATAATTGAGTGCTCCTGAAAAGCTCTATCAAGCGGCCAAAAGATCCCAGATGCTCCACAGCTAAAATGGCTTAGAAGAAATGTTATGATGTGCAATCAAAAGTGATCATCACCCCTGTTTTTATGGTAATTTGCATCATATTTTCCATAGTGTCTTTGCCTAATTATTGTATTATAAGATGACCTCACATGAAGATTGCCCCAACATAAATAAATCAAGAGATGTATAGGGTCCAAATAGTGGCCAACTACACTAGCCCTTTACCTCTGTTCTCTGGAAACATACTGTATATTCATATAAAGTTTGATGGCTTCCATCCAAGTTCCCTGAACATGTGCCACAGTTATAAACAGACAATCTGGCAGCAATGACAGTTTTGGGAATCTTCAGACATGGGCATCCATGGCTGAAGGGAAGCCAGGTCTGGAATAGCAAATCTCATAAATCAGGACAGAGACTACCCTGTAGAGCAATGCAAAAGAAGCTTGGAGAGTAATACACTACTCTTAAAGAGAGATTTTCAGAAGAGCTTAGGGCAAAATTTCCTCATGCTCAGTACCACAACTGGGGACCAATTTTCAAAAATATTTCCTTCAGAGTGGCTACCCCAGTTTACACCAGCAGAGGATCTGGCCTTCTCCCTTTTGGGGGGTGAAACAAGTAAAACTAAGGCTCTGCCTACTTCTAACCATTAATGATCCCTTGGAACTTGTCATGAGAATAAGGGTGATTAAATCCAGTATCCTGGATAAGTTCTATTTCAGGTAACTAGTTTTAATCAGCTTTTCTTCTTCTTTCATGCTGTTATGAGCTGTCGAACAATGGTTGTGTTTCACCTTAGAGGCTGCTGCATTTTCAGAAACAGGTTGTGATCCCTGCATACTCTTTATAAAAGTGCCCTGGGATCCTTCTGGATGTATTAACACACAGCACTTACATAAGCACTTTTCATTAGTTAGATCTCAAAGTGCTTTACCAAGGAAGTCAATGCCATATGCCCATTTTACAGGTGTAAGATATAATATGCAATAAGGAAGTTACTTGAAGACCATAAAAAAAACTTGTGATTATACCTGACTTTAAAAATGAATTTGCTTAACCCATGTTTACAGACTTTTTATGGCAATCTAACTCAAGCATTTGAAAAATTGAGCTTTACTAATACTCATGGGAAGTTAATTTTAAGCTGGTGCAATCCTATATTCTGATAAAATCAAACTATTTGCAGGAATGAACAGGTAATTTAAGATCAACCAATCCAATACCCGGGATATATTCCATATGTGATGGCACATTACTTGACATACGAGAATGGGGTTCTCAAAAGCCAAGCCCTTGCCAGAGTCCTGGCACAGAACTAATTAAAAAGGAAGACAAGGATATGATCAAACATTTTGTCACTGGAAATAAGGAGAAATACATTGAAAGAGGCACAAGAAGAGTTAACCAAAGTAGTTACATTCTTTGCTTTTCCTGATCACGTAGCCAGTGAGCAAAAATAGACCAAAGGCGTTAGCATCACTCGTGTCTTGTTGCTAATTGTCCTGTTTTAGATGCAGATGTTTTTTACTTCCAGACACTATTTTTGTTTGTTTGTTTTTTGGTGCAGAATACAAAATGTGCTGCTTTGGCATTTCTGAACCCAGTAAAACTTTGATTTGCTACACTGAGATAAACATCAAATCCCACTAAGCAGTAGCCCTTTTGTCTTTTGTGAGCTAAAAAGAAACAAGATCTCTTTTAAGAAGGACCTCCTGTGAAATCAGGAATTTTCTTTGTTTCCCCAAGAGAAGTTTTTTTTTGCCTATGCCAGGTGAAAACCAGAAATTAACATTGGAATTGACAACTGTTTTTGAAAGCTGTTTGGTTAACAACAGGCCAGCCTTTGTTATGAATGAATGAATCATTAAGACTACATTTGATCCATCCATCATAAGCATAAATCCTAGTGGGTGGGGGAACTTCAACAGATTTGGAGATCAATGTTGGTTCAGCTAAGCATCTAAATATTCATATACTTACATAAATTGTATGAAACTCTGGAGTTTGTGCAGTTGCAATGGAATGTTGCAAGTAGTGACTTTCTTGCAAAATTTCAATATTTCAGACCCAGAGCTGGCAGGAAACGAGAAGAGGAAAAACATTCAGGTATTTCAGAATATTACAAAACAAAAGGTCTGAATATTGTTCTAGTGAGCCAAGGTTAATTCATGTTTCAGAGTAGCAGCCGTGTTAGTCTGTATTCGCAAAAAGAAAAGGAGTACTTGTGGCATCTTAGAAACTAACAAATTTATTAGAGCATAAGCTTTCGTGAGCTACAGCTCACTTCATCGGATGCATTTGGTGCATCCGATGAAGTGAGCTGTAGCTCACGAAAGCTTATGCTCTAATAAATTTGTTAGTCTCTAAGGTGCCACAAGTACTCCTTTTCTTTTCAAGGTTAATTCATGCGAGTCCCCCTCCCCCATTCTGTTTCAACATCCCTAGTGGCTACATAGTTGATTCATGCCACGGTCATCACATCAAATTAAAATGGTGTTTATGTTGACAGATCATGTTTCACAATTATACAGTGATTCAATGTTTGAAAGTTGTTTTAAACCAGTTTCTACAGTGTATGTGCACCATTATTTACACATGCAAATATTAAGATTTCCACATGCTAAAAGGATTTGTGCATATAAATCCACTGCGTGGGTGAAAGTAGACAATCACAACACTCTCAAATGAACTCACCCAAAAAAATGATAAAGGCAAAAAATTCCATATCACTACTGGGTGAACATTTTTCACAAAGCGATCACTCCATATGTGACCTCTCAGTCCTCATCCACAAAGAAAACTCCTTCAAAAGACAAGCCTGAGACCTGAAATTCATAACCTTGCTAAACTCTCAAAATCATGGACTTAATAGACACTGGATTTATGGCTTATCACAAGCTGTAATCCACTAACCCCTGCCCCCTTTCTTGAGAAAAAAAAATACAGAAGAGCAGATAAATAAAAAAATGTAAAAACACCAGTAAGTGATGTCAGTTTTAAAATTTGTGAGCAATAATTTATTTTAGGTGTCTTGTTTATTTATACCAGAGCCCTCTAAATAACATGCACATACTTATAATGTTATATATATATAAGCTTCAGCTATTGGTATTCAGAGACCAGTAGAACTTCAGTCCAATCAGTAGCCTGAAGGCCACATTATTTTTATGCATGTGCAACTAGAGAGCTAACTAGACACCTAGCTAACCATTTGTATTCACAATATACCAGATTTGTTTGCACAGTCACAGGAATTGGACATGAAAATGTACACACAAAAATGCACACACAAAACTATATACTGACCTCAGACCTCCTATTTTAAAAGGCCAGTTAGGGCCTGAGATTTTCAGAAGCCACCGACAATTGCTTGTGCTCAGCAATTGAGGTTAAAATTAAAATCAGCACAGGGCCACCAATAATGCTTGACAAAACTACATGCTTGGTTGTACATCTAATTCTATACATCAAAAAAATGCCATAAAGCGGATCTGTTCAGGCATTCAGAACACAGCTGTGATGAGCAAAAGCCCATGATTAATTCTGCCCTTGCTCTTCATAAACTATTTGCCTCATCTAATTAGAGGAGAACACAATGGAAGTTACAAACAGTTTCAGCATTTCCACTTGGCTGTCAACAACATAACAGAAGCCAAGTTGCCTTTCGCTAGCCGCAATGAATAATGTATGGACAAGCAAAGTTTCAGAACTCATCCTATAGTTCTATAGAACTCATCCTATCCTACTTGCCTTTTCCTCCCTAAGACTTTTTCTTTTCAAAAATTGCCATGATTAGATCTTTGTTTGGGCCTTTAAAAACCAACAAGAAGCATTTAAAAATAGTGTTGGGGGAAAAAAGGCCTAATTGACTAGCTTTTGGGGAGCCTCAATTTTTTTTAAAACCTTCAAAACCATCAGTTTCTTGAACCTTCAAGAATTCTGATTTTCAGAAGAAGGGTTCTCAGCTCTTTCTGCAAATCAGACTCCATTAAGCTCCAAGTCTTAAGTTGAGCATCCAAAATAAAATAATAATAAACAAGCCTCCCCCCGAAAAAAATCACTAGTCACTATTGAAAATTTAAGCCAAGCTTTTAAAAAACTGCAGCAAAATTCAATTTCACCAGAATCTTGTCAATATTTACCATAACCTGGTTAGCTATTGTTGTGTTCATGTGCACTATGGTAAGGCAAGGTTTGATTGCCTTGTTAAAATATTCATTTGTTTCAAGATTTACACAGGCTGTGAGGTTCCCAGTTAGTTGCTAAAACAAGTGTCATTTTTAAGATGTTTGGATTAGACTTTATTACCTTGTAGGTTAAAAGAGATCATGCCAGGGTGCCGTGTCAAGGAACGTTAACACTAGTGCATTAATACTTTATCTCCAAGACCTGGGTTAATGTTCTGGATAGGTCATAAGTGAATTAGTAGTGCATGATCTCTGCCTAGTCCTTAGTAAATGTTTGTTCACATCACAATAAATACTACATGCTAGGCTTGGTGGTTGTCCAGGCATAATCATAACACAGGAGCCAAGACAAAGCTGGAAGTCAGAGGACCTGAGTTTTGTTTCTAGTTCCATACAGAAGATAAATGAATAACCCATAGAGCGGATGAGAAAAATATTTTCCCTATGAAAAATAGAAAAAAATTCTATGAAAACATATATTTATTATATATATATATATATATATATATATAGTTATAAATGTTTTTGGTAATCCCCCTCCCCCCAAAAAAAACCAACCTCCCCCCCAACCTCATTTAGCAAAAATGAAGGGGGTTGGCTAAAACCTGAAAAAATTTGATGAAAATGAACAACTTTCCATGAAAACATCTGGTTTTTCAGAAAGCTATTTTCTGTCCAAAAAAAATTTAAAAAATTTTTTCAGCCCACTCTAGAAACCCACCAACTTTGCTGCTAAGTCCCTATTGCAGCCTCTTGTTGTGCCAGATGAAGGTCCTCCTATAGTGGGCTGGCATTTCAGGAAAGTTTTCCAAAACCATGTAACTGAGGCCAGCGTCAATGCAAGGCACATTGCAGGCATAAATGGATTCATGGACTCTAAGGGCAGTGATCATCTAGTCTGATGGTTGGGCCCTTAAATCCAGTGGCTAATAAGCTGCAAAGGGTACATTTAAAATGATCTACAGATATTTCCAGTGATATTCTTTATACTTAAAATGGGGAATTCTGGTAACATCTTTAGAACAGGAATTAGCTTCTGTAATTCCTCCACTATAGTTAGGGCCAGATCCAAAGCCCATTGGAATGATGGGGATCTTCAATTGACTTAATTGGGCTTTGATAGGGCCCTTAGATGTTTCAATTCTATCACTTAAAGGCCAGCTTGAAGCTGCCTTAAAGCCCTATTATAAGGACATACATGTAACTAACAGAACTCTGCTAATTCTTCACCATATTCATTTGCACGGGATATCCTCTTCCCCAACCTTCTTGATTTTTAAGACTCTGGGTAAAATTTCCCAGAGAACCAGGGTAACTTCGGAGCCTAAGCCCCATTTTCAAAAAACAGGCACTGAGGGCTAGATCCACAAAAAGTCTTACACACTTAACTGCCATGATAGGTGCCTAAATCCAATATTTAGGCACCACTGAGATCCTTAAAACCTCTGCTCAACTGCCACCAACCTGGAGATGCCAGTGGGCATACACAAAACTGTCTACCTCCTTACACCTTTGAGCTGTATGGCACTCCATCTCACACCTAAGCCTTGGCAGGATTCTCAAGCTAGGTGTTCCCCCTCCTATCTTATCTGCAGGGCCTAATCCATTAGTCTTGCTCAGAGAATGCCTTCCAGATCAGACCTCATGAAAAGGACAGCAGGGGGTAACTAGAGCTGGAATTTTCTGGACAGGGGTATGTGTGCATCCCCCAGAATACCCAATAGCCCACTAGTTGGGGCATCCACTTGGGATGCAGAAGACCTGTTCTCAAATCCCCCTTTGACCTGATTTGGAGGAGGGATTTGAACTTGAATCTCCCATATGCTAACTAAGTGGCCTAACCCCCAGGCTTCTGGGTATTCTGGTGTGGGTCTCTATCGCTCCTCTTGAAGCTGTTTCATTTTGTACAAATAAATATTAATTGGGCCAGACAGAGAAAGAGATGGACTCTATAACCTAGTGGTTAGGGCACCCAGCGGGGATTCAGGAGACCTCTGTCCCTGCTTCAACTCAGGCAGAATGGGGATTTGAAAATAGGTCTCCTGACCACCAGGTTATTAGCTATAATGGATGGAGGAGATAGGATGGCAGCACATGCATGGGTCTCTTGCTATTGAGAGAGGACTGACCTGGCTTCAGCATCTTACTCCAGGAGAGGGATCCTAGCTGTCAATCTTGAGTGATGATAAGTGCCTAACTATATTTGAGGAGGTTGGGAGGGGACAGTGAAGATGTGTTCATGTCACTTTGAAAATGGGAGTTTGGTGCTTTTGAAAGTTTTATGCTGTCAGCCCTGCAAGGCAGGGGTTGCCTTCTATTTAAATTGTGTACAGTAGCACTAATCACAATCCTGACAGGGGATTTGAGAATTACCATATTGTTCATATATTGGATACTTCAGGATGTACAACTGATACTCACTCAAGGGACCGGATATGGTTAACTATAAGGCTACACTGAATAGCTGAGCTCCAAAATTAGCCTGGCCTTTGTGTGAGTCCCTCTACAGCAAAGCCCTACCTGGGTTACTGTGTCCTCATTGGTGCTACACTCATCTGTGTGTCCGGGGGAACTATCTCACGGTTCTGTGTGCTGAGATGCTCTAGGATTCTTTTCCACTCAATTGCAAGATAACTTGTCTGTCCTTCAGGGGGAAATAGTGAGAAGACATTCGAAGACTATCAGCGCTCAAGTGATTTTACCTGTATCGGCACACAAAGAGGGCAGGTTCTAGCCAGCGTTAAAGCAGAGTTCAGGTTCTAACCCACATTGTCAGCCAGCTCAGACTTAAAGTACCTCCAAACCCAGGTTGGAGGTTTTTCTGTGTGGATGATGGCTGGGTGGGAGGCCTAAGGCCAACACCCAGGTAAAGAGCCAGGGTTAAACATGTAGTGTTAATATAGCCTAAATTTTGATTAGAGGATGCAAAGCTCAAGAAACAGAGTATGTAACAATGACCATGTACCACGACTGCCTAAATGTGGGGAAATGGAGAAGTAGTGTTAGCTATTTAAATAAATGAAAAACTGAAATGTAGGGCTGCAGGGGTGGATCTATTGTTCCCCTCTCAGAGTTTAGGATTTGGATTGGGTTGATCTCGAATTAAAGGCTTGTTTTTAGGAACATTCACTACGTTTCTTCAAGTTTTGCCTTCCTACAGATGAAAGGATTGCTTTCCTTCTCTCTTCCCCCTTCCCCAGTATCCTGATGCCCAAAGTCTGAACTGCTTCTATTAATTCCAACAGAAATAAGCTTGAAACAATTTGTAAACTTACACAGTCCTGAAGGTTCCAATATGGGAAGAAGCATGCGCACGCGCACACACACACACACACACTTGCTTAAAACTCAGCTGCTAAGCAAGCACTGTTTAACAGTGTTATCTTGAGGTAGAGTCTCATGGAGGTTTTAAAGTGACACTCCTGGTAACAAAGAAAACAGTGAAAACAAATTTTCCAGAGCTTAACCCAAATCCTTCTCTGTTTAGGGTAGGGTTTGTTTGTTTTTTATTATTTTAAACTCAGACATGATCCTTTGTTATTAACCAGCCTGAATAATGAAATCTTTGTCTGCTCTAGAGAAGAGCCAAAAATGCTGGATTGAACATTCCCAAACTTTCAGTAAGTTGTTTGGATCTGGGGTGATTTTCCAGCCCATTAGAGAAATCAGTGCCAGCTGACCCTTCCTGACCCATATCTGAACTTTCCAAAAATGGTCCGGGTGTTTTGATTCAGGTGCATTTCTTCTTAAGTCATACCTTTGTGAAGCCCACGTTCACAGCTGCTGCAGCCTTCAAGACTGGAAAAATTCTGTGGGTTTTAAGCGTATGCACTTTCATCAGTAGCAAGACAATTTTCCGCCTTTGAACCCTGAAGAGTTCCCATTACTTCCACACATGTGATGCAGATGGGATGGGCATTCACATGGGTGGAGTGCAACTTGGGAAGCAAGCCATTAGACCATGAGGACAAATCCAAAACTTACTTGCCCTTGTTCACCTTTCCACCAAGCACAGTAGAAGATGTATAGTGCAAAACCACCCATCAATAAGAGAATGGCAGCCATCTGCTGGCAGATAGGAGATTAGGAGAATTATCCTTTGGGGCTCCTCCAGAACTCTGGAAGTGCAGTAAAATAAAATTTTTGCCTTTACGTGGAAATGGCCACCTTTGGAAACAAGGCATCCTAATACCACCCTGCCCAGAAAGTAACCTCCCTGACCTGTGTTTTGCCAGATGACAGGACAAACAGCCCCCGGGGATAAATATTATCAGGAAGATACACATTTAAAAACCAATATTTAAAAACCAATCCTCAGCATTAGCTTTGAATGCCGCGCCACCATATTCTGGAGTTCTGAATCTTATCTAAAGAAAGAGTGCCATTTCTTTAATCTACAGACAAAAAGGAGCCAGTTTTGCATCTGAAAATCAGCTGGTTATTGATTCTACTCCTGTTAATATTCATGAAGCTATATGGCAAGACTAGAGATTTTAACACAGTGCCCCCAGACTTTAAATCAATTCCCATTGATTTCAATTGGCTTCTCCCATCTAAGCATCGACCTTGCCCCCTCCCTTGGAAACATGCTCTCAAGGTCCTTTGAAACACACTTGCTGTATAATGAACTTGGGAGTCAGAAGGATCACGTGTGCTTGTGGTATGTTCTTTTCTCTTTCACCAGTTGAGCTTTAGAGTGAGTGGATGCAATTCTGTTTTGATGGGTCTATGTGTAAAACGTGACCCCAGGCCCTGTAGGTCTCCCACATCAATTATTGGAAGGCAAAATATGTTCCTTTGATGTTGTTTGAAAAATTCAAGGCTAATGTGGCCACTCAACAAGATTCTGGCCTTTTGATCCTACACAGGTGTAGGATAAGTGTACTTTAATGAAATGATCTCATTTTCTCTTTCATAGAATTCTGGTGTTCATCACAGAAGCAGGTTAAATGTAGATGTGGATGCTCAGCATCTCTGAAAGTCGAGGCTTGGGGGCCTCAAGTCAAGAGACCCAAAATTAGAGAGCTCTTTGGAAATAGCAGGCCTTCATGCCTGACCCTGTGAGGTGCAGAGCACCTTAAAACTCTGAAAGTTGAGTGCTCTCAGCAATGGTAGTTAAGGGAGCTCACATCAGAGGATAAGTTTCCAAATCAGATGCCTAGGTTAGGTGCCCAAATTTGGACACTCAGGCCAGCATGTAAGTACCTAAAACCAGTATTCTGGCATCCAAGTACCCATTATTCACCCAAATGCAGAATTAAAGAACCCAGGTTTGAAAACTTATGCCATTTACTACTATCTTTGTGTCATAATATCAAGCTTTCTGAGCCTCAGTTTCTTCCATCTGTGAAATTGGTACAATACTGCTCGCAGGGCCTACCACACATTGGTATAGGGACACTTTTAGGGAATTAACATCTACACAGCATTTAAGTCCCTCAGTTGAAAGCTGTTATGTAAGTATAAAGCATTATAGCTGGGAGCCTTATTATAATGAGGATGATTTTGTATCATATTGGACCAGCATCACTTTCAGAAGCAGCCAGTCCCAAGGACCATAGTTCATGCAAAGATCATAGCAAAAACGAAAGCTCCTGGTACCCAACTCTCACATTTAGGTTGAGTATCTTTGAGGTGCTCTCCAAATATATTCTAGTGCCTCTTCATTTCTGACATACTATCCACAGATTAACTGGCTGTGCCTTCATCACAGTTATTTGCACTGATCATATTTGAAAATGATACATTCAATGTACATTATAAATTATATTCGTTTCACAAAACCATCATAATCAAATAGGCTTTTTTAGTTTAAATATGGCTCATAAAGGCTGTTGCTACATTTAGCAAAAATAAAGCACAAATATGTAGCCTTAAGGTAGCATTGCTTTCTAATTGCTCTCCAAAGGCCTACATTTATTATTGATCAAGCTACAGTTTTCCAATTCCAGTTGAAAGGTAGAATTTTGCTTTCATCTTGAAAACTAACTAAAGGAAAAACCCCAGTGTATAGTGGGAGAGTGAGGTCCTATGGTCTCCCAAATATTACCAATTTACGGGGCTTTGCCTCCCGCCCCAATTCTAGCAAAATATTATCATTGCACCAGTCCTGGGAACCTGTCTCAAAAGTTACTGACAGGTACTGAGCATTACTGACTGAGAACACTCAGCACCTTGCAGGACTGGGCCCCCCGTGAAGAGCTATAATAGCTTATTGGACACAGCCATAACTGTAAACTGGGCATAATTTGATTTCTTAGATAATCACCTGCATCATTCTACAGGACTCCATCTTTCTAAGGCAAGGTACCAGACACTTGGTAAGGAAGGAACTGTAGCTCCCAACTCCAGGATGAGTCTATTATCCCCCATTCTCCACTGAAATATTCCTTCCACCATTCTGTGCAAAGTCCATGGCTCCCAAGAATAGGCACCTCACATGGAGGCCAGCTTTCCCTGTGCAATTATGATTCATGATCTCCCACAACAGCTGGAAGAACGGAACTGCCAACCTCAAGGGTGCAAGACTCTTGAGCAAAGAAGACAGCATTCTGATCAGTCAGCCAATGACCGTGCAGGGAAGTGCATGAAAGTGTGAATTTTTTGAATCTCAATAAATCTTTGGGGTTCAGGCTGGCTTTGAATTTGAAGGAGAAATCTAGATCAGTTCCTGTTAAACGGAAACCAGTTTGTCAATCCCCTACATTGTACTTCAAATGCAGAATTAAACTTCAACAGCTTGAGTGATGTGAACTCTGCAGACCAAATGCCAGTGGAGAATTTATCCCTACAATTATACATTTCCCTTTCAGCTTCCTGAAAGCCCACTTTAGATGCTACTTCTCTGCCCTTCTGTATTTCACTTTCCTTTAGTTTAGTGTGCACACTTCTGCGTCTCCTGACTGCCATTTTACCTTTCTGCAGGCTCTTTCCTGTCTCCAAGTGGCCTTCTCCTATCTCTCTTGTAATCAGAGAAGGCCGGACATCGGACATCACTCTGCTGAATGGAAGGAAGGCTCTGTAATTAACTGGATCCTTTGCTGTTTACACAAACACGTAAAAATACACAGACAGACAAAAGGTCAGTTTCATTCTAGTATCAATGTAATTAAATATGAGGGGGTTGTCATGGAATATCACTTAACTAATGTAGATCTGATTCTCTTTAAAATTACAACAATAAAGTGAATTTAAAAATTAAAAAAATAATTGGGGGGCAATTAATGACTATTTATTAATCTTTATAATTTTATTCCAAAATTAAATTTTAAAAATCTAAGTATTTTAATATTTAAAATATCAAATTTGTTAGCAGCACATCAGACATCAGGATGTATCTATTTTGTGAGCAGAACTGGACTGATGATAGAAAAATAAAGACAAGAAAATCTGAGTGTTCTTTCTTTCTTTCTTTCTTTCTTTCTTTCTTTCTTTCTTTTTAAATGAACTGGCTTTATCCACTTTCTCACCTCTTTTGTCTTTGTTTTCTCTCACCACTTCAGTGCATGATTTTACTGACAGGAGAGTTCTCCAGAATAATGAATACTTTAGGATATTTGCAAAAGTGAACTTCAAGTTTGTAGTTACGAGTCATTGCACCAGAAAGCTGATTATAAGAGTTACACTTAATTGAGCAAGGAACAAAAATCTACTATGTGACCTCTGTTTTTCTAATCAAAATAACCTGAATTTTGAAGACTTAATTTTCAAAAACTTATTGTGGAATAAACTGCACCACACATTAATCATAGGAATCCAGTGCCAAGTAATTCTGAATAAACCAATACATCATGGTTATTTGCAAACCTAGAAATATAATCACAGTTAGCTGAAGTGTAGTAAGTACTGTTTGTCCTTGTCTACACCTACAGCTAACCCATGGTCAGCCCTAATTCAGGAGTGCATCCCTCCTCAGGACAATACTGAAGCACCTGCTTAATTTTAAGCATGTACTTAAGACCTTTTAAAGTTTATGGGATATAAGTACATGTTTACAAGCTTCCCTGAATTAAGCCCTCATATAACACAACTTCTGACAATCGTGCTCTCTCAGTGTTACATTTATCATGTTGAGTTGGGGCCTTGTCTATGAGATAGCTCTGGATGATCTAACTTTAAGTTTAAAGACATGGTAAATTGGGGCCTTAATCCATAAATATGGGGATAAAACAACAACAAGCAAAAAAAACCACACAAAGTTCCATGGGTATTAGTTCAAAATTAAAACAAGAATCTGTTTTAATACTCTCATGTCCTGCTTTCTTTCCATTAATATTTAAGCACTCAAATTTTAACCATGGGACTGCTGATGGAAAGTAAATTTTAAGTTTTTACTACCAAATGTTACCTCATATTGTTAAAGTTGCTTTGAAATACCTTTAATATGAAAGATGCCAGAAAACCTTAGTTCTACCTCATTTAGTACAAGAAGATGAAGAGTTAAATTTTCAAACCTATGAACCAAATGCTGTCTACATACATATTTAATATGTAATAATTACAGATGAGGAAGCAGCATTAAGAGCAGAACTACGTTTGGTATAAGGGTCTGATTTGGGTTCAGTCCAGAATAAAGACATAGGGTTCAGAAAACTATGAGCTACTCTCTTGAAGTTTCAGCACAAATCAGCATAATCCTGAATGATGGAAATCTTGAAAGATAAATTGTTCCTGTGGCCCCTTTTAGGCTGAAACCTTAGAGGAATGATGGGTTTTACAACATCTGGGCTATATTCAAACAAAACTAAATCCTGTAGTCTTTATTTGCATTTTCAGTGGGTATTTTTGAGTGAGTAAGGATTGCAGGATGAGGAAACAACTAAAGACCCTCCGTTCGTTCGTTCGTTTGTTCGTTCGTTTTCTTTCTTTCTTTCTTTCTTTCTTTCTTTCTTTCTTTCTTTCACAAAGCGGAACAAAGCAAGGAACTCCAGGAGGCTTGTAATAAAATAGAGTTTCTGCATGTTTTATAGTTTGCTCTAAATGGGCAGCGCTAGGGAGAGCAGTCTGCTTCTGTTAGTCACTTATGGACTGCCTCTCTGCTGCCATGATGGGTTTTAAATTTTGATTATCCCTTTTTAGCCCTTTCAGGCTGGGTCCATGAAATGTCAGAGCTTGAACAAAACTGAGTCCTGTTGGACCATGTTCATACAAATAGCCCAAACCAAGATGATTTATTTACAACAGTTAATACAATTGGTAGTAACGACTTTCTAGGCAACCTCTAAGTGCAGGCAAGATGAAAAATTTACTAAATTGGAGTATAAAAATTCATAAGAAAATGTACAGAATCAATATTTCATGGACCTTGCTTTACCTTTCCTTACACAAATCTACTCCAGAGCTCACATTAAAATTTAAACCAGCTTTGTGTGACAAGTTCAAATGCTGGGGCCATTTCATATTAGTTTAACTTTGGAGGTTATTTTGTTTGTTTGTTTGTTTGTTTATTTCCTACATTGGAAAAAAGCACTTAGGGAGCTGTACAGCCAGATGGCTGCAGTGCTGTCTCTGTTGCCTTCTTTTTACAGTAAACCAACCACGGATATAAATAGAAGGGATATTTTTTAAAAAAAGAAACAGCAACCTGAAAGATATCTGCATTTTCTTTAATGTAAGGTGGGATAAAAATATCTTAGTACAACTGATCATCAAGGACTGTTCTGGGTCGGAATTGGGCACCTAATTCATTATGGCATCTTTGGAAATCCCAGCCCAAAGGGTCAGATGTTCAAAAGGGTTCAGCACCCAACAGCTACCAGGCAGGCACCTAAATGAATTGGGGAGATTTTCAAGAATGCTTAGCACCCAGCATGTCCCATCATTCTCAACAGGAGCTGCTGAGCAGTACTTTTGAAAATACACCCACTGCATTTAAATATCCCCATGGGAGCGGGTGTCTCCAATTGTGGGCACTAAGCAGTTTTGGAAACCTGGCAGAAAGCTTTTTATTGTCTGATGGCTACTTGGGGTCCTGCCTACAAGCGATTTGATGGCTCTCCTTTCTGTTTTTTACGGAACAGTTGCACATCATGTAGAAAAATCTCCATGAAAAGTGGCATTGTTAATGGTAACTTCAGGAGAGAGGGTTAAGCACTGAGTGGGTCATGGAGAATGAAGTATCTTTCCACTCCAGAGATGTTCCAGTTTGATGCACAATGACAATTAATTATTGGGAAAGCCTGAACTGCTGATGCATTTGTTACATCAACCATTTACAGCCATGTGCTGTATCTCTACTCCTTCTTATGCATTTGTCTGCTTCACCAAAATACCCAGTTAGCATGACCTTTTGTGGCTTTATTCACCTCTTATTGCCACATAAGCCAGCTGAAGTGTTTGGCCCATACTGACTACTGGGATTTTTTTCCCCTTTAGAGCAAAATGGAACAATGTTTAAAAGTTAGATATTTGTTGTATAAATTGTACCTACAAACAAAGGAAAGCAGGGCCTCAGCCCAAGTAAAAATTTACCCATAAGTACTTTTTTATTTTTACCCACAATCAAATAATAAGACATGATAATAAAAAAGTGAAAATATCTTAGACAAATTTTGTAGGTATTCAGTACACATGCAAAGGAATTTGGAACACTGAAAGTTTGGCTCTTACATTCAACAGGGCAATCATCTTCAGGTTTTAATAAATATGGGTCCAGATTTTCAGACAGTTTATCTGAGCAATTATGCATGAAAAAATAGGTTAATTACATGTGCAGATAGCCAATCAGATAAAACTGCAATATTTGTTTGAACAATTTAGGAGCACAAATGAGCTTCTAAAACTGTTTCACATTTGACTCTTGAGGTTGGCTTTATGTCTACTATTTGACAGTGTCTTATTAGAGGATAAGCTCTACATTAAACCAGTTATTCCACATTAATAAAGCATCATCTAAGTGTTAAAAATGATTTCTGTAATGATACAAACAAGTGTGTCTGAGAAATTTAATGGTAGTGTCCCAAAGTGAAGAGGAGACTCCAATACATTAGCAAAAGCTGGTAATCACTTATTACTTATTATGCTGACAGGTTTCAGAGTAGCAGCCGTATTAGTCTGTATTCGCAAAAAGAAAAATACAGCAGTAACTCACGAAAGCTTATGCTCAAATAAATTTGTTAGTCTCTAAGGTGCCACAAGTCCTCCTTTTCTTTTTTACTTATTATACTGTAATTCATTAAGCTTGTAAGAAATATTTAGATACTTAATTGGCATTTAACAAGATAGCTATAGCGAGTAAATGAGACATTAAATCCTCTTCTAAAATGCCCATTACATTTGCCTTAGAAATTAATTGATCTAATTTGCTAGATGTAAACCATTCTGTTCTATGCCAGTTTAGAAGTTCAAGCTATTGGTGACGGACAGAAATGGAGGTATAGGTGACTTCACATAGAGTTAGGTCTATGGCTAATGGGTTGATCGTCTTTATACATGATCACAATGAATAGGTCAATATGAAGCTTTCATGTCAAATGAAGCTGTTCTTCTCTCCCAACATCTAACAGTATCACTGCCACATTTCTAATTAGCTTTAAGAAAGGGCTTCCACACTGTAAGTGAGAGACATCTAAAGACCTCAAACTTGCTTGCTCTCAAAGTGAATAAGGTTTCTACTCTCTTGGTAAACCAAGCACAGTACTTTGTTCAACCTACACTGAAATCTGATCCTTCAGCCCTTATTTTCATGAGATGTCTCAGTGACTTATATTTTTGGAAGCCCGCAAATTGGGGTTGTTATTTTGCTTTCATATGGCTTCATTTTGGCATCCACAAATAAATGTGTTTTTCACAAGAGGCAGCATTTTCAGAAGTGCCCAGTAGCACTGGGTAACTTAACTTGACAAACGTAGGTGCTGGTTTTCAGTATGGCTAGGCATCTACAACTCCTGTGGTAAGCAGGGGTCAATGAGAGATGCAGGTGCCCCACACCCCTGAGAATTAGACCTTAGAACTCTTAGCTTAGGCACCCAAAATCAAAGGTACTCAAAATTGGTGGACACTTTAGAAAAATTAAAAATTAAAAGGGAGTTAGTTGCCTGGGTACTTTTGAAAATCTCACAAGGCTCCTATCTGCATATTTAGGCACCTAAATAACTTTAAACATCTGATCCCAAGTGACTTATGAACCCATGTCCCATTAACTTTCCATTGGAGTTTGGACTCCTAACAGCCTAAGTCCCTTTTTAAAAATGGCACTTTGACTTTCATAGGACCACTTACATGTAGTAAGGTTGCAGCCAGACCCTAGGGCTTTACATTTAAGATAATGTATGCACAAAAATGTCAAAACAACTCTCTCAATGGTCACAGAGAAGATTGCAGTTTACCTCCCAAAGAGCATATTAGAGACTGAGTCTCATTTACATTATCATCTCTTAACACAGCCAGTGCATTGTTAAAGGGTCTTAGAATAAACCAGAAAAAAAAAGAGTCATAGGACTAGAAGGGACTGCAAGAGCTTTCTAGTCTAACCCCCCCCCCCCCGCCAAGATGCAGGACTTGTTGTGTCTAAACCATCCAAGACAGATGGCTATCTAGCCTCCTTTTGAAAACCTCTAGTGAAGGAACTTCCATAACTTCCGGCTCACTAAAGTTGATTAAGGATCCCAAATCATTAATTCTCTGTGTGTAGACTTACAATTGAACAATATATTCAAAAAGTAAAATATCTGAAAATCAGTTTCACCTCCACACTAAGATCCGAGTTCAGCGTTATGTGATTCCCCTGTAAATACTGACAACATCATAATCATGTCAAGCAATATCACAGTCCCATTCCCTGCATTGTGAGCTGTTCTACGTTGGGCGGGTGGGGACGCTATGCCTAGCATAGATGTAGTTATACCACCAATACTGTGCTTTTGTTGGTATAGCTCCTCTTGCTCACAAATGGCAGTTGGAAGTTGGGGCTGCTGGAATAGCACAGGTTTTTCCGGTACCAGTTATGTCGATGCTAGGAGCACTGTGCCGTACAGTATACCAGTATATCTATAACAGCAAAGCACTCTTAGCTTAGTAATATGTAACAAAGGCCAAGTCTATCTGTCATAGATTAGTCTAGTTCCATTGACTTTAATGCAGATATACCAATTTACATTAGCTGAAGATCTGGCTCTTTAGCTCAAGAATCATATTAATGGTATCAAGGTATCAATGGCTAGCATAGGGATTCTAACATGAATGACTAATGTCACTTCACTATTATGACAGGTTTCAGAGTAGCAGCCGTGTTAGTCTGCATTCGCAAAAAGAAAAGGAGTACTTGTGGCACCTTAGAGACTAACAAATTTATTAGAGCATAAGCTTTCGTGCATCCGATGAAGTGAGCTGTAGCTCACGAAAGCTTATGCTCTAATAAATTTGTTAGTCTCTAAGGTGCCACAAGTACTCCTTTTCTTTTCACTATTATGATTTCCTTTAGTATTGAATATTTCCCTATGGGACCATTCAACCACTAAAGGGCCCAAGCCTGCATGGTGCTGAGTGCCCCCTGTGAAGCGCTAAGCACTCAACTCCCAGTGATTCCAGTAGGAGATGAAGGTACTCAGCCACTTACAAGAGATGCTCAGTATCTCATAAGACTGGACCATAAAGGATGCCACACAGTCTATACCCGCTATGAAATACTCTAGTTCTCTTCTTATGGCAAATACCTGGGGGTGGGAGGAGGGTACAGAATTAACTTTAGCCCTTAGCCAGTCTCATAAAGTCTTTTTGTGCCACACGGCTCCATACCCAGCCTGAAGTTGGCAGCATTTACATTCACATGACATGCACTTTGTACCCCAGGGCATTTTGGAGTTAATAACGTCATCCTGAGATGCTTCTCAGATGCCAGACCAGTTCAGCATCAATTTGACACAGATTTCTTTTGGGGAATCTGGGTTATTATTTCTGGGAGTGCTGTCCATTTGACAGACAGGACTCTGTGTCGCAGCATTTCCATCAGTATCCTCTACAGTGTCTGCTGTGAAAGTCTCCGAATTAAACATTTAAAGCAGCAATTAAATTAAAAAAGCAGCAATCTGATGTTTACAGAACTTCATAGGTAATTTATAAGCTTTTCATTCCAGTTCCCATTTTGCTTTAACAACTTAATTTGTAAAGGGAATGCATCTCTGCTTATGCTGGTTGTGTATCAGAATTCAGCGAGGGCTCGGTAGTGAAAAATGGAGAAGGCTGAGCAGACATCACTGGTGTGGTTTCTGACATGTATCTAAGTTTTTAACAACTGCTTGGAAAATTATGTCCATTTATTTTTAAAACCTTTGTCATTGGGTGTCACTTGTTTGTATACAATCTATATAAAATAGGTGCTTTGCTAGAATGACACACAAACATTTCAGAGCGATTTTTTATGCTCAAGCAAAGCAGACTGCTAGCCCTAGCTATATTCTGACACACTGGGCCAAATATATCCCTTGTGTACATTGCTTTCAATTTTTTTTCTTGTACTGGCATTGCCCATTATATGTATAGGAAATACCTTTCAACCCAGTTAAAGTTTTCAAATCAGAAGAAACATGTCAGCCAAAATTTGCCAAGGTGCAGAAATCTAATTAGGCATCTGAATAAGGTGGCTTGATTTTCAGAGGTGCTGAAGACATACATCTCCCATTGCCTTTTATAACCACCACTCTAATTCTACTGAAGTCAGCGTAGTTCAGGACTGAATATGACTCAGTTGAGAGTTTTTGTGAAACTGAATCTGAAGTTCACAGGGGTTCATGGGAATTCTGTCCTCTGTTTTATTTCATCTAAGCTTGCAACTCTTAACTTTCAGACTCTGAACAAACTTAGTTGTAATCAAATCACATGGAACCCATGAAAAATTGGTCCATGGTTTGCAATACAGGATGACAAAGTTTTAGTAAGTTTTTCAGTAAACATGGACTGGGGTTTGACCTTGTTCTCCTTAAAAAAAAAAAAAATCCACAAGAGAACATGCTTTGCGGTTTCAGAATATGTACTACACACACACTGTTCAGATACATTCCACTCTGCAACACAGACTTATTTCAGTGAGCATCAGTGGGATCTTCAGAGATCATTTTGGACATATGGGAACTCTAAATGCAACTACAAAAATATTTTAATGGGTCCTCTGGGGCATGGCAGGCTGTTTGAAGTCTCCAACACGGCCCAGTGATAGAGTTAATAATTAGCCAAAGGCCATTAGAAAAGTGACTCTTTCCAAATGGCACGTGCTAGTATTTGAGACACCAAGAGATGAGGAGGAATTTCACATAAGTTCTGAATCTCTCATATGGCGCTGGGACAGTGAAGGGGCATGGATTTTTTGGGAATTTTTTGATATTAAAAAGGTGACAGACACCTTTTACTCTTTACCTCACCTTTGATCTGTATTTTCTATGGGTTTTTTTTCAGCTTTCTGCCCTAAGGATAGGTGATTTAGCCTTTTCCTATTACACCTGAGTTACTTGATGCCCACATCACCTTTTGAGGCTGCATCTTCAGTCTGCAACGGGATAGGTGTTCTTTCCGGCCCTGAATTCAGCAAAGCATTCAAGAATGTGCCCAACGTTACGCACTGAACAGGAGGTCAGTCCTCTTCCCCTCAACCATGGCCTGGATGAACGAAAAAGGAATTCAGTCTGCATGGCCTATTTCACTTGTGTCTCCTTTGCAGAGATTGACAATTGGGTATAAAATTAGTGCCAGTTGTAACATGGACACCTGTGTCCACTGGGTACTAGAGTGAGAGCTCATTCCCTGCAGACCACCATGTCACCATCTGATAGTAACAGCTTTCAGCCTCTGTGTATGTCAGCTGGAATCAAACACAGACATTCAAACCTAGATTCTCACTCAGCAGAGAAGAGTCCATGCAGAGGCACTAATAAGAGCAAGCAGCAGCGCGCAAGAGGCAGGGAATCATGGAGAAAATTAAAACCCAAGCTTCCCCTTCCTTTGTTCTACTGCTGCCAAACAGACATTTAATTTCCAGTCACATCCATGTTTTCCCATATTTCAGAAATCTGCCACCAATGTCCATCCATTCCACAATCTGTCCCCTCCTCCCTTCTGATCTGGGCTCTTTCCTCTCCCATCCCCACCTCCTGTGGGACCCTGTGGGTTCAGGGTCTCTCCTGGCAGCTCAGCAAGCTTGGTCTGACAAACTTGCTGAGCTGAAGTATTTTCCCAGCAGTTCTTATCAGGAACCAATGTGTCAAACAGGATGAAACTAGTTCTCCATTCTTGGAAGATTTACTACAATTCCCCCTATGCTCACAGAAGCAATGTTAACACTAACCAGCTACACAGCCATGGAGTGTAAATACAGGCTTCTCTCCCAAGTAACAAGTCCGATAAATGCTTTCTGTGATAAGGCTCTGTTGGTTTCCCCATTCTACCATTTGCTCTCTGATAAACATCTCCATGGGGATCTATTAATAGTGTTCTTTCAAACAGAGATCTGTCTGGGAAAAAGAGGCAGAGAACCAGAGTTTCCCCTGGTGAGAAACCATGTTTTACACCTTTGTCTAGCCTTGCTCTAAATGAACAAAGCATGTTGCAAAGCCACTGCCATATTCTGTTAGTGTACCCGCACATGGAACATGTTCTGGCATAAGGTGTCACAAAAAACAATTGAGGTGGATAGGTGGAGGAAGAGGGGGTGCTCGCTTTGCAAGCTATTGTGCTGGGGTGGAAATGTGGAGAGAAAGAGTTTGATTTTTAAGTCCTTGTAATGCCACTGGAGGAAAGGGTGGTAAATGGAAAAAATATGTAGATACTCACCTAGCACCAAGCTTGTTGCACTATTTATGACTTGTGCTCTTCCTGCTTGGAATCAGGGATTTGAGTGATTACTTACTCCTTTAAAAATAAATGCTTATTTCTAGATAAATGCAAGTGTATGTTGTTCGCTGAGCTGTCACCTGCTTTGGGTTCTTTTATTTCTACTGACAGCCAAAGCACAAGGGAAGGGAATGGGAGTTAAATGAAAACTGCTAAAGAAGTGCAGCGGAAATGCTTAGCAATGTATAACATCTTAGCTTAGACTCATTTACTCTGGTTTGGCTTTTGTTTGTCAGCTGGGGGTCTCTGAATCTGAGCTCTTCCCTTCATTCATGGATAAGCAGGACTAGAATATGCTAAACTTCATTGTGGCCTAACCCTGGAATTAGCAGAGTTTAGGTTCCTGAGGCCATAGGGCCAAACTCACTGCTGGTGGACAGCAGGAAAAACTCCAAAGCCAGAAGTTACATCGATTTACGCAAAGCAGTGAATGTGGCCCTTGGAGATTTTGGGAAGCACTGGTTTGCACCAGACTGTGGGGCAGAGATAACAGTGAGTAAAGACATTGGAACTGATTGGAGACTGGGCAGTTTCTAGGCTGGTCGGAAGGCCAGAAAACAAATGGAGGCAGATGGGGGATAAAGTGTTGGTTGGGATGAGAGGGGAGGCAATCCGGACCCTGTGGCCTCTTGAAGTATGATAAATCAAGGATGCAGTTCAGGCCTCATTTAGGTTGCTGATTATACTAAGCTCCCACTAGGACAATGAGCATTGAAGGCTCTCAGCAGCTTGCACATGGAGGCAACTCCCATTAGGCAAAATGGGCTTGAGAGTAGAGCCCTATGTGGGACAAGTGTAGAGTCCTGAAGTGGGACTGGGATCCCGCAGGTCCCACAGGACCTGCTACCATAATAGTGGGATTAAAGAATAGTCCTGCGCAGGGCTCTACTTCAGAGTCATTATATTTGCACCCACTTTGAGGTCCTTTACACTGCCTAAGTGGTGTCAAGGAGCCTTAGTGTAACTGAGAATCAGGTTCCAATGAGAGTTGCAGAATTGGACCCAGGGGACTTCTTATAGAAATCTGCTACTCTCACACTAGAATTGGCAATGCCCCAGCTATGTTAAACCACTTCTAAATACATTTGACAGATTCTTCCCCAGTTTGCAAAATGACACCTGCTGAAACTTAAGCTATTAGTGCAGTTAATAGAGTCATCACATGGAAAGTATTCATGTTTTCCATGTTGTCGGGGACAATTGTTTTGCTGTTAAGGATATGTTCTATAAAGAATAAATATTTATGTCAGTGTGGATGTCAGATACTTTAATTAGGAACTACACGTACAACTGGATTGGCCTCAATTGAATCCTTGAGCTAGACAAAGCCAAGACTTCCATTGTTTGTAATATAAACATATTTGACTGGCACTCTGTTGTGGTGAGTTTTCTTTAGACCAAAAATCTTCTATTACTATTATTTTAGTGTTTGTTAAAAGTGCTAGATTAACCAGTTGTGGCTACTTGAAACCCACAAAAGAGTAATACTGCAGGTGCAAAAGCACAGGTAGCCAGAATGCAAGATTCCCCCTGAACCTCATTTATATGCCTCACTCCTGTTCTGTAGGACGGCTGTGTGTTTCACTTGCCCAGATTCTAAGGCCAGAAGGGAGCAGTCAGATTCTGTGTTGAGACGGAGATGGGAATTGAATTCCCTCCTATAAATAGGCAGAGAGAAGACTTGAATTTTCATCTCATAGCTCCCTAAAAAGTGCCTTGATCACCAGGCTAGAGAGTCACACTCACTTTCTCTCCTTGGCCCAATTAACATTTAAATATTTTTACAAAGTGAAAGAGCTTCAACAGAGACAAGGAGAGCAATCCATCCCAGACTAGCCTATAGCATGGTGGTTAAGATGAACATCAAGGAGGGCAGAGCTCTGTTTTTAAGTCCCTGCTCAGATCCAGACCTGTGTCTCTCCTGCATCTTAGACAAGTGATCTAAGCACTGAGCTAGAAAAGGGGACAGATGGTCATAGTTTGCTATCCCAAACCAAACTTTCCCAATTTACTAACATTTTCAGAACAAAAACTGAATATGAATATTTTTCCTGACTTTTTGGTTTGCTGGCCCAACCAAAAAAATCAGGTATTTGCCCAGCTGTGCAGTGGACGCATCTCTTGTATAACCGACTCTGGTATAACTCTACCTCTAAAAATGGTGGCCTGTCTCTTCAGACAGAGTTAAGAGATTTAAAGGTGCAATACACCAAAAATAAGGACCCTCGTTTAGGGAACAGGCTCAACTCCCATTGATAAAATGGGACCTGAGGATGCAATGGTGTTATAGCTAAATATATACAGCAGTGGCCATCAAGGAGATAGCAAGTTTTGGTGATGTGAACACCTCACCTCAAGGAAGCTGTGCAGAACTACTGAAATATTTTCACATGCCACTGAATATCTAGCACCTAGTAACAGCTTTCATCATTACTGACCTGGTCTGAATTTGACCCTCAGAGCTACAGGTGAAAAGCTGTATGCCCACAGATATGTACAATAGACCTCTTCACCCAAAAAGACAGAGGAAACCATCAGCATAATGTGCTCTGTAAGAGAGTTGAAGGCTACTTTTTTTCCATTATTTTTTTAATAATCCTGTGATTCTTCTCAGGAAGACTAAAATCCATTTCTTAGGAAAATTATATTGCATTAACAAAAAGTCTGAGCCCTGTCCTCAGTCCCGCTGCACTCAGGTTGTCTGTTACACATTCGGCAAACATTAGAGAGAGGTGGTCCTCTGGGGACACTGCCACTATTGCAAGAGAGAGCCCTGGCAATTATGCAAAGGCACCATGCTCCTGTATTATTTAGCACAGAGAGGATTTTCTTCATACAACCCTTTTGTGCTCCCAGATGTTTTAATTACTGAGGAAAGGGAGCGGATGATTCTGCCCATATGTCTCCATTCCGCATAAATAAATATTGTCACCAGCCTGCACAGTTTCACAGAGCTGTCGACGATCCCACTGACACTAAAACTGTCGGGCCCGATAAGCATCTTCAATCCTTCAGTGAGCATGCTAATTCCAGGAACTCTGAAACTGATATCCCATGAAAATATTCAATCTAGAAACAATTAGGCTCACATTGCTAGAAAATGGTTCCTCTAGGAATTTGGGTGCTCGCTTGATTGGAGTCATGAGTAGAAGTTTTAAGCAGAGATGGCAGCACAGAGAAGCAAGGAGGAAAGAGCAGGTGAAATAGTCTCTGAAGCTGCACCTACCCCAAGGTAAGTACTGTACTTACCCAAGTGCTGAGTTTTCCATTCTGAGTCCTGTTCCCAGAGATTCAGGACACAGGAAGCTTCTCAAAGCATTTCTGGTTACAAGTGTGCTTTATTCATTTGGATTAATATGTACATTACTAATCACATTTATTGCAAGAGTACCTCAGAACAAACTAAAGTCTGGGCCTCATTGTGCTGGGTGTGGTACAGAGTAGTAGATGGTCCCTGCGCTGAAGAGCATGCTATCTAAAAAAGACAAGATGGACCCAGAATAAGGTAAAGGGAGAGAACGCACAGCTATTAAAACAATCCCTCCCCCCATTAATTAACACACCTCACAGCCATCACCAATAACCCACCAGCAAAAGAGCTTTACAACCTCCGACAACAGCCTTTACAATTCTTTCAGAAATTGTGTGCAGAGGATGAGCCTTACAGCATACACTGAAGGTAAATAAACTAGGACTGTTTTGGAGCAAGTGGAGAGCTAGTTCAAGAGCTGAGGAAGGGAACAGATTAAGGCATGTGCACCACAGGCTCGTGCTTAGGGCCCGAGCTTCTGGAGTCAAGCATTTATATTTGCTAACATAACGCGTACAGCTCTGCATTAAGATCATGGCTATCGGGGCGACACTAGGGAGGGATGGAAATGGTCACATGCCCCTCCCCAGACGCCTGGGGAGGGGGGCACATTCCAGAGGGGGTGGGGAGTTACAGCCATGTGGCCTGGCTGGATGGCTGTCTGTTTTTTATTAAAGATTGAAATAAAGAGAAGCACTAAGCACCTCTCTGGCTTGTAGGAAAAGAGTGAGGTAGAGTCTGTGTATGTAGTGGTAGCCTAGGGGAGAATGCTCACCCGCTCACTCCATTGCCCTCCCAGAATCCCAGGTCAAAATTAAAATAACCTGGATTTCCTCCCTCAGGATTAACTATGGTGGGATCACAATTCTCAAGAATTTTCTGTTCATACCATCATGTCTGCAGACAAGTGAACTTCGCCTTGCTAAGATCCCTACTATAGGGATTGAGAAGAGCGGTTCAAGGCCATGGGCCAGCTGAGTTCTCTGGGCTGGGGTGTAACTGCTTGAGCTCTCTGGTTGGATGCTCAAGTGATTTGAACTGGGACTGTCTAACGTGCCCAATGCCCCTTCCTTGCCCCTCTTCTGAATGAGGAGGTCTAAACTGGGGAAATAGGCACTGTTTAAAAATGTGTTTGCTAACATGCTTGAACTATCACATTTTTCAATACAACCTATTTCCTAGTCTAGACAGGGTGGGTCAATGTCATATCCCCACATTCCATTCTTCCCTCAGGTATAGGTTTTACAGAGGGAAATTGCTCCATTGTATAATAAGCAGCGCTGTGGGTATGTTTTCCAGCAATGTGTCTTTTGGTTTTCATTATTCACCCTCTCTCGTAGCCTTGAGACAGAAGCAGTTGCTGACTCTAGGCTCCTCTGAGAGCCACAAACCCCTCTCCTAAAAAGAAAAGGAGTACTTGTGGCACTTTAGAGATTAACAAATTTATTTGAACATAAGCTTTCGTGAGCTACAGCTCACTTCATCGGATGCATTCAGTGGAAAATACAGTGGGGAGATTTATATACATAGAGAACATGAAACAATGAGTGTTACCATACACACTGTAACCAGAGTGATCACTTAAGGTGAGCTATTACCAGCAGGAGAGCGGGGTGGGGGGTGGGGGTTTTTTGTAGTGATAATCAAGGTGGGCCGTTTCCAGCAGTTGACAAGAACGTCCGAGGAACAGCTTGGGAGGTGGGGTGGGGAGAAATAATATGGGGAAATAATTTTACTTTGTGTAATGACCCATCCACTCCCAGTTTCTATTCAAGCCTAAGTTAATTGTATCCAGTTTGCATATTAATTCCAATTCAGCAGTCTCTCTTTGGAGTCTGTTTTTGAAGTTTTTTTGTTGAAGTATTGCCACTTTTAGGTCTGTAATCGAGTGACCAGAGAGATTGAAGTGTTCTCTGACTGGTTTTTGAATGTTATCATTCTTGGCATCTGATTTGTGTCCATTTATTCTTTTACGTAGAGACTATCCAGTTTGACCAATGTACATAGCAGAGGGGCATTGCTGGTACATGATGGCATATATGACATTGGTAGATGCTCAGGTGAACGAGCCTCTGATAGTGTGGCTGATGTGATTAGGCCCTATGATGATTGTATCTAATGTTGGAAGAACTGTTCAGCATGTTTAGCTAATGGCCTCCTTTCACGCTATGCCCTTAGCAGCACATTCCGAGGTGGCACCTCTTTTCATATGTAAAGTCTTTTGAAGAAGTTTGGACAGGTCAGGTGGTTTGTTAGCATTAGCACTCTGATTTCTGTAGGTCTATAGCATACATGCCCTATTCCCATAGTAGCATTTTGGTGGTCTTGCTACGTAACAAGAGAGCCACTTCCAGCCCACATTGGAAATACAGAAAGTTGCATTGATGGCAATGTTTTCACTGCAAAGAGTTTGCCAAGGAAGGATAAGAACAAAGTGTTGTTAGCTTCTCTCTCCCACCAGGTGCAAAGTACACAACAGGTGTCCAGTGATCCTGAGTGTCACCTTACTGCACCCATCCCTGCAGTGGTTGAGTGTTACACGCATACATACTTCAATATTATTTCTGTTACAATACATGGATACCTAATAGGGGCTTATAAATTGCAAGCTCTGAAAATAGTGTACACAGAGCGGGGTATTACAAGGTAAGCTGTATTGTATATAGTGGGGGGTTGGAAGGTATGGCATATTGTGTACATCCGATGAAGTGAGCTGTAGCTCACGAAAGCTTATACTCAAATAAATTTGTTAGTCTCTAAGGTGCCACAAGTACTCCTTTTCTTTTTGTGTACAGTGGGGTATTTGAAGGTATACTATACTGTATTGTATACAGTGAGGTATTGAAAGGTATGGCATATTGTTGCACTTTGAAAGCTAGGGGAATAATTAATTTGTTGTAATTCCACGGACTCCAATGGGAAAAACAGACCTAAAAGTCACAATATTACAACAAAAAAACTTCAAAAACAGACTCCAATGAGAGACTGCTGAATTGGAATTAATTTGCAAATTGGACACCATTAAATTAGGCTCGAATAAAGACTGGGAGTGGATGTGTCATTACACAAAGTAAAACTATTTCCCCATGTTTATTTTTCCCCCCTACTGGTCCTCACACATTCTTGTCAACTGCTGCAAATGGCCTGTCTTGATTATCACTACAAAAGGTTTTTTTTCTCTCCTGCTAATAATAGCTCACCTTAATTGATCACTCTCATTACAGTGTGTATGGTAACACCCATTGTTTCATGTTCTCTGTGTATATAAAACCTTCTTACTGTATCTTCAACTGCATGCATCCGTTTTAGCCCACAAAAGCTTATGCTCAAATAAATTTATTAGTCTCTAAGGTGCCACAAGTACTCCTGTTATTTTTGCGGATAAAGACTAACATGGCTGCTACTCTGAAACCAATCAGACCACCATTGTGCTATAGAACATGTACATGGTTCCTAAGATTTCTAGAAATGCCTAGGAGATTAGAGAGACAATTCCTATTTAAATTAATGGAAATTGTGCTTCTAAATCCCCCCAACAGGTTTTGAAAAATCTCAGCCTTAATATAATTTTTGTTCATTCAAATATGAAAGCAAGAAAAGCAGCTTTCACTTATATGGGAAGTGAAGAACTTTATGGCAGAGACTGTGGATGAAATCCTGGCTGTAATGAAGTCAATGGGAGTTCTCAAAAAGAAAAGGAGTACTTGTGGCACCTTAGAGACTAACAAATTTATTAGAGCATAAGCTTTCGTGAGCTACAGCTCACTTAATGGGAGTTCTGCAACTGACTTGAATGGGGGCCATGATTTTACACTGTAAACCAATTTCCACCTCGGTGGAACAGACACCATAATAGAAATAAAGGTTTTTTTGCTTTTGATGAGCTAGCAATTTCAGAGAGGAAACCAGTTTGTTTGTATTGACTACATTGACTGTATTGCTGGGCTTCCAGCATAGTACTCATTATTGAAGTGGATTTTCCACCAAGATGTCTCTCTGCCAGAGTGATTGGCTCAGCCCTGAATACTTCATTTTAAAGAAAGGTTTTATCTTCACATCCATTTCAGAGCTGAACTTCTCTGCTGCATATTACATGTGCTTCAGGCTGCTATAGCAGGCAGAGTGGATATAGCTTTCTTTTAAAGAAACAATGGCTGGCTCTAGAAGGATGACACGACAGGAAGTCTCATAGGAAACAGCCCTTAAACTGCACATGCATTGCAAGATAACACCTGCCACCCTACATGGGCCCCCATTGTGTCTGGATTCAAATGAAGGTCTGCACCCAAAATAACACTCCCTGGTATACTTTCTGAAATCAAAGACCTTAAACTCATTAAAATAAAATAGCACTTTGTAAGACACTGAAATCCCATAGGGGAAATGCAAACACTGATCAAACTAAGCCTCAGAACAGCATAGGGGAGAATTAGTTATTATTCACATTTTACATAATGGAAATGGCCCAGGCATTTTAAGGCAGTATGCCCCCAATGTAGCCCACCCCTGCACCAGGACCCCACCCCTCATTAGGGTGGCTGCAGGTTTCAGAGTTAAGATGAAGGGGATTAGTTCACAGCTCTTGGAGCTATTGTTTCAGGCTGTTTGCAGAGTCAGGCTGATCTGGGTTACACTGTTCCCATCGTCAAACATTTCTTTGCATCCATGAAGGATAGAAACCTCTTTTAAAAATGAAAGCTGACATTGTTCTCATCACATGATCCCAGGAACTGCGGCTGTAGGTACAGTACCTCTCCCAATGCAGCCCTGGGAAAATGAGGGTCCTATGCTTTAGCCACAAAACAACCCTCCCACTAAAAAGGTGGACATAGCATCCTTTCCATTCCCCATAGGAAGGGATTCATGAGGGACCTGGGGTTTTGTAGGGAGCTGATAGTGAGGGGCTGTTTTAATTATTCTCCAACTTGCTGACTCCACCTTAATCAGAATATATTAAATAAAATGTATGGATGCTGGAAACTGGAATACTGCAGTTCATAACTACAATTAACCACTATTAATTAATGGCTGAAAGATAAATGAGCCATGGGATCCATTTATTCCTGGGTTGGGAGTATTTAAATTCACAGTAGAACACCAGCCCATTTTTCACTGCAGTGAATTAAAGCAAGAGTGAATCAAGGCCCGACGCAGGAGACACTTGCAGATCAGTTTGATTCATATTTCACATCCTTGCAAGTGGCAAAAGAAGGACAAATGACACACACCCTGGAATTTTATTCCTCCTGCTCAGGGCAACGAGAACCTCCAAAGTATGAACACGTCCAGCATTCTTATCAAATTCTGCATGGAGAGGGCCAGAATGGATGGAGATCCCTATAGCCATACAAGACAGCTGTTACCATGGTCTCCATTTACTCAGAACTCAGCATGCCACATCCAGTTACAGGACATTCCAGGATGGGGCCAGTCAACAACACATCTTACATAGCCCACCAATATTGTTCTTTACCTTGATTTCTTTTGCTTTGTTTTACGGATGCACCCCACTTGAGAAGGATTATTAAAATCAAAATAGAACTAGTTTTGATCTCTACCATCCACCTATGCTTGATAAATCCTGTCCAGTCTTGCCATAATACAAAGAGATGATGCTTTCCATGATTTGCCCTGGTACAGGTACAGTGCAACTTTCCTCAGAATGTAAAATATACCTTGGTTTGTCCTGGATGCATAATGAAGATTTTCACATGAATCTAAGTGGGGCTGTGACTGTCCTGGCTACTAGGGATTCAGTGATCATGTTTTGCTTTTACACAAAGTTACAGCGAAGCCCCCAATTTGTTCTCATCTCCCATTACTGGAAAAACCAACAGTGGCTTCCCCCCTTGTGTGTCTGGTAGTGCGGAAGGAGAGCAAGATTGGTCCAGAGGGCTCACCTAGAATTCAGGAGACCGAGGTTCATTTTCTTGCCTCACAAGGATATTGTGAAGGGCTCAGAAGCTACAGTAATGGGAGTCGTAAATACCTACAAAGATGAATAAACCTTAAGTTTTGGAGCTGGGGGGTTCCTTTTGTATAAGTCCCCAGTTCAAATGCCATGTTTTCTAACTAGAGTTGGTCAAAAATAGGTATTTCCATTCCCTGGGAAATTCCAATATTTCAACATTTGTTTTCATCCCAAATCAGCACAAGAAGTCAAAATTATGGATTTTTTTGTGAAACAATTCAAGAGCGTTTAATACTTTGCTCTGACATTTCCAGCTGAAAAACCCCATTTTGACATGCCCAAGTTGAATTCATTTAGATACGGTTCATGGCTGAACTGCAGCCTCTTGAGTCGCTGTGGTGCCTTATGGGCATTGTAGTGCGAGTACCTCATGGCCCTATTCTCCTCTCTGGGCTGTGCTACATTTGCCTTGTAGAAAATTTTGATTTTGCACAAATGTATTTTCTGACCAGCTGTATTTCTAACCTCCTCAGCCTGGAAAATGGGCTCTAAAATGTCATGAAAACCAGCTTTCTTGTCAGATTTGCAATGCTTCTTGTGGGATCAGAAACACGAGCTTCTCATGCAATATTTTGGCACTTTCATCTCCCCAAATCAAGAAATTCAGAGGAAATGTAAAAATTGAAAATGACAAATAAATATTTACTACCTTTTTCATACTAAAAAATGTTCGGGTCAAGGTTTAGAGAAAGGTTTTGGGCAGTTCTTATTTTAAGATCCATTTTTCCATCCCTTGTGGACACTGGGGCTTTCCAATGTCTTGGAATTTTGTGACTGTAAAAACTCCAGTGATAAAATCATTAAGAAGCCAAAGTGTCATGCTCAGGCAAAACTCCCATTGACTTCTAAATTTGTTAACATGAGTTACCACTCTGCAATAAGGGAATACATATTCCCCTCAGAGTAGCTCACAGATGTTATCAATTCATGCAGGAAGCACTCAGTCCCCATGAACGAAAAGTGGGGAATATGCATTTAATTACTGGGGTGAATCCTCAGAAGGATACAGTGTCATTAGCTAGTGGTTGAGTGTGCAATGAACTCCTTCCCAGGGAACTGCATTTTAGTACCACAAAAACAAAATAGGAATCTTTTTTTGCACAGATTAGAACTCTGGAAATACAATAAAACATCGGATTTAGTTATTAATTGGATTAGCAAGGGCAATAAAAAGACAAGTGGGCTTGAAATAATTTGATCATAAACTTCTTTGACTCAGAGATGAGCTTCTCTTCTCTGTCCCTAAAGAAAGAAATTTGCTCTCTAGACCTATTGCAGACTAAAGAAGAACTGAGAAGAAAAAGAAAAACAAACATTTTTAGGTAAATGAAGCTATTTCTTGTTGTCCGTACTTCACCTTTAATTTCCCACCCTTCCCCAAGAACTTCTCCCATGTGCAGAGTTCCACAGCCATTTTGTTTTCAGGGAAGTCTGTTAAGAAGAGATACACACTATGCTCTTTTCTGAACATTTAGCTTTTGCCCTTTCTTGCTGTTTTCCTTAATCTAAAGTGATACATTTTTTGTTTGAAAGCCTATTTTGCTTAGTCTGTATGGAGACAAGCAAATAATCTCTTACTGAAGCCAAAATATTCAACACAATAGCAAAGGGAATGCAAAGAGTGACTGATGCCATCTTACTTCACCTACAAATCTTGGCTCAAACTCCACTCCACTTGGTACGAGACTGGAAGGGTGTAAATAAGGACACAATTTGGGCCACTCTTTCTCAAAACACTTTCTCCAGTGAAACAAGGATAAAAAGACGTTCCTATCTATCTTTTGAGGACTGCAACATCAATGAAACTCTACTTCATAGCTGCTCATATTTAGTATCAAGAAGGAGAAATGTAACCTAATAGAATTAAAGATCATTAACTTGGACAACAATCCCCTACATTAAATGCATGGGATGAGAAAGAGCTAAGGGATGCAGCTGAGAGTGCTGGTGTTCATTTCTAATCTTGTTGCTTTATCTCCAGTAGCACAAGCAAATGTAACTATAGACAACAGCAAAAGGAGGACTAAGATCACAGACTCATCCTGATTAAAATAAATACCTAAAGCATATGGGCACTGAAGTGGAGCATATGGATCAAGTCCTAAAGTACATGACCCACCATATGCTTACACAGCCTGGTTCAAAGGCAAGCCCTCTTTCCTACTTCCCATGTCTTTGGCTGGGTCTTGAATCAGCTGCTTCTCAATGTCTTGTGCCATTGGGCAAGTTTACTTTTGATTAATGAAGTGAGTTTCAACCCAGCATGGGGAGAATCCCAGATAAAAAGTGGACAGATGGTGGGTCCCAGCTAGTCAGGCAGTGACTGAAGTGAAGCATTCCTCTTGCCCCTCTCTCAGGCCATACCTTACACTGAATCCTGTACCCACTGCATTTATCTAACTCTCCTTGCCTTCCATTTCCTTAAGAAAATAGCTCTTAATTTCCTTGACCTATCGTGTTGACCTGTGAACACCGCAGGGAACATTAACAAGCTGCTAACATCGGCTGGGATATGCCATCTGACTTGCGTGCTGAGGTTCTTTAGCCTCTTCCTCCCAAAGCCCATGTTTTCTCATGCTTCACAGGCCCTAACCAATCTCATCTGCCTATGGATGCCTAGCATATGCTACATGCCTGGCACAGCCCTGCAGGAAGTAGCTCCTTGCTGCTCTTTGGAGTCTAGCAGATGAGAAAGAGAGCATAGTTAGCAGTCAAGGATTGTGATCACTGATGTGTAGGGCTGGGAGGGGAAGAAGGAAACAGAGAAGCAGCAATAGAAAGAGATTCCGTGCAAATGAAACTATACAATGCATGGAACATCCTCTCCCCCTCCAGATTAATGCAATGTTAACCTTGTGAAGTTAAACTCCAAGGAGTCCGGAAATATGGACATTAAGGTTTGCACAGCAACATGGGCTCACCTGCATTTTCAATTGCTAATCAGGTCAGTGCACACAAGGGGGGGGGAGGGGAGGAGACATGTTCTGAGAGCCCTCTGCTCCTACACGCCAGAGCAGGATTCCACGGGCCATGGCATCGTGCTGGGGAGTGCACTTTGCGTCTGCTGCAAGTGGGTGCAGTGTGTGCTCCAGGCTAGTACGTGCTGCTGATGACAGCATTCATGCTAGCCAGCTGTGGGGGACTTGTTATGACTCCTTAACCTGGCCCACATTCCCTTGGGGAGTCGTGCTTGGACTGGCACACAATCTGGCCATCTGTCCAAGCCCTCTAGTGTAATGGAGGGATCCTGCCCTACTGCTTGCACAGAGAGAAAAGTTGTCTTTTCTCCTTCCTGGATTTCAGCACAGGGGCAATACTGAGCCTTACTCTTACATATATAAAGTGCCCAATTGTGCAACCGTACAGTGGCTATAATAGAATTACCCAGGTAAGTACTTACGACCAGGAATAAGGGTTACACAACTGAGGCCAGAGCAGCATTGCCAACACTGAACATTTAAAAAAAAAATCTTAAGATTGGCTTTAAAAAGTATTAATTTGGGGGTTTCTTTTCATTTGCCTTCTAGTTTCTGAGCCTTTCAGTTACGCGAGGATCAAGTTTTCATATTTTCCTCTGCAAGCATGAGGGCTAGAAATTCACATAGTCACAGGACTCCAAGAGCTGGGGCTAAAGAAAACTTTCCAATACCACAAGAAAATCTTGAGACTTGGCAATACTGTATGTGTAATATGGCAATGTTAATGGTGACATGAGAATACTGCATTTCCTTCCTTATACTGTTTTAATTTACAACTTTTAAGTTGCATTAACATAAATGTTTTGCAATTCAATTAATTGGTTTCTTTTGAAGTGGCAAAAGAATAAAAAGAAAGGAAAAAGGGATAAACTTTGAAACCCTAGTTTTTAAATTAAGCCTCTCTATAGAGTCTGAGAACTTGGTATAGGACTATCGAATCACATAACTAAAGCCTAGCAGAAATTCCATGCTGCACATTCTTAAATCTTAGAAACTTGCTCATTAAGGACGAGCCATCAAAATACAATGCTTTAAAATTAAGCTCTCTTTGAACTGTGTGGTCAGAGCTATATTTCAGGGCCAGATTGTGCCACCTCACTAATGTCAAGCAATACTTTACTACACAAGTAATCCCATAAATCAGTGGGTCTACTCAAGAAGTAAGGTACTGCTCAGTGTAAGCAAGGACAGCAAAATTTGGCCCTAAAAGAGAAATGGATATTGTTGTTCCTCCCATCTAATTGTAAAATCACCTTCACATGTTCATCTATGGGCTGACACCATGCACAAGAAGTTTTAGAACAGAAAGAAAAAATGCTGAAAAAGCCAGCGAAAACAGGGAGTCATAATGGAAGTTGACTTGCCACCTTACTACGGTGATAATGAATCTCCCCGGGAAATGTAAGGTTAAAGCAGAGTTTGTAGAGTTTTGACACCACAGTTCACTATTTTATCACATTCCCTTACAGAGTGAAATATTTTCCACACAGTTTTAGACCATTTCATGAAACATCTTGTCCTCCTATTTATGAACTTGGCAAGATCTAAAACAATACAAAATTGACCAATTTCCATATTATTATAAATAGCTTCTAGGAGACTATATCTTACTACACTGGCACATTAAATATACCATATAGTAGTCTGGCCTCCATGGCTTGTGCAGATCCCAATTCTGGACCAAGACTCATTCCTAGTAACATCTGTGAATTGAATCAGGGCAGTGGCTGAAGCTCACCTTTTTAATGCACAGTGTATGTGCATTTCAAAAGACTTATCTTAATTCCATTAATCATAGCTAATTAAAGATAAATGTAAAGCATGGGAAATGCCCTTATATCTAGCTAATATTAACTATATAACAGAGCTGGTTGGGAAAACAAAATCCCTACATGGAAAATCTCAACTTTTTGCCCAATAACCAAAGCCCAGATATTTTCATCAGAAAATATTTTTGGCCTACATCTGACATCAATGCATCCGATGAAGTGAGCTGTAGCTCACGAAAGCTTATGCTCTAATAAATTTGTTAGTCTCTAAGGTGCCACAAGTACTCCTTTTCTTTTTATCTGACATCAAGCAATTCTCCAAATCTAGGAGCAGAAACTGCCAACTGGAAAGAGGAGATTCCCAGTGAAACACACAGCACTTACTGCTAGACCTTTTTGCACTAGCTTTACTGCACCTAAAGCTATTTTAGGTCGTTTTTAGAGATTTATGGCTCCCACATAGCCCCATACAAGTGGATTCATAGGGCCTAATCTGCAATGCATTGAAGACAATGGGCATTTTGCCACTGACATCAGTAGATGCAAAATCAGGGACCTGGTTTTAGGGGCAGAGGAAACAAAAAAATTGAGACTACTTTTTTAAACGGTTTCTTTAACATATGTATAAAGATTTTATGCCACTCTATGCCATCATGTATTCCCTGAATATCAAAAAGTACAGTTTGGTTTGAGTACTGATACTCAAGTTATCCATGCATGTAACCTGAACCATAACAGATTATCACAAGTTCTCTAGTTCTTGTTTGAGTGCTGAAAGCATGAGAACAGCCTCACACATTCTCATATATTGGCTTCCCTGCCTGCCCTAATTAACACAATGAAATGCAGAAATTCCATGTATTAAAAGAGACATTTACTGAATGAAGTGAGCTGTAGCTCACGAAAGCTTATGCTCTAATAAATTTGTTAGTCTCTAAGGTGCCACAAGTACTCCTTTTCTTTTTGCGAATACAGACTAACACGGCTGCTACTCTGAAACCTGTGAATTATTTTGAACCTCAAAAAAGATTGATTAAAGTGTTTCTCTGACAATCTGGCCATTTCTAGAAAGAGTAAGCATACACTAGTGGTTAAAAGAAAAGGAGTACTTGTGGCACCTTAGAGACTAACAAATTTATTAGAGCATAAGCTTTCGTGAGCTACAGCTCACTTCATCAGATGCATTTGGTGGAAAAAACAGACGAGAGATTTATACACACACACACACACACACAGAGAACATGAAACAATGGGTTTATCATACACACTGTAAGGAGAGTGATCACTTAAGATAAGCCATCACCAGCAGCAGGGGGGGGGGGGGGAAAGGAGGAAAACCTTTCATGGTGACAACCAAGGTAGGCTAATTCCAGCAGTTAACAAGAATATCAGAGGAACAGTGGGGGGTGGGGTGGGAGGGAGAAATACCATGGGGAAATAGTTTTACTTTGTGTAATGACTCATCCATTCCCAGTCTCTATTCAAGCCTAAGTTAATTGTATCCAGTTTGCAAATTAATTCCAATTCAGCAGTCTCTCGTTGGAGTCTGGTTTTGAAGCTTTTTTGTTGAAGTATAGCCACTCTTAGGTCTGTGATCGAGTGACCAGAGAGATTGAAGTGTTCTCCAACTGGTTTTTGAATGTTATAATTCTTGACGTCTGATTTGTGTCCATTCAAAAGGTTTTCCTCCTTTCCCCCCCCTGCTGCTGGTGATGGCTTATCTTAAGTGATCACTCTCCTTACAGTTTTCAGAGTAGCAGCCCTGTTAGTCTGTATTCGCAAAAAGAAAAGGAGTACTTGTGGCACCTTAGAGACTAACAAATTTATTAGAGCATAAGCTTTCGTGAGCTACAGCTCACTTCATCGGATGCATTTGGATCCAAATGCATCCGATGAAGTGAGCTGTAGCTCACGAAAGCTTATGCTCTAATAAATTTGTTAGTCTCTAAGGTGCCACAAGTACTCCTTTTCTCCTTACAGTGTGTATGATAAACCCATTGTTTCATGTTCTCTGTGTGTGTGTGTATATAAATCTCTCCTCTGCTTTTTCCACCAAATGCATCCGATGAAGTGAGCTGTAGCTCACGAAAGCTTATGCTCTAATAAATTTGTTAGTCTCTAAGGTGCCACAAGTACTCCTTTTCTTTTTGCGAATACAGACTAACACGGCTGCTACTCTGAAACTAGTGGTTAAAGCTCAGGAAGTTGGTCCTCAGCTTTCTGGGTCCTCAGATGCTACCAAAGTGCAAGTTATTTTATATAAAATTTTCATAGGCTGGCTCCCCTTTTGCATGCTAAAATTTTTTTGCACACACTTAACCAAGTACTTGTGTGCACCTCCACAATGTAAGAATGTCTTCTGCATTTTCAGGAGTAACACAATGGTTTATGCTGGTATGCATTCATACCAACAGATGTAGATGAAAATATGTTAGGCTATTTCACATGCCTGCACAAGAATTTGTACCTGTAAAGTGAAGGCACAATGAAGTATGCACATCACTATATGCCTGCAGTAGTGGAAGCTGGGTATATACCTAGGTGAAAATTTACCCCACTGGCTGAGAGGTTAATCCATAATTATGTCTATCCAGAAACAAATATTCTTGGCAGAAAATAAATTCTGTCCTGCTTCCAGGATAACCAGGGGAATAAAACTGAGCTACAGCAGTCCAGATATTGTATTTTGCTAGAGCCAAACACAATATGAACCTCAGAAGTCTAAGTTCTGCATCAAGAACCATGTTAATATCAGCTCCAATAAAAACATGAGGGGATGGGAAGGGAGAAGAACAGGAATTCTCAAATGGAAATGGATTGATTGGTAAATAATTATTCTCAGTCTAAGAAGATATCATCACAATGGAGATTTACAAACAATTAAGACTTTTGTATAAAAAGGGTACCTGACCACCCTCATCTCAAATAAATGCTTAGTTCCATGGTGTTTGTGTGTGTGTGTAGGGAATGGGAAATGTCTTATGTAATTCTAGTTAGAACGAGTGATTGGGCAAACGCCAGACTTGGATTATTTCAAATGGATAGAGAGAGCACCTATGTGTTTAGAAACAGAATTTGCTCAAAATATGCAGTTCTTTGCTCCCATAAAACATAAGCTGCCATATTTCTGCATCAGATGTTACAAACACAATTGACTTCTATTAAATTTCAACGTAAACCACTTTGCTTTCCTAATGCAGCATGAACTTTAACTGTGGCCATTTCAGAAACATTACACAGGTACCATATTACCAAAGCTACTCTCATTTGCCACCTCAGAGAGCAGCAGTTCTCAACTAGGGGTCCATGGCTCTCTGGGAGGCCGCAAACAGGTTTCAGGGGGTCCACCAAGCAGGGCAGGTGTTAGACTTGCTGAAGCTCTGCCATCGTGCTGCCTGGGGCTGAAGCTGAAGACTGAGCAACTGAGCTTCACGGGGCCCTGGGCAATTGCCCTGCTTGTTACCCCCTAATACCAACCCTGGCTTTTATATGCAGAAAAACAGTTGTCGTGGCACAAGTGGGCCATGGAGTTTTTATAGCATGGGGTGGGGGGGACTTCAGAAAGAAAAAGGTTGAGAACCCCATCATAGAAGGAACATTTTTCCTTTCCTCCATCAGATGTTTCTACTTGAGAGGGGCATTCCTTAGTTCTCACTTATGCATACATATACATATATTATAAGCCCTCTCTAGCGCCTATATGTAATATAAATATTATAACCTTAATTAGCAGATGGTTGAAAACAATCATTGGCATGGCTTCATTTCACAGAACTCAAATAGCCTTCTACTGAAATAATTCACTAACTAAATGGTATTTACTGGCTTATAATAAGCATTTGGTGAGTATCAAGAGCTAGAAGTTTCCCTCCCTTCATGAAAGTCAATCAATCAAACTGTATTTATAGTGGGCTATGGGCTCATATTAGAGTATTCCTGCTAAACAACTCAGATTGTTCTATATTTAGGACAAATACTGTAATACACATCACACTGCATTACTTGTCAAAAGACATGGCAATACCAAGGATTGCTATTTAAGTAAAAAGGGGGACAATGATTGTTGATTAGCTGGCTATTACTGTTTCTCAGGCTAGAACCTGATCACAGATTTAGCGACCAGTTATATAAGAGCCATGGGAAACACAATAACTTCAGCTGGCAAGAGTTCACAGGAACTTTTCCTTCAGTTTTGACTCATGCCAGGTCATATGCCCTGAGTTTCAGGTTCAAACAAAAGCAGAAACTCAGAGCAAAACAATAGCAGTGGCACAGCATCACCTAGTTTCAGTCCATATGGTCAGAAAATGACTGGCCAAAAATTGCTTGCCTTCCTCCCACACTCATAAGTTCAATGAGCCACTGAGTCAAGTAACTCTGACTCACAAAGGTCATTTTGGACTCATCTTTAGGAAAGATAAATTAAGAAAAACCTATCCTGAATATTCTTTTTCTCCCATCAAATGCAGATGCCTCTTTAGCACTTTAGCAAGAACCAAGCCCTGCTGTGCAGAGGGTTCCCTTGGGCTAATGGTTTCCACCTGTCTTGGTCTGGTTCCTCTAGGCTTAGTTATGGCCATGCATCCTGATTGTTCCTTGGGCTAATCTGTCAGCCTTCTGCATCCATACAAACAGCAGCTCATGCTCTTTGCCAGTAGCCTATAGCCTCTTCCCAGCACTCCCCTTCTTCCACTCTCCCCCCCCCACATGCCCTTTTTAAGAGTATCCAACCCAGCTGATTGGCTCAGCGCTGACCAAGTGGCTGTAGCAGATAGGATTGAACAACTCCTCTAGAGCATCATTCCCATCCTCCAATGAGAGGAGGGCTGACAACTTTCTAAATGGGGCTCAAGAGTAGGGGAGAGAAACCAAGCCTACCCACTTTGCACATCCCTTGGCCAAAAGAGACTTAGCTAGGCTGTTGCTTAGACAACTCTGTTGTTGACACATAGAGCGGGGGCTCCATGATGCTGTGCTTGCATATAGTAAAAAACAGCTGCTGCCCCAAAGGGTTTACAGTCTAAATAGATGACTAAGGGTTGAGGGGAGGAAGTATTTGTTCCATTTAATTATTTGGGTGCAACAGATGTGGGGCAGTGACTGAACATTGCTTTGGCTAAGTACCTGCCAATGACATATGTCCCTGGGGAAGTGGGATGGTTGTCCCAGTTAAATTCATAATGAAACAGGGGAGGATGTCCAACTTAACAGTCTGCACAAGCTGTAAGAGTGAACAAATCTTCAAGTGCATGGGCCCTTATCCTCATCATATCAAGCTCCTGGACTGTTTTATTTGAGGACATGGAAAGAGGTTGTGGGACACTGCCTCTTCCCTCCCATTATGCTAAATCACCCAAATAAAAATGCTGAAAAAACATTATATTTGGAGAAGGGAGGGGGGTGGAGGAGGAAAAAGAATGACCACTTAAGCTGTAGCTGCCTTTAGCAGATTCTAATTAGAAACCTGGCAGTGCCGTCCACTCAGCAGGAAGCCCGCATTATTAACGATGGCAATACATATAAGCCAACTACAGGAGCGGCTGCTGAACTGGCACAGTGTTCTCTCCAGTTCTTGGCCAAAGCACCAGAGCAGATGTCTGAAGGGTTGGGTTTTGTTTTTTTGTGTGTGCGCAACATTGCATGACCTTATGCCAGAGATAGCATGTGCCAAGGTAAAGGTTGTTAATGGGTCAAGGAAACAGCCTAGCTAGGGAAAACATTGCTTTTAAATGGTATTTCAGTGGGCTATGGAGGGTCTTAAAGTCTTGTGAGGGACACAGAGAGGTGTACAACCATTCATTTGTAATTACAGTAATCTGGTATAGTTAATGCAAAACACAATGGCCTTTCCTCTCTTGTTATTCTGAATCATTTGTAGACCTTCATGTTTTAATCATATTTTTCCACATGAATCAATACTAGAGAAAGAATGATGGAGAGATAATTATGTGCACTGAACAAATACTCTATCTAGCTGAGGTTCTACTGGGGAGGGCTGTTTGCAATTAACAAAGTACTGCCACATACCTGTCAAGTGCAGCCAGCGTTTAAAGGGTCAAGCCATTGTTTAAAATTCTGAGTGCTAGGAAATGTAACAAAATCAAAGTTTTGCATCATCACTGCAGTGTCAGGTTCTGAAGAGTGGAAAGAGCTGTACATAAAGGGAGTGCAAAATTTGCTCAGTTTCGAGGTGCAGTTACAGATATGAACCTAAGCCCAGGTCCTCTCAAAGCCCAATTAAGGATCACAAACCTTTCAAATGAAACTGGACCACAGTTTAAAGTGAACCTGGGCCAGTACACTTTCTGCACTGAAATGACTGTGAAAATGGTGAGTTTGTGAGTCAGATGCGAAACTGAGCAAAATTTGTTGATTTAATTTCACTTTTTGTTTTTATATATACAAATAGAGCTACTCAACATTTTTTGAGCTTGTGAAATTTTGATTAAAATGTTCATCAACATTTCAATTAACCAGCAGCAAAAATAGTTCAACAAATATTACACAGCATTTTTTGCTGATTTATGACCAACTCCTGTTACCATCAAACTTTGATTTTACACATATATTCAGTATTGTTCAATGAACAATTTTCAGCTTGTAAGTTGTTTGCAATTCATATTTTGCTATTCATTATTTGTGGTGTTTGATTGGTCACCTGTGTCACAGGGACATTGTTTTTGCTCCCTGATTGGATTTTAGGAATTTTTAAAATAGGAGAACAAATCATCTTGTTCGTGCATAATTGTTCGTGGTGAATATAGTCATTCACATGAACAATCATTTCCCAATCTTTTATGCAAATGGTCATGAATAAAAAGGGGCACAAACATATCTATCTCAGACACTTATATGGCTCCCATTACTTTAGCCTATGACAGTGGTAGCCAAACTGCAGCTTGCAATCCACATGCAGCTCTTTTACAGTTAAAGTGTGGCTCGCAGAGCCCCCCACTCCCCTCCATTCTCCAACTACCAGATTGGGGGTTGAGGGGGCTGGGGGCTTCTGCCCCATGGGAGGTGCCTGCCGAGACTCAGGGCAGAATTTCCTACATCCACCACCCAACTGAAGGGCGGGTAGGAACCCTGGCAGATGTGCCCCTCAGGTCTGAAACTCCAAGCCCTGGCAGGCACTCCCAGTTCTCGAACTTCTGAAGAGTATCATATGTGTCTCGGAGGATCAGTATGTTTGGTCACCCCCAGCATATGAGCGCCTCAAAATCTTTAATGTATTTAAACTCACAACATCCCTGAGAGGTAGAGAAATGCTATTATCCCTATTTTACAGGTCGGAAACTCAGAGAGAGACTAAGGGTATGGCAGCGAGTCTCAGAGCTCCGGGCAATTGACTCAAGCTAATGGAGCTGATAATAGCAGCATAAATAGGATGACCAGATCTCCCAATTTTATAGGGACAGTTGTGATTTTGGGGTCTTTTTCTTATATAGGCTCCTATTACCCCCTACCCCTTGTCCCGATTTTTCACATTTGCTGTCTTGTCATCCTAAGCGTAGATGGTTGGGCTTGGGCTCCAAAACCCAGCAAGTATCTCAGAGCTTAGGCTCCAGCCCAAACGTGAATGTCTACACTACTATTTTAACCCTGTAGCTACTGCAAGTCTTTTTCTGCAGCATAGACATCCCGTAAAGTGATTTGCCCAATGGAGCCTATGGCAGTGCAGGGAATTGAATGCTGGTCTCTTGAGTTCCAAGCTAGCACTACATCCACTGGTCTATCCTTCCTCTCCTTGCTGAGTTGAAGAGTTATGTGTTCAAATGAATGTTCAGGATCTTTATTTTGCAGCATTCACTCAACTCTATTATAACACAGTTGCTAGATGGGTCAGAAGCAGTTTCCTCTTTCTTTCTCTACCAGCTCCCAAACTCTCAGTCATGAAATACCCCCTTGTTCTTTCTATATATTCAGTATGCTATACAGTTTACTTTGGCAACACATCGTTCTGCAACTACCTGATAATGCACAGTCGTCAAAAAAAATGGAAGTGTGAGAATAGGTGGGGACAGTAGACAAGGAGCGGTGTGAATGGCTGGTAATATACTAAGTGCTACAGTGAGGCGCTAGTCAACACCTTAAGGTTTTTTGAGAAGGGGAGAGAGAGCAAGAGAGAAGTATCTTCATGCGTTTTATATGTTTTATAAACCTCAGTGAATTGAGATGTCAAGGCAGACACTACCTCACCGAGGAATAAATACAATGGACTTCAGTTAGCCAGCAGAAAATAGAGACCTGTGCTTATGCCAAAATTAACACTTGATCATCTATCACCCAAGAAGATATAGCCTCCTCTCCTCACTCCAATGGTTTTTCCTTCTTGACTATTGAATGGACTGTTTTAGAAATAAACCATAATGAAGAACAAGAATAAAATCATTTCACATATACACACAAAATAGCATTCACTGGTAGTAAACACATGCTGGCAACGCATGCTAAACTATTTCAGTGAAAACCCTTATATTCTTACACTTACAATTTTCCAAAGAAAATAATCTTTAGAGCTACATTTTCCCATACTTTATCCTCTGCCCAACAGTGAAATTTCTGAAAACCCCCTTTCACCCATTTTAAAATATTTTTTGGAGGGGGGGAGGGGATATACATCTCCCATTTAAAATATATATTTCTTTCATTTCTTTTCATGTAAGTAAGTTGGGGTTCAAGTGTGGTCTAGGAGTTGCAGCACAGGAGTTGAAGTCAATAGAGGTGGATTCTATTCCTGAGTCTGCCACAGACGTGACCTCAGGACAGTCACTTTATCCATTTCCCCTTCCAGCCCTTGTGTTACCTATTTAGACAGTAAGTGCTTCAGGGAGGTCCCTTACCATGTGTGCATACAGTGCCTAACACAATAAGGCCCCAGTATGGTACAAATAAAACTAACCTATACTTTTCCAGCTCTGCTGTATTCCCTTACCTCTATTTGTAATCTTCTCTTCTAAAACTTATGCTAAAAAATAATTTGTACTGTCAACAATCCCATGAATCTTTAAGACTAAATTCTTTAATGGTGTAAACTGGCACAGCTCCATGCCCTTCCACAGAAGTTTAATGGACTACAATTTTCACCTTCAGAGAATATGACTGCGATGAATTAGTTTGCCATTGGGGACAATAGTGCCTAGCAGTCAGCACACCCTGCCACCTGGCATAGATCTTTTTGGGTTTGGAAGGGTCCAGTAGATATACAGAGAGACCTAAGGTCCTGGGAATGTATGGTGCATGGGGAAGGAATCCTGACAGTGTACTTTTAAGGGTCTGACACCTTGCAGAGAGGGTGGGGCAAGATTCCCCTCTCATCCAACTGACTGGGAAGGAGTTGGGAGAAGGGGCTCAGCGTGAAGGCTGCCTCCTCCCTCATAGGAGATGGACACTGATAAGAGAATTAGAAGGCTAATTGGGAAAGATGTTCAGCTGAAGGGAGTTGGCAAAAGCCTTGCAACTGACTTAAATCACAACCCTAGCTGGAGGAAGAGGGCTGAGTGGAGAAACTCCTGCTTGGGGGAGGGAAAGATGGACTCTTCCAAGGCAAAAGATGGAGGATTACCTGTCACAGCCCAGATGCTGCAAGAGGGGCAGGGAATGGCTTAGAGAAGGTAGCTGCAGCTGGCAAAGAAGTGGTGAGAAACCATACATCCCAGGCAGGGTTGGCAGATTCCAGAGACCTAGGAGAGACATCAACAAACAGGGTGAAGGTAGGAGCAGTCCAGGGAAGGAGTGGAGAGGATGATGAAGCAGTCCTTATTCACCTAAAACAGGGAACCCAGAGAAGAGGGTGGGCCAGCGGTCCTACACTTCCCCAGAGTAAGAAGAAAAGTACAGGCATCAGAAGGTGAGGAGGTTGGGAATCATGCACCCCTGATGGAGGCCGAGGACCAGGCTCAAAAGTCATTAGACTTTGGGGTTTGCTATTTGGGACTTTTCTGTTAACCGCGGAAGAGGAACTTTAGGCCATGTACAGGGGTGCTGGAACAATTTGTATAATGGGGTCCTGAGAGCCATTGGCCCAAACTGCAAACCTGTATAGGATGAAAACCACTTCAAGCCAGGGGGTGCTGCCACACCCCAGCAACTAGTTCCAGCATCTACGCCATGTACTATGACAGACCATTGTGACACCACAATAATTAAAGTGGGTGCTAGAATGACAGAACCCTGCCACACTCACTTGTAGACACTCTGGAAGTAAGAGGCATGATTAGAATGGCCCTTGAATTAAAATGGGCTGAATTTTGATGCCTGCAAAGTAGCATGTAAAAATATTCCTCATTCAGGAGACTGCTCACCAAAACACATGGGGTGGATAATAAGGCTGTTAGGAATGTTTTACACCACTGGTTAGTTGGCCTGCCCAAGAGAGAATATCAGTAGCTCTTAATCTTCACATTTTACAGTCCAACCGTGGCAAGACTGGAGCACTTCCCAATAGGTGCTGTGTGCACATTGCAGTCAGCAGGAGTTGGGCAAGCTCAGCAGCTCTTAGGGAGATTCAGCATCTCAGAGGGCTGGGTACTTACTGACAGTGATGAACCCAAGCCTCAAAATCCAAATCCAGATTCAGAGTCAAGTTGAAGCACCTTCCCCAAAGCATAGGAGTGTTAGGATTTGGGATTCCCATTTCCAGTCATCTCTACTTAACGAGGCCAAGAATGTGGGTGCTCTTGTACATGTACAGAAGAAAGGTGATGGAGAAACTGCAGGCATCCTTCTCTAGATGAGGTCAGTGCAGGAGGTCACCAGAATGTCAGTGCTCGTATTCTCTGAACTGGGGGAAGGGAAAAACTGTAATGGACACAAGCTCAGTCATCCATTTGTGCACATATTTTGCACCATGCAGTTGCATGCATGGGGTGAAATCTCAGCTCTGCTGAAACCAATGGCAAAATTCCCATTGCTTTCCATGAGGCCAGGAGAGAAGAACATGAAATAGAGAAGAGGAAGGAGGAGAAAACAAGGGGCAGACTACAAATTAGTAGAAATAAAAGCTACAAATTGGTTTACTAAATGACATACCCTCCAAATAGCCAATATGGGAGCCTGATTTCCCACCATCTATACCTAGTGTTGCCTGGACAAAGTAGGCATAAAATGCTACCATGCCAATCAGGTAGCATTTCACATCCACTTTGCACAGGCATAGTTGATTGAACAAGGTCCAAGACAATGGAACAACAGGCCTTCCAAGTACAATTCAGTCCTGGGGTTCTGATTGGACAAAAAAACCTGGTGAACAACATAGACTCTTAAGCTGGTGGTTGTGAACAGAGGTGGGGGCGGGAGCGAGGCCCACCTTCCTTTTCTTTGTAGCTAGATGGGAGGGGTGCAGTTGTAACTTGGGGTCATACAATGGAGAAAGTTGAGACCTTGGTGTCACTAAGACTCTTCAGTGGAAACACAAGCATTTGTTCCCCACAATTATACATAGCATTAGTGATGATGAAGCAAAATCTATATCTATGACAAATGGCCAGTTAACAAGAAACATTACAAAACAAGAAACAGGGGTGAGTAATGCATCCAAGTAAAAGGAGGTGGTAAACGGATTGGCAACTTTTTCCTAAAGATTAAGAAGCCTCTCTCACTCTCTAAGTGAATGGTCTCATTCTTTTCAGTAAGGGTTAGGTGAGCCTTAGGGGTTCATAACTCATCTGTAAATATTTGATCTAGGCTGACACTTGGCATCTAGTGCAAGTTCAGAGCCCCAGGAACAAACATGTTCTCCACATCCAAATTAGAACAGACAATCACTTGCCTGTTTTGATATTAGGAGCATGCAAAGTGATTGGAAGTTAATGGTTTCAAACACTCTCCTCACAAACAAACTGGAATACGTTCTTTTCAGGCTATATTGGGGGCTCCCATACCAGCCAGTCAGCAATGACTAACGGTGAAAGCCTGGCCCTACTGAAGTCTTTGGGAGTTTTGCCACTGACTTCCATGGAACCAGTATTTCACTCAGAGTTCTGCCCTGTTGTCATCAGATGAGGTAGCCAGTGGATCTTTGACATCGCCCACTGGAGGTGCCCACTGTACAGAAATCTGCACTATGACTACTGGAAGCATAAGAGTTCATGAAGGTGTACGGAAGAGACTTTGGGGCCAACAGAAAGAAGACCAGGAATTTCAATTATGCTTGTTGGCACCATAAAGTCCAACATCAAGAATGTTTTCTATGCCTTCCATGCGGAAAATACATTGGCACTTATGCATAACCAATCACATCATATACTGAGGCTCCCTGGTGGCTCAGTTGACAGAACTGCTACCTATAAGGCCTTGAGGTTCCCAGGTTGAGTCTCAGAATTGCTGATATGCCAGACATATGCACGCTCTGAGAGAGCCACCACATGGGAAGCTCTGCTAATTGGCCAAGTCCGCCCTGGTGTCCAGATCCAAGTGGGAAAGCACTAGTATTAGCCTTAAGATTTTCAGAGTCTCAAGCTGCTGGGAAAGGAGGAAGCAGGGCTTGAGCTCCTCGGGAGGGGGGCAGTTGAGAGAGGAGGGGCATAGCAGTTAGTTGTTGCTTCCTCTTCCAGTTCTGCTGTCTCAGGAGAAGAGCCAGCCCAAGAAATACAGACGTGTGGGGTCTCCAGAGAAGAGGGATTTCCTTGCTTTTCTTACGATTAAAACTGCTCCTGGAAGATGCAGCAGGAAACAACTTCATTATATCAGCTAGAGTGAAAAATAATAAAAAAAGAGAGAGAATGGGGCAAAGAAAGCCTCAGAGCCCAGTCTTGGAGTCTGAGCCTTCTCTAATGGTATAATTCAAGCAGATGCCCTCCTTCTGGGCACCAAATAATCAATATTTAAAGGGCAGAGAGAAAGAGCCAATAAAACAGTGTAGAGAAGTGGGCTAAGGTGGCGTCACTTCTACATGAGGGGATATTGTCCAAAAATAACATCCTGGCTCTCATTCCCTGAGAGAGATGCTTCATGGGGTGTGTCGCTCTCATAAATCCTCCTGGGCCTGCATCTATTTGGCTCAACTTCCACTGAAGTCTGCCATCATCATTTAGCCCCTGTATAACAGGATCAGTTCCAACAGGGAAACTTGTGCATGAGATACAAGATCCTGCTATTAAGTGGTTAGAGGAACTTGGGAATCCATGTTCCCCTTCTTTGCATATTCATATTTTACTGTAGCTGCTATGTGAACATTTTAATTTGGTTTGTACATGTCTGTCCCTGTGATGAAGCCCTCCTCCTCATTTGTTCCAGTGCACTCTTTGTGCATTTGGCTTGAATGTGGAAATTTCTCTCTCTCTTTCTGGAAGATGGTCATTCTTGTTGGACTTTTTGTAAACAGTGAACCCTGAAAGGGCAGGCAGTTTGGACTGGATGAGTAGCCAACAGTTCATAAAGCTGTAAATCTGGGGTAGAAATCTTGCTAGATCAAGCTCTTATGAGACATTTCTGGTCCAACCTGCTTTCACCCAAGCTGCAAATACCATGATAATAGCCTTCTGCAGCAGCAGGTAGGAAGGCAGGAAGGACAAAGGTAAATATAAATAACATGTTAAAGGCAATGTTATACAATCCCTTTTCAAGCAGGTATCTCTTTAAGTGAGATTATCAGTGTCTCCCTTACCCACGTAACTCAGTGACGTGTTGATGGCATCTCTTTTTGACAGAAAGACATAATAGGACACATCTTCAAAACTTGGCCTCTATTTGTGAATGTTCAACTGGGCATGTTATTGCATATATATACTATTGACCGAGTTTATACACATGGCGTTCATTTGCACATATAAGCTGAGAATTAAATCAATTGCAAATGAGGCACTTGTGGGATTTGTACAAATGTACACTTTTGAGTATAAATGATTTGTTTATGCAACTGTGAGCAAACAACCAGGCATTACAATGTACATTTTTAAAGGTTTGAGGGCCCAGCCACCCACTTAGCAAAATCAGCAATCGTACATTTGAATTCACAAAAAGGGATGATGCATTAAGGCTGAATTTGCATGGACTCAGAACTCTAGGTGTACCTTTTGCATAGCTCTAAATGGAGGGGGAGACAGGGAGAGAGAAAAACCATAGTACTAGCAGCCCTTAGCCTTGTAGCTGAGCATAGCAGAACCTAAGGGACCAGGTGAATTTGTAGATGACTTGTTGGAAACCTAAAAATTATTTCCAATGGCCCAGCCTTAGGCTGATGTAATGACTTATTTACTCATGTACAAAGAAGATGGTGGGGTGGGAGCAACTTCTCCCAGTCAGTCTTGGAGTGGAACTGAGGATCGGAACCACACTCGATTGTGAGTTTGTAAAGTGGTGCTTTTTTTTTTCTATTTTGTTTTCCTTCCCTCCCTTTTCTTTCTTTTCCTAATCCAAGATTCAGACAGGAAAGAAGCAGCAGCAGGCCCACTTTCCACTGAGGTCATGGTGCTTTGGGAACCACCTCAACTGGCTTCTGAAATCATATTTCCAGGATCTGGGAGAGGTTCCCAAAACACTGCTGAGGCCCACCCACGTCCAAACAGCAAAGACTCTCTTGAGCAGCTATAGCCAGCCCCAGCGAGCCTACTGCAAGACAGATGTGGGTGGGCCTCTGAGTTTTGGACACTTATAAAAGATGGAAATACAACTTCAAAGGAAACTAGCCGAAGCACTTAAGAAATCAATTGAGCCTGGTAAAAATGATGGTTAGTGGCTTCTTGTGTCCCTCTCATTTCTTTTTAAAGCTATTGATCTTGGACACCGAAAGGAGCTATTTTAGCCTCTATTGTGGCCACAGATGGTCGTAAGGGTCCTGAGAGCCAGAAGGCAGCCACAAGAATGCTCTTGGTAACAGAACTCAGGAGCTGCTACCAAGTAGCACCCCACTGTCATAAGAATACCAGTTAAAGAGATGTATAAAATATAACACCACTTTACACTCATACAGTTCCTTTAATCCACATTTCTCAAAGCACTTTACAAACATTAATTTTCACACCTATAAGGCAAATAAGTACTATTGTCCCTCTTTCTTGGGGAAACTGAGGCAGAAAGCAGCTAAGTGATTTTCCCAAGATCATACAGAAGTCCTAAATCCCTAATCTGTACACAGACTTGGAGGGGAGAGAGGCTGGAGAGAGGGAGGGAAACAATGTCATTGAGAGAACAAAAATGTTCACCCCAGCAAACTGTTCGCTGAGGGCTGAAGTAGAATTTTTCTCTTGCCAATTTTGTGAAAACTGAAGTTCCCATGTACCAAATAATTGTTTCACTATTCTAATGGGTAGTATAGCCCAAATAATAATTACTAATTGCCCATAATGCTGTTCTTGGAAAGGGCCAGTCTTTGTTCTGGGAAATTCCAAACGCCCATTGTCTTTCCTCATCTCCAGTCAAAACGTAATTGTAGGAAATAGCCAGTATTTCCCCATACCTATAACCATAACAGAATATATTCTGTTGCTACTACATCAAAACCCATCCAATAAATCTGGCATTGTAACCTGAAGATCCTTTAAAACAAGTACACAGGGCAGATTCTATCCTTCAGGAAGTGATGTTGGTGGCTCAGCCAGGAGATCTCTTCCCTCTGAGTCAGGCTTGAACTAATGCCCCAGCCTGGTCGTAGTAGATGGTATGGTGCTGCTTGAGGAGCTGGCCTTCATGCCAGATGTAAAACCAAGGTTTTGGAATTCCATGGCCTTCAAGTACCTCAGAGCTCTATTAGCAAGAGTAAAAGCGCTAACACCGTGTACTGGCCAAATTCCAATTTGGGCAATTACATCTGTCTACCTAAAATTCTCCTTGAATTTCAGTTCTCAGGTTCCTGTCCTAAAGTGTTATGTAGGGGTGAAGTATCTGTATTTCTGTGGTGGACAAAGTGATCATGGTGTTTGTAAAATGCTTTAGGATCTTTTTAGGTTTGAAGCAGAAATGAACCCAGCATAGAACACAAGAACCAATCCCTCTAAATTTTAGATTCAGATCCAATTCCAGGTCCAAAATATGTGACCCAGACCTTCCTGTAGTGTGAAGTGTCCAAATGATTCCAACCCACAGTGATTCGAAATTCAGATACTCAGTTAGATGTATCAGATTTTCTTCAACACACAATCTCACACCTCTTCCCCAAGCACTGTATTATCTTCAGGTTGTCAAAATGTTTCATACAAATTTTCTGTTTTAAAAGGTTTTTTCTTTTTTTTTCAAAAATTAAACTTTTTCTGAAAAAATTGTTGACATTAGCTGTTTTTTTGAAATTTTCCATGAGATATTTTGATTTTTTTTTCAAAATTATTCACCTTTTTCCTTTCCCAAAAACTTGGCTTTAATTGTAAAAATGTGTTTTTCAGTAATGAAAAATGAAAAATGTGTATAATGGTTATGACAGTGATTTTGGTTGAAAAAAGTTCAATAATATCTATACAAACTTTTATTTAAAACAATCACTAAATCATGTGAAAGAGTAAATGGGTCCATTTCAAAGTCTGAGAAATGGAAACAACTTTGAAAATGTGAAAAATGTTTCCTAAAATTTTCCCTTTGTTCAACCGGCTCTATTGTTATCTTGTCCTGGGCATGTTAAGCCAATATCCTTTTAGAAGGAAGGTAAAAAACTCAAGACACTTTCAAACAAAATAAGACATGTTTCAACCCAAAATAAGGGAGTTGCTTCTCTGATAACCTTCCCTCTCTAGCTGGGGTAGATGTCAATATCTAATGCAGTGTGTGAACTCTCGATGACTTCCGTAAGGTTAACACATTAGTTATAGCACAGTTACCAGCACTGCATTGTCAGTAACTAATTTGTTATTTTGAACACTAGTGTGTGATCAAGTACATTGAGTATAAAAAAGTATAAAAGTATAAAAAAGTCCTATATCTTTTCTATTCACTCTTATAATTCTTCCTCTTCCATAAAAGACACACACACAAGCCTCTTGTACCTTTGTCAGGATATGCTTTGCAAAAAAGAACATCATTAATTCAATTAAAACTCAGACAGTGGCTGAAACTTATAATATATATAATCTCACTGTCATGTTTTCAGCAAGAGGGTTGGGCTTTTTACTTGTGGTTTATTTAGCCCCTGTTCTCCTGACCTCCTCCAGAAGACAAGGAAAGATCGATAGACTCAGAACACATTACTGGCAATATCTTTCAGCTGTTTCAGGAAAACAAAGAAGGAACTACAGTTATCCTATTGTATGGAAGAAATGTGGGGAAAATGTAGAATACCACATGCCAGGGGGCTGTGATCCTCATGCACTTGCTGACTGTAGAATGGATTTGGATTTTTCTTGCTTTGCATCTCAACAAGAGGTTAAAAGAAATTGTGGTATGGTAAGTATAAACAAGCCCCAATGGCTACCTGCTAGACTAGAAAGGGATCAGGCTTTCAATTATTTTACTAAGTGGAGCTGTGAAAAATGTTCCTCCTCAAAGTAAAATGAGTAAATTTGGGCTTTTTTACTGGCCCTCTAAAAATGTGATACTGTAGGTAAAAAACCACCATACTTCTTGCCAAAGATTAAGGTTAGAGCACAGGATTCCAAAGACTTGTGTTCTATTGCTGGTACTGTCATTAAGTTTCTGACACACCTTGGGCAAATGGCTTAACCTCAGGTTACTCATCTGTCACATGGGTATTATAATAATACTCAGCTACATTACAGGAGTGTTGTGAGACTTAAGTAATGAATGACTGTAGAATATTTTTGAGGCCTTCAGATGAAAGTGCTACAGTGTTTGTAATAAGTCGTCTGTGTCATCAGTGAAGGGTACGTACTCTAGATAAACAAATCGGCTAAGTACTTTCTTTGGTGTTTACTGAATGCTATTCCTCTGACTCCACTCAGATTTGTAACACTGTTTTTCAGTATTAAAGACACATCTGTTTGTTAAAAAAACCACAACCTCTCTAATTAAACATCAACAAGTTGTCTGCATTTTTAAAGGATTGAGAAGAAAAATCTCATAATCACTCTGTGCTCATCAATTTCACAAAATGGCTTTAACTTTACAGAGGTGACTGAAATTGCGTGAAATTTTACCTTGTGTAAAATTCTTTACTTTTATCACCAAATCTTCTGGATGCAGTTTGTTTCTCTTCTGCTTTTATCTCTGTACATGTTAGCATCTTTCAGCTACTTAATAATCACATACCCAATACACTATGGGAGGGTCAAATATTCCAAAGCATGTCTCCCTTTGTGCACCCCCAAATCGCAGATGTAAATTTTTCACCCTCAATTGGTTTACTTATTTAGATTGAGCCACATCTGGTCCCAGAGTCTCATGACTTCTCACCACTTAAAACCTGCAGTGACTGCTACAACATTTACAATCTTCAACACAAAATTTCACTTAGCCACTCATTCAATGAACCAATCACCACCTATAGTAGCAATAAACTAAGCCACCAGACTTCAGACACCAACTGTCCTCTCCATTGGCTACGATTATTCTTTTGGTTCCAGTTTGCTTGATTGACATCTTTAGTATCCAGCTGGACTGAGACTACAGGATTCCTGTTCAATTCACTCTTTACTGCATCCCATTTCAGAGTGCATGTGTATGCAACCCACTTTTATTTATATGTCACTAATATTATTGATTACCTTGATTTTCTTGGTTTATTTTTTTTTAAATCACAGTTTTAGTGGTATCCACTTCTGAGTTTATTCTAGACTAGCGTTAACTAGGGCTCTAGTCCTGCAATCAGATCCTTTGTGTTAACTTTTGACTTGAAGTCAATGGGACACTGCAAGGAGGCAGCTGTCCATACCAGTGATCCAATTGCATGATTAAGGCCTAAGCATCCATCACTTGCTGACATGGGACCAAATGGGTAACCACTCCTTGACCCCTCAGTGGGGAAAGAGCACCAAGTGAGTAACCCTTTTTCCATTTATTTTCCTTGATCATTACAGCTCTTTCGGCTGAGTCCCTCTCCACGAGGGCTCAAGATGGTATTTAATTAGAAAGTAATCCTGGAGTGTGAACAGCGCTGTGTCACCTGAGCTCTGCCCTTATTACTTTCCCAAATCTTTGTAAAGAAGGGTTACATGAGCAATATTATATACATTAATTCAAATATCTGCTTGCCATCTTCATTTTTTTCTGCATTGGAATAAAACTTTAACACTGGATGCCCTGTTATTACTTTTATTTCCCGTTGGTGCACTCTGTTTAATAATGAATTGTCCCATTGCCCCATATGAGCGAGTGCTCAGAGCAGATCAGAAACCATATGCCATCATGTAGGAATGAAAGATGGATACTGGATTCTCTTCCACAAAGTTCTAGCTTCATGTTTGAAGCCTGCTAGGTGCTAGAGGCATAAACCTACCAGATGCTGCAAAGATTTAGGTGTTCAACATACCAAAAATAAAGAAGTAGACAATGAAAGAGACCTTTAGTCTGAGGCCCTGTCTTTTTGTAGGGACGGCTGACGAGCTGGGCTATAGGGTAACCATGTGCCAAGCAGCCTGGTGCCCAGAGCCAAGAAAGGAATAACTGCAGGCAAGACCCAGTCTGTAGCACCAAAGCCACTGGACCGAAAGCTTTCAGAGGATTTGCCATTCCCACCGGTGCTGGGATTAATTTTAACTCATTCTTGATTGAGAATCTGTACATCAATTTTCATTAAATGAAAGATTTCTACCATGCCTTCTTCTCTATAGCAGTCAAGTTAGACCATATGGAAATATATGGATTTTTTTAGAGTGGATCAAGGGTTCTAAGCAGTTGGAGTCCAAAGGGTGGACTGGGATCTGCATCGTGGTTGAAGCCCGTTTGTTACTTTATTTAAACTGCTTTTATTTGTTTTTTGCTTCTGCCATGCAAGATGATCCCATCTGCCTTTTTTCTATAGAAGCACATTTTAAATAAGAGGAGACAGTTCTCCCCTCAGATCAACAACTGGAAAAGGGATTAGATAGAGCTGTCTATTAAAGAGGCAAGGAAAGGAGTGGTTTTATCAGCCAGTCAAAATACAGAAGAACCAAATATTAATAGAATAACCATGAGGAATGGCTCCCTTAGAAGAGAGATCAGCCACCTACAGAGAGTGGTGTTTGCAGATCTCATCACTGCACTGGGCCATCCTCTTTTTCTGCCTTTTTAAGTGATTCCTGAAACGGCTGATTATGGGGGGCGCGGTAGGAGGCACTTCTGGAGATGCTCCGAAAACATGGTGTCATGGATGGTGTTACAGAAAGGATGAAGGTGAACTAACTGAATCCACATGGAAGTTTAATGCACTTTAACTTACCACATTCACTTCACAATTTTAGGTTTCAGAGTAGCAGCCGTGTTAGTTTCTAAGGTGCCACAAGTATTCCTTTTCTTTTTGCGGATACAGACTAACAAATTTATTTGAGCATAAGCTTTTGTGAGCTGACAAAAGCTTATGCTCAAATAAATTTGTTAGTCTCTAAGGTGCTACAAGTACTTTGCTTTTTTCACAATTTTAGTAATTCATCTTAATGTTCTGAGGTATCCCCATGTAGACAAGCCCTAGGAAAGCATGGGTTTCGTCCCCTTCTACGAGCAGTCCATGTAAGAAGTTTGAGTCTGCCACTCCTTCCAGCTAAGGGGTTTGGGGCCAGATTTTTAAATGTATTTGGGCGTCTAAAGATGCAGATAGGGATCTAGTGGGAGTCCCATTGAAAACAATGGAAGTTAGCTGCCTATGTGCTTTTGAAGATCACACTGTGTGACTACCTGCATCTTTAGGCACCAACATAACTTTACAGACCTGACCCATATAGTCCTTTGCCTCAAGCAGTCAATCATCACTCTGTTGGTACTATACATCACAGATTCAAGTCCTTTGTGGGCCCAGTTACACTCAGATTCTGTTTAACCAAGGAACTGAAGTCAGTTTATGGAAAGTTTTATTCAGACACAGATGATTCTTCACAGACTGGTGCTACTTCAGTAAGAGTATTTAGCACTTACATGAAGCTTTTCATGTTCTACAGGTTTTACAAAAAATAATTCATTAATCCTCATCCTATGAGGTAAGCACAATTATTCCCTTACTTTATGAGTAAGGAATTTAGGGCTAATAGTTTAAGTGATTTATCTAAATTCACTGAGGGATTCAGTGTCAGAGCTGAAAATGGAACTCATATATGTCTGATTGCTACATATTTAATTCACTGCATCACACCTGTCCTAAAACATTCTATATAAACCAAGTGCCTAAATATTCTGATCGAGCAGGCCCCATATAAACCACATGAGTATTTCTAAGACATATTCTCTTTCTCAAGTCCAGTCAGTAACTAAAATGCCTCGCATTGTTTCCCAACACAATGCATACTACAGTAAATAAATTATTTTACAGCCCTGGCCCAATTGTCAAAGTGGCCTCAATCACTGTTGTGTAAAACATTCATCTCTCACCTCAAAATTATGCAAAATCAGCCTGGGTTTGAATTCAGTCTGCATCTATGGGCCAGCAGTGGTTTGTACAAGCTTTTCTGGTCTCTGAACTGCTGTGCAAAGGTTTTTGCACTACCGGGATATCTGTGAATATTTATAAGCTTTTGTTCACTGGTGACTTGTATGTTTAAACTGCTTTTGCCAGAAACCTCCCCACCCACACACAGATATAGCCACAATGTTTTCCACTATCCCCACTTGTTCCATCTCCAGTGAAAGACTGAATGTCATGCTACATCCATCAAACTGAAACTTACTCTGTGATTTAACTGTAGGATATTTAAAAATAGGACAACAACATGAATTCAAACCTGAATCTTTTCAAACCTTCAAAAGGTGAGAACTCAAAGTCCTCTGCTTTGGGGAAAAAATAATGAACCTATTTCAGACTGAATTTGGTAAGGTTCTGTAATGTTTTAGGGGATTAGGGTAGAAAAAATGGATCCCTCCACATTCCTAACCAGGACTATGGAACACCAAAAGAAGGAAACATGCTAGGAAAATGCATACCATGATTTCCATTGAGCCAAGGGCACGATTTGGGGTGATGAGTCATTGCTGTGTGAAAATTCATGCAGTGTAGACACAATCATTACACCACTATATGGGAGGTGAAATAGCAAAGCAAGGGTCAGCCTATGAAACCCAAATGAAGATATCTCTCTCTCTCCACTGTTTTACAAGTACTTGCATGTAATGATGGGTGAGCCTCAAAAAGTATCGATATTTGGGTCTGATCTCTCATGAGGACAGTTTTTTTTCCAGGAGATTTCCAGTAATTCCTGCTTCCAGTCATAATAAAAATACCACAAGGATTGTCTGTTTTGTAGTATTTTGATGCTTCTGCATAGAGTTGCATCCAGAACCTGAAAGTGTACAGGAGCATTAAAAGGCAAAATATAAAAGTCAGATAAATTACCTTTATTTCAAAGGTTCAGTTGGAATTGTAAGTATTTGTTTTGAGATAGGAGACTTATTTCCAAACCAGTTCACCCATACCTATCTGTGTGATATTTTACAAAACGAGTTGTAACATTGTAGGTGGTGGGGGAAGGTTTCCACAAGACATTTCTGTAAAAACAAAAATATTTTGCTTTTGTTAAAAATTTTCCAGAGAAAGTGTTGAGTTTTAATAGAAAAACCAAAAAGATTTTGATGTTTGGCTAAAAAGGTTTTGATTTCTTGAGGTTTTCAATTAAAAGTTTACATTTTCTGCTGAAATCAGATACTATTTGTGAAAAAGTTAATTAGTCAAAAATACAATTTCCATCCAAAGCAGTTTATATGGGAAAATTTTCAACCAGCCCCAGTTACTTTTTTGTTCTTCTTTAAATTACTGTATTATTCAGTTTTTGGTGTTCTAATCTGTCCATTCTTCCCTTTCTCAGGCATGCTGGGAGTTCAGCATTCATAAAATTGCAATACAGGTTGACATTATATGGGGTACTCTGGTACTACAGAGCCCTCTCAATAAGTCCATGGAGTTGCTGCATGATATGTCAGGATGACATCTGTGCAAATAACTGATTGGTTGCGGGGGTGGGGGTGGGGTCCAGTGGCTGAACCAAAACAATCAAAAAAAGTTTCATTTCAGATGGATGTGAAATTTCAGGTATAACAAAAAGTTTTGTTTCAGCTGAAATTAAATATTCCTTTTGTTTTTTGTTGTGTCCATAAAATTGAAAGTCATTTTGAATAAAAAAAATTGAAATGTTTCGTTCAAAAAATATCAAGACAAAACATTTTGATTTTTTGGAATTTTTTTGGTTTTGTTATTTTTGTTTTTTAAATTAAACAATTTGGCAAATTTCAGTATGAATTGGCTAAATGTTTTGGTTGACCCAAAACTGCATTTTTTACTGAAAAAGAGTTTCGTCTGAAATTTTTTTGCTCAGGTCTCGTCTCAATGCTGTATGTTATATTGTTAGGTAACTCAGAGTACAATAGGGTCACATTATAATGACCTTTCATGCTTATCTTGCTGTAGGTAACAAGTTAACTGAGGAGATTACCAGAATTCCCTATTTTCTTGGCTGATTTCAAAGACTGATGAGTTCCTTTTGTCATTGAACATTTTGACAAGAATTCAGATCAAAACAAGAACCAAATAATTGTATCCAGGATACTGACTCACAGATCAAATGAACACGTGGACACGTAACTCCAATGAACCATAATACTTGCAAGATCACAGACCATACCCAACATTCCCTCTGCGCAGCTGTGAACACAAGGGTAACCGAGCAACCTCTTCCAAGTTGGATACCTAAGCACTGAGCAGCAGAACTACAGCAGCTGACTCCCTCCCTGCCCTCATCTCCTCAGCAGTTCTGAGCTCCACCAACCCTTGGATGATAAGGCTTCAGTTTGACCTCAGTTCTTAGTTTTCCAAAGCACAGATCCACTAAGACACCAGGGGACCTGTCATCCCAGGAGATGAGCACACAGAACTCCCCTTTGAAGTCACAGGCCCTAGGGTAGCTGTATTGGTTTTAAAGTGGCGAAATCTTTCAAATAAATCTGGTTCTGGTGTCACACAATATCAAGAACCTGTTCAGTTTTGAATTCAGAAAGCTTTGCTCTCATTAAACAACAGAAGTGGAGGTAGGGGAGGGGGAGGGAGAGGGAGAGAGAGATATTTTTTCTTAGAAGCATGTAAAAATAGTGGTTGACCATTTTCTTTCTAATGAAATGTTTGCCTGATTGGGTCCTGGCAAAGCTGTGCACATGTGGCAGCCACATCAAAAGCATGGGCATTGGCAGAAGGATCAACGTGGCATGAAGTGGTTTCCTTTGTTGGCATGTGCCAAGCATGTGTTTGATCTCTGACTCTGACACTTGGGTCTGTTGTCCAGAGCACCTATTGGAGAATGGTATTGTTTAGAATGGTAGTTTTATTCATATTTACCCAAAGTCAATGGCATGGACCTAGACTTCGAAGAACAAAAGGAGCATTCTCTTCCCTCTCCTTTAATTCTACATTTATCTTGTCCTGTCTTGCCATTGCTTCCCATAGCACCTCTTGAAAAGGGAGACTGGGATGGCTATATATGTGGAATGCTCAGAGTTCACGGACCACATCCTAGGTGAATGCAGCCCGTACTGAATGTCTTCAGTACAGCTCTGTTTTTCAGACTAGCACAGAGTTTGGCTTATTCCCAGTCCCAGTTGTGCCAGCTGGATGAGAAATTCCTGTCAGTGCAACAATTGTGAAACCTCTAAAAGTCAGTGATGAACTAACCCAGACAGGTCTAAAAATAAGCAGTGGACCAAATTCATCCCGGGTGCAACTCCATGATGCAATGAAGTTCTAGTACATCCAGGATAAATTTGGTCTATTAAATTTGGTTCCACATAGGAGATCCAATTTGGTATTGGATAGTGACCCTTCTTTCCCTTCCCCCCGCCAACACAGCGTAAGGACTGGCAATCATATACACCAAGGCCAATAGGGCATCCATTTGACTTCCACTGCTGGTGAGTGCAGGCAGCAAAATTCAGTCTATGTAAAGGAGAAACTACAAAGTTCTCTTGGCTTGTGTTTTAGGGTATTTAAGTGACGGTTAAAGAGGGTCCTGACTGATGCTTGGTTTAAATAAACACTGTCCCTTGTATGTTAATCAAGATGTTGGGGTGGGAGAGCCCTAATGCTGAGGTAAAATGGAAGCAGTTCTCATGGTCCCTCCATTTCCCTTGAAGAGTCCCAGCAGGATTTGGAAAAGGTCTGATAATGCTCCTTCTTTTTAAGTAGTGAATGGAAAACCTTGGGTATTGATATCGAACCTCTAGGACATAAAACCCATGCCTGCCAAAGAGGAGATACATTTTTTAAAAAGTAGAAAATCTTCAAGCTCTTATCCTGTGAAATCTTACCCAGAGACAGGAAAGTAAGATGCAGTGGAAGTGGTGTGGAATTATCATTATTATTATTTTTGAGTATCTGTAAGTGTGCTAGGCACATAACAAAACTATTAGTCGTAAGCTTACAAATCTATATTCAAAATGCAACAACAGGTGAGAGTCATTAAACAGAGAAAAATGGGACTGGGAGATGAAGGAGTGTGACAGTGACAATGAGGCAATGAGGCAATATTAGACTCTTCTTCTCTTCTTCTCATAGGCAAGATGGCAGGAAGTCAGGTTTGGGGAGGGATTTGAAGGAGATGCAAGTGGTGGCTTGACAAACAGGTTGGTGGAAGATTTCAAAGCAGAGGAGGAAGCATGGACGAAAGTATGGATATTCCTCAGAGAATAAGATGAAGGAGCTCCTGAAACTGGCATCAATGTCGTGGAGAAGGCAGAAGGTGGGAGACCAGGGGAGAGAAGTAGGCAGGTACTATATGATTATAGTCTCAAAGGCAAGGGCTAGAAGTTTAAATTGTTGTGCATGCAACAGGGAGCCAGAGAAATGATTCAAAGACAGTGGACCATGTCAAAGCGACAGGTGAGAAAGAGGATTATGGCAGCAGCATTTTGGATGGGCTGGCGGACATGAGAAGTTAGTATTAAAAAAAAAAACCCACACCAAAGAGGAAGACATTGGTCTTTCCAGCTTATCTGTGTCTCATTCCACATCAGGGACCAGCAGAGTGGCAGAGACAGAAGACTGATTGGTAAAGTTTGGGCACAACTCTTGAAGGAGTGAATGGGAAGATCACATCCTAGAAACAGGATAAGATAGAGGCCTCTTTGCAGGAAAGCTTGTTTGCAAACATACCAAAGACAGGTAACTTGCCAAAAGAAGCACTAGTTACCAAAGATTGGATTCACATATAGCAAGGAGTAAGGCACATGGACAGAGTGTCCTCTAAAGGTTTAAGTTATTAATGGCTCTCACTAGAATGGAAGTTCAAATTTCCTGCAGGGATTTGATGGAAGAAAAAGAATTAATTGGCAATTCCTAATAGCACATATAGATCATTGGTTTAGAGACATTGATTTTTTTTATGTATAAACTGGTTAAATGTATACATTTTACCCTCAAGAGTTAAAGACAAGGCTGTGATCTGAAGTAACTGCATATACATTCTGCTTTGTAGCAATGGCATGTCAATACAAGAGACTGAAAAACAGTACTTTATAGTAATCTGCACTTAAAATTGTGGTTTTCTGTTCCACAGCAGTTAGACCTGATTCAGACAAATACATTCACAAAACAAACAGCGAAATGCATAAAATATCAGCAGCAGAGAGGTTAACACACTCCAAATTTATGGTACACATCACCACTACAAGTCAAAAACAACAATTAGCTAGTGTTGCATTTTGGCTGCATTTTTGAGGAGTAAGGTTTTATGAAATTGACTCCAATTGGCTGTGGCACTAACCTAGAAAATAATATTTTCAAAATAGAATCCACCCTTGGTGGAAAAGGAGATAGAAGGTCGTAATCCTCCCAGAGGAACTGTAAACAAGAAGAAATAAGGGCAGTGAATCTGCTGAAAGTGTGCTCTTCTGCTCAGGACAACAGAATGTTCATTCTACTTGTCCCTATCCCACATTTGTAACCTCCAAGGACACAGTCATATGCCACTGATTCACAGGATGCCGGTGCTTATGAAAAACAAGAAAGGAAGTTTTTCTCTTAATCTTGCTCTTTATTGCTCCTCAGATTTAATTCTTTGTAATTGCGCACAGAAACTGCAGATTAGTTACTGTAAATATGTAGAAAGCAAGACCAATTCTTGTATACACTAGGGGCTTGAGTAACTCTCATTGAACTCAATGGGAGTTACTATATCCTTTGGCCTGAGACTAGAGCCCTTCATATACACCTGTAAGAGGCAGAGCAACCAATTCTGGAGCATGTATGAAACTCCAGTCTAGATCAGGCTTTGAAATTTGAAAATGGTCCCTCTGCCTCTATAATGGGCCTTGAAAAAAGACTCAGAGCAAAACACACCAAACTATGGAGTATTTGGCATCAGGATCAGGTGTTACTCTGTAGTATGTGTTTTCACTTAATATCTCTCAGATTAATATTCCCAAAGGTGTTTAACACAGGGACTGTATCAGGTCCAGTGAAGGAGATAGGATCCAAAGCAGAATTTGAAACAAGGGGAGTGGGGGTGCTTCAGAATTTGTATTAAAAGTGGTTAAGTTCAATAAAGGGATTCCCTAAAAATGGCACTGTGGTACTGCCCATACCCTTTTTCTTTTGCATCTCCCAAGTCCTAGCTGATCCATTTTTTTCACTAAAACCAGGATTTTACTGCTGTCCATTGTGCAAAGCCTATACAAGCTTTGAAGAGCGAGTTTTATACTTTTTTGCTATGCACAACATCAACAACAGAATGGAGGTGTGTGTTCCAATTGCAGTCTTTACTAAAGGCAAGGAGATGCAGACAACGGCATGGAGCAGAAAAGAACTCAGTTTGATTTTCAGGTGCCAGGCACAGTTTATCACACTAGCATTTTAGAAGGTTATTTTGTTTTGACATGTAAATTGAGGAAATTGACTAAGGAAGCCTTTGATGGGGAAATCATTCACTTATCTGCCATAACTGCAATGTAATTTTAAAAAGTTGTCTTAGATCAGTGGTAGTTATAGCGATGGAGTTGCAGATAATTAAGAACTCACTCACTTTGGCACACAATTCAACACTAAAGTAATTAAAGTAACAGGAATATTTGGAAAGCAAAAATATGGGCAACTCCATCAGCTCCCTTCCAGTGCATTGAAAAATATGGATTTTTTTAAAATGGGTTTAGAAGACAAAATGTATAAATATTTTTCTTGAATACATAGGGACTGTCCCTACTAATCTGGAATATTTTGATCTCTATCTATCTGAGGCACTTACATGGCTCCCACAAATATAGTGCTGTCTTCAGTGTATTTATCATCCCAACATCCCTTCCCTGTGAGGCAGCGAAGTGCTAGTATGCCCTTTTTATAGATGGGGAACAGAGGCACAGAGAGACTAGGGGTACATCGACACTGAAGCTTGGGATGTTATAGCCAGCTCAGGTAGATGTATGTGTGGTAGCTTTAATTAAATAGCACTAAAAATAGAAGTGTAGCTATGGCCATCACTACCTATGGGTTTCCTTAACATTATGCAGAAAGCATTTTATGTTTCCAGTAGTGTGAATGACTGCTCATTTCAGGAAATATCCAGCAACTCACACCAGGAGAAACCAGAAGTCATGCTGCTGACAGATCCAAGGAACACCTCGAAGAAGTCTGAAATGGTGATTACCTTAAACCTATAGTTTCTCTGTTCCTTCTCAAGATATCCCAGTCTGAGTGACCTCTCTGTTTGACCCTTCAAACAAAGACTCCAAGAAACTTTCCACAGGAAAACAGCTGCAACCAAATTTGAAGTTCCGCTCAGTCCTTACTACCACTTGGGTTTAAAACCAGAGTCATTGCGTATTTAAATTATGTTTTTGCTTTAAATTAAGGAGAAAAAGCTGGCCAACCCTCCATTTTATTTTTTTTTTTTTTTCCCTTCTTGTATCTATGTGGGGATAGATATCTAATCTTCTCAAGATTACACCATGCCATGTTGTTTCAGCCACTTTGGTCCCAGGATATTAGAGAGACAAGGTGAGTGAGATAATATCTTTTATTGGACAAGCTTTCGAGTTTACACAGATAAGCTTGAAAGCTTGTCTCTCTCAGCAACAGAAGCTGGTCCAACAAAAGATATTACCTCACCCACCATGTCTCTGTAAAGTTCACGACATTCTGCTTTATAAACAGATGCTTCGGTGGCTCATTATTTTTCTTTAAAAAGTGCCATCACTTCAGTAATCACAGAGAACCCTACAACAACAAACCAGTGTGTACAGCCTACCATACTTCCTATTTTCTGTGATATTACCATTTTAACTTTAGAAGTGGCTGTAACCGCTAGAGGGAAACATGGGGAAATTCTTCTTGATTTTAAATGACATATCTGTGTCCAGGGCAGGGCTGTTATGTTTGTTCAGCACAAGAACCAGACACCCTTCGTTTGGGAGTATTCAGATGTAAAACTGAAATCCCGACTGTTTGTATTCAGTATTTTTACAAGACAGGGAATTAGCATTATTGCTCAAGCCAAATTCCAGTTCTGGTCATTAAATACTGCTTACCTAGAATTCCCCCTCCAGTTTGTTATATCAGATATGCTGCTTCACTTCCTGTCTTGGAATGTCAAAGCTGCGTGCTTTTAAACAGCAGCTGCTGTGTTCCACCCTGGGGTTAGCTGCATTTCGATGAAGGTGGAAAGGATGTATATATATGTATGAACAAATAACCCAGACGTTCAGGGTGACTTATTATGCCTGCATAGAGTTTTAAATTAATCACAGCAGGAGACACAGGGACATCTTACAATTTCATCTGGGTTACTAAAATACAAGTAAATAACTTGGGGCTGTTGCTAATGGAGAGAAGAGGACGAAACAAAACACCATACTTGTCACCTGTTAGGTGGAGTCATTAAACGCAGAACTGCTATAATCTAGCATAATGTTCCATAAACAAAGCTATTTATTCAGATTGCTTTGTTAGCCTGTGCACCTCTTAAGCTCTATTTTGAGGACTAAAGTGATTTATAGGCCTTGTGTTCATCCTCTGCCCTGGGGTGAATTCAATATACAATAATTACAGAAAAAAAAATCCTAAAATACAAAACACATGCACTCCCCCCGCCCCCACCCCCCTTAAGCATCTGGTAAAGCAAAATGGGTTTCTCACACATGCCAATCTACTCTACACTGCATAATCTCCCCATAACCCTCATCCTTCTCTCTGACCTGCTGTAACCCAAAGTTCATACAGAAATAACAAACTCACCTACCTTCTGCAGCTAGCCTTTGTTACCTCTTCTCCACGAATAGGTAGACCCAGAAAGACTCTGGGTGGGCCAATGCCTCCAATTCTACCTTAGTACTTTCCTGTCTAAACAGATCATACATAATTGCACCTAAAGGAAGATTCCTGTGTGCTTCTACATGATCAAGAATTCCTAACTGGCTAAAACAAAATCCGAGAGTCTAATGTGAAGCAACAGGTTTCTTTCCTTTGAACAAGCAAGCAAAGGTGAGTTTCCTAGCTTATAATGATGAGTATGATTGCAACAACTGAGCAATACTTCTGCTACAGTAGTCTGATCTACACTGATATTACTCTTGAAATCAATTGACTTATTCCAAACCTATGCAAGTGTAACTAAACAGAATGTAGCCTGAGACAACTGAGGTAGAAAGTCATCTCATCACACATCCCTCGTGATGGACAAGTGTCAGAATTTTAGCCATTCCCCTGCATGAAAAAGGCCTGTTTATATGTGCGCTTATTTCTCTAATAATTAAAAAAGACTTGATCCTGAAACAATTGCACATGTGATTAACCTTTATACGTACACAAGTAGCCTCCTTGACTTTAATGGACTATTACCGTGAGTATAGACTACTCATGTGAATAAAAGATGTAAGATTCGGCTTCATGGGATAGACCAGAGGTGAGCAGACTACAGCCCATGGGCCACATACAGCCTGTGGGACCATCCAGCCTGGCCCTTGAGCTCCCGGCCGAGGAGGCTAGGCTCCAGCCCCTCCCCTGCTGTCCCCGCTCTCTCACAGCCTCAGGGCGGGGCTGTGAGCTCCTGCCGGGCAGCACAGCAGGGTGGCTGGTTCCAGCTGGGCAGCACAGCTGCCAGTCCTGCTGCTCTGAGTGGCACAGTAAGGAGGCAGGGAATGGGGGTGTTGGCTCAGGGGCAGGAGGTCCCGGGGGGCAGTCAGGGGCTGGGAGTATGGATAGGGGTTGAGGCAGTCAGGGGACAGGGAGCATGGTGGGTTGTATAGGGGATTAGGGGTGGGGGGTCCCGGGAGGGGGTGGTTAGGGGACAAGGAGCAGGGGGAGGGGGTTGGATGGGTCAGGGTTTCTGAGGGGGGCAGTCAGGGGGTGGGAAGTGGGAGGGGGTAGATGGGGGTGGGGGCTAGGCTGTTTGGGGAGGCACAGCTTTCCCTACCCGGCCCTCCATACAGTTTTAGAACCCCAATGTGGCCATCAGGCCAAAAAGTTTGCCCACCCCTGGGATAGACCCTCAGCCATCATAAATTGCTATAGCTCTACTGAAATCAAAGGAGTTATACCAACTTACAACAGGTAAGATTTTGGATCAGCATGTGTAGGATTTTCCAAAGCTGAATGTTGCTGTTAAGACTTGTATTATTCATTTGCAACAAAAAGTAAATTGAAAGGTTCTTTTTTATAGATGTGTGTGATTTAAAATAATGATTTGCATACATGACTTTACACATTCATCTGTTGTATTATGGCAAATCATGTGTAAATTATTAGTCCACATATGCAGCATAAAATTTATTTGCCAATCAGTGTTGGGCTTGGTTAAAGGAATTAAGTGAAATGTATTCCAAAGTTTAGTCTTTGTATAAACAAACTTCTACAAAATTTGGGACCAATCAAAACACGGTCTTGGTTTTTCAAAAGAAATCAAAAGGACTCAGTATTTCTTTAAATAAAAATAAATATTCCCTTACGGTGTTTGAAACACACACTGCAGCATTGTGTTAGTATAGGACAGTTGGAGAGTTAAATGTATTGGACAACTAGGTTTTCATCACCCAAGCTGAGAAAAACACAGAAAATAAGAAAGGTTGAAAAGTGTGAATGAAAATATGAACGGGTTAAAAATGGACAGTGGGAATACTACAGACTGGCAATCAAATCAAATTGGCATGGGTTAAATGACTAAAAAGCAAAGGATAATAAAAGTAAGTGGGCATGTTGGGCAGAACAAGGTGGGAAGCATTTTATAAATATAGAAAAAATGGAATGGGAAATAATCTTGTGTTGTGTATGGATTTGTGTATGCAGTCACACTTAATAAAAGTGGCCCCAATAACTGCAGTAACCTAAACCACAGGCCATTCTTGAAAATTATGGCCTTAGAGTTTAAATTCTTCAGGGCACAGCCCTGCCTTCTTGACTGTTTATAAATCACTGGTACACCTTAGGGCACATTATAAAATAAATGCAAATAGCATAAATATTAATACTATTTAAGGGCTAGATGTTGCAGAGGGATCCGTAGGCACATAGCTCCGTCTCTGTGCTGAGCCCCATTGATCCCTGTAGATGCAGCAGGCTGTCTCCATGGAGCTATCTGCAGGATCTAGTTCCAGGGAGTTATTTGTAACATTTCTTAAAACATGATTTTTAACCCAACAGTGTTTTCCTAAGCACCTAAATGTTCAAAAGAAATGACTGGCTCTGTTAGAAAACAGCATGTGTTTTTCCCATGTGCAGTGTTGTCAAGTCTCAAGATTTTATTACAAGTCTGATGACAGCTGGTGTTTTTTCTTGTAGCTCCAGCTCCTGGAGTCATGTTCTTACAGGAGAATCTCAGCTTTATTTTTTTAAAAAGTGTCTGGCCCTCAAGGTTGTGGAGAAAAGCTTGGAAATATGACCCAAATGCATCCTAAAGCTCAGAAGGCAAATGCAGTATTTAAAAAAAACTATTTTGACAATCTTGGCATGAGAGGGTGGGGGGCCTTGACTCATGATTTCTGAACATTTGAGTGTACAGAACCCTGCAAGTGTGATTTACCCCCAACAAATCTGGTTCAAACCCCAAATGCATTGCAAATAGCAACCTCAAACTGTTAGGAGATATGCAGCTTAAGCACAGGAGCTGGCCAAGAGAATCCATGGCCAGTTTGTGGGTCCAAATGACAACCCAGTTACAGGCCCCTATTAGGTATGTAAGCACAGGCAGAACTCTACCTGCAGCTGAATTCAAACATGTTCATGGTTTGTATTTAATTTTGTGGTCAGCTTTAGTTAAAACTCAATGGTTGGCCCTCAGCATGTGCCTACAGCTTAAGTGATTTTGCAGCTTTATTATGTACAATGCCATTCCTGAAGCTTCGGCACAGAAGGAGATAAACAATCCACTACTCAGCACTCTCTCTTCTCTCCTTCCTCAGGATTTTAAATTCAGACAAACCTAGCTCTGTTGCCAGGAAGGCAAAGAAAAGGTCAACAAACTCCTTTGCTGCAAGTTAGTTTGTCAAATCCCCTTCTCGGCAGCATGACTTTACATGTTAATGTGAGTGTTTTGCCTCTGTGTCAATAGCCCCTATTGTGTGCATTTGTAACACAAGATTTATGGTAAAGCTTGCAACATTTTTCAGGCATAATGAGTGTTTATTCCCCATTCCAGGTCCATAAGCAGAGGCCTGACAAGTAATTATTGACACATTGTATAGAAATAAAAGCAGTGGGCGAGCTGCTGTTTCAAATGGCAGCGTGGGTAGGGGAGGAGGAGGGGCTGTGTCAAAAGAGTGACAGCCTTGGTGCCCAACATTGTCAAAGGCGATGTTGACTTGCACTGTTCTGCACGTCTGACTGTATTTGTGCTCCCTGTCACTTGGGTGCGACATGCCAAAACATGAGGGGCGCTCCTTTTCTTATGCTAATGCTGTGTACTGACAGCTTTCTGATCCCCGGGGGCTGTGTTAGTGCTCAACAAGTCAAGGTGCGACAGGCGGTAGACCTCTTTGGCAGTGTGTTCTCGGTACCGCACTAACCAAATACTGTGTTTCTTCCAGGACTAATGTGGCCCTCAAGAATAATAGTAGTCTATTAGTAATACTGAGTATATACCTGGGGGATAGCAACTATACATATACCTGTATGCATAGTCCCTCACTCCAAATTCCACGGTACCCCCTATGTTAAATAACCTACGGTAATCATTTATTTTGCTTCTTCCAGCCACATATCACTATTAAGGTGACCATACGGAAGAGAAGAATGTTGAAATGCAATACTAATAGTCAGTTTTAGCAGCTTCTTTCTTCTGGGTTCAAATTGAGCTTAGGTTGCACAAGGAAAAATTATTTCGTAGTTGCAATCTAAGCCTGAGTGGACATTTGTGCGTAACTGGTAAAATCTGCTCAGGAGAAACCCAATCACAGAATAGCATGAAATATCACCGGTCAGGACGAAGGTGCATTGGCAGAGCTATGTGAAGGAAGCTTGCTCAACAGCTGCTTGTATTATGCTTGGCTCTAGTCAGTCCTATCAGACTAAGTTACATGAGCACCAAGTTCATCCAGAAAGCAAACCAACTGTATTTCGTGCTTCGTACATGAATGAAAGCTGGATAACAGAGGGGATAGTTCAGACAGTTCCAGTAGTGATGGGTCAGCCTCATGAGGCTTCAAGTTTGGATTTGATCTGGAGAAGCACACAGGTCTGGGTATTTATGAGATGCTTATCCAAATGATCCAAAACTCAAGCATCAGCAAAACTGAGCTAGGAATCCTGCCAGACTTTTTCACAAGATTTGTAGTACTTCCTTGCTTCTTGTTCCCAGGCATAACCAGGAAGTGAGCTGAGTGAAAATGGAAAATATTTTTTAGAGAACTTATGATTCTTGTTTTGAGGGTCAAACAAGTTCATAGTTGAAATTTTGTATCTACGTTCATGTCTGGTTTTCTCTTATCTGTACTTATCAGCAGTTAGGTGGTAGATTAGATTATTATCTGGATCATTTTGCACATTCTCTATGCTGAGAAAGAGAAATCAAAGGTTAAGAAAAAGTTACTAAATTCTAAAATTCAAGACAATCTGTAAAAAAGCTCAGATTATGGTGCTTCCTGAGGCTCATTTAAGATTGGTGCCCCATTGTTCTAGGTACCCTACCTACACAGGAAGAGAAGATCCCTGCTCCAAAGAGCTTGAGCCCAGATTTTTTAAGGCATTTATGTATTGCTCCACACAACATTGCAATACCTAACTGATTTAGGAGCCAAAATCTAATTTTCAAAAGGTGACTTAGGCACTTATGTCTCATTGAAAGTCAATGGGAGTTAGATTCCTAAATGCTTAAAGCCACCTTTTAAATTGAGACTTGGGTGTTGCAACGCTGAGCAAAGCAATGCATAAATACTGTTAAAAATCTGGGCCTCAGTGCATAAATCCTAGAAATTGGTTCAGTAAACAGAAGGGTGGAAATGAAAATAATTTCACCATCAGCTCTCTAGAGTCAGATAACATTAAGGCTGAGAGTTTCAAAGCTGCTTGACAGATTTGAATACTATTGGAACTCTTAGGTGGTTTTGAAAATCTCAGCCTAAATATATTTCAGATCTCATTTGTCCAGATGGTGTAACACATGGGGAGATAAGTTTCATAAAGTTCATACACTTTGAACAGATGGGTAGCTCTGTAGAACCTCCTGTACATGTGGCTCTGATGATATCTGCATCACCTGCCTTCCATTAACATGCCAGATTCCTTCGTTGTTTTTTTCCTGTGTGAATTCAATGTTGGTGAAAGGACCCAGACTGAGAGATGGTCTTATTTTTAAAGACATTGGACTGGGACTTATAAGATGTGAGTGAAATCAACTTCCAGAGATTCCCTGTGCAACCTATCTTGAAGGACGATCCATCACTCTCACAGATCTTGGGAGACAGGCTAGTCCTTGCTTACAGACAGCCCCCCAACCTGAAGCAAATACTCACTAGCAACCACACACCACAACCACTAACCCAGGAACCTATCTTTGCAACAAAGCCCGTTGCCAACTGTGTCCACATATCTATTCAGGGGACACCATCATAGGGCCTAATCACATCAGCCACACTACCAGAGGCTCATTCACCTGCGCATCTACCAATGTGATATATGCCATCATGTGCCAGCAATGCCCCTCTGCCATGTACATTGGTCAAACTGGACTGTCTCGACGTAAAAGAATAAATGGACACAAATCAGATGTCAAGAATTATAACATTCCAAAACCAGTCAGAGAACACTTAATCTCTCCAGTCACTCAATTACAGACCTAAGAGTGGCTATTCTTCAACAAAAAAACTTCAAAAACAGACTCCAAAGAGAGACTGCTGAATTGGAATTAATTTGCAAACTGGATACAATTAACTTAGGCTTGAATAGAGACTGGGAGTGGATGGGTCATTACACAAAGTAAAATTATTTCCCCATATTATTTCCCACCCCCCACCTCCTAAGCTGTTCCTCAGACGTTCTTGTTAACTGCTGGAAACGGCCCACCTTGATTATCACTACAAAAGGTTTTCTCCCCCCCTGCCCTTGCTGGTAATAGCTCATCTTAAGTGATCACTCTCCTTACAGAGTGTATGATAACACCCATTGTTTCATTTTCTCTGTGTATATAAATCTCCCCACTGTATTTTTCACTGAATGCATCCGATGAAGTGAGCTGTAGCTCACAAAAGCTTATGCTCAAATAAATTTGTTAGTCTCTAAGGTGCCACAAGTACTCCTTTTCTTTTTGCGAATACAGACTAACATGGCTGCTACTCTGAAACCTGTCACAAACTTCGAAGAAGTTCAGATCAGTAAACAGCTCCTGGCCCAAAGCTTGTATTGGGCCTGTCTTTCCTATAGGCCTTAAATGGAGCTTTGCATCTGAACTCTCCTATATATGGGAAAAGATCTGATTCCTCATCGGAAGTTCACGTCCCTAGGTCATTTCTATTATTGATCCACAGGATAAGTACAGCATGGGCAATGTAGTGAAGACTTCCCCACATCTACCTGCTAGCCAATGAACTTCCAGATCAGGATTAGGGTACACAATTACCTCTCCAGGCACCTTTACATCGTTGCTTTTCTACTAAGAACCCTTACAAGGGTCTCAAATGTGCTTGTGACCTTCACAGTGTTTACTCTGAAGATTGAAGTAGACAAAAGATTGAACCTTTTCACGACTACTAAATGAACACAATTCCTCCTGAAGGGATGGATATTCTTAACAGAAATGCTCCTGGATCGTTTAAGAACAGACGTGGTAGTTTCTAACAGATCTGAGTCTGATTTTCAGTTTCCTTCAACTTGTGTAATATGCACCATGGACATTGGACTCCCACGATGCACAACAGCAGCTCCGTCAGAGAAGAGACCATGGTGCACAGGGGCGTCTCTACCAGTTTTGCTGCCCCAAGCAGCTGCCGCCGAATCACTGCCACCGCAACAGCGGTGAAGCTGCCATCGAATTGGCGCTGCCCCCAGAAGATCGGCGGAGCTGCCACCAAATTACTGCCGCGGGACACGGACTGCCGCCCCATTCTCATTGCTGCCCCATTGGTGCCTGGAGCCAGCCCTGGTGGTGCATCATTGGAGGTGTAGTCCTGCGACGGAGTCCAGCCCATAGGATAAAATGTAGGCATGAGGCACCACAGCAGTTGAGGGAGACACAGATTAATGAAGAGCTGACCCAATATAACACATTTCATTTCTGGCTGACCCTATCTGACACAAAATAGTTTTTATTTTCTGTCAGGAAATCAAAACACTTTGGTAAAATTGACACCTTTGTGCGTGTAGGAAATGTCTGTTTTGCAGAAGCCACATTTTCCATCAAGTTTCAGAGTAGCAGCCCTGTTAGTCTGTATTCGCAAAAAGAAAAGGAGTACTTGTGGCACCTTAAAGACTAACAAATTTATTTGAGCATAAGCTTTTGTGAGCTACAGCTCATTTCATCGGATGCATCTGATGAAGTGAGCTGTAGCTCACGAAAGCTTATGCTCAAATAAATTTGTTAGTCTTTAAGGTGCCACAAGTACTCCTTTTCTTTTTCCATCAACATGCTGATGAAAAATTCCCAATATTACCAGCTCCAAGAATTCAAAAATAATTTAATCAGATGGGCAATTTGTTGAAATATGATGAGATTTTTAAAATAATAATCCTTCTGGTTTTCAAGCCTTTGGAGGTCACATTTTTTTAGTTTTTCTCCACCACCATAATAGCTAAACTTTTATTTAAAAAGATAAGAAAGCTGAGATTCCCAGATTTTCACATGACTCCAGCAACTGAGGCTTTAAGGAAAACACAAAATATCATGAGACTTGCAATAAAAATGCAAGAGTTGACAGCAAGGATTCCTAACAAGCCTTAGTAATTTATCATACCATCAATAGGGTTTGGCAGCATTTTACACTATTTTAACACTCACTATACAAGATACAGGTCAACAGAGAATCAGGGCCCTGGCTACCTTTCTGAAAATGCAAAAGAAGACAAAACATACACACCTGGGAAATACAGACAGGTACTGGCTTCAGGCTCTGTCCAAACAATATAGGAAATTAATAGAATTGATGGATGTTATCTTTTCCTTGATCAGCTCTTCTTCTAGATCAGCTTTTAGTCCAAAACTGTAGGTGCTCTAATACACTATGGAATGTAACAATTATTTTTTCTCGTCTCTGCTCAAAGTCTTCAAAATATAAATACAAAGATTTACCAAAAAACAACCACAACCACGCCCCTCTTGCAATTAAATCATTTAAATGGGCATGTGAGACTTGAATCCAGTTGTGGTCTCCAATTCTACTCCTGTGGGTGAAAGCTTACAATAAGTAGGTGAATTTACAAAGAGAGAAGATTTCAGAGTAGCAGGCGTGTTAGTCTGTATTCGCAAAAAGAAAAAGAGTACTTGTGGCAGCTTAGAGACGAACAAATTTATTTGAGCATAAGCTTTCGTGAGCACTTCATCGGATGCAGAGTAATTTTCGATTTCTTAGCACAGATGATTTACTATTTTTCTTCTAATTTCCTTAAGAGGATTCCAAGATGCCCCTGGGCTTCTCTGCTTTTATATACACAATTTCATTGATCCCTTTCAACAAAAGGAAAAGATTGCAGTGATCACACTAAAGAGGGAGGAAGAGTTCACTAGACAGCTACAGATACATTGTCCCATCACCAGCAGCTTGTTCTATGGAGACAATGGTTTGCATAAGTACCACTGGAACTGTAAATTTCTCTAATCCTAAATGCTGCAAGCAGCATGTTCTTAGTCCAAAAGTTAAGGGAATTGCATACAACTCTTCTTATATTTGCAGAATTTATCTCAGTTATAAGTCTCCAAATGCATCACTTCCATAAACACACAGAAACAAGAATATACCCCTGAAGTAGCAAATCATCCTTGAAATTATGAGCTCCTGAAATGCATGTGTTCTTCCTCTGTAAAAACAAGAACCTGCTCCAACCCTAAGTAAATCTAAAGTCTCAAATACTACTTTTAATAAAACCTGCACAATTAGACCAAATTGCTAGAATTCATAATTGGGTTACTGCAGGCCTTTTGGCCACTGATCAAATAGTATTTCTGATAACAAAATGTGCCATTCCTTTTGGTGACAAATCTGAGGAACTGTCCCAGATTGAGGTGTCAAAAGAAGAGGTTTTGGAACAAATTAATAAATTAAACAGTAATAAGTCAGGAGAAAAAGATGGTGTTCACCCCAGAGTTCTGAAGGAACTCAAATATGAAATTGCAGAACTACTGACTATGATATGTAACCTATAACTTAAATTAGCCTCTGAACCAGATAACTAGAAAGTAGCTAATGTAATGCCAATTTTTTAGAAAAGGCTCTTGAGGCAATCACGGTAATTACAGCCTGATACACCTAACTTCAGCACCAGGCAAATTTGTTGAAACTATAGTTGGAGCCCTGCACAGATACAAATTTATATCTGTGGATACAGATATCTGCAGATATAAATCAGTATCCGCGGAACCGCAGGGCTCTCTCAGGAACCGCAGTGACAAAAGGAGCAGAACATGGGGCCACTGCTCCCAGGAGCTAGCACCCTGCACTAGCAGCCCCTCCAGCTCAGCTGTACCTCCCACAGCCCCGCTCACAGCCCTGTTCCTGTCCCTTCCATGCAGCTATCCAAATCTCCTGTCTGGGGGCCTATGCAACCTTTGAACCCAAGACTGTGGCTGGCGAGTCTGGTGCCCATCCCAGTGAGCAGGGGTGGCAGCGGTAGAGCCATGCTAGGGGACCTGCTGGCATGGGGCACTGGCTCCCAGGAGCAGTGGCCCCACATTCTGCTCCTTTCACCTCTGTGGTTCCCGGAAGAGCCCTGCGGTTCCATGGATACCAATTTATATCTGCGGATATCCACACCCGCGTATATAAATGTGTATCCGTGCAGGGCTCTAACTATAGTAAAGAACAAAATAATCAGACATAGATAAACATAATAAGTTGGGGAAGAGTCAAAACAGCTTTTGTAAATGGAAATCATGCCTCACTAAACTATTAGAATTCTTTAAGTGTGTCAACAAGTATATGGACAAGGGTGATCTAGTCAATATAGGTTTCAGAGTAGCAGCCATTTTAGTCTATATCCGCAAAAAGAAAAGGAGTACTTGTGGCACCTTAGAGACCAACAAATTTATTTGAGCATAAGCTTTCGTGAGCTACAGCTCACTTCATCGGATGCATGCAGTAGAAAATACAGTGGGGAGTTTTTGTATACACAAAGAACATGAAACAATGGGTGTTACCATACACACTGTAATGAGAGCGATCAGGTAAGGTGAGCTATTACCAGCAGGAGAGAAAAAAAAACCTTTTGTCATGATAATCAAGGTGGGCCATTTCCAGCAGTTGAAAAGAATGTGTGAGGAACAGTGCGGGGGGGAGGGGGGAGGAATAAACATGGGGAAATAGTTTTACTTTGTGTAATGACACATGTAATCCCAATCTTTATTCAAGCCTAAATTAATTGTGTCCAGTTTGCAAATTAATTCCAATTCAGCAGTCTCTCGTTGGAGTCTGTTTTTGAAGTTTTTTTGTTGAAGAATTGCCACTTTTAGGTCTGTAATTGAGTGACCTCTGACTGGTTTTTGAATGTTATAATTCTTGACGTCTGATTTGTGTCCATTTATTCTTTTACGTAGAGACTGTCCAGTTTGGCCAATGCACCGTGTACTTGGATTTTCAGAAAGCCTTTGACAAGGTCCCATACTGAGGGCTCTTAAGCAAACTAAGTGGTCATGGGATAAGAGGGAGGGTCCTCTCATGGATCAGGAACTGGTTCAAAGATATGAAACAAAGGGTAGGAAAAAATGGTCAGTTTTCTCAATGGGGAGAAGTAAATAGCGGGATCTCCCAAGGATCTGTACTGGAACCAGTGCTATTCAACATATTCATAAATGATCTGGAAAATGGGGTGAAAGTGAAGTGGCAAAGTTTGCAGATAATACAAAAATCATACAAGATAGTTAAGTTAAAGCTGACTATGAAGAGTTACAAAGGGATGTAACCAAAGTGGGTGACTGGGCAACAAAATGGCAGATGAGATTCAATGTTGGTAAATGCAGAGAAATGCACATTGGAAAGAATAATCCCAACTACACATACAATATACTTGGGTCTTAATTAGCTGTTATTGCTCAAGAAAGAGATCATAGATAGTTCTCTGAAAACATCTGCTCCACATGCACTGGCAGCAAAAATGCTAACAGAATGTTAGAAACCATTAGGAAAGTAATAAGACAGAAAATATCATAATGCCACTATATAAATTCATGGTACACCCACACCTAGTATACTGCATGCAGTTCTGGTCGCCACATCTCAAAAAAGATACATTAGAATTGGAAAAGGTGCAGTGAAGGGCAATGAAAATTATTAGGGGTATGGAACAGCTTCCATACAAGGAGAAATTTAAAAGATTTGGACTGTTCATCTTAGGGCTTGTCTACATTACCCGCTGGAACGGCAGGAAACAATTGATCCAGCAGGGGTCGATTTATCACGTCTAGTCTAGACAAGATAAATCAACCGCTGAGTGCTCTCCCATCGACTCCGGTACTCCACCGGGGTGACAGGCGCAGGCAGAGCCGACAGGAGAGTATCAGCCATCGACTTACTGCAGTGAAGACACCACAGTAAGTAGATCTAAGTACATCGACTTCAGCTACATTATTCATGTAGCTGAAGTTGCGGAACTTAGATCGAACCCCCCCTTCCTCTGCCCAGTGTAGACCAGGCCTGAGACAGACAACTAAGGGGGGATATGATAGAGGTCTATAAAATCATTAATGGTATGGAGAATGTGAATAGGGAAGTGTAATTTACCCCTTCACATAACACAAGAACCAGAGATCACCCAATGAAAGTAACAAATATAAGGAAGTACTTCTTCACACAACACACAGTGCACCTGTGGAACTCATTGCCAGGAGATGGTGTGAAGGCCAATAGTATAACTGGGTTCAAAAAAGAATTAAATAAGTTCCTGGAGGATAGGTCCATCAGTGGTTATTAGCTAAAATGGTTAGAGACAAAATCCCATGCTCCAGGTGTCCCTAAGCCTCCAACTGCCAGAAGCTGGAACTGGATGACAGGGATCACTCAATATTGCCCTGTTCTGCTCATACCCCCTAAAACATCTAGTACTGGCCACTGTCAGAAGACAGATATTGGGCTAGATGGACCATTGGTTAGACCAACTATGGCTGTTGTTATGTAAGGATATTTCCTTTTTTTTTTTTTAAATCAGCCGTCTAAAGGTTAGCGAGAAAGAAGAGGAAGGCTTGGTTTTGTTTGTCAGAAAATGCTTTACTTGTCAAATCTGCACATATAACAATGTATGAAACAGTAACATCTGGATATGGTAGCTACCTCTGGTGGTTAAAATACAGTGGTTCTGGGTAGGGAAGAGAATCAGACTGGGAGTGTAGTCTTGCCTTGTAGTCCAATATCATACTGTCTGACAAAGACACAGACTATACACTTCAGAAGGAGACCCAAAAGGAAAAGCTACCAACCCATAAACCTGGACATCTGTGCAGCATGGAGGAAATCTGTGAAGCTTCTTGTAAAAATTTTGATTGAACAATATTCTGTCAGAATATTTATTTCCATGGAAATTGAAGTTTTGAAATCTGGTCTATTTCACCAACCTTTTGTTTTGGAAGAAAACTGAAAAAAGTTCCCACAAAATAGAAATTGCACATTTCAATGCTTGCAGAACAAAATGTTTTAATTTTGTTTTGAAACGACTTTGTTTTGATTTGTTTTGTATTTTTTTTATAGTACAAAAATGTAAAGTCAAAATTGAAAGGAAGAAACATTATGCTTTTGTCAAAATAAAACACTGGAATGGACCTGAAACTAAATATTGGAAATTTTCCTTTGTGGGAAATTTTAAATTTTCATTCCAAATCAGAATGAAGCCAAATTTCAAAATGTGAGGTACTTTGTGAAGCAGAACTTCTGTCACCTGCACAGCTCTAGAAGTTTGTTTCTGACTGCGGTAGCTAATGAATTTATGTCCTGAAACCTGTTGACTGGTAGTCTCTCTAAGGGTATGTCTACACTACAAAATTAGGTCGAATTTATAGAAGTCGGTTTTGTAGAAAGCGTTTTTATACAGTCGATTGTGTGTGTCCCCACACAAATGCTCTAAGTGCATGTAGTCGGCGGAGTGTGTCCACAGTATCGAGGCAACCGTCGACTTCCAGAGCGTTGCACTGTGGGTGGCTATCCCACAGTTCCCACAGTCTCCGCTGCCCATTTGAATTCCGGGTAGAAATCCCAATGCCTGATGGGGTTAAAACATTGTCGCGGGTGGTTCTGGGTACATATCGTCAGGCCCCCATTCCCTCCCTCCCTCCGTGAAAGCAAGGGCAGACAATCGTTTTGCACCTTTTTTCTTGAGTTACCTGTGCAGATGCCATACCATGGCAAGCATGGAGCCCGCTCAGCTAACTGTCACCGTATGTCTTCTGGGTGCTGGCGGACGTGGTACTGCATTGCTACACAGCAGCAGTTTATTGCCTTTTGGCAGCAGACACTGCAGTATGACTGGTAGCCGTCATCGATGTAGTCCTGGGTGCTCTTTTAACCGGGCGCCTGGGCAAACAAGGGAGTGACTCAGCCAGGTCATTTCCCTTGTTTCGTCTCATGGTGATTGAGTCCTACTGGCAGTGCACTATCTTTTAATCTGCAACTAGCAGAAGATGATGGCCGGTAGTCATACTGCACCGTCTTCTGCCGAGCACCCAGGAGATGACGATGGCTAGCGGTCGTACTGCACAGTCTGCTGCCAGCAAAATGTATAAAGACAGATGAAGTGTATCAAAACAAGAAATAGACCAGATTTGTTTTGTATTCATTTTCTCCTCCCTTCCTCCCTCTGTGAAATCAACGGCATGCTAAACCCAGTTTTGAGTTCTATCCTTGAGGGGCTCATTCAGTTTCTTGCAAAGCCACCCCGTTTATTGATTTTAATTCCCTGTAAGCCAACCCTGTAAGCCATGTCATCAGTTGCCCCTCCCTCCGTCAGGGCAATGGCAGACAATCGTTCCGCACATTTTTTCTGTGCAGACACCATACCACAACAAGCATGGAGCCCACTCAGATCACTTTGGCAATTAGGAGCACATTAAACACCACACACATTATCCAGCAGTATATGCAGCAACAGAACCTGGCAAAGCGATACCGGGCGAGTAGGCGATGTCAGCACGATGATGAGGACATGGACACAGACTTCTCTCAAAGCACGGGCCCTGGCAATGTGGGCATCATGGTGCTAATTGGGGCAGGCTCATGCGGTGGAATGCCGATTCTGGGCCCGAGAAACAAGCACAGACTGGTGGGACCGCATAGTGTTGCAGGTCTGGGATGATTCCCAGTGGCTGCAAAACTTTCGCATGTGTAATGGCACTTTCATGGAACTTTGTGACTTGCTTTCCCCTGCTCTGAGGTGCAAGAATACCAAGATGAGAGCAGCCCTCACAGTTGAAAAACGAGTGGCAATAGCCCTGTGGAAGCTTGCAACACCAGACAGCTACAGGTCAGTGAGGAATCAATTTGGAGTGGGCAAATCTACTATGGGGGCTGCTGTGATGCAAGTAGCCAACGCAATCAAAGATCTGCTGATATCAAGGGTAGTGACCCTGTGAAATGTGCAGGTCATAGTCGATGGCTTTGCTGCAATGGAATACGGCTAGATTCGCACTGGAAAGTATTAAGGGAGACTATGCTAGGCTGGGGAAGACGCTTAAGGAAATTGAGGCTCAGGTGATCTTTAGCGGGATCCTTCCTGTCCCTAGAGAAGGGCAACAAAGGTGTGAAAAGATTATGACCGTCAACAGATGGTTTAGGCAGTGGTGCTATAAGGAGGGCTTTGGGATGTATGGCCACTGGGAGGCGTTCACGGACAGAGGACAGTTCTTTCGAGATGGACTTCATCTGAGTAGGGAAGGAAATAGACTTCTAGGATCAAGGCTGGCACAACTGATAAAGAGAGCTTTAAACTAGGAATTAGGGGGAGATGGTTGGGAGATGTCCAGGAAATCTCCACGCCAGATTTTAGCGTTGAGAGGGAAGAAGACGAAGTAAGAAAGGATACAGCTGTGGGTAGGAGAATGTATACAAGGAGCGAGGGCGGTGTGGATACTAGTCTAATAGGTTATACTGGCTGTAGAATGACTGTGCCTAATAGGGTACAAAATGTGAGCGAGGCCAAACAGCAAAAATTAAGATGTTTATACACCAATGCGAGGAGCCTAGGTAACAAAATGGAGGAACTAGAGCTATTGGTGCAGGAAGTGAAACCAGATATTATAGGGATAACAGAAACATGGTGGAATAGTAGTCATGACTGGACTACAGGTATTGAAGGGTATGTGCTGTTTAGGAAAGACAGAAACAAAGGTAAAGGTGGTGGAGTAGCATTGTATATCAATGATGAGGTAGAATGTAAAGAAATAAGAAGCGATGCAATGGATAAGACAGAGTCCGTTTGGGCAAAAATTACATTGGGGAAGAAAACTAGTAAAGCCTCTCCTACGATAGTGCTTGGGGTGTGCTATAGACCTCCGGGATCTAATTTGGATATGGATAGAGCCCTTTTTAATGTCTTTAATAAAGTAAATACTAATGGAAACTGCGTGATCATGGGAGACTTTAACTTCCCAGATATAGACTGGAGGACCAGTGCTAGTAATAATAATAGGGCTCAGATTTTCCTAGATGCGATAGCTGATGGATTCCTTCATCAAGTAGTTGCTGAACCGACTAGAGGGGATGCCATTTCAGATTTAATTTTGGTGAGTAGCGAGGACCTCATAGAAGAAATGGTTGTAGGGGACAATCTTGGCTCAAGTGATCATGAGCTAATTCAGTTCAAACTGAATGGAAGGATTAACAAAAATAAATCTGCAACTAGGGTTTTTGATTTCCAAAGGGCTGACTTTCAAAAATTAAGGAAATTAGTTACGGAAGTGGATTGGACTGAAGAACTTATGGATCTAAAGGTAGAGGAGGCCTGGGATTACTTTAAATCAAAGCTGCAGAAGCTATCGGAAGTCTGTATCCCAAGAAAGGGGAAAAAATTCATAGGAAGGAGTTGTAGACCAAGCTGGATGAGCAAGCATCTTAGAGAGGTGATTAAGAAGAAGCAGAAAGCATACAGGGAGTGGAAGATGGGAGGGATCAGCAAGGAAAGCTACCTAATTGAGGTCAGAACATGTAGGGATAAAGTGAGACAGGCTAAAAGTCGACTAGAGTTGGACCTTGCAAAGGGAATTAAAACCAATAGTAAAAGGTTCTATAGCCGTATAAATAAGAAGAAAACTAAGAAGAAGTGGGGCCGCTTAACACTGAGGATGAAGTGGAGGTTAAAGATAATCTAGGCATGGCCCAATATCTAAACAAATACTTTGCCTCAGTCTTTAATAAGGCTAAAGAGGATCTTAGGGATAATGGTAGCATGACAAATGGGAATGAGGATATGGAGGTAGATATTACCATATCTGAGGTAGAAGCGAAACTGAAACAGCTTAATGGGACTAAATCGGGGGGCCCAGATAATCTTCATCCAAGAATATTAAAGGAATTGGCACCTGAAATTGCAAGCCCATTAGCAAGAATTTTTAATGAATCTGTAAACTCAGGAGTAGTACCGAATGATTGGAGAATTGCTAATATAGTTCCTATTTTTAAGAAAGGAAAAAAAAGTGATCCGGGTAACTACAGGCCAGTTAGTTTGACATCTGTAGTATGCAAGGTCCTGGAAAAATTTTTGAAGGAGAAATTAGTTAAGGACATTGAAGTCAATGGTAAATGGGACAAAATACAACATGGTTTTATAAAAGGTAGATCGTGCCAAACCAACCTAATCTCCTTTTTTGAAAAAGTAACAGATTTTTTAGATAAAGGAAATGCAGTAGATCTAATTTACCTAGATTTCAGTAAGGCATTTGATACCATGCCACATGGGGAATTATTAGTTAAATTGGAGAAGATGGGGATCAATATGAACCTCAAAAGGTGGATAAGGAATTGGTCAAAGGGGAGACTGCAACGGATCCTACTGAAAGACAAACTGTCAGGTTGGAGAGAGGTTACCAGTGGAGTTCCTCAGGGATCGGTTTTGGGACCAATCTTATTTAATCTTTTTATTACTGACCTTGGCACAAAAAGTGGGAGTGTGCTAATAAAGTTTGCAGATGATACAAAGCTGGGAGGTATTGCCAATTCGGAGAAGGATCGGGATATTATACAGGAGGATCTGGATGACCTTGTAAACTGGAGTAATAGTAATAGGATGAAATTTAATAGTGAGAAGTGTAAGGTTATGCATTTAGGGATTAATAACAAGAATTTTAGTTATAAGTTGGGGACGCATCAATTAGAAGTAATGGAAGAGGAGAAGGACCTTGGAGTATAGGTTGATCATAGGATGACTATGAGCTGCCAATGTGATATGGCTGTGAAAAAAGCTAATGTGGTTTTGGGATGCATCAGGAAAGGCATTTCCAGTAAGGATAAGGAGGTTTTAGTACCATTATACAAGGCACTGGTGAGACCTCACCTAGAATACTGTGTGCAGTTCTGGTCTCCCATGTTTAAAAAGGATGAATTCAAACTGGAGCAGGTACAGAGAAGGGCTACTAGGATGATCCGAGGAATGGAAAATTTGTCTTATGAAAGGAGACTTAAGGAGCTTGGCTTGTTTAGCCTAACTAAAAGAAGGTTGAGGGGAGATATGATTGCTCTCTATAAATATATCAGAGGGATAAATACAGGAGAGGGAGAGGAATTATTTAATCTCAGCACCAATGTGGACACAAGAACAAATGGGTATAAACTGGCCACCAGGAAGTTTAGACTTGAAATCAGACGAAGGTTTTTAACCATCAGAGGAGTGAAGTTTTAGCCTTCCAAGGGAAGCAGTGGGGGCAAAAGATCTATCTGGTTTAAAATTCTACTTGATAAGTTTATGGAGGAGATGGTATGATGGGATAATGGGATTTTGGTAAGTAATTGATCTTTAAATATTCAGGGTAAATAGGACTAATCCCCTGAGATGGGATATTAGATGGATGGGATCTGAGTTACCCAGGAAAGAATTTTCTATAGTATCTGGCTGGTGAATCTTGCCCATATGCTCAGGGTTTAGCTGATTGCCATATTTGGGGTCAGGAAGGAATTTTCCTCCAGGGCAGATTGGAGAGGCCCTGGAGATTTTTCGCCTTCCTCTGTAGCATGGTTGACTTGAGGGAGGCTTCTCTGCTCCTTGAAGTCTTTAAACCATGATTTAAGGACTTCAATAGCTCAGACATATGTGAGGTTTTTCATAGGAGCGGGTGGGTGAGATTCTGTGGCCTGCGCTGTACAGGAGGTCTGACTAGATGATCAGAATGCTCCATTCTGACCTTAGTATCTATGAATCTATGATTCCCTAACTGTGGTGGGGCCATAGACAGAACCCATATCCCTATCTTGGCACCGGAGCACCAAGCCAGTGAGTACATAAACTGCAAGGGGTCCTTTTAAATAGTGCTGCAAGCTCTGGTGGATCACAAGGGACGTTTCACTAACATCAACTTGGGATGGCCGGGAAAGGTACATGACGCTCGCATCTTCAGGAACTCTGTTCTGTTTCAAAAGCTACAGGAAGGGACTTTCTTCCCAGACCAGAAAGTAACCATTGGGGATGTTGAAATGCCTATAGTTATCCTTGGGGACCCAAGGACCTTAATTCCATGGCTCATGAAGCCATACACAGGCAGCCTGAACAGCAGTCAGGAGCTGTTCAACTACAGGCTGAGCAAGTGCAGAATGGTGATAGAATGTGCATTTGGACATTTAAAAGTGTGCTGGCGCAGTTTACTGACTCGGTTAGACCTCAGCAAAACCAATATTCCCACTGTTATTACTGCTTGCTGAGCACTCCACAATATCTGTGAGAGTAAGGGGGAAGACGTTTATGGTAGGGTGGGAGGTTGAGGCAAATGGCCTGGCTGCTGGTTACACACAGCCAGACACCAGGGTGGTTAGAAGAGCACAGGAGGGTGCGGAGCGCATCAGAGAAGCTTTGAAAACCAGTTTCATGACTGGCCAGGCTATGGTGTGAAAGTTCTGTTTGTTTCTCCTTGATGAAACCCTACGTCCCTTGGTTCACTCTACTTCCCTGTAAGCTAACCACCCTCCCCACCTCCCTTCGATCACTGCTTGCAGAAGCAATAAAGTCATTGTTGCTTCACATTCATGCATTCTTTATTAATTCATCACATAATTAGGGGGATAACTACCAAGGTAGCCCAGGAGGGGTGGTGGAGGAGAGAACCACCAGGAGGGGTGGTGGAGGAGAGAAGGGCAAAGCCACACAGCACTTTAAAAGTTTAAAACTTATTGAATGGCAGCCTTCTGTTGCTTGGGCAATCCTCTGGGGTGGAGTGGCTGGGTGGCCGGAAGCCCCCCCGCCCCTCGCGTTCTTGGGTGTCTGGGTGAGGAGGCTATGGAACTTGGGGAGAAGGGCGTTTGGTTACACAGGGGATGTAGCGGCGGTCTGTGCTCCTGCTGCCTTTTCTGCAGCTCAACCATATGCTGGAGCATATTAGTTTGATCCTCCAGCAGCCTCAGCATTGAATCCTGCCTCCTCTCATCATGCTGCCACCACCTTTCAGCTTCAGCCCTTTCTTCAGCCCGCCACCTCTCCTCCCAGTCATTTTGTGCTTTCCTGCACTCCGACATTGTCTGTCTCCGCGCATTCGTCTGTGCTCTTTCAGTGTGGGAGGACAGCATGAGCTCAGAGAACATTTCATCGCGAGTGCATTTTTTTCACCTTCTAATATTTGCTAGCCTCTGGAAAGGAGAAGATCCTGTGATCCTTGAAACACATGCAGCTGGTGGAGAAAAAAAAAGTGGTATTTAAAAAGACATTTTATAGAACCATGAGTACACTCTTTCATGGTAAACCTTGCTGTTAACGTTACATACATAGCACGTGCTTTTTTCCCCCAAGGTTGCATTTTGCCTCCCCCCAGCATGTGGCTAGTCCCTCCTCCCTCCCCGTGGCTAACAGCAGGGAACATTTCTGTTCAGCCACAGGCAAACAGCACAGCAGAAATGGGCACCTCTGAATGTCCCCTTAAGAAAAGCACCCTATTTCAACCAGGTGACCATGAATGATATCACTCTCCTAAGGATAATACAGAGAGATAAAGAATGGATGTTGTTTGAACGCCAGCAAACATACACTGCAATGCTTTTTTTTTACAATGATTCCCGAGTACGTGCTACGGGCCTGGAGTGGTAAAGTGTCCTACCATGGTGGATGGAATAAGGCTGCCCTCCCCAGAAACCTTTTGCAAAGGCTTTGAGAGTATATTCAGGAGAGCCACAAATGCCAGGGCAAATCAATCATTAAACATGCTTGCTTTTAAACCATGTATAGTATTTTAAGAAGTACACTCACCAGAGGTCCCTTCTCCACCTGGTGGGTCCAGGAGGCAGCCTTGGGTAGGTTCAGGGGGTACTGGCTCCAGGTCCAGGGCGAGAAACACTTCCTGGTTGTCAGGAAAACCGGTTTCTCCACTTGCTTGCTGTAAGCTATCATCTTCCTCATTCCCAAAACCTGCTTCCGTGTTGCCTCCATCTCCATTGAAGGAGTCAAACAACATGGCTGGGGTAGTGGTGGCTGAACCCCCTAAAATGGCATGAGCTCATCATAGAAGCATGTTTTGGGCTCAGACCCACAGTGGCCGTTCGCCTCTCTGGTAGGCTTGCCTCAGCTCCTTAAGTTTCATGCAGCACTGCTTCGGGTCCCTGTTATGGCTTCTGTCCTTCATGCCCTGGAAGATTTTGACAAATGTTTTGGCATTTTGAAAACTGGAACGTAGTTCTGATAGCACAGATTCCTCTCCCCATACAGCAATCAGATCCCGTACCTCCCATTCGGTCCATGCTGGAGCTCTTTTGCGATTTTGCAACTCCATCATGGTCACCTCTGCTGATGAGCTCTGCATGGTCACCTGCAGCTCGCCAAGCTGGCCAAACAGGAAATTGAAATTCAAAAGTTCGCGGGCCTTTTCCTGTCTACCTGGCCAGTGCATCTGAGTTGAGAGTGCTGTCCAGAGTGGTCACAATGGAACACTCTGGGATAGCTCCCGGAGACCAATACTGTCTAATTGCATCCACAGTACCCCAAATTCAACCCAGCAAGGCCGATTTCAGTGCTAATCCCCTTGTCGGGGGTGGAATAAGGAAATCGATTTTAAGAGCCCTTTAAGTTGAAAAAAAGGGCTTCATCGTATAGACAGGTGCAGGGTTAAATCGATTTAATGCTGCTAAATTCAACCTGAACTCCTAGTGTAGACCAGGGCTAAGTGTTATAAACTCATCTGTTATAAATGTAGATGTAGTCTTTGTGCACACAATTTGTATAATCCCTTTTACAATCTTAGTATGTTATTTGACTCCATTTTGTGGCAATGAACTCCCCAGATTGGGTGCTCTATAGCAGACTGTGCCTGAAAAAACAGTTTGTTTGCGGGAGGATTACCCCTTGTAGACAGATCTTCCAGTGGCACAGAGACAGTAGAACAGCTCCCATGCCTCCTCCACTTGTGTTCAGGGTAAATATCATAGGAGTGGCTTTTGAGTTGAAAAACATGGTCCTTTGCTTGAATTGTGGGGGAGAGCAATGCCCCAACAGTGCCCTGCAACACATGCACCAAGGTAACACTAAATAAGTGTTCACAAAAATATTATTTGGTCTTTGGATATATGGTCTAATATTTCCCTCTGCTGAACTGCTCAATACTTCACGATTACTTGGCAATCTGCATCATCTTCTGCTGCTGCCATCCTAGCTCCCCATACACAGGTTAGGCAACATGTCTCAACCCTGAACTGAAATACCCTCAGGTAGTCTAGTAGTCCTCCCTTTGCTTTTGCCCCAAAGTCTACCATTACACTTCGATGTTGACCTTCAGCATCAACCTTGCTATTCTACCTCTACGCTCTGATCACTCTGCTAACAAAACCTTACTTTGAACCTGTAGAAACCTCCTGCTATTTCAAATCCAGGGCTCCTCTGAATATAGAAACTCACTTCAAATGGTATAGTGGCTGGGTTTAACATATTTGTGCCTTTCAGGACACATCTATATAGCTATCTAATATTTCTGGCTTTATCCATCTAATCCCTGTCTTATAGAATCTGAGCTGAAGTAGCACAGTGTGATTCTTCCCCCATCCTCCTTCCCTGCCACCTCTGTCCTTGAAACCAACGGGGAAGTCAAAACATCTCAACTTCAATCCTGATGCTGAAGGTTTTTAAGTACCAGCCAGCAAGCCAGAGCCACTGGTTCCAAATGTTGTTAGTGGCTGTACCTCTCTTTGGATAGGAATTGGAAAAACCAGAAGTAACAAAGCTTGATTGGTGTAAAACTCAACAGGAGTAATACCATCAAACAGAGCTGGTTCGGCCAGCCCTCACCAGAAATACAAGATTCTGCAAGTTTCCAACAACTATTGTGCTGATATAAATCTGCTTTTGGCAGTTAGGAATTGCTCTATTTTTGGATAGTCATTTTATGTTTGCAATAAGCTTCAACTCTGCAGTGACTGTGGGCCTGGGAAGAAGGCCAATGCCGTCATAGGAGGGTTCAGTTTGATTTTCAGAGCTCTAATGGTGCCATGGGTGCAGTTAGTTAGGGCAGTATTAATCATCAACCAGTTTTCTCAAAACAAACTGGGATTTTTGCCACATGAGCTCAGCTGTATTAACAAAAGGGGAGTCTTTGATTTTGAGGGAGCTGTTTTTCTTTAATAATGCCCAAAGTTCCAAGACAAGGAGGGCTAATTTTTGCTTTCAGTAGTATCGTAGAGACCTTTTTGGTGGGGGCTAACAGGCTCCCACATTTGTGCTCTCACAAGCGGTCACATTTCACCAAGCAGGAGGCAGTCAGAATTGCCAGTTTTAATTAAGGACGCTAAGTCCTGATGGCAATTGATACAGCCTGTCTGTGGCAAGAGGTGCCGCCCAGCATCTGAACTTCCAATGCACCATGCCCAACACAACGCCTGCCGCTTCCTTTTAGTGAGAAGCCATTTGGAACATCTCTGCTATTCCCTCCCGCCCCTCCCCCCCCCCCAAGTGATGATCTTGATGGATGGGAAAGGTCTTGAATGTGGCAACCATGAGATACACAAACACACTGCTCAGTGAGCTTAAGCCTGTGATGTCTATGCAGAAGAGCTAATGTTGTGCTCTATTGTTAAAGGAGATTGCTTTTCAACAGGCTGACAGGGTGCAGCTGTTAGGCTCTTTGGAAGCTGTTCTGTTTCCTCTCGGATACAGAGTCCTGAGGGAACTCCAGCGCAGTGATCTGACATCGATAGCTGTGCAGACTTGAGGGCAAGCAACATGCTTTCCAATTAATGGAGATTTGCATGTAATTATGACAAATGTGTCCATCTATTGTCAGTGACATCAATGCAGCAGAAGCAATAAGAACACATTGGACAGGAGACTGTCAATGTTAGCTAGGATGATGGATGGTAATGGCTGCTGGACAGTAGCTGAAGAACGCAGTAGGACTGGGGTGGGGAGAGGGGAAAGTGGGAGGTAAGGAGGGAGACAGCAGCCTTTCAGTTTCAAGAGCTGCTGTCTTCACATCCAATCGAGGTCAGGCTATCAGAAAGAAAACTAAACTAAACCAGCCAACCCAAGGGGGTGCAAGCTTTGGGTAACAGTGCAGTAATCATTCACCTCTGGCAATCTAGACTCATGTCTTGGTTTAATTTGCAGATGAAATGGGCCAAATGCTGGTGTAACATTGCACCAGGGAAGAATTTAGCCCCATGGTTTAGTTTAATCCCAGCAGATGTGTGTGTGGTAGATTATTCTTAACTCCTGGGTTCATGAATGGTAGTCTGTACTCAAACCACTGATACGTCTGCAACTAGCTCCACCATAAACTTTTCTGTTGAGGTTTATTAGTAGTTTCACAATGGTGCCTATAGACCCTATCCAAGATCAAGGCTGCATCAAACTGTGCACACCATAGAAAGACATGCCCCATCCCAAAGAGCTTACACTCTAAATTGACAAAATCAGAACAAAGGTATGCTGGGGGGAGGGCGCATGGGGCAGGAGAAGAGCAGGGAAACGGAGGCAGAAAGAAGTGTGTGACTTGCCCAAGGCCACCCAGCAGGTCAGTGTCAGAGCCAAGAAGAGAATGAAGATCTCCTGGGTTCCAGGCCAGAGCCACCAGTCGGTGCATCACCTATATTTATTCCCACACAAAAAAACATGTGAAAGTGGAGTTAACACTGAGTACACACACACAAACCCCAGTAGGGTAAAATACATGACAGGGCTACTGAAGTTATTTCAAATAAGCATTATAAATCTAAAAAATTCAGAGTTAAGACTAACCTAAAAAGAAATCCAGTTATGTTATGACATGGATATACACATAGTTAATGCACCCAAACCACCTTAATTCTGCCCTCCAGTGATGCAGTGAATTGACCAGTTGATGATGATTAGAACCAAAATCCTTAAAATGCCTTAGATTAACTGATCTTCTTCCCCTCCCAGCAGATTTGATTCAAACTTTTTGGCTTAGTTCCATCTCTACTGGTAACTTTTAGATTGTTTTTGCATCATATATGCATTTTTCACAGTGAGACCAAAATCAGCCTGGGTGCTTATTGCTCACAGTCAAGACAGCAGGCAGAAAACCCAAGAACAATAATTGTCCCAAAGCTGTCAATGCTTTGGCCTGAAAAATCTGTTAATCAGCCACTCCCAACCTGGACCATATTTTAATTGTTGGTTGGAGGATCTACAGCCCATCTACAAGCACACAAGTCATACAGACTCTTCCCCCCCCGCCCCACCACCACCCACCCCCCGCCACTCAGAGGACTTCCAAAAAGTAATCTAGGCATGTCATCAGTTGGCCACAAAATCATACATGATTCTAGTAAACTCTAAGTAGTTATTTTAACAATCATACTGTGAAAGGAGAAGCATGTTGGGTGTGCGCACACAAGGAAATTAAGACCAAATACTCCCCTTTAAGTGTCTGGTGGAGAAACTGATATTTCTATTCCAATGTTTGTTGCTGCCTTGATTAAAAGTAGAGATGCGACCAAGCTAAAAATCCAGAGCCAAACGCCTCTGGAATATTGGGAATCCATAGCGGATCCAGCTCCAAATATTACAGATCACCTCTATCTGTACAGAGAGTGGATCCAAACCCCCTTTTTCTGAACATCCACAAGCTTTTTGTGGGGAGGGGTTTGAAAATCTGGATCTAGATCTGAAATTTGCAATTTAGGCCCATCACCCATTAAAAGACAGAGTAAAAAAATAAAAAATAAAAATCCATCCTGGAGTCCCTTTGGGCATTTCATAAAAGCCCTAAATCGTTGCTAATCTTCACTTCCCCTTGGTTTTTACCTGCACCAGACTCCAGTTTAACAGTCTAATTAATTGAAATGCCCTGCAGAGCTGCAGCCTTACCTGCTGTTGACACCTGGGGGGCCAGTGATCTTGGAGGAGACAATTTTGCCAACGGCAAGCACATCAGGCATAGAGGCAAGAGCCTTCAGAGTACTACTAAGACGGCTTCGCAGAATACAAATGTCTCAGGACTATTTTATTCCTGTGAAACAGTTTGCGGGCAACAGATTAGACCAGTGGTTCTCAAACTTTTGTATTCATGACCCCTTTCACACAGCAAGCCTCTGAGTATGGACTCCCCCCCCCTACAAATTAAAACCACATTTTTATATATTTAACACTATTATAAATGCTGGAGCAGGGTTTGGGAGTGGTGGCTGACAGCTCGCGACTCCTCACATAATAACCTCGCAACCCCGAGGGGTCACGACCCCCAGTTTGAGAGCCCCTGGATTATACATTGTGGGTCTATGATGAAGCTGTATGCACAGTAAAACCAAAATCACTAACTTCACTGCACCAACATTGTTTCCTCCTTCACAGGCTTTTTACATCAATGGGGTTTCATATTTTCAAGAGGGTACAAGAACTTTTGAAAAATATTTTGAGCTAATATACATCTTCATTTAACAGACTCTCTGGCAAGCCCCAGCCTCTGGAGTTACCATTTTATCTGCTATAAGATCTGTGGCTGCTCAGGCTTGTGCTGGGGTCCATTTTGGGCCAAGCTCAGGATAGAGGAAGTCAAAATAGTGGCTTAGAACCACCTTTGCTAAGTTTTCTGAACACCAGGATGTTTCAGTCGCAGGCTGCTAAAAGATTCCACTAACACAAACAATCCTTTAATTCAGCATCTGGTGAACATGAGCAGCACCAATCTGAAAACTTTTCAAGTTGAACTTCCAGCAGAGTTTAGGTGAAGATGGGGAAGAGTCAAGGGAGAACTTGAATAATATTAATCAGTACAGTTCAACAGCTGCAATATAAGCCCAGGCAATTTAGGATGATTAATGTCACTTTATAAGGCTGGTTTGTTTTTGCTGATGACGTCTTATAAAATGCATAGGCTGGAGGGGCAGTCCAATTGGCCAATAGCAGTACGAAGTCCTGTGTATAAGGGCCCAATCTTGCTCCCACTGAAGTCAATGACAAAACTCCCATTGTCTTCAGTGGAGGTATATATTAGGCCCCAAATCTTGGTGACCACATGGTTTGGAATTCTGCCATAATGCCTTCCTTACAATCATATCCTTTGGAGAACACCCACGCACAGATAATATACATTGTGGGATAGGGCCAACTCCGGCTCTGCCAATGAACTTACAGCATAATTCTCCCAATTATGGCCTGGTGTTAACCTTAGCATCAAATGGCTTTGTCACAAACAATAACTTATTCATAAATGCTAACTTAGTCCAGAACAACCAGCAAAAGGAACGTAAAGGGTAGCAGTACAACCCCATCTCATTGTATGATCCAGCTTTCCAGCTGTGAGGAGGAAACCACTCTTGAATTTCCAGGATTGCCTTTAAATAAAAGCCACACTAAAATGACATTTCAATATGAAATTGTTTCTCTGCTTAACTATTCCCTCAGTGGTTGCTCAGGTCTTCCTGGCTAGAACAGTTCCATATACATTCAGAACATCAATCTAATCTGCCCTTAGAGCTATAGATTTATCAGCACCATCTCTGTTTTATTCTATTGAATGCCTTCAGAAATCTGCCCAATAAGTCTATCGTCTCCAGTACTTCTATCAGTCCTCTAGCTTCAGTGTCAACTCATCTATTGATCTGAAAGAAGAGCTGGTCTTCCACTCTACTAGCTCTTTCACCTCACTTCACGTTATAGATGTGTTCTTAATTGGCCCTGGAACTTTAGTGGTAATGCCTGAGATTTCTCCCAAGTAGTATTCCCCTTCATAGCCCAGATGCAGCTTTTAAAAAAAAAAAATCTATGGAGTGGAGGATCAAAAGGAAAATAGAAAAGTGAAAGAGTAAGTTTTCCTCATGGAGCTTGCATTTTTGTTTATTTAGACCGGGATTTTTCACAGGAGCATAAGAGAGTGAGGCACTCAATTGCCATTGAAAAAAAAAATCAATGGGAGTTGGGCACTTCCCTAAGATCACCTCTTTGAACACCTCAGCATTATACAATCAGGTTGCTTCCATCCCTTCATTAATCTGTGGTGTCACAGGTCAGAAATACTTCCTCTTTGAAAATATATGATTTCCTCCTCTAACCATTTTTTAAAACTACACTAGTAAATAAGCCCTTAAAACTCACTTCCACCGTGTCACCTACAGAAAACTACCCTCATATAATGGCTAGACAAATAGTGAGCTCTGATCGCTGCTACTAGTTAGCAGAGTGCACAATTGATAGCCAGTCTATGGTAAACTTCCTATGATTGTGTCTTTGCTTTCCCTCCACACCTGACTGCTTGTTTGTTTCACCAACCTGTTGCATCTTATTTCTTTAGATTTTAAGCTCAGTTAAAGTGTGTATGTGGGACACCGAGCTGGTCAAGGCCTTTAGGTACTAATTCAATTACTGTTAACGATAACTATCCCTAAATCCAGGATGGACCAAGAAGTCATTTAACTGATGGCCCAGCACATCCAATGATTTGCACATAACATTGGCAGGAAGAAGCCATTTCTTTTAGCTCAGCACTAGCACTGAGGGAAACTAATTCTTTAGGTTAAATTTTTGAAAGAAAAACAGGAAAGCTTTATAGGATTTGGGGCAAGAGAAGAAGGAAGGGGCACTGTGCAAGCTTGAAAGAATTTTGTGAAATTTTTCACTAGCATGCATGCATATTTTATAGATGGATTAACCGACAACCCTAATATATATATTTAGGGCTGTTGATTAATCACAGTTAACTCATGCGATTAACTCAAAAAAATTAATTGCGGTTTTAATCGCATGGTTAAACAATAGAATACCAATTGAAATTTATTATAACTTTTGGATGTTTTTCTACATTTTCAAATATATTGAGTTAAATTACAACACAGAATACAAAGTGTACACTGCTCACTTTATATTATTTTTGATTACAAATATTTGCACTGTAAAAATGATAACAAAAGAAACAGTATTTTTCAATTCACCTCATACAAGTACTGTAGTGCAATCCCTTTATTGTGAAAGTGTAACTTACAAAATGTAGATTTTTTTTATTACATAACTGTACTCAAAAACCAAAATACAAAACTGTAGAGCCTACAAGTCCACTCAGTCCTACTTCTCATTCAGCCAATCGGTAAGACAAACAAGTTTGTTTACATTTATGGGAGATAATGCTGCCTACTTCCTATTTACAATGTCACCAGAAAGTGAGAACAGGCATTCGCATGGGACTTTAGCCAGCATTACAAGGTATCTATGTGCCAGATAGGCTAAACATTTGTATACCCCTTTGTGCTTCATCCACCATTCCAGAGGACATGCTTCCATGCTGATGATGCTCGTTAAAAAAATAATGCATTAATTAAATTTGTGACTGAACTCTTTTGGGGAGAATTTTATGTCTCCTGCTCTGTTTTAGCCACATTCTGCCATATATTTCATGTTATATCAGTCTAGGATGATGAGTCAGCACAAGTTGTTCATTTTAAGAACACTTTCACTGCAGATTTGACAAAACGCAAAGAATGTTCCAATGTGAGATTTCTAAAGATAGCTACAGCACTCGACCCAAGGTTTAAGAATCTGAAGTACCTTTCAAAATCTGAAAGGGATGAGGTGTGGTGCATGCTTTCAAAAGTCTTAAAAGAGCAGCACTCCGATGCAGGAACTACAGAACCCAAACTACGAAAAAAGAAAATCAACCTTATGCTGGTGACATTTGACTCGGATGATGAAAATGAACATGCATCGGTTCGCACTGCTTTGGATTGTTATCGAGAAGAACCCGCATCAGCATGGATGCATGTCCTCTGGAATGGTGGATGAAGCATGAAGGGACATATGAATCTTTAGCACACCTGGCATGTAAATATCTTGTGACGCTGGCTACAACAGAGCCATGCAAACACCTGTTCTCACTTTCAGGTGACATTGTGAACAAGAAGCAGGCAGCATTATCTCTTGCAAATGTAAACTAACTTGTTTCTCTGAGCAATTAGCTAAACAAGAAATAGGACTGAGTGAACTTGTAGGCTCTAAAGTTTTGTATTGTTTTGTTTTTGAGTGCGTAACACAAAAATCTACATTTGTAAGTTACACTTTCACAATAAAGGGATTGCATAAAGTTTTACATTAAAAACAATGTTTAAAATTTTTAATGCAGTTTTTTGTACATAATTCTACATTTGTAAGTTCAATTTTCATGATAAAAATTGCACTACAGTAAATGTAATAGGTCAATTGAAAAATACTATTTCTTTTGTTTTTTTACAATGCAAATATTTGTAATACAAAATATAAAGTGAATACTGTACACTTTGTATTCTGTTATAATTGAAATCAACATTTGAAAATGTGGAAAACATCCACAAATATTTATAAAAATGGTATTCTATTATTAACAGTGCAATTAATCACGTGGTTAATCACGATTAATTTTTTTAATTGCTTGACAGCCCTAATATATATTTCTAAAGAGCACAGAGCAGAAGTGAGGTTTGTCCTTTGCTTGCTTCTCTTGCTCTTCAGTGAAGTCAATAGTTATAGAAACTGACACAACATCACACTGAATTGATCCTAGCTACAGATGTATGATTCCCACTTAACAGTCATCTTTCAAATATTGCTCTGTGCTGATAATGGGGAAATGACTGATGGAACCAAAAGACAAACAAATAGGCTTAAACACTCTGATTGAAAAAAAAAAAAAAAAAAAGGCTATCCTGTTCTGCTTTGGTTTTAAAAAGCAGAACTTATTAAGTTATTGGATTTTCCCTGATTTGGCACAATTTAGAGACATTTACAATTTGAGATCTGTGGGCCAAATGTTCGACAGTGGATTTTGCCTAAACAAACACAGTATGAAGACAGACTTAACCTCCCAGAAACCCTCCTTCTTTGCATGCAAACTGATAACTGTGCTTGCAGACAAGTACTTAGACATGCAATTACCTGGACAATCTGTTGTGCTTACTTCTAGAAAAGTGCAGGTCCTTAGTTATGCCCCACAGTGTTTATAGGGTTTTTAAAAAAAAAAAAAAAAAAAAGATTGTAAGGCACTCAGAGCTCTAGATAAGCCTTCTTAATAAAAGTAAACAATGTGATTTAATTATGGCACCAACCTTATTCAAGAAAACAATCAATTTCTGGTTTTAAATCCAACTGGGAACACTTTTGTTTTCAGTGCTTTTCACTGCTGAATTGCAAAGAATCCTGCAATTTATTGTTAAATCTACTGCAGTATTAAGTGTAGTCTATACTTCTAAGATTTACGAGTAAAAACTGGTTAAGGGTACGTTTTTGTTTTACTGAAGAGGTGATTTACACAGATATCGTTATTCCCCTTTCCATAGAGAAACAGCTATACCTTTCACAGGTATATAAATCACCTTTATACAGATTCTGCATCCACACTAGAGGGTTATACTTCTTTAACTATAGCCATATAATCAAAGCAGTTCAACTTTCTAATGTAGACAACACTAGAGCTGTGTGAATACTTGATTCTTTTTTTGGTTTGGTGGCTAAACTGAAAAAATAATTCCTTGATTTCAGGTCAAAAAAATGTTTTTATTTCAGACACTGGGTAATCACTATTAGTTATTATTAATTATTATTATTATTATTATTATTATTAATAAAAGCAAAGGGAATTTGGAAACCCCAGTCACAAGAGTAAGAGGTGATGGTAGCCACGTTTATATCCTATAGGATATAATGCTCCCCTGGGAGGGAAGAGACCTGGGTTCCAGTCCTTATTCTGACTGATTCAAAGCAGGCATCTGAAAACTTGGGCCTTCCACACTGCAGGTGAGTGCCCTAACTGCTGGGCTATGGAGTATTCTGGGAACAGGCTTAGTCTCTTCTGCTGAAGCTGTTCTACTTTGTACAAGACACAAATAGCCATTGGAGCAAGGACTGGAACCCAGATGTCTCCACTCTCATGTGAGTCCCGTAATCACCAGGATATGGAGTCTCTTTGTATACATAATAAAATATTTAGTGCACCAAAGTGGAACAGCTCCAGAACGAGATATTGAGATCCACTCCAAAAGATATTGAGACCCACACACCATAGCCCAGTGGTTAGAGCATTAAGTGGAAGTAGACCCAAGTTCAAATCCATACTACAAAGCAGACTCAGTAGGGATTTGAGACACATCTCCTATATCCTGTGGCAGTGCTGTAACTACAGGGCATAAGGATACCTCACCACCTTTGCAAATGGCTCCCAAGTCCCCTGGTGAATCTAGCCTGAATATATTTTTTTTTGACCAAAACTACTTGACAAATTTGGGTCGAGTTCACAAATAGTTTTCTTTGACTTAAGCAGCATTTTTCATTGAGTAAACAGTTTTTCCAAAAAATGTCATCCAGCTTTAGATTTTGGTTATGTCATGAGCTGTACCCCTATGTAGGCCTCCACTGATTTCAGTGGGGCTCTGGATGAAGCTCATTGCAAGACTGAGGATTTAGAGATGGCTATTTCTCTATTTACATGGAAAGCTGTTTGCACTGGATTTTGCACTCAGCATCTTTATGCAAAAGAAAGCCACAGAGATTTGACTAGCCCTAAATCATTTCTTAGCTCTGCTTTTCTTCAAACAAACAAAAAAAGAAGAAGGTGTAGGATGTGGTTGAATAGAGACAGGATTAAAACTATATCAGCAAAAATGAGCCATCATAAAAATAATGCCAAAAAAATGCAGCTGTATTTTGGACTAAAAGTAAAAAGCTCCAATAATTTTTATGTCCCTGTGACAGGGTCAGGACTCTTCACCACTGGCACCTCCTGCTCTTGTCAGCTGCGGGGCACCCTCTGCGCAGGGTGTCTTGCCCGTTGTCTGCTCTGCTGCTTGGGAACCACCTTGCTCCCCGCTCAGCAGTGTGTGCTTAAGGACACTGCCCACCTGCTACTCTGGGTCCTGACCAGGGACCCTCTAGTGGCAGCCTCTCTCTGCCCTCCTTCGCTTCCCTCTTGTCTGCCTATGTTCCCTGGGCCACTTCCTCTTTGGCCCTTTTCACCTTCTCGACCCTTTTTAGCAGAGGCCGCAGCCTGGAAGGTAACCGGTCCAGAGCTCTCCTCTGCTCTCCCAAGTCTACCCAGCGCTGATCTGTCCCAGGTGCTACCTCCTTACCACCAGAGCAACTCCCATGCTAGTCAGGGAGAGACTACTCTCTCCTTTGCTAGGCAGCATTTATATAGGGCTCAGCCCGGCCCTAATTGGCTGCCTTTACCTTTACCCTGATTGGCTCTGCACAGGCCTTTGCTGATTGGCTGCTGGTCTGCGCAGCCTCTCTGGTCTGTTCTAGCCCTTTTCCTCAGGGAGTGGGGCAGCTGCCCCATTAAAATCCACCTTTCAAGATGTTATTTTCAAGGGAAAATAACAGCAGAATGTTGGATTTATTCAATATGCTTTCCTATTGAACAAATCTAGTTTATACCAATATAGATTGTAGTGTAGACAGGCCAGGAAGGCATTGCCCTGGAAGCTAGACTATCAGAACAACAGAATCTGTCTGTGTCTAGTAACCTCAGTAAAGTACCCCTCACATAGTAATAATCTAATCTTGTCTCTCCTCTACCATAATGGGCATTGAGCTGACAGTGGGTCAGATTCAGTCTTGCTCTAAGTGAGTGCAACTCCAATAAAGCCCCTTTAAAGCTGGCCTGCAGAGCACCCAAACAGCCAGTCTGTGGCCACTACTGCACCACAAGGTGTGTGTTACCCACTCCACTCCCTTCCTGTCCCCATATATGGGGTTTGTGCCACACAGTTCATGAATCCCCTGGCTGTCCACCCCCACAGGGCATTCATCAATGGTTCCTATTGAGCTCAGTCATCTATAGGGAAAGGACTATGGATTTCCCTGTGTATGATCTCTGTGGCCTCTCTACTCCCACTTTCCCCTAGAGTTGCCAGGTGTCCAGTTTTTGACGAGAATGCCCAGTCAAAAAGGGACCCTGATGGCACCACTGACCAGGCCATTAAAAGTCCGGCACAGCAGGGCTAAGGCAGCATCCCTGCCTGCCTTGGCTCCATGCAGCTCCTGGAATGCAGAGGCATTCCCACTTCTGGCTCCTAGGTGTAGGAGCAGCAAGGGGGCTCTGAGGGCTGCCCCCAGCCCAAGCGCCAGCTTCCATTGGCCGGAAACTGCAGCCAATGGGAGCTGTGGGGGTGTGCCTGCAGCGCACAGAGCTGCCTGGCTATGCCTCCACATAGGAGCTAGAGGGGGGACATGCCACTGCTTCCGGGAGGTGCTTGAGATAAGCACCACCTGGAGCCTGCACCCTGTCCCATGACCGAATCCGCTGCCCTGATCCCCTTCCGGCGCTCCAACCTCTTCCCGCAGCCCGGACCCCCCTCCTGCACCCCAAACCCTTCATCCCCAGCCTCACCCCAGATCCTGCACCCCCAGCCAGAGCCCTCACCCCCTCCCATGTCCCAACCCCCTGCCCAGCCCTGATCCCTCTCCCTCCCTCCAAACCCCTCCTCCCCAGCCCCACCCCAGAGCCAGCACCCCCAGCCAGAGCCCTCACAGTCCCTCCCCCACATCCTGTGCCCCAACCCCCTGAGCCAGCCTGGTGAAAATGAGCAAGTGAATGAGGGTGGGGAGAGTGAGAGACAGAGGGAGGGGGGTTGGAGTGAGTGGGGAGGGTGGGGTCTCAGAGAAGGGGCGGGGTAAGGGGCAGAGAAAGGGTGTTTGGTTTTGTGAGAGTATAAAATTGGCAACCCTCCCTTACACTCCAGGAAACGCATGTGTGAGGGTTACAGTAGTTGTGTTGAAGCTCAAGTTTGTAATGGACCCTCCGCTGCTGGGCAGATTTCTCCCTAAACAGAGAAAACTTTGAATGACAAAATTAGAAAGGGCTTAGAGCTCTTTTACAGCACAGGGCAAACAAGGGGTTAAAATAAAAGTTTCTACACCTTCCATGATCACAAAAGTCTATACAAAGCAAAGAAGGATATGAGAAAACAAAGGCTGCAAGGTGTCAGCAAAAAACCCCAAGCAATGGTGATCAAAGATTCCAAGCCCACAGCCCAGGAGAGACTCTGGAGCACAAGGATGTGCTTTGCTAAGCTTGGCAGAATCACTGCTGCAAAGGTTCCCTTTGATGGTTTCTGTAAAAACCAGAATTAGAGTCACAGACATTCTACCCTCACAAAACCACTTCCTTAGGAGAAGGACATATATGAGGGGCCTGGAGACTGCTTCCTTAGGCGACACGAAGAATGCTCTGCATTGATTTTTTTCCAAGCTTCCTGCTGCTGCAGCAGTTTTGCTCTCAACTGCTAATATGTGGTGTGTGGCAAACCTGGTGTTATTTTTTGAAGGGGAGGTAGAGTTAAAACCCTGGGCCTGATTCTACAGGGAGTTGAGTGTTTTGCTGTATGCTGGGTGCACTCAGCTCCTCACAAGCTCAGACCTTTGCCCAAGTTTGTAAAACTAGTTCTGAAATTAAAAGGGCTTCATCAAACATTTTAAAAACTTTGCCCTTCAGTTGCTGTGACACCCTCCTAGAAACTGGAAAGTAACATTCTTGCCCTGCTTTTTGCATAACTTGTTTAAAATAGGAGGCAGTGTGGCCCAGTGGATAAAGCACTGGGCTGTAACTCAGGAGACCTGCATTCTATTCCTGGTTCCGCTGTCAAGGTAACTGGCCTCCATCACTGTGGTATCTGAGCACCTCATACCCTTTACGTATTTATCCTCACAACACCCCCGTGAGTTTGGGAAGTACTATTATCCTCATTTTACAGATCAGGAACTGAGCCAGAGAAAGAGACTTAGTGACTTGCTCAAGGCCACACAGCTAGTCTGTGGCGGAACAGGGAACTCATTCTGGGTTCTTAAGTCCCTGCCTAGTGCTCTAACCACTTGACAATCTTACTAGTGGTCTGCTGATTAACCTTGATCAAATCACTTCACCTGCCTGTGCCTTCACCATCTGTAAAATGGGGATACTGTTACTTATGTTCTTTGTAAAAGCTACTTGAGATCTACAAAGGAAAAGAGCTATTTTAAAATTAGCTATTCAGGCAACTGAAGACAACACTACACCTGCTGCCTTTTGTTTACTTCTCTGTGCACCACTAACATCAGCGCCACAAGTCAATTGTGCAGTGATTGCACGGTAATGAAGCTAACACCACCAACCCTATTAGAAACTAGAGCAACTGATAGCGGTGACCAGAAAAAGCCAGATTTCTTAAATAAATATATTCTCAAATTACTTGCTCAGCTGTTCCATCAATGAAAAAACTGCTGACTACTTTAATGGGTGGCAGGATTGGGCCCCGATTCTGGACACCATCAAATAATGTAGCAGTGTTGCATAACAGCTGGTAAAGAATTAGGCAGAATGAAAAAGGAAACATTTCTCTCTAGAGCCAACCCCTGCAATGAGTAGATCCCCTTATAATTAATCATCTGTATTATTAATCTTTCCCCAATACTATAAAACAACAGAGCAGAATGGCAGTGATGTGCCAGCATTCCTGTTAAGATCTCACAGCCCTCATTAATAAATTTAATAGCGGCATTGGGCTATCTCAGGAGTGTACTAGGTTATAGACTCAGACTTTCATTCAGTTGAAATTTTATGTTCTAGCTTCATGCAAGACTAATGTATTTATTCTAGGGTCATTTTAAAAAAAAAGTCAGTTGTGCTCTTCTAGAGATATCCCCCAAATTGATGAATTTATCATTTCAAAGAAAAATTAAAGCGGGGAGTAATCAATCTGCATTGAATGGAGATTAACAAGCTTGGCCCACAAGTTAAGCATCCTGCAATCTAAAGCGTGACTGTAGCAAGGATAGGCTCACTCTGGCTCTAATCTAGCTAGCATGGCTAAAAATAGCAATGAAGATGTGGCAGTACAGGCTTCAACATGGGCAATACACGTGTTCCTGGGACCTTTGGTATGTTAGTCCATGCCACTGCATCTTCACTGCTACTTTTACCCATGCTAGGGTAACTCACATACCTCCTGGGAGTGGTGTTCTGTCCCATCTAGTCGCACCGAGACAACTTAGAGAGAGGTAAAAAATGAGTCTGCTCTACAGCCTAAGCTAACAGCCAGTTGGCTTTTAGCTCATGCGTTAGAGGCTCATGCACTAAGCTCCAGAGATTCCCGGTTCGATACCACCCACCGACGACCAGGATCTGTCGGTGTTACACTAGCTTAGTTAAACCTAGGTGGATAATAGTTTGGATACCATTGTTGTAGCACATTTAAGATGAGATCTAGAATCCACCTCCCAGCCTAAGCAGCTGGCTTGGGCACTGGGCTGATGCACATGGATTAGAGAGGATTGGGAGGGGAGGAATCCATGCCGACAGGACGGCGGAGTAGCCTCCAAAAAGCATTACACAGTCCTTCAACTTGGGGGAAGATGCCGCCGCATTGCCACATAGAACTGGATTCTGCACCACACAGTGGATGTGCTCCCTCTGCTCTCCCTGCATCATCCAGCCCCCAACCCCCTGAAAGTAGGGAACAGAACTGTTTTACTGGCATGGGGCTGTGGGGAAGGGGGCTAGATTTAACCCTTAGTGCAAAAAGACTACGAATAGTGAGTGGAATTTTCAAAAGTGCTCAGCATTGTCCTAACTCTTCTCCCATTGAAAGCCAAGGTAGAATTCCTATGGACTTCTATGGAAGGAGAATTAGGCCAACACAGAGCCCTTTGGAAAATCCCCAATTTAAATTGCTTCTCAGTCTTGTCATTGTTAAGATTTGACAATGTCCCTTGCTTGTTTACTGCTTTATAGGTTTGCCAAACACATTACTGAAAATAAACATCCCAGGAGGGAAAAAATATGAAGTAAACATGGTACAAAAATAAAAGGCCAATAAAAATGTTTGCCGATCTTCCCTGGGGCATGAGGAGATGTGTCCTTCAATGGTTGGAGTAAAACTAACATTTTAAAGCAATGTGAATAACAGAAGCCCTCAAAAGGTGGCTACTCTAATTCACAGCATTAATGTATTTATTTATTTCAGTTAAGCTACAATGGTGTTAGTTCATTAACTAGTTAATCAGATGGATTAGATAATGTTTGTGCAGCAGTTAGAAATACAGAAAGCACCAGCGTTAGGTTCGTTTGTGTGTGAAATCTGCTTGTGACAAAAGTGGTGGTGTTTTCATCACGATGGAGTCCTCTATTATCTGCTGTGTAGAATAAACATTTGCACTACTCTGGACCAGTCTGGGGCTCCCTTATTCTTGCTGAGCCACAAGGGCATCATTTCAGAAAAATTTTAGAGGAGGAAAGTTGTGTCAGCATCTCCCCTTCTACCTCCCCTGCTGAGGCTGCAACTGCTCGTAGGGCATTGGCAGGCCAGTCCCATCTCTAAGAAAGGTGGCATGCCATGTGCGGGGAGGGGGTTCTCACTGATGACCAGCCCAGGGTAGGGGTTGGGGCCTGGCTCTCTCCAGGCTCAGCGGCAGCCCAGGATGTCACTGCTGCTTCCCGTCTGGCCAGTGGGGAGAGGGGATTGATGCTGACAATGTGGTGATTAGGAGCTCAGGCCAGAACAGGAGCTCCTGCAGGCCTGGGGGACATAGCTCCTTGCCAGCCAGCACTGTGGTATTAAAAGTCTGGGAGTGGGGGGCAAGCCAAGGCTTTGGGGAAGGGGTAACTGGCCCCTCTGCCCCAGTGCAAATGACATACCTACCAGTGTGGCATACATCTAATTCCATGAATGGTACCACTGACTTCAGACTACTTGCAAAATAACAAGCAATGGTCCCTTAAGGTTAAGAACAATCAGTTTCTTAAATTGTGCTTGCTGGCACGTGTTCTAGTAGGTTGCATTTTCACTAACGTGGACAAGACTTTAGCAGATCTAAGGAAACACTTCCTACAGTTGAGGGTAAGTTGCAACAACCTTAACCTTTAGAGAGACCCCATCCCTCTTGAGAGACTATTCCTCTCTTTCTGCCCTAACCCCACCGCTTGAGAAAACTCCCATGAAATCAGTAGGAGCTACAAGAGCTCAGGGCCTTTGAAAAATCAGGCCATTGACTTTAAATGTGGCTTTAGGGTATGTCCAGGCTGCTACCAGAGGGTGTGATGATGGCTCAAGTAGACACACCCATGGTAGCTTTATTTTACCTAGCTCAGTCCTGGAATAGGGAAGCTGTGGCAGGAGCATGCTGAAGCATGGGCTAGCCCAAAGAGTAACTACCCAGGGTTCCAGGCGGGCTTGTACAGCCCATGCTAACATGGCTTCGCTGCTCTGGGATCTGAGTTAGCAAGATTAAAGTTAATTCAGGTATGTTTACTTGAACTGTAATCACACCCTGTGACTGCCTGACTTTAGGCCCAGATACCTGAAATGTTTTGCCTTTTTTGGTAATCGAATACTCAGTAGCCCTAGTTAACATACACTGTGTGCTGCAAGTTTCTTTCCATAAGGGAGATCTATTCAGAGAGGTGCTTGACTGGACTGGAGGAAGGACAGGTTGATGATATTAGTCTAATTGCAATGGAGCTGTTTCTCTCTTTCCCAATTTTTACTTCCTTGCCCTTTGTTAATTTCACTGAAATCCTTCTGGTTCAACTGCTAACAGCTGAAGTTCTCACTGTCCACTTGCATGTTTTTTGGCCCCTCAGGAAGCATTACTTCCACTAGTGTAAGTAGGTTACTCTGAGATTCCTTGTGGGGATTAAAGCCTGTGTTCTGGGTTTGAAGACTCCTTTGCCCAGAAAAAAAAATCATATTCTATAATTGCATATTGGATTTATCTGTCTGGAGAGCCCCCTTGCAGCAGACCAATTTCTCCTACTTCAAGCCTGAGCGTTATCCAGAAGGCTCACTTGCTCAGAAGCAAGTAGGTGGAGTTCCTAGAAGGAGGCATTTTATATGATCAGCACCCTGGAAAAGGAGAGGCAAGTAGACTTTGTGCCTGGGCTGGTAAATTTTGACAATCATTGCAAAGATAAGAACATTTGGTGATCTATACTTACTTCTGTAGACACCTACTTCAGAGACTGTTTGTAATTACCATGTAGCAAAGACTTAGGATGTGAACAATTCATCTGCATTTACCTTTCCCCTGGGTAAGCTAAGTGTCCCAGAGAGAGACCCAAAATAAACACCAAGTACTTTTGGTTGAAGTGACTTGGTGTGTGGGGGGGGAGGAGGGGTTGTTGTTTTTTCCTTGGTGATCCTCCTTCTTTATCATGTGAAAAGACAGACAAGTCAGGGGCTAAGCTATTATACATCGCAATCTAGTGGCTTCTACGCCATGTAAGGCTGAGATGAGCAGAAAACTGGACAATAAAAAGAGACCTCGAAATATTCTGTCATTGTGAAGGATTCTCTTCCCCCACCCCAATCCAAACACACACATCATGACTTTAATTTTTTCAGTCTTGTGCTGCAATTCACTGAGTCTCCTCACCCCCGCTTCTTTCCCCTGTACCGTCACACCCACACACACTCACTTTGCCCTCTGAACTGAAGCAATGATCCGTTCCCTGTGATTAAATTAGCGTAAGTAATAAGATATCATAGAACTGATTGATTTCCCCAGCAATGGTTATTAACCAGCTCAATTCAGAGGCAAGCAGGGCCATTATTCTAAACATCGATTCTTGAACAGATCTGCGGGAAAGGAGAGCTCTTAGATACTGTGATATGTGTAGCTTGAATACAAACATCTAGCTATGTCCAACAAAAAGGGTACTGGGTCCCATTTTTCTTTACAGGATCATTATCCCCCTAGAAAACACATGGCACAAGCTCTTTTTATCAACAACCCTATCACAGGACAATGACTTTTTCCTATATCACCCTATGTTTCCTTGAAAAGACCACAGCATCTGTGTGTGTGTGTCTCAGGGTATTAGTGACAGAAAATTATTACCATTAATCTGGTAAACTATGTGGAACAAGTCTGGGAGGCTTGGTCCAGCTTCTGGTGGCCAGCTGCCCACGTTGCAGATAGCACTGTCACAACTGGCACCGATTGTCTCCTTTCTTGGCTCTCTTAGCACAACAACCAGAGAGTGAATCATGAGAGTCTTTCACTTCTAGACATGTCCCTCTTGGGTCAGGATTTAGCACACCAATGGGGTATTGTGGGCAGAGACAGCCTTTGAGACCTGGAAAGTGGGTTTCTGAAAGTCTGTAGGGACCCAGGAAAGATTTGAGGTATTCAGGGGCTTAGAATTCCCAGCTGCCCAAGAGCAGCAGTAGGACTGCCTTGATCTCCTGCCCATCTGCCTGCTGCTGAACCAACTCTTCCTGTGATCTGGGGGCTCTCACCCCAGCCCAGGAAGTTTGGCAGATGATCACTCAAGTTCATCTAAGGCCCTCTGCTCTGGGTACAATCTGTGGTTTAACACCAAATGTATGAGAAAACATCCAAATAAAGCAAAGCTTTTGCCCAACAAGGGCTACAGCCCCAGAGGCTCTCTCTCCTCGCCTTTGTCAGCCACCCTTCTGGGTCCTTAGCCTGACAGAGGGACTCCTGCTAGGGCCATCCTACACTCTGCAGAGCTATCCCAGACTGCTTTCTGCAGGATTCCACTGCACAACCCACCCACCAGGAGTTGCATGTGAAATGGGGTTTCAACATGGTCAGGTCACTGAGGTGGCTTTGCCATCCAGCTAAGTCAAAGTCCAACTCCTTCTGGGGTAACCAAAGTCCAAAGGAAAACACCAGTCTTCCATCCAGACCTATGCCGGGTCGGTCCTTCTCTTCCTGGGCTCAACTTCCATGCTTCCTGGGCTCAGCTTAGTCCTTTCTCCCCTTTATATCAGAGTCAGTGCTTCACCGAACCAGGTGGCAGCATAGGGGGAATCCACATCCATCTCTATTCTGGGTCCCTAGATCTGGGACCCCTAAATAACTTGGGCCATCCCCCCCGTAGACTCACCTGCCCTACTTTGCCTTCCCAGAGCCTCTTCCTGTACTTGTTGCCTTCCTTCCAGAGCTCAAGCTTCTTCTCCCTTGAAAGAGGGTACTCCACAGCCTTCCTTCCTTGGGCTGAGTTGTAAGCTTCACTGACTTTTCTAGCTCACCCTTACCAGGCTCCAGGGTCAGGTACTGTTCCAAGGAATCTTCCTCCAAGTCTCTTCAGACTCCAGGATCTCAACTCCCTCCTTCACCAAACACAATAGCAGCTGACCATTCATTGGTGTTGCCTCCCTCTGCTGCAGGACTCCTTCTGATGTCCTTTTTTCTCCCAAGTCTGCTCTTATCTCCCTGCAGGCCCCGCTCCTTGTCACCTGAGCCCTTGTCAAGTGACTTCACTTGTTGCCTTCACCTAGGGATGCAGGCCAGATCCGTCACATGTGCATCCCTCAACCCTTTCAGAGGATCGGCTCACCTTGACACACCTTCCCTGAGCTAACAATGTGGATGGAAAGAGACAACACAATGGAAGAACCAAATCAAATCAAAGGGATCAGCAAAGAGGGAGACCTGCTCTCATTCACCTGGAGGAGCAGCATCAGCATCACTACTCCTGGATTGCAGTGGCAGAAGGAACTCAATGTTTCCATGTCCTCAAAAGCAACAAGAGAAGCAACCTCATTTGGAATGGGGAAGGAGGCACCTAAAGTGGGACACAAGAGGCACTATGGGGGCATCTCCAGAGAGGAGACAGGTGCAGACTTTAGGGGGAAAAGTAATAGAGAGGAGGTCCCTGGGGCAATAGGTAAACTAGAGCCATATATTCAAACTGTTAAAAACAATAAGCAGCAACAAATAGTCCCCACAATAGTGGAATTGTAGCTCCATCAGTTTTAGTTCTGGTCCAAATAGCCCTCCCCCTCTTCTGGGATTCTAAATGAGATGTATTACACTTAAAAGAATCTCTCTGAGTGTTTGTGTACCTATGGGACTTTTTCAAGTCACTTATTTGTCTGAATGCCATTGATTTTTCTCCTAATTGTTATTCACTATGCTAATTTCCCTCACAAATCTCATATGCTATTGATCAAAAAGTAATAAACTCTCCAGCAAACAAAACAAGCATTATTGCAATGTAGGGAAAACATCATTTAATATCAATACCATATTTACAATTATCTTTAACCCAAATTTCACCCGTGATGCAATGCATAATCAAAATCAGAGAGCTACAGGCAAAAGGGTGATATTAAAAAATTCCCACTAGACTATTTCCTAGTAGATTATGAGAAGAAAGGCTGAAATAGGATAAACTTGAACACCTTAAAATATACAGTTGATGCCGAACAAATGCCACTGAATGAAGAATAATCTTTTTTTCTATTTTCTTTTTGGAAACAGCCACGGGAAAGGTACAGCACAGGTTTAACAAGAGCAGCACGTGTGCCAAAAAATCATTCCCTTTCTTAGGTAGATCCACTTCTAATGATCATGGCCAATGAAGGCCTTAGCCCCTGCTTTTTTGCAACTTGGTCCTTTCTAGACAGTTTCAAACACATCTACTACAAGTCCAAACACAGTCAAAACCAAAGACATTATTTTCAAGAGCTGTATGTCACAGAGCACAATGAACAAACAAATTTATAATGTGAGTGGATATGTGAAAGAAGAACCTATGAGTGTGTCCTGCCATTCAACTCTGCACCTGGCAAAGAGTGAAAATGATTCTAGTGAGCCAACTAATATAAAACAAAAAGCAGGAATGAAATCAGAAATATCAGGGCAACTCTTGCTAACACCTTCCTAAAGTTTCATGAATCCCACATTCTCTCCAACTGGAACTGCAACTAGGTTTCTGTCACTAACCAAAGCACTCAACATCTGTGTGACTGGCCTTATTCTGAATAATGGAAATCTCGATTATGGGCCAGCATCACTCCATTGACGATTTACACTAGCTAAGGAGCCGGCCTTTGAGTATTGCCTGTTAATTTGTGTGGGAAGAATTCTTCTGCCTCCATCATATCTCTACCCAACTTCCACCATGATATTCCATCCCACAAACCCTGGGGGAAAGTAAGTAATCTCTTGGGTGACTCCAGCCCAAGGTTCCAACTCAGAGGAGTTCCAAGCACAAACTTGACTAATATTTGTAATTTAATGCACAATGCCCAATTCACTTTTTATATATATTATAAAATTGGGCCAATATTTGCAGAACATTCTGCTATAGAGTAGCACTAATGCCATTGAATATATTGAAGGCACACCCTCACTTGGAACAGTATGTTCAGTCCTGGTAATTCCATCTCAGAAACCAATATAGCAGAAATAGAAAAGGTCTAGGGATGGGCAAGGAAAGAGTTTAGAGGCATAGAATACTTCCATCTGAAAAGAGAGAAAAGGTATGACGTGTTTAGTTTAAAAATGAGGTCAATAAAACTTAGTGGTAGGGAAGGCAGAATGGATGTTCCTTTTATACTTGTAACACAAAACAAAGAAATATCCCCTAAAATTAAAAGGGAAACAAGTTTAAAACCAATAAAGGGACATTTTGTTTTTTACGCATCACATAACTAAGCTATGGAACTCATTGCCTTGTATATTACATTGTTGAGGCCAAGTGCTTATAGGAATTCAAAAAATGATTAGTCATTTATATTGATAATTACAACTTTGAGTTATATTAGATGGAATAAAAAAAATACAAGGGCATAAGTCAACTACTAACCATCTAGGATAAGGAAGAAGCTTAACTTATGAGCATGATTCCATAATTGTCATGAGTGATTCCATAATTGTCTACTACAATGTTTCTTCTGCATATCTGGTGCTGCACATTGTTGGTGACAGGATACTGGACTGGATGGACCACTGATCATATCTGGTATGAAAATTCTTATGCTGGTATTTTCTGGCTCAAAGTGTTACATCACATGAAATAAGTTGGCGGTGCCAGACTTCTGCCTGGAGCGTAAGAGTTATCCCAAAAATAAGCATCAAAGTTGGCATGAACTGGCAATTTCAGCAGAGAAGGCAATGACCGAGTCAGCTTTCGACACTGAACTACCCTCATCCATTGAGATGGTAAAGGCACACTGATGGAGCAAGGTAGGGAAAGCTTGCACTGCTGCTGCCCAAGCTGTATCCCTTCTGTGGATAAACAGAGCATTTCTGTCTCCAGGGCTGTCAATCTGGTACCTTTCATGTGCGCTGAAACAAATAATTATAGCTATAGTGATAGATGGGGAATGAAACCTTTTCCCCACCCAAAACAAAAAAAAATCCATATTTTTGGCCATCAATGTCACTTCCAGGAAAAGTGCGTGAAGTTGCCAAGAGAGGCAAGGAATAGCCTGAATAGATGGTGTACTAAAAACTACCCAGAAGCAGCCAAAAACGCCTGCCATTATTTGGCTTCTCTCTCCCCCCACCCCACAAAAACCAGGTGCAATGTGACAACTGTTTATTTAGCTTTATGGCTTGCTCATGTTTGCTGGTGCTCCTTTCCAGTTCCTGAAGATGGTTATCTTGAAGATAATTGGTAGAAAATACGTACATAGACTGTGAAAGGAAAGTACTGTCATGTCTGCCAACCATACAATTCATAGTCAGGCTGAATTCTCAGTTATATTAAGACCCTTTAACACCACTCTGGCAGTTAGGTTCTCTTTTCTGAGCAGTTAAAAGGGTCTTAGTGTGTATGGGAATAAGGCCCCCTGAGTGGACTTCATCAAGCCCCTGTGACATTTGCGAATTATCTGTGAGCAATTACATTTTTATGGATGTTTATTATTTTAAATTATTCAATGAATGGTTTATACTAACATATTTCTGTCTATTGACTGACTGGAAACTACTTGCTGAAACTATTTCTTATTTGGAATTTGCTAATTATGATGTGTGGTCGGTCACAGAAAGCTATTCTTACACTAGAAATACCAGTAGTCTTTGCTCAGCAATGCTGCAGGTGTACCATTGCTAACAGCAATGTAAGCATTACTGTAGAAAGGACTCAGGTGTTTTAACCAATTGCTCTGAACCAGGTCTGCATGTAATGCAGCTGATATTGGCACTGGAAAACTGGCAACAACTATAGTCCAGCTAGTAAGTGAATAATAAGTGAATTGTCTAGTATTTAGAGCAACTTCAGCTAAGAGAGGATTTCAGGACACAGTGAGCCCTGTCTACACTAGTAGAAGCAAGAATGCAGCTGCATCACTACTAGAAAACAGGTACCAGTTTTCCTAGTGTAAATGCACCTTACAGTATGTGGTCTTTCTGCTCACTGATTGGATGACTTCCCTGAGGGATGATTTTCAGTCCCACAGTGAACTTTCAAGATGGCTGCATGAACATTTCAATGAATAGAGACAAATTCATTAGAGTATTCAGGACACTTCCCTTTCCACATCCTTGCAAACAAAAAAGTTGCTTATATGAATTTCTGTAGAAGGTGAATGGGATTGTGTCCACTTGGTTAGAAATGGATGAATAACAGAAAACATGACTATCTTGGACCATATAGGAGTCAGTGCCATACAGGTTGTGGACTGCATATCACATTCCCCGATCTTCCCCATTTCCCTGACCTGGAATTGACTTGTACCCTGTATCCACAGAAGCTGAATTAAATTTCTCCATCTGGAAGTGGCTCTAAAATACCAGACAGTTTGTTTCTTACTCACTTACCAGCTGGATTACAGTTGTTACTGGTTTCCAGATCCAGTACATCCAGACGTGGTTAAAAGTTAACTTCAGAACAGTTTAATGACTACAAATGTTCTGTAATCTCAGGCCTGTGTTACATAGGCTACATGACATTATTTTGTTCTTAGCATACTAGGAAATAAAGTGTGTGGGTTTGGATTCTAGGATCCAGACCATCTGCTAAACCTATCAGAGGTTTTTTGAATTCTAATTTACTGTCGATCTTTAAAAATAGGCTCAGCATTACCCTGTCATTTTCTGCAAATTATATATTATTTAGTTTGCCATTTTTAAATATTATAGCGTCCTCTCCTCTTCTCTCTTATGCTTCAATTTAGATTCCTTATCAACTGCATCAATACAACTCTCCCCTCCCAGTAGCCGATACTCTCGTCTCCATTATGGCATGAGCAATTTCAGTATAGCACCTAGCAGGCTGATCACAGACCTGAGAATTGGCTCAGAAACTTCAACTACACTTTTAGGACTCAACCAGAGTTGTCCAGAACTCAGTCACTGATGCAAGATGTCATCTTTATATCAAGGGGTGACTTAATATAATTTTGCTCAGTTATCCCAAAACAACACACTGGAAGCTGGCATAGTGCTGCTGATGTTTATCAAGCATCATTGCCTGTAGTTACCACAATAGGTTATTATGGTGATTATGTAATTATTAACTAAGCATTTCTCCAGGCATAAAATATAAACCCTACCTCAGCTGTGATTTTTTTTCCTAGACAGCTTTGATCCGTGCCTCTCAGATTAAAGGCGGACCTTCATACTTCATATTGTTCTTCTGCACCAAGCCCTGCACATGGTGTCTCTGGACTCCACTACCCTATTGTATTCTCATCCCATCTAAATATACATATCACGGGACCTATTTCCTGAAACTTCAAAGGGTAACCAAGAATTTGTGCTTCTGTGGCTACATAAGAATTCAGCTTCAAAGTATGGCCTATGGTGGCCACCATACCTTCAAACCAACATTAGACAGCATACGGCCCCAACACATCTGCACCATAGTTAGTATGATTCATATAATAATGCTGATACACTACTTTATTCATTCATAATTTTAATCTTTATTTTATTATGAAGGCGGTGATACAGTGAGGGGGACTGGCAGGAGGGTTGAGTTAGTGGGAGCAAAAGAGACAGGTAAAAGGAAGAGGAGGAGGAATCTGGGGAAGGAAGGAGAAAAACGGAGATAAAAGCTGAGTGGCACGAAGGGCAGTGCGAGTGAGGCTGGCAGTGTTCTGCAGGGTGGAAAGGTAGTTGGAACAAATAGCCAATCAGCAGACAGAAGGGAGTTCCCATGGTAAGAAGTTCTAAGGTCTGCAGGTGTCTAGGGTCTGTGACTATCAGAGACAGAGAGCTGGGGTCCTAGCTTGGCCTTTTGCTGCTCCTTCCCCCAGCTATTGCTGAGGAACTCCCTGCTAATTCCAGGGCTGCTTCTCTGCTCCAGGCAGGTCTTGCTCTACTTTCCCCAGTCCATGGGGTGATTTTGATTGATCCCACACTACTACATGTGTTTGATTGTTTTGTTTTGTTTTGTTTTTTTAAATTCTCAGCCCCTGACAATGAAGGTCTTGCTAGAGTCACCAAGCAGAGGCAAAGAATCCCAAATGCAGGAAAAATGCAGGAAGACCAATCATTTCCTCTATTTAGGTTTCACTGTTTAAGCTATTTTATAAACAAGGACATGATTGGCCAAATTTTCACAAATGGCCCCTAAATTTGCAAGGATACATTTGTGCACACAATCCTTTACTTTCAAAAGCATACCAAGAGGGTATCCATGAGCAAATTAGGTCGATAGATTTCATGCCGTGAGATTTCAATCACAAATCCTATTTAGAGACTGGACGGAGGCACCCTTGAAACTTTGTCCCTACGCAAAAAACCCCCAACAGTTTACACTCTTTAAACACCTTCCAGTGGAAGATCTCAAAGCGTTTCACAAACATCAATGAATGAAGACTTCCAGCACACTATGAAACAGCTGGTTTTATTCTTATTTATGAGTAATACATCTGTCCAGAAGGGGAGACTGAGGTACGTCAGTAAGGATGGGAATGGTCTTGATCTTGTCATTTAATTAGGAAAAGATTCTGGTGCCAAGGGGACAGACAGCAAGATGGATTACACAAGGCTGCATCAACACTTACTGGCCTCCTGTGTGAAGTCCATTTGTTTTATATTTGAGCTGTGCATAGAATGATTTTGCAGAAGATTTTGATATGTTGAAATTTGGTTTCATTCCAATTTGGGAGTGTCTGGTCACGCTGCAGGCTGCTCTAGAGCCACAGCCGCTGATGTGGGACCAGGATCCTGGGAGACATACTCTGCAGCATCTCACCAGGCAAGGTGTGGAGGAGCCTGGGAGCTGGGGTTTCCAGGATCTTGGCTACTGTCAGCCTGCTGGGGGACTTCCAAAGAGCCAGGAGCCTAGCAGTCAGTGCTCCACAGTCCCTCGCCACATGGGATGCCAAGGAGCTGGGAGTAACCCAGGCAGGTTTCTGACAGAATCCTACCTGGGTTCCGTCACAAGTGTGACAAAATCAAGTGGTCTCTGAAACATTTGTATTTCAACAAATCCGCACTCTCCGAGTACCACTGGATGATTTCCCACCAGCTCCATTTTACATTCCATTGGCCCTTGCAGCCAAACAAACAGCAACTAGGGTAAAGAAAACAAGCTTCTTAGTTGCCTGGGCAGTTCTGTCAAAGCAAAATCAATCACCTTTGTTTGTGTTTATACATATTATGCACTTCAAAGCCAAAAATATAATTAGGGTCAGGTTCAGTGCTTAATTTGTGCCAGGGCTTGCCAGGGCTGAGCCTGGCACCTCTAGGCTTGGCAGTTCATAGCCCCGGCACCTCTGGAATTGCCACATCAGTTATGAAATTTAAAAAATTGCTTAAGCCCCGGCACCTCTTTCATTACAAATTAAGCACTGGACAGGTTGTTGCTTTAAGCCACTGGCTCCAGTCAGGGGCAGTGCACACTGATCCAACAGGAGCTGTTGGAGATATTGTGCCTGACTTAGGTTTAAAATCCTCATCACTCTACACCAGCAATATGCGGAGATGCAGTTCTCCACTAGCTCAGCTCTGCTGGTGAAAGCTGTAGCGTAGATGGGGCTCGGGTGTGTACTTCCCTGCTGGCTAATGCAGCTGTGAGCAGGAACTGATGTAGACTTGAAGTGGCCTCTTGGGTACCACACGGGAAAAATCATCCCCCCCCTATAATAAATGGGATGCCTACAACAGTCTGGATTTATTTCTTGACGCCAGTTCCTTTCACGTGATAGGGGTATTAACCTTTGGTAATCCTCATCCACCACAGGAGTCACTATTCATTGATAAGACACACTTGTATCTTACAATTATTTGTCTTATGCTAGTGCCTAGAGGCCACGGCTCCCATTGTGCTAGGTGCTGTACAAACAAAAAGACAGTCCCTGCCCCGAAGAGCTTACAATCTAAGTGTCAGACTATGAACAACAGGTGCATAAAACAGTTTAGGAGAGCACAAGGAAACAGGGAAGTGACACTATTGAACTAACCTCCAGGAGCTTACTTAAGAATATTTCTGTGTTTTGTCTTTCTAAGGTTTCCATTTTGAGTGCCCAAAGTCGGGATCCTAAATTTCACAGTCCTGGTGCCAAATTTCCCACAGGTGCAGAGCACCACACCCCACTGAAGTCAGTGGCTGCTGCAAATGCTCTGCTCCTTGGAAAACCAGGCCACTTAGATTTAAATGTCTGCGTGCAATGAAGAACTTACATTTAGATATCTAACTTTGCAAATTCCAGCCTTTGACGTTTGCAAAGAGTGTTTGCATCCTCTCTTCTCTATCAGTCTAGGAAAGACTAGTTTACTATTAATTCTTCCTTCGGTACCCAGCCAAGCACTAGAAGCAACAAGGCCTAGTGGTTGGAATAACTACAACTCCTGCCTCTGAGCTTGAGGTAATTATATTATCACTATATATGTAACGGGAATTGGTGTTTCTCACACTGACATGTTGTAGCAGGAGAGCCTGTTGTAGCATAAAAAGGCAGAAGTTTTAAGATGTTTTCACATAGAATCAAACCCTCCACTCACTAGTTTGAAATGTCCAATCTGGTCCCTAGTGCCTCTCTCTTATCCACATCACAAAACCACCATGCAATGTGGCCTGACGATCAGTGGAGGTATACTGGGAGTCAGAATTGAGGTTCCTTAGGCAGCACAGAATGTGTAAGGAGCTCCCACAACACTCCTCTGTACTGTATCTGACTGTAGCTTGTGAGATATTTCATTTCATAAACACTGAACTGACAAAAAAAAATACCAGTGAGAATCTCCTGTAAAATAGCCTGGTCCTGAAATCCTCACTCAGGCAAATCTCCAATTGGCGTCAAAGGGAGCAAGGACTGAATTTAAAAAAAAATAAAGTGGCTCTTAATTTGGCCCAGAATGAATCAAGAAAGCTAGAAAAAATGGATGACAAGACCAAGAAGTTATACCAAGCTACCAAGCTGTTCTTTTGTAATAAAACAGACAATGACAGTCAGACAACTGCCTGTTTAGAGGGAATTATTAGGGACCGTACTGCTGTCAAGGGGGTTTATAATTCCCTTCCATATATCAATTCCTTAGGGCTGGAGCGACCTCTAGAATGGCTCCCTGCAGTACTTAGTGTACCAAACTTCAACTAAACACTGCAGCCTGGAACGATAAAAGCCACAGAAACTGGCATTTGGCAGGCCCTCTTAGATTAGTGCTGTGCCTTGCCAGCTCAGCCTTTGGTTACACTGCATACCCAAGTGAAATCCAAATGCTGCCCCGTCCTCATTCTTGCGGTGGTGTCTGCTTAATGTCAGAGACAGACACCAGAGCACCGTGCCAGCACGCAGGGATGGTCGACGGCAGACTCTTCAAAACCATAACTGTGCATTAAGACTTTGTTTTGGCCAGACTCTCATTTGGGTGGTTTATTTTTACTACTTTTTAATTACTCTAATTGAAGGGGGGATATTTCCCTTCACTTCTCCCATTCAGTCACTTTACCTCCCCCCACCCCACTATTCCCTTTCTGAGCAAATGGTTGCAAACACCACTGCTGGTCATATTACCACATTACACTGAGGGGTGGGTGGGTTTTTCTTCCCTCCTCCCCTTTTCCCTTCAGTTGGAAGGTGGAGGACAGATGAATTTCATTAGCTGGGCTTGTTTATAGATTGACACACCCTACTGCACATAAACACGGGGATTAGCTAGCTCATTCTAATAAACAAAAGAGTTTAAAAAAATGTGTCCATCACTGGGTTTGTTTAAGGAATTTTGTGTTTACAGAGGGAGAGGGGCACATGAGAACAAACCTACCATTTAGCCATGATTAGAGGAGGTAGAAGAGGGGATGGAATCAGGGGAGAAAGGCTCCAATCTCTATTGCCTGGAATTTAAGAGCGACTCCTTCTATGTAAAGACTGGTAGCCATGCCAAAGATTATGTATTCAGCTCTACAGTGCTTCTAAGACATGGGTCTTTTGTAGCTCCTGTTTAGGTTTAGTTAAAATTCAAGCAAGAGCATTTTGCTGGAAACCACAAGTAGAATCCAGGCATGCATAGAAGGCTTGTTCAGTAATTAGTTAGACAAACCTCATTGCTTTTAGGGATAAATTCAACCAGAGGTAGAAAAGCAACCCTCTCAACGTGGTGGGCTAAAATAAGAAAAAAACACCCACTTCCTTCCAGAGAAGTGGATAGAGATAGGCTGCCGGATTAACTCTGTGGACATAAGGTGTCCTGTCCTTCAATCCACCCACCCTCCAGCCAACAGGCTTCCAAATTCCCCAGGGGGTCTTGCTCCATGCTCAATACCCATTTTCACCTCAAACCACTAAGTAGCACGTATTGAGTTGTGCTGTGCTCATAGGCCTAGCTGAGGATTTTGATCTGATGCTGCAGTAAGAGAACAGGAGCGTGTGGAGGAAATTGGTGATCTTATTCACATGTGGGCTCCAGAAGCAGGAGGGAGAGAGACAGGGCGCAGATTATTAGTTGTAATAATTTAGGATTTGTAAAACCCAAGGCCCCAGTGAAGATCTAGGCAGTGTATAAACACATAAGGAGACAGAGCTTGGTCTTGTGAAGTGCTGAGCATCCTCAATGGATCCTTGCTTTTCCAAGTTCTCAGTACTGGTCCAAGCTCTCCCAATTCCTCTGTCCTTCAGGGCCTTTGGCTTCATCTCTACTATATTTTCAGCCTTACAGAAAGAATGATGCTATAAACAGAGTTTTCGCTAGCAAGGTATTATAACCCAGTCCCCTGGTTTGCAGTGATGACAGGAATAAATCCCCTTATAAGCCACTTTCCAAAAAACTGTCTATGAGACCATATACAAAAGTGGTTCTCAACCAGGAGTACATGTAACTCTGGGAGTACGCAGAGGTCTCCTAAGGGGTACATCAACTCATCTAGATATTTCCCTAGTTATACAACAAGCTAAATAAAGAGCACTAGCAAAGTCAGTACAAACACATTCCATACAGACAAAATGAGAAAGTAAGCAATTTTTCAGTAATAGTGTGCTGTGACACTTTTGTATTTTTATATCCGATTTTGTTAGCAAGTAGTTTATAAGTGAGGTGGATCTTGGGGTATGCAAGATAAATCAGACTCCTGAAAGGAGTGCAGTAGTCTGGCAAGACTGTGAACCACTGATCTGCAGCAAGGTCCTGGAAACCTGGAAACAAGACACTCAGCGGGTCAGCCCTTGTTTTTCTGACCACAATAACACCATGCTCTCAAGAACTTTGTTTAAACATGATTCTAACTTGCACAGTTTGAACAGGCTTAAAACTTTCTATGAAATTGTCCTTCACCTCTGAGGAACCCTGTTAGATTCTTGAAAGATCAGCAGTGGTACTGAAAGAAGACAATTAGTAGATGCTTCCATTGATTGCAACCAGGTTACGCAAACACATCTAATTTCCTTTGCGCTCTCAAGCCAAGGTCTGAATATAGAGAGTGAGCAAATTTAGCAGCACAGCTGCTTTTAAGCTTCCTATTCACCCCACTCATAATGCACAAGTGGTACTCCTGCATCACACTGCACTGCGATCAAGACCAGCTGATCCCAAGTTTGTCAAAATGTTACCATTTAAATTCCACTTGAGTTTTTACTATATTTCATTGTGGCCCTTGTAAACCTGGTAAAATATTGGAGCACCTACACTACTAAATGTTGCCATGTGTATGTGTTTCCCAGTAGAAGACATCACAACTCTGTCTGATGCTCTCCACTGCCCCGTGTGGTATTGGTTGCCACGAACAGACTGTTGAGAAGAAAATGTTGCTCCTGTTCTTTCCCTGCCTCAATCAATCAGTGGCTTACACTTATATAGCACGCTTCATGCTCATATCTTGGAGTACTTACAGTCAAATGAAATAAAACATACATTACAAAGCAAGGCAAATTAAATAATTCTTTAAGACTTGATTTAAACACAGTCAACAACTCAGATCAACAAACTAGATGGAAAAAGAAACTCCACTAACATGTTCATTCAACTACATTATCCTACAAGAGAAACAAAAATATTTTTGTTGGGGTTCATGCTTCAGATGCTACAAGTAGTTATGTGCTGACATTTCACCTCTAGAGATCTCAGATCAGATGCAACTTAGTGCACAAGGAAAGATTAGCAATATTAGTTTAGACCTTAAGGAACATTTATCCATGTGGTGTCTGCCAGTTGCTGGCCAGACACATTGGAGGTTTTTATACAATCAGTTGAGTCCCCCAACCCATTTGAACTGTCTGTGTTTTCCAAGGCTTTCATAGCCAAGAGAGGAGCTGGCATCCATCTGGTGTGAGATGTTCTTCTACCCAGAATGACTACAGGAAAAATCTCCCTCTGGCAAAGTCATTTAGGGCCTTATCCAATAGCCCTTTGAAGTCAATGGAAAGACTCCCACTGACTTCAATGGGGTTGGGATCAGACCCTTGGCACTGAGCTCAGCTGTTTTTGGCTGGAAGCTACCTCTACTCAGCACTTGACTAACACCTGCTTGTGAGTGAAATGGCCTTTGCTCACATGCAGTCCAGGGCGTTAAGTGATGGTATGGGTTGTTAGCCATTGAATAAATGTCTGTGCTTTTTTAAAAGGTGGAGAAAGGGAGGGAACATGTGCACATATTCAAGGCTGTGTCTCATTGTAACAATGGCTACTATGTAATACGTTACTGAAATTGCTGCTTTCAATGTGCAGTGATCATGAATCCTGCTATTCCACACACACAATCCTGTTAGTTCACCTTAGATGACATAGGCAAAACACCAAATCAGTTAACTGTCCTCCTTGAACTTTCAAAGTAACGTCTCTATAAAAAAGCAGCTTTACTATAGCTGAAATGGCTTTGCTTATCCAAGTTACGTCTGCCATGCAGGAAACCATTTCTGCTTTATTTTACCCCATAAAAAGTTAAATTATTAAAAAAAGAAACGAAGCATTTTCTTGAGTGGTTGCAGGTCACTCTGGATCAGTGAGGTTTAACTTTAGTGCGCTGTGATGAAATATTAATACTGAGTCAGTGTGTTTATTTCTCCAAGCGTCTGGAGCCGCTGAGTGTTTATGCCCTGAGATTAGCAGGAAGTGTGTCCATGCATAGCAGCCCACTACTTAGAGAGTTTGAGATTTCAGGACTTGAAGGGTGTCCATGGCAAATCAGCTGCATCAGATTTCGTGTCAGTTCTGCTGTTAGACGGAGAGTACTCCTTTGAGGTTTAGTTCCCACAGAACAAAACAACAGATTGTCAAGGCACATTTCTTTGTTCCTTACTCTCCATTGCAAAGTGGTTCAGAGTTATCTGGAGTGGGCAAACATTTAGGTCACAAACTAACCACAAGCAACAATCGAGATGCCGTGGAGTCCCTGCTTATTCTTGCTGATGGCAAAGACTCTCAGTCAAAATGGATTTCTTCATGTTACAGTCTGTAGGAAATTCAATACCTGTTGAAAATTTAACAAGGGGCTCCTTTTCCTGGAAGATTTGAAGAAAAATTAACTCATGACATTGGAAATTGGCTTTATACCAGGCTTTCCGCAATGTACATGTCTCACATGGGATACACAAGACATTCAAAATGTCTCACACAAAACATGACAACAGGTGCCCAGAGAAGTGGGACCGGGAGGATAGTTTACAAGGAAGGCTGGGATTCCCAGGTCTGAACCAGTTACAGGAAAGTTGTACCCCATTCACACCCAGCCGGCACTGGTGCACTCAGCAAGCATCCAGAACTTGAGAACAGGAAGTAACTTACTTTTCCTATTCTAAAGATTAGTGAATGAAGGGCAACAGTTAGGATTAGAGGTGAAAAGGCAGAAGAAGGATTCTGAGTTCTGCTTGGAGGCAGGTCCATTTCCCCTGTTCCTGTCCAAATGGGAACACAGCTTGGATCTTGGCTGAGAACCTATCTCACATCCCATTTACAGCAGTGCCATCTCAGTATCACTTTTATGTGGAAAGGTTTCTTTCCAGAAGGATGAGTCACAAAACCAAGGTCCTGACCCCACAGCAATGTTCTGACTCTCTACACTTCCTTGTTATGGTTTCCAGTCTGGCAGCAACAATTAATGCCGAAAGAACTAAAGACACTGGAAAGGAAACTAGACCAAATTTGGTTTTGCTATATGGAGGAAATACAGTACAATACATTACAACTTTATTATGCAGGGTGTTTTTCTACAAACTGTAGCCCCAAATGCCTTATAAAGCTAAATACAAAATGTCAGCAGAGAAAGAAGAATTGAGAGATACAAGGAGAAGATATATGTTTAGAGATTAAGCTTGGAAACTGATGTGGCAGAGAGCTATGGGAATGCTGCTGTAGATGGCACAAGCTGCCAAGGAGAAGGCTGTCACTAACAGTGATAAGACTGATGGAAGGGACAGAGAGGAGGCTAATGCTAGTTGTGTACAGAAAGCGATCCAAAGCTCTGAGGTAGGTTGAGCTTTAGCAAGAGTAGCTATCAGAGAAAAGGATGAGACAGGCTCAAAGAAGCAAGAACTAAGATTGCACAGTGGCTATAGTTGCATTAAAGTTTTCCTTGCCCTGGGGACATTTGGTACAATCCCACAGAAGTGGCACCTAACCTATTCCAGTGAAGCATCATGTGCAAAACAACATGGCTAAGGTCACACCCAGTCAGAACTTTTAGTGTTCACACACTGGACCCTCTTACAACAGCTCAAATATATCCATCACTCCACCCATTGAAGTTATTCTGGATTTGCACCGACAAAGGAACTATGAATTTGACCCAATTTATGAAACACAAATACAATGATCTTCCTTGTCAGGGGATTGAAGTCCGAACCTGGCAACACCATCCAGTGGTGAGAGTCAATGGCCAGTGATAGGGGATGATAGTCTCTCCCTGCTTCCAACCCATGGCCAGTCAAGAGGGCATAGTTGTGCACACATTGTGCAGTGGAGGGCCCATAGGGACACTACTCAAAGAAGAATGAGACATTTCTTTTTTCTCGTATGAAAAAGATTTTCATAAACAGGAAGAGGAGAAAAAGGAAAAGATGCAGGTCCCTTTAAGAGCAGAACCCCCTCCTCAAACAAACACACATACACACACAAGATTGTCTCCACTTGACATAAACACTTGCAGTATAAGCACTAAGACCCCCACAAAAAAAGAAATTAGACAAGTCATAATAGTACCATAATACAACTATAAAGCAGGAGACTGCTCCAGGCATTTGACATGCATCTTGGCACTTTTAATGAGGAAAAGCAAAAGGCTTAGAGTGCATGGGAGGGGGGAGGGAGTGGGAGGTGGTGATGCTGAAGGTGGGGGGGGAGTTGCTCACTAAAGCCCATCATTCTCCAGGGTTGCAGTAATTCTCCACAGCCAGGCTAACCCCGCCTTGCTCCTCACGCTACGTTAGGCATGTTGTACTCCCTTTGGTTTATGGAGGGTTGTGGTGTTAAATGAGCTAGAACAGAGCTGCAGTATCAAGGGATGGGATGGCTGTCTCCACCAAACAGCTCCACTAAGTGAGGCTTTCTCCATCTTTCTCTCTCAGGATTGAAGCAGGAAAGGAATCAGACCCTTTCCCCCTGATATTTTGATTTACACACACCCCAGCTCCATGACTGTACCTTTCAGGCCACAGAGAAAGGAGCACTTATCTTGGCTGCCACTAAAGAAGCAATTGTGCTGCATTTTTAATTTCTTAAGGTAGGTCTACACTACTGCTTAAATCGATATAACTTGCGTTGCTCAGGAATGTGAAAAAGCCACACACATACCCTGAACAATGAGAGTTACGCTGACCTAAGCACTGGTATGGACAGCTCTATGTCGGCTGGAAAACGAGAATTCTGTTTGGTGAAAAATGTCAAGGTTTGGACATTTGTTTTTGTTCCCCATCAGAACAAAAATGAGACCTTTCAAAATGTTTCACAGAAAAAACAAGAGACACACAGAATAACCAATAGCCTGGTGGTTCAGGCACTCACTTGGGATGTGGGAAACTCAGTTCAAGTTCCTCCTCCAAATCAGGGACTTGAACCTGTGTCTCCTACCTCCCATGTGAAGGCACAGACCAACAGGCTATTGCTCCCTCTTGACATCCTGAATCTGAGAAACAGTCCCATTGAAAGTTTCATCACAATGGCTATGTTTCTATGAAAAGTTTCAGGTTCGATAAATCCGCATTTTCTGGCTAAAAATATTTAATCAAAAAATTCTCAACTCGCTTTACTTAGGGCGTTAAATCCCATTTTCAAACATGTCTCAGGCACTCAGAAGCCTAAGTCTCACTCAAACTAAAGATGGCCCATGACAAATTGGATATTTTTAAAACCTGGCCCCTCTTTATCTATGCAGTACATTACACACCACAGATATAGGGCAAATATATGCCTTTTCCCAATAAGCATTACCCCCTTCCCTCCAAATCCATGTTTTTTATTGAAAAATGTCCCAAAAGCAGCTCAGAAGGGGAAGTAGGACTGAGCTGACTGATAAAGGGAGTCCTGTATCTAAATCACTAGTTGAGTTCTGGTATGGTCATCAGAAGATAATTTTAAGTCACTACCATCTGATGCTTGGTGGTGTAATGAGTTGGTGGTCTGGTTCATGGTCTACATGCTTACATGCCATGGTGAGGGGTTTTGTATAAAAACCTAAATAGAACAGAAGAACACAGGTCCAGAAGTATTACTGAGAGTTCATTCCCCTCAGGAAATCTGGGCTTACTTCTTAGCTCTTCTTAGGTAGCCTTGGGAAAATCACTCCATCCCTCAGTTCCCCATCTGTAGACAGGGAACAACACTTCCTATTTCTACCCTTTGTCTGTCTTGTCTATTTAGACTGTAAACTCTTTGGGTCAGGGACTGTGCCTCACTATGTTTGTATGGATCTCTGCTGAGACCTTTTAGGTGCTATCATACGTGAATAAATAGAGCAAACAATCTAAGTGGCATCGAGTAACTGAGACTAGATTTTGGATCAGTGCCTGTAATTCTGCTGCAGAGCCTGAACAAAACTAAACACGCCTCAGTGTTATCCACTCAGGGGAGCATGCAGGGTTAACATGCTGGAAAGCCAGGCCTTCTCCTACTGATCTAGCTTTGTAGAGTTTGCATAACATGGCACCGTCTGCTATAGCCCGTTCACCTTCTGTACGACATCTACAGCAATCAAGACTTAGGGCAATTAAATGGGATTTCTTAAGTGGCAGCGAAAGAATGTTAATTGATGTGTGAAATATAATTATCCTCCTGGGCTCCTCAGCTTTCTCTTGTTCGTGACTGGTTTTGATTAAACAGCACTACTTTCTAGGCCCTATTGTGTCCACGCGCCCACTCTTTTCTTCTTCACACAAGCCTGCATATGGAGAGAAATCTAAAGAGTCTGTAGCCTTGTGCATCACAAAGATTTTCTCAAGGCAAAAAACAAAAGGGGGGAGAGGGTGGACAGGAAAAAATCAGCTACCCTTCTTGGTATTTGGGTCCTTCATTGAGTGCTGTTTTTGGGTCAGAGCCCCGCATCTGGACTCCAGCTCATGCCACCTGAAAAGGAAACTTTTATTTTGTTTGCTTAAAAGGCAACAAATCTTTGTTTAAAAAGGCAATCCAAGGGGATTTTGCAGGGACTTGACCCGATTGGTCCGGAAAGTAAATTAAATGAGGTGTGGCCAAAGCCTTCTCGAAGCATGAAGAAAATACTTTCTTACCAGGATGGTCAGGAAACAAGAGGGCGGGATCCTATGTGTACTGCTAAGCATCACTGCTAAATCATCTTCCTTATTTTCGTTCTGGTGGGCTAGTGTAATGCACTCCACATGGACCTTTATAGCCATCCAGGCGCATCTGTATATAGGACATGAGAAATGTGAGGAAAAATCAGGACTAAAACCTACAGGGAGATTTTTTCAGACCAGATCTCTGGATCATTATTTTTTTTAAGCTTTGAAATGTGCCAGTCTGGCAGTCCTTCAGGCTGATTATTTTTTAAACTGGTACAGTATAGGCAACAGCATGGCAAGGCTCCCTATTTTGCCTCAGAACTGACATGGGGCAGCTGTCTGGCCTCATACTCCAGTCATAGAATCATAGAATCATAGAATCATAGAATATCAGGGTTGGAAGGGACCCCAGAAGGTCATCTAGTCCAACCCCCTGCTCAAAGCAGGACCAAGTCCCAGTTAAATCATCCCAGCCAGGGCTTTGTCAAGCCTGACCTTAAAAACCTCTAAGGAAGGAGATTCTACCACCTCCCTAGGTAACGCATTCCAGTGTTTCACCACCCTCTTAGTGAAAAAGTTTTTCCTAATATCCAATCTAAACCTCCCCCATTGCAACTTGAGACCATTACTCCTCGTTCTGTCATCTGCTACCATTGAGAACAGTCTAGAGCCATCCTCTTTGAAACCCCCTTTCAGGTAGTTGAAAGCAGCTATCAAATCCCCCCTCATTCTTCTCTTCTGCAGACTAAACAATCCCAGCTCCCTCAGCCTCTCCTCATAAGTCATGTGCTCTAGACCCCTAATCATTTTCGTTGCCCTTCGTTGTACTCTTTCCAATTTATCCACATCCTTCCTGTAGTGTGGGGCCCAAAACTGGACACAGTACTCCAGATGAGGCCTCACCAGTGTCGAATAGAGGGGAACGATCACGTCCCTCGATCTGCTCGCTATGCCCCTACTTATACATCCCAAAATGCCATTGGCCTTCTTGGCAACAAGGGCACACTGCTGACTCATATCCAGCTTCTCGTCCACTGTCACCCCTAGGTCCTTTTCCGCAGAACTGCTGCCGAGCCATTCGGTCCCTAGTCTGTAGCGGTGCATTGGATTCTTCCATCCTAAGTGCAGGACCCTGCACTTATCCTTATTGAACCTCATTAGATTTCTTTTGGCCCAATCCTCCAATTTGTCTAGGTCCTTCTGTATCCTATCCCTCCCCTCCAGCGTATCTACCACTCCTCCCAGTTTAGTATCATCCGCAAATTTGCTGAGAGTGCAATCCACACCATCCTCCAGATCATTTATGAAGATATTGAACAAAACGGGCCCCAGGACCGACCCCTGGGGCACTCCACTTGACACCGGCTGCCAACTAGACATGGAGCCATTGATCACTACCCGTTGAGCCCGACAATCTAGCCAGCTTTCTACCCACCTTATAGTGCATTCATCCAGCCCATACTTCCTTAACTTGCTGACAAGAATGCTGTGGGAGACCGTGTCAAAAGCTTTGCTAAAGTCAAGAAACAATACATCCACTGCTTTCCCTTCATCCACAGAACCAGTAATCTCATCATAAAAGGCGATTAGATTAGTCAGGCATGACCTTCCCTTGGTGAATCCATGCTGACTGTTCCTGATCACTTTCCTCTCCTCTAAGTGCTTCAGGATTGATTCTTTGAGGACCTGCTCCATGATTTTTCTAGGGACTGAGGTGAGGCTGACCGGCCTGTAGTTCCCAGGATCCTCCTTCTTCCCTTTTTTAAAGATGGGCACTACATTAGCCTTTTTCCAGTCATCCGGGACTTCCCCCGTTCGCCACGAGTTTTCAAAGATAATGGCCAAGGGCTCTGCAATCACAGCCGCCAATTCCTTCAGCACTCTCGGATGCAATTCGTCCGGCCCCATGGACTTGTGCACGTCCAGCTTTTCTAAATAGTCCCTAACCACCTCTATCTCTACAGAGGGCTGGCCATCTCTTCCCCATTTTGTGTTGCCCAGCACAGCAGTCTGGGAGCTGACCTTGTTAGTGAAAACAGAGGCAAAAAAAGCATTGAGTACATTAGCTTTTTCCACATCCTCTGTCACTAGCTTGCCTCCCTCATTCAGTAAGGGGCCCACACTTTCCTTGGCTTTCTTCTTGTTGCCAACATACCTGAAGAAACCCTTCTTGTTACTCTTGACATCTCTTGCTAGCTGCAGCTCCAGGTGCGATTTGGCCCTCCTGATATCTTTCCTACATGCCCGAGCAATATTTTTATACTCTTCCCTGGTCATATGTCCAACCTTCCACTTCTTGTAAGCTTCTTTTTTATGTTTAAGATCCGCTAGGATTTCACCATTAAGCCAAGCTGGTCGCCTGCCATATTTACTATTCTTTCGACTCATCGGGATGGTTTGTCCCTGTAACCTCAACAGGGATTCCTTGAAATACAGCCAGCTCTCCTGGACTCCCTTCCCTTTCATGTTAGTCCCCCAGGGGATCCTGGCCATCTGTTCCCTGAGGGAGTCAAAGTCTGCTTTCCTGAAGTCCAGGGTCCGTATCCTGCTGCTTACCTTTCTTCCCTGCGTCAGGATCCTGAACTCAACCAACTCATGGTCACTGCCTCCCAGATTCCCATCCACTTTTGCTTCCCCCACTAATTCTACCCGGTTTGTGAGCAGCAGGTCAAGAAAAGCGCTCCCCCTAGTTGGCTCCCCTAGCACTTGCACCAGGAAATTGTCCCCTACGCTTTCCAAAAACTTCCTGGATTGTCTATGCACCGCTGTATTGCTCTCCCAGCAGATATCAGGAAAATTAAAGTCACCCATGAGAATCAGGGCATGCGATCTAGTAGCTTCCGTGAGTTGCCGGAAGAAAGCCTCATCCACCTCATCCCCCTGGTCCGGTGGTCTATAGCAGACTCCCACCATGACATCACTCTTGTTGCACACACTTCTAAACTTAATCCAGAGACACTCAGGTTTTTCCACAGTTTCATACCGGAGCTCTGAGCAGTCATACTGCTCCCTTACATACAGTGCTACTCCCCCACCTTTTCTGCCCTGCCTGTCCTTCCTGAACAGTTTATAACCATCCATGACTGTACTCCAGTCATGTGAGTTATCCCACCAAGTCTCTGTTATTCCAATCACGTCATAATTCCTTGACATCACCAGGACCTCCAGTTCTCCCTGCTTGTTTCCAAGGCTTTGTGCATTTGTATATAAGCACTTGAGATAACCTGTTGATCGCCCCTCATTCCCAGTATGAGGCAGGAGCCCTCCCCTCTCAGACATTCCTGCCTGTGCTTCCTCCCGGTATCCCGCTTTCCCACTTACCTCAGGGCTTTGGTCTCCTTCCCCCGGTGAACCTAGTTTAAAGCCCTCCTCACTAGGTTAGCCAGCCTGCTGGCAAAGATGTTCTTCCCTCTCTTCGTAAGATGGAGCCCGTCTCTGCCCAGCACTCCTCCTTCATGGAACACCATCCCATGGTCAAAGAATCCAAAGCCTTCTCTCCGACACCACCTGCGTAGCCATTCGTTGACCTCCACGATTCGACGGTCCCTACCCAGGCCTTTTCCTTCCACGGGGAGGATGGACGAGAACACCACTTGCGCCTCCAACTCCTTTATCCTTCTTCCCAGAGCCACGTAGTCCGCAGTGATCCGCTCAAGGTCATTCTTGGCAGTGTCATTGGTGCCCACGTGGAGAAGCAGGAAGGGGTAGCGATCCGAGGGCTTGATGATTCATTCATTCATTCATTCAGTCATTCCTTGGCCTCTTTGCTGAGGTCACCAGCTGTGATATACAGTAGGCATTCTTTACAAGTTAATTCTGGTTTGGATGATATTACTGATTTCAGAGAGATTCTGTACATTTAAAATAGAGACTACCAGTCAGGTAATTTTCCCAAAGTCCAAGTCTAGAATCTAAACCAGGGTTCAGGAACTTTTGGCACACGGCCCATCAGGGAAATCTGCTGGTGGGCTGGGATGGTTTGTTTACCTGCAATATCCACAGGTTCGGCCGATGCCAGTTTACACTGGCCGCAGTTTGCTGTTCCAGGTCAATGGGGGCTGCGGGAAACAGCGGCCAGCATATCCCTCAGCCCACACCAATTCCTGCAGCCTGGAATGGTGAACCGCTGCAAGTGAGAGCTGCGATCGGCCAAACCTGCAGTCGTTGCAGGTAAACAAACCATCCCGGCCCACCAGTGGATTTCCCTGACAGGCCACGTGCCAAAGGTTGCCGATCCCTGGTCTAAACAATAGGGTCCTGTCAATAACTAGGGCTCTCAGGTGCTACAATAATACAAACAACAACAAAACAAGACTATCCATTATCTTTAGAAGAGGGACCCTGTGTTTTATTTTGTCTGTGAAGTAGTAGGCATATTAAACTCTCCCCAAAATGCTTTTCACATACACAAACAGTTAAAACCCCCTATATTTAAGCAGGCAATTTCTTCAACAGGCTGGGAAGGCAGAAAGTGAGCAAAAGATTGCTCTTATTTCTATTCTTAAATATTAGGTGGTATTTAAATGGAATGGTAACAGGTGGCAAGTCCTGCTGGCCCATGGAGAGACTGGGTTAGATCACAAACAATCTATCTAGACCTCACTCAACACTGTAGCCTATGGGTCTTTCCCATGGCAGTGCAGAAAATGGCTCCCAGGCTAGTATTCCCATTATAAGGAACTTTAAGTGCTTTTTGTATATTTCTTTTTCATGGAGTATCATGTGCTTTTTTTTTAAGTTAGACTGCAGGTTTTGGAGGCCACATTGGAATTCCCTATGCTTCCATCTATGAATCAGCTGGAGGGGATTGGTCAAGAACCAGGCTACTTTCCATCATGGGCAACCCAGGAGTGAAGGATGATGTCCCTAGCCTCTGTTTGCCAGAAGCTGGGAATGGGCAACGGGGGATGCATCACTGGATGATGACCTGTTCTGTTCATTCCCTCTGAAGCACCTGGCATTGGCCATTGTTGAAAGACAGGATACTGGGCTAGATGGACCTTTGGTCTGACCCAGTATGGCCACCTTTATGAAGAAATAATCTTGGTTTCACAACCTGCTACCACTAGGACTGACTAAGGTTTCCTTTAATATTTAAATGCTTTACGGGTTAATTTTCTGGTGGAAATAACTGACTTCAGGACAAGGTCTGCTTCTTAGACATTATAGTGAGCAAGCAGGCCTTCTAAACAGCTGCCTTTCAAAATGTCCTGACTAAAGAGTGTCATGCTGGTGTTCAGACAATACTGCATATCCTCATTGTGTTTATTCTCCATCAGTTTTCAGAGTAGCAGCCGTGTTAGTCTGTATTCGCAAAAAGAAAAGGAGTACTTGTGGCACCTTAGAGACTAACAAATTTATTAGAGCATAAGCTTTTGTGAGCTACAGCTCACTTCATCAGTGACTTCCATATCAGATTTGATATTTGAAATTTGATATTTACAAGCCAAAACAAACGGTTGATCTGTCAACAGTGGAAGTTGCATGTGGAATCTAAGAAGTCAAAGTATGTTTTTTGGGCTCCGTGCATTGCTGATAACTACAAAGATTTCAGAATCAGAATGCAGCTGGATATTCTGAAGGATATTTTCAAAAGGCACACAGGGCAGTTAGGTACCTAATACATTGACTAACTCCCATTTCTGCCTTTGAAAATCTCTCCCCTATACCAATGGATGAGACAGAAGTGGGTACATTTTGGTCTCCTGCAGCCACATGGACTCTGTAGGGAAACAAATACTAGTTGTCATTAAAATGAATAGCTCTAACTTGGGAGACACATGAGGTAGGTTCTCAAAACAAAGCCAAGTGCTTAATGCACAAAACTGCTATTAGTGTTAATGGGACAAGCACAGTTAAAAAAGCATGCATCAAGTAGAGAGCCAACCCTAAGGAAAGCAGAAAAGGGAGGAAACCAGGTGCTACTGAGAGTCACTTTTGTGTCCATTACCATGGCTGTTAATTGTAGGTCTCTCTCCTTCTGTCAGGGCTTAGGAGGAGATATCCTATTCCTGAATAAGAGGGAAAGGCAGAAAACTCTGAACCAGAATCCAGTACAGTCATAAATACGGAAGGCAACATCTAATATCTGGAATAAAATTGCAAGCACATGACCGATACAACAGATAAGTATCAGCAGAATTACAGAGTAGAGAAAGCAAAGCCTATAACATTGTTTGCTCCAGCCACCCTGAAGAAAAATGTTACAAGAATAGTAAATTAACTTCTCCCAATTTAGTAAGGAATAATGGAAGTTAAACTGGCTCTGTAGCATCTTTACTGGGTGCGGTATATCTGATAGACAGGGACCATATTACAAAATACTGCATATTCTTGTTGTTTTAAGTCATGTGAATTTCTCTGTCATTAAGATTAAATGGATTGTATTAAACAAAGTAGATAAGGTAAGAATGTATGGATTGTGCAAGCTGCCAAAAACGGCTGGGGTCAAAAGTATTTTTTCCTTCAAGGGGAGGCATTATTTACACCTAACAAGTCAAACATATTTAAATTAACTGGAGAGACCAATATTTTTTGAATTAGTTGCATGATCATTTCCCAGAACATTTGAATTCTTAGACAGTCTCACCATATGTTGCTTGGAAGTCCCCATGGATGGGTTTGCAGCGCCAGTATGGATCTGTTTCAAATCAACCCATTTTGTAGTGTGTCTGAGGAGGGAGATATTTATGACTTGGGATTTGGGATCTGGTGATTTGTACCTACGGATATTCTCAAGTAGCTTTCCAATATATGTTACTTGGTATTACAAAACACCACCACTCTTATTCATTAACATTATCTATTCTGTGGCATTTTGAAATATGCATTTTTGAGAATCCCAATTCTTTTTACTAACAATAGATAATTCTTAACACTTCATGTCCTCAGAGTACTGGACAAACATTTTACAAAATGAATTAACTACCCCTAGGAGCAAGAGAAATATTAACAACTTTGTTTTATACATGGGAAAACAGAGGCTGCACAGAGAGGTTAAGTCACTTGCCCAAACCCACACAATGAGATATATGACAGAAGCAGAATTAGAACTTGGGAGTTCCTGGCTCCCAGTCCAGCACTGATTTGACTAGACCATGCTGCTTGCTCAGCTTTGTATAGTTACACTATGCAGTACAAGTTTGTTAAACAGAATATAACCTCCTTGTTGCATCAAAAATGTAGCTTTTTAATGGCCCAGCTGGCTTCCCTCTCAACATTAAATCATTCTAGGCTCCCTGCTGAATTTTAATAGTTAACCCCCACACACAATACCTTTTTTTTGAACCTTCACATCTCCACACTCAGCCACTGAGGAGGAGGGCCGATAGGGGTTGCATGAGAGAGAAGGTGGATGAATGGGGAGAAATATGAGACACAAGGCTGGTGATGTCCATGGCATAGTAGTTGGGACAGGGGGATTCAGGAGAGAAAGTACAGGGCAATTATGTGACATTCAGAGTGTGGGTATTGTGGATCCAGTTCAGGAAGGTATCCCCGTACAGGAATAGAGATATGGTCCATCTCCAGTATCCTTTCTTCGACAGTGACCAGCATCAGTTGATTCAGAGATAGGAGTAAGGATCGCCACCGTAGGGAATATGGGATGATCTGTTCCTCATGAAACCCTCCTCCTAACCCCTAAGAGCTACAGATTGGCTAAAGCCCTGAAGCATGACGTTTTGCAGCTGTTCTGTTTTTAGCATTAACTCCAGCAGCACTGGATATTCCTGCTACGCACTCATTAAGTGTCCAGTCCCTCTCTGAATCTCGCCAAGTCGCTGCTATCAATGAGATCTTGAAGTCAAAAGGACTGTTGCAGATGTTTGAAGTTAAGCACACACCAGAGTGAGGTCTTGAACAGGGATGGGTTTACGAATGTGTTTAAGGGTAGGGCAATAAGGAGAAGGGAATTGTGACTATCTTGGAGGATTCGAGGAGAGAAATGAGCACTAGTGGCAACCACTGAGGGTGAGCTGCATAAGCCGAGTAATCCAAGTGGTCAAGGCCTCCCTGCTTTCCAATACAAATGCACAGTATTTATCCATTGATTTTTTACACATCAGAAGAGTTTTAGGACCTGATTTTTACACTTGGCCACCATTTTTGTGGGAACAATTTTGCACCTTTGCATCTGGAGACACCACCACAGTGAGATACACAACTACTTGTCTGAGCCTATGTCTCTCCTGCCAGTAGTTAGAAACTTCACTTATATTTGCTCCAAAAATGGATTGCAGGTTCAGAAAAATTAGCACATTTATTTGTGTGCACAAAATTGCACCGGCTAAAGTCAAAGCTAGATGCGGCCTGGCTGAAAAGACAAGTCCATCTCATTAAAACCCAAATATTTATGATAAAGGCTATAAGGCTCTCTCCCTTTAAATCACTATTGTATCAGAGCACAAACTCAAGAGTTCCTAATATTGGGATCTTATACTACCATTACCACAAATCTTTGATGCAACAGAAGGAAGAAAGGAGCCCTTACTAAACTACAACTACTGTACAGAATGCTCCTCAGCAACATGGGCTACTGCAAGCATGTCAGAACCATCCTCCATTCTTTACACAGGCTTCCCATAGAATATCAGGTCAAATTCAAGGCCTCAGTCCTTCTTTTCAAGGCATTCATTGGCCTAGGGCCAGCATATCTTAAAGGTCATCTACAGCTCCAGGATAAGGATCATGGTCAATAACTCTACTCCTCTTGCACAATGATGCTTTCTACCATAAGGGTGAAGCTCCTCTGCAGGAGACAGAACTTTCTCAGAGCTGATCCTAGACTGGGGAAGGAACTCCCACAGGAACTAAGGACCATCACCATCTCACCTCATCAACTTCCATTCCAAATGCAAGTTCATTTCTCTTACTAACAAACATAAATGTAGACCATCACATACATATAAAAACAAGCAAAAAACCCAAGAACAAAAGGCAACCAAAAGGAAACAGTACAGGGCATACACAATTCTCTTCTGGGAAGAGGATGAGAGAAAGAACAAAATCACATGTGACACATCAGTCATGTCATTTAATACACTGCTGGAATGCAATCTCAGATACTATAATGATGAGGGCTATAAGGAATAGAATAGAATGATGGCCACATTCAGTTTTCAGCTGGCCAAAGACTTGCTGTATCACCTTGAGCAAATCAGTTCATCTGTGCCTCAGTTTCCCTATCAGCAAAATGTCAATACACTTTCCCCCCCAGCTCTTTATCATGTCTATTTAGATTGCAAGTTCTTTGAGTAAAGGGAAGTCTCTTATTATGTATTTGTACAGCACCTAGCACAATAGATCCTCAATATCAATTGGGATATCTAGGTACTACTGTGATATAAACAGTAACGAATATTTTGGTCACATTTCTCTATAAGCAGCAGCTTCAAAAACACTATTTAAATTTCAGTTCCATCTCTTCATTTGTGTGTGGCAGAACGGGCTTTGCACTTGGTGAATTTTCAGATTGCAGTGCTGGTCACAGCAGGCACACATATTTTTTAAACCAATCACCTCAGGCCTATTATACCAAGCCAAGCCCTCGGATTAGATTACATCACCCACCAGTTTGGCGTGTTCACTGGCTGTTCAGAAAACTGCCATGACCTGTACCAACTTTGTTGTCAGATCAAGGCCAGCAAAGTCTGGCATCACATGCCAGGAGCTTGGCCTGCATCCCAGTCATGTTTGAGCTGTTAGAGATCTGAGAATTTAAAGAGGGAAATAAGCAAATGAAAAGCAATAAATTAAATAAACAAAGGAAAGGGGGAGTTTAAGGGAGGGGTAAGGGAAGAAACATACGGGCCCTACTGGAGATGAAAACTTTGTTCAGCATCCAAAATTCGAAGCAGCTCTTCTGTGGGTTGGCTTGGGCTTTTCTACAAACAAGTTGGCCCAGCTTATAACCTGTATCAATTTATCATACACACCAGCAGTGCCAGAATTCATACAGATCTCTGCCCTGCTGTTTGCTAAGCATTTAAAAGAGAAATAATTGTGTGTAAACTGCTGGTCAGTCACTTGTCAAGAAGCGCCTTTCAATTATTCAAATCAAAACACTTCTGCCTCCCCCCCACGCTCTTTTCCCCAAGAGTAAGTGATGCGTCTTGGCAGCTTCTGATAAAACCCAATGCTTAATAATTAGAATGCAAGCCGAGCTCAACCATGGAATGTCCATGACGTGCAGAGGAAGCCCAGCCTTATGGCTAATTCCACAATATGTCCTGAGAAAGGGAACAAGACACACGGGGGAGAAATGGGTGTTGTAAAAAGCACAAGATCACTGTTTTTCTACTACACATGCACACCAGTTAAAGCTACCTTTAAATGCAGTTTCATGCTCATGAAGCAGAGTGATTCTAATTAGCACCGAACCCTATTTATTCACCATGGTAAAAAGAGAATCTTTATTACGTGTCATACAGAGGTCACCTATGTTTGAATTAAGTGACAGTGTATGACTGCCACCATGGGATGTCACCAGGGACTGAACCCAAGACCTGCACTCCTAAAAGCTTGTACTGCTGCCACTTGAGCTAAAAGATTAACTCCTTTAGTGTGTAGCTCTAGTAAATTTATACTGTCTGTGGACCAACCACTAGAGGTGACACACAACACATTCCAGTGCCACCGGTATAACAGGATGCTGCACAAGACTAGCTAGCCAGCCTTGAAAAACCCACAGAGCTCCAATGGCAGAAGAGCTCAACATGATTTTCATATGGCACATTAATCAGCCATATTCAGTATGTGTCCAACTTTCTGTTGATGAATGGCTAAATCATCAAAAGTTGTGGGGTGAAATGCAGCCAGTGCCCAGTGATGTCTCTGAGGATGAAACCCAAAGTTGCATTGACCTTTTCTATTACCATCTTCCACTGCAAACAAGTCTAATCACTTGTCTTTTGTCATTGCTAAGTCTCTCACACTTTCTTCCTCCCACGAACAATGTGTTTCAGACTGTTTTTCTCCAACTGTATTCACTTGGGATTTTCCCGAGATATATTCAATTTTGTTATTTCTATATTTCTGATCTCTCTCGTATATCATCACTTATTGTTACCAGTGCAGCTTTTGATGCAGAAGGACGATGGAATCGTTGTTTAAACAAAAAGAGAGTATAGCTGGATATATAACCTCCGCTGCACCCCTTTGAAACTCACTGAGTCATGTGGTCTCCACTAGTAGTTCCCTGAATCTCACAGGATCCAATGAAGCAGTTATTTTAGCCCTCAATCCAAGGCACACATCAGTCCTACCCTTTCCGGGTTGTTATAGTTCAAAAGAAATCTGGAAAAACCACAACTCAAGGATCATCCAATGAACCTTCAGTAAGACCCCAGTCTTCTATTCAGAGCCTGACTTCAAATAATCTGTACTCTGGCCAGGTTCACAGGGTCTGGTCATCCCTTTCACCAGGAGGCCCAACTAATCAGCAAACTGCCTCAGTCTTTGGACTGCAGTTAGGCTTGTCTCACATCAGGAGAAGCAGAGCTTCGCTCTCCCTGTTCAGCCCTGAAATGGTTTAAGTCTCCTCCTTTTAACTCTCTTCTCCATGTCTGACATCTGCAGCAGATGTAGCATTACAGAGCCAATTGTGTCCACATGCTCTCGGTAATCCTCTCCTTTACATCGTGCGGACTGTCTGCCCCATTGCAGGATTCTTGTGAAATAGATTGTTCTTGTTGGTTTGTACCTGACAAATGCACCCTCAGGGCCAGATTTTCAAGTGGTATAAATGGATATAGCTCTGTTGACTCATTATAATTACACCACTGTACACCAATGGAGGATGTGGTCCTCAATATTGTGAATAATTTGCATATGCAGTTACTACAGTGGCATCTGCAAATCAGCTATCTGCAAATGCAAATGGCCGCTTGGACACATCACTGGCCACTTGCAAATACAATATTAAACACCAGATATTAGCAGATTCCAGAAAGATATTAACAAGCAAGCAGGATGCATAACTAACCACCATATATGTGCAAATGCTCAATTTGTGCACTCGCTCCTTTGTGTGCACAAACTAGGCATGCAATTGTACTTGTATTTTCATATGTGCAATTGGACACCACACTTTTTGAAAATCAGACCCATATCTTGCGGCCAAAATTTTGAAAGAAAGTTGCAGGTGAAACATGTTAAAAGAAACTTGGAATGGCAAATGTTCAAATAGTTTCTGTAAGGAATTCTGAACAGCATAGTCAATAGCATGAAATTCAAATTCCAAATTGGGAACAGAATATCTAATTTTGAATCCAACGTGCAATTAGAAATTTGCACTGTTGTTGATTAGATTATTACATTAAGTCAAACCATCAGCAAAGAAAAACAATGCCACATGGCTTATATAACTAACAGTAAAGGAGTACTTGTGGCACCTTAGAGACTAACAAATTTATTAGAGCATAAGCTTTCGTGAGTTACAGCTCACTTCATCGGATGCATTTGGTGGAAAAAACAGAGGGGAGATTGATATACACACACAGAGAACATGAAACAATGGGTTTATCATACACACTGTAAGGAGACACAGTTTGCAAATTAATTCCAATTCAGTAATCTCTCGTTGGAGTCTGTTTTTGAAGCTTTTTTGTTGAAGGATAGCCACTCTTAGGTCTGTAATCGAGTGACCAGAGAGATTGTGTCTCCAACTGGTTTTTGAATGGTTTCAGAGTAGCAGCTGTGTTAGTCTGTATTCACAAAAAAAAAAGGAGTACTTGTGGCACCTTAGAGACTAACATTTATTAGAGCATAAGCTTTCGTGAGCTACAGCGAGCTACAAGCTTATGCTCTAATAAATTTGTTAGTCTCTAAGGTGCCACAAGTACTCCTTTTCTTTTTGGTTTTTGAATGTTATAATTCTTGACGTCTGATTTGTGTCCATTCATTCTTTTACGTAGAGACTGTACAGTTTGACCAATGTACATGGCAGAGGGGCATTGCTGGCACATGATGGCATATATCACATTGGTAGATGTGCAGGTGAACAAGCCTCTGATAGTGTGACTGATGTGATTAGGCCCTGAAATTGGCCCTGAATTGGAATTAATTTGCAAACTGGATACAATTAACTTAGGCTTGAATAGAGACTGGGAATGGATGAGTCATTACACAAAGTAAAACTTTCCCCATGTTATTTCTCCCCCCCCCCCCCCCCCACTGTTCCTCAGATATTCTTGTTAACTGCTGGAAATAGCCTACCTTGCTTGTCACCATGAAAGGTTTTCGTCTACACCCCTCCTCCTCCCCCCCTCCCCTCCGCTGCTGGTGATGGCTTATCTTAAGTGATCACTCTCCTTACAGTGCGTATGATAAACCCATTGTTTCATGTTCTCTGTGTGTGTATATCAATCTCCCCTCTGTTTTTTCCACCAAATGCATCCGATGAAGTGAGCTGTAGCTCACGAAAGCTTATGCTCTAATAAATTTGTTAGTCTCTAAGGTGCCACAAGTACTCCTTTTCTTTTTGCGAACACAGATTAACACGGCTGCTACTCTGAAACATAACTAACAGTGAGATTTGTGGGTACTTCTACACTCCACCACCCCTCACCCACAGCAGCAAGTCTCAGAGTCCAGGTCAACTGACTAGGGCTCATGCTAGGTAGATAAAAATAGCAGCGTAGACATTCCTATTTGGTCTGGAGCCTGGGCTCTGAGACCCTCCCCTCTCCCCAGGTTTTAGAGCCCAGGCTCCACTCCAAGCTGGAATGTCAACACCACAATTTTTAGCCTTGTAGCACAAGCCTTGAGAAACCAAGTCAGTTGACCTGGGCTCAGACTGGCTGCTGCGGGGTGGTTTTTGTTGTTATTGCTGTGTAGATGTACCCTTTGCACAATCACACAAGATGTTCATAAACAATCTATAGATTAAATATTATTCACTGTAGAAATTCACAATAATTTGAAGTAATGAATGTGCTAAACAACTTTGTTGTTTCATTACTGAAAAAAGAAAAGGAGTACCCGTGGCACCTTAGAGACTAACAAATTTATGAAGTGAGCTGTAGCTCACGAAAGCTTATGCTCTAATAAATTTGTTAGTCTCTAAGGTGCCACGGGTACTCCTTTTCTTTTTGCGAATACAGACTAACACGGCTGCTACTCTGAAACGTTTCATTACTGATAATTCTCAGATATCAAAAGGTGTAAAGTGTGTGTTATTTCTTTCAAATCTTTCACCCAGCTCTACTAATGAACAGTGGGAAATTTACTCAGTACTACTGCATGTACAAAGTCTGAGGCCTTGGCTATTTTAAGAAAATTCACACTGCTATAACTGCTTCCAGTGTAACTTACACCTACACAGCTTCTTCTGGTAATTTACTGTAGTAAGTTGCATGGGTGCACAGCCCACTTCATGTGGAAGCTGCTCACCTACATTAGCGTAACTCCATTGATGCAGTTGCACCAGTGTGACTTTCTAAAATGGAGACAGAGCTTGAGTGTTTGCCTTTAGAGATTCACCACACTTGTGTCATTTTTTCACGTGTACATTTATTCCTGTCTGTTACTAGCATATCTCCTGTGGGTGAACACTTTTCCAAAACGATCATTGTATAGGACCTATCAGTCCTTGTCCTCAAAGAAAACCTGCACAACACTTTCAAAAGACAAGCCTGGGAGCTTAAATTCATAACTTTGCTAGACACTAAAAATCATGGTCTTAATAAAGACACTGGATTTATGTCTTAATACAACAATCTGTAACCCCCTACCCTGCCTTTTTTTTTTTTTTTTTGTCCTAGGACCAGAGAGATGTTAACTGGCCCTTTTACCTTGAAGTGTCCCTTAGAATATGTGCTAACTACTTATGCTAAACTATCTGTTTGACCTTGTAATTAGCTGTGACACTCTGACTATCTATCGCAGACCCAAGAAGAGGTTGGTGTAGCTCCAAAGCTTATCCCTCTCATCAACAGAAGTTGGTCCAATAAAATATATTACCTCACTCACCTTGTCTCACTAGCAGTTTTAACATTTATGCCCATCTCAAGGATTTTTAACACCTATTAAATCCTTGAGAATCAGAAGCAGCTCTTTTGAAAAAAAAATCCTATGAATAATCTTTTCAGCCTTTAAAATTCTCTCACTTAGGCTTTAAAATTCACATCTTGCTGATGCAATTCTGTGCTTGGAGATAGTATCTTGCAAAACTTAGTTGACAGGGCAGAAGCACATCTGCTTCCATTTTCATAACTATCTTCACAGTGGAAAAAACTTTTTCATAATTAAAGCTTAGGATGTATAGAATATTGTGGAATGTGGCAAAAGTTAATGTGGGAAATGTATTTTTTATTGTGCTCTCCATTTTCCTCTGTACTAGATATTAAGGTAATTTTAGAGGGAAGGATTTTGCTGTTTATGTTTCGATGAGAAGCAATCTCCATCATGAAACTTCTCCTAGCAGCAACCTGAAAGAAGCAACTTTTATTCCCACACAGTCACTGGATCAAGCTAAGCAGTAAGAATGTGCAGTAATATCAAAATGGGGCAAGTGCTGCACTAAAGTATGCTAAAATCGTAGCCAATGTCAATTGTGCATTACTTCCCCATCAAATAAAGGGGCTAGCCTTCAATGTGAAGTAGGGCCGTGCTGAATTTCAAGGCCCAGAATTCAGCCACTTTTGCTGGAGTTGGAACTAAAAAAAAAAGTGTGGTTAGAATTTTTTTCTTGCCACATGGATTGTGGGGAGTCTTTGCTCTTTCATAATTCAAAAAATGACTAGATGGATTTTGCACAACATTTTTTTGTGAGGCCGTCACCAAACAGAACATTTCAGTCATGCAGGCGTGAGGAATTGTAGGCCTCAAACACAGGCCCTCAGGTCCCCTGTTAGGGTTCAGACCATGGCTGTCATCTAGTAGCTCACCTAAATTGCTGAAGAAGGAGGCCAGTGAGGTTCTAGCTCACAAAGAACCCCACCCATGAAGCTTCTGATTGGGGAAGATATCCAGCCTCATCAATTGGCTGCGACCTTCTAATTAAACCCCAAAGAGGCACTGGAAGTTGTCTGAGCAGCTAGATTAATCCCTGGCTGGCTGTTACTATGGTCCCTGCCTATTTGCCTGAACCCTGCCTGTTCCTGTTCTCTTAATCCCAGACAGACATCTGCTCCCAATACTCCTGGGGAATTCTGTGCCATTGCACAATTTTGCAGAATTCCCTGTTTCCTGTGCAGAATTTGTGGCTGCCACTAGGGGCCACTGGATGCTGCAGAGCCCAGGTCGCAGTGAGCGGAGCTCTGAGACTGGCGGGGCTGGAAGCTGCATGCGCTTTGATCCTCATTCTGCCACGGACAGGAGAGGGTCTGGAAGACCCAGCCAGCTCTGGCAAAGGGTGCAGAATAGTGTGACCTGCTGACTAAGCTGTTAAAAGTCCAGTCGATGGGGCTGGGGAGCTAAGCCAGGCTGGTCCCTACCTCTCTTGGCTCTGCGCTGCGCTCCGAAAGCAGCCAACAGGTCCAGGTCCAGCTCCCAGGTGGGGCGTGGGTCACGGCACTCTGCGTGCTGCCCCCACCCCGAGCACTGGCTCCACAAGGTGGGCCAGTACTTGGGTAAGTGAATGGGGGCAGGGACTCAGATCCTTATATCACTCTGTTCAGCAGGGTACTGTGTACACAGAGAAACTCCCATACTATGGTGGGACAAATTGCCCACTTACAAGTGGGTGAATGTTTCCAAAACTTCTCAGCATATGAAAACAGGGTGTCATAATGGAAACTCTTCTGCAACCCTAACTATAGAGTGGTTGACATCAGCACTGACTATATTATATGGATCTATAGAGATACATATAGTGAAAGTGTTGTGGATTATAGTGCCTTTGTTTTGTTTTTTGAATAAAATTATATGCTGTGGTCCATCAGCAGAGCTCACTGACTAGAACTTTATCTCAAGGAAACTTTGTCCTCATACTGCAAAAGGAAACCAAAATAGAGGCTTTGGCAGTCCGAAGCTTTCCTAGCAGCCCACTCATAATAAACCATAGGAAAGGACATGATGGCCTACTTTTAAAGGAGCGGGCTGCCAAATCCCAAAATAATAAGAAAAAAATATATGGTGTAACAAAAAAATGCCTTTAGGTTGTGGAAATTATGACTTGATGACATCCCTCACCCCTTTTGCTTATGATCTAGCTGCACATATACAAGACCTTAATTATAGAGCTGAAGTCAACGATCAGGCATAGAACATGCTTTCCGCCAGAATAAAAAAAATAGTCCAAGTGTAGGGAACCTAACATGCCTCGAACAATGGGTAGTGGAGTGGATGCTGAGCTCAGGGAAAAGGTTGATTTTCGATGTCTGTCACGAAGGAAGGAACAGCCCCTTAGGGCCTTTATAAAAGAGTTTGCCTTCCATGCACATCTGAGGTCTATCCTACCCATGGGCCCTGTAACAAAAACAAAACAAAACAAAAAAAGCATTCCCACACACCAGCTACACTACTGAGGCCTCAAACCCTCTATCCAAGCTGCTCGGAAGTCACAAAAATAGACTTCCATGATAACATATGGGCAGTGTTGTAATATTATAATAAAATGAAACACAGGAGCCAAGTTCTGTCCTCAACTACATCAGTGTAAAGCTGCAGCAACTCCACTGGAGCCAGCGAAGTTATTCCAGGTTTAGCCTGCTCTAGATGATTAAAGTGACTTAAAACCAGCAGCACTGAGGAAAATGGATTTATGCAACGGAGTCTTATGTGCATATTTTCTTTACCTAAGCTGAACCTCTCTAGCCATAACTCAGGTAGGTCCCGGTTATTCCCATCTCTTGGTTGGGAGAGCCAGCCTGCAGCTCTGCTCCTGCCTTGAAGCCAGCCCTGGCCCGGTCTTGCCTCATGGGAAGTAATCCAGTCCTAACCATTAGCTTCAATTCCTGACTTTGACTGACCCTTGGCTTGGGCACCTGGCCTTTGACTCCAGCTCTGACCCTTGGCTGCAGCTACTGCACCCAACTCCTGCTCCAATCACTGGGCACGACCCTCCACATCCTTGGGTCTGTCGGTCTGGATGTCAGTCTCAGTCTGCTGACAACTCATTCAACTCCCAGCCTTCCTTCCTTCATCCAGCATTTTTAAGGTTTAGAATCCTTTTTGGTCTGAGGCTTTGGTCTGGGAAGAATACACCTTGGCAGACTAGCTGGAGCCAGGCAGGGGGTATCCCCAATCAATAGCTTCTCTATTGTTTCCCCACATAGCTTTATCTTTGTCATGGTTTTGTTTGCTGTTGGTTTCTCCCGTAACAGCCTCCTTTGATTTAATTCCTGGCAGTCAGGCAGATTAATATCAGACAGGAACTGAGGGCATATGATAGTTATAAAGAATACCACACAAATCCTTCATTGTCCAGACCCAAATGGCTAGACCACTGGAGTAGTCTGCACTGCGCCAGGCTATGTAGTCTTATTCCACTTAAGAGCATTCAGAAGTTGATAACAAGACAGCATTACACATTGTCAATAATTTTCCTCTTTACCTCTCCTAAAGCAGACCAATCAGAGAAATTTTTTGTAGGGAATTTCTCTGTGCTTGAAGCGAGAACTTTTCTCAGGCAAAAATGGTAGCTATAGACACTAGAAGTAAAGCACATTAGTGATCAATTGCAGTAAATGATAGACTCTCTCAGGCCTCCAGTCACCTCCAGGTCGCGAGACCCTCACATACCTTCTCCACTGAAACAAAACACTTCCTCCCAAGCATTGGCCACTGTCAGAAGACAGGATACTGGGCTAGATAGACCATTGGTCTGACCCAGTGCGGCCGTTCTTATGTTCAGACATCTATAGTTTTTCCAATGCATTCAGTTTTGTGTGTGTGTACACAACTCCAGCAAGCACAAAGAAGTAGCACAGACCAGTTTTGAACCATGCTATGATGCTTAGAATTTAACTGGTGACTTTTGGATCCCAAAGAAATAAGCTCTCCTCAGGATGTAAAAAAAAATCTTTGCCACACCAACAACTACACCTTCTTTTCTAATGCCTGGTCCACCCTTAAAATTTAGGTTGACATAACTACAGCGCTCAGCAGTGTTAAAAATCCACACCTGTGAGTGTCATAGCTAACGCCACCTAACCCCTGGTGTAGACACAGCTAGGTTGACAGAAGAATACTACTGTTGAACTAGCTATCACTGCTTGGGGAGGTGGTGTTCCTACATGGATGGAAAAACTCCTTCTGTCACTGTAGGCTGTGTTTTGCTGGCATAGCTATAGCACTGTAGCTAAGATACTAAGTGTCCATAGTATAGACAAGGCCTAATCCTTTAGGTACCAGAGGATTAGGCTATTCTAATTTCCCCTCTCCCTCCCCCCACACCACCACTCACACACACACACACACACACACACACACACACACACACACACCACCACCCACTCTCTCTTTAGGGCTATGGTACTTTTTCTTTAAAGAAAACTTCTCATGTTATTTCTTCCAGATGACAAGTATATTACAGTTTTGGCATAGACGAGTCTATGTCACTATCACCATGCAAGAACACGACCCAATTTCTGAATTTTACTGTGATAAAACACAGCAAAGTGGTCATCAGGTGAAACCACTCAAGCTCTCAGATCAGTGTTGCCCCTGTAATACTCCATAGCATCTGTCACAGGTTGGCTAGCCCTTGAAAGGTAGTTGGACTCAGCCACACCTGTGCCAGATTAGCTACCCATCCCACTCATCTGGTCCTGATCAACTGGGTGATTCCTTGACTCAGTTTGAGAGAGGAACGAAGGGAGCAAATTGGTCTCCTATGGAAGGCTGCAAAGGAGGGTCTAGGAGTCCTCCAAGGAATCAGCCTGGGAATTAGCCAGGGTTCTATCCCAGAGCACAGAAGTAGGAATGGTAACCCATCGGGGTTGAGACTGTGAGGGGATACCAGGGAAGCAACCTGGAACTCAGTGCTCTATCTCAGAGCAGAGAAACTTAAAGGTAGCCTAGAAGTGGCTGAGAACTGAGCCCAGAGGGAGGGCTGAAGAGCCCAAGTGGAGCAGAAGAATGTTTGATTTGTGTGGGACTTTTGTTTGGACTTGTTACCCCAAATCAGGACTGAACTCAGAGTGACGTGGTCAGAGATGCCCCAAACCGCACCCTCACCCAGGAGAGACAGAAAATCCTAGGGAAGAGGAAACTGAGGCAAGAACTGCCTGCACCACCACACTCAGCCAGCGGGGCACTATAAGGCAGGCACACCCCCTGACAGTGTCTAGCTGCTGAGCAGAGTAAATGCAAGATGACTGCCTCTTTTCAAGTAGCAAACCATATGTCCCTGTGCCTTTTTACATGCTACCTTTATGCCTGGAACAGTCCCCTCCTCCAGTCTGCCTTTCTACTTTGCTGTCAACACTCACTTCATTTGGTTGACCTAACTCTCTCCAATGCACGTAGTTCATTTAACTCAATTGCTATTTATCTAGCACCCATCCAGACTCCGTGAAGAAAATGGTCAGCCAGCCCTCTAACTTTATGCCCGAAAAGCCCTGCTAGAAATTCTAGCACTTGTGCAAACAGTAAAACCTGCTGAATGCAAATGGAAGCATGTGCATGTGCAGAACCCATGCCTCTAAAGCCCTTTACAAATGTTAACATTTGCATGTGTAGCTGTTGGAATATTGGGTGTTGCTGAGTAGTATGAGCTCACAAGTGTTTGTACCTGCAAAATACAGGTACGCATTTGTGTATGTCCACTTACTACAGCTCTAGTCACTCTTCTACACAGCCAAAATATATACCATAATGTTTATTTAGTTGTTTTTAGACAGAAAGACACCCCACAAGACAATTACCGATTCCACAGTAAGTCACATTCTCCTGTGGGATGGATGGGGAAATTTTCAAAAGAATCAAAGAAGTTTAGGAGCACACATCCCACCAACTTTCAGTGGGGATTTTGTTCCTAAATACCTTAGGCCATTTTGAAAGTCTTTCCCACGAGTTGCAGCCATATATCTGTGAGGAGAATTCAGTTTTTTCCCATTTATGTACCACTAGTGCAAGACAAAATTAAACTCATTTAAAAAAAATACATTCAGGAATTACTTAATTAAAATAATTTTGCTCAAATAATTCTTTTCTCAAAACAAGTAATGGCTGAAAGCATGCAGGTGATTCCCCCCTCCCCCTTTTTACTAATGTCACAAACAAAATCACTGCTTAATTAGTAATTAATCATTCGCTGGCATGATATTTTGTTAAATTTGAGAACAAAATGCTTGTATTTGTATTAAGTGCAATGACACAAAATGTGATTCAGATATTACCAAGAGGCACATGGAATACAGGGAGGGCTGACAGAACAATGATGGGTACAGTGTTTTCAAAGTGCTTTCACGTAATTTACCATTGCTGGGTCCTAAATTGCAAGAGCTATTTATCACTCAATCTGCTGAAAATTTTGGTTTGGCAAAGGCAAGTCAACTGTAAAATGAACGTTCTATTTACTCTGACCGTATTATTATAAATAACACTTTATGATGCTACCATGCTTTCCATCTGAGGATCTCAAGGAGCTGCATGATACCCAAGTATGGCTTCTTCAGAGTAGATGGGCAGGGAAGCAACAGCCCAGGAAGTCTTCTGCCTTCTCTGCATTCCCATCAGGTTGCAACCATAACATGGCTGTTTTTTAAATATGGGAATCACTTGCACTGGAATCAGTATTCAGTGCTCCAAAAGAGATATAGGTGATGTCCCTGCCTACATGCAGACAAGGTTGCAGCGAGGAGTGCATGCTACTTTATCAAAGCATCACTCATTAGCACATGCTCCCCCTACAATAGAGTCACTGTGGTTTAATAATTTAGGAACCAATCTAAGAACTCCTTTACCATCACCCCCCCAAAAATAAATCTTACTTTATGAGGAGTTTGCCCTGAGGCAAGGTTCATCTTGTATGGTTGGGACTGATTCTGATGCAGATGAGAACATGCAACATTTCTAGAGGCTGGCTGGATGTTTAGATGCAAAGTCTTGGCAAAATGTTGCAAGAAACAGCTTAGCTTTGGGACTGAGAAATCAAGATTGCTAATATTTTGTGAACACATAGTCACTATTTCCACCCCCCGCCCCACCCACACAGATTATCAGGCCTAGCCATCCAGCCCTGCACCATCCTCAGACATTAAACCCACCACGGACACTTTGCTGGCACATGGAGAAACCTTAGGAGTGTGTGTAAAGTGGGTGGAGTTTTTAGTGTGAGCTCCATTGTCACTAGAGCCAGCCAGAGAACAACAATTTCACAACAACTTTTGAGACGGATTTCCAGAGCTTTGATTTAATGTCCTGGAAAAGGCAATGGATGGTTAGACAAATGGGTGAGGTTTATCTATCACAAGCAACATCATAATATATGGTCATTTAGCCTGGAAATGAGCAAAGTGTTGACCGAGCTTTCTAAGATTGTGACAGGAATAATGTCAGCTGGCCACTCCTTCCTTGTGTTTTATATGGCCCCTTAATGCAAGGTCAAGATGTAACTATCACTTGGAAAAATTAACAGTTCACATAAGCACACACACAAGGAAAAGCTCTCTTCAAGCAGTTGTGTAATCAGTCTGAGAATTCATGGCCATGGGAGGTCAGAAAGTTAATTACTGTAGCTGGATTACTAAAAGGTCTAGCTAATTTTATGATCAGTAATATCACATTGTAAGGGACTGAGGCATACATGGTCTGGGATAGCAGCCACAGCTGGGTTCGTGTCCGCAAGTCAAGGACTTGGAGGTGGTAATCAGCAAGCAGGGATCAGTGTAATTGCTAGAGCCAAGATCAACAGGCAAGAGTCAGGGTCAGAGGCTGGTGATCAGAGATAGTTACCAGGCTGGAATCAGGAGGAAAGAGTCAGAATCAGGCTGGGGGCAAAGACTGGAGATCAGAAAGCTGTGTGACATCTGGAGTTGCAGCAAACCAGAAATCTGCATGGTTGACAACTTCCTGGACCATCCTCCAGGTTTACGTAGTGAGATGGACAAATCAGAAGGCTACAGAGTGCTCCAACCCTAATAACTGAAAAGTACTTTCTGCAGCACTAATAACCACAGCGCTCCTTGGATATGGCTCCTCCTGGCCTCCTGGTGCCAAAGTAGGAACATCCCAGGCTCCGCAGACCAAGGGTCTAGTCCCACATATCCTTACATACGTGTAGCTGTGCAAACTAAGATTTGGGTGATCAGATATCATGCTACAGGTTGTAATGTGATCATCAGAGGGGTCAGGAAAGAACTTCTATACCCCTCGATCCCCATGAACAATAATGCACAATTATCTAAAAGCAAGTGCCTCTAAGAAGTTTTCACTTTCCTCTGAAGCATCAGCTGTTGGCCAGTGCTGGAGGCAGGATATCAGACTGACTGAGCCAATCATTTGATTTGGAATGACAAATCCAATGGCCAAAACTTTAAATCAGTGTCTCAAGTTACATCTGTATACAAAAATGTGTCTTCCCAAACAATGGCAAAAATCCCCGCGTCCTTTGTTTCCATTTTACAAAACAATAAATGTTCTTCAAATGGGAAAAAGAATAATTTTAAAGTAAGTTTTAAGACCAGAAGGGACTAGTATGATAATCTAGTGTGACCTCCTGCATAATACAGGCCATGGAATTCCAACCCTAATTACTGAAAAGGACAAAATTATTCTTCCATACTACATAAGTGAACCTGATTAATCCCCAAAAACTGGGGTTGAACTACAGCCTATTTTCTAGAAAGACTTCTAATCTCTTAAAGACTCCAGCTGAAGATGAATTTATCACTTCCCTTCGTAAATAGTTCCTACACTTAAATTATCCTCGCTATTAAAGTCATGTCTCATTTCCAGTTTGAATGGACAAAAAAGCTTTCGGAAGTTTCAGATTATATATGTGGAATTCGATATGAAGATTCTAGTTCCTGAAGAAAGGCTCATTTTGAGGAGCAGCATAGTCCGACGGATTGAACTCAAGGTTGGGAGTCAGGAACCCAGGGTCTAATCCTGGCTCTGCCACTGGCTTGACATGTAGACTTAGACATCACTTACACCAGAATTTTTCAAATGTAGGCACTTAAAATCAAGCACCTAAATCCTTATTTAAGGCACCTAAATGAAAGAGGCCTGAATTTCAGAGCTGTTAAGTACCGATCTTTCCCACTTACCAACAATTCTGGGAGTTGAGAAATTTGAACATTTTTAGATGCAGATCAGATTTGGGCCATATATGCAGAATGTAAAATATAGGTGACAATAATAGATATAATAACTATTAAAGGACCTGCCAATGTTTGTGATATTTAAGAGTGTACGGTATGTGTATTTATAGGCTGTGAAATGTCTTCAGCCAAATACAGTACATACTGCCAACCTGTGGTCAGGGTTCATTTTGGATGGGAGGGTGGCAGGTTAAGGCCCTACAGTTCATCTGTAATGCTGACTGCAAGGTTGCTATTTTTATGTCTCTCAAGAACCTCACAGAATGATGGACAACAGATGGAGGTGCTGTTGAGAGTTCAGGGAAAGGGATAGATACATTCTCCATTCCTGCAAGCTTCTGCTCTCCAGCTGCAGTCTCTCTTAACAGACAATGAATCATTCGCCTAGAAAGAAACTACGTATCTGAATAAACCACACTCTGACTGTCTCTGTTTGATTATTTATTAGGAGAACTGGACCAATCAAAGCTCATCAGCTGACACAGAAGCCAGCAGAATTAAAATGCACAGACACACAAAAACCCTTTGTAAACTACCCTGTAAAATAGAAGTGGGGTCATGCAAGACCTTGAATACAGAAAAAACAAATCTATTAATAACCAAAACACAGATAAAGGTTGTGCCTGGTTAGGGGAAAAAAAGCTGGGCTGTAAAAAAAATCAAAGTTTTTGTGGTCACTTAGTTTTCCATCTCATATAAAAATGTGAGCGTCTGTCTGTGTCCCTAGGACAACCAGGAGTCGGGGTCCAAGAAACAGTTCAACTTGGGGTAAGCATGGCTAAAGGATTATGAACACAGGAAAAAAAAAATAAGGAAAACACTGTAAATTAGCACACAGGAAGGGGGGCGCATTTGTGCACTGTCAGAAGCAGATGAGCTGGCAAAGACTGCCCTGCAATCTGACCCTGATCTAGTGTATACCACCTTGTTACGCTGGTATACACAATCCACTGACTTCAGTGGATCACTCTTGATTTACACCAGTGTGAGATCAGAGGCTGGCTTATCCAATTCCCCATGAAAGGTTGCTCTTGTTGTGATGCTCAATGCAATGAAGATCCTAGGGGGATTGTCTGAAGATGAGAAACTATAGGAGTGTTTACACAAGAGCCACTCTGTGCAGCCTGCACATGTAGAATTGAAGAAGCCCTGCCCTGTTAAGCCTGTGGTGGCAGGATACAATGCCCCAACCATGGGGGTGCAAAGGGCACCATCATCTGAAAAGGTCTGGGCCCTGTTGGGATGCCTGTCATTGTGCTTTGCAGCTAAACACTGTCTCAGGGAACTTTGTGGCATTCGGTGCACTACGATGCAGCGCAACACGATCCAGCCGAAGCTTGTGTCATCTCAGGTCAGAAATTATAGGGAACGAATAAGTGGTGGCTTTTATTTGTTTATTTGGTTTAAATATGCGGCCAGTGCAAGGATCAGTTGTCAAATAAAGAATGCTGGTTTAGGCCAAACCTCCAACTGAAAAAAAAAATAGTCGCAGGGAATGAAGACTTCTGTATCATCACTTCTTGCCCATAGCTGTTGTCCAGTATTGCAATGTGATGTCAGTTGCTGTGTTTCATATAGACAAGCTGAACATTAGGAATGAGCAAAATGATTCCTACATACAGCTTGTAAAGTGCTTTGCTATCCTTTAGGATAAATGGCACCATAAAAATCCAAAGACTTTGGGTCACATTGTGCCCTTAACTTGTAGGCCCATCACCATTAAGATGGGGATTTTCAAAAGGAGTCTAAGGCTATGTCTACACTTGGAACTAAGGGGTGTGATTCCCACCTCATGTAGACACACTCACACTAGCTTTCATTGAGCTAGCATGCTAAAAATAGTAACATAGTCCAGGTAGCAACCAGCAGCACAATGCGCTAGCCACCCCACGTAGGTACCTACAGGAGCTAGACAGATTTGTACTAGAGGCAACTAGCCTGTGCTGCCACTCGCTGCTGCCCCTCTGAGGCTACTGTAACTATCGCGGCTACACTGATATTTTTAGTGCACTAGCTTGATGAGAGCTAGCACAACCATGTCTAAGCGAGCTGGGAATCACACCCATCGCTCCAAGTGAAGATATGCCCTAAGTATGTTGGGTACTAACAGCCTTAAGAGTAATTTGAAAGTCTCAGCCTGATTATAGCTGTCACTCCGACAGCAATGTTAAAACATTCTAGCATTCCAGCACAAACTGATGTGGGACTGCATTAGGAGAGCTAATCATAGGACCATACCCACTCTTCTGTGGACAGACTATAGTCTATCTCCTCGGCAGCGACAGATTTGCCAAATGAACTATTGAAGCAAAAAGTTCTCCAGGAACAGAAAGCTGGCAAATGCTACAAAAGGGTTACAGCCTGCCAGACCAGCCAGGAAACCTCAGGAATGTTGAGTCAATGTCTAAGATAGCTGGTGTTTCTAAATCTATATTAAAACGGAAATGTAGCACGCTTCAAAACACCACCAGATTCTGTTCAGATTGGGCCTGAGGCACTGTTTTCCTCACTTTCCATCCAGAAGACAGTCCAACCCACTAATGTATTGAATAAGACAAAGAAAGAGGCTGATATCTTATCTGGAGGACATATTGATTTGAAGGTCCTGTTTGGATCCAGAAAAAAAAATTCATTGGAAAGAATAGTGGTAAAATTAAGTAACCAATAGCTGAGGTTTCGGTTTTACCTTCCAGTAGCACACAGAAATCCTTAGTAGAAAATAAAACATCCACCCTTTAAATTTTGTCTTTCATACTTGTATGGTATTTGGGGGAGGGGAAGAATTATTATAGTATTTGCAGTTACAGAGCTCCAGATACAGATAGTGGTGATCATGAAACCTTTGTTACACAGGCTTAATGCTAGTTTTTTCCAGTGTAGACAGGAGTAATAATTTTTCTAATACATAGTTGATTCCAACTCCACTCTAAACTTTAGGAAACGATCAGCTGTTACAGTAATGCCCTGAAGGCAGACCAGTACACAGCATTATCCTTCTTTCAATTCCCATTGAAAGCTCCCTTGTATCTCTTACAGTCTCATTGTGCCTGCATCAGAATTCTCAAGCCCTTGAATCCTTTCTTGCTTAATTTCCTCTGTGTTCCTTACACTCTTAAATTTCACAGAAACAATTCCTCTTATTCACTTATAAAAAGAGGCAGGAAGATACAGAAACTAAACCTACTTCACTAACATACGTGTGTAATACTATTATCACAGATATAATGACCTTCATCTGTTATCAAAGATTCAATTCCGGTAGTGTTTCCTTTACACTCAAGAGTTGCTGCAGGGCAGTCACAACTAGTGACACAAGAGAGAGGTATGCAGGATGATATCCTTCACATATATAGGATGACTCAAAATTCAAGGGGTCCCCCATTTCACTATGAACTTGAATACAGGCCAATTTCAGAAGAAAGTTTTACATGAACTTTTTGGAAAAAACAAGTCAATCTTCTAAGGATTTCAGCTGAGATTTTTCTCTTTTAAAAAGAGCCTAAGGGAGTTAGGCACATAAAAACCCACTGAACTTCAGTTGGAACTGGTTACTCAATGAGAGCAAGATGCCTAATACTCTGGGGTCCATTTGAAAATCCCAACCTTCATTGGAAGTAATGGGCATCCAGTAACTCTGAAAATTAGCAAAAAAGAAAAGGAGTACTTGTGGCACCTTAGAGACTAAGAAATTTATTTGAGCATAAGCTTTCGTGAGCTACAGCTCACTTCATCGGATAAGCTTATGCTCAAATAAATTTGTTAGTCTCTAAGGTGCCACAAGTACTCCTTTTCTTTTTTGCAAATACAGACTAACACGGCTGCTACTCTGAAATCTGAAAATTAGGCCACTAATTTTGGGACCCAAATTTAAAAATGTTAGCTTCAAAAGCTTGTCCAAGAACTGTGCTTAGAATCTAGGTTTCCTATCTTCCAATCTCATGCTTAATCCAATGAATCATGCACTACCAACAAAAAATCATTTTTAAAATTAAGAATTTTTTAAAATAAGTTCATCTTATGTTCCTTGACTGACACTCACTTCTATTCCCTGCCCTTTCCTCCTGTCCTGACAACAGTGACCTACACAACATTCAGACTGAAACCAAGAGAACAAGATGATCTGACCCTGGGAACCATCTCCGCTTAGATCCACTGGGCTGTGGTTTTACAAAACAAAAACCAAACAAAGTATTTTGTGGGTGGAATGTAATTGTAAGGCACTCAGATGTAATGTATATATCAGTAGTTACACTGATTGCTAGATGGGTGGATAGACAGATGAAGAAAACAGAACTGTTTTTCATTTTCACTAAAACTAAACTGGGAAAGTTTTCCATCCAGTTAATGATGAAAAAGGAAAAGCGGTAGTTTGTCCTTATTTCTCATTAGGCACAAAGCGTCCTGCAGTTCAACACCTAGGACAAATATTTAGCTAGTGTAAATTATCATAGCTATACTGACTTCAGTGACTTTCACCAGCTGAGGATCTTCTCTTTATTGTAACCAATAAATAATACTGGAAGGCTATAATCCAAGCAAGATTAGAGGCAAATAAGCAGCGAGTCATTCTGCTAAAGGTGCCCAGTCTAAGGGACAGCTAGACAATCCCTGAAAGCAATCCAGGAGCCAGGAAGTCTGGATTTGGGGAGTAGGTAGGAAATACCAGATTGCAGTTCAGCTTTACTTTGATCTTCTCCCATCTTTCCCCTAACCTCATGACCACACCAACAGGATGACGAATGGATTCTTCACACATCCCTTCTCCACAGAAATAGCAACCCCTCCCACTCCTTTAAAAGAACAAGGGGGTGGGAATCAAAGAATCACTTTGAAATTTCATAACATTCAGCCTTGGAGGCAGAAGGGTTTTTCCAATGTAAATTTCTTTTGGTCACTGCAATATGAACAGAAATCTTGGGCAGCCCTGCATTGCAGCAGGGTTTTCATATTTCCTTTGCCTGCCCAGCTATTTATCATTTTCCAATAATCCTATGCCCTGGAGATATTAACGCTCGGTGAATGGCCATACTCCTCATCACCCCCCCAACCCACATACACAATAATGTTTCCAAGCCTGAAAGTCTGTCTATCAATGCTGATTGGAGAAAGAGATAATCGCTGTTTATACATATGGTAAGTCACAGAAGTCAGAGATAGAAAAAGATCTATTAGATCATTGCATCCATGGCTCTCCTAGCAAAGGATATAGCCCCCAGAGAGAGTATGTTTTTAACCAGATGCAATAAATCCTTCTTCATGATGTGGTGGCCAACTGAGATATTTCACATCCCCAGTTCTAAGGCTAAAGGTTGTCTTTTGGAAGCTAGAGCAAATTAGCAGAAACTGATAAAATATAGTATCCGGAATCTATTGGGAAAGGAGAAAAACTTCCAAATTGCACCAACAGACCACAACCACAATTCTTCCCTCAGTGCCTGATCTTAATTCTTAATGATACTTGCTGAAGTCATCACTTGGACAGCTCTCAGTTGCTCCTTGGCTGGGATCACATATGGAAAGACAACAGTCACAACAATCCAACAACATCCTTCGAACTAACCCCCAAACTTTTCAGAGGTTTAGAAGAACTCCACCCTTCCTCCCCTTCCTCAGTGGCAGAATCTGGTTTACAAGGGATGTTTCATTCTGGAGCAGTCCAGATGCCCTGCATACAAAAATGGGCAAAGCCACAGAAGGCAAATCCAAAGGGTGCTGCAGGTGGCCCATTGCCACTCCCTGGTATTGTGAGAGGGGAGCAAATTGAGTTTTCACTGCAGGAAAGTTTTGCAGATCTAGTAGATAGTGGGACGGAGTGCCTTTCCCCCAAAGAGCATTTCAGAAGGGGGCGGGGGAAGCAATGGAACCTTTTCCTGAAGACACACAAGAGGTGCTGAGACTTCTCATTTTCCTTCCTCCCTTCATGACAGCTTCCCTTTCTCTAATGGCAGCTAAGAATCCCCTGAAGACTACCGCTGAGACTAGAGGGGACAGGAATCTTCTCAATGAGAAAGGGAGGGCCAACAATGGAGATAGCCTCTGAACATTTGAATAAGCTTCAGCTAAAAACATTTGAATTGTAGAGCACAGTGATATTGTAACACTGACAGACCCCGGTTGGCGGCGGGTGGGATCGAACCCGAGACCTCTGGAGCTAAAAATATAAGCTTCTACTGCATAGGCTAAAAGCCATATGGCTCTTCTTCAGCTCAGTGAAGCTCAAAAGCTTGTCTCTTTCACTGACAAAAGTTGGTTCAATAAAAGCCATTTTCCTCACCCATTTTGTCTCTCTCACACCCTAGTACCAAGATAGCTACAACACTGCAAACAACAACGATTTTCAACAACACATTTTTGAACACCACTTAGCATCTAGGCTGGAATTTCCAAAGTAGCCTAAGGCCTGGTCTACACTATGGGGTTAGGTCAAATTTAACCATGTTAGGTCGATTTAAAAATGACTGCATCCACACAACCAACCCCATCCCCTCAACCTAAAGGGCTCTTAAAATCAACTTTTGTACTCCTCCCCGATGAGGGGAGTAGCGCTAAATCAACCTTGCTGGGTCGAATTTGGGGTAGTGCAGACACAAATCGATGGTATCGGCCTCCAGGAGCTATTCCAGAGTGCTCCATTGTGATTGCTCTGGACAGCACTTTGAACTCTGATGCACTAGCCAGGTACACAGGAAAAGCCCCTGGAACTTTTGAATTTCATTTCCTGTTTGGTCAGCATGGCGAACTCAGCAGCACAGGTGACCATGCAGTCCCCCCAGAATCGTAGAATGTTTCTACGCTCCCCATATCATCTCCATCTCTGAGGTTATCGCAGATTAGAAGTCGAAAAAAAAGCACTTGCGATGACATGTTTTCCGAGCTCATGCAGTCCTCCCGCACTGATAGGACACAGCTTGATTCGTCAAGGCATTCAGTGGCAGAGACCAGGAAAGAATTAAGTGAGCATGAAGAGCGGAGGCAGGACGCGATGCTGAGGCTAATGAGGGAGCAAACAGACATGATAAAGTGCCTGTTGGAGCTGCAGGAAAGCCGACAAGAGCACAGACCCCCGCTGCATCCACTGTATAACCACCTACCCTCCTCCCCATGTTCCATAGCTTCCTCACCCAGACACCCAAGAACACGGAGGGGTGTGGGAGGTGAGGCTCCAGGACCCAGCCACTCCACTCCAGAGGATGGCCCAAGCAACAGAAGGCTGTCATTCAAACAGTTTGATTTTTAGTGTGGCTACAATAAGCAATGTGGCCTTGTCCTTCCCTCTTCCTCCACCCCACCTGGGCTACCTTGTCCGTTATCTCTTTTTTAAAAAATAATTAATTAATTAATAAAGAAAGAAAGAATGCATGGTTTCAAAACAATAGTTACTTTATTTCGAAGGAGGGAGGGTAGTTGGCTTACAGGGAATTACAATCAACATGGGGGCGGGTTTGCATCAAGGAGAAATACACACAACTGTCACACCAAAGCCTGGCCAGTCATGAAATTGATTTTCAAAGCCTCTCTGATGTGTAGTGCTCTTTGCTGTGCTCTTCTAATCGCTCTGATGTCCGACTGTTCAAAATCGGATGCCAGGCAATTTGCCGCAACCTCCCACCCCGCCATAAACATAACATAAAAATAACAATAGGAATGTTGGTTGTGCTGAGGTCTGACCTAGTCAGCAAACAACACCAGCGAGCTTTTAAACATCCAAAGGCATATTCTACCACCATTCTGCACTTGTTCAGCCTGTAGTTGAACTGCTCCTTACTACTGTCCAGGCTTCATAAGCCATGGGAGCAAGGGGTAGGCTGGGGTAGGTGTGACTGCGTGGTGCTGCTGGCTGGGAGAGCAGCCTGAGGCAGAAGCCTCCAGCTCGCATGATATTCCAAACAGGACTGGATCTCCATGAGATGAAACTTAAAGAAGAGAATGGCCTGGAGTCTCTACTCCCATTAGGTGCTGTAAGAGGAGGATAGCCATGTCTGTCCAGGCGCCCCGATCAACCTCACCGAGGTCTGCCAGGAGCACCCAGGAGATGTATGACAGCTATCAGTCCTACTGCATCATCTGCCACGAAAGCAAGGAGCTGCTGCTGTGTAGCAATGGTGTACCGCGTCTGCCAGCAGCACCCAGGAGACGTACGGTGACAGTGAGCTGAGCGGGCTCCATGCTTGCCATGGTATGGCATCTGCACGGGTAACCCAGGAAAAAAGGCAAGAAACGATTGTCTGCCTTTGCTTTCACGGAGGGAGGGAAGAAGGGGGGCCTGATGACATATACCCCAAACCACCCGCGACAATGTTTTTGCCCCCATCAGGCACTGGGAGCTTAACCCAGAATTCCAATGGGCAGAGAAGACTGCGGGAACTTTGGGATAGCTACCCACAGTGCACTGCTCTGAAAGTCGAAGCTAGCCATGGTAGTGAGGACACATTCCGCAAACTTAAGGCGCTTAGTGTGGACATACACAATCGACTGTATAAAATCGGTTTATAAAAATCAACTTGTATAAAATTGACCTAATTTCGTAGTGTAGACAAGACCTAAGGCAGTTATATACCCGAATCATATTGACATTCAATGGGACTTGGGGATTTAGCTCCATTAGAGTCCCTTGCAAATCCCAACCTTAGTGTAGACAAACATAATCATGATTAAAAATGGGATTCCCTAGAGCACCACGAATATACCTAGGATACCTAGAAATCACGTAAGCTCCAGGATGAGGACCATGGTCAACAATTCCACTCCTAAGGCACAGTAGAACTTTCTGTCTTTAGGGTAAAGTTCATCTATGAATGAGACAGAGCTTTTTCCAGAGCCCAGTTCCAGACTGTGGAACAAACTCCCACAGGAACTAAGGGTTATCACAAACCTCACCACTTTTTGATCAAAGTGCAAGGTGCAACTTCTCTCAATTACTTTCTGCAATATAAACACATAGCATGTGCATTTAACAAAACCAAACCAAACCAAACTCAACCACTCCATGGCACATACAGTCCTCCTGCAAACTCATAAGAGTGCACCCCTCAGTCCAGACCGGGCTGCAATGCTACACTCTATTTTTCTGGTACTGGAATATCTTGAACCAAGACAGCAGAGCTTGCCAAATTGTGAGGAGATTTTGTTTCAGAACAGAGTCTATGAGGAACTAAGCAGAGACCAGATACATAAAAGGATAGATCAAGAAGTTCACCATCATGCCAGGTCATCATCCAGAACTCGATTCAAGTCTCTTAATGCTTGAAAAGGTTTAGCTAACTGTTCTCTACACCTATCTTGTTGGACATTCTGCACTGCCTGGCCCCAGCTGGGGATGGAAAAAGAACTGCAGATTTATCACTGGTCAAAGGAAAACAGTTGCAAAAAAAAAAAAAAAATTAAAAAAAAATTTAAAGTGATTTAAATTTTGTACTGGAATGAGTTGTGTTTTTTTCAAAGTTTTCCCACAAACATTTATTTCACAATTTCAAAATTGAAACATTTCAAAAATGCTAGGGAGGGGGAAAACAAACACTGGCCATTTAATGCAATACAATGGGTCTTCAGTTTTCCCTTCTACTTTTTCATTTTTCTTTTTCCATTTTTCCTTTTGCCACTTTAACTTTTCAAAAGATTTGGGAAATTAAAGTGATAAAAGAATTTTTTAAAAAAAATTAAAACAGAAAAATACCTAGATATCACTGCATTGCTTTAATGGCAACAAGAGGGATGTGTGCAGGAAGATACAGGGGAACACTGAAAACCCAATGTCAAAATTATGAAATTTCAAGTTTTGATTAAAAATTGAAGCATTCTGCAAAAGTTTACAGTTTCCGAAAAATGCTGTTTTTCCATCCAAAAAAATTCAAACACTACCTGATCTGCTTGCAGTATTGCTGGCCTGGCCAGGAGTACTCAAGAACCAAAGAGAGCAAAAATCATAAGAAAGCAGACTCTCTCATGAGATTTTCAATGAATTTTTGCAGACTCAGAACATTCAAATAATGTGTAGGTTAGTATTCCAGACTCTCATAAATAGCAGGACTTCACAATAGTTGGAGTTGGGCCTTAAGCAAAACCTTAGAATTGAACACGTTCACTTGAGGCCATATGTCAAAGCTAAAGTTGTACTTGCCAAGGAGGGATTGAAGGAACTCATTTCATGGCACCCACCTGAAGTGGGGGTTACTACCATCACTATGGACATGAAAAGCTACACTATCCCAGTCTGACAGCATCAGAGATGAACTGTAACCAATCCCCACTTCCCCTCCTCTTCAACCCCTTTTGCACAGCAGCAAAGCTGCCTGTTTCTTCAGCAGAGCAAACAAAACAGCAGCCAAATTAATTCATCAGGGATCCTTTTACATTTACTGTTCCACGCAGCGTCGCATGAACTCTGAGCTAATCCTCCAGTGCATCTGATGCTCTTGCTGGGGCGTGGGTACTTTTATCCATCTCTGATTACTGGCAGCCATTGAGCCCACTCTTTGTACTCCATAGTCTGGGCTTCTCAGATTTCTCCCTATTTAGTATGAGTGGGCCTGTAAAGAGATCAGAGATCTCCTCCTTCTGTAATTGCATTGGGTGTGAACTGTGAATGGTCCTTTTGAGTGATTTTTCTCTTTCCCAAGTAAAATTTAATATGTATATAAAAACACATGCTGTATGTATAGAGATGGTATTTCAAACACACCCAGCATAAATAGACATTTTTAAAATTTATTTTCTCTCCCTCTTGATGTGGTGAGTTTCACAGGCTGTGGAAAAAGGGGCTGGGACAAGACAGGTTTGCATCTGGAGTGGGGGAGGCATTCTTCTCTGTGGTCGTCTGATGAATTATCAAAGTCAATGCACAAGGAGTTTGGGGTCCAGAACTTTTAAACAAAGATTTCTCTCTCTCTCTCCCCTTCCCCTTCTGTCTCTGACTCTCTTGGGGATTTGATTGAGTCATATTACACTGGCTGTGATTTCACATCAGTTGTCTCTGGCTTTAATAATGTCTTTATTTTTATTGCTATAATTTTTGGCTGCAGCCGGATTCTTAAGAGCTTTGTTATTAAACTCTGAGCAGAGGCAACAGCATGTACTCAGTGAAATAAGGACCGGAGATTTGAATGATGTGAGGACAACACCAATCTGGCCTTTGGAAACAGAGATCTCTATACACAGTCAGTCAAACTCAACTTAGGGCTCGGTTAAAGGAAGGCCCACTTTCCTTCAAATGGAAAACTTGATAAGGAATTTCTAGCATGCCTTTTTCATGAGAGCAGCAACTACAGTTGGTCAGAAATTTGTCAGGAAGATTTAATGGGAAGCAAGGAGGAAAATGTTGAGGATATTTTTGCAAATCACTCCCCCACACACACATCTCCTCTCCACATTTTCCAATCAGCTCTTGAGCTGCTTGAAATCCATATCCAAACTGTGCAGCTCGGGCCCCAGTTCAAAGCAAAAAACCACAACCAAACAAACATGGTCAACCTCTAAGGCTCCAGATGACAGGAAAGCCTTTGGGGAGGTCCAGGTGTTCAGCAGAAAAAAAAAAAAAACTTCCCCACCCCTTTCTATAATAATTCTCAGAGCCTGCAGCTACATTAGCACATCCCCATGGAGCAAAGGGAAGGAAGGGATTTCATAGGCCAACTCCCTTCTCTTAAAGGGACTTTTTAAAAATAAATAAACAAACAGACAGACAGTACATCTCCATTTTTCAGAGCAGTGTAAATATGAAGCCAAGCAGCATCCTGACCAAGAAAAAAGAGGAATCGCTCATTAGTGACTGCATTTCATCTCTTTCAAAGGATCATCTTGGAGCCCATCCCAGAAGGATCCTGCTGTGTTTCAATAAACTGACTACAGGGTTCGAAAGCTGAGTCAAAGGTACCTCAAGAACTGAGTCAAGAAGGCAGCCTACGCAATCAGGGATTATTTATTTATTCATTCATGTCCCAGAAGATGGGGGGAAAGGGGGAAGAGAAGAAAGTTAGAAGGCAAAGGTTTTTAGGAATTGCTATTCTTTGCCTCAATAGCAGAATATATAAGCTTTCAAAACAATCCAGGGAATTCTCCTTCAGCAAAGCTGCTCCACTAGTAAAAGGCTTAAACCTCAACATGAAGACTCTCTTGTGGGGGGACAGGGTCCAGGCCTTGGAAGAGCTTTTGTTTATGATGGACAGAATTTCAGTTACTTCCACAGAAGCCATAATCTCACTCCAGTAGGATTCATAATGCATTTAGTTATTTGCCATGAACATTCAAAATAATGAACAAAGTAAGCTCCCAACATCACAAGAAGATTCACGGAAAGTCACACTCATGCATACTCAAATTCTCATAGCTCTCCTAGATTTCCCCTTCTTTTTATACAACTCTCAGCCTTGTTATCAGGGAGCAGATACAACAGGTGATCACTTTCAGACCATGAGTAATGAAAAGGAAATAGTTGAAGGGGATAGTCTGCAAAAAAGCAATCCGCAGGAAATACAGAAAGCCTAAAAATTCTGAATGAACAATTTCATAAAAATCAGCAATTGTTTGTGAAGGAGAAAACAGGGGCTCAGATTCATCATGTAAGTTATTCACTGTAATAGTTTGTTTAGCCCATTTTAGTTATACACATAAGTAATATGGTATTGTTTCTATTCCTTGAGTCAATGGATGTAACCTTTGTGATCAGTTTTCCAGGTTGAAAACTCACATTTATGAATTCAAAATTCACTTCCATGTGTACTCCCTGATATTGACTTAATTTGAACCTGCAAACATTCCCACTGGGAAATATTCACTAGAATACTGGTAGAAAGTGAACAAAAAGCAGATGCTAAAGGCTGACGTTCACCGACGGCCACCACTCCATACCACACACAAGGAAGGGACCCAGACAGTACTGAAACCTGACATGGGCCTGGTATGCAAACTCAATGCAGCAGTGAAACAGCAAGCAGAAGGTAATATATACATAGCTAATTGCTGCTGACTGCCAGTGCAGAGCGTACACAGGGAGGAAAGAAAGAGCCTTGGTACTGTGGTCCCCCTAAATACTTCAGTTTGCATCACATGGTGCCCCATAGAAAAGCGAAGGGAGTAGGAGTAGTCATGTGACTCCAATTGCCAGCTGTCCAGGGGAGGCTGAAGAATTTAAGGGTGCTCAGGTTCCCAGGTACATGTTAGTCTCAATCCACCCCAATCTGCACTCTGTTTAAAAAAAACCCTATCTCAGAGCCATGGAAAAGTGTCTGGTTTGAAAGCAGCAAAAGCCTACTGAAGACAACACTGGCTGGAAGAGCCCAAGCTGTGCTCTCAGCCTACTTGGCAATAGATATATTTCTGCAAGGAAGCACTTTCTCTTCTATTACAAAGATGAACCTTTGTGCTTGGAGAAACTACATTATTTCCATACAAAAAAGCCTTTTATTTTTGATGGGGTTTTTTTAAACCCTGTGTGTGTGGAATTCAAGGCTGAGATAGACATAGATGAGCATGACCAGAAGCTCACTTCAGCATAATCTGGTGCTCTGTTTCCTATTTGTGTAACCTAGAGAGTATTTTAAAAGCAAGAGAGCACAACAAACAAGGTCACTTTGTTTTCACTTGGCATTATTGGGTGGTTAAAAAAATGGATTTTCTTCTAGATGCATTTTTCCTCCTCCATATAAACACCAGACTTATTGGTCAGTGGTCAGACTGATGTTAACAATTAATACATTATGATGCCCCATTCACATTGGGCCAAACTCTCTCCTGGTATAAATCCACTGACTTCAGAGTTACATCAGCAGAACATGTGGCTGAAGACCTGACTTCAGGAGGTGAATAATTTGACCCAAGATTTGACTTCAGTGGGTGACTTCAAGGAGTGTACCAGCCAAAGATGACCTATTAGGGAACAACCAGATGCACATTACCATTCATAATAAAAGAAGAAATTAGGAAGCAGAAAATAGATTATATAGAAGCACTCCTTAAAAATGTTTTAAACCACTTTGGCTATGTCTGCACTGCAAAAAGGGGGGGTGTTTTGATATTGAATTAGCTAACGCAATGCAAAATCCTAGTGGAGATAAGGTAGTTTTTACCCTGATTTAGTTAGTTGAAGTCAACCCCAGTTGGGGATATATGGTTGCCCACAACTAGCTAAATCAAGGTAAAAAATACCAGTGGTCTTGTCAGCACTGAAATTTTACATCAAGAGAGCAAATGTGATATAGATTTATCAATGGAAGTGAGGATGAAACTTTGAATGACCTTGTTGTGGAATTTCAGAAAATTTGCAAGGTTCTGCCCAGTTTTACAAATTTGTTCTGAAGACTTTACTGACAACATATGAATTATGTAGCTGGTCTTATGGTTCAGATTTTTGCAAAAAATATATGTAAGTAATTATTATCCCCTTCACACAGATGAGAAAACTCATGGGCTGAGTGGTTAAGTGACTTGCCCAATGTACTCTACCCACTTGACAATACATATAAAAACTCCATGAGCCTACAGCACTTTACAAATTACACACACATCACCTCATGTACTCGGGGCTTGTCTCCACTTACAGCACTATAGTGGTGCAGCTTAGTGCTCAGCTGTAGTGCTTAGTGAAGACGCTACCTACAGCAACAGGAGAGCTTCTCCTGTTGGTGCAGCTACTCCACCTCCCCGAGAGGCAGTAGCTTTGTCAACAGGAAAAGCCCTTCTGTCAACACAGACCTGTCTATACCAGGAGTTCAGTTGGTATAACTGCGTTGCGCAGTTATATTGACGTAAGTTTGTCTTGTAAACCAGGGCTAACGCACCATCACCACTCTGATGAAGCATCAGTAACTGCATAACAATGAAACACTGCACAACAAGGTTTAGGACAGGAAGTGAAGAAAGCCTTACCCAATGAAAACAAGAGTTAAGACTTCAGGTACTGAGCAATACGTTACCCAGACTAGAATCTGGCAACTGGGTGAGGCCATGGGGTCTCATTACCAAGAGTGATCAAGGACCTCATTTTTGTTTCTCATTCAAAGGAACAACCCCTAGCATTACTGGCATCACTAATTCCCCCCTCCACATCATCACTCTGGGACACTGAGTCAGTGGACCATTAAGTGAATCTCTACTGCTTCTTCCTGCAGCACTTGAGTTTTCCTTGGAGGTCTCTCAACCAAGTACCGGATCAAGCACAACATCTCTTAACTAGTGAAATGTGACTTGTTTTTTGGCCTGAGGTATAGCAGCACTAAGTGTCTGGAAATATCAAACCTGAGAAGAAGGATCAGAGCCAGAAAAGATGTTTGAATGACTCGGCAATTGCATTTGGTCTGATGCTGGTTTCTTGTTGGGGCCCTTTTCAGTGGCGCCATTAAGGGGGTACAGAGGAGGGCGCTATTCCCTCCGCCCACCCCAAGTTTTGTCTACTCACCCTAGCCCCAGAATGAGCTCTTAACTGCAACACTTGAGTGTGATATGTGATGAGTTTGGAAGCTTGGAGCAGCACAGCCTTTGGGGCTGGGAGTTTGTTTATAAACAGAGGCAGGTGATTAGGATAACAAAAGGCTTGTCATTAAAGTAAATTAAGGATCTTTAAATGATCCTAAAAGCGCTGCCAAGCACTTCTGTTAAAAGATAGGAAACAAAGGATAGGAATAAAAAGTGAGAGTGATGAAAGATGAATAGTGGTGTCCCCTAGGGATCTGTACTGGGACCAGTCCCATTCAACATATTCATAAATGATCTGGAAAAAGGATATGCAATGAGGTGGCAAAATTTGCAGATGATACAAAATTACTCAAGATAGTTAAGTCCAAAGCAGACTGCGAAGAGCTACAAAGGGATCTCACAAAAGTGGGTGACTGGGCAACAAAATGGCAGAAGAAATTCAATGTTGATAAATGCAAAGTAATGCACTTGGCAAGATATAATCTCAACTATACATACAAAATGATGGAGTCTAAATTAGCTGAACCATCAATAAAGAGATTTTGGAGTCATTTGTGGATAGTTCTCTGAAAACATCTGCTCAATGTGCAATGGCAATTAAAAAAGCTAACAGAATATTGGGAATCATTAAGAAAGGGATAGATAATAAGAGAAAAATATCATATTGCCTCTATATAAACTGGATTTGGAAAAAGTACAGAGAAGGGCAACATAAATGATCACATGTATAGAACACCTTCTGTATGAGGAGACATTAAAAAGACAGAAACAACAAGGGGTCCTTTTGGCACCTTAGAGACTAACAAATTTATTTGGGCATAAGCTTTCATGGGTTAAAACCCACTTCATTAGATGCATGGAGTGGAAAATACAGTAGAGAATATAAATACCCAGCATTTGAAAAGATGGGAGTTGCCTTACCAAGTGGGGGTTCAGTGCTAACAAGCCAATTCAATTAAGTTGGAAGTGGGCTATTCTCAACAGTTGACAAGAAGGGGTGGAAATCACTTTTGTAGTGCTAATGAGGCCAATATAATCAAGGTGGCCCATTTCAAACAGTTAACAAGAAGGTGTGAGTATCAGCAGGGGGAAATTAGTTTTTGTAGTGACCCATCCACTCCCAGTCTTTATTCAGGCCTAATTTGATGGTGTCCAGTTTGCAAATTAATTCCAGTTCTACAGTTTCTCATTTGAGTCTGGTTTTGAAGTTTTGTTGTTGAAGAATTTCCACTTTTAAGTCTGTTTTGAGTGTCCAGGGAGATTGAAGTGTTCTCCTACTGGTTTTTGAATGTTATAATTCTTGACTTTTCAGCTTGGAAAGGAGATGACTGGGGGGGATATGATAGAGGTCTATAAAATCATGACTGGTGTGGAGAAAGTAAATAAGGAAGTGTTCTTTACTCCTTCACATTACACAAAGAACTAGGGGTCACCAAATGAAATTAATAGGCAGCAGATTTAAAACAAACAAAAGTATTTCTTCACAGTCAACGTATGGAACTCTTTGCCAAGGGATGTTGTGAAGGCCAAAACTATAACAGGGTTCCAATAAGAACTAGATACGTTCATGGATGATAGGTCCATCAATGGCTATTAGCCACGGTGGGCAGGGACCCAACATCATGTTCTGAATATCCCTCACCTCTGTTTGCCAGAAGCTGGGACTGGGCAACAGGGCAACTTGATGATTACCTTGTGTTCTCAAAAAGAAAAGGAGTACTTGTGGCACCTTAGAGACTAACAAATTTATTTGAGCATAAGCTTTTGTGAGCTACAGCTCACTTCATCGGAAGTGAGCTGTAGCTCACGAAAGCTTATGCTCAAATAAATTTGTTAGTCTCTAGGTGCCACAAGTACTCCTTTTCTTTTTGCGAATACAGAATAACACGGCTGCTACTCTGAAACCTTCTGTTCTGTTCATTCCCCCTGGGGCACCTGGCATTGGCCACTGCTGGAAGACAAGATACTGATCTTATTGGTCTTATCCAGTATGGCCATTCTGATAATCTTATATAGAACCCAGATATATCTATTCCTCGCTGTAACCCACTAGACCCTGCTGTCCTCCCAGAGCTGGGATAGAACCCAGGAGTCCTGATGGGGACACTCTCTCCACAGAGTTAGTAATGAAGTAAGAATATACATTAAAATTTTAAACCTAACCAGTGTCCCTTAAGTGACTTGCCACAAGATGTCAGAACATGTTATTAGAGCTGAGTGGGTTTAATATTTATTTAATTTTCTTTCTTTTATAAAGGAATTAGATACAGGGCTCTTTGTCAGTTAATTGCTAAGTTATCTGCCAAAAAACTAGAGTTTTCAAGTGCCTTAGTAGCCCCAGGAATCACAGTTAAAGTTGACTCCCCCAAATCTGAAATGGTATCCCTGGCCCTATTACTCAGTGCAAACTGCCCTAAGTTGTTTAGGTTTCAGAGTAGCAGCCGTGTTAGTCTGTATTCGCAAAAAGAAAAGGAGTACTTGTGGCATCTTAGAGACTAACAAATTTATTTGAGCATAAGCATGCATCCGATGAAGTGAGCTGTAGCTCATGAAAGCTTATGCTCAAATAAATTTGCTAGTCTCTAAGGTGCCACAAGTACTCCTTTTCTTTCTAAGTTGTTTAGTTTGTTTATTTTTGTGGTAGTAGGGAGAGGTTAGCAGAGACACCCAACTCAGCCTCTCTCTCAGAGCTTCTGGGTGCTTAACACTTGTGAAAAATCTGCCCCTATATTGCTAGCATACAGGTTTGTAAAGGCTCAGATTTCATAAAGTCTAGCTCCAAGTTTCTCTTTGTAGAAGACAAGAGGAGTTAACTAACAGACAAAATATGCACAAGAAATAAAATAATAAATGGTGGGCGGGGGGAGCCTCCACCTTCAGCTCAGAGCTGAATGAAAGGGACTCCAAGATGCTTTACATGATTTTGTTGACTTCCTTTCCTCTGTTGTCACTGGTTGTTTCGTGGTTTGCAAGGCTGAAATGTGGGGAAAAGGGGGCTTTGCATGTCAAGTATTGAAGTTTGCCTTTGAAGGTCCCTTTTTCAGATGGAAAAAGGAGCTTCAGACAGAGCTTCAAAGTTTGACTAATCTTTTGTCATGGTGGCATTTTGCCACATAAGGCGTAACCCCCCTTTAACACTCAGATCAGGAGCCTGTGTTTTTACATTTCCTTTTAATAGCTGCTCCACAGTCTATTTTCTCTCATTTCATTGCATGGTTTTTGGTTCTGTTTAGTTTGTTTTTCTGTTAGGAACACAGAAATTTTAATGAAAGAGATATTAAAGCAGTAAGACTGCAGAGATAACATGCCTGTGATTCAGGAGGATCAGAGAATAGCTGTATTCTGGGTCACCATCAATAACCTAATAAAGAGAATATATGCATTTAGTATATAACTATGTATTTCCGAAGTGCCCATCATTAGAATATCAAGGCACTCAAAATGCAACTGGTAAATGACCAGAGTGGGTATCAAAACTATGACCTGTGCATTATCATCATCACACTAACAACTTAATAGCCAGGCGACACATATTTGCAGGCACTGTCAATAATGAGCTCACACATAGTGCTTTTATCCTAAGGGAAGTTTCATTGACAAGTAGCAACTAGTGGGGTAAAACAGAGAAACTGCCTGGTAGAACACAGCAAACCTAAACAAGCATTTAGGAAGGAGAGAGAGGAATACCTTTTCTAAATCCAAATGAAATTTCAAGAGAATTTAAATAGGCAGAATGCAATTACCCAAGTCAGAATTTACCCAGATCCCTGGAATTAATTCCCTACTCGCATAAAAATTGTCATGACATCTTTAATTACCAGAAGGGGTCAGGACTTAGCTTTACATCTCAAGCCAAATATGGTATGAAACGCATATGCAGTACAAATGGCCAACAAGCAGTGGGAATCCAGGAGGGTTTAAAATTCTGATTCCCAAGAGAGGCTACTATTCATTTTCATAGATGGGCTTGTGTGATCAGACTTGAGCATCTGCCTCCAGAATCCTGATAGACCACATACAATATGTTGATTCTAGCCTTGTAGTTGTCTATGAACATCAAAAGATGGATAAGGAATTGGTTAAAGGGGAGACTGCAACGGGTCCTACTGAAAGGCGAACTGTCAGGTTGGAGGGAGGTTACCAGTGGAGTTCCTCAGGGATCGGTTTTGGGACCAATCTTATTTAATCTTTTTATTACTGACCTTGTCACAAAAAGTGGGAGTGTGCTAATAAAGTTTGCAGATGATACAAAGCTGGGAGGTACTGCCAATTCGGAGAAGGATCGGGATATTATACAGGAGGATCTGGATGACCTTGTAAACTGGAGTAATAGTAATAGGATGAAATTTAATAGTGAGAAGTGTAAGGTTATGCATTTAGGGATTAATAACAAGAATTTTAGTTATAAGTTGGGGACGCATCAATTAGAAGTAACGGAAGAGGAGAAGGACCTTGGAGTATTGGTTGATCATAGGATGACTATGAGCTGCCAATGTGATATGGCTGTGAAAAAAGCTAATGCGGTTTTGGGATGCATCAGGAGAGGCATTTCCAGTAGGGATAAGGAGGTTTTAGTACCGTTATACAAGGCACTGGTGAGACCTCACCTAGAATACTGTGTGCAGTTCTGGTCTCCCATGTTTAAAAAGGATGAATTCAAACTGGAGCAGGTACAGAGAAGGGCTACTAGGATGATCCGAGGAATGGAAAACTTGTCTTATGAAAGGAGACTTAAGGAGCTTGGCTTGTTTAGCCTAACTAAAAGAAGGTTGAGGGAAGATATGATTGCTCTCTATAAATATATCAGAGGGATAAATATAGGAGAGGGAGAGGAATTATTTAATCTCAGCACCAATGTGGACACAAGAACAAATGGGTATAAACTGGCCACCAGGAAGTTTAAACTTGAAATCAGATGAAGGTTTTTAACCATCAGAGGAGTGAAGTTTTGGAATAACCTTCCAAGGGAAGCAGTGGGGGCAAAAGATCTATCTGGTTTTAAGATTCTACTCGATAAGTTTATGGAGGAGATGGTATGATGGGATAATGGGATTTTGGTAAGTAATTGATCTTTAAATATTCAGGGTAAATAGGCCAAATCCCCTGAGATGGGATATTAGATGGATGGGATCTGAGTTACTATAGAACATTCTTTCCTGGGTATCTGGCTAGTGAATCTTGCCCATATGCTCAGGGTTTAGCTGATTGCCATATTTGGGGTCGGGAAGGAAATTTCCTCCAGGGCAGATTGGAGAGGCCCTGGAGGTTTTTCGCCTTCCTCTGTAGCATTGGGCATGGTTGACTTGAGGGAGGCTTCTCTGCTCCTTGAAGTCTTTGAACCATGATTTAAGGACTTCAATAGCTCAGACATGGGTGAGGTTTTTCATAGGAGTGGGTGGGTGAGATTCTGTGGCCTGTGCTGTGCAGGAGGTCGGACTAGATGATCAGAATGGTCCCTTCTGACCTTAGTATCTATGAATCTATAAACTGACATTTGCTGCAGCACAAAATGAAAAAAAATAAAAAAAATCCTTATCCAAGTTGTATGTCTGAAAAGCCAGCCATCAGATAAGAACTCCTATGCCAGTGAGTTTATAGGAAAAACAAGCCTTATCTACACTAGCTTGCATTGTGCATCTATGCAAAATAGTACAACAAATCCAAGAGAAATGTCTGGGAGGAGGGACCAACTAACCCTGTTCAATTTGTTTTTGCATTTTAAATATCCAGTATTCAGAGGAAGCACAACCTGTCTCCACTCTTCCAAATTACTAACAATGCAAAAAGTGAGAAAGATATCATATGTAGTTGCTCCAGAGAACAAAGACAAGGAAGAAGTTGTGGATCCCAAATCATTTCCTCCAGGTCAGAAGTTGAACTAAAGTTCAGATTCAACTGGAAATCCCATGTCTAAGATCAAGAACACTGTGTACTTATTTGGATTAAACAACAGACTTAAACCTTCACCCAGAGCTGAAAGCAAAATGAGAACTGAACCTTGGGTGAGGTTTAAAAAAAGTCTAATTTTTAGAAATAGGTAAAAGCCAGATCTATCCACCATCGAATATTGTGGGTCTTTGCAATCCTAGCCCAGCTCCAGAGTTTGCAAACTGCCTCTATCTTTTGAAGATCCTGAACCAGGAATTTAGATCAAGTTTCAAATTTGCCACTTCACCACAGGCCTATGTATTGCCACCAAATCCCTACCCAACATTTTTCATTCTCATGCTCTCTTTCTCTCAGTACTTCTAGAGGTCCAAAAGTGAAAGTGATGAAATGGTTTGAGTGAGAGCACTCCTGCAACAATCTTAGACCCAACCAGAAGAAGGAAGAACCAGACCTCTTGCGAGAAAAGCTGCTCAAAGCTGGTCTATACAGATATAAAAAGGCCAGCAGCCTCCAGCACCTTGTTAACTCCAATGCTCATTGTCATCCCCACAAGTGGAGCTGCCACAGTGGGAAATTCTAGGAGTTGCAGGATCAGCTAATAGAGACCAGGCCTTTTAGTTTGCTTGCATCTGTATAATCTACAGGCAGTAGCCACATTTCAGAATGGATTATTAGAGTGATTGCATAAAGCAGACCAGACTTTACTGGTGATACGCTCAGCTCAGCCTCTGAAAAGTGTTTCACCATTCTTGATAATTAATATTTCTACAAGGTTCAAAACTTACACATTCAGACAAATAATTTATAGTACAATCTGTATTAGCACCATCCATGGATTTCTAAAACTTCAGAGAGCATTATAGTTCTTATCAACTTCAGGGCCAAATGCAAGACCCATCTTCTTTGCTTCAACTTTGCTACTAGAGAAACAACTGACTGGACACCTTTCCCAGCACTAGAGGGAAGAAAATAACCACCAGATCACATGGCTAGATTTGAAATCAGCATTAGGAAAAGATTAGATTAATTTCTATAAATAATCTCAGAACCCTTTGAGACTCAAGCAGAAAAGTGCGATGAGGAAAAAAAATGTTCTTGCACCCTCAAATCCTCCATCCACCTGGGTGTGAGGTGAGAACCAAAACAACCATGATTTGGAAAGAACTGCACTCTTTGCAGAGGAACACTGGTGGCAAAAATGCAATCTACCCAGCAATTTCCAGCAGTCTCGTTTTCACTCCAGCTTGCGGTTCCCTTTCAATTATCTACGTACAAGCCTATCTCCAGGATCCACTATAAACCACTACAGTCAAAGCCCTTGACATGCTTCCCCCAATCAGCTCAAATATATTTCATTGGGTGCACCTTAGCAATATTAACGTAAGCTTTGTGAGCACTGTAAAGTAGAAGAGAGTGTTTTAAAGGTGTTGAGAATCAAGTCATTTTACACCTAAGATTACTAAAAAAATACACAGTCTATAAAAACAAGAAATAGTAGGGACCAAATCTTAATAATTGTTTCTCTTAATGCCAATTCAAGGAGAAGACTCCCATGGCCAATTCATGGTCATGATTCCTTGCTGTTTTACTATCATAGGGCCCTAGCTCTCACCATGTCTTCGGGGGCATTGTGATTAAACACAAGCAAAATAATTACAATTATTAATTATGACTATTTTATTACTAAAAGGAACAGAGAAAATGCAGAACACAAGCAAAAAAAATGGTGACTTCAGTTCCAATCTCAGTATTTAAGCATGTTGGAAAAAAAAAGCACAGGAGAAACAGTTATGAAAGCTGGTTCCTGAGCTTGACTCAGGTAAATCTTTACTGATCTGAATGAGGGAGCACTTCACATGAATGTCTGCCTTATGCCTGTACATGCCAGGAGCATTTCTCTTACTATTTTGTAATTAACTATATAATGTAACCACATTTTATTCCTGTAACCATGTTTTTGGAATAATCCATTATTTCCTTTTATGTCCCTGTGAATTATACGTTGTGGCATAACGCATCACAGTATGTTACAGTATCATACAGTATCATACAGTATCATACAGCAACAGAAGCAACTGTTCAAACTCCAGGCACTCACAGCAAGCCACTCCCCTGTTAATAGGCAGCCAATTTTCACTTCTATTCCTAAACAAAAATGATACCCTACACATACAAACATCTACAACGTGTCTACATATCTTTGTATAGTTCAGTAAATATCCATGCACATGTATGCATCACTTCACAACCATGTGTACCCAGACACCCTCCACACATCCACCCGCTCTAGTCAGGTCCGTACATACAATGTGCTCCCTCCCAAAAATGTCCATGTGCATTCACACCCTGTGCATACATTTACAGATTCACCTACGTTTGCACAATTTCTACAAGGAAATATGCTCACCCCTACACTACATGCACACCCCCTTAGCACACATGGATATGTTTAGGTCTTTAATGCAGTAACACAAATGCACACATACCCAGACATAAGTACTTACATGTGTTTAGGTGCATGTGTGTGTATACACATGCACACACCTGTTCATAAACTACACAGCCTCCTGGACTTCAAATATTTGTCTAGCCCAGCAGGGGATCTGTCTTTCTATACATTCCAGCTTAGTTATCCACTCTTGTATTTACATGCATATCTTCACATCCATTACTTGCAAATCCACATGCATGCATGCATGATACATCCCAAGGACATGCATTGCAAAGGGGAAATCGAAAAATTCTCACATCACTGGAGAAGCCATTCTCCAGATACTCCCGATGCACCAGCTGTAGGAATGTTATTGCATGCTGGTGCATGGAAATCATAGCAGGACACATGGACAGCAGAAAAACAGGGTGGCTTTGCCTTTTTGCCTTCAGTGTTTGATGACTTTTGTATTTCTCCCTCAACCCCCTTATGTTTTGTCCTTTCCATTAAAGAAAATCCAAATGAGGAGGCGTTCAGCTGCTTCTACCTCTGGTGTTTAGGACTATATGGTTGAGATCAGAAACAGGAAGTCTGACTCCACACCAGTGCCACCAGCAAGCTGAGCCCTGAAGATCAAGAATAGGAACTGCTAGCAAAGAAAGTCTGGAAGAGGAATGGAAAAAGCTGTAATTTCTGAGAAAACAGAGTGATCTTTGTCAGCAACTTACTCTGAGCAGTTTTGTTCTGGATACACATATACAAAGTATTATTAGACATCATAGAGAAGAGGAATACAAGACAAAGAAAAAGGCAGAGGATTTTCAAAGCTGCTGAGGGGGTTTTGATGCACAATTCGTCAATCAGAGGTGGGAGTCTAAATCTCCTAGGTGGCTTTGGAAATCTCAGCTAAAAACCACAGCAATATTATTTTTATAAATACATTCCTTGGTGAATGAAAAACTGTTCTTTCAACTGTTCTTTTATATTATGCGCGCACACACACACACACACACACACACACACACAAACATATGTATGTTAGAAAGGTGCTCAGATACTGAGGGAAATGGAAGTCTATAAAGAAAAGTAGGTGGACTTATTACTTAGATCAGATAAATATATAGGAAAGAAGGATGAGATGTATCACCTTGCAGACTAAGGCCTGATCTTGAGAAATGCTGTGCATTCTCGACCCCTAGGTACTTCAGTGGAAGGGAGGGTGCACTGTAGCTCAAAGGTGCTCAGTAACAAAAAGAAATGGTCCCCCATACAAATATTTCACCTACTGTGTACATCCGGCTGGACAAGGCAGCCTGAGTCTTTCCCCAAGTATTAAAGGCAAATGTGGAAACTGGATTAGAACCACCGCCAGACAATTAAATGTTAATCTTATAATGTGCGATCTCAATCAGGGGAAGCAGTCGCTTGCTTTTGGTCTTACTGGGTCCAACATGAACCTGCAATGTGTTGTAGCATCCCCTTTCTAACCTGCATTTTATTGCATAAAGCCAATTCCTCAGCTAACAGCAGGATAGAGAACATACTGAAATAGATAGATTTGAACAGTCCTACATAGATGACATCAGATGAGGAGTGGAGGGAGGATATAATGTGTTCTGGCCATTAGAGACCTGTATTTAATCTGGGCCATGTCACATGTTTTGAAGTTAGTTTAATGGTTTTAATTTCATTCCCACCTCACTAAACGCATGTGTCAACTTCTGCTCAGCCAATCCGGGTGTCACATATCCTGGCTGAGGCACATTGGCAGAGCTGCAGGAAGGCAAAGGTTTGGAATAACGCGGGTGCTGTATCTGAAAGTATCTTAGCAGAGTTTTACAGGCTCCAGTGCTGAGAAATGGTAAAAGCTGCTCCATCTCAGAATTAAAAGTGCATTCTGTCACATCTGTGAAGGAAAACTTGCTCAGTGTCTTCTATTCCCAGAGTGATCAGGCCCTGCTGGGGGAAAAAAAAAACGGGTCTGAAAAATCCACCCAAAAGTGCAGAAAATCTCTTACTATAAAGGGCAGCACAGTGAAGATCTAAAATGTTCCAACTTGACATCTAGCTGCACCAGCCCGCAAGCCGTTCCATCTCTGTATCTAATTGGGAACAGAGCTGCCTTGTGGCTTGGTTTTGGGAAGGAGAAAAGTTGCTATAAATGGGGGGGGGGGGAGAGGGAGGGAAAAAAAGTAACCACGAGTCACTTTCTAAACACGTTAAAAAGATTATCTGTTCAGTAACTCGCAAGTATCTGGACAACTGAGGGTTTGTACCCAGAAGAGAAAAAAAGTGCTTAGATTTTATTTTTCTTCGCATCAAATGCACCTAATTATGAAAATGTTAAGAAATGCACCTTAATTTTTTATTATTTGAAATTTAATCCAAAAGATTTTAAGGCTAAAGGGACAGATTTTTGCTTTCATGCTGGCCTTTTGGATTGCTCCACACTATAACTAGAGATCACAAGCAACCTCAAGTCATCGTGGATGTTCAACAGAGTGAAGAGTTCAGCAAGAGGTTAGGTTCTAGAGCCACATCTTCTGTGAATCATTTATCTCAGGACAAAGTCCAGCTGCTCCCGACAGAGGCACTGTGGTCTTTTGGCTGGCAAAAGGAACTGATGAAATCAGCACTTCTGGGTTCTATTACAGGTTCTTCTACTGACTTGCTGTTTATCCATGAGCAAGTCCCTTACCTGTATTCCTCACATTTTAAAATGGAGCTATTACTCATGGTCCCTCAGAGGGGTGTTGCAATGAATTCACTTATGTTTGTAAAGATGAGATTCTCATACAAAGTCCACCAGAAGGCCCCAAGATTGTTATTGATAAATGAATTGAATAGCAGCTGTCAGTAGCTCCACAGATTCCAATTTTCTTCAGTCGTTAACAGAATCCAATGGGTGAATGAACCAAGAAGTTTAAAATGAATAGTAAAGGCTACACTAGGGGCAAGAAGTAGTGAAGGGGGTTGAGACAGATGTTTATGAGAAAAGGAAGTGCAGGTATATAAACGTCATGCTTCAGGGCATAAGCGAGCCTATAATGAGGGCTAGGAGGAAACTTTTGCTGAAGACAGATTATCTCAAAACATCCTCTGAAGCAACTGGAACCAGTCACCATCAGATAAAAGGTAGCTGGGTTAGATGCACCAATGGTCTGATTCAGCAGCGCAAGCTGGAGGGAAAAAAAAGTCTTTCTGTGCCAAATCATGTGAAGTGCTTAGTGCCCCTACTAGATTCTGAACTGTCACCTCCCACAGAAATCACTTTGCAAGGGGTTCTTTAGCACCATGCAGGACCTTGCTCTATCTGAGGTGATCCAGCTGTAGTGGGCAGGGTGGAGGGGAATGTTCCATTCCCTTCTGGAGTATGGATGCAAATTGGAAGCAGGGACCATCTTTTTGCTCTATGTTTGTACAGCGCCTTGCACTGTGGGGTCCTGGGTGATGGCTAGGATTACTAGGTGCTAAGGTAATGCATATAAATAATAATTGAAATCACCAACTCACCTATCCCTAAACAGAGAAAGAAAAAAACCTCTTTAAAGTTTGCATTTACAAATTAACACAGTAGATGTGAACCCAGGGAAATGACCAGGAATTCTCTTGCCTGTAGCACAGCTAGTTTTCCCCATACAGACATAAATGATGCTCATCAATAGAAATGTGATATTTCAGAATATAAAAGAAACACAAACTGCGCTTACTAGGTCTCCTCTGGTTCCCGTTTAATTTCCTTTGTCTAATGTAAACTCACTGGGCTATGACTAACAGCTAACATATAATTTCTAATTGTATGGCATTATGTTATGTTAGTACAAAAACATTATCAGAGCCAAGGAAGACAACAGCAAACAGTTCAGTCTTACTAGGGATTAGATAGGAATGGAAAAACACCATCAGCATCAAGTACATTTGTCGGGGAAATAGATTAAAAGTCAAGTTTAATGGGAAAAAATTCTCCCCATCTTCCACCTCCTTCTTGTTAATTGTTAGAACTGTTCTATATAAAAAGCAAATGGAACACAGTCACATTTACTACAGAGCTGTGGAAAAGGAAGCTGACAAACACAGCAATTACTATTTGCTTTATTAATATTATTATTACTATTAAGAGAACCACTATATATTTTGTGCATAAATGACCTAAAGCTCTATACAAAGCTATCATCGGGGCCCCAAGTACCCTGGATTCTGCAGCCATAGAATTAGCTGTAGAATCACTCCTTGCTGCAGAATTGTGCTCTAGAGTTTACATTTCAATTACGAGGCAGATCCCCAGGTGGAGTAAATCCCCTGATTTGCACCATGAGGACCTCACCTCATTGTGGAAAAACCCATGAAATACGAACTGAGTGTAATGCAATGCAGTGTTGTGTTGCTGAGTCTGCAGGCAGCCTGAAACAGTAGTTCTGAGAAGAGTGAACTGCCCCTGTTCGTCTCAGTGGTTAAATGTGAAACCCAAAGATTGACCTTTAAATGGTCTACATATTTAACCACTTAATTGCTGACACCTTAGAAGAAACATACAGCGAAAATTCCCAACTGCCTTGCACACTTACCCCAGCTCCAAATTCTCCACCTGTCCCCTACCCAGCTGATGATAACCTCCAGTTTCCTCCCTGACAACTTTGCCAATACAGCACAAAAATCAGCATACTGAAGATAGAAAATGTGGGGACATCATAAAATAAATGTAACTAAATATCAGAACAAACATAGGGGATACTGCACTCATTTTCTTATTCTTCTTCATATTTAATTCAGTGAAACCTCCTGATAGATTTAAAAGAAGCTAACTTTAGCTTCTTTCCAGTATGCTATCCTACCAAGGACCCTGCTGTAGTGTCTAGGTTCAGCATGCTGCTGAATACATACCAGCCAGAACAGTAGTAAGATCTTTGGAAGGATTGTAAGAATAAGTTAGAACAACACACTCAGGCGTCATTTTTGCAAGCTACCTTCAGTCATCTGAAGACAGGAAGGACTAGCTCTTCCATCTCTGACCATCTTTCATGTATATCGTGTTTCCTCTTGCAATGTGTATTTAGATATACAACCCACTGCTGTGACTATGCCAGATGTTGAATAAATTGAATGGGGTCAGGATTTAGATGGCAGAATACACTTGTTTATAACACAGAGGCTTTGTAGAAAAAATATGGATTATCATGTCATTAAAGACTATCATAATGCATACACACCAGGGACTCAAGTTACCAGAATTAAGGTTGCCCATGCAATTCACAATTTTTGAGAGTTTGGGTTTGCAACCTTAATGTTCTCAATGTAGTTTTTTGGATGTAATTTCCTAGGTTTTAAAAACGGAAACTAAAAACCAGAAATGCCATCACGTGGAACCAGATTGACTCCCACCTGACTAATCAGCAGGGCGAGTGCTTTTAGATCCCCAATCCACAGCACAGACCTTTCCCACTTAAACTAACCAAGTAAATGAGCAGTAGCAAGTCACCATTCTTTATGTGGGCCAGTCATTAAAGGGGGGTTTCACTGCTATTTGATGACAGCAGAGGAATGTTGAGAACCAGGAAACCTGGCTTTATTCCAGGTTCTGAGGGGGAGTGTATTCAAGTGATTACAGATACTTCTGACCCACTATGTGACCTTGAGCAAATTACTTCACCTTCTGGGCCTATGCTTGCCTTCCCACAATCTTTATCAGTCCTGTGTATGTAGATGGAAACACTTCAGGATGGGGACCATCTCTTGCTATGTGTGTTTGTACAGCACCTACCACAATAAGGTCCTAATGGGGCACTGCCATTATATAGATGAGTGCCTTACACCTTGTGCTGGCCCTCTGCCCAAGAATAACTTCATCCACCACAAAAAGTCCATGAGATTCCAACAGATTTTAAAAGGTCATAGCCCTCCATGACTTTTCATTCAAAAAGGAATCTAGAAACTCCAGTATTCAGCCAAACAGCCTCCTGTCATTTGACCTTTAATGTCAGTGTTACCTAGGATACACCTTGCAGTGACCAATCATAAATCTTCCAGAACACTGTAACCTTGACACTATTGACCAGCACTGCTCTCATTTAAATTTCAAACAGCCTGCAGTTTTGATTCCTCCCTCCCCCAGCTCTGAAAGCAAACATTATGGATTTTATAGGGAACTAAGCCTTTGCCACACACTCAATTTGCACAATCTTTGCATAAGCGAAAAGGCAGTCAATACAAACAGAATTAATTTTAATTGACCATAATATGCTTACAAAAATATCAGACAGTTTTCATTTGCAAATAAGCAAGACACAAAAAAACACATCTATTTAGTTATTTACATGTGTACATGCCCAGCGGTATAGTCACAGTTAATTATGGTGCTTGCTGCTGAACTTGCTTTGTCGTGATCCCACTGAGGTACTATTTAGGTCAATAAATGAGAATGTTGCTTTTTTTGGTTTGGTATAGTAGAACCCAACAATGAGATTTCAATGAGTAGGCCTGTCAAAGAACTTTAATTGTCCATCTAGTCACCTGGTCTCCAGTGCCTGTTGGAAGGGAGGGGGAAATCTAAAGATGATTTCCCACCCTGGAAATTCCACTGGACGAACTTCTCCCAGGTCATAGCTAGACTCAGTTGCAACCTAGAAGCAAGATGTCTAAAGGCCTGAGTCTGCTAGGTTACTTACACCAGTGTAAATCAGAAGTTACTACTGAAGCCAGTGGTTACACATTTGTAAGGCTGGTGAGTGGAAACTCAGGAACGTGGTCTGTGAACCCACTATAGGTTAAAAGTAAAGAATCAAATCATCAATGGATTTAGATCTGTGTAATTCTACTGAAATAGATGGAACTATGCCAATTCACACCCGCTGAGGATCTGGCCCAAAGTTCGCTAACAGATTTGTTCTAAGGATGCGAGCAGACAGAGGGAGGGCCTTACTTGACTGATGGCAGGGCAGGTTTTACTAACTAAGGGCTTGTTTATATGGAGAGTAAGAACATAAGAATGGCCATACTAGGTCAGACCAAAGGTCCATCCAGCCCAGTATCCTGTCTGCCAGCAGTGGCCAATCCCAGGTGCCCAGAGGGTGTGAACCTAACAGGTAATGATCAAGTGATCTCTCTCCTGCCATCCTCTCCACCCTCTGACAAACAGAGTCTAGGGACACCATTCCTTACTCATCCTGGCTAATAGCCATTAATGGACTTAACCTCCATGAATTTATCTAGTTCTCTTTTAAACCTTGTTATAATCCTAGCCTTCACAAACTCCTTAAGCAAGGAGTTCCACAGGTTGACTGTGCGCTGTGTGAAGAACTTTCCTTTATTTGTTTTAAACCTGCTGCCCATTAATTTCATTTGGTGGCCCCTAGTTCTTATATTACAGGAACAAGTAAATAACTTTTCCTTATTTGCTTTCTCCACACCACTCATGATTTTATATACCTCTATCATATCCCCCCTTAGTCTCTATGTCTATGTCTCTAAGGGTATGTCTACACTGCAATAGAAGCCCAATAGAGGCTCAGGATTCAAATTCATGCTCAAGCCTAACCCCCCTTCTGTCAACACACAAATTGTGCTAACCCAGGGCTCAGACCCAGGACCCACGGGGTGGAAGGTCCAAGCCTGAGTCAAGCTGGGTCCCAGGCTTCAAGTCCTATTGCTATACAGTGTAGACCCAGTCCCACTGAACTCATGCTCTGAGACTCCGCCAAATGCATCCCACAATCCTATGGGCCAACTTTCTTTGTTCTCTGGACAGTCAGGTTTTCCTACACTGCACCATGAACAAAGGAATAGAGTAGCCACATGTTGGGAGGGCACTTGGAAGTCTGGGATATGGGTGGCTGGACTCGGGCCCACATAATGCAGTGTAGACACTGGAGCCCCAGGTTTACAAACCCAAACTCTGCTAACTCAAGTTCTATTAACCTTGGGCTTACATTGCAGTGCAGACATACCCTCAGCATGCAGCAAGCCAGGATGTAACTATACAGGGCGCTAAATGGCAGTGTGGGCCCGGTAGCCACATGCTTAAAGTTCTGTACCTTGTTACTCCAGTCCTGCCATCTTTGCACAGCCAAAACTCCCACTGAGGTGTATGAGAGTTCTGGGTGCAGAAGCACTGAGATATTGTTGTTCCTTATCAGCATACCTTGGCTTCAGGAATCTCAGTCAATCCCACACAAGTGAGCTGCATGCAAGGTACAATAAAAGCCGAATAGTTTGTCAACCAGCTATTTGCCAAAAGCTAGCTCCAAATCTTGACAACTAATTACATAAAACAGAATTGCCAACCTAAAGTGTTCAACAATAAGGAGTTAAGCCCCCAAAAATCATGAGATTTTCAAAAATATATATTTAAAAAAATACATTTTGGGTTCTCTCTTTGCCTTCAGGTTTCTGAGCTGTTAGGATGCACTTGAGTTATGTTTTCAATTATTACCCACAACTTTGAGGGCTAGAAAATTACTTTTTTATTTAAATGAAAACTGAGATTCTCCTGTAATCACATGATTCCAGGAGGTGGGGCATTAAGAAAATCTCCAGATACCATAAAACACAGTAGAATCACAAGAGTTGGCAACAAGGCAGAAAATACCATCCAGCTAATGCTTCCAGAATTAATGGTTAATGAACGGAAACATCTAACAATAACGGAGACTGCGGATAGTTTCTTGGACAGGAATATGTGGTTTCTATAGGATGGCTGTTAGGAAGTAGGCGATTGCAATGTTACTAAGGTCCATATCCTGTTTACCTAATTGAGGACTCAATGGGTCTAATTCTAATCTCACTTGCCTCGTTTTTATATAGTCTAAAGAATTTACCCTGATTTATACCAGTGTGCCAGAACAGAAACAGGCCCAATGGAACTATTTGGGTAAGTAGTACTTGGGTAAGTAAGGCAAACAAGGCATGGTCTTAAATAGTGATTAGGTTTATGAGGTTAACTCTTGGGTAGGAATTAAATACAATGGTTGATATTTACGGTTTCAGCATCTCCAAAACCTGGATGGGGTCTGAGAGCATAGGCTATGAAAATCCAGAAGCTGGAGATAGACAAGTGCTCTATTAATTGCAATAGGAATGATAGGAATACAAGCTAGCTGCTGATCAACAATACAACAAAATCACCCCTTTCCCCCTTGGAATTATTTGTTACCATTATGTATTTATCTAGAGCATTTCAAGCAAAGCTTCATCAGATGAACCACTTGCCCTGTCTGCAATAAATGCTATCCGGATAAAACTACAACTAACACTAACGGCCACATTTTGGAAGAGTAGAAAATTGCACTGAAAAAACTGGGCTTCCAGTTCAATTGTGCCTTCAGCTACCTGACTGAGGGCATGATTAAGTTAGAGCAGAAGGGCAAGTACTCGGGCTGCAAAAAACCGGTGAAAATTTTACTGTAAAAAAATTGCACCTGCAAAAAAAGGGGAACATTTTTGAAAGGCCCAAAGTGTTGCATGAAAAATGTAAGGCCCAACCAAAAAAAAAAAAAAATTGCCTTACTATTTTGTCTTCCTAACCAATCAGGAACTTTAACGCAAAAGGCAAGGGGCCGGGGGGGATTACACCGCTGGCATTTTCAGATTTAAATGAACAAAGCAATTTATTACTTCTCAATGGCAGGGCAAGAGATAGTGAGGGAGATGAAAGCTTTTGTTTCATTTTATGTGCAAAACAGAACAGATATCACCCATAGAAATGCTAATGAAACATTGATTTGCTTGGGTGACTGTGTTACCACAGGGCTCTCCACCCTGGGCTTTCAGTAAAAACAATTCACAATTAATTAACTCCTTCCACAGATTATCTGAAATCTAACCTGGGCTCACCCTACATAGTGCTAATGTACATTATGTTGATAATATGCTGGCCAGATGTTTATATATTTATTGCTATATGCATGCTTAGCCCACAGTGCCATGTGCGGCGCTCCTGTCAGACCTTACAAACTAACCATTATCAAGCCAGGTCAGTACTCATGGGAGAACGCCAATAAACTCTTAGGTGCTGTAAAGAGTGGCCTTCTAGATTCAACAGCTAGTGCTTCACTCCACCCCTCCCCCACAATACAATACTAAACCATCAACTCAACATGGTATTGGAGGCACAGGGCAGGAAGGGCTATCCTCTCTTGAATGAGATGTAAAACTAACATCTCCAACACTTAAAAGGTCTCATAGCACATCTTGTAAGTCTAAGGGTGATATGTCTGATATCCTGGTCAATTTCAATTTAGACATATTAGGACAGGCAAGGAATGAACTCTTCTGTTGTGTTACTGTGTGCAGTTGTACAGTTGTAGCATTTGACCCCAGAGTTGACTGCACTAACTATTGTTTGAAGTGACCAGAAGCCTGCCACTGGACTGCATAGCTCAGTGGGTCAAAGATGCGGTCCAGGAAAGAGTGGGTACTATATTATAGTTTCAAGTTCTGCATTTAACAGCAGAATTTCCTTTGTGAATACAAATTCCAGACATGACATGCTGCTTCCAGCATTTCCAGCCAAAAGGGTAGATGATCTGCTGGTTAATGAGAGGGATTGAAGACAGGATTCATGGCTTCAGTCCACGTTTTCCACATGTGCTGGGTGTCTTTCCTGGGTGAGGGGATAAAATCAACCCTTTTGACTTCTTATACCCATTTTAAAGATGCATAAGCTATCTGCCTCCCAGGGGTGAGAAGGCCTTAGACAGTACCTTTATGTAAAGCAGCTTTGAGCAGCTCTTGAATGAAAGATGCTGTGCTAGTGTTATGTATAGTTAGCAATGAATGAAGGATCCTAATCAAGACTAATCTAAATGAAGCGTCTTTCAGTTTGGAGGGAACCACCTGTTTGCTATCTTTAGCTCCTTCTGCAATTTCTTAATAAATTGAAAGCTCAAAAAAGGAGAGGGGAAAAAAGTAGTGACTGAGTAACTGCTGCACAGTGGGCATTGATCCAAAACTCCCCTTAGACTCCATAGAAGGATATATACAGACATATCCAAATACGACAGACAAACCACATAATGGTGCTGATAACCATGTGATAAATTGCAAAGACGTGCAAAAGCTCCCTGCTGTATCATATACCTTTGATGGTCTCATCTGCCCTCTGCCCACTAATCCGTCTCCATTTAGAGACTCACGCCAACATTCCAGCCCGCTGGCTAGCTTCAAACAGCTGCCTCTGGTTTTACCACAAATATATTTTCCCCCATTTGTGGAAACCCAAAGGCCAGAATGAGCCGTGTTCAATGCTGTATAAGTGACTTTTTTAGTGTCCACTATTTCATGAAGCTGCAGAGGTAGAACTGAAAGGAGCTCAGAAAGGAGCTTGATTCCCAGCATTTCAGTGGGAGACACAGCTAGAGATGCGCAGGAAAAGGTTCTCCACCTCCTCCCCAGGAAAAATTTTAATGAAAAAATAAGTTAGTTTTCAAACAACATTTTCTTCTACATTTTTCATGTTTGTCAAAAAGAAACCTCCCACAAACCACGAACCAATTTAGGGGGGCAAAGAAATGCAAAATATTTCATTTTAAACCCCAAATTATCAGATTTTCCAATGGAAAAACCAGAATATTTCCAGGATGGGGACATTTTTTAATCACAATTTCTCTTCAGTTGAAAAGCTATTTTCCACTAAAGAGTTGAAACCAAACATGTTCAATCAACTTCGCACACAACACTCACTTCTACCTGTGGCAGGGAACGAGGTATTGACTTTGAAGTCATGGCATTTTTAAAGGATCATTTAAAGACTGGTTTTTAATTGATTTTAATTTCTCTCTCCATCTGAGTCCTGTGCAGCTGGACTCATGGTAACTAAAACACCTGGCTTTGCAGATGGAAGGATACAAGAAATAGTCCCAAAAACATTTTGGAAAAACTCAAAAATACATTTCTAATATAGCTTCTGTGAAATATATGGAGTGACACACACTTCTATCGTACTGTATGTGACGCTACAAATACTGCCAATCCCTCCCTTCTATGAAACTTTAGTCAACTGGATTTGAAATTTTTACACAGATAGATCATACACCCTGTACAGACACACACACACACAATTTTGTCCCCTTGTTTTAGTACGACATGAATTCTATTAACCTGAATTGCAGCCATTATTGACATGGAGTTAATGATCAATACAGAACAGATTGGAAGCTCATTTCAACAAATTGATAAAAATTCAGAACCAGGAGGGTTAGATGGTTTACAGCAAAGGTTAAATCTATGCATTCTGCTTCTCTCTAATATTCAGGGTTTCCCAGATGCTTCCAACAGTTATAATTAACCTAGTTTTAATAATCCTAATGTAGGCTTGGTTCACATCCAAGCCTAGTCTCTTTAGCCATGCCTCTTGTTAGAGCTCCAAAACAGGGTGAAAATGGATTTTACTAGCAGTTATTTACTGCACAGGGGATACCGCTTACAGTATGAGACAGTTTCCTTTGTGGCAAAGCTGCGAGAACCATGGAACCGCGCATTTCAAATTCTGACATCCATATTGCAGCCCGACATCTAGCTCTACATACAGGCTTACATATCACATTGCACAATCGGGATTGCAGATTCAAACACCACATCTGCTGAATAGCAGGAACAGAGGTGCTCTACAGCCAGCTGAGTATTTTCCAAATTCAGTCAGACAATGGCTGGCTGCTAAGAAGGAGGCATTCCCCTGGGTCTGGCATGCTCAGGGATGAGACAGCTCCAGAGTTAGAGGGCTAGCGTGTAGCAGTGGAAGCAATGAGAGGAAAAGGGTTTCCTGTCCTGCTGTGCAAAGATACTTGGCCCAAAAGATTTAGTGGAGAGGGAGCCAACCTTGTTGCCCCTCAGCAGAAGACTCACAACAGGACCCCTGACAACACCAATGAAGACGTCAATAGGAGTTTAAAAAAGGATTGAAGGACATCAGCATTACCCTCCACTCCAAAGAGCTTGCAGTCTCCAGCCAAGACAACAGAAAGACAAGACAGAGGTGGGGAGGATGGCAAAGCAATGGTGAAACATGTTGGGTGACATCAACTGGAGTGGAAGATGCTCAGTACTGCAGGGGGGAAAAGATCAGCCCACTACAATAAAAGAAAGCTTCAGCCAAATTGTTTCAACCAACTCCATACAGAACACTCATTTCCACACCTGTGGCTGGATCCCAAGGGATTGACTTTGAAGCCACAACATTTTTAAGGGTTATCAGGTCATTTTAAGACTGCTTCTAAATAAGGAAGGAAGAAAAAATGGGAAAGGGTCTTCCCCCAATGAAGGAGCACAGGTCTGAACTCTAAATGAGAGAGCAGAAGTCCCAGTAGCCTCACCACTGAAGTGCCTGTCCTTTGCCCATTCTATTACAGTGGTCTCACTTTCCCCGTCTCCATTCTTTTTGTCATCTCTCTCCCAATTAGATAGTAGGTGCAAATGTAACATTGTTTTCCTTTCCAGTGCAAGAACAAAGAGGCCATGAGAAAGAAGTGCTGTATTTAAATTAACAAGGGAGGGGCTAATACAGAGTTCCTCTGAGTCCTGGCTCACTCTTAATGTTTATGTTGTTATATAAATTACCACAGTGTCTATAGGGCAACCCCATGTCTATCAGAGCAGCCACAGCAATTTTATACCATGTGCTTTTAATTATTTCATTGACACCCTTGGACTTGATAACTGCCTGAATTTTCCTGTCGACACATCAGGCCTTGGGTTTTATTCTTTAAATCACAGTTTCAAGTTACTTTTTTCATTTTTACCTTTAATTCCCTGAATGCCCCACGCTGTTTTAAATTACATGCTCGCTTTGGGATATGCAGACTATTTATTCAGCAGGCAGATTTCAGAGCCATCTGAAATTAATTTCCCAACCCAAAAGTTCCTGGGTACCAGCCTTCAGTTCAGCCATGGAATTTCCTGGTGGTACGACGTGTGTTTCAGTCTTCATGTTACAGGTTTCTTGGCACTGCCCTAGCGCTGCCCAGCCAACTGTGAGACTAAGACATGCATCCTCTGCTGCCACTTCATTGTCCCTTTTACAGCATGGAAAATAGCATCTTCTTGGTGGACATTTGTAAATGAGACAGGCTATACAACTCTCTGAGTACACACACATCTCTGGATGTCTTAGTGTTCCACAGTCACAGCTGAAGGGCACATGACACATCACAGCAATATAAAACCACAGTGTTAGCCAGGAAAATTGTGTTAGTTTACTGTTAATGTGAGACATATTAACAGATACCAAATACACCTTTTATATATCAACCTGACTTTCAGAGGTTCTACGTGATTATTTTCTCCTGGAGAACATTTTGATCTTGATCAGAAGGAAGTTACCAGAGCTGTTCAAAAAATTTCTGATTAACTTTGCTGGGGAAAAAATTTGCAGTTTTAGGACAAAGCTTTTTGCTTTTCTGTGGCTAAAAACTGAAAAGTTTTTGATGAAAAGTGAAAATTCTTCACAAGGGAAAAGAATTTCCAACCAGCTTTAGAAATTATATCACCACAGTTGATGTCTTTTAAAAAGTCATTATTTACCCAGAGGAACCACACAGTGGCATCCAAAATACTTATTCTATCTATAGGGGAAGTAATTAAGTGAATGGAGTTACACGAGTGTAAACTAATTTAAGTGAGAGGAGAAACAGCCCCTAATAAACTATATTTGCCCACAATGTCAGCTAAAGAAAGGATTCCCTCCATCTAGCATAAGGCCATACATACCGCACAGTGGTTGAACACTGGGAAGTCATCCTGACACGTGCTGTCAAAGGGTTTAGTTAGAACACTGTGAAATGTCTGCAATGAAACTAGAACCAAGAAACCCTTGTTTCATAGTTCCCTAGAAACCCAGAACTCACTGGAAGGTCAATGCCCAGTTACTAGTGATCGTGAACCCAACCCATTGTTTTGTAACAAACCAAGGCTGACTTATGGTTTTTCTTCAAAACTAAGGCTTATAAGCTTGGTTGGGTTTCATTTAAAATTTTGGCTTCACTGGAACCCAAAAGAAACACACTGGGAAACTGCTATGATGTGAAACTGAAGAAAAAGTTCAGACAGGCCCCTGTGAACCTAAGCAAAACTTGCACACCTCTATGATTAACTTATTTGGAATGCAGTGAGCTGTCCGAGTGAAGTGAGCTATAGCTCACGAAAGCTTATGCTCAAATAAATTGTTAGTTTTCTAAGGTGCCACAAGGCCTCCTTTTCTTTGTGGCAGATACAGACTAACACGGCTGCTACTCTGAACCCTGTTATGTGGACTAAGAAATCTGTTCCACCTCTTATTTAGCTGTGATGCTTTGAGTATGTTTCCCAGATCTGAAGGAGAGCTCTGTGTAAGTTTGAAATCTTGTTTCTCTCACCAACAGAAGTTGGTCTAAGAAAAGATATACCTCACTCACTTTCTCTCTCTAATTGTTTGGAGTAAGGCAGATAATAGCATGACTTGTATTTAAGGATCCATAGTACCAATGCCCAATTGCCATTGCATGAAAAAAGAAAGGAAAACAATGAAAGGAAAAATGTTTCACTCTCCCTTAACTGCTCCCATCAGATTTATTAAATACATGAACTGAAATTTGACCGAAGATGCCACTCTCAATTACCCAGGGATCCAATGAATCTGGGTTCTTGCATCTTTAAAATGATTTCCTTTGTTGCAATATTTCCACCATTTAAAGAAAACCGCTGCTGACCATAGAAATCTGGGAAGAATTCAAACTATGAAATCCTCAATCAAGGGAAAACATGGTCAAAGCTTCCGTGAAATACCTCAAGGAAGAAGGGATGCACATTAAGAAAAAAAAAACATTATGTTAACAGTCCATGATTATTTTGAGCAGCTGTATTTTTTTCACTCTTAGAAAAAAAGGAAAGCCACAATTTTAAGAAAAATATACCAACCTAAGAACTGTAAATTAAAAGGAGCAAGACCTGTGCGCACATTTTGATCTTGAAGTGAACACAAAACTAATTTAGCTCTCACTGTTTTGCTTCGTCGATGCCTCAGCTGGGTGTTTTAGCATGTTTTTTTAGAGGGAGGGGAAATTTCTGAAAACATTTTGTTAACATTTAACTTTTCCATCAAGATTTTCGTAAAGAGAAATTTCCAACCGGGGAAGGGCAAAGAGAATTTCCAAAAGGTTCTCACACCTTTAAGCGCTCACAGTAAATACCGTGGCAATACAAAAAAATTACTGCCAAGATCCATTGCTTTCTGTGTCAGTGCTCTTCTCTTCTTTCCTTCCAAGGAGGCTGATCCTGCAGTGTGCTGAGAGACTCTTCTGAATATTAAGAGTTCCCAGTGAAATCAATGGACATGAAGTGTATTCAGTGCATCTCGTGAGCCATTTAGCACTTTGCACACTGGGGCCCAATGTTTCACTTGCCTTACCAGTTTTGTCACCATGCCAAAGGGCACAGATTTTCAAACCAATTAGGTGTGTGTAATAGCATGTGTAGTTTGTGCATCTATTTGTGGACACGTTGGAATAACCAGATATGCCAAACTGGGTACCTGCAAATTATCAGAGAGGTCCATTTGTACCTGCAGGTATCCAATGGGTTTGTGCAATTGCAGCAATTGTGCAAGTAACAGTAGGCAAGTAATTTTACACCTAGCTAACTTGCAAGTCTGGCCCAAGGTATGAGGGCTTGTCCTGCTCATGGAGGTATTCAGATTAGCTATTCTGGAATAACTCCACATGTGGCCACTCTTATTTCAGAAGAGGAGTGCCTTGTTAGCTTAATCTACTTTGGAAATGGATTGCGCTAGACCAGGAAACAAACACTTTTATTCTGGAATCAGTGTGTTCACACATGGAAGTTATTCTGGAATAGGGTTTTGTGCTTTAAATTAGCACTCTACTTTCATCCAAATTACTTCAAGTGTAGACAAACCCCAAACGATTATTTTCTCCTGGAGAGCAAACTAGGCCCCTCCCACAATTCCTTCCTTCCCCTTAACATTACTGCTACCCTGAAACAGCAGGTTGCTGCCTATGGAAATTAATAAACCCCATTAAGCACATCAATGAAAACCTATAGTTACATGCCTAGATATTTGGCAATAAATAGCTGCAGAGTTCAGTGCAATGACTCCTTCACATGACTCCACATTACAAATCTCACATAAGTATTGTCATTTTCAGGGTATTACATGGTAAACCCAGACTAATGAGAGAGGCACACCCAGCACTATCCAAATCTGCATGTAACTATTGAAAGATGAAAGCGACTTTAAAACTTAAAAACTGCCAAACTAACAAAGCTGTGCAAAAAGGTAATGTTTCCTCGTCACCCAGACAAATAAGTCATTGGCAGTAATGGGGATATTGACTTTTTCACTTGGTATATGCAAAAGAAAAGCTATTAACTAGGCAAGGGAAGGGTTGGAAAGGATTACCGCTGTCTATAGATCAAGAATTAGTGTTTGTGGCACATAGGGCAAACTCCTGTCCCTGCAACAAGCTTGAGTAGTGGTTTGGGTACAGTGTGGGGAGGGTGGGGCTCTGCAGGGGTCAGAGAGGATGGGAATTTTTCCTCCCACACCATGGTAAGTCAGTGGCACTGCAGTGGCAGTAGCCCTCTCTTGCTTGGTAGTGGTGTTGGTGCATCTGAAAAGCTGACTTCCAGTCACACTCCCACCACCTTTAGCCTCACACACCAACCAGTCCCATACCACAAAGCGAAGGAAAAGCCTGCTGTTAAGGCTCCCCCCCACTTGCTTCCAGCTGCCCAGTGCCACACAGAAATAAACACTGTTCTGATGCTTATTGGGCCTTCTGTGCCCAGGGATGGGAATGAAGGCACAATATGACCCCTTAAAAGTAACTATGCTGTGATCAAGATAAGGGGAAAGCAACAGTGGACCAAGTTAAATAGCTTAGTTACTGGGTCCAAATGTTCTGGCTGGATTTTAAGGGCGGGCAGGATAATTTTATTACCACTAATAAATTGCATAGCTATGCTAATTAAGGTAAGGGCTCATGCTTCCAATTATACAATTAATTCTTTCTTCATATGCCACTACACGTAGGGGGAGGGGCCCACTTTTCTTTAAAGCAGTAGGTACCCCCCACTGCCACAGGCAGAGTGGTGGAGCTAAGGGCCTAGAGGTGTGACACAATATGGTAAATTCCATGTTCCTGTTATTTTATGTACTTAAATAGCTCCCATCTGTTTTGTACCGGAGCCCTGAATGTAATATCACTGAATTTATAATCACAACACCCCAGTTGTCAGATGGGGAAGTCAGGCACAGGAGAGGCTAAGTGACTTGCCCATGATCCACAGGAGATGTGTGACAGAGCTGGGGATTGAATCATGGCCAGTTGACCCCCCCAATACCCTGCCTTAACCACAAGAGCTGATCAACTGGCCCCAAAATTTTGTGAAATCTGCACAAAGCTCTATAAGCTCCTGTGCAGATTATTCATGTCAGAACCCAATTACCACATAACGCTGTCAGGCTACAGTCACCATGTCACTGACATTTCAATAGCAAGAAACAAAGAGTTAACTTGCTCAGGCTTCGCGCCTGTCTCAACATCTGAGAAGCTCAACCATTCTGTAAGTGCGCCATCTCTTCATATAGACTAATGGGAAAAGGAACTTTTCACTGCAGCTTCTCTTTCCTTTCTTTATCTCTCACTTTCTTTCTCCCAATTCACCTCCCCCAAAGCAGCACTAACCACAGTGATAAATGAAGCAATAATAAGGTTAGTCATTTAACTCCTTGCATCCTACTTAAAAATCACCCTAATTACTGTGTAATGGGTCCACAGAGGCAGAAGAAGCTGGTGACAATCTACCCGGAGGGCTCTGGTATAGTTCATCTGTCCATTCTCTAATAGCACTCCAAAGTTCACGCCTTATCAAACATGTCACCTAGTCTATAATTAGTGACTGGTCATTAGGTAACATTGTGGTACCTGTGGGTCACATATCAGTCAGCTGGTGATGGATCTTTATCCGATAACTGTGGCAGAAGTAGCTCATAGCTCTCTGTCACCACAGCATATAGCTTTACTTTCAATGCATGCATACTCACTCAGGGTAATTTGTGTAGGTGGGTCCTTTAAAAGTGATACACTCAGTTTTGTGAAGGGTGAAAAATTGTCCGGGGGTTGGGGATGGTGTCACAGTCCATTCTTTATTTTATTTGCATGTTAAAAAAAAGGGGGGTTGGTGGGGGGGGTGTTTCTATACACTCTGCAGGAACACCTGTTCCTAAGGCTTCTTCCATGCCTCATTGGCTAGCAGATGTACTCCTTTGACCCCCTATGGGGGAAAAAATCAGCAGTACTGCACCTTTAAAAATTTGGAAGAAGAGCTTTCATTCTTGAGTACTAACAAATTCATTTCGCGCCTTTTACCTCTTTCAGTGTTCCACAAATGCCCAAATGGTGCTAGAAGAAGGGGGAACAGAGATATGCAGCCCAATTTATTGCCAGTTTCACTAAGAACTTAGACTTGCTTTGAATATACAGCTAAGGAGATCCCTGAGCTCCAAATAAATTCTGAACTGTACACCCGTGCTGACCAGCAAGCCATGCATCAAGTGTGGGCTTACTTTGATCACAGTGGACAAAGAAATACAGCCATTCCTTTTCATGTCTTCTCTTTCCCATTCTCTCATTGTGCCAGGTGTAAAGGGCTTGGGTAGTGAAGAATTCAGGACAAGATCGGAACATTAAAAACTCAAGGTCCTGTCATATTGCACTGGGACTGTTTCCAGTAGATTTTGGTGCCCCTGGTAGAAAAGAAATACCTGGTCCACGTGAAGCCTGGAAGTCAAAAACACAGCTCCAGACAACCAAGGCTATCTCCACACCCCTGAATATTGGTTAAATACCTTTTTACAACTCTGATGTATTCCTTTCCTTTAAAAGCTTCAGGAAAACCATTTCCTGGAAGAAGGCACATTAGGCTTAAAACAGGTCGTGGTTACATAGCCAAGGGCTGGGCAAGACAAGGGTTCTAACCTAGCTGTGTCACCCACACCCTGACCTCAGGCAAGTCACTTTCAACCTTCTTGAGTTTCAGTCTGCCTGGATGGAGCACTTGGGCAAAAATCTAGACCACACAGACTTCCAGATGGTGTATGTGATCTGAGCTGAACTTTCCTGGATAAATAAATGACAAGGAAAATAAATGAAAAGCTGGTGCCCACAAGGTTTTTAAAGGGTTATAACTGCTAGTCATTATCTCCATCAGAAGTGCCCAAGGCCATGTCACTGTGGTCACTAAAGCAAGGCAAGAATACACAGTCTGGCCCCAAGTGTTCAGAAGTACTTGAACTATCATAGGTATTAGCCATCCCTGACATCTCCACTGGCAATGCACCTCTGCTTTCAACATTCACGCTAAGTGACTGGTGTTATTTACAGTTTATAATACACACACACACACACACACACACACACACACACACACACACAAAATGGACATTTGGCAGAAAAATGAAATTGGCTAACAAAATTCACAAGACAAATTGCAAATGTGTAAAATTCAGAGAATTGGAGGAACCTATTTCACTGCTGTGACTGCCATTCTGTAGAGCAGGAAGCAAGTGTTAATGGAGAAGAATTGCAGGCATGAAGAAAGAATGGACTGGTTTCAAGATAAAAGGCAAAATCTGTTTGAAAGCTTTCATCTCACACAGCAGGCCTGATATATTATGTTTTAACTTCTTTCAAGTCAGTGGAGGCAGAGTCACTGGGAATGAATTTGCCCATTGTATTAGAGGTATTACAGAATAACCGATGGCAAAAGCACTAGCATTTTTGCCGTAAGAGCCAATAATGCATTTTGGTTCAAATTATGCTCTGAACAACAGGGATGGTCCAAACTTTGCCCCATGGAGTGCGTCATTGACAACTTGCCCAAAGCCTGAAATACTTTTGTGCTCAAAAGCGTAAGGGCTATCCCTCCTCCTTTGGGTGTTGGCAACATAACAGTGGACTTGGTCTAAAGAGCCAATGGAGAAGGCTACTCTAACCAAGATGGGGAATTGCACATTGGGATATGTAGTCTCTGAAAGCCAAACCTTCCTCATTGTCCCCACTGACTTCCTTAACACTCCTGATGGGTGGCACTTCTACAGAACATGCCACCAACTTTGCACTTCTAGAGTTATCTCTCACAGATAATTCTTAGTCACCCTACACAAAACCAGAGGTTCCACGGCAAGTTAATTTGCAAAATATGTGAACAGATCTACTTTCAAAGCAATGCTCAGACAATAGCTGCCTCAATCCCAGAGTCTGACCATAGGATTTATGTATAGACCATTTCTGGCAGGTTGCCTTAAACCATTGATTCCATAAAGAGCTGCAATATTGTTTAAAGTTTTCTTCCTGCTTGTAAGTGATCAGGTTTTCCCTCCTACATTTAAAACCATTCAGTAAAGCAATCTAACTTTCTCACTTGGGGGGTCTGACTCCTCATGGTACCCCTGGGTGCAGTATCAATCACTCTATGATGGGATGGGTATCCTATATCAGGGTCACTCGGACCCCTATTGCTTATTGAGCTGCAACTCCTGGTGCTCACTGAATGCTGACGGTTGATCCATATGATTCAAGTCCAATCAGAAGCAGTGATTTTTCAGTGTTAAGGGCTCTGCCATCTGACATGTTATATTGAGGTTCAGAATGAAGCCCTGGAAATACCATAGAACAGGATTAGTGGAATATTTCTACATCTGTGCATGATTTTAAAATAATCAGACAAAGCATTTTGTGCCATTGCCTTGTGATGTATGGTAAGTGACTCCCTGCGGGGAAAATTCAGTATTGCTTACACAAGAGTGTGTATGCGCCTAGATTGAATGCACCAGGACAATGATTTCACTTCAAGTGCCCATTTAGACATTGAAGTGGTAATTTGCATGTACAGATTGTGGGGCAACAAATTTAGCACCCATTTTGCATAGCTAATTCTATAAAAACCAAGTCTTAATTGTTATGCCTTTGCTAATGAGGCTCTCCTTCAGCTCCCCTTGTACACTGCTGCCTATGGTCATATTAATAGCCCTGGATATACCAACCAAGGGCCAACTCTGTACCCTGCCCCAAACAGGGTGGAAGAACCACCTCCGCCGACAGAGTCCAGTGGAATGTGCAGTCTATGCTCAACTAAGCACAAGACCTGCCACTGACCACTGGCTAGCCTCCCCGCTCTAACTTGGTGCAAATACAGTTCAAGTTGTGACAAGGTGCAAAGATGGTCTTGGGGAAGAAATCAGCATTGCATGGTCCCTGGGGCAGCACTAAAGGGAGAAAAGGACTGAAGGGTAGGCACACATTAAGTGGAAGCCTATTTATAAGCCTAAGGGAATGTGTTAAGAATCAACATCAGAAGAAACAAAAATTAGACAGGGTAGAGGAGGAACATTAGGATTGAATGAGAGCAGGTAACTAGGAGGGGCAGAGTTGTGCATAGCCTTGAAAGTAAAGGCAAGAAGCTTGATGTGGAGAAGGGAAGTCAATGAGAGAGGGGAAGCCTGTGAAACTCAGTGTGAGATGTAGGGATGATATGGTCTGAATGTTGGCAGAAGAACATCATCCTGTCTCTTGGGTAATGCAGATTCAAGATGGGATGCATTGTCTGTTCCCTGTTACTTTATGTATTGTAAGATTACTTTGGTGTGAAGAACCCTTGCAGCTGAATTAAGATGAAGCCTGATGCTGAAGGGAGAAATGCTGGAATTTAAGATTATTTGCCTTAGCTTTTATTTCTGACTGCATAGATCCATTATATAGTGTCTTTTCAAAAGGCAATAAGAGAAGCCATTATTCAAACTGCAATGATTCCTGTGCCAACAAGGTGGTCTAATTGAGTTTTTGGCAACCTGCACTATATTCACTACAGGTGTGCTTTTTTTTTTCTTTTCTTTTGTCCCCAGGCACTTGCCATGGTCTGGGGACAAATCTCAACTCATGCACCAAAATGCTGACCCTGGACATCTGTATAAGCTTAAAACTTGATTTCCCCATGTAGCTGGGAAACTGATGTGGGAAGACTTGAGATTTCAGCTGTACTGGGTGCTGTCCTGTTAGGAACCAGCACTTAAACTATGATGAGTGCTCTGTGGTTACAGCTGTTCATGCCAGGCTAGTGCAATGCAAAGCAAATTGAGAATTGCTCAAGACAGAGAGACATAAGATAAAGGCAAATGAAAACAAAGCAGCCCTTGTTCACTGAATGTAGCAAAAAAGGGAATGTGGTCTACTGCTTAGAGGAGGGATGTCGGACTGATACGTCACTGCTTACTTTTTCTGTAGTAGTTACTCCTGTGCAATGTGTATGTAACACACTACACTATATGCATAGGCGTAGGTGCACACAGGGGGAAAAAAAAGTAGATAACTGGGCCCCAAATCAAGATTTTTGGGCTCTATTTTGCCAACACTCATTGTGTGATGTTGGACCACAAGTGTAAAGTACAGATTATACGTAACTTCCTCACAAGGATGTTACAAGGGCCAGTTAGGTATTGCTTATTAATGCATTTAAGGTTCTAGGTTGGAAGATCCTATAGATGTGCAAAATATTATCTCATCCTTTATTAATATTTAAGGTCAATCCACTCATTTTGCTCAGCTATTTTGATAAAGGAGTTTGGAAGCACTATTTTCCCTATTTTACAAATGGTTAACTGAGGCACAGAAAGAAAAATCACTTATCTTCCTTACAATATTTGTTTTTAACTATGAGATAATTAACTCACATTAGTTATCCCTCTGTAAAACTCAAGAGGAGCTAAGGCCCTTGGACTTTACTGTGAGGTAAACCCCAGGTGGTATACAGAGCTGACCTCATCTAGATACCTCACGGTAAACACTACAAGTGCCTTGTCTCTAATATAGCAACCCACCCACTTTGCAGTGAGGACACAAGCTAAATCATTGGAGAACTTTCAGCACTCAAGTGCCTTCCCACAATCCTCTCAGAGTCCCAGGAAAGATGGACAGATTCTCCAGGATAGAATCAGAGCAGCTTAGCTTATTACAGTGCTAAAAACCATGGGATATATCCCTAGAAGTTACAGCACCCCACACAGGTGAGGACACAATAACTCCTGTAGAGCTTTGCAATGTGGCTCCTTACACACAGTGTGGCTCCACACATTCTGGTGCCAATTGGGCAATGAAGACATGCCTTTAGAGCAGGGGTTCTCAAAATGGGGGTCGGGACGCCTCAGGGGGTTGTGATGTTATTACATGGGGGGTTGCAAGCCATTAGCCTGCACCCCAAGCCACGCTTTGCCTCCAGCATTTATAATGGTGTTAAATATATATTAAAAAGTGGTTTTAATTTATAATGGGGGGGAATCGCACTAATAGGCTTGCTATGTGAAAGGGGTCACCAATGCAAAAATTTGAGAACCACTGCTTTAGAGTGTACAGTACAATCATGACAGCATCTTAACCAATGAACCCTTGGGCTTTCATTTCCATACCCAACGACAGGAAGGAACTTTTGAGTTTCAAATAAGAATCCCATTTAAAAGGTTTGTACAGCAAAAGCTAAGCAGGAAATCAAGCTTCAAAACAGTACCAATTTCTTCTCTTGACTTTTTTTTTTAAAACAGAACATAATTGTGACATTTTTAAAGCATGTTTTAGCATTTTAATGCTTCACCCCCTCACACATCCTGTGGTCCCGATCACAAAATCAATTTGAGAGCAAGTTTGGTTTTATTTATGTTAAATGCTGCATTTCCTGGCAACCTTTAGGGGAGAGGGAAAGAATAGCATCAATTTCTAATCAAAACCCAACAACTACCCTCCTAATTTTAATCTATAGCCATCTCTCAATGTAAGTCACTTGATACAAACACACCATTGAGAGAGACACACGCATACACATATGCACATGCATAGACAGTGCTATAGATGAGGTAGGGTTCCCCTGGAAGAGTTTCACAGAGAAGAAAAGCAGGTGCTCATTTCCATGGCCTGCTTAGGGGGAAATAAGTTTATGGTATTGTTAATTGCCATGATTGGGGATCCCAAATTCTTTCTGAAACTGGAAGCCACCTATCTTGCCCATATGCTCAGGGTTTAGCTGATTGCCATATTTGGGGTCGGGAAGGAATTTTCCTCCAGGGCAGATTGGAAGAGGCCCTGGAGGTTTTTCGCCTTCCTCTGTAGCATGGGGCACGGGTCACTTGAGGGAGGATTCTCTGCTCCTTGAAGTCTTTAAACCACGATTTGAGGACTTCAATAGCTCAGACATAGGTGAGGAGGAATGGGTGGGTGAGATTCTGTGGCCTGCGTTGAGCAGGAGGTCGGACTGGATGATCAGAATGGTCCCTTCTGACCTTAGTATCTATGAATCTATCAGAATTGTCACACAAATTCTTTATCAAAAAATAAAGGTTCGTTCATGAGACTTTCCACCAAAATACATATACTGTTTATGTTGGGAATTAGACCCCAGTCCTGCAACAGGATCTGCCAGGTTTGACCCCTGCGCACACACAGCAGTTCACAGTAGTGGATCTGATTGCAGGATTGGGAATTTAGAGTGGTCAGTGTGAACAGAAAATGCCATAGAATAATAGCACTTCCTATGCCTGCTCCATGCTGCTGTCCATTCACTGCATTGTCACAAGGCAAATTGCAGCAGCACAGCATGCCTGACACCAGACTGAGGCACTAGCTTATCAGGACTAAGAAATTAGCTACACAGGGACGTTTGAATACTCACATAGACAAGCCTGAAGAGAAAAGGGCACTTAGCCCTTACACAGCAACAGGCACAGCTACACTTGTATAAAACAAAATGTGAACACCTGGCCCAGGATTACAATGAGGTAGTTTACCTGCAACATTCTCTTCAACTCCGATATTGCAACAGAGTCACTGTAAAATGTTGAAGTTGGTTCCAATGTGTGTCTCAGCATCACTAGATAGAATTGTAGCGCAGTTAGTGAAATTAGAGAACTAGAAACAGAACTTGCATAATGTTTTAGGGTTGTATTTCTGATGCGGCAGGTGCATATAGGTAGGTTAACCTTTTAAGTTTGGCTTTATCTTGATCTGTTTTTAAAAGAGTCTGACGAGGTAGGTAAAGTAATAGCTTTGATTGGACCAACCTTTGTTGGTGAAAGAGAAGACTTTGAGCTACATAGAGCTTGAAAGCTTGTCTCTTTCACCAACGGAAGTTGGTCCAATGAAACATATTATCTCCCCCACCTTTCATGTGTTACATCCTGGGACCAACATGACTACAACAACAACATTGCAAACATTAAAAGATTGTCTGACTTAAGCATAATAAACTAGAGAACATTCCTCTCCAGTCTGAGGTCCTATGCACCCCTTAAATCCCACTTAACAAGTACATATGTGTGTAAATATATATATATATACTGAGAGTACGAGAAATAAATTAAGACTGAAATTTTCAAAGTTCCCTAAGGGATTTGGCACTTTTGAAAATCAAGAGGAAGTCTGCATCCAAATCCCCAAGGCCTCTTTGAAACTATTTCAGCCTAAAGCTCATGGCAGCAGTTACAATACTTTTGGAGTACAAAGCCTGAGGGTTTGCCTAGCAGGACTTACCTAGGGAAACAGAAGGTTAAGTGACCGAATGACTGTCTGCTAAGACAGACAGACAGACAGACATTTTCCAGTTTGCCAAGGGCAGAAACGCCTTCTCACTGGCACTGCCAAGTCCTAAAAATAACAAATAGAACTGACAGTGAAAATATTCTGAATTATGTGTTTTTCACTGGGGGAAGGGGAAAAAAAATACCCCAGAGCATTATTGTGCAGTCAGTATGATATGCCTAGAACGTAAGTCCATATAAAGTATTAAAAGCCCAGTGTGATCCTTTTTATACAATGTAGCTAAGGGTTTGTCCACAAAGTAGCTGCAATTTTCAGCTTGGGTAGACATAACCGTGCTTGCTCTGATTGAGCTAGCACGCTAAAAACAGCAATGTAGCTGCAATTGCAGAGGCAGCAGGATGGGATAGTCACTTTGGGTACATTCCCATCTAAAACCCTAGTTATGTACTTTAAGAGGCTAGCTCAACTCGCTGCTCACACCATTGCAGCTACGCTGGTGTTTTTAGCTTGATAAATCCTAGCATGGGAATGTCTAACCAAGCTGGAAATTATACCCTCAGCTCCAGTGTAGATGTATCCTAAGATCTGATGCAAGTCAGAGGTAATTCCACGGAAGTCAGTGGAGTTAGAGTATTGCCAATACTTCTTGCAGAAGCATAAAAAAAATATGTAGTTTCCTGTTATCCACTGCTTTCCTTCCCTGCATGTAGTACAATTACAGTATATTGATACAAGTAGATCAAAAATTTAGGCCTGTATGAACATCCCCCCTTCAAGGTAAGTGCTTTATTTGGGCCAATGTATATAGGATAAGTTATTTGATGTATAACTGTGAAGCTCAGCAGACTCCGTTCAGATTGGTTTGTGCAACATATTTTCCCCGCTTGATTCATGTGGGCTTATACCTAAAGCTGGGAGAACTGTTTGGTTAGAACTGAAAAATTAAATTAGCCTTGTGCGGAGGTCAAAATCTCTCCAGCAGTGGTTGGTTAGAATTAGTGAAGGTCCTGAACCTGTGTCTCAGATATGAATACACCTTAATTTTTTACCATGTTCCATTCATATGAGCAGGTGTAACCCCCACACCTCCTGAGTGTGGTGTTCTGTCCCATCTAGTGGCACAGGGATGAGGAGAGAGATTTTAGCTCATGCTGTAAAGGCTCATGCACTAAGCTCCAGAGGTCCCCGGTTCAATTCTGCCTCCCGACAACCAGCGTTTGTCAGCGTCACACAGGCAGTCCATGGGTCCTAGCAAACAGCTTGCAGAAAATGTCAGTTACTCAGGCAGTGCAGTGAGAACATCACTACATACTGTCAACGTTCTTCAATCCATGGCTTAACATGACCACTTTCTTAGGATCTCTGTCAATATAAAAGAGTCGACTTTCAAGATGGTTCAGTGTATCAAAAATGGGCTCACAAGCCTGCTGTCACACCATTTTATTGGTAGCAGCATAGGGAAGGCAGGATAGTCAGCCTAAGCAGCAATGTGATGCAAAGTTTCTTACAGGTGGCTTGCAGGACTGACATGTGAAGTGTCTCAGAACTCGAGGCATTCCAAAGACTACACAGAAAGGAAGCTTATTTGGGACCATAGGCCAACCACCAGGCTGTCCCAGTTAAAGGTCCAATTATGCAACCCCTACTCATATTGGAAATTGCATGCACACACACCAGCCCCAGTAGCAGTCCCATGGAAGCCATCGGGACCACTCGTGTAAGTGTTCACCAGTATATATAAGGGTTGTAGCTAACTGACTTCCCCTGTGTAATTATATATACTGTTCTATATTTTACACATGAATCTGAGTCCTATGTTGCATACTATAGAGTATTTAAGGAGTTTATGTAAGCAGCAGACCTTGCAAAGCATAGCATGTACTATAGAAGAAGAAACAGCTCAATCTTAAGGTTAAATGATGCACATTTCAATTTCAGTCTGCTTTTAATTAACCATAAAACAATTCTCAGCAAAAGTACTGCTGAAGATATTTTCAACCAATTCTCACTATTGCAATATTTATTACCCATGTATAGAGAAAAAAATAGCCAATATAATTAGGCTACGTGCCACCAAACCTTTCTGTGACCCCACCCTACTATATCTTAAAAGAAAAGCACCTCTTACACCACACAAATTTCATTTTCTCCCTCTTCTACTACAACCAAAACCCCACAAAATGGCCACAATGCCCATTTCTAAACTCAAGCAATCTTGAAGGCACTGGTTATATTCCACAATGAGCTCCAACAGGAAACACAGTAGTCTGAACTCACATGAACATGGGGATTTGGGTGTTGCGCAAAATGGTGCCCTCTTTGGTTTCAGGGTTTGGCAAATGCATGCAAAATGGGCAAGTCAGACAAGCCTGAAAACAGTGCCTAGCTATTGCACAGATAGAAATGGAACTCAAAGAACTCACAGCTCTGTGCAAAACCCTCCAGGGATCTCTGAGGTTTGGAATTGGAAAAAATCCAGATATGCAAAGCAGAACTCAGGTGAAGCTGCCAAATTGGGACTGCTCTCAGTTTATAAACAAAAACTTGTCAGGCTATGGTCAAATCAAATTTCACTTTCAAATTCAAACAGATATTCCTGATTAGGTCTTTGAACTATTTGCCCAGCTCTAGATTCCACAAGAAACATGTCTCAGACTGATCAAACCTCAGATCACATCTACTGAAACCCTTGTGAACATAAAATGACAGCACTAGAAGAAGGTTATTACTAAGTATTTATGTAAGAATTAAGGGCCAGATGTTGGCATGCCAGAGCATATACAGTCATAGGCACAGCTACCTAGACTTCACATGCAAACAGGCTAACTAGCTCACGAAAGCTTATGCTCTAATAAATTTGTTAGTCTCTAAGGTGCCACAAGTACTCCTTTTCTTTTTGCGAATACAGACTAACACGGCTGCTACTCTGAAACCTGCACATGCAATTGTGTCTCGCCATTTCTTAGCAGTTACCAAACTTGTGTATTTAATTGTGTGTGCAATTTAAGCACATAATTGCACATCTAACATGTAAAGTCCAGCCCAAGGCATTTTCCACTGCAAATTATCAATATATTTTAAGTAAATATTTTTGGTATTAGAAATGTATTCATTTACTAAAACATCAACAATTTCATTCATCTATCATTTGAAAAGTTAGAATTTTTTATTCCCAAATTAACATTCAGAAAAACCGGCGGGTGTTAAATTAATTTATCCTCAAGCCTACATCCAGTTAGTTTCTTTGGGTATGTATGGACTTGAGCGTCATGGTCGAACATCAACAACAAATACATGGATCCAGCCAGTGGCAGCAAGGCCACTTTTTTCGAATCAGAAGGTGTAATGGATTCATCAGGCCCATGACACAGATATGGCTCTGCAAATCATGTAAGGAAATGGCCCAGTAGCCACCTGCTGTATCTGATGGACTCCTCATGGCCCAAGGTGCCTTGCTGAGGCACACAAGAATCTTGCATTTTGTTTCTATTTATTCAATCTCCCTTCAGTTGAAAGGGAGAGTAAAGAGCAACCATCTTGAAGCAGAAGCTTGGGTTGCCAAGCATCTTGAGCAGATTCTGGGACGGAAAAGATTTAATGTGAAAAAATTCAGGTTGGGAATGACCTTCTGCACTGATTGACTTTAGTGGAATGTAAATGATAGGCAGTAAATCAGACGACATGCAAGCCTCTCAATGAATCACACCATTCCCTTCAATCCCATCTAGAAGGAGAGACATAAATCCTCCCAGTTCAAGCCAGGCCACGAGCAGTCCTTCATATTTCCAATTAAAGATGTACTGTCCTTTGCCTGGCATTCAGTTGGGAGGCTGAACATTATATGATAATCAGCAACCAAGGAGCAGCCATGGGCCTCATTGTCTCTGCCACCTTTGTTGCCAGGCTTCTTCCCAGCTGGAAATGGGAAGGTTCCTTCTGGCAGGCAGATCCTGGCAGAGGAGTGAAGAACCCTTCATTACAAACATTTTAATGCTGTACTGCCTACGGTGTTTCACAAATCAATTAGTTGATCATCAGGGGTAGTCACAGGTGCACCCTTTGGGGCTGGAGGAAAAAAAAATCAGACGCTTTCCCAGTGCTACATATATGTGCACATGGTTTGAACACAGCATAATGACTTGAATGCCCATGGGCCATTTTAACACCCTCCCTATGGTGTTGCATCTGCAAGACCACCCCATAAGGGAGCTGCTTCATTCCTCCTCAGTGAAAGCACACAAGGTTACAATGAAGAAATCCACTGATGGCCTTGCCAGAGACAGGATGTGAAGGGATATCCAGCCCAACAGGGTTGGCCAACTTTTCTGTGATCCCCACAGTAAAGGCTGTATTAGGAAAGGCCTGTGTTGTACTCTAGATCATCTGAGGAAAACCCTGTCTGACAGTGATGGTCCAGCATTTTGTGGTGTGTGATGCGTCCGTATTTGTTACATTGTTGTATAGTTCACTAGTACAGTGGGGGCAGAACTCTAAGGCTTTGTCTACACTGCAATGGCACTGAGAGTATAGGCACTACATGTGTAGGTTACACATCTTAGAGAAAGCAAGGCTGCATCCATACTGTGGTGTATAGCTACACTGGCAGGTGAAAGAGCTCTAGCTGCGGGTACCAGCAGGGAAAGGCTCTGACACTTCCACTGCTGGAGCATTTCACTGAGACAAAGAAAGGCTCCAGCAGTGGGGAGCTTCCAGAGTAGTCCCTCCCTGAGGTGAGGAAAGGCTCTGGATGGGGGAGGGGACCTGCTGGAGTCTTTCCCCACTACAGCGGGAAACTATGCCATTAAAAAGCAGCATAGATGGGAGATGCACTGCTTGGGTATATAGAGAGCCAAGTAGGGTACATACCCTAAGGGTCAGGTGAGTATTTACTCTACTCCCTAAGCAGGGTGTCACCATCTACAATGCAATTTATACCTATGCCAGGGGTCATGCAATGCATGTACTCTACCTACTGCTGTGAGGAGTGTAGCAGGTGTAGACATACCTAAGAGGTGCAGATGATTCAATAGTATGCTGTGTATCTAAGCAAACAGCGAAATAGTCCAAAACCATGCTGGGAAGACATTAGAACAGATTAGTCCAGATCTCCCTCGGCAGGAAAGGAGATAAAAATGAAGTAGTGAGATTAATGAGCCAGATTCTACCCTCATTTACATTGGTGTAAATCTGGAGGAAGCCCAAAGAGCAGCGCAAGTCCCATCATCCTGTGTACCAGAGGAGAACAGGTTGTTTAAAAATGTAACATGGGGAATTAAGAAGCAGGCCAACTGAACATAGAATTAAAGACTAGGAAGTTTAGCCCAGAGGGCTGAGAAAAGGACATGGATGAACTCAAGATATATGATCCTTTCAGTCTGCACTGACTCAGCTGTGCTTCATATCTCACCAATGTATGCCCATGACTTAGAGTAGAAAGGGCTTAATGCCCCATATTACAATTTCAGACTCTGTGATCTAATTTTCCTCTGTCAGAGATCCTGTGGTGTCAGACTGCTCTGTGGATATTCACTGCTGTCCTTTCTGAGATCTTAAGCTAACCAGGTTCTCAGTCAAAGACATGGACCCACCCATAAGGTGCTGTTGGGATCAAGCTACAGTCAGCCTTTAGGTCAGGAAAACCTGTAGGACCATGGGAAAAAAGAAAAAAGGTTTGGGGGGACCTAGATGCATCCTTACAACCTCCTTGTGCACCCACAAAGCAGCCAGGGACGATCTGGTCCTCAGACCACAGAGTCAGGAATTCTTGTTCCCAATCCCTAGTCCCATGTTCAACCTACTAGGCTACCAAACTCTATTTAAGAGTTCTAATAAAAGCATCTTAAATTTACAATCTGGGTGTAACTTAAAGCCATCCTAGGCAAGACCACAAAAAAAAAATCTTCCCTCAGATGAAGACTTTAGAAAAATCTCTCCTTCCTCCGGGCTAGTGAGACAACAGATGATAAACCCAAACAATTAGACTTTACATAATAAATGCACCTCAACCAAAGACAAAATATTTGGCAATAACCTCCTCATGGAATGAAGAATCTCATCATCATACAGACTTTAGATGGATCTTCCTACCCCCATACAGAGATCTTAAATGACAATACTTTGTATTTCTAGAGCACCGTCCTGAGGATCTCACGTTCAGATAAAAAATTATTATAAATCCCAACTTAAAAGAAAAAACAAACAGGGACAAGAGCCTCTGATATGCCCAGACAGCTTTACACTGCTTTAGCTGCTCAAAAGATCCACAAAAGCTAATGAATCTAGCCTCATGAGGATTCCCTGTATACATATTCAGACGCTGCAAAGCTAATAGCAGCTCCAACATCTCCCTCTTTCAGCTCCTCCTGTGCAAGGGGCATGGTCTGGGTGTCCCTACCTCATAGAGATCGCTGGCTGATGAGAGAGACCTTTTGATCAAGACTTTTCTACTGCAGGATAGAGATAGTGCGGACTGGCCCCAGGATGAGAAGACAAAGATAGCCTAAATCTACCTTTGCACCTCCCCGCCCTGAGCTGCAGCTGTACACTGCTCAGCTACAGCTCAGAATCCAGCCCCAGGTCTTTTAAATCAAGCGCGGACAGCACCTGCTACTGTAAACAGCAATATTCTAGCAGGATACAATGCTGGCACAAAGTAAGGCATTTAATTTCAAGACAGATAACTTTCTGTTTAAGTCACATGACAAGACTAAATGATCCCTTTTAAACTTGGCAGTTTTAGTTGGAGATTGGATTATAAAACTCAAATATAAGGAATTAGGCTTGAATTCCTGTGTCCCAGACCAGCAGGCGCTGGATGTTTTGAAGAGGTGAGAGATCCGATTTCAACTAGGGGCTGGGTGCCAATCCCTATTTCTAGGCAGTACCCACTGCCAGCTCTCTCTCTCTCCCCCCCTCCCCGCTCCTGGAGCAATTTTCCTCTGGCTCCAAAAAGGGATTCGCCTTCCCTAAAAAGATGGATGGGGTGAGAATTTCTGGATCCAAAAACACTTCTTCCCACTCTCCCTCCTCTTCCCCCCGCCCAGCTATTTTTAACATCCCATTTCCTCACATTATGGCAATTTACATACTTAAGCACAGCATATTAGCGTCCAAAATATAAACAAACAAGTGAGATAATGCTCTGTAAGAGCTGTATAAAAAAACCAACACAGGCAGGAGCTTTCAGAAATCAGGCAGTTGTTTGAAGCAAAGCCGTTCCCCTGTATCAGCAATAGCAGGGTTTCTCAGCACACTTTACAATAAAGCAGACTTAATGAGAGCCGAGCAGTGGCGTAATTCCTGCAGAATTGCATACTGAAAGCGACATTCATACCCAAGGAGCCCATCAGGACCAGTATTGTTAGCATGAATGCTGAAGGAATTGCAAAAATGAATTGCCGTTTTATTATCAAGTGCTTCCGATCTCTCCATCCTGCCATCTGTGTCATCTGGAAGATGTGAAGTAGCAGAGGTCCGAACGTGGGGCATCAGAAACACAGGTCAAGGGGAAGTCATATTGCAACCCCTTTGCCCCTTCTGAAACAACCTACTGCAGTCAGCTTTCTCTTACTTTAGAGTCAAGAATTGAGTTGGCTTGAGACTTCATTAATTTGCTGGGGAATACTATGGACACTATAATGTTAGGCAGCCGTGCAAAGCCCTATGATAGATCAGATCGTACCACTGAACCGAGGCGGAGGGCTGGCAGGTCATCTCACTTTCTGCAGAGCGTTATATAAACATGACTCCAAATGAAGAAGGGTTGATCCTTTGCTGGCTTGATGCACCTGCTTTTTATATGGAGCTATATACTTTTCTTCCTGATGGGATTATAAGAGCTTCAGTAGCAATGGGCCAAAACCAAAGCCGCAGACCCAAATGCCCCCATATCCTGAGGGGGTTCAGCAACCAAACCTGAATCCAGAACCACGTTTTGTGACTGGTCCAAGGGCATGGGCACTTCCTTTAAGGAGCTTGAGTCTCCTCACAATTTTTCACTGCTTCATTACAACCACACTGTTATTCCTGACCTCTCCCTTCAACTTTGTGATGGGGTTGTACCTCTGAACTGGTGCCCTTTTCCTAGGATGGGCTGAAGCAAACCACTAGATAGGAGGCTGTTTGAAATCTGAATCTGGATTTGAACCGAGGGACATGCTAGCTCCTTTTTGTCATTCAGAGTCTTCACTTTTAATATGAAATCTCATGTCCAGTATATAGTCTACATTAGGCCTTCTGAGCATGAGCAAGGTAGTTCTGTGTGTGCTACTATTCAGAGAATGGAATAAGGGAAAAATCAACTGTTAACCTCTTCAGGCTTGCAAAAAAAAAAAATACCCAAGGCTAAGTCCTGATGTTGTGGTGTTATGCCACTCCATTTTGATGCATTTTCCATGCACAGAGACCGGATTCTTTGTTCCCTTTCAATTAGGCAACAATGAAAAATAAAAATCTCCCTGAGACTGTGCAGTGTGAGAGCCTCCTTTGTAACATGCTGCATTTGAACTCAACACAAAGTGGCCACTATTGCCAGCAGGGTCCTAGAAATTTCTGGGAGCTGCAGTAGACAGAAACCAAAATCATACTTGCCATACAGGTACATACACCAAATGAAGCCTCTGCAAAATTACTCTAAATTAGATCAGGATTCTTTTCCCTCTGCTTCCTTTCCTTAAAGGGACACACAATTTGCAATTAGTAAATTTTCTTTTAAAAACAAGTTAAATATAGTCTAGGGCATTACTATCTGTCCTGAGTCCCTCTGCCAGTTGCTTTGGTTTTACAAACACACATTAGTCTCCCCTCTGTTGCTGGGTAAAAGGCCCACTCAAACAGGAGAAACCAACAGTCTGCATGGGGAAAATAGTGAAACTGACTCCGCACAAAGGGTTACATTTTCAAAATTGTTTGAGTGACTTAGCATCCTAAATCCTATGTTTAAAAGCATCTAAATCATGTAAGAGATTAAGAATCAGAGTCTAAATCTCCATGGGACTTGACAGCACTCCAGGTAAAATTTTCAAAAAAGTGTTTAAATCTCATTGTCAAAAGCATCAATCCAAGTCACTTAAGCACCTAAATCCCATTGGTAGTTAATCTTGTAAATGAGTTAGAAGCTTTTTAAAAAAAAAGGACTTAGGCTTTCAGGTAAAACTTTCAAAGGCATCTAAATCATTGAACAATTAACTACCAGAGGAAATCTCAGTGGGATTTAAGGTTTGTCTACATGGTATACTCAGGAAAGTTAATCCGAATTAATTAAAGATGTGAATTTAAAGTTGATTAGTTAAACTGTATTCACCCCTATTTGAACACACTCATTCTGAATTAAAGTGGCCTTAATTTGATTTAGCAAACAATTTAAATAGTTTTAAAAGCGAGCTGGACAAATTTATGAGTGTGATTTTATGCTGGGGTTGCTTGTGATGGTAGGAGCAGGACTCAACAGCCCTGGGGCTCACTTCTGGTTTATGTCTTATATCCCTAAAAGCTCATACTTCAGGGTTTCAGATGGCCACCTGCAAGGGTCAGAACGGGATCCCCCATCCCATTCCACATGTATTCTGATGGGGTAATCTCCTTCCTCTGAAGCATCGGGGATTGCCATGGCTGGAGACAGAACATCAGATGGGGAGGACTAGGTACTTGACGGGTTGACTCTTGCTCACATGCCCAGGGTCTAACTGATTATCACGGGTGGACTCAGGAAGGAATTTTCCCATAGGTCAGACTGACAGTGACCTTTGGGGGTTTTTGCCTTCCCCTGCAGCATGGGGTGATTGTCTAGGAATATCTCACTTCATCATTTCCCTGCCATTTGGGGACTCTGGACACTGGTGCACCTCAGTACCTCCTTTTCTCAGCCTGTGGCACATAAATCTAGTCTCTCGTGAGCTGTAACGGTGTCACCTAACTTTGGCTGTTGAGTTCAATGTGCGGGCACTGGGTGGTGCTGGTGGCCTGTGACATACATGAAGGCGGACTGGATGATCTGGCCTTAAACTCTATGCGTTCCATTCTAGAAGTTGGAATGTTTATTCCTGTATGCAGTTTGTAATATTTGTGGAATATTCTGGGATCCTGAAAATGGTGGGAGTTACATGGAAGCCCTTCAGGTAACTGTATTATTTATTTTCCCATTTTGATATTACTGCTTTTGGGAGGTTTCTAGTGCACCAAAGAGTTTGGAAATCTGGCCCAACCTTTAAGCTAACTTGGGAGTTAGGCAGTGCACCAGATCCTGAAAGACACACAAGAGAGCGACCGAGGTTCTTCCACACTCTTTCATACTAGCGTTAAACATCCTGGTACCTGAGCATACTTGGTTCCCCATCACACTGAGAAAAGAAAATGATATCCAATGCTATGTTGTCCATAATTTTCCACAAGTTCACAACTTGTTACCCAATTGTTCCTCTTCCACAAACAGAAGTGACCTTTCCCTATCTAGATGGCTTGTTAATCACATCTCCAAGCAGACTATCCTAGGCCCTCTCACTCTTATTCCTCTCATCCAGTGACTGTCAAGTCATAGAGATCCTCAAACTTTTATTCCAGCTGTCCCCGAGCAGTGCCTTTGATCCACCATCATTTCAGTAATACATTAGCCTTCTAGGGATTCAAGTCACATACATATAAAGTGTTCCCAAGATTAGGCTACAGATCATGTAATATTTTCCATCCATTGATCCCAAAGCACTACATGTAAAGGTAGGGACAACAAGGATGTGCTCTTCCATCTTAAATATGGGTAAACTGAAGCACAGAGATGAAGTGACTTGACAAAGGTCACACACGAAGTAGTGGCAGAGGCAAGACAAGACGTTAAGTTCCCTGACTTACATCCCCTGGCTTTATTCCACTAGACTGCTGTTATCTCTGTGAACAAATATCAGCTTATCTAACTGCCCACATATTTAAACAGCAACCTAGAACTGAGCCAAACAATACAAACTGAGGCTAGCTAAAAATGGACCAACCCTGATAATTACTTACGCATCTGAGGTTCTTCTCCTGACAGGTTCAAACTCCTTCATTTGGATGCAATTTCTTTGCAGCCATATGGTCCCCAGACTTGCATCTAAGGTTCATATATCTCAGATGGTAATGAATACCACGTGATTGCTGCACAAGTGAGAGGATGGATGTTTATGGGGCAGTGACAGCATAATACGACATAACAGAAGAAACAATATTATGGGATTTTAGTTTAGGATTTGTTCGTTTACAATGCTATAAAAACGAATGAGAATTTAAATGTTTCCAGATTCACTAAAATAATTATTCAAACTAAGTTCTTAGGTCTGGCTTTCCTGTACATCAGTGTGAATCAGGAGGAATGCCACTGACGTTAGACCCTATTGTCTGCAGCCACAATGATGTGCGATGATTTTATCGAAAAGTTGCTCAAAAGGCTTGCTCAAGACCCCATAAAAAAAAATCAAGGGAGTCTTTCCATTGACTTCAATGGGCTTTGGAATAGACCTCACGTGAATAAAAGATCCTGAATTTAAATTTATGATCTAATGGAAAACGCTGTCCAGATTCCACATGTTTAAGACGTCTCCACTACAGCATAGAGCCCCCAATTCAGCAAAGCATTTACACACAAGTTTAACATTAAAATTGCTGAATTTGGACCCAGGATAGTAAAGAAAAACATTTAACCACTATTTTGGAAGGACCCACTTAAATAAAAGGCTCAGACCTGGTTCCATTGAAGGCAATACTCAAAACCTCTTCCAGTTCAACCCATATTCCCGGAGCTGTGTGAATTTCCCAGCTGGTATCATTAAACGATACACAGATAAATAAACATGAGGCTGCTACATTCACTTCTTCTTTATTACAAAAGCCAGGAGAAAAATTATTTCAACAAACAGAAGAATTAATGGACTGATCCTGAAACACTTACCCACAGCAGCTGTCCCATTAACTTCAGTGGGGGGAAAAAATCACAGGCATGAAGACTGCAGGAATGGGCCCAGATATGGTAGAAGGATTTTTTTTCTTGATAATTGAGAGGGGAGAAGAAAGTAGTATGTTTTGGAACCAGCTTTTCTTTCAGCCATTAACTGAGCATTATTTTCATAGCACATAGTTGCAGTAGGTTCAGAATAACACACAAGAACCCAAAAACAGAGCGAGACAAAATAGGCTGCTCCTTAAAAAGCAGAGGGGCACAGATCAAGCCACCTTACTTTAGGCTGGCTGAAGACTGACTCTGATTGCAAGATTTCTTACAGAACCCATGACTGCAAGAAGGACAAAGAAATCCCATACAAATTAAAGTGATAGCCTACAATTCCAACAGTTTTAAAATACACCACAAGTGCCCTCCTTGGGTTTGTAAATGTGGAGGGAGGTTAACCCAGGCTGTGGCTTCTGGAACTTCACCATTTAAACTTCTAAACATATTTTTAAGGTGGCTTTTCCCTCTTCCTATAAAAATGGCTGGAGTGTACTTTTTGGGTCCATATAGAGTGTCTTGGCTTGGATCATATGGGGAAATTCGTAGATGGTCCGACTGCCCATAGTTATTCAGAAATCAAAAAGGAGCATCTCACAAATCTTAAAATTCTGCTTTTCAAAGATACCTTTGTTTTTTGGTGGGGGGAGGGAGGGATGGCGGAAATTAGCCAATTTAAAGAAATGTCTGATGATATTTTAAAAAGCTTTGGTCTGCCTGGGGGAGCTGAATAAAACAAAGGTAATTCAGAGATACTTCATTGGTTTGTGATCTGATTCAGCTTGATTGCTCTTGTCTATGCTTTCGTATATCCCTTCTTGCAGGGATTTCAAAGGAAATTTTGGTACTTGATACTCTGATCTCAGCCTCTGTATTTGCAGCCATTTAAAAACCACAGTGTATACTCATACGCTCTAGTGAGTCAATAAGACCAGTGTGGTTTGTGGGTCAGTTAGTCAGGGTCAAGATGTATGCAGTATTGTTGTAGCTGTGTCAGTCCCAGGATATTAGAGAGACAAGATTGGTGAGGTAATCTTTTTTACTGGACCAACTTCTGTTGGCGAGAGACAAGCTTTCAAACTACACAGAGCTCTTCTTCAGATCTGAAGCTTGTCTCTCACCAACAGAAGTTGGCCCAATAAAAGATACTACCTCACTCACCTAAGGTCAGGATGTGCATCTGTGCAAGGCTGGTCACCAACATTAATTTAGTGGCCCAGGAACACTCAGCCAGATGTATTTTATTCCTTGTATTTATATGGCACCTTAATTTTAAAAATCACATTTAAAAAACACAACAATTTTGAGGGATTTTATACACCATAGCCATCCACTCTGGAAGATAATTCAGAGTAAAAGGTACAACAGGAACTTGCAGACAGGGGTGTAGTCTTGTACCCTAGCCACAGGAACTCCTGGGCTCTTTTGCCACATCTGATACTCGCCTCCCGTTTGAACCACTGGCATGTCACCTGGGGACGGATCCAAATCCTGCTAAAGTGAATAGGGAATTTTCTTAGGCCATGAATTGGGACCTTAATCTCTCTGGCTAAAATTTTCAGAAATGCCTAAGGGCCAAATTTCTAAAGTTATTTAGGCATCTGAAAATGCAAATAGGTGTCTATCACCCATTGAAATTAATCAGAGTTAGATACATCTTTCTGTGCCTAACTACCTTTGAAAATCTATCCCTAAGTGACTTGGTAGCCTAAGACTCATTTTAAACATGACTTAGTAAGTCATGACTTAATAAGACAAGAGTCAGAGTAGCAGCCGTGTTAGTCTGTATTCGCAAAAAGAAAAGGAGTACTTGTGGCACCTTAGAGACTAACAAATTTATTTGAGCATAAGCTTTCGTGAGCTACAGCTGTGAGATGTAGCTCACGAAAGCTTATGCTCAAATAAATTTGTTAGTCTCTAAGGTGCCACAAGTACTCCTTTTCTTCTTTTTAAGACAAGAGTAAGTCTCTTCAGTACTGTTGAAAATGTTACCTTTTGTGCCTCAATTTTCCCACTATTACCATTATCACCACCACCTGTTCACCTTGGATAGCAAGAGGATAGATCAGCCATTCTCTGAACATGACAAACATTACATTTTATCAGCACTGGGGGAACAGTTATAAAATCCTTTTTCTGTCTGGAATAAGTTACAAATTCTCTGGCAAAAACTGTCTAACTTGTCAATTGAACAGATTTGACACAGAATCGATGTGATACATTAAACAGATCCCCACTATCATATCACATGTATAAAGTCACTCTCCAGAGTAAAAAAATGTGACATTGTTTTATCAATCATAAGGGCCAAATCCCGCTGCTGTGTGAATGAGTGCAATTCCACAGATATTCAATCAATGGAGATCTATTCCAGTGATTTAGGCATAGGCCTGGGAATAAAGAAGTCCCAAATTCCAATCCTAACCCTGATACTGGTTCCCTCTGTGGCCTTGAGCAACTCGACCTTTTCCAACTCAGTTTTCCCTTCTATGTACCTGGAACAACACTCGACCATGGCACCTGAAAGAGTGGTAGTTAAGGTAAATTCAGGTAGGCAGTAGGTAGATTTAAGTGCTTGAAGGTGCAGTGATGTGTCCATGTGCAGGATTTTAACCTTATGAATTAATGCTAGCAGACAGCTTTGAAAACATAAAGTGTTGTGTCATTGTTAGGTATAACATTCTGTGGTGCTGCACATTATTTTAGGGCTGATTTGTGGCCCTCTGCATCCAAAGTCATGTTACTATAGTTACATAAATACAATTTCCTGTATTTATTTTATATATAAATTAAATAAATACGTATTCTTATTAATGTGAATTACTAAATTTTTGCCTTGAGTCACCTATTTCTCGGACTTCATTCTGCCTCACATCATTATGTTGACAAAATCTTATTTTGGTTTTTCTTTTCCTGCGTTTGAAATACAGTCAGACACTGTTGTGTTTGATGGGCTTTCAAAAGAGATGTTTTTCAGCAAGGAGGGTAGGGATGGCTGCTCTCAAAATTTTTCAGGCTTCCTGAACTGGCTTCTCACCCAGATCTTAGATGAATGGTTACCTGTTTTGAGCCACAGAGCCAGTTTAGACACTTGTACAGTTTCCCTACGAACTGGTTTAGTGCCAAGCTGATTTCAACTACTGAGGGAAATCGCTATACCTCAGGTTCAGCAGCTTTAATATCCTTGAGCCCATAACATAATAGCATTGTTCTCTGTTTGTTAGATGATGCAAAGGATGCATTACACTGATATTTAAACCAGCATGGAACTGGCCAGTTCTCATTCTATTTAAACTCTCTGTTATAACATGAGCATACTCCTGCTTCCATTGAAGTCAATGGGTGTTTTCCTAGAGATTACAGTCAGCACAGAATTAGTCCAGATGTCAAATATATCCAAAAAGATTCATTTATCACAAAGTGGTAGCCATTAAAAATTGGTCATCTATGGCTTTGCCATGAATAACTTTACCACAGTAACCTCCATTACAGTATACTTAGCCTAAGTTTTCAACAGGCCTCTTTATTTTGACTTCAGACCGCCCAAGCCCACAATACACAAAACAGGGAATTGCTAGAGCTGGCTGAAAACTGGAATTTCCTGTTCCATGGTAAGTTCCAACATTTAAGAAAGTCATTGTGAAATGAAACAAAAACTGAACATTTGGAATTTTCAGCAGAACGGGAATTCCAAAATTTTGTTTGGCAAGAGTCAAGCCAACATTTTGTTGCAACCTTTTGAGAACATTTCCAAGAGGCCCCACGCTGCCAAGAGCCCAGCAAGCTACCAAGGAGTCAGACCCCTGGAAGCTGATACCTCTGGTTTCCATTAGCTTTTCATCAAAATAGACATTCCTATGGAATGTGTTGATTGCAACAACTCAGCATTTTCAAACATAACAATGTTTCACTGAAATTTTCCAACCAGCTCTAGTAATTATACATAGTAAAAATAAAACAATTGGTATTGCACTGAGAAAGGCCGCTCCCAGAAATTTTGCACATGATACGCACAACTGAATTGCACTCACCCTGCAGGGATGACTCAGTTCTTTCCCAAGGGGCAGGGACAGCTCCAGGCACTGCTTCAGGCACTGCAATCTGACACATGGGGTCACAGTGCCACTCAGGTTTGGCCCAGCCACCCCTCCAGCATGATGGACGAGTGGCTGGGCCAAATTTCAGTGAGTGGAATTGTGACCCCATGTGTCAGGTTGCAGTGCCTGAAGCAGTGTCTGGAGCAGCCTGGAGCTGTCCCTGCCCCTTGTGAAAGAGCTGAGCATGCTGGGTCACAGCACCACTCAGCTTTGGCCAAGCAGCCCCTTCATGGAGAGGCCACTGGGCCAAACCAGAGTGGAGTGGTGCAGTGATCCCCATACACCAGGTCATAATGCCATTCAGTTTGGGGGCCCTCTCCAAATAGGGACCTGGGGAAAACGGTCCCTCCCTCCCCCCCACCCTGGTGTCCCTGCCTCCCAACTGGCACTCCTATCCTTCAGCTGGTGCCCCGCCAATGGTATACACCATGCATAACATGAGTACGGCTGTACCACACAAAACACTGAAACAACAGTATCCCCTGCCGACAAAAGCTTCTAATGCTAATTTGTGTGTGCAATTTACCCACCTTTACATTCAAAATAAGGTATTGTACATCAACTCATTTTTTGATGGTGTGGTTACAGAAATTCACTGAAAGTTTCCCTATATGTAAGAGGCCACACAGACTAACAAGGGTCTATATTCTCTGTGTATGCATTGGCAACTCCCATATGGGCTAAAGAGTTAAAGGTTTTCATACAATGTCCACCACAGTAGTATCAGGGCACCTTGCAGAATGGGAGAGAGTAAATATTAACAAAAAAGAAAAAGAGTACTTGTGGCACCTTAGAGACTAACAAATTTATTTGAGCGTAAGCTTTTGTGAGCTACAGCTCACTTCATCGGATGCATTCCGATGCATCACACACGGCTGCTACTCTGAAACTCTGAAACCTGTAAATATTAAGGCATTCCACTCCTCCACCACCAGTCAGCAGCATTTGAATGTTGTTTATTTATACAAATTAGGCCTAGATTTTTTAAGATTGACTAGTAATTGTGTGCATCGCTACTTTTCAGTGCACACGTGGAGATACCTTGAAGGGACGTCCTTTTCAGATGAAGGGTGCTCAGCAATTTCTGAAAAAAACAGGCCTTTTAAGAGAGTTTACAGTTGGGCACCCAGAAATCTTTTGAAATCCTTTGACCTATTTTTGAAAATATTGACTATACATTTTTAATTTATGCACATTGAAGTTAGACTCTATAGAATAGGGAAATCAGACATAATTTGGTCACCATCAGGCTGTCAATGGACAGAATGAGTTGGAAGATGCCTTAGTGCCTGTTTGCTCCCTACAGTCACTTGGATTTGGATATTTTTCCTTGGGCCTGTGCCAGACTTAATGAAAGGGCTGATACTTGGTCAGGGGTATATTTGATTAGATTTAAAAAAAACAACAAAAAAAAAGCCCTGCTCTCTAAGATGAATCTAAAAAGAAGCCAAATTTTTAACATATTTAGGGGGACTGTCACATCACCTGCATATAGGCCGAATAGTTAGGCTTTATGCCAGTAAAGTATATGGTGTTTGAGATATGTGGAATCCATCCCCTGGCCACAATACAAAGTTGGGGAGAGGATGGATTACATGAATGTTTCTTACCTTAGCTGTTATTCCAGCCTGTGACTGCAGTAGAGATCACACTTTCTCCACCACTTAGCTAGAGCGTTAGGGCCACAAGGATTCATGTACCCCTGGCCTATGCAGTCTTCCCTTGCCCAGCCCTAAATATCATCCTCCATCATACACAGAGGGGATGACATTGCTTGTCAGCTTCTTCATCTCCTCTCTCTGGGTAGCTTTGGCACACAGCCCTATAACACAAGCTAAATTCTATGGTTCATATTTTTTTTCCTGTTTCAGAGTAGCAGCCGTGTTAGTCTGTATTCACAAAAAGAAAAGGAGGACTTGTGGCACCTTAGAGACTAACAAATTTATTAGAGCATAAGCTTTCGTGAGCTACAGCTCACTTCATCGGATGCATTTGGTGGAAAAAACAGAGGGGAGATTGATATACACACAGAGAACATGAAACAATGGGTTTATCATACACACTTCGAATGCACTTGCGGCCCCGGGTTCATCCCGGGACTACGCCTGTCTGAGCGTCGCTTGAAGGTTAATTGTCCCCGCGGATGCGGATGCGGCGGCGGATACGGCGGCGGCGGCGGCGGCCGTGGCCGCGGCAGGACGCCACGCGCGGCTCTCCTCCCCAGGAGGGCCCGTGAGTGAGCCCGCCGGCGCCGCCCTCCACCGGAGGGCGCGGCTGGGGTGTCGCAGGCAACGGGGGTGGGTCAGTCCGTCGCCCCCCTTCCCGTCCTCGGGAAGGGGAGCCCGTGGCTCTCCCCCCCAATGCCTTCATCCCCCTAAGTGCAGACCCGATGCCCCGGAGCGCCCGCTTCGGGGAGCTCGTCCCGTTCGCGGAGGAGCAGTGTCACGGCAGCCGGTCCCGTGCGCCCCGTCGCCCCATCCACTCTCCGGGTGCCGCCGCCGCTGCCGCCCCCCCCCCCGTGCCCTGCTCGTGCGGTGGGACATGGGGGTGGAGTTTTCGGGGGACATTGCGTTGGGGTCGGGGAAGCGGGGTCGGCTGTGGGTGCCGGCTTTCCCAGGTCTCGAGGGGGAGACAGGCCTGCCCCGCGTGGCTGTCTGTGGCGGCACGGCTGCCCGCAGGGGTCCTGGTCCCCTCCCCTTCCCCCCCGGGTCACGACGGGTGCCCGGGACCGGGGACCGCGTGGTCAGGGCGCGGGAGAGGGGGGCGCGAGACTCGCCAGAAGGAAAGTGGCGGAGGGCGATGACGGAAAGCCAGGGAGAGAGAAGGAGAGCCGGGCAGCACGCACGCGTGACGGTGGAAAAGAGGAGGAATGAGGGAGAAGAGAGGGGTTTCTCGTGAGGGCGCCCAGGATTTCGGAACCCCCCTCCCTCCCAGTCCTGACATCATAAACTGATCCTGATTAACTTGAAATCTGTCCCAAAACACTTGTAGCCTTGACTAGAGATTGGATTCAAATAATGATATGAAAATTGTACATGGCTGTAAATAGTTCTGTTAGTTAGTTAGTAAAGGGGCTTCGGATTTTCATATTGTAATTCTTTTTCTGGAATCAATAAGAAAGGATCCCAGCTATGTCTATTGAAAACACTACCCTTCTTTCACTGGTAAGATTCCCCCACCCCCCCACTAATCAATATATTTAATAAATAATATTTCCATTGATTTCGTTACACAGATCAATAGAAGGTTACTGCATGATAACTTCCCATTGATATAGCAATCCTCTTTACTTAATAAATGTTGGGTTTTTTGAGGAGTCTTTTGTGTTGTGGACCGGATCACGAAAATGTCAGCAAAGCAGATTTCCCATTGGGAAAGTCTGACCTAAACCAAAACCAAAAAACAAACACCTACAACACCAACCAGTAGTGCTTTCAACCATTTCCAGAATTGTGTGTTTTCATTCACGTGCTTTTCTTTTCCTGTGTTGTAGTGAAAAATGGATTCAAATGCAACTAAAAATATCATCAATACCTTTAGTATTTACATGCAAACGGTTGTAGTCAACTGTTGCAATATTCCCGCCCTCTCTTTGAAGAGCAATGGGAACAACTTGGGGTATCCTCATTTCTCTACACTAGGGAAATATGCACCAAAGTTTCATTTAAAAAAAAAGTGTATGTTCTCGTGAAGTAATATACACCGAAGTCACTGACATACCTGCCTATAGCATTAACTTTACTGCAATGCAATTTTTTGGGGGGAAGGGGGGAATCCAAAATTAAACTGAAAAAGCACTAAGAAATGCACTGTAAAAGGAATACTCCTCATTCAGAAGATCTGGATGAACTAATGGGTCTTTTCCATCTCTAACGTCAAGAGTAAGAAATATTAACATTGTGGTGAAAGGGACAGAGGGAAAAAGAAAAGGGTGAAAGAAATAAGTAACAAAGGACGGGAGGTGTAGAAACATTTTAATGTTTATCAACATACCCTGTGCTCCACAAAATCAGCACATTGTTAAGATGGATTTGAATAACTCATGTCATCTGGAAAAGGCTTCTAGGAATACCATCTGACCATGCTTTCCTGAAGGTAACTTGTTCATGTACTACTGAATCTCTAAAGACCATGAATGCGAACACATACTTTTCAGTGACCTCCACTGTCCTTGTCAACCCACATGTGATATTTATGCATGTGAGACGCAAATCTGAAGCCCTTCTCAAGCTCACATTCATCATTAGCCCATCACATGCTGCCTAGACCATATATCTCCACCTGCATGCTTGCTAATCTTTGACTATTAAACAGGAATAAGACAGAAATTTTATTTCAAGGCCCTGTCACTCAACTACTTAAGTGTATTTAAAGTCAGCTCCTTTCATATGAGATCTATGCATAACCTTCAAACAGGACTTGTTTCATTCACTTATTACTACTGCTTAGCGATAGCATTTCCAAGCCAGATTCTCAGCTTGTGTACGTCAACATAGCTCTGAGGACTTCAGTGGAGCCATGCCAATTTATACCAGCTGACAGTCTCATCACACAGCTTCAAGGCACTGTATACACATTAATTAAGCCTCACAACAAACCTGCAAGTTTAAGCAATACAGGAAACCAGAGGCAGAACTACAATTACAACTCAGGAACGCCCAGCCCCCAATCCCATGCTCAGTCCAATAGACTCTGCTCTTCTCCAGGGGCCAAATGCTGAGGTTCTTAGTTATGTTCAGCCCTTAGGTAGAACCCCACTGACATCAACAGGAGTTTGCTCCAGTGAAAAACTGCATAAGGTATAGGTACAAATGCCACATCCTTCTGGATCTAAATGCAAGAACCTCTACTGCTTGAGCTAAGAGACCAAGGCTTCAGCAGATCAGCCACCTTTGTCTATGGTTCAGCCACCACTAGAGGGGGACAACACAATACTGAGAATGTTACATAGAGTCACTCAACAGCAACTGTAGTAGCATCTGTTGATTTCACCTACTAAGAATTCCCAAAATTCATCCTTACTTAATGGTGCATATCAACTGTGTGCGCGTCTAGGTTCTCTCCAAGCTTCAAATCATAGTGAATGATCTAAAGCAGTGGTTCCCAAACGTGTTCCGCCGCTTGTGCAGGGAAAGCCCCTGGCGGGCCGGGCTGGTTTGTTTACCTGCCACGTCTGCAGGTTCGGCCGATCGTCGCTCCCAGTGGCCACGGTTCACTGCTCCAGGCCAATGGAAGCTGCTGGAAGCGGCAGCTAGTACGTCCAGCAGCTCCCATTGGCCTGGAGCAGCGAACCGCGGCCACTGAGAGCCACGATCAGCCGAATCTGCGGATGCAGCAGGTAAACAAACCAGCCCGGCCCACCAGGGGTTTTACCTGCACAAGCGGCGGAACAAGTTTGGGAACCCTTGGTCTAAATCATTAGAAATATTCTATTTTTACCAGTGTGGTTTCAAAATTCAGACTGCTTGGGCTGGAGAAAACTCAAGTCTCATGAAGAAAATTAAGATTTAGAGTGGGAAGTGAAATGTGTAAATTGCTATTCAGTAAGCAGTGCCAAAAGACCTAGCTAAAGAGTGAGCAGGATGCAAGTGAGGATTCATATATTTTAAGGTCACAAAGGATCTTTATGATCATCAAGGCTGATCTCCCACATAACACAGGCCATAGACTTTTATCCCATAATTCTTGTATTTGGGCTGTCATTAATCACAGTTAAGTCATGTGATTAATGCAAAATAAATTAACTAGATTAAAAAAATAGTCGTGATTAATCTCAGTTTTAATCAAACTCTTAAACAATGTAATACCAATTTATTATAAATATTTGTTGATGTTTTTCTACATTTTCAAATATATTGATTTGAATTAAAACACAGAATACAAAGTGTACAGTACTCACTTTACATTATTATTAAATATTTTCACTAAAATACATAAAGCAAAAGAAATTGTATTTTTCAATTCACCTCATATAAGTCCGCTGAGTCCTACTTCTTGTTCAGCCAGTTCCTAAGACAAACAATTTTGTTTACATTTGCTGGAGATAATGCTGCCTGCTTCTTGTTCACAATGTCACCTGAAAGTGAGAACAGGCGTTCGCATGGCACTGTTGTAGCCGTTGTTGCAAAGTATTTACATGCTAGATATGCTAAACATTTGTATGCCCCGTCCTGCTTTGACTCGTAGATTCTAGCGTTTTACACTGTTTTGTTTTTGAGTGCACTTATGAAAAAAAAATTCTACATTTGTAATTTCACAATAAAGAGATTGCACTACAGTACTTGTATGAGGTGAATTGAAAATTAAAATTTCTATTTTTTTACAGTGCAAATATTTGTAATAAAAATAATATAAGGATTGCCACTGCACTTTGCACATGTGCAGAGGATTCAGGAAGGGTATGGAAAGACTACTGACACCCTCTCCTGTACTAGCACATCCGAACTACCCTAAATATTTTGAAGATATATGTCATTTGGTGCATTCAAAATGCAACACACTTGCCAGAAACATCTTTTTGAGCCCTAGATCAGAGTCCTGTCTCACAGGGATGAACAAGCTATATCTGAAACTGGGAAGAAGTTCGATCAGTGGCAAGGCAATCTTATTCACTTCAAACACTGATATCATGCAACCAAGTCTGTGTCACCTACTGGTGCATGTGTGTTACAAGTCCTCCCCACCCTCAACGCTACTCACAGAAGATATGAATTGTTATAGCCCCTTCTCCTCCTCTAGAGAGCCTTGACTCTGTAGCTACTAGTGCTCTTAGACCTGGAGGTCCCCAGTTCAAACATCCCTGGTACATTAACCAAAATGGAGGAAGTCATATACACAGATCAGGAGTAAGCCCCAAAGCCTGATCCTCTAGATCAACTAGATTTTCAGCTTTCAAAACAGCTACCACCCTTTATCTGCATGAACACAAATATCCAACCACATTTAACGAACAGCCCCTCAAGGATGCAACTGTTGAGAGTTACGAAATAAACTCCCATACAGCTCCAAGACTCTGCTGTGCCACATCTAGCATGAAGGTTTCCGGCTGTGGGTCGGAGTATATAATAGGCCTGATTTATAGTTATCAGCATGGGACCTGATTCGAAAGCTCAATCACCGTGACTTCCCACAGTGGGGTTCACATGCTGTAACGGGTCTCGAAATTGGAGAGGAATTTACCTCCTGCTGCCAAACATTACATAACAATCAACAGAAAACAAGCGGAGACCGGTGGGGGGTCCTCATCATTAGCCTGCACAGTCATGTTAATGAAGATGGTGCACACACTCATCTATCTGGATTTATTATGGAGCTTGCCAGACTATAGGATTACATGGATACAAGAGACGGAAAAGACAACATACATGCAGATAGCTTCAAAATTCAAGCTAAACAACTAAAATTTCCAAGTTAATTCCACAATACATTGCCAGAGATACCAGGGCCAACAGATCCAAGCCTTATGGTCACTCGAAGCAAGGAAGTGAATGGGCCTTTTGAGGTGGATAGAACTACCTGAGCTGCAAGGATGTGGTGTGTCTGTACAAAACTAAGGGCATGTCTACACTACAAACTTAAATCAACTTATGTTAGGTCGACTTACAGCCATTGCAGTAATTATTACGGTGGTTGATGTCCATAGTACCCTCCTTCTGTTGGTGGTGCACGTCCCCTGCAGGAACCCTTCCCCCAACTGAAAAGCAGCAGTGTGGGGGGTGAGGCTTCTCACCTCCCCGTTCCCAGACGAAAGTGGGGGGAGGGACACGTGGCAGGGAGGCCACCCAGGGTTTCTCGCGTCCAGCGAGAAGATCAATGCACAGAGTCCATGGGGGGAGGGGAGACAGTCAGGCTTCCAGCAGAGAGCTGCATGTGGAGCTGAGAGCCTAGGCCCCCCACATTACCCCTCTTAAGTCAGTGGAAGTGCTCCTGGTGAGGAAGCACACCACCAACAGAAGAAGGGTAATGTGGATATGAACTAACACAGTAATTACTGTGGTAGTTGTAAGTCTACCTGGGTCAACTTACGTTTCTAGTGTAGACATGCCCATAATAATTAAGCCTCAAGACCCAGGCAGGAATGTGTCATGTACTTTAACAGAAAGGGATTGAGAGGCACAGAGGATAAGTGACTTGCCAAAGGTCAAACAGCAGCTCAGTGACAGCAAAGATCAGAACCCTAGAACTCCTGATTCTCAGTCCCTTGCTCTAATCATTAGAAACATTTCTTCTTCCATCCAAGCCAGCTAGTTATTGAGGTTTGCTCCTGTGGGTGAAAGTAGTGAATTCATTCTAAAGCTCCAGCAATGCACAAGGTTAAGAAAGGGTAAAGACACTTTAAGACCATCCAGCTTGATTTTCCATGGACTAGACCAGTCCATTTCTCCTACTCCAATGTCCCCTAAATGCAGAGCATCTCTAATGGCCTGAGATTCTTCCCCTTAATGTTGCAGATATTCTTTGTAGATCATTAAATTATGGATCCATTTCATATTTCTTTTAAACAAATTAAAAGTGACAGTTTTAAACAATCATCATGTTATAATCAAATAATCTGGAATGTCATTAGGTTTGTAGATTGCCACTTTTGTTTTCTGATTAATGCCATGGTTCCCATTAGAAACACTGCCTCCTCCCTCACCAACCATAAATGACGAGCTCATTAACCCATCTCAGATGGACTATTTTTTATCTCTGGGCCAGTGATAAATCAGAAGAAATGTCTCTTAATATTTTCTCTCTCTCTCTTTTTTTTTTTTTTTTTTTAATTCTTCTGCCTCCATGTTACCCCCAAGTATCAATGAATTGAACTGGGAACATTTGCAAACTAATGATCATCTCATATTTTAAACGAATAGTCCTCTGCAGCATTCAGCATTAGATTGATCTGTTTGGACTGGGGATGGGAATTTATCCCTTGCAGGGACAGGACAGGTCAAGTGAGGCCTGCCACTAAAGATCCGATTGTTTGTGTCTTTAAGCTTCTCTTGCAAACCCTCCTGAATACACAGCAAGCTTTCCTGTTAATCTGTTTGAGCCACTGATTGATGTGTCTGTTTGAAATAGACAGTACATATCAAGAAATAAGTTGGTTAAGAGAATATCAAGTAATTTTTTTAAAAGAGATGGGTTTAATTCTATGCTTTTGGACCAAGGTTTTCAAAAGTGACCAGGGATTTTTAGACCCAACATTAGACACTTTAAAGGGGCCAGATTTTCAGAGGGGGGTTGCTCAGCAATTTCTGAAATTCAGTCCCTAGATTTCTGAAATTCAGCAGCCAAAAATGGAGACACCTTAAATCACTACTTACTTTTTTTTTGAAAATCTTCACCTTAGCTAAAATCTCAGAACAATTTAATCAGTAAGGTATCATTCCTGATTTTGTCCCTCAGTATAGACAAACTCTGATTTTCTTGTCCTTGTGTGGCAGTAGAGTGACAGCATATTACGGCCAGAGGCCCAGGTGTAAAATTGGCATAGCTCTATTGATGTCAATTTAAACCTGCAGAGAACCTGGCACTCTGGTTCCATTTTATTTACTTCTCTTTCTGAAAGATCATTAGAAACATCCACAGATAGTGTTTTTCAGAATACTACTTGCTATAGATAGAGAATTTCCCGTCATTGTTTTTCCTTTGTGTTTAAAAACATATACAACTTTTCCACAGTAATGTAATTTTTTTGCTAAATAGTGAATTTTAAACAAAAAATAAAGGAATACCTCTCTCCAAGGACATGCTGCTCTGGATTATAATGGGTTGAGTATAGCCAAGATTTGGACCCTAAATGCTAATAATGTTGCTTTATCAAAAAGTTTTCATTTTTCAGAGATAAAGTGATGGTTATTGATCTTTTGTGGAGATTTGATTCAGATAAGCACCCAAAAATGTTAGGTAATCAATTCTGCTCCTCACTCTTGTTTCATATATGCTTCCAGGACTTCTCTAATTTATGGAAGGGACCATACCCACAAGCACCCAGGATATATATAAGGCACAACACTGAAAATTTTGAATCTGTCCCTAGACACTCAAGCAGAACTCCGGCTCAGTTCTATGGGCACTCAATGTCTGAAGTTCTGAATCAAATCATTATCCAAAAACTATCCAGCTGCCTTGACCCTACAAAACTGGATTGGAGACTGTGTGAGAAGTGGCTGTCACGTGAATTCTGGTCTGGCTGGAAATACCACAAAGCCATCTTTTACATTTTTGACACTTGTATGCATGGCACATGAGAAAGCAAGGAATTTCATATTCCATGGAAACAGCCTTTAGAAACAAACCATTATCCACATTCTATTAAACCTCAACTACATTTCACCTTCAGGTAGAGGTTCCATATTGGTTCAAGTCAGCCAGTGTTGTTCCCTAGTTCCCAGTTCAAATGAGTAGACAACCCATCATCTTCAAGTTATGGGCTGGAGGAGAATCTGAACAGTAGGTATGTGAGCTGTAACCAAAATTTCTTTGCCTTATATTACTGCTTAGCCTTGAAATTCTGGTTACATTAAATCTTTAGGTGGTGAACAACACGACAGCTTTGGTGCAACAACCTAATACAGCGTCATTTGTGACAACCTAATGCTATAGAATTTGCTTGCTCTCCTTTCAAAGATTGCTATTTCAGAAGTAACATGAGAATCATAAGGAGCACCATAGGAATTGTCTTTTTTGTGTGTGCCACATGAGAAGTCTTCAGAGGAAATTAAGACCTCCAACCCTGAAAGAGGATGCACCAAGTGTGGACACTTATGGCCATGTGGCATCCCACTGGAGTCAATAGCAATCTGCAGAGGTCTAAGGGTTTGCCCTTTTGCAGTTCCCAGTGCAGGGCCCACCTCAGACAAAAAGAATTTCTGAAAACATTCTTTAGTTGCATTTTTCTTTTGCTACTATTAACATGTTTTCTTACATCTCCCAATAGCATACTGGGCACCTCACAATACAAAAGAAATTATATGAACCTTTTCGTAAAGAGCTTCCAGACCAAGAATGGACAGAACATACTAGGACAACAAGATACTGAGAGGAGCATACAGCATGGTAACTCAGCATAAGCTAGTGCCCAGTATGGTGAGGAAACAGGTTCTCCCCTGTTTTGTTTTGTTTTTTTTTAATTATTATTATTTGCATTAAGGTAGCACCTAGAGGCCAACCAGGAATGAGGCCTATCGTGCTTGGCACTGCACAAAATAGTTGTGGAGGAAGTTGGTGTGAAGAGCTGCTCAAAGGAAGCCATTTGCACTACCCAAAAAGTCTTATTGGTCCTACAATACTGTACACTGGAACTATGCTACGTTCTCTTGAGTGACATCTACTGGCACCCTGCTTACCTGCTAACTCATTACACATAAATACAGATAATGCTCCTGTAACAGGTTGTAGGAAATATCTTGAATGAGGAGAAGGCATATAGGCCAATTCAGGGATGGTATGCCCTACTTAGAAGTGGCACAGAAGCTTCCGCTCAGCATTAAGTGACCAAACTGGTGGGGGGGGGGCGAAATTGTCCCTGTAACACTGGCAGACAAGGTACCAGCTCATGCCAAGGTCCCTAGGCCTCACTGAACACTGACAAATGCATAAATAAAAACCAGTCTGGCTCACCTGTGAGTGAGTTTTGTTAAAATAGATGTTAAGTTTATAAGAATGTGTTTAGCATTTAAACTTTAGGAAATGCTTGTAGCATGCTGCCAGTATTAATATTATAACATCTGTTCCCCACATTATAAGGTTATTTTAAGTGCTGGCATTGTAATCCTCTGTAATCGTGTAAGTCATCAAACAGGAAAGGAATATTAATGTAGAAATGCTGGCTTGCTACAGAAGGTGCTAGGTCCTGCCCACGAAGAAGGCCCATTGAAACCAAATGAGCCATTGTGAAACATCAAAGAACAAAGACATTGTTTATTGCTCCCCTGCAGCCATGAAGAACAGACGTGCAGGTGGACTCATACCATCAGCTTGAACTCTGGGGGAAGGGAATAAAAATCCTTGTCAAGAAGAAATTGTTCTCTCTATTCTGCTTGAACTCTGAGGGGGGAAAAGATTCCTGAGCATAAGCAAGAGATCCCCAGCTGTTTGGCCTGGGCTAGTCCTAGAGGATTTATAGAGCTTGCTTATTACAGCAGCTTCTATTGGAGACTTCTAAGCCTAAGTCTTTTGTACGTGTATATTTTCCAGCTTTAACCTTGTAAATAACACATCTTTTTCCTACTTAATAAATCTTTAGTTAGCTTATTGTAGAATTGGCCACAAGTGTTGTCTTTGGTATGAGATCGGAGGTACAATTGAACTGGATTAAATGACTGGTCCTTCAGCACTGGGAGTAACCTGAGTATTGTTGCGATTTTTGCTGTAAGGGAACATCTATCACAAAGGCAAGCTTGCCTAGGTGGCAAGATAGAACAGAGTATCCCAGGGGACTGTCTGAGCCTCCATGTTAAGGCCCTTACAGTGTTTGGGGAGTTCACACTTGATACTTGGTTGGTGAAATCTAAGTGTAGAACACACAACCCATTTGGGCTTCGTGCCTGGTTTGTAAAAGCCTGCCCTGGTACTCACATTTGTGAGCTACTGTACACAGCTTGACAGTCCCAGTTCTGCTCATTGCTCTCCTGTGTACCCTTCTTGCTGCCCTAAATCCAGCTACGGCTTCTGATGAAGAAACCAGTAACATCAATGTTTCCTCTGGTTCTCATTGGTCCTTGTGAACTACAGGCAGAAAAAGCCTGGCCTAATCAACCCAAACTACATCTCTTACAGACTGCAAGAAAAATAAGAGCCTGTCCTCCCTTATTTGAAAGAAGGGCTGTTAGGGTCTAACATAATAAATAATCAATGAATCTCTGCTAATAAAGGTTATAGGAGTGAAATTTACACTGGATGTAAGTATGATCCTGGAGTCTTTGTTTTTTTTGGCATGCTGCCCTGGCATGATTTACACTGAGATAACATGATGGAGCTTCCACCATTGAAAGGAATTAAATAAAAATGCAATAAAGGAGTACAAAATCAATGCGCTTACAGTTTTGTTTAATAAAAATTCATGAAGGACGGGTGGGGAGGCCCATAAGAAACACACCAGTTCAATGAGGGGCTCTATCAAGCCCACAACCATTAGAAAGTAGCAGCAGGATCAGATTATTGAACGTTAGCATGAGTTAGCAGCGTGTTGAATATGCCTCAGTTCCCCTATCTTTCCAAACTCTGTCATTGCTCCTAGTTAATAGTGCATCTATCACCCGAAAAGATGGCAAACAAAAGCACAGGAGACGGGGTGATGACCTTGAATGAGAACCTGATCCATGAGGATTCTCGAACAAGATCCCCCCTGCTCCTTTAGAAAGTTGTAAAAGTATAATACAGCAAATCAACCTTTGAAATCAGTGGAGTTGCATCTGCTTACACCAAAGCTAAATTTGGCCTAGTGTGAATTTTTGCTGCTGTGTGCCTCTTTTCCCCTTTGAAGGTTTTTCTTTATCTTTAAAATGAGTTTGTACCCATTTTCCTAATTACAGACTGAAGCTTGCGTGCACAGCCTAACAAGGATTTCCTCCCCAAAATCCCAATCTGACTCCTGTCCACAAACTATGATATTTCAAAATACTGTTGCTTCTCTATCCCAATGGGAATTCTGTTCATGAGGTGGCTACAGAACTAGGCCCAGCATCTTATTCTGATTGTCATATCTGATCCAACAGGTTGCATCCATCTTGCAAAACTATCTAGAGTTTCCACTAGAGCAAGATGTTCCACCTAGTTTTTAAAGGTTTCAGAGTAGCAGCCGTGTTAGTCTGTATTCGCAAAAAGAAAAGGAGTACTTGTGGCACCTTAGAGACTAACAAATTTATTTGAGCATAAGCTTTCGTGAGCTACAGCTCACTTCATCGGATGCATTTGGTGGAAAATACAGAGGGGAGATTTATATACACACACAGAGAACATGAAACAATGGCTTTATCATACACACTGTAAGGAGAGTGATCACTTAAGATGAGCCATCACCAGCAGCAGCGGGGGGAGGAGGAAAACCTTTCATGGTGACAAGCAAGGTAGGCTATTTCCAGCAGTTAACAAGAACATCTGAGGAACAGTGGGGGGTGGGGTGGGGGGGAGAAATAACATGGGGAAATAGTTTTACTTTGTATAATGACTCATCCATTCCCAGTCTCTATTCAAGCCTAAGTTAATTGTATCCAGTTTGCAAATTAATTCCAATTCCACAGTCTCTCGTTGGAGTCTGTTTTTGAAGTTTTTTTATTGAAAAATAGCCACCCTCAGGTCTGTAATCGAGTGACCAGAGAGATTGAAGTGTTCTCCAATTGGTTTTTGAATGTTATAATTCTTGATGTCTGATTTGTGTCCATTAATTCTTTAAGTAGAGACTGTCCAGTTTGACCAATGTATATGGCAGAGGGGCATTGCTGGCACATGATGGCATATATCACATTGGTAGATGCGCAGGTGAACGAGCCTCCGATAGTGTGGCTGATATGATTAGGCCCTATGATGGTGTCCCCTGAATAGATATGTGGGCAGAGTTGGCAACAGGCTTTGTTGCAAGGATAGGTTCCTGGGTTAGTGGTTCTGTTGCGTGGTTGCTGGTGAGTATTTGTTTCAGGTTGGGGGGCTGTCTGTAAGCAAGGACTGGCCTGTCTCCCAAGATCTGTGAGAGTGATGGGTTGTAGATCCTTGATGATGCGTTGGAGAGGTTTTAGTTGGGGGTTGAAGGTGATGGCTAGTGGCGTTCTGTTATTTTCTTTGTTGGGCCTGTCCTGTAGTAGGTGACTTCTGTGTACTCTTCTGGCTCTGTCAATCTATTTCTTCACAATTTCCATCCCACCACCAACCTCAGCCTGGACCAGTCCACACAAGAGATCCACTTCCTGGACACTACAGTGCTAATAAGTGATGGTCACATAAACACCACCCTATATCGGAAACCTACTGACCGCTATTCCTACCTACATGCCTCTAGCTTTCATCCAGATCATACCACACAATCCATTGTCTACAGCCAAGCTCTACGATATAACCGCATTTGCTCCAACCCCTCAGACAGAGACAAACACCTACAAGATCTCTATCATGCATTCCTACAACTACAATACCCACCTGCTGAAGAGAAGAAACAGATTGACAGAGCCAGAAGAGTACCCAGAAGTCACCTACTACAGGACAGGCCCAACAAAGAAAACAACAGAACGCCACTAGCCATCACCTTCAGCCTCCAACTAAAACCTCTCCAACGCATCATCAAGGATCTTCAACCCATCCTGAAGGACGACCCATCACTCTCGCAGATCTTGGGAGACAGGCCAGTCCTTGCTTACAGTCAGCCCCCCAACCTGAAGCAAATACTCACCAGCAACCACGCAACAGAACCACTAACCCAGGAACCTGTCCTTGCAACAAAGCCCGTTGCCAGCTCTGCCCACATATCTATTCAGGGGACACCATCATAGGGCCTAATCACATCAGCCACACTATCAGAGGCTCGTTCACCTGCGCATCTACCAATGTGATATATGCCATCATGTGCCAGCAATGCCCCTCTGCCATGTACATTGGTCAAACTGGACAGTCTCTACATAAAGAATAAATGGACACAAATCAGACATCAGAATCATAACATTCAAAAACCAATTGGAGAACACTTCAATCTCTCTGGTCACTCGATTACAGACCTGAGGGTGGCTATTTTTCAAAAAAAAAAAAACTTCAAAAACAGACTCCAATGAGAGACTGTGGAATTGGAATTAATTTGCAAACTGGATACAATTAACTTAGGCTTGAATAGAGACTGGGAATGGATGAGTCATTACACAAAGTAAAACTATTTCCCCATGTTATTTCTCCCCCCCACCCCACCCCACACTGTTCCTCAGATGTTCTTGTTAACTGCTGGAAATAGCCTACCTTGCTTGTCACCATGAAAGGTTTTCCTCCTTCCCCCCGCTGCTGCTGATGATGGCTCATCTTAAGTGATCACTCTCCTTACAGTGTGTATGATAAACCCATTGTTTCATGTTCTCTGTGTGTGTATATAAATCTCCCCTCTGTATTTTCCACCAAATGCATCCGATGAAGTGAGCTGTAGCTCACAAAAGCTTATGCTCAAATAAATTTGTTAGTCTCTAAGGTGCCACAAGTACTCCTTTTCTTTTTGCTAGTTTTTAAAGTAAATTCATTCCCCATGGGCTTGTGTTCCCCCTTTTGGAGGTTGCTTTCGCTGAATATTTATCTCATAGAATTCAACTGGTAGAAATATTTGTTGAAAGGGAATTTCTGTTGCATGAGAAAGTATTTACAAAACCAAGTTTTAAAACCCCAGGTGTAAATATTCACATTGGAGGTGCTATAACATGCAGGCTATGTGTGCCATATCACCCTCTGGTGGCTGATATACACTAAGAGGTGAGAGTCTGCTAAGAGTTCAGCTCAAATGGTAGATACACGTTTTTGGTGCTGAAGCACTCAGGTTCTATATTGGCTGAAGACTAGGGTGTATGGGGGAAGGAATCATTACATTTACAGACCTATCCAATAAGGCAGTGTTTCCCAAACTTGGGATGCCACTTATTCAGGGAAAGCCCCTTGTGGGCTGGGCCAGTTTGTTTACTTGCCGCGTCCGGAGGTTCGGCCGATTGCAGCTCCCACTGGCCATGGTTCACGGCTCCAGGCCAATGGGGGCTGGGGGAAAGGTGGCCAGCACATCCCTCGGCCCGTGCCGCTTCCTGCAGCCCCCATTGGCTTGGAATGGCGAACCGCGGCCAGTGGGAGCCGCAATCGGCCGAACCTGCAGACGTGGCAGGTAACCAGACCAGCCTGGCCCGCTAGGGGCTTTCCCTGAACAAGCCCGTGTCCCAAGTTTGGGAAACACTGCAATAAGGGAATAGAAAGATTAGCATGTGACTTTTTTGACCAATCAGAAATATCCAATATTTCTCGTACCAAAAATATTGAACATCCAATTGTTTGTGATAAATCCAGAGCCAATAAATAAAAAATGATCGAACAGAAATTTGAGACAATCACACTCTATGTCTTTGGACACTCCATGCACAGATAAGAATAATTTACAGTGGCTGATTAATTCTGCTTTATCAATAAAGTTCTCCCAACAGTTTGGATGAAAACAGAGTGAATCTTGGACACCGGCCTCCTCTACTGTCATGGCACCTGAGCATCTGGGTTTCCTAGTGTTTCAGTGGCATTCCACAAAGTGACAGTACATGGGAATGGCCAGTTCCCTATCCCACAGCATGTTGAGTAACCATGCTGTTCAGAAGCATAGAAAGATACATGGCCTATATGTTCACATCAAGGCAGCTCAGTTTTCAGGCCCAGCAGAGGTTTTTCAAACTTCACTTTCTGCTTTAAGTACTTACCACTCAGAAATCATACACAAGGCCATCTTAGCCTCTTACTTCCTCTACAGATCCTGAACTTCTCTCAGAGATGCTTTAGGCCAAGGAAAACTGCCCTAGCAGTGATTTCCTGGTCGTTTTCTTGGCTGTTCCAGTACGTTGACTAGAAGGACAATAACCTCTAGCTTGTTTAACAACTTGCACAGCAGGAACAATTACACTCCTTTTAATTGGCTCATGGGGTTTAATCATCTCCTGGGACACAGCTTCCGGCGTTTCTCATTAAACTCCCAGCTCACATTCTCTTGTTCTGTGGAGGATGGGATATGCTGCAGAATGACACACCAAAGGAGGGTCTTTCTCTTTCAGAAATTATAGACTAATGGCACTGGAGCAGGGCAAGGCTCTCTCTCATCCACACACCCCTCTTCCCCAGGGTAGAGGAGCCCTGCTTTACACAACATGCAATAACGCGATTATTCTTGTCCTTAGCATATGACACCACCAGCTCCACCAAGACCCAGATTTGATTGCAAAGTCCACACTAATATCAACAAAACGATTGAAACTGGGAGAGAGAGATTTGATTGGGAAACTGACCAGAAAAAGACAATTTGTAGCATTTTGGTCAGCTTTCCAACCCATTACAGATCTACTGCCATGCTTACCCATTTAGGCATGGGGAGCACCTCTGACTGTATCATATTACCATAGCCCCAAATGTCTAGATGTTTTAGCTAGATGTTCCCAGGCTTAAATGGCTCCCCAACTACATGTGAAAATATTGTGGTGAGCCCTGCCTGAGATTCATAGATACTAAGGTCAGAAGGGACCATTCTGATCATCTAGTCCGACCTCCTGCACAGTGCAGGCCACAGAATCTCACCCACCCACTCCTATGAAAAACCTCACCCATGTCTGAGCTATTGAAGTCCTTAAATCATGGTTTAAAGACTTCAAGGAGCAGAGAAGCCTCCCTCAAGTCAACCATGCCCCATGCTACAGAGGAAGGCAAAAAACCTCCAGGGCCTCTCCAATCTGCCCTGGAGGAAAATTCCTTCCCGACCCCAAATACGGCAATCAGCTAAACCCTGAACATATGGGCAAGATTCACCAGCCAGATACTACAGAAAATTCTTTCCTGGGTAACTCAGATCCCATCCATCTAATATCCCATCTCAGGGGATTTGGCCTATTTACCCTGAATATTTAAAGATCAGTTACTTACCAAAATCCCATTATCCCATCATACCATCTCCTCCATAAACTTCTCAAGTAGAATCTTAAAACCAGATAGATCTTTTGCCCCCACTGCTTCCCTTGGAAGGCTATTCCAAAACTTCACTCCTCTAATGGTTAAAAACCTTCGTCTGATTTCAAGTCTAAACGTCCTGGTGGCCAGTTTATACCCATTTGTTCTTGTGTCCACATTGGTGCTGAGCTGAAATAATTCCTCTCCCTCTCCTGTATTTATCCCTCTGATATATTTATAGAGAGCAATCATATCTCCCCTCAACCTTCTTTTAGTTAGGCTAAACAAGCCAAGCTCCTTGAGTCTCCTTTCATAAGACAAGTTTTCCATTCCTCGGATCATCCTAGTAGCCCTTCTCTGTACCTGCTCCAGTTGAATTCATCCTTTTTAAAAATGGGAGACCAGAACTGCACAAAGTATTCTAGGTGAGGTCTCACCAGTGCCTTGTATAACGGTACTAAAACCTCCTTATCCCTACTGGAAATGCCTCTCCTGATGCATCCCAAAACCGCATTAGCTTTTTTCACAGCCATATCACATTGGCAGCTCATAGTCATCCTATGATCAACCAATACTCCAAGGTCCTTCTCCTCTTCCGTTACTTCTAATTGATGCGTCCCCAAATTATAACTAAAATTCTTGTTATGAATCCCTAAATGCATTAATATTGGAGATATTGGGAAAGGAAAGGGAGGGAGAGGGAATTGGAGGGAAAGGATTTGGCCAGTGGAACACACTGCATTAACCAGAGAGTAGAGGGGTCCATAATGCTGAGAGAACAGGAAAAAGAATGTGACATCCTGAGGACAGAATCAAGGGAGCCAGGGGCTGCATGAGCACAGAAGCAGCAGGATGGAGGTGGCCATTTGGGAGCTGACTATGGAGAGAAGGCCAGTCAGTGTAGGGCCTGGGAGTGAAAACTGGACAAGGGCTCGTGGTAGCTGCAGGAGGAGGATCACAGCACAGTGTCCTTCCAAGCAGGAAGCATGAGAGCAACTACACATGCATAGCAGGATGACTATGCCAAGGGGCCACCAATGTTATATTTACATCCCAGCCCCAGACATGGCATTTACTGTCTCATGGGATATACTCATAGCACACTGATTGTGCCCTGGGATTATATGGTGATCAGAGTGACTTGTCATTTTTGTTCCCCTCAGTTCCTTGACTACAGATGGAAATAAACTGGGAAAATTAAGTTACAATAACCATGTCACACAGATCAATCCTAAGAGCCTTGGCTCATCCTTAACTTCCTGCAAACTTTAGAGGAGTTTTGCTGAAACCCAAACACTAGTGTCAGGCTTCCAGGAGAGCCCCCAGACCTATGAGGGAAGGGGGGGAGAAAAGGGGAGGGGTTACCAAAGGAGACAAGGACTTGCGTGAAGTCCACTCTGTACTGGATTGCTGCCCCCCCCATACACACACCCCTTATAGGACCCCTCAAAAGGACCAATACACGTGCACTCAATATCTCTTACCCAGAGTTTGTACCAGTGGGTAATCCCATTGAATTCAATGGAAGTTATTCCTGATTTACACAGGTGTAACAAACCACAGATCCAAAACATATGTATGTAATTAGTCAATTGGAAAAGGGTACTTAATGAAAAGTTTCTAGAGAAATATTTTCATTCAAATGTCCATGTAATTTTTTGTTTAATGAAAATTTTGTTGGGGGGGGGGGGGAGGAGAGACTGCATAAAAAGGGGGGGATAAAAACTCCCTCACTTTCTCTGTCCTTTTTAACCATCAAAATGAGATGAGAACATTTTTAGAAATTGTCAAAAAATGAAAAAATTCAGCCAAAATGAACATTCAATGAACATATTCATTTGGATCCAAAAGTCATTTTCCGTGGGAAAAAAAACCTTAATTAAAAAGTTTCCACCAACTCTAATAACGCCCAAGACAGATATAGATCACATGACATTTTCATACTCATAGGCAGCTGAGTGCACATGAAGTTATGATCTAATCACCCACAAGTCAATGGGCAAAAAATAAAATGATTATAATAGCGGTATATGTAGCTTTGCAATTGATAGGATGTTTTCTCTCTACTCTACCTTTAAATTTTGATACAGCCTGTCTGCAGAGGCAGCTGACATGTTGTAAGGAACACCTGATGCAGTTACAAAGGAGAGGCACACTGCACTCAGAGTGAAATCCTGGCCCCAGTCAAGTCCCAAGAAGTTTTGCCATTGACTTCAATGGAGCAAAATTCAGACCACTTTTGATTCTCCTTGCTTTGTTGTTTCCTTTAATCTAAATCAAGAATTCACTCAGTTTGAAGATACACGTTGCTCTGGTGTATGCAAAACATCAGTATGTAATTTGAATTGTAAGGCACATTTTGACTTGGGGATAGAGAGACATACTGAGGGTCAGAAAAGCAATGTGAAAAAGAGGTACCCGCTCCTTCCCAGGCAGTCAGAGCCAGCAGCTAGTCTCATGAGCATGAATCAAAAACACAATACACGCTGTAGAAAACAAAAAAGGAAATCTGACATGTGGTGAAGGAATAACATTGTGTGTTAAACTTACACTGGCAGGACCATGAGCTCCAAGTAGTTTTCTATTACTCCTCAGCTACGGTCGGCAGGTTTGTTTGATTTTTCCCATCAGGATCCTGCAGTTAAGTTCTTTTTACTAGGGGGGCAGGGAGCGTGGTGCTGGGAAAGGGACTGAGAAGCAAGAATCTGTCAAACAGTTGTTTTATTTCCTACAGTGCTGGCTGACTGACCAAAATCCTCTTAAAAAAAATCAAATTCAGGGAAAAAACCCGAACATGTCAAGGCTTTTGGAACAAATGGCACAATACGTTTTTTCCTGTAGCTATAGGCATGTATTTCTTTCTATTCTTTATTTATTTAAACCCCTGTAATACAGCATTTCTCCCAATGGACTGCAAAAGGTTCAAAGGGTTTGAAAGCACCGATAAATCACAACCATATAAATGTCCTGTAGTGAAGTTTGATTCTTATTTACCCGGGGTCTTTGGGCCAGTACTCAGTCTGTGTTGCAGGAGGCAGATTTACTTCTCCCATGATGCCCTCAATTCACAGAGTGCTCATCTTGCAAGCTGCACCACGCCAGGCCTCTACTGCTAAAATGGAGCCCGCATTTCTAGTCACCGGATTTTATCCTTTGCTTTATCATCCTCTCCCTCCTCTTTCCAGATGCTGATCTGAACTAACTTGTGGTTAGAAATATCTTGGGAAGCGAGTGGCTCAGATTCAAAGAGAATGTTTGTCAGTCACTGCCATATTCACAGGGAATGTCCAGATCCAAAGGGCTTTCCCTTTAAGTCACCTCAAGTTATGACGACTCCCTCTTTAAGGTAGCTCTTAGAACCCTGGAATAATGTATAGTGCCATAGGGTAGGCAAATATGTATGCACCCCACACACACAGGTATGTGCATCACAGAAAGGGAGGGAAAGAGAACTTTTATGAACAGGAGGGAGGGTACTTTTTAACCTATTTTTAGACTCGGTGGATGGGCAATTGTGTACCTAATTTGCATACACAATTCAGTTCAGCAGGCACAAAGGTAATTATAAATTAATTTAATTTGAGTGCATATCCATGGAAAGTGTGAGCTATTCATCCAGCTCCAACTCAAAATAAAACAAATCAAAATACATCACCACTAATAGATGAATCTTAGAACTCCGACGTTTGGCCCAGATAAGCATCTGAAGTGACAGCCGTTTCTCCAAACCTTTCTCCAGTGATTTTCCTCATTGGCATCCACAACCTCATTTATTGTCTTTTTGACCAACATTGGGGTGAGCAAGTTTCATTCACGGGAATATTCAAGCAAAGCAAATAAATAATGGCAACTCTTGTATAATTGCATTGAATGTTTGTATGGATAGTGTTCTTATGGTCATTATGAAGCCCTTTTAATCAGTCATCCTGTAGATTCATCATGCAAATTTATTACACACATTCACAGGTAAATTCTGAACAGATAAGAGATACCATGTTTTATAAAAATTTACATCATCCAATCAGGGAACAGAGACAATAACTAGTGACTTAGGGGGAATCAGTCATATGGCACAAAAAGTAACTATCCACATGCAGTGATGATGGCCATGTAAATAACTGAACAGAAGGCTAGATTAACAGTGACTAATAAGAGCAATCAATTTGTGAGCAATCCCCAAATTAAAATTTATTCACATAAATGGTACAAACTTTCACAAATTAAACATGTGGAAAATGTCTCATCACTGGGAAATTCATAAATATAATGGTATAAATCTGTCAGATTGATTGCAATGAACAACTCAATTGCTGGCTACAGTGGGACCATGATATGCCCTAAATACATACTGCTTCAAATGCATCGTTAAGATGTGCAGAAAATCACCTTCTCAGACACCAGTGGCTTTGACCCCTTGAGGAATCCCCACAGCTCTTAAGATATCCCATTATTGACAATAATTGGACTAAGTCTAGAATGGAAATTCTGGCAAAACCCCAAGAGCAGACTTGAACAGGGTAACTGCACGCCAGAAAGCAGTTTGCTTACAAAACTGGCAGGTTTGTAACAAACAATAACTCTTTTAAAGAGATGAGCCCAGTGTACAGTAATAAGCTAGTTCAGAGGCTCATGGAGCGATGGACCTGTGGACCATGCACTATCAGAGGGCACTACTAGTATATCCTTCCAGGAAGGTCTAGATGGCTCAGTGCTTGGTAATGGGCTTTTACACAGCCAGCCCGATTGTTCAAAGCCAGCCCAAGTTGGCAGCAACCAAAAATCATCTCGTGGCTGTCAGACTATCATCTCACTTCATACAGTCAAACTCCTATGGACATAACTCAGTATCACAAAAACTACCAACAGGTTTAACTGGCAACATCAGAGGCCAAAAATGAAATGGACTTGGAGAATGAATTACTGTGTGTCCCTAGAAGTCAGATGTGAAGCAGTGTGGGGAAACTTGTGCTTCTGCTGTACCTGTTATGTGGATAAATAGGTCTCCAGGACTGTCTGACCCCTTTTACTCGCAATAAATGCACTTTTATATGCCATTCTTGCAGAACATTATTGTTAAGTGGAACTAGAGCTACTTAATTTCAGCAATTAGAATCCAGCCTTGTACCCATCCCTGGTTCTGATCCTACCCACAGGGAATCTGCCAAGTTCATGGGAGCAGCCACTGACTCCAAGGTTGGTAGTGCAATTTAGAGGAAAGAGCATAGATCTGGGAGTCAGAAGCATCTGAGTTTTAATTCTGGTGCCGCCCCTGATTTACTGTGATCTCCAGCAAGGGACTTGAACTCTGTGCCTCTGTTTCCCCATATATAGAATGGGGGAGAATACCTCACTCAGAGGGATGGTGGGAGGCTCAGTCCAGTAATGTTTGTTTTATAACACTGTGCAAGTGCCAGGTGTTGGCACATGGTCTCCTCAATAATTCCTACCAGCCCCGGTCTCCCAAATCTAGTCTTATTTTGATCATCAAATCTTCTGAGCAGGAAATGTGCCTTGTCTGTTTGTAAAGCCCCAAGTAATTTACAATGCAACATAAATACTTTATAATCACTCAGACTTGCAAAAATTCCATTCATCTGGGATAAATCACTTTATGTCAAGCAAGTAAAACATTATTAGTAGTTTTTTATTAATATCATCATCATCAGCTCCAGCAGAGAATGGACATGTAGATGATGTCTGGGATAGCAAATGTTCATTTAAAAAAACAAAACAAAAAAAAAAACTTGCAAGACTAATATCCGAGAACTTGAAGGAAGCAATCACAGTGTTTAACACTCTGAAAAAGGAAACTTCCTCTCAGTAGTAACAATGGAAAATTTCAGATCATTGAAGCATGTGGCTCAATCTTTTTAACAGACAAAGAGGCAGTGGAATGCTTGCCTTGTTGTGGCCTACTTTAGGCTTACTGTCAGTTTGGACTTAGTATAATAATTACAATGGTGTTTGTGTTGTGTGCAACATATGATGTGCTCGTTAAAAAAAAAATGAACAAGAGCTCATTCCCCAATCAATGGAAGCAAAAATCCATCTTTAACATAATGGACAGATATAATCATCATGCACTCTGTTAGGCATACTGAGTGATTGATACAAGGGGGGGATGTGTGAAATTATGATGATCTGTAAAGATGTGGCTGAAACAGAGAGAGGGAGAGAATCATTTTTAATATGATTAATATTACAAGAGAGAGGGGAGAAAAGAAAGAGATGGGATTTGGTCCCTTTTAACACTCTACTCCCATGCAGGGCTGCTTAGCAGGAAAGCCTTCCAGCTGAGGGCTATGAAACAGTTATCACTGCTAGGTGATTAAGTTACTAATTCTTCAGGGAGAAGACATTTAGAGGCCCATATTAAAGGAGAGCAAGGCAAAATTACATTCCATTTCAATTTGGTTTAGCAATTCTAGTGATTTAGTTAAATGAAAAGCAATTGTTCCAATTAATAGTATTGAATGTTATTCATCAAAAGTGTCAAAACAGCTGTGTTGGTGCATTAGTAACCTAGTCTCTTGTCAGAGATATGGATAATTCCCCAGGATTGAACTGGGGAAAACGGCACAGCATCCAGGAGCCTTCAGAGGAACTAAAAGATGTGGGGGGAGGGGGTGTAAAATAATCACTGACTCATCATGGTTCTGCTAGGCTCTGTATTTCAGCCTATGTATCATTTTATCTCCTGTAGGGACAGCTGTCTGAACCGGAGCCAAAGGGGGCAGGGGACATTCCTGAACAAGTGAACCTACCTGCCATCATCTCCAGGTCCATCATGGGGATACTGGGCAAAACATGCTTCCCCCAGGTGAGCCCAGCACTCTTAAGCGGAGCGGGGGGGGGGGGTGGCCACATCCTCTTCTTCGTCCCACACATCAGGAAGTGTAGCACCATCATCAGTGCTAGTTTTGCCGAGAGGGAGCACAACGAGGAGGAATAGGACTAGCCTCTGCTAGCATTTAGCAACTGTTTGGATCCATACACGTGATCTATGGCGGCCACTGTCTCATGGAACCCATCCATCAAAACAGCGATTAAGGATCTAAGAGGAAAAGTTTGGATGTAACCCCTGAATACAATGGGGTAATAAAATACAATGGTGTTGCTAGCCTGGGAATATGACACTCTGGCACGAGATGGGCCCTTCTATTTCGGGATAAACAGAGCCCAGTCTGAACATGGCCGAGGGCATCCTGGAGCTCATTAATCTGTTTGGGAATGACAGAGACAGGATAACAGGTCTGATAAGGGTTTCCTCCAGCCTTTTCCTCATACAGCACAGGCCCCTCCAGCCGCTTCAGTTATCTCCACTCAATAAGGCTTTATACACTTCCTCCCAGGACCCATAATTACCGTCTCAGTGCAGGCGATACCATCATCTTCCTTTCCTTTCAAATTTCCACAGCATTTTTATGAGAGATTAGAGAGCCTTGTCTCTTTTGGACTCCACTGTTTGTTTTCTCCCTGAACCAGTCAAAGAAGAAAAATACATACAATGTACCTGAGTTGAAGGACAGGGGAAAATGATCCCCAGTGCCCAGAAGGTTCAGCAGAGGAGAAGTGCATCTCATGGACATATGAGGCTACCAGAGTGGCCTGTCATTGCTAGGTGAGCTGGTCTCATGCTACAGTGTAACTGGGAGTGGCCTACACAATTCTCCAGGTTGTGCCACCTGCCAGTGGCCCCAAGCTACTGAACAGCCCCAGCCATGCTCCATATACGGGCAGAATAAATGTGGGGGGAAAGGGAGGGAGAAGTCTATGCTGCTCTACCTGAAGGATCCTGATACTAGGATGATAGTCCCATGGTCAGCTGTGCCAGCTTAAAGGCAGCAGTTAGGCACAAAGTGGCTACACCACATAGATTTTAAAGACAGATTAGACAATCACAACAGTCCTATCTGACCTCCTGCATAACAAGCCATAGAGCTTCCCTGAATGTATTCCTATTTAAAATAGAGCAGATCTTTTAGAAAAGCCATCCAATTTTGATTGAAAAGTTTCCCATGATAGAGAGACTCCTTGTCAGGGTTCCTTCCCTACACTGAACTCTGGGGTACAGATGTGGGGACCCAGATGCAAGACCCCCTAAGCTTATTTTTACCAACTTAGGTTAAAAACTTTCCCAAGGCACAAATTCAACTTTGTCCTTGAACAGTATGCTGCCACTACCAAGTGATTTAGACAAAGAATCAGGGAAAGGACCATTTGGGAGTTCCTGTTCCCCCAAAATATCCCCCCAAGCCTTTACACCCCCTTTCCTAGGGAGGCTTGAGAATAATATCCTAACCAATTGGTTACAAAGTGAACACATGTCCAAATCCCTGGATCTTTGGACACTGAAAAAAAATAATCAGTTCTTAAAAGAAGAATTTTATTTAAAAACAAGAAATAAAAGGTAAAAATCCCCTCTGTAAAATCAGGTTGGAAGAGAACTTAACAGGGTAACAAAAGATGCACAAAACACAGAGGAACCCCCTCTAGCCTTAGTTTCAAAGTTACAACAAAACAGGGATAAACCTTCCTCCAGCAAAGGGAAAATTCACAAGTTGAGAAAACAAAGATAAATTAATACGCCTTGTTTGGCTGTACTTACAATTTCTGTAATATGAGAGACTGGTTCAGAATAGTTTGGAGGACATGGATTGATGTCCAGTCCCTCTTAGCCCCAAGAGCGAACGAACGAACACAGAAACAAAGAACCTAAAACAAAGCCTCCCCCGCCTGGGATTTGAAAGTATCTTTTGTCCCCATTGGTTCCTTTGGTCAGGTGCCAACCAGGTTATTTGAGCTTCTTAACTCTTTACAGGTCAGGAGCAATTTTAGGCTACCCTTATGGTTATGACACTCCTCCACAGGCCTTGATAAATTGTTCCAAAGATTAAAGATTCTCTGTTAAGAATCTGTGCCTTATGAAGGGATCTGGAGCAGACATCTGACCACTGACTTGCAACATTACACATCTTTCTCGGAGGATTGCCACAAGGGGATCGAATCATAACATATGTACAGAGGGATTGTTTGTGCAATACCAGTTGCAAGCCCATCTTGAAGTCTACAAGACAGGCTCAGTGTTCTACAGACCTTCCCCCTTCTCTGCAAGCCCAGCTGGTAGGGCAGCTGCGGAGCCCCAGCTTTGTTGCACATGACAAGGCAGCACCCCAGTGTGATGGGACCACAGTACCTGCTGGTGCAGGGTCATGATCTATTGAGACTCATATGCTCTCTGTGCTCCTTACCAATTGCCCCTCCCCTTTTTCTGTCTTCCCTTCTCAGTTCTATTCCCTTCTTTCCCTCCCCTTTTCCCCAACCCACTCCTTTGTTCCCATTTATTTTCACCTTCCTGCTGCTATTCCCCCGGCAACATTCCTCTCCCCATAATAAAAGAGATAAATGAAAGCTTTTTAAAACATTGAACTAATAAGGTGCCTTAGCAGAAATTGCCTCTAGGGGACAAAAAGTCTCCCACACATACCAGGGCTGAAAGGGGAGCATACCCATGGCTTCACTCCTCTGGGAAGCACCATACATCTGCTCCAAGGCCAAACACCATTGCCAGTCAGTATGGAGAGTGCTGGGGCTGTGGTCCCATCTCATTCCCCTTCCCCACTCAGTCCTTTTGGGGCGGCTTGTACCCTGGTAGTCGCTAGCAGAGAGCGGTCCTTGTGTTTGAGTGTGTAGGGTCAGAGGCCTACAAGAGAAAGTTGCACTAATTTAACTTGTGTGATTTAAATCAGTACAAACTCCTGTGTAGATGCTTATTTTGCAATGAGCTTAAGCTAAATCAAAATGAGCCTTGTTTAAACTAAAATAAGAGTATTGAAACAGCCTTTGGCACTGGTTTGGCTAAAGCACGTTATCTTAAGTTAAACCGATGTAGCTTTCTTGTTTAGACAAGAGATTGGGGAGGGTAAGTGTAGCATAATGGTGGGGTAAATAGTCCTGAGAAGGGGGGGGGGGATTTTTCATATTTAAAAAAAAAAAGTCCATTTTTCAGTGCCCTGAAATTATTTGTGAATTTGGGACAAATTTGACAAATAGATTCATCTGAGGGAGGGCGGGGGAATATTTTAGTTTTAGTTTTTTTTCATTTGAAAAAAAAAAAAATGGGGGAAAAAGGTTTGTTTGAATCGAACCAGATCTTTTCTCCCAGATTTTTGTGTTCTGTATCATAACAGAAAAATCCACTAGTTGCTTAGCTGTAATGGTAACATGCTTTCCCAGCTTTATACACCATAAAATTAATAATAATAATAATAATAATAATAATAATAATAATGAAACATCATCTCTAGGTAATAGCAGATCCCAGCTCTTTATTGAGACCATTCAGAGCCTTGGCTCAGAATCATGTCACGGTATCATCTAGCATAATTCTAGAAAACACTCATGTGTATAAAGGATATTCACTCAGACTTTCACTGTGTTTTACCAGACTCTGGACGTTTTGTTATTTTGCTAAAAAAAAAAAAAAAAAAAAAAAAAAAGCTGCTGAAAACTCTCAATATTTGGTCCACTCCCAGCCATATCAGATAACAAAAAAACACTATCTACCTATAGTTTCAATTTAGCCCACCTGGCATGCAGAAAGTGTGGGCTATAAAAAGAACAGCTAGACAGAACAGAAATGTATTCTTCTGGACTAGATTTTTTACTTAAAAACAAGAGTCTCATCAAAACCTCTTAAAAAAAATCACAGCCCAGAGTCTTTGGTTAGTAACTCCTATTTTTCACATTATAACAATATACGTCTCTTATAAGGAAGGCACTGCAATTGTTAGTGCCTGCAGGACATGAAGGGTTACTGATGATAAAGCTGAGCATTTAATATGCATGAGTGATATTAAGTGGGCCTGTCTATTTTAGTTTGGATGACTCTATACAACATTTGTGTTGTGAGTCACATTTCATATAACACTTAAAGAGCATCATTATGTTAAGACCTGCTTTACAAAAGTAAGCTCAATACATATTGCCCCGATTTTACAAATAGGGAAATTGAGGCACAGATGTTAAGTGTCATACAGCAGTTCCATTGCAGAATCAGGAACAGGAAATTCAAATCTCTTGACGCCTACTACAGAACTCTATGCTCTGCACCACACTCCCTGACAAAGGTAAAATGCTGCATCAACAATACCAGCAAAATACCAACTTCCTACATTAAAATGAAATTTTAAGCATAATACATCAGCTCCTTCTCTATGCACCAATATAAGTAATAGTCTTAATATCAGAGGTCTCTAAATTCCAGGTTTTCAGTGCATATGGCAGCAAGTGAACAGACTCCAAAGAACTTTAACTTATCAGTTATACTGGAAAATGCTATGCTGAAGGACCACTTGTCAGCAATATAGACTGGGCCCAGCTACTCTTACAAACAGGAATTGCTTCTTTACTATGTTTTGGGCAACTGGAAATGCCTCTATGTAATTATTTGCAATTGTACAAGTTAGACATGCTGTAAATACTGCTAGTCAGCAAATGGGATTCCCTTTGCCCTGTGGAAAAATTTGACTTTTTAATAAAAAAGTTAAAATAAAAATGGAATAGTTTGACTTGGAAACACCACTGCAGTGCACCCTATTCCCATTACCCTCCATAGGCTGGGATCCCTGATAGTACTGTGTGTCCCATGATGCACTACGGCTTCCATCTTTGAGGGGAAGAGGTGCATTGTGTGAGTGTCATGCCACAATCCATCATGGAACAGGAACTCCATCTGGGGACCCTAGCCCACTGAGGGGAATGGAGACATGAGCTAATTGAACTACATCTCCCAGGAAGCATCATGGTGGCATATCCAAGTCAACGTGTTTCAGTGTTTGGATGAAAACTGAACAGGTTTTGCTTTATAGTTATTTGGTTTTGACAAAAATTAAAAGGTTTCTGCTTGTTGCAAAAGAAGAGAGAGAGAAAAATATGGTTTGCCGAGTCAAAAGAGACCATAGTTGTCCATCCAAAAAACAGTTAGATGGAAAATTTTCTACCAACCCTAATTGCAAGAAGAGTTGGTAAAAAACACTGTGCAATTATTTAGATGAATTCGCAAAGATATTCTGCTAGCTCCCTTATGAACTCTGCAAGAACTCAAGAAAAAAAGATGCAGTAATCTATTAGAACTAAAATAATTATATTATAACCACCACAGAATAATGTTTCCAAGTGTGCATTTGTTAAATACAGGGCACACAGCCTGAGAATACTAATTAAAAAATAAAAATGAACATTCAACTACAGATTTTACTTCAGCTTGGAAAGATAGAAGCCGCAGTATTGCAATTGCAGATCTTTGTATTTAAAGCACAAAACTATTATTCTCCTAAAAGATTATGGGCTTGTGTACACAAGGAAATTGATCAGCACGGCTACAACAAGTAATAATTAGACTATAGCTATGCTAGCATAACTCTGGCATGTGAGCACTATTCCAGAATAAAAGTGACTTTATTCTAGAATAATTACTGTGCTTTGGAAGTGGAGTAACTATTCCAGAATAAAGTTACTGTTATTCCATAATTGAGTGTCCACACAGAATTATTCTAGAAAAGCTATAGCAGAATAATTTATTCCTCTATAGCTATGCTAGTCAGTTTCCCTGTGTAGACAAGCAAATCCATTTAAATTGCTGTTATTATAGATTGTTACAATTAAACCTCTTCCATGCCAAGTGATATACAAAACTTTGTCCAAAGAATGAATTTCCCCAGTCCAGTGTACCTTGTTGGCACATCTTGAAATTACATCCAAATGAGTGGGAATTGTTCTGTTTGAACTTGCTGAAGGAGATGTGCTTGGCAGTAAAAGGGTTAAATAGGGCAATGCAAAACTGTATGTGTTACATTATAGTGATGCTATTTTATTATAAATAATGCTGGAGGATGCATTATTTATGTTTAATATTGGGCTTGCTTATAAAGTAAGTTTCTCTTTCTCCAGTTTTAGAGAATCATGCCTCCAATAGTAATATGAAGTAAGGATCAGGCAGAGGTGCTTAGTCAAGAGCATTTGGAAGGAGTCACCCACACACATGTAAGTGTTGGGAAAATTCAGGGATGTTGGAACAGGAAACAATGAAAACATTTTGAGTCATCTGCTCTTTGTATCCCATGTCCTAAGGTTTAATAACTAGGGAGAGAGGAGAATCTCAAAGGGTTAGGAACTCAGCTTTAGTTCATTTAAGGATTTTAAAAAAGTTTGGATGTTTATCTGAACCTCATCCAAAAGTATGTGACCCTTTTACAGCTGCAAATACCTTCTGATGAGATTTTTTTTTTTTTTGGCACTTCCACTTCTCATCACAGCTTTAAACCAAAATTTGAAACAAGTCTCTGAACCATAAAAAGTGTTCAAGTTGGTTCTTTGAAATGGATCAGGGCTAGTGCCTTGCAGAGAATTTAATCCTTTAAGAAGGTTATTTTTATTCCTATATCAAGGACACATTTGAGAGAACTTTGATAGTCTATAAACGTTTTGGTATATACAACACTCCCTGTCCACATTGTGGTTAAACCAGATTAGCAACCATGGTGAAATAGTTTGCTGACAGCATGGTTCTAGAACATGATCATAACAGTTCTTAAGAAAGAAATCGCTCTCCACAGTGATCCGGGAAACAGCGTTGTAACAGTGTTCTGTCCCATCTAGTGGCACTGAGACCACTTGAGAGAGGAAGAGAGAGAGATTAATGAGTCTGCTCTACAGCCTATGGGACACTTGTAACATTGACAGACCCTAGTTGTCGTCAGGCAGGATCGAACCTGGGACCTCTGGAGCTATATGCATGGGCTTAAAGCTGTATAGCTCTTAGCTAAGGCTGCAGAGAGCACGCACACGCATGCATGCACACACCCTAGAGTAAGTACTGGAGGGCATCCTCTTTGAAAGACAGGAGCCCCCAAGCTACTGAAGGGATAGTGTCAGTTACTGGGATTCCTAGGGAGTAGGGGGCCCTATACCACTGCCACTCCAAGTGAAGGTGAGGGGGAGCCACAATAATGAAGCAAAACACAGGTGTCCCCATTTTTTGTGCACAGGGCAAAGGTTGCCGGAATCTAGTGCTGCCTAAGGAGCTTCTACAACCGAAAGATATGGGTTTCACAGAACTTCCACCATCTGGAATTGAAATACCAGGAAGCCAATTATGGAGAGCTAAGTCTTTAAAAAGAAAAACACTTGTTAAAAACCTGGTATAATGGTCCACATCACTGAGGTCGTGTTTAAGGACTCAGCAAAATGGAGTAAAAACAGTAAAAACCTGAACATCTGGCCCAAACACCAGCCCTTCTCATACCCCTAACAAACACCGTTAGCAAGTTCAACCACAGTTTGGATATGTCCTTTAAAAAAAAAAAAAAAAAGTCCCGTTCTTTTAAGTGCGCTCCCTGTGGTTTTCTATTACTGAATCTCAGCACTGGCTGGTGGCAGCCTTATTGTGGCTGTTTTTCTTCCTAGGTGCAGTTTAATCAGCAACGCCCAACTGAGATGCAATACACAGAATAGCAGCATCTGACTTCTGGTAGATGTTTGGTTTGCTAATTACCAAGTATCATTTATAGAGTCTCCAACCAGAAGTCATTTGCTATCTGATAAAAAACCCCTTTGCAAGGGATTTTCAGAAGGAATGAGATGGAGAATCTTAATTGTTAATAAAACTGGAAGGCACTTTTGTATAGGACTGAACTGCAAGTAGCTAATCAAGTTCAAATATATGTAAAGGCTGCAGATCAACAAAAAGGAGGGGGGAAGAGATTTTTCTCCAGGATAGAAAGTTTGTGAAATTGCTCGTTGTGGATGCCTCCTATGGTCTAATTTCATTGGTAGTAAAAGTGAGAGGCTCCGGCACCAATAGCATTAATGAGAAGGCAGCTGTACACCTTAAGAAGGAGCCTCAGTGCCACCCATTTATCATTTAACACTCATTCCAGTTCTCTTGCACAGAGTTTATACTCTCCTCAGTTTTGGTTTACCTAAGTAAATCATTTAAGGAGAGAATGTTGTTGGTATAAATGTCCACTTTAATGACTCAATCTCAGGATCCTAATGGCACCTACTCATGCAGATAGTAACAACAGCCCATAGTTAGAGTTCTCAATTCTCAAGATACTATGGTGTGTCTTAAAAGCCCCAGCTCCCAGATGCAGGCAGGTAAGTGAGAATCGCAGGTGTCATGTTAAAAATTTCTTAGTTTGCCAAATTGTAGAGAAAAGAAACACGTGGCCCAAGTGTACCCTACACACTCAAAAACCAGGAAACAGATGAAAGGTTTTATTACTTCCATAATTTTAAGCACATCTCATGATTCTCTGGGGCTTTACTCATGATTGCCAATAAGGTTAGTGCTTTCTTCCATCTGTAGCTTTCCGGGGGACTGACTTTCTCAGAGATATGGCCCTTACTAGTCATTCAGCTTTTCTCATCTGCAGACTGGGTTACTATAATGCACTCTACTTGGAACCATCCTTGAAGATGGTAAGCTCCAGCTGGTGTAGGACACAGAACTGAACTTTGAGTGGGGCTGGCCATAATGCACTCAGAACACTCATTCTTGCCACTGGCTACCTGTTCTGTACCAGAAGAAATCTGAAGTGTTTAGTCCCAAGAGGTACACAAATGAAAGAACTTCCTCTTTCTCATGTTCCACTGCAACAGTGAGCTATACAAGTGCTGAGGCCCGTGTGTTTGAGGTAAGCAGCAGGAAATTCTCAGCACAGGGAGAATTCTCAGCACTGCCTCTAGAATCTGCTTCCTCTAGCTACCCATCAAGGTCCAATTTTGACAAATTTCAGGTCATAGTGCAAACCTTGTTAAAGTCGAAGTATGTCTGATATTTTCTCATGTTTGTTTCTTGCAGTATAAAACAGAGGAAGCTTATATTAACAGATAGAATACTTGTTCCTGAAGCAGGTAAATGCTAAGAACAGCTGGGGAAAGTTCTCAGTTTTGATCAGTCTGTGGCAATTAGTCAAACTTGTGATCAAAAGAAAAAAAAAATCACAATCCCCCTCCTTTTTTGTTTTGATTCATCTGATCCATGGATCAAGTGAATCCCAAATCATTACTGCAACAAAAGTAATGCCAGAATGCAACAGAATAGAAATTTAAGATTCTGCAATTTTAAAAATTAACTAGTGATTTTGGATGCCCAAATTAAGGCATTGTGACATGGTAGGGCTTCTCCCCAGTTTAGCAAGTAATTACTGCCAGGCCCAGACTCTTGAGTAAGTTTACTTGTTCAAACATAAACCCATGTCAAACAAAACACAGTTCTTTAGCTCACCCTTTATCCCAGGATTCCTTGAACTCTGCTCCCAGGGGTCTCTATAATCCTGTTCCTTACTGCTTCCCAGTCCCAGCTAACTCCCCTTCCAGGACACCAGCCCCAGGACAGCCTCCTTGAGCACATACTAGTTTGTCCCAAGGACCCACTGCTGGAGTTAGCTCCACTCACCTGTGGCTCAGCCTAGCCCAATTACTCCTCATCTTCCTGTCCTCTGATAGGCCTTGATAGCCACACAGGTGTAGCCCTACTCTTTTTAATTAGCTCAGTTGGGCATACCTGCTCTGACACAGGGGCACTGGGCTTTGTCTATTCCCAGGGATCAGCTACCTGTGACAGGCACTGTAAAGGAGCCTCCTTTTCCAAAGTTGGATGGCTCTCCACTTGGAGAATCCAGCCCCTTTAAGATGTCTTAAGTTAGGTACCCAAAAGTGACTAGTCATTTTTGAAGATCTTGCTTATGGTTCCTAGGCACCTCTCTTTGGGGCACCTCTGAACTGGGAAGCTCCAGAGTGCAAGAAATCTGAGTCAACAGCACCTAGAGGGTTTTTATTTATTTATTTATTGACAAAAGAAACTAGGGAGATGCTGTTCTGACTATCACTTGATCCACATACCTCCTCTTATTTCAGTTCACACTTTCCCTGAAAGGTTAATTAGTTGCTGTGCTCTGTGAACAGACAGTTTAGTTGACGGTACACTTGTTTTTCTGCCCTGCTTTGGCATAATGCTGCTGTTCTTATTCCTTTTTGCATTGTTCCTACACAGGAAGGCAGGAAAGTATGTTTCCAGGCTCCCAATATATGCTTGTTTTCCCTTATTGTTGTTCACTCTGTTTACACAGTCGCTGTTTTTCTTCATCTTCTATGAAGAAATGTTGAGCTAATAGAAGGAGACAGATTTAAAGGAATGGAAAAATAAAGGGGAGGCAGAGTCTGACTGAGCAAAACACAGACTTCATTCTCAGCACTGTTTACTTGCAGAGTCAACCTCTACCCTGCAATGTTCAAATCAGTTATAAGTGCAGTCCATATAAATCTGGAATAGGACCAAATACCTCGTGTAAAAATAGGACAAAAACATTAGCAAGTGACCAAGTAGATTTGGCTCACATCATCAAATAACCTACTCCAAATACTAACTACCAAATTCTGCCACACTTGCTCCCACCTTGTCCAAAAATAACCCTGTTGGTTTCAACAGGACAACTCACAGAGTAAGGTATTACCTCTATGGGTGAGGACAAGCCTAATATGTGAACCTTTATATGTTGGGCAGTTCAGAGAAGGACCCAAAAATGCAAAGCTCTCCCTAAGCTATTGGAACAAAGTTACAAATTGAAACTACCCTCAGAATATGCAAGAGCAGCCATTTGGAAGTGCTAAATCACTCATACGTGCATGAAAACATTTATTGACATAAAAGCAAACAAGCCTGGTATGCACTCAGCTGTTTTTCATTCACAGTATTTATCTGTTTCAGAGTAGCAGCCGTGTTAGTCTGTATTCGCAAAAAGAAAAGCAGTACTTGTGGCACCTTAGAGACTAACAAATTTATTAGAGCATAAGCTGAGCTGTAGCTCACGGAAGCTTATGCTCTAATAAATTTGTTAGTCTCTAAGGTGCCACAAGTACTGCTTTTCTTTTTGAGTATTTGTGCGCACACACATGCGTTTGCGTGTGCAATTATTGGGGGGAGGGGTTATTTGCACAAACTGAGGCACTTACAAATTTTGTGGGTGTAGTTGCAGAGGCCTGTTTGAAATGTGGGTGCTTTAAGGCCTCAAATTTGGATTGAAAATCTACAGGCTCTCAAGATTCCTGTTTCCTTCTACTCCTAGGTCAGTAAGGAGACAGCACAAGAACAATCTCCCTTACAGAAAGAATGAGAAGTTGTATTTCTATCAGGAAGCACAAATAGTTCAGGTTTGCTTTGAGGTTTACGCAAAAGTTTCTATTTTCTTTGAACTGGTAAAACTCATCCCTACTGAACGCAGGAGTGCTTGGATTCCCACTGTAGCCAAAGCAATGGGTGACTATCGCCATTCCCAATGGCACTAAATCCATGATCTACCTTCTCAGTCAGTTTAGTTTAGTCCTCTAAGTTAGGAAACACCATCCCTTCCTGGAGGAATGGAAGTCCAAAACAAATTCTAGGCATTCACCCCATCTCCATCAGGGGCAGTGGCTTTCTTCTAAGGTTCTACACACACTTCATCACTTCTCCACTTTCTGCAAGGAGGAGTGGAGGGGACCTTCAAGCTCTTGCCCCCTCCAGGATCCCGAAACAGACTCCAACTTTCCCCTCCAAAGTTTTGCCTTTTCAGCTTCTCAGCTCTTGATGATTCTAACAGCCACTGCTGCAGCAGCATCTACCAGGGCTTCTCCTCTTCCACTCCCTAGAGAGGACCCACAAAAGGTCTTGCCTGGTTTCTCCATTGTAGGAAAGGGGGCTGCCTTTATACACCTCCTCTTTCCCAGTATTCCTTGTGGTCGCAACCACCAATCTGAGATTACATCAGTAATAGGCCTGTCCTAGATCTGGGCCTGTCCTTCAAGGACCAGCACATCCTGATACACATACAATTTCACCCCATCCCACCCAAAAGCATTGTCCCAGCATTAGACCAAGCCAGTTGGTCACCACAGTGATATTAGTTTCAGATCTGCTACTTTACAAAGCTGTCAAAACTCAGAATGTCATAAAAAATAACAGCTTCTCTCTTCCACCAGAACAGAGCAAGCATGAGTCCACTGGATATTTTGGGGACATCCAGAAAGACCCTGAAGCATCCTCTAAAAGTCTAAAAAAGAAAAGGAGTACTTGTGGCACCTTAGAGACTAACAAATTTATTAGAGCATAAGCTTTCGTGAGCTACAGCTCACTTCATCGGATGCATTTGGTGGAAAAAACAGAGGGGTGATTTATATACACACACAGAGAACATGAAACAATGGGTTTATCATACACACTGTAAGGAGAGTGCTCACTTAAGATAAGCCATCACCAGCAGCAGGGGGGGGAAAGGAGGAAAACCTTTCATGGTGACAAGCAAGGTAGTTTTTCCACCAAATGCATCCGATGAAGTGAGCTGTAGCTCACGAAAGCTTATACTCTAATAAATTTGTTAGTCTCTAAGGTGCCAGAAATACTGCTTTTCTTTAAGCAAGGTAGGCTAATTCCAGCAGTTAACAAGAATATCTGAAGAACAGTGGGGGGTGGGGTGGGGGGCGAGAAATAACATGGGGAAATAGTTTTACTTTGTGTAATGACTCATCCATTCCCAGTCTCTATTCAAGCCTAAGTTAATTGTATCCAGTTTGCAAATTAATTCCAATTCAGCAGTCTCTCGTTGGAGTCTGTTTTTGAAGCTTTTTTGTTGAAGGATAGCCACTCTTAGGTCTGTAATCGAGTGACCAGAGAGATTGAAGTGTTCTCCAACTGGTTTTTGAATGTTATAATTCTTGACGTCTGATTTGTGTCCATTCATTCTTTTACGTAGAAACTGTCCAGTTTGGCCAATGTACATCGCAGAGGGGCATTGCTGGCACATGATGACATATATCACATTGGTAGATGCGCAGGTGAACGAGCCTCTGATAGAGTGGCTGATGTGATTAGGCCCTATGATGGTATCCCCTGAATAGATATGTGGACAGAGTTGGCAACGGGCTTTGTTGCAAGGATAGGTTCCTGGGTTAGTGGTTCTGTTGTGTGGTGTGTGGTTGCTGGTGAGTATTTGCTTCAGATTGGGGGGCTGTCTGTAAGCAAGGACTGGCCTATCTCCCAAGATCTGTGAGAGTGATGGGTCGTCCTTCAGGATAGGTTGTAGATCCTTGAGGATGCGTTGGAGAGGTTTTAGTTGGGGGCTGAAGGTGATGGCTAGTGGCGTTCTGTTATTTTCTTTGTTGGGCCTGTCCTGTAGTAGGTGACTTCTGGGTACTCTTCTGGCTCTGTCAATCTGTTTCTTCACTTCAGCAGGTGGGTATTGTAGTTGTAGGAATGCATGATAGAGATCTTGTAGGTGTTTGTCTCTGTCTGAGAGGTTGGAGCAAATGCGGTTATATCGCAGAGCTTGGCTGTAGACAATGGATCGAGTGGTATGATCTGGATGAAAGCTAGAGGTATGTAGGTAGGAATAGCGGTCAGTAGGTTTCCGATATAGGGTGGTGTTTATGTGACCATCGCTTATTAGCACCGTAGTGTCCAGGAAGTGGATCTCTTGTGTGGACTGGTCCAGGCTGAGGTTGATGGTGGGATGGAAATTGTTGAAATCATGGTGGAATTCCTCAAGGGCTTCTTTTCCCTGGGTCCAGATGATGAAGATGTCATCAATTTAGCGCAAGTAGAGTAGGGGCATTAGGGGATGAGAGCTGAGGAAGCGTTGTTCTAAGTCAGCCATAAAAATGTTGGCATACTGTGGGGCCATGCGGGTACCCATCGCAGTGCCGCTGATTTGAAGGTATACATTGTCCCCAAATGTGAAATAGTTGTGGGTGAGGACAAAGTCACAAAGTTCAGCCACCAGGTTAGCCGTGACAGTATCGGGGATACTGTTCCTGACGGCTTGTAGTCCATCTTTGTGTGGAATGTTGGTGTAGAGGGCTTCTACATCCATAGTGACTAGAAGGTGTTTTTAGGAAGATCACCAATGGACTGTAGTTTCCTCAGGAACTCAGTGGTGTCTCGAAGATAGCTGGGAGTGCTGGTAACGAAGGGCCTGAGGAGGGAGTCTACATAGCCAGACAATCCTGCTGTCAGGGTGCCAATGCCTGAGATGATGGGGCGTCCAGGATTTCCAGGTTTGTGGATCTTGGGTAGCAGATAGAATACCCCAGGTCAGAGTTCTAGGGGTGTGTCTGTGCGGATTTGTTCTTGTGCTTTTTCAGGGAGTTTCTTGAGCAAATGCTGTAGTTTCTTTTGGTAACTCTCAGTGGGATCAGAGGGTAATGGCTTGTAGAAAGTGGTGTTGGAGAGCTGCCTAGTAGCCTCTTGTTCATACTCCGACCTATTCATGATGACGACAGCACCTCCTTTGTCAGCCTTTTTGATTATGATGTCAGAGTTGTTTCTGAGGCTGTGGATGGCACTATGTTCTGCATGGCTGAGGTTATGGGGTAAGCGATGCTGCTTTTCCAAAATTTCAGCTCGTGCACGTCGGCGGAAGCACTCTATGTAGAAATCCAGGCTGCTGTTTCGACCTTCAGGAGGAGTCCACCCAGAATCCTTCTTTTTGTAGTGTTGGTAGGAAGGTCTCTGTGGGTTAATATGTTGGTCAGAGGTGTGTTGGAAATATTCCTTGAGTCTGAGACATCGAAAATAGGATTCTAAGTCACCACAGAACTGTATCATGTTCGTGGGGGTGGAGGGGCAAAAGGAGAGGCCCCGAGATAGGACAGATTCTTCTGCTGGGCTAAGAGTATAGTTGGATAGATTTACAATATTGCTGGGTGGGTTACTAGTAACTCAACAGCCAGGAATGGACGGCACAGCAGGAAGCACAAAGAGAAAAACAGCTCTCAGAGCACATCGTAACAAGTTGTTAAATATCACCATTCAAAATGTAAAAGATTAATTTCCAAGTGCTACAGCAGGTCTCAGAACCCTATTAATTGAAATTAGAGGGAAATCTAATAAGGAATGACAGAGAGAAAGCTATCCTCTCCACTGCTCCCTGGGGAAGGTGAGCAGAGACTGAGAGATGACACTTTATCTCTTCTAATTCCCCCTGGTCCCATAATTGCAGCATTCATTCAGCAAATAATAATAATAAATATGGTCTGAAGTGACTCTGGCTATTTCAGCCTTGATAAATGGGTTGAAATAGTGGCAAACTCAGATACAGAGAGCATCTTTTCCATAAAATTTGATAGGGTATTAATAACATGAATGGAATACCATGTGGTCTTCTCTTTTTTTAATTCTCATATTCTCCCCCAGTCCATTTCCCAGCCCCTTCAGACAGACAGACTTCTCCCTCCAATAATGGCAAATTCAGACTATTCTGAATAGAGCTCTGTGTAAGCTCAAAAGTTTGTCTCTTTCACCAATAGAAGTTGGTCCAATAAAAGATATTACCTCACCCACCTTGTCTCTCTAATATCCTGGGACCAACATGGCTACAACAACACTGCACGCATAAATTCAGACTGTGTCAGCTTTCTGCTGAAAATGCATCTTTAGAGTTAGTCAAATACATTTGACAGGATTTTATTCTTGTATTGAACTGTCAACAGGGATCTTTCTGGTTGACGTAAATTCAGATACAGCCTGAGGGTCACAGGTCCAAATCAAGTACTACAGCACAGACTTCTCAACCCAACTCTGGCAGCACACCCCAGTCCTGACCAGGAATTTCTCTCTTCTTCCACATCTGAGTATAAACTGCCAAGGATACTAAGTAAATGCACTGGTCCCTTGCAATCCTGCGGACCAGGAAATGAGAAGTCTTTGCAATATTTGTTTGTGTCACCTGCTGTGTCCTAGAAAGATCCTCTGCATATCCCTGCCCACAATTTAAGGATAAAAACAGACTGTCTCTGATTAATCCACACCAAGTACATACATGTTAAAGATGTTCTGGGAGTTTAATCAGTTCCAAAGGGGCCCTTCAAAAAGCATAGATGTAGTCAATAAAATTGCTGCTTCCTTACTTTGATACTGTATATTAATGTGATCCTGCTCCCATTGGAACCAACATCAAAACTCCTATTGCTTTCCATGATACAAGATCAGACCATAATTAAAGGTTCATGGTAAGCCGGGACACACCACCACTTATCCCTTTTCATGTGGTCCTTTAGGGGTGTTTTCCAGGTGTCAAATTCTTGCAGACAACAGGGAATTAAATGAACACGCTCCTCTCTGTACTTCATGCCTTCAGCTTTGATTCTGGTAAAAGGCATTGGGTTTGCAAACAGGATGGCTATATGATTAAAAGAGAAAAAAAATGGTTCATTTTTCCAGCCTCACGCATGGACATAGGGAAGCAGCAGTCAAGTGTTTTATATCTCAGTGCTTCCCTTGCAGGAAAATAAAAGGAAAGAAAGAAAATTATAGAGTAGCAGGGAAATGAAATGTTTGAACAGAAAATAATTTCCCTAACTCGTAGCCTGCGGGCACAACCTGTCATAACTCTGCATGAATTGAATAGTCAGGGAGTTCAAGTTTTCTGCAGCTTATCATAAACTAATATGCTCCGTCACATCACGCTCAGGAGACAAGCAGCTGAAAGAGCACTGTAGTTAGTACAACAAAGGTAATTCTATGATTAGAATTATATATATAATTAGGAGGAGCCATTAGGAGCCCAGTACAAATCAGTGTGTTTTTTAAAAAAAAAGAAAGAAAGAAAAGAAAGGGACTTGGAAGTGGAGAGCAGCAGGAAAAAAGGAAAGATTTGCCTCAGATGGAGAAATGGATCTGAATTTCTATCCTAAACCATTCCAGAGATCATGGTCTAAAGGCCCAAAGTTACACAGAGCTTATTTCCATGGTTACACCTTGGTATATCTAGAATGACTCCTATGACTTCTGCCTGGCGGAGGGTATTTAACCCTTTAAGGTTCTCATGTGATGGTGGATCATCCTATGAAAGATGCTACAGTGGGAAAGGGGGGGGGGCATTCCAGGCTCCACATTGGTGGGACTGAATGGGAGTAACGGGAGCATGCAGTGGTTAAGTAGGAATCCAACTACTTTAATCCCTTTCCTGCACAGAGGGTCAGATTCTGTTCTTCCAAGATTGAATATACACTCACTCGATTGTTTTTTGCTGGAGTTACTCTGGCTTTACCTCTGACTAGCAGAGCAAACTTTATCCCACAGCATGCCAGTTAGTCACTGAATAGAACAAAGGTGGAAAAGTTAGATGATTCCTGAAGATTGTGGCTTTTTCCTTTCCTTCCCAAGTTCACACGTAGAACTTGGAGTGGCTTCTCTTTTCCTGAAGTACCATTAGACATTGGGTAATCAACCATAATACAAGAGAACCTCAATGGGGGGACAGCCCCTTCTCTCAGCAGAACTCATGTGCTCCTGAACTGGGGCAGATGCTAGAACTCAAGTGGCCTACCAGAATTCAGACTAGGTTATGGCCTATCCCTGCTTTTAAAGAAAAACAGGAATCAGACTACGAACAACAGATATCAAGTGGCATAACACCTCAAAGTTCAGCCTTGGGATATTTTGAGGGATGAAGCAAGGACAGTGATGGTTGATTTCCTTCCCCTCGCTGCAGAGGCAGTAGAACAGTGGGCAGTTGCTGGAGGCCCATTTTCAGTCCAAGAAACCTTTGTCTGGAATTTCCCCGCTGTGTGCTACCTCCATATGCTCTTAGTGACACCAGTGTTCCCTATGAAATAGCCTGTGACTAATTCTTACTGATCTGGCATCAGACCCTGCTGCTGCCTCAGTCTCCCTGACTCTTGCACTTAATTTGACAAAGACTCTCATGTGTCAAATTATACCCCTTCTTGAGGTCTGCTTTATGAAATCATCACAGCTCAAATGTCAACTTGAATCAAAACAAGTCTTTCCTCTATTGTACAGTTTTTCCAGCCCCTTGCTGGGCTCAAGAATTCTTTCTCTAAACCCTGCCTGGAGTTTCCTCAAACCTCTTCCTCTTAAGGTTTCTGCTCATGTCCCTCACTGCAGGTAGGTCCAACCAAGACTTCTCATTTGGCTGATGTAGAGAGCTCTTCAGTGAATCCTCTCTCAGCCTCCTGCAGAAACCTCCCTAACGGTCACTCTCCACAGTTAGCTGGGGCCTGAAGCCCTGATATGAAAGACTTTATTAGCTCTCTTTAAACACAGGAGCTCTGCTAGACCCACTTCAAACTCTGATTCTCTGGGGAGGCCAGCCCTAGGTCTTTCCTCAGTTCTAGTCTTCCTCTCTGAGGCAATAGATTCCCTCTTCCAGGAAGCTCTGGCCTCGGCTACCATCATATGGTGCCTGATTACCTGAACCAATCACTGGCCCAACCCCAAGCCTGGAACTGAATGACAAGGTCGGGGGGGACTAAGCCCAAATCCCTTGAAGGGCTAGCCCAGTCTGTGACATAGCCCCTCATGTATACTTACTTCCATCCCGTTCAATTGCCAAGATATTCACAGTGATACACTACGCATTTTTTCTCCTACATGTTGATCAACACCCCCCCCATCAGAATGTCACAGGGTGATCTGGCCCTTTAAGGGGGTGGGGATCAGCCTCACATATGCCAGGTGGAGGGAATAAGAGTACAAGAGTCATAACCAAGAAACAGGCCTGCTGGGAGATAAAAAGGCAGCCTGTAGTCATTCAGGAGGGAAACTCCAAGGACAGCAGATCTGGGCATGAACACCTATAGAAGGATAGGCCGGAGATTAACGCACTAGCCAAGGATTTAGGAGATTTGGGTTCAAGCCCTTCCTTGGTGACCTTGGGCAAGACACTTAGTTTCTCTACTTCAGCATTTCCATTCTCCTATCTGTAAAATGGGGATAATAGCACTTCCATACCTCACAGGTGTGTTGTGAGGATACAAGTGTATAAGGTGCTCAAATCTTAAAGTAGTGGAGGCCATATAGGCACCTTAGATGAAATGAGTGCTCCATTAAAGAACAGAAGATTAGCTTGGAAAGGGCCAGTGAGGAGGCTCAGGAAGGACAGATGGGGTGATAACCCAACTGTTTGGCCTTCCAGGACCAGGAACCAATAGTAGAGTATCTTTTGTTTAACTTTTTAGAAAACATTTAACACACACAACCCCCAACCATTTTTCAGGCAGTTATTTTCTTTCAACAAAGATCTGGTCTGCACTCATTTGGGGTTTTGTAGGAGAAACTCAGACACTGGGGGCCAGACAGGTCAGTCAGATACTCCAATACTTTCAATTGCCCATGGAATTCTGGCAGGGGTAGCTGAGCCTGCCACCTTTCCATCTCAACATCTCTCTCGCACACACAAACTAGCAGATCACTACACAATCTGGAACCGTCTTGATTCAATTCCAGCTCTGTCCAATTGCCCCATTTGCACAAAGAGACAACACGAGGGATGTAACCTGCTCAGTAGTAGGGGCTTCTCCAAAGCACTCAGTCTGACCTCAGCGTAATGAACAGAATTAATATGGCAAAGCCTCTAACACGGCACCACTTCCCAGCAGCGCAGCGACAGCCTCTAATTGATTAGTCCATAAAAATCTGTACACTAGATTGAAAGGAGCTGCACTAATTCTCTTTTATGTTAAATTTCTGCCTTTCTCCTTTATCGAATCCTTCGTCCAATGTCCCTTCTGCTGCCTATTGTGGGCTTGCTGTGGGCCTGTTTTCCTCTTGCCCAGATTAAGTACCTAATCAAAATCTTGTCTCCCTTAATGGCATAAAATTGAAAGATAGATATTGCACTTTACACAGCTGATTAAACACTAGAATGTGGCTAAATGCTTTACAGGGCTTGTTACATTAACTAACTCTGTCATCTGCCAGCTATCTTTTAATTGCATATGCTCATGCTGCCACAGGTGAAGCCAAGGTAAGATTTCTTTTTCCTTCTATTCCCTCTTTCCACTCTCCCTCCATTCCACATTATGGCCCACCAAAGTGTGGTGTCAGTGAGCAGCTGCGAGTTCCAGTAACTTGAGGGAAAAAATGTCTAAAACTCTGCCTATAGTTTTCTCTCCGCCTACGTTCATTCCTTGTCAATCACTGGCTCCCAAACAGTGATTTGTGACCACCTGAGTGGCTTATGTGATGGGAATGGACAGCTAATAAATGCCACAAGACCTTCAGAAAAGAGTAGGGCCTGCCCTCAAAACTACCCCAGTTGCTTATGGTTAGGAGCTCCTGTTCTAGGAGTCCCAGGGAAGCCCTGGTGGTAGAAATGAAAATTGTAAGGTGATCATACTATGGTGTTGAGGGAAGTACAAGAATTTACACAGAACAGAATAGGAGTGAAACTCCCACTGATTTGTCATGTAGACACCTGTTATAAACACCACTGGAAACTCAGGAGCTTTTCCCAGGCCCCCCACATTGTCTACCTGTATTACTGTTTGGGGGAGAAAGCTCACAAGGCCTCTCTCACTTGACTCAGACTGTTACAACTACTTCATCCTGGCCTCAGATCAGAGTTCATTCTCTCTGCAAGGAGCTTGACAGCAATTTTCATCCATTTACTACAACCAGACCCAGTTTGGGTTGCCTTAACAAAAGAAAAGAAAAGAAGTTACAGAAAGAGAGGAACATGCAAAGTTACTCTAAACTTAGTTACAGAATATATTTGAGATGCCTGAAGGTATTACTTGGCAGAACAAATTATCAGTCTAAAAGCAGTCCTGTCTGTCCAGTAAGTTATGAGAGTAAACAGGTCTGCTTTTTCACTCTATTGAGAACATATTTGTGTGCTCCCTAAAAGCCCCCTCTCTTTGTAACTGAGAAAATAGGCTACATGTTACACCTGTTGGAAGCCAGACCAGAATGGTAAAAACTGCTTTGAATGCAGTTCAGATAGTGCATGTTTCTTCCTGCCCCCATCCTGTTAGAGGGAATCCATTTGTTGAGCAGTGAAATGAAACACCTTGTGCTTTTGGGGTCAGACTATCCTAAAACTCTCTTCCTGTTCCAAAATACACCAAGTTACTTTCCAGAAGTACAGATTACAGCTAATGAGCAAATACAGAGGGGTCCCTTCGGTCACTGACAACCCCCTTCCAAATTCTATCCCTTAGTGCCCTAAAGATGAACTCTAAAGAAACAACAAGGAGTCAAAGTGCTGCCTTGGAATTGTGCTCACAGCCACTAATGAAACTAGTGCTTAGCTTACCCCTAAACAGACCCAAAGGGCCAATTTTCTTCCCGGGGATGACAGGCTAGTGAATGAAATACAAGTAACTTTTTCCATTTAAATGGTGTTCAATCAACAGTGACCAGACAGACACTGCATCCTGATGGCAATTAAAAATCGATTAATCGTCTTTCCATCGCAAAAGAACCCTGCTCTCATCCCAGGCTCCATTCTCCAGGCTCCATATAAAAACCCACATGAATGAGTTCATCATACTACTGTTAATGTTTTATAAAAGCTTAATAGAAGCTATTATGAAGTCTTTACTAAGTGCTTCTTATTAAAGATTCATAAAGGCACAATATATATTTTAATAAGGCAGGTTGTAAGATACAAAATTCAGCCATGAACTAAATATCTCTAGGATCACAGCAAAGGTTTAGTCTGAAACCCAGTCAGGATATCCACAGAAGAAAGGTGCATTAGCTTTTCAGAATCCACCCATAGCTCCCTTCCACCCACACACATGAGCCATCTTTTCTGGGTGACTAGCTCGGACAATAAAAGTTCCCATTCTAGTATTTTATTTAAGTTAGTTTCTTGATTTACACTAACATTGGCTGAGCTGTGCTGTGCTGAAGGACCTTCCTTCTGCATATCCTCTAGGGGTCTCTCTTCCCTTTCCATCAAGATACAGAATGTTTGCTGCTACTCTGAAACCAATTTTTGCATTGTTGGTCCCAGTATAAGAGAGGGACAAGGTAGGTGAGATAATATCTGTTATTGGACCACTTCTGATGGTAGAAAGTACAAGCTTTCAAGCTACACAGAGCTCTTCTCCATCAACAGAAGTAAGTCCAATAAAAGATGTTACCTCACCTATCTTGCCTGTCTCAAGGTACAGAATGACTTACAGTTAGCCAGTGACATTGCTAGAATGCATTTCAGGGGAGGATAATGCTCCAGTTCAAGACAGGAATACCTGGATGGCTTATTTATGCACTATTTTCTCATTTCTAAATTTTGGGTTGAAATAATGGATTATGACAGATAATAAGTAAAAGTGAGTGGCAGTCTTATCCTAATTCTTAGTGGGCATTTGGCCATATCTGTATTCATTTGACAGTCACACAATCCAATACAAATTGCCAAACCTTTCTTCTGCACCCCCCTGGCTGGAAGTGGTTTCCATCATATACAGGGCTTAGGTTGGTTCAATGGCTCTCAACAACCCCACTATACAAATTGTTCCAGCACCCTGTGAGCTTCTGTCTTGAAGGAAGCACATTTCAGAGCCATGTAAATCACATAATGAATGCTCAGGCATGGGCAAAGCACCTTCAGCAGGCTGCAACTGATTAGGTTACAGTTCATAAACTCTGATCCTAGTAAAGTGCTGAGCACCTCCTGCATGGGTACTGAACTGCCCTGTTGCTTTCAAAGGGCAGCACTCATCAACTTGCAGAATCAGGCTCATATGACACAATCAGTGAAGAACTGGGCGGAGCCAGGAAAGAACAGAAAACTCGAGCAAGAGATTAGAATCTGTAGAAGATCCTCTATCTAAGGGTGTCATTCCAGAAAAAACAGGGTGGGGCAGCAAATTGTGTCAGCATAAAGAGCATTATACATGATTACGTTGTAGCCTGAGAAGTTGAGGCAAAAAGTGAAGCATATAGACTTATGAAAAGTCACTAGGAGCAAATTAAAGGTTGAGAGGAGAGGGAAACTGCCCACCTTGCCTATAGCAACTGACACCTCGCCTCCATCTGTGTAAGATGAGAGATGAGATGGTAATGAAATTTTAAAATATCCCACAATCAGGAACTGATCCAACTGGGCGGCAAGGTGCAGCCCACCTCATCTTCCCCATATAGATTTCTTTTTTACGTGGAAAAACAAAAGCAGGAGGAAGACAAACGTCTCACTGTGGCTGCAAAGAGCCTTCTTTACAACATACAGCAACGAATGAAGAGAGTTTGCCGCTGCTAGCCCTCTGCCAACTCTTATCTGACTCACACTTTCTCCTCACTTACCTTCCAATCCCCATTCCACTCTTCCCAAGGGGTTGTGGAATTCAATATACATGAGAAAAAGTATTTTTCCATTTAAACTGTGCAAAACTAACAGTGACCTGAATCAGACCCCACAGTCGTGACAACAATTAATAATCGATGAATCATTATCCACCTCTACACAAAATTCCATGCTCCTTCCAGGCTTCTCTCTGGAGGCTTTATGTATATATAAAGAATAGTGCATAGTGGTCAGTGGAAACATGTGACTCAAAGAACCAGGCAGAGAAAAAGACGGGCTAGTGAAGGAGAAATAGAGCTTAGGAACAGGTTTGCAGAGTTGGAAAATGAAGAAGGGGCTCAGCAGGTAGTCGCTGAAGGTGGAAGGGTAAGGAAGAAGAGAAGAGAGGCTAGCCCTATAGAAAAAGGGGAAGAGTCAAGGGAGACTACACCAAATATGAGCCCCAGGAGGATACAGGATGGGTTGAAGAGAATTGTAAGGGAAAATAGGAATGGAAAGAACTTGCAGCCAGAGGGAACAGGGGAGAGACTGGAGAATAGCACTGTCACCAGGAAAAGGCAGGTCTATGTGATCGGGGACTCTTTATTGAGAAGAATAGACAGGCCTGTAACTAGAGCTGATCCTGAGAATAGAAGGGTGTGCTGTCTTCCGGGTGCTAAGATAAGGGATGTAGACCTGAGGTTGAAAAGGATCCTCAAGGGAGCGGGAAAGAATCCCCTAATTATCCTTCATGTGGGAACAAATGATACAGCCAGATTCTCGCTGGAAAGTATCAAGGGAGACTATGCTAGGCTGGGGAAGACGCTTAAGGAAATTGAGGCTCAGGTGATCTTTAGCGGGATCCTTCCTGTTCCTAGAGAAGGGCAACAAAGGTGTGACAAGATTATGACTGTCAACAGATGGCTTAGGCAGTGGTGCTATAAGGAGGGCTTTGGGATGTATGGCCACTGGGAGGCATTCACGGACAGAGGTCAGTTCTCTCAGGATGGACTTCATCTGAGTAGGGAAGGAAATAGACTTCTAGGATCGAGGCTGGCACAACTGATAAAGAGAGCTTTAAACTAGGAATTGGGGGGAGATGGATGGGAGATGTCCGGAAAATCTCCACGCCAGATTTTAGCATTGAGAGGGAAGAAGATGAAGTAAGAAAGGATACAGCCATGGGTAGGAGAATGTATATAAGGAGCGAGGGCGGTGTGGATACTAGTCTAATAGGTTATAATGGCTGTAGAATGACTGTGCCTAATAGGGTACAAAATGTGAGCGAGGCCAAACAGCAAAAATTAAGATGTTTATACACCAATGCGAGGAGTCTAGGTAACAAAATGGAGGAACTAGAGCTACTGGTGCAGGAAGTGAAACCAGATATTATAGGGATAACAGAAACATGGTGGAATAGTAGTCATGACTGGACTACAGGTATTGAAGGGTATGTGCTGTTTAGGAAAGACAGAAACAAAGGTAAAGGGGGTGGAGTAGCATTGTATATCAACGATGAGTTAGAATGTAAAGAAATAAGAAGCGATGCAATGGATAAGACAGAGTCTGTCTGGGCAAAAATTACATTGGGGAAGAAAACTAGTAAAGCCTCTCCTATGATAGTGCTTGGGGTGTGCTATAGACCTCCGGGATCTAATTTGGTTATGGATAGAGCCCTTTTTGATGTCTTTAATAAAGTAAATACTAATGGAAACTGCGTGATCATGGGAGACTTTAACTTCCCAGATATAGACTGGAGGACCAGTGCTAGTAATAATAATAGGGCTCAGATTTTCCTAGATGCGATAGCTGATGGATTCCTTCAACAAGTAGTTGCTGAACCGACTAGAGGGGATGCCATTTTAGATTTAATTTTGGTGAGTAGTGAGGACCTCATAGAAGAAATGGTTGTAGGGGATAATCTTGGCTCAAGTGATCATGAGCTAATTCAGTTCAAACTAAATGGAAGGATTAACAAAAATAAATCTGCAACTAGGGTTTTTGATTTCAAAAGGGCTGACTTTCAAAAATTAAGGCAATTGGTTAGGGAAGTGGATTGGACTGAAGAACTTATGGATCTAAAGGCAGTTGAGGCCTGGGATTACTTTAAATCAAAACTGCAGAAGCTATCGGAAGCCTGTATCCCAAGAAAGGGGAAAAAATTCATAGGAAGGAGTTGTAGACCAAGCTGGATGAGCAAGCATCTTAGAGAGGTGATTATGAAGAAGCAGAAAGCATACAGGGAGTGGAAGATGGGAGGGATCAGCAAGGAAACCTACCTAATTGAGGTCAGAAGATGTAGGGATAAAGTCAGAGAGGCTAAAAGTCGAGTAGAGTTGGACCTTGCAAAGGGAATTAAAACCAATAGTAAAAGGTTCTATAGCCATATAAATAAGAAGAAAACTAAGAAGGAAGAAGTGGGGCCGCTTAACACTGAGGATGGAGCGGAGGTTAAAGATAATCTAGGCATGGCCCAATATCTAAACAAATACTTTGCCTCAGTCTTTAATAAGGCTAAAGAGGATCTTGGGGATAATGGTAGCATGACAAATGGGAAGGAGGATATAGAGGTAGATATTACCATATCAGAGGTAGAAGCGAAACTGAAACAGCTTAATGGGACTAAATCGGGGGGCCCAGATAATCTTCATCCAAGAATATTAAAGGAATTGGCACCTGAAATTGCAAGCCCATTAGCAAGAATTTTTAATGAATCTGTAAACTCAGGAATAGTACCGAATGATTGGAGAATTGCTAATATAGTTCCTATTTTTAAGAAAGGAAAAAAAAGTGATCCAGGTAACTACAGGCCAGTTAGTTTGACATCTGTAGTATGCAAGGTCCTGGAAAAAATTTTGAAGGAGAAATTAGTTAAGGACATTGAAGTCAATGGTAAATGGGACAAAATACAACATGGTTTTACAAAAGGTAGATCGTGCCAAACCAACCTAATCTCCTTTTTTGAAAAAGTAACAGATTTTTTAGATAAAGGAAATGCAGTGGATCTAATTTACCTAGATTTCAGTAAGGCATTTGATACCGTGCCACATGGGGAATTATTAGTTAAATTGGAGAAGATGGGGATCAATATGAACATCAGAAGGTGGATAAGGAATTGGTTAAAGGGGAGACTGCAACGGGTCCTACTGAAAGGCGAACTGTCAGGTTGGAGGGAGGTTACCAGTGGAGTTCCTCAGGGATCGGTTTTGGGACCAATCTTATTTAATCTTTTTGTTACTGACCTTGGCACAAAAAGTGGGAGTGTGCTAATAAAGTTTGCAGATGATACAAAGCTGGGAGGTATTGCCAATTCGGAGAAGGATCGGGATATTATACAGGAGGATCTGGATGACCTTGTAAACTGGAGTAATAGTAATAGGATGAAATTTAATAGTGAGAAGTGTAAGGTTATGCATTTAGGGATTAATAACAAGAATTTTAGTTATAAGCTGGGGACGCATCAATTAGAAGTAACGGAAGAGGAGAAGGACCTTGGAGTATTGGTTGATCATAGGATGACTATGAGCTACCAATGTGATATGGCTGTGAAAAAAGCTAATGCGGTTTTGGGATGCATCAGGAGAGGCATTTCCAGTAGGGATAAGGAGGTTTTAGTACCGTTATACAAGGCACTGGTGAGACCTCACCTAGAATACTGTGTGCAGTTCTGGTCTCCCATGTTTAAAAAGGATGAATTCAAACTGGAGCAGGTACAGAGAAGGGCTACTAGGATGATCCGAGGAATGGAAAACTTGTCTTATGAAAGGAGACTTAAGGAGCTTGGCTTGTTTAGCCTAACTAAAAGAAGGTTGAGGGGAGATATGATTGCTCTCTATAAATATATCAGAGGGATAAATACAGGAGAGGGAGAGGAATTATTTCAGCTCAGCACCAATGTGGACACAAGAACAAATGGGTATAAACTGGCCACCAGGAAGTTTAGACTTGAAATCAGACGAAGGTTTTTAACCATCAGAGGAGTGAAGTTTTGGAATAACCTTCCAAGGGAAGCAGTGGGGGCAAAAGATCTATCTGGTTTTAAGATTCTACTCGATAAGTTTATGGAGGAGATGGTATGATGGGATAATGGGATTTTGGTAAGTAACTGATCTTTAAATATTCAGGGTAAATAGGCCAAATCCCCTGAGATGGGATATTAGATGGATGGGATCTGAGTTACTATAGAAAATTCTTTCCTGGGTATCTGGCTGGTGAATCTTGCCCATATGCTCAGGGTTTAGCTGATTGCCATATTTGGGGTCGGGAAGGAATTTTCCTCCAGGGCAGATTGGAGAGGCCCTGGAGGTTTTTCGCCTTCCTCTGTAGCATGGGGCATGGTTGACTGGAGGGAGGCTTCTCTGCTCCTTGAAGTTTTGAACCATGATTTGAGGACTTCAATAGCTCAGACATGGGTGAGGTTTTTCATAGGAGTGGTGGGTGACATTCTGTGGCCTGCGCTGTGCAGGAGGTCAGACTAGATGATCAGAGTGGTCCCTTCTGACCTTAGTATCTATGAATCTATGAATCTATGAATAAATGAGTAATCCCAGTAGAAATTCTTCTCCTAAGAACCTGCAGGGTTCTCATTAGGCACTAGTATTACTAGTTCAGTAGGATCTAGTTTCAAGAAGTCCTGCCACAGATAACAACAGATGCCAGAGAGACATTTAGAGCTAAACAAAAGCCTGGAGCCAAACAAAAAACCTGCTTCCCTGCCACTAGTGACGGGCATGTATAGTTTGGATGGTACTTCTTCCAATTTCACCCATGATGATGCAATATGTGGGGAAGGGAAGTCAAGTCCTGCCATGTAAGGGGGAGGTTTTCAAAAATGTTCAATTCCCATTGGAGTTGACGGGAGCAAAGTAGTGCTGGACAAAAAATTTCAGCCAAAACCTTTTTCAATTTGGATTTGGAGACACCAAAACATCTTTATGCTCAAAAGCTTATGCTCAAATAAATTTGTTAGTCTCTAAGGTGTCACAAGTACTCCTTTTTCTTTTTTTCGAATAAAGACTAACACGGCTGCTACTCTGAAACAAAACATTTTGCAAATTTATGTTCGTTTTTCCAAATTGGAAAAAGTGGAGGGGGACCCCAAAATTCCTAAAACACCAAAATGTTTCATTTTGACATTTTTCTATAGAAAATATTTTATTTTTTCAGAATGAAATTACTTTTTGTTTCAAAATAGCCTTTAATTGCATTTAAAGTATCAAATATTTTTTTCCTAACTTTTTGGACTTGCCAGCCAAATGAAAAATCCATTATTCAGACAGCTGTTTGGGGCAGAAACCATCTTTTTGTTCTGTGTTTGTACCGTGCCTAGCACAATGGGATCCTGGTTCAAAACTAGGGCTCCTATGTGCTACTGCACTACAAATAAATAATAAAATAGGCCAACAATGAATAGTTCTGAAAACCTTGCCCTACAGTGCCATTGCTACATTAGAAGGCATTTGTGCAGCCTGTCTTTAAAAGGATGGGGTAAAACTGTGAAACACTGCCTGCAACATTTATTTGTGAAAAATACCTATATGATGATAGCTCACGAAAGCTTATGCTCAAATAAATTTGTTAGGCTCTAAGGTGCCATAAGTACTCCTTTTCTTTTTGCGGATACAGACTAACACGGCTGCTACTCTGAAACCTGTCATTAGTTTAGTTTAGTTTACTTGGAAGTTTGATTTAGTTGGGGATTGGTCCTGCTTTGAGCAGGGGGTTGCACTAGGTGACCTCCTGAGGTCCCTTCCAACCCTGATAGTCTATGATTCTATGATTAGTTTTCAAGTTACATTGTAAATATTTTGCATCGCCTGTCAGACTATTTATTATGTTGGTACCTAGGGACCAACCAAGAATGGAACTCCATTGGTTGGCATTATAATATTGACAAGTAGTTTTGCATTTATTTATTTTTGCAGAACCATCAATAGTGTTTTTTGCTTCCTGCAATGTTGCCCTGCTGAGTGGTGCCTGGTCCTGTTTATTCACAAGTAAGCGAAATGCCAAAATAAAACAAACAATTTCTATTTGGGAGAGAAACATCGTGAACCAGATGTCCATATGATTCATTTGAGAGGAAACACCATAGTCTAGACTTTAGACTGAAGTTACACAATAGAATTTAAGATTATACACCTGATATAGTTAGTGCAGCCATCTAGTAAGGGAGAGGTATTACTGAGAGACACTTTGGATGATATGTTGAACTGAGATCCTTTTTCCTCTTTGATTTCTGTCCCAGTGGCAGTTAAAGGTCCTATGGCAATTTTTGAAGAGATGTGTTTTGGGCCAACATTCCCTCTCTCAATAATGAAACAAATTCTATTATCCAAGGCTGCACATGAACTATTGCTGAGTGCATAATGGCTGCCACATTTGCCTACGATCTCTGTGCTACCAATAACTATCATTGCCCTTTAAAGTGCTTTGAGATATCTAGAATATGAAGGCATCTGCACTACACAGTACAACTTCATTTACTGAAGATTTCAGGTGACATCTGAATTTCTCCTTAAAAAGGGCCCAAAGCTGTAACCAAATGCTCCCACATTTTGGAAAGTTCAGATTCTGGCTGACTTTAGTTACTACATTACTGAAATTAGAGGAGTCACAATAAAAGGCTTGGTCCTTGCTGGTAGCTGCATTGCAGGGGAGGGGGGAATTGGCACAGAAGGGCAGAACTGGTGGTGGGGTTTGGTTTAACAAAGTCACAACCATGTGTGTTTTGGATCTGGATCTCATTTTTCCCCAGGCTGCCAAAGCTGAGACGGTAGGAAAATATATTGCATTTCTTAGTAGAGTAGAGAGAGGACTCTATTATAATGATCATGATGAGGGATCTTTATTGAGGCTGCTGAATATATACAATCCAGAGAGTCCCTTGGCTCTCTAGTTTTCAGACTAACAGAACTCTATGCTGTCTAGTGCTACTCTGACGGGGGATTCCAATTCTCCTTTCACACCAGTTCTACATCAACATCATACCACCAACTTCAGTGATATTATTACTTCTAATTTACACTTGCTGGAGTACTAGCTTCAGCATAATCCTGGAAAGGACTATGATACAGCAGAGGCTGCTAATAAATGGTTCGGGTTTAGTCCATCTGCTATAATTCAGCAGACTGAAAACTAAGGAATGGGGTAGTTTTGCAAAAGCTCATCATTATTCTGTGGGTTCAGAGGGTGTTCTGATCCAGGTCCTGGTTTTCTCCAAGCCACCAAAGTTCTGAACATTTTTGACAAAAGGTTATGATTTTGGCCCATTGATAAACACCTATCAGGACTGAAGGCCCAAGGATGGAAAGCATTAAAGGAGATATAAAAAGCAGCTACCCATAACAAATACTTTCCCTCTCATTATAGCAGGGAGGTTGTGCTTGCAGACATAGCTTGGGTCTTGTTTTTAGATGCAGAGAATAGTAAAATAGATGCAACGTGTATGAATTATTAAAAACTGCACAGATTCTCTCCCCCTCAGCTTCTTGCTTAATCCTTGTTCATTGTTGGAAGCTCTGGGGATGATTGACACTTAACATGGCTCTGCCCTGCTCCTTTACCCACTGTATGCCTGACATCGGAGAAAAAAAACACACACACAAGCATATGCTGATTTCAAATGCTTCAACCTATTTGATTTCACCTCCCTCTCCACTTCCCCTGAACCAAGCTTCTTTCAAACTACAAGAAGGGAGAAACCTTGCCATCCAGCAAATTGTCAAACTAATATCACTTTGTTTGTTGCATGAATAAGAAACTCTTTGTGCTTTTTAAGTAACAGATATTGGGAATTAACACACAAGGAAAAAAACTCAGTGTTATCGGTGGGTTTTTTGTTTATTATCCTAATTTTTTCTATGCAGGAAAAAATGGTGCAGGAGTCTGTAGAGTGGCATTACCCCCTCTCTTAAGAAATGTAACTGTATAAATCTGCAATTCAAAGGTCTCTGAGGAATATCAACTTATCCCTCCCCAATAAAAGCGATCTCCAAAGAATGCAAGCTGGTGATGTGAACGGCTCTGTTATTCCCTGGACATTTACAGCATTAGCTGTGATCTTACACAGTCTCAAATTCGCATGTTGAACAACAAAATCTAGGCAGGATTTAGTATTGTTCTCTCTTACAATGAGTATGTGGAATTGGCTCCCTCTTACCCTAAATGAACTGAATACAAATTAAAATCTGACAGGCCCCAAGAGCAAAGCTTATTAAATAAGAAACATAACTTCATCCTTCAGAAAGTCAAATCTCAAAAGATGAGGGGTTTGAGGTCAGTTCAGAGGAGCATTCTGAAGATTGGAAGTTTATCTGATATTGATCCTCACACCTTGATGTCTAAAAAGTTTGGCTGGTTAGAATAGACATAGAATGACAAAGCCCTGGCTGGGATGATTTAACTGGGACTTGGTCCTGCTTTGAGCAGGGGGTTGGACTAGATGACCTTCTGGGGTCCCTTCCAACCCTGATATTCTATGATTCTATGATTCTATGATTCTATGAATATAACGTGGTAAGAACACAGATATCTGGTTTACACTAGCACTGCCGCCATTCCCCAGTGAACCTAAGATGGCAATAGTGCAATGCTGAGAAATTTCCACACATAAAAAAGAATAATGTTGACTATTCAGTTATGCTATTTGTGAGGGGAAATATCTGCCTGATACTGCTCAAAGTTGGCAGACAGATTCTGAACTAAAGTACATTGAAGTTAATTGAAAGACTACCATTATCTATGACGTGTTTTGAATCAGACCCTTATAGAATCATAGAAATGTAGAGCAAGAAGGGACCTTGAGAAGTCATCCAATCCAGCCCCCTGCATTAAGGCAAGACCAACAAAACTGATAGGCATTTCTAGATTTGTGGGGGCAGCTTCAGTCAGGCCAACGGTGCTGCATAGGGTGACATAGGTGGAGGGAAAATTCCATGCCTGTCCAAGGCTTGCAGTTTGAGGGGCAACGCTCCCCTGCTTTCCCCAAACTATGTCCATGAGTAAACCTAGACTATACCTAACATTTGTTTATCCAACCTGTTCTTAAAAACTTCCAGTGATGGGGATTCTATAACCTCCCTTGGAAGCCTATTTCAGACCGACTTACCTTATAGTTAGAAAGTTTTTCCTAATAGCTAGCCTAAATCTTCCTTGGTGCAGATTAAGCCCATTACTTCTTGTCCTACCTTCAGTGGACATAGAGAACAATTGGTCATGGTCCTCTTTATAACAGCCCTAGTATATTTGAAGATTTGACAGCCCCATTCCAGTCTTCTTTTCTCAAGACTAAACATGCCCAACTTTTTTTTTTACCTGTCCTCATGGGTCAGGTTTTCTAAATCTTTTATCATTTTTGTTGCTTTCCTTTGAGCTCTCTCCCATTTGCCCACATCTTTCCTAAAGTCCAGTGCTCAGAACTGAACACAGTACTCTAGCTGAGGCCTCACCAGTGCTGAATAGAGCGGGACAATTACTTCCCATATCTGACATATAACACGCCTGTTAATACAGCCCAGGATGATTTTAGCCATTTCACAACTTGTCCTTGTGCTCCAGTGGTAGAACGTTGTGCTTCTGGTCCCAGGTTCAAACACCCTGCTGTTGGACCGTGGTGGGGGTTGCTAGATAGACACAATCTTAGAAAAACTAACTCATGGGCAAGTCAAAGAAGCCCAGGACAACTCTGCCCAGCAAACCAGACCCTAGTTCATCTGATGCAAGGTTTATTCCTTTTTAAGCCTTGACCTTTTTAACAGGGATTTCTCCTACAACTCTCTCTAGATAAAGCCCTTTGAACCCCATTATATTTACCTTTGTGGTATCTATACCTCTCGGTAAGCATGTCAAACTGTTAATTTTCACAAGGAATTGTCACCCATGAAAAAATGAGATTCTTACAAATTCTGCAAAACCAAAATCACTAATTCAGCCAGCAAAGTATCAAAATTCCTTTAATCAAAAATGGCTGTTTGGCTTTAACCCTGCACCGTGATCCACGCAAGTGGACTAGCTACGCTTGTGAGGAGCCCCGATTAAGCCAATGGTATCTACACAAGTGAAGTAGTCAACCTGCACCGATCATAATACCCGAATGGGGCTTTGTTGGCAAAATAGTGTCATTTTATTGCAAATGACAAGTGTGCCATGAAGTATGCTGCTTGTTTTCATGGGGAGGAAAAGCAAGAGGAGAATGGCAAAACCACCAAAACAATTTGCTTTTCATGAAGAGTGGCAAAGAGAAAAAAAACTGCAGCAGGTGCAAGTATTTTGACAGCGCTAATTTTCACCATGCAGAGGAGTCTAGCTAAGTGCCCACAATGACACTTAGTATCTGTTCCAAATATAAATACTGTACATAAAAAAAAAATTAGAAGGGGATAGAGAGAGACAGTTTTTCAACTGTCTGGATTACACAGATTTTTCTGACCGTTCCACCCCTGCCCTGGAGCACCAATTACAGAGATAGCATGGCTTTGCTCTGTAGCCCTGGCCTGGAGGGAGCATGCTAGTCACTCTGTGGGGATGCTGAAAGTAGCATCTGCTCAGCATTAGATGTTGTGAGAAGATGGAGCTTGTTCAGTGCACATGGAATCTTTGGATATTTTAGCTACTAAGATCTAAGAAGACTCTACTAAGCATGTGCGAACAGAGATTTTTTCAGACGCTTGTAACTTGGCCAAATTTAAGCAGATTTTCAAAAGAACAGCAAATGGCATATCTGATACAAAGCCACCTTCCTGGCACACTACAATTTCCTGCTTCCCAGCATCAGGGTGCTAGAGCTTTTCAAAGACAAAGGTGACTTTTTAAAAAACATTGCAAAATAAATATTTTCTTTAGGTGGAAGGTTTTGGCTGATATTTTCCAAAACAATTTAGGCAGAGGCAAACAACCAATGGGAAATTTCAGTCCAAATGGTTTACATTTGGCAATGTTATAAACAACTGAGAACAGTGTCTTACAATGGAAATGTAAAAATCTCTGATTAAAAATGTAAAAACCCATTGCTTCCCACCCAATGAAATCAACCATGCTGTTTGAAAGTTCTTTAACTGCAAAATGCACTTTTGCCCTCCCAGCACCTGAGTTGTTGGGCTTTATATGGGTTAAGCAAGAGGGTTGGGGTAAGTGATATACAACTGCCAAACCCATGGCTAGAGCATGCAATTGCATCACAAGCTACTGGAATCATCCTACAGGCTGTAAAAACAGCTGCAGTCCCCTTACATAGGGAGTTCAGAGCAATGGATCTTCATGGCTATGGACCATGTGGCTCTTACCTCTAGCTACTCCGGTGGTGAACAATGAGTTAAAAGGTCATCGTACATAGTCACTCCAGCAGTAGTCTCAAACACAGCCCCACCACAAACACTGTGCAGAACTGAAAGCATTACATGGGACCTCCATACTGAGTTTAATTTCACCCTAGGTGCTTAATAATGCAAAATACATCCATCCTGGAGGAAGCCATAGGAAATGAAGACTTACGCAGCCTTGTATTTTACAGTGTGATGTCATGAATTGCCATGATACAATGTATCAAATCAGGAATAATATATTTTTGCAGGCGATTATGTCAAGCTGAAATGTTTAAAGAGAATTCCATTTACTCCATAGCAGTAAAACATTTTCAGATGTCAGATTTATTATTTTATCAGAAGAACAAAGAACTTTTTCACTTATTCTTGCCCTTAGGAATAATACACTTCCCTCACCTCCTTGCTAGTTTTCTTTCTTCTGTAATCTAGATCTTCCCTCAAATCTCTCTGCCACCTGCTTTCTCCATCCTCCTGCAGTCAGAAATCTTCTATTTTACCTACAAAGATCTTCTCTCAATTATCATCATCATTCCTAGCTCTTACATAGCACTTTTCATCCGTAGATCTTAAAGCACTTTACAAAGGCAGACAGTTTTAGAACTGAGAGAAAAACTATTTTTTTTTGTTCAATGGCCCAACTGAAAAATAAAATAAAAATTACAAAAAAATCATTTCAGGTCAAACCAAAACTCAATCTTTTTGTTTAATTTTGTTACATTTTCATGGAGATAACCTTTTTTTTTTTCAAATGAACAAATCCAGCTAAATTTCAAAACAAAAATGTCAGGTCAAAACCAAAAGTCAAAGTGTTTTATTTTAAAAATATCAAACCATTCTGATTTTTTTAAAAAATTCACTTTTTATTCAGCCAAAACTATTCACCAAATTCAACCTGAGTTGGCTAGTAGTTTTGCTCAAAACCTGCATCTTTCAGTGAATAAACTATTTGACCAAAAAAATTCTCCCACTTCTAGTCAGTTTCATTATCTCCATTTTAGAGAGGAGAAACGGAGGCACAGAGAGGTGATGTGACTTGCCCAAGGTCACACACCTGGCCAGTGGCAGAGTTGGGATAGAACCAGACATGCCAAACCCTCAAAAAAAAACAACAACAGGAATTGGGCTTCTTTTTGGCTTAATTGGCTTGTGAGTTGCTTGTTGGCTAGTTTTTGGCTTGTAGTTTATTGCTTGTTTGGCCCGTAGCTTGTGGCTTCTTCTTCTTTTTATTTTTTTTGATCAGTTCCCAGCAAGCAGAGGCAAGGGGTGGGGTGGGGGGGCAAGCAAGGGCTAGGAGGGGAGAGAATCAGGAACGTACAGCGGGCCCACCACAGTCCCAGACTGCATGCCAGGGGGATCTAGTCACATAAAGTATTGGGGTTCTTAGGTATTGGCTTGTTCTGTCCTTGTTTTGAAATGGGATTAGCTTTATTTTTGGCTTATTGTGAAAGTCAGGGTGCTTATTTACCAAGTAAAAGTGGCAACTGTGGATAGAACCAAAATCTCCTGAATCTCAGTCCAGTGCTCTATCCACTAGTCTTCTACAGCCTTTCTCACCATAATATTTAAGGGCATATCTACACCATCCTGCAATTCAGATGAAAGGGGTGTGAACAGCAGTGCACATCAAACTGCTGCACTATAACTCCCATGTGGACACTGAGGGCATAAATTAAAAGATTGCTAGTTTGTATTAATGTAGTCCTGTTGAAGAGAAATAAACTAGCAACCTTTTAGTTTGTGCCTGCAGAGTCCACATAGGGGACTTACAGTTCAGCACTTTGATGTGCACTACTATTCACAGCCCTCCTTAATCCAAACCATGGGGCAGTGTAAACATGCCCTAAGACGCTGATTGGTTAAAATGCCTGTTTGCTGCAGAATACACAAATGCTGCATATCAGAAATTTAATGGTGTTTGTCTCACATCCAATAAAACTTTACTCATGTGAATAGTGTCACTGAAGTCAATGGGGCTATTTAGTTAAGTAAGGATTTGCAGGGTAGGGTCTTTATTTTATATATGATCAATGAGAGTCTGTGTGTATTAAAAGAAGAACATGGTTACAGTTCTCGGGATTCTCAGTGTAATTTGCCAAATTTTAAACTATGATTTGTCCATCTGAAGAGATACTTGCCCTTAATTGCTCTTCTACCTTGGCTCACTCTATTAATTTGCTGTGGAGAGGGAATTTCCCGAAATATATCAATCACCATTCTTATGGCAATTTAAACAAACAAAATGCATCTGTAACTAAATATAAGTTGACTGTTTGGCCCTCTATAAATTCCTTCTTTCTGTATGGGGTGTGGAGATTGGACAAAAGAAATGTAGGGAAAGCAGCTGCCAAAATAGTAAGTAAAAATAGGTCTGGCGAAGATTAGGCAAATGCCAGACAAACCTTTTTAACACATTGCAATACATGCAGAAATATATTCACTAGAATGATATCAAACCCAAGATTAATCAGATGCAGTTTTGATATGGAAGAGAAGAGGTATGTTAGGGGAGCAATTCTGCAAGTAGCAAATGTATATCATTTATAGGGATAAGATTTAGAGGACGGCAGGAATTTTTTTCTTGAAACCAAAACGTGTTCACAGGAAAGGGACTGTTTTGATTAATTTCCACTCCCAAAAATTTTTTAAGAGTTTTGAAATTGTTGGAACATCCCATTTTGACAGTTTTTTTAAGTTCCATTTTTTTGGCTTGAAATGACTTAAGTATAGTTGTAGCCATGTTAGTCCCCGGATATTAGAAGGACAAGGTGGATGAGGTAGTATCTTTTATTGGACCAACTTCTGTTGGAGAAAGAGAGAGAGAGAGAGAGAGAGAGAGAGAGAGACAAGCTTTTAACCTTACACAGACCTGAAGAAGAGCTCTGTGTAAGCTCAGAACTTGTCTTTCTCACCAGCAGAAGTAGGTCCAATAAAAGATATTACCACATCCACCTTGTCTCTTTAGAAATTTAATTTATAGTAAAAAAAAAAGTACAAAAAGTTCAAAATCAAAACAAAATGTTTCAATTGACCCAATACAAAACTGTTCATATTTTCAGATCACAAAAATTTGAGATTTTGACTTTTTTGTCCCAATTCAGAACAGGAAATTTTTTCAAAAATTTCAAAAATTGTCATGGGATGGAAAATTAATTTCCTGCCCAACTCCAAGAAATTCACCCCAAGATGAAGCTAGCACTAATGGCTGTGTAGTACATGAACCAGAGACTAAAATGGTGCATGGGGTCAAGTGCAGGCTTTGTACCGAGGGGTGAATTTCACTGGAAATAAGGTGTACACACACACACACAAAACTATGTTAAAAGATCATTAAGGTTGAAAATGTAAGCACTAAAAAATTTGTAAATGCCAGAATTAAGGCTTCCATTGCAACCTTAAGCTGGCCTCTTGTGCATGTGAATTATGATATATTGTTTAATTACATGTCCACATACTGTGTTTTCCAAAGGAAAAAAAATGAGGTCAATGGATCTATGAGACCTTATGCCAGCGAAAGATCCTCTCTTTAGAATATTTCAGTCTCTAGAGCTGCTGTTACTCCTTTACCTTGTACAAGAATAAATTCACACAGAAAAGAAACAGTTATTCTCAACTTAAAAAGACAAGCCATTTTAGCTAGCTATGTGGTATCCAGCAGCTTGGCTGAAGTCTAATACAACACCATAGATGTGAGGTCTGATTGCTGCTTCTACTACAAGCATGTTATATCACCTCTCATAAATGTTAGACACAGCTCACAAAACCAGAATGCTTCAGCAGATAAAGAGTGTTATTTTTTCCCTGCCAGTTCAAGTAAAGTGTTTGAGTTACACACTGATTTTCCTTTACAATCTCTTTTCTAAAACACAACTGAAGTCCCCCAGAGCCATTTCATTCCATTGATAAAACGGACAGTATGTGGATCAGACACTTACCTGGTAGAAAAGCAAATGTAACTAAAGCTGCAAAATGAAGCATATGCTGCTGGCTGCACATATCACATACAGGTGATCTATGGTCAGTTATTGGCATACAGTAGTTTCTATTAATTAAATTAGCTGCATAATGTATTTTTAATTTATGCATAAAGCAGAACAAGCATTACCCTAGCACGTGTCTCAACAAAATCCCACTGCAAGCTCATCAGGGTGGGAACCAGGGCCTAAATGTTCAAGATCAGCTAGTGATTTGGGGTGCCTCAATTCTTAGCCAACTTGAGATCCCCTGAAGGACACTTGAGACACTGTTGAGTGCCTGCCCTGTAAAAACCAGACCTCTCAAAGATGACAAATTGGGCATCCAAAAAATGAGGCACTCAAAATCTCTGGTCACTTAACTATCTAGTCCCATTTCATTGTATACCCTTTTACAGCTCCTAGCAAAATGTCATCATGATGCTAATTCTGGAGGCCTTCACAACACAAATAATATTAATTTGTAAAGAGCAAATAAAGAGGGGCACAATCAATCAAACTGAACAACCTTTTGGAGTTTCAGTGAATGTCTGAAAATCTTTTACAAGTACTCTCAACCAGATCTAATCATTTATTTAAAAAGAGTCTCTAACAGAATAGTCTGTCCTGGAAGATGAAAGCATGTCTCAGCATGGATTCATTTAAGAGGGAGGCATAAATTATCAGGTTCAGCATTACTTAAACTCAGTGCTACCCTTTGCTTATTTTATATAAACACTTAACTGAAATGTATGTAGTAATCTGATTGCACAATACTTCACTTCCATTTGAGCTTATGGTTCTAAGTGAAATAAATTTGCCAGTTTCTGTTAGCAGTGAGCTAATCTGAGAAGGGGTTGGAGTTCACCTGGGAATGGTACTCAACAGCCTGGATACTTATGCAAAGCATCTCAGAGCTATCAGACTCTGGAGCCTGAAAACATGCAAAGGAAACACTACGTGAATGGCCCTTTTTACTTGTATATTTGACCCTTTCCGTTCTGGTCCTGGGCAGAAAATTCTATATCGATTTATCTACTTCCCTCATCGCAATAGATGGGATTCATGTTGCATAATGCACTACTAGAACTACGAGGCTCTCAGAATCTGTCACATGATGTTTATTCTCTTTTATCCTCTCCCCCGAGGGAGAAATAGTGCATGCAGTGCAGAGAAGGCAGGTCGGAGAAAAGCATCTTGCACTTGAAGTGGAAAGGGATGATGTTTGTGAGGGTCCTTACTTCTTGGTGGAATTAATTCCAAGGTGTTGGACCAGCCCCTGAGAAATCTCAGTCTTCTGCACAGACTGAGCTTTACCCTTATGACAGACAGTTCCCATTGTGTCTAAGAACAGTTCTCAAACATAGTCTTTGTCCCATAGTTCTAAGCAACCTTAAAGGGCTGTGATCTTGAACTTGACTTGAGACAGCATGGAGAGCCTGAAATAGCCTGCACTGCTGAGATGTGCTTCAATGTTGTGGACTATTTGGAGTTATCTAATGGCCGATGGCTTCATGCCCAGATCTATTACATTGCCATAGTATGGATGGGAGATGACAAAGGTGACCTTGCTTGAGTTATGCACAACTGTCAGAATGGTATGGAGTCTCCTAGCCAGCTAGACATGGTGGAAATAGTTACTTATGGGCGCTGCTAGGTGAGAGTTTAATGTCTGCAAGGAATCTAGGAGCATCCATAAACTATCTGAGGCCTTGTCTTTGCTCATAAAAAATGTGTTTTTACATTGGGTGTGCAATACTTCTTGATGAGTGAATGCACTAAACTCAGGGAATGCCACCAGCTATTTATTATGATGTACAAGAGGAGCGAATCCATGCAGTGTGAGAAGCCTTCCCTAATGTGCATGATCTTTTCAGTGAAGGAGGAGGAAAGTTCTTCACAATACTTGGTGCTGAGTTCTGCTGTGGGCTGAAGTCATTCAGGATTGATGAAGCAGTTTACTATCCTGGATAGCTTCTTGGGATGGGATTTGGCAGCTTTAGGGGAGGCTGACAGGAAGGGTCTCCTGGTCTGCAATACATTTCAGCATAGGCTTGGATGTGAAAATGCACCGGGATATTTCAGCACAGTGACAGTTCTTCACTACAAGTTTTGCCTGCCATGCTCTAAGTCAGCCATCTTTACTCATTGCTGTCAAACTGCCTTGAACATATTTTCCATGTCTGTTTTGCCTACCCATTTTCAAAAGTCATCAACCCACACTATTTTGGCTAGATTGTGCATTTAATTGTACAGTGCTTACCTCAGTGAGGTCCTGATTCTAACTGCAGCCTCAGGATGCAATCACAATACAAATGCCCAGAGATCACAAGGGTTCTCTGTGGGAGAATGAGAGGAAATCTGAATTCGCATCTCAGGGTAGCCTTTATGCTGGGGCAAAGCCAAGCAAGAACAGAAAGAAAAAAATGCTTTTCCTAAAGCCATTCCCAAATCTAGGGCTGGCTTCTGCAAACCCTTCCTCATCCACATAATCCTGCAGTGTTCTGCTGGATCACTCAGATGAATAAGGGTCTCCGGACTCAAACCCTAGGAACTAGTAACTAACTACAAAAATGTCTAAGGACCTGATCCTGCTCACGTTGAAATCAATGTGAGTTTTGCTATTTACTTGATTAGAAGAGGGATCAGGCCCTAATTTTAAGAGGCTACTGCTGTGAAGATAAGGAATGAATAAGAATGAGGTCAGAATTCTCTCTTCCCTCCACCTTCTGTAGCATCACAGGCAAATGAAATAGGAGAAAGTTAAAAGCAGAGACTCATGTTTGCAACTGTCACTTTAAAAAACCTGCATGCTTTACAAGTTACAATTAAACACACTTATATCAAGTTCTATTTCTAATTCAATGTTGCATCTCTCCACCTGCTGAAGAGCAATGGGAGACTACACGGGGTTGTTGAAAGATAGCAATCTGCTTGACATGGAGACTATACAAGTTTAATTAAACACCACTAGAACTCAATGAATAAATGAATCTACCCTGAATGTATGAAGAAAAAAAATTAGATCCAAATCAGAACATAGATTAGAGTCTCCAGAACAACGAGGACATTTGGGTCCGGACATCACAACTAGGACCAATACCTATAATGACTTAAATCCAAATATAAACTAAGTTCAAATCTGGATCCAAACTCAGGCCCAACTATATTAATAAATACCCCAGAACATTCCATTCACATGCACCATCACCATTAACTGTTTTCTGTTTATTGCTGATAAAATTTGCAGATGACACAAAGATTGGCTGAGTAGTAAATAATTATGAGAACAGTGCAGTCATACAGAGCAATCTGAATCTCTTGGTAGCCTGGACCCATTCATACAAAGTATGTTTTAATACAGACAAATGAAAAGTTATACATCTAGGAACAAGAAATGTAGTCCATACCAAAAAAGTGGGGGACTGTATCTGGAAAAGCAGTGACTCTGAAAAGAACGTAGGGGTCATAGGGCACAAGCAAATGAACATGAACTCCCACTGTGGTGCTACAGGAAAAGGACTAATGAGATCTATGGATGTATAAACAGGGGTGTAGCAAATAGGAGTAGTGAGGCGATTTTACCTTTGTGTACAGTGGTGAGACCAATAATGGAATACTGTGTACGGTCCTTCCTGAGACTAATAATGGAATACTGTGTACGATTCTGGTGTCCACATTTTAAAAAGGATGTTGAGCCACAAAAATGATTCAAGGGCTGGAGAAAATGTCTTACAGTTAGAGGGTCAATCTGTTCATCTTATCAAAAAGAAGATTGAGCTGTGAGTTGATTACAGTGTGGTTATGCATGGAAATAGTCTGAAATCATGCAGTACCTCATCCTGACAATACCTGCTGGCTCACCTTCAAGGCAAGAATAGAGTTCCTCCATCATATCCTCTCTCTCCTTGGCCTTCTGACAGACTGTCTACAAGGTGGAGTCCAGTGACACCTTAAAGACTAACAGATTAATTTGGGCATCTGAAGAAGTGGGTTTTTTACCCATGAAAGCTTATGCCCAAATGAATCTGTTAGTCTTTAAGGTGCCACCGGACTCCTCGTTGTTTTTGTGGATACAGACTAACACAACTACCACTCTTTCACTGTCTACAAGCTGGGAAATTGTAACAGCATGGGGAGAGTTTTATAATATATACAACACTCTCTCATAAAGAACTAGACAGAGATGCCACCAGTTCATTTCACACAGTCATCAGTTAGCAATTCCCTCTCATTATGGACTTGGACTGGATTCACACCAGTGACATAGAAGTGAAGGTTGAATTGCCCATTCGCAGCCCCTTGATCCACACATTCCTCCCATGTCATGTTCTGCTTCCATGGGCATACTGGCCGGTTTGTGCATCAACTGCTACAATGAGAGTTTTCTTCTTGCGACTTCCTTGTAGGATCATAAATGTTCACCTTCAAACAGAAGAGGTCAATTCACCTACATTAGTATTATTTGGTGCTTTCAGCTCTCCCTTCACATATGCCCCTGTGAATGAAAATCAGCATGAATGAAGCCAGCTTTGCCTGCACTTGCACCATAGATATGCACAAACCCCAGGAAGCCAGGCCTTAATTTGATCTGAAAACCCCCACAGCCAATGCATTTTAAAGACACAACCACAAAGCCAATCAATAGGGACCATTCAGATACTTGCTGTCAGTGGCTAAAAGAAAATGGATACCGAGAAAGCCATAACTATGATAAATTTAGGTGCTGCTTCTCTCTGACTAATGTAGGCACTAAAACACTCCATGAATATCCTGCTTTGAAACGTGTCATATTTCTGAGAGGCCAATCAATCTCAGGTTCTCTGTGGACCACATTAAAATACATTTGTCACTGTAAGTTTATGAAATATTGATGGTGTTTTTAGGGGGGGTGCTAGAAGGTGGAGAGGTGGATCAAAAAAGGGGGAGGGGGAGCTACTTTAATGAATTATCTTTAGGCTGGAAGAAGAAACAAAGGCAGAAGCTTATTGTGAATGAGGGTGAAAAACAGTAAACAGAGATTGCTTACTGAAAGAAGATGCTTGTTGGATTAATGGAAAAGAAAGATCACGTGGGTGAACAGGTTACAGAGACATTGTTAAGTATTCTAGGTCATCAGTTTGACCTGGATTTATAATTTTATTAATATCTATTTTTCTAAATTTTGAATTTTAAAAAAATCCCCAATTGTATGAAACTTCCAATTTTCACTTTGTGAATGCTGTTATCTGTGATACAGTAGTGCCAACTGAGGTCAAGGCCCCATTGTGCTAGGTGCTGTATATATTAGTAAAACAATCCCTACTCCAAAGAGTTTACAATCTCAGATAAAATGAAGGAAAAAAAGTAGTATTATTCACAAGGTACAGAGGGGAAACTGAGGCACAACAAATAAATGACTTGCCCAAAATCATAAAGAAAGTCTGAAGCAGAGATAGATGAACCTACGGTATTTTATCCAGCCCAGTGTCTTCAACACAAGACCATCTGTCCTTTTCATAGCCCTGATCCAGCAAACAGTTATCTTTGTACTTAGCTTTACACACATTAGTAGTCCAACTGAAGTCAGGTCAAGTACATAAGGCCTGCTACTAGTATCACATAGCCCAGTACAACCTGTTGTGGGTCAGGTGCTTGGAGGCTAAACAGGGAACCACACCACTCACAATGGTGAAGGGTCTGCCAGATGACCATTGGAATGAAAATCAGTATCCACAAGGAAGAAATTCCACCTAGTGCTGCTATCTTGCAACTAGTTCTGAGCAAAAGCTAAGGGAGGAAACCCTGAACCAAATCTGCTGTGGAGAAAATGTCAGGCGGTTGGCACTGGAATTCAGGTCTGACCTCTGGCATCCCTGTAAATACACTAGCTTCCAAGCAGCTTGAAGGTGGGGGGAGGAATAACTCAGTGGTTCAAGCATTGGCCTGCTTAAACCCAGGGTTGTCAGTTCAATCTTTGAGGGGGCCATTTAGGGTTCTGTGCAAAAAAAATTGGAGATGGGTCCTGCTTTGAGCAGGGGATTGGACTAGATGATCTCCTGAGGTCCCTTCCACCTCTGATATTCTATGATCGCCAAGGCTTGGGGGCTCTGGTCCTAAGACAAGTCTCTACCTCCTTATTTTTTTCTGTCTAAGCATACACACTGGAAGTTCAGGTACCATGGTAGCACTCTTCAAACGTGCTTGTTGGAATGTGAGGACTATGTACACTGATACGTCAAACAGTCCAGAGCAAGCCACTAGCCTTAGAAAGATTGCCATAATTGACAGAGCTGGAGAAGATTGACATCTATGTAGCCACTCACTCAGAAACCAGACTAGCAGCCACAAGCTCTCTGTGTGAGATGCATTACACCTTCTTCCGGAATAGAAAAAACAAATAAGACCACCACAAGCATCGAGTGGGTTTTGCAGTCAAACTCATTAGCACACACAATCAAATGTCCTGTTGTAACATCAATGACAATAGCTACCACAGGTGCTTTTACCAGCATTATCAGTACATATGCCCCAACACTGTCCTCCATCATTCTATCAGCAACTTGACAGTGTCATCAGTAAACTACCATTGGGTGAGCAACTATCTACTGGGAGATTTCAATGTTACAGTCTGCTCAGATCATGAGATGTGGTTGCTATGCATTGGCCACCATGGAGTGGGAAAAATGAACAACAATGGGCAAAGACCACTACTGGCGCTCTTCACTCACCGAGAACTATGCATTGTCAAGATGTACTTCTAAGGTGGTCACCACCAGAAGGTCCTGTGGAGACACTCCTCAGCTGGACAGTGGCACCAACTGGATGTAATAGTCACCCACAGAAAACACCTACAGGATGTTCTCCATACTCACAGTTGTCACAGTGCAGACTGACACAGACCTTGCACTTCATTGCTGAAAAACAAGGCTTTCACTACAGATGTTCCATCATACCAAACAAAGCTGTTCCCCATGCATTAACATCAACCACACAGAAGACCAAGCAAAGTGTCTCCAGTTCACTAGGAATCTCAGGACGTTATGGTGTCAACTATACCTCCCCTGAATGCTGATGCAGCATGGAACACATTCAAAAATGAATATCCATATAGCTATAATCTTAGCTTTTGGTATAAAGACTGTATAAGATAAAAACTGGTTGCAGCACACTCTGAAGAAATTCTTCCAGTTATTGAAGCAAAATGCACAGCCTATTTCCACCATAACATGAACCCCTCTCCTGACTGATGTACCAGCTAACCTCAGAGTGTCCAAGAGCACACTGCAATCAACTGCAAAGCAATGTGCTCAGTCTCTCAGAATGGAGATCTAAGAGGTATGGATGATGGAATCAAGAAAGCAGTAGGTCCTCCAGCCAAGAAGACTGCCCCACTCAAATCTCTTAGCGGAGACATCATCAACAGATGCAACACTGAGTGGATCACAAACTCTATTGGCATGAAACCACTGTTTCTGAAGCAGCATAAAGTGTAATCACTAGGTTCCAGTCTATCATGGAGCTAGATATAGAACCATCTTTAATTAAGCTTGAAAAAGTAAATCATTTCCTTAGTATGAGGAAAGGCTACAGGAAAAAAGATGGAATACCAGCTGAAGTTCTGAAACAAAGAGGATGGGTGTGATTAAACATCTGCACAATGTCTCACTTGCCTGGTGGAGGGAAGGTGAGGTACCAAGACATGAAGGATGCCAACATCATAACGTTGTATAAAAAAAAGATTGGAGTGACTGCAACAACTACAGAGGAATCTCTCTTGTTAGTGGTGTTACCAAGGCATTCACATGGGTCATTCTTAAAACAGCAAGTTCTTGCTGAACATATATATCCAGAGAGTCAGTGTGGCTTCCATGCCAATAGCTCAACTATCGACATGGTCTTCACGCTAAGGTGACTACAAGAAAAGTGTCAAGAACAAGGAAAACCTCGCTACATGGTCTTCCTAGGATATTACAGGATCAAAGAAAACTGGTTCTTTTCTATCTCAGATAGGCCCATCCAGTCCACCTCCCTGAAAACACAAGGTTATTTTGTTAAGTACACTTTTTGTCCAATCTGGCTTTAAATGTCTCAGGCATTGGGGCCTCCATTGCTTCCCTATGGAGACAATTCCACAGGATAGTGATTCTCATTGCCAGCAGCTTTTTCCTGATGTTCAGACTAAATTGTCCCTTTCTTAATTTAATTCAGTTATTCTGAGTTACCGCACCCCTGGTATCGACCTAAAAACAAAAAAATTCTTGCCATGCTCATCAGAAGCCAAGAATAGCCAATGAAACAATATGTAATAACCATAGTTTATAAGAGTGGTTCTCAACCTTTTCCATACTTGGGCCAAACCAAGAGCCATATCCCCTAACTTTAAGATTAAATTAATAATTTTGCTAGACACTAAAAATCATGGACACTGGATTTATGGCTTATTACAACAATGTGTAATGAACCAACAAACCCTCCCTCCCCCGCTGTTCCCTCCCACCTCTTTCTTTCCTCTTATGACTGGAAGAGTCTTAACAGGCAATTTCACCTTGAATGGTCTCTTGAAATATGTATTAACTACTTATGCTAAATAATCTGTTCCACCTTGTATTTAACAGTGACACTCTGAGTAAGTTTCCCAGACCTGAAGAGCTCTGTGTAAGCTCAAAAGCTTCTCTCTGAAGTTGGTCCAATAAAAGATATTACCTAACCCACTTTGTCTCTTTAATATCCTGGGAGCAACACAACACTGTACAGCCTGTGTACAGACAGGACTCGCAATTTGGCTCTCACCCAATGGCCTTTGCCCCTTTGGAAATTGTTCTCCCTGGAAGGCAGCCGGAACCTGGGTTTTATTTGATGCACCACTGGTTCGTGTTGACTTTTCATAGATTTCATAGATACTAAGGTCAGAAGGGACCATTGTGATCATCTAGTCCGACCTCCTGCACAGCACAGGCCACAGAATCTCACCCACCCACTCCTATGAAAAACCTCACCCATGTCTGAGCTATTGAAGTCCTCAAATCGTGGTTTAAAGACTTCAAGGAGCAGAGAAGCCTCCCTCAAGTCACCCATGCCCCACGCTATAGAGGAAGGCGAAAAACCTCCAGGGCCTCTCCAATCTGCCCTGGAGGAAAATTCCTTCCTGACCCCAAATATGGCGATCAGCTAAACCCTGAGCATATGGGCAAGATTCACCAGCCAGATACTACAGAAAATTCTTTCCTGGGTAACTCAGATCCCATCCATCTAATATCCCATCTCAGGGGATTAGTCCTATTTACCCTGAATATTTAAAGATCAATTACTTACCAAAATCCCATTATCCCATCATACCATCTCCTCCATAAACTTATCGAGTAGAATCTTAAAACCAGATAGATCTTTTGCCCCCACTGCTTCCCTTGGAAGGCTATTCCAAAACTTCACTCCTCTGATGGTTAGAAACCTTCGTCTAATTTCAAGTCTAAACTTCCTGGTGGCCAGTTTATACCCATTTGTTCTTGTGTCCACATTGGTGCTGAGCTGAAATAATTCCTCTCCCTCTCCTGTATTTATCCCTCTGATGTATTTATAGAGAGCAATCATATCTCCCCTCAACCTTCTTTTAGTTAGGCTAAACTTTTGCTTGGCCTTCCTTTGTTTTGCTTTGCTATATATCTCAGATCACAATGGTGGCAGCAGTATTTGTATGTAGTAGTAGATACTATAACAGGGCCTGTTCCTGCCATTCTTATTCAGGCCAAAGTCCCGCTAAAGTAACTGGGAGTTATGCCTGAGCAATGACTGAAGGCATTAATTTTCAGGTGTGACTACTGATTTGGGATGCCTAACTTAAGATACCTCATAACGGCCTGATTTCCAAAAAGTGCTGAATGCCTACCATCTGAAAATCAGACCCCTTTATGGAGGCTCAAGCTGGACTCCCCAAGGATAGAGTCACCCCAAATCATTAGCTTCTTTGAAAAATTTAGGCTGAAGTGAAATATCGGAGGATATTTTTCAAAAATAAGTGGTGTATTCGTTTGCATGACTACTCATAGCAGAAGCCCGATTCCAAGAGCTCAGATGACAGAAGTACACAATGTGCCCTGTGTGTCCAACAGACCTGGTTGGGAAATGGGAGGAAGTTAGCAATAAAAAATTTGCTTGGAAATTTTATTTTCATTTAAATTTTCTGGACAGCAGAGCTGTCCTAAACAGCAGAAATTTCCAATATGACCAAGAGCTGCTCCCAAACTAGGATTATTGACAAGTTATTTGGCAAGTAATTTTTAAAGAAATACGTTTTACAAAACTGTAAAATGCTCATAGGCAATTTGCAAACAGAGAAAAACCCCTGAATATGTGACTAAATCACTATGAAGTATTCATCCAGCCCTAATTGCAATGCTGAAATTATGACTAGGTTCAGACTAACCAAAACACACACAACTAAGTCACAGCACAGTTTTGAAAAGTTTGGCTGAGCCTAATGAATGGACAGTTCTCGGACAACTAAAGGTAATCAGCTTCCCTTCTTAAGGCTAAGAGGCAATCATGCAGCATAATCTGAATGACTGACACCAACATTGTTGTGTGTAATACATTAACATTAACACGTATAGTCTTACTGGCCAGAATGTTCCCACAGCATAGGTACCAAAACCCATATTTAAGCAACATACCAGTGGCCTGTTTTTCAGAAGAATCAATTGACCCTGCTGACTTCAATGAGTCTGGTGGATGCTCAACTCTTGGGGGGGGGTTGGGAGGGGGCGGGCAGAATGAAATAAAACCACATTATGGTGCTTAAATATGGCACCCAAGTCTGAGAATTCTGCCATTAGCTTCTCCTGCCTCCATCTACCAATTTCTAAAATGGGGATAACAATGCTTACCCTCCTCATCGGATTGGGTTAAGCTTAATTAATGTCTGAAAAGTGCTTTGAGAGCATTGACTGAAATGCTTTAAAAATGGTATATGAAAAGTATTTATTAATTGTTATTTTGATCTTTGAATCTTCCTTGGTGGGAGGTTTCATATAAAACACAAGTCCTTATTGAGCAGGTTCCAAGACAGTGCTATCTATACTAAGCCATGTGCTCAACCTCACCATAAACTGACTATTGTGTAAAAGAGTAGTGAAGACATAAGAATCTTTTGACAGACCAATGACCAGTTGAATATTAACTGGGATGCTGCACGTGCCTTTGCCAGGGAGCATCTGTCCAACAGAAACTGTCCCGTCCAATATCAGTGTCATCTTGAGTGACAAAGGGGAAGAAAAGGTTATTTATAAAACAATTAGAAGCAACGTTTCAGCCTTGGAGGTCTTCCTCAGGGCATGATGAATCTAGGACACAGCAAAACTAAACAACATCCTGTTCTTCTATAGCCTAAGGAAGGCCCTATGGCCAAAAATGCCATCTCTGATCTCATTTGCTAGTTTTGACAAACAAATTGACCCTTCCCCTGCTAATTATTTGTTTTGCAGCTTTCAAAATGTTGATGCAGCACCAAATTTATCCCTTCATTCTTAAAGGCCATGCACACACTTATAAGTTCATGTGACCCACCTCCAAATCCTGCACCTTCCATTGTTTTCTGACCTGCATGACTTTGAAATACTCCCTTTGGGAGATGCGTGAAGCTTGCAGGCTCAGTTCTTTACTGCCTCTCACCCTGGGCAGACATTTACATTCCTGTCAGGTGAGTACAAAGTGAGTGTGAAATGCCAACACTCTGCTTCAGTATCCCTTTATGCCCACTTTACTCAAACTAAGGCTGGAGAATAAGGCTCAACAACTGAAGGTTGTCACAAGTAAGGACAAAAAAAAGGTATGTGTGTGTGGGGGGGGGGGGTTGTAGCATAAGTTTACTGCAGCCCAGAAACGTCTTCAGGAACTGTAGGCAGATAATATGATGTGCATGTCTTATGAATGGGACCCTTGTGGCTTCTTGTCAGAACTGAATCTGAAGTGATGACAGGACATTTGCAAGAAGTCTTTCCTGGGACATTGAAGGACTTCCATAAGGAATCACCTCAAAAATTGGACACCAGGGGCCTTCAGTAAAGAGTCCTGCCAAGAAAGCTGAAGGTTTTCGATAACTTTTTAAAAATTGTTATATAAGAGGCCCATGTCATTTAGCACTGAGTGGCAATATATTACTACTTCTATTATGGTGATACCTAGTGGCCCAAATTAAGATCAGGCAAAATGGGACCATGATCCTGTACAAACATATAGGAAAGGATTGGGCTCTCTCAAAGAGCTTGCACTCTAATTTATGGGAAGTCTTGCTCCAACTATCAATGTTACCAAGGGGCAGCATGTGGATCTAGATCAGGGGTAGGTAACCTATAGCATGCATGCCAAAGGCATGATGCAAGCTGATTTTCAGTGGCACTCACACTGCCCGGGTCCTGGCCACTGGTCCGAGGGTCTCTGCATTTTAATTTAATTTTAAATGAAGCTTCTTAAACATTTTAAAAACCTTATTTACTTTACATACAACAATAGTTTAGTTATATATTATAGACTTATAGAAAGAGACCTTCTAAAAATGTTAAAATGTATTACTGGCACGCAAAACCTTAAATTAGAGTGAATAAATGAAGACTCGGCATACCACTTCTGAAAGGGTGCTGACCTCTGATCTAGATCCTGCCTTGGGGAATGTTCAAATTCGGGGTTTTGGTGCAAAGGGCAGAGAGTGCACTCCTGCATGGGAATGAGCTGCACTGCAGAGGTTATAGCATGTGTTTTTCTTTTTCCCCACATCAGCTCAGATCAATCAGCTACGAACTGCCCTAGTCCCACCTCTTCTTGCTCCTGTTAGCTCGTCTAATATCACTAAAGGCATTATTCTTCCAGTCCTTGCACTCAGGATTCATGACAAGGTAGAAGATTCCTTGGGCCCTTCCTTACCTCCTTTGTGCACCTAGATTGGGCCAGCCACCACTTGCTTTTAAGCAGACAAGCAAAACAGCAATGTCATTTTTTCCTCTTTCAAACTCCTCCACAATTGGGCCCATCATTTAGCTCACATGAAGGAAGGTACTTGCTCATCCGCTTCCTTGCGATTTGTCTTGGTGTGAAAATAAGTGAAGGATGATCTCGCTCCCTGGTTCTATCACCAACTTCACCGTGGCCCTGGGCAAGTCACAAACTCTATACCTCAGCTTCCCCATCTGTGAAGGGAGTGTAATATTTGCCTCTCTTGCAGGGAGGGGGGAGAGTCTGAGTAAATTCATTGGTGTTTGCAAAGTGCATCGAGATCCTTTGCTGACAGACCCCAGAGAACTGCATTATATTTACAATTAAAGGGACAGTCATTCCTTGGGTGGATACTAGCTGTGCTGTGTCATGCTGTGGTTGAAGTAGTTTGAAATAGAATGGGGAGCTCTCAGCATACAAGCAAAGGGGAAAAGGAGCAGGAGTGAGGGAGTGCTGTTTGTTTAAGCCAGGGAGAGGGAAAGCAGTTGTCACTCTGCTTTTTATCAGAGAGACTGTACTCCCCACCCTCCATACACATACTCTGCCTTACTGTAACGGCTGGTGTCTTGGTATCAGCCCTGGGAATGCCACGGATGCTTATTTTAAATACTGTGATGGGGCAAGGCCAGATGGCTGTAGAAAAGTAGTCTTATTGGGATCCGGTAAGTGGGCGGGCGAAGCCTGTCCACCGCTAAAGGATCCCCTCCAGCCTAAAAGGGGGATCCACAGGACCTAGATACCCAAAAAATTCCAGGGGACAACTAATGAAATAACAGGGACAGGAGTGTGGTCAAAGGGTCAAACAAAGAGAACCGGATGGGGACACCGAGTAGAGAACTCCAGACAGCGCCCACTGCTCCTCAAAGGTGTCAAGGGAGTCAGAGGACGCCGCCCAGAGGAACTCTGCCCGGATATGTGAATGGACCGAGGATCGGAAATAGGCCCCACAGTCGCAGGAGACTCCATCGGCCAACCTCCTCACTCTGGTTTTATAGATGGCCATTTTAGCTAGGGCCAGGAGGAGGTTGACCAGGAGATCCCGTGACTTTGTGGGGCCACGGCTAGGGAGTGCATAGATAAGAAGGTGAGGGGAAAAGTGCAACCAAAAGCGTAATAAAATATTGGTGAGGAGCCGGAATAGGGGCTGCAGCCTGGCAGCAAAAGGGGCAGGTGTCTGGGATTGAGGTGAACCACGCCAAGTGTAGAAAAGTAGTGGGAGATAGATATATTAGCTCCAAGCTAAACAAATCCCTGGTACCAGGATAAGTGAAATGGCAGCTGCTCCAGGTCAATTTAAACACCTGGGGTCAATTAAGAACTTTCCAGAAGGCAGGGAGAAGGCTAGGTTGATTGGGACACCTGAAGCCAACCAGGGGCTGGCTGAAACTAGTTAAAAGCCTCCCAGTCAGTCAGGTGGGGGTGCATGTCAGGAGCTGTGGGAGGAAGTTGCGCTGTTGGAGAGGCTGAGTAGTACACACCATATCAGGCAAAAGGAAGGAGGCCCTGAGGTAAGGGTGAAGTGGAGCTTGAGGAAGTGAGGGCTGCTGTGGGGGAAGTAGCCCAGGGAATTGTACATGTTATGTTTCTAAAAGGTCAGCTACCATAGCTGATACTATTAGGGTCCCTGGGTGGAGCCCAGAGTAGAGGGTGGGCCCGGGCTCCTCCCCCCACACACACACCTTTGCCCCTTGATTAATCACTGAGACTGGGAGACAACAGAGACTGTGCAAGAAAGGATAACTTCTCCTCACTTTCCTCGCTGGCTTATGATGAAAATGGCTCAGTAGATTGTGACCTTGTATCTAGAGAGAGAAGGGTTACGTGCAAGATCACAGTGAGCCTCTGAGGCTAGCAAAATCCGCCAGGAATGTGGGACCCATGGAGGCAAGGACAGAACTTTGTCACAATACTTAATCATTTTGACAGCTGCCATTTTCCTAATTTTCCAGAATGCTCAAGGAACCATCGCTCCAGATGAGCTCTGAAAGAAACACTAGGGTTTAAGACAAAAACATTTCATCTAAGGCACCAAGAAGAAGAAAATGTGAGGTGGATGTTAATCAAACTTATGCCGTCTGATCAGAATCCAATCCAGCCCCTGTGCTGCATGAGACAGAGTTTTGAAAAGGGATCTAACAGCAGTGGCTGTATCTACTGCAGAGAGCTTCAATTCATAAGACCTTTCCAACTGGCCTCGTAAAGGAGACAGTGCCCTCTTAGCGTGGCATCATAGCTACCATTTCAGTATCAAACTCATGCCTGATTTGATTTTAAATACAAAATGTGTTTCCTTTAATTGAAATTTTGTACATGAGAGAGGTATTCAGTTAGACAGTGATGCTGCAGAGAAGCAGTGCTAGAAATTGCCCTCGGGCTGATCCTTCCTAGCCTGCCATTAGTTGCTGTTACACTTAATTGTTGGTGAAGGCAACTTAGTGCTTCATCACATTACTTTCACATTAAACCCTTCCTTCCACACAGGCTCTTTGTTACAAGCAGATCTTTCAGATGTACTTGCCCAAACATGAAGTTTCTTAGGCAGCAGGAGCTTTACAAAGTGTAGGAAGTTATAAATGTTGCTAGAACTCTTGAATTCACACTGCACTGCAGGACTCATGCCAGAGGGGAATTGTGAGGCGTGCTGTATATAACAACTATATTTTGTGGTGGGGAGAGGGAGAATGAAGCACCTTTGAGATGAAGATCTCAGATCTTTCTGACTGACATGGATACTTGTATCTATTTTGCAGAAAAGCCGAAACACAACGAGCCAGCTTTATCTCTGGTGGAACTCAGCTAAGCTGCACTTTCCTCAGAAATACTAAGTGATTCGGCCAAAGTCACTCAGTGAGTCAGTGGCAGATACACGAGTAGAACCTAGAAAAAGTGACTCCCTCTCAGCAGCGTGTTCTTATCTATGAATTACCCTGCCTCCCACACAGACTCAAAAGTCATTTGCTCCCACTGCTGCCAATCATAATTAAGATGCTTAAAAGTTCATTCCTTTATTTAGTACATTCTTGTATTATCTGGATCCAGTGTCTTGGAATAATATTTGTCATCATTAATATGCTGGAAATAATCCAAGTGATATGATCTTCCGACATTCCTTGAAATTTTAACACACTGAGCCAAACTCATCCGTGGTGTAATGTTTAATGAAGTGACACCAGGGTTGAATTTGGCCTGTTAGGCAATAGACATTGATCTGATGTAATCAATAAGCTTATGTCTATAGTGTGGCTAATTGTATTTATTACACCCTTTCAGAAACCAACCTGCTATCTTTGAACAGTTCCAGAATGTGTGTTTGAGAGATGGGGCACATCATTCTGACCATCACTCTGACCATCAATCTTACGACTTAAGAGCTGACTATATAAACCTTTAAAAAGCACTTAAGTTATTTAGGAGTCTATGGGTATGTCTGCTTTAGAAACACTATATCTGTAGCTACATTGCTGTAGCATAGACACTACGGCAAAAGAAGGGGCAATTCCACAACTGTCGTAAATCCGCCCTCTCGAGATATGGAAACTAGGTTGACAAAAAATTCATCTGTTGACCTAGCTGTGTTTAGAAAGGGGGTTAAGTCGACCTAACTATGTCACAGCGGGTATGAAATTTTTCACAGCCCTGAGCCATGTAGCTTGGTCTACCTAAGTTTTAGTATAGAACAAGTCAAGTCACATTGACCTTCAGTGAAACATAGGTTCTTAAATCACTTTTGAAAATTGGATTTAGGTACTCTTGAAAATTTTATTCCAGATGTATGTCTAAAATTCTTCAGTCTAGTGGACTGAGCATAGGGTTAGGAGCCAGGCACCCCTGAATTCTTATCCTGGCTCTTCCCTTGGTTGTTATGAGACATTAAGCAAGGCATTTTAAGGTTGAGGTCTCAAGGCCAATTAGCAAAGCCCTGGCTAAATCTTTCAAACCTTCAACCTTAATCATTTTGCTTCAATTTCCTCTTCTGTAAGATGAAAATAAGTGATTCCCTACCACCTCACAGGTCTCATTCACTAATGTTTGTATAGCACTTTGAAGATGTAAAGCCCTATATAAGTGCTATTCTATGCATACTTTAAGTACACTTAATCTCACTCTTCTCTATTGTAAGAAATACAACAAATGTTGTCTTGCTAACACTTGAAACTGTATTCAGTGCGGGTTTTGTTTTTCAGCTTTTTACATTCAGTTATATGGAAAAGCTACCCTAAAATTAAGACGGGGAATTGATGTAATGGAATGGTGCGATGATATATTTGGTCCAGTGTACTGGCATTGGCCACTGTCCGACTGAATTTCATACTAAGGAGTTTTGAGGAAGGTGTGAAGATTAAGAGGAAGACTTGTAAAGATTGTAATCTGAAATGCCAAGGAGTGGGAAGGAAGATCTTCCTGACCCCCCTCTGATGGTGTATCAGTTTGTATACAAAAGCATGCAGAGTTATAGCCTTTAAAGTTTTATCCTAGTTAAATTTAATGCAGATGCATCTATATAAATAACTGGTTCTTTTTGAGTAAGTAATATACTTTAGTAACATGCTGCAGTGAGTTCCATAGGTCACTGATAATTATGTCACATAACTCGATCCTTTTATTGGTTTTGAAAAATGTAAAGACAAGGCCAAAAAGCCTTATTTGAATTTCTAAACACCACATTTTGTAGAGCTCTGAATGGCAAAATCTCAGTCAAGCACAACCCGTCATTCCAGGTTTGCCTACCTTTACCTGAGGCAGCCTTGGATTTCCTTATGCACATAGTCTTAACAAGGAAAGGGCAGGTAGGTCAGATGAAATCAAGGAGAAGGAACTGCTGAAGTTGTCACTAAGGTCCCCATAAATATTCTCTATGGACCTCATTACACATTTGAGCAAACATTACCTTCACTCACACAGCTAAATTTCCTGTTTGCTTGGCTGATCAATTTCTCATCAAATTTTAATGTGGGGTTCAGGCCGTCTGTGGCGTTTTAATTAGTCCTAAGATTGCACAGTATTGGTGGCAAAGCTAAGAACCATCTAAATCCCCTCCACTTATATATTAAAAGAGAGCTGGGGGCAGGGAGGAGTGAAGAGGCCAAGCACTAATTAGCTCTTGTTACTAGGTTCACTCTGCTCTCTAGTGGTCACATCACAAAGAGGCTACAGCATGCAAAAAGCCTATGGAAAATGAAGATTAAAAAAAAAATGAATCAAGCTTCCCAATCCAAACACAAGGCAAATGTGTAAATTCCATGCAGGATTATCCCTGTGCCTGCAATTTAAATGCAGCCTCTTTTGGGTACTTGTCTTGCCTTTTTTCTCCCGTTGGTATTTGTTTGCTGCTTTTAGTGGCACTCGTGGTTTCAGCACAACAGAGAAAATTAATAGTGATCAGAGGGCTTTCCTCAATTCAAATGCATTCAGTTCTGATCAGCTTGAATGATTGTGAAATATGCTGCAAAGTGTAAATGTACACCTTGTTTATAACGAATTGGGAGTGGAGGGGTCACAGACAGTCATTTTATGTTCATGCATTGCCCATGAAAGAGTATTTTGACCCGCAGTTGGTTACTGGTGAGTCTTAGTTCTCTAAATATCTCTTCCCCATTATAGATAAGATTTTCATCTAGCTGACTTTATAACTAACATGCTTTGTCCTCTGCGAAAATGAAGACAGACTGCCATTTTTCTATTGTATTTTTATGGGTAAAACCAATAGGATAAACATGCTAGTGTTCGGGATCAGTAGCTCTATTACTTTACCCCTTTGATCTGAGGAAGGTATGTAGAAACTGCACTAGCACATAAATATTCTTCATTAGGTACTTGACCCAAAGCTCATTCAAAAGACTCAGACTTCAGTGGGCTCTGAATTAAGACAAGTCACTGCACCTGTGATAACTGAACTCCCTGAAAATGAGCCTGGGCTGTACCTGTACATAATCAAGCGCTCATATTACCGAGCGCTGAGTGTGTGAGATAGAGCAATGGATCACACAGAAGTTTTCCCATGTAAAGACAGCAATTCTCTCCAGTTATCAAAAGACATTGCTGCAAGAAGATGAAGTCGCCTGTTTTACATTAGCCATAGATTGTAACACACACACACACACACACACACACACACAGAGTATGAGATTTTCAAAGTGGACCAGGCTATTTAGCCACACAACTGCCATTAAAATAAAGAATTGTGCGCCTGAACCCCTTAGTTTGGTTGAGATTTGAAACGTTATATTTAATCTTTGTATATTCATTGGGGCACAGGTCACTTTCAGGTTTAAACTAATGTAAATGGTGGATTCTCTGTAACTAAGTCTTTAAATCATGATTTGAGGATTTCAGTAACTCAGCCAGAGGTTGGGGTCTGTTACCAGAGTGGGTGAGGTTCTATGGCCTGCAATTTGCAAAAGGTCAGACTAGATGATCACAATGGTCCCTTCTGGCCTTAAAGACTCTGTGTCTATGAATGAAGAGTGAAATCAAGTGAATTCATCATTTTTTTTGTAGAATGGACAGGAACTATTTTTAAGTGTTACTTAGTCTACAGCAAAAGGTTGATTCAAAGCAATATACACATTTAACACAGCCATTTATTTCACCTCCACTGGCAGTGAACCTCAAATTATATCTGATGCTGTTGGTTGCTCTGATCACAGATTCTTTTAGGTATACTGCATAATAGGAACACCTGCAACTCTGTCTACCTACAGGAAGGGAGGTAGGACTGTAGCATATCACATGATATGGGATGTACTATGCCAAAGTCAGCATAGCCTACAGGATGAATCCCAGCATTTTACTTAGTGTCCCTAAATTTTCAAGCACTATAAGGAGGTTTAGTTGTATAGCTCCCATTAATGAACAGTAATGATGAGGCTACAATCTCAGACAGAAAACGATTTTCAGATACCAAAGTCTTTGCCTACATTAGGTGCTAAGTGGTGTGTAGAGTTTAGTAATCTACCAGAATTTGATTCACTAATGAAGCTGCTTCTTCTCAGCCCTCTGGAAGGGAACATTCTACAGCACTCATAGGGAGGAAATTCGCTTTCCACTCTCCAAATATTTTCGCCAGTGAAACCTGACTTCTCAAACATAGAAGGAGAAGGAGTACAACAGGAGGAGTATAAACATGGCTGCAGGGATTTCAATTACAAATTCAAATGAGTAGTCATGGGAGATTTCTTGTACAAAGGCCCAGATCTAGTTCTTTCCCACAGTTCTGATCTCTTGCATTCATTACAGGCTATGGTAAATGGCAGCATACCCCACCCTCCTACCTAGCTGGGCAATAATTTAGCTGTAATTTGTTTTCTACTCATAAAAAGCACTCAGGGTTTTTTAGAACTACAGCAAATTAATACAAATACATTAACACGTGTACTTGTCGAGGACACTAGATAAGGTGCCTATCGCAGGGTCTACTAATAAGATCTCACACATCTTCTGGTCAGCATCTTTCATCTCAAAATACTTTCCAAACTGACCACTGAACTCTGTCCCCAGTGGCTTACAAACCACTCCCTTTGCAGTGAACAGCAGCCACGTGCACACATGCGAGAATGGAATCTGGACCTAGATTTGTACACTTCACTCACAACTGAAACGGAGCTTTGGGGCTGAATGCAGCAGCTATTCTACATCAACACTAGACAACAGTTTAGACAAAAAGCAAATTACAGCACAAAATCCAGTTGGAATTGCTTAGGCAGAATGTTTATTCAGTCATGGACACGGGATGACACTCTTCTCATGGGTTGTTTAAAGGCCTTAATGGTCTCTGGTATTACATAACCCAAGGTAACAGAACACAAGTGTCACACAACTGTAAGAATCAGAAATGGGAAATAAATATTATGATAAAAAGAAAAGGAGTACTTGTGGCACCTTAGAGACTAACAAATTTATTAGAGCATAAGCTTTCGTGAGCTACAGCTCACTTCATCGGATGCATTTGGTGGAAAAAACAGAGTAGAGATTTATATACACACACACAGAGAACATGAAACAATGGGTTTATCATACACACTGTAAGGAGAGTGATCACTTAAGATAAGCCATCACCAACAGCAGGGGGGGGAAGGAGGAAAACCTTTCATGGTGACAAGCAGGTAGGCTAATTCCAGCAGTTAACAAGAATATCAGAGGAACAGTGGGGGGTGGGGTGGGAGGGAGAAATACCATGGGGAAACAGTTTTACCCTGTGTAATGACTCATCCATTCCCAGTCTCTATTCAAGCCTAAGTTAATTGTATCCAGTCTGCAAATCAATTCCAATTCAGCAGTCTCTCGTTGGAGTCTGCTTTTGAAGCTTTTTTGTTGAAGTATAGCCACTCCCAGGTCTGCGACCGAGCGACCAGAGAGACCGAAGCGCTCTCCAACCGGTCCTTGAATGCTACAATTCTTGACGTCTGATTCGCGTCCATCCACTCCTCTACGTAGAGACTGTCCAGCCCGGCCAATGCACATGGCAGAGGGGCATCGCCGGCACACGACGGCACATATCACATCGGTAGATGCGCAGGTGAAGGAGCCTCCGACAGTGCGGCCGACGCGACCAGGCCCCACGACGGTATCCCCTGAATAGACACGTGGACAGAGTTGGCAACGGGCTCCGCCGCAAGGATAGGCCCCTGGGTCAGTGGCTCCGCCGCGCGGCGCGTGGCCGCCGGCGAGCACCTGCTTCAGACTGGGGGGCCGTCTGCAAGCAAGGACCGGCCTACCCCCCAAGATCCGAGAGAGCGATGGCTCGCCCCCCAGGACAGGCTGTAGATCCCTGATGATGCGCTGGAGGGGCTTTAGTTGGGGGCTGAAGGCGACGGCGAGTGGCGCTCTGTTGTTTTCTTCGTTGGGCCCGTCCTGCAGTAGGCGACCCCCGGGCACTCCCCTGGCTCTGTCAATCTGTTTCTTCACTTCAGCAGGTGGGTACTGTAGTTGTAGGAATGCATGATAGAGATCTTGTAGGTGTCTGTCTCTGTCTGAGGGGCCGGAGCAAATGCGGCCACATCGCAGCGCCTGGCTGCAGACAATGGACCGAGTGGCATGATCTGGATGAAAGCCAGAGGCACGCAGGCAGGAACAGCGGTCAGCAGGCCTCCGATACAGGGTGGTGTCCATGTGACCATCGCTCATTAGCACCGCAGTGTCCAGGAAGCGGACCTCCCGCGCGGACCGGTCCAGGCCGAGGCCGATGGCGGGACGGAAACTGTTGAAATCATGGTGGAATTCCCCAAGAGCCCCCCCTCCATGGGTCCAGATGATGAAGACGTCACCAATGTAGCGCAAGTAGAGTAGGGGCATCAGGGAACGAGAGCTGAGGAAGCGTTGCTCTAAGTCAGCCATAAAAATGTTGGCACACTGTGGGGCCATGCGGGCACCCACCGCAGCGCCGCTGATCCGAAGGTATACATTGTCACCAAATGTGAAATAGCCATGGGTCAGGACAAAGTCACAAAGTTCTGCCACCAGGTTAGCCGCGACAGTATCGGGGATACTGTTCCTGACGGCTTGCAGTCCATCTTTGTGTGGAATATTGGTGTAGAGGGCTTCTACATCCATAGTGGCTAGGATGGTGCTTTCAGGAAGATCACCAATGGACCGCAGTTTCCTCAGGAAATCGGTGGTGTCTCGAAGATAGCTGGGAGTGCTGGTAACGAAGGGCCTGAGGAGGGAGTCTACATAGCCAGACAATCCTGCTGTCAGGGTGCCAATGCCTGAGATGATGGGGCGTCCAGGATTTCCAGGTTTATGGATCTTGGGTAGCAGATAGAATACCCCAGGTCCTGGCTCCAGGGGTGTGTCTGTGCGGATTTGTTCTTGTGCTTTTTCAGGGAGTTTCTTGAGCAAATGCTGTAGTTTCTTTTGGTAACTCTCACTGGGATCAGAGGGCAATGGCTTGTAGAAAGTGGTGTTGGAGAGCTGCCCAGCAGCCTCCCGTTCATACTCTGACCTATTCATGATGACGACAGCACCTCCTTTGTCAGCCTTTTTGATTATGATGTCAGAGCTGTTTCTGAGGCTGTGGATGGCACCGTGTTCTGCACGGCTGAGGCCATGGGGCAAGCGATGCCGCCCTTCCACAATTTCAGCTCGTGCACGTCGGCGGAAGCAGTCTATGTAGAAATCCAGGCTGCCGCCTCGACCCCCAGGAGGAGCCCACCCAGAATCCCTCCCCTTGTAGCGTTGGCAGGAAGGTCCCCGTGGGTTAACATGCCGGTCAGAGGTGTGTTGGAAATATTCCTTGAGTCTGAGACGTCGAAAATAGGATTCTAGGTCACCACAGAACTGTATCATGTTCGTGGGGGTGGAGGGGCAAAAGGAGAGGCCCCGAGATAGGACAGATTCTTCCGCTGGGCTAAGAGTATAGTTGGATAGATTAACAATATTGCTGGGTGGGTTACGGGAACCATTGTTGTGGCCCCTTGTGGCATATAGTAGTTTAGATAGCTTAGTGTCCTTTTTCTTTTGTAGAGAATCAAAGTGTGTTTTGTAAATGACAGCAGGATTGTCTGGCTATGTAGACTCCCTCCTCAGGCCCTTCGTTACCAGCACTCCCAGCTATCTTCGAGACACCACCGATTTCCTGAGGAAACTGCGGTCCATTGGTGATCTTCCTGAAAGCACCATCCTAGCCACTATGGATGTAGAAGCCCTCTACACCAATATTCCACACAAAGATGGACTGCAAGCCGTCAGGAACAGTATCCCCGATACTGTCGCGGCTAACCTGGTGGCAGAACTTTGTGACTTTGTCCTGACCCATGGCTATTTCACATTTGGTGACAATGTATACCTTCGGATCAGCGGCGCTGCGGTGGGTGCCCGCATGGCCCCACAGTGTGCCAACATTTTTATGGCTGACTTAGAGCAACGCTTCCTCAGCTCTCGTTCCCTGATGCCCCTACTCTACTTGCGCTACATTGGTGACGTCTTCATCATCTGGACCCATGGAGGGGGGGCTCTTGGGGAATTCCACCATGATTTCAACAGTTTCCGTCCCGCCATCGGCCTCGGCCTGGACCGGTCCGCGCGGGAGGTCCGCTTCCTGGACACTGCGGTGCTAATGAGCGATGGTCACATGGACACCACCCTGTATCGGAGGCCTGCTGACCGCTGTTCCTGCCTGCGTGCCTCTGGCTTTCATCCAGATCATGCCACTCGGTCCATTGTCTGCAGCCAGGCGCTGCGATGTGGCCGCATTTGCTCCGGCCCCTCAGACAGAGACAGACACCTACAAGATCTCTATCATGCATTCCTACAACTACAGTACCCACCTGCTGAAGTGAAGAAACAGATTGACAGAGCCAGGGGAGTGCCCGGGGGTCGCCTACTGCAGGACGGGCCCAACGAAGAAAACAACAGAGCGCCACTCGCCGTCGCCTTCAGCCCCCAACTAAAGCCCCTCCAGCGCATCATCAGGGATCTACAGCCTGTCCTGGGGGGCGAGCCATCGCTCTCTCGGATCTTGGGGGGTAGGCCGGTCCTTGCTTGCAGACGGCCCCCCAGTCTGAAGCAGGTGCTCGCCGGCGGCCACGCGCCGCGCGGCGGAGCCACTGACCCAGGGGCCTATCCTTGCGGCGGAGCCCGTTGCCAACTCTGTCCACGTGTCTATTCAGGGGATACCGTCGTGGGGCCTGGTCGCGTCGGCCGCACTGTCGGAGGCTCCTTCACCTGCGCATCTACCGATGTGATATGTGCCGTCGTGTGCCGGCGATGCCCCTCTGCCATGTGCATTGGCCGGGCTGGACAGTCTCTACGTAGAGGAGTGGATGGACGCGAATCAGACGTCAAGAATTGTAGCATTCAAGGACCGGTTGGAGAGCGCTTCGGTCTCTCTGGTCGCTCGGTCGCAGACCTGGGAGTGGCTATACTTCAACAAAAAAGCTTCAAAAGCAGACTCCAACGAGAGACTGCTGAATTGGAATTGATTTGCAGACTGGATACAATTAACTTAGGCTTGAATAGAGACTGGGAATGGATGAGTCATTACACAGGGTAAAACTGTTTCCCCATGGTATTTCTCCCTCCCACCCCACCCCCCACTGTTCCTCTGATATTCTTGTTAACTGCTGGAATTAGCCTACCTGCTTGTCACCATGAAAGGTTTTCCTCCTTCCCCCCCCTGCTGTTGGTGATGGCTTATCTTAAGTGATCACTCTCCTTACAGTGTGTATGATAAACCCATTGTTTCATGTTCTCTGTGTGTGTGTATATAAATCTCTACTCTGTTTTTTCCACCAAATGCATCCGATGAAGTGAGCTGTAGCTCACGAAAGCTTATGCTCTAATAAATTTGTTAGTCTCTAAGGTGCCACAAGTACTCCTTTTCTTTTTGAGAATACAGACTAACACGGCTGCTACTCTGAAATATTATGATAGTCACTGTTATCTGATCATTATTGTCACAAATTCACAACATGCATCCTGAAGCAACGGCTTCCTTCAGCACAGAGTTCAAAATGACTAAAGAACTATGCAGGTTAGGCCAGCAAGGGAGTACCCAAGCTCGTCCCCAGGTACCCAGAATGCACATTAGGCTGGGGTACATGTCATTCACTCCAGGCAGCCTTTACTTCCAAGGGGTTTCTACTGTCAAGAGTTCTCGCTGAATCAGTGTTATCAATCCCACTTGTAATTTTACAAACTTCAAAGGGTTAAGACAGCAAGCACACTTATCGACTCAGGTTTCTTGGAGGGATCAGTAAAGCATGACTGATTAGAGCCCCGTTCTAAAGAGCCCGGCTTTGTGGGGCTGGAATAAATAGGAGCCTGTCAATATCTCAGATCCAGGCATATTGACATAGTTTACAGCCTCAATAGGTAATTAACACTTTACAGTGGATATTACCCAATGGCCTTCCCATGTTTTATTGCACCTTTTCTGCCATCAGCTGCAATATTGAAGGCTTGGAATAAAAATTATATCGGACAGACTGCACCTTTGTTCAGCCACACATGAAATTTCTTTAATAGCTGGGAGAGATCATTGTTTCTTCCTCTTTTATTCTCTCTCACACACACCCTCATCTCATTTTCTCTGTTGTTACATATTAGACAGCCCAAGAAACTCCTCTTACTAAGCAATTAGAACTATTACATGCTAAAACTCCTCAGGGGAATCCCTAAAGAATGATGGACACAGCAACCCCAAACTTTTCTCCTACCACCTGAACAGTTACATAAGTTCCACATGAATGCCTCATTCGCAGATATAATCATGAAAATGAAGGGCTGGAAGACATCTTAAGAGGTCTTCTAGTCCACCCCCACCCCATGCTGAGGAAGGACCATACTTACACCATCCCTGACAAGTGTTTTTCCAACCTGTTATTAAAAATCTGCTGTAACAGGAATTGCACAGACTCCCTTGGTAACCTATTCCATTTCTTACCTATGGTTATAGTTAGAAAGTTTTTCTTAATATCTAACCTAAATTTCCCTTGCTGCAGATTAAGCTGACTACTTCTGGTCCAACTTTCTGCAGACACTGAGAACATCTGATCACCATCTTCTTTATAAGAGCCCATTACATATTTGAAGACTGTTATCAGGTTTTCTCCTCTTTTTTTTTTTCTCAAGACTAAATATCCCCAATTTTTTTAACTTTTCCTCACAGGTCAGGTTTTCTAAACCATTTAACATTTTTGCTGCTCTTGCCTGGACTGTCTCCAGTTTGTCCATCTCTCTCTTCAAGTGCAGTGCCAAAAACAGGACACACAACTCCAGCAGACACCTGAGTAGAGCAGAATAATTATCTCCCACCTCTTAGATACAACACTCCTGCTGATAAACCCCAGAATCATATTTGCCTTTTTCACAGCTGTATCATATTTTTCATGCATATTCAACTTATGAGTCATTATAACCCCCAGATCCTTTTCAGTAATACTTCTACAGAGCCAGTTATTCCCCGTTTTGTAGTTGTACATTTGACTTTTCTTTCCTAAGTATAGTACTTTGCACTTGTCTTTATTAAATTCCATCTTATTGATTGCAGATTAATTCTCCAATTTTTATCAAGGTTATTTTGAATTCCAATCCTGTCTTCCAAAGTACTTGCGACCCCTTCCTGCTTGGTATCATCTCTCCACTTCATTATCCAAGTCATTAATTAAAATGTTGACTGGTACCAGACCCAGGACAGACCCGTGAAGGACTGTACTAGATATGTCTTCCCAATTTGAGAGTGAACCATTGATAACTATTCTGAGTATGATGTTTCAATCAGTTGTGCATCCACTGTTAGTTATTTCATCTGGACCACATTTCCCTAATTTGCTTATGAGAATGTCACATGGGACTGTGTCAAAAGCTTTACTAACATCAAGATAAATAAAGTCTACTGCTTCCTTGTTATCCATTAGGTCAGTAATCCTGTCAAATGAGGAAATTAGATAGATTTGTCAAGAAAAAATCATGCCAAACCAATGTTGGCTATAACTGCTCACCCTATTATCCTTTAGGTGTTTACAAACTGATTGGTTAAAAATTTGTTCCAATATCTTTCCAAGTATTGAAGTTAGGCTGCCTAGTCTATAATTTCCTGGGTCCTCTTTGTTCCCCTTTTCTATGATGGGGACTATGTTTGCCCTTCTCCAGTCCTCCAAGAGTTCTTGAAGATAATCATGAATGGCCCCAAGTTTACTTCAGTGAGATACGTAAGTACCCTAGAGTGAATTTCACTAGGCCCTGTCAACTTGAATACATCTATCTCAGGTTTCAGAGTAGCAGCCGTGTTAGTCTGTATTCGCAAAAAGAAAAGGAGTACTTGTGGCACCTTAGAGACTAACAAATTTATTAGAGCATAAGCTTTCGTGAGCTACAGCTCACTTCATCGGATGCATTTGGTGGAAAAAACAGAGGAGAGATTTATATACACACACACAGAGAACATGAAACAATGGGTTTATCATACACACTGTAAGGAGAGTGATCACTTAAGATAAGCCATCACCAACAGCAGGGGGGGGAAGGAGGAAAACCTTTCATGGTGACAAGCAGGTAGGCTAATTCCAGCAGTTAACAAGAATATCAGAGGAACAGTGGGGGGTGGGGTGGGAGGGAGAAATACCATGGGGAAATAGTTTTACTTTGTGTAATGACTCATCCATTCCCAGTCTCTATTCAAGCCTAAGTTAATTGTATCCAGTTTGCAAATTAATTCCAATTCAGCAGTCTCTCGTTGGAGTCTGTTTTTGAAGCTTTTTTGTTGAAGTATAGCCACTCTTAGGTCTGTGATCGAGTGACCAGAGAGATTGAAGTGTTCTCCAACTGGTTTTTGAATGTTATAATTCTTGACGTCTGATTTGTGTCCATTCATTCTTTTACGTAGAGACTGTCCAGTTTGGCCAATGTACATGGCAGAGGGGCATTGCTGGCACATGATGGCATATATCACATTGGTAGATGCGCAGGTGAACGAGCCTCTGATAGTGTGGCTGATGTGATTAGGCCCTATGATGGTATCCCCTGAATAGATATGTGGACAGAGTTGGCAACGGGCTTTGTTGCAAGGATAGGTTCCTGGGTTAGTGGTTCTGTTGTGTGGTGTGTGGTTGCTGGTGAGTATTTGCTTCAGATTGGGGGGCTGTCTGTAAGCAAGGACTGGTCTGTCTCCCAAGATCTGAGAGAGCGATGGCTCGTCCTTCAGGATAGGTTGTAGATCCTTGATGATAAGTTGGAGGGGTTTTAGTTGGGGGCTGAAGGTGATGGCTAGTGGCGTTCTGTTGTTTTCTTTGTTGGGCCTGTCCTGTAGTAGGTGACTTCTGGGTACTCTTCTGGCTCTGTCAATCTGTTTCTTCACTTCAGCAGGTGGGTACTGTAGTTGTAGGAATGCATGATAGAGATCTTGTAGGTGTTTGTCTCTGTCTGAGGGGTTGGAGCAAATGCGGTTATATCGTAGCGCTTGGCTGTAGACAATGGATCGAGTGGTATGATCTGGATGAAAGCTAGAGGCATGTAGGTAGGAATAGCGGTCAGTAGGTTTCCGATATAGGGTGGTGTTTATGTGACCATCGCTTATTAGCACCGTAGTGTCCAGGAAGTGGATCTCTTGTGTGGACTGGTCCAGGCTGAGGTTGATGGTGAATACATCTAAATATTCTTTAACCGGTTACTCCCCACTTGTCGTTGTTAGTTTTGTTAAGCATCTGGACACAATTAAACATTTTAGTGATGACTGAAGCAAAATGGGCATTAAACACCTCAGCCTTTGTGCCATTACCTTTGTGCTATCTGCCTAATGTGCCAGTTTGACAGATAACCAAAACTCAGCCATGATCACCTAAAGCAGGGATAGCTGAAGTGCGAGCTACATACAGCACGTAACCATTTCAGTATAGAAGGAAAGTCCATGTACCATTCAGATCAAGATGGACTATTGCATCAGCAGCCTCCACAGTTGACATCCCCATATTGAAATACAAAGCCAACTACAATAGGATCAATTTTTGTGATTTTTTTTTAAAGTAAATTTAGTGCTGGTGAAATATGCCAACTTGACAGACTTGGAGACAAAGAAATAAATTCTTCATGGTCTTGCGGTTCTTTTGCACCAGCTACCTCAGCACAAAAGGACTGAGAAGGCACCATAAGGGAACGTTCCCAGTGCAGTGAGCCTCTGCCAGATAAAGAGACATCTGTCTCTGCATTAATAGCTAAAAATGTCCCGTTGGAGTGGGCTGCTGAAGCAAAGTTTGCAACAACATTTGGCCAAAATTGTCTATAAACAATTGTTCTTTCCCTGTATTATTATATGAGGGGGGAAAACATGTACTTAAGATTACAACACAAAAATTAACAAAGAGCTTAACAGGAGATAAAGATACTCATCAGCTGGAAGAGAGACCTGCAACAAACAGCAGCCAATTGCAAAACGGCCATTTTGGGGGCTTCTGCTGTTTGCCTCTGCCAAATTTAAAGGGCCAGGTACAGAAAGGCATGCTGGGGAAATGTTCCTTATAAAAGAGCATCCCTAAGCTAAGGAAGTTTAGTAGGGTTAGGATAGCCTTATCCGAGGAAGTGCTATGTAGGGAAGAGGTTGTTTAGAGTAATAACTATTGTTATGTAAGGATATGAGGTGTGGTTGTACAGGCAAAGCTCATTCTCACTTTTGATAGCTAGTCTGTAAGGGATAGACTAGATAGCACGGGCTGCAACTTTACAGCATGCTCTCATTGCTGTGTTGTTTAATATTTTACTAAAAATATAAAATTTTCAAATAAATGCTCCTGTTGCTTTAATGCAAAGAACAGCCCAAAGGCTGCTCCTTCAGTCAGTATACCGCCCCATGTCATAGTCCTGCTCCCAAGGTTATCACTTTTATTTTTATAGATATTGTATTTAAGAGCCAAGAAGAAAGTTCTGTAGTGAGACTGCAGGATTCCTTAAAGGCTATGTAAAAAGGTAAAAGTTGGGGGGGTTATTTTTTTAGTAATACACAAAGGTGCAGGTTCTGAATTAAAGAGAAAAATTCTGAGCATTGATCCTTAAATACAAAGAAAAGGAGTACTTGTGGCACCTTAGAGACTAACAAATTTATTAGAGCATAAGCTTTCATGAGCTACAGCTCACTGTAGCTCACAAAAGCTTATGCTCTAATAAATTTGTTAGTCTCTAAGGTGCCACAAGTACTCCTTTTCTTTTTGCGAATACAGACTAACACGGCTGCTACGCTGAAACCTGTCATTAAATACAAAGGGCTCAGATTTAATAGTACAAAGATTGGTGGTGCCATCAAGTGCAAGACATGGATCTCCCACAGGCACCATGTACAGCAAGAAAGAGAAATCATTTTCTCTATATTTTGTGGAGTATTCACATTCTTTATCTGCAGATCAAGGATGATATGACTGTGGATGATAGGGAATTGATCTGCATGTTATCCATTGTCTGGTATCTAAAGACCTGTGTGGAATTACTCAAAACAACCTGGATATCAAGCCAATTTTAGTCACCTCAGCAGAAGTATTAAAGTCAGGTAAACTATTTATGAATTATATTCACATGTATTCAGCACCCCCTTCTCTTTTTTGGTGAGTGAAATATTAAACTGATTTTAATTTTTTTCAAATGAAGTAATTTAGTACTTGCAGCATAGTTTGGATAAATAACTGCCAGGCTATGAGTGGTGCACTAACTGTTCATTTTGATTTTTGATTCTATTCATATTGCATGATTCAACACTAAGTCACAGGCTATTGATTTTGCTCCCTGGATGGATAATGAACACTTTGAGCAAGAGAATAATATTTCCTGATTGATTTTTAATCTGTCTAGGCATTCACCAAGGTCCCCATTCCCATGTTACCCCTTTTTAGCCTGAGCAGTTAGCCAATAGTCAGGGCCTCATGGGTTGTTTCCATTGGGAACAGCTGATGGAGTTCAGTATTTTTTGATGCCATTCTGTTTATTCACAAAGAATGTTCACAAAGTCCTGCTTCCCTGAACACAGCAGGAAACAATCTCCTTGCTCATAACTCCAAGCTTCTTTCCAGCCAGCACTCTGCCCAAGAAGTATTCTCGTAGCTTTCTCTCAGGGTCGTGCTACAAGTGCTTCTCTTGCTGTCTCCTCGGTTTTTTGCTTTTCTCATTCATACACCCCTGCAATCAAATCAATCCCCAGTCCCTGTGTTTGTATTCAGTGTAGTCTTTGGGAGATGGCTTCCACTGTTTCAGTTCATCTCTAAACAAAGGGACATTTAATCATTTCTCATTTAACAGCTTCAGTGAGGTTTGTGATTACTCATAGATCAAAGATAAACTTACTGGGGACTACCCAACCTCCAGCACAACAACTGTAATATTTGACACACGCACCTCTTATAGACATGAATAAATGTATCTTCCGAACACTCCTGTGAAGTAGGAAAATGGTGTTATCCTTATTTTACAGAAGAATGTAAGCAAAAGGATTCATGACCAGATTTCCACAGGAGTTCATCGCTGATGGAGGTACCTATGTGAAGTAGACATTTTCAGAATGGATCAGCAGCTCCCACTATTCAGTTTAGACAATGGGGGCCATAATCTGCTTAGTGGAAAGCCTTGGATGTGTATAAAAGAGGGCATTATAAGATAGGGTCCCTACCTAGAAAAGGACTAGGGCTACAATTTTCCAGAATGTCTATGTGAGTTTTGACCTTTACCTACTGTCCCATTTTTCAAAAATTATTTATGTGCTTAACACCCAGATCCACCAATTATTTCAATGGAAGTAAGGAGTCTAAGTACCTTTTGAGGAACTGGGCCTTAAGTTCTTAAGTCTCATTCAAAGTCATTGGAACTTATGCTCCTAAATGTCTAAATCACTTTGAAAATGGGACATAAGATCCTAAGTCAGGTAGGGCCTTTTGTAAATGTTACCCTAACTTTTTGAAGGATATCAGCCCAGGTAGTAGTATAGTGCTGACTGAGGAATTATTACTCCTGCATTCAGCTAAGGCTCCTCATTATCATAAGCATCCACTTCACACAAGGAAATTGACTAAATAGAATGTGGGCTAGATCTACATGAGCTAAAGGTGCGTTTTCTGTGCCAAGAATTTTATTTCTCTTAAAAGATGGAAATGGTGTAGTATCTTTTTCACCCTTTTGGTGTGGCCAGGAAAGGGCTAGAGGCCTACTCTGGGAAATATAAATGAACGTGGTAGAGAGAAATAGATGGCAGTTGTTTGCAAGGGAGTAAAAATAAATATTAAACCACCTTTGCAAAGAAGAAACAGACAAATCAGCGGAGTTGTAAACAGGAAACTTCCCCTTCAAGGATTCCTGCCTATTAAAACTAACCCCAACCACCCCCATACTGTACATTGTTATCCAGAAAATTCATAGGAAAGGCAACATAAAACTAAACCAAGTAGATCTGAGATGGGACAAGCCAATGGAGTCATGACACAATCTCAGAAACTCTCCAACTGAGAGTGTGATTCAATGAATAGGGCACTGGCATGGGAGGCAAGAGATGTGGGTTCTGGCTCTGCTACGTGTCATCGGGGAAGTCAGTTCATCTCTCCGACCTTCTGTTTTCCTATTGTGCCTCTTTAGGTTGCAAGATCCTTGGTGCAGGACTTCCCTTACTATGTGTTTACGCAGGACATAGCACAATGAAGCCCTGGTCTCAGCTGGGGCCTCTAGACACACATAAATAAGATTAATCTGCCTACTTGCATCCACGACAGATGTCAAATGTCCTTTTGCCAGTCATAGGTGAAAACTTTTTTGAACTCCTCCCCATTCACAACTGTCTGCCACACAGGCCAGTTTGCCACGTGGATGTTTGTATTTGGGTTACTGGTGGTTTGGGGTAATCAGGACAAATTTCCTATGCAAGTGGCAACAGGTGGCAAAGCAATAGCTAGTGGAATGTGTCACAAGGACTAGAGCAGGGAAGTGGAGTTGCTGATGATAATAGAGCAGCAGTAGCCACATCAGTGACAAGTCAAAGACTGGAGAAGAACTCTGTTGATGCTGACTTAGGATTCCCACAGGCAAGAGTCCACGTTGGCTATTAACCCCAGAAAGCAATTGTCAAAGCAGGTCAATGATCCCAGAGGGCAGGGCTACCTCTGGCTAATGATACCAGAGGGCAGGGGTGACAGCTTATAGAATTCCATCCACCACAGATCATGACCCTTTGCAATAGCAGCATCAAATAAAAGGGAAAAACAAAACATGCCCCTTACTAATAATTAAAAGGGGGAGGTTCAAATTCAACAGAGGAAACCTTTAGTTCGGTTTAAAACCTCAGACTCCAGGCTCAGTAAAGGCTGATAACCATGGAAGAGGCATGTCAATCTTTCTACTTCTCCCTATTTCTTGAGCCATTTATTGAAGGTCAGAGGTAGGGGAAAACTTCTGTGGCTTATGTCCTTAACCAGCTCCAGTTAGCCCAGACACTCCCTCACGTCACCCTCCTTCATGGGGTGTTCATTTGTATTTGCACAGACGTTTGAGTGTCATTTCACTGCACTTAATGGACACTTAACCGATTATTTTTTGGTAACACTTTATTTCAGATTTCCCATCATTATGAATTCATTTAGCATGGGAAGCAATAGCCCCGCTCCTAATGAATTCATCTGATATTAACATGGCTTTCACAAGTGTGTCCATAGGTGATCAGATGCAATTTAGCATTAGTTAAGCGAGAGTTAATGGACACTAAAAGTGCCACTTATTTTCTAAGTGGTCCATTAAAAAAAAGGAAGGCAAAAGCCCTGCCAGCAGATTTTTTTCATAAGATAATGTGGGGATTTGTTCTTTGCATGTAAAATTCACTGGAGACCATGGATGGCTTTAAAGAAATGGCAGAGTGGGTGGGTATTACAAGGGTACTGTGAAGCAAGGGAGACATTGGGCAAGGAGCCCCAAAGAAGAAAGGCACCTGGGAAGAAAATAAATACCAGCACCCTTGAAGGAAGAGAGAGAAGTGGGGGTGGGGGGAGGGAGAAAGAAATTAGGTGCCTGAAGGAAAGGATTGAGGCAAAGAAGGTGAGAGATGGAGGATACCTAGAGAACACGAGGGGAGGGGGGAGGAGGAGGGAGAGAAGATCCATTTTGACTGAAGGGTAGCAATGAAAAATATTCTTTAGATAGGACTAGCCCTGCTTCTTAACCCAGATGGGGTTGAACAGAGGTCACCTACCCCCTCCTGAACAGCAGTAAGAAATGCTATTGTTTGGCACGTCCCTCATTCAACTAACGCAGTATCCTTTAGTATTGACCTAGCCCCAAAACTCTGTTGTAACTGAGAACACAATGGATCATTAATGATGATTACGGAGAGATCTAGATGCAAGAATGATTACGGAGATATCTAGATATCTAGGGTTACTTGACCCAACAGCAGTACTCCCTGGATTGGCTATGCTGGGCCAGAAATGCAACTGAGGGTGGTGAGGACATGATGACAACTTGGGCAAGCCAAGAAACAGTTGCCAATGTTGCCTGGTTGCCCCTTGAAGATTGACAGAAGCACCAAACTTTGACCCAGCTGATGCTCACGAAGCAGTCTGCAGTTCTGTGAAGTCCCTGTTGGAAGGCAGCTGATAGCCAGCCAACCCAAATCACAAAGCAGAAGACTCCACAGGGCGGCTAAGTCTCTTCAGTGAGCATAGTCAGACACAAAACCTTCTGCAGGAGAGGAGACAAAGGCCACCTCTCTTTCTCCAACAAGTATAATTAAACTGCTGGTGAGCATGGAGGCTAAGAGTTAAAAAGAGTGACAGTGGCTAAGAAGGGATTTGCTTCCGGTACTAAAGTTTTTTTTAAAATGTAGCTGGGCAAATAGATATATGCTGTGCCCAGCTGCCCTGTCTCCAGGTGAGTGTTCCTTCTATTGAGAGATTCCTGCTCAGGGCACAGTGTAGTTGCTTACTCTGTTGATATTTTTTTCAGTACAGTGGATTTGGGGATCCTCCACAGACAGCAGGGGTACACTCTGGAGCAGATGACATTAGTGCTTCTAGGAAAGAAGGGTGAGGGTAGGGTCCCTTTTGTGCATCAGAGGACAAGTACTGCAGAGCCAATATTAGAAAAAGCCATTTACTTACATTAGGGTAGCACCCATGGGCTCCAACCAATTGTGCTGGGCGTTGTACACACACATAGTAGGAGACAGTCCTGGCCCTGAAGAGCTTACGGTTTGTGTAGACAAAGCCAACAAGGAGGGGGAAGTGTTATCATCTCTATTTTACAGACTGGAAACAGACATGCAGAGATCAAGTGACCTGCCCAAGGTTGCACAAAAAGTCAATGGCAGAGCTAGGCATGAAACCCAGATTTCTTGCATCAGAGTCCAGCACCTTGACCACCAGGCCATCCTTCCTCCAGAGTCCCTGTGGTCACCAAAGGGAAGGTGGGCAAAAGCAAAAGCACAAACCTGCTGCAGGTAGGAGAATGTCCAAGAACACAATGGGGAAGAAGTGCAGGACCCAGGGAAGATTAAAGAAGTCCAAAGGACTGATCTGCTACCCTCAGCTACCATCTTATATTGAGAGGAGTTACCTTGGCTCCCACCTTGAGTGAGCTTGAGCAGGATGCCAGATTAGGAACACTCGACAACCCACCTTGGAAGTACAAACACAGTGAGCATTTAAAGAAACCAGATTAAAGGGTTTGACCCACAGCTGCAATCTCCTGTCTCACCTGAGGGGGTGGGAGCAAACAATGATAGCTTTGCACCACCATTTCTAACCTCTTAGTCTGAGGCTTGCCAGGGACTACCCCAGCCTCTGGGCTGTTCTCAGCAATGCTTGGCTACCGCAAGTTTTCCCCAACAATCAGATCTATGGCCAGCAGGGTATTCTGGTCATGCCCACTTTTCCTTGGGAACACCCTTATTGTGGGGACCAAAGGAGTGACTCTGCTGGATCCACAGCAGCCACGAATCCCCTCATGCTATAGAAATCCTGATGGAACAGAACAGATCATCGGGGCCAAGGACTCTAATTCAATCGTAGTTACAAAGGAGTTGGTCCAAAATTCTCATCAGCCGGGTGTACTTCTCTCTGCAGTGAAGCTGTTTTACAAATTTGGAAGTGCAGCCATGAGCCTTGGCAGAAGTTTGTTAACCAGAGTTAAAATATACCACTGAGTTAGTGCAACAGCAGCCCAGATGTAGCACTCGTACTCACATGAGCAGGGATGAAATAGCAGTGATACTTTACTATAGTTATATTTATGATTCCAAGCTCCACTTAGTCCGAAAGTGGATTGTTTTTACTGACCTAATCAGCAGAGGAAGTTCACCATAGGGCCACTTGGTTTGCCATCGGTAGACTTCAGCGTTAACATAAATTGTGGTAGGTCACAATCAGAGTTACTGCTTTAGTCTGGTTGCAGACTCAAAGACAGCACAGTATCAATTTATAGTCAGATGCATTTTTCCACAAGGATAAGGAGGCAAGGCAATGCATTCTCTTTTCAAATGAAAATTTGAATTCTGCAGAAACTGTATCAGCATCACTCTGGGGATCAATGTACCATCTTAATCCAACTCTAGCACCTGACTTCTCCAGCAAGAGGCATGTGCCAGGGATTCATACTAATTTCAGTGATATGTAGATCCAGGGTTTTGGTTCAGTCCATATTAAAATCCAAAAGCCTTTGGCCCCAATCCTACATTGGGATCTGCTAGCAGAGACCCCTGCATTCATGTGAGCTCCCTCTGAAGTCAATGAAACAATGTGCTAGCAGATCCTCATGCAGGAGCAAGGCTTTATTTTGTAGAGCATTCCTCAAAAGCCATCTGCAGCCTACTTCCATTTGGCTGTGAGACACATGCCATGCTGGCACAATGTTTTTGCAACACTTCCAGCACTGAAAGAGTTAAGCCATTTAGCTTAAAGGGAGCCCATTAATAAAATACCACCTAGCTGTTATACAGCACTTTTCATCAGTCAATCTCAAAGCACTCTGCAAAAGGAGGTGAGCATCATTCTCCTCATTTTACAGATGGGGAAAGTGAAGCATAGGGAGGTGAAGTAAGTTGCCTCAGGTCACCCAGTATACCAGTGGCTCAACAAAGGAATAGAATCCAGCTCATCTGAATCCTAGTTCAGTGCTCTGTCCCGGCCACACTGCCTAGCTGTCATTAGGACAACTGGCACAAGCAACCTAGAAAGCACAGCAAGTATCTTGAAAGTGTCCTACTTCAGAGATGATGATGGAGCACTAAAAGTTGCTGCAAGTGAGCAGACTGACAGCACTGAAACTCCTGACACAGAACAGCTTTCACAACCAGATAACACTTTCCATGTTTCCAAAATCACACTGACAACAATGTTTCCAGGCCTTGAACTTAACTGAAGTAATCAGGAGTTATTGGCAGTAAACAGCAGGCAGATTGTTGGATGGAGGTTTTGTTTTGTTTCTCCTCTTACGAGTGGTGGAAGAATCTTTAGTGCCAAAAACCCACACTTGTAGATGCTGTCAATTCCCTTCTCTCCCCAAGATGCAACCTTCCAAATGTGATGCAAAACAAATGTCCTTAATCTTTCTGTTCATCTCGAAGTACCATACCTCTGTTAGAGGCGTGATCAGTTTACTTCTGGTTACCTACATTCTTGTGCAGATTTAGTGTCCTCAGTTTTATTGTTTATAATTATTTACATCAGAAATGCACTCATGAAAGTGAAATTAGTGTAAATGTATTCTCTAACAGGATGAATCCCACCCACAGCATTTAAACTTTTCTTGCATGCAAGTTTTTCTCATGTCTCTCATTCTGGGACTATATCACACTCTGTGACCTATATTTGAGTCCTGGAAAGTTGAGTGGTATCCATAGCATTATTTAAGAGCATCAGAGCATTAGCCCTCATATTACAATCGGAGATGGACCATCTCTGACTTTAGCCATCATCTGAATTTGCACAGGTTTTGATCCAGGTCACATCAGAACGTCAAGGCTTGTATTCATCTCCAGTTACAGTATAGTATAAATAATTAATACCCTTGATACTTTAATTGAATACAATAGTCTCCTTCACTTCCCGTCCATACACTCTTATATAGTGTTATTGGTACCACTACAGCAGTTATCACTTCACACCCTAGAGAACATTTTGCAAAGTATCATTATGTATCGTGCATAGTTTATGTATCTGTACACTTTAGTCTGCCATAAAGTGACAAGAAAGAAGCTGTGTATGTTGCATGCATATGCAATGGTTTATTTTACCAAGTGATGAGATGTTGTGGAATTTGAGAAAAAGATTAAAATATAAATAAAAAGATTTAATCAATATTCAAATTCTCAGCCCAAAATAAGTATAATTAAGAGCAATTGACAGAGAAACCATAAATTAACAATTCTAAGGGTTCAAGGCGCATTTAATAAATTACAACACTACTGCGTACATACACCACATTTCCTCTGAGGTCTCAAAGATTATTTAATTGAACTTTGGCAGGTGAATTGTCATTATCCTGTTTAGAGGTGGGGAACTGAGGCAGAGAAAGGTTAAATGACTTGCCTAAAGTAATAATCAGTGGAAGAGTTGGGACTAGAACCCAGGAATCCTGACTTTTAAACCACTACTCTGAGCAGTGGGTGATAATCCACTAATAATCTAGTACCTTTCGAATGATTTCTCATAATTTTTTACCTTCTCTTTAAAAATGGATCTCTAAAAATAATAGGCATTAAAATACAATGTAAGGAAAAATTCATGATCCCAAGTAGAGTCTGTATGAAATCTCTCTTCAGTGGAATGTATGACTCATTTTGACATATTTTCTTGATTGTGATTACAAAGAGAATACACCAATAACACTAATGATATAAGCACCCAAATGTAAGAAAGATTAGTAGGCCAATGGACTAAGCCCCTCCCCTTTAAAAAAGTTGATATAATGATGTTCAAATACTCATTAATTCTTTTTAACTGTTCATTACAGATTCTGAAATTAAACTCATCAGGTGTAGAAATCCTGCTTGCGTTTCATGTAAATGCCTGTCCAGATACTAAAGCTCTTTGCTCTTTAAACCCTGGTTAATTCAGTCTTCTCATTTTAGCATGAGTTGTGCATTGATGATTTTTATGTGTGGTCTCTGATTAAAGGATGAACTGGATAGGAGTTTTGCTATTAACTTCAGTTCATACAGGATCAAGCCCCTATTTCCTATTCTCAAAACCAAATACTGCATTGAATTACAATTGAGCAATCCCATTACTTGAAGTAATCATTTAAGGTCAGTTGCAGGGGAGATCAATGGGACGGCATGGAATATATGCCAGTTCAGAACTGCCCCTACTTATGGGAGAAAATTGCTGTTTCTCAGATAGCGGCATGGTACCTACTGCCAAATGATGATTAATGGTGACCACTAAAAGCCCCTGAAATTAGGGTCACCATTCAACAGCTAACATTTCTTTAAACCAAAAGTTGCCCATGGTCTAATCCTTGTGCCCTGACTGAGTTTTGTCATGAGTTTCCCCTAGTCAATATCAAAGCAGTGTTAAGTAGAACCATATTTTGGCCCCCGTATGCTACTCCAATGGCACAAAAGGACCACAGTTGCAGTGGGTGGAATGCTGTCAGTGATGAGTGATGTAGGATTGATGTGCAGAGCCCTCAACGTAGGGGTGTGCTGAGCACAAGAGGGGATGAAGCCAGACAAATCTGAGTTCCGATAACTCGGGATAGCAGAGCAGCCTGTAGGTAGCCATGTAACACTACTGTAAGATAGACCCTTCCTGAGGCTGCTCTAACTTATGCCAGCTCTAGAAGCAGCCCAGAACCCAGTTCTCAACAGATCTAGCACAGAATTAGGCCCTTTATGTTTTTTCATAGAAGTCAGAGATGGATGATGACCCAACTGGTATTTTCTATCTCCTTAGAGTCAAGATCTCGTTGTTCATGATCACTTATAGTATATTTACTGGTTTTCAGATGATACAGTAAACCAGGGTTGCAGTAAATCATGGTTATTCACTTAGGAGATTATTTAGCCTCTATTCTTTTGTAGGTTTAACTTTAAGGGAACAATCATGACTTGCACATACTAAACTCAAATAACTACACAATCTTATTACTGAATGACTTGTCCTCCTTCATCCTATACCCGTTGTTGTCTGCTACTCTCACTTATTGTGCCACATCTAAACTCAGATGCTCTTTGAGGTAGCCACAGGGCTGCTCTAAAGTTGCCTCAGGGACAGATTCACACACCCTCTCCCCCAAATCAAGAGAGAGTGGAAATCCATTTAAGTCCCTTCCCCATCTCCAGGTGCCTTAAGCACAGCTTCGGCACACCTGCAGATCTAGCTCATTGCATTTCTAAGTAACACAGAAGTGGAGCAGTCTTCAGTTCAGAATTTGTTGGACTGGGGGGACAGGAAAGGAGTGCTTAAAGTCAGCCCATTTGTCTTCATTTTCACACATCTTTGCAGTCTAATTAACATCACATTCTGTACATGGACAGCAGTGGTTTGTGAATCAGATTATATTTAACAAATAAAAGTCTGGCTGCCTAGCAGAAAGTAAGGAAGGATCCTGGAACATGCAGAGGGCAATGGAGTTATTGAAAAGAACTGTATTCATTAGGCAAGATAAAACACAGCAAGGCCAATATTCCTGGACTGATTCTGCATGCCCTACACAATATTGGGCATTCTTGGACTAATATTGTAATGCTGCATGTTCTATGACATGAGGCAGCAAGCCAAGTGCCATGACCCAGAGGAACAGCACACTAACAACAGGGAGGCCAAGCCTGCAGTATCTTGTGCTGTTCTAAAATGGCCCTTGTTTTAATATTCAGTATTGCTGTCACTGTTATAATTAGGGCTGAACAAATAATTAACAAACTTATTAACCTGCAACGGTTATTCAGAATTCTTCTATTATTTTTGCACAGTAAATCTGGATGGAGGGAATGTGTCTCTCTGCAAGTATTTGCCACTCCATATCTGAGATCTGTTAGCTGGGACTGGCCAAATCAGCCACATGGTAGTGTTTCCATTTCCTGATTCGGTGAATATGCAAAAACTTCCATCACAAAAATTCAAGTACCGATTTACAATTCATCTTCCATATATGCGTGAACATGGAAATTTGAGTTTGGTCTTCAGAAAACAAAATCCAATCAAGAGATATATCCACTGAAAGTGAAAACAAAAGGAGCGCAGACCCAGAGGATGCAAATTCACACAAGTGACTATTCAAGGAAGCATTTATTGTAGTATTTGTCACCTCTGATAGTGGATGCCACATCCCACCCCAGAAATGGTTGCATTTCTTTCTAGGTGATGTTCTCTCAGTGTGTACAGTACATAGTTTGCAGTATCACCAACTCCAAGCATTATAAACTATATCTATCTTATGTACTTCTATAACCTCAATCACTGTAGTATCTGAGCACTCTTTACCTCAGAACACCCCTGTGAGGCATGGCAGTGCTATTGTTCCCATTGTACAGATGGGGAACTGAGGGAGAGAGAGATTAAGTGACTTGCACACAGGAAGTCTGTGGCAGAGCAGAGAATCAAGCCCAGATCTCCCAAGTCCTAGGCTAATTCCCTAACTACTGGACCATCCTTCCTGGAACTCATGAGCCCACCCCCAAAATCATGACTGTAAAAGCAACAAAAGTTTGGGGATGTTCTTCTTTGCCTTCTGGTTTTTCAGTAGTCTTTGAAGTACACTCAGGTCACATATTCAAAGTACTCTGCAACCACCAGGGCTACAAAGTCACATATTTAAATGAAAGCTGAGATTCTCATGAATACACACAACTGTGGGAGCTCAGGCTATCAGCGAATTATGAGACTGACAAATTTCAGGAGTTGACAACCCAGTGTTTGTAATTCCTCAGGCTTATGAAAGGTAACATGCACGTTAACCAGTAAGACCCAGACTGAGCAAAAACATCTAAGCATATGAGTAGTCCCACCAAATCAAGTTAAAATACCCCATCATCTTAACTTAATCAAGAGGATTTAAAGTTAAACAACAGCCTAAGAGTTTTGCTGGACTGGGACCTTATTGAACAGGAGAGCTTTCAAAATACAAACGGGTCTAGACCAGCACATCAGATGCAAACTCCAGGGGTATTCACACCTACATCCAAGCTTCCTTGCTCAGACCTCTCTCTAGAACAGTATACAGATCAGACATTGGATCCCTCTCCAACTTGGAATTCAGACTTCTTGGATTGGGCTCAACTGTACTTATAAAAGTTGTTGGCATGCAGTTCTTTGTGCAGGTGAAGGCTCAAATGGTTCTTGAGTTTTCTGAGCTACTTTCCCCTATCCTTCCATTGTCCCTCCTGACAGTAATTCAACTCCCCGTTGCACAGTACAGAATCTTGCAAGAGGTTTCCTGGATTTATAAATTTCTGTTCCTTTATTTTTAGTGTGTACTGCAAGTACCTTGAACTCCACTGCTCCTTCTTCTGACAATGGCAGCCTTGGATCAGGCCTCAGGGTGTCTCACCTTAGGTAGTATGTGGAGCTTTTCCATCTAAAGTGAGAAGTGCACATTTTAAAGGGACACTTGGGAAGCCAGCTCCAGTAAAGTTTACCACATCGCAGGCAGAAAGGAGGGAATCCAGTGTTCTAAAGAGTGGCACCTCCACCTTAAATATATAAATAAAGCAGGAGTTTATCATTTATTTATAAAACTATTTCTAATCTAATTCTTTGCACATTATCGAGGGGCAAAAGAAGCCACTCAGAAAAATGGTTCTTAAGGAATAGAGAGGTTCTGATTAATATGCAAAACATAGATTATAAATAGATTTATAAATAAATGATTATCTATGGCTGCTTCTTTATTTATCTATGGATTTATGGAAATTTTAAAGGCTGAATTCTGATTAAATGAGAAGCGCCATTTATAGTGGACTGGATGGCTCAAAGGGATTGGTAATGGAAAGTGACAACGAACTGCATTTGCATAGTACCTTTGAGTCAAAAGTATCCCAAGTGCTTTGCAGTGTGTATATATAAGGGGTCACTTCATCCATCACTGAAATATAGCCACCTCCAAGGAAGAAAGCTAATACTTTACATCTATATCACCCTTCACCCAAGGATTTCAAAGCACTTTACACACTAATTAAGCCTCACAACATTGCCATGTGAGAAGTATTATACCCCTTCTACAGTATCCTACAGCAAGCCATACTCAAGCAGTGGTAGGTCTGGGAGTGGAACCAAGGACCCCTCTTTGCAAATTCCTTGATCTAACTACTTTTCATCTCTAGGTCATTAGTTCTGATTTCAGCCCAGGCTGTGTATGACTAAAAGTTGTTCCCATGGCAGTGCAGTTGCCAAACCACTGTATCCGGACACTGAACACTGGGATTTATATTCTACAGCTGCCCTATAATGGATTTACCCCAAACCCTAAGACTCAAGGTATTCCAAATCCCAGTTCCCAGATTTGCAGCTCAAGCCCAGGTTCCTTTCACTGATCCATGCTGCAGCAGACATGCACACACATAGAGTTAGGGTCCTGAAAGGTCAAAGTGACGCTAAAGGACAACTGTCTAGACAGCAGTTTGTAGACAACTGCCTATTGTCCCTGGAACAAAACATCTTTGCCCTGACTAGATGTACCTGCTCCGCTCCTGCAGAAGCAGAAGGCTGGCGTGGGAGGGACACAGCTGAATGCCTGGGAGCAGAGTCAGCCTCTCCTTTTACCTTTTCTTGGAAAAAAAAGAGTTGAAGCATTTTCTCGTATGGCAAAGCTGTGCTGCCAAGTCAGGTTTCACAGATGAACACTTTCCAAGGTGCCAGTTCTGCAATTCAGGGCCTAGGTGCTCTCCCCTGAGCATGATGGATAGCTTTAAAATGAAGGCACTGCAAGAAGTACCAGCTGTCCAGGTACACGCTCTGAATTAGCATGGCTGAACAGCCCCCTCCCCCTCCCAATCTCTGCCTCTGAGGGAGAAACAGGAACACATCCTAGCATTGCTCCGCAAGGGAAAGCAAACTGCTGAGAGACAAGTTACCCCAGCAGAGACAGACCTGCTGAGCATTCCATTTTCTCATTAGTTGGCTGGGTCCCAGTGGCCCCCAAGCCGACATGAACACCTAGGCTCAGACTGGCAGTGGCATGATTCCTCCCTGCCCCCTTTCACCACTTCATTTCCTGAAGTCTCTATCGCCCCATCTGCACCACAGGGATTAGCAACGAATGGAGACCAAATCCACCAAACCAGTGCCCCCTCTCCAAAAACCAACCCAATCTCTATGCCTTCATAAAGACACTTCCCCCAGCCGAAATGGAGCTTTGCCTTTCTTCCACTCCTAAGTCCTTGATCATACCAAGTAAGGCAGCTGACTCCAGTGGGCAACCACCAAATGAGGTCTGTCCAGTGACCAGTAGTGACTCCGCAACATCCAGTCAATAGAAAACATTAGAACAGAACAATCACACCTTCTGCTATCGCATCCCAGCTGTGGACCCCATTCGGCACCGACAGGAGACTAGCAAATTGCAAAAGCTAAACATTTGGGCAATGGATTACTCTAGTCCTCATATGCTGGGAGTGCAGAGCCCAGGACTGAAATTTACCTCTTTGCCTGGGTCCATGGAAGGAGGAGACTTGGGGGATGGAGCCTGCATAATTACACTGGCACAATCTAGGAGGTGTTCAAAGGACAGTTTCACTTTTGGGACTTGGATACCCAACTCTCTTTTTGTGTCTTTATGGCCTAAAGAGGAAATTTTCCATGTGCTCTGGATGAAAGTCACTATATACATTACATGGTCCCATCTCACTTGGGGTCCCCTCACACTGATTTCACTCCCCCAGTAAATGAGCAATGCAGGAAATCCTTTGACTAACTCAGCAGATTTCATCAGACACAACAGAAGGATAAACCTGTTCAGGCAGCAGATTGCTTCCTACTGTCCAGTTATAATGATGCATACAAGGAAACCCCTTTTGAATGAGCACTTGGTAATCTTCAGTAAACCTGTTAGAGAAAGTTACTGCAAATTTACTATTCAGGAAGACTGAACCTCGGAGATCTCCACTGTGCAGCCAAAAGTTGCTTCTTTTCAAATATGTTTCCCTTACAGGTTCTTGTCTAGTCCCACTGAGCTCTATCCCTAAACTTGAAAGCTTGCTTGTCTCACATCACAGCCTCAAACTGGGATCCAAGTAGCACACCAAGGAAACTAACAAACCTACCTGATCATCTGCCCTTAGATACCAGATAGAAGCAGGTGCATAGCAGTAAAGTGACATGGTTGAGCAGCCCTACAAAAACATCTCCAGATGGAAAAGGAGCACTTGTGGCACCTTAGAGACTAACAAAGTTCCATGAGGGAGTCTTGACCAGGAGAGGGCTAAGCATATACTTTCCCTTGGCTGCAGCAGAAGGCTACAGGAGGGCAAGCAGGTCCTACAGGCACCACCCCCATTCCCACCCACAATCTGGGGGAGGTCCAGACTCTATTAACTTGGTTGTCAGTGCCCCCAAGGGGATTATTCAGGAGCTAGGGTTTGCTTGGGGACCGAGAAACCTGGCCATTGCCACTACTCTGGTAGCAAGCAGTGGGGTCTTTAGTAGTAGGGCTTACACACCATCTTGAAATATTTCTCTGAGTGGACTCGAAGAAAGGGTGGAGGCACAGTGGCCCTATCAGAAAGGATTCCTGGTGCATAGAGGAGTATAGCACAAGGCATGCAGATGAGAATGGAGGGCAAATTGGGGAAACAGAGAGACAGGAGTTGAGAGGTAATACTTCCAAGGGAGCTTGGGGGCCCAGGAGGATGCAACACTAGAAGGTGCTCATTGAGGCCTGAAGGGCTGGGACATGTTTAGTGCTAGCATAAAATGACACGTACATACATAGCAATTATGCCCTTTACCTCTACTATTTTCAGAGGAGACATTGCAACAACTGGCATTACTGTTTGGCTGATGCTGCTGTACAGCGTTTGGGTTCAGTCCTTTCTGCTTTCCCCTTTGTGCACTGAGCTTTCCCATGCAGGTAAGACACCTGGTGAAAGGGTTACTAAGGAGGCCATGTGTTTGAAGCAAGAATGCCAGAAAGGAGTATTTGTTAGTGCAGCTCTCTGCTCTGGGCTCTTCAGAAAACAAACAACCTCTGTGAAACCTGCCCTATAACTGGGAACTGTGACTATGGAAAACACTACATCAATGCTCATCAGTGAGGGCAAGACCTTTATGTCAATGTTCATTTACAGAACAAATGCTCTGTGGTATCCTCCAAGGAGTTGTAAATATCCCAATTGTACTAATGCAGGAAGAGCTGTTGCCCTATTGGAAAGCTAGGTTAGTGAAAACAGAGCCAACCCACACCTCCCCCATATGCAGGCAAGATTTCTAGACCTTAATCCCCAAATATAACCTACATTTCCGGTGTACCAGCAGAGATACAGTGGTTTATAGAGCATGTATTATGGCATTTTTCTTCAAGTGCTTCCCATCCTTGGTGTGGGCACAAACACGGGAGGAATTGCAACTGTTAGAAATGCATATTTCAGCAATGTGGTGGCATGATCTATGGCTGTGCCTTTTCTAATAGGACCGTAGAATATACATAAGCCACAGAGGAACTGCATCCTGAATTCTTCCCTAGTATTAACTTAATGTTATGTTTCCTTTCAGTGTATTATTCATCTATGAGATGAGCTGAAGAGGTATTGCGGAGAATTCAAACAGGGTGTGGTTCCTGAACAGTTGGGCACTCCTTGGCCATAGGCAAAGATCTGAGTCAATAAATGTATAAAATAAATTTACACTGATCCAAAAAATGCAAAAACTTTTGAAATTTCCAAGTTTTCTATTTTGCAGAGTTTGAAATGAATCCATTTTTCTGACTGTTGATAAAAAACTTTTTTTGTTTACTGAACTTTTTTAAAAAATGAAAAAAAAATTGTCAGTTAATTTGCAAAACTTTCCAATCAAAAAATTTCAACCAGCTTTAAAAATAACCTACTGCTGTCTGTCTACACAACCATAAACCCTTCAGCCACACCACTTAGGAAGTAGAATGCCTCCCAGCCACTCCAACAATGCAACTCTGGTTCAAAGAGCCTCAGCTGAGCCCAGATTATGTTAATATCTATATTGTTCATGAGAGATCTTGATGTCTAGTAGAATATGCATGGGGCTAGAAGCTCACACAGACCTACTGTTGATCTTTGAGTGAGAGTCACTGTCCCTCATGTATAAGTTCTACCACCAACCTACCTTCCATGGTTGTTGTGAGCCCCAATTTATTGTTTAAGAGCTTTCTTTTAAAAGCTATAAAAGTGTTAGGTGCTGATACCACAACTGCTATTCACAGGAGTAATCCTTATAAATCCCTGGTGGCGGAGGGGGGTGTAAAGCTTACTTATATGTGTTAGGGATGCCAGATCAGGCCCCTATTAGAACTGGTAAAAAAAAAAAGTTTTACAGTTTAATGAAATAATCCAATTTGATCAAAAATATCAAAATTTCAAACATTTGGCCACCTAAATTTACAGTAAAAATTATTTAAAATTTAAAAGACTTCTCATCCACTATGTGATACCCCTGCTATTTCTCTCATCGTTGGGTCTTTCAGGTCAGCATCTATAGTATTCTGCTTCACTGGATTCTACATAAGCAGTGAAAGCAATTCAGTCCCTGACTACGATGCAAAATATATTTACCACTTGACTGTCCACTAAGGGGCCCAGTTATGTATGCTGGGAATACTTGCACACAGAGGGTTAAAAAAATTTAAAAAAAGTTTCAGTTAGCTGGGATTTTAAGCATATCAGTTGAAAGGATCATCAATTTCCATCCCAACTGCCTGTTAATTCAGATCTAGATGGAATGGCTTAAGTATCACATCCTACCACCACATCGTAAGGAAAAGGAGCAATGAATAGTTCTAGCCTGTGCTTTCTATAAAGCAGGAGTTTTATTCCTGCTATTTTCTTCCAGTCCTGGCAAGAGAAGGGTTGGCAGAAAGAGGCAATAAATAGCCTCAGCAAGGGGTCTCAATTGCTCCAGGTAGTCTCTGGTGTCTGGACACTTCTGTGCAACACAGAGTACAACTGACCATTTCAGCTATTGGCAGCTCTTTCCATCCTGCATTTAATAATGGTTGATGTGTTTTATTTCGCCAGCTGCTGCTACAGCCTTGTATTGAACCAGCCTGTAAACTGTACTTTGGGGACCCTTGGCCCTCACAATGCTACAGCAAGCAATCCTTGGGGTAACGGAAGCGGGCAATAAACATGCATCTAGGTTCACACTATTACTTCCTGATACCCAATTTTTCACGGGGGAGGGAGAGGAAAGAAGTGGAAATCTACTATTGTAGTGTATAGGTACAGGGTAATGTGGAAGGGTTGACTCACCACTGGTGCACTCCCTTCTGACTGGGCGTGACATAGCAACTCTTCTTTCTCATGCCCCCTACCGACAGTCAATCTGCTCCTGCCTTTTCTCATAACTTGACCCTCCAGCCAGGTCATGCTTTAGTCCCACCCCTTCCATGGCAACACATTATCTCACCCACATTGTGTCTCTCTCATGATAGCAGAAAGTCCAACAAGGTTTGGACAAGGTTACAAAAGGTTTTCAGTCCTGACTGTAGGCCCTGCAGTCCTCATGACCTTCCCTCAGGGCCCTCAGTTGTCCTTCTCCTGTTCTCAGGGGCCTCACACCACCTTTCCCAGTGGCTGGTAGGAGAACCCAGGCATTCCCACTTCGCTGGGTTTTAGTCCAGGGACTCTACAACCAGCAGCCAAAGTCTGCTCCTTCAGACTCCCTGCTGATGCCTCCTTGGATTTCTTCCTACTGTAGTCTGTCAGCTGACCTCTCCCAAGTCACGCTTCTTTCACGGCCAGCACTTGCAGAGCTCTCCCCTGGAATCTCCCAATAAATCTCATACCAATTTCTTCCCTTCTCAGAATTGACCTGTCATGCCTCTTACGTTCCCCTTGCCCTGTTCCTCCACTGAACGCCTCCCAGGGGCTCTCTCCCTGGAAGTCCAGCCCTTGTGTCAGGCTTCCTCACCACAAGCCTGCTCCCCTCCCAGGGGCTGCTCTGTGTCTCTCCTGGCCTCTGGCCAGACCCTCTATTTAGGAGAGATTTCTAGGGCTCTGGGTTATCTCCTTGATCCTCACAGTCTCTCCACTCTAGTCCAAGATAGTGACTGCAGAGTTTTCCACTCTCCCTGCAGTCTCCTCTTGCTCCAGATTTTTCTTTCATTGTACTCATCTCCCACCTCCTTCCTCAGCTGGCTTCATCTTGCAGTAGGCATGGTCACCCTCCAGGTGTAGCCAGGTAGCACATTTAGCCTCTCTAGTTCCAGTTAACCCTTTTAGTGTCAATGTGGAGTATACACCCATCCCAGGTAGTATCTCTTTAAGTGGTATATGAGCCCTCAAATATGCAAGGCCTGACTAGCTACATACTGCTGCTCTGGCTGGTTTCAAACTTTCTAAAACATGGTGAGCACCACTAAAGGATTCAAACTATTTAAAGGGATACTACCTTATTCCTACACACTGCAATCTTTAGAGGGTCATTCAGGTGAGGATCTGACAGCACTTCCCAACATTCATAACTGAAGCGTCCACACATCCCCCCACATGGTAGAAAAATAGCACCCCCATTTTAAGTTGGGAAAACTGAGGCTGGGGAAGGAGGAAAAAAGACTGCAGCTCAGTCAAGGTCACAGAATAGAACTGAATTCCATGATCTAACCACTAGACAAACTAATGCAGGATACAGATTTAGGAAGCAGATGACAAAGCAGATTTCATTTGCAGCAATGCAGGGTGGTAAGTGGGAGGGAGGGAGAGAAAGAAGAAAAGACACAAGATAGCTTTGAGCCAAAACCTTGTTTTCTAAATAAATAAATAAATAAAAAGCAAGGCTCAGTGAGTAATGAGGTCTCTGATGCTAGATTGTCCAGGTTTCCTAATTAGTCAGTGTTTATCCACATATCAGAGCCTTCTCCACTCCCAATCCCATGTTCAGAGAGTTACTGGTGATTGGACTCTTTTGCAATAGAGCAGTAAAAGGACGAACTGCACTAATTATGTCCTCAGGTTATGGACCCACTGGGTATTCCACTGTTCTCGAGGTGGGCAGACAACACTGCAATGGGAGCACCCCGGCCTTTCTGACAGCCTTAATTCTGGTGGGCCACTGGGTCCAGGAATCTCTACTGCTGGAAGATTTATAGAAAAAGTTATGCACTGTAGCTGCTCTTTCCATTTGTTACTAACATGGAAAAAGATGCATTCCATCTTGCAAAGCAAGCCAGAACACAGATGGCCGGGGCTTCCTACCAACGATAGATGTGTTAGTCCTGGTACTTCCAGCATTCATAGCCGCATGACGGGAACATGCAACTGGAATCCCTGCCTACATCTTTATGCGGCTGTGCTGGGGTTGTGTGTGCAACACTGCTCAACATGCAGTGGTGTGACCTACAATGGAGCTTAGTCTGCTCCAACTCCCAGCATACTGCAAACAAAGGTAAACAAAGAGGCTTTGTACTACTAGGGCTTCACACTTGCAGAAACAAGCACATTCCTAGAAATCTCATGTGATTTAAAACATCAGGATGTTTCCAGTCCAACTCCGAGACCAGAGACATTTGAATACACTGATAAGCATTCACATTTCCAGATACCAATCAAACCAATCTACCCACATTTTGAAGAGCCTAGGACAAAGAGTAAAATATGGGGTCTCAGGAGGCCTAGGTTCTAGTCCTAGCTCTGACACTGACTTGCTGGGTGATCTTGGGCAAGACATTTCACCTCTGACTCAGTTTCTCCACCTGTAAAGTGGGGAAAATTATATTTAACTCTTTTATGAAGTACTTTGAGAAAACTATTGATGAACAGTGCTATGTAAGAGCTAAGTATTAATTATTAATAATTATTATTATTAACACCCCCATCGCTCTAGGAGTTTAAATTCTGGGCCAACTTTTCAAGATGGAGAAGTGCAGGTTCATGCAGAAAAACAGAAATACTTGCATGCAATTGCAAGTTCACCTTTTTCCTCACAGGGTTGATGCAGTTGTTCACACCAATTTAGTAAATAGGGTGCAAATTCCTAATTATCTGCCTAGCTAGTCCACAGCCAGAGCATTCACCCACTTTACACATGCTGTTGCAGCAACCACATAACGTGGTACTCCATGTCCATGACAGGCAAATAAAGAAATAACCAGAGCAGTGATTGCTTGGTGTCAGATCAGTTATTAATCTTGGACTTGAGAACCAGGAACCGTCAGGATATACAATTGACTGGGGGAGTGGAACCACCACAGGACCTTGCATATAAGCTAGAGCTGGTTGGGAAAAAAAATGAAAATGGGAGGGGTGGAGAGAATCACATTTCCAAAAAAAGAGACTAAAAGAGCCTGAGTAGAAGGCAAAAAACAAAGTTGGGCATGGCTGACTTTTGTCCACAAGCTGGTGGACAGACCCACCAGACTACATCCCAGTTTTATACAACCCTAAGAATTGCATTCCTCCAGTGATAAGCAATGCCTAGTCTGACGGGGCAAGGCCAGATGGCTATGGAAGAGTAGTCCTTTTGGATCCAGGAAGTGGGCGGGCAAAGCCTGTCCACTGCTAAAGGATCCCCCCCAGCCTAGAAGGGGGATCCACAGGACCTAGATTCCAATTAATTTCGGGAGACAACTAATGAAATAACAGGGACAGGAGTGTGGTCAAAGGGTCAAACGAAGGGAACTGGATGGGGACACTGAGCAGAGAACCCCGGACAGCGCCCACTGCTCCTCAAAGGTGTCAAGGGAGTCAGAGGACGCCGCCCAGAGGAACTCTGCCAGACACGTGAACGGACCGAGGATCGGAAACAGGCCCCACAGTCACAGGAGACTCCATCGGCCAACCTCCTCACTCTGGTTTTATAGATGGCCATTTTAGCTAGGGCCAGGAGGAGGTTGACCAGGAGATCCCGTGACTTTGTGGGGCCACGGATAGGGAGTGCATAGATTAGAAGGTAAGGGGAAAAGTGCAACCAAAAGCGTAATAAAATATTGGTGAGGAGCCGGAATAGGGGCTGCAGCCTGGCACACTCCAGGTATATATGTGCCAGGGTTTCCCCCATGCTGCAAAAGGGGCAAGTGTCTGGGATTGAGGTGAACCGCGCCAAGTACCCACCCGTGCTCACGGCTCCGTGAAGGAGCCGCCAACTGACATCCCCGGTGGGCCTTGGGACTAAAATGGAATATAGGCTGGCCCACCGGGGCTCCTCACCCTCCAAAGGTGGCAGGAGGTCCCGCCATTTTGTATCGGGGCGGGACACGAGGGTGAGGGAGTGAAGGGTGTGGAGCACGAGCATGTAGATATGTTATCTTGGCGCGGTTTGAAAGCAAACCGGCTGCATCTCATGCAGCCGACTTAGAGTGAAGGGGTGAGGGGGTCGGTTGGGTCCACGGGGCAGGGGTCCAATTAAAAGGTCCGTCGGGCTTGGGGTAGGGGGTGGGTGGGGCATGCCCTCGTGCAGAACCCGGTCGAGATAAACCTGAGCAGCAGGCAGCAAAGCGGCCTTCACCGCCTGAAGTATGCGCCGGGGAGTACAAGGTCTGGAAAGCCCCATGTGCTAAGCGAGCATCAGGGATCCAGCCAGTCTCCCCGGTCATAGTGCAGGAGGTCTCCGACTCTTGTGACCTCTGCCAGGACCAACCTCTGGCGCACTGAGCGGGACTCCGCCACCTGCACACGGAGCTGGGGGTTGTGTAGCAGGGGCTCCGCGAGGAGATCTGCCCCCTCGGTGGCCGCCACGGACCTGGTCGTTGAAAAGAGTTTCCAGGTCCGGAGGAGGTCCTGGTAGAAGACCAGCAGCCCTGAGAGGTCTCACGGAAGACCTCTCGGATGGAGATAAAGGAGCTGCCAGTCATATCGCAGCCCTCGGAAGCGGCGCAGGAAGGCGTGCACCAGTATGCTCCACGCCGGATTACCTGCACCATAAAGAAGCCTCTGCAGGGCCTGGAGGCAGAAGACATGGACCTGAGTAAGTGGACATTTCAGGCCCTGCCCTCCCTCCTCCATAGGTAGATGGAGAACCCCTGCAGAGGCCCAGTGCAGTCCTGACCAAAAGAACTCCAGAATCGATGTCTGGAGGTTGGCCAGGAAACCCGGGGCTGGGACCAGGGTGTTGAGCCGGTAGCAGAGCATGGAAAGGACTAGCTGATTAAGTACTAGCGCTCTCCCTCGAAGGGAGAGGCACCAGAGCAGTCCTGTCCAATTCTCTGTCACCCCGCCCTCTAAATTCTGCCAGTTCTCCGGCGGAGAGGGATGCGTGGCAGAAAGGTAAATGCCAAGATAGAGCAGAGGACCCGTGCTTCACCGGATGGCCTGAAGTGCGGGTGGGAGGGAGCTCACCTGCTGCCAGTCCCCTACCACCAAGCCAGAGCTCTTGACCCAGTTGACCCACGCGGAGGAGGCTGCTGAATAGATGGCCTGGCAAGCCTCCACCCGTGCCAAGTCGCCCAAGTCCTGGACCACGAGGAGCACATCATCAGCATACGCCGACAGGACCAGCCGCAGCTCTGGCTCCCGCAGCACCGGCTCCCACAGCACCAACCCTGTCAACCTCCTTCGGAGGAGACAGAGGAAGGGCTCAATCGCCAGAGCGTACAGCTGGCCCGAGAGGGGCACCCCTGCCGTACTCCTCGCCCAAAGCTGACCGTTTCGGTCAGGGTCCAGTTGAGCCTGACCAAACACTCTGCGGAGGCGTACAGCACCTGAAGAAAACCCACAAACTGGGGTCCGAAGCCAAACGCCGGCAGAGTGCTCAGGAGATACCTGTGATCCATCCTGTCGAATGCCTTCTCCTGATCTAAGGACAGGAGGGCGAACGACAGACCATCCCTACACCCAAGTTCCAAAAGGTCCCGGACCAGATATAGGTTGTTGAAGATGCTGTGGCCTGGGACGGTGTAGGTCTGGTCTGGGTGGACCACGTTTGCCAGCATGGACCCTAGCCGCAGCAAGATTGCTTTTGCCATGACTTTGTAGTCCGTGCTGAGGAGGGAGACGGGACACCAATTTCGTAAATCGCGGAAGTCTCCCTTCTTCGGCAATAAGGCGAGCATGGCTCGCTTGCACGAAAGAGGGAGGACCCCGCTCTGCAAAGAGTCGGCCCAGATGGTGACTAGGTCTGGGCCGAGGACGTCCCAGAACACGCAGTAGAGCTCCACGGTCAGCTCGTCCATGCCCGGAGATTTATTGGTGGGCATGCGATGGAGGGCTTCTGAGAACTCGGCCAGAGTGAGAGGCAGCTCTAGCCGGTCTCAGTCGCCCGTGCTGACCATCGGGAGCTCCTCCCAGAGCACTCTGCAAGCGTTAGGATCGGTCGGATCCGGGGAGAAAAGGCTTGCGTAGAAGGCTCTCGCCCTCCCGCATATCTCCACCGAATCCATGAGGGGGGGTGCCATCTTCTGCCAGTATGCAGATGACATGTTTCTTTGCCCCCCTCTTTTTCTACAGGGCGTAGAATAAGCAGGAGCTGCGATCCATCTCCCTAAGGAGACGGATGCGGGATCGAACAAAGGCACCCCAGGCCCAATGGTCCTCGAGGGCCCGGAGCTCCTCCCGTTTCTCCCGGCACGCTCCGCAGAGGGGTGGATCCTCGGGGTTGGCGGCCAGACGCCTCCCCAGCTCTAAGACCTCCCGTTCCGATTGCTCTATCGCTGCATCCCTCCGTCAGCTGACGCCCCGGGTGTAGTCACGGCAGAAGAGCCGGGCGCGCACCTTCCCTAGGTCCCAACACCGCCACGCTGAGGGAAAGGCACGCCGCTGCCCTCGCCAGGCCAGCCAGAACTCCCGGAAGGAAGCCACAAAGCCTGCGTCCTCCAGCAAACTGTTGTTAAAATGCCAATAGGCCGGCCCCGGCCTCTCCGCGCAGAGGGAGGCTGTCACGGTGGCTAAATGATGGTCAGAAAATGGGGCCGGCCGGATGCTGGAGGAGTGGGCTCATGAAAGATGAAAGCGTGATAAATAAATGCGGTCCAACCGGGAGTGGCGCGACCAATGGGCCTCCACCCGGACAAAGGTGAACGTGGAAGTGTCATCCGGGTGGTGGTCGCGCCAGACGTCCACCAGGGAGTGGCGTTTGACTATCTCCTGGAGGACGGCAGTGGCGGCCGGGCTCTGCTCGGTCCCCGAGCAGTCCCGCTCCTCAAGGGTGATGTTAAAATCTCCTCCCAGGACCAGGCACTCATGAGGATCCAAGGTGCCGAGGAAGGCGGACGTCTGCTGATAGAATTGCAGCCGCTCCGGAGTCGCTGCCGGGGCACAGATATTAACGAGGTTGACTATGAGCCCCTCCATGCGGACCCGGAGGTGCAGCAGGCAGCCCGGCACAGCCTCGGCGACCCCCAGCACCTCGGGCCGTAGGTCGGGGGAGAACAGGGTCGCCACTCCAGCCGTACGAACTGTGAGATGGCTAAAGTAGACCCTGTCCCCCCAATCCAGCCGCCAGCTGTCTTTGGCGGTCGGATCCGTATGGGTCTCCTGCAGGAAAACCACAGAGTACCCCCCCTCCCGAAAGAAGGACAGCACCTGGGACCTGCAGAGACCTATCCTACAGCCGCGGGTGTTCAATGTTGCGATGGTAAGAGGTGCCATGAGGAGGGTTGGGGGGGGTCCACGCCGGCAGGGACACTCGCGGCTCCCGACGGGCCGTGCAGCAGTCCGTGACCTACCCCGTAGGTGAGTAAGGAGTCACGGAAGAGGCGGACCCGCCGGTAGGCCGCGGCGCCCTGCCTCCCGGTCCTTTTACCCTCCCCCATGAGGGCCCTTGTGGCCCAGAGGATTTGATTAAAGTCCCCCCATCGCTGGAGGGCAAGCTGTACTTTGTTGCGGGAGCCACGGACGTCTTCTAGAAACTCCCGCAACTCCTCTCGCAACGCATGGGGGGCTGGGGTTATGGTCTCCTGGTTACTCCCCGATGGGGCCCTTGGTACAGCTCCATGGCCCACCGAGATGGGCAGACAGGGTGCAGACCCCCGACGGGGCTCCTGATAGGTTGGTGCCTCGAACGCTAGGGCATTAGGGGGCGGCGGAGGGAAGATAGCAGCCCCTGGTGGGTTGGAATGGGTAAACACAAAGGCCGCTCCCTGGGGGTCATCTATTGGCAAAGGGAAGGAGACAGCCCCAGGGGCGGCAATATCATCTCGGGAAGTGGAAGGGATAGGGACAGAAGTAGGAGCAGGGTTAGAAGTGAGATTCTGGGCGGGGAGAGGGCTCTCAGTGATGCCGGGCACAGGCTCTATGGTGGATTTGGCAGCCACGGCATCAGGAGGTGGACTCTCTTCTGTAGGGCCCCCTCCCGGGAAGGAGGTCGAATGCTCCTCACCAGCGAGGGATGCCCCTGGTGGCTCGGGTCCCAGCCGCATGGCACCAGCCGTCGCCTCAACAGGCTCGGTGGCCCTCAGCTGGATGCCATCTGCATCCGGGTTGATGGAGAAGTCCAGGGGCTCCTCGGAGGTGGGAGCAGAAGCAATGGTTAAGGGGAGGGAACATGGGGAGAGGGGAGCTGGAGTGAAGTCGTCCAGATCGAGGCCCGCTGGCATAGGGTCATCCTCCCCCTGGGTGACCGGGGTCAGACCCAGGGCCTCGATCTCCTCATAAATGGACAGGAAATTATTTTCCGCCACCCCAGGATTCTCCCCACCGGCACCTGATGCGACGGTTGCCTCGGGGCACGCTGAGGTTTCAGATGGCGACTTGGGGGCCTCGGAGGGGAGGGACTCCCGTGGAGGGGAGATACTTCCTTTCAGTGCTGCCACATCTTCCCCAGCCGGCACCAGTGGATGAAAAACACCCGTGGGTAGAGCGGAAGGCTCGGCATCGGTGCCCCCCTTCCTGGTCTTCCAGGGGGCCACCGCATCAGATGGAAGGAGCGGAGCTCGAGCCTTCCGTTTGCCCCGCTTCCCCTGGACTAGGGCCCAGCCCTCCATGGCATCATCCGGGGGCTGGCTAGCAGGGGTTGTGTCAGGGGGCAGAGGCGATGGCTCAGGGACTCGAGGGGATAATGGTGGGGCAGCACAAGGGAGGGAAGATTCCCCTTGGGGCGGGCCCTCTCCCATGCCCGGCGGTGTCCCTGCTGCACCCTCCTCCACAGGCCCCGCCAGATTGCAAGCAGCGGGGGTGGGGCTCTCCCGCTCGGCTGGGCATAGTTGGGGAGGTGCCCCTTGGGCCCGAGCGGGAGCAATGGTGGACTGGGAAGGAGGAGGGGTGGTTTTGGGCGCTGGTCAGCCGGGGCGCCGGCGATGACGGGGCCGGTGCCCTGCCGGAGCTTGTGGGTCCAGGATGCCCCTCCTTGCCAGGCCAAGGGGCAGTCCCTCCAGACGTGCCCCATCACCTGGCAGAGGTAGCACCGGGCCTCCCCCGTGGAGTAATGCACCAGGTAATGGGCCCCCTGGTAGGGGACTAGGAAAGACCCCTCCAGCGCCTCTCCGTCACGCGCCGCCGGCGGCAGTTGAAGCTGCACTTGCCGGTGGAACGAGAGGACGTGACGGAGGGCGGGGTTTTTGCAGCCCAACGGGAGAGGGCTGATGAGAGAGATGGGTTTCCCCAGGGTAGAGAGGGCAGGTAACAGGGCGGCGTTGGGGAGAAAGGGAGGGACGGAGGTCAGTACCAGGCGGATGCCCAGGTCCTCTAGCGGCTCTAAGGGGACACACATGCCCCCTACTGCAAGGCCCTTCTCTACCGCCTCCTGGGTGGCGGCCTCCGATGTTAAGAAGACGACCTTGCCATACATTTTGGAGGCCGCCACAATGGCCGTGGGCCCCACCACCCTCGCCAACACTCGCACACAGGTCTCCACGTGGGGGGAGGTGGGCACCAGGAGGCAACGGACGCCATGCTTCCTGGTCATTGTGGGAAAAGGGCCCCGGACACTATAGATGGTAGCGGAGGCGGTGGGTGGGAGAGATGACGTAGCAGCAGGCGGGGGGGGCTGCCGCCACCTGGGCATATGCCCTGGGGGCCAGGGGAGGGACACCCGCAGAGCTGGTGGAGGGAACAGTGGGGAGGGACGCCCCAGCTGGTGGTGGGGCCGGGGCATTGAGGGAAGCCCCTGCCATGGAGGGCCTGGTCGTCTTAGCGGGGCCCTTCCCCTTCTTCTCCTGGCCCTTCCCACCGGCTGGGGGGGCTCCCCCAGAATCTGAGGGGGTGAGAGACGTGGCAGCAATGGAGGTCACCCCGGTGCCCGTCGCTACTGGTGCCCCAGTGGGGGCGGTGGCAGATGGTTCGGTAGCGGACGTAGAAGCTTGGCGGGGTGACGGAGGGGCAGGCAGGGGAGGGGCAGCTCGGGCTGCTGGAGGGGCCCTACCTGTCTCATCCCCCGCCATCATGAGCAGGGAGGGAAGGGAAGATACCAGAAGAAGGAGGGGAGAGGGGAAGTAGGTCGACCACTCCTCCTGCTAGGCTGCAGGCAGGGGAGGAGGGCACCAAAACGGGTGGGCTGGATGGGGGGCAATCAGGAGTCACTGACACAGGGTGGAATTCTGGCTCCTCTTGGTGCACTAGGGGAGGGTGGGATACAACAACATTGGCGGTGCAGTGAAGAGGGTTGAAACTAAAATGGGGAGTTGCACAAGCGCATGGGAGGGGGCATGGGCCCACGGAGCAAGGGGCTAAGCAGGCTGGAGTTACGGCAGGGAAACCAAGGGGTAGCTTCAGAGGCTGGAGTGTGGCAAACAAATGAAGTCTGTAGAGGAAAATGGGCAGGGCAGGCAAACAAACTGAAGGTAGTAAGGGGGCTGGGGCAAAAGAGGGGGCAAAGCTGCAAGTGGCAAATGGGGCAGGTAGTAAAGGGCAGAGCTGTGGGGTGGGCAGTCCGGGGGGGGCTCATGCACCCACGTGCACTTGCACACGTCTTTTGAGGCTGGCTGCTGCTTCTAGCCCAAAGGGTGGAAATAGAGTGTGGCAAGCCAAGCAAGCAGCTGGTCCAGAGGCAGGAGCTGAGGCAGATGGTATACAGCCAGTAGAGGTGGTGGAGGGGGCAGCAGTGGTGGTAGTAGTGCTGGGGGTTGGGGAGGGACACAGATGGATTGGGGGGAAGCTCCACACCACACCCCCTGTGTCCCTGGAAACACAGTCAAGACCCCCACCACAAGAGCACAGTTTGAAAATTACTCAGTCTTAGGGCCCCCTCCACGGTGGTCTGCAAAGTCTCTAGGTGCTCCCCCACTGGTAGATGGTCCTCTTCTTCTACTCGGGCTTCAGCAGCTCCAGGCAGCAAGCTCCGCAGCAGCAGCAGCTCCAGGAACTCCAGGTGGGGGTCCAGGCAGGCAGAAAGGACCCCTCTCAGGTGGTGGTGGTGGTGTCCACAACAGCAGTGGCTGGGGTCCCTCACTCCTCCTCTCTGGGGAATGGGCTAGCAGCCCCCCTCCCGGGGCTGCAGTTGGAGCAGTAGCAGCACCTGAGAGTGGGGGGTCCAACAACCAGGTAGCAGAGAACCGGGGGGAGGGTGCCTGGCCAGGGGAGCAGCTGGAGCAGCAGGGAGAGGCCTAGCAGCAGGAGTAGCAGCTTCCCACCTCCCTCCAAGCTAGAAGGCTATGGGAGAGTAGTGGGGGGAGGGGGAGGGGGAGGGGGAGAGAGAGAGAGAGAGAGAGAGAGAGAGATATTCACTCCAGGCTAAACAAATCCCTGGTACCAGGGTAAGTGAAATGGCAGCTGCTCCAGGTCAATTTAAACACCTGGGGCCAATTAAGAACTCTCCAGAAGGCGGGGAGAAGGCTAGGTTGATTGGGATACATGAAGTCAATCAGGGGCTGGCTGAAACTAGTTAAAAGCCTCCCAGTCAGTCAGGTGGGGGTGCATGTCAGGAGCTGTGGGAAGAAGTTGTGCAGTTGGAAAGGCTGAGTAGTACACACCATATCAGGCACAAGGAAGGAGGCCCTGAGGTAAGAGTGAAGTGTAGCTTGAGGAAGTGAGGGCTGCTGTGAGAGACGTAGCCCAGGGAATTGTACATGTCATGTTTCTAAAAGGTCAGCTACCATAGCTGATACTATTAGGGTCCCTGGGCTGGAGCCTGGAGTAGAGGGTGGGCCCAGGCTCCCCTTCCCCCCTTTGCCCCTTATTAATCACTGAGACTGGGAGACAACAGAGACTGTGCAAGGAAGGATAACTTCTCCTCACTTTCCTCGCTGGCTTATGATGAAAATGGCTCAGTAGACTCTAGAGAAAGAAGGGTTACGTGGAGGGTCACAGTGAGCCTCTGAGGCTAGCGAAATCCACCAGGAAACATGGGACCCACGGAGGCAAGGAAAGAGCTTTGTCACACTAGGTGAAAGACAAGAAGAAAAATTTTTGAGAAATATGTACTTTCCTTTAGCAATGGAGGTAACCAATGAAGAACCTATGGTCACAGCAGCCGAGAAAGGTCCTTCTTTTGCCCTTGGTAAGTTCACTCAAATTGAAAATGAGGAGGACTGGAATTCCCTGGTAAATGTTGCCACCTTCCCAGGATGGCTGTTATTGGCATAAGATTATTCATTACATATCTAGAAAAGCGGTCTTGAGAAAACTGTTCCTACAGTATTCACCCTGGAAATTGGATTAACAGAACTCACTAGAAAGACTGTCCTCCATGTGATTTCTGACCAAACTTTGCGGGCTCAAGAGGTTCAGACAGTGTTAAGCAGTATCTAGAGTCATAAGTGTTTATCCACATAAAATTCAACCTCTGAACAGAGAAACTAGGACCAAACTCCTGGCTCCAAATACCCAAATTCTGGGGAAACTCATATCCAGCCAGATCTATAGCTCAGACCCATTTGTATTGGATGTTCCCCAACATCTCTAGTTGTCAGCTGTCAATTCCCTAGTCTCAATGATAAAATCAGGAAGTGAAAGGAAAATATCCTAACCTGGAAATTATGGGAGAGTTACATTTATTCTGACAATTCAAAATATTCCAAAGAGTGGCTCCTTGAGTACTTACTTACCTTCAGACAGGAGGGGTCAGATTTGCTAAAGTTTAAGGCAGGCATTTGTGCATGTACCTTAGGTGTGTGATCTCCACATCTGCTTGTAAGGTTACCTGATTTGTATGTGCAATCATGGTATTGCTATACAGTCTTGCAGAAAGTAGATCCAGGGATGCCAGTTATTGCAGTAGTGTTCAGGGGCCCAAACTAAGATTGGGGTCCTGTTGTGCTAGGCACAGAACAAACATATAGTAAGAATCCCTGTTTGAAAGAGCTTACAATTTAAAATAGACTAGTCAGACAAAAGGGAAGAGAAAGGGGATGGGGAACTGTGGTACAGAGATTATCGGTACGTCTACACTTATGGCAGTGGGTAGAGTACAGACACTGCATTCCCAGCTAGCCTGGGTGTAAGTAGTGGTGTATATGGTGAGACACTGCTTAGGTAAATACCGTAGGGTAAGTGCTCTTCATGCCTGAACCTAGGTTACATACCCTGCATGGGGTTTCTACACACCAAAGCAGTTCCTCCCAAATCTCTACTGCTACTTTTTAGCAGCGTAATGTCCCACTGCCAGTCTTTCACTGCAGAATGTAGCTGTACATGTAGTACCAGTAATCTACATGCTGCTGTAAATATCAACATACCTTAAGTGACTTAGAGAGACCACAGAGGAAGTCTGTGGCCAAGCTAAGAATGGAACTCATCTCCCAAGTCACCATTCAATGCTTTGACCACACAGCTATCTTTTCATGACAGGTTTAATACAATTAGCAAAGCTGCAGCAGTCTGCCCCTTACTATCCCAGATCCTGCTCCAAATTAACTACCAGTGGTGCTGAGGTTCTCAAGTTAAGGCACCGAAGTGGTCCTAAATGGATGCACCATTACAGTTTCACATGAAGTTTGTTGAAAATATGGCCCAAAGCCTAACCCTTGGTGACTGTGTAACAAGATGACCCTCTGAGGCTTTCTACCACAACAACACTAGACAAATAGGATCTCCATTGGTTCTCAGATTGGTACAATCAGGTCTTAAGAATCCATGAGCTGTATGATGCATTAGGGTAGTTTTGTTTGCCCCTTTCCAACCAGCCTACAGCAGTTCAGATCTTCCAGTCCTCCCTACCAGCTGCTCCCCAAACACCCGCCCCCATCAGAAGGAAATGATATAAAATGATTGAAGATTGATGATTAATGAAGAAAGAGGGTGAATATTAATCATGGAGACAATATTTGATGGCAGCACTGATGGAACGGCAGCCCCTCAGGAAGTTGTTAAGAGCCAATTCTTCTACCCCAGGGCAGTAGATTTAGGCTGAGGCTCATGATAGAAAGAGGAAGCTATAATGTTAAACTGCCCAGTGTGAAAATGGACAATCCACCCCCTTTGTTTGCTGTTCCGTAGGGACAATGTTCTGCAGGTCTATCCTTCACACCAACCCTCCCCCGCTCTCCAGGAGTTTAAAGGCAGAGCACGTGAACAGAACTGAAATGGAGATGAAGATGTCACATTTCTGCTTTGCGAGTGAATTCCGGCCACCGCAAGCTGCTCTGGATGAGTCGAGGCAAATACAGAGACCATTCGCGCTCAGCACAGCCCTGTCGCATTCAGTGCATCAGTGTTACACTCCAAGGTGAAAAGGAGTACTTGTGGCACCTTAGAGACTAACAAATTTATTAGAGCATAAGCTTTCGTGAGCTACAGCTCACTTCATCGGATGCAGCTCACGAAAGCTTATGCTCTAATAAATTTGTTAGTCTCTAAGGTGCCACAAGTACTCCTTTTCTTTTTGCGAATACAGACTAACACGGCTGCTACTCTGAAACACTCCAAGGTGTCAGAGAAGATCTGGGGCAACAGTCTTCCAGAACAGTGGTTTTCAAACTGCAGGTTGCGACCCAGTACTGGGCTGCGGAATGGAAGGCACTGGGTCACGGCGGCTCTGGTCAGCACCACTAACTGGGCTGTTAAAAGTCCCATCAGCAGTGCTGCCTGGCTAAGGCAGGCTACTAGTCCCTACCTCTTCTGACACCATGCTGCACCCTGGAAGTGGCCAGCAGCAGGTCCGGTTCCTAAGCGGGGGGGGGCCATGGGGCTCTGCACATTGCCCCCACCCCAAGCATTGGCTCTGCACTCCCAATGGAGCCAATGGGAGCTGGGGGGGGTGCCTGTGGGTGAGAGCCATGCGGTGTCGCTTGCGCACCTCCCCCTAGGAGCCAGACCTGCTGCTGGCCGCTTCTGGGGTGCAGCGCGGTCCCAGGACAGGCAGGAAGCCTGCCTAGCATCCCCGCTATGCTGCTGACTGGGAGCCACCCGAGGTGAGCCTGCACCCCAATCCCCTGCCCCAACCCTAAGCCCCCCCCAAAACCCAGAGTCCCTTCCTGCACTCCAAACCCCTCATCCCAGGCCCCACCCCAGATCCTGCACCCCCAGCCAGAGTTCTCACCCCCATCATGCCCGAACCCCCTGCCCCAGCCCAGAGCGCCCTCCCACACCCTGATCCCCTCATTCCCGGCTCTACTCCGCAGCCCTCACCCCGCACCCAAACCCTCTGTCCCAGCCCTGAGCCCCTCCCACACCCCAAACCCCACATCCCCAGCTCTGTTGTATCACAGGCATCAACAATTTTCTTCAACTGGGTTGTGAGAAAAAAAGTTGAAACAATGAAAACCACTGTTCCAGAACACAGGAGTCCAGCCCAGAGTTTTTGTCCAAATATTTAGCACCTGATCCAATTAGGAATCTAGAAAGGATAGAAGATCAGGAACTAACATTCTTGGTAGAAGTGCCATGCAGTTTCTAAGGATCGAAGTTGTCAGGCATCTTGGTGCTCATATTACCCCCAAAATGGTACCTTACGCAGCACCAGTGCACATTTATAGTTAATTAATGCCTTTGAAGAGGTGGGTGATCTGCAGAGACCCAGGTTATTTGCACAGGATTGTGGCAGAAAGACCTCTACCTGTTTTCAGTCCCTGTTCATTTTTGCCTTCCTATTTACAGGGCTGGAGCTGTCACAGACTAAGTGTACAGCACTTGTTGGTGTGTTTACACAGCAGCTGCCTGTGTAAAGTTAACAGTATGTGGACATGGACACCAGCAGGCTGAGAGGTGATGGATCAGGAAGCCTTTATTCCAACTCTCCTACAAGGGCAGGTGCTATGTTGCAAAGAGCACAATGCACTGCAGACCCCCTAAACAAACAACTCTTTAATGCACCTGTCATTTCAAATGTCAGACCAGAGACAAGGTCAAGCCTGGAGCAAAATCAGCCTGCTCCCTCCTTGACCCATCATTCATCACTGAATTTATCCACACACCAAGCAGACCAGCTGACTCACAGGGAAAAAGTAATCTGAGCTCTAGAAGGGTCCTGTTTCTGTTCCAGTGAACTTATTAATAGCCTTCTAAGGAAGGCAGCAGGGGTCCTGATGGACAACTCTGCACGTATACAATCCTATATAGAGAAGCTAAAAAATTCCATATCCATGTACTTGGTCAGTAAACTGGAGGATCTAAATAGATTTCTCCCATGTGACTACTAGATCAATTTTACAGCCAACAAGGTAGCGCTATTGCATGTGATGAGCCACAGGAATTTGATATTAGCCAGTATAATTTAATATTCATATTAGCACTTGTACTGATAAATAGAAGCCCTTCGTCAATCCCTGTGCAGTAACCAGTGTTGCCAACTTTTGCAATTTTAATCACTCATCTCATAATATTGGATTTGGGGGATTTGTTGGTTTTTTTTATTAAGTTTTCAAAGCCCCAACTACTGGAGTCATGTTATTAAAAGACAATTTCAGTTTCATTTCAAAGACAAGTCTCTAGCCTGATAACATGAACCTTAAAAGGCTCAAAAACCAGAATGCAAATAAAAAGAATCCAAGCTCATGATTTTTTAAAAACATTAAGACAAAATTATAATAAAATGTTAACATATTACATTGTACATTACTTATTCAGGATCAGGTTACTGTTCAAAGCACCTGGCTAAGGATTCAATAAGAGGAGGAATTCCACCATGATTTCAACAATTTCCATCCCACCATCAACCTCAGCCTGGACCAGTCCACACAAGAGATCCACTTCCTGAACACTACAGTGCTAATAAGCGATGGTCACATAAACACCACCCTATACCGGAAACCTACTGACCGCTATTTCTACCTACATGCCTCCAGCTTTCATCCAGACCACACCACACGATCCATTGTCTACAGCCAAGCTCTACGATACAACCGCATTTGCTCCAACCCCTCAGACAGAGACAAACACCTTCAAGATCTCTATCAAGCGTTCTTACAACTACAATACCCACCTGCTGAAATGAAGAAACAGATTGACAGAGTCAGAAGAGTGCCAAGAAGTTCCCTACTACAGGACAGGCCCAACATAGAAAACAACAGAACGCCACTAGCCATCACCTTCAGCCCCCAACTAAAACCGCTCCAACGCATCATCAAGGATCTACAACCTATCCCGAAGGACAACCCATCACTCTCACAGATCTTGGGAGACAGGCCAGTCCTTGCTTACAGACAGCCCCCCAACCTGAAGCAAATACTCACCAGCAACTACACAACAAAAACACTAACCCAGAAACCTATCCGTCCAACAAAGCCCATTGCCAACTGTGTCCACATATCTATTCAGGGGACACCATCATAGGGTCTAATCACATCAGCCACACTATCAGAGGCTCATTCACCTGCGCATCTACCAATGTGATATATGCCATCATGTGCCAGCAATGCCCCTCTGCCATGTACATTGGCCAAACTGGACAGTCTCTACATAAAAGAATAATGGACACAAATCAGATGTCAAGAATTATAACATTCAAAAACCAGTCGGAGAACACTTCAATCTCTCTGGTCACTTGATTACAGACCTAAAAGTGGAAATTCTTCAACAAAAAAGCTTCAAAAACAGTCTCCAATGAGAGACTGCTGAATTTGAATTAATTTTCAAACTGGACACCATTACATTAGGCTTGATTAAAGACTGGGAGTGGATGGGTCATTACACAAAGTAAAACTATTTCCCCATGTTTATTCTCCCCCCCCCACACTCTTCCTCAGACATTCTTGTCAACTACTGGAAATAGCCCACCTTGATTATCACTACAAAAGGTTTTTTTTTCTCTTCTGCTCGTAATAGCTCACCTTACCTGATCACTCTCGTTACAGTGTGTATGGTAACACCCATTGTTTCATGTTCTCTGTGTATATAAAATCTCCACTGCATGCATCCAATGAAGTGATCTGTAGATCACCAAAGCTTATGTTCAAATAAATTCGTTAGTCTCTAAGGTGCCACAAGTACTCCTTTTCTTTTTGCGGATACAGACTAACACGGCTGCTACTCTGAAATAAGAGGAGGGGGGTCACGTTTTTCCAATAATAGCAACTACACTCTGTATTGCATAACAGTAAAAAAGAAATTAATTTGTTCTGTTTAAAATGTATATCTTTTACTGGAGCATTCAGTAAGCAGATCAGGAGATTGCTAGGAAGCTGGCATTTTGTCATAAGATGACGCTCTAATAATTTTCTCCTAAAACCCTCTAATTCCTGCACACCGCTACCACATACTGCAAATACATTGCACTTTCCCTGCAACCCCTCCAACAGAGCACCTCCCTAGTAGCAAAAAATATGATGGATTTTAACTGCGGTCATATACCATCTACATAGCAATTTATAAAAAAAATTCTTTAAGAACTACACATATTTAAGATATATATCCCTTTTCCCAGAGAGAGACCCACTCCTCAGGGGCCTGCCTAGTTTTGAAGACTTAAGGTAGCAATACTGAGTAACTAAGTTGCAGTGACTAAACAGCAATCAGTGTAACCTGTGGTTTTGTCCATATTTTATAAAGTGACGAAGCCTTTTGTTCCATGTACCTTTAAGCTTTAGAACCCTAAAAAGAACTTTAAGATGATTGCACTGAAAATCAGCCAAAAGACAGGGCAAGGAGTAAACTTGCATGCATAACCTTAACTCTGCCCTAGTGTGTAGGCATAATGTCACCCTTAATCATATGATCACAAACTATGAAAAGGGCATAGCAAACTGCTGAACTATGCTCTATGCACAGCAATGGTAAAAGCTGGCACCTTGGTCTACAAGTAAATTAGTTCCCTAGCCATCTCTCAAATGCATTTAAAGACTCATCTATGCATATGCATACAGCTATATTATCTTTGTGCTTATGTTTTACTATCCGAGAGATGTTGTGATCACTTATAAGGCTCTTGAAATGCACACAAATAAGGGGGCAGAATTAGATTATGCATAATTTTTTTTTGGAGGTCCTCTCTTTTGGCTACCTAAAAGAACCCTAAGGTTGCACATATAATGCAGTTATTTATATTACAATGGATGGGATTTTTTAAGAGACCTTAAAAGAGTTAAGGTGTCCAAATCCCAGTCAGATTTAATGGGAATTAGATGCCTAATTTAGACAGACATCTTTAAAGATCCCAGCATACACACTATATTTTATATATGTATATTTATTCTCTCTCTCTCTTACACACACACACACACACACACACACACACACTGAAGAATGATTCCTCTTGGCCACCAGTATCTGTTACCCAAAACCTTTAAATATTCCTCAGTTAAAAATCACATCATCTCTCTCCCTTTGCCGGCTCAGCGGCCCCATTAGCACTCATTTGTTTCAGCTGAAACTCACTTTTCTTTGTTGTGTTTCTTCGGCCTAACATTTTTGCCTCTGTTCTTTTCTCCCTCCTTGGGGTGGCAGGTATTTTATCACCGATAACAAGAATGCTGTGCTTGTTATGCAGGCAAAACATTTGCAAAGGGGGAGGGAGGCACATGGGAAGCCATAAGAAATTGATAAGGACTGTAAAGCAGCTTTATAAAAGTGCCGACGAGCCTGTTCAGGGCACAGAGCACCTGCACCTCTGCCCCTGGCAGCGCTTCCTTCAGATGCTCCTATGGTTTTCATTACTATTTGTGACTCGATCATTAATAAATTACCATTTTTTCCTCATTGGCTCCAGCCACCAGGGGAGCCAGCAGGTGCGCCACTCTTACAATTAGTCCTTCGTAATGCATGTTTGGCAAGAAAAGTTTTCCGCAAGCTGCAGAGTTCACTGACTGGATTTCTACTTCATGGCTGCAACGCTTGGTGTAGTTAAAGGAGAATTTGCAGGAAGGCAGTCTTAATTATTCTGTTCCTATGGCCAAGAACTTCAACAAGAAGGCTGGATCCCAAGTTTAGGAACCTGCTCATGAAATGGGAGACAAGCAGAGATTGAGGGAACATGCTCAATCGACAGAGCAATGCAAATGACTTCTGTTTTTATACAGCATGGATGATTAGTCCATATTTGGACTATGCATTCTCATTTTGATCATCCTGTTTGAAAAAAAAGCTTTTAGTTAAGCTTGAGACTCAAGTGTAGGCTAGCTGTGGTGGAGGAATAGGTGAATGGAATAAAGAGAGATTAAATAATCCCAATTTTGTCAGTTTTGAGACGTGATTATTTAGGACTTGATCCTGGAAGATGTAGAGCACCCTTAATTTCCTTTGTGACCGCTAAGGCCTGGCCTATACACAGAGTTTGTACTGATGTAACTATTTCAGTTAGGGGTGCAAATTTGTATCAAAATAGATAAAGCTGTACAATCCCACAATCCCCTAGTGTCGACACAGTTATATTGGTATAAAAAGGTACCTTACAGAAGCATAAATTATTCCCCTTCCTATATGGTATAAGGCAGTGGTTCTCAAAACCAGTCTGCCGCTTGTTCAGGGAAAGCCCCTGGCGGGCCGGACCAGTTTGTTTACCTGCCACGTCCACAGGTTCAGCCGATCACAGCTCCCACTGGCCACAGTTTGCCACTCCAGGCCAAGGGTGGCTGCGAGAAGGATGGCCAGCACATCTCTCAGCCTGCACCACTTTCTGCAGCCCCCATTGGCCTGGAGCGGCGAACCACGGCCAGTGGGAGCCGCAATCGGCCGAACCTGCAGACACGGCAGGTAAACAAACTGGCCCGGCTTGCCAGGGGCTTTCTCTGAACAAGCAGCAGACCAGCTTTGAGAACCAGTGTATAAGGCACCTTTATATTAATATAACTACATCCTGACAGGCGGGGGGGGGCCGTACCACTTTACATATATCAGCATAGTTAGATGGGTACAATCAAGCATCAAAGGTAGTTGGCAACTTGTGGAACATGCTCAGAATCTTCCATCTCTGTTATGATCTTTTGATGGAAAGATTAGTGAAGGCAGAGTAAAAATATTCGGCGGAGTAAATAAAGAATTTTTTAAAGAATAAAAAATGTAATATTACGGCAGAAGTAGAGAAAAAATAATGACCACGCAAAGCTACCAGTTATGATAAATAGTTAGCAGGGTTATATGCTAGAATGGAGTAATTCACCTGTTTGCCTTTGGGACACTTTTCCTTTTCTTCCTATGAACCAATGGCGTGCCATCTATGCACGCAAGACATGCATTGCATGTCCAATAGGCTGCATATTGGCCAACTAGTGGTGGCCCATGAGCCAGATCCAGACTGAGGGATGATTCCATCTAGACCCATTGGAGAACACCATTTTGTAGAGCAAAATGGTATCCACTACACAGTGTGACCTCAAAGGCACTACACCATGCTCCATCGAGGATGCCATTTTGGACCAACTAAGGTGTGCCAGTGAGCTGTTGCATGCCTTACTAAAACTGTTACAGCTCACCATTGTTATGAACTCATTCATTTTGTACTGTTTTGGAGAAGGAACATGTTGACTTTGATATAGATGCCAACAGCAAGCTCAAAGTTTCTAGAGGGAGAAAGAAGGAATGGAAAATAGGGTTGGGTTGAGGAGAAGACACCATGTTTAAATCCTTTCACTTGTCCTTTTTTGGAACACAAGAATTGCCGGACTGGTTCAGAACCATGGTCCATTCAGTCCAGAATCCTGTCTGACAATGGCCAATCCCAAACGCTTGGGGGAAAGAATCATCCCACATTAGGCAGATTTGTTTTAATCTGGCCCCTACATTAGGTCTCATCCTGATGTCTAAAGACATTGGCTAAAACCCCAAAGCACAACTAATATCCCTTTCAAAATATATTAAAGAATATCAGAGTTATCATAATTATATCCATAAAAGTGTCCAGCTCTTTCTTGAATCTTGAGAAGTTCTTGGCCTCGATGATTTCATGTGGCAATGAGTTCCATGGGCCAATAAAGTGCTATTTGAAAAATTATTTCCTTTTACCTGATTTGAATTTCCTATCTTTTAATTTCATTGAATGTCCCCTTGCTCTTGTATTATGAGACAGGGAGAACAGAAGTTCATGATCTACTTTCTTTGCACCGTTCATTTTTTCATATACATTTACATCTCTCTTCTTGGTCTCCTTTATAAAGTAAACAATCATGATTTTTTTTTGTCCACCTAATGGAGCCCAGCATACAAGCTGGCACAATTTAGCACCACAATCAGTGTCTCAACTCATAAGACGCCTGGGTTTGAAACTAAATGGTGTGCTACAAGTAAGGATTAATAGGGAAGCTGAACAGTTCCCAGCCAGAACTATTGGTGCTTCAGCTTCAAGACACCCACAGGCACAGAAAATTTTACAAGGAGAACACTAAACCAAACTTTAGCCCTCGTGGGTCCCCATTCAGTAGCTGCATGTTTTTATATTGTCTTTTGTCCCATAACATACACACACTGCTCTTTACCAGACAGGGTCAAGAACTCACTGAATGAGGGGGACTGTCCCCAAACAGAAGACCACCATGAGGCTTTCACTGTTGCTTCTGCCCCCCAGAGGGCACAAATAAAATGTTTATTTAGTGGACAGAGCAAGCAACAAGAGGTGGGGAGAGAGAAGCACCTGTGTCTCTCTAGTCAGACAAAGTGTCACTCAATTAACTTTGGCTGAGGTGTTGCATCTTGCTGAGAAAGAACTATATTACAGAGAAGGAAACCAAAGCTTCAGATCATTCCAGAAAATGGCCAAGAAAGGGAATTTTCAAGAGGATAAGGATAAGGGGAAGGTGCTTTTAAAGCAAATCCAGACGAGATCTCTTACCCAAAGCCCACGCATGGAAGATTTTTAAAATTGAGTTCAGCCTAATACTTTTTGCATGGCTGCAATATATTACAGTATTATCAGTATTACTTTTACTGGGCTCAGTATTATGAACCCTTACTGGGACTAGGAACAGAAAAACAAATATAGAAAGAGCCTGCTCTTGAGAAATGACCAGTTTTTGTTTTTTATATTCATATTACGATAACACCCATAGGCCCTGCTGCATTAGGTGCTGTAACCTCACACATAGCTCTTCAGGGCATGGACTTGCTATCCACCTAAATAGGCAACACAAGCAAAGGGAAGAGACATGTAGTATCATTCCTATTTTACAGACAAAGAACTCAGCACAGAGAGATTGAATTACTTGCCCAGCACCACAGAGGAAGTCTAAAGTACAACCATGAATTAAGCTCAGATCAACCAAGTCCCACTTCAGTGGTTTGACCCCTGAACTGAACCTTTGGATTACTTTTTGCAGGGTGGGAGAGTTCCAATAAGCTTTCTGATCTTCAGAGAGACTTCTCCAAAACCAGAAGGATGCCTCTGGTTACAAACTCCACCAGAACTGCTTGACTATCAGATGAACAGCTCCACTTCAAGAAGGTTGCAGATTCCACTGTGGGGAGTATCTGCTCCAACTTCTGTGAAAACAGAACCATAGATAGCATATTTCCACAACACTTACTAAAGAGGCGCATGTAGTGGTTTGACTAGCAATCAGGAACTACTGAGATCCAATCCGGACTGTACCACTAACTCCCTCTGGTTTTTCAGCAGGTCACGGCCTCTCTTCTTCAGGTCCCAATTGGTAAAGTAAGAATGCTTATTTACCTGCCTCTTCCAGTGTGCAGTTGGGAGGACTAAATATTGCTTATAGAATAGTTGACATTCAAAATATTTTAAGTGCTAAGTATTACTTGTAAAAGATGTATTCTCAATTCGAAGAAAGTGTAACTACAATAAGTTCTCATAACCAGGTTTAAATCATTTTCTAGAAAACCTAAGGAAAGTTCTAGATAAATTATCAAACTTAAGGTAAGTTCATAACAAGATCACACTTAAATTAAATCTGCATCATTAGGACATCGCAGTTCTAATCCCAAAGGCTGCTTGAATGCCTGGAACTTTGAGGCACAGACGGATATCAAAATGAAAAACAGGGGTTAAAAGGACCCAGTTTAATCTTTCAAAACTTTAAGTCAGTTCTTGCTCCAGACACACTGGATCCCCCAGCCCTGCTTCCAGGACAATAAATATTTTATCTGATTGTTTAGTAATTAATATATATATATATGTATGTGCCCTGTTCCCGAACAGACACACCCCCGCCCGAAATGTGTCATTTTCCATTCAGCAACCACTGATTTTTCAGTTTCTTCTAGTCCACTTTAAAATTAACAAGGCTTCCACTGCATGTTTACTTCTTTTCTTCATTTTATGCAACAGTCCAGCCCTGGAAATATATCATTTGTTAAAAGTAATGTAGCAGTACATGAGGTGTGCCTTTCTGAGTCTCTACCCCCTACACCAGCACAGCAGCAAGTAGCTCACTAGCAGCTGAAGCTATAATGTGTCTTGTTGAGGCTGTATATTGTTAAGCCATTAGACTTTCTCTTGCAACTGATACATAAAAACCCTTAGCTCCTTCCTTTTACTTGACCTGAACTGTAGGTTTTGCTAGCAGCCAACTCAATCACTATACATTCCAAGTCTGCTATTAAACCTTGGCTCTAATCATCCAAGAAATTAATCTCCAGTACCCAACCTCTCTCAGCCCCAACTGCATGCCACAGCAGCTGTTCACAGCCTTTGATCTCCATCTTCATGGCTTCATCCATAAACCCAAGTACCTTGTGGTGTCCATTGAGTCCGGCTAGTCCCTTCCTAACATCAGCTGAAAAAACAAACCCAGGGCCTTCGGGGCTTTTGGGGTTTCATATGCTCCTGCCAAACTATAACCTCCTCTCCACCTTAGTAAAAAAATGCAATCAAGCCAAAAAACATGGACACTCAATCTTACTCTGATCAGATTTTTTCCAGGGTTCATGTATACACAACCTAATGACTGCAGAGGAACCAAGAGATTCTGTAGTGCCTTCTCTAGTGGTCAAGAACAAAGGCCATTGTGCATGACAACAATGCACCCAACTAGAAGGAGGGTGACATGTTATATACTCAGGCAGCATTACTTAACCCTATAAAGGACTTCATGGTTACACCTTAGTTAATCCATCACTTGTCCTGGCATTCATTAGAGCATGTTTACTGAAATGAGCAGAGAGGGACCACCAAAAAGCAGGTAAGATTCACATTCAGTTTTATCTGAAGCACCAACATTTGAAGTAGTTTAAGTCCATCTCCATTGTTTTTATTATCTGGATTACAGAAGCGCCTGCAGGGGTTGTTGTAATATAAAATGGTTATGTAGTCAGACACCATTGTGCTCAGCACTGTAAAAAGAAAATAGTCCCTGCCCTGAAGAGCTATCTATCTAAATAGATAGGAGGCAAAAGATGGGAGAAAGGAAGTATTCCCATTTTACAGATGGGGAACTGAGGCACAGAGAGGTAAATTGATTTTCCCAAGGCCACCCAGGAAGTTTGTGGCAGAGTCCGGAACTGAACCTTGATCTTGATCCTAGTCCATCACCTTACCCACAAAACCATCCTTCCTCCTGGATTTCTTAGCCACTTGCAAGCACCCTCTCACACTCCCTGTCAGAAGTGGGAGAAAGATGCAGGACTAGGGAAACTGCTGAAAGGCAAGTTTGGTTTAAAAAAAAAAAACAGATTTGAGCATGAGCTTGAACACTGGGCCCATTTTTCTGAAAAATTCACCATATTTTGTTTGCAAGTGGATCTATGTTTTGGTAAAAGTGCAAATTTTGAGAAAAGGGGACTCATTCCAAGCAAAAAGTGGAATCAAAGATGAAGCGACAAGAGTCATTTTGTCAAATCTCCCTGAAAAATTAAACCGGGTGGGGGGAGTCCCCTGAAATGAAATAGCAAACGTTTACATGTAAAGTTGAGTGAGATGTCCACAATTGTATTTTCATTGATTGAAGCAAGATAAAAAAAAAAATCTATCCAATGCTACTGAATGTTTAATGCAAGCAGTGGCAAATCTCTCACTATCTTGTAATTCTTGCTCTCCTACTCCCGATTCCATCTCTGATGTCCCTCTAGTGTTCTCAAGTAAGTATTGCTTTTGCTCATTACTGCGTCACTCAATGGCATTAGATAGAACAATCTCCAATTTGTTTCTCTTACTTGTCTTTGTGCCACATGTCCTCCTGGTCTCCCTCCCAAAAGAAGCCAGCCGATGGCACTAGCTGGCATAATCTTTTCCGTACTACCGTGCTTCCTACAACTCTGCTGGCTACATGAGCTTTGTCTGTGACTTGAGACTATTTTTGGAAGCTTTAAAAATATCCAAGGGGCACCTTCCCCTTTTAATCAGATGTGGCATCTTTTTATGTTTAATAAAGAATTTAAAAAAAATTATTTCTACTAAGCATCAACCTGGCTTCCTGTTAAAAATAAAAACAGCTGAGCTGGCCAAGACTTGGGCAAGAGGAAACCCTATTTATAGAATCAATTACAACAGCTATCACGAGAGTGTACTGATCGCTCTGAGCCATATGCTCCTCAGATGAGCAGTGTGGAGAAGGACTAAGTCACAGAAGATGGCATCAGGGAAAAAGCCACTTCCACCATTACACAGCCATCAATATATTTGGTAGTGCGTGTATAGGGATGTGTCCTCTGGGAACATACTGAACTGTGCACATTCCCCTCCAAGACATCACACCGATGAGTTGCAAAAGGCAGCCTAAGGCACTGCTGCTCTGTGCAGCGGTACTTCCCCCCTGCATGTTTTAAGCCACAGCGCAGACTTAAATGAATGCAGCGGCCAAAGACAGCACAGCATGTGTGCCAACCTGTGTGCTGCCAGTGCTGGGGGAAGTGGGAGGTGGAATGCTCAGGGTCAAAGCAGAACCCTGATGTGCAAACAGCCCAAGTGCCTTGGGATTTACCCTGTACTCATCTACAGCAGGCTATCCCTCCCACAATTACACCATAGTCATTATTTCTAGGGTAAGTCCATGCAATGAAACAATACAACAAATGAGTAAGGGCATGTCTACACATACACTTACTGTGCAGCAAGCTGGGGGTGGGGGAATTATCTACAGCACTTCAACATGCCACACACTTGGTGATGCACACTGAGATTGTCCTAGTGCACTCTGAAGCACTGCAGTTTGAATCAGCAGTACATCAACGCACACTATGGAACTTTTAGTGTGCAGTAGTAGGGTCTACACAGACACTGTATGGCACATTGGATTGCTGTAAGTTTCCACCACAGCTTGCTGTGCAGTAAACGAACACATAGGCATGACCTAAGGGAAAAAAATAGGAGAGAAGTGGGTATAGAATAATAAGATCACGCAGGTGCATTGGATAGTTATGTGAGAGTCGGAAGATTCAGATTCTTTTCCTTGCCCTGGTGCCAACTTGCTGTCCATGTGTGACCTTGGCCAAGTCACTTGACATCGTTGCACCCCAATCTTCCCATCTGTAAGATAATATATTTCTTTTTTAATAAAATACTTAGATCTATAAACCGAACGCACTGTATAACAGCAAATTATTATTGCCACCTAATTGGCTCTGAATCAATATAAACATTTCGCTTTTTAAAAAAATAATACCAACTATCCCAACTAACCACTGATCAAAAGCCTCTGGGATAGGGATATTAGGTGAAATCTGGCCATGCTGAAGTCAAGAACAAAACTCCCATTGCACTGCAGTGGGATCAATATTTTTTAGTGGGTCCAAAAGGCAGTTCTTGGATGAAAGTCAGAACAACATAACATACAAGTCTTCAGAGGAGCTTGCTAAACTGGAGTCACTATCATGATTGGTGTGTTTACTTTCCAAGGCAAAGTAAAATCCGTATATAGACTTTCCTGGAGAACTTTTCCATTGCAGAGAAAGAATGCCATGGAAAAACAAAGACCTCACTTGGCTTGATGTATCATCTGGCTGCCCAGAAAGAGCATATAGATGCAAATTGTTTTCCTTGTTTTTCTGAAGGACAGACACCAAAAAATTACTGGGCACAGGGACAATCTTACCAAAACCTTAAATTCAAGTAGAGCTGGTTGAAACATCATTGACATCTTTTGTTAATTTTAGAAATAATTTCTAACTGGGAACGATATACACCAACATGTCTGTAAACTCCTTTTTCCTGTTTTTGGATCACCTAGGAAGTGGGACTTTGATCATTTTGAAATTTTATATTGATGAAGAGAGGATTTTTTAAATGGTCAAAATGTTTCCTATTTGTTGATCAACTCTCTATGGGAGGATGCCCGAGAGATTGTTTGATCACAGGTCTAAATGTTTTATCAAAGCACTTGCGTGAAATACTGGCCCTATCGATGTCAATGGGAGTTTTGCCATTGACTCTGATAAGACCAGAATTTCACTCTAGACACTGAAAGGAGCAATGGGAAAAGGCATTATAACCTAATAGTGGGATCAAACTGTGAAATCCTTATCTGAATATTTCAGGCGCTGCAGGGAGAGTATGTGTATGTCAGGTTTGGTTCCAGGCCCATCTCTAATACTGGTGGGCAAGAAGGGTAGTTATGTCAAAGGGATATTTCATTCTTTGTTTCATCACTAAGCAAAGCAATTCTTAGCTTTCCTGACAGAGAAAGAGAATACAACCCACCCACCCAGAGAGAAACATTCCCCTTACCAAGATGCTGAAGTAGTGCCCACATACGTACAGAATTTGTGGATAGCTAGAAACTACCTGTTTATACCTTAGTCCTCTGGACTGCCCACTGAAGTGCTTTTCTGCACACTGGGCTTCTGCCTTATCCACAGCTCCAAGTTGTCCTCTTATGTTTTCCTCTCTGAAAAATGACTTTTTTTTAATTATGGCACTTCTCACGGTACATTGTGATGTAACTCAATGGCACAGAGAACCACGACTCATATTTCCGCAGGATGCCAGCATTTTGGTGCCAAAGTGCCTCCTGGCACTGGACTATCATTTGCACTGTAATTAAATTGACTCCACTCCTTGGCTTGGTTTTATCCCTGAACAATACCACCATTTGAGTAATACAGTCTCAGGGCACTAATACATTACCTGGGTGAACTCTGTCCATGATGTATTACGCCAGTACATCATCACAATGCACTCCCGCTGTAAGTATGTATGGGCATCATACATCATCAAGCTGAGACAGTGGTGATGTACTGCTCAGAAGATGGCACCTTTCAGGAGTGGAGTAGGCCATGACCAGGAGAATAAAGGTTGGTATCACTATACGTTGCTTTCTTCATGCAGTAATGCTGGCACCGACTCAACTTCACTGAATCTGTGTCTAACTTTATCCCCTTTATTTCTTTATCCTGACATATTGCATCATTGGAAGAATCTCTTGAGATGCGCCATTCCCTTAAAGATCCCAAGGGACAGCAGGTACACAGTTACCAGGAGTAGATTTTTTGCTTGGTGCGTGGGGCTTTAGCCCATTAATACTAAAAGCAGTTGCCCAGCTAAAGCTTTGTGTACCAAGCAGAGAACATACGCAACCTTTCAACATTCTCTATCCAGCCAATGAGCACCTCCCAAAGAGTTAACATCAAACATTTACACTGAAATGTCACAGAAGCAACTGGATTTTCAAAACAGTCTTAAAATTGTTTAACGTTGGCCTTTGATTTAACTGAGGGCAAATGATGGGACATGTTGCAAACTCGCCCTGACAAAGAATTACACCAAAGTTCACCTTGTCAGTACTGTTGACAACAGTCTAGAAGCAAAAACTCCTGGTGCCATTCCTGAAGGGAAGCCAAGTTGCTCTTTCAAAATGAAGGCCTACATATCTCCACTCTGTGAAAGCAGTTTTACCCCAAAGTAGCTGCACTGAAATCAGTGGATGTATGTTGGTGTAAAGCTGGGGTCAGTGGAGCAGAGAATCAAGCCCCCCAGAAATGTAGACAATGGAGGCAGCAATCTAAACAAATGAAGCAAAGAAGCATTCAGATCTTGACATTTTATTGTGCTTTCTCTTTTACAGATGTCCAAAACTTTAACAATATAAGGCATAATGGAGACACCTGCTCAATGAGGGACAATGCCAAGGCAACCAGCTCCAAGGGGAGCCCCAAGAGGAATTGAGCTTCAGGGAGAGCAGCCTCCCAGAGCTCCCAAGCACACAGGGGGAGCAGCCTGCTGCACCATCCTTTAGGTTGGAGAACATCAGACCATGATTCTCAGTTAATATATTCCTGCATTGGGAACAGGAATGTATGGGGTAGCAAATGCTCCCCATATGCTGAGTCATTCCAGGGCCAACCCTGGCCCCCAGGACAAGTTAAAGCAGACTTAAAACCCCAGGAAGCAAACAACCACAGTCCGGTACACTCCAGCCACAGCCCCTACTCATCCCAACATGCTCCCACACCAGGGCTGGGAACAGCTAAGGAAGACTTGGACAGGGTCAGGAGCTGTTTGCACCCCCTTTAAGGCCACTTCACAATGCAGAGCGGCTTAAAGGGGCATACATGTAACAAAGAATCAGACCAGAGAATGCATAAAGCCTCCTCCCCACATCCTTCACCCCCTCGCCCGTGCACTCACACAGGAAGCACAATGCTGCAACTAACACAGAGCGCAAAAGGGAGTGGCTAGCACTCCATACCCTCAAGGGGGTGTGACTGTGCTGAGGATGTGGCCTGTTACCCAGCACTCCTAGTTCGTGGTGTGCAGCATGCCCCCTCTTTATTAAAGAGGTAATAATGGCGGGGTAATAATGGCTACTTTGGGGACGTCGTTAGAGTACTGCGTTTGCTTTTGCGTTAGTTTGTCTGTGAAGTGGGGAGAACAACACATCCCTGCCTCACAGGGGTGTGGGGAGGATAAATACAGGAAGGTCTGCAAGATACCCAGACACTACTGTAATGGGGGCCATGTAAGTACCTAAGGTAGATTAAAAATAACCCTTTCCTGAAGTTCAGAAAAGAGAAAGTTGCCCCTTTTTCAGAGGAATTGGACGTGTGCATCCTTAGGGAGACAGGCAGAACAGGAACTGAATGCAAGCCAGCAGCCCCAGAGGCTGAGAGAACAAATAGTAAATACATAGATTAGCTGGCTGGTTGATAGAGCCAACCAGCTAAACACTTACCCCAACCCCTCAACTCAGTAGCAAGACTGAGGAGTCATTTGGGCCAAGGAGATAACCGGGGAGACCTAAACCAAGTAAGAAGCAGTAGGGATATGTACAAGAAGGGCATGTGGAGAGCCAGGGAAACAGCTGGCATCACTGAGCAAACAGAGGTAGCCAAGTGAACATGGTGGTCCCATTGGCTTTTCTTGGTAGAGATCAATATAGAATGTGTCTATGTCTCGTGCAAAGGTGTGATTTCCAGCTCACGCAAATATAGCCATGCCAGTTCTGACTGAGCACATGCACAAGAAACGAAAGTGTAGCCACAGCAGCACGAGTACTTGGGCAGTTAGCTCTTCCCAGCACTACTAGCCCTAGCACTGCTGCAGCATCGCTTCTATTTTTAGCACACTCGCTCTATCAGAGATAGGGCTGAGATGTCTACTCTACCTGGCAATTACAACTCCTGCTCAGAGTGCAGATGTTCCCTGAGTTATACTGAGTAAAGTGGAAAACTATACATTTAATTCTTAAAATGGAGATATGGTTTATGTTTAAGAATAAAAGGAGTACTTGTGGCACCTTAGAGACTAACAAATTTATTAGAGCATAAGCTTTCGTGAGCTACAGCTCACTTCATCGGATGCATTTGGTGGAAAAAACAGAGGAGAGATTTATATACACACACACAGAGAACATGAAACAATGGGTTTATCATACACACTGTAAGGAGAGTGATCACTTAAGATAAGCCATCACCAACAGCAGGGGGGGGAAGGAGGAAAACCTTTCATGGTGACAAGCAAGTAGGCTAATTCCAGCAGTTAACAAGAATATCAGAGGAACAGTGGGGGGTGGGGTGGGAGGGAGAAATACCATGGGGAAATAGTTTTACTTTGTGTAATGACTCATCCATTCCCAGTCTCTATTCAAGCCTAAGTTAATTGTATCCAGTTTGCAAATTAATTCCAATTCAGCAGTCTCTCGTTGGAGTCTGTTTTTGAAGCTTTTTTGTTGAAGTATAGCCACTCTTAGGTCTGTGATCGAGTGACCAGAGAGATTGAAGTGTTCTCCAACTGGTTTTTGAATGTTATAATTCTTGACGTCTGATTTGTGTCCATTCATTCTTTTACGTAGAGACTGTCCAGTTTGGCCAATGTACATGGCAGAGGGGCATTGCTGGCACATGATGGCATATATCACATTGGTAGATGCGCAGGTGAACGAGCCTCTGATAGTGTGGCTGATGTGATTAGGCCCTATGATGGTATCCCCTGAATAGATATGTGGACAGAGTTGGCAATGGGCTTTGTTGCAAGGATAGGTTCCTGGGTTAGTGGTTCTGTTGTGTGGTGTGTGGTTGCTGGTGAGTATTTGCTTCAGATTGGGGGGCTGTCTGTAAGCAAGGACTGGTCTGTCTCCCAAGATCTGAGAGAGCGATGGCTCGTCCTTCAGGATAGGTTGTAGATCCTTGATGATGCGTTGGAGGGGTTTTAGTTGGGGGCTGAAGGTGATGGCTAGTGGCGTTCTGTTGTTTTCTTTGTTGGGCCTGTCCTGTAGTAGGTGACTTCTGGGTACTCTTCTGGCTCTGTCAATCTGTTTCTTCACTTCAGCAGGTGGGTACTGTAGTTGTAGGAATGCATGATAGAGGTTTTCCTCCTTCCCCCCCCTGCTGTTGGTGATGGCTTATCTTAAGTGATCACTCTCCTTACAGTGTGTATGATAAACCCATTGTTTCATGTTCTCTGTGTGTGTGTATATAAATCTCTCCTCTGTTTTTTCCACCAAATGCATCCGATGAAGTGAGCTGTAGCTCACGAAAGCTTATGCTCTAATAAATTTGTTAGTCTCTAAGGTGCCACAAGTACTCCTTTTCTTTTTGTGAATACAGACTAACACGGCTGCTACTCTGAAACCTATGTTTAAGAATGTATGCTTATGAAGTTTGGAGTTTGTGGTGTTGGATTATTTAGCTTAAACAAAACAGAATGACATTTCAGGGAGGGAGTGTATAATAAGACATTTCCTCTGATAAAGTCAGTTAATATTTGACTTTAAAAATTACATTAAGAATTCAGTCATCTTTTGATTAATTTCTTATTCTGGCTCAGTAATTTAAGTCATTAAAGTGTGAAAGAGCAATTTCAGTTTTGCCTCTAGTGCCTTAACAATGGAGCTGCTGCAGGCTTTGACCAGTGATTCCAGCTAGATCAGGAAGCTTCACTTCAAACTAGAAAAATGAGTGAAAATTTGTGAAAGTAAATAAAAACTAGATCCTGTTTGCATTTGAAAAATATTAACCAGGTCTACTGAAAAAGCTGGCCCAGTTTTTCCACTGAAATTGGAATATTCAACCCGCTCTGTTTAGAACCGTTAACTATCATCAACTAGCTTTGGGCAAGATGCTAATCTCCAGTATAGGACTCAAGGCCAGAGAACTTGGAAAAATGACAGATGCTCTCACACATCTTTTTTTTTTAATCATTTTATTTTGGACAGAGTGGTCTGTTATCTGGATGCTACAAGTGTCATTAATACTTTACCGTCCAAGAACATTTAGTGCAGCTAAGTTGGATTTGTCTCCTATGAACTTAATTATCAACAGCATTTTAAAAAAAGTTTCCTTTCACCAACATTAAATGACAGTTTAGACTACTGTATATTTACATATTAATTTACACTGGAGAATTAAATTTCCGTCCCTGCATTCAGTTCAAAGTTCTGAAGGTCTGTGGCGTGTGGCATAGTGATGTTCCTAAATGACCACTAATTAATTCCTGTTGGAAATAAATCAAACATTTAACAGGAAGGAATCATTCAAAGTCAACATTACAGAGAAGAATAAAATCACAATATGATACCGCCACAGGCAAAAATTTAAGAGTCAGACATTTCTCATATATATATTTCATTAAATTACCTCTTCTTTTGGATCAAGAATTTAATGTCAGCTCCCAGATGTCATGCATTGGTAGCTTGGTATATCACATGGGTGCAGCCCACCACCAAAACAAAACATTCCCATTCACTTCAATGCAGCTATGGCAATTTACACCAAAGTCCTGTCCCACATATTTTTTAAACTGTCTACAATTATGAATTTTTAACCTGAGTTCCATCTCCCAAGGACAGAAGAACTCCAGAACCTGCCCATATTTCCACAGCAAATTGCTTTTCCCCCATCCTTCCCCGCCTTCCCCCCAGTTATCACTAATTCCTGATGGAAAAAACATGTTTTTCTTGTAGGGTTTTTTTTTGTTATTTTATTTTTGTACAGAGGGGTTAAAAAAAGGTTTGATTTTGCAGTTTAGCATGTTGAGGCCTCACAGTGCTCACTGTCGGAGGGTGCTGATTACCCAGCTTCATTCATCAAAGTGTCACTTTTCTGACAGCCGCTAATAAATATACTGCCAGAGCCCCTCACACCTGGCAGCCATGGCACACTGCAACATGCCGCTAACCTAATTTGCTAATTGCTGCTTTCCCCATTAATTTTAGTCCTGTCTTGTTTGGTGTTGACATGGAGGAAAAAGAAATAAGATGGAAAAAGCAAGCAAGGAAGAAATATCTGGGGGATTTTTTGTTCTTCTCTCCCTTTAAACTTACATGGGAATATCAACTTCTATTAGCCTCCTATTCATTCGTGCATGGGAAATGCTCAGCTCCTTCCAGTGGATGATTGTGAACAAAGGGCTTTCCCCCGTCACAATTTAAATTTTGGTGTTGGTGAATTAGGTGCTTGTGAATGTGAAGGGTTAATAACCTGCAATATGCCTGGGGTTTCGCCAACATTGAGCATTTTCTACTTTTCCACCACAATGTTACTAATCCAATGCACCTCATCCCTGATCTTCAGCATCCTCTACAATTCCAGCCCTGACAACCTCACAGACAGCTCAGCCAGTGTCCCCAACCCTGACCTGCAAATATTACTGATATTCCAGTCATAGTTCTTCACTCCCGACTTCTGACCCTCAGAACCCCCTGTTCTGTTATTCCAGTCATTTACTTCTGTTGGACAGAGACTGCTAATGTTGCCAAATCACATGGGGTTCTGTGAGGCGGATAAATATCCTCCTTAAGGGCCTACAGAGACAGTAGATCCTTTTCATTTGTGAAAAAGCTGGGTTGAAATGTTGGCATCCAGACTAGAGGTGAATTAAGAACAGAGGTATGTCTCCATAGCAAAGCTGTGCATAGGTTAGCCCGCCCGATTTAGCTTGAGTGAAGCTAGCACAGGTAACAATAGCAGTGAAGACAGCACAACACAGGCTTCCATCTCATAAGTGAAAAGGGGACTCAGCAGCCTAAGTCACTTTGGTGCTTCAAAAATGTTACTCTAGATCTGTATCTTGCAGCTTGGGCCCATTCTCTAGGTGGAAACTGACATCAACAAGTCCCAGTTCCCACCGGACTTGTGGCCACGCTGCAGACTAGCATTCCACCCCGGGATAAATAACCCTGACTGCCCTCACTCACCTTGAAAGATGCACTGCAGGGTTCAGCTATCATCCTGCTAGGCCCCCACTACCTTAGAACATCACTACCACATGTAGCCAAGCAACAAGTGACTCATCTAGGACCTCCAGCTTCCAATGGCTTTAGAGGTAAAAAAAAAAAATACTGTCCTGTTCCAAGTGAAGTGAAAAGGGCTCAGTAATGAGTAACGGGATTTCCAAAAGTTTCAATTCGTAGCCCTTTAAAGTTAAATTTACCGCCTCCATTTAGCAGTGTCCCCGTAAAATCCCTCTCGGCACAGAAAATGTGTGTGCCTGTGTGTGCCATTCAGGAATGCTACAACAAACAACGTATTTCATCCTTAGGCTCTATCTGTGCATCTATCTGGCTTTATTCAGGACTCTGTGCCTTCTTAATCATTTCAGTGCCTAGTAGCACCAGCCAGTGAGGCAGTATGGGCAACAATACCCAACATTCTAGAACACAGCCCGTCTGGCAATTTCCAGCTAGTGTAGAAGAATGGATTGCAAGGGGAAAAACTAACATCATGCAGGGATAGAAAAGGATACAGCTTTATACTGTATTGGGTGTTTCTCCTATCTTTGATGCATCAGGAACAAGCCTATTGCAGGAGACCGGATACCGAACTAGTAAATGATCAATGTTCTACCAGAGCATGACAGCTCCTATTGTTCAGAAGTCAAGGCTACTGCAGGGGTTCAACAGCTGTGTGGTATCAGCCCTTCCCTTTAAATATCCCATTCATTTTCTCGCAAAAGTCTCATCTGCTCCCGCCAACCTAGCTAGTTATCTTCCACAGAGAAAGGCAGCATATTTTATTAGATATAATCCTGAGCCACAAACTTTGGAACCAGACCTTGAAAGCCTTCCAACCCCCAAAATTTGCAGGTCCAGAGTTTTGGTTCATCCCATCAGAGAGAGAGCAGCATGATATGAAATTAGGATTTGGGTCTGGATTCTGAAATACCTGCCTCCCCCCACCACCACGACCACACACACACACTGCTAAATTTAGAATTATGGGGATGTGGATCTAGGGTTTTGCTTCAGGTCCCTTGGTATTTTATATTTGTTTGTTCTCTGTTGCATTAACAAAATACTCTGCAGACATGTTGAGTACATTGCTCCAATCCCAAAGTGTGCAGAACACATGTACTCCCTCGGTCTTCTATGATTGGAGGAAATTAATAAAGAGAAGCCAGTTTGCACATCACTGTGGGGATTTTTTAATCTCTCCCTAACTTAACTATGCATAACGAGACACCACTGGGAACAATCCTCAACCCTAGATGTCTTCTATAGAGATAAACCAGACTTGAAAAGGTGACTGTTCCTCAGGCCTCTATCACCAAGTGTGCAGTCTCAGTTGCATTGACTGCTAGTAAGAGAAGAGAGATTATATCTTCTTTGGTATAGTGCAACAGCCGGTTCACACACACAGATCACAAATGTCAGTCTCTATGAGAGAGGACAGCAGTGCACTGGCATCAGCCCAGTGCATGACACAGGCTCGCATGCTCTCTGTTGCACCATGAACACGTTACCAAAGCAGCTACTAGTCAAGCTTTAGTCTCAAGTATTTTGCTTCTCAGGAGGGTTTCTGATAATAATGAAAAAACTCCAAGTGTATCATACCTAAACAATCCATTTAGTCTCATTTTTTTAAAATTCACTTTTCTTACCCTGCCTGCTAATTACTCAAATCGTTTATTTGAACCCAGTTGTGTTCCTTCATCACCCATCCCCTCGGCTTATTTTAACACACTGTGAAGTCATTATCCTAAATTAACATCATAATCAGAGCAACAAAGAATATGATATCAAAAACACCAGGCTACGGCTAGAGCCTCAGCTGGTGTAAACCAGCATGGTTCCATTAACTCCAATACAGCTATGCCAATTTATCTCAGCTGAGGATCAGGCCTTCAGATTTTACTGCAGGATCAGAGGAAAGCCAGACTATGAAAGGGAGAAGCCCATATTAAAACATAAATATCTTCAATCACAGCAAAGAGAATGCAGAAAACTATTGGCCAAGTCCTATAGCAGTGTTTTCTTCCCCTCCCTCATGCTCCATTTTGAGCATCCCCGTGTACAATTTGCCAAGCCTGCATCAGTTTTCCCCCTTCTTCCATTCAAACTCATCTGGCCTGATGGAGGCAATAAGACTTCAGACAACTTGGATTCCATTTGGCAGCAAACCAGGCCTCTTCTGAGCATGGCACTGCTACTGCGGGTTGCCTGCTTCAGAGACCTGAGTCAGCTCAAAACTGCAGTGAGCCAACAGGGCAGGCAAGAGAAGGAAGATGAAGCCATGAACATCTGCTCTTCCTTTGAAGGGTGACCCTTGACCCTTTAGGAGTAGCTTGCTCATCAGCCTCTTTTCTGAAGGCCACTGGGTCCTCAGCATGAAGACACCCTGAAGAGTTCAGGGCCCTTCGGCAGCCTTGCAGCAAGCACCTTTTGTTCAAAGCTCAGAGCTGTTAATTAAAGGACTGGTGATTAATGATTAAACTCCACGTGGTTTCTAACTCAGGCTTAGAAAATCCTAGCAATGCTGACTGGCTGAAGGCTTCAGTGTTAAGTTCTAGTACATGCAATAGCTATTTATAGACATGTCCATCAGAGCACTGAAACGGAAGTGTCCCTTCAACATCATTAAGAGGAAAAATATCATTTCCAAAAAGAGTAAAGGTCAAATATTCAGATTAAGTAAACAAGATCTCGGGCTGTCATAACCACAGCTAGAACTGGGTGAACAATTGCTAGTGTGAACCATTTATTCACCAAATTTACCTCTTTCTGTTTGTGGGCAGCTTATATATTTATGGAGTGGATTCGCTACTAGAAATTATTCACCAAATAATTTCAGCAAGCCATTCTTGACCTGTAACTCAATGAATATTGAGTAATTTGAGTTGTGGCAGGTCATTTTGATGAGAAACATAGGTTATATGGCTCCTTTGAGTTCATAACATAGCTTTAAAAAGTGCCTTTGGCTGAAACTTGTATACCAGGAGCACACTCATTCCATGTCCTTTAGCCATCCATGTACCTGGCTTGCAGTCACAAACTAGTGCCTTGAGTTTCAAAGGACAAATTGCGCTCACAAGACAGTGTACTCCCTGCTTAAAACAAAAAGGTTAAAGCTATAGCATCTGCACAAGAGTCATTTTTCTTAATTTGTGGACTACCACAGCACCACTCGGCCTTTCTACAGCACCTTTCACCCAAGGACCTCAAAGCACTTGGGTCTCAGTCTACTCACAACAGATACCATTGTCACAACTACTGGTGGGTTCACTCATTTTGTCTAATTCAAACCCCTTCTAGCATTGTGGCTTCAACAGTTCAAAGTTCAGAAGTTCAGCTTTATGGTTCATGACCCAGTTAGAAGAGACTGGGAAAAGGAGCAGATAGGGGAGAGAAAAATTTTAATAGGAAATATAGCATGTACAATATTCATATCCAGGAAGAGAAAAATTGGGCATGTAGTAAAAGCCATGGACTCTGGAGACCTGGGATCAATTCCCAGATCTGCCACTGACTCCCACTGTGACACTGGGCAAACTGCATATTTGTGTCTCCATTCTCCAACTGTTCAAGGCGAGATATGATGTTTTTCTCCTATAGTTTGTCTACTTAGATTGTAAGCTCTTTGAGGCAGGGACTCCTTTTCTATATGTATATGTGGTCTTCTGTCTTCTCTAGTGGCACCGAGATCACTTAGAGAGATTAATGAGTCTGCTCTACAGCCTTAGCTAACAGGCATATGGCTTTTCGCTCATGCAGTAGAGGCTCATGCACTAAGCTCCAGAGATCCCAGGTTCAATCCTGACGACTAGAGTTTGTTGGTGTTAGATATATATACATCATAAAACACATTGGGCCCCTTATCTTATTTGGAGCTTCTCAGTGCTACTATAGTACAGATAATGAGCCTTTAGACAACTCCTAAAGGCCACAAATGTTTTGCTCAAGAAAGCTAGTATTTGTAACATTGATGGCATTCTTTTTTCAATGACACTTAAGGCGTATAGCTTAGTCCTGTTTATGCATCAGGGTCTTCTACAAGTTCTTGTTATTGTTCCCATGGTGTAATAATCCTATATGGCTTGCACAGGCTTTAAGACAGTGCATGTTACGTTACTGGAATCCTTTGTGTGCCTCTCTATGCTTTGTTTTGCATAGTGCATCTTTGATATGAAAGAATGTTTTCGTGACACAATACCCAGGGGTGGCTCATTGGCAGCAGAGATCAACTCAGGACGTCTGGATCCAAAAGCATGAGTCTCTACTGCCTGAGCTGAAAGACCCAGGTCTCTTAGTGCAAAACCAGTAGAAGATTCCAAGCCACACATAGTAAGCACAGCTTATACCAGTCTTTAGGAAACTAACAAAGGCAGCCTGAAGTTGCATTGACAGAGCTGTGTATGAGAAATGCCAGTGCCAAGGAGGGCCATATTCTGCTGTTAATGCTGGAGTAAATCCAGTAGCTCCATAGAAGTCAATGGGATTCCTCTGGATTTACAATGGTGTATATAAGAAAAAAGAGTTTTGTTGAGTGATCTAATGATTAGGCCAGGGGGCTGGGAGTAATGATGCCTGAGTTCAAGTCCTAATTCTGCTACTCAGTCACTATGTGAACCTGCGCAAGTCTCTGTCTAATGCTCAGTTACTGTCATGTCATTGAAGTGGAAACACCTAGTCTGCTGCGGGCGGGAAGGCTCAAGTAAAGTGCTATGAGAATCTCTGTTGGGAAATGCCATAATAGTGAAAATCATCCTCCTAGACTTGGCTCTAGCTAATTCTCTTAGCTCTCACTTTTCACGAGCATCAACAACTCATCCATTGCTTAAGAAAAATAAGACATTACAGAAACAATAGAAGATAAGCATATACACCAGAGATTCAGAATGTAAATACAGGTACAGTGATAGGTCCATTCCAGAGTGGGAATAATTAGCCCTTTAATTAAACTTAACTTGCTGAGCATTGCTTTGTTGTTAGCAGCTACACCTGGCTTGGAACTTTCCTGTCTCAGCAGACAGCAGATGGAAAGCACAGACAAGATCCACCCCCCTCCTACTATCGCCATGGTTGCCTATGCCAGTAATTAAGGTCTGGGACCACATCTGTGGTAGAGTGAACCCTGCCAGCCATTTCCATATCCTATTCTCTTTCCTTTTTGGAGTAGGACTTCTCTTGTTGCTGATCTCCTCAACAGGACTTCCACCTTCGCTTCCTGCCCTCATAATTATACAATGTTAATTTTACCCTTGCCCAGAGCAACATAAAATCGGTCTTGGATCCTGCAGTGAGAGGTATGTAGGAAAATCCCAGTGACTTTTGGTGAGACTTTATATGGGCACAGGGACACCCAGCGGGACCTTAGCAAGAAATGGACCAGCTCACACAAACAAAGCAATATTACATATTATTTCTATGGTGCCATCAGCATCCCTGGCATTCTACACATAAAGTAAGTAGAGTTGCCAACCCTCCACAATTGTCCTGGAGTCTCCAGGAATTAAAGATTAATCTTTAATTACAGATTATGTCCTTTGATGAAATCTCCAGGAATTTGTCCAAAGTTGGCAACCCTAAATGTAAGATAGAAAAAGTGCAAGCTAAAAAAAGTGTCAATCATGGGGGGGGATCTGTAAAAGATAAGGGTTACAGGAAGGTATTAGAGCTGGTTGCATAGTACTAAAACCTACTTCATGAATGTGTTCACAAGAAAGAGGGCCAGATTTGTGGGGTGGTGCTTATCATTGCTTGCAATTATTCCCATGACTGAGAGAAAATGAAGCCTGAGGTTTCACCCATTTTAATGTAAATTATTTGTATGAAGAATTCATACCAGAAGTTTGTGGCTAGTTATTCTCCTGCTGAGAATGTTTCACTCATCCAGCCAGGGAGCAGAAACAGTGCCACGTGAATTTGACGTCCGACAACATAATCCAAGTGACAAATGGCATTTTCGAAGGTAACCATTTGTAAATGTCCTCCAGATGAAAATTCTACCAAAACACAGAAATAATGAATTCATGCAGAGAAGTCAGATTGTTTTCATGCCCAAAGAGAGAAGAGGGCTAACTTAGTAACTAATAATTCACAATGAATATTTGACCAAGTTCTAATTTACATTTTTCTTAGGTGCCAAAGTTTCAGTGACACAAACAAGGACATGGTGGCTGGTAAGAAAAGTTTTGCTTTTTAAAAAAAAATATGCTGGAGTATTTTAGTGAGAGTTTGAAGGAACAAGGCCAGTTTAGAAGGCAGGAGTAGCTGCATGGGGTGTTAGGAGAACAACCAAAGAAGTGAAGGGGAAGTTAGAGTGAGGTTGCATTTCACACTGGCTCTAGGTAGGACTACCAGGTACAGGGGATGGGTGAGTTGTTGACAGAAGGTGATCATGAGAGCAACAAGGGGGAAGAGACAAGGAGCAAGATTTAAGCAAGAAGGGAACTGTATGGCACTTTGAAAATGTGTGAAGCATTTGTGTGTGAAGCAGAAGGAGGAAATTGAGGACTGGGATTTAGGAGGGACTGATCTGGTTGGAGCTATGGAGGGAGAAATACAATTTATGCTTCTGCATGTTGGATAGACTTAAATGGTGAAAATCACGGAAGCCATATATAGGAGGAGGCTGCAGTAGTTAAACCAAAAGAAGCGACTAGACCAGAGCTTAACAGCAGGGATGGCTGTTGGAGACATTCTGTAGGGGTATCTGCCAACATATTCAGCACCACTCATGACCTACAATACCCTCTGCTCTTCAGAAGGGACTCAGTCTAGGAAGGGAAGAGAATGCCTCAGTAATCTGCCCAAGTGACCCCATGAGACAAAAAGGAGAGAAACAGGGACCCAACCTAAATAGAATAGTTACAGCTTGTCAGATTCACATAGACAGTTTCAGATTTCTTCAGCCTCCAGCCCTAACCTCTTAGCAGCAGGTGTGAATCATTGTCAGCACATATGCGAATAAGTGTCTAATAGAGACTGGAATGAGACCAAAGTGCAATGGGCCAGATACTGAGCTGGCATGAAGTAGCACAGCTGTATTGACTTTGGTGCGGCTACACTGATTTCCACTAACTAAGGATAGTGAACACAAAAGTTATGCTTTCATCAAGCACAAGTTATTGGGCTCAATACTTGCAACTGGGGGAACAAGCACTGACTGCATAACTGAGTGAAATTTAGATGATCTAATGATTCCTTCTGGCCTTAAACTATGACTCTGACCCATTATTTGAATCCACCACACAGATGATGAACTGGCATAGCGCTAGCCCTCTGTGCTATACTTCCAATACCTGCTATTCTGGATTTCAGTGGATGGAGAATTTGTTTCCTGAATTTTCAGCATGACCTGTTGTTGTGTAAGTAGGCCAAAGAGATATGTTGCCTGCAGCACCCACAGCTTGGGCACAACTAGAAACACAAATTGCCCATTATATCTTTATTAATCTATTCCAATTCTTTTTAATGCTATGAAAACACCTAATGCCACTGCTTTGGCTACTGGCCCCTAACATAACAAGTTACATGGGACTTGTCTCATCAAAATATCATCCTGTCTAAATAGAGAATCTGTCTGAACTGCAGTGAAAATGAGTAATGATTACAATTATGGGCCATATAACAGTCCAATAAAATCTAATTAAAATGATCCATGTCCCATCTGCTGGGGGGAGAGTGGGAGGGAAGGGGGGGCAGTAAATAACACTGTCTCTGTTTTTAAAATGCAAAATATTTCATGATAAAATGCTATTTACATTTTATAACAATCTCCAAATTGTGCTGCCATGGAACTCCTGCGGCTATTGGCAACTCCTCAATTGCAGGTAAGTTTGAGGAGATGCTTCCAGACAGGAAGGATTGTCCAGTAGTTAGGGCAGTCGCCTAGCTGTTGAAAGATCTGGGTGCAAGTCCCTGCTCCACCAAAAACTTCCCATGATGCACTGGGTAAGCCACTTGGAGTCCCCTTTTCTAACGTTTTGTGCCTGCCTCCCATTTTCAAAAGAGATTTATGCACTGAGGAGCCCATTGACTTTCAGTGTCACTTAGGCCCTTTTCAAAACATGACATAGGCATTTATGTCACTTAGGAGCTTTTGAACTCACTACCCAGGGCCGTAACCAGGGTGGGGCAATCAGGGCAACTGCCCAGGGTGCAAAGTCACAGGGGCAGAAACAGAGGTGACACATGCTGCAAGGGTCAGTCAGGCCAGCCGTCATGGAAGGAGTCAGGGATAGAGAGCCACCTCCACCCCCTGACTCACTTCAGTGAGCCCCCCAGCCTGTCTGGGTTGTGGGAGGGCGCAACCAAAATATCGAGGGAGAGAGGGCACGTGACACTGCATCTCCTCCCCCATGCATCACCTCTGGGCGGAAAAATGACAAAAAATGGTAAGGGCAAATATGCTTACTCATCCCGGATGCTAAAATGCCTAGTTACAACTCTGATGTTACCCTTCATCTCAGTGCCTCAATTCTCCTTCTGTAAAATAGAGATAAGAGAACTTCCCTAGCTTTGAGGGGTGTTGCAAGGATAAATACGTTAAAGTTTGAGGTTTGTCATGCTGTCTGCAGTGGTTCACGACGGAGTGCCAACCTCAGCATGGACTGTCAAGAAGCAGGACAGACACCCCAAACTGGTCACGTGTCCTATAATTAGATTTCATCAACCCAGTAACAAGTGTGAACTCCTAAATCACTGTAGTAGCTTTACATCACAGACCATCACCTTGGGCATTCCAGTCTATCTTGCCACCCAGGCAAGATGGGCTTAGTGATAATTGGCTGCTATACACCAAAGATCATACAATATTCAGGTTACTTCCAGTCCCAAGAGACCAGCCACTTACCCCAGGTCAATTTCTACCTTAGATCCCTCAAAGACCAAGCTTGTAACCAATCCTTCCATCAACTAACTAAAATTTATTAACTAGGAAAAGGAAATTAAAGAGTTATTACAAGGATAAAGCATATATACTAGAGCTACAGTCTATGGTTTTAAAATGTGACAGTTGTAGTAATCTGTCAGCTCAAGGTCTTTTAGGGTGGCTAACCCAGACTGACCTTGGGAGATCTCTGCTTCTGTTTTGTAGCTCCAATCCGGAAAAAAAAGGATGAAAAATTTTCTTGTCAGACATTTTTATTTCCTTCTTCCAGAAGTCAAGCTGATGGGATAAGCCCCCTTTTTACCATTTCTGGGTGCAAAGGGGCAATTAACAAAGTCTTTGTATTATGATGTCCCACAATGGCCCATTTAGTATTGATTGGGTTTCTTGATGGTTAGAAGATGATCCCTCCTGACTAGATTCACAGTTTCAGAGCAAAAAAATTTTTATAGTCATAAAATTTAAATGATACTTTTAGCATGCAATAAAGATATGAGAGATCAATGCATGCAGCAATTTACAAGGATTTCACAAAATCTAAACACTGAACACATTGTTGTAAGTTTGATATCCATCAACCATATTAACACATAGGTGAAACTGACTGGTTTCCTGCAATGAATTTGTCAGTGCTCAGCTGAGGTCTAAAGCCTTGACAAGAGCTGGCACCTGATCTGTCAGTGTCACAAGGTGCTCTGATACTATAGCAGTGGGGTCCATATTAGTACCCAGGATAGACAAAACAGTAACAACAAAAATTAATTTACTTACTCTGTCCGCTAACCATTGGCTTCACATGTCTGGATACACTTAGCCAGTTAGAGAATGTCAGCCCCCTGGCTGTGCTTCCTAGGCTTACAATGTGCACTTTGCACCTTGAGCTTCAGCCATTTCTTAGACTCTACAGCCAGCAATGCTGAGTTGCCCCCAAATGCAAGTTGTTTTCCACCCCATTTCACAGTAACCCAATGTGTAAGTACCAAGTGAAAGCAAGAATTAGTTGGAGCATACTGAAGGAGAGGCAATTCTCAGAAAGACTGCTCATAGAAAAAAATAGTGCCACCTTACCCAACACAGTTTCTAAAAACTCTCTAAATAATGCCACAAATGTAAGCAGCTCTTCCTAGAACAAGGAGTTAAACAGTAAAGGAGATGAGGGGAGCGTGTCGAAGGGAGACAAAAAACAAAGTTAAAGCATGGGACAACAGTAGAGTAAAAGGAGACCTTAGGGAAAACTATTGGTGAGAAGGAGAAGGTAGGATTTTTGTGACAAGGTGTTAAGACAGGATTTGCAGGGGGAGGCACTTGGAAAATAGGAATTTGGAAATTGTTCTAAGCATAAGCAGCAGCAGAACTGAAACTGCAAAAGTCATGACTGAAAGGAGACTAAGGACTGGGAGGAAAGTAGGGAGAATGAGAGCAGAGGTGTAAAAAGGGTAAGATTGTATAGGCCCCTGGGCTGGGCACGCCCAAAACAACACGCTGGATCTGAACTTCTTATCTATCTTATCTATGAGGAGAAGTGGAGCCCTAGAGTCAGACTCTCCTAAACTTGGACATTTGAAAGTCTGGGTCCAAGCTGGAGCCCTCTCAAAGTTCAGAGTGTTCAGATCTGGTCATCATAGTGCAGGTCAAGCTACAAATTCAGTCCTGAATTCAGATGCATCGTTCTGCTTCTGGCCATACATCACTGAAGCCATCCAACTAAATCTAGTGAGGAGCTGAAGTTGCTCAGTACCTCAGCACAGGCACTCATCACCACAAATAATTGGGCCCAATCTTTCAATACTCGATTAAATCAACCTTACGCCCCATTGGCCTGAGGAAAAATAAATGGAAAACAGCCTGTACTTAATGTTTGTCACTGTAGCAAGTTCTTACCTCTCATCAGATGCACATGGTCTTCAGTCTCTTGGGGAAGTATACTTTGTTGTGGTTCAGCGTTTATTGCCTTGACCCTCTAGCACAAGTAAGAGTCCAGACATAAAATATATCCTTGTTGCACCCCGGGCCTCAACCTTCATGCTTCAACAGTTTGTAGTTTTGCCCTCCCTTTCCTGGGCTAAGCAGTGTCACTAGTCCTTTCCTGTGGGAAATTCTGCCCTACACTACCCCCTGTTGATGCAAGGATTAAATATGGACTTCTCCCTCACTCAGGAAGCCTTGGCCACGGGCTCTTTTCCAAGTTCTTGTTGGACAGTCCCACTCCAGCTCTTGCCTCATCCCTGGTCTTTCAGTTCTGAAGGAAGACTGCTACTTATACTCCTTGTCATTCCTTACCAGCATGCCTTGCTGTGCTGACACATACTCTCATGGCTCCTGCACCAAACAGTGAGAATTCCCTTGTTCTGATTCCCCTGAAAGGGCTCATGCATCCCATTATTCTACCCTCCTCATTTTTCCCCCCACTCTCCATCAATGAAAACTGATGCTGAGTACAAAATATTGCATTTCACTCAAAAATTATTCTGTTTTTAAACAAAAGAATTCAAATTAAAAATGTCAGAGCTTGAAATTTCATCCAGCCAAAGATCAAATTTTGTATCAAGATACGCAAAAATAATTTAAGCGTCCATGTTTTGATGCCATTTGAGAGAAACTTCCTCAAAGAGTCAAGTTTCCTGGCCAGAAAATGACCCAAAATAAAATTTCAAACTATTTTCTCCGAATCTCATACAAGAAATTGCTCATTTTGGCACCTCATTGCAGAGACATGACCAGTCTTCAGCAAAATGGCTCCCCACAGAGATATTTTCAAATGCCGATTAGTTTTATAAGCTTCAAATATGTCATCATTGATTCATTTCAAGGTGATGGAGGACTTCTCTTGTCAACTTTCATACTGCTAGGCTGAGAAAACTAGTGGTATTTTGCCCTTAAAAGAAACAGAAGGCTTCACAACTTACACATGAAGTATTTATTGCGGTTGTTCCAAACTATGCTAACCTTTGACCCAGGAAGAAGTTTAAGATGCATAAATGAAACAATCTCCAGCATAAGTGTTGCGATAAAATGAAAGGGGAGAAATACATATTATACATATCACCTCTAGGAAATAGTAATCTCAAAAGTTATTAAACATTCTGTCATGGGTTCTGCCGACTCCCTGTCCCCTCCTGCCCAGTTTTGTTAGTAATAAAGGCAGCTTCCTAATGTTTGTCACTCTCAAATGCATAATTTACTACTGAAAAGGAGAAGAAAATACATTGCATTTTCATAAAGGACTATGAAGTTGTCCAATTTTCCAGAGCTGCAGGAGGACTGAATCCTTGTGTTATAGCAGAGTTCTTTTTATGCATTATGGATATACAAACTTTGCAATTCAAAGTGATAGCTCTCGGCTTTTCCATTGCCTGGCATCACTGGATTATATTTTAAGGGGTACGTAGTCATTTGAGATTGAAGCAAATATGCCATATGAAGGCAAAGGCACCTAGGAGGGCGTGGTACCTTTGCCCCCATAGTCTCCACCAAGAGACTATGGAGCGTACACTAGCAACCTTCTTTCCTTTTATTGCCATTATATCATGGATACAATTAAAAAATCAACATTTAGGTACCTGCAGTAACCTCAGTACCTTCTGATACACAGAACAGGATTTCTACAGTACCATGGTCCCTGTGTAGTGAGACATGTCAATGTTTCACTGTGACAATCGGCCAGATTCTGACCTCTCACAATCAGGAGTAAACCATGGAGTTAACCCATTTTAAGTGAGAAGAGGAACAAGGCCCAAGGAATCTCAGTAACTCCAGTCAGAGTTGTCCCCTCCCCACCAAGCTACAATCTGCTACTGGCAAGAGGTACAAGTGACCCAGGAAAGTCACTTGTGGGCCTCTTGACAAACCTACCAAAGCTGTAGAAGGTGTGGGGGCAATCTGGAGTTCTGCTTTTCCCTCGCAGGCCTGTGTCTTATCTACAGAAAACAGGTAACTCTGAGCCCGATCTGTATAAACCAACTCAAAAGACTGTCTTTGCTGAAGTTTGGCTACCCCCATTCCCATGGCAGCAGGGAACATTTTATCTTGGGGAGCGGTGGGAGGAAGAGTTATCGAACTTGCCACCTTCTGCAGAGGAATTTCACTCTTTTCTAGCTAACACAATGAAATCTAAATCCCCCCTCTCGTGTCCTCCCCAAAGTCACCTTCCGCTGAGCACATGCAAATTGAAGAGCTGGTTTTCATTTTGCCTTTTTAGAGTATAATATGGACACAGAGCCTAGTTCTCCCCACACAAGTGTAGCTCCTATTGGTTTACTCAAGAGGAGTTACTCAAGCCCTGCTGGAGGAAAATATGGCCCAGTGTGCACACACAGATTTGCACATGCATGCCAAGAGGAAAGGAGTACTTGTGGCACCTTAGAGACTAACAAATTTATTTGAGCATAAGCTTTCATGAGCTACAGCTCCGATGCATCCGATGAAGTGAGCTGTAGCTCACGAAAGCTTATGCTCAAATAAATTTGTTAGTCTCTAAGGTGCCACAAGTACTCCTTTTCTTTTTTGCGAATACAGACTAACACGGCTGCTACTCTGAAACTCACACAGAGGAGAAACTCATGAGGTGCATCTCCAGAAGCGCAGGGTTTTTTAATCTATTCCTTAATTTCACTCTGCTTCAAGACACAGTTTCATTAGAACAGAGTTCACTACAAGTGTGTCCAGCTATACAGTATAACCACGTGCAAGTGGACTATATATTAGATGAGTGGTACTGTGTATGTGTGGGTGGGTGTGCACCCATGTGCATCCAAGTTCCAATGGAGGTTGGGGGTTCCCTAATAAAATGCTAATGGAGGATTGCTTTCCAGATCTCTTCATGGAAAAATGGGAAAGCAACAACCTTAGTCCGAAAAAGATGGGGAAAGAGAAAGGAAATCAGGCAAAGAGAGATTTACTATTAAACCAAATGAGATTCAAAACTAACATACCTCATTGCTATGGACCATGAATCCAATACCCACCATGAGCCAGATAATGATATAGTCAGTGGGAGGTCGTTCCAAGGGAAAACTCTAGTTATATTTTTATCTTATTCTTTTTTTCCTTTCCCTTGAACTCGATGAAGTGGGGGGAGTTTGTCTTGTCTCTGATAGAAAAAAGAAAACCAATTTCACTGGTGTCACATACAAGTGACCACAGACAGAAATTCACATGAAACTGGCATTTTATTCTGAGTTCCAGAAATAGGCTAGGCAAGAAAGAGAAGAGGATGTAGTGTCCTGTGTTCCAAGTAATGCACTGAAACTCAGTATTAGAGTAACTGGGCCAGATCCCCAGCAAGTATCAATCAGCTTAGTGCCACTGAAGTCAAAGCAAATATACTGATTTACATCAGCCAGGGATGCTGAACATGTCCACTCTGAACAGACATCATATTGCACTGACTGGGACTCCCATCATGAGATTATTCTGATGTCAAACCAGAGATGGATTTTCAGTAGTTCCAGAGACCTGGACAGGAACATGTAGGGGGGAATTTTTAGACATTAAAACAGCACTTTCTCATCTATCAAAGTCTTCTACTACAACTTCTAGACTGGCTGTCTGTTCACATGGTTTTGGAGAAAGAAATCCTGAATTAGTTTGGTATTAATACATCAGAAAGAGAGGGGTTATTGTATTATGGCATTACCAGTGTGAGCTCAGCAACCACAGACTTGGTCACTTTGAATACATCTACACTGCAATAAAAGACTTGTGGCACAGCCACAACTGGCCTGGGTAAGCTAAAAATTGCTGTGTAGACTTTTGGGCTGGGGCTGCAGCCTGGGTTCTGAGACCCACCCCTCTCACAGGGTTTCAGAGCCTGGACTCCAGCCTGAGCCCAAAAGTCTAAATTGCGATTTTTAGCCCCACAACCCGAGTCCTGCCCAAGTCAATTGAACCAGACTCTGAGACTCAGTGCTATGGGGTTTTTATTGCAGTATAGACGTACCCTTTAAGGCTAGGACCCAAGACAACAATTAGTAGTAGGTAGTTTGTACCGTCTACATTAGTGGCGACCTTTATTTAACTGAGCTTGAGAAATATTATGAACTTATCTAAGAATAAAGCAAGTACGAGTACATGAGAACATACAGAAGCTGACCCTAGATTTGTTTCAGACCAGAAAGGCTCTTGTAGAGCATAGATGTGCAGTAGTTTTTGAAAGCAGTGCAGATCGTCTCCCTGCTGCTCCAAAAATCCAATGCACACAAGGATTATGGGGAGAAGACCTCATTTCCTTAAATCTAATGTTTGCCCTCTCCTGTAAGAAGATACTGTGCATGCCAGACAAAACCTCTGAGATTTAAATAGGTATCCAAATTCCACGCAATACATCCCAGCCCTTGCAGGGAGATTCCTCACTGGTCGGACCCTTTCACCAGGCTGAGACCCATGCATAATAATGGGGATCAATCATGCATATGTAAGTGCAGAATCAGGGCCTAAATATGCATATGCAAATAGGCTAGCTACATGTGCAACTGCTTGGTATTCAGTTCCACTCCTCTTTGGGTAGATGGTTCAAAGCTGATGAGACTTGAAGGAAGGAGCCTTCCAGGGAAGCTTCTCAGAGATGTTCTGCTGTCAGATCCAGGTGAAAATACTAAGTTTTATGTAGATGCCTGTAAACATTACTTTGCCCAGCTTGCAGGCAAGCTGATCATTTTCCGAGAGTTACTCTACCGCTAGATTCTAGCTTAAGCCTCACACAGGCACAACGGGTCTGGCAGTGCACACAACAGGAACTGTTACAACCGTTTTAGAGGGTAACAGCATGCTCCCCAGAATGCCAGGCTATCTCCGCTGATTGATGTGGATAGCAAGAGGGCAATTAACTTGCCCTTGGCTAGTCTTATTCCCAGTGCCCCATAGAGTTTCTAGAACTACTGTCAGCACTAGAGTCCCTTGGCCCTTCCACGTGTACTATGCAACAAGCTCTAATACGTTAGTCTCACAACACACCTAGAAGGTACATAATTCATTCATCTCTGAGGTTCGGAGATAGAACATGTTATAGAAAAGTAAACTCGAGATGGGATTCCTTCACACAACATTACTGCAGGTTTGTTTAATGTAAGTTTGCTCCATGTTTCTATTAAGAATGTTATCCTTTTACATTTTGTATTCCCAAAAAGCCATATTAGGATTGATAATGCTATGAGCTAGATCAGCACAAACATGCCCATCTGATGTCACATCAATACTAATAGGACTTTTCATGTTGGCCGCTGCTCTATGGGAATTTTCAGACACTTGTGTATGTCGTATAAATATTTATATATAATGTGTACTTCTGAGTGTGTACAGACACAGAAACTGCCAGACCTAGTTAATCAGTCAGTTTGAAAACTTCATTGTTTTTAGATGGAGAAGAAAATCATATTAACATATCAATAGCATATACATGCTGGGAGAGTGATTACCCTTTACATCTCTGGGATATCCGAACACCCAGATAAACCACTGACACATTAATACTCTATCTTAAATATTCTGTCTTGGCATCTCTCATTTCATGCATGCGCTTTCATTCATCTTTTCTTTTCTCTTGTCTGCTCTTTTCTCTTAATTCGTTTGTTTCTCCTTTTACATTCACTGTTCTCCTCGTGTTTCTTCCCCCCCTTCCCGCCACAACACTCCTTTCTTTTCCCTCTCCCTCCCGTTCTCCTCTCCCTGCCCCCATTCCTCTAAGCTTGTTTCGCTTGAAATTTCCACCTTGTGGTTGCGTACTGCTGACTTCACATTTGCTGTGGTGTGAACTTCACATCTGTGAATGGATGACAGGAAAGATTAATAACCCCGCGTTCCCCTTGACTGTGGGCCTATCTAATGAATAAATAAATAAATAAATAAATAAATAACAGAGCTTAAAATCCCCTAAATAGAGACCCAGAGCCTGGGAGAAAACAACATTTTGCTGAATCCATTCTTTAAGAAAAACAACCTCTAATGATCTCTAGTTTACATAGTCGGCAGTTTTTTTTCCTAAACATTTTGTGGAAAAAAAACAAAACAAAGTTAGAGGCAAAGGAATTAGTCCTTTCTCCTGAGCCAATTAAAGGAAGAGTGATTTAAAAGCAATAACACAAAATATGTACAAAGCGTATGGGGAAACGAATTTCAATTCCATGCAGAAAAACAGAGCCGTCAAGCAGTGATATCAGCCTAATATACCCATGTCAATAACAAGCTAAATGCATGGGTCTAACTGTCTTCCCATTTCTGGGCAAGAATTTCATTTCAGAGCAGTAATATGAAAGCAGGTAATGATTTTCCAGGTAATTCTAACAGTTCTATGCAGGTTCTACTCTTGGCCTCAGGCTTTATCACACCACCCAAAGTGAGTTATAATTACAGCTGGCTAGAAAATGGAAATTCCTGCCCATGAAAAGTTTTTTTAAAAAAATGTTGTCTCTAATTGGGATGAAGAGTTAAAACTGCAAACCTCACATGAAAGGATTTCCAGAAAAATTCTATTTTGAAAGAACCAAAGAAGAATTTTTCAGCTTGCCAGCTGCCCACCTAGAAAACAAAATTGACAAGAGCCTTCCAGGTGGGCTGGCAGAGTCTAAGCACCCCAGCTCTATAGCTCCCCCCACCAATAGCTGTCAGAGATGCAGCCAGGCCATGGGAGTGTCGGAGTTTCCTGGCACTCCATCTCCCATGCAGCTCACTGCTTCCCTAGCAGCTGGACAGGGGAAGACAGGAAGGCACTGTGTCCCCCTGGAAGCTCTTGTCAATTTCAATGTCCCCCAGCTGCTGAGCTGGGGAGCCATCAGTTTGATTTTCCAAGGGAAATTTTCAATTTTGCCAGAATTTTTTGATTTTGCAAAAAAGGGAGCATTCAGTCAGAAAACCTTTTTAATGGAAAAACCCTAACTCCAGTTATAATCACCCATATAGGTACTGCCTGTCATAACTTATTACTTTACATTCACTGTGTTCAACTCCTTTTTGACCAACTCCACAACCATAAATTGCCCCTCCGGCTTAGTTAAATGAAACCAAAGGTGAACACAACAGGAACCAAGAAATCTAGATACCGGATTTCTCAGATGTCTGTTTGGCAGGGTGTCTCTGCCTCATTTTCAAATTAATCTCCTCTCCTCTCCCTTTGTAATGGCATTTTATTGTGTGAAAAGGAGACCACTCAATGAGCAGTTGTACAAGAACTACAGTCATCTACAGAATAGAGCAGTAGTCTGCCTAGCCCGTGACTGCAGGTCAAATCTGACTGAGGGCATAAGGGCAATGAGCCTGGCAGCCTCAGCGTAATCCCCCTCAGAATCTGTGTGCAAAATCCCACTACAAATCTTGCAGCTTGATACAGACTGTCAATACACAAACACATAAGCAGCCATGAAAAAAGTTAAGGGCTCAGCCCTACACTTTTTCACTCAGGCAAGGCTCTCTGACCTCAGGAAGAGGTTTGCCTGAGTAAGGAATGAAGGATTCACTCTACTCTTTAGCTGAACAAGAAACCCCAAGCCCAAGACAGAGTGGGTCCAATTCTGCCTACAGATTAACATTCACAGCTCACATTGGCTTCAGGGGAGCCATGTACAAATGCCCAAGGACACAATTTGGCCTGGTACATTTTAATCTGCTGAGAACCTTGTGAGAAACGTGCACCTGATCCAGCAAAGCACCAAGTGGTCTTAGCTCCCACTCAAGTCCCACAGATTTGACTTCAACAGCACAGAAATAAGCTTAAAATACCACCCCTCGTATGAAAGCCTGCAGCAAACCAGTTTCACTATAGCAAATCTATAGATAAATCTAGGGAAGGAGCAACACCAAATGACTGGGAACTTGGTTCAGATAAAAGAAAAGGAGTACTTGTGGCACCTGAGAGACTAACAAATTTATTAGAGCATAAGCTTTCGTGAGCTACAGCTCACTTCATCGGATGCATTCCGATGAAGTGAGCTGTAGTTCACGAAAGCTTATGCTCTAATAAATTTGTTAGTCTCTAAGGTGCCACAAGTACTCCTTTTCTTTTTGCGAATACAGATTAACACGGCTGCTACTCTGAAACTTGGTTCAGATAAGCAACCAAATATATGGGAGCGTCTTCAACTCAGCTATGGCTCCCCTCCATTAGGTCCTATAGCTTTCCATCCCTCCCCCAGGCTTACTGCATGCTGACTGGAGGACGTGTTCAGCCATGACATTTACTACTCGCTGTCTGAAGGGGTAGGGCCTGCTTACCCCAGAGCCATTCACTGGGGACTAGCCAATGGGCATAGGGTGGAGCTTACGGTCCAGGCCACTCTCTCATCCCACATAAATGTATCCCTCTGGCAGCACTAACCTGGCCATCTTGCATTTAAGTAGCATGGGCAGCCACTGCGGGTGGGGAGAGAAAAGACCAGCTCCTTGTCCCCACCATTGTAAAGCCCTTTATGGGTCTGATTTGAAGCCAATTAAACTCAGTGGGAGTCTTTCCATTGACTTCATTGGGCTGCATTTGTTAGTTAGAAACAGTTTTCTCCATCCTATTGTACCAACTGCAGATTCATTCTTAATTGATACCTTTATTGTGATTTCCGACTCTTATGATTAAATATGCACAATCCCCATTTCCCCCAAATGGAGGAAACACTCCAAGAAAGAGCTGAACTTTCCATCCAAAAGTCATTAATTTATTTATTTTTAAAATCCATTGTCAAAGTTTGCTTCTCATAGATGAGTAGGCAAGAAAAACAGTTTGCCCTAGAGAAAACTGCATTAGGCTTTTAGTCTATGCATTTGCAAAATATTTGAAAGCTCTTCTAAAAGAAATAATTTCCTTTAAAAAAATGCATTCATTTGTATAAAAAATATACTTAAAAATTATACCAGATTCTGTTTAGTGGAGTGCTTTAGGTTATATGTGAGAGAAGAGTCCTATACCAAATCAGACTATTGCTCCATTAAACCCATTTGCTGCCTCTGGCAGCAGCCAATACTACTTGCTTAGCAGGAAAATAACTTCATCCTATGGCCTCATCAAGAAACTCTGGGAGAAACTCCAAGTTAAATGGCTGTGGTCCCACAAAAAACTCAGGGTTTGGTGGATGGAATCCACATGGCCAAAATCAAAGGAAGGCTGTGGGAATGCAAGCACCCAGTGCACAGCCAGTTACCAATGCCATAGACAAGGGACAGAGTCAAGAGATGAGGCCCATCAACCCCCCCAATAAGATGCTTTTTGGTCCTGCAGATTCACAGTGGGCATAGAGTAGCTGGGTATGCCAGACATATCCCCCAGCTGCTTTGGCTTGCTGAGATCTCAACCAGTGCAGCTGACATGGTGTTGTAGAATGCTTTAGGCATGGCAGAAACACAGCATTTCCATTGCATTGTCCTCAAATGCCTGCTTACTCCATCACTGGGTTTGGCTACTGAGCAGATATTCAGCATTTGAACAAAGGGGGAAATTTCTTCCTTGCCTTCGTAGTGAACAGTTTATACCGTGAAGACTAGGATTAAAGTTACCTTTTATTTAAGGTTGCATGACCACAAATGTCACTAAGTGACCCAGACCCTGTTCATACCCAGCCACACTGAGTCTCTGATCCTCCGTGCAGTTGCAAATTTTACAAGCTGGTTGCACACTGTTTGCAGAAGCATTTCCTTTTAGTTGTTCACATTAATTTCCAGTGATGCTCCTTGTGCATATGGCACTAAGCAGCAGAAAAAGCAGAAACTGATTGGTTCTCCATTACTTTTCAAAATCTTAAATCCCCCTAGCCATTTACCCTCATGTTATGGGTGTAAACCGCCTCTACCTAGCCGGGGCTATGAAGAAACTTCACCTACAGGCAGGTTATTCCATAGCCACCTTTTGCAGGGTTTCTTGCACCTCCCTCTGAAACAACTGGTAGTGGCCACCACAGCAGATATTGGACTAGACTGACCTGTGACCTGGTCCAGTACAGCAATTCTGATATTATTTCCCAGGCTAGATAAACCTAGATTATGAAAATCGCTTGCTCATTGTAAAGTCTGCTATGTCTCTAACTATTGTACCTACAATCTTGTCACAGCAGGGAAAGTAACTTTAAAATCATCAACACTTTAGAACAATTTGTGGGGGCTTTTATTTAAAATTATTTATGTAAGTCTGTAGTTGCACAAGATGTCTGGCCTTGTAAAAAGCAAATCAATCAAAATGGACGTAGGGCCCAATCCTGTTAACATTTATGCATGCAAGTAATTTTACTTTTGTGTGTGCATTTGCAACACTGAGCCCATAGAGTATGAAAGAGTGAGGAAAAAAATCTTTACAAAATGTATAGACATTCCAGCACTATTATACAGACACGGATCATTTAAATTAAATAAAATTTTTAAAAGGAAGATTTTTTAGATGGCTGCTATTAATAGGGGAAAATATTGATCTCAATCCTGCAGCCCTTATTCAGCAAAAAAAAACCCATTAAATAGTGCAGGATCAGGCCCAATGCACTGAGTTTTACAATTATTTTATTTCAAATTCTGATGCAAGAAAATAATTTTTCTTCCCTGAAATTTTACAACAGACATGAATAATAAAATGCTCCAAAATGCTAGTGACCCTTCAGGTTTTAAATTTGAAAGGAATTCTAGAGAGGAAAAATAAATGCAATGTAAATAACCACTGGGTAATTAAATTTATTTTTTAAATAGCATCAAAGTTCAGAAGAAAGAGAATAACAAAGAATATCTAGTACAGAAATGCACAAAGGCTCTGCCTGTATAATTAGTTATCTAGCAGTATCCAAAGCCCTTTATATGGATTGATTATTTTTGAGATTGCATCTTGCAAATCTGAACTAAAAATGCTTTTTGTGCAGTGTTCAAACATGAAGATGCCTTTGGTAATACTACAGGATGAAGATTCCCAAATAGATATTTAATTTAGATTGAACAGGACACTTATGCCGTGGTAAATAAATCAGTTTATTAATGAACACCCCTTCGCTGATGTTTAATGACTATTGTATCTATGGCATTGCTGTTAATCTGAAATAAATGTGTTTAATAATCAATTGATATTTGTTTATCATGCAATGGTCTTATTAAATCAGAATTAAATGCCTATTAGGGAATGTTAACTTAAAGCATTACCATGACTTCTGAATGAGGCTACAATGAATAGTTCTCTTGCTTCTTGAAAGGAGTAACAAATAAATTCTTTGTCACAATATTGTAATGCATGTTACAAAACCAATAACTGAAGCGTTTGAATTGTTGAGCACAAAAGAAGAGAAAAAATGTTCCTAAAAGAAGATTAATTATCTACATTATAATTATTACATTTTAAAAGAATGACTTTTCCTGGGTTAAACAATTTTTAGATAACTCTGAAATCAAAATCCTTGATTATCAGTGGGTATTTTGCCAAGCAACTATGAGTAAACAATTTCTCCCCACTCATGTCAAATGTTCTTTCCCAAAAAATAATCCCTGCTATGGAAAATCCCATGTTTAAAAACTCCATATTATATATGTTATACATATCTTTTCTTTTTAGAGAGGAAAAAGTTTACAATGAAAGCCAATGTTTTAACTATAAACATATATTCCCTCTTCCTCAACAGGACATTTGATCAAAATGCCAGAAAATAAATGTATCAAGACACCCATCCGTTTCATTTTCCCCGCTGTCATTTCTAAACAAGTTACAAAATCTCTGTTATTACCGTTTTAAGGGCTGTTTTGAGTCTTCGTCTCCCCCCCACCACCTCCTTTTCAAGGACTGAAGAATTATTTGTTTCAGCAAACAGAGCACTCATGTCAGCCTGTACACCCACAGCGAAAAATAAACAGCAGATGAGCCAGACATGTTCCCAACAGAAACATGGTATAACGGCCACATTGGCTCCTAGTCTCAGCAGTAGTTTGAGAACATGCAGGGGGACATAGTTCTTCAAGGGGCAAAATGGACAGAGGAGAGAAAGAAAAAAGGTCTTGAATCCCTTTGAGCAATGGGTGAGTAATAGAAACTTGTACCTGTGTTGAATACAGTGTGGACCCCACAACGTGAAATCTTGTTTCTCAGAGGAACTTCTCTATAATCAGAGCAACAGACTTCCCATGAAGATGTATTGGAACAATTTGGGAATTCCTTTTTACTTCACATAGCAATGGAGTTTAACTATTCCACAACTCAGTATAGCCCAGTCTGCCTATCTATATTATATAGAGATTAGTATATTAATGCAGATGAACTGGGTTTTTTTTTGCCAAAGTCAGCTGCCAATTCTGTTTTGTACGAGAACTCATTAAGCAAAGTGACAGTCATTTTTCTTTTGGTCACATACCTCAAAAACCAGCTTTGCACACATTTTAATACATTTCATTGCTCATCCCACTGCCTGCTGGAAACTTGCTCAGTACATACACGTTCCTTGCTGCATTTCAGCCCAAAGGGGAATTGTGGGCTGGGTTACAGAACTCTTATGGTTGGTATTTGAATTAGAAACAAACAAACAAAAAATCCAGTGACTACAGTAGGACAAAGTACCTCACAAAAGTGTCCTCAAGTATTTTCTGGAATTTGTTTCAGGTGTGTTCTCACCCTGCTTGTGATAATTTATCACAAATCTCTAGTCTTAGAGATTACTAACAGGAATGTTCCTGGGAATAGCAAGTTTTAAGGAAATTAGAGAATATTTCAAACTCAAACACAAGTATTTCAATTTTCATTTGTCTTATCAGGGAACAGAAATAATGCCTTTTGATCTACACGTCCAATTAAGCCTAATCTACACAACTCAGATTTCAAATATTGTGCCAACCATCAATAGCTCCCAAACAATCTACAGAGCAAGGATTAGTCACAAAAGTATCCAGCAAATAATAAATATACATGCACAAAAATCAAGCTGCGTATAGACAGTTTGTAAATAGAATGAATTAATTATTTACTATTCTGTCAGCTCTACCTTGGACCAAATATGCATGTTCAATGTGAGTGAATGAAACTCCCAGTGAATTACATGGCAGTTATTATAGAAGGGTTTGCTATAGTGCCCATCAGCATAGTATTTAAGTGCCTGTGCCAAAGATGCATTTCACTCCTAGATTCCACCAGATGGTTCAAACACCTAATATTTAACTTCCGTGAGCCATAAAATACATTTTTGGTAACTAATATTTCCCCTCTCACCCAGCCTTGCAAGTGTTTCATAAAAAACTTTCATAAAATATTTACTGGGGTCAGTTAAAGTATATTCTGTGAGATCATCAACCGTTGAGGTCTCAGTATGTGTATGTGTTCTCCTGTCATTTAAAACTGCACGTGCATGGAGCTACTACAACCAAACTCCTGAGACTCAAAGAATCACCTTGTCTCTAGCAAAAGAATCATAATTAAATGCTTGCAAACCCTGCCATAACACCCAGTCAAAGCTAAACAGATCTGACAAATTTATCACCAGTTGCTTAAAACAGAGGTGCATTGCAGGAGAGAGTCCATTCCTTGAAACAAAAGGCAACTTTTAGCTCTGAAAAAATACGTCAAGACCCTTTCATCTTATCACATAGGGGTGATAAGGACCTGGAAATCTTTGTTTTAATTTTAGAACCCTGAGCACCTAACACTGGTCTAAACTCTACCAGCTTAACTGATGAGGAAAAGCAGAGTGCTTTAGAACATCATTTATTCTCTTACAGACACGGAAAGGCCAGTGCTTAGTAGTCACATACAAGCTTGTTTAGCTCAGGTGCTCCCTTATCATGGTCCATGTTTCAGAGTAGCAGGTCCATGTTTGTGAGTCATTTAGTTTATAGAGCTCTTCATATACAGTCTTTGGAATTTCAGGCTCCAAGATGATTGAGAGATTTTACCTTGTTTAAAATTTAAATGCAAAGTTCAGCTGCTTGCGAGCTGAAAATACCTTTGAATAAAGAGTTCAGGTCAGATTTTATAGTTAGATTGTTCAGAAGATGACAAAGTCACTTTTAAAGTTTCCCGCACGGAGGGAAACGAATCTGCAATTTTTTGTTTCTAAACAAATACAAAAAACAGTTAAAATTAACAAAAAACAATTTCAAGGTCTCCAAACCTGCTTGTTTTGAGTATTCCAACTAGAAAACTGGGCTCTAAAGCCCCAGAGTGCCACCTTGTGGCTATTTGGGTTTTTAGTTTTGTTTTTTTGGGGGGGGGGCGGGAGGGATTAGGGAAACAAATTAAAAGAAGGTTAAATTTTGCATCGGTTTTCTTTGATGGTACCAAATATACTTAAGGAGCATTGTCAAGGCTGAGATGCAAAAAAATCCCAGACTTACTCTTTTTTCTATATACTTTGGTGAAGTCCACATGCAATTTTGCCTTAGAGACAAATTCTCCTTTTTCCTTAACCCACAGCCCTGTTTAGAACTAGTGCCTGGACTGGGCCCTCAATTATCCCGGCCATATCTGCATTTCTGGAAGAGAAAGTTACCAGTCTAGAGAAAGACATATCACAACAGAGTGAAGAGGCTACACGGTTCCTGAATCAAACCAATTTGTGTTTGTTAGTTGTATTATTTCTTTAACTCTTTCTCCACAAACTAGTTCAGCCACAGGTTTCAGAGTAGCAGCCGTGTTAGTCTGTATTCGCAAAAAGAAAAGGAGTACCGGTGGCACCTTAGAGACTAACAAATTTATTAGAGCATAAGCTTTCGTGAGCTACAGCTCACTTCATCACTCCTTTCTCAACAAGGGCGCTATTCAGGGTAGGATTTTCCACTGTCTCTCACTCTGTATAGTCATTTACCTCGGTGCAAAATGAGCATAAAATGCTATTAAAGCAGAGTAGTCTTAAATGTTTTGCACAAGAATAAAATGACTACATAAGGGCTTGTCTATATGGTGAGATAATGCACACTATTAGGGTGTGATTTCTAAAGCGCACTGCCATGTTGCACATTAATTGGTCCATGTAGACCCTGCTGGTGCACACAAAAGGGTCCCTAGTGTGCTTTAACATAGCACAGTTTCAAACAGCTCTATGTTAAAGTTCACCAGCAGGGTTTACATGAACCAATTAATGTGCACCACTTAAGTGCACTTTAGAAATCACACCCTTGTGGCACATTACCCCCACTGTAATGATAAGCCCTTCAGAGCAAAGCTGTGAAAATACAACCTTTCCATTTCCTGTCAGATAAAAGCTGGCTGCACTCGTCTGTTTGGTGCACCTTATCAAAATACACCTCGTGGAGAACTGACTGGCTCCCAGAATCTGTAATAAAATACAGAGCCTTTTGTCTCCAGGTTATTGGCTCAGTTGTCACCCAAAGTCACTACCATCTAAGGTTGCCAACAGTCGCTTATTACAAGGGACATCCCTTGTAATTTTTTCATCTCTGTACAAGATCAGAAGTTGCTGAGTGCTGCAAAAAGCAGCAAGAAATACCCCCGGTGAATGTAGGTGACTGCTGCTTATTAATACTTATGTTTAATAAGAAGGATGATGATGATGATGATATCAGGAGGAGGAGTAGAGCAGGGGTGCTAAGGAAACCATCCCTTATTTTTGAAATACAATGTTGGCAGCCATACCACCATCTGGCAGTTGTTCAGTCACCGATGTGAAATGAGTTCATCTCTCCATCTGATGCCATCCAGAATCCACAGCACAAAACTTAACCTAACAATTCAGGTCCAACGCTTCTGCTGACCTGACAAAGCTGTAGTAGCATATCCCAAAAGGGAAAGTATTGTACGTTTAGTCACCTAAAGTCATCTCCTGCTGCTCAGATCCCCTACATGAATCCCTCCATATCCTTCATCTCTCTGTTCAAGATCATCTGTTCCTTCCAAGCTTTATCAAATGTCACCCCCAACTACCTCTCTATTCTCCCTTCCTCCTATTCCCCTCCCTCAACACTTTTTTAATCTACTTTCTTGCTCCCTGTATCCCTCTCTCATGCAACCCTGAAAGTTTACCTCTCCCTAAAAGTCATTTCCCCCACCCCCCTACACCTTCCCTTTCCTGAGCTATTAGTGCATGCCAAACCTTTATCCATATCACTCATAGGACGTAAGCCCTTCGAGCATAAAGGGACATGTCTTACTATAGCTGCGTAAAGCACCATGTACATCTCTGGGGCCCTTAGGGCCTGGTTCTAACACCCTCATTCACATTGTATAATAAAGGTGTTTCAATGGAACTACTCAAGGAGTAAAGACCTTTACGAGGTATAGGATTGCACAATCCAGCGGTGTAAGGTAAATGGGTTTGGGAATATGGTCTTTAGCCCTTCCCTGAAACTTTTTAGCTCTGGGTCAGCCAGTTCTTTTTTGGCCAATTTGTAGCCATCCAAAGAACAGCAGCAAACTGAATGTTTCTGCTCAGACTCTTGGGTTTGGAATAGCTCGGGGTCAATGGATATTATGAAGATGATGCAAAGGTAGAACTGTGTGTGGTGGGGAGGAGAAGGGAATAAACTCCCATGATGCTGTCCAGCACAGTTACATATCACCTGGCGTCACCTAAAGCCAGCCAGGGCAGAGCATCAGATTCTCAGACATTAAGGAAGGCATTTCAGGGCAGCTTATTTTTTACTAGCCTCTTGATCTCAGTTATCTCAATGCATGTGACAGAAAGAGGCTTGCATGGGGTAAGATCTGTAACTAGAGCTCTGTTTTTATGTTTGCTTTATTGGGTCATCAGTAGCAAGGGAGGGACGTTTTATTGCATGGACTGAAAACTACAGCTATCTTTGTGGGGAAGCAAGGCAATAGACTAACACAGGCAGGAAGAAAAGGAGTACTTGTGGCACCTTAGAGACTAACAAATTTATTAGAGCATAAGCTTTCGTGAGCTACAGCTCACTTCATCGGATGCCACCAAATGCATCCGATGAAGTGAGCTGTAGCTCACGAAAGCTTATGCTCTAATAAATTTGTTAGTCTCTAAGGTGCCACAAGTAGTCCTTTTCTTTTTGCGAATACAGACTAACACGGCTGCTACTCTGAAACAGGCAGGAAGTTGTTCTTGTCTAAACAAGCAGCAGAATGGCTGGACCAAAGGTGGATTTTCACCTACCTCTTTCTCAGTATCCTTTGTACACTGGAGGGTTTTTTTAAAATTACTTTCAGGAGAAAAGAAGAAAACAGCGGGGTTGACTGACGTCTTATTTCTCTGTGTTTGCATTTTTTGCTATGCAGGACATAATCTGGTTCTTAGGGAGTTAATGCACCTGCCATTCCAATGCTGACAAGCAGTTTTTCAGAGGAATATGGAATTTTTTTAAGAGCCCCAAAGATTGCACTCTCGAGACTTCCCAAGTCCTGCCAATAACTAGCAGGTACAAGCACGTGAACATTTGACCACGCTATGATTGATGGTGTTTATTTGTGGCTTGCTGCCTAAACCTCTTTTATCTTTTGCTTTGTCTCTCTCTCTTGAATAAAGACATTTTAGCCATTTGGGTTGTGGAAAAGTGGTTCCTCCAGTCCCTTCGCTTCCTTACAGCTGCTCTGCTCCGCTGAGAGTTTTAAAGAAATAAGTGATCAGTGGTGAGAAATTAAGAGCTATTGTCAGAGAAGCCTTTTGTCTAATAATATGGAGATTATCTGCGGACAGAAGGGGGCAAACTTCCAAGGAAGCTCTGCCAGAGGGAATGCCACCCCCATAGCTTTGTTCTTCTGCTGCTTCCTTTTCATAATCCACCGCTGAGAGGATGCATGAGGGAATGGATGAAGGGCAGAGCTCCTCTCTGTGGCATTTCTACCAGTCATAGGCCACAAGACTTGAATAAGTCAATGCTGACAGAAGCTGCATTATCTTATCCACACCTATCCGCATCCTCACACTGAAGTCTCCCGATGAGGAAAGCCAAAAGGCACAGGAGCCAGTAAGAGCGCAGTTCTAGAGATGTGCTATAATGGGGTGAGGTCCCCTTCTCCTGCAGAGAAATGGGAACTAACCTCACCTGCCCGAATGGGGAGCCCACAGGGAAATCCACAAGTTGAAATGTGTGACTCTCCCAGCCCCTCCATAGAAGCACCCATGCAGTAGTTAAAAGGGCCTTTAAGATTTTAACGGGCTTATAGTGAGTAGGAACAAAACCCCAAACTGGATTTGATTCCTCCTTGAATTGCACAGATGCCTGGTTGCTTTTACTGCTTGTTCTAAGCCTCTCTACACTGGCCAGCAGGCTTGAGAGAGGCAGAGGAGTGTTTTCATTTCTCTCTTAGGTTAACATGCTATTTTTTCTTTTGAAGCAAAAAAATTGATCTGATGAAGGCTAAAGCATGAAGCACCCGGCAACAAGACAGAAGGGGAGACCTACAAGAAGACTATCTTGAAGCTGCCTGGCTGAATCCAAGCAGAAGTAACTGTTTCCTCAGTGTTGCTGGGTTAGTTTTAGTACAGTCAGGTCAGTCCAAGTAAGTTCTGTTTGCAGGGAACTTCTCTCCTTTCATTCTCCCCTGAGGCTAGATGAGAATTCTGAGCATAAGTGAACCCAAGAAAGCACATAATGAGACAGCCAAAGCCACCCAGTCTGAATTGCAGACAAAGCCATAAGTTGGCCCATGTTCACCTAAAGACGGAGTCCTCAGTGCCCCAAGGATTGTCTCAGGGATTACATGTGGTGGTAATACATAAATTGTTCAGCAACACTTGGTGCAGTATTGTTTTACTTAAGACAATACAGTATGCTGTACTTTGTGCAACATAACCATATGCAGTCATCTGGGATTGCTCTACACTGATAGATACTGAAATACTGGTTGGATTATGGTTCCGTGCTTAGGTAGTGGGTACATGGATATTTGAGGCTGATTTTTTATCCTTGGCTATGTCTGTATGTATTACCCATACAATACATAAGTAAGGGAAGAGAATCTTGCCATATCAAATATGATATTTTAGCTCAGGTAATTTTCTTTCTCTCGTTGATGGAAGTGATTCTGCAGACCAGACCCAGAAACAGAGGGGGAAAGAGATTGATTTCCCTCTCTCTGGATTTTAAAGGAGGATTATCACATTGGTATTGTAGTAAACATGGATAGAGTTAGTTTCTTCTACATTTTTAAAAATGCAGGACAGAGAGAGACTGATGAGAAGATGAGCATCTCCTGTCAATGGGAGTTGAAGGCACGTAACTTAGGATCACTCTCCAGGCTTTCATTTGACAATATGGAGAGTATCTACCAGAACCATAGGTACTCAGATTAAGTACTCAAAGCAGGGCCCACCAGGAAAGAACGAAGTGTTGGATTTTCCTCCTAAATCAAGAGAAGTCAGTACTGACTCAAGTCAATGCAGTCACTATGGTTCAAGACCAGCATGGTAACTACAGAGAATTCTTTCTCAGGTATCTGCCTGGTGGGTCTTGCCCACAGGCAATTTAAAGTCAGACACGGGAGTTACGCCCACCGATAGCCCTCCTGTAACATGTTATTTGCACTTTATAGACCTGAACAGAGTGTTGTACAAAGAGTCAATGATCAACCCTTCCAGTGCTTACGCTAAGTATTATCTCCATTACACAGATGGAGCAAAATACACAGATTAGGTGACTTCCCTAAGGCCGCTTAGTGAGCCAGCAGTAGAATTCAGAAGCTCCTGGCTCCTTCTAAACTAGTCACTCTCCATTTTCTTCTACAGGGGTTTGCTATTGTGTCCCTTCCTCCAGACATGAAGATGGACACACAGACTGTCTCTTTCGCAACATGTTGGGTCTCATTGGTATTGCTATTGGTAAATCTGGGCTAGTTTCCTCTCAGTGAGATTTAGGCACATCAGCTACAGAACACCTGAAAGATTTCCATGGAACCCACTGACATGGCAAGAAATCTGCCCTTGTCCCAGTCAGAGAGACTCCAGGACCATGCTGCTTTGCAAAATAAGCCTGTTAAAGGGAAAATATCAGTGAGTAACTGTTATCTACACAAGTGTCTGCAAAATGGTCAAACAGTGTCACCTACAGGGAAGAGGGAAAGTTACAACTCTAAGTGCTAGGTAACTGGAATAACTGTATTGCAGACACGTTATGTGATCTGAAGCTGGCCAGAGCACAGCTGAATGACCAGTCACTTTTGCTCACTTGAATTAGAATTCAGAAGCTCCTGGCTCTTTCTAAGCTAGTCAATCTCCATTCTCTCCCACCTAGTTCTGCTATTATGTCCTGTCCTGCAAGAGAAGTGCCAATATTTCATAGGGCCTTATAGCAGTCTCTGAACTGGAGCAAACACGTTTTGGGTGCACAAGCCTCAGACTGACATAGGCACATGGTTAGCTACATGAGCAGTTTCATTTTCATATGAATCTGACAGGAGATGCTGAAACTCATGCACAATGTTGGGGCCAAATAGCCAGTATTTAGCATAGATGAAACCTGGGAGACGTGTAGTGAAGGAGCAAGCTCAGCCCAAGAGCCAGTATAGAAAGACCATGGTCAGGATTCTAGGAGACAGACAAGCTTCCTTGCTCTGAAGTTGACCACAAGGGAGGGGAGATTTCAAAGAGAGCGTGGGATAAATATATGGATAGCATTCAATCAAACCAGGGACTGTGACCTAAGGTCTGAGCAGGGGACTGGCAGCACAGCCTCCTGGGTTTGATTGCTGGTCCTGCCACTGACTTACTGTTTGCCCTGGGACAAGTCATTTCACCTCTGTGCCTTACTTTTCCCACCTGTAAGATGGGGCAAGTAATATTCACCTAGTTTTTGCTGATGTGTCAGCTTTATTCATTAGTACGGCTACAACGTTTTGAGGTCCTCAGCCGGAAGGCTTTAGAGCTGCCAAGTAATGATCTACACGTCACAGTGCCCACACGGGTGATTACATGGAGAAAGGCTGTGTCCAACCCCATATGTAACTAGGTAACTAGTAACTCAGCAGGAACAATCAATCACAAGATATAAGCAGAAAGTGAGCACAAGTAGTCCTACCGCCAAGTAATACTGTCTACCTACCTACTGAGCTTGCCAGTAAGTTTTGAGTTGAGACTCACTTTTGATTCCCAGCAACTTCAAGAGGTCACAGCTACAAATGAGGCAGTCAGCAGAGGTGATGTGCATGTAGCAAGGGACCACAGAATTGTCCTGATATGGTCACGTTCCACCTCAACTTTAGAGGAATGAAAATTGTGCTTGGTGCCTACAAAGGTTTTCCAAAGGCTGAGACTGATTCAGCTAAGGAAAAAGCAACTGCACTTTGCTGCCTTTTCATTAAAACTTGGGAAAGTTTTAATGAAAACTATTTCCTAGTCATTGTCACCCTTTGAATTTAAACAAGTGGCCCAGGAGATCATTATTTATCAACCAATGTTACAGAAAAGAGGAAACCTGGACCTAGATAACCAATTCAGAGAGGGATTTCTATAGATATGGGAAGTTACCAGTACTAGAGAAGCACTCAGAGACCCACGACTGAAATCCAGACCTCATGGTGTTATGCACTGTATATATAGGGAGTGATAGTCCCTGCTCCAAAAAAAAAAAAAAGAGTTGAAATAAACAAAATGGGTAGGGGAAAGAACCAGTCCCCGCATTTTACATATGGAACACTGAAATCTAGTGACTTACCCAAGGTAATACAGCCAATCAGTGGCAGGACTGGGAAAAGTATCTAACTTCTTATCCACTGGACTGCACTGCTTCTCTGATTACAATGAACATGGGATGACATGGTTGTCATCCCTTGTGCTATTGTGCTAAGGGGCATTAGCATTTAAAAGCAGGGGAGTCTTCTCAGTAAGGTTGCAGAGGACAGGTTAGAGTAGTCCTGTGAATAGGCAAAACTTCAGTGAAGGAGGTGGGAAAGTCATATGCTAAAGAAATGATTGCTTGAGGCAATGGAGCAATTTTAGGGATGGGGCAATTCAAGAAGAGGGGGCATGTTCCACTGTCTGTTAATTTGTGGTTTCCCCCCACAGAACCCCCACCACCACCATAAACCTAATAGCTGCAGCCACAGCATTTACTACACATTACGGCATCTGAGAAAGTGCTGACTGGGACAGCTGACAACCGTATTGCAATGTAATTCACACCATAACATCATCTCCCAGGCTCTTGGATTTCTCACTGAAAAATTATGTGATGCTTTTTTGGAAACCCAATACGAAGTTATTGATACATAGTACACACCAAACACACACACTGGCTTTCAGCAAATTAGCGTTAGCCTTTTAAAAATAAGATTGTTTAAAAACAAATAAAATAAGGTCTTTCCCCCCTCCTCCCCTGTTTAAATTCAATGGATTTTTTTCAACTGCAGCTTGAGGTTTAAGAAATGTGTTTATTTCATCATTTGCCTACTCTATCTGCAACATCTGGGTAACTCACTCTAGCATTCCTTTGAATGGTGATTGTCTCATTTGTTAATTTCTATCCTAGGGCTTGTCTACATGGCGCTGCAGTCCAGACAACGGGAAGGCAAACTGTAGAGAACTCTAAAGTTTTAACTGTCCCATGTAGATCCCGCTGGCACAAACTAAAAGGTGGCTAGTTCATATTTTCGTAGATTCCACAGCCAGAAGGGACCAGTGTATAACAGGTCAGAGAACTTTCCCAAAATCATCCCTACAGCACATCTTTTAGGAAAACATCTAATCTTGATTTTTAAATTGCCAGTGATCCACCATGCCCCTGGGTAAATTGTTCTAATAGTTAATTACCCTCACAGTTAAAACACACTTTATTTCCAGTCTGAGTTCATCTAGCTTCAAACAGGACTACATTAATGTGCCCTACATACCTTTTCGTTCGCACCAGCAGGGCCTGCAGTTAGAGCACAACCCTTTAGAATGTTCTACAATTCACTCCTCCCCCCATCGTCTGGACTGCAGTGCCATGTAGACAATCTCCTAGATATTTATATGCCATCACTCCCTGAAGCCTTGAGGTACAGTCCAGAAAGTTTCTATAGATCTTAGTACACAGAAATCACTGCAAATTGGCCAATGTTTGGAGGAGGAAAGATTTCAATTTGTATTTCCTTTCATGATATAAAATATAATTAGAACTGTGTAAAATTTGCAAGTGAAACTCCTTCCCATCCCCAGTAATAAATGCAGATTCAACTACACCAAAACATTTCCCGAATTCTAGTTGGTTTCACCAATGCTGTTTCAGTTGAAAAAAATATTCTGAAAAAATCAAAATGCTTTTGTTTCAACATTTCTGAAACGAAGTGTTTCAATTCAAAGTGTTTTTTCATTTCAAAATTCTTTAATTATTGAAAACAATCAAAAACCTTTACAATGATCAAAGTTGAAACAAAACATTTCAATTTTCTCAAAAACAAAATCTTTGATTCAACCCAAGACCATTTTAAAACTTTTCAGAACAGCCAGTGAACCAAAAAAATCTGTTATTCACATAGCTCGAAATGTTAGATAATCCGCTCAAAAAATGCTAGGGATTTACCCATCTGCTGAACACATCATTATAGCATCCTGTATACCTCCAGTATACACAATACACTTATTATTAGGGTTTGTCTTCACTACAGCTGCTGGTCAATTTAAGTAACGCAATTTGAGTTACGTTAGTAGAGTAACTCAAGCCAATGTAGCTTAGATCTACTTACCGTGGGGTCCACACTACGCTATAGAAAGTGTGTCCCGTCGACATTGCTTCTGCCTCTCATTGAGGTTGGGTACAGAAATTGATGGGAGAGCGCTCTCCCATAGATTGAGCGTGTCTTCACTAGGCCTGCTAAATTGATGCTGCTGAATTGATTGCAGCAGCACCGATTTAGCTCCGTAGTGAAGACAAGCCCTGAGTATTTTTCTTTACTTAGATCTTGAGCTCTGTGGATCACGAATGTTCTATTTGTTATGCTTGCATGGTACCTAGCACAATGGGGCCCTGAGTCCTGGCTGAAGATCATGGGCACTAACAAAATACAAACAATAAATAACTTGCATATATTTGCTGATCAGTATAAATCCCTGTATAGGATTGCCACACTGGATCAGATACTTGATCCATTAGGAGTTAAATCCAGTGACCAAGACACACTACTTTAGAAGAAAGGAAAACATGCATAATTCAACCAGATGGGTATGTGGGAAACTGTTAGCAGGGGTTGAGCAGTTAGCTGCCACTGTTAAGCATGAGACTGGATTAACTCTATTTTAGGATATCTATCTATTACTGGTCATAAAATTAATTTACTTCCTTTTACAATCCAGCTATTGTCTTAGAACCCCAGACGTGTTTTACTTATACAGTATATGCTACAGGACTAGATGGTTCAGGGAACAGAGAAAGAGAACAAAGCTTTTCACTTCTTTGCCACTGGTTCAAAGCCAAATCTAGAATAGAAGCTATTGAACGTGTACTGTTATCCTTGCATTCACTGTTTTATTACCAAGAGCTTCTTGCTACTCACTGGTGCTCTATGAATAGAACCTAATAAAACAAGAAAACGCATCAGCAAGCCTGTTGGTGGTTTTAATTTAGCTGGTTCTTTGGCCTAATGGTCATTGCCTTGCCCTGACTTCCATTGCTAGTGCTGTATATCATCCCCTAGTGTGGAAGGGGATGAGACCATGGAGACAGTATAGTCAGGCCTTGAGGAGGGAGAGTGATGCTTCTGTCATGTCAGGGAAAGTTGATGGGTCAAATCAAGTCCTCCTTGTGCAGAGGCAGAGTGGCTGAAACATGGGGACTCTCAGTGGGGTTGGCATTGAAAGTGGGAGAAATCTCTCTAGATGGAGGGCTAGATGTGAGGATCTTATCAGTGTATTCCATGGAATTAACATGAACTCAACCATGGGGTGTCCTTATTGTATCCTAACTGGTTCATACATCCTTACTATTCAACATCACATGACCAGTGATGGGCAAATCTCAGAAGATCTGAAAGTACCCTGGGGAGGCTCTCTAAGGGATCTATTACAGGAGTGGGTGGGTGAGGTTCTGTGGCCTGCAATGTGCAGGAGGTCAGAATAGATGAGCATGATAGTCCCTTCTGACCTTAAAGTCTCCGAATCTAAGGAGATCTCCTGTACTGTTTGAATTCACTGAGGCTGCAAATGCCACAGGAATAGCCTTGCTTGGTTCTGCAGAAACAGTGCAACTAGAATCAGGAAGCGAAGAAATGAGCAGAAATATAATCCATCCAAAAAGTGAAGAGAATTCTTAAATAGCTACACATTTGTCAGGATTAATTGATTTTTCAGCAGTTTCAGATTCGTAATTTACCTGAACAGGATCACTCAGCCCCCCTAAATACACATTTGTATGCTCATAGAATTTGAACTACCTTGAAGTAACATTAAGGGCCATGCATTTAGCCACAGCCTCCAATTTTGTACACAAGTACATGCAAGAGCAAAATAGGGTCTCACAAAGGTAGGTGTGTGCACAATTTGAAGCTGCAAATACCTGCATACACATTCTTGCAACACCAAACATCAGGCCTCTTTGATGTCCACTGAAAAATTGTTCAAGGGTCTACAAAGCAATAGACATACAATATTTAATAGTCTCAGTGCTTTTCATCCACTTTACACATAGCACCATAAAACATAAAACTTTACAAATGTTACCCCATTGTCTAGATTGGGAAACTGAGGCCCAGAGAGGCCTGGTAAGTAACTTACTTAAGTTCTCACAGAAATTCAGTCACAAAGCCAGAAATAGAACTTTGAACTCCTGACTCCCACTCAGCATCTACTAGAACATACTGCCTCTCTCTCCCCATCTAGCTCTTACCGTACTGAACTCAATTTATCTCTCTACCCAGAAAACCTCTGCACAGAATAGCATCTCCCATGAAGAAAAGGAGTACCCGTGGCACCTTAGAGACTAACAAATTTATTAGAGCATAAGCTTTCGTGAGCTACAGCTCACTTCATCGGATGCATCTCCCATGAGTGACCATGCAACAGGGATGATGGTAAGGGAAGTGTGTACTCCACTCTGGCTTTGGTGGGTTTTCTCCAAGCCTTCCACACTATTTTGATGTGGTTTTCTTTTTGCATGTGACTATGGTATATTTATTCTAGTTAAGCAAAATTGCTGGCCCACATCATTTAAAGCTACAGTATATGTTCAATATGTACCAGTTTAACATACCAACACCATATGGTATTCCATAATCAGCCGCAGCATTGCACTTCAAGCCCAATGCTGCATTTATAATATTATTGTATCCAGTGCAAACACCAATATTTAGAAAGAAAAATGTCCTTTTTATTGGACTCCTACTGATACCCCAGCTGTAAGCCAACACACGTAAAGAGTTTCTCTTTTCTGTATTGGGGGGAAGCCCCAAGCATTTAAAAAAAATAAAAAAGTCTTACATCTGAAAGGTACATTTTGTCCTGCCCCAGTGGGTCTGTACGACTGGGTTAAAATGTGTTTTTTTATTAGATGAACTGCATCATTAAATTACATTATAAAAACTAAAAATGCACCATTAATTTTCAAAAACAATAGTACATACATCTCATTTCTGATACACGATTCTGCATTTAATTTGTGCCCTGGGCCACATTTTTCTAGCAGCCTCAGTGTCTTCCATTATGCAGACTATACAAATGGAGCTAAATTGCCAAAGACTTTTTTTTTTTTTGGCCAAATGTCTAATGTGAAAATAAATGAATTTCTAATCGGCTGTTGCAAAAAGAAAAATTACTTTTTGATCTCGGCTCAGCCAAGCAAGAATCTACCTAACTTGAGTAATAAGATGCCAGGGTATTATAAAGGATGCAGAGAAAGACAAAAGGCCAGACAGAGAGACAAACAGACATGGCCATAAATTAGGCTAGCTCATTCAGTTCTATATGAGCAGCATTTCTTAATTAAATATACAGAAGTTCAACTGATCTTGAGCTGAGTTGCTGGAGGGTCTTCCCATTTAATGTAGCTTCAGTTCTAGATATCCATGGATCACTCCCATTTGCAAGGGAAACCAAGAATTAACAGAAAGACTCTGTGTCCCATCCATAAACCACTGGGTGAATGAGAAGATGGAAGTGCTGGAGAAATGACATTTTTAACATTTCATGTACCAGGAATGGATTTTGACTGTTAAAAAAAGTCTGGCGATGGCTATTACTGGCTATTGAATACAAGCAAGAGCATTGCTTCCCTACAGCATGCTATAATGCTGCACACATTGCTATTCATTGCGTGATTCCTGCAGAGCAGTGCTCATCCTTCCTAAACAAGTCCCCACCTGAAAATCTGGTGTGCCTTTTGTATAGACTTGTTCTTCAAAACCCGGGGCCCGACTTCTCCCCAGCCGGATGTGAGTAACTCCCACTGAAGTCTATTTGGACTTCAGTTACACAAAGAGATCAGACCTCAGGTTTAAAAAAAGTGGCGTGATTCTCTCCCCTGCCCCCAGAAAATGACCAATTCCTGCTAACTTCTCCAAGCTCCTTACAAGAGGAAGTAAGCATTATTCCCCATTTTAGACAGGCTTCAGTGATGATTTAGTGTCCTTCAGGGGACAAGCAACAAAGAGTCAAGCCCTGGCTTTTAAACCAAAGTCCATCAGCTGTTATAAAAGTCATTTTCCTCCTTCTCCCAGCATTAGCTGCAATGTAAGAATGTTACGTTATGAGGTAGTTAAGGTTGAGTTTCATTTTACACCTAAAGCAAAGGATTCTACCTCCTTATGTATGAAACAGACAGCACATCCTCCCCAAAATTACAGCACTAAGAATACAGAATGAAATTTACTGATTTACAAGTAAATCCATTAGTTTATGAATTAAGTTATGAATTGTGTTTATTATGCTAGTGCCTAGGGTCCAACCAAGAATGGGGCCCCAGTGTGTAGGGCACTGTCTAAACAGAGTAGGAGAGAGAGTCCTCACACCAGAGAGCTCACAACCTCAACGGATAACACAAACACGGGGAAGAGACAGAACACACATGCAGAGTGAACAGTGTGATGGAATGGCAGCCAAGGGCATGAGAATTTCATGATTTTTCCGGGGGGCATGGGGTGGGTTTAGTTAGGAAGGGATTAGCTAGGGGGAAAGACAATGCAAGGGAATTGAATGAGGGAGAAAAGGCAAGGGAGAAGGGGATGGATGAGGAGACGGTATGGAATGAGGCTGAGGTAAGGATACAGAGGGCTGGAGCAAACAGCTAATCAGCAAAGTGAGAAAAAGTTGAGTCAGAACTGTAGAAGATATCAGTGTCCTATGGTCCCTGCTTAAATTAATTCTGCTGCTGCTGTGTTGGTTTCAGTCTCTGGATGGGTCCTTCCTATTGCTTATTTCCCCAGGGACACAGGACTAAGGGAGAGGGTGACATGGCAGGGGTTCTAGTATGCCCTAAGGGGGGTCTCTCCCACACAGTTCTGGGTCTGGATGGTTTGTGGGAGAGGCAGCTCCATTTCACCCCCTTCCCTGGTGAAGCAGCTACTGCTTCAGCAGCTACTCTGCTGGCTTTAGCCTAGTTTAAACCAAAATTTAAGATGGTGTTTATGAAATGTAGTTTTTCCTTTGTCCCAATTCATCTTAACAGAATAATGGAGAAGCTTCAAGCTGCCCATATATTTAATATTGAAGCTACATGAGCTAAGTTTGAGAAAGTTAGTTTGTAAGTAAGCTACATTGTTAACATTGTTTTATCTAATTGTTACGATATAGGGTTACTTTTTAATGAGGCAACAGTGACCGAAACTCAGTCAGTCACCACTCTTCCTCTACAGTAACTTGCATGCAACAATTCTATTGGTTGTAACAAGTCAATAATATGAGGAAGACTAATACGTGTCAAGAGTTCGCATTGGTAGGTTAAACAGAAGCAAAGGTTGGACCAAGTAAAGCTCCATACCTGCATTCTTGCTTGGGAATTGGCATCTGAAAGGTTTCCATGGCACTGCTGCTCCACTGTGCAGCCAGGCAGCAAGGCTGGGGGGAGCCGAGGCCAGCGCATAGGGTGAGCCCTTGCAACACAAACACTGGGACTTGGGGACTGGGCTCCCTTCACATACAGTTGGTCTCACTAACAGGTCTCTAAACCAATAAGGGAATTGCAAATCCAGGGCCAGATTCACTAGTACACTTTGGTTGTTTTGCCCTGTTCTAGTGACGCAAAGTGGCTGTAAGCTCAACTTCCATTAGCCAGTGTATTCTGGCTATAGTGGTGAGTCTGCCCTTTGATGGGCAGGTCCAACAATAATTATTTAATGACAGTAAGCTCAGATTCAAGAAGTTAAATCTTTATAACCATTAAAACACAAATTGTTAACATCATGTCAAAATATACCTAGTAAATATCCTTCAAACTCTAATAAGGTCTCAAGCAGCACTTTTCTTACTTTGTCTGTCTGTGCATTTCAATTATAATCAATGGAAATATTTGTGTTGATTTGTGTACAGTGAAATAGATGATTACTAACATTTTTACCCGTAATCCTTCCAAGCCTCTATATGTTTTTATATCATTAATATTACATGGTAGCATTCTCTTTGGGCTTCTTGTTTAGTGTTCATGTATGAATTATTTAAACATCCAACCAACCCATGGAAATTCCAAGACAAAAAGCTAGGTTGGAAAAGAGGTAAGGCTGAGAGTACAATTCATTAATGTAAGCATAGAAATATTACAAGCATGGCAGGAGCTCCCTTTGCCCATAGCCTGTTCTAAACCCCCAACCCCTTGCCTTGCCAGAGAACTCTCCTACAGACTTGAGGAGATAGGAATCGACTGAGAAATGACTTCAACACCTTGATTAGCAAACACACAGACTGAGCCCCCCGCTCCAGCATGAGTCCCTCAGTCACACAGACTGGTACCCCCCAGCATGAGTCCCTCAGTCACTGATTGGGGCCTGAGCCTCCTTCCCTTTTGGCTCTGGCTAATTCTTACATGCGGTGCAAGCTCTGTGGCTCACAGATAATAGCTCCCCATACTCCCACCCAGATTCCCAATGTGTGTCCCAGCAGCAGCTGCTGCAATATGTTATGTGCTCAGGACTTAGCAGAAGGCATTTCTCCAGCCTCACTCTATGCCTAATTGATCGCCATATTTGGGGTCAGGAAGGAATTTTTCTCCAAGTCAGATTGACAAAGACTGTCGGGTTAGGGATGGGGGTTGCTTTTCTTTGCAGCATGGGGCACAGGCCACTTGCAGGTTTAAACTAGCATAAATGGCAGATTCTCTGTAACTTGAAGTCTTTAAATCATGATCTGAGGACTTCCGTAATAGACCCATAACCTCTGGCTGAGTTCCTGGAGTGGCTGGATGAGGTTCTTGACCTGCAACGTGCAGGTCGTCAGACTAGATGATCATGATGGTCCCTTCTGGCCTTAAAGTCTATGTGTCCATGAGTCTACAGCCGATCCCATGTTCCTACTTCGGCAGGGCTGAGTTCCTGCTTTGGAGTGGCATTCTCTTCTCCAATAAGAATCTATTTAGCAGCAGATAGTCATGGGAGGGATTTCCTCCTAGCCCTCTACCCCAGGGAACTATGGGGCCCTCTCCCCTCTCTGCCCACCCCTTGATCCATTGGGCTGTTTGGGGTGGTGCTGGCCCTGTTACACTGCTACTGGCCTGTGGAGTAGGGGCTCAAGAATGCAGTAATTATCCCCAAAACAATCATTATAAACTCAGGGAATTCAGAATTAGGTTAGAGCTGAATGAAATTTTTCAGAAAAAAAAATGCAGATTTTGCATCACCAAAACATTTTAAGAAATCATGTCCATTTTGCTGAATGGTCTGTTGAAAAAGAAATCTGAAAAAGGTCAAAACAAGATATGACATTTTTTAAATTGCATATTTCAGTTTTTTAAGCAGAAACAACTTTTCATTTTGACATTAAAGAATTCAAAAATATAAAATATAAAGTATAAAAATATAAAATATAAAAAATGCTCAAAATCAAAAAGGAAACATGTTTTGGGTCAAACAACCTGACCTGCAACAATTCATGCCCCCCCCCCCCCAACTATTCAGTTTGCTGTATGTTTTAAAAATTTTCATTTTGGGTTGACCCAAAAGTGGTTTTGGGGGAGTCTGTTTTGGTTTTGGGGTTGTTGATTTTTTGGAACTATAAGACAATGGGAAAAATCTGGTATTTGTTACCATTACATGTAAGAGAAATCCAGACATATTAAGGTACGGTGAAAATGCCCCAAACAGCCTTAACTCTACCCTGTAGTGACACCATGAGTGGAAAATATATGATAATTAAAAAAAACAAAAAACAACAATTTCTCTCTAATCTAGGAACACAAACACTAAAATATCTCAATCATTATTCCATGACATCTCTCCATGGCAGACTTAAGGTTGGGTGGGCACATGCATTTCCATGCATTAACATGTTTGAGTTTCTCTTAAGTACAGTCTTAACTCTGAATTCACTGGGGTTTTAGTGTTTGGTTTGGGGATAAATTACAACATCATTGTAATACTTTTTACCCTAAATTACTAGATGGTTCAACCTTACCTCTATTTTAGTGTAATTTTTTTGTCATGATATATAGAGAGGCAATCAGAAATCAATCCCCAATAGTCTGAAATAGCATTGGGCAAATTATTTGCAAATTATTTACTCAAAGAATAGAATTAAGCTCCTCTTTCTATTCAAAGTATCCAAAGGCTAACTTTGATTTTCCAGGACTGGCTTGTGAGTTGAAGCTATCTAGTGAATGGAGGATGTTCATATATTTTTGCCTATGAATAAATTCTGAATGGCTGACATGCATGCACTCTTGTCTAAAGATTAATCAAATAGTATTCACTGCAAGGGGAGCTTCAAGTACAGTAGTCACTATTACCAATTTGTTAGTCATACTGGGTTATTTGCTGCTCCCTGACTGGATGGCTCAACCTGCAAAGAGCTGTCAGGATACTTGTGCTGCCACTTCCAGCATGCATAAATGCATGTGGACACATATGCATGTGAGTATTCACAACATTCCTTTCTGGGAACAGAAATGCCCTTCTACAAATGTTGCAGATGGCAAAGAAAGGGGAATCATGGATCCAGTCAAAGCAAAATTGCATGTTTTATTCAAACGAATATGCATGAACACTCTTCTGCACTGTGTGCCCAGCTCTGTGGGAAGCCCTCATTTATACAATACCATCTAGTAGAGATCCCGATCCTGCAAGGTGTAAGTGCCCTCAACTCCCAGTGGGCCTCTGCAAGGTCAGGCCCTCAGAGCACTAGTGGAGTGGAGGGATTTTGATTGACCTAGAAGGTAGCCAGCTTGCCTTCAGGAAGAATATTCCATTCTAACAAGGGGGTTCTCTGTGACAACAGTATATAAATCAAGGGAAAAGCAAGAGCTGAGAATCCTAACTGCAAGAACAAAGAAGGTGATTACCACTATAATCAAAATCAGGAGAGAGATGAATATCCTCACTTTCTGAGCCACTCTGCACCTTTATATCATACTCAGACAACTTAAAAGGAGACACTGATATATACTGCATCCCCCAGTACATATTCATTTTTGTTTATTATAAGGAGCTATGTTGGATTGAAGTGAAGCTAAAGTAACCCAAGATCAGAGGTGGATTTTTAACAGGGAGTTTTGTAATGCACTGTCATTTTCCCAGGTCCCCAGTCAGAACAGGCATCATGATAAGATGCGGCTGGTTATACAGCACAGCAGCAAATGCAGAACCAGCGGCAGCTGGAGTAGCGCTGTAAAATGGCATCTGGAATTTATTAAAATCCCTCACGCCACCATGCAAGAAATACTAATTCTACAGTAATAATAAAAGCACCCACAACTCCCCTCCCGAAAAAGGCTATTTCAAGCTACGTTAAATTATTTACATCATTTTATTAGCCTGCCGCCGATGCAACAAACCAGGGAAACACAAGGCCCAAAGCAGATATTACACCCATGGCAAGGAACTTAGAATCTCTTTGCATTCAGTGTCAACAAACCACAAGGAAATTATTTGACACAAAAATTAGCATGCAAGGCTGCAAAAAAAAATCAAAACAAATGTAACACATGAAATTAGATTTTGGAAGCAGGAGATGAATTTTTAGCATCTTGTACACTGAATATTAACCAAAACCCCAACATTTGTGGTGCTGCTGCCTAGAACCAGCACTGCCTTCTGCAACCCAAAAGCTCCCATAACCAGCATTGTCTTCTCTGATCTACACGGACACTTTGAAGTCTTGTGTTGCCACCCTTTGACCTATGCAGATAGCCAAATTTCAGGGTCTTGCAGGGTTGTTTCCATTAGGATGAAAAATTGGTGAAACAAATTAGGTAATTCTTGGTGTAATCTTATGCACTTTTTTTCCTTCCACACAGCCCTGTTGTCCTGAACACAAGTAGAAACAAACAGCAGGCAGTTTTGTGGCTTTGAAATCCTCAAATTTGCCCATCCAGCTAGCTCTGTGCCCAAGTAGGTTTATCCTTCTGCTTCCTCCCAAAGTCACACTGAATGCCTTGTCCTGGCATCCTTCACTGTCTCCAGCATACAAGCTACAAACCAATATCCCAGCCCCTGCATTTGCAGCCACAAAAACCCCTTATTCTTCATGGCTTAGCTCTGACCTGCCATGTGGCCAAGTGCCAAGGGTGGTAGGCTCTATTGTTTGCAACCATCTCCACCACATGAAGGGGCTTGATTGCTCCTTCTGTTGAACCCACTGGCATTAACAAGGTCTGTAATTGTATTGGGATCCAAGACGCCACCGATGGCAGCCATTAACACCTCTTGGTGTAACTTTTTTCATGTTCTTTTCGTGCTGGTGAAAGATGCCACATTGACAGCCCTGCAGACTGACCCTCTGTACGAACAAAAAAAAAAAACTACAAACAAATGACAATGCTGACAAAGGAAACAAAATAAATGGGACCCAGCGGCGGTCATGGGAGAGAGGATACATGCAAAAGGTACACATGATATATCCATCTTTGACACCTTGTAGAAGACCCTCCATTGAAGTTCTATAGGGTTGGGCCTTTGTATGAACTCGGACATAGGAGACAAAGTGGAGAAAGGGAAAAGCCAGTCTCTGAAGCATGTTCCCTTACTGAACCTGAATATAACCTACGATGTTACACTGTTCGTCACAGCGACAGGGGAGAGGTCATCAGCCAGTAAAGCAATCCAGCAGCACAGCTTTGCAGAAGCACTGGGCCCCCTTAGCTCTCAGAAGATAATCTTTTCCCCCTACAGTTCCAGTGGGGAAAGCATCTGAAGACTCTGGGACCACTGGATACAGAATTGAGGCCTCTTGGGATGCATGGGGCAGTCTTGGGGAGCCTGGAGACTGGAAGCAATTCTATCTGGAGTACTAGGGCCCCCTAATATCTGCGTGTGACTATGATCAGTTCTATTGGAAGGGGATCTGGGTAACATATAGAGGGAGGCCAGTTATCTCAGGTGCTGGTTGCAGCTGGGTCATAGTGTCATATTGCATTTTAGTGGGTGCTATTCGATGGACTTTCAGGAGTTACTAGAAGGTGATTCTAGGTGGGATTTCTCATCCTCAATCCCACTGAAGACAAAGAGAGCCTTTCTGTTGACATTAGTGGGAGTTGGATCAGCCCCCCTATCAGCAATACTGGAAAAAAAGGTGATGCTACCATTGCAAGCAAGCCCCACCCATGTGAGACACCAAAATGAGACTCTGTTCTCAACAGATTATTCATGAACATCTACACATTCTCTGAGCTCTGATGGTCATATTGGGGTTTCAATACACCCATAGAGCCTGCTGGCCTCCTTAGGCTTTATTTCCCCTTAGTGGATCTCAAGTGGCCTGTTGGGTTAGGCTCCTTCTCAACTGGGAAAAAAATTAACTTGATGGTGGATCTCCCAAGCTCACCCAATATCAAAATGAGCTATCACCTAGAGTGGATTGTGTAGATCTTCTAATCTGCCACTTCCTCTCCTTCTACGCAATCAGATAGTAATGATAGTTAATGCTGGTATTTATACTGGGCATCTGTGTTAACAACCACTAAGATGAATAGGGACCTCTCAGAGCTAATATTTCATGCTCTCTGAAAACTCAGGCAGATGTCACTGCATCATTTGGCACACAGAACTTGTTTATACACAGTTTTTGCACCAGTTTAACTACATCAGTTATGAACAGTTTTTATCAGTTTTTAAACAGCTATGATCAGTACCACACACCACCACCACCTCCTGTGGGCACTCAAATTGACTTTCAAGTATTTTAAAACAATTTAGTTTAAGCTGATTACAAACTGACTTAACTAAACTGATTTAGGACCCTCTTGAACTTAAGAGTGTCCAGACAAAGTTGCGTCGATTTATTGATTTCAGTGGGGTCATTGGGGGGGGGAAATCACACCTTTTGTTAGACCAGTGCAACTTTGTGTCTAGACTAGGCTTCAGTTCATGTCTTCAAGGTTGTCTTTGCGAGCATAACAGCTAGAGACTTGAAAATGAAAGCTGCAATTCCAGAGAACAAGAAAGGTTGTTGGAGAGAGACAGAGGTACATGTACAGCTGCATACCAGCCCAATTCAAACCCTACCCTCAACCTGCTTTTGCTTCAGCTGACCCAGGGAAATGTGGAAACATGGGTAATCTAGATAGAGTCCTGTGAACTCACTGAAACACAGATGCCTGTTCCTGCTAGATCTCACCCCTATATAGAGTCTCTAGCATGAGCACACCTGCTAAGATCAAAAGGCTTAATTACCAATTCCATCCGAGGCTGACCTTTCCCAGGAAGTGATGGGAGTGCAAACAGGCTAACACCCTCCGTAATTTACAGCAGCCACAAGAACAAACTTAAACCCAGCTGCTTACGACCACCAGGGGTAGTTCCAACACCCGAGACCACAAGATCCCAGTAGTATTGAAGCCACGTCCATTCTCCTGGGCTGCACCTCCTGCGCCATGGAGTAATCAAGTGGATGAGTGCCGAACCATTACACCCCTCTCCGGCAGCTGAGGTATTCCTGTACACCAAGTGTATTCCTAGTGACCAGGTCCACTGACCTCACAGTGCCTTTTGTTCCATTCAAACATAACAGGGAATTAGGTCAGATAACCGGGCCCCCGCATCAACAGGGCTTACAGGATTAGATCCATTGTGTTGCATCTGAACTGAGCCTTTTCTGGGCTAGGCACATTGCAATCATGTTGTAGGGTTTTCGCTAACCCAACACTAACACACACATGGAGAGAATTCTGTGACCATTTCCTGATCAGCCTCTAAACCACTAACTGGTTTGAGGAAAAAAAAAAAAAAGACTCATTCTATTTTTAGAACTCATATTAATTACCCTTATGCAGGTGCAAAATCGCCCCCCTCCCCGTTTATTATTATTTCTTTGACTCCTTAATGGCAGTTGTGAGCAAATAAATTCAGTTAATGCAATAAAAGGATTTATTGTCACCCAAATTTACGCCAGCAATTTAATCATAACACCTTTTCATCTGACACACTTTTTCGAGAACAGTTTGCCCCACAATTTGTCAGCAGGAAAATGGCCTTGGATAAATGCTAGGAGGAAATAAATGCTAATATGTGGCATAGTCTTTCATTCTTCTAATTGCCCAGGGAATTTAAAGGAGACAGACTTGTTTACTCAAAGTAGGAAGTATGCTGCAATAAATTATCACCATTACAGGCCTAAATAAGTCCCTGACAGTGGCAGAATGGGGAGGAATGATGAAGTCTTGGAAATTTACATGCCAGTAAATGGGTGTGTGAAAGCATGTATATCCATGTTAGTAATAGCAGTACTGAGGTATTAATATTCAGTATCCATATGGGACCTGCATAAGACATTCCCTGCATTTTAAAGAGACAGACTCTTACCACCAAGTTGTTCCTAAGCAGATAAGTGGCAGAGTCTGTCATGTTAGTGTCCCTCTCCCCATACTCCAAAGGTTCCCTTGGTGGAGTGGAGTCAAATCTTTTCATGCAACTGCGCCAGTTTCCCAGGCTGAGATTTCCTCTGAACCAGCTGGTGGCTGCAACCTCCCATTTGGCTGTGCATGCTCTAACCCGCATGGAGCTCAGACTCAGAGCTGTGTAGTGCAGGAATCCCCTAGGAGGGAGAGGAGTTGCTTCAATCCCCCTTCCCCAGCAGGCTCCCACCATCCTCATTCCCCTCCCCCAATGAGGATCTCGCCATTCTCCCCCTTCCACTTCTTCCTATTTAACAATAAAAATAAAACTGCTTTTATCACTGCTGCTTTCACATCCAGCATTCTGTCTGCTCCGCAGAAGCTGCATCTTCGTCCGACCAGGTCCTGCTCAGGACCACTCTGAACTCCACGGTTACATTGCTCAGGTACAAGTCCACAGATCTACTGAAGACATTTCGTGAGGGGCTGCTGCCTCCCCATTCTGACTGCCTGATTCTCGCAGGACAATGTATCCCCTGGAAACCGATACAATCCCACCTGGTTTTGCAAACCTTTGTTATTTACACACCTAATGTCAGGCTGCTTAGCCAACTCACAAGAAGACTGCTTTGGCAGTGGGTGGAAGCCTCAAGCAGTAAAATTTTACCTGGGGTTCAAGGAGCCAGCTAAGTCCCCAAATCAAAAGCCTGCAAGGGAAAGTATGTGTTGGAGATGAGCCTGAACCGAAACCTTGGATATCAACACCCTGCAATTTTGGGGAAAATTCCCATCTGGATTCAAACTCTTCAGCTCAAAGAATCCTCCCTGTAAGACCAATGGTGAGGAAGTGCTCTTTATGCCTTAGCCCCAGTCACAAGACTGGAGTCTTGCTTATAAAGGTCAGCAGCTTTGTCATATGACCTCAGTGGCTACTATAAAATGCTCACATAGATGTAAGTGTCTAATTTAGGCAGCCAGCTTTGACAGTTTAGCTGCTCATTGTGCTCAGTGTAATTATTTAGTTTATTAAGTTTCAGGTACACAGAGGCATCCAGATATCAATTATTAGCAAACCAGCAGAGAAGTGAGTGAAGGTGGCATGAGCAAAAGAACCCGAACCCAGCCATTCCCTTCCCCAAACAGGTACAACATACGTCTTCCTCTCCTCCGTGGACTCTTAATTTCATTCTAGGCAGAGTTGCCCAACAGAGGCCCCATGTCTGTCCTTGAAACTGGATATACCCATTGTCATAACAACTGGCTGCTGGTGCTCCAAAGAGGACGATTTTTTTTCTTTTTAATTCCTTTATTTTCTTTTCCTTTTTGTCGTTTCCTTGCATCCCTTTCTCTAAAAAGAGAGTCTCTCATTTCTCTGAAACAAATTGTCCACAGCTTGCTTTCCCATACATCACAGAGTGTGGACTGGGCCTTATCAACATGGCTCTGCTTTTCTCATCTATTACCCGGTTTGTTTGCACTTTTATCCCATCGTCCTTGCACTGGGGAGAAAACATCCATCATCTGCACATCTGCCACCTGTCACGGGGCTGTCAACGATGTGACAGCCAACATGACAAAACTGTTGTAACACCGTGCTGGCTCTGGGGCTCCAAGTTAGAGATTAAAAGGCATGGGGAAAAATGTAGAGATAGATGGAGCAGTGACCAGGAATAAAAATAGCCCCCACTGGGAGAGAATAAAGCAGAAAGTGGCAAACAATTAATATGAGTGAGTAGTATAATTGAGAAGTGCCTGCATGGTGCATCTGAGCAGGGAGGGTTATGCTGTGGATTATCATTTCACTCAGCTGGATGTTACTGAAGCAAATAGCTTTGGAGCAAATTCTGCCACCCTTGCTCTCATTAAATAGCTTTACTCCGTGGGTAGTTCGAAATCAATGGGACTACTTGAAAAATAAGGTCCTACTACTCAATGATGGCAAAATATGGCCGTGGGTAAATTACAAAGGTTTACACATTCACAGAGCTAATCAACATCACCTGTAATTGTGCAAGCTAGGATAAATATTTCTGCTTCTTCCCTGCTGTCCCCCATGTGTTGTAACTAGACCTGGAATGCCATCTATAGCTCAGACCACCATAATTGTCCCCTCCGCCAAATCCTTCTTTAAAACTCAATTCTTCCACAAGACCTATTAGACCTGTGCTTGCCCATGGCCACAAGGAGCTGAGAGGGAAGAGGCAGAAGGAAGGAAAGACTAAGGACTTGTCTGCGCATGCAGCTATTCCTGCATAGCTCCATGTCTGGTCACTCCTATTCCTGAATATTTCCATTACAGGGGTGCTAAATCCCCTGCTGTCCCAATTCCACTGCCCCTAGCTAATGTTGTTTAAGGAAGTGGTTTAGCTATGTTGGCAGAAATCCTCCTGCCAGGGCTTAGCTACGTCTCCCCTAAGAGGCTATACCAGTATAGCAATGCCAGCAAAGCATCTGTACTATAGACAAGACCATAGTGTGGATGCAGGATAAAGAAGGTTCCTTTTGCAGCTATAGCTTATATACCTTTCCTTACAGGAATAAACAGGTATAAATACTTTGATTCCAAAATAGCTACATCCCCATTCGAGAGCTGAACTGTTCAAACTTAGGATTTATCTAAACACAAACTGCTCAAAGAAACCCAAATTCTGAGAACTCTTGGAGACACAAGACACATGCTGGACATCTCCACTCACTCAGCCATTCGTTTTGTAGCATCCTCTTCCTTGTCCCTCATCTGCTCATTGTCTATTTAAATAGTAAAGGCGTTACTTTTTTACTGGCTTGTATTCACAACAAACACACTTTGGCACCTTTGGTAATAATAATAATATAAGAGCTATATAAATCCTCATGCTTCAGGATAAAAGATGCTCACTGTCTGTGGTCAGTAAAATATCCCCCCCTCTAGCCTATGACATTATGTTGGACAGTTAAATGTATATAACGTAATATATACCTACCTCTGAGATACCCAGCATGAATGAGTAGTGGAGACAAGAGAGCAAGGGAAGGACGTGTCATATGAGAGAGAAACTTTCCAGTCAACATTTATGGCAGCAGCTACTGGTTTTGGGTGCACAATTGGAACCCCTTTGAGCCAGATTTTGCAGAAGCCCTGAGTATTAACAGTTCCAAAGAGGTGAGTTCAGGTGCATAGCACCTCTGAAAATCAGGCCTAAAGCATCTCAAGTTAGGCAGCCAGAAATTTAGGCACCCAATGTCACCTGCTACTTCTGAAACTCTCTTTGTAACGGGTTTCAGAGTAGCAGCCGTGTTAGTCTGTATTTGCAAAAAGAAAAGGAGTACTTGTGGCACCTTAGAGACTAACAAATTTATTAGAGCATAAGCTTTCGTGAGCTACAGCTCACTTCATCGGATGCATCCGATGAAGTGAGCTGTAGCTCACGAAAGCTTATGCTCTAATAAATTTGTTAGTCTCTAAGGTGCCACAAGTACTCCTTTTCTCTTTGTAACGGGTGCAACCTCATTCCTGCCCATCTAACCCTCTATTTACCTATCTAAGCATTTATAAGCATTCATGGTAAGGCTGCCCAAGGGCCTCCCTGAGACAGTGTGTTCAATAACTCAGCAAAAAGGACTTTACATTTCCAAATAATATTGCTATTCAGAGGGTTTGGTTCTGCAACCCTTCCTTACAGTGTCTCATTGGTTTCATTTCAGTGGGACTCCTCACATGAGGTAGTTACTCTTCAATAGGCAGCTAAAGAAGCAGGCCTTAGACTGCCTGTGATCTGTGACAAGCAATACCATTCCTGTTATTCTGCTTTTACCACCCAAATTCATAGCACTTAACTTTGTTGTGAAATGGAACCAGTCTGTAAAGAGAACTATGAGTCAGGGTGTGCATGTAACATAGCTCAATTTTGGCAAAGAAGTTTATACATTGTAACAGTGATAAATTGTGTTCAGATTGGCTTTTTCCGTTGCAAGGTACAGCAGGGTCAGACTGCCCATATGCCTCCTCACAGCCCGGATAGTGCCCTGCTAACAATTTCTCCCATCTTCAGGGATCTCCCCTTACTCTCCCGCCAAACAAACAGTCTCACAGACCCTTCTACCCAGGCTTTTATTCTTTTTTTTTTTTCATTTTCCCAGTACAGCCAACCAAAACTGAACCAACAACACAGCATTACCCTGCTGTTCTTGATCCCCTCAGGGGTATCTCTTCCACAGCTTACTTCCAGGCCTCCTACCTGTGGGAATATCAGGAGCTCTTACAACCCACACCCCTTTACTGCAGCTTTTTGATGCTCTTATCCAGCCCAGGTATGGCTTCTTCACAATCAGGGCTGGCCAGCCGTAGGCCCTCTAGCCTACACCAGATTACACAGGGACCTTGGATGATGGTACACCTCCATCCCTGCTGTTCTCTGCCTACGACATGCAGTAATTTACTCTCTTGAGGGCTGTAATATTTCAGCCTAATTCTGGTTGCTGGGCTAGATGTGCAGGTGCTGGATAGTGTTTAGAGGCCTGTGACATATAGGAGATCTAACGAGATGATCTGGCAGTCCTTCTGCCCTTAAACTCTATGACTCATTGGAAAGTTTCACAAACATTCATCCTCAGAACGTCCCAAAAAATTAAATATCATTAAAGAGAGACCCAGGGGAAAGATAGTTAACCATGGCTACAAAGTCACTCATTGTCAGAACTGGAATTGGAACTCAGGATGCCCTAACTCTCAAGCATGTAGAAGCATATCTGCTCATTGGCCCCAGACATGTTTCCCCACATTCCAGGCCCTCCTCATAAAATTTTACTTTTCCATTTCCAGATAAACCCAGAAAGCACTAACATACATTCATAAGTAGGGCTTTACAAAAATAAAATAACTACCCATTGTCAGACTCTTAATAGAGGTCCATTTGGATTAAGCTTTGTGTAGAAGTTCTAGTGGACTCTTATTTTTATCCCCCCCCCCCCAAATTTTTTTTCAATAACATAGGTATGCTGAAGTATGCTTAATAGGTATGCTGGGAAAATATCCTATAAAAGGGAAACTGGTGGAGCTTATGGAAAGGTACTACTGTTAACTTGGAGGTTAACCTCTTTTAAAGAAGAATGGGAATATGGCCCCTTTTTGAGACAGAAAGAAGGACTATATGAAGTGGTAAACCTGACTGTTCTTTACATTGTTCCCCACATTCATAGAACTTTGGAACATGCTCTGTAGTGAAATCTCTACCTGTACTTTAAGTAGTATAGTGTATATTTATATATTCTATCCTAACAAATAGTAAAATGGCAACCTGGTTTCTCTAATAACATTGTATCGTATAATCCTGGCTATTATAATATCACATGGAGATAAATGGTAAATCTTACCCTATCCTGTTCTTGGTCCGTGATTTTAACTTTTCCATTTCAGCCTCTTGCTCTCATGGAGAACCATGTTCCCTTTACCTGGGAGAACCAACACCTGGAAAATGACAGGTTTCAGAGTAGCAGCCGTGTTAGTCTGTATTCGCAAAAAGAAAAGGAGTACTTGTGGCACCTTAGAGACTAACAAATTTATTTGAGCATAAGCTTTCGTGAGCTACACATGCATCCGATGAAGTGAGCTGTAGCTCACGAAAGCTTATGCTCAAATAAATTTGATAGTCTCTAAGGTGCCACAAGTACTCCTTTTCTTTTTGCGAACACCTGGAAAGTAGACTTCTTCTGATGGACAATGGGTAGCTGAACACCGTAGTGGATTGATGAAATGCCCTGTCCCTTCATTGCTGCAGGTCCTGGTTCAAATCTAACCCAGTCACAAGCAATGTGAGTCTGCTGGTCTCAGCCTTATTAATTCCACCATGAAATTGTGTGTGGTTAGCAGTCTTTGCTCAAGGAAGAACCCAATCACAGGTTAACTCAGAAAAGCATTAGCAGAGACTGGGATGGAAGACAAACAGAATTTTGCCTACTGCATGCCCGCTGTAGTCAGGTGCACCAGGCCCTCACTTTCATGAGGACCAAATTCATCCAGCTGTTATATGCATAAGAGTGAGGAGGGAGAGAATTTTTTCCCAGGCTTTATTTTCTTTGAATTGGGACTACGACCATCCACAATTTGACCAAAGTGCTGCCTGACACTTTGGCGCCATAGGAAATAAGGATTGTTATGGTTAAGAAAGCATGGAAAAGCTTGTATGTTCCTTTCTCCCAACTACTTTAGTGCTTCTGCTAAATAAAAATCCATTTTTATTCTTAAGGGAGCTGAGCAGAGAGATGTTGTTTTACGTCCCAGTTTTTGCCAGTGATGATGTATGTCCCTTTTACAAACTTATCTCTGGATTTTTGCTCAGTTTATAAGCCAGGGGCAATCTTTCTTTCCTAAAGCCTTCTTCTCTCACAGTCTGGAGGAACCTTGAGATTTCCTGCTGGTGATTTAAAGGGCTATAACACTCGCAGGCTAGATTTGTTTTAGTGTCCATAAAACTCAAAAATTTCATAAAACAATTGGTGAAAATAAAATTACCAAAAAATGATGTACTGCCAGCAGACTGTATAATAGTTATGGGGAAATGGAGAATGTGATTCACTGGGGTATAAAAATGACAATGTATTTATTGCAACACAGTGACAAGAAACTAATTTGTCCCTTTTACTTTTCAGACAGGGCTAGAATTCCGATTTTTCTCTCTTTTGCTTCAGCAGTGATAGGATAGCCCTACACAGGCTACACACATTCCACTGGAGGGGCAGCTATACATTTGCTTTCCCCTATTTGCATCTTACTGTATCTTTGCAAGTAGAGCTAACCAAGGTTTCTGTCACTTCTACAGAGCTCTGCAGTTCCAAAGTGCTGCATGAATATTAACTCATTCAAAAACAAGCTTGGCTAAAATAAGAGCCCATCCAAAACTCAATCAATCTATTTAGATATTTGAAACAAAAGGGGTTAATTCTCCACAGCCCGTTTTTTGTTCACATTGACTCAATCTCTGCACTTTCAGGTCCTGGAGAGGGTCAGAGTTTGCAAAGGCTTTTCTTGGGAGTACACTCCAGCCTTGATTCACCAGAGGATTTGAAAAAAGCAAAACATCAGTAGTAGCATGAGAGTTTGTAAAATGGGGGACCAGGCCAGATGAGAAGTAGCCTTCACTGTACTCCAGATGTGAGAAACTCAGCTCATGTCTTCAGCATTGTCTAACTTTGGACATGCCAATCAGAGGCTTTTCTTGCACGCTCCAGGGTAGGGGAACCAGAAATGCAGTGAAGAGTAAATTTCTCCCTGGCATTGCACTACAATCTGTCAAAATGGAATAACCAGAAGTAGAGCTGGTTGGAAAATGAGTCTTTTCCAGGGAAAACTTTGACTTTTCATCATCAAAAAGTTTGGTTTTCAGTCAAAACATTTTGGTTTCTGGCTTTCCAATAAAAAACAAAAATTAGAGGAAAGCTGATACTTCCTGTGAAAAATTAATGATTTGTCCAGCTCAATTGTTTGTTGAAGGAACATTTCAACAGAAAACTTTCAACCACCCTTACCGGGGAGCTGTGGATAAAGTCAGTTAAGTACAGTGACTGCATTTCTGGTCCAAAGGAAATCTGAAATTGCCTTGTTCCCTGCTTTCTTGAGATTCTCTGCCCAGTTATGGGCCCAAGAGAGTCAGATAATCTACAGGTTTCAGTGTAGCAACCGTGTTAGTCTGTATTCGCAAAAAGAAAAAGAGTACTTGTGGCACCTTAGAGACTAACAAATTTATTTGAGCATAAGCTTTCGTGAGCTACAGCTCACTTCATCTACAAAGATCACAAATTATTGATTGGTCAAATTAATCCCAAATCTGAACCCTTCAAGAGTCATTGGCCACTAATCTCATCTTCAGTTCTTCTACTAGTCATGGAAACATTAGAATTCCAGATTTCTGGAGAAGCAGATATTACTGCCTCCTCTGGTCCAGTATTGGGAAGATAATCTTCATCTGACTCACCACAGCAAACCATCTCCAGCACTTAGAGTGGCAAATAGTTTGATTGTGAGGGTGGGGACACTCTCCATAGTCTTTTCCTTACCTCGTGCAGAATACTTCGAGTTTAACATATAGCTGCTATAGCTACTTTTGTTTCATCAGCTTCTCCTCCTAGGAGTTAGTAATTACTGTATCTACTTGTTCATTAGTCGGTTCGTTTATAAGCCGACTCCCCAAGATGGATAGGTAAAACTAGTAAAAACTGTATGACCCTTTCATAAGCCGACCCTATATTTCAGCGTTTGGCAAACTTCGGCTCCCGGCCTATCAGGGTAAGCCGGTGGCAGGTCGGGACGTTCTGTTTACCTGAAGCATTCACAGGCACAGAACTCCCAGTGACCGCGGTTTGCCATTCCCAGCCAATGGGAGCTTCGGGAAGTGGCAGGATATTCTCTGCCCAGTTATGGGCCCAAGAGAGTCACAGGAAACTGAGGGGCTCCATGCCTGCAGACGCTCCAGGTAAACAAAATGACAATGCATTAGATATTTAATTCAATGATTTCACAGAGTTTAAAATCATCAAATTTTGGTGTAGACCCGTTTATAAGCCGTCCCCCACTCTTTGATGCGTCACTTTTTTACCAAAAATATTTGGCTTATGAACGAGTATATACAGTACTAAGCATACAGCAAGCAGAAACGAGCTTCCTGATATAAACACTCTGCTTCAGAGTCAAGGGGTCGCAGTTCAGATCCATACTTTGTGTCTTCAGCCAATCCCTACATGCATGTTCCACATCCTATTCGCTTGAGAGTGGACAGCTTTGGTTTATCTCAGAACCATCCTACAGTAAACCCCACTAGCCTACCTTCTAGTAATTGCATCTGAGCCACTCATCTGAAGGCTTGCTGAATTCCTAGAGACCTGTACTTTGTCCTTAAGTAGAGGAGTAGAGTTTGATGCCCTATCATTCTCAGCAGTGAGAGGGAATGCTCCTATAAATTTGATTCTAAGACTTTCTTCTGCTACCAACCCCTTCTGAAGATTTTAGACATCCATTTTGGTATGGCTGTCATAACACAGCTTTCCTTTCCCATTGCAACAGCAGAGCCAAACCCTGAAATGACTCGGCAGAAATGTGTGCAGGTCCCTATGGAGTTTCCATTCTACATCCCTTTGCCACATGTTCTGTCCACATCATAAAATGCTGGTGCCATTGTAGCCTGCTTTAGAGATACCCAGAACTAAAAAGGGGAGGATGCCAGCACTGAGGTGTGGAAACTGAGTTTTATGAGGGAAATATAGTAGCTGCACAAACTGCCTAGGTACCTGTCCTAAAATGAACCATTGAATTGCTTTAAGTTCTTTGTATTTTGGGGGTGGAGTGAAAGGGTGGCTGTTTGTTTAGCTCACACTCAAAAGCTAATATGTTTCAACAGATCGTAGAAACCCAAAATTAGATTCAGTTTCAATTTGTGGTTTCAGTTTGTGCCATTCAGTCTAGTTTGTGACAAGGCCCTTTAGTTTCCTTATTTTTCAAAATACAGGGGACGTTCTGGCATTGTACATTTCCTTTGAGCCCCACCTAGGTCTTAGAATTCCTGAACTACAGACCAAGCAGTAGGCCAAGAATGTGTGACTGAAACACGGGGTGAAATGATGGGCTCATTCCAGGTGCTACGTTCACACTGACTGTGTGGTCATAAGCTCCAGATATGTGGATAACGGCTCTGCAAGAGCATAGTAATCAGAGAAGACCTGTTCACTCGAATATGAGACATCCTTTTAACTCAATGCAGACCCCTTAGTGCATACTGCGCTATCACTAGAGAGTTCAATGCTTTTTTAACTTATTCTGTTTGCTCTATTACACATATTGTGGGGGAGAATGGAGTAAGTCCTTCTTCTGCAACCATGTAACCTAGAGCTGTCATTTTGTTCTCCCTTAAACTAAACAGGTTTGGACCAGGCCAGTATTTGGATGGGAGATTTCTAAAGAAAAGCCAGTTTGCTGCAGCTCTTCCTTCTGAGTCAGTAAGGAACTGCACAGTGCTTCAGTATCACTTTTTCAAAGAGACAAATCCAAGACCCTGAGCACTTGTGGATATTAAAAAAAGCACATGGCACATCTCATGGGAGGCAAACCCTAATCTGGCACAGTTTCAATTCAGAATTCCATTATGCCACCTGAAATACTCCCTGTGATGCTGGGCTCACACCCAGGCCCCTAGGCCTCAACTCAACATTGACAAATGCATAGCTGGAACCCAGTCTGGCTCACCTGTATGTTAGCATTGTTAAAATAGGTATTAGATTTACAAAAATGTGTTTAGTGTTTAGACTTTATGGAATGCTTGTAAGCTGCTGCATGCATTAATCTCACTTGTAACCATGTTATAACCACTGTAACCCATGTTATAAGGTAATTTTTAAGTGTTTGCTCTGAAACTGTAAACCACAAGTCAGGAGAGAAGCATTGCCAGGTGTGAAATACTATTTGCCACAGGCAGTTGTATATCCTGGCCAACAACAGAAGGCCCAGAGGCCCACCAAACAAACCATTGTGGAACATCAGAAGACAAAAAAGTATGTTAATTGCTCCCCCTCATCCCCATGAAGAGGAGTCCATGTGGACTCATCCCATCAGCTTGCACTCTGGGGGAAGGAAATAAAAATCCCTGACAAGAAGAAATTGAATCTTTGTGCTGCTTGGACTTTGGGAAGGCAAGATGTCTAATCATAAGGAAGGGATTCCCAGCTGTTTAGCCCTAGAAGACATATAGAGCCTTCATGTTACAGCAACTTCTATTACCTTTTGGAACCTAAGACTGTAACTCATTTGTATGTGTATGTTTGCCTGCTTTAACCTTATAAATAACACTCATTTCTTTCTCTTAGCTAGTAAATCTTTAGTTAATTATAGGATTGGCTACAAACATTGTCTTTAGTGTAAGATCTAAAGAGTAGGGCTCCGTGTCTGTCACGGAGGTTGCGGAAATCACGGATTCTGTGTCTTTCCGCAACCTCCATGACTTCTTCAGCGGCCAGTATGGCTGACACCAGGGCCAGCCATGCCGGCTGCTGCTGGAGCAGCTCTGCAGCCAGCCGCACCTACTGCTTGTGTGTCGGGGTGCCCCCGGCAGCAGCAGACCCCCAGGTACCCCCTCCAGCAACACCCCCCGCTAGCATTTAGTCAGGAATATTTATAGTATAAGTCTTGGACAGGTCACAGGCCGTGAATTTTTGTGTATTGCCTGTGACCTGTCCATGACTTATACTAAAAATACCCATGACTAAATCTAAAGAGCAATTGACCTGGGCTAAGTGACTGGTCCTTTGGGTCTGGGAGTAACCTAAATATTGTTGTGATTTTTAGTATAAGGGACCATCTATCACAAAGGCAAGCTTGTCAAAGTGGCAAAATAGACCAGAGTACCCAAGGGGACTTTGTGTGACTCCACTGTTAAAGCTGTTATAGTGCTTGAGAAGTTCACACTTGACACTTGGTTGGTGAAATCGAAGGGCATGTCTACAGTACTCAATTAAGTTGACCTAACTCACATCAGCATACAGTCACCACAATAATTATATCACTTGTGCACGTCTACACTTTGCTCCTTGTGTCGGCAGTGCATGTCCTCACCAAGAGCTCTTACACTGATTGAACTGTCACTGTGGGGCATCGTGAGATGGTTCTGAAAGCCAGCAATAGTCAATGTAAGCAAAGCAGTGTCTACACTGACACTGCATCAGCCTACCTACATCGACATTGGCTCTACACGCCTCATGGAAGTGGAGTTATTGAGTCAGTGTAGCACGCGAGTTACATCAGCAGGAGTGAAAATTTAGTGTAGACACTTATATATTTAGGTAGACATAAGCTGCCTTGTGTCGACCTAACTCTGTAGTGTAGACCGGGGCTCAGTATAGAACTCCCAAGCAGTTTGGGGTTTGTAACAGTCTGCCCTGAGCTTCGTACTCATGCTCTGGAGCCACTCCAGACAGCTTGATACACCCCTCAATTTTGATTACAAAAGATAGTCATCTTCCCTCTCTATCCTACACTTACATAACATTGCTGTGGACAGTTAAACACTTGCCATGTTTCATCCCAGAAATGGCTGCATTTTAGTACTGAGTGAAGAGAGCTGGTATTCTGCATGTAACTATACATTCTGTAAAGTGATTTCAAAAGGTGCTATATCAAAAAAGCTGTTCCTCCCTCTTTATTTCTACCCCCACCCTCCTCAGTCTGGGTCTAGCTTCCTTTGAAACTAGTTGATCAGGTCAGAAGACTGCTAAAAACTGCAATATTCCATTTACCTTCTCCATTCCATGGGTTGAGTATGCTGTTTCCAAAACTCTGGTGCTCGAGAATAGGCAGGGCTTGGTTTTTATCTTTTGTGGGATTTCAAGTCGTGTGACATTTGGTGTTTTTCCTCAAAGCCCCACCTCTTAGAGTCACATGATTATGTGAGAATCTCAATTTACGTGTTTCATAAAAGGATCTAGGTCTTATGGTTGCCAAGAAAAGCTTGACAATGTGACCTAAGTGCACCTTAAGGGCTCAAAAATGAGGAGGTAAATAAAAAGAACCCTACGTTTACTATTTGAACACTGTCCTCCACAATGTCTGTGAAGAAAAGGGGGGAAAGTGAGCCACAGTAATGCAGAGTGGTGTACTGTGTTCTGCCTGGCCCTGCTATTTTTGAGCCTGTTAGGAATTGTGTGCTGCTTGATGGATGTCTATGAATATAACACTATCAATGCACCTATTAATTTTGCAGTGCTTTATGTACATTTGTACACTTATGATTATTACACTGCTTGTCACTGATCCTATGGGTTGTGTATCATATTTAACACTTGGCATTGGAAATACAGTAGAACCTCAAAGATATGAACACCAGAGTTACAGACTTACCGGTCAACTGTGGCCCTGGAAGTGATTAATCACAGCAGCAATGAAAAGACCAAAAAACCCCCAACACAGCAAGTACTATACTGCGCCTCCAGGCTTTAGCCCTGGGGCTCAGAGCTTCAGCCATGGGGAGTTGGGGCTGCAGCTGCAGAGTGGGGGGGGATCAGGATTCTGGGTGGGGAGGAGGAGACTCAGAGCTTCTGACCCTCGGAAGTACCAGGGCTCATGGCTTTAGACCCGTGGGGAGTGCTGGGGCTCGGGGCTTCAGCCCCGCAGCTCTGTTCCTGGCATCAGCCCTGTGGGGGGTCACTGGGGTTTGGGGCTTTAGCTACAAGGGAGGTGCCAGTTTCAGCCCCAGCTTTTCCCCTGTAGCTAAAGCCCCAAGCCCCAGCGCCCCTTCCCCCTGGCTGAAACTTCTCTTAACAGGCTGGCCTACACACAGTTTTTGTGCTGGTGTAACTATTTTGGTGGGGGCAGAGGGGGATTATTTTAGTTTAAAAACAAGTTAAAGCAGTACAGCTCCTAGTACAGATGCAGTTATACCAGAATAAAGGCACCTTATATCTATATGGGAATAGCTATATCAGTATAAAGCACCATTATACCGGTATAACTCCACTCACACTTGGGGGGGCTGGGGGTTTGTGATGCCACTTTAATTATACCAGGATAGTAAAAGCAGTACAACTCTTATGCAGATAAGCCCTCAAATACTCAGTTTAAGGCCAATGCTATTTTTCACTTGCGATACAGTCTCACACAAAACTCTATTCAGGTGAAATACCACTTGGAAAATGTGTCCCTTTCTCTCCTATCGCATACTGCCCAGTATACATTCTTAGATGTGTAGTTGATGGATTTTTTCCCAAAGTTTTGGCACCAAGTAAACTAATAGTGGGTTCTGATGCACAAGGGGAGTGTGTATGGAGGGTTCTGCGGATGATGTTATGCTGCTTCACTCTTGCACTTGATTGCTTTTTGTTTGTTCCAGAGATGTTTTCAAAGGTTATTACATTTGTATCATTAGTGTCTCTCTCTGAATTCCTGAACCTGATTATGGGGGCCCTTAGTTTATGGATTTATTATCCAAATGCCACGAGTCATGTTATCACAGATGAACTTTGGCAAGTCAGAGAGATGCAAGTGGTGTGGCTTGTTGACATGTTGAAATAACTACTGAAAAATGTTACCTCTCTTAAGTCCTGCAGGCCAAGAGATGAATGTTTGCCTACAGTCAGAGCTAGTAACTCTTGATGAAGATAGGTTTGGTGACCACTGCTCAGTATAAGTGTGACTTCCAGCCATCTGTAGGTCTTGTGATAGAGCAAGAGATAGGCCACAGCCTCAAAGTTTGGATCCAAATTTCCCTCAAACGTGGGGGTGTTCAGATCCAGGAATTGGGTTTCACCCATTCTAAAGAGTGGAAAGCTATGAAGTTTGGGACTAGAGATGAACCTCCTCAAATCCAGGAATTGGGTGCACCTCTGGATATAAACAAGCTTTTTATAATCAACTTTTGCTCAAGTGTGAATAAAACACGTTTGATTTTCACCTGGTTATAACTAGGGATAAGCCAGTAATTTACAGTGAATAACTTACTCCATTAATTTAGCCTCTTCTCATGGGAACACCTGCAAGCCAGTACCTCTTTATTCCATGGATTGTAACTTTAAAATGTAACAGTTTTGTGATTGATCAGATAAGTAACATAGTGTTTGTCTGGTTAAGCCCAGACATTTTTTGTATGAAAACTTGCACCTGACAACTATTAATTTGGTACATGCAATTTTCCTGAACGTGACTTTGAACTCTGCTTTCTGTAAACTTTTATGCCAGCAAAATGTTATAGTCCAAATGTTCATGGAAAGTGCTTGACAAAAAGGCTTGCACATAGCTGAAGCAAATTCATTTAAAATACTAAGCCTTCTCAACCAAGCACTTAAGCATGTCCTTGAAGTTACACGTGCTTAAATACTCTGAACTGGAGCCCCATGAATAGTCACATGAATTATTTCATTATTCACTCAACGCTTGTTTTAACAATTTTCTTCCATACCCACACAGGAACAATGTTACAGCACAGCTCTGCCATTGCTGAGTTAACAACCATTGTTAAGACATTAGAGTTTATCGACACAGCCAAAACCAAAGTCCTGCTGCTTTTAAACTAGTACCTCAGTAAGAATTTCTTGATACTTATTCTTCCAACATCAGCTTCCAGATTAAATTTGGGAATCAGGCAAGGCTTTTCTTATTGTCTGGGCTGTATACTCACAATGGCTTCCAGAAATCAAGTTCTGTTTTTTCTATTCTGCTAATCTCTAGAGCTGGGAGCATAACTCATGTGAACTATTCATTAGATACATGTAGCCTTTTTCCTGGTTTGTGAATTGTCTAAAAACTCACTATGAATAGATAAAAATGCAGTAATACACAGCATCCATAAATACCATGTTGTGATCAAACAAAAGCCTGCCTATAGATTGCTTTGTGAATGGTTCACTTCAAAAATTCAAGTATTTAGTATTTGTGGTTTGATATCTGAGCAGTGATAGGTTACCTATATTGCTTGGTTCTGTTCCCTGACTACAGGAGCTAGTCTAATTAAAGAATATTAAGATTCCCACATTAGCACTGGAGCACATACTTATGCAAATACAAATTTGACACACACTTGTGAAAAGCAAATTCAAAGGGTTATGGATACCATTGAAGGAAATTTGGAAAAAATATTGCCTGTATTCTGCCAGGTCTAACCTTCAAGAATGGATTCTGAATCTGAGCTAGTTAGCAATTCTGATCCATGGATGTAGCTCATTTCTTAATACCGTAACTGTATTGGACTAAATTCCAACTGTAGAAGTCCAATAGCCAACTCTGGGTTGTTCTCAAGGTGGAAATAAATTCACCATTTAACGGCAGCTTCCAAGACTCCTGGTGCTGCTACCATAGCAGATCCTGATTTCAGAGATAGCATAGAAACACAAAGAGGGTGGAAAGTGAGGACTTTCTAACACCATTAACGAACAGTTATACTTCTTGGCCACTTCATTCCTTGGAGCCAAGTTTCCATTATTGCCAACCGCAAATGTTCAAAAAACATGATTCTGGACCCCAAAAACTACAAGTGGCTTAAAAATCATGAGGCTTTTTTGTCACCATTAGGTTTTTATTTGCCATCTGGCTTTTGAGCCTTTAGGGTGGATTTGGATAGCATTTTCAAGTTATTCTCCACAATCAAAAAGGCTGGAAGCTTTTTAAAACGAAAGCAAAACTTCTCCTGCAATCACTTGCCTCCAGCAGCTGGGATTATAAATACATCACCAAATATTTCAAAGCTCTTGATAAAAATCACAAGAGTTGGCAACATTGCTGAAAGTTCTGCTCACAAGAGGACGTACACTAAATATTAAGGAGTTGTGACTAGGAAACCTATGACACAAATTGATTTGCCCAGCTCTAATTATATAGTTAAAGCTCTATAGGTAAATATGCCTGGTAAAATACTATTCTCTGACTCACTTTGGGGAAGTAATCTTTCTGCTGATGAGGAAGAGTGTAGTGGTGTATAGACCTACACTGGCTTACTACATGGGGTAAATCTCACTCCCACTGAACAAGTCTCTGTAGCTGTAGAAGCCAAGACAGACTCTTGGTTTGGCTGTAACATCCAGCTCTCTCCAGGTCTGTTTAGGCAGGTCTGTTTCCTTTCCTTCTAGCTGCTGATGTCCTTAATGGAGAGAGGGAGAGAGAGAGAGAGAGAGAGAGGAGAACCTGGGTATCTGGAAAGGGTTTAAAAGCTTCAGTTAAATACAGTGGGAGTTGGTGCACTCAGGTTTTATTGTCAATTTTACATTCACCTAAAAGTTTACAGTGGCAGGCAACCCTGCGTGTGTGTCTGTGCCACAGCACTGCTCACACACCAGCCATGACCTACCCGCCACCCTAGCTCGGCTCACACATCTCCCTGCCTCTCTCCGTAATTGATTATTTATCTAATGCAAGGCTGAAATTAAATCTTCATGTCAGTTTACGGTAAGAGGAGAGAAAGGGGTGGAGAGGACTGGAACACATCTAATAAAGAATGGATTTCACCATTGGATGTATGGTCTTATAGACCTAATCTCTGAACCCTGAAATGATGGCTAATGGCCCCTAACATATTGCTTATCAATTCCAATAGAGCAAGCAGAGCTGCATGCAGGTATCAGTGCTGACTGCCAACCTGCAAGGACCAGCAACACAGCCCAGCCCAGTGCAAGCCAGTTACACAGCATCAAAGGACTGTCTCCTCATTCACTAGACCAGCTGTTCAAAGACCAGTTACTGTAGAACTAAGCGGAACAATTTGCAGCAGGTGCTGAATGTTATGCATGCAGGGATTGAATGTTATATGACATACACACTGATTGCAGTCACCAGAACTTCCCACAGTTTGAGAGGGGTAAAGACTCCAGATCAGGGGAAGAAAGTGAGGGTGGACGCTGTGGGGCAAGCAAAATGCAGTGGAGGACGGACTGCTAGTGGAATAGTCTTATCCCCATGTAACAGATGTGCCCAGCTGTTAGTTGGCACCACTGCTCTCACAAGCCTGCCATGTGCCAGGTGGCATATTTGGAGTGATTTGAGATGAGATTGAAATAGGGGACTCCGCTGGACAACTACAAAGACTTTTCTTATCTGTCAGTATTTGCCTTTCCTCTAATCTCCTTCTGTATTTAAAGGATTTACCACTTTTGTTTGTCTTGTAAAAGCCAAGCAACAAAACAGGCAGTAAAGGAATTGTACAGGAACAGATGTTCTTATCACAGAGGAGTATGGAATAACAAAAAAGTCCTTTGATCTTAACATATCCCAGGTTGGCCCATCTTGGTATCTTGTCTCTGGCCTTTCTCAAAGGAATGCAATCCCCCTTCCTACATCTGGTTTAATAGTTCTTATCCTTACATGTATAAATAGCAATACTACTATTGCTCTGAATTTTTATATCAATACTAGTGATACTACTGTTAACAAAATTACCCTCTCCTGTTATGAATCCTGCTACAATATTTGACTTCCTGCTGCAGTAAGTACATGAAAAATGCTCAAACAGACATGCCTCCAGTTCAAAACAGATTGGAGTTGCCTACAAACTTTTTAAACAGTAATTCTGACATTCCTTGACTCACAAGGACAAAAGGAGGTTGCAGATGAACTAATCCAATTAAAACACCCTTAAACTGAATTAAAGATGGGAAAAGATTGGGTCATATTCGCTAACGTACTATACATATAGGCTCTAATGGGGAGCAGGCAGAAGAGTAATTTATGTGGTGGCTGCGTTAGGCAGGCAGTTTTGTCCTCATAACTAGATTGATAGGCCTGCTGATTTGGACCAATCAATTATGGAACGGAGAGAAATGAATGGATGTTTCCAATATGCCACTATTCTGATTCTGCCTCCAAGTATCAAGAACTGGAGCAGTGAGTGAATCAGCTGCTGAGAAGTCACTGTGTCTAATGAAATCTTAATTGGCTTTTCTTCCACTGATATTAGACTCAATAGGACTAATCACTCTCCCATGAATGAATGACTTACAAGCCTCATGAAGGATCACAGAGCACTATGGAAACAATGAATTAAGCCTCATGTCTCCATTTTTCAGATGGTGAATCTGAGGCAGATAGAGGCTAACTCAATGTGTTGCACAATCTCTGGAAGAGATGAGAAGCGAACACAGGAGTCCTGACTCCCAGACGTGTACGGTCAGTTAGCATTTCTAAAACTCAGCAAGCAGTGTGGAAATAAAAAGCAAACCATCCAGCCTGGGTTATCCCATGTACACACTCAAAGCTCTAAAAATAAATAAGCAGAATAAAAGCTCCCCGCCTGGTGCACCAAAACACAATGGGCATCAAATTGCATTAGAATGTTTATACTGAGGAAAATTGCATCCTGCAAACTTAAATTATCTCTCTCTTCCCTCTCCCCTCCCACCTGCCACGGCCCATTTCCTATTATATTTTTCTAACAAACCAATAGATGCTTGAAATCACAGAAAGCCATAAAGAATTGGAATCAAATTAAGTCTACATTCTAACTGCATTAGGTGCTGTCAAGCATAGTTTACTCACTTTTCACAGTTCTATCTAGAGGCTAAACAATTTTGTACCCTTTCTCTACTAATCAAAACTGATTACTCTGATAATGGACCCCTGACGCTGAACAGTTTATGAAGGTAAATTATGCCATATCGAACAGGAAGGGAATGGAGAAATCATCCAGAGATAAATAGGTCTAAAGATGCATATATTGATCTTGCCCTCATTCTTTTCCTCTCTTTCAATGTCTGCAACAGCCAAAGGTTCAATCAATACTTTCAGTGCTGTAATGCCATCTTTTATAATACTGCCATAATTGGCCGTTATCACAGTTTGCCCTCTGATTGGCTTGTTCTAGTGGCCTTTTTATCTGAGGTCTTTTGGTTTTCCCCCTGTTGAGTTTTGCAACCCAAGGGGTAGGCAAAGCATGGCCTTTGGAATTCTAAGATGAAGGTCCCCTCTATGCATCAGTGCAAGGGGAGGACAAAAATGATCAGCTATGACTTGTAATTGCTTGCAAATTCAGTCAACAAGCAAGTTCTAATTCATTTACCAAGGAACATACAAGTACAAGCAGATATTACGGTCGAGTGCATTGATTTTTGACTGTAATAGACAATATAGCTTTACAGTCGTGGAGCTTTAAAACTCCTCCTGTCCCTGCAGGAAGGGAGGGTTTCATATTACAGGAACTCTGTCAGTCAATGCAATTGACCCTACAGCCAAGGAAAATCCCTGTAGGCGCATCCTGAAGGTGAATTTTTAAGACTCCAAGCCAGTATATAAAAATTCAGAGCATGCTTTAGGGGCCAGGCAAGCTGCCAATGTGGCCCTCAGTGCTGTGAATTTGGGCACCTGAGTTGCAGTGGAATCTGAGACGTGTTGGAAATACAATGCATAAATTCAGAGCTTGGGTTTTCACATTTGTAACTTCCTTGAGCATTGTTGTCTCCATTTTAGTTGATAATACATTGGTTTCTTCTGCTCTAATTGCAGCAGTGGCTTATTTTGATTTTCACTTACAATGGCTGCCAAGTACCCTCCAATGCTTCTGCATGAAATCCTGTAAATACAGACAGTACACATTAATCTTCTGGACATGCAAGTCGAGTGTCAGACCAGGTACTCGCAAAAAGAAAAGGAGGACTTGTGGCATCTGAAAGACTAAGAAATTTATTTGAGCATAAGCTTTCATGAGCTACAGCTGAAGTGAGCTATAGCTCACAAAAGCTTATGCTCAAATAAATTTGTTAGTCTCTAAGGTGCCACAAGTCCTCCTTTTCTTTTTGTGAATACAGACTAACACGGCTGCTACTCTGAGACCAGGTACTGCATTTACTTGCTCTCTGATGTCAAACACTGGAGATCTCTCTTAATCCTTAACATTTTAATAATATAATATTTTATATTATACACACACACATACACAGAGACAGAGAGTTGTTTTTCTGCTCTTTATTAACTCCAAGTAAAGATCTTTCTGACATAAAGGAGTTAATTCAGAGTATTGAAAACCCTCACTTCAGTACAAAAATGTAAACAGATCTTTGCAACCAAGTGAGAGAACTTCAAGGCCCAGCACAATGGGGATGGTGGAGTTCACTGATAATTGAATATCAAGCCAAATGCAAAGCAGATTTTAGATATTGATAAAAGATTGGTGCAGGCCACAAGCAAGAGTAGGGTGGATCCCAAAAAAAGAACACAGACCAGCACCATAGCCCAATTCCAATGCAGCAACAATGTGGGGACAGTATCGTCCCCTTTCAACCAGCATATGGCTGCGGCAGACGCTGCTTCCTGTAGCTCCCATTGGCCAGGAACGGCGAACTGTGGCCACTGGGATAAGAAAATAATAGCAAGTGCTAAATACTACTCACCCATTCCTAATATTTGTTGCTCACAATCGGTGCGATCTTCTGGTATCAGAGACAATGTCCCACTGTGCATTGGAGAGAACTGGTTCATTGCTGTGACAACACAGGCCTAACCAGCCAATCAACATGGGGCTTTGGACTATCTGTGTCACCCAGATAGATTCTACTTGTTGCAACAGCTTGCAGTGTTACGTGGTACCATTGATGACTAGTGCGTGATCAAACATTGCAGGCTCAGTACAGCTGACACAGCCTGGTGGCTTCCTTCTGACATGCACAGCATTATGCTTATTTATTCTTGCCCTTTGTGTAATAGGAAATAATGGTTTCCAAAATCTGTCAGGTGTCAAACTACCCTGCAGTCTGTTCCTCATGGCATATAAAGAAAGGTAAAAGTACCATTTATCCATCTATCATTATACCTGCACAGAAGGAGAAAACAGTGAGATACCTTCACACAACTTTAGGAGAAAGGGTGGTAGGTAATTGGTTATGCTGTAATGGGCATGATGACATACTTGACTTCACCAAGACTGGTTAAAAAACTACTTCTACTGTCCCAATTAACACCAGAGTATTGCCTTGAATAATCTCAAAGTTTTTATTATTAATTATTATTATTAAAAGGTCTACTAAACTAATAAATTAAAAATAAAACACTTGGGAGGAAGGGGCTTGAAACTACAATTTGGATAAGGATCAGAACATCCCATACAGTTTGCAACTGTTTGGATCTTGATAGAAGGTGGTGGTTTACTTTCCGAACTAAAGCTGTACATATAAACAGATTTTTTAAATGTTTCATTTAACAAAATCAAGTGTTTTTCACTTAGACCTGGACCATTTTTTAAACATTTTTCAATTTTCTATATAAAATTAAAGGAAGTTTTTAAATGAAAAGTCATTTCAAACAAAAAAGAATCAAATTGTTTTGTCCCAAAATGTCAAACTGAAACGTTTCCGTTAATTCAGAAATGGTTTTGATTTGTTTTGCTACATGAACAATTCAGTGAAACCACAAGAACTCATAAAACTTTTTGATGTTTCCAAATTTTCATTTTTCTGCTGAAAAAATATTTCAGCCAAAAAATGTTGTACCGCTCTGTTCAGAACACCTCCTAGGTTCTATGTAAATGAATATGAACTTTAGAAAACAGAATGTGAATGAATATTGTCTGTTGCTTCATGCTATGAAATAATCGTAAATAAAACAGTTCCCCCGCACTGTCACTCACCAGGGGGCTGACATGTACATATGTACACATACACATACACACACACATACACACACTGGTGTTCCCGGACTGTCCTGCCTGTAGCTGAAGCTCAGCAAGATAAATGCTCTCCTCTCAGAGATGAGATACCTATCCCACAAATCACCGCTCTCTTCCCTCTGCACCTTCCCTTCCCTCTAACCCTCCTCCATTACTCATCCACTGGAAGAAAATGCAAAGAGTAATAATAATGAGACAAGTACAAATAGCCAGATGGTGATATGGATGGCGTGTTCCACTAAATAAAGGGCCGTTACCATACCAACAAGCGGGCAGGGTGCTGATCTAACAGAGCTCACAGGCGCTCAGGCAGTGGCACATCATCCGTTATCCAACAACTTGGTCTGGCCTCTCGGAGACACGAGACGCTGCCCATGTCCAGGTGCCCCATCAGTTTAAGTCGAGGGGAACTATTGTTTCCTATTATGGAGAATTGGGAAAGCCTTTGTAGTAACAGCAAATTAGGCAGAAGTTCAGCGCTGCGCAGGGCGGGGGGGGGGGGAGGATTAAGCATCTTGGGCTCTTCCCAGGCAGTTAGCAAACATTAATGCCAATGCCCTGTTAAATCGGAGGGCTGACAAGGCAGGAGTTGGCCGGGGCTCAGGTGGTTAACCACAGGCTCAGCCTGCTGGGTTGGATTGCTGAAGTCTATTGTGCATAATGGAGGGGGAATGCAAATGTAACCCACGCTTACTCAGTGTGGTGCTCTGTCCCCTTCTAGTGGCTGGGCCACGCGAGACATTTGAGTATGCTACAGTCTTGGAGCTAACAGATTGAAGTCGCTTAGCTCAGGCAATAGAAGCTCATCCTTCTAGATCCAGAGATCCTGGACTGATTCTCATGACCAGTGACACACCCAGGGGCTTTGTGTTAAACAAGCCTTGGCCACCTTGCCGTTGGCACCCCCAGCAGAATTCTGGATGGCTTAGGGGTTTTCTGCACTTGGTTTCTGCACTGGTGAAATCCCTGAGGATTCCTGCACTGCACCAGTGTAGCTTACCCCAGTTGGAACTTCCCACGAACAACTGCTGAAACCCAATCAAGAGAAGCCCGTGGCCAAAATTCCACCCAAGTTCTGGGGTGTGCAGCTGGAGGGGTAGATCTGCCCCTGCTTTGGAAAGTCCAGCATAGTCTAAAAATGTGGGGGCGGAAGGAGCCCAGTCTCTGAGTGCTGATGTCTCTGCACTTCAAGGATACTCACTGTGCTGTGGCCTCAGCAATGCTACCTGGGAACACGATGCAGCTGAAGTAACAGTGCCATGGCAAGTCTTTGGAACCCTTATGACTGGGCTGCCCACCCTCTGCCCAATGCATAGCCTTGGTCTTCCCAACATGACATTCTCCCCACTCCCTGCCAGGCTCATATACATCCCTGGCCTCCCCCACTGCCCCCAGTATTACCACTCAGTCCCCTGCATGCCACTCCATCCCTTCTCACACCCTGACCAGCTCCTCCCCTGCCATCAATGCTACTCAGTTACAGCCTTGCTCTCCCCACCACCTGCCTCTCTGCTGCCCAGCCAGTGGCCAGATTTCTATAGATAACCCCATCAAAAGGAAACGGATATTCCCTTTAGCTATGACAGATGAGTTCCAGTTTCATGTTCTGGATGTTTACTTGTGTATTTAAGATAATTAAATATTAAACAATGTACTCTGCATCTCAGATAACTAAGCTATTAAGTTAATAGCAAATTAAGAGACAGATTAATTACTACACTTGCTGACATGCACTGCTCTGGTGGCGATGCAAAGCAGCTGTAAACTCCGATTCACTGACCAATGTGGCCAGGCAGGTTCATGCTATTCCTTTAAAGATGATGCTAAGGGTGATCTGGGAACTAGATCAGCAACTTTTCCTTGTGTATTTAGTTAACTGGTGGAATTGTAAGACCTCTAGATGATGTCATAGGGACAAGCCACCATTACTTCAGTAAAGGAGAATTGTGTCTCTTGAGATGGTTAGTACAGACCCTTTGGGACCCCAAAGGGGCCTGTGTGGTCTTTGTTCCCCCGTACCTTACTTCTCCTAACAAAATGCAATGCTCAAGATTGAAGACTTGTGATTTTTGGGTGCCCAACTTCACACATCTCGAAAAAGGCCTGATTAACAGAATGTGCTGAGCCCCTACCCTCTGAAAATCGGGCCCCTTCAAGATGTTTCAAGTCAGGTAACGAAAAATGGAAACCCCTGAGATCACTTTTGAAAAATCTCACTCCCAATCAGATATTAACCAACAAGTCTGGACAAACAAGCTTGCCTTAGAAGCATAGGTGGAAGAAGGGAGGACAGCTGCAACTAACCTACAACACAGGCAGCCTGCTACTGATTTGCAATGAACATTGATCCACTTCTAGGAACGTTTTTCCAAAAAGCTATTTAACTGATTTGTGGCAAAATTTGAGTAAATAGCTCAACGAGCTGGAGATCCTAGAGAAAGATTATGTTGTCTTGGCTGTCTTAAAATAAAGGGTTCTCTCCCCCACTCCTCCTTCCCCACTTTAAAGCATCTGAATCTAAATACTATGCAGACCTTATACTGAATACAGAAGTGTTCCTTTCCTTGTGGACTTTTCTCTGGCACCCCTCACCATAGTATCTGAATGGTTCCCTTTTGCAAATCAGGCCCCAAGCTGTTTCATGCAAGTTCGGCATCCAGAAAACAAGGCACATAGTGGCCACCTGTGAAAATTTTGGTTTAAGTTGTTTGCCCGGCATCATATAGGAATCCTTTGGGAGATGCAAAGATAGAACCCAGTTTTCTAGGGAGACATTCAACATCCTTAACCATGGCACCTTCCTTTCTCTTCCTACAGTGCCCTGCTTCATTCATTAGATACCTTCCAACCCCTGCAACAACTGAACAAGGGGTTGTACATGATGTCGTTTTCAGTACTCAAGTGCACACACCCCTCTAGTGGGTAAATCCAAAATTGTAGCATCTTGCACTGCACAGGGAACTGTATAATCCTATAAGTGCACAGGAGCTGTATGTGTGAATGGAGCATGCTCAGTGCCATTGAAATCTTCAGAGAATAATGCTGCTAACCTCTAATGAGCATGTGCTAAGTGCTATTTTTGGAGGCTTGTAATTTGGCCAAATGTAGGCACATTTTCACAGCAACAGCAAGAGACACATCTCTGACTGCAGGACAACCTCTCCCTGCCAAATGTTGAGTCCCCACTCCAGGGAATGGAGGCACTAAAGCTTTTAAATTAAACTGTTGTAAGAATTTAACATGCACAAGGTATATTTTTCCTGATTCTAGAAAACAGCTGAGCAGGATTTTTCTGAAAGTTGTTTTTTTTTCCAAATGTATCAGCCAGATGCAAACCCCCAGCATGGAAAATTTCAGCCTGGAGGTTAAAGTTTGGCAAACTTGTAGGTAACAGAAAATAATCTTAAAATGAGAATTGTCAGACAATCCCCTAACTATAGGCATGGTTACCAGTGCTGCCTCTAGTCCTGAGTGTGTCCACATAACAGCAGCCGGAAGAAAAGCAGCTGAATAATTGAGACAGGTAGAGAGATTCCCATGTGAAGAGACTAGAGTACTTATTTTAAAAAAATCTAAACAAAAGATTTTGTTTGGGGTTGAATGGAACATTTTATTCAACTCAAATCTAAATTTTTTCTTTAATTTTTTGGAACTTCCAGCAAACTGAAACAAGTCACTTATTCACACAGCTCTAGTAGACATGGCCTTGTTTACATGCAATTGTTTCTTATTACCCCAATTTAATTTGACAATTGGGAGAAAAGCTCTGAGGATTTGGTACCCCTCCCCCTTTAATTAGGGACAGAGACCTCTCAATACATATCTGAGTCAGCCAAGGTGTCCTCCAGAGGGAGATTAGATACTCTTAAATTTTCTAAAACCAAGAAAGCAGGAGGAAAACCCATCCAAGTCTCTTTATATGCATCAGAAAATGGACGCTGGGATAGGTTCTCCCCAGGGTGCCACTTGGAACTGGGGTACCACTGAGCCCGCCTGACTTACCAACCTGGGCTCCCTTTCACACTGTGGTGCAGTGATAAGTTGCCAAGCTCTCCAAGCTTGCGCTTTCACCAGCATACACACAGATAGAGACACACCCAGCTGCAGCTATATGCACAGATGCTGAGATCAGCTCTGCATGGGAAGGCTCAGCCAACGATTGCCCAGTATTCAAGTGCACACACCCCTCTAGAGGGTAAACCCAAAATTGTAGCATCTTGCACTGCAAAGGGAACTGTACAGTGTAAGCCCATAAAATTTGCCCCCTCCCTCAATGTGGAGAGAGATATACAACAGCTTCTGCCCCATGTTATAATTTCCACACACCGGTTTCAGACAAAACAAAAACAAGGTTATTAATTACAAAAGATAGATTTTAAGTGATTATAAGTGATAGCAAACAGATCAAAGCAGATTACCTTTGTAAATAAACAAAACCGTAAACTAGATAGATATGAATTAGCAAACTCTCACCCTGAGTGATAAATCCGCTGGCAGATTTTTAAGGCACAAGTTGCCTTGGCTTTCCCAGGTTTTCATATACAGGATAAAAATCCCTGTAGCCTGGAGCCATTACTTCCCACAGTTCAGTCCTTGGCCCTCGGTGTGTTGTTGTAGGGAGACTGAGGTTCCATCATGATGTTGTTTTACCCCTTTTATACCTTCTTCCCACTTGCTGGAAAGCTCTTTTGCTGTGAACTGGGTGAGACAGTTGCATTGTGTAGTGCTATCTCTGAGAGGTTTCAATTGCAGACAGTTCCTGGGGTAATCATTGTGCTTGTGTGCATTTCCTCAATAAGCCATTAACATTGTTTGGCCTTTTTACTGTTGTACCTGAAAGGCTGCTTGTGGATGTTTTCAACCTCACAACATGTTTCAGTAATACATACATAGCCGAACTTCACAACGTTACATATGACAGTAGCACATACTATCCAATTAGTTATTAATGTCTAGCAGATCAAGATTTTTAGAATGATACCTCACAAGGCATATTTTGTACAAAACATATCCTAATTACATGACAGTGGTGAATATTGGGGTGCCAGTGTGTCACAGACCCGTCCCGTTTCATTTTGCACCTTTCACTACAGAGCCATTTTCCATACCTGATTCTACCTTACCCTCACTGGCTCCCAGCACATCCCTACTCCCTCTTCAGCCTACCTCTTTTCTCTACCTGTTCCTCCTTAAGAAAAATCAATGTCAGAGCCAAATGGATGCTAGTTCAGATGGACACATGGGGCTTTGCAAGGAAAAAAAAGATTGCTCCAGGGCCGCTACATAAATTGCAAGTAGCATTCAGATGCCAGACCCAGGCTTCAAAGATCCAAAGAAGTATTCTCCCAGCACAGAGCTGCCAAAAGTACCCTATGCAGGCTTCCAGGCAAGCCCCAGAACAGGGGATGGTAAGGGACATGTTGAAAAGGAGTAATTTCACATGATGCTATGGGATATTCCGGGCTGCTCTAGACATTCCAGCATCCAATATGCAGCCATCAGGACATTGTCATAAATTAGAGCAGCCCCAAGGCTTCTCTAACTTATACGGGGGCTATTCAGGTCCCTAAAAAGCCTAGAAACCCAAGAATGCTAAGGTGGCTTACAGCCACTTCTGTCCCATCCATCCCCTTCTGTGCTGCAGCTTCTATAGGTATTCCTAATTGCTGCTTAATTAGTCTCTTCAAAGACAGCCCTATCAAAAAGATAATGGAAGGAATGAATTGGGTCACTTTCTAGAATCATCTGAGCAAAGTTCACTAAATCAATTCCCCGCCATTTCAGGGAGCTCAGGCCCTGGTGCACCTCGGTCCTTCCTGTTTTCTGCCTGTGGCACATAGCAGTTTGTCTTCAATCTAATTCTGGTTGTTGCACTTGTGGCTGTGATACACAGGAAGCTGTATGATCTTATGGTCCTTTCTGGCCTTAAACGCTATGACTCTAGATCCAGTCATCCAAGGACACTTACAAGAGATTTGTACCGACGTTAGCTGATTCATTGGCCCCATTGGAAGTTGTACCCATTTTCTATGGCAGACCTATCATTACACACACGATCACTATCACAAGCAGAGCTGGATAGTCTTAAGAAGATTGTAAGAAGAAATGGTTTGAGAAATTTAAATAAATCTTTCAATCACCATAAGATTAGTTACTCTTAGGAAACTAAAAATATGCCCAACTACTTACATGACAACTCATAATTGAATGACAAGCCCACTAACCAAGGGCCTGATTCAAAGCCCATTGATCCCAACCTTTAAGGTAGTCATCACCTAATGCTCTCCAAAGTTAGCCTCTGTGTGGGTCATGCTCCCATTCTTAGAGAGGGGTAAAAATGGGAGGAAGGGTTTTAGCTTTACAAAGTCAAGTGTGGCCTGGAACTCCCAAAAGGAGTTGCAGGCACTCATAAAGGTGCTTCACTCTCCCAGTTCCTCAGGTTGGGAAAGTGAGACAGAGGTGTAGTGACAAACCCAAAATCCAAGGGCATGGCCTTCAGGAAAAGAACCTTGAGCGCAAGACAGGAAGTCCCCAGACTAGTCCCATTAGACAACATAGAATGGCTCTGTCCAGGACACTTGTCTAAAAGTTATCCTTACTGGGCTGGTACAAGTGAGCTGTGACTGTTAGTCTACCCTGAGTTTCCATGACAACCATAGGGCTCCTGTCTGTGGGTATGTCCCCTGCTGTGTATGGGACACCAGCCTAACCATTTCCATGTGAAAGCCCCAATGTCCACGCCACAACTTGGGTGTGTTTGACCAACACCGTTGTTAAATGGGCAAGAGTAATTAGGATGGGGGGACTTCAATCAGAGAGGCTCCGTAAACAAAATTGGACAAAATGGCTTAGCTCTGCTCAGACAGGTGCTTCTTTGCAGGAGAAGCTGGCACAGTGCCTGACTCTAGACATTGCTATTAGCTCCTCTGTTTCACAAACATCAGATCCACCCAATTTGCAGAGAGTTTTATTAACATATTGAAATCTGGGGGAGGAGGATTAAATCCACTGACTAAGCCTCTCCACCAGGCTCTGTTTCTTCCCTTTGCACTTAACAAGACGAACAAGGTGGTTAACAAGAACTTTCACAAGCTAAGCTTTTTCTATGCTTTTATTTTTTTATTTTATTTTTATGATCTTCACAAGCCAACTCATCTGCTCTGATGGGCTCCTTGCTGATACGTCTCACTTTATTAGTGAGTTTGGCCTTGAGCATCTCAGCTCTTTGATCAATACTGCGGGGGTCAGTGATATTTTCTCACTTTTAGTGTCTGGCTGCCTTTAACTTTGTCACCTGATGAACAGCGCTACCCCTGGAATGCTTATCTTGTATCGATTTTCTCTGGGCTCCAACTGCGTTTCCAGCTGTCCCACCATTTCCTCCCCTGTCACTGGATGCCCATTTAATGTTAACTTATCCCTTTCTCTCGGGTGCCTCGTTCTTACAGGGATTTTCCCCCACACACACACAATAGCAGATTGTCAGAAAAACAATTTCCTTTTTTCGCCTGACTCATTGTTATCCTTCAGCCCGTTTATTCTTTGTCATCTGGGCTCCTGCTTTCTCCCCTACCCCACCCCCGCACGCTTGAAATGGGGAGACTGGTAGGCTGAAACCTTTGTTAGAAATTCATCCAGCCATTCCCCCACATAACTCTAATCCTCAGTTCTCCATGCTGGGGTGCAAAACCTTCTGCCACCACAGAACCCTACTCTGAAGGACTCCGTTCTTCACATTTGTCCCTTAGATCTCTCTGCCGTACATTCAGACTTCCCCCCACCATCCACATGATCCAGCAGCTCCTTCAGACTCTACAGTAATGGCTCACAATGCCGCAGTTAGCGCAAGAGTCACTGTTCAGGACCCTTCCTTCAAAAAATGGTAGTGTTTACAATGGCCACATTTTTGCTCTAAGCACCCACACAAATATTGCCTCACTGACACCAGGAGTAAACCAGGGGTGCTGAACTCTTCTACTGTGTTAGGCTACGGGCTTGCCATAATACCATGAACTACCCCACTTACAACAGAGTCCAAAAGTCACTCAGCCTGCTGGCGCCTGCTCATTCCTAAAGAGCGAATGCAAAAGGGCTGGGGTTTCTGTAACACTATCAGCCGTGCAGAACACAATGCCATCCACAGCCTCAGAAACAACTCTGACATCATAATCAAAAAGGCTGACAAAGGAGGTGCCGTCGTCATCATGAATAGGTCAGAATATGAACAAGAGGCTACTAGGCAGCTTTCCAACACCACTTTCTACAAGCCATTACCCTCTGATCCCACTGAGGTTACCAAAAGAAACTACACCATTTGCTCAAGAAACTCCCTGAAAAAGCACAAGAATAAATCCACACAGACACACCCATGGAACCCCGAACGGGGGTATTCTATCTGCTATCCAAGATCCATAAACCTGGAAATCCTGGATGCCCCATCATCTCAGGCATTGGCACCCTGACAGCAGGATTGTCTGGCTATGTAGACTCCCTCCTCAGGCCCTACGCTACCAGCACTCCCAGCTATCTTCGAGACACCACTGACTTCCTGAGGAAACTACAATCCATCAGTGATCTTCCTAAAAACACCATCCTAGCCACTATGAATGTAGAAGCCCTCTACACCAACATTCCACACAAAGATGGACTACAAGCCGTCAGGAACAGTATCCCCAATAATGTCACGGCAAACCTGGTGGCTGAACTTTGTGACTTTATACCGTCCTATACCGGAAACCTACTGACCGCTATTCCTACCTACATGCCTCTAGCTTTCATCCAGATCACACCACACGATCCATTGTCTACAGCCAAGCTCTATGATATAACCGCATTTGCTCCAACCCCTCAGACAGAGACAAACACCTTCAAGATCTCTATCATGCATTCTTACAACTACAATACCCACCTGCTGAAGTGAAGAAACAGATTGACAGAGCCAGAAAAGCACTCAGAAGTCACCTACTACAGGACAGATCCAACAAAGAAAATAACAGAACGCCACTAGCCGTCACCTTCAGCCCCCAACTAAAACCTCTCCAACGCATCATCAAGGATCTACAACCTATCCTGAAGGATGACCCATTACTCTCACAGATCTTGGGAGACAGACCAGTCCTTGCTTACAGACAGCCCCCCAACCTGAAGCAAATACTCACCAGCAACCACACATCACACAACAGAACCACTAACCCAGGAACCTATCCTTGCCACAAAGCCCGTTGCCAACTCTGTCCACATATCTATTCAGGGGACACCATCATAGGGTCTAATCACATCAGCCACACTATCAGAGGCTCATTCACCTGCGCATCTACCAATGTGATATATGCCATCATGTGCCAGCAATGCCCCTCTGCCATGTACATTGGTCAAACTGGACAGTCTCTACATAAAAGAATAAATGGACACAAATCAGACGTCAAGCATTATAACATTCAAAAAACCAGTCAGAGAACACTTCAATCTCTCCGGTCACTCGATTACAGACCTGAGAGTGGCTATTCTTCAACAAAAAAACTTCAAAAACAGACTCCAAGGAAAGACTGCTGAATTGGAATTAATTTGCAAACTGGATACAATTAACTTAGGCTTGAATAGAGACTGGGAGTGGATGGGTCATTACACAAAGTAAAACTATTTCCCCATGTTATTTCTCCCACCCCCCCACCCCCGTCTGTTCCTCAGACGTTCTTGTTAACTGCTGGAAATGGCCCACCTTGATTATCACCACAAAAGGTTTTCCTCCTCCTCCCCCCTTTCTGCTGGTAATAGTTCATCTTAAGTGATCGCTCTCCTTACAGCGTGTATGATAAAACCCATTGTTTCATGTTCTCTGTGTGTGTATATAAATCTCCCCACTGTATTTTCCACTGAATGAATCTGATGAAGTGAGCTGTAGCTCACGAAAGCTTATGCTCTAATAAATTTGTTAGTCTCTAAGGTGCCACAAGTACTCCTTTTCTTTTTGAGAATACAGACTAGCACGGCTGTTACTCTGAAAACTATCAGTGAAGAACTACCTCTGGGAGTGCCGGGAGAGATTATCATGGACAGGATTTGCCCTGTTATATGCTCTATTGTGAGAAAAACCACATGATTCAGATGCTTCTGGGTTCCTCATTACCTAGAATTAATATGCTAAGATTTGCTATTAATTTCGGTGTAATGGTAACAGCTGGGTCAGGCCAAGTAGTGACTATAGAACCCATCACCCCCAGCTGGATGCCAGCCCAGGTTTGTAGTAAGCACAAGCTGTTAGGTGTAAGCTCTTTGCGGCAGGGACTGCCTGTTGCCATACATTACACCACTGCCATGTAAATGTCAAATGTAAATGATAGAAATCCCTCTTGGGGGAATCTGTGACAAATGGACTGATAGTTTCAATCTTGGAAATATCCTGTCTCAAGCAGACACCTTTGTTAGCAGTCTCAGCAGAGACTAAACACCAAATGGGCCTGCAGACTGAACTGCCATCTCATGCCTAGAGATTGTGCCTTTTTATGATGATGATGAATTATTATTATTATTTTTATTGTAGTAGCACCTAAGAGACCCACTCGTGGACCAGCACCCCACTGTGCCAGGTGCTGTACAAACCCAGAACAAAAGACGTCCCTGCAGCCAAAGAGTTTACAATTCCTTATAAGACAAGAGACAACAGTTGGGGAAAACAACGAGACAGAACTGGTCAGCATGGCAGACAGTGATCTCCGCACACCAGCGGCCTAACCCTTGTTATGTTTTTTTGTAGGCATCGCAGCAAAAGAGAGTTTTGAAGGAGGAGGATGAAGGAGATTTGTGGATGTTTATGAGAAAGCACGAAGGTGCTTGTTCGAAAATTTAATAATGGAGGCAGGCATCAAGGGCCCATCAGAGGTGGGAGTCAATCTTTTGATACTGAATGTGAGAAGGTAGGATGGGGATAGGCCACAAATGTCCTTGAAAGCGAAGACAAGCAGCTTATCTTTAACGCGATAGAGAAGGGGGAGCCAGTGGAGGGATGCAAAAAGAGGGGCAAGGTGGCCAGAGTGACAGAATAGGAGAATGATCTTTGCAGTAGCAGCATTCCGTACAGATCTGAGCAGGACAAGGTGGCATTTGTCAAGGCCAGAGAGAGAGATGTTGCAATAATTGAGACTTGAGAGGATGAGAGTTGACTCTCTTGGTCAGGGTTCACTCTGCACCACATTGCTGTGGTAGGGCATGGGAGAAGCTTGCACTTCCATTGCTAGTGTTGTACCACAAAATGACTTGATTCACAAGGACTGTAACTTACACTAGCACTAAAACCACATACTCAAAAAAAAGATCCACTAATGTCATTTGACACATTGATCTGTCTAGTACTAGCAGAGGTGCCCAGTTGCAGATACTGCATAGGATTAAACATCATCTAGCTAATTAATCAAAGATGAACAGTGGGGGAATTACCTTCCTAGCCAAGAGGGGAATTCTTACATTCACCTTTCTCCTGCAACATTATTTGCAACATTATATGCAAAATAAAGCGCACTTCAAGTTCCATGAAAAATATTGAACCTCCTGGCAAATTGTTCCCAAGCTCCTCTCTCTACTTTAAAGTAATCTAAGCTTAAACCAACTATGAAGGATCTCCTGGGAAACTCACAAAGCACAGATCTTCCCACAGGACTTTCCAAGCCCCAATCTGTTTAAATCGCACTGTATATTGTCCTGAGACAGTTGGAGCATGGCAGAACTTTTACCTATCACGCTACATCATCAATTTTAAATAGTTGGTTCTAAAACTAATAAGGTGCTGGCCCATGGAGAATCAAATCAATATTTCTCATGAAATATGTCTGGCTGAGAAATATCCCAGGGCACGAATGTCACCGCCCACAAATGCTCCTGCTTCCCAGAACTTCGGGATCTTTAATTGCAGATTCTTCTCCCCGCATTTGGCACCTGCAGAAAGAGTCTCACACATCCTTCATTTAGACGAGTTTTGTTATTAGAAAAAAACAACACCCACATTAAATGCACCTCTATTCATGTGAATTTCCAAAGCAGTGGTGGGCAATCTGTGGCCCATCAGGGTAATCTGCTGGCAGGCTGCAATACAGTGTTTACATTAACCATCTGCAGGCACGGCTGCCCACAGGAAGTGGCACTGGCTGCAGGGACATGCTGGCCACCGCGTCCCGCAGCTCCCATTGGCTGGGAATGGCAAACCGAGGCCACTGGGAGCTGCGGGCGGCCGGGTCTGCGGACGGTCAATGTAAACACTGTCTCGTGGCCCATCAGTAGATTACCCTGATGGGCCACATGCAGCCCACGGGCCACAGGTTGCCCACCATTGCCATATAGGATGGATTACCTATCTAGCATGTTAGTGGTAGTAGCAAGCATTACAATCACTAGCAAACATTTCCTGGATCAGTCCCTGTATTTGTTAGCAAAGACTTGATACACAGCACTGTAGGAAAATCCCATTAAACTTACAAACCACAACCTATTTCTTAACAAGCCTGTTCCTTTAGGTAAGGCAGGTCTGAGATGCTGCTTGGAAATACCTTGTGTCTTGGCAAAAAGAAAAGGAGTACTTGTGGCACCTTAGAGACTAACAAATTTATTAGAGCATAAGCTTTCATGAGCTACAGCTCACTTCATCGGATGCCTTTTTTTTTTTTTTTTTTTTTTTTAACATGAAACAATGGGTTTATCATACACACTGTAAGGAGAGTGATCACTTAAGATAAGCCATCACCAACAGCAGGGGGGGGAAGGAGGAAAACCTTTCATGGTGACAAGCAGGTAGGCTAATTCCAGCAGTTAACAAGAATATCAGAGGAACAGTGGGGGGTGGGGTGGGAGGGAGAAATACCATGGGGAAATAGTTTTACTTTGTGTAATGACTCATCCATTCCCAGTCTCTATTCAAGCCTAAGTTAATTGTATCCAGTTTGCAAATTAATTCCAATTCAGCAGTCTCTCGTTGGAGTCTGTTTTTGAAGCTTTTTTGTTGAAGTATAGCCACTCTTAGGTCTGTGATCGAGTGACCAGAGAGATTGAAGTGTTCTCCAACTGGTTTTTGAATGTTATAATTCTTGACGTCTGATTTGTGTCCATTCATTCTTTTACGTAGAGACTGTCCAGTTTGGCCAATGTACATGGCAGAGGGGCATTGCTGGCACATGATGGCATATATCACATTGGTAGATGCGCAGGTGAACGAGCCTCTGATAGTGTGGCTGATGTGATTAGGCCCTATGATGGTATCCCCGAATAGATATGTGGACAGAGTTGGCAACGGGCTTTGTTGCAAGGATAGGTTCCTGGGTTAGTGGTTCTGTTGTGTGGTGTGTGGTTGCTGGTGAGTATTTGCTTCAGATTGGGGGGCTGTCTGTAAGCAAGGACTGGTCTGTCTCCCAAGATCTGAGAGAGCGATGGCTCGTCCTTCAGGATAGGTTGTAGATCCTTGATGATGCGTTGGAGAGGTTTTAGTTGGGGGCTGAAGGTGATGGCTAGTGGCGTTCTGTTGTTTTCTTTGTTGGGCCTGTCCTGTAGTAGGTGACTTCTGGGTACTCTTCTGGCTCTGTCAATCTGTTTCTTCACTTCAGCAGGTGGGTATTGTAGTAGCTTATGCTCTAATAAATTTGTTAGTCTCTAAGGTGCCACAAGTACTCCTTTTCTTTTTGCGAATACAGACTAACACGGCTGCTACTCTGAAACTTGTGTCTTGGGGCTCAGAGAAGATCAGTTATCTTAGGTCAACTTTCTATTGCATTTCACTGATTGGTGCCCTGAGAGTTTACTCCTGTATGAGAGTACCCATTTGCACTAACCTTATCGTGTTTCAGTATATAGTGATTGGGGGTTTATGCTACTAAAAACTAGATAAACAGATAGTTGTTTAATAGGAAAGGGGTATGTGGAACACTTTCTTGTGACTGGGACCAGATCATCTCATCTCCCATGGGAACACCTGAAGGAGAGCTTCAGGGGATGAACTTCATAGGTCATCTAGCTGAGTCTTCACCAGGCAGGCTGGAGGAAGGGGGCAGAGAAGGGACAATTAGGGGATAGTGTTTTCCACTGTAGAATGACTCATTCTCTGTGCCCTCTTTTACCCTTCTCTAAAGTGTTCCTAGAACCAGACCTACCACACAGAGATCCTCTGGGGCTAGAAAAGCGCTAAGTGCTCACCCTCAAACAGGCCTCTGCAGAGAGTTCTCCATTCACTATGGGCATGGCTCACCCGGCTTGGAGAGGGAGATTTCCATCCCATGTAGCACATCCACAGGAAACACTTGGCATTTCCCTTGAACGGCTTCACTGGGTTTAATATTTCTTGTCTGGGGTGGCACTCATGTTGCAGAGCCTGCACCTTGTGGCCCTGGATCTTTGGCATGGCATTACACTCTCTGATTTAATGTAGATGTGCTCTTTTATTCCCCAAACAAGTTTATTCCTTTGTCAGGGGCAGCCTCCTCTTAAAGGGCATTGGTGAGACGAGTGTGCAGAGAATTTATTGCTCCAACAGGTTTATTCGTACACCAGCTATTCATTTATGACTCCCCTTTATTTGGCATCTTTGTGCATAAATGGGCTAAGGCAGGGCTCTTGTCTCTACAGAAGGGCACAAAGTGAACCTTCACCGCCCCCTAGTGGTCGGCTCATGCACCTGGCATCCTGAACATTAATCATAGCAGCAGGAGTGTAAAATTCAATTTTACCTCTCCATTCATTCTGAGTTGAGTTGAAGGCTAGCCTTGTACATATGAACCACACTTTACTTCATCAGAGCCTTGGTAACAAATGGAGTGTCTTCTTCGGGGAGTTTAACCATCAGAAAACACTGCGCTAGTTAATTCCACTTGTGCCTAGGGTCAGAGGAGGAGCTCTTGGCATCAGCAAATGCCTCAGCCCTCAACTGCGCAGTAAACTACATTTTAGAGATTGTTCCTCAATATGAAATGATCAGTCCATTTATCTACTAAAGAAGCCTGTCTCTTTGTTCAGCCTCCCAATATATTTTCTGCTGACCTGATCTGGACAATAAACTAGAGTCGTCTTAAGATATTCAATTTGTTCAATTTGTTACTTGAGTGCCTCCGAGCCTGGCTGTCTCTGCTGTCAGCATCCCAGACTCTCTGTAGCTTTCACTTTTTCCCAGAGTGCCTGGGTTTAACTCCCCAAGTCTAAGGGGATCAGAGCCAGCACAAAAAGTGGTGAGAGCCAGTGATTCCAGGAAAGCATCCTAGCACCCAGTAAGACTGGATCACACAAAGGGAGGCAAATTATCTATCTTAGGTACTTCTATGGCCCCATCACCATAGTATCACAGTATTCTTAATGAACAAGAGAGGTGCTATTATCCCCCTATTCAAAATAGGAACTGAGCACAGAGAAGCTCAGTGACTTGCCTAAGTTCACACAGTCTGTGGTGGTGAAGAAAGGGCTTGAATCTAGGTCCACCAAGTCCCTGGTGCACTAACCCCTGGACCACTCTTCCTCTCATAGCCAGGGGACTGAGCTTCACAAACAAGCTGGCCCTTTAACAAAAACTCCTACGGCCATTACTGCTAATCCTGATACACTGGCCACGTTCATTAGTTATATTTTCCATAGTATGGCAGTATTCCTCCTTTAGGAACATAGGGAATGCATCATGATAAATATGTACACCAGGGGGTGATAAACACCAAGCTTTTATAGCAGCCAGTTAATAATAAGGAGTTTCTCAGCACTTCCTGCCGAGGCCCCTTCACAGGACAAATTTGGACCAATCCAGCCAATGTAGAATCAGTAAATGAAAAATTCCCACAGCCTAGAATCTCATTTCCTTCTAAATAGCTGGAGGGCTGTCGCGCCATGTGTGGGTGTGAAGAATGTTGCTGTGGAGAGCTGAAGCCAGAAGGGCTGTAGCCAGTAGGACTGTGGAGCGGGTGGCTGTGGAGAGTTGGTTATGTGGGGCTGCAGAGAAAACCTGCAGAGCTGAAGCCTGTGGGCCTTGATCAGAATAGGTGATTAGATGCCCAGCTAGTAATTCTAACTGCTAGTACCCTGATTTTCTGTAGATAATCAGTAGAGCAATTCAACAGGTCATACATGGATCTGCTCGTATTGCTTCACTGTAATAGTACAGCTGCTTACAATCTCAGCAATCTGAATGCCTTATACAATGCCTTCAGTCACTAGAACTAGAGCTGGCTCATGAAAGCTTTTCATTCAAAATGGTTAGGTCTTAAGCAGGAAATTTTTATGTTGTGCCTAATTAAAATGGTCATTGTTCTCCCTGTTTCTATCACTTTTTTTCCAGTGGGAGAAGGAAGGGGTGGACATAGGTGAGCAGTAGAGAAACCTCACTGTCTCTCACTGTAAATCTTTCCATACTTTTCCAATGGAAAAAAGTCTTTGCACCCATTTTTCTATCACTTGAGCAAAGTGAGGGTGGAGGGGCACAAGGGAGTGGTTTTTTTCCTCTTTCCCTCCCTTTCTATAATGGGAAAGGGTGGGGAGTAAAAACATATTCAACCTCCCCACAAAAAAATTTAAAAAAATCTCAAACAACAAAAACGTTTTAAAAACAAACAAAAAGTGCAACTCAAAACAAAACCATTCATTCCATTTTTCTGTTAAAATCAAAACGTTTTGTCCCATGACACTTTCCCACAAAATTTAGTTTTCAACAAAATCCCATTTTCAGCAAGAAAAATCTTCACTTGAACGATTTCAACCAGCTCTAAATAGAACCATTGTTAATTCAGGCCAACTTGTCAAAAAAACCTTTGCTCTTCCATAAGGCATCTTATCCACAGATCTCAAAGTACTTTACAAACATTAAAGTCCCCCAGTCCCTTAGGAGATAAATATTGCACACATTTTTACAGCTGAGTAACATAAGGTACAGCAGGCAAATGAATGGCCCACTAAGTAACAGACCCAGGGTGAGAACCCAGAATTCTTAACTAGGTCCCAGCCTCTATGCTAAAACTCTTGGGAGGTGGAAGAAGGACCCCATGTAATCAAAGCTTCCACATGGCTGTGTACATATGAAATGGCAAGAAGCGAGGCATGATCCATAGAAATCAATACCGCAAAGCTCTCTAAGGCTGTAGAACTGCCTGACAGTTCAGGGCCAGCCTTGGGGATGGCAGACCAATGGGGCATCCATAGTTGTTTTTATGGAAGCTGTCCTGGAGTTCTCTATGTAACTATGTCCAGTTGCAGTATTTGCCTGGGAATGGACAAATTTTGTCCTGTCCAGGACACTGTGACTCACAATGCACCTGAGGCAGGGACTCTAGTTCAGCCTGAAACACCTGCCTTGGCAGGAATTATTGCTCACTTTAGGTACAAGGTCTCCTGGAAGAATTCCAAGCCTTAATGGAAACTTCACTCAAATGACCAAGAACTGAGTAGTAGTTTCCCATATATTTCAGTCTACTATATTTCCCAGTCTACTGGCTCTCCTCCTGGCCCGTACAATACATCTTTCCCCTCTAGAGCACTCTTCATGCAAACTGTAACCTCTGTTAAATAGAGTTAAGAGCAAATTGTGGCAGCGGGACAGGTACTAAAAGGTACAGGTAACAGACTCTCAGAGGGAGAATGTGTGAGGAGGAAAAGCAGGGGGCAGGAGCTATAGAGAAGGCTTTCACTAACCGTAGTATTCCCAGCACCAATTTTGACCATTTGGGGTCTTTCCCAGCAGTCTGGGTAACCTGTTGAAACACGAAAGCTTTACAATATAACCTTCTACAGCTGGCCTTCACAATTCAAGTGTGCATGGATGACCGTCCCCAGACTTGTTACAGAAGCACTGACATTAAGGCAGCAGGTAAACAGCCCCGACTCAAAACTGAAAACAGAATCTCGGTACAAACTTACCTTTATCCCTGCTCTTTGCTCTTCAGTGTAAGAACAGATGAAGACTCCACCAGATGAAGACTCACTGAAGAGGGTCAGCAGCATTTTCCAAGCAGGGGGCTCCAAAGCACCAATTGTCTTGACAAGCCATGATGCAGGCCCCACCCAAGAAATCTTCTCCAAAGGGCTATTACTCTTTTGGGTGGTGGACACATATCTGCAGCATCATAACAAATGATAATACATCCAGATATCCATCTTGAAAGAGATCAGGGACCCCATGGATATATCCTCAAAGGAAATGAAGAGCCTAGGTGACTTCCTAACTTGGTTGGTAGAAGACCTATGCCCTTCTAACATCCAGGGTATGTAAAGAAGATTCCTGTAGAGAACTGTGTGGCTTTGGGGGAAAACACTGGTAGGTGAATGGATTGATTAAGGTGGAACTCTGCTAGAACATAAGGTAAGAATTTAGGGTATGGATGTAAAGAGACCTTGTCCTTAAAGAACACCATAAAAGGGGAATCTGTCATCAAGGCTCCAATCTCTACAACCCTATGGGCCAATGTGATGGCTACTGAAAAGGCCATCTTCATAGATAAATGAAACAGAGAACAGGTTGGCATTCGTTCAAATGGAGGTCTCATAAGGTAAATGAGTACAAGGCTAGGGCCTCAGGTCGGGGATAAGGTTTCTAATCTGTGGATAGAGATTCCCCAACCCTTAATAAGTGTAGACAATACTGGATGAGCAAATATGGAGAATCCTTCTACCAGAGGATGAAAGGCCAATATTGCGGCCAAATGGACCTTAACTGAACTAATTGATAACCCTGATTTCTTTATATACAGCAGATAATCCAGGATGACTGAAAGTGGAACTGAATCAGGCAGGAGGCAGTGACACCACCACCAGTGAATCTCTTCCAATTCTGCACGTAAGTAGAGCGGGTTGCCCTCTCTACTATTTACACCCACTGTATTTCTATAGTGCAGGAGGATTCTAACGCCATGAACCATCAAGGAGCCATTCCCTGAGGCAGAGAACTGCTAGGTTGGGATGCAGCACACAACTCGCACCCTGTGACAGGAGATGAGGAATGGTTGGAGGTTTGAACAATGGTTGGACACATAGGTGAAACAGGTAAGGGTACCAAGCTTGTCTCAGCCCCATCAGGACTGTAAGGATAAGTCTGGCTCTGTCCTGTCTGATTTTGTTTGTCACCCTTACTGTAAGCAGTGTTGGAAGAAATGCATAGAACAGGCCCTCTTCCAAGACAGAAGAAAGGCACCTCCCAGGGAATGATGGCCCAGACCCCCTAGAGCAGACCCAGACCCCTCGGATCCCAGTCCTAAATGTCTCTGCTTGCCTTCCTTGCTGGTAGAAGGTAACAAGGCCCTATCAGAGCCATGTTTCTCCTTCATGCTCTGGGATTTTACAGACCTGCTGGTATCAGAGGAGGAGTCCTTCAACTCAACAGCACTGAGTCAAGAAGTCGCAGCTCCAGAGACTGTAGAACTTGGCAGGGACCTGGACTTCTTCAGAGCTGGCTCCTTAAGGTGAGAGTCAACGTTCCTCTTTTTGGAAGTCTTCCCTGAAGTCTCCAGAGTCTTCCCTTTCTTAGGGGAAGCCAGTGCCAAGGTAGGAGGGGCACTGGATCTGTCTGGAGACAGACGTACAAGAGGGGGACATGTCTCCTGACCTGACTCAGAAGCTGGCCAAAGGGACTGTTCCATCATTAGCAGTCTGTGTTTAATCTCACTGTTTCTCCTTGCCCTGGACATGAGTGCCAGGCAGAAGTCGCACTTCTGGGTGATGTGGGATTCCCCCACGCAACAGGCACATTTAGAGTGGCCGTTGCTCACAGGTATAGCCTCTCAGCAGAAGATGCAATGTTTGAAATGTAGCAAGCTAGGCATGCCCTGACAGGAAAACAATATGTCTCTCCAAGGGAAAGAAGAGGACAACAATCATCCCACTACTTATCTGACTAACTATAGGCATACAAACAACTAGCTATTAATAATAAAAACAATTGTAACCACAACAGAAATATTAGAAAAACTGAGGCACACTCAAGATGGACACTCTAGGGCTCTGTCTCAGGACGAGGCAGTTGAGAAGGAACTGAGGACGGTTTGCCTGCGCACCCCTATATAGCTTCAGTATCCAGCACGAAGATGCATAGGGTGCATACGTGGGCCATACAGGCACTGCTAACTAAAAATCTCTAATCAAGGGCTTGAGAGGCACACGCACACTTGAAGTGGAGCACCCATCAGGACAAAACTCAAAGAAGAACCTGCTGTGAGCCGCAGCCAGTCACATTCAGTTCTCTCCTCTGCAGCCCAAATCCCCGCCTCCCAAACTGGAGGGTGATCTTTGGCCTTGTCAGTCACGCCCTAGGTTCCCTGTAAGCTGAGTCCTCTCTCCCCGCTGTAGCTCCTGGGGTGGCCCCACCCTAGAGCCCGCACCCCACAGCCAGAGGCCTCAGCCCCCTGCATCCCAACCCTCTGTCCCAGCCCTGAGCCCCATCCCACACCCCAATCCCCTCATCCCCGACCCCACCCCAAAGCCCACACCCCCAGCCAGAGCCCTCAAACACTCCTCCCCAACCCTCTGGCCCTGCCCTGATCTCCTCATCTGTAGCCCCACCCCAGATCCCGCATTCTCAGACAGAGCCCTCACCCCCGCACACACCCCAACCCTCTGCCCCAGCCCTGAGCCCTGTCTCACACTCCAAATCCCTCGGCCCCACCCTGCCACGTTAATTTTGTTATGTGCACCAATGTGGAGGTGATGTGTCCATATTGGTGCACATTATAAAATTCATTCTGCACATGGGTGGGAAAAATTAGAGGGAACACTGGTCACACCCACCTTCTTATATGACAGCCATAGTTGCTCTATTTCTCACCTTGCAGCATCCAGGTATTAGGTGTGGGGCAGAGATGGGGGGACTGGGGCCAGGGAAATGTAGCTCGACTGAATCGGTGATTCTGCTACACATAGGGGCTGGTGAAGTGGCCCCCAGCTGTCCCTCCTCCTGAACTGCCCCTAAATCCTCCCCTCTGTATACATGGTCCCTGCAGCTTGGATCCAAGCTGTAGGTGCAGGGTGCTATGCAAAGCTGGTACTAGCACTGCATACACTGAACCTGTTCTGGGGAAACCCAGACGGCTTCACTCTGCAGAGCTGGTAACCCAGCCTTTCCACCAGCACTAATGTCTTTAAGAACTTAAAGAGCACAAAGGCCTGTGCACACCACCCCCAAAGTCAGCTGAAGTTAAGTACACCCCAAGTATGCCTATAGAGGTGCTAGAATGAGCTTTTTTTAGAGCTGGAAAGGGAGATCTACAAGACTGGGGATGCAGTTCTTATCCTACATGTAGTTGGAAATTAACAGCTCTGCTAAGACTTACACTCAAGCAGAACAGGACACTTTTCCCTACTAGCCTCCTCACATCTAACCATAAGTCTCTCTAAAACCAGAGGACTTTGCAGCCACTCTGATCAACCCCCTCTCTGGCACCTGATCTTGGAAAGTCCCTTTCTTCCTGCCATGCAAGGGTTAAGTGATCAATAGCTGCAATTTCCAAGAAACGGAAACAGTTTCTAGTAAGACAAATTCATCCCCTGCCTGCTCTCCAGCTCTGCACACATGTAATTTAGCTCTGAAATACGTCCCTTGGTTCTCCTCCCCGACCAGCACCTTCCCAAGGGAGCAATGAAGAGCCCCTCTTGGTGTTCAGACCAATTGGATGGTTACCAGTGGCTACTAGCAACACTACTTCATATTGTCTGAGCCTGTATTTTCACTTCAGGCCTACCGCTGCGATCAGTGCTTTGCAGAAACACTAACCCTAATCTATGGCAAGTTCATAACATCAGAGGCCTGTTGTCTCTGGCTCAGGGTTTGGCTCCCTGACTAACAGTCAGTCCTTAAAATGCCAAAGAGCTCCTAGGCTGTGTGAGATGGAGATGCTGACACCACATTTCTGATTTCTTTCATTTAGTACTAAGTAACTTCTTAGCACTTTTACTCATTTTCTTTTTATCCTTGAAGATAGGAGTTTCCTCAGTGACTCTGTGCACACCTCCTACACCCAGTACTTATTTGCATTACGCTGACATCTAGAGACCTCAACTCAGATCCCAGCCCTTTGGCATGAGATGTACAAACACACAGTGCAAAGATCCCTGCCCCAGGAAGCTTGCTACCTAAATAACCAAGACAAAGGATGAGGGAGAGGAGGGATTACCCCCATTTTACAGATGGGGGGAGGGGACTAAGGCACAGAGACTAAGTCACACTTGCCAAGGTCACATTTAATCTGCAGCAGAGGTGACAATTAAGCTTAGATCTCCTGAGCTCCAGGCCAATGCCCTAACCCCGACTATCCTTGCTCTGTCCAGCAGGCTCCAGATAAGTAGGGCTACTAGCCACTTAAGTCTCTGGGTCATTTAAAAACTCCTGATAGCCTGTTATGTCCTGGAGAAGGGAAGGAGAGCAATATCTGATTCTTAAGCATTATCCATCTCAGCTGGTTCTGTGAAGCTTGCTCCATTCTAACTGGTGGGATCAATCTGTTGGCCACCAGGTGTGCAGGAAAAGTCTCATGCTATCTGAAAAAGCTTAGAAAATCTGAGACCTTTGCAACTCCTTGCCTTACATTTGACCTCCTTAAAGATCTACTTGTATTCGTTTTAATAATAACTTTTCACCTCTAGTTACCCAGTCAAGTTACTAGGGATTGAAAAACATTGGCATTTGCTGGCTGTTAGATGACCTAACCCACATGGAATGAGTTCTGTGGGTCTCAGTATAGCTCCCAATGGTCAAGGAGCCACAGCTCCAAAACAATCACAGCTGGTAGTAATTGACCCCTTTGCTGGCAGTCCAGGGGGAGAGGCCATGCAGCAAATGGTGCATGGAGATTGAACTCCCCACTCAGCCTCCACAGGTACCCTCTCTAGGTTGGGATTGAGGGCTGCTGGTAAGGAGTAACAGAGGAGCTTGTGCTGCCATTAAATTTGCTGAGCTATAAATGAGCTGTTTTCAGAGCTGTTAGCCTGGTTCCTCATACAAGCCCTGAATTTGCACAAGCAGGAAGAATGGCCTGGGAGAAAAGTTCTTGTGGGTAGGAGGGTTCAAAGCTCAACATTTGGGTCACTGAAGAGCAATAGTGAAAGGACTTTAGTGTCAAGTTTAGTTTTATTCATGCATCCTTCAGTTAGTGTACTGTACAGGAAGCCTCTATTGTGCTAACACGCTAAACTCTTCTGTATGAAATAGATGAAAGAGAGGGCAGTACTGCAGGGAAATAGGAACTTGAGGCTGTGTAGGATTGAATATGCATGTGTACAAATAAGTATAAGTGGACTTTTGCCCTCATACAGGTTATTGGCTTTTTAGGGAAGTGTCCTACAAAAGTTTGTTCTGTAGGGCAGGGCACCTTACTGCTAAAGAGACAAAGGTTGTGCACTGGAAAAATTTGTTAACAAAAATTACCCTCCTATGTTTGGGGTGCTCACCTGCACAGTTCAGTATCCAATACATTGAACACTTGAAAATCCAGTCACTATGGAAACATGTACAGGGTAGTACAGGGTAGTACTAGAGCAATGTATTTGGTAGTACTTGGCTGTACCTGTACATGTACACTACCAACAACATACATAGCCATAGCCAATAATGCCTTTTCTCTACAAGATTGCACCCCTTCTGTTCATACATAGACCTAGCCATAGCAACTTATGCCATCATCTCTAGGCTGGACTAATACAAAACATTTTCTACCAGGCTTTGACAGTGGAGGTTATATATAAACTAATAGTCCAACTCGCAGCAGCCTGCCTACCTAGCGACAAAGGGAAAAGGGCATGTTGTACCAATGCTTTGCCTTCTAGATTACCTGCCCATCCACTTTTGGACCTGATTCCGTGTCCTAGGGATGACCAACTGTGTGATCTACCACAACAGATGCAACTGGGTGGGGCTGCTGTTGCTGAGTCCAGGCTGATCCACACCTCAATTAAGGTTTGCTGAGATAAACACTGAGATTCTCAGAAGAAAGACACTAGATACTACAGGGCTTTGCAGAGGTTAGCAATAGATAAAGGGAGTCCTATGGGGATCAGCTGGATTGCCTCTCTTTTGCTATAGCGAGGCAAGTAGGACTCAGAAGCAATAAGATAACTACACTGCTCTACAGGACAAAATTAATTCAGCCTCATGGGTGAATCAAGGGGGTTAATGCTCAGCTCTCAACAAAATAGCTTCACCATTCTAACATTACAAGCGTATTGCTGTATTTTGTAACTAAGTTAAGGGCTGTGAGAGAAAAGAAACCAATTATCTCAACACAGACAAAGAAGACTGGCCTAGTTAAACATATGGGAGCCTGAGCTTGGTACTACATCAATATACTAGTAAATACCTAGCCCATGAGTTATTTCTGCTTCTGGTTTTCCCTCATGCATGTCCAGCTCTTGCAATGAGTTCCACACAGGGGGACTCCTGCAGCTCCATAAAACTAATTTCAGGAATTGGGCACTTGAGGAAGTCAGTTTACCTCTCTATGGATCAGTTTCCCTATCTGTAAAATGAGAATACCACCTCTTCTGGCCAGGAAGGCTGCAAAGCTTAATGCATTGTAAACTCTGAGATCTGGGACTAGAAGCCACCATAGAAGTCCAAGGTATTAAAACAAAAGAACAATGTGTTGTTTTGTTTTTTTAATTCTGTGCAGGCTAAACATTCTGGGTATTTAATAAGTCAAACAAGCCAACAACTATAAATGAGCAGTACTAAAAGCTTTCACTCCTCTACCAGCATATTCTTCCCTACACAGCCTATGACAGCTGCCATTTTAATGACCTGTTGGATAGTTGGGAGAGTCCACCTAGATAACAAATTGTGTTTTATGGACTTTTCCCCCTACCCTGTCTGATGCCAGAGGTATTACCTAGCTATCTGGGCCATCTTTTCCACTGGTTTCCTACTCCTTAGTACTACCTGCACCCATGAAATTGTTTCAATTTCCCCTCCTTCTATTTATCACTCAACTGTTTTGAACCTGTCAATTTTTCTAAAGTTCAACAAATTGGGGGGGCCGCAGAAGTAGAGATTAAAAAATTGGCCAAAAACCTTTTCAGTAAGAAACTAGCTCTGGAAGTTGTGATCTGCTGCCACCTATTGTTAAATTTCTCAAACTGCAGCCAGAGTTCATTTCTCCGAAAAGGGACTGTACAAATCGACAGTGTGGCTGTTTCTCTGACTTCCCCGTCAAATGCGCTCAGCTTGCACGTGATTTTTTTTTTCCCATAAGTGCCAGTCCTGTAAACTCATCCTTAGATCTGAGAGTCAAGCTGGCTTCTTTCCTTCTCACAGATTGCTACCAAAATCAGCCCTCAGGTAAAACCAATGCAACCTAAACTCATCCAATTAAGCTCCTAATGACACCTATCCTAACCTACTGCCTACACTGGGTTTGCTCAAGAATGATTGTCTGGCCTGGTAACTGATACTTAGTAATAACAATATTGAGAAGGAACAGCTGCAAGCTCACTGGCATAGCTGAGTTGGATCTGAAGAGTTAATAGCAGTAAAGTGACATAAAAAAAACCTTGATTTTAGTCACTAAAGAAAGCAACTTAGACACTGATGCACAAAGGAGCAGATCTGCAATGTAAGGAGATTAGAATTTGCAATTTTCATAGCAGAACCACACTTTCAGATCAGAATGGATTTTTGTGGATATGTCCGACAGGCTGCAAACCTGCTTCATTTTTAGAGTGGGGGAATTCCCCACAAGCCAGGCTCTGTGTTGATTGATGACAAAACAGCCTCTAATCAATTAGATGAAGAGCCTCCTAAATTAAATATTACAGTACAGGGTAGTAATGTCCCCTCCCCCAAACAATGTACTGTAGTAATCATTAGCATTTCTTTAGTGCTAGATCTTTAAAATACTGTTTAGAAACATCTGATCCTCACTGTACAGGGAATGACTGATCTCACTTAACAGAGGAGAATCAGAGAGCTTTGTTTCTGGTAAACAGGCTCCTCAAAGCATAGCATTGAAATGATGGCAACTTCTACACCTTTGTAAGTGTCCAGAATGATACTGCTCTGCTACCTGCTCTCTGCCAGCTGACTAACAGTGGAGTGCCTCTGCTATTACAAAATGCCAAGTTTAAACAATGAGGACCTATTTAGTGTGAGGGTAGAGCCATTGAATCATGATCCGGTTTAGGGAGTCTAAAACACTTTCATAACAAAGGTGCAATCAGCTGGACAGCCTTTATGTCCAGGTTCAATAGGGTATCTGCCGCCTTCGTCCTCTATGTACACAATTAATTATTAGTTATTTGACTGGTGTGAAGAAATTTATGCACCCTTAAGCTAATCTTGTTCCCCTCAGGTGCATCTCCTGATTCACTGCTTCCTTTCTCCTGACTCTCCCATTCTCCTCACTGAACTCAATACAAGATGGCTTCTTAGCTTTCTCTCAGGATTCAGAAATACTCCCCCTTTCAAAAAGGGTCAGGCTGGTGTTATGTTAAAATTCTTTATCGACCACCTCAACTTCTTGCAGGCCTGTCTCCCTTCAGACAGAAGTGCTTGGAGGGGTTCCCTATGCTGCCAGTCCTTCACTTCTTGGTCTTGTGTCTCCAGTTGCTGGCACAGGATAAACATGCACTGTCTGCACTGACCAATTAGATAGAGGAGTAGAGAAGATCCTGGTGTTTCATTAGTCAGGTGGCATATAGAAATAGAGTAGAGTTCAACTGCTTTGATTCTAGCAATGCACAAAACCCCCTTTTTTTTTGGTTTAAGAATACATGCAAACCAATCTGCAATGAACAGATTACGTAAAGTTCCCATAAGGATGGTGAATGTCGTGGCCAGGAACAAGGGCACAAAATGGAGTTAAGGTACAGCACTGTATCCTGAAATTAAAGGAATATTCTAGTGGGTTGGGTTTTTTTTTAAATAAAATAAGCCAATTAGAATTTGCAGGCAATCTGGTTAATATACTGGGCACTTGTGTAACAGGGCATGGCTACAGAACTAATGGAAACTGCATCACTTTAAATCTGTCTGCCTGAGCTTCTCATTTTCATCTTAGCCCAGGCCTCTTCCCACAACTGGCTGAAGAATGGGCCACAGCTGTGACTGCTTCCCCATCAGTTTGTCACAGCCAGCATTAATCTCTGGGAAGTGATTTGCATTTCAATTACTATTGCTTTGACTGAATTTCTACTCCAATTAGCTTCATATTATTTCTACCATTGGCAATCCTTTTTATAGTAAGCCATCAGTTCAGTGACGGTCTTATGCAGAAATACTAACAGCACCTTCTATTGCTTTAGGGTGATTTAACATCTAACTTCAGCGGGTAGTGAGTGAGCTATAACTTGCTTTATTTTTACAGAAAACATCTCTTCAAATACAGCTTTGGTGATGCAAGAGCATAATACTCTATCATCATCCCATTGGAGAACTGGTGTCAAATCTTAGCATTTTTCAGTAAATCCCTTTATGAACACATGGCAGCATCCTTGAATCACCCTCCCTTCAGCACCAATGATGTTTCTGCTAAGACTCTCTGTGTTGCAGAGCCTGCTACAAGCCAGCATTATTAGTCTCTGTAACCAAACTTACTTTAAACACAGTGCTATGAATCAAGCAGGCAAAGCCTTAGGCTTGAATTTCACAAATCAACTAGTGATTTTAGTAGCTTCACGCTGTGGGTGAAAGCCCTTTAAAAGGGCCTGATTTTCAGACAGGTGGGGTGTTATACTCTATTCTTTTCTGTTAAGCTGTCTCAGTTTGGATACCAAGATATTAAGGCAGCCAGTATCATTAGTCACTCTTGGCCCAAATCTTCAGAATCAAGTGTGTCTGTTCTGACAGGGTGCTGCCTCTAGCACTGTCAGTACAGAGGAAACTTAAGTAATTTTTCTACTGGGGAGACTGGGATTTCTTACACAGACCTATTCTACTTGCTTAACTGAAGATGTAACTGGTTACATGTTGTAACACCACTTTCAAATCTCTATGCCCCTAACTTTGCATGAGTCACAGAGGCCATGCTGGGTACAAGGACTCAAATGATCAAGAATCAAATTATTTTGCAACAGGAAGAAACGTTGGCCACGTAGCAGGGTCAGTCTCTGGAGCACAGAGTTCAAGTGCACCTGGTATTCCGAGAAATGCCAAATTAATTGGATGCTTACTGCACGGCCACATCACAAGGCAGATCAGCATGCTACAATCACGGCAGAGTGGCAATAATCACTAGCTAGCTAGTTGGATGCGTGGGAAGGGATACGTTCTCAAGCCTTCTTGATTCAATGATTTTATTTTTCTAGAGACTGTTTCTGGAGGACAGAGCAACATGGAAAGTTTACAAGTCTTTGTACTCAGCTCTCTCTCTCTACCCCTTTTAGAGGAAAAAAGTACATTGGATCTTTTTATTTAGTGCTTTTTGTGTTCTTCCCACTGTACAGTACACAGAGACAGTCCCTGCCCCAAAGAGCTTACAATCTAAGAGAAAGATACAGAGAAGATGGGTTGCACTGGGAAATCCAGGAGGGTGGGGATGACAGTTTGTCATACTCCCAGTGCCATACATTGAGGCTAACGTATCTATTTTTTATGTTGGTGATGAGGACCTAGACACTGCACAGACCACACATTTCCCATGACAGAACAAGCTTTGGGGGAAGCAGCAATGTAAATGAAGTTTTCAGAAATTATGTGCAAGGTAGTCCTATGGCAAGAAGACATTTATTCTATGTAGAAAGTTTCACTTATTTACACACTTCTTAGAAATGGAAATAAAATTATAGTTAACATGTTCCAAAGAAGCACATCAACCAAACCAATGTCCTTACAAAAATAAAACTTTCAAACACATTTCTAAAATAAATATCATCAAAAGGGTAAGAAAAATAAATACACATGTACCCAAGAGACTGTGTTTAAACACAAGGGGGTAACGTTCTTTATGAAAGACAGCCATGGGGTCCCAGTTAAACCACTAGCTGCTGACAATACCCATCCCACTGGCATAAGAGGAGGAGAATCCTCAACAGCAAAGAGCAGATTGTTTTAATAAAAATATATAAAGGACCATGTTCCTGATCGTGGGAAGTACAGAGCATTTTAATCTTGCTGAATCTTGCTAAAAGCAGCATTCCTATGAGGTGTCCCTTCTGAAATCTCATGAGGGTTCTAAGTGTTAAGAGAGGCTGACACATTTATTCTTACTCAGAAAATAAAGCTAAGCCCCATCTGTGAGTCTGCATAAATCCTGTTCCACAACAGAACGTATGCAAACATCCCACATGATTGATCAAAATGTAGCCGCTTCCTAAACGGTTGAGCAGCAGCAAACACAAAGAGATTTCCCCACTGGTGAATAGTGCTTCTGAAGTATGGAAACCATTAATTTCAAATACAGCACTATCTACAGAACAATTGTTACAGGATGGGGAAAGCTTGACTCACAGAGAGGAGGATTCTGCTGCTTCAGATCATCATCATACCAATTAGGCACAGTTAAACACAGTATCAAGGTTTCCATGGCAGCCCCTTACATTTTAAGGGCCAACTCATTGCCCTCCATCTACCCACTTTCAGCAAGCAGTCTCAGGATGGCCAGTAATATTCACAGTGCTCCAAGGAATGGGAAACAGGGCATCCTGAACCCTGGTCCTCTCTCTCAAAGGGTGCTGTACCACGCTAAGCATTTGGATTCTTTTCTGGAAGTTCTGATTCTTTGTGGTCCTGTGTCCCCCCCCTTTATATTCTGATCATTTGTCTACCTATTAAAAAGAGCAACATATCCAGGTTACAGAGAGTGGTCAATTAGGCCAAGGAATAATATGTCCACAACACAAGCTCTACTTAGGTTTACAATGTATTGGTCATGCATAAACCCCTACAGGATCCTGGCAGGCATTTAAACATTTAATTGATGTGGGGTCAGGTTGCTAATGAACTGACTGCTGAATGGACTGTAGCCAGCTTTGAATTAGCAGTAGGTTTTGCATCTGATGTCACATGGCTCAACAGGCACACCAAATCAGTGGTCATCTACTTTAACTCTCTTTGCTTTCAAGGAAAGATGCTGCAAGAGAAAGAAAGAAAAAGTGCTTAGTACATATGGCACACACTCATAAAAATCCAAGTAAAGTGTATTGAATTTTTAATTCCTAGTTAAATCAGTCTCCATATCTGTATTTCAGAATACTTTATAGACTCAACAAAAAGTAAATCCTGTGGTTTTTTTTTTGTTAGTTTTGTTAAAATGCATCAAATCTTAATGCTCCTCTGGAAATAAATGCAGAAACTCCAAAACCAAATTTTCCCTAAGGTATTTAATTGGTCCTAGTGCACACATTAGTACTTAAACAATTTGCAAGAGGAAGCAACTCGTCAGTGTCTACTAATGTAAATTTTGTATGCACAAAATAGTATTTACCTCTAGCTACCTGCCTGAAGGTGCAATTACCAGATGTGTGCATGCAAAGCGATATATTTACTAATGCTGAAGCTGCAGTTCTGTTGGCCCTTTGAATATTTCACCTTTAAAATCTAATAGGAAGGAAAAGAGTGCCATGGAGAAAGTGCATACTGAAGAGGACCCAAGAAAGGGTATAATCCCTCAAAAGTACATTAACTTTAAGGAGTGAAGCATGGGTGATTACTGCCCATGCTTGTGCCCAAACCACAGGAAACAAAAAAATAAAAATAAGAACATAAATTAGCTTTTTGATCAGGGATAATTTGTTTTAGATCTAGTGACTGAAGGTATCAAGGTTCCAATGTTTCTGGAACTTCTTAGTGTGCCGCAGAGATTTCTCTGCTAAGCACTTTCAGTTGATGATATCTTGACCTAAGTGCTTTCAACATGAGACAACTTTACAGATGTTTGGGTGATTTATTTTTCTTTGCCTGCAGTACTCAAATAGCACTGCCTCTGCAAGCATCCATTCATATGTTTTTATGGTGCAACAAGGGTAAAACAGAGGTTCTGGTACCTTTAGTCCATCCAAGAGAAAGCAGCAGAGCTATTTATAAATTAACATCTGTCCTTTGCATGTCTTAAAAAGCATCTAAGACACTTCAGCAAGATAGGCATTGGGAAAGCTCACTAGTGCACTCTTTGAAAGACGTTCTTCCCTATACCCTTGTGGACTCTTCTATCACCACCAGTGGGGGAAATGTTGTTATTCCTTAAAAATGAGGGAAGTTTAACTTATTCTTCAAACATCCATAGTTAACTGTATGTTAATATATGCAGCCAACAAAAACTCTTTCACATGAGTGTGTCGCAGTTCATAATCACTTGTCTTTGTGTGGGATCAAATAGCTTGTACAATCACACTTATGTGAGAACAGAAAAAATGCAGAGATCACCTAAGTGGGTTTATATTAGTGTCATGCGAACATGTTTCATGATTAACAGAAGAGGTCACACAAATGAGGGTCATTCTTGTCCGTTGCCTGCTTGTGCAGATCAAGGAGTGACTGGTTCACATTCTTTTCCAGGTGCAAGGCACACTCCATTGCTGTCAACCCATTCTTCCAATCATCACGATCTGGTTTCTTGATGTCCTGCAAAAAGATGCGACCGCCCCTCTCGTTCTGCAGCTTCATGAGTTTTTCAGCATGCTCACGCTCCTTTTTTTAAACCCTCCATGGATTTGCCCAATCTTACCTCACAAACCTCCTCTCTCTACCCTTCCCTGCTCAGCTAGTGTTGTCTACCACCCTGTCCTTTCATTCGGTCTCTCCCCTGCAGCTCCTGTTTGTCTTACAGAACACACACACAGGGCCATAGCAAGTCTTTCCTTCCCCTTCAAATAACTAATGTATTTTATTCCTTGCCTGTTGCTTGTAATTTCTCGCTTCCTCTGCTACTAACTCTGTATGAACTGCGCACTGGGTTTGAGATTAGGCTTATGATTACACTGTCCCACAGTGGGTGTGAGCAGCAGTATGCACCAACATGCTGTGCTGTAATTTCCCCGTGTGGATACTGCGGGTGCCAATTAAAAAGGTTCCTAGTTACAATAACAATCCTCTTCACACAGGTTTACATTCATGCAAACTAGGAACCCCTTTTAGTTGGTGCTCACAGTGTCAACATGGAGAAGTTACAGCACAGCACTTTGGTGCGCACGCTATTCACACTCCCATAGCTCAAACTTAAGGGCAGTGTAGACTCGTCCTTAGTGAAATATGCTGTAACAAAATTAAGTACCTCATTTATTCTGATTTTTACCAAAAAAAGCTACGTGAAACTAAACCATGGCTCTAGGCACCACAGATCCAATATAAAACAATTTTTATCTTTTATACACTCAACAAATTCACCTAAGTCTTTGGGGGCAAGGGGGGAAAGGCAAGCTGAAAAACAACAAAACCTTCCCCTTCTGAGGATGAAAATGATTCTTAGGGCATGTGGCAAAACTGAACAGATTTGATCTCTTTAAGACCAAAGAAGAGAGTGGTGGTGAAGTCCTAAAGTCATCCTGAGAACACTCTGCTAGCAGTTCCCTCTCTATTAAACCAAAGGAGCTTTTAGATCAAGCATTTTCAATCATAATGATGGCAGTATCATACAGGGAGAGAGATGGTCACTCCAGATAGGCAGGTCCTAAACCATCGGTATAGTGTAAAACAACAACTCTTCCAAACTAGCTTAATTTACAAAAATAATTTAACCTTTTAAAATGGAACAGTCCTTTGCACAAGCCATTGAGAATTACACCAGATTTCCAACCAACTCCCACTTAAAAAGAAATCTCGTCCCAAAGCTTTGTCCCATGGAGATGTTAGATTACAGGGTGTTAAAACACCATGTACATAATCCATGTAAAGATCTGAATCACAAGGATTCCACAGGCAGATTTGGTACAGTGGGAGTGTTGTCTCATTTCCTTCTAATGCCATGCTTGAGGCACATGTGTTGAACAGCATCAACAGAAGCACAAGGCCTGCCTTGCAGTGTCGTTACCACCTCAGCCAAGTGCATTATGGAATACCAGGTAGAAACCCTTCAATCTAGGAATCATTCTGGGGAAGTTCTCTGGCCTGTGTTACACAGGAGGTCACACTAAATGATCACAATGCTTCCTTCTGGCCTGGAAATCTACAAATTACCTGAGAAGTCCCTGCTACTCTGAAATCTATAGCATGGTAAGTATCCTATATAACAGATGAATTATCCAAGTTTGACATTTTAAAAAAAATCTCTGAAATCTATTACATGAACATAATGCCAATGCTCTGCTGTAATCACATCGCTATGTCTAGCTAACAAATGAACTTGCAAGGTCATTTAATAATAAGAGGCTCTCATAGACATATCAAATCTTTAAGAGGATAAACTTCCCTAAAACTCCTTCAGTGTCGCCAAGGAAGAGATCTGGACAATAGGGATCAGATTTTTCAAGAGGTCAAGCGCACAAATATACATGCAAAACTATGTGCACCAAAAAAAAACCCCCACACCAAACACACATGGCTATTTAGCTACATTTCCACATCCAATTCTCTTATTTGCCTGTGCAGTTGTGGAATTTGCTCAACTAAATTAGGCACATAATTTTCACTTGATCTTTTGAAAAATCATGTCTGAAGCTTTTATTACAGTATTGTCCTGCATTTGAGCATCGCAATACCAGATCTCATTCCAATACAGACTAACACAGAAGGTTTCCATTCTGGATCCCTCCACATCAGAAGAGACTTGTTCCACAAGGGGAGCTGCATATTCCTATTCCATGCAGATTACTCCTGCACAGATGGTAGTGGCTGGCCTGAATACAGCCTCACAATAATACTGCTCTTTGTGTGCCTATTTTATGGCCACCCCGAGGAGTACCAGAATGTAACTCTTTGCCACTGATACTCCCACATCACTGTTTTCCTGGAATGTTGCCCACAGAAGAGCTTTATGAAGATTCCCAAAGAATCTCATGACGCACATGGAATGAGGCTGTTTGGCACTGCTTTATAGTTAGTACCGCTCAAATTCCACTAAGGTTAGGACTCAGTAATTAGTCTTCCTTCCTGCTTGATCACACACGTGACATCCATTTGGTCATCCCCACTGTTCAGTGTTTATGTATAGTCTGCTATTGCAGAGACTAGCTTCAGTGTCACAAGCACAGAGATAATATTCCACTCTCCATCGAGCCCGCTCTGATTGTGCCTAATGAAGGTGGGTAGATGAACGAGAGCAAAGTCTAAACAAGACATGGTGATGAAGGTTCGCAGGAACAAGTGGCAGTGACTGAAGATGTACATGTATGCTCTTTGTGGATATGACTCATGACTGTTAGGGGCCACATTCAATCGTCACTGCTTCTATGTTCCCAGATAGCATGAACTTGTAGGACCTTTATTCACGCAGAGTCAATCAAGAGACTGCAGCATCTCCTCTCTCTAAGAGAGACCTTGCCACAGTGATTGATACATACCCATCATTCCCAAGCTACATTACAGCAACAAGCTCTGCTTAGGGCTACTCTTGAAGAGGATTCAGAAGTTTTAACTGTAACACAATGTAGCAACTTGCCTCTGAGATGCTACAAGGCTATTGTGAAAATGCCTCATGTTCTGCATTAGTTACCTGTTCACTTTTGGATACTATTCAAGGATGTGCCATTGGTCTAGGACCCTGTTACCTAAGAATTCGCCTCTTCCTCTGTTCCCCATTGAAGCAGTTATCTGCTGGATGCTCTTGCTGTTCAGAACTGGTGGCAGGGCTCTCTCTGCTGAGTGTTCCTGCCTGTGGCACTTACTCCTTTCAGGGGGCTAGGGCCAGACTTTGGTTACTTTCAGGCCCAGAGCAAAGCTTTTGTTTTTTTTTAAATAGGCTTTTAGCTAGAAGGATAGCATCAACTGGAAAAAATAAGGAACATCTGTCTGAAAATGTGGTGCCTGTTATCATTATGTGTACCTGCCAACCTGGCTCATTTTTCAATTATTTCACTTTGTGCATTTGAGCCACTTTGTGTACAGGGAAGCAAAACAATAACCCTTTTAAAATAAACTAAACTAAAATAAAGGATATACTATTTAAAAGGTCACAGCGAAAGAACAAGCCAGTACTCCTCATTCAAGTCCTGTGGCTCTAATCAACTTCCAATTTAACCGCTTGAAGCCTAATTTTTGCTATTTAATTGTTATGGTGCCTTGGGGCCTCAGGAATACACATTATATAACCATACATCCAGCTACCTCAGGTCTTGAGCCAATCTCCTTAATGTAAAGGTGCTAAGTACAAAAATGAACTTGTATAAAGTTTATCTATAAAAAGACGCTCCTCTCCATGACTCTGAATTTTAACCTCTAATTTATTTTCCTAAGTAAGAGCAATTATCATTTATTTGTTTGAAATAATGAAGTGTTGGGTACTGCCCAGAAAGACGTTGCAACGCACATAAGACTCGGGCCATCTCAAGTTTACACTTACCTACAGCAAGTCAACAGAACCACTGAGAGAAGTGCTATTGAACACATATCTGAGGATAGACTAGCTCTGTGCTGAATTTCCAAATGGATTTCAAATAGAGAATTGCAACTCTGAGTTAATGTCTAGAAAGGCTGTACTCCTGTATGACAAACAGAGTTCTTTCAAGGGTACTGCAAAGCAGAGTTTTATATATTAAATCCCCTTCAGTGACTTACACCCCAATTCATTTCTATTCCCATCAAACAAAAGAAAAAATACTGAAAAAAAAAAAGCTTTAAGTACAAGAGCTGTCAATACAGCAATGATACCATTTGGTGTCTATGTCGAGTCCGTACCGTTCCTTCTTGGTAAAAGTGAGGTGCCAGTTCTAATAGCCAAGTGGATTCAATAGCCGTCACATCTCTCATGTAGTACTTGGAGGTCTGTATGACTTCATTGTAGATGACCCTGAAAACACAGAGGAAAAAAAAACGAGACCATGTTATATAGCAGAGAGGAATTTGGCTCTGACTGTCTGAACATTCCACATTATAAAGATTACAGAGTTATTTGATATGTAAGATGTCATTGGGTACTCTCTGCTGTGTGGGAGGAGAGTCAATTATAAAATGCCCTCTGACCCACTCCCACCAAGGTGCTCAGAGTATTGTATAGCAGGGCAATAAAAAGATTTTTAAAATTCCAGTAAAAAACATCTCCACAAAGCTATCTGGAAGAACAGACCAAGGGGAGGGTGTAACAAGAAGAAAAGGGAGGGGACACTTGTAAATATGGGGCCAAGAGCTTTCATACTAAACACCTCGGAAGGGGAGATTTTAGGTGCTGTGGGCAGAGCATGACTGAGCAGGATCTCGAGGGGTGAGTGCAAAATCCTAGGCCTATCAGAGCTTAGTAACGATCCACAACCTAATGTGACAGTGGGATCCCTGACTGCAGATACTAGTCAGGACAAGGCTTCCGGGAGGAAGACTATGTTTTGAGTAAGGCAAAGACACACTCTGCTTTGAGCTTTAGACAGCAAGCACAACAGTTTAGAAATAATCTGCTACATCCTTGGCAGCCATAGCCAAGAATGCAGGAAAGTTCTCTCAGGCTTGTTCCAATCACCCTCCACAGGGACTAAAGCATCTCCAGACCCACACCCTGCTCTCTCACTCATCCAGTTCATAACCCCACCACGCGGAGCCATCTTCCATACACAACAAAAAAGACAAAGCAATCGCCATGCTGCTTGGGGGGGCGGGGCGGGGGGGGGGAACTCTTGAGAGCAGAAGGTTAGTGAATTGAAGCAAGAGGAAAGTTCTCACTCTTCCCTTCTTCCCCAAGACAACCACTGACCTATTTGAATGCATCTAAAATTTGAGGAAAACCAAATTAAAACAAGAAGTGAGAAGTCACTATACTCACAGCTGATAGACAAAACACAGAGCAAGAGACTACACTTTTCCTTACTAACAAGGAAGAGTAAAACCAAATCAACCCAGTGAATACTGTCCATGCCCAGTATATTGATTCACACATGAACGTGCCCTAAAACCACAACTAAACAAGTGGAGGTGGAAGAAAGATGGACGAGGTAAGTTCTAATAGAACCAGCACAGTTAAAACTGAGCGATCTGAATTCTATCTCCATTCTGAACATCAACAGAATTGATTGCTCAGTTCCAAATCAGCTACAACTGTACAAACGTAAGCTTCCTGGAGGAGGAACAGGGTCCCAGCTTGCCATGTACATTTACTGAACTATATAAAAGTGTATAATAAAAGCAACTACCACCTTGTATTGTTCAAATATGTCTTTCAGTGGGATGGCATCATTAGCCTCCACATTAACCTCAGCATCACTGAACTAAGACAGTCTTCCCAGTGGGTTGAGGGACCCTCCTCAGAGAGCAATTCCTGTGAGTGATTTTACCTGCATCATAAGGCTTTTGATTCTGGTATTTTTTAGGAAGGGGCCACGTGGCTCCCCTCTCTCGCCTTCACAGCTCTTAACACTTTTTTAGTATGATGTTAATGCCACTTTTCCAAATGCTCCCCACCTAGCAGTTTTATTTGGGTGTTACCTAAAGACTGTTGCAGAGGAAGCCTCCTTTGAACTTACAATCTGGGAATCAGGATCTTCCAGGTGTGTTGCTACACTGATGCATAACAGAGTTATTAATGGGAATCTCCTAACAATGCCTGGTATGGAGTGCCTCCTGGTCTAGGCAGACAAGCGAAAGCAGCTCTAGCTTACCAGCGAGGAGGTTTCTCTGCATACAGCACTGAGGTGGGATGGATGTGCAGTTCCTGGTCATCACGGATAGTCCTTGAAGAGAGGGTATTATTTCAGACTTATCAATTGTAAATTTATTCTTAAAAATGTATTTATTTGTGACCTTTCAGCCCCAGTCAAAATGCTAATAAATTTGAGTACTGAAAGAGCTGGAGCAAGTTAAAGAGGTGCAAAGTTAATGCACTGATCTTTCAGTTGCAGAGTTCATCCCAAATTCTGGCCAAGACACCAGTGAAAAAGTTTGGAGTTATCATTCTATGGGTTTGTCTACAGGAGGAGTTATTCCTGATTGATTAACTCCATTCATAGACATTCTTATTCCAAAATAAGAATATCAACAAATGGAATTAATCAGAAATAATTAATTCACTTTATATTCATATCCTACATCATTCCAAAATACTTTTCATGTATTTTAGACAAGTCCTAACACTGAATGGTGTTCTGCCCACATCACAAGAACAGGGTCCTGCAGGCTTAGATTAAGGTGCACTGGAGGTGATATGGAATTGAAGCATTTATAGTTCCTGCTCACATTAGCACATTAGTTAGTAACTATTAACAATTCCACACTATCAACCTCACTAATGGTCATCAATTAACCAACAAGAGAGGCGATAAACAAACAAATAGCATTTGGAAACCGTTACATGTGACACTGCAAGACCTCGTTAATTTAATGAGCTGACAAAACTTTTCTTGCTAGTCTTTCTAGAGAAGCATCTGTTTGTTGACTATCCAGATCTGTCAATTCATAGAAGCATGCTAAATAAAAGGACAGTTCTAAGGAATTATATAGATCTACATACATATTTTACCTATAAGCTCCAGTGGAGTGGCATTTAGCTGCATTAGCAAAGAATCCAGAAACTATACACCTCAGAACAGGATCTGGGTCACCTAAAGAAGGGAATTGACATGTTATTCTGCAAAGTGTATTTGATAAACTAAGAGCTGATGCAGTGACAAAAAAAATCCCCTAAATACTGCTCTGTCTTCAAAAGCAATTTTGGGGCTTTCAGAGGAAAAGCTTAAGACAAGAGACTCAGGATTCTTTATTTTCCTCTCTCTGGTTTCACAATAAATCTCAATTACTATGTAAAAAACAAAAGTGCCAGATTACCTACCCTGGAGATAGTACCAACCACAGCTATCTCACAAGGATTAAGTGGCTGCAGCCTGATTTTTAGAGGTGCTGAGCACGTGCAACTCCAACTGAAATCAACAGGAGCTAGGGGTCTTCAGCACAATCGAAAGTCAGCTCCAGAATGTCTATACAGTGCCTTGATCGTAATGAGAGATTTTCAAAGGTATAAATGAGGGGTGGGTGAAAATCTCCCATTAGATTATATCTATGAAGTTATTATTAACTATCACTACACAACACTGCTGCTATCAATTAAGCCACCCAGGTTTGAAGAAATTCTAATTGTAAAAATGAGCTCAGGGGCTGCTCTTGAAAAGTATATTTTGAAATCCCAGTTTTATTTAACATACATTATTTTTAGGCTGACAAGACACAGTATTTCTTGAATATAGTAAGAAAATAAACTGACAGTTGGGCGACTCAATATTCAGATAAACTCCAACAGGTATGAGACAAAAAAATCCTCATTCCGTGGCTCCTACCTTCACTGGATTTCTTTGGTACTTTAAATTTGACAAGAAGCTTTTTCAGCTGCTCCCTCACAGTTGTTGCTCTGACAAGCCCTTTGTAGTTTAGAAAGTGTTCCTGACACCACTGAGAATTCTTGCTGTGCTGTATAGCAACAATACAAGAACAGTTACAAATGCCACACTAAATCTCCCTACTGCAAAGTGTAGTCTAATTCTGTTCCCCAACTACTGTGTTTTGTTCTGGTATTTGCCTGTTTACAGTGGGAAGTTAACTGCAGACAGCATGCATATGAACTGCCACTGCCTGCACAGTGTATTTCAAATAGAAATAATGGCTTCCAGTTCATAAACATTTCCAGCACTTATTTCCTACTAATATATTTGAGTCATTTCCTCGGATGTGGCGAGGAAGAATAGTGTCAGCTATTTCATACTATCACATAAAAGTGTTTTATCTCAATATAAATTAAATCCGAGTCCATACTTTTTTTTGGGGGGGCCCAAGACATAAGTAGACATCTCTGTACTCTGTTTTCCAACATGCACAAAGGCAATCAGTTCAAAACACCTTTAAGGACTGGTCTACACAGTTTTTGTACCAGTGTAACAAACTTCGGTTAGGGCAGAGCTTCTAGAGCAGACACAGCTATTTATGTGCTTTACATTAGTATTGCTTATTACCTTTCCCTACACATATACTATCCTGGTATAGTTAAAGATATACAACCCGAGTATTTAGACAAGCACTAAGATTTCAATTAAACCTCACTGATCACCAAGCACTCTAAGCCATTGACAAGACTTTATATAATAATTAGGGATGGGATTTTCAAAAGGAGCCTTCAGGAGTTAGGTGCCCAACTTTCATTGAAATTCAAAACTATCAACAGAAAATAAATGAGAACATGAATTTCTCATATTCCTTTGAATGTCCCAGGATAACTGAAGATATGGAGGTTATAGCTAAGGGCCTGTGCATTACACAGCCACAGACTTTATCTCTTGCCAACCTCAGTGGGATTATGTGAGCATCTGTGACAATTAATTAATTAAACAAAAAGGTATATTAGACGCTTGGGTCCATATTGGGTTACATAGGCTCAAGCTTCTAGGATTCTTATAGCAGGTCTACTACCGCTTAAGTCGATCTAACTTGCATTGCTCAGCAGTGTGAAAGACAACCCTTGGAGCGACGCAAGTTACAGCGACCTAGGCGCCGTCCACACTGGCATTGTATCGGGGGAAGATGCTCTCCTTCTGACATAGCTTCCGCCTTTCGCAGAGGTGAAGTAATTATGCCGATAGGAGCATGCTCCTGTGTCAGTATAGAGAGTCTTCAGCAGACGCGCTGCAGCTGCACTGAAGAAGGGTTTCTAGTGTAGACCTGCCCTTAGTTTTGAGCATCAGGCATTAAAACCACTGGAACCCACCCTCTCCCCTTCCACATGCACTCTAACCTGCTTACTTTAATAAAAGCTTCATAAACATTAAGCATAGTGAGATGATCTCCCTCTTCCACAGCAAATTTTCTGTGTTTCCTGATCTGGAAACAAGAGAAGAAATGTATTTTTATACAGAAATTAGTTTTTTTCAAAGGTCGTTCCTGCTACCCTCAGTTCTTACTGTCTTGAGTATTTAGTGACCTTTAACTCTTATCATATTACAACTCTCCCCTAACTGATATGGAATGTTTCACTATCCAACATACTATATTTTCAAGGCAGAGTTCTAAAACTGAAATTAAAACTCATTTGCACAAAGGAAATGGGATTTACTTACTGTATGTAAGGTTAGACTCAGTAGTATTTCTACCTCTGAATTAACCATTTCATATTAAATAATAATTATCAGCTTGAAAATAAATTTACCTTTTTCTCTCAAAGGGAAGCTCAAAATGAACAAACTTCCTTTCCACGCACCCCAAAACTGACTAATACCAACTTATGATCCTAACATTTCCAAATACTTTCCTAACACTCTGTAGTACAAGGCCTCCATTATTAGCAAAGGATTATCTGCAGGTTTCACTACCATACAGCTTCCCCTTTCTCCATTACCAAACAGTATGGGCAAGGACAGAAACCCTCAGTTCCAATCTAGCACATCAGACTTTGCATGTCCCTAACAGATATTAATAACAGAGTTGGCAGACACTCAAAGATGTGGAATAAGTGAAGAAAATTATGAGACTGAATTACAGCCTGAGCCTTTTGGTTTGGAGGGAACATAAAGATGTTCTGAATCTGCATCATGGCAGCAATGCTCAAGATCTCCTGGGAGCAGCCAAAGTTTCCTGTAAAATAAGTGGTGAAAGAAAATGAAGTTTCTTGCTTTCAAGATTATGAAACATAAATAATACCACAAAAAAGGAAGGAGGAATTTACTCTTAGATTTTCCAGAAGAAAGTATTTTACAGCAACGATGGGGGAAAAAAAACCCTTATTTCATTGCAAAGGAGGACTTTGCTGATAAAAAAAACCCCTTATCGTAACATATGATGGGGAGGGGGGATATTTAGGAATTTCTCAGCAGTGGATCACTCAGTCCCTGCAGCAGCAATCAGGTACATGCAATCAGCTCTGCCATCACATCTGCATGTTGTCATACATAGACCTTAGAATCAAGGATTGGCAAATGCCTGTTACTTTTTTGTCTGCACTTATACTAAAGTACAGAAATAAAGAATGTGTATGATTTTTTACATATTTACGAGAGACCTTTGTTACAAAGTACGCTTGTCTGTACTGGGCATACGTTAAAAACAACTTTTCTTAAGAAGGTTTGTTCCTTCTTTTCCTTTAAAAGAGAACTTGGCAAATTATGGAGCTTGTGAAAGATATCAAAAATCAGCTCTGCAGTACAGTGTGGGCAAATTAACTCCAATGCACAGTTTTGCTAATATACCCCATTCTCTATATTTCAGTCCTAGGCCCCTCTTGAAAACAGCCCATGAACTGTAAAGAAATGTATGTTGGTTCTGTGATGAATATATATTTTCACTGAAGACTAAATTGAAGATAAACTTATTTCACTGGTGGCCTTAGCAAGCACTTCAAACCAGGTAATCAGAAATAAGAGGTTAAAGCATTAACTCACTGCGCTGCAAAGACTCATACATGTTCTTAAAATTATCGTCATAACTAGTCCCATTAACTTCAATAGGATTATTCTCAATGCATAAAACTACGCATATCCATGAGTCTTTGCAGGATTTTGGGCATCCTATTATATCACTGAGCCCTGCAGTTGGGAACTATTATTTATTGTTTATTACCTAAGAGGTAGCCCTGTGGAAGCTGAACAACTCTGTAAAAGATAAGGAGTACTTGTGGCACCTTAGAGACTAACAAATTTATTTGAGCATAAGCTTTCGTGAGCTACAGCTCACTTCATCGGATGCATTCAGTGGAAAAACATAAATTTGTTAGTCTCTAAGGTGCCACAAATCCTCCTTTTCTTTTTGTGAATACAGACTAACACAGCTGCTACTCTGAAATCTGTAAAAGATGTTGTCCTGATCCAAAAATACAACCAACCCCAAAGCATTATTCTGCTGGCAAGGGGACCAATTACTTTCAAACGCTGTAAGGTACATTGGTGCAATACTGCATGTCAAGAATATAAATATGCCAAATTATACTAGATAGACTAACTCTGAAGTTAAGATTACAGGAAGGCCCATGGGATGCACTGATGTACCAAATGGTTTCTTGACTTCTTAACTATGTATCACACCAAAATTGACTATAGCTTCTTTTAGATACATTGAGTATTATTGTTCCTGGGTAGACAGTATCTTATACTCAGCACAAGACTATTGATGGCACCTTGCCTTTTACCTACCTGATTCCAACAGCATCTTTGCAAACATAGGATTCAAAGGGAACTCTGCTATTCTCATACCAAGAGGTTCTGTTAGGCGACAATGTTTATCCAGACCTGCAAGAATAATACTAAGTATTTAGAAAGCAGACCAAAATAGCATAGAAAATTATCTTAATCTTTGTGCCATCAGCTAATATGTAGCAGAAACTCACAGAAAAGTTTGTTGAGCTAGCAAGTAGCCAACTGAGAAATCAAGAGCTCTTATAAATACCCATTAACTTTCCCATGAGTCCTCAATACTCTTTAGCAAACACTATATTTACATAAACACTGGCTTCTTGCCAGACACACAAGCCACTCGATTCATGATCAAGTTCTACTGGCACCTCCAGTCATTCAGGAAATATATAACCACCAAGGTCAATGCAGCAATACCATGGTCACAGAAATACATTCTATAATGCATTTTGTAAACACCATTTGGAAACCATTTAACTCTACAAAGTAAGTTTTGCAGGAAAACTTCCACCTACCCTTTTGGAATTTGCTTCCAAGTTATTAGAAAAAAGGAGCATTGATAAGAGATGAAAAGATTGGGAATGGCTAGCATGACACTCTGTACCTCGTGAGAACACCCTACACCCCCATGTTCATCTTTATAAAATGACTGCATGCTATCCAATGCAAAGTTTGTCATGTTGGGTGTCTTCGGAAGGCTCATAATGCACAGAGCATGGTTGTTATAGTGATATTACAGTAATTGTTATAGTAATGTTATAGTAAGGTTATAATTTCATGTATATAGTTATGAGGCTGAAAACGTATCCTCATGGCTTAAAGCAACCTTAAAGTGCAAAAAATCTCCTAGAACAGAGAGGCAGTTCACACCTCATCAATGGAACAAACCCAGCACAGCCTCACCACAGGAACAATGGACGCTGATTTAGGCAGCAACAAAAGAATCTGTAAGACCCTCGAGGGAGTCACCCCCTTCCTTTGGGCAGTTTGGGACTGCGATGAGGCAATGCTCACCTGAATCTGAAGGGGGGAGGGGGGGCAAAGCCAAGAGGAAAGAAAGGACATGATAAAAGGGAGAAACATTTGCCATGCTCTCTCTCTTTCACTTACATCTACAGACACCACCACCACCACCAAGTGACTGAAACGCTGATCAAAGGGGAGAGCCTGACTTTAAAGTAACCAGCTAGCCTGTGGTGAGAAGCATCTATGTTTTTAAGGACATTGAAAGTGTTAAGATCAGCTTAGAATGCGTTTTGCTTTTATTTCATTTGACCAAATCTGACTTGTTATGCTTTAATTTATAATCACTTAAAATCTATCTTTATAGTTAATAAATCTGTTTGTTTATTCTACTTGAAGCAGTACATTTGGTTTGAAGCGTGTCAGACTCCCTTTGGGATAACGAGCCTGGTACATATCAATTTCTTTGTAAAACTGACGAACTTATATAAGTTTGCAGCATCCAGCGGGCATTACTGAACACTGCAAGACTGCAAGGTTCCTAGGGTTGCATCTGGGACCGGAGATATTGGCTAGTGTCATTCGCTTGCAAGTAGCTGGGAGCAGCTTTCATGCCAGAAGTTGTGCGTAAACAGCCCAGGAGTGGGGGTTCTCACAGCAGAGCAGGGTAAGGCTGGCTCCCAGAGTCAAGGACTGGAGTGGCCTAGCAGATCACTGGTCCAGACAACACCAGAGCAGAACGTCACAGCTAGCAGATACAGAACAAGTCTCTGGGGTGATTTTTCTGAGTCATATCTACTTGGCTCGTTGACAAAAATAATGTTATACCATCAGCACTACAGCACCTATTCCAGCTACGGGAAAAGTTAGCTGCAATCTGTTCTGCCTCATGCATCAGTAGCTAAATAAGCAGCTACATTCTAGCTCAAGAATAGTAGTTGTTGGTGATGATGCACAGAACAGAAGGATGACTGTTTGATTTTCAAATTATTATTATTGAGCACAGAGTTATGTTATTTTACAAAAAGAAAAAAGACTTGCAGCTTACAATCTAAGTACTGTCTTCCTCAAGGGCGGGGCAAACTTTTTGGCCTGAGGGTCACATCGGGGTGCGAAACTATATGGGAAGGCTGTGCCGCCCCAAACAGCCTGGCCACCGCCCCCATCCACCCCCTCCCACTTCCTGCCCCCCTCAGAACCCTCACTCATCCAACCCCCCCCCCCGATTCCTTGTCCCCTGACTGCCTCCTCCCAGAACCCCCGTCCCTAACTGCCCCCTGGGACCCCACCCCCTATCCAGTCCCCCCTGTTCCCCGTCTCCCCCCAGAACCTCTGCCCTATCCAACCGCCCCCTGCTCCCTGTCCCTGACTGCCCCCCAAGACCCCCTGCCCCATATCCAACCCCCCCCCGGTTCCGGCTCCATTACCAAGCCGCTCAGAGCAGCCTGTCTGGAGCCGTGCTGCCCGGCTGGAGCCAGACACACTGCCGCACTGTCCTGTATGAGCGCGCAGCCCCGCCGCCAGAGCACTGCCTGGGCGGCGGGGTGGCTGCGGGGGAGGGGGGACAGCAGGGAAGGGGCCAGGGGCTAGCCCCCCAGGCCAGGAGCTCAGAGGCTGGGCCGGATGTGGCCCATGGGCTGTAGTTTGCCCACCTCTGCTCTACCTGAAGAACTAAAATTCATTCTCTACCCTCTTTACTTAGATTGTGACTCTTTGGGGGCAGGGACCATTATTTGTTTGGTATTTGTACCATGCCTAGCACCATGAGGTCCTGATCCATGAATGGGCTCCTTGATGCTCCCGCAGTAAAAAAAATTAATAATATAAATGTGGTGCAGATATACATCAGTTTACTCACATAACAAAAGGATTTAATCCCTACTATAACTGCAGACGCCAACATAACTTTAACTTTGTAGTTACTGCCTCCACAATAAAATAAAAAAAAAAACCCTTGGATATCTGAGAGTAACAGTTTCAATCTGAACAAAACACACAACCTGCTCCAATGGCAGCATTAGCAGCATTTCTTGCACTTCTAGAAAACATATGGGAAACCAGTGGAGAACATCTCTGCACCTTTTTGTGATTCTGTCCAAGGGTGCAGGATTTTTGGCAGAACATCAAAGAGCTAATAAGGAATCTTATCTACCTCTCCCTCTCAGTCTCAGTCCTCCCTAAGGTGGTTTTGCTGTGTATCTACCCTTGCATTACACTTCTGAGCCAATGGGAGAGCACTGGCTCCCAGCTCAAAAGGGTTGCCAACAATCACAAAAGAACTTTACAGCTCTATTGCTGTATGTCACAGCATGGCATCCATGAGTCCAAGGAAAAAAAAAACAAACACAAGCCTCTTGGAGCCGCAAAAGCCTGCACAATGTATTTCAAATTTACTGCCCGCTTCCCAATGTTTCAATTGGGAAGCACATAGTCTTTGTTTCAGATACTTCTGAAATGAGCACAGGTATGTTTTTGTTTTGGTTTGTTTTACTGCCTAGGTTTCTTGTCAAAAGTTCTTAATGCTAGTGTGAAGGTGGCATCGTTTTACTGGAAAAAGGTTTCTGTTACTGCTATAGCATGCAACACAAAATGAAAGACATATCCACTGTACCAATTAAGAACTTCAGTGCCAAGCAATTTATCCACGTGAACAAATGTCAATTTAAGTGCCTAACTTTAGGTACTGATCAACTTAGTATCTTCAACCTAGTTCCTAATGAGCACTTCGTAATATTGTAAAATCAGGAACACAAGAACTCCCATTGCGAGCCAGACCAGTGGTCTGTCTAGCCCAACCAGATGCTTCAGAGGCAAATGCAAGAAACTATGCACTAGACAATAATGGAATAATATTTCCTTCCTAAATCACAGCAGTTAAAGACTGGCTTACACTCGGTGCATGAGAGTTTATAGCCTTTAAAATTCCTGGGGTATTCTTGTTTGGAAAAGGAATAGAAGATACTTACAAGTCAAGACTGAGGTACATTGACAAAGTCGTGGACTGAGACCACAATAGCATCTAGTACAAACAGTAGTCTCGAAAATAAAGATCTGGTTAATACTCAAGTTAATATCCACGCACACATTAAAAAAATGACTTTGTAAAACACACATGGATTTGCATTTGTTCTCTAGTAACATACTATAAATACAACAATGAAAGTGTAGCATGCTCACCTCCTAAAGCATACAGCAGCTCTAATGCTTGCACCATAGACTGCGCAGGGGGCGGCTGTGAAGAAAAAACAAACTTTTTTTAAGCTGTCACTCATATGGGAATGCGTGAAATTTCTTAGTAAGAATTTTTAAGTCCACCCATCTTCAAGGAGTATTCCTGCCTCAAAGGCACCAATTCTAGCCCTCGACATTCCTTTTTTCCTAGATGCAGTATTTCCCCCCAGCCTGCTCCTACAGAAGGGTGGAAAATGTCTCAGAGCATCACCTGATGTCCTCAACTGATCAGCCTGGCTCAATAGACCCACAACTCAAAACCTGCTCCAGGTTCCTGCATCCCCACTATGATGCTTTCAAGATCCTGTTACCACATGAAATAAGTCCAAGCTAAAAACACAAACTTGGATTGTCAAACATAATGATACTATTATAGTGTCAGACCGATTGCTTCCTGAATTCTCTATTTAAATTCTATTGTATGGGGTTTATCAATGTAGATGCAACTGGAAACATTACAAGGAGATTCACTAAACAGTCTAATGATTGTCACTTACTTTAATTTTTATTAACTAATGGCAAGTGCACAGACTTGATACTGTTGATTTATCTTTTTCTCCACTTCACGGAAAGGCCTCCACAACTCTACTTTTTACAAATTGAGGGTTTTCACCTTCTAAGTTGTTCAAAGACATTCTTGCTCATTCTTTGTTCTCAAATACAAACTGTGCAACAGTCTAAAAATAATGGCATTTCAGTAGTGCTGGCAGAATCATGGAAGCCTGATACTCCCTCCATAACACAGCAATAGGTCATCAATTGCTTCTTCCAAAGTAAGAGTATTGGTTAGCAAACAATGACCCCTGGGCCTCAGATAGTCTGTACAGCACTTGCTGATGGTCCACAGAGAGCAGGTACGTCACATAATATGGGATCTTTGTCTTGGTTTCCAGGTGCATCTACAGGCATCCAGGATCTTTATTGCAAAGAAGAGCCTGGATATCTGTAGAATCAACAAGAAACAAGGAAGAGACAACCAAGCACGTAAGCCACTACTGTAGCTGCCACAGAAATGTTACTTGATTTCTGTTATGTGGTCTACACTATGAAGAAGTTTGACAACCCTTGTAATACAGAATTTCAAACAGGAATCCAGGACTTACAGACAGGAAGGGGAACCTGAGCACATTGTCTATCCCCAAAGCTTTCAGCTGCAAGATAACGGGGGCCAGGTTACTGCGCTGCATCTCAGGAACAGTAGATTGCGGCAGCTTCTCAAAGTCCTCCTCTGTGGGGGAAGAAGTCAAAGCTCCTTGTGATGATGTTTCCGATTCAAACACTGATAAGATTGAGCCAATATCCTCTCACTGTCTCCAGTTTAGCATTGTTAATGGGAGTGTAGATATTACTGAGGTGCTAACTGCACCAAAAGTGACCGGAAGTCAAATAAAATAAACATATACCTCTGACTACCCCATTTATGCAATTTGAATCCTAGTAGGCAAAATGATTATTAAATATAAAAATAAAACTATTTAAATAGGGACTGTCAGGGTTGATAGGCTCCACATTTGACTTACTTCTTAATTAACTTTGTAATAACTTTATACACATTTTCAAAACAAATATTTAAACTTTTTTTCTTAACAGATCAGTGTTTCTAAGCAGTCAGACAATAACAAACAAGTGTGCACACATTCTGAAAGCAAACATTTTTATTAAACGGAAAAAAGCTTGCAAAGGCTTTTTACAAAGAGGAAAATATATTTGTTCACACTGGGAAGAATAACTCATGGTCCTGTTATTAATACAAGGGCAATGAGTTTTTTAAAAAGTATATTCAGCATTACTATTGGGTTTTTGTATTTTAACCCCCACTTGCTATTTTACAGCCCCCCTTTTAAATTATTTTTCTTATAAGGCCCAAATCAGGAAAAATATTTTGTACAAGGTCAAAAAAAAGCTGTATTTTACATTAGTCAGTTAACTTGCCATTCTAATGCTGTGACTTCATCAAACCTATTGCCCACACCTGGTATTAACCTCAACTAGCTACATCAAAGTAAAAACTACCTGTGCCTTGTCTCCATTAGGATTTTACATCCAGTTCTCTATTTTGATGTAAAAAACAAACCTTTTTTGCAGTGAAGACTTAGCTAAAACTATCAGAATTAAACTAGCTCTCCCAGCTCACAAAGTAATTCATATGCAATAAGAACTTTACACATTTGTGCCAGCACTACTCCCTTAAAAAAAAAATCACTACAATAGCCATGATGTTTGAGCTATCTATGTAACATCCAAAAGAACTCTGGAATAACTTGAAAGATTTGGAGTATATTTAGGAGTGCAGAGTCCAGATATTGGCGCTTCCATGAAAAATGTTGGAACATTACACTGTATATTGACATGCAAATAAAGATCTTTGCTTCAGAATTCCTACTCAAGACTCCCACAATTGGCTTTCACAGTAGAATAGTGCTTACTCCAGCCAGGTATGCAGCCATGTGGACATTTGTATCAACTCAAAGTTCAAAAGTAAACTACAATAATGTAATTTAGCATGGATATGAGTACAACCAACCCCACTGTACACTCAACCTTCAAAAGTCATACGATGTGGAACAAATATATAAGAGGTAGAAAGTATTTGTTCAACATAAGAAAAAAGACAGTCTTTGCATGTGGCTAGAAAAAACACAAAAGGAGAACAAGTCATTTTGAAAAGTTGCTCTCCCCACTGAGCTTACTAAGTCACAGTATTGATAAAACACACTAAGAACTATGGTTTATTGATCTTGGATCCACAGTATTGTTTTGATTGTCTCCCCAGTTAGTGCATTACATGCTGTTTCAGATATGGAAGAAATCATTAGTCAGATCTGAGATCACAGATGAGAAAGAGCTCTCAATATGGCTGTCCCCTGGAATCTGGGAACAGGTGTCTGATTTTCAAAAGAATGAGGGCTACATTAGTGAAAAAACATTCTACAGTTAACAAGACATACATTATAATAATGGAGCGTTTTAAATCACAGACCAGCATAACCAGAGACCTAACACAGTGAAGTGTACAGACAAACTACTGGAAAGATGCCTTTTAATATGGTATTACATAAACCTTACTATGATAATTAATCTTAACCGCACACAGAACATGTGCCCCCTACTCTTACTCCCACACAGTGCTGGAACACTCTCGTCAGAAATAAGGCAATAGTAACCATGGTAGTACTCTGATTGCAAGGAGTGGGCTCTTTATAAATACACAGAATAGACCAAGGTTTACATTTGTAGGTAATAGCCTAGAAATTTTAAAGAAATTTTAAAGACACACTCGGCCTATTTAAATCTTAAAGCTTCAGTAAAACTAGAGGAAATCTGAAACATGCAAGTAGCTATTCTGTTTTACTGAAAAGCCTTCCCTCACAAAAGGAAATAGCCAAGAGCTAAGGTATTTAGACTGCAGATTTTTGAATCTTACCAGTTGACTAACTGAATCATTTATAACAACTAATCTCACTACACCAGTCCCACTGAGCCTCACTCAACAAGCTAAGCATTTGTTTATGACAGCTAATGTTGCAAGAAGAATCACATGAGCAGGGAATTTTACCTTTATTATTCGGACGATTTCCAGACATGCGTCTTTGGTAGACACAGTATCTGAAAGAGCCTTTTCAAACATAATACAGAACAAAAAACATAACATAAATAGGTAGAATGAGTTGGAGTAAATTCTCAGCATACAGCAGCCCAGAGATATCAACAAGAATGCATTGCTTAGTGGACTTTGTGGTCCAGACTTAGAGCAGCACCTTAGGTTTGCAATCACTGCTGGTCTCATGGCATGTCTCCCTATCAGCCTGCTTTGCATTTTATTAAAGGGCCTCAATTTCAGAGACTCTGAAAGTGCAGCACAAATGGGGTACTATGTCTATAAACCTGTATGACATGCATGCAAGGGTGGGTTTCTTTGCATACAAAGGGGAGTGCCTGTATATATTGTGGGGAAGATTTTCTGAAGCTGTTGGAAAATTTGACTGTAAAGTTTTAATTATTTATTACATATTTGTTCCTTTGTGACTGTTCAGTTTAATACAGTATAACTTGATGAATTTGATTAACACCTACTAGTATGAGGCCTCTGGTGGATGATTACCTTTCTGTCCACATGATGCGAAGACCATCAGGGTTAGTTAAGGAACTTTATACTAACATCACCCTGGTCTAATTGTGAGTGAGATGGAGATAGTGCATTCTCGGTGAGAAGTTAACTACAGAATTTGCTTCCTGCCTCTGTTCAACAAATCTGCTGACGTTCAGGTCATGCTGCAAGGTTTTTGCTGGTGAAGGTCTGGTGGGAAGCGTAAATTGGAAATGAATTGGTGGGATGTGAAGAGACCTAATTTTGTCAGCTGTTGTAACTAAAATATTTATAAAGGTGTCCAGGATGAAGCACGAGCACACATCACAAGAGTAGAAAATGTAAAACAAATACCAAAATAAATGTTGTATTTGCCATATGCTACTGCTTTGCTTTATTACTGATTGAATATGTTACTGACTTATACTTCCTGTTGAGAAATGCTGAATCACTTTCAGACAGGGGTCTGTGGCCCTTGGTCAGAGCCAGTGAAGACTGCATTGTTTAGAGACCTAGGTTAACAAATCCACGTGAGTAGTGAAGGGAAGTCCATAGTTCCTGCTGAAACATAGATTCCAATTCTTTACTTCGTGATCTAATGTTTGTGAATAGAAATTGGTAAGGCTAGCTGCAAGTCCCACAAAAGCAAGATCTCCTGTGCAACATATCACCTACCTGTGTAAAGTCTATAACATTTGCCAGAGCGGTTCCGGCCCGCACGGCCTGCTCTCTGATTAGCTGATGCCTTAGATACCGGGACAACCACAAGGCATTCGACTGCTGTTTTTGGATTATAGGCCCGAAGCTTCACAAAGCCACAATCGATCACAAATGCAATCCCATTAATTGTGATGGATGTCTCAGCAATGTTGGTGGCCACTATCACCTAAACGTATTGGAGAACAAAATTATTTTGTGACCTTTCACTCCTATTAGTGTTAAAACCTGCAGTCAGTGCAATAGGACTTTGATAGGAACAATTTGGAAATAACTCAGTTAAAGAAGCTACACGGAATGCACCTGAGAGCAAAAAGAGGTAATACATAGATGAAGCAGTTCACATCACACTAAAGAGACATTGACAACTTGAAATCTGTTGATTTTTATGATTTTAGAAGCATTTTCCTATTTAAACTGCTGTTCTCTCCCAACAAAAAAATGGGGAAACTGCCAATACAAGGAAAATCATGAAATTGACTATATACAAAATGCTAACAAATAACAAAACAAATGGAAAACTGAGAAAAAATGTTTCTCTCTAATTTCCGGCTGTTATCATCTCAGGTGTCACTTGTGATAACAACAAAAATGGGGATGGTTGATTTAAGCTGACAGTTTCCCTTTAAAGTTACACTCATCACCTTTGATGTAAAGAGCAGCAAGAAAATGCCATAGCAAAGTACAGAGAAGTTTAATTTTTAGTTCATCTGAAACAGCAAAAATTAAATCCTTGTAGTTACTGACCAGTATCAGATCCAGGAGCCATAATGACAACTTTCCAATTGCTCATCTCCCTCCAACAGCGAATCAATGATATAGCACTAGTTAAAGCCAAGCAAAGGCAAAAGCTAGGATAGCTCACCCCAGGCAGTTCTGCCAATATATCTCAGTTTCAGACATAGGCCTCACCGAAACAGAAAAGCCAATTGTTCCCAATTGCAAGGCAGCTCTGTGATGTGGAAAAGTGTCCATTACAGGCTAATAGGAGTCAAACAAGTGCAAACAAGTTTTAACTAATTTATTCAAATCCAATTCTATAGCATTATCCCAGTGTGCCACCAAGCCTCCTTTTAGTACGGACATAGCACCACAGCTGTATAAACTGAAGGAAGAAATCCAATTGGAAAAGTAGGCAAGCACAGAATACTTTAAAAAAAGAGGATGAGAAGCTTGAAGTGACTGCCAAAACAGCAGGGGAGCCAGTGCAGAGACTTAAGAATGGAGAAACTGATCAGGTGGATGGAAGGGAAAGATTATTATAGCCATCACATTCTGGAAAGACTGAGAACCTGGAAGAAACAGAGGGAAGCCAGAAGAGTTTGCAGTAGCTGAACATGAAATGATTCCCTCTATACTGATAGTCTTCACTTGCCTTCTGAAAACTGATAGACAATGACAGCTGGTGCATAAAGACTGCCTAGAGCAAAATCAGAGATTGCTTCATTCTAATGATGGGTGGGCAGTGCCTACACAATCTATAAAGAGCTTTGGAATCCTTCCGGATGAGAGGCACTACAGCCGTACTACATATGGCAGCCTTACCTTTCTGACACTGTGTGAAACCCTCTCGAAGACTTTCATCTGCTCCGAGGAAGGCAGCCCCGCATACATGGGAAGAACACGAAGGTGTTTCTTCATCCCAGAGCGAGAAAGGACTCGAGCCTGTTCTATTAGCATAGAAACTATGGTTTCCACCTCCTCCTAGAACCATATCAAACCAGAAGACACCAACAGAGATTTAGCCTTAAGATTGCACAACTCACTCCCAGTTGCATAAGAAAAAGGTACACAGAGAAAGTTTGTCACGAATATCTTGTTACTAGATTGTGAAGAACTTCATATTGCAATCATCCCTCTTCTCTCTTTTGTGCTTTGATCAGGAGTGAAATAGTAACAATACTGACATCTGAACTGCCTGAGCTCCAGACTTTGTACCCAACTGAGATTAATGGCATTTGACTCCTTTCAAAACTGTTGTTTCAGGCTGCCTGCAAACTGAGACAAAACGCCACTGCATCAATTAGCTCCATTTTTCAAAACTTAATTTAGCAACAATAGAGGCTAGAGAATTTTTCTTTTAAAAAAAAACTTGAAATCTGGAGCACAAGATGTCAGTCACTACAAATAGCACCAATTTGCCAGGCTTCCATGAGCCAGCCCAATTCAACCCCTAAAAGAAAAGCATGTAAACAATCTAAAAAGAAATAAAATGAGATGTAAATATGTTACCCATAATGCTTTGCTTGTGCCCTTTATTTACATGGTCAGGAAAAGAAACTGATTAAACAAGAAATTTGGCATGCAAGACAGCAACAGGCTTCCTTCACCTGCAATCTTTCCCACTCCTAACACAGGATATCTAAACCCAGTGGTGGGCAACCTGCGGGCCACATGCAGCCCATCAGGGTAATCTGACTGAGGACCGCGAGACCTTTTGCTGATGTCGACCGTCCGCAGGCACAGCCCCCTGCAGCTCCTAATGGCTGTGGTTCACCATTCCCAGCCAAACGGACCTGCGGGAAGCGGCGTGCTGCAGAGATGTGCCTGCAGACGATCAACGTCAGCAAAATGTCTCGCAGCCCGCAATCATATTACCTTGACGGGCTGCATGCGACCCACAGGCCACAGGTTGCCTACCACTGGCTAAACCACCTTTTTTTTTATTATTGTGCATCACAGTACCACTTAGAAGAGCCACCTGAGATCAGGGTCCCCTTGGTGCTAAGCGCTATACAAACACATGGATAGGACTTGACCACACTTGAAAGTTAATTTAGATTAAGGTAGGATATTAATTTAAAGTGCAATAGCTATTCCTGAATAATTTCATTTGTGGACTCCTATTCTGCTATTCCTGAATAAATTTGTGTGTAGATAAGCCCTTAGTAAGAGTAAGTCCCTGTCCCAAAGAGCTCATATCTGAAGCAGGAACCTACACTAACAAGGTAGCAATAGTTACCGTGCAGTTGTTGACTTTGCAGTCATGTTGCTCCATAGCACCCATATAGAGTAATAAAAAGCTTGTCAGAAGGGGATTAAAATCTATACAACAGCAGGAATTAAAAAGCAAGTTGGAAAATATTTCTTTACCTGAAGTACCAGCTAGGTTGAAATATTACTGGTCAAGTCATTTTAAAGATATTTAACTTAACTGACACAATCTTACAAACTTAAAACCTTAATAGTCATCACAGTTGGAATTTCTACTGATTAATGAGGATTTACTGCCATTTTAATAACTTGGTGATTAGACTAGTACGTAAAAGTTTTGCATTGTTTATCTGGATAGTAAGAATGAAAGTCCACAGTAAAATCATAGGACATAACTCACCATAGCACCAAGTGTTTGACTTTGAGAAATCTAATTTACTCTTCAGGTAGGATTTTCAGAAGGGCTCAGCATTGGCCTAACTCTGCTCCATTCATTTCAGAAATCCCAGTGCCTTTAATGGAAGCAGAATTACACCAAGGATGAGTGCTTTGAAAACTCCAGCATACATCAAAGTAGAGACTTTGAGCAAAAAAGAACAGCATCCCTTTTTTCTATACCTGGCCAGTTAGAAATGCCAATATATCTCCATCACTCTCTGATTGGTGAATTTTCATCACAGTTTCCACTGTTGATTTGACATAATCTGGAACAGGGCTGTGAGGGAGAAAAAAAACAACCAAGACTTAAATACATGCATCAATACAATCTTCTCTCTTTAGTAAGAAAAGAACAAACTGCTAACTTTGCATAGACATTACAAATCAGTCACATGTTAATTTAATTCATTATGTATCTCCATGAAATTAACCAGTCAACCCTTGGGCCTTCCTGAATCCCATATCCACCAAATCAGAAGCATCCCATTTGTTCCGTTCATACTATCATAAGCTTTTTTACATATGCTTTTTATAATAAAAAAAGTGTACATAAAAAGAAATATTTTAAATATTTTGTTTTCTAACAAATGACAAGTGACTCACTCAGGTGAAATTATAATGCAAATACTATGGGCTAAATTTTCAAACATGGGTGAAACTGTTTACTGAAAATGCACTCACAAAGGCTCCTAATTGCCCAAGCCTTGTATGCAAATTTTTTGAAAATCTGGCCATAAGCATTTCCATTTCCTAATATTCTACAGGCTTTATTTTATAGGACCTTTGTAAAATTTGGATATGCTCCCATTTACATGCAGGAAGAGTGACATTTTCCCATACTAAATGTGATAACATGTCAAGGCGTGTTTGTACAAATGTGAGTTAGCAGGTACTCAAAGAAGGAGATGCATAAATTAGAAGGCTCATTTGAACATCTGATCCTAATGGACTGCTGCCTGAGTGACCCTACTGACATCAAGGGGCTGCCTTTTCTGCCCCAGAAGTGTGTAACTCGCCTGTAAAATTTAGACATTATTAAGAAAAGACTTCTTTGAAAGAGGCTACACACATTTCTTTCAAAGCAAACCGAGGGAAAACCAACAATCCAGACCCACCAATTTGTCTGTAACCTAGACTGTATGTCTCATCATGGTAGCCAGGCCACACTGTGCCCAAGATGGGGGATGGCCATTAGTTGAATGGGAGATCTTTAGATAAAACCCAAATGCAGCAGAAGTGGTGATGATATTTAGAAGGTGTAGTGGTTCATCCCCATCATGGTGCATGAAAACACTTACCTAGATTTGAGTGGCTATTCCTTTACTTCTTAAATGTTCTTCTCCTTGCAGTTCATTATTATTACTGTTTGATTTTAAGCATCCACCAATAGCATCTGGAGCAAACAGCATCGGGGTGAGGGGTACATAACTCACTAATATGTGACAATGTACCAATCACACCCACATTTCTTTGCTCACAAGAATGTAAACTGAGCACCATATACATGTGAGGTAAAAGAGCAGACTGCTGCCATCAGACCTGTCCATCCCATTCTGTGGAGGAGAGGGAGCATGAAGCTTCTGCCAGGTTTGCCCATATCCCTGCCTTGGTGGGAGGGGAGGTAAATAATGAAATACCACTGGGCTTGCACCCTCAAGGGGAGGAAAAGCATGAAGATGCTACTGAGTCCCTGCAGCATTTGTCTGAAATCCGCTCCAGCAGAGAAGGGAACAGGGAAGCCCTTCTCCACTGAAGTCTGCTCCTGATGCTCACAAAATAGGAAAAAGACACATTCAACTGCCAAACAATTTCAGTTCTACAACCTTAATGTGTTAGTATCGAGACCATGTATTAATATTTTGAAAGCATGACTGAAGTCCCCTTAATAACTCAATTCCCCCCTGAAAACTCCCCAGACATTAACTAGGTAATCTGAAGTCATAGGTGCACATTCCTCTAGTCACAACTTACAAGGATTAAACAGGAACAGACCTCTGTATGTAAAAAACGTCCACCGGAAATGTTCTCCCTTCCACGGTAAGGATCATGCTGGTATCCTTACTGGGGTCGTTGGTCTCATTTTGATTGAAGAAATCTCTAAATTTCTTGATAAAGCAAATACAAAAAATTCTGTTTGAAGTCAGTTTTTGAAAGAACTGAGGCAGACCCCAGAGAATACTGAAGAATGTCAAGTTAATGTCACTTGCATCTTTCATCTTTCCAAATCTGACAATTTGTTATTTTAATAAAGTTGAAGTCCTTGTTTTTAAAAAATTAAGGCTGGGGTTTTGGTGCCCAAATCCTATTTACTCTCAGTGGGAGTTGGGTATTTAAATCCCTTGAGACCCTTTGGAAATCCCTGCCTATAGCTCTTTTGTGTGGTTATTACATGAACACTTTTGTACACCTACAGCTGACCTAACAATTTACACATTCAGTCACAGTAATCAAGCACATGGAGCTCTCTTTTTAAAAAACAGAGTTAAGGAGTTTCAGAAAAGAATTGATTTATATTTATTAAAACATGTTAATTATTAATGGATTAATTTAATATATTAAATTTCTTATATACGTGTTATCAACAAAACATTAAGAACATAAGGGATTCTGTAATTATTGCAGTTAACTACATCTCAATGTTTCAAAATATATCCATTTAGTAACAAATATACTGTATATAAATATAACATACTTAGATATAATATACATATACATAACATTTAGTCACATTAATATATGGCTAATATGTCTCTATCTCAACTACAAAATATTTGAAATTCAACACTTTTTTTGATAGTATACAACTCCTCAAAGATTTAATGGAGTATTGTAATGATATCTCTTACTTTTACAAAATATATTACAATATACATGTAGAATATTACCAAGTATGGCACATTATCGGCACTAACTTAATTTTAAAGGCTAAATGAACAATGTATTTTTTTTTGATGCATTAGTCTCGTTTTGTGTTTTTTTGCTAATTAACTAAATTCTATAATTCTCAATGGACGGTTAGGTCACTAGTGAGAATTAGCAAGGTTCTACTGCAGTAGATCATTTAATAATCTTACATTTTTAATAATCAATGATTGCGTCAATTTGTCATCACCAATATAGGTCTTAAGTCATTTGGTTTTATTAGACAGGAAACAAGATAGATTAAGCACAAGGAACATCTTCTTTAAATAAAAACAGCCATTTAGGAAAGAAATAGCCACAAATACACGACAGAAACTGATTCATATTAAAATAACCCTCCAAAAAATGAGCTTACGTAATGAACAAAACTGCAAAGAAATAGAAACACAGCAATTTCTCTACTTGTAGGTACTTTTTGCCCATCACCACCATTCAGACAATTCTCCAAGTAAGCAGACCATGCAGGACGAGATGTCTTTACTGCTAGAAGTGAAACTTCCACTTGAGATCACTTAATTTTTAAACCAAACTCGTAAACTGTACCTCTGCATCCAGTGTGGCTGATGCTACGATCACTCGAAGATCCCCTCGTTTCTTCTGAATCTAAGACAGACAGTCAGAAGTTAATGGATAAAAGCCACTCACCCAGGAATGATTAACAGACATTAGATGTCCTACAACATCCTGACCTTCATTAACTCTTAGTTAAAAATATTTAACAAGCCACAAGACAATTGAATAAGTTAAAGCTCAGCCAGCAAGGAGTGTGCAAGACTCTTTTTTTCAACCACTGGGATAGGCTAACTAGTGCCTGTTCCAGAATGATCTTGGTAATTCTATTCCTCATGCCAGAGAAATCAGGCGAAAGTATCTCCAAGGATACCAATCACTTCATACCAGATCGCTCATAGGGAAGCACTATCAGCTGCCATGGAAATAGACTTATTTATGCCCATGTGGGAGAAAAGAAAAGAGGAGTTATGTGTTGTGGAGGCAACAGGGTGGAACCTGAGCGCCAGTGAGGGAAGGCAGAAGGCTGTATATAGAGAAAGGGTTTAGCCCAATAGATGCATTATAAACCTTTGCTCATGAAACTTTTCCCAATAGGGCCACCAAGCCATGCATCAGGATTAAAGGATGAAGGGTGAAAATCAAAACAAAAAAATAAGAAGGGAAGCTAGTGAGGAATACCTTTTTTAATAAACCGATGGCAATGTCTGTATACAGGGTTCTTTCATGGGCTTCATCCAGCATGAGGACACTGTTAATCAAAGCAGAAAGACAAGTTTTCAGTAATCAGATCTGACCGACTTTGGAACCAAGACATCCTGTCTCAAAATCCCTACACTTTCAGAGTGCCTGGAATTTTAGGCACATCACTCATTAAAGTCAACATATATTTGTAACTAAAGTCCTCCAAAAACAGAGGGAATGCAGCAAATTACCAGTGATAAACGCTTTCATTTACTAACCATAACACCGGGCATTACAAGTAGGGATAGGCAAGCTTCTTTTCCCTAATTTTAAACCTTCTTGAATATCATGGGTTTGAAAGTTTACTCAGATATTACTGTTCACATTCTGCTTAAGTGAGATTGTGGAGAGAAGAGAAGCAGAGAGAGAAAAAACAATCCTGTGTATGTGTGTGGGGAGGGAAAATAAAGATTGAAACATGGAATGAAGTGGGGAGGGAAAAGAAACAGGAGGGGGAAAATAGCACACACGCTGTATATTAAGCATCGTCAGTGCCGGCTAGTTTTTTGAAGAGGTGCAAGAGGGAATTTCTTCTATCCTTAATACACAATACAGACTTTCTCGGAGCTAGGCATTTTGTTTGTTTTTTAGTGATAATCCTGAGGGGAAACGTGGGTTTAAATTAGCAGACTAAATGGTTTGCAAACTAATTTAGCAAATCCAAACAAGAACGAGAAGTTAACAGAACTCCTTGAGATTCATTTATCCCTACTAACAAAGCCATTGCATCCAAAGATGCTTCTCAACATTATCTATATTTATTTTTTCATAAGGGACATGGACTGCTGCTTTTCCTCTTTTGATTTTGTTTTTTGTTTGCACCATCTTCTCAGTAGCTCAGTCTATGCAGTAAAAGTGCAGTTCTGCTCTGAAAAGTCACTATATTAAAAACTGCAGCTCTTTAGTTAACCAGCCAAAACAAGTTTTTACTCTTTGTTGACCCTGCAGAGCCAGCACAGCTATAAAAGCATGAGATGTATTCTATTCTGGTTTATGGATAATAAAGATTAACTTAAATTTTGGTTGCAAATTATTGTTACTGATGCACGGGCTGCAACGAACCCAGCTTGACTTTCAGATTGTGTCTGCAGGGATGGCAGTAAGGGGAAAAAATGATTTGAGCTGAAAGAAACTGAAAAAACCCCAAACCTACACTGAATTCTACCACTGCCTTTCTACCTAGCCACAGAGACTTTTTCAAGTACATCCTCATTGTAAGGTAAATGTTTTCCCTTTCTACTATAAACCTCATTTTCCAGGGGGCTTATATCTTGACTCTGCTTAAACGTCTCTGGACTGAAACAAAATGCCCAAAATTGTACTTATGCCAAGTCTTTGTTTCATGCACTCCCCTGAACTTAGTGTAGCATATGTCACAGTACACAAACTTTCTCCCACAGTTGTGCTGCTGGTTCTTGACCTCTTGAAGCAGGCGCTAAGTGGTGCTGCCATGTATAGCGGTTCTGTGAGGCAGAGATTCAGATACGAGCAAGGGTGCATCCGTCCAATGGCTGCTTGTGACAGTAGTCAGAGGAGCGAAATGTTCAACTTTAAATGAAGAAAAGCAAACCCTACACTAGGCTAGGAAACACTGTTTTTTACTTGGTTACCTTAGAAACCTTCCATTGGTGGGGCGCTGTTTGCATATAAATTATTTCCTATAATTCCCTAATAAGGCTGACATTCAAATGCCAAGGTCGACTTCAGTCTTTGGGATGTTTATTAACTACCTTTTAGTCTGCAAAAATTCAGATATTTGCTATGGGTCTGCCAGTCATCAGCATGCATTAGTGAGGATCTGCTCCATGTAACATGTCTTTACCTGTATCTCGTTAATAGTGGGTCAGCCATCATCTCCCTCACCAGCATACCATCAGTCAGAAACTAAAATCAAACACCAAGAAAAATGAGTCATCTATAACCTACCTCTAGGAACAAGCTCAGCTGGATAGGATATTTATATTACCTGTTTGTAAGAAACTAACAAGTATTCCGGATTACAAAATTCCATTTATATTGCCTTTGACTCATTTTCTATGTGCCTTTCACTCTACGGTGTCAGCTACAGACATGTGCTTCTGAATGCTAGTACTGAAAAATAGTAAGAGTTACAAGTACGGGATTCTAAATCAATCCACGTATAAGCAGATTGAATTTCTTACACAAATTTGTATTTAATTTTTTAATAAGTTAGTTCTTGTGCAAAAACATGGACTGACAGCATTAAAGACAGCAATTCCTCATTCTGGCCTGCCATCATGCCTCAACCTGTTTTAAAGAAGGCCACATGTAGAGTGAAAAGGTTCTTCATTCTCTGTGTCCATACAGTCGTCGGCACCTCTAAGGAAACTTCTTAACAAGTGTCAGGTAGATCAGAACAGAAAACGGATGATGTTTTGTGATATGGACATTTTCCTCTTATTTGCTAATGAAACCACCATCTTTTCACAAAAACCTCTGAGCAGCAAGCAGATAATGATTTCTGGCTACTCAGGACTTAGAAACAAAACCTTTTCAGTTTACTCATGAGTTGGACATGACCCTGAGGTAGATATGAACTGATGACTGAGGCAAAAGGCTCCATATTTCTCCCCTTATCAATCCCATAAGCACCCAAGTACTAAAAAATATTTAAGAACTGTTTTGTAAATACACATCTTCCCACTGTGTTATATTGCTTTTTAAAATTACTTTGAATTATTCAAGCTTTTGACAATACTTTTAATAAAGATAAAGTATTAGATAAATCCTTTTCACTGTTATTATTCCATAGAAAATAAAGCAAACTCTCTTCTCCACATAGTACAAATAATTTCAATATTCCCCAATGTGATAACAGGACAAAGCTGTGAGGGGGGGGATACCAGAAAGCTACAGCTCACATGAAGTCACCTTCAGCTAGTTTGTTCATTCTCTCAATCTAATTTTATCTTTAAGTTGGCTAGGATAGCCTAGCTTCAATTCATTGCAGCCCTTCCTTTCCATTTTACTGTATCTCAGGTTACACTAGCACTGGAGCAATATCTGATCGTAACCACCTTGAAAAGTTCCTTTGGGTTTAGAGTGGGGGCAGCTGGTATTAGCAGATTTAAATAACCGTTTAAACATTTTAAACATATGCAAATGCACAAATAGTGTAGAATCAAGAACATTAAATAAGCTGACAAAGTCCTTAACAATGAGCAAAAAAATACAAAATTAAGAATGAAAATTCAAGTTATATCCCTAAAAAAAAATATATATATATACACACACACACACACACACATCTCCTTTCAACAAGCTAAACCACCATCCTGGAAATTAGGATTATAATAAAGTGATACACCACTTCCTTTATTAAAACATTAAAAATATTGAAGGCAGTGTGAATAATGATTGGGACAGGGAGCTGGGAGCCTGTTTCTCATTCTTCTACTGACCCACTGTATCACTCTGTGCAATTCACCATTCTGTGCCTCAGTTTCACCATACACAAAATGGGTATAGTACTATCTATCCCACTCATTGGGTGTTACAAAGCTTAATTAATGCTCACAAACGTGCTTTAAGAGCTTCAGCTAACCATTTCAGGATACCAGCACTCTGCTTAAGTTTCACCTTAATTCTTGTAGCCTGTGGCTCCGTGCAGTCATCAAATCGAATACAATATCCAACTTCGTGACCCAGCACTGCGCCCCTTTCTTCAGCCACTCGGCCTGCAACCTAAGAGAAGAGAGGTCTTTCAGTGCAACAGAGACAGTACAATGGAGATGGTTTACAACATATTTCCTTTTCATATCCTTGTTTGGGAGTCGGGGAGGGGGGTTTGTCAGGAAATGTGGAGTGTGAAAATAATGTTGTTTGCATTGATTCCACTGGACTCAAGTTCTATTCTGTATAGCAATATGTCCTGAACTAACATTCTGTAGTTACTTTAAAAAAAAACACATTAGGATTAATTAAATTAAAAAAAAAAAAACAGAACATTTCAATTTTTCCAAAATAAATTATTAGAACACCAGATGAAAAAAAAACAGGATATGGTCACTTTACTTGTAGATAATAGTGAAACCAACAACGAACAGATCAGTTTCACTCAGGTTTTGTTTGAGAAAGCTATGGAGCTATCTTCTGTGATGGAGAACTCAAACGGAAAACATGGGAAAGAGACTGCCCCTCAAAACAGACAGAAAGCTCAGGGAAGGACAGAGTAACAAACACACACAGCTGGCTGCCAAATCTTGGAGGCAGAGGCTTCCTGAACCACCTTGCAGCAGAAATCCCTCCTTTACCTGTAAGGGGTTAAGAAGCTCAAATAACCTGGTTGGCACCTGACCAAAAGGACCAATAAGGAAAGAAGATACTTTCAAATCTGGGGTGGGGGAGGTTTTGTTTGTGCTCTCTTTGTTGTGCTCTCTTGGGACAGAGAGAGGGACCAGGTAGGGAAAAACCCTCTCCTAAAACCCTACCTAAAATAAGCATCTAAGATTACAAAAATTGTAAGTAAAGCAAGGAAATGTGTTAGATTATCTTTTGTTTTAACTTTTGAATTTTCTTGCAGAAACTTAACTACTCTACCCTCAGGCAGAGAAAAAAAACCTCCAGCTCCTCAGCTTTTTTTTTTAAAAAGCGTCCTTTAAAAAAAGAAAAAAAATCCTCCCTGGTTTTCATGCCTAAAAGAAAAAAAAAAAAAAAGTCCTTTTAATATCCTGAGGTCTGTGCTTCTGGTTCAAAATGATCCCACCGTGTTACCACCATGTCAGGGTTCCCTCCCCACTCTGAACTCTGGAGTACAGATGTGGGGACCCGCATAAAAGACTCCTTAAGTTTATTTCTACCAGCTTAGGTTAAAACTTCCCCCAGGCACAAATCCTTTCTTTGTCCTTGGATGGTATTGCTGCCACCACCAAGTGATTTAGAAAAACATCCAAGGGAAAAGGCAACTTGGAGGTAAAAGAAGCACCTCTGTAAAATCAGGATGGAAGGTAATTTTACAGGGTAATAAAAAGATTTTAAAACACAGAGGATTCCCCTCTTGGCTCAACTTCAGAATTCCAAAGACAGGAATAAACCTCCCTCTTAGCTTAGGGAAAATTCACAAGCTAAAACAATAGATAATCTAACGCATTTCCCTGTTTTACTTACAATTTTTGTAATCTTAGATGCTTATTTCAGGTAGGGTTTTAGAAGAGGTTTTTTTCCCTAATCAAAACACAATCTTTCTCTGGTAATTCTGAGATTACAGCTTTCACTACCAAATTCAAAATAAAGACACTAAAGAATGGAAGGAAACAACCTCCATTAACCAAAGAAAACATGCTTGAATATTTGAAACTGAATTTTTAAAAGTTATTTCAATAGAGTGTGCATGAATCCAAGTCAGGTGGCCATGAAACAGGAACAAGTTATCACTTGCAAAATCATATGCACATGGACAGCATCTTTACCATCTTTTTTCTGCAAGGACAAATATTTTATGTTTGCAAACATGCTGAGTCAATTTACAGCAATCATGTCCAGTGCAAACATTTATAACCTCTGAAATATCAGCTTTAGCTGAATTTCCTATTGGGGTAAATGGAAAGAGATCTGTAATTTATTGTTTGTGGCAACATTCATGGCTACTCAACTAGTCTCTCTTTTCTCCACATGATCAACACTGGTAAATATGGACATGAGGTTTGTCAATATTTTTTCATGCTTTCAGTCAATGTTTTCCAGTAATAATTATTATAAAAGTCTTCACACATTTAATGGGTACTTCCAATTTATACCATATTTATAACATGCCAATTTCAGAAAAATTCATGGCGGTTGCCTGCAATCTTGAGAGAGACAGAGAGAGAGAGAGAGAGAGCGCACATGCGCGAGCATGTGCACACATAAGCGTGTTTATGTATGTAGGGAAGGTGGGCAGGTCCTGCTGTAAAACTACTATTGTAATCAATGGGTGATCTAAATTGGCCCAAAAACCAAGGGAAGGACTGGAGCGCTTATTTCTGATATCTAATCTTCTATTGATGAAGATTTAAGACATTCATGTAAGGTTCAAACTTAAAACGTCCCATCTATCTTGCAATGTGCAGATATTTAGTAACAAACACGAGATGTGCAGTTTAAAACCTGCATTTTTCAACATTTAAGGCTCAGTCTTGAGGGTGTTTCACCCAGTGTAACTAAGAACAAAATTTCTGCCATAGTCTTTAGCAAGTTGCTTGGAGAAACCCTAACTGTTGTGTTTAATAAAGAAGATGGAAGACAGCTATGATGACATAAGAAAATTAGCCTGCTACAAAAAGCAAAAATAAAGTTAATAGAAACTATCACAATTGTAAGTTGACTTAAGACCCAAATTATGTCTTTGTGCAGGCTTGAACCTTTCCTTTCATCAAGAGGAAAAAGAAAAAAGTTGACAGAATGCCAGAGATTGATTTACACCAAAATAGACAAGAATATTACCCTTCTGCTCCGAGTTCTCTTTCAGGCACCGAAATGTTAACAAAAATTCATTGCAGATACATTTGGGGGGAGAAGAATTGTATCTAGTAAAACCCTCAAAGGCTGAAATATTTTAAGTTATTTCAGTGCTCATGAAAGATGTCAGAGTAATCACTCCAGAAAATGAGGCACACATTTGTAAACAGTTTAGACGCATGCCTAATTTGTGCATACAGTTGCTGAAAATTCTTTCTTAAATCTAGAAATCATGTACTCAATTTGTTTAAAAAGGGATATGATCAACTTAAAAATCATACTTTGTAAGCCAAATTTCTCTACCTAAAAAACTGAAATTAATTTAAAAATCCAATTTACTTATTTATACACTTTTTGCATTTCTCTCAGGTTGGACAATGAAAAAAAATCATTTCTATGCAATTCACTTTTTGTTTACGCTCAGTTTCACCTGCATGTCCTTAGCGCTGTAATATTTGTGTTTCAAACATTGCAAGGGAATGTTAAATTAAAAATAGCTTGCATTGGAATTTTACATAAACTCTCAATACATTTCTATTGGCCTTATATTTTATAAAAGCTTTTAAAATAAAATCTTTAAATTAGAACTGAGGCACCTTTGTGCTACGTATTGTACACACACCTAGAAACAAACAATCCCTACCCAAGAGAACTTGCAGTCTAAGCTCCCTGTCTGAAAACTGAGAGTATGCAGGCAGACTGCTGTGCCCTCACATGTCCATACGGGCACAGCAGCCTGCTGCACATCATCAATTGCAGGATCAGAGGCCAACAATACAAGTGACACAAAATGGAAGGCAAGCAAATATGTTTAGTATTATAATTAAATAAATCATCAATTATTCCTATCTGTCCCTCAACTGACCCACCACTGACTGATTTCTTATGACAATGTTGCTTTAAAAAAAAATAATCTGAGTATAGAATCTTCAACCCACTGGACAGATAGAGAACGGGCAGAAGTAATTCAAGCTAACCCACTACTGTTTTGCCAATGTGACACAACTGAGAGGACTATTAGTAAGTAAGGGGAAAGGTTAGCTCTGTCATCATGGTCTTTCCAATATTGGTCTCTCTTCTGAGACTGTGTATCAACTAGTTTTGATGGCGGTTCTGTGATAGTGACACACAGGAACTGAACTGACTAAATATTTCTCATGTGTCACTGAATGACTATCAGACGGCAATGACTATGGGACACTACCAACTTGAGCCAGTTTTGAACCAACAGCCTAGGGATGAAAGCTCAAATCTTGATTAATCAGATCCTATTCTACATTAATGGTTTTCTGAACCCAGAGATTTGCTGTCTAACACCTACTTTTCATGAAAAACTAAACAATGTGCATTTTAATCCTATTAATTTGGTCAAAACTACATTGTTTTTAACAGTCATTTGAATTACACTCTTTACGTTGTTTTGACAGGCTTTAAAAATAATCTCCACATGTGTACATTTGTCTCTGCCCTGCACATAAAAATGCATTTTTCTCAATGGCCCATTTTCTCTATTATTCTCTCTTCCATGAATTCCTTCATGAACCCATTATTTCGGCTGGGATCTTTTCAGCTCCCTTCCTCTCTCAAACCAAGCATTTAAGCAGATAACCAGGGCTGACAATGCAAAGCTAATTCAAATGGAAGTCCTAAAGTTTCTAAATTATTTCCCCTTTATAGTTCTGCAACTTCCTCTTTTCCCTCTGGCAATGTCTATACTCTAGTGAGGAGAGCAGATGAACAGTCTTCTTTAAAAAAAAATTTGTTTCAATTAGTCAAATTAATAAATAACACCAGTCCTGCCTCCGAGCCCCCTCAAATGGCCAAGCAATCAGGAGAAATTTCAAGGGTGTTCCCAGGTTGAGACCCCATTGTGGCAATACGCTAAAGTATAATCAAGCAATCGCAGTCTCTGAGGCTTAAGAGGAAAGGGGGTAAAAGCAGAGGTACCATTGAGAACACAGGACTATAATTTAACATTAATCTTTACAATATACAAAGTCTGTCAAGTACAGAATTACACAGTCAGTTAGGCATATTAGATGAGGGTTGGGAGAGAAAAGATGAAGGTGAGAATCTCTCTTTTAGAAGCACTAGACTCAGGTCACTGTGGAGGCAGGATGCTGGACTAGATAGATAAATGATCTAATACAGTATGAAAAGGCAACAGGAATCCATCAAGCATTTATTTTTCTAAGATAGCACATTACCATAGATACAGGTTGACAGGTGGCACATACAATGTAACAAAGAAATTAGGACAGGATATAGACTAGCAAGGAGGTCTGTGTATGAAATGGCCAGAAGCTACAAAACACAGAAGAAAACGATTGTTGCTGAGGGGAGAATGCTGCAGTGGACAGAAACGCAATGTCTGGCAGCAGTTAAGAAAAGAACAAGGGGCATATCAGAAGAAAAGAGCACAACTCAGTGGAAATGATCATGGAAGCATTATTAAAGACAGGAAGAGCCCATATTGAGTAATGGGGACCTTGCTACAGGAAGGATATTGAATGAAATGACACGAAAAAGAGCAACAAAACAAAACGTCCCATATGTTGAGATTTTGTGAAAATTAGGTTTATAGTCATTAGAAAAGAGGACCTCAGGAAGGGAACATGACTGAGGTACATACAATTCTATGTGGTACGGAGAAAGGGGATGCTACAAAACTAGCAGCGAGGGCAACCATTTCATACAAGAGAGAATGAAAGAATCCAAGACAGAGAAGTCATTAAAGGATCAAAAAGGCTAATAATGTTAGGAACCATTAGGAAAGGGACAGATAATAAGACAGAAAATATCATAATGCCACTGTATAAACCCACAGTATGTCCACATCTTGAATACTGTACCCAGTTCTGGTCACCCCATCTCAAAAAGGATACAGCGGAACTGGAAAAAGTACAGAGAAGGGCAACAGAAGTTGATCCAATAAAAGATATTACCTCACCCACCTTGTCTCTCTACTAGTTTAGTGATGCAGACAAATGGAAACTAACGTTCAGTTATATAACCTGATACAAATTGAATCAATACATCCATTAAAAGGAAATTGCTATTAAATTACCCTGAACCAATGTGTGGATTAGTAAAAATTTTCTGTGGTAGGGCCAGATCTGATACTGTATTTAGAACTTTTGTAAATTCTGCTTATGGAGAAATCAGTAGAAGAATCATTTAAACTTGAAGCTGCAACAAGGTTAATTTTTACAGCAAAAAAAGAAAGGAACTCACTGAAACAGCAGCAACCCTGCGAGGCTGTGTCACTCCAACTACTCTCCCTTCAGCTGTCCAGCCAGCTTCTGCTAGATACTGCAAACAAACATTGAAGACAGGGAATGAATTTGTCATACATGACACAATGTATCCAGCAGTTAAAGCATTGTACTGGATATCAGGGCTTCTAAGATTTATTCCTGGTTCTGACATTGACTCTCTGTGACACCGCAGGTAAAACACAAAGATTTTGTGCATTAGTTGACCCCTCTATAAAATAGGTATACTACTACTACCCCTACCTCACAGGTACATTAGCATTTAGAAAGCATTTTAAGATATTCAGATGAGAGAAGATTCACAGCTGTAAAGTATTTCTTCTTATTGATTCCTTTCCTGCCCCTCTCATTTAGTAGTCCTGTCTCAGGAAAAATGTCTGAATAGCATTAGCAAGTATTCATGCTGAAGCAGTTAATATACTTCACTAGTTTTGTAGCTATGTAGTCTGGCAAGAAGAGCTAATTTTATATATTTAGCAAATATCAATTTTTTTTAATAATACTCATCACAAAAAAAAAGCCACTAAGTTTCTGAAACTGTTGTACTTCGGATGTGTTGCACATGTCTATTCCATGTTAGGTGTGTGTGCGCGCCTCGGGCACAGTTGCCGGAAAATTTTCCCTCAGTGGTACCCATTGGGTCGGCTCTAGCACCCTCTAGTGCCACATGCTCATGGCGCCAGTATAACGGAACCGGCCAACCCTGCATCCCCTCAGATGTTCTGTCAAAAGTTTTTAGAGTCCCCCCCCAAGTATCTGGGTGGGGCGGGTACAGATGCTGAGGTGTATGGGGGCAGCTGCCTGTGCCTAAAACTCCTGCTTTGTTTCTTTTGCAGGTGGTGGAGGGATGGTGGAGCATAGAAATAGGCGCTCTGCTGAGGCCTGAAATGCTTCCTAGAAGGCACTAGGGTGTAAGGCCGAGGGACTTGAGGGTAGCTCTGGAGTCCTTCAGTCCATGGAGCTTTGCATCTGTCTGCCCTGAGAAGAGTGAGGTCCTTTCAAACGGAAGGTCCAGGAGAGACTGCTGGACCTCCCAATGGTAGGCCTGAGGACTGCAGCCAAGAACAGCTGCACACAGCCACAATTGAGGCCATGGATCTAGCTACCAAATCTGCTGTGTCCACGGCAGCCTGCAGAGAGGCCCTGGCTATCGACTTCCATTCTTCCACCAGTGCAGAGAAGTGCTGCCTAGACTCCTGGGGAAGCAAGTCTCTGAACTTTGACATGGAGTCCCAGACATTAAAATTGTATCTCCCTAATAACGCCTGTTAGTTGGATATGCAGAGCTTTAAAACTGTAGAATAAACTTTTCTACCAAATAGGTCTCCGAGTCCTTCGCCTTAGGGCATGCAGCCCCTGTCTACCACAAGGCTTTAATTGGTCACATGATGGCCTAATTGAGAGGCAGCCACTTTAGACAGCCACAGCGCAGCCAAGAATGTTGACAAGGCTGTGGATGGAGTCTATGACTACCTCCACATGCAGCCCTAAGTTCAAGACCACCTCTTGATCAGCTCCAGATGAGCTTTGAAGTTGTCTGAGTGGGGGGTGACATGCCCGCCTCTGACACTGCCTTGTCCAGGGAGGAGGAGGAAGCCTGCACTGGCAAGGGGCCCTCCTCTTCTCCTTCTGCATCGACCGTGTCCCGCAAGTCTAGGTCCTATGGATTGGTACCAGGATCAGAGTCCAGGTCGGGTGCTGTGCGATGGGATGGAAGAGCCCTTCTCTCTGAGGCCACCGAATATAAGCATCTGGAAAGTGCCCCTGACATCAGGAGAAAACGCCAAAGGTTCCAAAATGGCCATTGCATCGACACAGGCCAGTGCCCACTGGGCCAAGCACTTGGAGGTACCCCTGCGCCCAACAGCGACCCATCTGCTGGGTATCCGACCCCACTTCCAACTCAGACGATGAGCCTTCCTCCGGGGACCATAGCGGTGCAGTACTCATCAGTTCCAGAGACCAGTGCTGAGGCGGGGAGGCCTGCATCAAGGATAGCAGGGACAGTTTCCCCTTAGATGGTACCAAGGGGTCAGGTACCGAGCGGCTGTTTGAGATGACATGCTCCCTTCTGTCCACCTACACCGGCGCTTGCACTGCCGTCAACGGCAGTACCAATAACACAAGCAAGTATCTGCCTGCCATGAATGCTTCCAGTGTGGCCAACACCACGATCACGCCAGAGCCTTGCTGTCCCTCTGGCACCGGCTTATCCGGTACTGGACTCAACAGACTGCAAACAGGATGGAATCAATGGTATCACGCATGGAGAGGAGGCATGGCAGTGACCTGACTCAGGTTGCACTACACTGCGCTCCCCATGTTTGGCCTTTTTCTGAGTCGGGGAATGCCCCCTCTTGGCCAGCTGCTTCTTATGTTTCTTTCTCGGCACCAGGGACGGGGAATGGTACCGAGAGTCCCTCATGGTGGAAGGAGCACTCTGCACCGACGCTGAAATACTCAGTGTCGAGTCTGACTGGCTTGGCTCCGAAGAGGGTCTGAGTGCCTCTTCCATCAATAGGAATTTCAATCTGGCCTCCTGGTTCTTCTTCGTACAAGGACTGAAATCCCGGCAATTATGACAATGGCCCTGGACATGAGCCTCACCCAAGCACTTTAAGCAATTGACATGCAGGTCGCTCAAAGGCATAGGCTTGGTGCAGGGCTTGAAGCCTGGTGACTGAGGCATGCCTTGGCACCAGGGGCAGATGAAAATCCACTAACAAGCAAGAAGCTCCAACTAAACGATGTACAAAAGCTATTTACAGTCCAAACAAAAAAATAAATAAGTAGTGAAGAAAGAAACAGGGGAAATGGATGAAAAATGAAGACCACTGAGTACAGCTTGCTGTAGCAAGAAGAGCAGTTCCAGCAACCATCACAGGTGGTAAGAAAGAACTGAGGGGGGTGTGGGGTTGGCCGTTCCCTTTATACCTCCACCATGAGCACGCAGCACCAGAGCGTGCTAGAGCTGACCTGACAGGCACCACTGACAGAAAAATTTCCACATACTGTACTCGAGGCATGCACACACCTAATGTGGAATGGACATGTGCAAGCACTCGAAGACAACCAATATTTTAATGGAATATGAAAAGGTGCCACACAAATATGCAATATGTTTCTCCCATCATGTTACAATTTTCTGGCAATGAAGCACAGGAAATAAAGATGGTCACTGTTTGAACAAAGAATTAGAAAAATCCTGATTGAAATTTTTTCTTTTCTTTTTTTAAAAACAAAAACAAAAACAAAAACAAAAAACACACTTTACAAATGGTGATGAATTTAAAAGAATTCTGAAGGAGTAATAATTTTAAGAAAAGTTGACCTCCTAGTTGAGGAGCTTTTTGCAGTGGGAATTGTGGAGCCAAGTTTGATTTTTGAGTATGGTCCTTTGTTACGTAGGCCAATATGTTATGTGGCAGAAGGATTTTATGCTGTTGCAATGCCAGAACCTATTGGCTGATAGCAAGAGAGAGACAAGGTGTAAGGCTTTCTCATACCTCTCATACATTGCAATATCAGGACTGGGCCTAAGGTATCACCCTTGCCCCATAAGGTCTCTACACTGCTCCCAAGAGTTGGCTGTCATCGTATGCAAGATCTCTTGGAAGAATACAATTTTGCTACATCACATGCACACTCACTTGTGGAATCTGAGTAGTTTTTCCACATCCTGTTTCTCCAACAATCACCAGCGTCTGATAGTTCTCCACCAGATAAAGGATGTGGTTTCTAAGCTGGAAGGGCGGAACATATTCAAGTTAGGAGAACAAATCTGTACAACAGAATTTTCAATACATTTCTGCAAAGAGCAATGCACATATACACATACACTCAGTATAAGGTATGAATTATGTGTAGAGCTTGATGTCAGACAGCTAAACAATTCATTAAAATCCATCAATGCAGTGCACAACATATAATATTTGAACATAAGTCCACATAAAGATTGTAATAAAAAAGAGCAGATTCACTTTTGCCAACATCTATAAAACACAAAGAATAAAGTTCATCAAATATCAGAATGGTGGCTTCCATTACATCACTTTCATGTTGTAAAGTGATTTTTAAGAGAGAGGATCAAAAACAATTTATAAAAGAAACACAGCAGGCATGAGATTCAGCATATCAAAAAGTTCTTTCATACCTTAAACACTGGTAACTTTTGTCTCTGTTGTTCAATTGAAAGAGATGCATAGGGATTATAGATGACAGAAACACCAGTACTTTCAGCAGCACTCTGCCTCTCTTCTGTGATGCTGACACCAGGACCTTCCGTGCCTACATGACATGAGACAATTTTAATAGGAGGATGACAGAAATTTGCATGGCATATCTCAATCTAGCTCAGACAAATAAGTTCTTTAGGAAAAGGAACTCTGCCTTCTAATATGTGCTGTTAAGCATCTCTAACATAATAATCATAAACATATGTAGTTAATGCTTAATAAACAGGAACTTGTTCCAAATTAAATATAAATGTCCATTTTTTAAAGTCTCCTAACATGGCACAATATATCTATCTCTCTCAAAGAAAATTATAAAAACTTCTATGAAACATTTCATGAGAAATGTACAAAAGCATTAACTTTTGGCACCTCTCTTTTTCCTTTTCTTTCACTTAAAAGAAAGGTTTTTGACATACTGTATTTCTCACTGTTTTTCCCAGGAATGCCTCTAGTCATTTAAAACCAGCAACAGGAAATAAGAATCAATTTCATCAACACACAATACTAGAATAAGTTTTCCAATGGAACCTTTTTGATTGAGATTAATTCTAAGGTGTACTTTTAACCCTACTTGCTTATGAGCCATGCCACTCACTAAATTGAGCTCACAAATCTATTTACTCTCAGTACATGTAATTGGGAAAGTCATGACAGCAGGAAATGCTCAATCATGGGGGGGATTTTCTCATTAAGGTAATGCATCTTCTGCAGTTTTCTCCTCCGCTATTCAGTTGAGATGTCTCATTTTGTAGGATCTGTGTTGCACATTATTGGCCATGTCCACAGAAGGATTTAAACGATATTTGCTCAGTCCTGCTTTAAAACAGGCAGGTCCCATCCACATTCAACAAACAAACTCTTTACATTTTGTATTAACATAGACCAGTTCAAAGAAGGGTTAAAAATGGTTCCAATAAGAATGTAATCCCCATTGTAGACATAGCTTTAAACATCAGTATCATATAACATTTGGATTCCGACAGAAAGATAGGGAATAATTCCTCTCATCACCCATATGCTTTCTGGTACCACACTCCTGGACATACCCGACAGATAATTTATTTAAATCAGGTAACTAATTCAACTTGCCAAGGCTCATCCAGACTTCCTCATTTTTAGATTAATTTTACAGCAATGTATACATTTCTCATTAATCTTCAGTGTATGGACTGCATATTCCCATGCGTTTGTACAGTGACCATGCTACAGGGGACTTGGGACACACAGGAGATTTCAGTACATCCCAGGAAACTGACTACTTGAATTCAAAATGTTTCTGCCTCTCTCTCCCCCACTCTACTATCAATCAATATAAATTCTGGCTCTTCCATGAACTGATTGCTGCTTCGGGCAAGTGCATTACTGGAGCCTCTGGGTGATAGTAAGTTGTTTTCAGCTCGTCACAGAAAACATGGAGCATAAGATAGTATAATTCTTTCAGGAACAGTTTTGTGTTTCAGTTATTATAAAAGCAAAGCAGAGAGCAAATCTAGAGGAGCTGCAGCTCTGCTATAGTTAAGGTTGGGAATCCCTTGCTTACAAGATGACTAATTCTATTTTATTTTAGAGGTATACATGAATTTAGTGCTGGTGAAAGATGCCTGTTTGAGATTCCCTGAACACCCACTACCCTATTTATCCACAGGGGAGTTTCAACCCATGCAGCAGGAGCACGAGCACAAGCACAAGCTTCCCGCCCCCTCAATGCACCCGTGCCGATGTGCCTTTACCCTGCAGCCCAGGGCCCACCCTCAGCTGCACGAGCAGAGCTCAGACTCCGTGACCCATCCACCCTCAGCATCTCTGCTGACCGGGGCCAGGCAGTAGCAGGGAGAACGGCAGCTCCGATGCTGGGGGCGCCCGGACTGTAACCCTGCCAGGTCAAGGGGAACTTAAATGCCCCCCTCAGACTCTGCGGGAGGGAGGGAGGGAGGGGGGGGGAGAATCACAGACCATTAAATCACCAGTTCCTGGTCACTGTGGTGGGGAAGGGTAAGAAACGACCAGCTTTGCCCCCAGCCCCGCCCCGGGCAGCGCCATGAGGGGATGGGACGAGGGGAGGCACAGGAGGCTCCTGCCCGGCGGCGCGGCGCGGCGCGGCCCCGGCGAAGGGAAGCAGAGGGGACTAGCACCAGCCGTGCCAATCCCCGGCCTTGCTCCCCAGTAGCCTCCTCCCTCCAGGGCCCGTTCGCCCCTCACCCGGTTTCCAAAACTTCATCGGTCCTACGGGCGCCGCCATCTTGAGGTGAAAGGTCAAAACGGAAGTGACGCCCCCGCCCACAGCGAGGGGCGGGGCTGTGCGTCACGTGACACGCTGTGCGATTGGCCGGCCGTTGCTATGGCGTCGGTCCCTTCCCAGGCAGCTCCCTCCTCCGCCAGAGGAAGCGCCCAGAGGCTAGGGTGATGGGCGCCCGGGGAGGAGCCTAGCTAGAAGGCCCCGCCCCTCAGGGGCGGCAGGAGCAGAGGGAGCGCGGACTCCTTGGGGCTTTGTGCCTTGATCTTTATTAGCGGGGCGTGGAAGGACTTCCATGGGTAAATGCGGTAAGTGGTGATTTCACCATCCCCAGACCTGGGAGAAAATACTTCAAGCAATAATGACGGAAATCTACAGCTGGGCCAAGTCAGGAAAATGCTGCTTGGGAATATGGTTAGATCAGCGACAGACCTCCTGGTACAGGAGCCGAATTAGCAATCAGTAGTACCCAAAAGAGCCATAGTAGTGTGAATTCATTATTTTTATATATATATTCTCACAGCAAAGTGACTGACCAAGCATTATTATTTTTATCAACTACAATTGGTTAATAACATACTAAAAGCAGCCTGACTGGTTAATAACTTAGATTGGTTAACAATTAAATCACACTGTGTTTTAATGTGTGCTGCAAAGAGCCATGTCTGGAGATACATTAAAGACCCACTAGCAGCTCCTGAGCCTCAATTTGAGTATCCCTGTGTTTGACTGAAGGAAATTCGCCTGATAGATTTTGATGTGTGATGTTGGCTATTTGTGTAACAGTTATGAAGCTTTAACTTTTTGCATCTCAGTGCCAACTGCCATTAAATAATTATTGTCTGGCCTCCCCACCCCCAATAATTTCCCATAACTGTGAAAATTTAAAGCAATAAAAGAAAAAAGCTTTAAAGTAAACATTGATATTAGCCATCTCTCTCTCTCTCTCTCTAATCTAAATCAATTTCAAGCCTATTAATAAGTGGGGGCACAGAGGACAATGCTGTATTCAGAGACCCCATGACAAAATATTCCCATACTGCCAGTTCCCCAGTGCTGAGCCCCCAGAAAATCATGTATGGTTTAAAAAAATCATTACATTTTAAACAGATGCTATGTCCTGGATTCTGTTTATTTGCCTGCTGATTTCTCAGATCTAGACTAGGTCTGCACTACAGAGTTTTGCTTTCACATCTATATCAGGTACGGGGTGTGATCTCTGACCAACATAGCTGTGCCAGCAATAACATCTAGGGTAGACAAAATTATTTTGGCAAAATTGTGCTTTTGATAGTATAGTTTATTTCAGAGGGAGGGGCTGAAAGGGACTATCCATGCAAAAGTGCAGATTTGCCAGTATATACTGAGTCCACACGAGGAGTGCTTTACAGGTATGCTATAACAGTAGAGCTATATCAACAAATCCCTCTAGTTCAGATGCAGTTTATACAGGTCTTTTGCCGGTATAACTTAAACCAAAACAAAGCTATGCCAGCAAAAGAACATTTTTGCCAGTACAATTGCATCAACATTAGGGCTTTTGCCAGCATAGCTATGTCGGTTAGCACTGTGATTCTTTTCACACTCCTAACCAACAGTTATGCTAGTAAGACTTTCTCGTATAGACCAGATCCAAGTGTAGATCTGACTGTAGTCTAGACTAGAAAAGGGTTGCATGTGTTTTTATACCAGTATAGCTACACTGGCAAAGCCGCCTAGTGTAGGCATGGTTTTTTATACTTGCAAAAGAGTTTTTTTGCTAGTATAGCTTGTACTGATTCCCGCAGCAAAACAAGTTACGCTAGGGCTTTTGCAGGTATAAAAATGTCATAAAAATCAGCCCTCCACCCCCCACCTGGTATTACTATATTGGCAAAAGTTTTATGTATATCTCTGGCCTGAGCCTTTAGGGTGCACTTCGATAATGTTTTCAAGATTTCCTCTATAACCAGGTGAGCTAGAAACATTCATTAAGAAAAAAATAAATCTCATATTCACACCTAAGAATTTGCTCCTAGGAGCTGGAGCTTTAAGAAAAATACCATGCATCATGACACTCATAACTAGAGAGTTGCACACTTTGTTATTTCCCTAGGCTGAGCACTTTGCGCACACTCGAGGGTCCTTGCATTTCTCTCTTCCCAGCCACAAGTTCTGTGTGTGCCATCCTCCCCTCCCCCTCTGTTGTAGAGACTCTCTTCAACCCCTTTATCCCTTCCCTCATGCCAGAGTCTCTATGTTCCCCTTCACTTCAAGCCAGGGTCTCTGTCTGTCCCCCGTTCTTCCTCCCACACCAGCAGCTCTGTATACTCATAGTTCCCCTAGCCCCTAGGCATGGGGCACTGTTTCTGCCTTCTCCCCATTCCCCCTCCCTCACCATGGCAAGGGCTTAGTGTGCCTCCCTATTCCCCATCCCTCCTATGCAGGATCTCTGTATACCATCCATGCCAAGGGCTGTGTGTTCCACATCCCATATCCAGGTTCCTCATTCTTCCTCCTCCTGCTAGTGATTCTGTATCCCTCATTCCCCCTTCCCTTGCGGTTCCATGGGCCCCCATCCCAGGAGCCCCTGCCCATGCCAAGGACAGTGTATGTACGCCCCAGACCCCCACCTCTAACCCATTTTTTTTCTTTCTCTCTGGGAGATAAGTAATTCAGGGGGTCAATATATTTAAACTGTACTAGGAACAGCAGCAGAGCTGAGATTGGGGTATTGCTATGCTGGAAGGCTGGCTTCAGCTGGTTATTTGATCTATAGACACAGTCGGTGGTTGAAGTTGCTTAGTCTGCTAACCAGATGCCAGAGGATCTGTGCACCCCCTTTTTCTTCCTGCTGTTTTTTTTTTTTTATTTTCATCCAAAGCAATAGGGTTCTGCCCACTGATACCTGCAACAGTCCCTGAAATTTTGGAGTTGATTGAAATGCAATATTCAAAAGTTATTGCATTGCGGACAAGCATAGAAAATGCCACCGCACTGAGTGCAAGATTTCATTTCACCTGGCCAACTAGGAAAAGAGACTGAGTTCAGGTTCACCTTAGCTACCACATGTTAGCTAAGCCCTACCTAAATTTGATGACTAATAGTCAACATTGCTCCTTATGTTTGATCTCATCTGTTATGTCTTAAAAATGAATTCAGCAGTGCAAGGTAAAAAGGCAGGGAAGCTAGCAAACTGGCTGCTGCTGTGACCATTTGTATTATGGACAGCATTAGAAGCTACATCCAGTATGTTTGCCAGTCACAGGATGTAACTTTAGGCAGCACCAGCACAGGAGAAACCGAAGCACAGCAGGATGGATAGGGCTGCTCAAGGCCCAGTTTAAGACACATGCCCAAAACTTGACTTGTGAAAAGTTTCCTTAAATTCACAGAAGAAAAAAACAAACAAACAAATATATGATGCAAGCCATAATCCCTTGCATGACTCATTAGTCCTAGCCAAACCTTAAGAAAACCCTCTATCACAGTGGTTCTCAAACTGTAGGTCGGGACCCCAAAGTGGGTTGTGACTCCATTTTAATGGGGTCCCCAGGGTTGGCTTAGATTTGCTGGGGCCCAGGGCCAAAGCCTGAGTCCCACCGCCCGGGACTGAAGCCCAGGGACTTCAGCCGTGGGCAGCGGGGCTCAGGTTACAGGCTCCCTGCCTGGGGTTGAAGCCCTTGAGCTTTGGCTTTGCCCCCGCCCCCTCCACCCAGGGTGGTCAGGCTTGGGCTTTGTCAGAGGGGGGCGTGGTGCAATGAAGTTTGAGAACCTCTGCTGTACAATAAGAAAAAGGCAGCACAGGCTGTATTTGAGGTGGTGGCTCAACCTGAGGAGAGCCACAGGATCTTTATCCAACAGCTTCAATAAAGAATCCCCATTATATTCATTACAACCAAGTCAAGTATCTTCCCTACCATGAGTGGTATCTACCACAAGGATATATGCACCAAAGTCATTGCACTTTATACCAGGCAGCTGACGGTTTGGGAAAAGAATCACCAGACAATTAAGTTCAATTACCCTGATGCTTTATTAAATCTTTGACAAAAGAGGGTGAAAAACTCACAGAACCACAAAATCCCCAGCCACATTTCACTTGCTTCTTAATCTCTAGCACTCTTTATCGTGCACATAAATAATGTGATAGAGCAGCACTATGACTGTTGTAATTAATCTTAAGTGATGTGTTTATACCTTACCTGGTTAATATGGTCTTTCAATTAATTTTTATTTATTATAATCCAATGGCTGTTTGGCAAATTCTTTTAGAGAAAAATTATGTCCTTGATTGTAATAAGAGATGTAATCTTAAAATCCTGGCTGTTTATTTGGATACATTTTGAAATTACAAATAATAAAAAGATCTCCCACTATTATTAAAAACAGTTATTATATAAATATTGCTTTTTTCAGTCACAGCAACAGTAGCCCATACAAGAAACACTGTTACAGTAAACTTAGAATCCTTTGCATAAGAAAAAGAGGCGAAAAAGCTCATTCAAGAGAAAAGTCCACCATCAATTTTGAACACACAAATATGCCAGACACTTACAAATTCTGAAAGAGTAAATTAGTCTGACAGGAACATTCTGCATAGATCACAAAAGTGGCATTAAGAGGATTATTGCATTGAAGAGATACATATCATAGCAAAGGACAAACCCACACTTAAGATACTAGCACACAAGGATTAAAAAAAAAACCCATCATGGACACCTATGATTATTGAATGTTCTTAGATTAGGCAAATTAAGTTTCAGTTACAATAAATGCAGAAGATAAATTAGGTTATCTTTATTGCACAACAGATTTTTTCTTGTTTATAACGTATAACAGGCTATATGAAGTGCAAATTAATGTCAATCTAGAATATTACATTTTTCCTGATTTAAAACAGCCTTAATGCAATAAAATAGGGTTGCCCCCAGTTTTATGTGTTTTTTGTTTTTAATTGCGATGCTTAACAACATACATAACTCCTCAGTTAGGTTTAGATATTCACACTTCAGGCCCAGACTCAGTAAAGCACTCAACCCATGCCTAAATGCTCTGCTGAATCAAGGCCTCAGTGAATGAAGTGGGTTAAGAGTATGTTCCTACTTTACTGCAGCTACCATTGTTTGATTGAAGAGAATTTTCTACCAGGCTGGATTAATGAGACCACAGGGCAAGAATATATGTTGAAATTACTATTTTTGCAACAGAAAAGGTTAGATATGTTTTAAATGAGAGCTTTGAATTTCTATGAAGACCTTAAAGTGGCAGGATATTTGATTTTTTTTTTTTTTTTTTTTTGCACATATGATTTGCCTGGCCTAGGTTAAGGTGAGCTTTTTTGATTTTTGGGGAAAATGTGTGCAGTGAGGGAGCGAGGGGGGAATTCTCCCTTGCGTTTCAAAACCTCTCATAAAACTTGTCCCAGGAGTAGGCTGAAAGCAACAGCTCCTGTGTCTGTCAGGTCAGGTATGGTGAATGTACAATGATATAACGAAATAGGCCTTCATTTGGTTCTGCAAAAGCAAATAGGGAAAGCTTCAGTGTAGAAAAAAAGTATTCTAGAGAAATGAATATCTAAAAAAGATTATAAAAAAATCTTTTTGCAACCTTATCCATACTTTATTACAAAACAAAAAAGGATAGTGTACATTTAAAATGTAATTTGTGCAAAACTCAAATAGCAAATTAAGGTACTTTTATGATTTAATGCTTCAAGTACTTCACTGTGTATTGTGTAATAAGTTGCATAGGAAGAACCACAACAGTGTTCCATGTAAACGTCTCTCTTTCACCAACAGAAGTTGGGCCAATAAAAGACATTACCTCACCCACCTTGTCTGTCTAATATCCTGGGACCAACATGGCCACAACAACACTGCAAACAACAATGCTTAAAAGCAGCTGATGCACCAACTTGCTCCACCTAGCTGCGGCCATTCATTTGAAGAAAGGGTGTGATGTCTGAGGCCCAGTAGGCTGACATAGATCTTTTTCCATCTAGTTGAGGTTATATGTTATGGTTTGGCTATCCATGTCATTTTTCAGTCAAATGTCCCTGGCTGGAGAGGTTGCCAAACACAAGTTTGAGCTTGGACCTGATTTCAGAGCAGAAGAGTGCCCCTTCCCCCATTTATTTTTCAGAAGGAGCTCTTTAAGCAGTGTTCTTTTCGGTAGCAAGAGTCTTTAGAATAACCAGAGCCATTGAGATACAAGGATACTGATCTAGTAGAGGATGTGAAAGTGCAGCAAAATGACTGAAAACTAGAAGAAGTTAACAAGAGAGTTATCCACATGCTGGTGATAATATCCACATATTATCACCTAGGAGGCAGAGACAATAACACAGTCTTATGTTTGCTGGCCTGAGTTGTAGTGGTCTTCAGTAGAACCACTGTTTGAGTATTGCCTTCTCTCAATTTGAGGTTTGTTTTCCAGTGGCTACCATTACAACATTGGTTTGCAAGGAAGCATTGGATATGGGCACAGTGGGCTCTTCTCATCTTTCAAGTTGAGTGGACAATGCTCACCTCTCTATGCTCCAACATGGCCTCATGATTGCAGAGACATTCTTCTCAGTCAACAGTGGAGATGCCTGCATTATGATATTTGACTCACATTTGCCTCCCTGGAGGCATACAAGAAGCTCTGTTTCCTTCTCATGTTTTCTACAAATGCTCTAAGGTAGAAAAACTCCATTCTCAAGAAGTTTTCCTTTATCCAGTCACTGGAAGCCTTTGTTCTCCTGACCAGCTGATCAAACATTCCATTCTTCTTGCAACTGGATGACAGTTTGGGGTTGATGGGCTTTGACCGTGCAAAAAGGATCTGGAATTCCAGATCAAAGTGTGCGACTGCTGGGCCCGACAGAATCAAGATGTTACTGCTGCTTAGTTTCCCATCAGTCCATGTGAAACTTAATAATGAGAAAATTCACAATGATGTTAATTTATTACAACAAATAATACACCCACACAAAGGTTGAAATAGTGCCAATACATGTTCTCTTTCAATACAAGAAACTAGATTGTTACTATACTATGGATAGTTAGCAACATAATTTTTAGTGCAAACATCACATACGATCAACAGCTCACAAGAAAAACAGTTTTGTACTATTCCCTTTCACCCCACAATCCAAAGAAGTCATAGGAGACAAGGACATGAAAAGAAATAGGGTACTTGCCTGTAGGAATCTGTTGTCACTCTTATGCCATCAAGATAAACTTTTCTTGGACCCTCCCCACAATTTTGACTCCTGACCTTGTGCAATAAGTGTTTGCTGATATAGTTCGAATTCTCATCATGTGTTTGAAAGAGGAAAAAAAAATTAAGTTTTGACATATCAAAAGAAAATGATTCTGCCTAAGAGGAAAACTTATAAACATAAATGATAAGCGTCCTAAGACCACTGCTGATCAGCTAACACAGGATGCTGCTGAGTGGCATAAGATTCACTCTCCTAAGGAGTAAAATGACCATTCTAAAGGGTTCTTGTGGCTTAGGGAGCAAAACATTAAGTCAAAATTTGAACCAGAATTTAGTCTCCGTCTCTGTAAGTTGGGCTAACAAGACCACCCAACATATTTGTCCTTAAGGGAATAAGAAATGGATTAAACTGAACTGAACCCTCCTTTGTGTCCCTACAAAAGAGTGGCTAAAATATAGTGGATTATGTGTTTACACAATATGAGTCCCCTCCCCCTTTAAATAGTTTGTTTGTGGGAAGAGAACCTCTCTTTCAACAGATTTCCTAGAAGAAGGAAGAGAACTTTAATAATCTGGGCCAGAAACATTAAGACATTCATCAGAAAGATTCCCATTCTAAGGAAAGTCAATTTACTTTATGAGATGGCCAGAAAATTAAGGTTCAAGCTACAGATATTTAAACAAAGAAAAGAGTGTCTGCAGTGCTTTCAGCAATCCCATAACAAGTGTTAAAGACAAAACAATCACTTCAATGTAATACGTGGGTGTTAGTGCACCTCTAAAGACATCATCGTTTGTGCAGTTAATGCCTTCTTTTTCAAGATCAGTTAAAACTTACAAAAAAGAGCAAGAGCTACACAAATCATATTTCTTTTGAAAACTCAGATATTATGGTTGCAATAGGGCCAATAACAAATTGTTTTTTGCCATAAGTATCACAGTGCCTACCTTCTCCTGCTCAAGATCAACTCCTAGATTTCTGCACATTTTCAGAAAGCGGGGAAATGAAGCACAATCTAAAAGAATGTACATGTTAACTTTCCGCTTGCTACAGGCTTCCTGAAGATCTTTGAAGATATCAATGTCTGTGAAGGTATCCATAAACACAGCAATAACCTGAAAAAAATACAGAAGAAACCATTAGTTCAAGAAAACCTTGTGACCTACGTCTTATTTTTCTCAGCACCCCAGGGAAGATTTAGAAAGGGCAGAGGGGTGTATGAATCAATTTAGCTTCCAAATTAAGTAGTTCCCTGGTTGGTTTTCTTTTATCGATACCATATTCCCTAGACAAGCTTCCATTTTCCTTGCTACTTTTTTTAAGTGTTATTTCATTGTGGCATAGTCAACATGTTCTGCCATTCTTAGCAGCATTCCATAAGTGTCTCAAGTACTGGATAATTTAGATATGCAATGTTCTAGCTGCATCAGTCCCTGGATATTAGAGACACAAGGTGGATGGCGTAATATCTTATTGAATCAACTTGTTGATGACAGACAAATCCCTGGCTGAACCAGAGCAGTATATGCAGGCTCTACAGTGGGAAGGCTTTTTATATTGCTCTGTATCAGAGGTGAGAGAGGAGACCATGATACTGAGGGATGAAAGGGTAAGGGAATGAGTTTAGGTTAAGCTAACAGCACTTCAAAGGGAAAAATACATAGGTATTGCAGGTGTACTATACCTCTATATTAGGTGTCAAATATGTTGCTTCACAGTACACCTAAGGTATATGGATACCCATTATAATCAATCTTTGCATATCATCGCTTCCACAAAGTCATATACAGTAAAATGGAAAAACAGATATTGAACTCATAGGAGGATGGGAGCCCGCTTCTCAGAGTATTCATTCTGTCTTTGACACTTACCATTTGATAATGCATAAAAAGAAAGTACATCTAAGATTCTTTGCTACTCCATCCACATGGTTTCCTTTTGTACACCTGGAATTACAATAGCAGGAACTAGAGAGTCTGTGAATAGGGACTACTTCTCTTTGGTTCTTAGGATGCAAACAACATAATTAAATAGCTGAAGGCAGGTCAGTGAATTGGGAAAGAGACTGTTGGCTGTCAGTCCTTTCTGGCAATGGATAAGTTACTCAGGAAAAGGAATCTTATATACATTCAAAATCAAGTACTGTATCATCACTTATCAGGGAACACTATCTCCGTTTGTCATTTGCTCAGCAGCATCTGGCTCACTGTTTAATTATATTTGTATTCTATGCTCCGTCTTTTGCTTGCATGACTTCACCCTCAAGGTTAAGCCATACAGGTCTTAAGATTCCTTCATTTCCCCCACCTCTAAATTGATCCCAAGACCCACCAGGGCAGTCAGAGACCACTGACTGTTCTCCAACACCAGATGAGTGGGCTAGTAAGACGCTTACTTAGAAATGTGTTTTTTTTTTAAAGATGGGTGTTTCACCACCAGCCTTCCGTAATCAAATAATTGACCTTTGATACCATTCAGTCACTTAATAAACTGGGATATGGGAACGGGGAGTAAATATTCAGTCCAAAACAGAACTTAGGCAAGATGGTTAATTCTTATCTTGAAGTTTCTTACACTGAAGTACCTCAAGTTGGAGATGCAACACAAATGCAAGCCATTTTGATAGATTCATAGATACTAAGGTCAGAAGGGACCATTCTGATCATCTTGTCCGACCTCCAATAGGAGAGACACATCCTAAATCAGAGATTGTGGGATTGTGTCCTTTTCCTGCAAATGTATTGCTTGAAGAGAAGGATTGCTTCAGTTCCAAAACTTGGAAAGGATCGCTGACTTCACCAGTGTTATCTGCAAAGGGTTTGAGTATGCAAGGAAAAGGAACTTCTCATCACAGCAAGTATCTTCACTGATGTGAATTGGTTTCCCCTTTACTATCATTTCTTTAGGTTAGAAGAAATGCTGAGGATCCTCAATGTATTGTCATTAGTAGGGCTGTCAAGTGATTAAAAATTAATCACACTTATCTCCCGAAAATGTAAACTATCTTGTATGTCTTAGCGATTGGCTGAACAAGAAGTAGGACTGAGTGGACTTATATGCTCTAAATTTTCATATTGTTTTGTTTTTGAGTGCAGTTAAGTAACAACCAAACAAAAAATACATTTGTAAATTGCACTTTCACAAGAAAGAGATTGCATTATGGTATTTGTACGAGGTGAATTGAAAAACACTCTTTTTTTTAATAATTTTTACAGTGAAAATATTTGTAATCAAAATAATATAAAGTGAGCACTTTACACTGTATTCTGTGTTGTAGTTAAAAATCAATATATTTGAAACTGTAGGGAAAAAAGCAAAAATATTTAATAAACTTCAATTGGTATTCTGTTGTTTAACAATGTGGGATCCCACGACATTTTGAACAAAGGAAGTATTATTAGTCTAGATGGCCTGGCCAAGATCCAGCTTGGATAATTACACTCTGCCTTCATAGCTGATATCATAGGGATAAAATCTCAGTAGAGATGTTCTTCAGTTCTCTTCTGAAAAACTTAATGTGACTAACTTCAGTCCCCAGCAAAATCATGGAGCAGGTCCTCAAGGAATCCAGTTTGAAGCACTTGGAGGAGAGGAAGGTGATCAGGAACAGTTAACAAAGATTCACCAAGTCATGCCTGACCAACCTGATTGCCTTCTATGATGATATAACTGGCTCTGTGGATATGGGGAAAGTGGTGGATGTGATACATCTTGACTTTAGCAAAGTCTGACTTTAGCAAAGTTTGATACAGTCTCCCATGGTATTCTTGCCAGCAAGTTAAAGAAGTATGGATTGGATGAATGGACTATAAGGTGGATAGAAAGCTGGCTAGATTGTCGGGCTCAACGGGTAGTGATCAACGGCTCGATGTCTAGTTGGTAGCCGGCATTAAGTGGAGTGCCCCAGGGTCTGTCCTGGGGCCGGTTTTGTTCAACATCTTTATTAATGATCTGGATGATGGGATGAATTGCACCCTCAGTAAATTCGCAGACGACACTAAGTTGGGGGGAGAGGTAGATATGCTGGAGGATAGGAATAGGGTCCAGAGTGACCTAGACAAATTGAAGGTTTGGGCCAAAAGAAATCTGATGAGGTTCAACAAGGACAAGTGCAGAGTCCTGCACTTAGGCAGGAAGAATTCCATGCACTGCTACAGGCTGGGGACTGACTAGTTAAGCAGCAGTTCTGCAGAAAAGGACCTGGGGATTACAGAGGACAAGAAGCTGGATATGAGTCAGCAGTGTGCCCTTGTTACCAAGGAGGGCAACGGCATATTGGACTGTATTAATAGGAGCATTGCCAGCAGATCGAGGGAAGTGATTATTCCCCTCAATTCGGCACTGGTGAGGCCACACCTGGAGTAGTGTCTAGTTTTGGTCCCTCCACTACAGAAGGGATGTGGATAAACTGAAGAGAGTCCAGAGGAGGGCAATGAAAATGATTAGGGTACTGGGGCACATGACTTACGAGGAGAGGCTGAGGGAACTGTGGTTATTTAGTCTTCAGAAGAGAAGAGTGAGGGGGGATTTGATAGCAGCCTTCAACTACCTGAAAGGGGGTTCCAAAGAGGATGGACCTAGGCTGTTTTCAGTGGTTGCAGATGACAGAACAAGAAGTAATGGTCTCAAGTTGCAGTGGGGGAGGTCTAGGTTGACTATTAGGAAACACTATTTCACTAGGAGGGTGGTAAAGCACTGGAATGGGTTACCTAGGAAGGTGGTGGAATCTCCATCCTTAGAGGTTTTTAAGGCCTGGTTTGACAAAGCCCTGGCTGGGATGATTTAGTTGGTGTTGGTCTTGCTTTGAGCAGGGGATGGACGAGATGACCTCCTGAGGTCTCTTCCAACCCTAATATTCTATGATTCTATGACTACAAGGCAGAAGGCTGCTATAGTCTATCCTAGAGGTGGCATGAGTGATCTCCAGGTGTAGTATGTACATAGCATGCAGTGTGTGTTAGACTTAAGGTATCAGGTTTTATTTAAAAGACACACTATGTGATGGTGTGATACTAAAGTGCTACAAGCATGTGTTTTGGGATGACCACACTCCTCATAATTGCCAAAATTCCACGTGAACTAACCGAGACCAATGAGTTTCCATAAGCACACTACACTGTCATTTATTCTGCATATAACACATATGTTGCCGAAAGACTAGTTTCTAAAGTAGGAAAGATTTTATCACAAAGCAGACAGGATCCCTGCCCTGAGGAGCTTCTTCTCCCTTCCTTCATTCTCCTGCAGGATGGTAGTGATGGCCTATCCAGAGAAGAAAGCTCACCACAACCATGACTGTCACAAGTTTTTGCTGCAAGAGCAAAACATTAAAGTCATGATTTTTTAAAAAATGCAAAAAATAAATAATAATGCAAAGTTGCAGGTTTCAGAATTTAATCCTAGCTGGCTAGCGATTAGGTGACCAAAACCAGGGGGTCTTTAGTGCAACACCAGCTTCCAGGCCCCCAGTTCCCCAGGCACAGAGGAGCGCTGTGCAGCGCAGCATCGCGCGGGTTTCCCAGGGCAAGGGACGCGGTGCCCGGAGGCGGCGGCTCGGGCAGGAAGGGGGCGCGGAGGCCGGGCGGGGGACTCACCTCCCTGGCCGAGCGGATCTGCCTGCGCACCGCCTCCTTGCAGCTGTAGATGGTCTCCCCGAAGCTGGGCTGGAAAAGCGCCTCCACGCGGGTGAGGCCGCGGTACGAGCCGCCGGAGAAGGCCGGCCAGCCCAGCTCCAGCGCGGGCGGCTCCACGTCCGACTGCTCGGGGAAGTAGGTGAGCGAGGAGCAGTCCAGCGAGGCGCTGAGCGAGGACTCGGCCGCCCCGTTCTCGGCCCCGGCCGGCGGCGCGGCCGCCTGGAGGACGGCCTGGATCTCGGGCTCCGAGAGGAAGCCGGGCACCTTCTCGCGGCGCAGGAAAGCGCGGAAAGCGGCCCGGCCGCCCGCCACCAGCTCCTCCAGCGCCAGCCGCTGCGCCTCGCTGTAGAGCTCGGGCGAGCTCGGCTCCCCGCGGGGCCCGCGGCCGGGCGCGTCCTCCAGGCACTGGGACTGGCTCGCCATGGGGAGCCGCGGCCGCCGCTAACCGCCAGCCCGCAAGGGCGGCCCCTAAACCAGGCCCCCTCACCCCGATTCTCCTCCCCCGGCCAACCAGCGCCGGGCCCTGCCTCCTCCTCTTGCACCTTCCCGGGCTGAAGGGAGCGACGGTCGTTGCGCTCAAGCGGCTGGTAGGCTCCCGAATACCCCAGCTCAGCAGGTGGAGATGCCCTGACTCAGGCGGGGCAGCTGCTGGAGCGGCCAGAGAGACGCAAGGGAGAGTCTCGGGGACTCTGCGGGTGCCTGCTTTCTTCCCACGCGGATGCGCCCCACTTAGCAAGCCCTCGTGTAGCCCCATCGCACTCTTGGAAGGGCTACTCTTGCCCACGGGGCTGGCAATGAATTATTTCAAACTGCTGTAGAAACAGAAAAGGAGTACGTGTGGCACCTTAGAGACTAACAAATTTATTAGAGCATAAGCTTTCGTGAGCTACAGCTCACTTCATCGGATGCATTTGGTGGAAAAAACAGAGGAGAGATTTATATACACACACAGAGAACATGAAACAATGGGTTTATCATACACACTGTAAGGAGAGTGATCACTTAAGATAAGCCATCACCAGCAGCAGGTGGGGGAAAGGAGGAAAACCTTTCATGGTGACAAGCAGGTAGGCTAATTCCAGCAGTTAACAAGAATAGCAGAGGAACAGTGGGGGGTGGGGGGGGTGGGAGGGAGAAATACCATGGGGAAATAGTTTTACTTTGTGTAATGACTCATCCATTCCCAGTCTCTATTCAAGCCTAAGTTAATTGTATCCAGTTTGCAAATTAATTCCAATTCAGCAGTCTCTCGTTGGAGTCTGTTTTTGAAGCTTTTTTCTTGAAGTATAGCCACTCTTAGGTCTGTGATCGAGTGACCAGAGAGATTGAAGTGTTCTCCAACTGGTTTTTGAATGTTATAATTCTTGACGTCTGATTTGTGTCCATTCATTCTTTTACGTAGAGACTGTCCAGTTTGGCCAATGTACATGGCAGAGGGGCATTGCTGGCACATGATGGCATATATCACATTGGTAGATGCGCAGGTGAAGGAGCCTCTGATAGTGTGGCTGATGTGATTAGGCCCTATGATGGTATCCCCTGAATAGATATGTGGACAGAGTTGGCAACGGGCTTTGTTGCAAGGATAGGTTCCTGGGTTAGTGGTGTGTGGTTGCTGGTGAGTATTTGCTTCAGATTGGGGGGCTGTCTGTAAGCAAGGACTGGTCTGTCTCCCAAGATCTGAGAAAGCGATGGCTCGTCCTTCAGGATAGGTTGTAGATCCTTGATGATGCGTTGGAGAGGTTTTAGTTGGGGGCTGAAGGTGATGGCTAGTGGCGTTCTGTTGTTTTCTTTGTTAGGCCTGTCCTGTAGTAGGTGACTTCTGGGTACGCTTCTGGCTCTGTCAATCTGTTTCTTCACTTCAGCAGGTGGGTATTGTAGTTGTAGGAATGCATGATAGAGATCTTGTAGGTGTTTGTCTCTGTCTGAGGGGTTGGAGCAAATGCGGTTATATCGTAGCGCTTGGCTGTAGACAATGGATCGAGTGGTATGATCTGGATGAAAGCTAGAGGCATGTAGGTAGGAATAGCGGTCAGTAGGTTTCCGATATTGGGTGGCGTTTATGTGACCATCGCTTATTAGCACCGTAGTGTCCAGGAAGTGGATCTCTTGTGTGGACTGGTCCAGGGTGAGGTTGATGGTGGGATGGAAATTGTTGAAATCATGGTGGAATGGGCCTAATCACATCAGCCACACTATCAGAGGCTCCTTCACCTGCGCATCTACCAATGTGATATATGCCATCATGTGCCAGCAATGCCCCTCTACCATGTACATTGGCCAAACTGGACAGTCTCTACGTAAAAGAATGAATGGACACAAATCAGACGTCAAGAATTATAACATTCAAAAACCAGTTGGAGAACACTTCAATCTCTCTGGTCACTCGATCACAGACCTAAGAGTGGCTATACTTCAAGAAAAAAGCTTCAAAAACAGACTCCAACGAGAGACTGCTGAATTGGAATTAATTTGCAAACTGGATACAATTAACTTAGGCTTGAATAGAGACTGGGAATGGATGAGTCATTACACAAAGTAAAACTATTTCCCCATGGTATTTCTCCCTCCCACCCCACCCCCCACTGTTCCTCTGCTATTCTTGTTAACTGCTGGAATTAGCCTACCTGCTTGTCACCATGAAAGGTTTTCCTCCTTCCCCCCCCTGCTGTTGGTAATGGCTTATCTTAAGTGATCACTCTCCTTACAGTGTGTATGATAAACCCATTGTTTCATGTTCTCTGTTTGTGTGTATATAAATCTCTCCTCTGTTTTTTCCACCAAATGCATCCGATGAAGTGAGCTGTAGCTCACGAAAGCTTATGCTCTAATAAATTTGTTAGTCTCTAAGGTGCCACAAGTACTCCTTTTCTTTTTGCGAATACAGACTAACACGGCTGCTACTCTGAAACCTGTAGAAACAAAGCACACTCAGCACAGGAGGCCTGTTACCAAAGACTTGCACCGATCTTGTTCTTGCATTTACCTACCTGCATGGGGGGGAGGGCAAGAAGAGAGAAAAGGCTCTGTAATTTTATTTGATTTCTCATCCTCTTAGGAGCCCTTCCAAAAGGTGGTGAGCCCCTATGGCCCAGGTAGCAAGGAGACAAAATAAAAGCAAGGCATTCCCCCCCCCCCCCTTTAGCCAAGAGCTGTCTGGGTGAAATCTAAAGCTTCAGAGGCCACAGCTGTAGTCATGTTAACTGTCCTTCTAGCCTTTTTCTTCAGAGTGAACAATATCAGAGGAACATTTGAAAGAGCAAGAATAAAGCCAGGGTCTCTTCGGCAGCACTGTTCTTTCCCCAAAAGAAGTCTAGTGTCTAAAGAATATGCTACATCTTGGTAACTTTGACTTCTTCCAGGTACTGTTTATGGGGGTTAATAGCACTAGAATTAATTCCCATCTCTCCTGGTAGCTGGAAAATATAATCCAGATAGAAAATGTTTAATTAAGTGAAGAAGAGTAAAAATCCCAAATAGAAGGGAAGAACCACAGATAAGGAAAAGTTATAATTAAGAAAACCCACACTACAAAGTCACTGTTTAATTTGTGAAGTAAAATATTTTCTGCTGATGGGAAAATACTGTGTAGCAGCAGTCTAGTGTAACACTGTAAGAAGGACATGAAATAAGGAAGGTTTTCACATAGACTTTAAAAAGGAGACGTGCTACCGTAAATGAAGCATGGAGTAAATCCCTCACGTGGCTGCTGAAGTGGGCATTGACTAGCTCTCTACAACCCCTGCAATGACTGATGAGGGGACTTCTTACCACTGAGCCACTTTAAAAAAAGAAAACCCACACACCACACTCCTTTAAAAAGTGCTAGTGCAGCCAGGGCTTTCCTCATAGTTGCATGGTAGTCTAAAACAATGAATTGTCAGCTTCCCCCACCTAGGAAGGTTGAAATGCATAAAGTAGCCACTTTTTAGCATAGGTGTAGGTCCCGCTACCAACAAGAATCATAGAACAAATGCTGAAAGAGAAATAATGCTACTGCATTGAGCCATTTTATTTTGTAGACAAATTAGATTTAGGGCATATCTTTCCACGCATTGGCATATCGGAGAGGATGCAATTAGAAAGCTGCCTTATTCCACCTGTTGCACACAAACTCCCTGAAAGTGAGAACGCTGTAGTATGTTTGAGACCTGAAGGTACAGTTGATTGGCCAGTGAAGGTTCTGTCCATGTAACTATCTGCTGTTATAGCTTGCCAAGAATAAACATCCCATAGTAGGTTAGAAGGTCTTGTCTTCGTCCGTCTCAGCATATCTCCAGGTGATGATGATAGATCAGAACTAGTAACAGTTCCTCACTTCTGAAAGATTTATGGAATACAGTTAATCTGAAACAAGGGCAGCAGTGTTAGAGGTGTGGTACTTTCAAGGATTATACTTCCCCCACATCCCTCTGCCAATTGTTGTAGGCTTCTAATTTTTTTATTTATTTATTTAATTTTTAAAAAGTGTTTCTCTCTGGTTCTTGGTAGGAGAAAGACACAAACGGGAAACAAACTGTACTGGAGAAAACAATGGAACTGGCTGCAGATAAAGTGCTATCAGTTACCACGCTTGAAAGAAACTGTTTTTCCTACTTAATTATTTGTAACAGTAGGTAACATCTTCACACAAGTGTAATTAAGATGTGGCATCCACTTGTTGCAACCTAAAAATTTAAGTTATATGAATGTAAAGGTTATGCAATGTCATTGTGCGAAGTCATTGCTATGCAGGTTTCAGAGTAGCAGCCGTGTTAGTCTGTATTCGCAAAAAGAAAAGGAATACTTGTGGCACCTTAGATGAAGTGAGCTGTAGCTCACGAAAGCTTATGCTCTAATAAATTTGTTAGCCTCTAAGGTGCCACAAGTACTCCTTTTCTTATTGCTATGCAGGGTTGTCGGCTAGATTTTAGGACAGATGACAGAACACCTACTGCAATTATTTGTATTTCCCCACGGCCACACCCTATAACTGGGGGTCTGTGGCCCCCTGGGCTCCATGAGCCCATTCCAGGGGGCCACAGGGCCCCAAGGCTGAAGCGCTAATCTGTGGTTCCCTCCATGGGGCTGTAGCTGGGAGGTACAGGGCTGAAGCTCCTATCCTCGGCATTGCCTGCAGGGCTGAAGCCAAGGGCTGAATCCCAGAGCCCCGATGCTCCCTGTGGGGCAGAAGCTCTGAGCCCATGGGCAGAGTTGGGGACATGGAGGGCATTCCCCCTCCACCCCCTAAACTGCAGCACAAGAGCACAGCAGTCCCGGGGCAAATCCACACCTCTCCCTGCTCCCTCGCAGGTTGGAGATAGGAAGCTGGAACCAGTCAGCGCGGGACAGCTGCTGCTCTGGCTGGTGCTCCAGGTTGAAGCTGCTCCTCGGCTCCCAGCCTCCTTTGCTCCAGCAGAGGCAGTCAATAAGAGCCGCCCAAGTGAGGACACCTGGCTCTGTGGCTGGCAAACCCCGCTGGGAACAGGACTGCAGGGGATCCTTCCAAGCACAAAGCTCCCAATACCCCTCTCCCTATACCCTGAGGCTATGCCCTTCCTGCACCCTGCCCACGCAGCCCCTAGTCCCTCTCCCTGCACCCTGAGCTACCCCCTGCCCTCACACAGCCCCAGTCCTATATACCTTATAGAGAAAAAAGTTTAGAGCGGCCCTTTAGAGGCACATTGAAATAAGGCCTACACCAGCAACACCCCCCTAGTGGGGAAGTAGCTTATACTGACTAGTTCTTTTGCCCTTATAAAAAACTTATACCAGTTACCTGAACAAAATGAACTACAGCCAAAAGGACTGTTTTGCTGGTACAACTGCATCTACAGTAAGGATTTTTGCTGGTGTAAAAACATTGTAAATAATCATACCCCTGAACATTACTGCACTAGAAACTTTTGTCAGTACTGGCCAGGGCTGCCATTGCTCAGAGATTTCATTGATTTAATAGAATCAGGTGCCTAGTCATCAGGAATAATTTTCTTCTGAGGGGCAACTACAGAGAGTGAGTAATAAGGACACATTCTCCTTCCTAACAGGAGTAACCTGTTTTTCAGCAGAATATCCCACAAAGAAAACTTTATGCTAATACATACCTATTGGTTTTGCTGCCCCATAGGATCACTTTTTGTAGCATAGACCCTAAAAAGGCCTTAAGGCTTGTCACACTTATGAGAGTTCTCCCAAAAGATGGGAGTTGTACTCTGATAACTCTGGTTGTTCATCAGGGTTGTTTACTAAGTTATTAAAGAAGCTTGGTTTTATATAAAAAAATGTGCAAAAGAATGATGAAGCTGGAAGATTGGCTAGTTAGATACCACTCAGTGAGTTTCATTAGTTTGTAGTTAAACAGAGGGGATATAATCAAACACAAAAACACCCTTAAGCTCTTAGAGTCCTTATGACTATCATGCAAGAGTGATAAACCCATAATAATCTAAATTCATCATTGAATTCAGATTACAAACAAAGTTAGCCTTGTTTAGTGCAGATATGTGAAGCTAATTTCCCCACTTTGGTTTTTTAAAGTTGTTTTATTTTCAAAATAAAGTTGTAATAAAACCCAGCATTAACATAATTCACATTAGCAAGTGGAAGTCAGAATAAGATCTCAGAACTCAGTTTGAACAGAATCATTCTGACACAGTAACAACTTTTCTAAATATAAATAAGTTAAAACCATAATGTTGACAGCACTACGAAGCACTAACTAGTATATTTTGCCGGTGACGGTCTAACAAGGAATTGAGGGGTAAACATCAATAGATAGAATGAATTTTAGTGTTATTACATATAAAAAAAAGCAAGTGAAGACATGTATGGCATTAAAAATATCTAAAAATATTTCAGTGCATCGTTTAACAAGTTGCATAGAATGAGACTACAGTGCTGGTAAGTTACCAGCCCCTACACACACGGTACCGGGATGGACTATAAAAATCACTAGCTGTTAAAAGGAATGTGCAGTGAGCCTGGAGCTCTTGGACTTACAGCCAACTCAGCAGTCATTTATTTGAACAGAGAAACATCTCTGAGGCTGAGTAGGCTGGTGCTGATCTCATGCCTCTGTTTTACATTGCAGCTAACAGCGTGGCAGCTCGTATAGTTTTCAGGCACACGTCCCCTTCGGGAGAGGATAGCAACCATATGGTTAAGTTTGGATCGGATAACAGAGTAGTGGAACTGCCTCTCTTTATGCAGTTTTTGGAAGTACTCTGCCCTGTAGTTGCCAGAGTACTCAATGGACCTCAGAGAGGACAGTGAGCTGGTAGAGCTTGCCGCAGAGCACTGGGAAGATGATGAAGAAAGTGACCGTAGACTAGAAGAAGTTGATGTGGACTTTCCAGATGAAGGAGATCCTTCTTTCGATTGTTGTCGCAGAAGTAGATGCTCTTCCACACTCTCCTTGTCCGTCTGGGTCACAGCTGTCTTCCGTGGCACCACTGTTTGAGTGCCAGCCATTCTAGCAGCAACAGAGGTTTGGGTTCCAGATGCTACCATTACAACACTGGTTTGCGTGACAGCATTAGATAGAGTCACTGTGGGCTTCTCTTCCCATGGTTCAGTTTGAGTAGACATGCTATTCACCTCCTTTGGTTCCACTATGGCCTCCAGATTTCCAAACCACTCTTCTGTGCCAGTATCGGAAGGACCCAGGTTATAGGATTTGCTTCCTTCAGTATTGTTAGTCAAATCTGTTTTTTTCAGTGGTTTTGTGGGGGTGCTTGACAGTCTGGCCAACTCTGCTCTCAAGAGGTTTCCCACAGTGTGGTCTTTAGGTGATTTTGTTCCACTGACCAGGTGATCAAATATTCCACTGCTCCGGCAGCTGGATGGCAGCTTAGGGCTGATCGGTTTTGACTGTGCATAAAGGATCCTGAACTCCAGGTCAAAGTGTTCAGCCACTTGACCTGACAGCAGCAACAAGTTACTGCTATTCAATTTCCCATCAGTCCATGTGAAGCTATTGAAAACAAACCAAGATTCACAGTTAAACTCACTTTAATTGGTACATTAGAATGAATAGTACAACTATATACACCAAGTGACAAGTACACATTAGGAGGGTTGTGTGTTTAGGTGAGGTATAACTTTCCACTAGGGCTATCCATATCTAGTCCTTATGCCATTGATGACACTTTATGCCATAGTCATCTAATCTTGCAATTAAATATACAGAAACCTGGTGAGCTAATGCAGTGGCTCTCAACCTTTCCAGAATACTCTACCCTGATTTGTCTTTTGTACTCCCAAGTTACATCTCACTTAAAAACTACTTGCTTACAAAAATCAGACATAAAATGCAGAAGTGTCATAGCACACTATTATAATTATAAAATAAATCAACTGGAATATAAATATTGTACTCACATTTCAGTGTATAGTATCTATAGCAGTATAAACAAGTCATTGTCTGTATGAAATTTTAGTTTTTACCGACTTCGCTAGTGCTTTTTATGTAAGCCATTATAAAACTAGGCAAATATCTAGATCAGTTGATGTTCCCGCTGGAAGACCTCTGTGTACCTCTAGGAGTATGCATACCCCTGGTTGAGAACCATTGAGCTAATGTACAGTAATGTAGTTGTGCACTGGTTTTCAGGAACCCACCATGCAACTAGGTTTCATCTCTGATGCAGCAACAAAAACTGAGGGAGAAATATGTTTGCCCTTGCACAACTGGCTGTAGGTGTTTGAATAATACAAAATGATAGAAAGTTCCCCAAAATGGTGGGCGTTACAGGAAATAGCGTACTAGGGACCACAGCCTGCCAGAAACAGAAGCAATGAGACCAATGTTTTCCTCCCCATGACCCTCCTCTATGGATCTGAGTACTCAATTGAAATGCAGCCACTCTGAGAAACCAACCTACTATCCCCAAGACACGGAGAGGGGACAAGCCCACCAAGGATATAGCAGAAACACCATGAGACTTGTCCCAAGTGAACCAACTACAGCGTTAGCAACAGCCCAGATTGATATGGGCATTCCACAAAGGTTGGAGGGAATTTCTAGAGACAGTTTGCCAACAGACAAACTTTAAACTAATGTCAATTTCTGGATCAATTCCCCAACATTATTCAAAGCTGATACAGATTCAAAAAGTTCATACAGCATTAAATAGATGAACCACCAATATTGCTTTTGAGTCAATCTTATACCTTTCAAGTTAGTTTTCACTTCTTGCAGAAGTCTCCTCCCCACGAAGACCTAAAGAAATGCAAAGGACCCCAGAACTTGCCTGTAGGAGCCTGTAGTCACTCTAATGCCATCAATTAACATGAACTTCTCATGGACTTTCCCAACAATTTTAGCTCCTGACCTCGTGCAATAAGTGTTCCCAGTTATAGTTCGAACTCTCATCAGCTGTTTAAAAGAAAACAAAAAAACTCCCTGATTTTCATAACAGAGTCAACAATTCTCTTCAACATATAAACCATGCAGTGTAGGAGAGAGGAATGAAACTGACTTGGTCAATACCACTCACTGTCCAGCAAGTGTTAATACTAAGCGATACTATTATTAACCGTTTATACCAGCAAATTTGTGCTAAACACTATAGAGATAAATGTGATTGAGGTCCTTGTCTCTACACAGCTTACATTCCAGATCATAGATGTCAAACTCAATCTGCAGAGATGGCCCAATTCCATTTTAATTATGGGTCATTAGTAAGGGCATAGGTTAGGACTACAAAGAAACTCACACTGATGTCAGCTGAAGGTTTGCACAAAGATCAAAGGTAGAAATGGCCTTGTCTGTAATAACTGACCTTTTAATCATTAGTGATTTTCACATTCAGCAACACTTATTGGGAAAATAGCCTCATCTTTGGGAATACCATTATTTCTTCCCTACCTTTGTCCCCACCACCCTTTTTGTCCCTCTGCATTTCCTGCCCTGCAGGAACTTCCAAATCCTACCCCCTCCCTTATTCTGTCCCCTGGATGTCCTCATTGGGCTTTAACATCAACCTCTCAGTGAGAGTAAATCAGTGGCAGGGGAGCTCACACTTCAAGATATCTGAAAACTTAAGGCAACACTGCATAGCTTTATGCTTGGAAGATTCATCAACCATGAGAGCTACAATTTTTTTTTTATTCATAATTAAAGCTTTGATTCTGAAGAACCGGAATATGTCACATGACCTACGTGACTACATCACATGGGTCTGACATTAACACTTTTGTTGAAATTGACACTTCATTTAAAAAGAAGTGCATGTTATGCAGGGAGGGTAGAACAGACACTATAAAAGCCACGTGTGTATAGTATGTCTTATTGTTTCCTGGGCAGAAGGACGGCTGGCTTGTTCTATTTAGCCAACTCTCACTTGAGCAGAAGACTGTTTGCAAGTAGTGATTTAGAATGCATGCTCTTCAGGACAAGGACAGTCTCTTATATGCATGTATGGCACTCAGCACAATGGGACTGCTCACTACAACTGTGGCCTCTGTATAGTATTGCAATACAATACATACAAGTTGGGATAAGGGCCAATATGCTTCTTCTACATGGCTCTTGCTGGTTTTGGGAGCCTATCACATTGGGTTAATGCAGAGCCCATATTCAAATCCTGCAGTCTAAATCCCCAATCTTTGGAATACACAGAGGCTTCCAAGCAAACATAAAAAAAAAAAAAAAAAAAAGAGTACCTAAAATGTTCTGCTACAGGCAGCATGTGAAATACTGGTGTGTCTTTCAAAGGCAATGCTAGAATTTACCACAGAAAACTCCTCTAATACTTACACCTTCCTGCTCAGGACAGACTCCCAGACTCCTGCACATTTCCATGAAGTGGGGTAGAAAATCTTGGTCCAGAAGGATGTAGACTGGAATCTTCCGCTTTCTGTAGGCTTCCTGAAGGTCACTGAAGATATCAATATCTGTGAAGGAATCCATAACTAGAGCGATCACCTGCAGAAACAGAAGAAGCCATTAGGCCCAGAGCCTGACTTTCTCATTACACAAATAAGCATAACTTGGCCTGTCTAGATCAGTAGCTCCCCCAGTCAGTTCTCATTCAGTGGTATTGTACAGCCAGACATGTTTCTATCATGCTGCCTTTTTTTTTTGGGGGGGGGGGGGGGGAGGGAAGGGAGAGATGCAAAATGTTCCCACAATTTAGTCAAACTCACTATGCCCTGGAGTATACAGGATGATCCCAGATGGATTATTCCCACACCTATTAATGCTCTCACATTATGGTTTGCTTTTCTGCACAACCTTGCAATAATGACATCTTATTTCAGCACCTGGGGAGCTGGCGTGGCACAGTCAGCAGTCTTGTAGAGTTAGCTCCACTCCCTTGCTCCCAGATACTCTGGGCTGAATGCCTCCTGCTCCAGGGGGTTGTCTTAGCCCTACAGTTGCTGATCAGTTCACGGCGGCTTGAGAGAGTTTCAGACATAAAAGCTTCCATCTATACTGGACGCTTCTGTCTATACTGGACAATCTAACATGTCTTCCATCCTTGTAGTATCTGAGCATCTCTCAAGCTTCATTGATTGTATCCTCACAATACCCTTGCATGATAGATACATCATCCCCATGCACACAGAGATGAAGCTGCTTACCCACAGTCACAAAGGGAGTCTGGGGCAGAGCTGGGAACTGAACCCTGATAGAGCCAGGTATTAATAGTCTGAATCCCAGTCTAGTGCCTTCGCCAAAAGATCATACTTCCACCAGCATTAGCACCACTGCATGCTTTCTGCTATTAATTCCTCTAGTGTAGTCAGGGCCCAAGACAGGAAGATTCTTCTCTTCCAGGCCACTAAGAACTAGGACCACAGCCATGTGTGTTCTAGAAACCCACCTAGCTAACTCCAAATGTCATCACAGACCTAGATATCTAGCCCTTCATCATTCAGAGGAAGTGCATCTGGCTTGGGGATGATGGAGATGAGTAAAAAAAAAAAAAAAATATCAGTTTGATGGCTTGTTTTGCCGTATTCCAAAGTACTGGCACATCAAAGGAAAGTGGCTGTACAAGTAATGCAGGTGTATGAGAGCTGCACTTATCAGGTGTAACCCAGCCCCAAGGTGTGTATAGGCATGCTGCATAACCACTACTTGTGTGGTATTGCTCACACACACAGTTACTTTCCACAAGTACAGATATTTACTTTTTTGTGTTTGCCATTTTACTCTGTTCCAAAGCACTGGTAATTAGAGTCTGCAGAAATACTCAAGTGTTTTTAAAACAGATTTGCTTATTGCATGTGTCCTAACAAGAGTTTACCGTAGAAAGCATTTGCAGAAACCACAACTTAAGTGGATATTAGAAAATATCCACTGAAAGTAGATAGAGTTGAAAAACTCCACATTTTCACAAGAATCCCAATTCTAAAAAAGTCATGCATATCAGATCAAGGAAGATAAGCAGTACCTATGATTTAGGTGTCCAGTGAAAGTTAAACAGCTTGAATTTTAGCTCTTGAGCACTAGCAATAAGCTACAGTCCAAGAATTATTCACAGAAGTTTGGCGAATAATTTGAGGAAACAATAAGGTGTTGTGACAATGCGCAGCCAGAAGAGGGAGGCTAAAGGTATTTAGCAAAAGCATTCCCTTTTGGTCTACTTCTGCTCCCATTAAGTCAATGCTAGAAAACTCCTGTTTAATTCAAGGGGAGCAGTTAAACCAACAATGGCCGCTATTGAAAAGCCCATTCTAAAATCGGTCAAACAAGTTATTGGCTGCACTTTATTCACCCAGCTGTAATCTCACCAACACTTGCAATTTGAAAGGTGTCATTAGTGAAGGTGCTTCTAAGGCAGAGGTAGGCAAATTACAGCCCGTGGGACCATTCTGCCCAGCCCCTGAGCTCCTGGCCTGGGAGGCTAGCCCCCAGCCCCTCCCCTGCTGTCCCCCCTCCCCCGCAGCCTCAGCTCACCACAATGCCAGCGCTCTGGCCCGCCGCTCCTGCCAAGCGGCGCAGCAGCGGGGCTGGCTCCAGCCAGGTGGTGGGGCTGCGAGCTCCTGCTGTTCTGAGTGGCATGGGAAGAGGGCAGAGAGTGGTTGGATTGGTGTAGGAGTCCTGGGGGTCCTGTTGGGGGAGGGGGGTGGAATCCCAGGGGGTGGTCAGGGGACAAGGAGTAGGGGAGGGGGGTTTGGATGGGTTGGAAGTTCTGTGGGGGGCAGTCAGGTGGCAGCAAGTGGGAGGGGGCTGGTAGGGGCAGGAGCCAGGCTGTTTGGGGAGGCACAGCCTTCCCTACCCAGCCCTCCATACAGTTTCACAACCCCGATGTGGCCCTCGGGCCAAAAAGTTTGTCCACCCCTGTTCTAAGGGTATGTCTACACTGCAATTAAAAAGTCATGTCTGACCCATGCCAGCTAGCTCAGGCTTGCAGGGCTCAGACTAAGGTGTGGTGTAGACATTAGGTCTTGGGCTGCACCATGGGGCCAGCAATCCCGTGGGCCAGATCCAGCCCGTGGGCCATAGTTTGCCCACCCCTGGTGTAGACAAAGACTCCTGATGCACTGTCCTCATCTTTTGCTTTGTATGCCTGGAACTACAGTGGCAGAAACTAAAATACCAGTGACTGAAACTACCTTTCTGGTTCACAGGGTACAAGTGACTTACTTCGGAAAGCTAGATGCTAGTGAATGCATTACGATCACACGTTCTGGCTTCAGGGCGTTTCTACCAGTCCATCAGTCACTAGCTGCCCCAAGGTTCAATCAAAATCAAATACTGACTCACTAGTCATTAGACAATAACAATCCGTTGCTGTCATCTCTCTCACTGTTTAATTCATTTTGTTTAATACATTTACACCCTTCCCTCATTTGGGATTGGTGCATGACCTCAAGCTGAAAGTTTATCCATCCACTCCCCCCTCCCCCACCCCATACACAAGTGTCACTAGTCCTTCTGCCATGCATCAAAGCTGCCTAGCTACATAGCCTTATAACTAGGAAGATGGCAGGGCTACTCATTGGACTGAAGAGGATTATGAAGTGTTTGGCTAGCATTTCTTCCTCCAGGTGGTCACCTCTACTGCAAATGAGCTCCCCAATTCAGCAAACAGTAGAGCTCACCTAGAAGTGAAGTGGCATTGGAACCATGATCTCATCCACCAGTGTTAGAGAACCACTTACCCACCACCTTAACTTTCTTTTTAGCTTGGAGGGGAACACATGCCTCCAGAGATATTTAAGCCTCGTTATAAGGCTATGGAAAGGAGGGGAAAGAAAAAGTGAAGTCTACGAAGAGAAAGACCACATGTACAGTTTGGGCTAAATTCATTCTGAACCTGGGGTTTTACATGGAATTATGGCATGTTACAGATGTGCACCATACCAAGCTATTAACATGCAGATATAGATACATACTAGATCAGAGAAATTGCTTGGAAATTGGGAGGGGGTAAGTGTGTCTCTCTTTTTAAAAATAATGCACAATCCATCCAAATTTATGGACGGACTGGAAAGGCCCCTATCATCCAAGTCTTTAAACCAAGTGCTGAATTCATCAGACCTTCAAACATTTCTGAACTGCAATTTTAAATAGAGAACTTCTCTAAACTCTAGAAGGGAAGAGAAACCCAGTGAAAGCAATTTCTCCTTTTTACCACACTTGGTCTTCAAGAGGAAGCTTGGAACGGAGGATCTTAAGTGCTCAGAGAGACCAAGGGACTGTTCACCCGAATAAGGGTAGAATACCCACTTGTGTAGTTGCATTCCGTCACCTATTCTTACTCATGAAATTTCATTCTTCACTGCTTCAGGAGGGATGCATGCGCACATGCAGGATGGGCATATAGTAGACCCTCTCCATATTTTGATCCCTGCAGGATGATCCAGGCCTCAGCTTTAGTGTGTGTTTTAGGCCACAGGAGTATGTTTTAGTCTCAGGTGAGCAGTGTGACTAGTTTCTGCCACGGAAGGGTGCACGTACAGGCACAGGAGGGTATAAGTTATTCATTCTCTTGTCGTTTCCCTTCATTGCACCAGCTATGCACGTTACAACAATACAGTTTTATAGCTACACCTCCCTTGATATTTCTGGTACCTGGATCACTTGTTTATTCTATACGGGGAGGGATTAAAACCCCAGAAGAGAAGTAGAGAGAATGCTACATCAGCAACCTTTACTGAACCACACCAGCTGGAATTGATTAGCCCCCTGAAGGCACTGCGAGACCTGTCCTGAATCAGCAACTTTCCTTTGTGATAAAAGCCCAAGATAAAGAAATGCACAATACCTCGCAACATTTGGAAGTTTCTATGCAGACCCAGGGCATTATGTGACAGAGGTAATCCCTGAAGAAGAGGCTAGTCTCATGTAGTAGTTTGAGTTGTATGCAAGTTACAGCAGGCAATTCTGATTTCAAGTAGCTCTGGCACCTGTAGAAGAAGTGGGTTTATCCCTAGCAGATAGGATTATGCAGTAACCATGCCTGTACTGAATCTGAGATTTCCAGAATTTGGGTATCAGTGCTATAGTAACATGCTAGAGTTAAGCCAATTTCTTGAGTACTGTGATGTATTTCTAGCCACCACCACCACGTCTGGACTTTCCCTTCCTCAGTGAGCTACATGTATGCTTCAACTGGACTAGTCACAAGGTCAAGTTTCTTGTTGTAGGTCCACTTCTACTTCTAAGCCACACAACTCCAATCCTCCCACTTCCCATTACTGTCAGGTATAAGAATATGAAAAGAGATGCTGTTTTCCTACTGCACTGGACAGACCAGCACTCCAAGCCAAACACAAGTAGAGCAATGTTTCCATTCACGTATTTTAGATTTTCACAGCCACCCCTGGCACTTCCTTCCAGGTAGTCTTTAACCACCAAGAAAAATCTGAATCAGGAGCCTGCTATTATTATTGAAGAAGTGTCAAACCACTCGTCCATCTTCTAATTCTATATCCTGCCTTTGGCTGTAGTTAATACCCATAGCTTCAGAGGAAACCCACCCCCAACCTCTATACAGAGCACATTGTACTGAGCCAGGTACACAGTGTTGTACGCTGGGGTGGGAAAGGAAGAAAATAACTTTCTTCCTAACTCAATTTATGCCCTGAAGTGTGAGATTTAGTAACTGCTTTTAGTGTCTTTATACGTTATTGGTCCTAATTTTATCTAGGCTATTTTTATTAACTTCAGCTATAGTAATTGACTGATTTCTTGGGCTGCAAATTCCTTAGGTGGATTACACACCATTTCAAGTCATTCTCTTTTATTCATTCTAAATTCTCTTGTCCTTTTTTCCCCCCTCAAGTGACCCGTTTCCCCTCATATTGTAGGGCAGCATAAAAAAAAAAAAATCTTACCTGTTACTCTGTCTTTCATAACTGACCACTGATTGACATGGAATTCTGGACCTCAAAACTACACATTTTTAAAAATTCTGCCCCATAGCACTTGGCCTTTCCTGTTCTATTGTGTTTTTTTTTTGGGGGGGGGGGGGGTAATGAAGTCTTTGTGGGTTATCATGCACATACAGTTCAACAGCTGACCTGACAAGTTGCTTTTTTTAAATTCCAAGTTGTATTTTTAGAGTTGTTTGTTAGCAACCAAAAGAAGCATATTCAAAACATGATCCTCCCAGATTAAAAAGCCTGACCTCGCTCATTCCAGAGACACATTGTCCAAATGCTCATTGTATTCCCTCCCATAATACGCATACCTTCAAATGGCAACCAGAAACCAATTCAAGTTGGAAAAGGGTGGGGTGGAGGGCGGTGTTAGTTTGAGTGTAAGTTACCAATAAGCAAGAAAAAAAACCCTCCTCCAGGTGCCTGTAAAATACTGTTCAATTATAGAAAGGTCGGGGGGGGGGGGAGAAGAGGAGATATTGCCTGTGTCTTCTCAGGTATTGGCCACTGTCAAACCTTGGAGTACAAGGGAGAAAATGAGCAAGACATTCTCTTTCGGTTGTTTGATGGCTGCTTGGGTCTTCGTAACATTGTAGGACATCTTAGACTATGCATAGACTACAGTAACAACTATAGTGATGCAGCTATGCTGCTGTAGTGCCACAGTAGATGCGTCCTACATTGACGGATGGGTGTTTCTCATTGACGTAGTTAAGCCACCTCTCCAAGCAGTTGTAGCTAGGTTGATGGAAGAATTCTATCAACCCAGATGCACCTATACCAAGAGTTAAATTGATGTAGCTATAGCATGCAAGGTGTGAAAAATGTCACAGCCCTGAGTGACATAGCTAGATCAATCTAATTTTAAGTATAGACCAGGCCTAAGATACAAGTTATAGGAGCTATGGGGCCCAAAGTTCTGGGCACTACTTCAGTAGAGATAAACAGCTATTCTGGATGTTACGTTACTGTGACAAAACATGATCTGGCCCATTGCCTCTAGCAATTGTTTTTGATAGAAGTGCATGTTTGTGTGGTGTTTATCAACTAGATTAGGTCTAGGGCATGGTTTAAATGTCTAACTTTAACCAACAAAACCAATACTTTCCCACTGGCTCAGCCTCTAGTGCAAAGCCCAGCTACTGTGCCATGTTCAGCTGCTGAGAAGCCTGCTAGCCCTAGACTCTGCACAGGGGCTCAGTCTTGCTTACCAGCCTCACTAGTAGAAATTGGAGGCAAAGATGAGGGACGTCCCCTTACCTCCGATACTAGCTGCTGAAAAAAGATGGAGCTTGCTTTCTTCTCCCCACCACAGAGCCTTCTGGCTGGGACAGGGAGGGAGCACACACCCCCAAATGCAGCAGGACAGAACTTCTAGGCCATCCTTTTGCCAGCTTCCCAGTTTTGGGATCTTCAGACCCACCCACCAAGCAGCCAAATGCCTGCCTCTTTTGCTCCCCACAAACATCAGTGTAAAATGGACATTTGACAGTTTCATAGCTGCCGGGGGGGGGGGGGGGTGTCCCACTAGAAGTAGTGAAACTGGCTAGCATCAGGTGAAGTTTAACTCCACTGCTGCTGAGCAAAAATTATGAACATCAGCTGTTCACAGACTAGGGAGTTGAGGGGGAAAAAAATAATAATCACAGCATTATGGCCAGAGGGTTGTCTTTGCAGATAAAATCCTATTGCATCAGAGAGGGAAGCTACATGTACAAGAACTTTGAAAGGCAACATGGCATTTATTAAGGAACTACAGCTACACAAGACAAATTGGTTAGGAACTTGATATGGGAGCAATTAAGGGTCCATTTGGTTTGGACAAGACAAACTTCAGCTCATGAGCAGTGGAACGGTTGGGTGAAAAGATTTGGAATGTCTTGGCAAGCAGTATAAAGGGAGGATGTAGTTTAATATTTATGTAACTGTGTAACATTGCTAGAAGGGAAAGAATTAATGGGTGTGGCCCAGATCCAAACAGATCCCTACAAAAATTTTTAAGCTGTTTAAAACTGGACAAGTTTGTACATGATGTTTTTGATAAGAGATGGTAAGGCAGACAGAGACCAGTACATTCATAATATATTGTGTAATAGGTTTAGCATTTTTTAAATTTTACCGTTTCCACAATACAGAAATTATTGCGAATCAAGAAGTCATTATGACCCTAACACTAAAAATATGTACTTATTTCTCCTAATCTTTTGACTTTGTGTCATATCAGTGCAGACATACATCCCAATATTCTGGCTAAGATAGCATGTTAGATGCATAGTCTGTTTTATACAGTAGTACAGCTTGTATGCATGGTTATGTAAAAGCTTCCAGTTTATATAGAAAGTGAGATATTTGACAAGTTACAAACTGAAAGTGACAGACACTACATGCTAAGTAAGGCATATGCACAAGGGGCCATTCAACCTTCACTCTACAATTTCTGACTTCTAAGTGCATTGTTTCCTCAACCTTTATATCACATTAGTGCCAATTTTAAACAGGTATAATTAACCATATTGCTGGTACAGCATTGCAAGAATAAGTGCAGCAATGACAAGGGCTGGGCATACATTAGATACCTGGTCTCATGTGAAGTTTCCTTCTCCTCATAGCAGAAAAGCTGTTCCATTTTGCATAGCGAAGGCCATGACAGTGCTAAAGATGTTCTCCTACTGTAATCCACATCAACTGAAGAAGTCAACATCAACAGGTCCATATCCATGTAGCTTATCAGACAGTCCAAGGTTTTAGCCCAGTCACTGGGGCAGTATTGGTCCCAGCTACGCTACACGTTTAACCAGCTCAGAGGACATCTTGGTGATGATCAAGTCCCTGACTCAGACACCTCAATCCAGCCTTGCTCCTTACAAGCAGCACAGGCTGGAAGCATAGTATGAAAGTTGCAGGGAATCCCTTGCCTGCATTCGGAGGCTTATGAGGATTTGTTTTGCTTTCTTGTACATCACAGCTTCCTATAGTCATGGTTTGTTTCAGTGCTGCCTTACCCCTTCCCCACAAATTCCCCTTTCTTACATACATACCCTGAAATACACTAAGGGATGCTTTTCAAACCATGATGTTGGAGAGCATTAGTTAGAACTGGCAAGGGTGACGCAGTCCAAGAGTCTGACTAGCCCCAGGTGTGACATACAGGGGTGTAGTTCAGGCCAATGAGTAGCTGTGTTATCCCTGCCCTGTAAAGGGCACCTCAGGTTACAATGCCTTGCTGCTGCAGTCTGCAACTTAGACTGCTCTCAAACAGCTTCCAGAATGTAAATCACTCCCAGCTATGTCTGTATGCGCTGTAGCCAGCCAGCCACACCTTGACTCTTGCCATATTTAAAGATTACTCCAGGGTGATCCCAACACACTCCCACATTTATCCCCAGGAATACATGTCCTGTACTGCCAAGCCCTCTCCTGGACAGCACAAAAAGATTAAGTCCATTATTCCTTTAAGAGAATAATAGGCAAGACTCAGATTTTGTCAGGAATATTTTAATAAAATCATAGGCAGGTCAAAGGCTTCCATGGATTTTTGTATATTGCCCGTGACCTTTAATTTTTACTAAAAATATCCCTGAGAAAGTGGAGAGGAAGGAGGATCCAACACCCACAGGCACTGGGGGCTCTGGGGGGCCCCGCCTCCGCTGGACAGCACCCACAGGGAGTGGCAGCTCTGAGGTTCCCTTGCTGCCTGGAGTTGTGGGGGAGGTTCCTTCACCATCTTCAGCAGGTGGGAGCTGCAGGGAGCAGGGGCTCCGCCACCAGCAGCAGCTGAGAGCTGCGCAGCCTGCCAGCTGATAGCTCCAGCCCCGAGGAAGAAAATGTCACAGAGGTCTCTGGAAGTCACAGATTCCGTGACACAATCATAGTCTTAATATTAGGCACACAACTTACTACCCCAAAGGAAGTTACCCAGACACTTCAACTTGAACATACTGGATTAGATAAAACAAAACAAGTTTATTATTAACTACAAAGTACAAGTAATAAGGCATAAGAGTCAGAAATGGTTACAAGATAAAACACTGCCTAACAAAACTATATTAAATTCAAAGCAAAGTTCTCACCACATGCTTTCTGCAGTCATAAGGACCAATCCACAGGTCAGGACTCCTCCCACAGAGTTTAACAGCTGCTTCCTTTGTTTCTTTAAGGGCAGTGAATGTGATGGACAAGATCTGTGTATGGGATGGGGTGTCTAGGGGCCTTTGTCTCCCCTTTTTATAGTTTCAGTCCCACTCTTGAAAAACATTTCCAGCAGAGACCCAAAGAGACAGTCTATGTGAAAGGATATGCCCTGCTTGTTTTTTTTCCCCACATATGTGGTTTTCTTCTCTGCTTAATTATTCGGTTTTTGGCTTAAATGCAAATTAAAGCAAGCACACATTCCCTCTTCTGTTTAGGACAGGCCTGCTTTCTGCCTGTGCAGGGAAGTGGGGTTTCCAACATGTGTTAACCCCCACACAGAGGAATGTTATAACTTCACAGAGAATGTGTGGCCACATTGTACCAGGGATAACACTGACCACCAGAAAAGTATGGGTTTTCAAATGATACCTCTGGCAAGGCATACTTTGTACAAAGGGTACTGCAATAATGTGTACAGTATGAATACAGGGATTTATTCATTCCCTGCCAACAACTCATCCTCACTAACTTCCCAGATTAACGGGGCTGCTACTCTGAAATCTGTTTAGTCTGTATTCGCGAAAAGAAAAAGCAGGACTTGTGGCACCTTAGAGACTAACAAATTTATTTGAGCGTGAGCTACAGTGGATTTATCACTTCATCGGATACTGTAGCTCATGAAAGCTTATGCTCAAATAAATTTGTTAGTCTCTAAGGTGCCACAAGTCCTGCTTTTCTTTTTGCCAGATTAAACACTCACCCGCTCATTAGAGCCAGGGGCTAGAGGTTGCTCACGCTGAAGGACACAAGAGTAGGGCGGGTTAAATTCTCGCCTGCAGTCCAGCTTCCATGGGGTGCTGCTGGAACAGTTTGTATAGCGAGGGTAGTGACCGAGCGCCATCAAACCAAACTCTACCCCCCTTTACGTGACGGAAGCCACCGCCAGGCAGGTTTCAGAGTAGCAGCCGTGTTAGTCTGTATTCGCAAAAAGAACAGGAGGACTTGTGGCACCTTAGAGACTAACCAATTTAGTAGAGCAGAAGCTTTCGTGAGCTACAGCTCACTTCAGCGGATGCATCTGTAGCTCACGAAAGCTTATGCTCTACTAAATTGGTTAGTCTCTAGGGTGCCACAAGTCCTCCTTTCCTTTCACCGCCAGGCAGGTGGTGATGCTACACCCGCAGCACCCCCAGTTCCCCAGGCACAGAGGAGCGCTGTGCAGCGCAGCATCGCGCGGGTTTCCCAGGGCAAGGGACGCGGTGCCCGGAGGCGGCGGCTCGGGCAGGAAGGGGGCGCGGAGGCCGGGCGGGGGACTCACCTCCCTGGCCGAGCGGATCTGCCTGCGCACCGCCTCCTTGCAGCTGTAGATGGTCTCCCCGAAGCTGGGCTGGAAAAGCGCCTCCACGCGGGTGAGGCCGCGGTACGAGCCGCCGGAGAAGGCCGGCCAGCCCAGCTCCAGCGCGGGCGGCTCCACGTCCGACTGCTCGGGGAAGTAGGTGAGCGAGGAGCAGTCCAGCGAGGCGCTGAGCGAGGACTCGGCCGCCCCGTTCTCGGCCCCGGCCGGCGGCGCGGCCGCCTGGAGGACGGCCTGGATCTCGGGCTCCGAGAGGAAGCCGGGCACCTTCTCGCGGCGCAGGAAAGCGCGGAAAGCGGCCCGGCCGCCCGCCACCAGCTCCTCCAGCGCCAGCCGCTGCGCCTCGCTGTAGAGCTCGGGCGAGCTCGGCTCCCCGCGGGGCCCGCGGCCGGGCGCGTCCTCCAGGCACTGGGACTGGCTCGCCATGGGGAGCCGCGGCCGCCGCTAACCGCCGAGCCGAGGCCGCACGGGGGCCTTTTATAGAGAGTTTGAACCCAAACGCGCTGCCGCGCCGCCGCCACGGATTGGGGAGGCCGCTGCCTCTCCTCCCCCCGCTGGGGTTGGCTGGCTGCTTTTGAATGTGCTTGGCCAAGCCCGTCCCTTCTGCGCCGGGGCGGGGGGGGGGGGAGGCTCGGCTCGGCTCGGCTCGGCTCGGCTCGGCCCGGCCCGCCGCCAGCTCCTGTGCCCCGCAGACTGGGCGAGCCAGCGCCGCTGCTGCGCCTGCCTCCGCACCCCCTGCTCGCCCGAGGGACTGCCCGAGACGCAGGTGCCCGGGGGGCCCAGCCGGGGGGGCGAGGGGAGCCCTTGTAAACCCGCCCCTGGCCCGGTCACCCCGCGGCGGCTGCTGCTGGGAGGCCCGCTGAGCCGGACTGCCCTGAGTTTGGGCAGCAGCACGGGGCAGCCAGGTTTTGGGCCCGACCCCCTGAGCAGTGCCAGGGGCTGGGCTGCGTGGGGAGTCTGAAACATTTCCCCCCTCCCAGGCTGGCTGCGGGCTTTACTTTGCAGCTCTCTCGTCGCTGGATCATTTCCAGTTCTCTGTGCTTTTTACTAGGGTGGTTAGAAAAGGGCTAAGGGAAAAGTGAATCTGGAAATGTGGATTGATTACTCTTTGCAGAGTCATAGATCATAGAATATCAGAGGTGGAAGGGACCCTCAGGAGACCATCTAGTCCAACCCCCCCTGCTCAAAGCGGGGCCAATCCTCACCATCTGCCCCAGATCCCTAAATGGCCCCTTCAAGGATTGAACTCACAACCCTGGGTTTACCAGGCCAATGCTCAAACCACTGACCTATCCCTCCCTGTTTAGCTCATGATGAGCTCCTTATTTAGTGGGCTGCATTTAACAAGAGACCAAGCACGTCTTTATAAACCAAGGAAAATACGGTTGTACTATGCCACTTGAAAAGAGGGGTACGGGCAAAGAAGTGAGAGCATCCAAAATCCCCACTGCCCATCCCCTGTTATGAGCCTGTTGCATTTAGCAGAGGTAGGGGGGAAAGTCGTGAGAGAAGAAAGGGCTAGAAGCTTTACGTCGGATGAAACACTGAGGCAAATTAATGTTTCAATGGCAGCAAGTGGTAGGGAGAAAAGGGCATTACCTTTCTGCAGGGGGGAAAACACTGTTGGATGGGAAGAGGTAGCACAGATTTAAGGGGTCTCTCTTATTTCACTGCCAGCTCTAACTCTGCTAAATGCAAACGCTTTCTCTGCAGACAGCTGCTTCTGCCCTGAAGTTGTGCCTTCACAAGGAAAAGAGGTGTATTTTTCACCTGTGTTAAAATCATAGTGAAAACAAGGCAGTTGACAGTGACACGTTGGAGGGACACAAAGGGGGGCAGCAGCTAAAGGGGGGGCACATGCCCCCCTAGGTGACCTGCATGTTAAGGACAGCTACATTATTCAGTTGCGTCTGCCCCATTGATGACTGGAGATAATTTTTAAGTCTTCTGAAGCTGGAGAATGAGTTCAGGATGGTACAGGCACAGTGAGAAGGATTCTTACATTTGCAGTACTCTGGAAACAGTGCTTCCGGAATACTGAAAATGAGTCCAAAATCTCTTTCTTGGTGGGTAACAATTTAGGCACCATCATTTTGTATGTATAGTTGGGATTATATTTTGCCTTGTGCATTATTTTGCATTTAACATTGAATTTCATCTGCTGTTTTCTTGCCAAGTCACCCATTTTGTAACTCTTTGCAGTCTGTTTTTGACTTAACTACCTTGAGTAATTTTGTATCATCTGCAAACTTTGCCACCTCGCTATTTACCCCTTTTTGCAGATCATTTATGAATATGATGAAGAGCACTGACCCCAGACCAGTACAGACCCTTGGGGACACCTCTGTTTACTTCTCTCCTTCTGAAAATGGGCCATTTATTCCTATCCTTTGTTTCCTGTCTTTTAACTGGAGTGCCTGGGAATGCTTTCAAGATCACCTAAGGATCCTTAATACAAGGCTTGCCCTTAAATTATCTTAATCACCCGTTCTCTGTTTATAAACAAACTCCCTGCACCAAGGGCAGAAGTCCTTAGCAATGCCCTTCCCCCTCCCCCCCCCACAATTGAGGAGGGGCATGTGACCCTTCCTCCCCTCAGGTAGGTTACCACTGGTTCAATCTACAATTTCTTGTCTTCACTATAGTTTAAACACATTAATTAACATGGGTGCATTTTTCAGCTGTCAAGCTAACTTTCCTAGTGAAGACAAGTCCTTAGTGGCAGCAGAAAACTCCTGTAGTCGTTTTGGTGGCTGGATCTGCTGGTATTTGTGATCAAGGGAGGGATAACGTACACATCTTCCCTCACTCCAGGGCTTATCTATACAGGAAAGTTATACTGGTGTAACTGTGTGCATGCTCTTCTTCCAATATAAGCCAATCTGAAAAAAGTGTCCATACAGAACGTTCTACTGGTGTAACTAGTAAAACTTTCCTATTAAGACAAGCCTTAAGAGGCTTAATTCCTTTTCTTCCTCCTCTCTCTGCAAGGGTCTGTTCCCAAACTTGCAGAGAGATAATAGCCCCTCTCCTGAAGCAAATGGACAGTGGAATTGATGAAGGACCAGCATGACAGTTGCACATTGGCCTGTTCATTATGGGGGGTCAGATTTTTACTGCTCCAGTTATACCTGTGATGATTACCCTCAGGCCCCAGTAGAGAGAGCTGAGGCAGTGCTTAATTTGTTATGAAAGAGGTGCCGGTGCTTAAGAATTACGTTCTGGGGCTTAAGCAATATTTTACTTTTATAACTGATGTGGCAAGCACAGAGGTGCCTGGGTTCTGAACTGCCAAACCCAGAGGTGCTGGGGCTCAGCCCTGGCACAAATTAAGCACTGAGTCAAACATAACTGCTGAGTTCTCAATTGTGAAAGAAAAGGGTGATGGTTCCTGGGTATTTGAGGATGTATGAAAGAAGTCCTTCTTACTGTGGCAACCTGCATGTACAGGATTAACGAGGAGTCCACCATGAGCTCAAAGCTCCATGCAATGTTAAATCTGGTAATTAAGGACACCAGGCCATGGGCTTGAATACTAGTCAATTCCCATCATCCTAAGAGCTCACTTCTGTTGAACATCGGTTGATTTAAACTCACTACATTTTATCCATCTGCCTCGCGCTTCCAGACAGATTATGTTGGCAAAGCCCATGGCTGCATCAGAGGAGGAAACACATTTAGGTACAGTCCACACAGTGGTGGTACATTGTTATATTAAAAATCAGATGCCATAGATTTCAAACACATTAAGCCAGTAAATAAAGACCCCATCTGCAGTTCCTGGTATTATCAAAAGAAATTTAATATATTTTTTTAAATTAAAAAATTCAATCATTCTATTAAAGACACTGAGAAGTCAGATGCTAATACTGTCAGACATATCCTGTTGGCATGAGATTTACGTACAGTTTGATATTTAATGCATTGCCTCAACATGTTAAGAAACCATCTTTTCATACTTACAATAGCAATATGAAGTTAATTCCATACAATATCAAATATCCTTTTTTAAAAAGTTTTAAATATATTACTCTGATTGCCAAAATGCCATTTTTATACACAAAGCTGCTAATACAATATACAGTTCTCTTACATTATTTTTTCACATAAAATACATTTTGTCAAGTTTTATTTGTACATCATTTACTACAGCTCAATGGAGTCATGAATTATTGCAGACGGCTGGGCATCCTTTTGATATGTCCTGGATATGCAGCAGCCAAACCTAGCTGTATCAGGCCTACAGATGCCACTGAAGTTGGTTTACTGCTTCCTTCTCCTGGAAAAAATGACAAAATTGCAGTCTAGATGCTGAGAAGTCAGATAAGGCTCAACTAACAGAGTATCCACACTGGCAATTTGAAAACCTGTTCTTCATTGGCTCAGGTGGAGGCTGGAGTATAGACTGGGCTCAGGCATGGGATTGAACACCAGATAACTTAAACGCCTGACTCTTCTTTCTAGACCTTCCACCATTGCTACCACCAATAGAACTGCAACCGAGGAGAATTACAAGCTGTAAGTTTGCAGTAGCAGATGCACCCGTAAAGAATCCAATCATACTCTTCCTGTGTAGACAACTATACACTGGCAGCTTTACCTGCATGAAGACAGTAGGATCAGGCCTGGAAACTGCTCAGTAACTCCAAACCCCATTCTACTGCCTTAGAAAAATTACAGTGTCCTGTAGTAATGGACTGCAGCTCGTAATACTGCCATTGTGTTTGGGTACTTACTGTACAACAATTAAACATTTTTTGTAGAGAGAACATGATGTGCCAACACCATCTGTTAAAATACACAAGGACTTGGATCTCATTGTGTACCCTTACGACCCGAGAAGACCAAAGCTAACCTGGAGTTTTCACCTTACACAAGTTTTCATTTTTAAATCAGCCAGTTACTAGTAAGATAATACTTTAGGAAGAACATTTAGTGCTCATAATGCTTGCACCAGGACATCAAAGCTAGAGAAAGAATAAAGATTTTAATGCTGGCACCAGACTTGATGTTGGAATCAAGTCATGGCCAGTGGACAGGAGCCAGAGCTGAAACTCAGGTGTATGCCAGGCCTGAGTATAACTTCGACCATGGCCCCAAACTAACAAAACTAGAACTCATTATGCTTTTATTCCAGGTATCACAGGACTGCTGAAAATCTGTTTTATTTCAATTCAAATACAATTTTGGGGGTGGGTGAGTGGGAGGGAGGGAAGATTCTCATTTGAAAAGCAGAGAAGAGAGATGGGGGAACAAAAGAAGCAAAACAAAAATTTGCAATTCAAATTGAAAAATTTCATAGGAAGTGAACATTTGAAAAAAAAAAAAAAGATTTTCCTTTGAAAAGCCATTTTGTCAAAACAATTGAAGCCAGCTGTACAGAGTAGCCACATTCTAGTAGCCACGTGCACTTAGCTATTTTTAGCTAGCTTGGTAATACATAGATATACCCATAGACAGGGAGAACACCTCAAGGCAGGCTGACCCCAATTAAGCCACTGAGAACTTTTAAAGAATAGTTCTAGTGCTTCTCTCGGTGGAGTATTCCTATTTCAGTATATGACCGATAGTGTTTCAACATAGAAGGCTGCGTGAACAGATGCCCAACATCAAGGTGAAGTGTGCTAAGAATGAGGCTCAATGCAATTTAGGGGATTATAAATGCTCACATCTACCTACAAACTTATCAGCGAAAAGCCACTTTGCATTAACAATTCATTATACTCATTGGGTATTGCGCTGTCTCATTATTGCTATTTACCTGAACTCTCCCTGTGACCAACATCCTCTTCCTTCCCTAACACAGGGGAGGCTCTGCCCTGTGTAACATCTCATCAGAGCCCAAGCTAGAACACTAGGCTCAAAACTGTGGAAGAAATTCAGATCCAGGTCCATACTGAGGCCTTGCTCTAAGAGCTCAAATGGGACAAGAAATTTCAACATCTTGAAGGGGAAAGTTTGGATCTAGGTCTGAAATGAGAACCTAAATTTGTAGTTCAAGCCCATCTCTAACAATTAATGGCCTATAGCTATGCATATTGCTTGGCTGGATCAAGAGCTGGCAGAGACTGCTCCCAGGCACTATTATGCATCTGAAGAAGGTCCTTTAGCATGCAGCTGGAGCTCCCTCCAACTCTTCATTAGCTTGCTAGCAGCCCTAGAGCCCCAGTGTATCATGAAGGCTTGCATGCAGTAAGGTTGTGCCCATACACAACTCTCAGGGTGTGTTGACTAATAACTGGATGATGACTGGATTCAACCTCCTCAAAAGCTTGGGGAAAGGTGGATCTGAAATTTACACCCTGGGCTCATGTCTAAGAAAGCTAGAGTCTGACTGGCTTCCCCACTGATACTCAGATTTTAACAGAGCCAGGCTGCCCTTACCTACAGGGAACATGCACGAAGGAGAGGATTGTACCAAAGAGGCAGGGCCAGACAGCTGTGTAGGCTTTAGGGGGAACAGAGTTTGAATGGTTTGGCCAAGAACAGAACGCTAAAAGAGAAGAAAAAATTTCTACTAACCTAAGTGCTAGACATGCAAATCCTGAGATGGTTTCTATTCTCAACTTTTTAGTGGCACTAAAATCTCCAACGAAGTAGCTGAGTGTCAGCTATTGTACGCCACAAAATAATCAAAGCATCCTACTGGAATGGCCCCCAAGTGCTAGATATTACAAGATTTAGCGTCATTGCTGTAGCAATAGTGCTTTTTATAAGTGAATAAGGACTATATTATTAAAGGAGGGCACTTGCAATATATCTACAGAAGTGCCTGTGCACCTATCCTACCTCTGAAAACCTGCATTTGCATCTACCAAATAAATACCTGCAGGTGGATTAAGTCCCCATTTTGTGCTCCGAGTTATCCATTCGGTGCTTACTATCATCACTTCACACACATGTTGAAGTTATCTACGCCCTGCCCATGTATCCCTGCTGGTGTCCCATGGCCCTCTGGGCATTCCAGCCAACAAGTTGCTTATGCCCTTGTTTGAAAACTTATCCCAAGCTGTCAAATTGATTCACATCCTTAAGTAGCCATGGAAAGGACCCTAGATTGACTATCCCATTCCCAAATCCCTACATGCACCAATGGTAGGTAAAGCTCATCACTGCCCTGGTGCAGCTCCTAGAGCATTCACTAGTTTCTGGCTCTTCTCCATTCTGAGATAAATTGGAGATAAATTACAAGTTATCACCAAGGTTATATTTACAGCCCCAGAGCCATAACAACCACATTAAGCAGCTCTAAAGCCAATTTTATGGTTGCAATGTTACAGCAGTCCAATTAAGGGAATATTCGTTTAAGCTAGAGCATGGCTTCTCTGCTCCTTGAAGTCTTTGAACCATGATTTAAGGACTTCAATAGCTCAGACATGGGTGAGGTTTTTCATAGGAGTGGGTGGGTGAGATTCTGTGGCCTGCACTGTGCAGGAGGTCAGACTAGATGATCAGAATGGTCCCTTCTGACCTTAGTATCTATGAATCTATGTAGCATCTCTTCCACACCCCCAATAGTAAAGCCATTGTTGCTTAGTTAGACATCACAACATTAGCTGGAATAATGAAATCCTGGAGATTATGTTAATCAGAGATGTCATATTGATGCATCAGAGCCATTTGTCTACATTACGCTGGGTTCACACTGCTTTAGTGTAGTAACTAACCACTGTCAACAAAAGCAAGCCCCAAACTATATAATTCCATTGCGTTCAAGTGTCTGCTTTCTATTGGCTGGAATGAGATGTAAAGCCCAATACTCCTCTCACTTTCACCGGTATAATCGGACTTCATTGGAGTCACTTCTGATTTATGCCTGGTGTGAGTGAGAAGGAACAGGCCATGACCTGATATCATCTATCACTGGGAATATAGCTCACAACTGTTCAAAGCTTAGCATCGGCTGCAACTGATGTGCAGCAGCACCACCAGGATAATTCTGCTCCAGCGATTCTCATTCCAGTGGGGGTAAATGGGAAAAGGACATTCCCTAGTAAAATGGGAACATCTTCATTCCATGATATCGAGGCTACAGTTGCTAAGACTGTCCCAGAAAACTTGATGTGTTCCGTTCCCTGGAACTCTGGGTAGTTATATGACACCACCAGACCTACATACACCCTCCAACACAGTTAGCTGCACGGGACTCTTCAATTATCTGCTCAACTCCTTTAAGTTGGGAGAATAGGAGGGAAGCTCCCTGATGGCCCAATAAGCTTAGAGGGTGTTTGGGTTTTTTTAACATACAAGTTCAAACAATGCAGCAGTGGAGTGCCAAGGCAGGTAGGGCATCAGGAAATGGAACAGGAATAGCAGGTCAGCCCCTCGAAAATGGGGCAGGAGTGTCAGGCAGGATCCCTGGGATAATGGGGAGGAGTGACTGGGTATGTTATTAAATACATTAGGAAAAGATGCCTTCGCTGTAACAGACCCTCTGAAATCTGACCTGACTTTCTATCCCCTGTGCCAAAATTCTCTTCATTTAGGGAGAAAATGGAAAGGAAGGATAAGTGGATTGTCAGAGTCCAAAAGACTAAAGCGTCAGCCTGAGAGGAAGCTCCAACATCTGCCAATACACCTTGGCACCTTCCTTGTGGTAACAAATGCTCATCTCCCCTGCCTGGTGGACGCAGATACTGTAATGTGCAATGTCTGCCTTCTCCAGCAGAGGGCAAGATGGGCCCAAATCCCTTTGCCACTGGATATGGCACTGCAGACACAGGCTCCATTCAAAAAAGTGCGACATCAAATTCAACTCTGAAGTAAACAAAGCAAGGAGTGTGTGAGCCCTCCAGACAGTTTGATATGCTGCTTGTACCTAGTGGAGCTCCCTTTGCTTCCTTTCCCCCATATAAGGATAGAGAAACTCTGGATCCTACCACTGTTAAAAAGCCCCTGTTCATTATAACACCACACATGTCTCACTAACACACTGCTAGTCTCCCTTGTAGAGATGGAACAATGTTTCTAGTTGTGGGATGGCTTCACTAACATGCTGCCTCATCTTTAGGCCAGTGTCTCCTGTTTTCCAAGCCATATACGGTTGAAAGGATGGGTGGGGAGGAGTCAGAGAAGAGAAAGGTACATTTAAAGTCCCTTACCAGAAGGGAATACAGTATTGCTCTCAAATAGCAGCTGGAAAGAGAGGAAGTTGCATGGAAGTCTCATGGTCTATGGCAGATGCTTAGCTGGAGAACAGATACAGTGCTGTGAGCAGGATTCTACCCAATGATAGCTCAGGGTGGCATCAGGAACCCAAACAATCCTGTGTTTTTCAAGTTTGGGGCCTACGCTGCACCTATAAGATAAACATTCACACATGCAGACTGTGTGCAATGGCCCCTTTGTGCAGAGAAATATATTGTAGATACAACTTAAAACATTTTGCGAATATTTTGCCTGTTTATTCTGGACTGTCATGTCCAATTCCCTAGAGCTAATGCTCTGCTGATAGGTGCTGTCTCCTTGCTCCTACCATTCAGGTGAGGATTTTGCTCCCTGAAGGGCAATTGCAGAAACAGGCCTGCCAATCGCACACCCCTTGTTACAGCAAGCCACAGATTCCTCAAATGCAGCCTGGCACACAGTTAACACATGCTGCCGGCTTCCTATCCAACAGCACTTTACTAGACCACTCCAAACTTCACTGCTGCTGGCTTTTGCTCAGTGAAAGAAGCCACTTTCTCTCTCATACAAGGTAACTATTTCTGAGCCTTTTGCTGGCAGCTACCATACTGCTGCTGGTGACCCCAGCATAGGGTCTGAAAAAAACACTGGAATGCTGGGGAAAAATGTAAAAAACTTTCCATTCTATTGTGATGCTCAACAACCAAAAGCAATGATTTAGCATTGACACATTTAGATGCTTGAGCAGCTTAGCCCCAAGAACACAGGTTCACACACAAGAGTGTCAAAACCTAGTGAGACTGGAAATATTTCCATGCCATTTTTACTGGAAGCAGGTATTTCTTTCCCCTTCCTTCCTAATTTAAACAGAGCCCTGCGGTTCTGGAAACCCAAATACAATAGCACTCTGCTAGTGCAGAAGAGACAGAAAGCAACAGAGACCATACTAGTTTTTAAGCTGAGTGAAGCATAGAGAGTAAAAAGCAGCACCAACAGGGAAGGTGAGATTGTTAAAAATGAATGGATTTCACTAATCTAAGGGTCTTAGTAATACAAGTAATTTGTTCTTATCCCATTACTGACCCTGTCAGTCAGCATTTTATTGCCAGAGTTTATTCTATTGGATTTCCATCAGGAGTTCTGCTTCAAACCCAATGGCACTGCACAGCCCCTGCTTTCTATTACAGTAGGCCACAAACTGGTTTGCAGCTTTTGACAGTCGGCTGCCACAAAGCAGGCATCACACAACTTCCCGAAGTACATGCACTGGGGATGTGCCCAGCTTCACCTTTGTGTAAGCAAATGAAATACACCGAAGATTCAAAGTCTGCACTTGCAACTCCTGGGCTGTTTGCACAAATGCAGGGGTCTGACCACACATTCTCGGGGGATACACCTATCACAGCCATGAGTGAGAGGCAGGCCCAGTGTGTTGCATTCCAGAAGCTGGGTGGCTCCCAGCTGGAGGGTCAGAAAGGGAGGACTCTAATTCAGATGGTTTTGTCTTTCAAAGACCCTTCATGATTTAGAGTAGAGAGCCCCCCAATGTCCCTTTCATAACACTGCCATGAGGAAGAGTGGGGTAGCTTTTTTTTACTGCATGTGAGGATGTGTACTTCATTTCTCCACTCTGGGCCTCACTCTGCCTGCCTTACTCATTTGATTGCAGCGGGGTTACTGGCAGGGTCAGGTACTATTCAAGATGAATGAGGCTGGCACCATCAGGTCCTATGTAACTAAACTGAGTTCTCCCCATGTGGGGATGGAAATAGCCCATCCACAATAATAAAGCCAACCTGGCCATCCACTTTTAGTCTCCTCTGAGGCGAGACATGGATGACACTAGGAAATCCTGCAGCACCCGTGCACTTTCTCCTCCATTTCATCCATGGGAGCTTTGAATTTCAAGAGAGGGGGATCGCCACTGGACGCTGTGTAATAAACCGATGTCCCATTGGAGCTGTAGGGAGAAGTCCTGGAATCAATCAGGTGCTCCTTGGCCTCGCCCCCATTCTCAACTACCCCACTCACACTGGTGCCAAAGTGGGTGCTGAGGAAGGTGTGGTTAAGCAGCTTAGCTGCAGCCCGCTGCCGCTTCAGTTCAGAAAGTGTTTGATGGCTGCGATCCTTGTAGCCACCCCAGATTTGCTGAGAGTCGGGGACACCGGGGCTGCTGTAGGGCAGTGCTTGACTTGTATTACAGTCTGGAGCTGTGTGCATTTTCCAGACGTCCCCATTGGAAACCGAGTACTGGTAACTGCTGGCTGGTGTCCTGAGTCCATTCTGGAGGGAAGACTGAGGGTCACTCTGTGTGCTTTTGGTTGCTAACTCAGGAAGGAGCATAGACTTCTCCAACTCTGAATTCTGTAATGAGAAAACATTAAAGAGAAGCAGCTCCCAGTGTACAAGCCATCCCTTCCACAGCTTTCGAGTCCAGGCTGGTCCCTTTTAATCCATTCCTACAGCCAAAGAGTAGCAGCAAAGGGGTGAAATTACCTATCCCAAAGCCCTATTATTTCATTAATGTGGGAACTTCAAATCCTAACTGGGACCAGTTAAATATTAACATAGAAGGACAGTTCCACATTTGTTTTCTTTTTAAAAAACAAGGCAATTAAACGCAAAAAAAAAAAACAACCTTATGTTAATTCAACATGATGGTAACTGAATTAAATAAAGATAACCAGAGAGTATAAGATCAAGTTCTTCTAGAAACATTGGCCCAACCACATTGCAGCTATATAATGTCTATTAAATGCACATAAAAATACACACAATTATATGAGAACATGAGTTTTTGCAATTGCTTGACTTTTTGGCTCAGATTCTGGCCTCATTTATTTTGTTGTGAATCCCACATCATTCCTTTCACTTCCAGAGCAGTACTCCTGATTTACACGAGTGTAGCTGGAACCAGAATCTGGCCTTGTATTTAAATGTGTGCCCTTAACATTGTCTTTAAAATAATCTAGGTTTTCACACAACACCCATCACCATAGTGTCCAAGTACTGATAATCAACAAGCCCATTCACATCTCTGGTTTCAGGATCTTTATGAATTTTGATAGGAAAGTAGAACATGAGTTTGGTTCCTTACTGGATCTGTGTTCTCTTGGTCAGATCGAGCCTCCATGATTTCTCCAGCATAGCCTGAGTTTCTCTGTTCTTCCGTTGCTCCCATTTGCTGCCAGACAATGGCCTCCTTTTCATACTCCTTCCTGTAAAGGTTGGTTCGGTCCGAAAGACTCGCCCTCCTCACCACCTTCCTGAAGGAGAGAAGCAAGGAGCAGAGACTTTAGCAAGATGGGGCAGTGAGGGAGCTCCTCCTCACATGATAGCTCCTTCATATCCTCCTTGCATTTACAGCATCTTCCATCAGTGTCTAGGAGCACATTACAAACATGAATTAAGTCTCAGAGCAGCCATGTGAGGTAGAAAAGGTCCCTAACTCTCACATTACAGGGAGGAAAGGGAAGCACAGAAATGGTAAAGGAATTTTTCAAAGAGGATTTGGGCTCAGAAGATGAGATCTCACATACAGTTCTGCTAGTGGACAGCTTTCCACCCAGCCTCCCCTGGAGCTTTATCCGTTAGTTTTGTTCTAGGAGAGGACCTGTGGACTGGTCCAGTGGAGTTCTGCAGGCCATAGCTTGAGAACTGCTACTCTAAATTCATATAGAAAAAGAATATTCTAGATAGACTGTGTGTTCAGTCAACTTGCAGAAGAGTATCGGGGTTCTGTCCTTATGTTACCTATTGCTATACCTCCACTTTTCCCCACATCTCCAGTCATTAGAGCTATCATGCAAGAAAAGATCTTTTCAAAGCATTAATCAATGATGGAACAAATACCAATAATTTAGGAGGTGGGAAACTCCCCTATCACCTGCTACGTTTTCCAGCAGTGACTGATGCACTGCATCATGGAGCCTACTTTTCTAGAAGCAGCATAATCTTCAAAAAAAAAAAAAAAAAAGCTCACTGAACAATTGGCCCAGTTTCAGCCTTTTGGAGAGTCCACTGAACTTCAGAGCAGACAGCTTTGTATCTGATTACACTGCATACTGGGTAGTCTGCTTTCAGGTTTGGGACAGCAAGGGTGCTCTCCAGTCTAGTGTGTGGCATGATCTGTGGGAAGATCAGTTTCGCACTCACCCTCGGCTTCCCGTGCTGGAGGTTCTCCTGCTGAGGGAGGACTTATGCCTCATCTGAGATTTCATGATCACATCATGTTTATGTTTCAGCTCCAACAGTAACACTTTGAACTCCTCTTCTTCACACAAGTCTAAGGCACACACAAACCAAACCAAGCCATGAGCAGGGCTGTACTAATGTAATACACTCAGCTGAATGGAACAGGGGGCATGGGGGCTAGAGGGAGCACGTATGATAACAACCATAATTAGACACTCCTGCGCCACCCACAAAGCTGTGCCTTCTTGGTCTTCACAGTTTGGTAGAGATAATGGAATAGAATTGAGAAGGAAAATTTAAGCAGAACAAGAAAGCCAGTCCCTAAGGCAATTAGTGGAAGCAGCATTGTCTGGGGCACTAAAACAGGACTGGAAAAAAGCACTGGAGAATATTCTGTGGATTTTAGCTCTGCATTGGCCAGAGAGACTGACTCGATCCCTCTCTTCTGTGCAGTGTGTCGTACCTCACATCACAAAGGGGAAGAGATGTTTTGACCATTGTTTTATATTTTGATATTCTAGAAATGTAGGATGACTCCTGGAATTACATGGAAGTCTATGGGGAAGGGAAGAAGCCTTTTGACAATTTCTGTATTTAACCAATTCCTGTTCCTGTGGACATACAATGACAGGAGGTCAGCAGCTGGGGATAGAACTCTTAGAAATGGAGACTGGAAGTCGAGGTATCAGACTTCCCTATCTCTCCCCTTCCCACTCCACACCAAATTGGCTTGGAATCTGGCCACAGCAAACCAGGGTAATAAAAATCACATTCTTTGGGCTTCAGAGTGGCAGCCATGTTAGTCTGTATTCGCAAAAAAGAAAAGGAGTACTAGTGGCAGCTTAGAGACTAACAAATTTATTTGAGCATAAGCTTTCGTGAGCTACATGCATCCGATGAAGTGAGCTGTAGCTCACGAAAGCTTATGCTCAAATAAATTTGTTAGTCTCTAAGGTGCCACAAGTACTCCTTTTCTTTTATTCTTTGGGCTGCACAGAGTAGGTGCAGAAGACCTGAAAAGCAGCAAACCATTCACAGTTCTGCAGCGGGCAGGTGGAGTGGGAGCTGGAGACGGGGAGGCCATGTGAGCAGGGGTGTACGGAGGAGAGGCGGATGCTTCAGGAGCAAAGGTAACATTTTCAAAAGCACTGAAGTGACTGAGGCACTTACGCTCTTAAGTCCCATTGACTTTCAATGGGACGTATGCTTTTAAGTCACTTGAAAAAAAAAATCACACTTAATAATTTCAGCCCTGAACTCCAGCAGGCTCAGAGACTCCCGGTTGCTTTGTGCTGTTTGGAGAAATCCCAGGGATTTAGCCAAGATTAGAAATACCCTTACAAAGGAGAGAATTTGAACTCACCTATTGGCATCTCATCAAAGGCCGTCCTGGCACTCAGGCTGGCCCCATGGGACACCAGCAACTCTGCCATCTGCATCTGCAGCAAGGGAAATAAAACAATATTCACAGCCCTGGTTTAGGCAATCAGTAGCTGCATGTGATCTAAGGGACCAAGCAAGCTATGGAGCAGTGGCATGCATGATTCATTGACACCAGGATCTCCAGCTGTGCTGGTGGGTGTATGAGTGTTCTCCACACAAGATACTAAGCACAGTTCCTACCAGCTCAACCACTGGGAGATTTCCCACCAGCTCTCCCAGGGAAAGCTGCTCACTTAGAATCACCAAGGTCTTAGTGAGACTCTGAGCTTAGATACCCCCCCCCCGCCCGCCCAATGCATCCAGCCCATGGGCGGGGACCCCACAATTGGGAGTAAATCCACTCCATGTCTACTTGCCAGGATGGCAGTGTGTCCATCGGCAATGGTCTCTGGCATGCATACCCTAAGGAACAGTACTAGCAGACACGGATCCATGAGATGTGGGAGTTGGAGGGGAAAATACTAGGATCAATTTCTTGTATGTACATGTACAGGCAGAGAACACACTCCAACCCTCCAACACTGGCACAGTGAGATTCCCAGCTTCTCAATGGGACCTGCACTCATTTCTACCCTTGGGAGAGCCTGAGGTATCAGACTTTAAAGCCGTAACATGTGGATATCTAAAAAGCTATTTTAGGTCTTTTTTAGGGCTTTCTGAGCCCTGCGCAGCTGGTAACTAGGACCCTGGCTTTACAGGTGGAGGGATACAAGAAATAGTGCCAATGACATTTTCACAGCATTCAAAAACCTTCCTAAACAGTAGTTTTCCAACACATGCCCTATGCAAAATATTGGATGGTGTAAGTGTTTGGACGGGAGGGGGAGCAAATCATGGCATTATTAAGGCTTTATTGGCACTTGTTTGGACTTCTTGTGCCCACACAATACACTTGCTCTGCTTGTACCCACAGAGCACCTGGATTTTGCAGACAAAGGGAGCGTGCACTCTGGCCAGAGCACTCGTCCTCTGCTTTGAAATGCTGCCCCAGCCTCCCTCTGAGGTGAACCAGCCGCACAAAATAGACTTTCAGCAAAAGCCTTTACCTGTCCCCAGAAGGCAGCAGCATGGAGAGGTTCCCATCCATCCCAGTCCTGGATGTCTAACTGTGCTCCATGGTCGAGAAGCATCTCAGCTGCATGCAGGTAGCCATTAGCCCCAGCTATGTGCAGCTAAGAGACCAGAAACAGAGAGTATGAATTGCTGTTTAAGGCTCATGAACTTCCTTCTTCACCAAGTAACCCAGGTGATGCCACTGCAGTGTCTGAGTTTAGACCAAGAAGAAACAGCAGTGCTGTTCAGTGCCCATTGAAGTGAATGACAAGACATTGCTCTGACTTCCAGGGGAGTCTCGACCCTGGAGCGTCATCAATATGTTTAGGGAAATTTCTGCCACTAAAGGTCTTTGGGCTGATCTAAGAAATGTCCTACAAGGGTTTTTAACATGTAAGTGCTTTTTCACACATGTCAAAACAAAATGAAATCACCATCTGTAACTATTTATGGAAAGAGAAAAGAAAGGTACTGTGATGCTAGGTGCAATGTGGCAGGCGTCTGTGGTCAGGAGTTAAACACCTCCCCCACCCCCCAACATTTTGCATTTTTATCTCTGCACGTTCCATGACAATGGGTGAAGAGGACATTCTTCTGAGATGCTCTGGAATGGATCTCTAGGACCAAGTTTTCAGCCTGGCCATAGCCAGGTTTCCATTTCTGTGGCCACAGTTTTGCACATTCTGTTACTTGCGCTCACAATTTAAGTGACTTAGACATCTAAATCCCTGACTGCTTGCAATTCAGGGAATCTGCATTTCAGATTTTGGTCTCCAATGTCTGATACAAAGAGCACAAACTGCATCTGAGTGTCCTTCAGATGCAACCTTAATCACAGGATCTTTCCTACTCTGTGAGGACATTTAGGTCTCTTTTGGGAGTTTTTCTTCATAGTGTCTGCTGCTGTATCCTTGATCAAAACATACCGTCTTCCTGCTCCGTGCTCTGTTTTGCAATTTACTGTATACAAGTCGGCAGCAGTCCTTCCCCCACAGAGATAATTCCATTTCAAGTGGTGTTGTACGAGGAAAGAGAACGTCTACTCCTTTCTGCACATTCCATAATGGAGAAGGAAAGTGGATCATGCCACAGAAATGAAATTATACCAGTTGTCTTCTCTATAGACTTCTTTGTGTTCTCTTGTGTGTAATATAAGGGACACTCTCAAAGCAGGGAGGTCTGAAGCTCAATTTGCCCTTTTGATATCCTATCATCCATGTAAGAGTTATTTTTGTACTAAAATTCAATGCTTTTCTAAAAGAAATGCTAGCTGCCTGCACCACCCTACGAAAACGAGCCATTGCTGTCATGCATTCCAGTCTAGAAGTTTGTGGCTGACAGGTAATAAAAGTCAGCTGCAATAGTTTTTCAAAGCTGGTGGTCATTAATATTGAGAGCAGGGCCCCATTGTGCTAGGCACTGTTCTAACACACAGGCAGACAGTCCCTGTTACAGGGAGGTCACAGTCTAAAACAGCAACATACAAAGGTGGGGGTGAAAGGAATACATAATTGGATATACTATATACATTTGCATCCCCTCACCCTATTATAAAATATATGGAGTGCCAAATCTCATCTTCCCCTCAAACCATCATGAGCTAGCTCATTTCTTATAACAGCTCTTTATAACAACCTTTTATTACCTGAAGACTGTTATAATGTTTCCCCTCAGTCTTTTCTCCAGACTAAACAAATCTAATTTTTTCGATCTTTCCTCATAGGTCACATTTTCTAGTTTCTCCACGTCTTTCCCCGAAGTGTGGTGCCCAGAATAGGGCACAGTGGTCATATCTTCATGAGGCCAACAAGGGACTGCATGTGAGTGGGAAATCCTTGACTTTCACAAGGAATAGCCTGAAAGGTAAATGCAGGCTTGATCCTCAGGGGGGAAGCTGTCAAAATTATAAACAGTTCCACTGTGCTGGATTAAATTAGTTAAAAGGAGAATTAGTAAATTTTTAAATTAGTTAAAAGGAGAAACCTCAGAATGCTGTGAAAACGTAAGCCCCATGAAAGGTTACTGCCACCAGAGTCTTATTTAGAGATCCTGCCCTCCTCAGATTTTCTAACTAATGATACAGGAAAGATTTCTGAATTCCACTGACAATGTTTTAGAATTAGAGACTTCATTACACTGCCATGGTTTGGCCACTTGTGTAATGACATCAGGTAACCTAGATACCCAGGCCCGCTGACGGAGGGGGCAAGGCAGGCAAAGGGGACAATTGCCCAGGGGCCTGGGCAATTTAAAAGGAGCCGGAGGCCCCCAGCCGCCGCCGCGGTAACGGAGACAGGATTCCCGGGGCCCTTTCAAATCGCCTGGGTGGGCCGCAGGGCTCCTAGGCGCATGTGGGGCGGTATCAGTGGCGGCGAAGGCAGCCAGGTGGGCATGTGGAAGCCCTGGCAGTGCCGGAAGAGCACGCCCAGTAGCGCAGCCAGCAGCTCGCTGGACACCAGCCAGCGCAGGTGCAGCACTGCTCAAATGTCAGGTGGACGGTGTCCATGGATTGTGCGCGTGTGCACCAGCCCGCACGTGGTCCAGATCTGCGCTCACGTGGCAACGCCACGACAGGCCAGCAGCAGCGTGGGGTCTGGCTCCAGCCCTCCCTGCATGAATCAAACCTCAGCCATCACTTTCTAAGGGGCTCATTGACTGTTCTGTCCTGAGGCCCGGAATTGCTGTCGGTGGGCTAGTAGGTACCAAAGCCTTCTCAGATACCTCTGAACTCAAATGTCAAGTTACCAAAGTCACAGCCACATAAGCTACAATACACTACAGTTAAAAAACAGTATTACTAGGGCACTCTAGCTTTTTGGGAAAGTTTACGTGAGAGGCCAAAGAGACTCCTTTGGGGCAACCAAAAAGATATGGGGTCAGATCCTTCAGTTGCACCTGATCCCACTAAAGTCAATGAGGATTTTTATTCTCAGTTCAGTAGAAGTCAGATCAGATGCTAATGGGATTAGGAGTGATAATAGAACTACTGAATTGTTTTACTCAACCTGCCCAAAGACTTTTCCAAAATTCATGCTTCCATTGGAATGTACAGGACTTTCATTGTGAGACTTCTTTTGAAGCAGCTGGTACTGGTCCGCTATGAGAGACAGAATACCGGACAAGGTAGACCAGTGATCTGATCTCTTACGGCAATTCCTACAGATCAGTTGGCCATTAACTCCAGTGGGAGTGAGATCAGGCCCTGAATTGCAAAGTCTTTACTCATGGACACGGTTTGTTGCTCAAAGGAGATGACCTAAAATAAAAACCACTAGCCTTCTACCTCCTCACACTGTACTTGTCTTTGGAGATTAACAAAGACCACCGACAGCCTCCTAGAATTCACACAGATTGTAGGGACAGACGAGGGTGGATACTGTAGCAATTCTGCTCACCAATGTAGCACCTTGAATATCTGTCCTGTTCAGGTCTTGACCTGCTGCAATCAGACCTCGGATGTCAGAGATCATGGCCTGCTCCGGGGCAGCCCGCATCTCATTGATTTTTTCCTGTGTGATGCCTGTAGTTAACAGGGAGAAAAGGAAATGGAAATGTTTTTTTCCTCTCCTGACCCAGTAAATAACAGCAATAATTGGGTTCAAATTCCTTGTCTGATCATATCTGCATGCTGAACATCAATTAGAACACTTGGCATATTCTATCCATTCAGTACCTACAAAGCACAGCCAGGTTAATAGTGTTCCTAATGGTGTGAGAATGATATTCCACCAAAATCCTCCCCTGGGAACAAGAGCCAGAGTCTTTAATACCTGTGCAAAGCAAATAGGAGCTCAATTTTAAGCCCCCCCACACAGAACCTCAGCTAGCTGTAGCTCACGAAAGCTTATGCTCAAATAAATTTGTTAGTCTCTAAGGTGCCACAAGTACTCCTTTTCTTTTTGAGAAAGATGAAAGGCTATCAAACCCTGGTGGCTCATAGGCAGCTAGCTACACAGGTTGAGGACTGATGGTGTAACCACTGTTTCTTTAAACCTTTGCATGCTAGAAGCAAGTTTGAGCTGAGGCACTACCCCTTTCAGAGGTAGCCTCATTCCTGACCCACATTTCCAGCAAGCCTAATGGAAGGGACCATCTTGGCCATCTATGCAGAAGGTAATTATGTGCTGCATGGTTGACAGGGAGACTCCCCTCTCTGTGATCAGAAGCAGGCCCCCATTCTCAGAGGGAACTTATGGGCTATTTCATCCACCCTGCTATTTGCCATAGGATAGCCACTGCTTATGTGTATGTTACACAGGGAAGGGACTTGGCAAGGGAGAAAAACTGCAGCTCTGGAGGGTAAGAAATCATAGAAATGTAGGACTGGAAGGGGTCTTGATAGGTCATCTAGTTCAGTCCCCTGCAGTGAGGCAGGACTAAGTCCATGGGGCCGGACGAATTGCATCCGAGAGTGCTGAAGGAATTGGCGGCTGTGATTGCAGAGCCCTTGGCCATTATCTTTGAAAACTCGTGGCGAACGGGGGAAGTCCCGGATGACTGGAAAAAGGCTAATGTAGTGCCCATCTTTAAAAAAGGGAAGAAGGAGGATCCTGGGAACTACAGGCCGGTCAGCCTCACCTCAGTCCCTGGAAAAATCATGGAGCAGGTCCTCAAAGAATCAATCCTGAAGCACTTAGAGGAGAGGAAAGTGATCAGGAACAGTCAGCATGGATTCACCAAGGGAAGGTCATGCCTGACTAATCTAATCGCCTTTTATGATGAGATTACTGGTTCTGTGGATGAAGGGAAAGCAGTAGATGTATTGTTTCTTGACTTTAGCAAAGCTTTTGACACGGTCTCCCACAGCATTCTTGTCAGCAAGTTAAGGAAGTATGGGCTGGATGAATGCACTATAAGGTGGGTAGAAAGCTGGCTAGATTGTCGGGCTCAACGGGTAGTGATCAATGGCTCCATGTCTAGTTGGCAGCCGGTGTCAAGTGGAGTGCCCCAGGGGTCGGTCCTGGGGCCTGTTTTGTTCAATATCTTCATAAATGATCTGGAGGATGGTGTGGATTGCACTCTCAGCAAATTTGCGGATGATACTAAACTGGGAGGAGTGGTAGATACGCTGGAGGGGAGGGATAGGATACAGAAGGACCTAGACAAATTGGAGGATTGGGCCAAAAGAAATCTAATGAGGTTCAATAAGGATAAATGCAGGGTCCTGCACTTAGGATGGAAGAATCCAATGCACCGCTACAGACTAGGGACCGAATGGCTCGGCAGCAGTTCTGCGGAAAAGGACCTAGGGGTGACAGTGGACGAGAAGCTGGATATGAGTAAGCAGTGTGCCCTTGTTGCCAAGAAGGCCAATGGCATTTTGGGTTGTATAAGTAGGGGCATAGCGAGCAGATCGAGGGACGTGATCGTTCCCCTCTATTCGACACTGGTGAGGCCTCATCTGGAGTACTGTGTCCAGTTTTGGGCCCCACACTACAGGAAGGATGTGGATAAATTGGAAAGAGTACAACGAAGGGCAAAAAAAATGATTAGGGGTCTAGAGCACATGACTTATGAGGAGAGGCTGAAGGAGCTGGGATTGTTTAGTCTGCAGAAGAGAAGAATGAGGGGGGATTTGATAGCTGCTTTCAACTACCTGAAAGGGGGTTTCAAAGAGGATGGCTCTAGACTGTTCTCAATGGTAGCAGATGACAGAACGAGGAGTAATGGTCTCAAGTTGCAATGGGGGAGGTTTAGATTGGATATTAGGAAAAACTTTTTCACTAAGAGGGTGGTGAAACACTGGAATGCGTTACCTAGGGAGGTGGTAGAATCTCCTTCCTTAGAGGTTTTTAAGGTCAGGCTTGACAAAGCCCTGGCTGGGATGATTTAACTGGGACTTGGTCCTGCTTTGAGCAGGGGGTTGGACTAGATGACCTTCTGGGGTCCCTTCCAACCCTGATATTCTATGATTCTATGATTCTATGATTATCTAGACCATCCCTAAGAGGTGTATGTCTAACCTGTTCTTAAAATCCTTCAATGATGGAGATTCCACAACTTCCCTAGGTAATTCGTTCCAGTGCTTACCTACCCTTACACTTAGGAAGTTTTTCCTAATGTCTAAACTAAATCTCTCTTGCTGCAATTTAAGCCCATTGCTTCTCATCCTGTCCTCAGTGGTTAAGGAGAACAATATATCACTCTCCTCTTTATAACAACCTTTTATTACCTGAAGACTGTTATAATGTTTCCCTTCAGTCTTTTCTCCAGACTAAACAAATCTAATTTTTTCGATCTTTCCTCATAGGTGACATTTTCTACTTTCTCCACATCTTTCCCGAAGTGTGGTGCCCAGAATAGGGCACAGTACTTCAGTTCAGGCCTTATTAGTGCTGAGTAGAGTGGAAGAATTAATTTTCATGTGTTGCTAACAAGTCTCCTGCTAATACATCCTAGAATGATGTTTGCTTTTATTTGCAACAGTATTACATTGTTGACTGATATTTAGTTTGTGATCCATTTATAATCTCCCCGGATTCTCTTCTTAAGTACTCTTTCCTAGGCAGTCATGTCCCATTTTATATTTGTGCAAGTGATTATTTCTTCCTAAGAATAGTACTTTGCATTTGTCCTGAATGAATTTCATCCTCATTATTTCAGACCATTTCTCCAATTTGTCAAGAACATTTTGAATTCTCATCCTGTCCTCCAAAGCTTGCAATCACAGCCAGCTTAGTATCATGCACAAGCTTTATAATTGTACTCTCAATGCCAGACCCAGGACAGATCCCTGAGGGACCACACTCAATACGTCCTTCCAGCATGACTGTGAACCATTGACAACTACTCTCTTGAGTACTGTTTTCCAACCAGTTGTGCACCCACCTGATAGTAGGTTTGTCTAGGCTATATATCCCTAGTTTGTTTATAAGAAGGTCACGTGAGATAGAAACAGAAACCTCACTAAAGTCGAGCTATATCACATCTGCTGCTTCCCCCCCATCCACAAGGCTTGTTACCCTGTCAAAGAAGGATATTAGGTTGGTTTGGCTTTGTTCTGTTATCTTTTAGGTGCTTACAAATTGACTGTTTGATTATTTGTTCCATTATCTTTCTGGCTTCTGAAATTCAGCTGGGCAGTCTATAATTCCCTGAGCTGTCCTTATTCCCCCTTTTATAGATAAGAAAATGGGGGAATACATAATCCGTACAGCATATACTCTTCTGACAGGCAGGCGAGAACCTCAGCCCAGTTCTGCTCCCATCAAACTCAGCAACCAGACTCCCACTGACTTCAATGGTAGCAGCAGAGGGCTCTGTGTTTAAATGAGTAGGGAATACATGAACAGATGATGCTACCATCTGAGAACCAGCTTATGAGAACTGAAGGGGTAACAGCAATGGCTCGAGCCAGGCATAGTGAGGACAGAATGCAAGTACTGTACTGAGAGATTCTATAGTGAGGGCGCCAAAACAGACCTTAGTAGATAGGCATATGCCAAGCAAGTGTTCCTCACCCACAACTTTAGCAACTAGGATGAGGCCAATCATGGTTACCTGGTACGCTATGCTTAAGACACTTAGTCCCTCTTGAATGCACCCCTCTGGTGACGGTGCACTGCACCTCTCAGGATGGAATCATGCAGCTCAGCATTCTTAGGCTGCGTCACTGGGCTGCAGCCTCCATTTCCCGAAACCATGATCACGAGTCAGGCCCAGCTATATTTAGCACCTGTAAGTCCTTTTCCACCAGGAGTCTGTGATGAGCAGCTGATTAAAATGACCCACAAACAGCTTCTTCAGAAGAAAGCATTATTTATTCATCCAAAGGTACAGCGCAAAGGGATAAAACAAAACAAAAGGCCTGTGTGCCTGGGTCTTGTCTAAACATTGTTCTCTCCTTGCAAGGTGTGAGTAAGTTCCACTCAATCCAGGCCTGACCCTGGCCTGGGAGAGACAGGCAGTACCTGTAGTCTTCTCTCTGTCAGAGAGCCCTCTAGCCACTGCTGCTTGTTCATCTTCCTTCTTCTCTAGGCTGGGGTCTTTAATGGTTTAGTGCCCCTCTGAGCCTAAGCTCTGGCTGGGGAAAGGTAAACTAGCTATCCAGGTTCAGATTTTAAACTCCCCCAAAGCAGCTCTCTCTCTCTCAAAATCTAAGGTTGTCTTTTCAGATAAGTCCCTTCACAGCACGGGCTCTGCTATAAGGGGGGCTGTATGGATCAGAGGACTGGTAGCTGGATAGAGTCCTTTACCGTGGGTTACTATTCAGAACTTTATAGATTAGGCCCATGAAAGTCTGGCTTCCTACAGCTGCCAAGAAGAAATGCAGTGCAGTGACTTCTACTTTCCTCAATAGGAGTACCAAGTGCTGAAGAACACAAAAACATGATTCAATACTTTATTAACCCATTTCCAAGGTATTTTGAGTATTCCTACTCTTCCTTACCCTGGTATGCCATGCAGGTCTCAATGACATCGAGAGTCTGCTCATCTTCACAGAGATCATATGGCATATTTCCATCTGCATTTACTGCCAGCAAGTCTGCCCCACTGCAAAGAGAAAGTCCATCATGAGGAAGTGGCACCAATACATATAGAAGGTAAGGAAACCTCAGATGCTGCTCTATAACAGACAATATCCAACAGGTCATGGCAGCTGGGATGAGTCCTCTGAAGACCAAGCTGGGGTTTTAATAGTAATGTCTCATATTTGGTGCCCAAATATCTCCAGGATTGGACAGACACAAAGATATACAAGGCGGTGTCCATGGGACCTATGAAGGATTGACATGGGGAGGTACATGTCCTGAAGTAGATGTATTCATAGCACACTGAGCCTTCTCTATGGGATTTGGGGCTAGTGGATTTAGGCTGTGCATGTCCCCAGCAGCCTCTCCTGCGCTTTTAGGAAGGAACAGGAAAAGACACATCGGTGCCAGAAGCAACATCTCACAATGAGCCACTGACACATCATTCTGGAACACTGCACCAAGCCATTAACAAATCCTTAGTCAGTGGACATTTGGCTGGCTGGCTGATCCTCACTGAAAAGTTTTGAGTGTCAAGAGGGTTATTGGGAATGTACGTGTGGACTAAACTAGTAAATTCCTCTCTCAGCAGATTTTTGTTTATTGTCCATTACATGGTTTCTTGCATCTTCCTCTGAATCTTATAGTGGTTGCTGTTGGCAGTTGAATACCCAAGGAAATGGAATAATATTCTGATCTAACAGGGTAATCCCTGTCAGTGTTCAACCTCCATGAAGTCTGGTTGTGTATTTTATATTATAACATAGCTAAGGCTTGATCTGCGATAGTTACAGCCTTTAAAGGAAGGCAGACAGCATCCACCAGCATTTTTATTCTTGTTCATTTTTCTTTCACATCAGCAGAGCAAATTACAATATAATTTACACTTGCAATGTATTAGAGTTAATTTAAGCAACTAACAAAGCATAGGACTTGACATCCTTTGGAAGCTGCTACCTTTGGTGGTCTCTGGGTTCTATGTTCAGGCACCAAAGCCTTGTGATGCAGTGTCTAAACAAACCCTTTGATCTGAGACACCTGTTGCAGAAGGTTTCTTTGTTCACAAAAACTCCACACTATGCCAACTGCGGAAAATCTGTCATCCCTCATCCTTAGAAAGATACAACTGACAACTCATCTTCTGAACATGGACCATGGTGCAGTGTTACTACAGTACTGGTTTGCCAGTGTCTGAGTCAACAGAGGGCACCCTGCACCCACCCGAATGGGATGGACCAGAACAGATGCTCCCAGCTCCCCAGTCCGACCATGCTTGCTTGTTATCCCTCATGCTACAGCCTTTCACAAGAAAGGATGTTGCAGGTCTCAGCCGGAGTGCAATATGCATTCCTATGTTTCATTTATTTCTGCACTCCATTTTTAAACCTCCCTCCCCAAAACTTTCAGGTTCCCACCAATTTTATCCTTGGGCTTGTCCAAATGTTGAGGCTACATATATAGCTGCCCCAAACATTAGAGCTATGCCTAGCTGAATTCCTTTTTAATTATTTCAACAGATAATGTTTTTTTAAAGATTTTTTTTCTATTTTTATTGATTTACATTTTCACAGTTGCGGAAAATTGTGGGGGTCAGACAACAATTATTTAATGAAGCAGATGCTAATATTCATAAAGTGACAGCTTTATAACCATTAAAACACATATTGTCAACAGCACGTCAAAATACACAGAGTAAATATCCTTAAATCAAACTTTAATAACTTCTCAAGCAGTGTTTTCTCACTTTGCCTATCTATAAATTTCAGTTATTACTGATAGAAACATCTTTTAGTCAATGTGTGTGTATGGTGAAACTGACATTTAGCAATAAAAATCTAATCTTTCCAAGCCTAATTATAGGCTAAGGAAACTGCAGGAAGCTCCCAGCAATGGACGGGTTTGTTCAAGGTCATGAAGCATTGCTTCATTATCTTCCTTATAGACAGAGTCCTCTGCCCAAGAAAGGGGCCAAAATTTGAACCCAAGTCTCCCACCTGGCAGTGCAGTAGTCTAGGACAGCGGGGCCCCCTGGCTAAAACCCAGGGCCCAATCCCCGGCGTCCCCCCAGGGGCTGAAGCCAGGAGGCATGGGGCTGAATCCTGGAGCGCCAAGCCCTGGTGTTCCCTGTGGGACAGAAGCCCTGAGACAATGGGCGGAGTTGGGGACATGGAGGGCATCGCCCCCCCTCCAATTGCAGCGCAAGAGCATGGCAGTCCCGGGGGCAGCTCCACACTTTCCCCCCAGTCTCCTCTCCCTTATCCCTGGCCAGGTTGGAGGTGGGAAGCTGGAGCTGGGCAGTGCGGGGCAGCTGCTGTTGTGGCTGGTGCCATGGAGCAGGCAGTGGCAGGGTTTCCTCGGCTCCTGCTGGTGCCTGGGTTGAAGCTGCTCCTCAGCTCCCAGCCCCCTTTGCTCCCGCAGCAGCGGAGAGGCAGCCAGTAAGAGCCGCCCAGGTGGGGAGACATAGCTCCGTGACTGGAAGACCCCTGCGGGAACAGGGACCACAGGGGAGCTCTCTCAGCACACAGCCCCTAATAACTCTCTCCCTACACCCTGAGGCTATGCCCTCCCTGCACCTGGAGCTACCCCCTGCCCGCACACAGCCCCAGCTACTCCTCTCCCTGCAGCCTGAGCTACCCTGCCCCTCATCTGCACACAGCCCCTAGTTACTCCCCTTCCTGAACCCTGAGCTACCCACTTGACTGCACATAGCCCCTAGCTTACCCCTGCCTGCACCCTGAGCTACCCCCTTGCCTGCACACAGCCCCTAGCTATGCTTCTCCCTGCACCCTCAGCTACCCCCTGCCTGCACACATACCCCTCCCTGCACGCACAGCCACCCTCTGTGTGCACACAACCCCAGCTATCCCCTCCCTGTACCCTGAGCTACCCCCTGCCCGCACACAGCCCCAGCTGCCCCCTCCCTGTACCCTGAGCTACCCCCCAGCCTGCTCACAGCCCCTACCTACTCCCCTCCCTGCACCCTCAGTTACCCCCCTGCCTACACACACCCCTGTCCCAGCACCCACAGCCACCCCCTGTGTGCACAGCCCATAGCTACCCCCTCCCTGTATCCACAGCCACCCTCTGTGTGCATACAGCCCCAGGTACCCCCTCTCTGCACCCTGAGCTACCCCCCTTCCCACACACAGCCCCTAGCTATCCTCTCCCTGCACCCTGAGCTATCCCCATGCCTGCACACAGTCCATAGCTAACCCTTCCCTGCACCCTGAGCTGTTTTCAAACTTTTTGAGCTAAGCCCCCCACCTTTGAGTTATAATTTTTGGTTGTTCCCCCCCACAACCCAGACAGGCTGGGTGGCCTGCTGAGGTGAGTCAGGGGGTGGAGGTGCCACTCCCTCCCTGGACCCCGCCATACAGAGGTGGGTCAAGTCCCACTGGCCCTGGGCCCCCCCAAAATAGAAGTTAAACTATGCCTAGACCGAGGCCCCTGCCCTAAGGCCATCCCCACCCTCGCTGGGCCCTGGAGTTTTTATAGTATGTCAAGGGGGGCCTCAGAGAGAAAAAGGTTGAGAACCCCTGGTCTAGGGCGTACAGAAAGGGGAGACAGACCCAGCTTGTGAAGGGTAGCATGTTAGCATACAGGGCTTCTTCTCAGCCTGCTCAACCACCATTCAAGGCGAGAGACAGCTTTCAGTACAGAAAGTGCAAAGTATTCATGCTACAGACAGCATCTGGGGACACAATTGTATGGTTATTGACACCTCCTTGTTAGCCTCCCTTCCGATAAGTACAAGTTAGTGTGATTACCCCTAAGCTGTACTACGCTACGCACTAACACTGGGCCTCCTGCTCACCCAATTGCAGAGAGCACGAGGGGCTTAAACATTAGGGCCCTCGCCCAAGTGCTCGAGGCAGGGGTGAGTGGGAGGCCCAGTGTTAGTGCCCTGTGTGATGCAGCTCAGCTCTCTTTAGCATTTGTGCTACGTGAACACCTTGTACTTCCTCTGTCAGTGTTTCTAGCCTTGGCTGAAGGACTGGCATGGTGCGTAGGGCATTGTGGGGACCCTATGCATAGAGATGAGTTTCACCCTTTGTCATTTGTTTTTTCTGGCTATTCCTCTTACTGCACCTTTGCTCCTGCCCACCTACTGTGAGCAGGAGCCTGGAAGAAAGGTGAACTACACACATCCAGCCAACAGACATCAAGCCACATGTGACAGATTGAAATCCAAATCCAGAGGCTTTGGCCAGACCGGCGCCTGCCCCCTTCAAAGCAAACGGATCCAGGTCATCTTCTGTTTTACTGTTTTCTCCTTAGTTTTTCCTGTTCTTTCCTTACTCTTCCAACCCAGGCATCATTTCCTATCAACGTGCAGCTTTGACCTGAACAACAAGCACCTTCAGCCTGATCCTACAAGTCCTCAAGTGATCTCAATTCCTACCAACAGCAGTGGAAATTGTGAGCACTTAGTAGCTCAGAGAGAAGCAATCAGCATGTCATGGATTCAGACCCACCGAGAGATACACAAAAAGGGAGCGGGGCCACCTACTGCTGAATTAGGATCTTCACCAGGTTGATGTGACCACAGGTAGCTGCTGCATGCAGCGGAGTCCACAGCTCATTGTCCTTTGCATTGACATTAGCCCCGTGGTTGAGGAGAAGCTTGACTATCTCTTCGAAGTTGTCTATGCAGCACTGGTGAGGGACAGAAACAGAGGAGATAATTTTTTCCTTGTAAATGATCGCAATATCACAAGCTGCATCCTCCATGAGAAACAATTGCTAATGGCACAGTAACTACACACGGCACAATATTTCAATCGGGATTCAAATAATGCCAGTAATGCCATGGTTCTTGCCTTAACCCCAAACTGTGCCCTAACAATGACGGTCAAGTATCAGAGGAGTAGCCGTGTTAGTCTGGATCTGTAAAAGTGGCAAAGAGTCCTGTGGCACCTTATAGACTAACAGACGTATTGGAGCATAAGCTTTCATGGGTGAATACCCACTTCATGCTCCAATATGTCTGTTAGTATGTAAGGTGCCACAGGACTCTTTGCCGCTCTAACAATGACTGATTCTTTCATGGGCTTCGTGGGGTTTTCTTGGCATGACTTCAGTTGCTGGCAGTGAAAGTAATGAAACCACCAGTTTCACAAGCAGAAAACATTCCCTTTTGTCTGAAGAACAATGACCCGGTGGAGAAATAGCTTTTCTTAAAGCAAACATCCTTCCAGCACCAAAGTCATTAGTAGACAAACCCCCATTCAAGCCATAGAGTCAATGAGAGCATTTACAACATGGACTGGGAAAGACCGAGCTCAGCTGCCCTACTGCTGTTCACTGCCCCCTCTCTCAGCGGCGAGCAGGAGGCTGCCTGCTGACACTTCTAGTCACTGCAACTCCTGTGAGCCCAGGAGCAGTTTGATTCTTCTTTTGTTTCTGCGCTAGAGACCAGGACTTACTAGCTGGGGAGGGAATTAAAATCGGTTTGATTTAACAAATTGCAGTTTAGTTCAGCCTACTCCCCTGTGTGGACGCTTGGAAAATTACTCTAATTGCCTGAAACCCAGGGACCTCGTTGTGCCAGCTGGCAGAGGGCACAGGGGTGCTGCATAAGGGCTGTAGGGATATCCCAGGTCTGGGGTCTATATACTGGTATGCCAAAAGACTGTGGTGTAAGGTCTCTAATGAAAGTCTGTGTCATGCTGGTCAGCACAATCTTCGTGAGTGTATAGAAAACATGGGAGTTTACATATGTATACTAAAAATTGTGTTCCCTAGGTGTGAGAGCTAGGCAGTCACAAAAAGGTGATCCACATACTTCTGTCGGGCCAGGGGGAAGAGACGTTTCTCCCTCTGGCTGGTCATGTGCAAACTGAGTATTGTCTGATTTACAATATACACCCATTGACAGTCTGAGCAGAATGCTAATCAATAGGTTGTGGGGGTTATGGAAAAAAACAAAAGCAGCAGGGGTTATCATGTTTAAGATTAAAGACAACAAACTTTTGGAAGTATATCTGGGGCATAGATGAACTCCCAGTTATCCTTCACTGGGGAAGGCAAAGCTGCCAGTGGGCTTGACCTCGTGAAAAAAAGGGTCACAGCCATCTGGTTGAAAAACATGGTGAGAAGGACTTTGGGGTAAGCGGTACCTTATTAGACAAGAGGGCATTTTATTAGTTGACTTCAGACTCGAGAATGTGTGGTAGGATTTTGTTTTATACGTAACTCTGTGTTTGAATATAGCCCTGTGTTCCCAATATTTCTGTTTGCTACTGCATGAATCTTAACTCTTTGTTCCATAAACTTTTATTTGTTTTCTCTATAAAAAGTGCTGTGTGCTAAGCAGATCGGTGACTACTCATAAGCTATGCTGTACTGTTCCTTTTAGGGACAGTGAGCCTGGTGATTCTGTGATTGTCTGGTGGATAAGTGTCTGGACAAGCCAGGGGATGCTCCAGGGCATCTGTTGCTTACCTGCAGAGGGACAGCAGAGCCCATGTGGGCTGAGAGGAGAGTGCTTGTGCTGCTTGGGGCCGAGGCTGTCAGGGAGCTGACCCAGGCAAGTATAGACAAAGACAAGGTGCCTCACAATGCTGGGTACCTCTGAGGAGCATCACAGTGCCTTAAATCAATGCATGAGTCTCCACACAAGAAGGCTGCAGTAATTTACCTAAACAGCTAGTGCACTGATTGAATCAAAACCAGGGAGTAACTCAGCCTTGTGGGAGAGTCAAGTCAGCTTGCTTTTAAGAGCTGACAGCCTAGCCTCACGGGGAGCTGCACAGATGCTGCTTTTTGTATCTGGGCCTCAAGTCCCAAGTTTTGCCTGAGCTCCTCCCTAATGGAAGTTTGGGGCGTAGGGAGAGGGGCTCTGAGCTCAGCTTAGCCCCAGAGGACAGGATGCTGCAACATGTGAAAACTTCAGGTGTTTTATGGGAAAACAAGCTAAATACACGTCAGAAGGGAACCCTCCCTTGTCTCTGTGAGGTGCACTCACAGATGGCCTTGAACAGACACACTGGAGCACCTGCACCATGGAAGATGAATACATGGTAAGAAGCAGCCTAGGATGAGGATGGTAGCTCAAGGCCTCACCTGATGCAGGGCAGTGAGTCCATCTTCATTGCACAGGTCCGGGCTGATATTGTTCTTCAGTAAGTAACACACTGCAAGCGAGAACAACAGGAAGAAAGGAACTTCAGTTTACCAATCCTGGATACATTGTTCACCCTTAGCTCTAACCGAGTCCTGGCCACAAAGAAACATGATTGTAGATTGTGACAAAGCCATGGCCACCTACCCATTCCAGGTTGTCACTATGCTGTGCTCTGGCAACTGGGAACATCGTGGCAACAGTGGGGCTAGAACTCTGGTCCACGGGCTGAAAAAGCACATGCCCTGGCACTCGAGCTAAAGGAGAGTTAATACAGCACATATAACATTGTGCTGCCTGATTCTAGCCAGTAGAGGGCACTCGTACACAGACAGTTTTTCACTAACTTTACTCTAAATGGAAGCTTTACCATAGAGTAGATCCTCAGTTTTATGAACACCAACCATATGAACCACCAACTATATGGATAATTTTTCCAGACAAAAATGAAATAAAATAATCACATAACAAAACTGATGCCAATGTCATCCCTTCACATTTTGATGCTTTCATTGTCTTGGAAATCTCTTTGCAGCAGTTTTAAGGACAAGACTGTGATGCAGGGGGCACCAAACTGCGACTTATGCCCCAGACCCACTGTAATTTTCCGATGTTCAGTTTTATGAATTCCTTGATCCAAACTGGTTCATAAAATAGGAGTTCTACTGTACCTGGGATTGTAAACTGCACAGGTCTGCTTCAGAACAGTTTGGAACTCGCATTCTATTTCACTGCACCATACCTGATTGCAGGTTTCACTGTGCACTAGGGCCGATTTTTTCCAAAAGCTCATTTTTGCTCCCATCTTTATGCCAAAAGAGCCTAACTTCCAGACAGTGTGAGCACCCATGCTCTGAAATTTGGGCCTCTGTCAGGAGTCACAGATTTGGGATACAAGAGCTGAGGCACCCAGAATCAATCATTGCTTTGGGAAGTCCTGCAGGTCTGCAAGATGGAGGTATAGCTTTTGGTACTTCACACAGGTCCATGTATGCCTGAAGGACATCACAGGATTTTAAGAGGACTACTGATGAGTTTGTTAAAATCCCACCTCTTTATATAAGTATTGTCAGCTTTTTAAGCAAGGTTCCTTTTGCTAAAGGAAAGCTTCCAAAAATATTTGTAAACCATCTAACCAGTGCAAATTTGCAAAAGGAGAAAAATCTAGGAACTGACCTCACACATGGTAACAGCAGTGGCCACAAAATAAGTACAGAAGGGTCTCATCAAATATCAGCTGATGGACAGTATGGGGAACATTTCAAGTCATTTACACTGAGGTCGTGATGTCCTATGGTTGTTTGCTGTGGTTTAGTTTTTTAGCTTCTGTAGCCTTATGCTCTTTCCAGCCACATGTCACTGAGCTAGCAGGTTCATAATAACTTCCTCCCTAGGGGCAGAGACGCACCAGCTACCTGTATCCCATCATTTTTCCTTGGCAGGGGACGTAATCATTAAGGGAAACCAGAGCTGTAAAATACAGAACACTCATGAGGCTAAGAGGGCAATAACAATCTTTGCCCTGCAGAGAGGAGAGATTGCAACACTGGCTATTCCCCAGAACAGCACCACAAGCAGGAAGGTGCTCAGTTTGGACTAGTCACTTTCCTCCCTGCAACCCCTTTATCAAAAAGGGAGAGATTAGGGAAATAAACCCTGCAATGTACACATATGAGCAACAGGACCTCTGTGCTCTGCTCAGAGAACAGCAATGCTTAGCACTTCTGTTCAGAGCACTATGCAGACATTGTTTAGGGCTATGCCTACACTATGCACCTTTTAGCAACACATCTGTGCCGATACAGCTGTGCCACTAAAAGGGGCAGTGTAGCCATTCTTTGTCAGCAGGAGAGAGCTCTCCTACGGACAAAAAACATCCACCCCCAATGAGCGGCAGTAGCTTTGTTGACAGGAGAGGTCTCCCGCTGACAAAGCGCTGTTCACACCGGCGCTTTTCATCGGTAAAACTTTTGTCGTTCGGGGGAGTGTTTTTTTCACACCCCCTGAACAACAAATGTTTTACTGACAAAAGTCCAGTGTAGACAACAGCTAGTTCTCACAACTGTTCAGAGAGGCAGGGAATGCCAGGAGGTTCTTATCCTCATTTTAGAAAATACACATGAAGGGTTCAGACCCCTACTAAAGCCCTCTAGTTTGAGAAGAGGATCACAACATAGTCAAAGTATATAGTATAGACAGGACCGTAGGGATGTTCTGTGACCTGCTATAGCCTTGGCTATGGCCAAGGCCTTAGTCCAGTTATGTGACCCAGTTAGGTTTTCTCTACACTACAAATCTGAACCAAGGAATAATCAGGAACCCCAACCTGGCTGCTTTTGCGGTCTAGTATTTTTGCAGGGCCTTTCATCTCTCCAGGTCAGTTTCCCCATCTGTAAAATGGGGATAACAGTACCCACATCTCTCCAACTTCAGCCTTTTCTGTCCTCAGGAGTTTTGTAGTCAGGCACTTCAGTGCTTTGCCCACAGACAAAAGAAGATGGCATCAGGAGACTAGAATGCCAGAGTTCATTCTTATTCCTGTGCATTAGGCACTAGGCCATCCTCTCTTCCAACACAAATTATCATGATGTAACTGATCCAGTGTGACAACCTGGTGTTGAGATATGGCCTAAAGCTTTGCAGATTCCTCTTTATATTTAAACTCAATGTGATATTTTCTTAGTGTGCCAGTTTGCTACTGACACAGTCTGCCCTCAAGTCACACAAGCAGGTCTCACTGGGATGAAGGGAGATATAATCAGGTACTCAGACCAGACTCCTGGGTTCTGTTCTATTCCTGATTTTGCCACTCACTGATATTGGCTAAATCACTTAACTCTTCTGAGCCTCAGTTTCCCAGTGGGAACAATGTTCCTTTTGGACCTCACAGAGGTGTTGGAGGATTAACTAATATCTGCAAAGCGCTTTGGAGGTCCTGATGCTGTTGAGAGCTTGATGTCGGGAGCAGCACAGAGAAAGCTGTTTGCAGCCCACATGTTTTCTTGGCCCTATACAATCCAGGAACAATGTTATATATTCTCGGGCATCACCAACCAGCACCTTATCTATTAATTATTGAGAGAGAGAAACAGAGCACTCCAGTCATATATTTATTCCTGGGAATTAAACACACACCACACAACACCTGGTTTAATGGCCAATCTAGGCAGCTCACACTGCTCAGCCCACAGTACACCCCACAGTACTCACATACTTCCCAGTTCTGAAACTGTCTGCATCCCTGCCAATACGTCTGATTTAATGACTATGCTTCTCCTATTACTGACTAACCCCATCTTCCTGCTCTGCTAATAGGATTTGACTGATAGACCTGTCACTCACCGGTGGATCTGTTTTTTTGTTATTTACTTTGGATGCGATGCCATTAGGAGGCTTAATTCAATCTGGCTCATTTCAGAGCCATTGTGTACTAATGTCATGTGGCTCTATAATCATGTTTTCCCTGCTTACAATGATTTGGGCAAGAAAATGCTGGCAGATTAACCTTACAAGTGCTGTCCATCCATGCGGGAGGAGCCAGGGCACTGATCTCAGCTCCGTCAGCATCAGTGGAACACCAGGGTATATGCTGAAGAGTCCATATACTCTCTGCTCGTGTGGGCAAAGTTCATAAGGCACTGAAAGGGTTAAGGATGGTTAGCAAAGGACTGACACGAAGCTCCTTTGCAGCCCCATGAGTTGACCTTTACTACAAGACATATTATATTCTCCCCTTCCGCAGACTCAGCAAGGTATTATTCATGCTCATGAATGCGAGAGACACTGCACTGGCTTGTGCATCACATTCCCTCCAGGCCCAGCCCTGCCACTGCACCTTAGTCCTGACAGGAAATGCCCTGCGATGAACTTACTCGTAGGCCGGGTGCGCCAAAACCAGGGCAGACCTGACACCCAAGGACTCCTGACTTGGCCCCCCAGCTCTGCCACAGACCTCGTGTGCCCTCTGTATGGCTCAGCCTCTCACCCCCCACCCCCCAGTCTGCAAAATGGGGACAGCGGTATTGACTTTCCTCACAGAAGGGGCAAAAGAGGTAGCTAATGCTACAGAGCACTTTGACGATAGTGTGCTATACAAATTCTGAGAGCTAAAGTACGTGGTGGCTGCCTAGAGCTTCATTTACTGTGTAAGGCAATGGGGCTGTTGTCATAACAGCACTGGGACCATTCCATTCACTCAGCAATAGGGCCACTCTTCACCAGCATCCCTCAACCAGAAAGTTTCCACACCTGGGGAAATACCCTTCCTTGCTATTTCAGTCCAGGGTTACTTAGGGCACGGACAGCGGAAGTCCAGTCACGTGGTGGAGACCCTGGGCCTGGGTTCAATTCCCAGCTCAGCCACGGACTAGATTTTCAGAAGTGCTCAGCGCCCAGAAGCTGCAACTGAACTATCTGAGCTTTTAACGGCAGGCCTCTGTAGGGCCTGATTTTCCAAGGTGCTGGGCACCTGTCAGACTCAATGGCTTTAACTGAAGTTATGTTACTCAGTCCCTTTGGAAAAATGAAACCAGCCCTTAATCTGCCATAGACTTTGCTGTGTGACATTGGCAAAGTCGCTTCCCCTCACTCTGCCTCAGTTTCCATCTGCAAAATAGGGAGTATAAAGCACTGAGATTCTTGGCGCACATACTAACTTTCAGCCAAGTGTTGTGATTTTGCCCCTTAGCTGGCCGGGGGATAAGCAAGTCCGCCTGTGCAACATCCCCCTGACTCTGTTAGAGGATCTCGAGGCTGGGAGCATCTTCAGGGCTCTATCCAGGACATGGAAAACCCCCGGGGACAAGACAGCCCAGAAAGAAGGGAGCAGGGAGTTAGGTAGTGGTGAGCCCTGGACTCCATCTCTGGAGTCTAGGTGCAAAAATTTACTTAGAGCATGATGAAAATGAGTTTGGTGATTTCTGCTTTGTTCTCAGGGATTGTCTGACTGGATTTCCAACCCCCACTCCATATCTAGGAGCTTTTCCCTGGCTCTGTCAAGGTATTATATGTCCCCCTCACCTTAGTATCTGGGCACTTCACAAATAATCAATATAGCTTCTCACTTTTGTGCGGTGTGGAAATAGCTCCATCCTACAGATGGGAAACTGAGGCAACACGAGAGAAGTGACTCGCCCAGTGTCCCACAGCAAGTCTATGGCAGAGGTTGGAACAGAACCCTGACTCCTAGGCCCCTGCTCCAGCACAGATCCATCTCTCCTCTTTGGGCAAAGCAGGACAAGCCCAGTCCCAGGGGTTCCACAACATTCAGCCACTGATCCCCAGAAGCCTAATCTGGAGGGGTGCCCTTGGGGAGTGAGTTCAGGCTCCACGGCCCTTTCATGGAGTGTGGTGTTCTCTGCCAGGAATGTCAAAGAGGGGACCCACTGTGACGCAGACACCTGTCAGTTAAGAACTGGGCTGAGAACACCCACCTCATTTCACACGGGCCATGGAACAGCGCTCAGGGCTTTCATTTACTCCCTGCTGGCTGCCTGCTCATTCACTGTTTGTTCCACCCATTGAAATCTTATCTTGCTTTTCTCTTTGGCACAAATCCCTCCATTATTTCCACCGTGTGCTGTGCCCGCGTCCTGCCTCTGCCCCTGTTACACCGGTAGCAAAGGAAGCAGGTCATTACCCATGGCACTGCCTGCCTACAGAACAACTGCAGAGCGGGCGGCAACACCAGGGATTTCTGCTGTCGAGCACAGAGGCAACCTGAAAGAACTGCAAGAGGCAACATGCTGCCAGTTAATAGCAAACAGGGCCGGGGGGAGCCAATTAAAGATGAACGGGAAAGTTTTAAGGCTGGGAATCTGAACCAGTAAATCCCAGCTGGGGGGCAAGAGAGTGGGAGTGATAGGTGTAAGGTGTATACCGTGGGTCCTTCCTGGGGGTGCACCGTAAGAGGGAGCTGTGCAGATGGGCAGAGGGAAGAAGGCCTGGGGCTTCCCCTACAAATAGCTCTGGCAGATCCCCTGAAATGTGTGAGCCTCCTGGGCCAAAGTTATTGCCACTTCCATGTAGGGAGGGGGAGCAGGCTCCACCTTCTGATTGAAGACTTAGGATGAATACAAATGTGTTGACTTTCCCATGTCCTAAGCAGACACTCCCACATGGGAAAGAATGAGGCACTTAGAATATCTTGCAGGAAACCAGTACGCCTAACAATACCGAATAATATTTACTTGCTTAAAATACTGTGGCATTAGCAATAGACCCACTTACCAGGGATGCATTCAGTCAGTTACACTCTAACTTTTGGAACACAGGATACTACACTAGATGGACCACAGTACTGATCCAGTAAGGCAATTACTGTCTTTGACAGTGGTCAGCACCAGATGTTTCAGGGGAAGGTGCAAGAAACCCCACAGAGCATTAAACAAGATGAAATATATGTATACAATGTCACATTTAGACTTTTAACAGAACAAATGAGAAGTAAATAAGTGGACACCAACAGGTCAGGTTGAGTTCTGCATGAACAGCCTTTTAACACAACCCAGGACCAAACAAAACCTCTTAAGATGTTGCAATGGAAACTAACACTTTGAAACAGATCAGTATTTCCCTGCAGCGTTTGCAACCCATATGTTGCAGCACTGTGCTTGAAGAAGAATCTCAAACTTTCTGTAGTGGGTACCACATCTTAAGGGAGAGAGAATGTCTCCTGGGCACTTCCTCTCTCATTTGCAATCCATCTGTCAACTACATCTGTTAACTTATATGGGAAAGTAAAGGATTTATTTTCTGCTTTTAGTGAGATCTAACAATTGAAGACAAGCAGAAACAGCCAACACCAGGTGTGGACAACCAGCAAGTCTACCATGGACCACAGTTACTGGGTGGCTGTGCTAGTGGTATGACTGGACCACTGGGCCACTCTTTGCCCAGGGTTTCTCATAAGAACAGCCTTTGTATAGGTTCACTTACAATAAAAGTTTCAGCCTGCTGTTTGGAGCAAGGAACTAGGAGAACATTGTCCTCCACAGAGTAATGGGAAAGGCTACAGTGATGAGAGCTGTAAAGCATTGGATAAATAGAAACTGCTTTTACCATTTACTTAAAAGTGAGCTTAGAGCACTCAGAACTGCTATGGGTGTTTTCAAGAGAGTTCAGCATCCAGCAAGCAGCTCCCATTTTCACACACACAATTAAGTTCTTAAGAGAGCTCAGTGCCCAGTGTGCTGAGCTCTGTTACAAAATCTGGCCATAATTATCTGCAATTGATAGACCCATTGATATGCTGTAGGCACCAAGCAAAAAGATGGTGAGAAATAGGGACGCCCTCTCAAATGGAATACAGCAGTCACAATAGAAGCCAGGTGAGCAAATCGTTGTGAATAATTCATTATGAATTCTATTCACAGAGTAATAATTCAAATGCATTTTCCATTATTCTATCCACTCTAGCTATAACTAAACTTCTCATGCTCAGGAAGATTTGACATCAATGCAGTTTCTGCATACATTTAGTCATTCAAATCTACACTATATTAAATAAAAGTGCTCCCATGACAACTATGAAAATACATCTCTTAAAAATGAACAGATCCCAACAGCTACCCCCATCACACTAAACTGGAAGCTACATAAACAAAGCACTTACTGAACAACATCAAACCTCCACTTGAGTCCTCCCAACCTCCTCCTGCCACATCCCAGCATGACCTATTTCCTCCCCAGACCATGGGAGTTGTGGGGAAAGAGATAATAAAGCAGCCTATACTCCAAGAACAGTAACCGCCATAAAGAAGACACACCAAAATGTAAGAAGCTCACTCACTTGAAGAGGTATTGTCAAGACTGCACTGTAGTTCCTTAGGCCTGAGATGTTAAGATAGGTATTCCACACATGAAAAGTTTTGCCAGTATAGCTGAACTAGCAAACCTTCTACTGTAGACATAGCTTATACCAGCAAAAAGAATGCATTTGCCTTTATAACTTGTACCAGTCCCCAGAGCTAAAATAAGATATACCAGAACACTTAGAGAGACAAGGTGGGTGAGCTCAAAACCTGGACTATCCCACCAACAGAAGTTGGTCCAATACAAGATATTACCTCACCCACCTTCTCTCCTGGAACCAACGTAACTACAACAACAGTGCATACATATACCAGCAAAAGCACTTGTGGCAATATCAATGCATTTACACTAGGGCTTTTGCCAGTGTAAAAAGTATATACAATAATAAATAATAATAATCACACCTCGGACTAATGTTACCATCCTCGCAAAAGTTTCTGGTGTAGACCTGGCCACAGGCTACAATCCTGCAGACATATGCACTGGGTTAACTTTAAGCACACAAACTGTCCGATTTGAGCGAGCAGAACTAATTAATTATTATTTGCATTACTGGAGCACCTTGCAGCCCTAGTTATGGACAAGGATCCAATTGTGCTAGGTGCTGTACAAAGACAGAACAAGAAGACAGTTCCTACAATCAAAGTATAAGACAGGAGACAACAGATGGAAACAGACAGGAAAGAACAAGGAAATAATGAGACAATACTTGTGTGTTGGAAGTTAAGTATATGAGTAAGGATTTGCAGAATCTGTTTTATTGTTAAAATGTAAGTTTAAAAATCAGGTTTATCTTATGCCATTTGGACTTTATTCTTAGTTTGGATAATGAAATTTAGACTAGTCAGTTTCACTAGCTGGTTCTCAAGCTCTTGCAAAAAGCCCTGTATATAGAATAGATGTATTTTTAAAGCTGGTTCCATTGAATAAAACCTGGCAACATTTCTATTCCTCTTAAATTATGAAATTTTACATGATCTAAAATTAGGGAACTGAACTAGTTGGTAGCTTCCACTTAGATTTCTAAATGGAGCTGGTCAGAAAATGTTTCTCCCCCAGAGTTAAAACTTAGTTTTTGGACAGCAAACTCTAAAGATTTGAAGGAAGCTGGCACTTCGCATAAAAAAATTAATTTAGTCCAAGATTCAATTTGCTACTGGAAAAAAGTTGATGAATTTTTTTTTGACCAGAGCTATTTCTAATGTTCTAATTCAGTGGTTTTCAACCTTTTTTCATCTGCAGACCCCTACAAATTTTTGAATCGAGGTGCAGACCCCTTTGGAAATCTTAGACATAGTCTGCGGACCTCCAGCAGTCCATGGACCACAGTCTGAAAACCACTGTTCTAATTAGCCAGAGTGCCTGGATTGCCATCTTCAGAACAAACTGATGCATTTCTCCCACTGCCTGCAACATACAACTAACTTCCCTCCCCCTATCCATTGATAATTCTGTAGCTATTGTGATGGGGTGGGTCACAGAGACCCCCTTGGCATTGCCACCTGATGTGTTGAGACTACCTCTGAGCCCGTTTTCCCTCGCAGCTTGGGACTTCAGTACCCTGTCTTGTTGAGCCAGACATGCTAGCCTGCTGCAAACACAGACCCAGGTCTGAACCACGTCCCCCAACAGCTGCAGGCTTAACTGAAAACAGCTTAAGAAGTGTTCCTGTCTCTAGCACCCAGATACCCAGTTCCCAATGGGATGCAAACCCCAAATAAATCCATTTTCCTCGGTATAAAGCTTATACAGGGTGAACTCATAAATTGTTCGCCCTCTATAACACTGATAGAGAGATATGCACAGATGTTTGCTCCCCCAGATATTAATTACTTGCTTTGGGTTAATTAATAAGTAAAAACTGATTTTATTAAATAGAAAAAGTAGGATTTAACTGGTTCCAAGTAATAACAGACAGAACAAATTAAATTACCAAGCAAAATAAAACAAAAACACGCAAGTCAAAGCCTAATACAGTAGGAAACTAAATGCAAATAAATCTCACTCTCAGAGATGTTCCAATAAGCTTCTTTCACAGACTAGACTCCTTCCTAGTCTGGGTCCAGCAATCACTCACACCCCCGTAGTTACTGTCCTTTGTTCCAGTTTCTTTCATGTATCTCTTTGGGATGGAGAGGCTATCTTTTGAGCCAGCTGAAGACCAAATGGAGGGGTTTCCAGGGCCTTTTATACTCTCTCTCTCTCTCTCTCTCTCTCTCTCTCGTGGGCAGAAACCCCTTTGTTCTCCTGTGCAAAATCACAGTAATAAGATGGAGTCTGTAGCCACCTGGGCAAGTCCCATGTCTATGAATGATTCAGCTTTTTGCAGGCCGACGCCATTGTTTACATTAGTTTGAATGTTCCCAGGAAAACTCAGATGTGGTTTAGCGTCTCCCAAAGTCCATTACTCATTAAGTACTCCCAATTACTTGAATAACCCTTTCACATTATGTTGACCAAATCTGCCTTATGTGCTTCCTACAGCAAACACTTTAAATACAAGCATAGAGCCAACACTCATAACTTCAGATATAAAAATGATTCATGCATACAAATAGGATTAATATATTCAGTAGATCATAACCTTTGCAAAAATATGTTACATGGCATATCTAGCATAAAACATATTCCAGTTATGTCATATTTACACTCATAAGCATATTTCTATAAAGCATTATGGGGTGCAACGTCACAGGCTATGTAAAGCCTTTTGCAAGAGAAGGAAGAGACAGCTTTAAACAGTTGCTGTAAAATGCTGACTCCAACATTTATGGCCCAGTTTATCTGCTGAGATAGGAACTCAGTGACCTGCCAAAAGATTGATCACCCCCAGCCTTCTCAGGAAAGCTCAACGCCTACTGAGACCCCTCCTATCTAACTTAGTCATACTATTTCCCTGCTAATATACCTGACACACAATAAAGGAAGACTGTGATAGGATTCAGGCCTGCAGGGCCCCATCTGTTACTCACTGTACCCACACAGAGAAGAAAATTTCACACCACTGAAATAAGCTAGAAGTTCTCAATCTTTCCAGACTACCATGACCCTTTCAGGAGTCTAATTTATCTTGCGTATCCCCAAGTTTCACCTCACTTAAAAACTACTTGCTTGCAAAATCAGACATCAAAATACAAAAGTGTCACTGCACACTATCACTGAAAAATTGCTCATTTTTACCATAGCATTATAAAATAAATCAAGTGGAATATAAATATTGCACATACATTTCAGTGTATAGTATATAGAGCAATATAAACAAGTAATTGTATGAAATTTTAGTTTGTACTGACTTTGCTAGTGCTTTTTATGCAGTCCGTTGTAAAACTAGCCTAATGACCAGACAAGAATGGGGCCCCATTGTGCTGGGTACTGTGCATTCAGTAGTAGATAGACCCTGCCTCCAAGAGTTTATAATCTAAATTGGCAAGACTGACACATAGCAGGGGGAAAGGAGTAGAACATGCACTGCACGCTGAGTGATCAATAATGAAAGCAAACGTTATGTCAGTTCCACAGTGTTTTGGGTAGAGGCTTAGTTAGAAGGGGGGATAAGCTAAGTGGAAAGAAAAATGAAGGGAGAGGGGACATTAAAGGGAAAGAGAATGTGAGGGGCACGACAAGGTTAGATGAAGGGATAGAGGGGCAGATGTGGAGTGAAGCAGAGATAAAGAGACTGAGGAAGGGGGAGGGAGAAGCTTGGAGCAAACAGTCAATCAGCACTAGGCAGAGGAAGTCCAGCCAAAACTGTAGGAAGCTCTGAAAGTCCAGAGATCCCTGCTGTGGCTGCTTCTGCATCTGTTCCCACCAGCCGGAGTCTCTGGCCAGTTCCTCTCTGCAATGTTGTCCAAGGCCACATAGAGAGAGGTACCTTCTCAGAATGGGAGAGTCTCCCCGCATAGTTCTGTGTCTGGGGTGGTCCCAGCTGGCTCCCATTTTACCCAGTCCCTGCTCTGGCTACTTCTGCCTCTGCTCCTATCAGCACTACCCCCAAATAATCAGTTTCCCCAGACGGTACTCACTGCTGAACAAGGCTGCGTGCTCTGGGGTTTGGTCCACATGCAGGCTTTATGTGATTTTATTCTGCCACAAGCTGCTGATACTTGTTTGTTTAGTGACCAATGTGTAATGAGTCCAAACCCTGCTCTTAGGGAGCAGGTCTCTGCATTACAAACTATCTTGGTTCTCACACCAATTCTTCAATATCATCGTGGCATTGGAGCACCTCCTAGAACACAATTAGGAAACCGAACAAGGAGACTAACGCCAATCACCAACATTCTCTCCTTTGTTGAGAAGAGGCCACTACTGCTTCCCAGACTGCACTTGCGCTGTGTCTGTAAGACTTCAGTCTCCAGAGGCTGTCAATTTCACATTTTTCACCAGCACTAAGTTTGCTGTTGGGGCCTGAAGGATTCTTCCACTGTCCTGCATTTCAAGCTTTCCCCCTCCTTTGAGATGGATACCACCCTTCTGGGGCAGATCAGGCTACAGCTATGCTGCAGCTGTAATTTGAGGAGACACACATGCGCTAGCTCTGCTTGAACTAGCGCAGTCAAAATAGCAGCGTGGCCACGGCAGAATCTAGCCGCCCTAGTACAGTCTTGCTTGACTTCCTGAGTACGTGGCTATCCCGAGCCGCCGTGGCCATACTGCCTTTTTTAGTGCACCACCTGAGCTGGGAATTACACCTCTCAGCCTCAGAGAAGGAGCAGTTTGCAGGATCAGCCACCCCCATCTCAGTGAGCCGTGTTAAAGGGACAATCAACATGAAACCTAGTCAGTTTAAAAAAAAGTGAATTAAAAGTGTCAGATGCTGCATCTGCCAGACTCCTCTTGACGACTTGTAGCATTGTGATCATGTTTTTCTGTGTCTGTTTCCCTTTTTTGCTGTATGAAAGACCCACATGACTGGGGAACTGACTAGCTGACTATAGAGAGGAACGGTGAAACTGGACTACATACAAAGCACTATCAAAAGCACAAAGGAAAACGAAAGATACCGAGATTATTTTCACACAAATCTCCTGCTCAGTTCTTGTTACCTATAACAACAGGCAAACAGGAGCATGATGTTTAAATTGATTGTGCCTCTTTAAGGGATGCATGTTGATTACAAACTTTGGACCCTAATGACATCAGTAGGATTTCTGTGAGGAGAGGGCTGGGAAGAACAGATCTACCTAAATTACTGCAAGAGTAGAACTAGCCCCTGGAATTAAGGTTGCTATATAGTTTCCATGACAAGACTCTGTTTTAAGCCTGCTCATATAAAATATAAACTTGTTCTTTTGGAACTGCAGGGTGAAGAACCTGAGTGACTGTTTCCAGGCTCACTTTAACAGATGCTTGGTTGGCGATGAAGCTATGAAAATGTGTGCAAATACATTCAAATGAAATGGTGGCAAACCCTTTGGAGTAGTACAATGGAGCCCACTTAAAAACCTGTTCAAAGAACACTTCCTATGCACTATACCAAAGCCTATCTAAACAGACATGTAGCAATGTTCATCTAAAAGTCTACACAAAACTTGTTAGAAAATCAATCTCTCAGAGCACAGAAACAACAATATAGCAGGAAACTGACTAGATGAAAAACAGAAGCAGTTCACAGACATATCTTGGCATGAGGGAGGAAGGAAATAGTAGTGTCAGGACAGTTATAAAGTTTCAACTACCTTCTGCATGTTCTTCAGAACAAGGCTTGCACCTTCTTTCATGTTAATATAGCACCAAGCACATCGTGGATGCTACCAGAAACAACAGTGATGATCATGATGAGTGTTTGAGACTTGGGGAAGTGTAATGATACTCTCCCAAGCTCCATTCACAGCAGACCACGCATTTACCTATATCATGAAATAGTGAAAGGTGCATTTTAAAATGGAACTAGGTTCCAGAGTTAACACTTCAATGAAATAAATGAGGGGCAGGCCACTCATCTCAGAGCTATTGTTTCAGGCATTCTGACTCAGTGATGTGCACTTGGTTTAGGTTTTTTAAGATTCTCTACAACTGTAAGGTATAGATTTGGTTTTATAAGAAGATTCTGGTGTACAGGATGGCAGGGCTGAGGGGAAAGTACATGCTTGCCATGCTGCCACAAGGCAGCCCATGTTGATCCCTCATAGTGATCCAAACGACAGCAATAATCACTTGAACTGGTAGCCAAAAGTGACTCCAACAGACGTGACTTGTTCAACTTACAGAGGATTGTTAGAGGCTCTTATTCTTTGGGGTGCCCCTCTATTCTTGTCCCTCCCTCAATTCCTACCTAACAGAGGTTCCACCTGCTCTGAGCTATACAGTCACTCCCCTACCCCTAAGCTGCATCTAGTCAACAAGTGGCTGCAGCGCTGTCGTTGTTCTGCACAGACTGCCAATTCTTACCAACTATTTGCCCTCCATTTGGCTCCAGAGAAGCAGAAGGGGGATGGGGAGCTTTAAGAAACCAGGTGATCAGACAGCATATTTGGGATGAATTCTTCAAGATTCTCAGCACTCTTAACTCACAATGAAGTTGATGATATTTGGCCCCTCACATAATCCGGCCTTTAGAGCTATGTACTATGCCAAGATATGCCTTGTAACACAGCCTCTGAAACTGTTAAGTGACACCGCAACAGCAAGGTTACTAGACCTGATAGAAAACTGTGACACTTAATAAACATACAATATCATAATGCATATGTGCCATGGAACACCCACCATGCACACAAAATTGCATCTCACATGGGCTAATGCAATCCTGGGATGTATAAACCGGGGAATTTGAGAGCACTCCCTATAGGAGTAGAGAGGTTATTTTACCTCTGTACTTGGCGCTGGTGTGACTGCTGCTGGAATAATATGTCCAGTGCTGTTGTCCATAGTTCAAGAAGGATGTTGATAACTTGGAGAAGGTTCAGAGAAGACCCCCAAGAATGATTAAAGGGTTAGAAAATATGCCTTGTAGCGATAGACTCACGGAGCTCAATCTATCTGGTTTTACAAAGAGAAGGTTGCAGGGTGACTTGAGTACAGTCTATAAGTTCCTACATGGGGAATAAATATTTGATAATGGGCTTTTCAATCTAGCAGGACAAGGTATAGCATGATCCAATTGCTGGAAGTTGAAACTAGACAGATTCAGACTGGAAAGAAGGCATACAATTTTTAACAGTGAGGATAACGGGAACAATTTACCAAGGGTCGTGGTGGATTCTCCATTGCTGACAATTTTTAAATCAAGATTGGATGTTTTTCTAAAAGCTCTGTTCTAGCAATGTTTTGGGGAAGTTCTCTGGCCTGTGTTATACAAGAGATCAGACTAGATGATCACAGTGGTCCTTATGACCTTGGAATCTGCAATGGGCTGCTGGGTGCACTCAAGTAGTAAAGAACAAGATCACCTGCTTAATGGGCTTGGTTTCTACTGTATCTGAGACCCCAGAAGGAAACAAATCTGAAATAGGAAGTCTGTTCTAAGACGAGTTTGTGGTTCAACTTCCTTTTAAAAACAAACACTGACAGAAAGGAAACTTTCGTGTGATTAGAATGGACCAGCTGAGATATCTATAGCCCCTCTATGGCTCAGCTCACCATGTCTTGCAAATTAAAGCCAAACAACTAAGGAAAAACCCAGGATCTCAGAAACTGAGGGTACCTGCTTAGTTTTCTTACCTGAGAAACTATTAAAATTTCATTCTCCACACTGAGTACATTTCCAAAGTCCCCATCTTGCTTCATTAACAAGCCCAACCAGCCCATGCCCTAATCAAGGCTCCAGACTTCAGCTCTGCTGAGCTTAGAATTTGCCCAGAGGTTAGATAAAAAGGGAAGCTTTTCAAATGCAGTCACATCATTAAGTATATCATCCAAGTGGACAGATGTCCAGAGCCTGCACTGGCCCATGTTCCGATTATTAAAGGTGCTGATGCATCTGAAGATGTGGATTTTTTACCCCTGAAAGCTTATGCCCAAATAAATATGTTAGTCTTTAAGGTGCCACCAGACTCCTCGTTGTTTTTGTGGATATAGACTAACACAGTTACCCCTCTGATACCTGATTATTAAAGTGCCCTGAGTACAGAATAATTTAATTTAATATTTGTTTCACCTGCCTGGAAATGCCAGGTTGACACCTCCCTGAAATTCATCAGATTGTCACAATTTTTATGAGTTGCATCCTGCTTCCTGCAAGATTTGTGAGAGTCGTCTTTCTCAGTTGCTCTATATCAAGTGGCAGGACAAGATCAGCAATGAGGATACTTGTAGTTACACCCACTAACAAACTCCTATTAGTGCAGGTTCAATTTCAGCAGCTTTCTTGGTATGGACATATTATTAGGATGGGAGACCAATACATTACAATGCATGTTTACTATGGAATGCCGCCACAATGTGGTGACCATGTGATTGCCAAAAGTTTCGGTGACACGGTAAGATCACCAGTGATGGACACAGACTGAACATTCAGCTAGACCTAGTTAGAGATCAATCCACATGGCCCTCCATCTGCAAGAAGGATACCTTCATTGGGGGAGGGGGGGTGTTGCCTTAAATGATGATGAAACTTGGGTGTCATAATCAAGTTTCCTGGTATGATAGTACCACCACATGAAGTTGCAGTTTGACAGCTTTGGGATTTTTTCTCAAAAAATATGAACACGCAACACTCCCTCCCCCAACAGACAACGACCTCATGCATCAATAGACTATGAAGACAAATGTGCCTACTAGCATGCCCATGCATTGACCATCCTACATGTTGATGCAATGAAATGAAACTGAATCATGACATGGATGATGAGACACTGAAATTCAGGGTTGGCATGTACTGATGCAATATCATGTAACATTCAGACAATATATGAAGGTTCAGTGTCGTCATGTGATCTTCTGCCATCATATGTAGGAAATAGACCAAGAAGTAGCAGTGGAAAGTGTAGAGACAGATAGATGCTTTGTTTTCACTTTAGCCCTTGGAAGTGCTTCAGTCATAGGGTGGATGATATTTTCAATGGCTCATGTTTCAACTCAAGAGTCAGATCTCCCCCCATGCCTCCTCTAGCAATAGCACACCAACGGGGATTATTGTTTTCCTTTGTTAGCCAGTGAACAAACATTCTCATTTATCAAAACACTTAGCCTTTCCAAAGTACTGAGCTGAGAAATAAAGCAAAATTTCCAAATCATTTAATGCAGGGTCATTAAGTCCTGCTGAAGCTCTGTCAGTGGCCTCGAAGCCAATTCTCTTCTCTACACTGGGATAAGTCTAGAAGAACTCCATTGACTTCTACAGTGTTACACTGATTTGCCTGAGGGCAGAATACATTCAATAATGCAAGGATATTACTGCTAATTAATCAGTTTATTCTGCCCCATATGTTTAATTACTAGAAAATTAGACTGTAAGCTCTTTGGAGCAGGGACTTCTTTGTTGTGTGTTTTGTACAGCACATAGCACAATCGGGTGCTGGCCCATAACTAGGGGCCCCAAGTGCTGCCACAAAACAAATAGTAAAGAAAATGTCAATATTCTGTATTTTAATTACAGATTGTCCCGTGTTCATTCTGCTCCTAATATTTGAATGTCAAATAAACAGGGACCATTTAAAATTGACAGTTTTAATAAGCATAACAGCCAGCATCAATTCTTTGTGATGGACGAGAAGAATATGACGTTAAGAAGATACCACACAATGGAGATTAAGATATAGCAAAAGTCAGGCCGGTGCCTTGCATCACCTGGCAGCACAATCTTTTGCATTCAAGATTTATAGTAATAACAAAATGCTTTAGTAGCAAAGCCCATTTTTGTAAGTTCATTAAAGTTAATTAATGCTTAAATGGCTGCTTATACTGCTCCGCTGATGGGTGAGCTAATTACCTGCTATGGAGGTGGATCATGCCGACGTTCTGGAAAGCCATGAGTCAGTTTTAATTAGTAGGTGAGGGCTCAAAGATTTGTGTTCTGCACTGAAACGATTTTGTGTGCCATTTAGCGGCACGGTGCATGCTCTGCTGGTCCCCTGCTCCCTGTGTGCTGCCTGAATCAAAGGAGGCAATATCTCCAGCTTCATGTGTTACGAGCCAGGCTGTTAGCAGCTGGACGCAGTCAATGCAAACACTATAATGTTTAGCACTTGGGGCTTTCAATCAGGCCCTCTGATGCCAAATGGAATGTTTCTATTTATTTTAAATGGGCAGTGGATTAGACCCAGAGAGCTCTGTTCAGCACGCCTTGCACAGGCAAGTCTTCCATCAAAGTCAACATGGGTTATGCTGGGCAAGTGCTGCTATGTATTAGGTGGGAGGGGCACAGCACACTTGGACTGCTGTCCCTTGGCCAGTTTTTGTATGTTGGGCCTGACAAAGCAATATCCCCTTTTGAAATGCTGAGGAAAAGCCCCACTGATGAATGGGGCTGCAGCAGACCTCAGCAGAGCAAGGAGGCCTTCTTTTTATGTTCAAAGTGATTCTAAAACATGAGATCATCTTCATAGGCTCCAAGGATCATCCCTATTTTACAGATTGGGAGGCAGAGGCAGGGAGAGTAAGGTTCCAGTTTTGCAAACTCTTAAGCATATGCATAACTTTCCCCACATGAGAAGTTCCACTAAGGTTCACGGGGCCACTCGCATGCGTAAAGTTATGCCCGTCTTTGTGTTGGGAGGAGCAGAGGCCGTGTGACTTGTCCCAGGCCACAGGAGTCAATGTTGGGCGAGAACTTTGGAGGTCCTGGCTATCAGTCCTGTGCTCAAGCCACTAACACTTCTCCTTGTGGAGGTTTTGACCTCAGCTTTGTCTTATATTTGATTTGCATAAAAAAAAAAACACCCCAGTGTCACTCTTCTTAAACAAAAGATTCATTTTCAGGCAGCTGGTTATAATACAAAGTCAGGGCGGGGGGGAGATACACTTCAGACTTTTGCTGTTTTCAATGGAAAAGAGGCTTTCTGTGTTTCACATGAAGTGTGAAGTGAACCCACTTCCAGGTAAAGCTGCAGTGGACCCTGCAAGAGGGGAGGGTCCCAGAGCTCAGGCTCCCACCAGAGCCCAAATATCTGCACCACATTTTTACAGCCCCGCTGCCCGAGTTCAAGGAGCCTGAGTCAGCTGATGCAGGCCCACCATGGGTGTTTAATTGCAGTGTAGACATACCCTGAGGTAGCACTCCAACAGATGACAGGCTCCTAATGAACTTGCATCCAGTCCTCATTGATCTAAGACAGAGGTGGGCAAACTATGGTCCGCAGGCCACATCCAGCACACGGGACAGTTCTGCCCGGCCCCTGAGCTCCCGGCCAGGGAGTCTCGCCCCCGGCCCCTCCCCCACTGTCCCCGCTCCCCTGCAGGTATGCCGCCACGTGGGCAGTGAAGCTTGTGCCTGCCAACCTCCCAGACTTCCCAATAAGCCTGTCCTGCCGCTCTGAGAGGCCTGGTAACGGGGGGGAGGGGTTGGATAAGGGGCAGGAGGTCCCGGGGGGGTAGTCAAGGGACAGGGAGTGGTTGGATGGGGCGGAGGTTCAGGAGGGGGCGGTCAGGAGACAGGGAGCAGGGGGGATTGGATGGGGGTGGGGTTCCGGGGGGGCGGTTCAGGGGCCGGAGGTCCCAGGAAGCGGCGGTCAGGGGACAAGGGGGGGGGGTGTTGGATGGGTCAGGAGTTCTGAGGGGGGCAGTCAGGGGGCAGGAAGTGGGAGGGGACAGATAGGAAGCGGGGGCCAGGCTGTTTGCGGAGGCACAGCCTTCCCTACCCGGCCCTCCATACCGTTTCACAACCCGATGTGGCCCTCGGGCCAAAAAGTTGGCCCACCCCTGATCTAAGAGCTACATACCACAGTACAGGGCTTGTGGGGGGAGGCTGTGTGGCAGTTTTGGGGCTAATAGGGGGAGGTGCAGGAGGAGGATCACAGAGCCTGTCATTAATGCAAGTAGTTTCCTGATAAGACAAAATTAACCCCTTCACTGTTGAAATCTGTTGCAGCCCATTCATCAGTGGGGCTGTTCCTCAGTATCTTGAAAGAAAACATTGCCTTGACAGGCCCAACATACAAGAGCTGGTCCAGGGGACAGTAGTCCAGGTACATTTAGCCCTTCATACCAATACACAACAGCAACGAAGATGTTAAAAAGGTGATTGCACATCCCTGTATTTCCCAGTAAATAATGCCCATAGCGGGACAGAAATAAATGTACAGTATAGCCAGGAAACGTTCACTTAGCTCTAATACCACTGCAGGCCTAGAGCAGTAAATCACAGTAAACGTTATTTACATGACAGCCATTAGAAACAAAAGCAGGGAAACTGATGCAAAGGGAGCCAGCATTCCCCACCCCCACCTCCTCACAGGGCCCGATTCCAAGCCTGTGGACTGCCAACATACCTGATCACAGCAGTTTAATTCAGCACTAACTACATCCATACCAATGGGGTTACATAGATAGGAACAGCCATACTGGGTCTGACCAACAGTCCATCTAGCCTGGCATCTTGTCTCTGACAGCAGCCAGTGCCAGATGCTTCTGGCAATTGGAGGTTTAGGGTCACCTGGAGCAGGCAGTTTTGTCCCTGACCATCCTGGCGAATAGCCATTGATGGACCTTGCCTCCATGAACTTATCAAATTCTTTTTTGAACCCAGTTATACTTTTGGCCATCATAAGAACCCCTGGCAACGAGTTCCACAGGTTGACTTTGTGTTGCGTGAAGAAGTACTTCTTTTTGTTTGCTTTAAACCAGCTTCCTATTAATTTCATTGGGTGATCCCTAGTTCGGTTGTTATATGAAAGAGGAAACAACACTTCTCGATTCACTTTCTCTGCACCAGTCATGATTTTATAGACCTCTATCGTATGCCCCCCCCCAGCCATTTCTTTTCTTAACTGAACAGTCCTCATCTTTTTAATCCCTCCTCATATGGAAGCTGCTCCGGACCCCTAATAATTTTTGTTGCACCTTTTCCTATTATAATATCTTTTTTGACTTGGGGCGACCAGAACCACTCACAATATTCAAGGTGTGGGAGTACCATGGATTTATATAGTGACATTGTGATATTTTCTTTTTATTACCTGTCCCTTTCCTAATGGTCCCTAACTTCCTGTTAGCTTTTTTGACTGCTGCTGCACACTGATGTTTTCCAAAAATTATTCATGACTTCAAATCTCTTTCTGAAGTGATAACAGCTAATTTGGGCCCCATAATTTTATATGTATAATTAGGATTATTTTTTTCCAATGTCCACTACTTTACACTTATCAACATTGAATTTCATCTGCCATTTTCTTGCCCAGTCACCCAGTTTCATGAGATCCCTTTGTAACTCTTCCCAATAAGCGTATAAATTTTGTCACCTCACTGTTCACCACCTTTTCTAGGTCATTTATGAATATGTTGAACAGCAGTGGTCCAAGTACAGATCCTTGGGGGACCCAGCTATTTCCCTCTCTCCACTGTGAAAACTGACCATTTATTCCTACCCTTTGTTTCCTATCTTTTAACCAGTTACTGATCTGTGAGAGGGCCTTCCCTCTGATTTCATGACTGCTTACTTTGCTTAACAGCCTTTGGTGAGGGACCTTGTCAAAGGCTTTCTAAAAGTCCAAGCACACTATATCCACTGGCTTAAGCTTGTTCAAATGTTTGTTGACACCCTCAAAGAATTCTAATAGCTGCATGGCTGATCTGGACAGAGATCAGAACTAGACAGACACAGATAACCTGAGATTTACCCTTCCCACTCTCCTCTATACTAAAAGCCAAGTAGCTTTGCCATCATGAGCACGACATTCTGAAACTGAGATTGCAAAAGAGCACATTCTGGAAAAGACTTTTTTAAAACCAGTTTTAAAGATTTCCAGCCTATAGTCGCTGATATTAAGATTTTACAATGCTTTGAACATCTCCCCACAATATTATAGTCACCATCTGAAGGAAAGTCACTTAGAATACATCCTTGAGTTATAAAGGTCCCCAAAAATGCCTTGGCTGCAATTTCCTTTCTAGGTGCTGCTCCTGCTATCTGCCTGCATCCCCATATCCTTTGAACAGTCCAGAGTAAGCAGATACTTAATAAAGAATATTCCTCAGGATTCAAGTGCCAAGGAAGGGGGGTTAAATTAGGCAGATACATTGATGAGTCATGTTATTAGATCTGCCCTAATTTTGTTAATTTCTCATACAGAATAATCCACCCTCACTCACAAATGACACTCTCCTTTCACAAGAAAAACAGTATCTGATGAAAAAGCTGCTGACCTGTGATTTGCTTATCACAGGCTGCAGGAGAAAAATGAAAGCAATTTGGAGTCAGGAAGTGACTGCACGCCCCTATCTTTGCATGAGGCCCGTTCCGGTTTATCTTTGTTCCCTCTTGGTCACTCAGAGAGCATTATTGAGACAAGAAAATTGTAGCACAATAAAATATATTTTAGTCACTCCATACACTTAGAGTGAAGAACACTGAGGAATGTTCTTAAAGTGGGTCCAACTACTAAAAAATAATTCATGATCAAGAGGAAACTGGCTTCTTGCAATTGTTCTGTGAGCTGCAGTTCAGGAGAGGTTCTGTTATCTTCCAGAAATATTGCTTCCTTGCCTTGCAGAACACCAAACCTCAAGTTTCAGAACTTATTTAACAGCACACTTACTGCATGTGAGCAAAAACTGCAGCTGTGTGTACAAGCCCAGTAACTGCATGAAGAAGTGATGGCTGTATTAGTAATTTGCATGTGCAGTAAATTTGCAGAGTCACAGTAACTTCATGTATTTTGATGCCTATTCCATATTTAACTATCGTTATAGTTAGAAAGCATTTTCTATCTAACCTAAATCTCCCTTGCCACTATTTAAGCCATTTATTTCTTATCCTACCTTCAATGGACATGGAGAACAACTGATCACCCTCCTCTTTATAACAGCCCTTAACATATCTGAAGACTGCTATCAGGTGCCCCCTCTGTCACCTTTTCTCTCACCTTCAGCCCCCAACTAAAACCTCTCCACTGCATCATCAAAGATCTACAGCCTATCCTGAAAAATGATCCCTCACTCTCACAGATCTTGGGAGACAGACCAGTCCTCTCTTACAGACAGCTCCCCAACCTAAAGCAACCACACACCACACAACAAAAACACTAATCCAGGAACCTATCCTTGCAACAAAGCCCAATGTCAACTCTGTCCACATATTTATTCTAGTGACACCATCAAAGGACCTAATCCCATTAGCCACGCCATCAGGGGCTCGTTCACCTGCACATCTACCAATGTTATATATGCCAGCAATGCCCCTCTGCCATATACATTGGCCAAACTGGACAGTCTCTATGCAAAAGAATAAATGGACACAAATCTGACATCAGGAATCATAACATTCAAAAACCGGTAGGAGAACACTTCAACCTCTCTTGTCACTCAGTAACAGACTTAAAGGTGGCAATTTTCCAACAGAAAAGCTTCAAAAACAGACTCCAACAAGAAACTGCTGAGCTTGAATTAATATGCAAACTAGATACCATTAACTTGGGTTTGAATAGAGACTGGGAGTGGCTGGGTCATTACACATATTGAATCTATTTCCGCATGTTAAGTATCCTTACATCACACCTTCTTGTCAACTGTCTAAATGGGCCATCTTGATTATCACTACAAAAGTTTTTTTCTCCTGCTGATAATAGCTCATCTTAATTAATTAGCCTCTTACAGTTGGTATGGCTAGTTCCACCTTTTCATGTTCTCCGTTTGTATATATATCTTCTTACTATATGTTCCATTCTATGCAACCGATGAAGTGGGCTGTAGCCCACGAAAGCTTATGCTCAAATACATTTGTTAGTCTCTAAGGTTCCACAAGTACTCCTGGTATTTTTGCGGATACAGACTAACACGGCTGCTACTCTGAAAACTAAACATGACCTGTTGTTTTAACCTTTCCTAACTGGTCAGGTTTTCTAAACCTTTGATCATTTTTGCAGCACTCCTCAATATTCAACACTAACTAGAAGAAAATTAAGCTGTTCAGGAAAGAAATACTGGTCCAGATTCACTGGTATGCTGTGGCTGCCTTCTGCCACTCCAGCAATGCAAAGGAGCTGTAGACCCAGGTTTATGGTTGATTTGCTTTACCAGACCTGCAGAAAGCATCCAGAACATACTGGTAAATCTGGCTCAGATTCATAGTCTAAAAGGGCTTGTAGAAGAACCATTTTAATTAGAAAAGGAGTACTTGTGGCACCTTAGAGACTAACAAATTTATTAGAGCATAAGCTTTCGTGAGCTACAGCTCACTTCATCGGATGCATTTGGTGGAAAAAACAGAGGAGAGATTTATATACACACACACAGAGAACATGAAACAATGGGTTTATCATACACACTGTAAGGAGAGTGATCACTTAAGATAAGCCATCACCCACAGCAGGGGGGGGAAAGGAGGAAAACCTTCCATGGTGACAAGCAGGTAGGCTAATTCCAGCAGTTAACAAGAATATCAGAGGAACAGTGGGGGGTGGGGTGGGGGGGAGAAATACCATGGGGAAATAGGTTTCAGAGTAGCAGCCGTGTTAGTCTGTATTCGCAAAAAGAAAAGGAGTACTTGTGGCACCTTAGAGACTAACAAATTTATTAGAGCATAAGCTTTCGTGAGCTACAGCTCACTTCATCGGATGCATTTGGTGGAAAAAACAGAGGAGAGATTTATATACACACACACAGAGAACATGAAACAATGGGTTTATCATACACACTGTAAGGAGAGTGATCACTTAAGATAAGCCATCACCAACAGCGGGGGGGGAAGGAGGAAAACCTTTCATGGTGACAAGCAGGTAGGCTAATTCCAGCAGTTAACAAGAATATCAGAGGAACAGTGGGGGGTGGGGTGGGAGGGAGAAATACCATGGGGAAATAGTTTTACTTTGTGTAATGACTCATCCATTCCCAGTCTCTATTCAAGCCTAAGTTAATTGTATCCAGTTTGCAAATTAATTCCAATTCAGCAGTCTCTCGTTGGAGTCTGTTTTTGAAGCTTTTTTGTTGAAGTATAGCCACTCTTAGGTCTGTGATCGAGTGACCAGAGAGATTGAAGTGTTCTCCAACTGGTTTTTGAATGTTATAATTCTTGACGTCTGATTTGTGTCCATTCATTCTTTTACGTAGAGACTGTCCAGTTTGGCCAATGTACATGGCAGAGGGGCATTGCTGGCACATGATGGCATATATCACATTGGTAGATGCGCAGGTGAACGAGCCTCTGATAGTGTGGCTGATGTGATTAGGCCCTATGATGGTATCCCCTGAATAGATATGTGGACAGAGTTGGCAACGGGCTTTGTTGCAAGGATAGGTTTCTGGGTTAGTGGTTCTGTTGTGTGGTGTGTGGTTGCTGGTGAGTATTTGCTTCAGATTGGGGGGCTGTCTGTAAGCAAGGACTGGTCTGTCTCCCAAGATCTGAGAGAGCGATGGCTCGTCCTTCAGGATAGGTTGTAGATCCTTGATGATGCGTTGGAGGGGTTTTAGTTGGGGGCTGAAGGTGATGGCTAGTGGCGTTCTGTTGTTTTCTTTGTTGGGCCTGTCCTGTAGTAGGTGACTTCTGGGTACTCTTCTGGCTCTGTCAATCTGTTTCTTCACTTCAGCAGGTGGGTACTGTAGTTGTAGGAATGCATGATAGAGATCTTGTAGGTGTTTGTCTCTGTCTGAGGGGTTGGAGCAAATGCGGTTATATCGTAGCGCTTGGCTGTAGACAATGGATCGAGTGGTATGATCTGGATGAAAGCTAGAGGCATGTAGGTAGGAATAGCGGTCAGTAGGTTTCCGATATAGGGTGGTGTTTATGTGACCATCGCTTATTAGCACCGTAGTGTCCAGGAAGTGGATCTCTTGTGTGGACTGGTCCAGGCTGAGGTTGATGGTGGGATGGAAATTGTTGAAATCATGGTGGAATTCCTCAAGAGCTTCTTTTCCATGGGTCCAGATGATGAAGATGTCATCAATGTAGCGCAAGTAGAGTAGGGGCATTAGGGAACGAGAGCTGAGGAAGCGTTGTTCTAAGTCAGCCATAAAAATGTTGGCATACTGTGGGGCCATGCGGGTACCCATCGCAGTGCCGCTGATTTGAAGGTATACATTGTCACCAAATGTGAAATAGTTATGGGTCAGGACAAAGTCACAAAGTTCTGCCACCAGGTTAGCCGTGACAGTATCGGGGATACTGTTCCTGACGGCTTGTAGTCCATCTTTGTGTGGAATGTTGGTGTAGAGGGCTTCTACATCCATAGTGGCTAGGATGGTGTTTTTAGGAAGATCACCAATGGACTGTAGTTTCCTCAGGAAATCGGTGGTGTCTCGAAGATAGCTGGGAGTGCTGGTAACAAAGGGCCTGAGGAGGGAGTCTACATAGCCAGACAATCCTGCTGTCAGGGTGCCAATGCCTGAGATGATGGGGCGTCCAGGATTTCCAGGTTTATGGATCTTGGGTAGCAGATAGAATACCCCAGGTCCTGGCTCCAGGGGTGTGTCTGTGCGGATTTGTTCTTGTGCTTTTTCAGGGAGTTTCTTGAGCAAATGCTGTAGTTTCTTTTGGTAACTCTCAGTGGGATCAGAGGGTAATGGCTTGTAGAAAGTGGTGTTGGAGAGCTGCCTAGTAGCCTCTTGTTCATACTCTGACCTATTCATGATGACGACAGCACCTCCTTTGTCAGCCTTTTTGATTATGATGTCAGAGTTGTTTCTGAGGCTGTGGATGGCACTGTGTTCTGCATGGCTGAGGTTATGGGGTAAGCGATGCTGCTTTTCCACAATTTCAGCTCGTGCACGTCGGCGGAAGCAGTCTATGTAGAAATCCAGGCTGCTGTTTCGACCTTCAGGAGGAGTCCACCTAGAATCCTTCTTTTTGTAGTGTTGGCAGGAAGGTCTCTGTGGGTTAATATGTTGGTCAGAGGTGTGTTGGAAATATTCCTTGAGTCTGAGACGTCGAAAATAGAATTCTAGGTCACCACAGAACTGTATCATGTTCGTGGGGGTGGAGGGGCAAAAGGAGAGGCCCCGAGATAGGACAGATTCTTCCGCTGGGCTAAGAGTATAGTTGGATAGATTAACAATATTGCTGGGTGGGTTACGGGAACCATTGTTGTGGCCCCTTGTGGCATATAGTAGTTTAGATAGCTTAGTGTCCTTTTTCTTTTGTAGAGAATCAAAGTGTGTTTTGTAAATGGCTTGTCTAGTTTTTGTAAAGTCCAGCCACGAGGAAGTTTGTGTGGAAGGTTGGTTCTTTATGAGAGTATCCAGTTTTGAGAGCTCATTCTTAATCTTTCCCTGTTTGCTGTAGAGGATGTTGATCAGGTGGTTCCGCAGTTTCCTTGAGAGTGTGTGGCACAAGCTGTCAGCATAGTCTGTGTGGTATGTAGATTGTAATGGATTTTTTACCTTCAGTCCTTTCGGTATGATGTCCATCTGTTTGCATTTGGAGAGGAAGATGATGTCTGTCTGTATCTGTGCGAGTTTTTTCATGAAGTTGACAGATTTCCACTCTATACGGCTAAATTCAGTGCCTTGCATAATCACAGGTTTCAGAGTAGCAGCCGTGTTAGTCTGTATTCGCAAAAAGAAAAGGAGTACTTGTGGCACCTTAGAGACTAACAAATTTATTAGAGCATAAGCTTTCGTGAGCTACAGCTCACTTCATCGGATGCATTTGGTGGAAAAAACAGAGGAGAGATTTATATACACACACACAGAGAACATGAAACAATGGGTTTATCATACGCTGATTTGAAGGTATACATTGTCACCAAATGTGAAATAGTTATCGGTCAGGACAAAGTCACAAAGTTCTGCCACCAGGTTAGCCGTGACAGTATCGGGGATACTGTTCCTGACGGCTTGTAGTCCATCTTTGTGTGGAATGTTGACTTTGTCCTGACCCATAACTATTTCACATTTGGTGACAATGTATACCTTCAAATCAGCGGCACTGCGATGGGTACCCGCATGGCCCCACAGTATGCCAACATTTTTATGGCTGACTTAGAACAACGCTTCCTCAGCTCTCGTCCCCTAATGCCCCTACTCTACTTGCGCTACATTGATGACATCTTCATCATCTGGACCCATGGAAAAGAAGCTCTTGAGGAATTCCACCATGATTTCAACAATTTCCATCCCACCATCAACCTCAGCCTGGACCAGTCCACACAAGAGATCCACTTCCTGGACACTACGGTGCTAATAAGCGATGGTCACATAAACACCACCCTATATCGGAAACCTACTGACCGCTATTCCTACCTACATGCCTCTAGCTTTCATCCAGATCATACCACTCGATCCATTGTCTACAGCCAAGCGCTAAGATATAACCGCATTTGCTCCAACCCCTCAGACAGAGACAAACACCTACAAGATCTCTATCATGCATTCCTACAACTACAATACCCACCTGCTGAACTGAAGAAACAGATTGACAGAGCCAGAAGAGTACCCAGAAGTCACCTACTACAGGACAGGCCCAACAAAGAAAACAACAGAACGCCACTAGCCATCACCTTCAGCCCCCAACTAAAACCTCTCCAACGCATCATCAAGGATCTACAACCTATCCTGAAGGACGAGCCATCACTCTCTCAGATCTTGGGAGATAGACCAGTCCTTGCTTACAGACAGCCCCCCAATCTGAAGCAAATACTCACCAGCAACCACACACCACACAACAGAACCCTAACCCAGGAACCTATCCTTGCAACAAAGCCCGTTGCCAACTCTGTCCACATATCTATTCAGGGGATACCATCATAGGGCCTAATCACATCAGCCACACTATCAGAGGCTCCTTCACCTGCGCATCTACCAATGTGATATATGCCATCATGTGCCAGCAATGCCCCTCTGCCATGTACATTGGCCAAACTGGACAGTCTCTACGTAAAAGAATGAATGGACACAAATCAGACGTCAAGAATTATAACATTCAAAAACCAGTTGGAGAACACTTCAATCTCTCTGGTCACTCGATCACAGACCTAAGAGTGGCTATACTTCAACAAAAAAGCTTCAAAACAGACTCCAACGAGAGACTGCTGAATTGGAATTAATTTGCAAACTGGATACAATTAACTTAGGCTTGAATAGAGACTGGGAATGGATGAGTCATTACACAAAGTAAAACTATTTCCCCATGGTATTTCTCCCCCCCACCCCACCCCCCACTGTTCCTCTGATATTCTTGTTAACTGCTGGAATTAGCCTACCTGCTTGTCACCATGGAAGGTTTTCCTCCTTTCCCCCCCCTGCTGTTGGTGATGGCTTATCTTAAGTGATCACTCTCCTTACAAAGAAAAGGAGTACTTGTGGCACCTTAGAGACTAACAAATTTGTTGTTAATTTGTTAGTCTCTAAGGTGCCACAAGTACTCCTTTTCTTTTTGCGAATACAGACTAACACGGCTGCTACTCTGAAACTCTCCTTACAGTGTGTATGATAAACCCATTGTTTCATGTTCTCTGTGTGTGTGTATATAAATCTCTCCTCTGTTTTTTCCACCAAATGCATCCGATGAAGTGAGCTGTAGCTCACGAAAGCTTATGCTCTAATAAATTTGTTAGTCTCCAAGGTGCCACAAGTACTCCTTTTCTTTTTGCGAATACAGACTAACACGGCTGCTACTCTGAAACCTGTCATTTTAATTAGGGCACCCTACCTGCATTGAGAGCTCATGTTCCCAGTTAAACTGCTATCCAGAAAAGAGGCCACTAAAAAAGATCCTGAAAAAAAAGCTTAATTAAATGAAATAGATTAAGTCGCACTGTAGTTCAGCTTTATTATTTTTCCTTTTAACCTTTACTGGGCAGTTTCTATATTGAACAAAGATGTGCCCAAAAAGTCGCAATTCTACAACAAAAAAACTTCAAAAACAGACTCCAAAGAGAGACTGCTGAATTGGAATTAATTTGTAAACTGGACACCATTACATTAGGCTTGAATAAAGACTGCGAGTGGATGTGTCATTACACAAAGTAAAACTAATTTCCCCATGTTTCAGAGCAGCAGCCGTGTTAGTCTGTATTCGCAAAAAGAAAAGGAGTACCCGTGGCACCTTAGAGACTAACAAATTTATTAGAGCATAAGCTTTCGTGAGCTACAGCTCACTTCATCGGATGCATTTGGTGGAAAAAGCAGAGTGCATTTGGTGGAAAAAGCAGAGGAGAGATTTTCTCCTCTGCTTTTTCCACCAAATGCATCCGATGAAGTGAGCTGTAGCTCACGAAAGCTTATGCTCTAATAAATTTCAGAGTAGCAGCCGTGTTAGTCTGTATTCGCAAAAAGAAAAGGAGTACTTGTGGCACCTTAGAGACTAACAAATTTATTAGAGCAAGTGAGCTGTAGCTCACGAAAGCTTATGCTCTAATAAATTTGTTAGTCTCTAAGGTGCCACGGGTACTCCTTTTCTAATTTCCCCATGTTTATTTTCCCCCCTACTGTTCCTCACATGTTCTTATCAACTGCTGGAAATGACCCACCTTGATTATCACTACAAAAGGTTGGTTTTTTTTCATTCCTGCTGGTAATAGCTCACCTTACCTGATCACTCTCATTACAGTGTGTATGGTAACACCCATTGTTTCATGTTCTCTGTGTATATAAAATCTCCCCATTGTATTTTCCACTGCATGCATCCGATGAAGTGAGCTGTAGCTCACGAAAGCTTATGCTCAAATAAATTTGTTAGTCTCTAAGGTGCCACAAGTACTTCTTTTCTTTTTGCGGATACAGACTAACACGGCTGCTACTCTGAAACCTAGCAAAATGTCTAGCTATCAAAAAAATTAGCAGGCATAACATAATACTTGAGTGTTTATATTGCTCCAGCAAATTTTTCTTAAACACATAGTTCTGGCTTTTCCAAATTACCGCAATTAGTAAAAGTCCATTATTACTTTTCCGTAATTTTCCATATCTTGTTCGCAACTCAGCCACAATTATTTGACAATCATCCCACAATCCATCCCCATCCGCCCTGGTTCCTGGTAGATGGAACTCTTCTGGGTTTGGAAGATTGCTTGGTTGCCTGCAAACAGCTAAACATCCTCCTTCCCACCCACCAAAAAACGGTCTCTTGGGAGAGTCAGCTGTTCGCTTCTGGGATTTTAGGGGGACAGAGTGACTGATACGTTCATAGTCCAGGACCTAGGTGGTAACTCCACAGTGGGGTAGGAAAGCCTGTTGCCAGTTGCAGAATAAGCCTGAAAGAGACAGCCACTAATCCTTACATAGCACTTTTAATCTTCAAAGCACTGTATGATCATTAAGGCTAAGAGTTTGTCATGGATATTTTTAGTAAAAGTCAGGGACTGGTCACAGGCAATAATGGCACGGAAGCCCGTGACCTGTCCCTGACTTTTACTAAAAATATCCATGACAAAATGAGGAGTCTGGGCACCGCAGGTGGGCTGGGAGCTCCAGGGTCCCCCTCCACTGCCGGCTCCAAACTCTGGGGGTTCCCCCAGCCTCTACGGAGGCCAGGCCGGAAGCTCTGGAAGTCTCTCCTGCCGCCCGTGGAGGCGGAGAGCTGCAGGTGTCCCCCTTGCCACCTGCGGTGGTGGGGAGCAGTAGGGGTCTGTCACGGAGTCCCCCGGGCGATGCTCTGGAACTGCTCCCTACGAAGCCAGGCAGGACTCTGGTGAAGCCTCCTCTCTGTGAGCAGACTGTCTCCAGGGCAAACAGCTCACACAGCTTCCACCTTCCTGGGTCTGACCTCAGAGCATTCAGTATCCTCTACCCCTCCGTGCGCTTCCCACAACAAGTCTGCCCAGGCGGGGCTCCTGAGGAAGTCAGAGGGTCCTGCACCCCAACTTCGCAGTCAGACGTGACTTTTAGCCAGCCAGTAAAACAGAAGGTTTATTAGACGTGGTCTAAAACAGAGCTTGGTCTAAAACAGAGCTTGTAGGTACAGAGAACAGGACCCCTCAGCCAGGTCCATTTTGGGGGGCAGTGAGCCAGACAACCACATCTGCACTTCACTCCATGTCCCCAGCCAGCCCCAAACTAACTCACTCTCCAACCCCTCCTCCTCTGGGTTTTGTCCCTTTCCCGGGTCACCTGATTCCTTTGTTCTCCAACCTTTAGCTATCACCTTGCAGAGGGGAAGGGCCCAGGCCATCAGTTGCCGGGAAACAGGGCGTCGGCCATTTATGTACACTGGCCCTTTGCTCTGCAACAATTACATGCTTATCCCACCACCTAGAGACTTAAGAAATGCATAGGGGAAACTGAGGCACCCCTTCAGTATTCAGAGGAAACATTAAGAACAGTCCCACTTCTTCACAGGGTCCCCCATGCCTGCCGCCTTCAGCAGCAGGGGACTCTGCAGCTCCCAGCCAGGGCTGGCTGAAGTCATAGAGGTCTTTGGAAGTGACAGAATCTGTGACTTGTATGACTAAATCGCAGCCTTAATGATCACTCATCCCTCCCAACATGACTCTAAGGTGGTCCCTCCATGAGTCCTGTGTACAGCCACTAAGGAAACCCAAGAGCTGCGTGAACTATAGCTCTTTGGTTTGAGGATGCCACACGAACACAAAGAGACAAGAAGATTTCACTAAGCAGCCCTCCTTCTGAAGACTTGCTGTAGCAGTAGTAAAGCAGGACAACGTTGCTAACAGGTGGTAATCCCAAAAAATCTGGCTAGTGTGAAGCAGGAATCCTGGAAGTAAATGCTGTGGAATATCCTCCTTCAGTCCTGGACTACTGAGCATCTCGCTCTCATCTAATCCTCTGTGTCTCAAAGTACAATTTAACTATGTCTCATGGGCCCTAGGCTTTGACAAATGGGTCTTACAAAGGATCTGCTACTCCTAGTAACATACAGAGATAACACAGCCAGACAGCTGACAGCAAATGGATCCTCCTCTAGTAAATCCTCTCACTAGTGAGATTAGCTCATTGTTATGCACAGCAGTCAATGCCACTTACCAAGGGCTAATTTTAGTTAAAAGAGGCTGCTTAGCATAATGAAGGACTTTTATGGGCTCCTGGACTCCCACTCCATTGGTCAATCTTTAACAGCTACCTTAAAACCCTCTCCCCTCATTGCAGCCATGGAGCTGATTATTAACATGATGGCCATCTGGTGACAGCAGACTTAGTGGCAAGGGAGGAATGGGTTGGAAGCTGGCAGATCAGCCCGCCCTGCTGCTTTCAGAAGTCCTCAAAAATCTGTCCTTTCCGAACATCATGTTAATAATTCACTCCCAGCATTGGATGCAGGGTTTAAATTCAGCTGGAGCTGTCTGGAGTGGAGCTGGTAAATATTTTTAAACCAGCGGGGCAGAAGTCCTGGCACCTCCCGCTTGGCAGAAGCCCCAAGCCCTGGTGCCCCCCATGGGGCTGAAGCCCTGAGCCCCAGTGCCTCCAGCTGGGCTGAAGCCTCGAGCTCTGGTGCCTCCTGCAGGACAAAACCTCCAACGCCCCCAGCTCGAGCCCCAGCACCTCCCATGAGTGGCTCCAGGAAACACTCAATGAGAATTTAAGCCCTGATTGGATGAGTATGGTGCTTTCACTGCAAGGGAGGCTGGCATTGCTCACTGTGTAACAGGGTCTTTAATTAGTCACCATCTCACTTGGGCGTCTGCTAATTGACTCAGTTTCCCCAGAGTGGCATTCTTCTTTGGAGGGGGCTACGTCTTGTAGGAGCCCACTGACTGAGCACAGTGAAGCAGGATGGCAGATCTCTGGTGGATTCAGTTTGTCACATCCCTGCCCTCTAAGATGCTCGGATATCAGTGATAAGTACAGTAACCACCAAGGAACTGCCATACCAATCAGACCAGTGGTTCATCTAGTTCCGTATCCTGTCTGAGCGGACAGTACCAGATGCTTTAGAGCCGAGTGCAAGAAACCCTGTACAGACAGTTATGGACTAGACAGATTAACAGACGCTGCAGAGCTGGGCCCCCTTTCTCTTCAGAGAGGGACTTTACATGTTCAGTTTCCTTTTGATCTTAAAAAGAAAAGGAGTACTTGTGGCACCTTAGAGACTAACAAATTTATTAGAGCATAAGCTTTCGTGAGCTACAGCTCACTTCATCGGATGCCGAAAGCTTATGCTCTAATAAATTTGTTAGTCTCTAAGGTGCCACAAGTACTTCTTTTCTTTTTGCGAATACAGACTAACACGGCTGCTACTATGAAACTTTTGATCTTGGGTTCCCAGCTCTGGCAGGTGAGCCCTTCCCAATTAACAGCTCAGCCAGTGTTTTCTTAATGACCACTTAAATGTTGTCCCCCCATAGGAATCTCATCTCTAGTTACTGTTTTGTTTCCTGCTGGTTTTCCCTAACAGCCCCTTTTGACTAAACTCCGTATAGTCAGACAAAAACGTCCCTTATAGCATTGGACAAGTATAGCATACGAAGGATGCAACAATTAATAGAGCAGCCCCACATCTTCCACAGAGGAGACAAATTCAGATGGAGGCTGCAGAGTCACTTTCATTTCAGAGTGGTTTCAGAGTAGCAGCCGTGTTAGTCTGTATTCGCAAACTGTATTAGCCTACCTGCTTGTCACCATGAAATGTTTTCCTCCTTCCCCCCCCTGCTGTTGGTGATGGCTTATCTTAAGTGATCACTCTCCTTACAGTGTGTATGATAAACCCATTGTTTCATGTTCTCTCTGTGTGTGTATATAAATCTCTCCTCTGTTTTTTCCACCAAATGCATCCGATGAAGTGAGCTGTAGCTCACGAAAGCTTATGCTCTAATAAATTTGTTAGTCTCTAAGGTGCCACAAGTATTCCTTTTCATTTCAGAGTGGGTTTCTCTGCTGGGAAGTGGATTCATTTCCACTCAGGTGAGCAAAGAGTGGCAATTGTAAAGGAATTTAAACATATCGGGCTCCTAACAAAGTGTAAAATATTCACTGCAAAAACAGCAAATGCCTGGGCTGAAGGGAAAATTCATCCCTCATTTCCCAGCCCACAACAAATCTGGAAGCAAGGCTATCTCCCTTTTAACATGTATATTTGCCTGTAACTTATCAAATTGCAGCTTCTGATGAAGTGGGGATTTTCCCTTGTTATGTTGTATGGGAGCCTATGAGAGTCTTACTGTTGAGACTATGTGAGTTTTACTGTTTTGCATGAATACTTTGTGTGCCTCAGTTTCCCTGTGTGCTGCACCAATGCCTTGGTGGTGGGAATTAGGGTGTGTGACTTTGGCTGAGACCCTCAGGGGCAGGTGAGGCTGCTCCAGTTGCCTGCACATAAGCTATGGCCCGTGCCCTTAGTAACCCGAGACCCAAGAGGGGGCTGCGACCAGGTGACATCTTTTGCCCAGGAAGCAAGACAAAGACCAGGAGGAGGAGCAATGCGGGTGTCTGAGGTCAGGTCACTGGAACCTGGCAGTCTGCTTGGGGGGACTGGAAGAGGGGGAGTCCAGGGCATCTGGCCCAGGACTCCCTAAGATGGACTTGGCTGAAAGTCACTGATTCCTGTGCTAACAAGTTCTGTTCTACTCTGTGTTCCTGTCAACTAATAAACCTTCCATTTTATGCTGACTGAGAGTCACTGCTGACCATGGAGTTGGGGTGCAAGGCCCTTTGGCTTCCCCAGGAGCCCCGCCTGGGCAGACTTGCTGTGGGAAGCGCATAGTGAGGAAGGGGATGCTGAATGCACCAAGGTCAGACCCAGGAAGGTCGAAGCTGTATAAGCTTCTTGCCCTGGCGACAGTATGCTCAGAGAGAGGAGGCATGCTACCCCAGAGTCCTGACTGGCCTCATATGGAGTAGTTCCAGAGCATTGGCCCGGTGACTCCGTGACACAGCTATATACAATAGTATCCCCTTTATCCAAATGGAGCTGCCATTATTTGGATATGGAGGTGTCCCTCGGCTGTTTTTTTCTATTACAGATTCCGCTAGAGGTGAACACAACGACAGTTATGTAGAATGTCATGGCTGTCATTATGTGGTACACCATTGCTAACTCAGTTAGGCAGTGAAAGAACCCAGATACAATGGCTCCAAAAGCACTTGAGCTGAAGAAGAGACTCCATTCGGCTATGATATGCAGTCAGATAGCTTCGATCCCATTATATAAAACTAGCCAAGCTCATCACAATGCAGCAGTGAGGGAGAACTATGTGTTCCACCTAGTTCCCTATTCAGCAGAGAGCAACATGTAAAGACTAATACCCCATCCTAGGCTTTGCTAGCTCCGCTTACTCAGACATGAGCAACAAAGACATTTGGCTAGTCTCACAGCCCGAGGGGCTGTTTTAGTTATGAAATGACAGCTTTTTCTTCAATTGGCTGTTCAGCCAGCAGCTAAGGTGGCTCTCGAGCGCCAATGTGTCAGCATACTTGAATATTATTGAAGCAGCTTCTAGTGGCCCCAGCCATGGCATTTCAGGACTGCTGGTCATGGTGCTGCAGACTTGGGAACTCTTCCCAGAATACCAAGTAGGCTATTGATTGTGACTGGTGTCACAGCATGACAGAGTTTAACAATTAAGCCACTCTTGCTAGGAGATTTAACAAGCTTCTCCTACCTCTTTCCTGTCTCATGACTGGAAAGCCCAGAGTCACTTTCTGTTTAAGGGAATGAGAAGGGTGTATGCTCCATCCTGTCAGAATCAATTTCCAAAACAAGGTGACTGAAGCTAAATGGGAACTACCCCACCCCCCACCATCCCTCTGCTAATTGGTAAGTCACTCCCACAGAAGCTGGAAACTTCCTGCACTAGTTGGGATGCATCCAGAATCCATTCCTGAGAGGCACAAAACTCCAGTTTGGGGTTGATTAGTACCAGGAGCAAGGAGTGTTTCTATTGGCAGGCTTTGCACTAACATCTACTCGCAAGGACTAGGAGGCTCATTGACTCTGAGTAACTCATTCTTAAGGAGCCAAATGCCCAGGGGTGCCATTCATGGAGTTCTCACAGAAGTCACCAGGCCTTGTAGGTGCTCAGCACATCTTCGAATTTGGCTCAGTAAGACTAAACCTGCATTTTGCTTCAGGAAACCTGGCAAAACCCAGAGAGTGTGAAAGATTGCATCCAGCAGAGCCATCCAGTCATGGCTGCTCTCACATCTCCTGGGTCCCTGCCCCAACACATTGCTACAGGGAGTTACTGTAGCTACCGACAATTTTCCCCAGCTCCAGCTGTAACTCAGACTGTCAATCCTACTTAGTTTTAGGAAGCTGTTTGGGAGGTGATGCCCCTTAGCTGGAAAACAGGTCTCTGAATGCAAGTAAAAGAAATGTTTCATGCTGTCATTCACCATCATAATTTCAGTGTCCACTATCCAAGTATTAAAGGGCTTACTGAGTAAGTCAAAAATCTTGGACCACTCAGTGGTCCAGTAAAATTGGTGTCAGAGGACATGATGATTTGAACGTTGACTCCACAATACAGGGTGAACTTGGAACTTCCCCTGTGCCTCAAATTTATTGCTTTTAAAAGGGCTGCAATGTGGTAGAAGATAAGAATGGATTCTGGGATGCGGCACCGCCCCATAGCCTCTGCCTGATCAGTTTGCTGTTTGCATGATGGTCCTACTATGCACCCTTTAGTGAGCATCATGGTTGTTGGTAACCCTACCAACCCAGTGACCATTTCATAATCACACCAACATGGAAGTCCTTTGTGATCAGGACTGTTACTGAAATAGACAGGGATTATTTTTTTCCATGCTCTTTAGTGCTTAGATTCTATATTGATTGCTACAGTAGGTAAAAGCCATAGATTGTTCAACTCAGTGACCCATCGAGATCTACACTAAGGAGTGCTATCTGACAGCGAGGCATTAGTATTATTACAAAACCAGGACACGTTTGTTTGTTTTTTTTCTGACATCACTCAGCAGCGAAGTTAGACTTTAGTCAGTGTTGCTGCCCACATCAAAGGAAGTTAGCATTAGACTCTGAGAAGAATGAGGGGAGATTTGATAGCTGCTTTCAACTACCTGAAAGGGGGTTCCAAAGACGATGGATCTAGACTGTTCTCAGTGGTAGCAGATGACAAAACAAGGAGTAATGGTCTCAAGTTGCAGTGGGGGAGGTTTAGGTTGGATATTAGGAAAAGCTTTTTCATTACAAGGGTGGTGAAGCACTGGAATGCATTACCTAGGGAGGTGGTGGAATCTCCTTCCTTAGAGGTTTTTAAGGTCAGGCTTGACAAAGCCCTGGCTGGGACGATTTAGTTGGGGATTGGTGCTGCTTTGTGCAGCGCGTTGGACTAGATGACCTCCTGAGGTCCCTTCCAACCCTGATATTCTATGATTCTGAGACCTGCATTGATACCTTGCTAGTGTCTATTTAAAAGCTTTCAAAGCAGCTGCATGAGAGAGTTAGGAGACTGCCCCAGTCTATAGATTCCACTGGGACTGTCCTCCTTTGGTGGAACACGACCCCATTGCTAATGAGGGCTATTTCAGGCAACCTAACCACATTTAATTAAAAAGAAGAGTGCATTTAGCTGCCTGAGGAGTTTTCCTGAGGTCTGACAGACTGTGCTAATTAAGAGAAACATACACAGTTTAAAAAAATCAGGTCTGAAAAGTTCTAAAAGTCACAGAAGGACTGTGAGCTCTTATATAGGTTAAAACTTATTCTTTAAGTGTTTGACTGAAATCTCCTCCCCTGATACCCTCACTCACACACACACACACACACACACACACACACACACACACACAATAAACTTGTTCTTTATTCTTTTCCTTCTTAAAGCGGATTCCTATTTCTATTATGTGTCTCACATTTTGAGAACGTGTTATCTTAAAGTGCTGGCTTCACCTCACAGGGGTGTTTAAACTGAAAACTCCTCAGGGCATGGATCCTGTCTTCATATTTGTCTTTAAAGCACTCTGCACACTGACAAGATTCTAAACAGATGTTTAGCACACTCAGTTTTAAGTGTACTTCAGATTTGCAACAGTTAAAAAGCCATCAATATTACTGTAAGACAGAGGCCCACTGGTGGTTCACTATGTGTCCGCAATTCTTATTGGCCCTGACAAATTCACTACACCTAACACATTACTGTCATAATATTTATCTATAGAGATGCCTTGTAAGGTACTGATTGAAAGCCGTTAACACACTGGTCATTAATATCATTGTGAAACGTATACAGTAACACTATACGAGGAATTATGCACACATTGATATTATGCTTTAGAGTCTGTAACCAAAGGAAGAAACAGGTTGGCTTCCAGATAGGTAGTTATCTCCCTGTCCCTAATGCAAATGGAGCACCGTGAAGCCAAATACAATCAGAGCAGTATTTGTGTGTACGTCAACAGGAAAAGTCAGGCTGACTGGGGGATGTGACATCGGCATGGGAAGACACCAGAGACTGAGGCCATGTCCACACTGCCACTGTACAGCGCTGCAACTTTCTCGCTCGGGGTGTGAAAAAAACTTAAGTGTAGTCAGTGCACCAATAGCTACTCCCCTCATGGGGGTGGATTTTTTCAGCGCTGGGACTAGGTTGCGACTGGTGCCGCGACTGCACAGCCGCGGCAGCACTTTAACATTGCTAGTGAAGACATACCCTAAAGCTACGAGGAGTTGTTTTGTCTCGGGGTGCAAAACAATGTGTTTGGGGGAAACATAAGTGGACGCAAAAAGACATTTTGTTATCCTCTTACAGATGAGACTCCTGGGGGAGGACACGGGGGGGGGGGGAAGAACCATGAAAATCTGGGCCCTGATTTGATTGAAAATCAGTAAGGTTAAGATTCAGTCTCAGATATTTTTAGTAAAAATCAGGGACAAGTCAGGGGCACGAAACAAAAATTCAAGGAAGCCCACGGCCTGTCCCATTTTTTTTTTTTTTTTTTTTTACTAAAAATACCCTGGGGGGACGGGGGACTAAGAGTTGGAGCACTGCCAGGGGATGACCTCCAGCAGCTGCTCCAGCCCTGCCGCTACTCCTGTGGCAAGGGCTGACCACCGCTGCTCCAGCTCCAGTGGGGTTGACACAACCCCAGCCTCTTCTTCAGCAGTGGTGCTGCTGCTTGGGCGGCCCTGCCGCTGTGGAAGACATCATGGAGGCCCCGGAAAGTCCCAGAATCCATGATCTCTGTGACAGAATCATAACCTTATTAATCAGCAAATTCTGCAGAAAAACTTTGAGGGTGAGAAAATTGCTTTTAGCCTAAGGATTGTAGCTTGCTAAAGTGATGATTAGTATCTTAAAAGTATGTTATAGTTTTATTTATAACCAAATACTCTTTCCACTCTCTTTACTCAATATCACTTAAATCTCTGTATTTGTTAATAAACTTCTCTTTGTTTTATTGTAATTAGATCTCAGTACTGTAATATTAAACAATGTGAATTCTTACTTCAGCCAAACATGCTGGAGTGTATGCTGTCTCGCTGGAGATAGCAAACTTGGTAATTTCGGTAAGTATTTAGTGACACAGGCTGGATGCTCCAGGGGAGTGCTTTGCCAGGGAGCTCAGGAACTGGGGTGAACCAAGCATTACCCATAAGGCAAAGTAAAGAGCTGGCAGAGTCCCGAGAAGTTTGTCTACGGCAGGGGCAGGCAAACTTTTTGGTCTGAGGACCGCATTGGGTTTTTGAAATTGTATGGAGGGCCGGTTAGGGAAGGCTGTCCCTCCCCAGACAGCCAGGCATGGCCTGGACCTCACCCCCTATTCACCCCGACCCCCCCTCTTCTCACCCCCGACAGCCCCCCTCGCCCCCCGGGACTCCTGCTTCATCCAGCCCCCTTGTTCTCTGACAGCCCGCCAGGGACCCCTGCTCTCGGTCCCCTGTCTTTTCTGCAGTGGGTCACATTTTGGGACAGGGAAATGTCATTTTATTGAAATAACAAATTCCATTGTGGAAAATGGCTATGAAGAGATTTTCTGATCTGGAGAATTGGAAAGAAAATAGTTATTTTGACATATCAAATCTTGAGTCATTCAGCATCGAAATTTTACCATCTCAATATTTCCAACTGAAAACTTGGGAATTTTGTTTTGCAAAAAGTTTTGCTAGGTTTTGTTCTAATTCGGAAGGGAGAGTCATTCTGAGATGCTGCATCTTCCCACAGAAGGAAATTTGTTTTTCAAACAGCTCTAGTTGTGTAACTAATTAGGACAAAGCAACAGCACCGTGAAGCTAGCAAGTCCCCGCTATGAACAGGATTAAGGTAAAACATGGAGGACCAAGGTGGTTCAGTGGGGTTGCTTTCAACTTTATTCCAATAGCCAGTTGGTCATTAGACCTGCTCTCCTCACTCCTCTCCTTAGAGACTGGGCAAGAGTCCTCCTTATTAAAAGGACCTATCCTCTTGCCCGCCCAAAGCCCAGGCACATGCATCAGCATTAATATGATCTCTAGAAACATCCAGTTTCCTGTGGTAAATCAGATCTTTGGTGCAGCCAGGCTGGCATCCTGCCTCAAGGAGCAAACAGACTTTTTGACTTGGCCCAGGCAATATAAAAGGGGGGCATTCCCTTCCTGGGAGAACAGGTGGGTCAATAGCCCACTTGGAAAAACTAAAGGGATAGGTTTAGCATAAGATAATAAGCCAAACTCTGGGACACTGTAAAATGTGGTATACAGTGCATGCTGAGTGTAAGGAGGAAAATATTATAGCTGGATCCCATTTCACCTTCAGCTAGAGTTCAAAGTGAGGGCAAATTTACACCAACCTGGGATTTTCTGGAGGGCAACTTCAGGGATAAGCAGTCACAAACCCCACTTGACTTCAGTGCTTACTGCAGGCTGCATCTGATCTATTGTTTCCTAATTAAGGGCAGCGGAGCTGGGATAGTCAGCAATGTACTGGTTTTCCTCTGACCCTCGAGATAACAGAGTTAAACTGGCAGCATGGCAGTGTTAAACTGTGGCTTGTTTGCTGGCGTATTTACTAGCCATGGAGTGATGGGGAATAAGGTAAGCCAGGCTCGGAACACTTTTAATGATCCTTCCAGAATCTGATTTTTTGCCATTTCATTCTTAAGAGGTGATAAGGTTTCCCAAACTCAAACTCAGATTACTTACAGCTTGGGAAACACATGGCCAGGTTCCAGTGGAAAGCAAACACCAGAGAAACAGAAGCATTACAATAGGTCATCAGGAGCTACCTTGACAGCTGCCATAGCAACTGGTATTAAATAAGGAATTAAAGCATTCTTCAGGGAAGTAGGAGAACTGCAGCTTGTGGGATCCGAAGCAAAACAGAGGCGTGAGGAGAATGAATATAAGTGAGTGGCAGGGGGTGCGGGGCCAACATCATTTACACAAAACATACATGCAGTTACTCAGCCATACTATGGAGATATCTATAAATACACTACGACACCTGATCACAGCCTAAGCCCTAAGGAGCAGGTACTGCCACTGTAAATATATACAGGCTGACCAGGGCCAGGTTTGGCTACATCTTCATTTAAAATGCTACAGCGCATCAGCGTAGAAACTCACTACAGCAATGGTATGGGAGGGGTTCTCCTGTCAGCATAGTTAATCCACCTCCCTGAGAGGCAGTCACTAGCTCGACAGAAGAATTCTTCCATCAACCCAGCACTGTCTACATGAGGGGTTAGGCTGGCTTGACGACGTCACTCAGATGCATGGATTTTTCACGACCCAGAGCAATGTAGCTGGGTCGACCTTCCTTTTTAGTGTAGCCCAGGCTGCAGTCATGAAGCCAGGACAGGGATTTAAGTCTGGAAAGAATAAAGCAGATTACCTTTAAATTTCTCCCTGGGCAGGAGAAAAGGCAAAAAGAAAAGCCTGCAGGCATGTTAAACTGCCTCACATCGGCAGGTGCTAGACGTGGCCAGTTTGTCTGTGCGCCGCACTGCCGCCATCATCATGGGCTTTAGAACCTCAGATCCGCTGCCGGCCTCCAACTCCACAATGACTTCCTGGCCGACAAGAGCTACATCGAGGGGTATGTGCCCTCTCAGGCTGACATTGCCGTTTTTGAAGCACTGTCTACCCCACCTCCTGCTGACTTGTTCCATGCTCTTTGCTGGTACAACCACATTAAGTCATATGAAAAGCAAAAGGCAAGTTTGCCAGGAGTAAAGAAGGCTTTGGGGAAATATGGTCCTGCTGATGTTGAAGACTCCATAGATGCAACCACAGATAGCAAAGATGATGATGACGACATTGATCTCTTTGGATCTGATAAGGAAGAGGAAAGTGAAAAATCAAAGAGACTGAGAGAAGAGCGTCTTGCTCAATATGAATCTAAGAAGTCCAAAAAAACAACTCTTATTGCCAAATCATCGATCTTACTGGATGTGAAACCCTGGGATGATGAGACCGACGTGGCCAAATTGAAGGAGTGTGTCTGAAGCATTCAGGCAGATGGCTTAGTCTGGGGATCTTCCAAGCTGGTTCCAGTTGGCTATGGTATCAAGAAGCTTCAAATTCAGTGTGTAGTTGAAGATGATAAAGTTGGTACAGATATGTTGGAAGAGAGAATAACAGCCTTTGAAAAATATGTACAATCAATGGATGTAGCTGCTTTCAACAAGATCTAAACCCTGCTACATCTGAAATAAAAGTACTTGAAAGTTAAAAAAAAAAAATTTAAAAAAAAAATAGTCCATGGTCTCATTCTCTGCTCCCTATGAACTGTCTGCAACCATGATTCCCCCGCCTCCCCCCACCCCCCAGCCTCTTCAGGAAAGGCAGACATGCGAGGGCTCTCCGCACTGGCTTTTCCTCCTTAAGTCACCAATATTCATTTACAAACCCCTCGACCAATACAAAATGTGCCATGTTTAGCTCTAGACCACAATGCCTTTGTGCACTGCAACTTTAGATGTCCAAGATCATTATCCATGTAGAGACACAGCCACTGTTTTGTTCTAGGTTGCTGCCACCGTCCATTACACAGGAGATATCTTCCAATCACCCCAGGTGCCTTTATTTTTGCTCTCTTGTGGTTCTCTTTACTGAAGGAGCTGAAGAACATAGGTGGTTGCTATTTGAGTGTGGGAAATAACAGCACAGTGGGCCGGTGAGGAGGAGGAAGAGCTACGTTTTGCTTACTGCAATAACTTCCATGCTGCCATCCCCATTTCAGCTAGCTGATATCTGTACTGTGATACCAATTCCTCTTCAGTTACAGACCCTCCAATTCGGCAGCCAGATCAAATGATACTTTTCGGAGTCTGAGCTAGTAGCTGGAGCAGGGACTGGAAACCAGCCAATTTGGGTTACAGGCCCAGCTCTGCAAGTGACTCATTGACACCCTGGGCAAGTTACTTGAACCTCTGTGCCTCAGTTTCCCCATCTGTAAACAGGGTAAATAAAATCTCCCTCGGGGGAGTCGAAACATTTAATGTGCTTTGAGGTAGTTGGCTAGAAGGTGTTGTGTACATGCCAACTATTATTGGTTTGAGTCTTGGGGAAATTATGACCTTTGATTTTTGGCAGCTGCAGGATATTAAAGCGTAAACAAGAATCTCTAAGGGGCTGGCTTGATGGCAGTTAGCATCACCTGCTGGACATGTGCATTGCCACATGCTTCCCAACAGCAGCCCTTCTTGAGGGCCGAGGAAGGTGTCCCTGCTAGTTCTTCGCAGTTGTAAGTGCAGCTGTGACAGGGGGCACTGACAGGTTAAACGGGAGAGATTTAGCGCTTTGTTTTGGGCACAAACATCCCCCACCCACCCACCCACTTGAGCCAAGATAACATAAATAATCTGCTTTAAGCTTACAAAAGCCATGACATTTCCAGCTAAGGCTGCCACTGTGTGCTTGGCTTGGCTTGCTGAGATTTGGCAATGCAGTGTTGCAGAGAAGATGGTGACCTTACCTGCCATACCCATCTTGTCTCTCTAACACAGTAAAAGCTTTGTTATCCGGCATGTTGGCGGTATGGGGAGTGTCAAAAATTCCCGTTAACTAAGAGTTATACTTACCAATGGAATACCAATTGTCAAAGAATTAGACTACAATAAAATGAATAAAGTATAAAATAGTATACAGGTACTCACCAATCCAGTAGTCATACTGCACTGAAGAGTGGTTGGTTTCTTGAAGCATTTAGGTGTATACAGGTAAAGGTTTCTGTACAGTAGGTTATCTTATGACACTACATATCACTATGGACAGCGCATGGTGTACACCCAGATCACTAAAAATATCCTTAGCACTAAAACTATACTGAACATAATTTAATCTTTCTTTGATGATTCAGAAGGCACTTCAGGATCTTGCAGTACCTCATGGTCATCATTATCAACATCAACTGTCAGTGTAGATGTAGAAGGTGCAGGAGATTGGGCTGAATCTGTAATGACCCTGTGACACACCCTGGAAACTGCTTTTTTGAATAAATCCCTGATATCAGCTTGCTTACTTGTTTTCTGCCTCTTTTGCATAAAAGTAGAGTGCAGAATGTGCAATTGCATAACCAACTGCACCATATACTAGTCCCGGTTACTAGACTGAAGATGTGTATTGGGAGATATCAGAAATGCCGGTTAATAGAGCTTTCTTGTTGATAAAGTGCCAGACAACACAGCTTTTCCTGTATTACATATTGTGATATGTAATAGCAGCCTCAAACACTGACATCCTATTCCATCCACACACTAAACAGGACAATACACTGTTTGACTGAGACAATATCATACCCAGACAATCAGTGGGATTACCCATGCCAAAGGAGTCTGTTTAAACCAAGCCTATATAGACTAGAAGTGTGCAGCACACATGATCAACAGTAACTGCAGCTAATAGGAATTAATGGCTGTTCACAGCCAGACAACTCAGCTGTTTTAAGAGATGGTTCTTGTTTAAAAAGTACAAGAGTAAAGAGTGAACCTGCCAAAGTGTGTCAGGTTTTAAAAGTGAAACCAGGGAGACAAAGCTGCTGAAACTGGCCTCAAAACCACATTTTTTCCAACACTTTAGAAGCAGCTTAACCAATTTAAGCTACTTTTGTTAAGAAACAAAATCCAGGAGTTGGCAAGAGCCATTGGCCAAGTCCAGATCCATTTTAAATGCTTGGATACAACTGAACATTCTTTATATGTTTTTTAAAACTCCTATATAGTGGACCCTAAATGTTGGGTCCAAACTACTTGTCCCTCTTTAACAAAGAATGTTCAGTTGTATCCAAGCATTTAAAATGGATCTGGACTTGGCCAATGGCTCTTGCCAACTCCTGGATTTTGTTGAAAATAATGCTTTTTTATGGATTTTCAGTGACTGAAGAGATCCATAAAAAAGTATTATTTTCAATTTTGCCATTCAACAATATATTAGTAACCCAAGCACTGCATGACAGATACTCTGCTAGCAATTGATAATGCATCCATAGCAATCAAGGTTTTGCCATGGACTCCTGTGGAAGTGGGATCAGATCTGTAGTTTGCAAAACAAAAAACAAACCAGAAAATGAGCTGAATATTAACAGAACATGAAATTCAAGCTTCATTGTGTAAAGTGAGAGAGCATGCTGGGACAGAGCATGCACACCGCATAAACTGAGAAGTTAGATTAACAATCTTGTTTTCATTTTATCAATCTCAGATTAAGTAACACAGGCAAGTATTTTTGTTTTTTTAATATTTGCGCCAATTTATAAAGGTTACAATTTTCAAACCAGGATGTCTAAAGGGGCTGTGCACTTTTGGTTTCTATTGCAGTTAACAGGAGCTGCAAGTGTTCAGCACTTCTTTAAAAAAAAAAAATCATTTTCCCCCCACCCCCTTTTTTTGTTGTTGTGGTGCTGTGTGTGGCTTTAGGAGCTTAACGTTTGAGAATTTTGGCCTGGATTTTTAGTTTGACAGAGTATCTAGACATGGTGACAGGCGCATTAAACAGAGCCCGACCCCCCTCTTTATGGTCTATTTGTCATTTCAGATGCCTTGAAACAGAAAGAGCACATGCCATAAAGGGCTCTCCTCAGTGGATAGTGTAAATGCTTTAAGTAGAGCTGTTTGGGAATTTTTCAATGAAACAGCTTTTTAGAAGGAAAATGCTGATGTCAAAACCAAGTGGAAAAGTTTTCATTTCAAAAGTTTCCCATTTTGAAAAAAAAATTAAGTTGTCAAAGTTTCCCATTTTGATGTTTTGGAAATGAAACATTTCATTTCAATTCAAAACTACTTTTAGTTTAAACATTTAAGGTAATTTATAGTAAAAAAAGAAATTAAAGGTCAATATTTGAATGAAATGCTTTTATTGACCCAATCTGAAATTTTCCATTTGCAAAAAATTTCACAGTTTACTTGTCATCCCTATTCAAGACAGGGAAAGTTTTTGAAATCTCAAAAGTCTGACAGGACAGGAACACAGTTTCCTGCCTAGCTCTGACTTCAAGCAGCCAGGAAGAGTCATCCATTTGTTAGACTATCAGACAGACTCCCAGGTTCTGATGTCACTGACAATTGCTTAATTGCCATACGTCAGCCAGCCTGGTTGTAGTCAGATACAGACTGTATAAGCATAAGCACACACCTCCACTAATTTACCATTAGAATAATTTCACCTTTGCCAACAAGGCTGAAACTGACGTTTCCCTTGTTGGTGCACTAGAAGGAATGGATTTTAGTGCCCAAGAAGCCAAAAAAATTGTGTATTATTGAACAGAGACCTTGCACATTTAGGGCTTGATTAATTTATTAAATATATATCCTGATTCTGCTGGGGACAACTAATTTTTTTTTTCAGGCCCTTCAAGGCAGCACAGAAGCCAGCAGAAAAATCCCCCCTCAAACAGGTAAATGCACCTACTGATAAAACACCTTCAAGCTTGACTGCATGCAGGAAAAGCTGAGAAAAAGGCTTCAGGAAACTAATCACGTGGGTGGAAAATTAAGGCACCTTATAAAAGGATTTTTAGTAACAAGGGAACAGATCACATCAACTTGGAAAGGCTAGGGAAAGCAATTTATAGACGCTAATTAGGGCCTCTTTAAAATGCTTTTGTAATCGACAAGGTCAGTTTTATACTAAAATAGTGCAAAGAAAAGAAAACAACACGGACTACGCATTCTGAGCATAAGATTCTGCTGCAGCTTTATGGAGGTTTTCAAGGGTCATCATAAGGGAAACGCCAGTATTAAAACTAGGTAAATATTTATTTACTTGTTAGGAATACAGGGCCCAATCCTGAAACCCTACCCAGGCAAAGCTTCCCATAGACATGAACATCTGCATCAGGCCTCTGGCTTGGATCCATACGTAAGAAACTCCACAGCATTTAGAAAAGACTCATGCTTGGTTTCAGTGAATGCTGCCTCCATTATTGCTATCCCACGTGTTCAAGTAGAGAGATTTTTTTTTTAAATAAATGTGAAGGTTTCATTTGTCTTCTGTTTGTGACTCTAACTTTTGGGTTTTCAGGCTTCCCCACAAAGAGAAAGACCAGAAAGTTATATAAGAACCCAACTTTTACTTTGGGAATAACCCTAAGTGGTGGGACTTTAAGAAATAGCACCAAATTTCAAGTCACGTGAGTTGGCAATACTGGACCTCCCGCACTTTCCAGCAGGCACTCCAATCTGATTAGTTTACCTCCCCAGCCAACCAAGGCACTTAACAGAACAGAACCTCCTGAAGTTGCTACAAGGAAATCTCTTGCTTTGCTATGCATGCAAACTGGAAACTGTAAGCGCAAATTGGTAGCAGCTGTGCAGTTACCCAATCTGCGAGCAAATGAAGCGTGTTCCAGGTATTGAGCACACATACCTTTTTCCAGGCACAGCCGCCCTGCATGCTTTCAGGAGAAGAGTGGCCTGAGTGTTCAGTGTCTCAGTGGTGGTTTCCTATTTGATTGCCAACTATTAGGTATTATTTTCATCGTTCAGTGTTCTAGAAAGTATTGATTGGGTCACAGCCCTGGAGACTGAAGTCTTCCATTCACAAACTAGGTATAGCATTGTCACTGTCCTGCCAGTGAGTTTAACCATGGATTTGGCAGGACTACCTCCAAAAGTGAGCAAGGAACTTGTCATGTCAGGTACTTCGACTCCAAATACAACTTATGCATGAGTTAAATCAAATTCACTAAAGCCGTAGAAGTTGTCTCTATTGCCTACTTTAATCAGGTCCTATTTAGGATTTCTCCCTTGGAGAGAATGTACTTGTGTTCACCTTCCACCATGGAAGCTGGGCTGGCTACTCATCCTTTCACAAAGAGTGAAACCAGCTTGTATGGATTGTCATCCCGCAAGAATACTTTTCATTCCAAAGCTACTCACAGCAACTTTCACAGTGAAACCAACAAAAGCATCATACCTGCTCTCCAGAGTGTATTTCTGAAGTTCCATATGCTGGCCAGGAAGTTGTTAGAACTCTGCACAGCTGGACATCTGCTATGATGTCAGTAGGAAGGAAAACCCTTCAGACAACACTGGGAAGGGTGGGTGGGTGGTTCTCAGTTAACCCACAGGGCAAGTAAATGAGTAGCAGGGAAAGCAGTGTACGGGGGCTATATATAGTTCCACAGAGGCCAATGATATCAGCCTTGATTGTCTGTCCAGTTTTCCACCAAGCATTGCAGTGCTCCCCTACACTGCTCCTTATGCAAGGAAGAATCCCCTGTAAAAAGTCTGCAAGCCCACTACTTTATCTTGTAAATCTCAGCTGAAAAGCCACCTATGCCATGACACTCTGAATGAGGAAGCTGATGTGCTGCACATTAGGCTGATCACATATCTGCTATTTTGTCTTAAACATTCATCATAAGCCCTTTCTGGGCAGAAACTGGTTTTAGTTGATGTTTGTAAGAGTCTAGCACAATGGGGCCCTGACCTCTAGACATGACTGCAGTGTAAACACTGGTGGTTATTTGTAAGAGGAAATGGTAAGGCTCAGCAGCATTTCTTGTTCTAACCCACGTATAACATTAACAAATACTTTTTGGGTTGATACTTGTATTAGGACAACTGAGCAAAACAGCTGCTGCTTGCTGCTTTCAATTATAGCAGTGTAAAAGTAAAAGAAGCCAGAAAAGGTAAAGACCTGTTAAATCACCCAATCTGTCCCCTGGAGCACATGCAGGATTGTTCCCTAAAGGATACTTTATGATTTTTCATCTAGTCTAGTCTCATGCTACAAAGCTTCTACCACATCCCTTGGGAGGTTATTCCACAGCTTAGTAGATCTCCCTGCTAACCTGACATTCAGTCTAAGTTTTCCCCTCCCTATTTTCACTCTGTTATGCCTAGTAATACCCCTTTGTTCCGCTTTACAAATGTCAAATGTATAAACTGCAAGAAGAGGAATTTAGACCACTGTGTTCCCCAACCTAGTTACCTCTGAGCAAAAATATACACCTGGCTCTTCAGTTCTTTCCCCAACTAACTTCTCAGCCTCAAGATCATTTTTATTGCTCTTCCCTTGAACAGCAGGAGCTGCCATAAAAATAAGAACATCTGGCTGTGGCCCCTAAAAGTCAGCTGAAAACTGATGAAGCAAAATTCTGCCTCCTAAAACGGGTGTGGGGCATTTGCTTAGGATCTGGCTCCGCTTGTTCTAAACTAGTTAAGAATTCCTCTGCCAGGGAATTCTATACTTGGCAGCTGCAGTTAGATTCCACCCACCCTTTGTACTGACTACTCAGGAAGGACAACAGGAACCAGAATAGGGACAAAACCTGGTCTGTAAACTATTTTTAGACTTGAAAAATGAACACAGTACAACCCCATTGAGTTGAAGTATTCCAGAGGCATCTGAAATATTCAGCTAAAGGGGGAAGCAAATGTTGCATTGGGGATATGATCCCTCTGAATTCCCCCACGTCCCCGCCCCCGCCCCCCACTCAGCCTTCAGCTAGCTAAGGGATTCAATACAATACAGTTTCTTTGATTTTTCCAGCTAGCACTAAAAGTGCCTTTTTCACATGTGGTCTGATTTGAATTAGCATGCTAGGAAGCGACTAGTAAGAAGAACTTCCTGCCACATGGGCCAAACCAAAGGAAAGGGGTCAGAGTGGTAACACTACATTTAAAGAGATCAGATGTGGCGTTTCCCATTAAATAGAAGAGCTTCAAGCCCCAAACTGCATGCCCACTTCCTGGTCCTCACACCACCCATGGGGTACGCCTGTGTGCAATCTGAAACTGCTTTCTAGAGGACCAATGAGTTTCAGGGTCAGAGTGATTTGCAGGTGTCCAGAAATGGTCATCTTCCCTGTAGACACCTCCATCAGCTATAGCCAGGAAGGGAATATTAAAGGGCCAGGCTATAAGCCAGTTCACTTCTGCAGAAAAGGACCGAGGGGTTACAGTGGACGAGAAGCTGGATATGAGTCAACAGTGTGCCATTGTTGCCAAGAAGGCCAATGGCATTTTGGGCTGTATAAGTAGGGGCATTGCCAGCAGATTGAGGGACGTGATCGTTCCCCTCTATTCGACACTGTGAGGCCTTATCTGGAGTACTGTGTCCAGTTTTGGGCCCCACACTACAAGAAGGATGTGGAAAAATTGGAAAACGTCCAGCAGAGGGCAACAAAAATTATTAGGGGACTGGAACACATGACTTATGAGGAGAGGCTGAGGGAACTGGGATTGTTTAGTCTGCGGAAGAGAAGAATAAGGGGGGATTTGCTAGCTATTTTCAACTACCTGAAAGGGGGTTCCAAAGAGGATGGATCTAGACTGTTCTCAGTGGTAGCAGATGACAGAACGAGGAGTAATGGTCTCAAGTTGCAGTGGGGTAAGTTTAGGTTGGATATTAGGAAAAACTTTTTCACTATGAGGGTGGTGAAGCAGCGGAATGCGTTACCTAGGGAGGTGGAGGAATCTCCTTCCTTTGAAGTTTTTAAGGTCAGGCTTGACAAAGCCCTGGCTGGGATGATTTAGTTGGGATTGGTCCTGCTTTGAGCAGCGGGTTGGACTAGATGACCTCCTGAGGTCCCTTCCAACCCTGATATTCTATGATTCACCATGCATTTGACCCACTTCACTGCCCATACACAACTGGGGACTTTTCCCAGGTATATGGCCAACCCTCCGGAGATCAAAACCCTGCTGGCCAGGCTGGTGTGCTGCATTCAGATTCCTTTTCTACCTGGAAGCGGCCTTGGCACTACAAGCTAAACTAAAGACCAGATGCCAAGGTGACCAGGTATGCTTTGCAGAACAATTTCTCTCAATTTCAAGGCTCTTGACAGAGCTGGTCAGGAATTTTTCAATAAAATGATTGGATAGCCTTGCCTTGCCTTGCCTTGCCTTGGATTGGATTGGATAGCCTTGCCTTGCCTTGCCTTGCCTTGCCTTGCCTTGCATTGGATTGGATTGGATAGCCTTGCCTTGCCTTGCCTTGCCTTGGATAGCCTTGCCTTGCCTTGCCTTGCCTTGTATTGGATTGGATTGGATAGCCTGTCTCTCAAAAATGGAACCTTCTGGCAGGAACGTATCAGCTTTAACTTTTGTCAGGAAAGGTTTCACTGCCCCAGGGCTGACATTCGGGTCAGAATGTATATGTACGAGACATACCGCCAGAAAAGCCAATAGCCCAGCGGTTACAGTACTCATGTCTGATTCAGAGCAAAGTCTTGAGCCTGTGCCTCTGTACTCCCTAACCACCCGACATTCGGCTATTCTGGGGTGGGACACATTGGTTTTCATGAACAATTTTGAAAGTTCTCAGTTGCAGTGATACACAATGGGCATTTATTTTTTTTAATCACTACAGTTTCCACCCAGCTCTACGCTTGTCTCAGTACAGTAGACGCTGTAGTAAAGTTTCAGAGCAGAAAACTACGTGGCCAGACTGGTTTGATCTTCCTCTATTTGAGCCAGTCACAATGTGTTTTCTATTGTGTGTGGGCACACTACTACTCTCTCTGGGGTGGATAAGTCAATCTGCTCAAGAATCTGATAGTCACCCTCAACTCTTTGAAGGTTAGGGGGGAAAAAGTCTTGATTTCATGACATATAATGGCGATTCTTTAATTCATATGACTGGGTGGACCAAGTCTTTGGAACTCAAGAGCATAGGACATGTTTCATATTTGATACCACATGTGGATAGTTTAGATGGCATCTATGATGTAGTTTTCAATAATGGATTTTTTACACTCAGAGGTGCTGACTCATTAAGCTGCAGGTCTCTTTTCATGGGTGTGGTGTTGCTCATAGCCACTCTTTTCACTTGAGTACGTTCCCACAAGGAAAGACATTTTAGACAAGCCGTCTCTGAGACGGACATAAGGAGTGAGTTCCTTCTCAGACCCAAACAACCCTCAAGTTCCCCCAAAGATCTGTACTTGGACCTGTGCTGTTCAACGTATCCATTAATGATCTGGAAAAGGGGGTGACCAGTGAAGTGGCAAAGCTTAAAGATGATACAGAATTATTCAAGATAGTTAAGCAAATCAGACTGTGAGGAACTACAGAGGAGCTCACAAAACTGAGTGACTGGACAATAAAATGGCAGATTTCAAACTAGCAGCCATCTGTACGAGTTTTTTCATAAAGTTGACAGATTTCCACTCTATACGGCTAAATTCAGTGCCTTGCATAATGACAGGTTTAAAATTCAATATGGTTAAGTGCAAAGTAATGCACGCTGGAAAAAATAATCCCAACTATACGTATACAATGATGGGCTCTAAATTACCCGTTACCACCCAAGGAAGATCTTGGAGTCACTGTGGATAGTTCTACAAAAACTTCCTCTCAATGCACAGCAGTGATCAAAAGACTAACAGGGTGTTAGGAACTATTAGGAAAGGGATCGAAAATAAGATTTAAAATAACAAATGCCACTATATAAATTCATGGTGTGCCCATCTCTTGAATACTGTGTCCAGTTCTGGTCACCCCATCTTAAAAAGGATATAGTAGAACAGGAAAAAGCTCAGAGAAGGGCAACAAAGATGATCAAGGGTATGGAACGACTTTCATACCAGGCCCATCTTAGGAAAGAGAGACAACTAAGCGGGCGATATGATAGAGGTCTATAAAATCATGAATGGTGTAGAAAAGTGTTATTTACCCTCTCCCACAATACAAAAACCAGGGGTCACCCAATGAAATTAATAGGCAGCAGGTTGAATACAAACAAGAGGGAGTACTTTTTCACACAACACACAACTAACCTGTGGAATTCATTGCTGTGGGATGTTGTAATGACCAAAAGGATAACTGGGTTCAAAAAAGAACTGGATAAGTTAATGGAGGATAGGTCCATCAATGGCTACTAGCCAAGATGGTCAGGGATGCAACCCCATGCTCAAGGTAACTTGAAATCTCAGATTGTCAGAAGCTGGGAGTGGAAGACCAGGGAGGTCACTCCGCAATTGCCTTGTTCTGTACACTCCCACTGAAGCAATGGTCAGAGACAAGATACTGGGCAAGACAACCATGGTCTGACCCAGTCTAGCAGCTCTTATGCTCTTAACCCCCAACCTCTATGATCCAAAGCCAGCAGATGCAGAGGTACCAAGATCTTTAACAATACTGCTGGCCTTTGACCTCTTCTAGCCTCGAGACTCAGTAGGCAGAAGTCCAGACATATTGTGTGAGAGAGCAACACTACCCTATTTAATGAAAGTATTTCATGTCACTCACAGCTGGGCCAACAGTTTAAAACATACAGAACATCATAAATAGCTGCCACCTACCTGCCACCACCAAAGGATGCCAGCCAGGCAGCAACTAACTTACCACTTATGTCACATGTCATAAAATCTAATGACTGGTTTTCACAGTACAAAACCAACACAATTATTCATAATTGGCCTCATAGTTAGCATTCTTCAAGAAGCCAATTATTCGTGAAACAAAGTCATGGTTGAGAAACTGTGGCTCGGCAGTGGGGGCAGCTGTAACCCAGTTAAACTCGCAGAGTGAAAATACGTATACGTAAGTCAGTCTCCAAAGGATTATTATAGGTCTGCCCAGACCCACCTGCCAAGGGTCAAACCCGGATTCCATGCACTAAAGCTGTGCAGTGTACACTGCTTTGCAAAATGCACTACAGAGATATGAAAGACACAGCTCTACAGGAAATCCAATCTATCCCAGACACAATCGCTGTCACGCCCATTAGGTACAATATGTCTTTATAAGGGGCTAAAAGGAATACAAGAAGGTATCTCAGAGAGAACAGCCATGGGAGGACTTTGGGGGAAAATCCTTCCAGAGCAGGCCAGGTTATCTTTTCCCCACCGCAACATACACACACCTTAAACCCCTGTGAAGAAGCTAAAGGAGCCAACCTCAGTCCCTATCCATGCACACCATGTGTGGCTACCACTACACTCCCCAAAGGGGGTGGGATGGGAAAAGGGAGGTCTATACCAGCTGGTAGAGCTGGGGGAGCACACGCTGCCACATGCAAGAGAGGAGAGGGCTCCTACTCAGTCTAGGCTAGAGATTAGAAGCCACAATATAAACCTGCACTGGCAGAGTGAAGAGGAAACTCAGCAAGGTACCAGGCATCTCCACATATCCATGTAAGTGCCAGTAGACCAGATACAGCTTCTACTACGATAGGACAGTACTCCCATCAGCAGCTGCCGAGGCTGTTCTCTTGATCCTTAGCATGGGAATTTCAATTCTAATTTTCAGTATAGTTAGTCAGAGAAATTATTCAGACAGTTTCCTTGACCACAGACAGTTAAGTGGAGCTAGATTGAAGTCACATACATGGGAGGTGGTGATTGTAGTACTGGGGTGACAGGTGAAGGCTGGAGGAAATACAACATAGGGGAAGGCCAGGTCAGGGTATATTCTGCTACTGATAGGTATCCCCATGAATGCCAAGCATTGTAGTATCTTAGCTACTATGGCAGGGGATTCGGAGTCGAGCTGATCGGGGTTCTATTTCCAGCTCTGACACGGATTTGCTTTAGGACCTTGGGCAGGTCACTCCACCACCCTGTGCCTCAATTCCTCCATCTCTGAAATGGAAAGAGACACTGACACACTTCACGGGGTGCTGGGAGGCTTCTTTTATCCATGCGTACAGCACTTTAAGATCTTCCTGCAGAAGTGCAGAGAAATAGGAATTGGTAGCTCCTCTGCCAAATGGGACAGAAGTACCGTAGGCCTGGCCCTGCATGGGAGGGTTGGACAGGTGAAAGGAGCCTCCCCCCCAAAAGGATCTAGCCTGCACCCCCATCATGTACTTGGGCCACCTTCTGACACCAGTCTAAGGAAGTGACTTTCCTCACTGACCGCACCACCTTAGCCTATCCGTGCTGCCTGGCACGGTGCCTTCACTGCAGGAAATGCCAGCCCACAGGGGCAGTGCTTATGTGCAGACACCACTGGAGGTGGCCCTGCACACTGCATGGAGGTACAACAGGTTCACTGGTAGCCAAGCCATAAGGACTTTGCCAGACAGAGGCGTCCCCAGCAAGTCCTACCTTCTTCTACATCATTCCTCAGCGACGCCTCCAGCAAAGCTACGCTGGCCTCAAAAGACACCTTCTTGCGGCTGACAATGCTCCTCCTCTTCTCATGCTTCCGTTTCTTGTGCTGCATCTCCTTCTCGTACTGCGCCCACTTCTTCAGCTGCTGAGCCCTGCGCTTCTGGGCTGTCCGCAGCCGCTCCAACGTGGGCACCTTATCCAGCAGCTCGAGTTCTGTTAGGAGATCCACGTGGGCGTCCATGGGCTCTGGTAGGAGAGAAGGAGTGCAGGCCCAGGATGGCCCAGTTGGAGCAATATCCCACAGCAGGCTCTCTGCGCATCAGCAGCCCAGCACTATACTAGGCTCCTGGAGCTCAGCTGTGATCGGTGCATCCTAATCTCAAAGGAGCACATGGTGGAACCCTGAGAAGAGAAGGAAGAAACAAGGCTAAGTCTCCAACAGCCCCATTCAGAGAAGTCACCATTCCCAGCCCAATGGAAAAAAACCTCCCCTGATAACAGCTACCATCTTAAAGAAGCGTCCATTTTGCTGACACTGGAACCCAGGCCTGATTGGTGTGGTGCTCCGTCCCCCCCGAGTGACACTGAAACCATCTAGAGATTAATGAGTCTGCTACAGCCTTAGCTAACAGACATGTGGCTTGAGGCTCACGCACTAAGGTTGAGAGGTCCCAGGTTCGATCCCATCCAACAACGACCGGGATCTGATGGCGTTACACCAGGTCAAGGCTTTTAACTACAAAACTTGGTGATGCATTGTACAATTGTCACCTACCAGCTGGAAGGGACCTAGTGAAACCCACTTGGAGATGTCGCAGTTTTAGTTGAGGCGAATTGCACATTAGAGCACAGGGGAGCTCCCTGAGGCCATGATTCACCTATGGGCTCCTCTGGCGTAACACATAAAGTTTCCACTTAAGAATCTGATGCTGGTCAGATCCCCAGCCTCAGTCTACTTGAGGCACCAGGGGAGTTAGTTTCACCTCTCACAGCAGCCCACTTGTTTATGACAGTTCTAGATTGCCTCCAGCCTGATGAGGCTATTGCCAGTTGCGTTACAGTCGTCTCTAGCAGCCCCATTGGCGATCTGAGCCCCATTGGGCTAGACACTCTACAGACACACAGCAAGAGTCCCTGTCCTGCAGAACTTACAACATCTGGTAGTAAGACAAAGAGCAGAAGATAAAATAGAGGCACAGAACACGTCAGTGGCAGAGTCAGGAACATTATCTAGGTCTGAAACCCAGTCCAGTGCCCCGGCCACTAGACAAAGCGGTCTCGAGTGTCAAAATAAAACAAAAGCTAGAGACTGGAGACCCATGAAGTCACCTAGTTCATCCCCTAAGGCCAATGGAAGATGGACACACACACAGTGACAATCAAGGTGTCAATGTTACCTTGAAAAAAGAAAAGGAGTACTAGTGGCAGCTTAGAGACTAACAAATTTATTTGAGCATAAGCTTTCGTGAGCTACATGCATCCGATGAAGTGAGCTGTAGCTCACAAAAGCTTATGCTCAAATAAATTTGTTAGTCTCTAAGGTGCCACAAGTACTCCTTTTCTTTTTGCGAATACAGACTAACAAGGCTGCTACTCTGAAACCAATGTTATCTTGTGCTCTCCTCACCTCTTTTTGTTGTATCCACCAATGACTTCACCTTACTGCCATTGTACACTGAGGCAGGGTCTGTCTGCACTGTGTGTGCAGCACCCAGCACAGTTAGGCTCCAAATCCCAAACCGGGGCTTTAGAGGTGCTACCACAAAACCAAACACAGCTAAGTGTTTTGCTGCCAACAGACCTAATACATTGGGAAACTGTTTTTTAAGTGACAAGATGTTTATTTCCTAACCACTTGCAGTTCAAAGGGGGGTGTGACAGAATGTGGGGATTTCACACCTGAGCCTGCACTCTGACACCAACTAGCTCCCCCTGGAGACAGCTGACTGGCGTAATTAAAGATAATTAGCTAATCAGGCTGGTGGGCTGGGTGAGCTACCAAGCCAATTAGCCTATCAGCTTAAGGCTAATCAAGAGGCCCAGGAAGGCAATGACAGGAAGAGAGGAACAGCCATACTCAATATACTGCACATTCCTCTACAGGAGATGAATTTGAGATGCAGTTAATGAGGCACAAACAAGTTGCCTCAGTGATGAACTAGTTTCCACTAAATGTACAGGTACACAGCGAATAGGGTTGCAAAGTCCCAATGTAGATCCAAAGCCTGTCAAAATTCAGGTATATTTACAGGCCACTACATAAAAGCCGCATATTAAAAGAGCTGATCAAGTTTCCTACCACCATCCTTCCCGCCAAACCTCTCCCAGGCAAGTCTGACCACATCAGAAACTGGGGGTTCGTTATGCAAAATTTGCAAATGCCTGAAAATTTGGAGGGTTGTTATCAAATGGAGGTGGAAGCTGGCAGGAATATTCCTCGCTCACCCGCCACTTTAAAACAGAGAAAGATCAGCATTGTTGCTAAGCAAAAGTGGTGCTAAAAGCCTCAAGGCCCTTTGGGACAGACAGTATTTGCAAAACACAGAGGCAGTCTGAAACAGATCGAGTAAGTCCTCAAGGCAGCTTAAATCATAGTCAAAGCAAATTATGTAGAGGCATGTGCCTCTGCGAGACCTCAGCCCTCTTTGGATAACACAAGCCAGTCCAGCCAAGCATGATTTATCCATGGCCCACAAAGATGTTTCTGAAGAGTAAATTCTTCCCCTTTGGAATGCACCAGATTGTACCAAATGGTGGATCGTTTCACAAGGTTTATACGTGGAAGGATACCCCGAGGCCCCTTACAACAGCTCTTTCATCGCCATCCACCTTCCTGCAAATACCTCCAGAAGCCTTTGATAAAGGATTCAACCAGTGATGAGTTGCCAAAATCTTAACAACCAGTTCCCTATAAAAAGTTCTGATTTAAGGGATGTGCCTCTGTCCTTCCCCCCAGGCTCTGTCCTGCCCCCTCCCAACCCCCCAGGCTCTGTCCTGCCCCCCTGCCCTCCCCAGGCCCGTTCTCCATCCCAGGTGCCTGCTGGTGGCGCAGGAGTCCTGCAGCCCTTGCATCAGTGGGGTCGCTCCCGGCATGTGGGGCGGCGGCTCCCTGCAGGCAAAGGCTGCCGTCTGCCCAACTCCCCACCACGGGATGTGAGCGCCCCCGAGCGGCAGAGGCCAGACAGCCCCACAGCGCAGGAGTGGAAGACACTGGCGGGGGCTCGCTCCAGCATGCCCAAGGCAGCCCCCAGCCATGGCACCAGCCGGCCCTGCCTGGCTCCTGGGGCAGAGGAGGCTACTGCTGCCAGGGGCCTGGCTCCCCGGCCCTACACGGTGCCCAGTCACATGGTGCCTGATCTCCCTGCCCAGCGCAGCCGGTCACACTTCCTGGGCCTGGCAGGAAGCAGCATGGAGCTTGGCCGCAGCTGGTGAGCAAGGCGGCATTGGATCAGCCTCTGCCCGCGGGGCCCCAGAGCGGCTGCCCGGGTGGCTGCACAGTGCAGGTACCAGCTTTAGCGCGGCCCCTGCCCCGAGACAGGATGAGGGGCCCTGCAGCCCTTCCATAGCCCTGCGCCTCCCAAACGGTGCTGCTCCATGCAGCCCCCTCTAGCACCGAACCCCTTCTCCAACCAGGGCCGGCTCTAGGATTTTTGCCGCCCCAAGCAAAAAAATTTTTGGCCACCCCTGCTTTTTTTTTGTGCCCCCCCCGCCCCCGGCTCCGCCCCTTCCCCAAATCCCCAGCCCTACCTCCTCCCCCAGGCATGCCACATTCCCCCCCCCATTGCTTCCTACGGCTTCCCCCTGCAACCCCCCGCTCTAGCTCACCTCTTGATCCCCTGAACACGCCACCACTCTGCTTCTCTCACCTCCCTCTCAGGCGAGGGAGAGGCAGCGCGTTCAGGGGAGCAGGCGGAGTGGAGGTGAGTGAGGGTCGGAGGGGGAGGCGCAGGAAGTAACGGGGGGGTACAGGAACCGCTCCGCGCCCCAGCTCACCTCTGCTCCACCGCCGCCGCCTCCCTGGAGCGCACCGCCACTCAGCTTCTCCTCCCTCCCTCCCAGGCTTGCCACGCGGAACAGCTGTTTGGTGCGTGGCAAGCCTGGGAGGGAGGAGAAGCGGAGCGGCAGGGACACATTTCTAGGGGCAGCATGGCCGGCGCCAGAATGCCACCCCTACAAATGTGCCGCCCCAAGCACCTGCTTGTTCTCCTGGTGCCTAGTGCCTGCCCCGTCTCCAACAGACCCCTTCTAGAACACCGAGCCCTACACCATGCACCCTCCCTAGCGCCGTGAGTTGAGGCCCCCTTGGCCTGGGGGGCTGCCCCAGCCAAGCCCCAGCCTAGCTGGGACTTTCTGGGGCAGCGACTGCCTACCCAACCCCCCTATTCCCCATCCCCGACCGCCCCCACCAGAACCTCCGCCCCCTCCAACAGCTCCCTGCTCCTTATTCAACGCCTCCTCCCAGCCCCGGCCCAGCCCCCTTACCATGCTGCTCAGGGCAGTGTGTCTGGATGCCGCGCAGCCGGCTGGAGCTCACAGCCTCACCCCCTTACCATGCTGCTCAAAGCAGCAGGTGCTGCAAAGCTGCCCAGGAGCGGCCCAGAGCTGGCGTCGGTGGTGTGGCATGCTGAGGCTCTGCAAGAGGGGGGAAGGTGGGGAAGGGGCCGGGGGAGCCTCCCCGGCCGGGAGCTCAGGGAGCCCTAACAACCGGTTCTAAAACTGCTTCTAAATTTAACTGGTTCGTACGAACCGATGCGAACCGGCCCCAGCTCACCTCTGGATTCAACCCCTTCTGTAAATACCTCCCAACCCCTTCAGTAAATACCTCCGCAGACGCTAAACAAGACATTCTGCTTCCTCTGCAAGTTACTCAGGCTGAAAGCTGGAACCCTGCGTTCCAGTACAAATCTAACTTACAAAAGAGCCAAAGCATGCAGGTTGGTCCTGGGCTGCTCTTGTGGAAACAATCATGTGCAGAGACACCAGAATAAGGCCTAAGTGCAGCTTCAGTGGCACTTGTGAGCCTGAGTTTGTGGGCTTCAGTCGGAGTGGAACACAAGGTCAAAGGCACTTGAGCATAATACATAATTCTACCCTTCTGAGAGCATTCCTTGGAGGTCGTCTAGTCAGCAATGTTTTAGCTACCCCTGAAGATTTGAAGCCCAATGTATTTAATAACTGGATGGTTTAAGAGGTAACAGTGAGGGACGCTTCTTGACGTCCCCCATTGCCAAACAGAAGCCACTTTTCACGATTGTTTAGTAAAAGTTGTGTCCATCCCTACAAAAACAGCTCAAGCAGCAAGGGCCTGATTCTGCAGGTCTATTAAAGCAAGTGGAAGTGGAAGTCAGTGGGTCTGCTTGCCTGAGGCATAGCTACTCCCAGGAGGAAAGCTTGCAGGATTGTGCCCGAGAAGTGCCAGAGGAAACAGCACATTTAGAAGGCATGGGAGGGAGCCAGGGGGGGTGGGAAGCTTGCTCTGCCATTGCCTGGCTTCACCTGCTCGCTGCATAAATTTGAGTCTCCTGTAGCTCTTACACTGGCACAAGAACAAGAAACAAAGAGAACTGAATAGAGAGACCTACAAGGGAAGAAAATGAGAGAAGACAAAGAGGCTGTGCTTTGCAACTCATGCCTCAACATGGCTTTAAAAAGCGGCAGCAGCCTGGAAGTTATTGTGAGGCAGCTGCCACTACCAGAAATACTAGATCCTCCTCGAGCACCAGAGAACTGCTATAGGTTTACAAGCATCAAAAGGTGGCAGAACTGGACCGATTTCCATGCTACTCATTAGAACACTGTAGTCCAGAAAGCCCCATGTAGATCTTGGCTCTGCAACTCAGGCTGCTTGTTTTCAAATAACCTAGTTTCTTTCACTGTGCAAAAATATATATTTTGCACATGTTGATTTTTCTTTGCATAACCTGGTCAGTCTAATTATAGCACAGCCACAGCAAGACCTAAATGTTCATTTTACCTGTAAAGCAGCAGAGGACCCAGCTGCGTGGGTGTCTGTGGCTTACAAAGCTTCACATCTTAGTTTCTTTCTCTCTCTTTTTTCCCCCTGCCTCTGACCCAGCTTTGTTTCCATGAGCTCAGCAGCTCAGTTTCTTGAGAGGTGCAGAGCATGTCCTGTGAGCCGCGAGCAAACCACAGCATCAGGACAGAGAGAATAATGATCTTACTGCAGGTGCCAGTCAGAAGGAGGGACGCTCGCTATTTTATGTCACTCATGTGATCACTGTTTTCATGATGGTCCATCAAAAAGTAATCCAGCTGCTCAATGGGGGCCCTATGTCTACCTCCAAGTATCCTTAAAAAGAGCATGTAGGTGCTGGCACTTGTGATCATGTCCTTTCCCACAATACAACCAAAACCCACCTCTTGCAAATATGTGATTAGGTGAGTTCCATGAATGTACTTTTGTATCAAGTGATTCTCAGGCCTTGCAGGATCAGGGCACCTTCCTGTAAAGTGGCAACTCCCTGAGGCACAAGTAAGCAGCCCCCACTTTAACTTGTGACATCATTTAGCTTAACAAAGAAAAGGTGAAGGGGTGACTTGATGACAGTCTGTAAGAATCTACATGGGGAACAAATCTTTACTAACGGGCTCTTCAATCTAGCAGAGAAAGGCATAACGTGATCCAGTGGCTGGAAGTTGACGCTTGACAGATTTAGGCCTGGCCTACACTAAAAAATTAGGTCAACCCAGATATGGCAGGAAAAATACACACCCCTGAGCAACATAAGTTGACCCAACCCCCAGTTTGCTCACAAGCCCCCTGTGACAGGGTCTGGCCGGATGGCTACAGGAGACTAATAGAAGGCAGATATATTAGCCCCAGGTTAAGTAGGTCCCTTTTCCCTGGGTAAGATAACAGGGAAGTTTCCAGAACAATCAGGAACCTTCTGGAGACAATTAAGACAGACAGGCTGATTAGAACACCTGCAGCCAATAAAGAAGCTGCTAGAATCAATTAAGGCAGGCTAATCAGGGCACCTCAGTTTAAAAAGGAGCTCACTTCAGTTTGTGGTGCACATGTAAGGAGCTGGGAGCAAGAGGCGCTAGGAGCTGAAAGTGAGAACATGGACTGTTGGAGGACTGAGGAGTACAAGCATTATCAGACACCAGGAGGAAGGTCCTATGGTGAGGATAAGAAGGTGTTGGGAGGAGGCCATGGGGAAGTAGCCCAAGAAGTTGTAGCTGTCGCACAGCTGTTCCAGGAAGCACTCTAGACAGGTGCATTCTACAGGGCCCTGGGCTGGAACCCGGAATAGAGGGCAGGCCCGGGTTCCCCCCAAACCTCCCAACTCCTGGTCAGACACAGGAGGAGTTGACCTGGACTGTGGGTTCAGAAAAAAGGCCAAGCTGAGGGCTGCCGTGAAGCTCCAAGGTGAGCAAATCCGCCAATAAGCACAAGACCCACCAACATAGAAGAGGAACTTTGTCACACCCCCACACTAATAAAGCAAAAAGTAATCACCTATGATCCAGCCATGTAAAGGGACAGTCAGTTTGATTTCTTTAAAAAAACTGACTTTTCTATTTATTTTTTAACTATTTATTTATTTACTTGGAGGGTTTAACAAGTTTACAAATCCTCACCATGTAAATTTCAGAAACAAAACAATCACTACAACAGTTAGCTTTTGTTTGCAGAGGCATTGCATAGGAGTATGGTCACCAGATTTAACACGGTGTTAACAATATTACAGAATGAGCATGATTACAGCACCTATATGCCGTTGCTTGTGATTTTATTCAATTGCCATGAGATCTCTATAAACACATATTTAACAGAGTAGGCATGTCTATCTAGTGTTAACATTAGAGGGGGAAAAACTATTTGGGAACACTCAGTTTCTGACAGACCATCCTTTAAACAGGGTGCGCTGAGACTTAAGTATAAAATTCTTCAACTGACCTGCTGTTTGTATTGGTCTTAGAAGCAAGAGTGCAGCTAAGGAACCAGTCATTCAAACATGCACATGAGCAATTTCATTCACAAGTTGTCTCCTTTGAAGTCAGTGGCATTATTTATGGGCACAGGTGTCTGCAGGATTGATCCCAAGGCCCCAGAGTGCTGCCAGTACACAAAGAATAAGAGAACTCCCCACCTTCCCCTGACGACTAAACCCACATTAATCTTCTCTCGGCTGGAATCAGAAGCTGAATGAGAGAATCTACAACAAGGACAAAAGTTTTCAGTAAACGAGGCAGTCTGGTTTGTTTATTTCATTAGCATCCATTCCTAGCCCACTGCAAGGCCAGGATTTCTTCAGATCTGCCCCTCAGCATTCACAACCAGTGTTCTCTATCCACGGTCTTTTCAGCACCATTCCTACTAGGGTGACCAGCTAGCGGGATAGGGGTAGGGTGGGGTAATAGGTGCCTATATATGAAAAAGCCTCAAATATCAGGACTGTCCCTAGAAAATCAGGACATCTAGTCACCCTAATTCCTACCCACCACCCAATGCCAGCTGCAGAGACCAACTCTTCTGCTGTCCTTCTCCCACGGATGACTCCATCAAGCATCCTGGCCTTGACTCCTTAGCTGAACTCTCAGTTCCTTTATCAGGCTTTGTTGCCACTAGTGCATCAATTCTCACTGAACCAAGCTGGTTGGTGGTGCAAGTCCCGCACTGTGGTTTGGGCTGACGGACAGGGGAAGTTTGGGAACCACACAGTCTGGGAAAGTGACTGTCAAGCGGCAGGAGTTCCTCACCAGCAGGGGGAGCAGCAGCTGCCACCTGAGGCTGAGAGAGGCAGTGGGTGCTAGACAGTCTTAGGGCGACCAAGGGACGGGTGGAGAGCGGCAGGAGGGATAGAGGAAGATGTGGGTAGAAATTAAATTGACTCCAAACAAAAGCCAGGTAGGTGGGGGAATCCAAGAGGGAAATGGGCCAGATGTGCAAGTACAGCAGCACCAGCTGTCTGCCAGCCAGCGCTGTAAAGTGCTTTGGAGCAGATCTACTACAGGACCAAGGAGTCTGGAAGTACAGTACCTCTGAAGCGCAGTACGGAAGGGCAGATGGACCAAAGTCTGTTCTGCCCCTCTCTGGTGGGAGCTAAAGCTGACATGGTGCTTTTCCAAGAAGTTTGGATCATGCCAGTGTCCTACCTAATGCTCTCTTCAGTCAAACAGGCGCTGCATAATTTCTTCAGCCATGCATGAGTTCTTGCTTAGCACATAAGGGTGCAATGTTCGCCAGCAGTCACTGCAGGGCCAGGGGCTAATGCACTGTTTTCTGAAGCAGTTTGCGATATCATTAGGATAGATGCTATGACACCAAAGTCTCTTCTATCTGGATGACGGAAACTGTGGCAGGAACCCTGTACTAGATAATCAGCTTGCTCTCCCCGCATGTAAATCTGAGTATTGAGCATTCTTATTCACAGGAAATGCAGTAAGTACCGGGGTTTCTTTTCTTATTCTTAAAATATCACTTTTCTAACAGTCTCTCCTACCTTTGGCCATCCAACATCTTGCTCTGCAACCTCTAGTCAGAGAAGGGTTACTGCCTCGCCAGCCAAACTAGACTAGCTTCCCCTGCCTGTGACAGCTAACCCAGCTGTGAGGCCTTTCAAACACAAGGGAGGCTGGATCAGCTGCCAATATGGACTGCATGGTACACACTCGAGTGTGCCCAGGAGAGTTGTAACACCAAAGCGCCTGCTCTCTAGGGGTTCCTGTCACCACCTCCCACCCCTAATCTCAGCGGATCAGCTAGTTAGAGGACAAGTTCCCTCTCAGCAATGTGGTGTGGGAGCAAACAGTGCTCACCAATGGAAGGTTTCTAAGGTAACCAAGTAAAAAACTTAGTGTTTCCTAGCCCAGTGGAGGGTTTGCTTTTGTTCATTTAAAGTTGAACATCTGCTCCTCTGACTACGGTCACAAGCAGCCATTGGACAGATGCACCCTTGCTCGTATCTGAATCTCTGCCCCACAGAACCATTACACATCGCAGAACCACTTAGCGCCTACTTCACGAAGTCAAGAACCAGAAGCAGAGCTTGGGAGAAAGTTTGCGTACTGTAGCATATGCAATACTAAGCTCAGGGGAGTGCATGAAACAAAGACTTTGCATAAGTACATCAATTACACTGTCAAGGCACTGTAGAGATGACTAACCCTCTCAGATAACTACCAATGTTTCCGTTGTAAAGGATAGGGAAGTGAAGATCTTACAGGGGCGAGGCGACTTGCCTGAGATCAGACAGTAAGTCAGTGATAGAACCAGGTCTAGAATTCCGGGGTTTTTAACTCTAGTCCTGTGCTCTAGCCACCAGGGAATGCTGAATATGGCCCCTGACTATCGTGAGTTCTCGGCTCACCCTTAGAAGTAATTTCAGCAACTATTTCTGAGAGCAAAGTTTTATTGTGCCATGTTGGTGGGTACATTGGCACTGCCAGGTTAGCCATAGGTAGGAGTGATAATAAATTAAGTCACTGATGCAAATCAGCCATTGTTTAATTACATCAGGTAGTATCTTAGGGTACGTCTACACTACAATTAAAAACCTGAGGCTGGCCCATGCCAGCTGACTCGGGCTCGCAGGGCTGTTTAATTGTGGTATAGACGTTCAGGCTTGGGCTGGAGCATGAGTTCTAGAACCCTGCAAGGTGGGAGGGTCCCAGAGACCCAACGTCTACATCACAATTAAACAACCCCTTAGCCTCTGCTTGAGTCAGCTGGCAAGGGCCAGCCACAGGTGTCTAATTGCAGTGTAGATATAACCTCGGATGAATTCAGCACCTTTCATGTTCAGGACTCCCAAAGCCCTTTTGTAACGATATACATAAAGAATCATTAAATGCAGCCATCTCTGGGTGATGGGCAGTAGTCAAGTGGTATTAACATACTGCATAAAAATTGAGAGAAGAGGACATTTTCACTAAGAACCCTGGGATAAACCAGGATTCTTACAAAATGTGCCTTTGAATATTTAATGTCCATGTGCAGCAGGGGACATTTAAGTCAAGAAGGGCCTGTTGTTAAGGCATAGACTGGGGCTCAGGAGTTCTGGATTTGATTCCCAGGCTTCCTGTGTGACTTTGGGCAAGTCACTTAGTCTGTGCCTCAGTTTCCATCTGTAAAATGGGGATATGACCTCACCACACTATAGAGAGGATACATTCATAACTACTTGAGATGCCATTGGTGGCGCTACATAAACTGGATCAAAGTTTACAAAATTCTTTCCTTAGCTCAAGAGAAGCCTGAAGATTTTAACTAAATACTTCCCCAGAGACTCCAGCCAAACCAAAACACTTCATCCCAATCTTATTGGCCTGGATGATCTTCTCAAGGGTTCCAGATCCTCTCTCTCTCTCCACTGACCTTATTCCTAGCATTGGGAGCGAAATGAAAAGCTGGAAAAAAAAAAGGTGTTAAACAGTGAGTCAGAAATGGTTTTAAAACTGACACTGTTAATAGAAAAGTCGAAGGGCCTTGTTTTTTTCCAACTGTTCCACTCTAAACAAGAGCTGGAGGAAGCCTCTTAACATTTTCACCTCATGTTTCCTGCAACATTTAACACAGTAGGACATAAAACATTTTTCCACCCCATATTTCATCTTGGGCTCACTTTCTCCATTTTCTTAAAGGGACCCTGTGCCCAATGTTCCTCCTCCAGATCAGCGTGTGTATTTGTAACATAACTGCTCTTTTGAGTGGCACCTCCGTGACTAGTGAAACAAATCGGATGGCAGCCTCCAGTCATCTGCACTAGCTCCGAGCCAGTAAGTCTCCCAGAAGCACAATATAGACAGAATAATGAGGATTTTCTAATGGTAGCCTGATGTTTGTATCTTTAGAGGCCAATCCTGCGTTCCCATAACTCCCCCCAAGGTCAACAGCTGTGTGCTGAAGGAATGCACGATCAGGCCCTGAAGGTGGAATTTTCATAGATACAAAGGTTAAGTCTGACCTCCTGTGCCACACAAGCGTGTCACTCTAGAAACACTAGTGTGTTTAGCATGCAACACTCATCAGCTTCCAACAGGGCACAAGTAACATTTAGAAGCCCAAGTCCCACTGTCCATCAGGGAGAATTAAGACACTTTAGAAAATCCCAGCCCTCACACTATGCTCTGTAGAGCAAAGACTCCTCTTCGCTCATATTTCACTCACTGCAGAGCTATGGCAATTCTGGGCAAATGCTGCATGTGGAGGTCCTTAGACTAAGCAGAACTGATGCATTTCCACTGCATAGGAGAAGAATGGATCTGGAGAGCCTGTGTGGGGAACGGCACCTTGTGGCATGCACCAAGCCAACCAGAGTGGTCACTCACACATCCCCAGAATACTGGACATTCTGGTACTTCCAGGAACGGTGTGGGCCCACTCCTGCCTGTGTCCCCCGCACACACTGGTGTGACCTTGTGAGGTCAAACCGCATGGAAGATGCCATTTGGAAGAGCGCGCCGTCCCACCCCCACCAGCGTGACCTCACGCGCATGGTGAAACCAGACAAAACCACATCCGGGTTTGTTTCAGTACCGGACAGGGGACAAACCATTTTTTAAAAGGATTGTGTCTTAAGGCCAACAAATGGCCTGCCCAAGCCCAATGCAGGGTGCTCCTAGCATGCAGGGGAAGTTTGGAGTGAAGCAAAGGCAACAAGGAGACCAGCAAGGCCCACTGACACTGAGCAGAGCTGCAGGAACTGCAGTAGCTACCACAGCCTCTGGATTCCTTGCCCAGGCTTCTGCAGAGCCCCAGTACATAGCCGGTCCACTCAGACCACAGGTTTGCCCCATAGGAGTAGGCCACCTCCTTTCCAGGTTGGTTTATTAATACACGTTTTTTAAAAAAAATCTTAATTTAAATGCAATTTAGGGCTTTTCTGGTGAGTGGTAAGAGCTATGGGTAAAATTTTAAAGTTAGATTTGATATTGGGTTTTTTTATATAGAAACTCACGTCTCTAAGGAGATAAGAGTTAATAATCCATTCCTCACCTGACCACCTTTCTATCTGCATGTTCAGTGCAGGTTGGTTCATGATATTTCATTCAGGGATTTATTGTTAAGCAACCTCTATGTGCATCCTAAGGGGTCTCTGGCAGCTGCAGAAACTGCTCCTTGGGCATTATGGAGGTGGGCGCTCAGCAGCCTTTTATTTGAAAGTTTGCTGGTCAGCCAGCATTGGAAAGCCATTGGTTTCAGCTTGGCCAGGGCACAGAGCCATCAGGAAACAGCTCAGGGGAGAGGGTCATCAGACACAGGGAAGGGACATTTGAAATGAAGAGTTACATTTGAAAACCCAACCTTAATTTTTATTTGGGTGGGGATTAGAAACTGGGTTTTGGATTAAATCAGGAAGAGATTACATTCTAACTCAGCCCCTTTCTATCCAGCTCAGAAGAGAAATCTCTTCTATTTACTGGCCTGTAGAGTGGCAGACACTATAGCTAAAGTGCACTGAAGATGCATTCCTTTCCTGTATTAGGGCCATATCTTTTTATGCTAATTCTATGCATGAAGACTCCCATTGATAGCACTTGTGCCAAGGCGATAGGCACCTTATAAATATCTACAATAGCTATACTGAGATGCATTATATATAATCACAGATCGCATATGACCTTCAGGATGGAGAGCATGTGAAGGGCACAAATAAGGACAACTCTTGCCTTTCCTTCCCCCGAAGGAACAAGGACACTTTCCTTCCCCTGAAGGTTAATTTCACCCCATCATTTCCCTGTTTCTATCCCAGAAGCAAAGTATCTGCTATCAAAATCTATCTCCAGTATCAGATAAGCAAAAGGACCCCATCCCAGAATTCAGAGTTTACTTGGGAGAAATGGAAAGACCAGAACTGCATTTCTGTGCAAACATGAACTGAATTTTAACTGCCACTTTGCAACAGGGCATCCTCCAGACCAGGCTGAACTGCAGTAATGAAACATTACAGGGAGGGGCATATAGCAGCCCAGACTATGTAGAGCAAAAAATAATTAAGGGCATAAGTCTCCAATTCGGTTTTTCCATTTAATTTTTTTTTAACAGCACATTAAATCTGAATGCAGGTTGCCAGGCCATACCCCTGTAGGGAAAATGATCTGACCCATTTGCGACAACAACTTTATAATCACCTCGTATTTGTTTTTCTGTTGCAAGCAGTTTTCCCCAGCACTGCAGTGGGTATGGGTGGGCTTGGTCCCAAAGACTATAGACTATATACCTGAAAATATTATGGTTTGAAGAAGGATATTATCGAAAACAGCCCATAGAACCAGGTGACATGAAGCAGGCTACACCAGCCTTCTCAAACCATGGAGATGGTAGGAGACAATCCCCTTCCCTTAGATAGGCATTAATCCCCTCTTAGACCCGTCTTCCTAATGGAAGCAGTCAAAGGCCCAAGCCACTGGAAGTTATTTTGACAATGACATACTAAAATATGCACAGGAAACAGTCCTATGTGGACACAGAAACAAGCTAGGGGAATTAACAGGTTTCCCTTTCTAACTTCTGCAGTACCTCAGAGGCTGCCCAAGGTTGGAATTTCCTTCCTGCACCCCCCCCCCCACCCATGTTTCCCCTGATGGGTGCTCACGGATGGTTAGAGGGGGGCATTTCAACATGTCCCAGTCGTTACCCAAAGCTTGGTCAGCAGCAGTCAAAGCACCTCGAGTTTCGTAGGCACGGGATGAATTCCGACTTGAGGCATCTACATGAAGCAAGGTCTGAAGGTCTCTGCCCATTTGCTCTTCACCTGCTAAGACAATGGTCCCCAAATTTTGGGGCGCACACCTCCAGGGGGGTGCCGAAGAACATTCAGGAAGATGCACGGTGGGGGAGGAGGGCAGGGAGTAAGCACCTCCCAGCCCAGCTCCACTCGGAGCCGCAGCTCCACTCTGCCTCCTATTCTGCACCCACGCCAGCTCCGCCTCTAGCCCCAGCTTCTCCCCATACAAAGGTCATCTGCTGAGCCAACTATGCTGCAATGGAAGGGAGGAGCACAGACAGATTCCATTACTGGTAGGGGCGGGAAAGCACGACAGGAAAAGTTTGGGCACCATGGCACAAAAATATCACCACCAGCGCAATCAGCTGAGCAGTGACTGCTCGAGGCCCAGATGTGCAGAGTCTCCTATAGTCACTCCTTTGTTTGACCTAAAATCTTAGCCCTGCGCAGAACAGTAGAGGCAATTCTTGGGGAATTTCAACAAATATTTTCACTACCAATACGGGGCCAAGTATATCCTCGGTGTAACTCCATTGATGGGATGGATTTGGCCTGGGAGTTACTCCCAGCGTAACAGAGACTTTAGCGCCATCCAATGCCTCCCACACCCGATATTGCTGTGATTTGGAGTGGGGCTTGTGAGCCTCAGCTACAGTAGCACAGGAATTTTGCCTGAGCCATGTGCCGTTTCTGCCTTTGGCTTGTAGAGGTCACTGTGCAGCAGGTAGCAGCTGTAACCACTGCCTGCAGCACCAGGGCACCACATACACTGAGTGGGGCAGAACCCTGGAGCTAGGGTGACCAGATGTCCCGATTTTATAGGGACAGTCCCGATTTTGGGGTCTTTTTCTTATATAGGCTCCCATTACCCACCACCCTGTCCCGATTTTTCACATTTGCTGTCTGGTCACGCTACCTGGAGCAGGACCACCTCTGAGCTGCACTCTGCCCAAGCTTGGCACCACTGCCACCCCACCCTCTCTCTCTCCTCCTCTCTCTCTTGTTAAAGGTAGGATCCCAAGGCACATCCATCTGCAGGCTGGAAACAGAAACCTACCCAGGAAGTGAGTCATTGAACAGGACCACAGGGGAGGGCTCTGGATAGTGTGGGGGAGAGAGAGGAAAGTGGGAGCTGATGCCTGCCTACGTGCGTGGATTTAAAGTTGCGTTTTCAACCTGTGATTGTCACACAAGGGGATAAGCAGGGAGAGATTAAAAGCCGTGATTCATTCGACCAAAAATAACAGTCAGAACCCAAAGAATCATGAAATGTTAAAATAAAAACTGCTTATTTGTATGACTGTACAGTGTTTTTTTCCTAGTTCAGGAGACACTGAACACATGCAAACACTTTTGCTTCTCCCCAGCAAGAGTGAACCAAATGTGTAGCATGACAATTAATTACAAATAATTCACACTTGCCACCAACATACAGCTCAGGGTATCCATTATCACAAAGCCTCAGCTTGTTACATCTGATGCTATGTTCTGACTCGGATCCACCCAGAATCTCTGGAAAGAGGAGATGCTGTGCTATAGCCTAGCCTAGCAAGAGATTTTGGTTCAATCTTTATTAGGCCATCTGGGGAACACAAACACAAGACCCACTGAGCAACTGCTGTTTGTTTGTGTGCTTCCAACATGCTGTAAGATCTGGGAGTTAGTGGACTGACCTTGAATGCTACGTTTAATATCCAAAATTCAGCCTAAGCCACTGGAATGAGAGGTGCAGTCCCATTGATGCAGGACCTCTGAAGTTTTTATTCAAAGTAAGGATGACAAATTTAAAGTCAGGATGAAAGCTAATTTCAACAGGCAAAAACTGCATTATGCCCACAGAAAGGTTGGTCAGTTTCAACTGTAGGAGCAGCATGGAGGTAAAGTGAACAGGCCATCAGAAGACTAGATCTCTGTTCCTGCCAGTGTCCTGCTGTATGATCTTGGGTAAATCACCTCCCTCTCTATCCTGTGCCACAGGGCTTGTCTACATGGGGAAGTTATTTTGGAATAAGGTAAAGTGTGAATTTAAAGTGTTGTAGCTATTCTGGAATGACTCCCCATGAGGATACTTTTTAAATAAGAGTGCCTTTGTCCAAGTTAATCCACTTCCAAAGTGGACTAAGGTAAAACAAAAAATGAAACTTGTATTTTGAATAAGTGTGCACATGGGAGCTTTGCAGAATAGCTATTCCTGTCCTATTTTACATGTACAAGCCCTCTGTCTCCTTTCCATCCCACTCCCATCCATTAAAGGAAGAGAATGATCATATGAAAACTGCTTTTGGGACTATGGAGCAAAGTGGTAAGGAAGAGCCCAGTACTATTAAACTTAAGATCTTTACTTTACACTGAAGCAAAAGCCTCCCTCTGAAAATTATTTTCCTGTTTGAAGCTTATCTAGTAACTTGCTATTTATCAAACTCTTATTTAGCTTCCTTAATTCAGATCCTATCAAGTTGTTCTAAGTGTGAATAGAAAAAAAAAAAGCCATTCAGTTAACTTCCGTAATTCCAACAGAAGGGGGGGAAAAAAAAACAGGAAGCCCACAGAGCCGTAGCACCTACCCACCTTCCCAGTGCATGTAACAATTCCCATGAGCATAACTTCAGTTTAGCTGCTCTGAAAACCATGAGATTTGATCCTTCCCAGTTAAAGATACAGACTAAATGTTCCAACAAACAAACAACTGAGAGTAATGTAAAAGACTGAGTATATTCCACTGAGAATGCAGCAGAAGAGGTATTGGATGGACTCAGGAGGCCTATGTTGTACCCTGGGCTTTCACTAACATAACCTGGATAGTCATGTCAATTCTGCCTCAGTTTCCCTTTCTGTAAAAAGGGGATGCTGCCTACTTGCCTTTGCAGTTAAACCATTATTTTAATTGCTAACAAGAACAGGACTTCTGGGTTCATTCTCATGTCTGCCACCGACTATTGGGCCCTGAGCATGTCATTTAACCCATGCCTCAGTTCACCCAACTGTGAAATGATGTACTTCATTTGCCTTATTGGGGTATTGAGGTTTAATGTTTGTAAATGCTAGTACTTACATGGTCCTGATCACCATGGTATCAGGGTACCTTTACAAGACCCTCAGATGAAAGATGCTGTAAGAACAAACTATGTATTACTAAAAAATCTCAGCTCAGCTCTGATCAGCTCAGCTGCTGACTGATGATTTTGAGCTCCCATTCAAGACTACACAGGTTCACTAATATCAGCTCAGATTGTCTGGTCACAGGCAGGCAGACGACAATAAGCATTTTTGTCTTTGCTATTAGCAGATAGAGAAACTTCAAAATTTTGCACTGTCTGAACAGTATATTCTGTATTAACTATGAAACATTTGGGACCTTCCACTCCTCCAGGTGGGAAAACTGTAATAAGGAATATTTTGTACTATTGATCCAAGTGTCAGAGTGCTTTAAACAATTCAGCCTCCCATGTGAAGTAGAAGAATCCCTATTTTATACAGGGAAACAGAGGCACAGAACCAGTGATGATACATACACAGCCTATTGCTGGTCCTGACTGTAGGTCCCAAACACAAGACAAGTTGGCTTATGCTTTACAAATGTGGATACTAAAGCCATGTATATGCAAAAGCAGAACCTACAGCAAGAGGGCTTTTTGGTTAATTGCTCAGGGACGGAGAGATTGATTTTCAAATCAAACATAATGGGTCTCACGTGGATAGTCAAGAGAAGATTCATTTTTTTTAAGGCTTGTTAAGCATATGGCTTAGAAGTAGTTCAGAAGTGTCACTCTAAAGAAAAAAATGTATGTTGCACAGCAAAAAGTGACAATCTACAAATGAATGTGCCATGAATGGGAGGAATACTTCACTGAGCAGCACAGCTGGTATGGATAGATAACTGTGCACATGTAGCAATGGATCTGTCTGTATGAATGAACGAGCAAGCACATGGAAGGGAGATGGAGAGGCAAGCAGACTAATAGAGGAAGACAGACTTCTAGAAAGATTGCAATAAGCCTCTTTAAACTTCCCTAAAGGGAGAGCCAGCTGGCAAACCATTCCCATGATAGGGTGTTATTTGACTCAGGAGCCTTGCAAAAAGTAAACAGCTGACCCCTTTCACACACCCCAGTTCACCCCTTCAGCTCTTTTAACAGGGGTGAGGGCTTGATATGCACTATCCCATGGACTAAATAACCATTTACTTGCTGTCAACAATTGTTGGCCTTTCTGGCACAGAAGAAAACCAGCTGAGCTGTTTTCAGCTGGAAAATAAACACTGAATTCAGACTGACCATTAGCATTTTCAGAACAACCAATCTACTGTTACTCACCCACTGACCTAATCCAGCTACTTTAGTCCAAAAGAAAATAGCACATTCTAAATGCATAGAAAATTCTTCCACCACATTAGCAACCCTGGGCCCCAACCCTGCAATGAGCAACATGCAAGCAAACTCCCGAATTTGCACAGATCCTCTGAAGTCAAAACCAGTTCTGTGTGGGAAGAGGTATCTGCCCACATGTTGCTCATTGCAAGATTGGGGTCTTAGCGTCCACAAATGCATCTATGGAAAATGTTATTGACTTGGGTCCGGCTTCCCCTCACCCACAAGAGTTCTTTACTTCCAAAATAAGAAGTATGTAATTATACTCGCTTTTTAAAGTGACATTCAAAACAAGATTTTCATTCTGCCTAAATGGAGGTGGGGGGAAAGAGGAGGAGAACTGTCAGCCAGGTTTATAAACACCCATTGTGCCAATATTTTAAAAAAGCCTGCAAAAGAGACAGAAAGAATCAAATGTGGCAGTTTGCAAAATGAATTTCCAAGAGATCAACAGGATGATAGGATTAGTGGGTATGATTAATGGAGAGAATTCAGCCCAAAGACAAGATGTCAAAATGAAGCTCTGATAAATATCCAGAAGTAATTAAGCAATAGTAACAAAGGTGAAGTATTATTCAAAGTAGTTACAGGGTTTTAAATAAGTTACAGATTTCAGTGAATGTTGAATATTAGGTAGGATTTCTTTCCTGAATGGCTAGGTCAATTAGCCAATGATCTAATTTGCAAGTGAGGTCATTTAATCATCATTTATCTAGTCTTTGAACCTCCTAAACTATGGACCAAGTTTTGCTCTCCAGCTGAATGAGTAATTCTAAGGTCTCTTCTACACTAAAAAATTAGGTCGGTTTAACTACATTGTTCAGAGGTGTGAAAAATCCACACTCATGAGTGGCATAGTTAAACCAACCAAGTCCCTGTGTAAAATTCTTCTGTCAACCTAGCTACTGCTTCTCAGGGAGGTGGATTACCTGTGCAGACAGAAGAATCCCTCCTGTTGGTGTAATGTAGTGTAGTGTCTACACTGAAATGCTACAAGGAGTCCCTTCCAGCCATAAATGCTGATTCTGGGAAGATACTAAGCAATGGTGGGCCTGATTCTTTTCTCACTTAAAACTTGTTTGATACCAATTTAATTCCAGAGTTGCCTAACTGAATTTAGATTTAGATGGGTAAGCAAGAGGAGAATCAGGCTCACTAGAGTTACACTAGCTTAAGTGATTTCATAGGTAAATTCTGCCGTTTGTTTGAAGAGAGTGGGTTCTTTTTGTTGGGGTGCGAAACGGAAGAGAGCATGAGCTAGTAATCTAGCATCCCTAGAAATCTTTTAGAACAAAGCCTATGGTTTCACTAGTGCAGTGGTTCTCAACCAGAGGTCTGGGCCCCTAGTGGGCTTGAGCAGGTTCAGGGGAGCCTCCAAGCAGGGCCAGCATTAGACTTGCTGGGGCCCAGGGCAGAAAGCCGAAGTCCCACCACATGGGGCTGAAGCCCAGGTCCCTGAGTCACAACACCCGGGACTGAAGGTGAAGCCTGAGCAATGTAGCTTCGTGGGGGACCCCTGTGGCATGGGACCCAAAGCAACTGCCCTGCTTGCTACCCCCTAAAGCCAGGCCTAACTTTTATATGCAGAAAACCAGTTATTGTGGCACAGGTGGACCATGGAGTATTTATAGCATGTTGGGGGGAAAGGAGGGCTGAGAAAGAAAAAGGTTGAGAACCTCTACACTAGCATACATCGGGGTAAAATGAAACATTCCCTGATCAGCAAGAAAGCCATGGGCTTTTTTTGATTTGTTAACCCAAACATCTAAGACTGGGTAACCACCACCAACAGCATTGCAGTAAACACTGGTTGATGTTTGGCTTTTACTGAATGAAATATACCCAGAGGCAACAGGCATTTTATAAATGATCTAAGTCAAAACAAAACATGGCTGAGTTTACCCCCAACAGAGTTGCTGCTGAGATGATACAGTGCAACCCAGACACCAAGAAGACGCTGGTACCAAGAAAATCCATGCAGGGACAAGTTCTCACCAAGAAAGATTCAACAACAAAACCTTGTTAGAGACAAGCTGCCTGGACATGCAGTCTTAAGGGGAGACAGAAACAGTAGCATCTTTATGTCTAAATGATATCACATGCATCATACACATTGGAACTGGAACACATTTAATCTTTCATTTACTATGAAATTTTCAGTTATTTTCCCTTCCCTCCAGTCAGAAGGAAAGCAGCTCAACTTTTAGAAATCCTGGGGCTGATACAAAGCCTATGGAAATAAAGGAAGCCTTTCAATTAGCTTTAATAGCTTTGGATCCAGGCCATCAATATAGAGATTAAACAAGTAAGGAAAAAATGTTATCAGAGTTGTTATTTGTATAGCATTTACAACACAATCTGACGTGCTTTACAGTGAAACCAATCCAGGTGTGGACTAGCACCCCACGATTAAAGTACATTCCAAGACAATAAATAAATAATATCAGTTCCAAATATTAATAAGGATATTTGGCCCTTCCGTGTGCAATTTAATAGTAATAATCCAAGGCTCAAAACAGCTCTGTTGAGAAAGGTAAGGTAATAGATGGGCTCAGAAGTTAGGACTCTCGACTCACTCTGTCTGAAAATGCTTTATACACTTGTTACAAATACCTAAGAGGACTAGAGTTGAAACATTGGAGATTTTTTTCTCCCATATTTGTTTGCTTTGTGCATTCCAAAAGTCAGTTTCAATATTTCCCTTATGTAGTTAGAGTGTCCCCTGGTTTGTGCAGGTTTTTCACAGCAGAGGAAACAAACATTTTTAAAGATAAGAAAGTGATAATAAAAACAAAGATTGGCAGGGAAGTTGCAGGCTGACAGAGTCCCTTCAAAATGACTGAACTGCACACAAGAGCCTCAGGGCAGGGTTAGCACCTGAAATGACTAGATTTGAGGTTGGCTGACAGTGTCTCTGGGACATACTTTCACTGGATCACACAGGAAGACGGCCAGGCTGGCCATTGAACTCCCTGAAGCCCCATCTTGTACTTTAACCATCAATTCGTTTCTAAATACAAAGGTATATATTTAGCTGAACTATATTAACATGTCTAACTCCTGCCAAAAGGAAGAGAACCTCCAAATGAAGCAAACAAAATCCACTCCTACGTGGGGACAAGAAACTGAGGCCCTGAATTCTCCAGCTTCCTGTGATCACCTAATTTCCATAATGGCTAAAGTGTTTTCAACCCTGAAGCCAATCTGGCAATGGAATGAACTGCCCTAGAAAGGTAATTATGTCCTGTCATTAGATGTGTTCAGGATAAGGTTAGACAAAGTATAGTGGGATTAACAGTGTTTTATCCTGCTTGATGTAGAGGGCTGACTAGATTATTTAAGTGGTTCTTTTCAAGCTTGCCTAGGATTGCACAATGCTGGAGGTCACTTCCTGATTCGACACTGCGAAGTAATTTTGTCAGCACTGCTCAATAACAGATTACCACCACCCCCCTCTGACTTTTCAGCTATGGAGACTTAGGTTTGCATCACTTACACCTGGTCAGCCATGAAAGCTAGTTTGGTGGTCTCAAGTCACTAGTGGGTCATTTTGTCCACCCCATGAAGCCACCATGCATCACTGACAATACCAGAACTCAGAGTAGCAGCCGTGTTAGTCTGTATTCGCAAAAAGAAAAGGAGTACTTGTGGCACCTTAGAGACTAACAAATTTATTAGAGCATAAGCTTTTGTGAGCTACAGCTCACTTCATCGGATGCATTCGATGAAGTGAGCTGTAGCTCACGAAAGCTTATGCTCTAATAAATTTGTTAGTCTCTAAGGTGCCACAAGTACTCCTTTTCTTTTTGCGAATACCAGAACTGGAATAGCAGGGAGTGTTGTAGGTCAAGTAGGCATGCATTGGCACAGCAGTGTGAAGATCTGGACCTGAAATAACAGGGATACTGCAAGTCAGGACTGAGGAGCACCCCTATGTGAAGACCCCATACTGCAAGACAAGGGTGGAAGGGCTGCACATCAGAAACAAGGTATCAGGTGCACTGGCAGAGCTATGGGAACAAGAACTGGAATAGCAGGGCAGGTCGTAAGCCAGACCTGTGATGCACTGGGAGAATTGCATAATGAGATTGGGAGTGGAATACCCCAGGGACAGGGGTGCTATGGCAGGACTGATGTAGGTAAGAAGAGCCATGCAAGCCATCAGTACTGGAAGAGCAGGTGGGTAGGTCAGGAGCTAGGCACATTCTCACTGCCCAGTGCCCATAGCACTGCTACTGCCTCCTCCACCACGAGCAAAAACAACCAGCCAAAAATCACAGCAAAGAAGGTTTGAGAACATAAGAGCCCTCAATAGTGCGAACTACCCAGAGCAGTGCATCGCACCCCCAGATACCCAGAGCTGCTGCTTTCTCTTTTACACCTTTGCCACCCCCCATGCAAACCCAGCCCTCCCCTGCCCCCAAAATCTTCACCCTACCAGAGCACAACATAGCCCTGCTGCCTCGGGCACAGGACTTCAAGACCCAAGTACCCGGGGGAGCCAAAGTCCCGACACCGTGGGCAGGGGCAAAGAGCGGGCGGGCTCCCCCCGGCGGCAGAGCCCCGACAAACAGAAGGGAGGCGACACAGCCTGAGCTGGGAACTTGCTGCATAATTCAAGCCGGAGAACCGCCGTAGTTGGCCGGAGATTGGGGAGGGGGGGGATCCCCGGCTCCTTCCCACCGCTCACCCCGCCGCCCTCGCTGGCTCTGCCCCCCCTTCCCCACCGGTTCTCCTCTGGATGCACCTGACCCTGATGGGGCGGGGGGGGGGAAGATGTGAGGCGCCCCCCCCCATCTCCCAGCGCCCCCTCGCCCCGCCGGGCTGCAGCTGCTCTGTCACTCACCCGCCGCAGGAGCCGCCCAGGCCGGCGAGAGGCGAGCGCCGCCCGCGGAGGGTCCCCCGCCAGGCGCAGGGCTGCAGCTGCCCGGCTCCGGAGCGGCCCCTTCCCTCCGCAGGCGGCAGGGAGCAGAGGGAAGAAGCCGGCGCTGATGGAAGAGCAGCCGCCTCTGGTCCTGCGCTCGCTCCCGCCCGGCTCCTCCTCGAAGGTGTGGCCAGGGAGGGAGGAGGGGGCTGAGGACCAGAGCCGGGCGATGCTCTGCGCTCCCCTGCCCGAGCGATGGGGAGGGATCCTGCGCGGGGACGTGCAGAAAGGGGCTGGGAAGCGGCCGGGCGCACCGGTATTTTCAGAGGGGCTAGCGAGGCCGCGAGGAACAGGGCGCAGCGCATGGCCGAGCCCCGTGCTTCCTCCAGCCAGGCGGGTGGTAGCGGGAAGCAGGCCAAGCAAAGCATGGGGGAAGGCTTGCTGTGCAGGGAGGGGTCCCCAGCGGGACAGTATGGACTGAAGCGCGGCTCAGAATGATTCAGAAAGGAAATTCCATGTTATATCCCCCCCCACACACACACACACACACTCTCAAATATATGCTGCAGATCCTGGCATAGATGCTGGAACTAGGGCTGCTGCTGCACCCCCCTGGCTGGAAGTGGTTTCCATCATATGCAGGGTTTACAGTTTGGTTCAATGGCTCTCAGCAACCCCATCATACAAATTGTTCTAGCCCCCCTGGATACTTGGTAAATCACCGTCACTGTTTTCTGGCCTGCTCACAATCAAGGTGCCAAAGTGATATACTACAGGCCCGCCGAACCATTTGGAAGGCATTCGAGTACAGTGGGGATGGGACCATATCAACATCTTGAGCTAGATCAGCGGTTCTCAAATGGGGTACGTAGACCCCTAGGGGTATGTGAGAGTACTCCAGGGGGTCCTTGAGTCATGTCCGGGTCCACCCACCCTACTGATCAACTCCTCACCCTCCCTCCCAATGCCTCCCTGCACACTGCAGAACAGCTGTTCAGCAGCATGCAGGAGGTGGTGGGAGGGAGAAGGGAGGAGCTGGGACAAGGCACACTTGGGGGAGCGGGCAGAAAGAGGTGGGGAAGAAGAGGGGCAGGGGTGGAGCAGGGGTTGGAAGAGGTGGGGCAGGGCTGGGGCCTTGGGTGAAGGGGGGGGCAGGGCCTGGCGCTGAGCAGGGGTTGAGCATCCCCGGAGGGAAATTAAAAGCCAGGTTGTGGGTCAGCAAAAAATTGTAAATCAAAATGGGGGTCCTCAGGTTGCTAAAGTTTGAGAACTGCTGATCTAGATTAAAACAGGAGATGAGTCCTTTGGACACAACAGGAGAAAAGGGGGAATCCCTTTATTCAAGCACAGATTTTATTAAGGGATCCTACTCAGGGAAACGGAGCTAAACCCTTTCTACTGCTGAAAAGCAGTTAGGGGCCTTTAGTGCTATACACTCACTTGTGAAAGGAAGACAAATGAGGAAAGTGGAAAGGAAGTAGTGAAAAAAGGAAATGTCTGTTTTTTTTAAGATAGTAGCAAGCTTAGTTCAGCCCCTCACCCCCTCCCATCAACTAGGCTTCTTTTATTGGTTCTGATCACTTGATTTAAGTTAGCATAGCACCACTAACTGATATGGAATCACTGATTTACGTTGCTGAGGATGTGACCCTCTCTGTATGAGCCCTTCCTTGAAAGATGCACACAACCTGTGAACTTGGCTGAGGTCAGATAAATGACAATGTTTAGAAAACAGAAGGGGAATTGGGAAGAGGAAAAAAAAAAAAAAGAAAAACACAGAAAACCCACACCTCCTCCAAAATATTCTTTTGGAATCAAAAGGTATTGGGTGTGTGTGAGTGCCTATGAAACAATGAGTGCCTTTGATTACTCAGGTTTTTTTAAAAAGGTCTCAGGTTCCAGTGTTGGTAGAAGATTCCAGGTATATTTGGGTCCTCCTAAAACAGCCTACTATGGATCTAGATAAGATTTGCATTTTAATTGAGAGTGAACACACCTGGAACACTGCTTTATTGAAATTATTAAATTGCTGTTATAGGTGGCTATCCAGATTTTAAAAATATCTACAATTTTTAGTAGATAAAACAAATGAGCCAGATAGCAAGTTCTTGTTTGACATCAAATGAATTTACTCTGGAGGGGAGACGTTTCAGGCTTTATAAGGAAACCGTTAAAAACAAAAGCCCCATAAACAGTATTTTGTACTTCTATAAGGTGTTCATTTAAGTCTGTCAAAGAACACTGCATATGTTAATGAATCAAGGCAACACCCTGTTTATGTAATTTTCATGTCCATTTTGTAGACAAGTAAACTGAGGTATAGAGAAAATCATTTGTCCATGGTCACAGTAAATCAGTAGCAGAGTCCTGGCTCTGAATCTACTTTAACCACTGGACCTTCTCCATGTGTTATAAGAGACTGTACATGCACAGATTGACAAAGCACTGTAGGGTGCACTTGAGACTTATTCTGTCCCCCCCATTACAAATACAGTATAATGTCAGTTATCTGAACTCCCTTTATCCAAAAATCCTAGTTAGTTAAATCTACCCTGTGTCCCCCATGTAACCCTGTCAGCTAATCACTTCTGTTTATCCAAACATCTGGTTAGCCAAAAGATCCAGGTGTCCCCCAGGCTGTTTAGCTAAACGGGAATGTACAGTACTACAATAAATGAAGTCTTGATGTGAAGTTCTTTGTCTAGTAGAGTTATCTATGGCCTAGTCTACACCGGGGGGGGGGAGGGGAAATTGATCCAAGTTACGCAATTTCAGCTATGTGACTAACATAGCTGAAGTTGACGTACTTAGATCCACTTACCGCAGCGTCTTCGCTGTGGTAAGTCGACTGCTGCTGCTCCCCCATCAGCTCCACCTGTGCCTCTGGGCCTGGTGGAGTACTGGAGTCGACGGGAGAGCGCTCAGCAGGTCACTAGATGTGATAAATCGACCCCCGCTGGATCGATCGTTGCCCACCGATCCAGCAGATAGTATAGACATACCCTAAGAGGTCCACTGACTACAGCAATCTACTTCCTGTATACAAGAGGCCTCTAGGCTTTAAGGCAGTGCTTAATATGCAATGAAAGAGGTATGCGGGCTCAAGCCATTAGGTGCCAGATCTCAATTTTTTTTTTAAATACACATTCATAACTGATGCAGCAAGTCCAGAGGTGCCAGGGCTATGAACTGCCAAGCCTTGGCTAGCCCTGGCACAAATTAAACCCTGCTTTAAGGGCTTGATACTAAAGGAATTCACAAAAAGAAAAGGAGTACTTGTGGCACCTTAGAGACTAACAAATTTATTAGAGCATAAGCTTTCGTGAGCTACAGCTCACTTCATCGGATACATTTGGTAGAAAAAAAAAAAAAAGACAAAGGAATTCAGTGCCTCTCACTCAGATCAGTGAGGGGGCTCAACACAACAGCATTTAGATTAGATATCAAGCTGAAGGGTGCATTATACATACCAGACAGAGATAAGAGCTTAGCAGCTTTGTGCCCCAGGTGGAGAAAACAATTCCCTGGATGTGGCTTACAAGTGACCAAGGAGAAAGTGCAATGCTACTCACTAGAAGGAAGCACAAAAACATGACAGCAGCTTAGCTAGTCTGCCATCAGGATGCAGGTACTACCTCAACCACCCTCAGAGATAGCACCTCTGGCCAATCAAAGAGAGTCTTCCCCTTCCACAAGGAAAAACCCAGCTCAACTGCTCTCTGTGAACCCAATACTCCTTTTTCCTCAGCCTGCCCTTGATAGAGGAGAGGTCTTCCTCCCACAACTAGGCTTCAGGAGTCTAGGGCCCTCAAACAAACAACAACAGATACCAACACTGGGCTTCTAGCCCATACACCGATGCCATATTCTCCCAGGCCATATCCCTGCTAAGTTCCACAACTCCCTGGGATTTTTTTTCCTGTATCCTGCTGCCTCTCAGGCCTTTCCTACAGCCACTTCCAAAGAGAGGGGTTTTTCCCCACTTTTTGTCAACAGCCTATCTAATCTCTCCTTGGCTCACTGCAGAAAGACTCCCAAGCATTTCCGACTTCCCCAAGCCTCACTGCTGATCTCCCGCCACAGCAGCAAATTTTATAGTTTAGCCATTACATGCTCCTCAGTCACCTGACCTCTCCCAGTCAATGGTTAAAGGAGCCCAGACTGAGCAGGGCTGTACTGGCTCTGGCTCACATATAATCTGCTTTCTGGAAATACTGGTGCCCATTATCCCATTCTAGGGAATTGTTCCAGCCTAACAAGTCAATTTACAATTTGAAATATGGACTTTCCCTTTGAATAGCAAACTTCTTAATTTGTAGAGGTCAGCAGTGCTTGTAATAAACCTGGAGCCTTTCAGGTGTGTAATAGCACAGCAAAAGTGTTGTATTGGGCAGGGAGTGTCAGCATCTGTGAAGCTTTCGTCTGGTCATGTCCCAAGAGTTAGTTCTACCCCAAATTAATTTATTATCTGTGCAGATCCAGAGAACCAGGCCTCCACAGTGATCAACCCTATTATTTAAAGACATATTCCACCAGGGAAAGCCTGCTACAGCAATGGATTAATTCAAAAATAACCTGGTGCTGTGACAGATTAGAATAGGGGTACAGAGTCTATCATGCTCTGCTCTGTATGTCATCTCCTGGCCTGTTGAGGAATATCATAGATACACTTGGATGGAGGACAGCATCCACAGTTCCACAAGCCAATCCTGTTCAAAGTATATTTGTTTGTGATCTTCACTACTTGCAAAGACCAGGGAAACAAGGCTGATGAGAGGAAGACAGACCTGTTCATCTCCAACAGGGATCAAGAAAATCATGACAGCTTATCTGAAGAAGGCATGTAGACACCACACTGTAGAAAGGTGAAGCAGTTGCCAGTTAGAAGTGTCAGGGTAACTGAACTAAACTCAAGTGGAAGTTATCTAGGAAATCTATGCCGCTAGCTGACGTTTGCCTTATAATCACCGAGACTAGGGAGGCAGCGTGGTCCAGAACTAGATTTGGAGTCAATGGCAGAGCTGGTCCTCCTGATTTAAAGTCTTTGACAACCCTAGGCTTAGTATGACCCATGTGAAATAACATTTGTAGGGACCCATCCAGCTCTCTCATATGTGACTCAATCCTTCTAAGGAAGGATGGTCCAGGGGTTAGGGTTCTAGTCTGGGACTTGGGAGGCCCAAGTTAAATTCCCTGCTTTGGCACAGACTCCCTGTGTGACCTTGGGCAAACTACTGAGTCCCTCTGTGTGCCTGTAAACAGGGATAATAGCACTTCTTGATCTCACAGAGGTGCTGAGCGGATAAATATGTCTAAGATTGCAAGATGCTCAGATAATATAGTAATGGGGTTGTATCAGTAGATAATCTCCCTCTTTTCCAGCTTGATCACCCCGTACACAGCTGAAGTGCATTTTACCAGTCAAGGCAGGAAGGGAGTTTGGTCTCTCAGAAACCAGTGAGATGTGGCAGAGTCAAACAAAGTTGCAAAAGGGGAAGCAAAGATTGCATTCCAGTTGGCAAGTCAAGGGTGTGCATGTGATGCAGGGCAGGTGGACTCACAAGAGGCAAGGTGATTCCACAGTTCACATAGCTTTGAAGATGCTAGATGGAAGCCAAGGAGCAAGAGCTGTGATCTGCACCATGCTCCACTTTGCAGAAGCAAACCAGGATTTTGGCAGCAGCTAGGATGGTAGGATGGGGCCCTTGACTTCTCTTTAGAGAGCACTGGTGAAGCAGAGACCCAAATTCACTGGCAGTCAGAGAACTGCCAAGGACATCAATTAGGTGTAATTTTAATGCCTTATTCCCAGAGAGACCAAGGGCCAAACTGAGTATTGGTGTAAGCAGGCATAACTCTGGAGTTGCCCCTACCCCTTACCTGAGGGCTGAACATTAGGCTTTTCTGTTCCCAGGTAGAAACCTAGAAGCAGCAGACAGAGAATAAGACAAACCCGGTACTAACATCCTGTGATCTCATTACCATAAAAATGTAGGCTCTGCATCCTGGGAAGGTTTTTACCTCATGCGCTTGTATTCTAGAAGTGTATTGGTCAGAGGCAGACTAGATGCTAGCAGCCAGTTGAGTCTATCTGGGGGCCGGGGGAGAAAGAAACAGAAAGCTGTAGCAATTTAAGATTTGAAGATTAGAAATGGTGCCTGGTGAGTGGGAAGAAACTTGTCAAAGCAGAGGGGCTAGTACAACAAAAGGGGCTAAGCAGGAAGTGAGAGAGACACACAGAGGGAGCTATAAAGTGAAAGGATAGGGAGGATTTAGAGAGGGAATAGCAGGGAAGAACAGATGTAATTTGTGGATGAGATTACTTGGGCCTGACTGGTGAGGAGAAGCATAGTGGAGAGGAAATCAATGAAGTGATTCAAGGAGAGTTGTGCTGAGGTCTAAGCAGTAGGAAAAGATCATTTTAGTTGTGGTGGTTTGGGTAGGCTGGGAAAGGAGACAATTACAGAAATCAAGCCAAGAGCCACGGGAGCAAGGATTTTAGAAAGAGGGTGCAGAGCAAAGGATGGAGTTTGGTGATATTATGTAACAAAGTACAAATTCAGAGGTTTGGAAAGGGGTTGAAGAAGGTGGGGAGAAACAATGTGGAAATAAAGATTTTAAGGCTGTGACTCTGGTAGAAGAGGAATATAGTGGAGTTGTCAAAGGCGGAATGGGAGGAAGAAATCCAGTACTGGGGACTTGGCAGCAGGAGATGCAGGACTGGACAAAGGGGGAGAGGAGTAGACTTAGGAGTTTTCCACATAGAAGTGGCAGTAGAAGCCATGGGAGCAGAGGTCTCCAAAGGACTAGAAGAGGAATAAACCTTGGACAACTCTGAGGGACACCAACAGAGAGGGGAAGAGCTGACACCCCAGGAGATGCTAAAAGGTGGCACAGTAGGAGGAGAACCAGGAGAGCACAGAGTAAAGGAAACCTGCAGTGGAGGGGAATAAGAAGAGGTGACTGATAAATGGAACTACAGGAGGCCAATGGATCAAGAACAGAACAGAACAGAAGATAGCCCTTCAATTCAGATGGGAGGAAGTGATGAATGACCTTGGTGATGACGGTTTCAGCAGAGCTAAGAAAATAGAAGCCAAATTGCTATGTCACAGCACAGAGCATTAAACTGGCATATGAACTCCTAAGAGATACCAATAAATGATTCAAGTGCCCACTGCAAAATTAAAACCCAATGCAGAGCCAGTGGATTTAGAATCTTAGTGAATAAATTTAAAGCTGCAAAGGGAAGACTATTTAATCCACCCCACAGGATTAGCAAGAGATTAATCCTTACCAGGGTCTAGCATTTATTTTCTCTATTTTGCAGTTCCCATAAGTACATGGGGCCAAGCTCTGCCATCTTTACCAGTGAAAACTCTCATGGTAAGAGTCAAAACACATTTTGTATGGGGGATGGGCTCCAGATGCAACAGTCAGATCTGGCTCTTGACCACCACAGCATGTGGGGATGTTTGGATCCAGGACTTGGATTAGGTTTTTTATTGACCATTTGGACCATTTGTGGAACTGGAAACCAGATCTAGGTTTGAATTTCAAACACCCTCACTTGTCTGGACCAATCACAACTCTGGACTGGTCTCTGTAAAGACTACAGGATTTGGCTCCTGGATATTGTAAGGCCAGGAAAACAATGCTGCAGGTCGATTGAGGGAAGATTCTATATTGGTGCAGGCACTAACTGAAATCTTTGTGGCTTGTAGCTGGCCATCTGCCCAGTTTAGTTTGAGAAACCACGCACCCATTATCATTAGCCAATCCTCCACTTACCTGTCTGTTAGTTTCACCCACCTGTTACATCTCATCTTAAACTGAGATTCTAAACTCTCTAGGGCAGGGACTCTTATTATTGCTCTACAGTAGCTAGCAGTGGCGACCTGGCTTGATTGGACCTCTAATAGGATCTAAGGAGGCTCCAGCACATTGGGAAATGGGGCTGTTTTGCTAAAATTGCTACAGTAATAAGGATAAAAAACACACCTCTAGGTTGTGATTCTCTACCACCTTAGTTAGCTGTTTACAGCTGTGCCAAGTGAAATGTTCACACCTGTGAGTGGAGGCTTCTAATTGGGAAGAGCCTGCCAGCCTGTTTGTACAGGTGTAAGTGATTACAGAACATGGTGATGGTTGAGGAGACCTGAGCTTCTTGAGCAATAGGGACAAGACAAATTTTCCTAGGAATGGGGTTTCTTCCTTCAGACTTTGTACAGACTTAGCACTGATAGCTGAGATTATATTTGCACTGTCCTGGAGCCTTGCACACTGGAAGCAGCAGAACTTCAGATAACGAGGTCTGTAATCTCAAGATTAATTCCGCATCTTTACTAATGCTTGAAATGCCTCTGCTGTGGTGTCTGTCATGCTACTGTGAAAAAGACATGTTTGCCTTGCACAGAACGCATGTATGGCAGGCACTGTTTAAAGTCCTGCCTACACAGATTCTTTACAGAGCAGAAAAGAAACACAACACCTAGATGATGCGTCATTTATTTCTGTCTATTGTTCAGTTTTGGTTGTAAAGTCCATTGTGTGGCACTTAACCTGTGCACTTTGTTCCTCTAATCTAAACAAACACATTTTACCTACCACATAAGGGGGTAATTACAGAGATGGATTCAAGATGCAAAGTTTGTCTCTGGTGTGAGATTTCAGAGACCAGAATTTGGGGTTACTTTAGTTTAGCCCAATATATCCCATTGTCTGTGAGGTGCTGTGAAGCAATAATGCACTTTTATAAAAGCTATGTATTATGATTTTATATATGAGAGAGCCAGAATATGAAAGAAATGGCATTAGGCTTAGCCTTTTTGTAAAATGTGCTGGAAGTTTATTACATGAACCCATTAGACTCCCCTAATTAGAGCATCTATTGTAAAATGACAGAAGCCCAGTAGAATGTGAGCTGTGACACAAGGATACTTCTATGCCACAGATGTGTTGTGAAGCACAAGGTCAAAGACCTTCAAACCACCTGCAAAATGAGGGCATTCCTGGTCAGCCTCCATCTCAATGTTCAATGACAGAACAAGGATTTTAGGAAGGCAAAGCTGTGCATTAGCCTGAAGGGGAGGTTATCGGCAGTGTTGCAAGTGCTCAGCAACAGCATTTGCCACTGGGTTTTAGTCAATGAGTTATTTTGATACAAGTGCCATCAGAACATAAGAATGGCCATATGGTGTCAGACCAATAGTCCACCTAGCCCAGCATCCTGTCTTCCAACAGTGGCCAGTGACAGGTGCTTCAGAGGGAATGAACAGAATAGGCAATCATCAAGTGATCCATCCCCTGTTATCCACTCCCAGCTTCTCCCAGGGATACCCAGATAATGGGGTTGCATCTCTGACCAGCTTGGCTAAGAGCCATTGATGGACCTATCCTCCATGAACTTATCTAATTCCTTTTTGAACCCAGTTACACTTTTGGTCTTCACAAGATCCCCTGGCAACGAGTACCACAGGTTGACTGTGCATTATGTGAAGAGGTACTGTACTTCCTGTTGTTTGTTTTATATCTGCTGCCTGTTAATTTCATGGGGCAACCCCTAGTTCTTGTGTAATGTGAATGTAAGTAATATTTCCTTATTCACTTTCTCCACACGTTTTATAGAGCTCTATCATATCCCCCCTTAGTTGTCTCTTTCCCAAGCTGAAAAGTCCCAGTCTTTTTAATCTCTCTTCATATGGAAGCTGTTCCAGACCCTTAACCACTTTTGTTGCCCTTCTCTCAACTTTTTCCAAGTCTAATTTTTTTTTGAGATGGGGTGACCAGAACTGCATGCAATATTCAAGGTGTAGGCAGACCATGCCTTAGTCTTATTTCAGCCGCATTTACTCCCATTGCTTTGATTGAAATAAGTGATCATCATCCACACCTCTCCAACAGGGTCACAGAAACAGAACTGTAGAAGCATGTGTTTTACTAATCAAAGAGGCAGGAGACTGGGCAAAACATGAACTTCAGGATCTGTGGAAAGAATCCAGAGCCAAAGACATGAGGAAACATAAACAGATCCCCAAAACCCTGGGAGAGGAGCTGTTGTGTCCTGTGATGAATACGATGAAGTAACTGAAAGAGACATTGTCTTTAGAAGCAAACACCATTTCCAGGGTGGAAGGAATATTGTGCTGTTTGCAGATAAGGTCAGAGCATTATCATAGAATATGAAATAACGTAACAGGTGTAACTTTGGCTACAATGTATTCATCTTACTGACGATCATTCTTTGCCTATAACACTTGCACACTAGCAAAAGGTTAAATAGTTCCTGTGCTTTGTCTGAAATTCATTAATGTCACTGCAGTGTAGGAGCCTTTCCCTGATTTAAGTAAATAAGTCAGCCAGCCACCTTCAGAAACTCCTTTCCACCCTTTCATTGCTATGGGATTCATACCCTCTGCCGCCTTCAAAATGTCAAACAGCTGTCTTTTGCAGCAACACAAAATTCAGATTTTCAGAGTATTTTTTAGATTAATATTTTCTCTGTACTTGTTTTTTAGTGTTGGGACAAAATGTATGCCAGGTTTCATTTCTGGAATGGGCAAGTCAGCCTTGAGGTCTTGGACCTGCTGGAAAGACATTTCAGACTTGTTGCTGCAGGTGTTTTCAACAATATCCATTTCCAACCCAAAGCAAATGTCTCAATGTAGATAGTGACCTAGAATCTGGAATGTGTGTCAATTCCCAAGATAAAAAGTTGCTTGTATAATTCATAATTGTCTCCTTTGCAGTGTTGCCCCTTTGGGGGTGTATCTATACTAGAAGAAAAGTCCCCTTAATGTAGCAAGCAGCTGCATCTATGCTATTCTGTTAATAGAGTTGTGCAAATAACTGAATTTATTTTTTGGTTGGCCATCCTGAAAATGTTTTTAAAAAATCATTTTGGGTCAGACAAAACATCGTTTCACCGGAAATGTTTGGACTTTGTGCTTTTACTTTTTAAAATTAAACAGATTGAAATTTCAAAACAAAGTAATTTTGAATAAAAGAGTCAAACCATTGTGTTTCAAAAATGTCAAACATTTCAATTCTTTCTCATGGTTTTTGACAAACAATTCAATTAATTCAACATGAATCTGTGAAATGTTTTGGTTGACCCCAATCTCCATTTTTTTTGGTGAAAAAACTTTGCCCAGCATTTTTAATGGAGACAGGTCTCAGATATCTGAGCAGTGTCTAGAGCACATGGTGGTGAAATGTCTGTGCATTTGCTACTGTTGCTGCTAGAGTTGCTGTAACAAATGTACTAATTTTTCCAGTGTAGACAAGGCTTTGGAGTTGGCGTTGAGCTGCCAACCCTGTGACACAAGTTGGCTGTTCAGTGTTCAAACAAAAAAGGAGAGATCCAACCTAATGCAACATTCAGGCTTTATTTCTTCCTTCGCATTTTATTCTCTCATCAAGCATTTCCTGCAAACAGTGTACTAAATTCCTATACATAATCATGCTATAACACCCCCTATTGGAAAGCCATTTTTCATAACAAATGGTGGTGGTCTTTCCTTGTTAATGGAATTAGTGTAGCACCAGCCAGTCTTAATTTGATTAGATTAAGTGGACATTTAAAAAAGTATCCTTTGGCAATTTCAAAGTGTGGCACTAACACTAAAAACCATAGGAGGCAGAGGGTATTTTGAAGCCCCAGGTTCTATTCCCACCTTCACCTCTGTCCATATATCATCTTTGGTAAATTGCTTAACAGATGGGAAAGGTGAGGCACACGGGTTAACAGGCCACACCAATGCCTACCTCTCAGGCACGTTAAGCCTCAATCATTTCCAGACAAATACTTGGTTATGATTGTTAAGGCTGTAAATTGCTAAACACTTTGAAATGCTGTAGCTATTGCCTTTCCTTACCATGCAAATGCACGTGTCCAGCATGAACATTAACACCCTTCATTTCGGAAGCTGTAACATCAAAGTCTATAAGTCATTAGGTTTCCAGTTCCCAGTTTATTCTGCCCTTCAACCCCCCCTTCTTAGAAGGGAAATTCCACTAGTTAACCTGAGCAGCTCTTCCCTCTAGCTTTCATTTGGGATAGCTCAGTGGTTTGGGCATTGGCCTGTTAAACCAAGGGTTGTGAGTTCAATCCTTGAGGGGGCCATTTAGGGATCTGGGGCATAAATTGGGGATTGGTCCTGGTTGGACTAGATGACCTCCTGAGGTCCCTTCCAACGCTGATATTCTATGATTTTGGGGGGGAGAGATAGCTCAGTGGTTTGAGCATTGACCTGCTAAACCCAGGATTGTGAGTTCAAACCTTGAGGGGGCCATTTAGGGATCTGGGGCAAAAACTGAGGATTGGCCCTGCTTTGAGCAGGGGGTTGGACTAGATGATCTCCTGAGGTCCCTTCCAAATCTGATATTCTATGATTTGCATTATGCTGTCAAGCCCCAAGGGAGACTGAGGCTCGCTGTGAGGATGTTGGATGAACTCTGCATAAGACAGTCTCTAGCCTGAACAGTTTATAATTCAAATAGACAAGACGGACAAAGGGTGGGAGAAAAGGAGCATTACTGCCATCTGAGACTGGGAACTGAGGCACAGAGAGTAAGTGATTTGCTGCAGATCACCTGGGTCTCCTGTGATCCAGCCCCATGCCCTAACCATAAGATCTTCTTTCTTGTCATTATGAATATGAATTGAAATAGCATGGTCTTTTGGTGTTCAGGGATACCTGCATCTTCCCAGACAATGAGGATCTTGGATCCATTTTGAGGGTGGGCAGATTAGTTGAAGCTGTGGCCTCCAATGTTCAAGAAGGACATTGGAAGATGGGGATGACGGGGGGAGATTGATATCCAGTCTGTGTCTGGTAATTGGATCTCTGACAAATATGGAGGGCAACTGATGTAGAGCATACCACCCATCCAAGAGTAGGTGGTAAATGACGGCTAAGGCTACATGGACCACATGGGGATGTTAAAACATCAAGTGTTAGTGTTTAGTCTGATCTCAAGCTTTTAATGAGGAGGTGGTTCACACATGTCAATAAGACAGAATTTCCTTTGGGTTACCAGGAGGGAGTCTATATTTGAAAGTTTAAAAGGGTCTGGGGATAAGGAGCAGGGAAGTGGGGTGGAAAAGAGCTAATGTTGGCGTTGGTAATTAAACAGTAGTTCTGGGCTGATGTAGTTCGTCAACAGCCTTCAGGCTAGCCACTGGCTTGCTGGTTGACCGTGGGCAAGTCACTTCCCCTCTGTGCCTCAATTTCCCCATCTGTAAAATGGGAATAATGATACTGACCTCCGTTATAAAGCATGTTGAGAGCTACTAATGAAAAACATTTTAGAAGAGCTCAGTTTCATTATTTCCTGATGTTCAAACTTTTATCGCTTTACAAACTACAATAATGTTGGTTTAATCCCATATCTGTTTACAGCCTTCACTCACTCAAAGTTTTCAGTCTGGAAATTTCTTCCTCTTTCCAAGGAAATCCCCACTGTTCCTACCTCTTATTTTAAAGTTAATTTTTTTCTCAAAGGAATTGTTCAAGAGGAAAAAAAAATTGTGCCTCTCGGAATACTTGCATATAAAACCACCACCACGAATTGCCAATTTAAAAATGACTTGGTTTATACGCAAGTATATAGGGAGAGCAGTGAGGCCGGAGAGTAACAAGAACTACTTGTCAAGGAAACTCAAACCCTCAATGATGTCCGAAAACTTAGATGCTCCGCTAGGCGGAAGCTCAGGAGCAGCATGTACAAAACTTCAGTCACAGCTCCACAGAATTCCCAGCCTTGCTAGACCCCGATCTTACGGAGTTAAAGCGACACAAAAATTCTAGCCAGGGAACCACTAGAGAGCTTGGCAAAAACTGTCATGTTTATAGCTAATAAACCTGATTCACTACCGTGGTACTCCAGCTTTATGCTGGAGAGCTTAAAAAAAACCGGAGAGCTAAAATGAACAACACCCCTCGCAAAAGCACTTCTCAAAAGCAGCAGTCTTCACTGAATGCAAATGAAGAAAACAAATGTGCAATCTCTAGGACTCAGCCATTTGAGATACAACACCCATAAAAAGTTACACTGCTTGGAAAATGAAACACTCATTCCCTTCCCTTCCCTCCCACGTCCCTCTTACCTTTCTGAAATACCTTGTCCAGCAAGCATCATTCTTACTCAAACATCACGCCAAAAAATCACCCACTGACCAAAGGCCAGACCTGAGTTTTCAAGAAGTGAAGGTTTGCTGTGATCAGACAGGTGTAGAGGAAAGCTGGTTATAACCTCAGCTGTATGGAATCATTACCATGCCTCCATTACATTGTGGAGGGCTTAAAGATCCTCCACTTAAGAAGTGTTATAGCTATTGCGTCATGTAAAAGCGTAATGCTATTACTATTGTACTTTGCAAACCAGACTGGAGGTGATTAGTAGTTCATGGTGTACCTGCCTAATAGCAGTTTATTATGCAAATTTCAAAAGCAAATTCAGGGCAAAAATGGCCTTAAGGCATCAAGTGCCAAAACTGACCTAATCCCTTGGAATCTCGAAGACCCAAGCACAACTGCAAATTTCCACATCTATCTATAGGATCAAACAGCATGCCAATCTCAAACAATACATTAGAACATGGATCCTTTTACCTTCAGGGCACTTTTTAAAACCTGTGCCGCAAAAAAAATAGGTTTTGTAATTATGTTTCTAAAGTCAGATTAATGAGAGCCAGCAGGTGAAAAATGTTCTAATGCTGTATTGCAATTTGCTTCTTTGGCAAGCTAAAAAAGCATCATCCAGAACATTCTATAGTTCTTTTTCCTTTGTAACACTGAAAGCTTGAACATATTTCCCCTGCTCCTCTCCCTGGTGTTGCTTTTAACCTTTTCTACTTGGTAAACATTAATTTTTCTTTTGCCCCATTGGCACCGAATTGAACATATCTATTTATTTCCTCATCATTACTTCCTGGTACACCTAATTGACTATTATTGCTGATAATGTCAGCAGAGTTCTGGGAATGATTATTGATGCTGGAGTACTACTGAGCCAGCTAAGGGAGCACATAAAGGCAAAAATAGTGGTACTGGTTTCTTTTTCCCTTTAGCTTTGCTGTAACATACCTGATCATGTAACAACTCCTCCTCCCTCACCAGATATTTAACCAAATAAGAAGTCAGATCCCAGAGTGAAAACTACTCCTGTTCCTTCCTTATGATTCCTAGTTCAAATGTTTCATCCACAGGAGTAAAATATGAAACATAGTAGTAATTGTGCACCTTTCCTCCAGAACAGTTCATAACTCTATATGGACACCTGCTGTCCAAGCTGGAAGCGATTGCACAAGGGACAGCAGATGGCAGGGTATCGCACAGGATAGGGAAAAGGGGAAATTTGGGCCAAGGACACTAAAGCAAGCCAGCAATTTATGAATTAGACCATGGGATATTTAGGGTACAGGTTTCAACAGTGCACAACGGAAGCATAACTCTGCTTCCGTTGAAGTCAAAAGGCTTGTCTACATTACCCGCTGGATCGACGGGCAGCGATCCATCCAGCGGGGGTCGATTTATCACAACATGATAAATTGACCGCCGAGCACTCTCCGGTCGACTCTGGTACTCTACCAGAGCGAGAGGCATAGGCGGAGTCGATGGGGGAGCATCAGCTGTCGACTTACCACAGAAGACACCGCGGTAAGTAGATCTAAGTATGTCGACTTCAGCTACATTATTCACGTAGCTGAAGTTGCATAACTTAGATCGGAAACACCCCCTGCCCCCCATGTAGACCAGGCCAAAGACCGTAAAGAACATGGTACTCAGAAGGAAGAAGGGACGAATTAACATTACTGGGCTTTTCATAGATTCCAAGGCCAGGAGGAGGGCAGGGGGAGAGGGAAGTTCATGGAGTCATAGATTCCAAGGCCAGAAGGGATCATTATGACCATCAAGTCTGACCTCCTGTGTAACACAGGCCAGAGAACACCCCAAATAATTTTTAAAGCATGTCTTAAAAATTGTCAGTGATGGGGAATATACTACGACCTTTGGTAAATTGTTCCAATGGTTAATTGTTCTCCCTGTTAAAAATGTATATCTTATTTCCAGCCTGAATTTGTCTAGCTTCAACATCCCACCACTGGATTGAGTTATACCTTTCTCTGCTAGATTGAAAAGCCCATTGTTAAATATTTGTTCCTCATGTAGAGGCTTATAAACTGTCACCAAGTCACTCCTTCACCTTCTTTTTGTTAAGCTAAACCGATTGAGCTCTTTGAGTCCATCACTGTAAGGCAGGTTCTCTAATCCTGTAATCATTTTGTGGCTCTTCTCTGAGCCCTCTTCAATTTATCAACATCTTTCTTGAACTGTGGGCACCAGAAGTTGACACAACATTCCAGCAGTGGTCGCACCAGTGCAAAATATAGAGGTAAAATAACCACTCCGCTCCTACTCGAGATTCCCCTGTTTACGCATCCCAGGAACTCATTAGCTCTTTTGGTGGCAGAATCACACTGGGAGCTCATATTCAGCAGGATTTTTGAATAAATAGCTAAAAGATCCCTCATGCACGACAAACCTTGCCTGACTGGGGATGACAGGACTGTCTCGCAAGGAGCTTTTGTGCCCTAAATGGGGCTTTGGAAAATAAATCCACTTATTGTTCCTCTAAGATTCCACAAGAGTGAAATCCCCCACTCCTTTATCTCATTAAAAATGAAAGAATGACAGGTATGTGGTAAGAATCTGGGGTGAGGGGAGTGTGTGTCTGGTGGGGGAATGTTTTAGCCATCCTGTAACACAGAACTTGCAAAGGAACATGGTGGCAAGCATGTTTCCCAGCGGAGAAACTGTTGGAAATGCTGTTCTGATACAAACCCCTAGTGCAAGGGAGATGTGAAATGAAGTTTTAAAAACAACTTGCCATGTTCAGAAAGCAAAGCTATTTACCCTGCAACTGGATAAGTTACCACTGCTCTTATGCAAGATGCTTTTAATTAATAGCCCAAACTTCTGTGTTAACAGATTGCATCTACCCTGTAATAACTTTCCTAAAGTAGGGTAAATCAGTGGTGGAAGCACGCTAATGTGACTGCATCCGAGAAAACAGTTCTTTGCTATGGGATGCTGTTTATGGACTGTTTGAGGAGCTCATTGTAGCCTTATAACATAGGTGAATATGATGGGTCAAGTGTTTCAACTACTGCCTGTAACACTGAGGAGACCTCCCTGCTCAACTGCCTTATGGGGATAAAGGTGATTTGCAAAGGGAAAAAAACACACCTGAATTTATGCCCTTTCTTGCTTCTACATGATGGATAAAAGCAGCTTGAGAATTCCTTTGGGGGGGGGGGGAAACGCTCTTCAGATGAGGAATGTAGGTGTTGTTTACTCTGGATGACTCTGTGAATGACTGGAGAACTGGTAGGATTAATATTACAAATACCAAGGAAGTAAAACCTCTAAAGGCTGATCTACATACTGTTTTTGTACCCATGTAACTAATCCTTTTAGACATGGGTAGATGTACAGCTATAGGCTATACATGTATAACTCAGTCAACATTAGGGCATTGCTCTGATTTAACTATATTTCATTCTAAGGGGAGAGCTGAAGTCCTGAAAACAGTGTGTAGAGAAGCACTTGCTTTTTGACTGTACAGACTTAACTCAAATGCCCTGCAACCAACTAGAAGAAAATGTTAGTCAAGGTCCCTTCCCTTTTCAATTAAAGGCTGCTGTTGCTCCAATACACATTGGAGAGCCCCTAACAATCTCCCAGCAAAAGCAGAGAAGACCAGCCATGACATTCCTAATTTTTTTTTTAAATGTAAAAAACAAGCACCAAGAAAACCACCAGGACTGAGGCTGCCATTACCATTATGAATCATGAAGTAACAAAATAAACCCCAGACCCTACCTCTTCCCCCTTTATTGCAGGTCCCCTTTAACAGCCATGGGGAAAACACACTCAAGAACTGAGTCTCTGTACATTAAAAGCTTTGGTGGGAATCCGAGGTTGTCCTTAGGTCCCACAGCTATGCTTTTCTAGTTGTCCTGTGTGTGCTGCCTCCTACCAGACGCCGGGGTATTCAGGTAGAGAATCCTCAGCCTTCCAGGCCATTAAGAGAAAAATCTATACCTGGTTGTTCATTTAGCAGTTTGGATAGGGAGAGATACAGGATAAACAGGGAGAGGTGGGTAGCCTGGAGAGCAGGGGGAGGAGGAAAAGAACCAGAAGCCCTCTGTCACGGTGAAAAGCTTCCCTAGAAGTCCAGAGGAGCCCTGGTGTCTTGCCAAGCCAGGTTTCTCTCATGACACCAATGCTCTCTAGGATGCACTGACTCACGCATCTGTTTCCAAATCCTGTGGAAGATCTTTATTTTGAACAACAAAGCCCATGCATGGTTAGAGCTCTGGTTATATTACAGGCTGCCTCTCTCCCTGTACGTCATCTACCAGAGGCATACTAGCTAATTGCATTTGAATACCGGGAGCCTGGGTGTGCTCAAGAGAGAACTCTCCTCCATTGAATTCACCGTGACAGAGCTTGGCCTGAACCAAGCCACATTTTTCTGGCATGCTGCAATGCTTGTCCATTCAGCCAGCCCTTTTGAAGAAGGGGGTTTGAATTTCATGGGTGGGTTGGGTTCTTTTTGAATGGACTCTTCTTTCTGATTGCTTCCACTTACACATAAACATAGACGGCGTCAGAGAGTCATTTCAGTAAGTTGAACAATAAATGAAGCAGACACTGCCCTACGCTGCTAAAGAAAATGGTAGACGAAGAGGGAGGTACTGCTGGTACATTGTGTCTGAGTCTAGAAAGGGAAAAGCCAACTTTTAATAATCCTGTCTGGCCTGCAGTTGGCTATGAATGACTTATCACATGATGCTTCAATCTCAAAGCAGTTTACAAAGGTGACTATTTATATTATCATAGTGCCTAGGCACTCCAGCCATGGATGAGCGCCATATTGTGCTAAGTGCTGTACAAACACAGAGCAAAAAACACCATTCCCTTACAATCTAAGAAATTAGTTCTTTTTTTGTTTTCAGATGGGGGAAACTAAGGCACAGAAGAGTGCAGTGACTTGCCCAAGATCCCAAAGCAAATAGCTTCTCATCTATCATCATGTATATAACAAGACAGAGACAGGAGCAGAATTCAGATCTCCTGACTTTCAGTCTAGTGCCCTGCTCATTCAACCACACAGCGCGCTGAAAGGTAAACCGCCCCCTAATATCAGTGTTCAAGAAAAAAAGACCGTAAAAAAGAACATTTACCATAAAAATAACTTAACATAATGCTGCCTAAGACAGCCAGTGCTGGGCATGTGAAGGAGGAGGAGAGCTGTGTACCAGCTGAATGTAAGTAGCCAAGCACCTGAAAAGGGAGCAAGAGCCAGTCTGCAGAATACCTGCTATGCTAGGTAAGGAGGGATTAGAGCATTTTACGTCTCTGAAAGGAAATTCTTCTCTAAGCTGAACTTTTAGGGTCTCGACTATTATTTCACACAAAAGAGAAGAGAGGTGGCACGTGAGAATGAAGGGCAAGACCCAGGATAGTAGGTCTCTCAGGTTGTCATGCATAGAACCTATGGGAAGATAGATAGTAATATTACAGGGGAAAATCCATTGCACCATTTGCCTTCCCAACTTTTCATGCACTTCTCCTTCAGCCCCATTTCTGACTCTCTGCCTTCACAAGGGTTGTCACAGGACCATTGTACCTCTCTCTGGGAGGGAGGGTCCTGCATTCTAACCTTGAGGGCAGTGATAATTCACAGGTGTCTTTCCATTTCTCTGGACAGCTCGCTTATACAGCACCTTACATGTTTCACAGATTGTTAATTGGAGCAAAGAGTTCTGATCTTGGGCTGCTTTGGTGGAGACTGAGAATGAGTCACAACATTAGAGTTATGTTGGGACAGGATGAAGTGAGCTGTAGCTCACGAAAGCTTATGCTCTAATACATTTGTTAGTCTCTAAGGTGCCACAAGTACTCCTTTTCTTTTTGCGAATACAGACTAACATGAAACATGTTGGGACAGGGAGTGTAAGAAGCCACAAACACTAAAAACAAACCTGCCTGCACCTCAAACTGAAACCTGGGACATTTAAACAAGTGGCGTATGTTCTCAGTCTCCAGGGCTTCCCAGTGATGTGCGGTTTCCACTCAGAATAAATCTAAGCAACTCTGTGAAAGGTGGAACCCAGTTGAAGATTGCCTCTTTCAGATTAAAGAGCAGACTGAGCTTACCTAGCTTATCACAAAGTGGTAATTTGTGTCTTTGCGTTCTTTCACCTGAAAGAGGTGATAACACACCATTAATTTAACAGAGTTGTATGTTGCTGTGAATTCACGTGTTAAAGGCAACTGTGCCTCAATTCCCCTTCTGTCAAATAGGGATAAAATAGTGCTTCCCTAGCTTACAGGGAGGTTGTGAGGATAAGCACATTAAAGACTGTAAGACATTTGCTATTTAGTAATGGGCACTTGTGAGAAATCCCCTGTGGAAGGCTGCCTTGAACATCACTTTGTACTTGCTACACAAGCCTACAGGTAACACATAGGAGCTGCAGATAGATTTTTTTTGCAGTTAAGACACAGGGCTTTTTACTGGGTCTAAGTCACTCTTACAGGGGCTCTCGAACAATTTGTATAGTGGGAGTGCTGACAGCTATTGAACCAAACTGTAAACCCTGTATATGGGGGAAACCACTTCAAACCAGAGTATGCGGCAGCACCCACAACACCAATGCATTCTTACTACCTATTACACAACCCAAAACCAAGCTAAAAACCCTTTACCTGTGGGCCTGATCCCTCCACAGTTTGCATCTTTTAGTCCCACCTGGCACAAAGCCCAGTTACAGCCTCAAATTTTCTGAGAGCCCTAGAGGATTTGTATGCCTAATTCCCATTATAATTAATGAAGGCCTTCAAAACCTTTCAGAGACTTTGAAAATCTCACCCATACAACATCCATAGGTTGGCATGCATTTTTAGCAGCCAATGATTGCATTCCATCCCTCTGAGTTCTCATTGGATACTACAACTAGTGATTATGTAAAGTGACAAATCAATAGTTTCTATTTTGGGGCATTATACAATTTTACTCTTTGAGCAGCTGATCTGGCATCTCTGGTTCCATCACACTAATTGTGTTGCTCAAATTAAGCCACAGACAATAGCTGGAACATTCAGCATAGCTAGTCTTTTATTACTTCAGTCTTGAGGAGCCTAAATGAATTCTCACTATTATTTAAGTATTTCAGCGAAGAGCTGTGCTGCCCCCATAGCTAGGGGGCTGTCAAAAATGAATGAACAGCTAAGGGATGCTCCACCTTTCACCTCTACTTCATTATAGTGGGAGAGTAGCATCACTACAGGTAAGGCTGATACTAGTTTGCTATTTAACAGCTGACTTTTCTAAATTCTCTGAAATCCACATGCTGCCTCTGATTGTTTTGAAAACTGATGTGCCTTCTCAGGGTCCCAGATCAATGGTCCAAATGTGATTTCACTTGAACAAGGGGTTCCTAAGATATACCCCCATCCCCACATCTCCCAAACTAGCAAGACATTAAAATTTTACAGGTCCCCCCCCCCTTTAAAAAAAACAAACAAAAAAAAACAAAAACTTATCCTGGAGCTCAAACTATGGTCCTGATCCTCCCCAAACTATTACCTGCTTGGGATTGATCTCAGCTAGTCTTTGGCACCCACTGTCCTTTGGGAAAGCAATACTCCACACGTTAGGCAGGGGGTAAAATGAGGTTCAAGTCAAGCCGACAAGCCAGAGGAAGTAATTTGCACTGGTGCAGCAGGACTGGGGCTCTGTTCCAAGACAGTTTACAGGCAGCCTGATAGTAAGTGGGTGGCTCAAGGTGCTGCACCGTTGTTGCTCAACCTGGTGAGCAGCACCCACATACTGAGTCTGAGTCCTGTGTGTGGCAGTTTTCTTAGAACCTGTGTTGTGTGCACTAGTTTCTCGCTGTCTGCATTCTGCAGAGGCTTCTTCTGGAAATGCTGCCCTAAGAGCAAAGCTTCTGAGTTAAGAGCTGATATTCCAAAGTGCTCTAAGACACATGCACGCTCATTCATTACTTCAGAAGCATGGTCAAGGAAAACAGCAAAGAGAAGTAAGACTCTAATAAGCAACAACATTAGGGTAATGTAATTATGCTGCAGGCTCCTCACCCTTATCAATAGGATTGTATGAACAAAAGAGCAAGTGGCTGTGACTCTCAATGCCAGCATCATCAAAATAGGTTCTGAGCATCAAGAAAAGCACCCTCATAGAAAGTTTTCTACTCTAAGGATTGGTTTAAGGTCACTATTGGCTAACATAGCAGGAAGATACTGTCAGTCAAGACATCAATTTGTATAGCTGAAATTTGTCAAGTTATCTACACCTACCAAAGGTCACACCATTCAGCCCCCTATGTGCTCTACTTCTTGTGAAAAGGGAGGTCTGAAGGAAATGTCAGACACTAGAAATTTTTTAGTCACATCCCTTCTTTAAAGCGATCACAGCAAACCTTGATTGCTATTGGCTGTATCCCACAGGTATGGGAAAAAAACAAAACCCCAAGCCGTGCACAAACTACAATAAAGTTTAAGTGATCTATGTTACGCAAGACAATTTTGGCCAACCTTTTCCTCCCCATTACAGTGGAAATCCTGGTTTAACCTTAACTGTGGTGGCACGACCATGCCACCACAATATTGCTATGCCACATTAGGACTGTGGTAGAATTCATGGTGCAAGTTGGGGTTGTTTGGTCCAGGGCTTCCTCAGATACAGGCCTCCACTCCCCAGTAAACTGCTGACTTCAGATCTACATGCACAGAAGACTATTGGGCCAGAGAAGAGCTTATGGTGCAAAGGTGGGGTCATTTGATCAAGGGGTTCCCAATGTCAAAATCAATATATTAGGAGCTCTTAACTTTCAGATTGCTCTAAAACCCATAGGCACAGCAAGATGGTCTTAAACTGGTATTCCACAACAGGGGCAGACTCTGTGAGAGGAGGGGAGGAGAACCAATCACATCTCTCAGGCCTATTGCCTCAGAACTATCGATCGGTCAAGGGGCCACTCTGACCTGCACCTCCCCCTCCCCGGATCCTAGGTATAGTTAAGGATCTGGCAAGCCCATCAGATTGTAAGGTCTTTAGGCCAGGAGATCTCTTTATACTTCAACTGCAATTAGCACAAGTGGCCCCACTCCTAAAGGGGACAGTGATTAAAACAAAGGATTAATAAAAGCCAATTATGGCTACCAATTCAAAATTTTACTTATTTGGAGGGTGGGAGGAGGAAACAAGAATCGATGGTCAAACCAACAAGGATTAAAGCCACTGCATCAGCCCAGCTTTCTGTTCTCCAATACCAAGGAAGTGTGCAAGTTTTCTTACAAACCACTCATACTATAATGGGCAAGAGAGACCCCTGCTGGACTGCTACATTATATATCTTGCTTATAGAATAAGTCATTTAATAAAACAGCATCAAAAAAGTAAAAAAATGTTTTTATTTGAATAAATTCTATAAAACATCTATAATAGAACTCAAATTCCAAGAGGTTGATCGTGTTTTTCATCTGAAATATTTATCTTCTGTATTCATCCTCTTGCTTGATTCCTCATCGAATGGATGCATAGTCCCATATTCTGGGCAGGCAACATCAGATAGGGAGCTGCCGAAAGCTTCCATGTTACAGTGCTATGACAAGGCCAGCTGCTGCACTAGAGACAGAACAGCTCCCCCTCCTGATTGTTCAAGAGAAACTTGCTACCCAAGGTGCTAAAGGCTCTGTGCTAGGCTCCAGCCTGCAGTCCATGATGAGTTTACTGTCCAGGGTAGCAACTATTCCCTTGCTTGGCATTCAGTCACTTTAACCCTGGGTATGTGGTCAAAATCTCTCTGCTATGCCAGGTCACAAGGATTGCCTACACTAGCCGCCAGTACTTTAGTGGGTGCTAGAGCTTCAGTTGTCCGTGGAGCCTGCTTTGGAAGGCGAATGGGGACCCAGACATTTGAAGCACAGTGCTCCTTGAGGTATTCGCCCCCTTTTTCTTCATAATCTTTTCGGGTTATCCAGCCTTCTTCATGGTTCACATATTCCAGTGCCCAATCCCTAGCTCCATACCAAGCATCCAGAATGGGATTGGAAGCAAGGTGAACCTAGAAAGCACAAAGAAGAGGTCTGACAATGTAGGTGAGCCCCAAAAACAAGAGAGACTCTGGGAGAGAGTAGCCCCTTAACTTACTTCACAAAATCGAGTCTACATACTGCAATATTCCATACATTATGTTTAAGAGTTTGAGCCAATCCCACTCAATGCCCTGGAAGTCATGGGGGTCAAAGTATTGTTCTTTGGATCTTGAAGACAAATCCCCAGTGGGTTTAGTGGACCTCTGTATTATGTACATCAAAAATCCCACCACGGGATTCAGAACAAGTGGAAGTCCCAGGTTAGAACAATAGTGGTGGGGCAGCACAGGTTAAGTGCATTGGCAGAACGGTCTGGCAACCTAGGACTAGAACAGCAGAGAAGAACTGCAGATGAAGAGTAAGGAGTGCTGTACTGGAGAAGCTTGCACTGTATCTTCTTCCACTGACATTGCCCTTTTCTTAGAGATTCCCAGCACCACCACTGATTCAAGAGATATCAATGTTAAAATGAAGAATTTATGGCAGGGGCTTCTACAGCATGGATCACATCTTACTGGGAAGATCATTGTGTTGACACCTCCCTTTCCATATATGATCACATAACATCCGTGCAGCAACTACAATAATTGCTTAATAAGGAAAAGTAAGGAAGTACTTATAGGGTGCTTAGTTTTTTATTTGGTGGGGTTTTTTTTCCCCCCCATCAGCAGCAGGAAACCAGAAAACCCAGCACAATGCTTTCCAGAACACAGTTTAAGAACTGCCAACTTATTCTACCTGACTTATTGGCTACCATGATCCTGCATTTAATATAATCAAATAGCTGGGAACCTACTTGATTGTGTTCCAAGCACTTATCTCCCACTCCTTGAAAGCCAACATCCAGCTATATGGGGCTACAGTGCAGCTGGGAATAGCAATGCAAGCATGTTGGATGTACTGCACTAACAGGGAGTGTCACCTCATGGGTGGCAGGGTAGGCCAGATGGGAAGACATGGGCAAGAGAGGTTGCTGAGTAGAAAAAGAGAGAAAGGAAGAGACTGTCAAGAAATCAAAGAGTAAAGAAGTAGGAACACCAAAAGCTGGCACTACATTGCTGTGAGGAAGCTAGCAGCCCCAAATTCACCTTCAGATATGTACAGCAGAACTACACAGAGTGCAGCAGCAAATAAGGGGATTAGGTGATTAGGAGAAAGCCACCCCAAAGGTGGTTAATATAGAGAAAGATAGCGAGTGGCATTCAATAGTAACCCTTATTACAACTGCCAAAAACATGGCTGCATCCATGTTTCTGTGCTGGTCAGTCATATGAAGGCCAGTGCTATGTAGAGTCATCAAATTGCAAAGCAACAGATATTAAACAAATAGACTATGATTACATCAGTCATTTTATACTGTCTATAGACCAGTCTGCTATTTAAAAAGAAATGGCAGGCTGTGGGAAAAGCTGGGCAAGTTGTTTTGAGATGGGTAGGAAGGACCTTGCAAGTGTCATTACAAAACCATACAAGAGACTTGGATTTCACCTCACACTGCTCTTATGCATGCCTTGCTTTTTTTTTTTTTTTTTTTTTTTTTTAAACTGAATACACTGTGAGCTTGTGCATTTTCACAGCCAATACCGCACCTGAAAAGAAGACTGGAATGGCCTCATTTCAAGTAGCTCCTTCTGGATTCTGGCTTTCAGTCCAGGGTACATTGTATTTCCACCAGTGAGGAAGACATTCTGGACAAGTAAAGCCTGTTGCTCCTTTGGATACCTGCCGGAAGAAAACCAATGCTTCAACTTCGGGAGCATCTCACTGCAACGAGTCAATAGCTATGGAGAAGAATATTGCCACCTCAACATCAAGCGAGATTTCTTTGGACTTAAGCCGACAGTCCTTGCTTCATGAATACCACACGTGATGCTCATATTTGTTTTCTGTAGACTGCCAGAAGTTCGCTGAGGTAGCAGATGAAGTCAGACAGGTGCAGCGGCATAGGAGCTAGCAAACAGAGCTGTAAACAGGGGAGTTTGAGTGGGAGTTCTGCTGGAAGAGAAGGTATTTGTACTTGGTTTTGTATTTTTAGTATTTGTGTGTGTGTGTGTGTGTGTGTGTGTGTGTGTGTGTGTGTGTGTGTGTGTGTGTGTGTGTGTGTGTGTGTGTGTGTGTGTCTGTGTCTGTGTCTGTGTCTGATTAGGGGGCGGGGCTTTTCTGACTAGAGGGCCTATAAAGGAAGCCAGCCAGCGGCACAGATAGCTGCAGTGGCACAGGAGCCAGCAAACAGAGCTGTAAACAGGGGAGTTTGAGTGGGAGTTCTGTTGGAAGAGTTTGTATTGTGGTGCTTGTTTGGGGTTTGCTTTTGCTGCGGGGGGTGATCTTTTTGGTGTGGCTTGTGTTTCCCAGATTAACAGGACTTAGGTGGGAAGGCGATGACAGATACGGAGGCAGCTGTGGGAGTGACTCCTATAGTGGAAGACACATTGAGGATGACTGGATGTGGAAGCTGTGGTATGTACATGATCCTGGAGGGGGGACCTGTAAGAGTTTTTTCTGCATGAAATGCCATCTGATAGAGCTGATGGAGGAAAAGATATGAGGTTTGGAGATGCAGGTGGAAAGTCTGGTTGAGTTTAGGAAGGGGTTTGAGCAGATGATGGAGCAAAGATATGAGGTATCTGAAGGGAAAAGCTCAGACTTACAGATGGAAGCAGGGCTGGGGAATTTTGAGGGGAGACTGGGTGAGAAAAGTGGTCAGTGGAAGCACGTGACTAAAAGAACCAGGCAGAGGAAAAGACGGGCTAGTGAAGGAGAAATAGAGCTTAGGAACAGGTTTGCAGAGTTGGAAAATGAAGAAGGGGCTCAGCAGGTACTTGTTGAAGGTGGAAGGGTAAGGAAGAAGAGAAGAGAGGCTAGTCCTATAGGAAAAGCGGAAGAGTCAAGGGAGACTACACCAAATATGAGCCCCAGGAGGATACAGGATGGGTTGAAGAGGATTATAAGGGAAAATAGGAATGGAAAGAACTTGCAGCCAGAGGGAACAGGGGAGAGACTGGAGAATAGCACTGTCACCAGAAAAAGGCAGGTCTATGTGATAGGGGACTCTTTATTGAGAAGAATAGACCGGCCTGTAACTAGAGCTGATCCAGAGAATAGAAGGGTGTGCTGTCTTCCGGGTGCTAAGATACGGGATGTAGACCTGAGGTTGAAAAGGATCCTAAAGGGAGCCGGAAAGAATCCCCTAATTATCCTTCATGTGGGAACAAATGATACGGGTAGATTCTCGCTGGAAAGTATTAAGGGAGACTATGCTAGGCTGGGGAAGACGCTTAAGGAAATTGAGGCTCAGGTGATCTTTAGCGGGATCCTTCCTGTTCCTAGAGAAGAGCAACAAAGGTGTGACAAGATTATGACCGTCAACAGATGGCTTAGGCAGTGGTGCTATAAGGAGGGCTTTGGGATGTATGGCCACTGGGAGGCGTTCAGATAGAGGACAGTTCTCTCGGGATGGACTTCATCTGAGTAGGGAAGGAAATAGACTTCTAGGGTCAAGGCTGGCACAACTGATAAAGAGAGCTTTAAACTAGGAATTTGGGGGAGATGGTTGGGAGGTGTCCAGGAAATCTCCATGCCAGATTTTAGCATTGAGAGGGAAGACGACGAAGTAAGAAAGGATACAGCCATGGGTAGGAGAATGTATATAAGGAGCGAGGGCGGTGTGGATACTAGTCTAATAGGTTATACTGGCTGTAGAATGATTGTGCCTAATAGGGTACAAAATGTGAGCGAGGCCAAACAGCAAAAATTAAGATGTTTGTACACCAATGCGAGGAGCCTAGGTAACAAAATGGAGGAACTAGAGCTACTGGTGCAGGAAGTGAAACCAGATATTATAGGGATAACAGAAACATGGTGGAATAGTAGTCATGACTGGACTACAGGTATTGAAGGGTATGTGCTGTTTAGAAAAGACAGAAACAAAGGTAAAGGTGGTGGAGTAGCATTGTATATCAATGATGAGGTAGAATGTAAAGAAATAAGAAGCGATGCAATGGACAAGACAGAGTCCGTCTGGGCAAAAATTACATTGGGGAAGATAACTAGTAAAGCCTCTCCTACGATAGTGCTTGGGGTGTACTATAGACCTCCGGGATCTAATTTGGATATGGATAGAGCCCTTTTTAATGTTTTTAATAAAGTAAATACTAATGGAAACTGCATGATCATGGGAGACTTTAACTTCCCAGATATAGACTGGAAGACCAGTGCTAGTAATAATAATAGGGCTCAGATTTTCCTAGATGCGATAGCTGATGGATTCCTTCATCAAATAGTTGCTGAACCGACTAGAGGGGATGCCATTTTAGATTTAATTTTGGTGAGTAGCGAGGACCTCATAGAAGAAATGGTTGTAGGGGACAATCTTGGCTCAAGTGATCATGAGCTAATTCAGTTCAAACTGAATGGAAGGATTAACAAAAATAAATCTGCAACTAGGGTTTTTGATTTCAAAAGATTTTTGACTTTCAAAAATTAAGGAAATTAGTTAGGGAAGTGGATTGGACTGAAGAACTTATGGATCTAAAGGTAGAGGAGGCCTGGGATTACTTTAAATCAAAGCTGCAGAAGCTATCAGAAGCCTGTATCCCAAGAAAGGGGAAAAAATTCATAGGAAGGAGTTGTAGACCAAGCTGGATGAGCAAGCATCTTAGAGAGGTGATTAAGAAGAAGCAGAAAGCATACAGGGAATGGAAGATGGGAGGGATCAGCAAGGAAAGCTACCTAATTGAGGTCAGAACATGTAGGGATAAAGTGAGACAGGCTAAAAGTCCAGTGGAGTTGGACCTTGCAAAGAGAATTAAAACCAATAGTAAAAGGTTCTATAGCCATATAAATAAGAAGAAAACTAAAAAGGAAGAAGTGGGGCCGCTTAACACTGAGGATGGAGTGGAGGTTAAAGATAATCTAGGCATGGCCCAATATCTAAACAAATACTTTGCCTCATCTTTAATAAGGCTAAAGAGGATCTTAGGGATAATGGTAGCATGACAAATGGGAATGAGGATATGGAGGTGGATATTACCATATCTGAGGTAGAAGCGAAACTGAAACAGCTTAATGGGACTAAATCGTGGGGCCCAGATAATCTTCATCCAAGAATATTAAAGGAATTGGCACCTGAAATTGCAAGCCCATTAGCAAGAATTTTTAATGAATCTGTAAACTCAAGAGTAGTACCAAATGATTGGAGAATTGGTAACATAGTTCCTATTTTTAAGAAAGGAAAAAAAAAAGTGATCCGGGTAACTTAGGCCAGTTAGTTTGACATCTGTAGTATGCAAGGTCCTGGAAAAAATTTTGAAGGAGAAATTAGTTAAGGACATTGAAGTCAATGGTAAATGGGACAAAATACAACATGGTTTTACAAAAGGTCAATCGTGCCAAACCAACCTAATCTCCTTTTTTGAAAGGTAACAGATTTTTTAGATAAAGGAAATGCAGTGGATCTAATTTACCTAGATTTCAATAAGGCATTTGATACCGTGCCACATGGGGAATTATTAGTTAAATTGGAGAAGATGGGGATCAATATGAACATCAAAAGGTGGATAAGGAATTGGTTAAAGGGGAGACTGCAACGGGTCCTACTGGAAGGCGAACTGTCAGGTTGGAGGGAGGTTACCAGTGGAGTTCCTCAGGGATCGGTTTTGGGACCAATCTTATTTAATCTTTTTATTACTGACCTTGGCACAAAAAGTGGGAGTGTGCTAATAAAGTTTGCAGATGATACAAAGCTGGGAGGTATTGCCAATTCGGAGAAGGATCGGGATACTATACAGGAGGATCTGGATGACCTTGTAAACTGGAGTAATACTAATAGGATGAAATTTAATAGTGAGAAGCGTAAGGTTATGCATTTAGGGATTAATAAGAATTTTAGTTATAAGTTGGGGACGCATCAATTAGAAGTAACAGAAGAGGAGAAGGACCTTGGAGTATTGGTTGATCATAGGATGACTATGAGCTGCCAATGTGATATGGCCGTGAAAAAAGCTAATGCGGTTTTGGGATGCATCAGGAGAGGCATTTCCAGCAGGGATAAGGAGGTTTTAGTACCATTATACAAGGCACTGGTGAGACCTCACCTAGAATACTGTGTGCAGTTCTGGTCTCCCATGTTTAAAAAGGATGAATTCAAACTGGAGCAGGTACAGAGAAGGGCTACTAGGATGATCCGAGGAATGGAAAATTTGTCTTATGAAAGGAGACTTAAGGAGCTTGGCTTGTTTAGCCTAACTAAAAGAAGGTTGAGGGAAGATATGATTGCTCTCTATAAATATATCAGAGGGATAAATACAGGAGAGGGAAAGGAATTATTTAAGCTCCGCACCAATGTGGACACAAGAACAAACGGGTATAAACTAGCCACCAGGAAGTTTAGACTTGAAATCAGACGAAGGTTTCTAACGATCAGAGGAGTGAAGTTTTGGAATAGCCTTCCAAGGGAAGCAATGGGGGCAAAAGATCTATCTGGTTTTAAGATTCTACTCAATAAGTTTATGGAGGAGATGGTATGATGGGATAATGTGATTTTGGTAAGTAATTGATCTTTAAATATTCAAGGTAAATAGGACTAATCCCCTGAGATGGGATATTAGATGGATGGGATCTGAGTTACTCAGGAAAGAATTTTCTGTAGTATCTGGCTGGTGAATCTTGCCCATATGCTCAGGGTTTAGCTGATTGCCATATTTGGGGTCGGGAAGGAATTTTCCTCCAGGGCAGATTGGAGAGGCCCTGGAGGTTTTTTGCCTTCCTCTGTAGCATGGGGCACGGGTCACTTGAGGGAGGCTTCTCTGCTCCCTCAACCAAGTCTTTAAACCACGATTTGAGGACTTCAATAGCTCAGACATAGGTGAGGTTTTTCATAGGAGTGGGTGGGTGAGATTCTGTGGCCTGCGCTGGGCAGGAGGTCGGACTAGATGATCAGAATGGTCCCTTCTGACCTTAGTATCTATGAATCTATAAGTCATTAAAACAGTTCCTCTGCTGGTTCCCACGTTAGAATCACAATCCTACATTACCAGAATTCTGTTTATAGTGATTTCAATCCACAGTCCTTTATGTAGGGCTAGAACTTTTCTCAGATTATTTTTCTGGTCCTACATTTGTGGGGTGACTCAGTGCTGATAAAAATAAATCAATTAGGGCTCTAGGTCAGGCTGGGCATCCACTTAGTGTCCCTCTACACGGATATGCAAGCCCCTGGACTATCCTAATCCTGAACCACTCCAGGTCGTAGTGTCATGATTCAGATTCCTACAAGGGGCTATTGTTGGCATCTGTATCTACTTAGGCTAGCACAGGACTGTGACTTGGTCACTAACGATTCAATCCAGAACACAAAGGCCACATAATTGATCCACAATGCTCCAAGGCCAGCAAAAGAAAAGAGGATTTGAATACCTGTGCTGTCAAGCAAGCAGCTGTTTTGACCCAAACTGTGAGAGCTGAAATTCAAAACTAAGATGAGGATTTTCAGACGAGCTTAAGGGAGTTAAATGCCCAGACCAAAATGAATTTTAGTGGGATTGGGCCCCTAATATGTTTTCAGTTTAGGCTAAAGGAGTTAATTCCATTTCCGCAAAGCAAAGCGCAAGCCGTTTTGCTAACTCACCTGTCCAGGACGTACTGCATGGTTTCTGCTATGCCCGCCTGCTCTTCTCCTATCAGAGAGGGTTGGAAGAGAATTTCTGGAACCCTGATTCTCTCCGTACCAAGAAAAAGCTGGTGGTACTCTGCCAGGTTAAACACGGGCTTTAAATATAAAACATTAAATATTACCTCTCTCTTTTCCCACTATGTTTTCCCCTCCCTGAAAGTATGCCTCCTTAACTACTATGTTGCAGGATCTGATTCCAATACACCACTGCCCTGACAGTTCACACACAGTTTGACTTGGCAGCATAGATAGGACTAACTCATGTTTTACCTGTGTTCCTACAGTGCAATAGGGCTTAAGCCTTGCAGGTCTGTAGAACATAGTCAATACAGTTGAATCATGGTTCCGTTCTATCGACATTGTAAGGCCAAAGTGTGTTTTAATCATGTTGGGTGACTATAGTGTCAGAGTGAGAGTAATAGAATTTAAGCCCAGAAAGGACACCCAGATTTATTCTGATCTCCAACTGAAATTAGACCAAGGTATTACAGCCCTCAGAAGACTAAACTATTATGTGCCACAGAGCGAGAACAGCATGTACTGAGGTACACCAAATTTGAGGTTTTTGCAGTGGCAGGGAATTAAGTAAGGTATACTCCAATTATCCTGGCAAGAGACCTGCATCCCAGGCTGAAGATGGCAACCCCACCTTGCCTCCCCCTACCCTCCAACAGGTCATGTATAGCAATCAGTCAGACCTGGAGCACATGAACAAGAACTAGCCAGCCAAGCACCCGAGAAAGAGAATGCTCAGTACCACCTGAGAGCACTGGTCGTCCCCATCCAGTGCCCCAGCTCTGGCCATCTCTGATGCTTCAGAAGGAGACAAAAAGAACCCAGATTACGGGAGAGGAAATCCCTTCCTGATCCTTGATGAAACCCTGAGATTTTAGGGACAGACAAACCAGAAGGGACCCTCAGGCAACATCAGTGTTGTAATCCATGAATTATTATGTGCTTCGTTTTCCTTTCCATTTCCTATTTTCCCAGCAGACTGCTGCTTAAATGGATTACAAAGGCACCAGCTACACAGGGCAGAGGTTGACAATCACGCTTTCAGTACAGTTCTGGGCAAGCCAGGTTGTAACATGGTTTGGCCAGCCAGTGTGAGCAGGGCCAAATCATGTTATAAAACCAGGCTTCAGCCCAAACAGGCTGCATCTATACTAGACCTTTTTCTTACTGTTACAATTTGAGCTCCAAGGCACTAATGGTTGACCATACTTTTAAGCCACCGTGTCACGTAGGCCTGCCCTAAGCAAGGTTAGAAGTCACGTTACTTTGTTAAAACCTCCACTGGGGCCTTGTCTATACTAGTGTTCTCACTGCTGCTACCATCAGTGGCAGTAACAGTCAAATAAAAAAACAAGGCTAATGCAGACAAGCGCATAATAGAGACATAGGCTGGAGCTGCGATCTAGCCTGTTGTGACTGGGTTTGTCCCCATCCATGCCATTGAGCCAGATTCTATTGTAGAAATCAGCTAAGCAAGGTTGTTTGCCCTTTTCAGATATGGCTAAAGTCACTGGTAACAGAGCCGTGTTCATAGAGCTTTAGCACTGTTTGCCTCATCACTGTCAATAGGGACTTTTATCTGACGAAGCTGCCAGCAGAACTGTGCTATAGACCAAACCTGACATAGGCTAACAGCCTGTTAGCTTCATTTTATATTAAAATTTCTCAGGGGAAAAAAAAAAATCCCTCCCTATGTTGTTGAGGGAAACAATGCCAGAACCCTGCTAGCAAAAGCTACATTGACATACTGCCGTTGCTAGCACGTTTGTGTTTCTAGTGTGGACAGGGTTAAACTGGTAGCAAGAAGCCCAGTCAGCTGCAATACTAGCAGCCAAGTCTCACTTGCTTGAAGGACATCTTCATGGAGAATGAAATTAAAGCATCTGTGCAATGTATCAAGCTGACCGCAAGAGGACAACCATCAATTCTATTTTTCACACATTTAATATTTCTTTCTAATGAACCATTGTTTAAGAGCCTCTTACAAGATGTAAAACATTACTCCATTAAAAAGATAAACCTTAGTGAGGAGAAAAAAAGATCAGTCTTTTCATTTATTTAGTTTCTTGGCTGCACATCAGTCTCAAATCAGTCAGCTGAAACATGCAAAGTTCTAGTACGCCTCTATTATTTAATTGTGGCTGCAGAGGCAAACAGTAAGTTTCAAAGCATGATCACACTTTTTGAATAAGTATGAGCAGCTACATTAGCTAGGACAAAAAAGCGCAAGGACCATCAATCCTCATGCACCAGAATATAACTGATCAACTGTGGTTGTGAAGAAGTTTCCTCCATAGTATAACGTTCCAGTGGACGAGAAACCTCTCTCTAATGCATCCAGCATTGGCTGCTATTTAGCTAGGACAGTAGACCCACTGGACAATTGGTCTCGACTGGTAAGGCGAGCCCTATGAAGCAAGGAAAGATTATAAAGAGTCAAACCTCCACTGTGGTAACTGGCTTTTCAACTTCAGGCTGTTCCTCAGCAAACAAAGGCTCAAACTCATGAATGCTTTCCACATCCTCCAGGGACTGTTCACTGCTCAAAGGGTCCAGGTCCAGGGTCTAGGAAAGGAAACCAAGAGGATCAGTTATTTCAGTGACCTTAGCTCTGATGTGCCAAGTCTATAACAGGCTGGGATTCTGATGAAACAATGGCCTGTTAGCCTGATCCTGCCCTGCTGCCTGAAAACTCATCTCTGCAATATGCTTACACAAGCGTTAAAAATTCTCAGTCACTGAAGAGAAAACAGGGAACAATATTATATATACATACACGTGGAATAAATTCCATAAAGCCCTTTAACTCCTGATCAAGATGCCAACTCACACATTAAGCCTCCTATTCAACAGGCTGACCACCCATCCCCCTGAATTAGCCTTTTAGAAGAAAGGGTCTCTGCTATCCAAAGCCTACATTAAATCTTATTTAAATAGGTTTTTAAGATCAGTTAAAAGAACTGGAAATGAACCAGATTTTAACTGCTCTATAATTACCAAAATTCCTCACCTTGTTTGTGTGGGTCTGGAAAACAAACACTTACTGGCTACACAGCTGCCACATGAGTCTTGGAGTTGCCTAGTTTCAGACAAGCAACAGTCTGTGTGTGTTGTGCCAGAAAGGCCACAAGGACATTCTGTCAGACATAGGGATGGTCATAGCTTCAAAGCTCTTTGCTGAGCAATGATACCTTTAGCCATGATCCTAGAGCACTCTTGAGAACTGGGCAAGATTTTTAGGGTAACTTTTTAAATTACCTCATTTACTTCTGCAACAAACCCCAAACCCAAATTACTGTTTGTTGTAGAGGTCTTGACTTTGCCCGTCGTACACCGAACAGGCTATTTTGAAACACTGAGCAAACAAAGGGAAAAAAGTTACGTTTTAAATGGTCTGAGTATGTTAACAAATCCCCTCATTCCCTTTTTAAAATGGGAAGAGAGGAATCAAACAGAAAAAGCTCTTGCTCAAAAGTCTTAAATGACATCCCATGTTTTTGGGAAGAGTTAATTTTAGATGGATGCTGTTAGTTGAAGGTCTGTTAAATGTTTAAGTTTCTTTTAAAAGACAAAATAAGACAAATACCCAAGAGGGAAGAAAGTAGCAAAAGATAGGAAAATGTGGCCACAGGCACAGCACATGGTACACAATGTAATTAACCACCCCTGAATCCTGGCTTTTATTCCCTTAGGGTAGACAGGCTCTCCATTCCAATCTTTCTGAGTAGATTTTGGGGGCAATTGGGCCCCATCCCCAGGCCTTCTCAGAGTATCACAGGAGTCTATTTTATCATCCTTCCTGTTCAACGAGCACCACCGTTGGCAGGATTAACGAAGGAACATGGACTGAAGTGTTCAGTATGGCAATGACACCCAGCTCTACATCTCTGTCATGTCTGACCTGTATGGTGTAGTAAAGAAATAACCAACTCTCTCGAATTTGGAGCTCAGATGAGGGCTAGCAGGTTGAGAGTCAGTCTGGAGAAGACAGAGTATTAGTGGGTTAGGAAAAAAGTCAGCCAGAGGAATCAGTGAAGCTCCTATCAGCACCCCTAACTGAGGAAGTGCAGCCACCAGCTGTGCCATCTTTATATTGGTAGATTCTGGGTTGGTCTTGGGTGGGCAGGTAGCAGTGACAGTCAAGATCACTTTTTCATCCGTACATGGTGAGAAGAGTGAGATTCTTCTCTCTGATGCAGGGACTGTGCCACAAATTTGCCATGCTTTGATCACCTCAACATCTGATTGCTGCAACATGCTCTAATTGGGACTTCATTATGAAACCACTCCCAAATTAAAGCTAGTGTAGAAGGTGGCTTGCCAATTACTTGGAGTCTCACACCAGTGCTCTGGGATCTGCATCGGCTGCCAATAAGTTTCTGGGTAGAATTCAAATAGTTAGTTAGTTTCAACCTGTACAGTCCTAAGTGGTTTGGTCACTTGGGTCTACTTCTGTGCCCGTGCCATGCTGCCACAGTAGAAATCAGCAAAGGTGCTTGGGATGGAGCACCCTCAGTACCAATAAGGAGTTAGAACAAGGTGCTCTCCATAACAATGCCTCAACTTTTGGAACTTGGTCCAAAATAGCCCAGATTTGTTAACCTTCCAGGCACAGTGTAAGACCCAACACTTTAGATCTGGTTGGAGGGGCCTGATTCTTATTATGTCTGTTGACGTGCATTTATTTGTGAGTGGGATGAGCAGTCCATGTTGATATTACTGTGGAAATTCATTATGTGAAGGTACCCAGAACATGGGATGGACATTTTTACTTATATTTCAAAAATTGAAAAATACATTGTTCCTAAATTTTTTTATGGGTAGAGTTTGGCCGAGTCCTGTGTCAGGAGTACAAAGTAGGAGGGGAGAAGGTGGTGCTATGGGGATACATTGTATAACGATACTAAGTTATAGGTGCTGCTTAGAGCAGGTGTTAAAAAGAAGGAAAGGAAAACATTCATCCCCTCTGACTGCTCTTGCCCCAATCCCAATGAAGGTACTTTCTCCTTCCCCCACCCTCCTAATCGGCTCTGGGGGGGAACCAGGGAAACATGTGCATCCCAGATAATTGTACAGTTTAACTAAGTATCAGGATGGCTGATCTGATTTTTGTATTGGAGTATAAATCTAAACAGACACCCAAGAGATGCGTGAGGATACTGAGTGCTGAACGTAGCAAGGGTTGTAAATTTCAGACAAAACCACAAAGCCAGCTCCAGACGTACTCATAGCCAGGTGGGAAGAGGAGTGGCACTGGGGCAGGGCAGCAGTAGTCAAATCAATAGGGAGTTACAGGTTGCTAAAGGGAAGAACCGTTCAGCCATAAGAATAGTCTAGGGAACAGACACACTCTCAGGATATGTAATTTTGAGTGCATTACATGTAGTAACAGAAATAACCTGGCTTCAGTGTCGCACCTCTGGTTTGCTATCCACAACATCCACTTCAATGCTGACTTCTGCCTGTATGATCTTCTGTTTGGTTTGTTCAATGGCCAGACTCAGCTTGTGGATGTATGACTGCAGTTCCTCAGCAGAGTCCATGTTCAGTTCAACCAAAGCTTTGTGAAACTGATCCATCTGACCATCTTCTAGCAGTTCCTGCAGAGAAATCCCACCATTAAGTAGGCAGTGGTTGCAGTGGTCCTATTGAAAATTCCAGGGGAAGGCACTGGACATTTCCCCTTGGCTGCTATAGATCATAACACAATTCCATCTGCTGTGATGCAGACTTGCTGCCTTAACAGGGTAACTGCTAAGTCTTCAATGTGCTGTATGTAAAACAGTGCCATTCTGGAAACATTCCCAGGTCATTAGAGCTCTGAGAGCAGTACCCTCCACCCCCACACACACGGCAAACTCATCTTCTATAACTACCTGCACATAGAGCAATCTGTCCAGCCTCTCTTGGTCAAGCTGCAGTTTCTCCTCCCGCCGGCGGGCATTAAGCTCTTGGAGCCTACGTAGCTGCTGCTGCCGCCTCTCCTGCTTCTCCTCCGATGTCAGGGTGCTACCGAGGAGTTTGCTGGAGAAGGGCAGCTGCATCTTGTGCACATTGCTCTCATAGTACTCAGGCGACCTCCACTTCTGCAGCTCTGTGGGAATATTTTGAATGCAAATAATCTATTTGCCAGGCTGACACTTTACCTTGTCCATACCCCGTTCTGGGAGTTCTCACATTAAAGAACATGGTAAGAAGCAGCAATCTAGTTTGGGACCCTTTCCTACTGCCTAGCCAACCATTGTTCCCTGTTAGCTGTCCCCTCAGAGTAGCACCTACTGAATGCGAGAGCATTAGATTGCATACTCAGATCAAGTGTCTTCCAGTCTGTCTCGCTGCACTCTGATCTCCAGAATGCAAAAAGCATGAAATAGAGGAGTGGTGAACAGGGCCCTAACTCATTCTTGAAGTCCTTCTGCCCAGGTTGCATGTCTCCCTGTATTTCTACAGGCCCTTGCAGACTCTTTTACTGCGCAGGATTTTTTCGTGAAGTAGTACTTTTTAAACACAAAAATATATAAATAAAATTCTTCTAGAAAATACCCATTCTTTGAACGTATCCTTCTTTGCAAGATGCCTAGAGTGATTCCTAGCTTAGCCACTACATTTTAGGGCCCCTTTGGAAGATTTTGTGTATCAGATGCATTCTCTGAAATGCTAGTAGCCCTAACATGATAGAAATGTATTATGGATACATGAGAAGCAGAGAACGAACCAGATCAGAAAAAGAAGTGAAGCTGACCAGTCTATTTTCACCCAATGCTAGCAATAAAGAAATGATAAAAAGGAAAATTTGATTTTAAAATATGTACCCATTTGAAATAATGCCAGTTATTAGTAACAGAAGGATTTTAAACTAACAAAATGTTTTTAAAATAGCACGAGTTTTATCTTTATTAACATTACTTTAAATTCTCTCTATTTTATGGACTGCTGTGAAACTGTTGTCCCATATGTGCTACAAGCTGGACTAATGGAGAGGAAGTCATGAAGGCTTAACTGCTTTATATATGAAGACTGTCAGAATCTCAATAAAAGGAGAATCCTGTCGACCTGACAATGAGATAGAGGACAGGATCAAGCTTGAATTAAAATTAAAACCCAGCCTTACCTTCTAGATAATCCTCTGCAATATAGCTGTGTTCATGCAGTATTTCCTCCATTCGGCTGAGAGTGATGGCAGCAAAATGCCCAGGGTATTTCAGCTGCAGAAGGCGCTGAAGATACACAGCTGCCTGGCATCCACCAAGATTGATACGTTTGCAGTTTTTAGCATCCAATCTAACGCAATACAAAAAAGGCAGACAAAGGAAACTAGAGAAGTCCAGAACTTCACAGAATAAAACATCTCTTTTAAATCGCAAGGGAAATAATATTGATTATAAATAAGTAGGCAAATACATAGCAGATCCAACACCTTTGCTACCCCCCAACACCATCAACTAGAGGCACTATTCAAAAAGCTTTGTAAGTTTCATTTTTTGTTTGCAAAAAGCCCCTACTGTCAGGTTGTTTTGGTTTGCTGGGTTTTTGGGAGGTCGGGGAGCGGGGGGACAGAAAAGGTCTAGAACTGGCTTTACAGAAGGGAAAATATCAAAGATGACTGGACACAAAAAATGTCTGTGCCTACTGAGATCTGGAAATCCCATAGGATCACAACACTTCTAAAGCAATGGGACTCAAAACAGCTACAATCACATTAGTTTCAGCTCCTTTAAAAAAAAGGCAGGGGAAAATACTGGAAAGGGGAAAAGTTGATTAAGAAATGTTTGAATATAAGAGTCGCAGGAGATCATCAACAGAGCATATAACACACAATTAACACCAAAAAGAAATACTTGGTCACAGTGGATTACTCTTCCCCCAGCGTACAATCAGCTTGAACCTCTGTGGCCATGGATTCTGCAGTCACCTCCACTAGACCAGTGGCTCTCAACCTTTCCAGACTACTGTACCCCTTTCAGGAGTTTGATTTGTCTTGTGTACCCCAAGTTTCACCTCCCTTAAAAACTACTTGCTTACAAAAATCTGACAAAAATACAAAAAAGTGTCTCAGCACACTATTACTGAAAAATTACTTACTTTATCATCATTTGCACCATATAATTATAAAAGAAACTGATTACAATATTTATATTCCACTTACATTTCAGTGAGATACTTAAGCCTGTTTTTCACTTGTGAGCCATCCTGAAGATGGAGCCCTGCCGCCCGGCGCCGAAGCACGTAACTTAGTTTTACGGGGGCCCCTGTTATGTGGCACCCCAGACAACTGCCCTGCTTGCCACCCCCTAGGGCTGGCCCTACACTTGCGACCCTCTAAGTCCATCCTGTGATCCCCCTGGGGGTTGCAACCCTCAGATTGAGAAACACTGATCTAAAGGAGTTACTACCCCCCTAGAAGACCTCTGCATACCCCCAGTGGTATGTGTTCCCCTGGTTGAAAAACATTGAACTAGCCTATTTTGTGAAAAACAATATGTCTAGCTATGCCAGCTAATAGAAGCTCAAATTTTCCTACTTCATGGAGTAAATTGACTGCTAGAGAAAGCTCCCTTCCCTGTACAGCACTGCACAACTGGCCATGTGCATCATGTGAAGAAAGTTTGCCTTTCCCTGAAGCATCAAGTATAGGCTACAGGACCACTTACTGAAGGAAGAATACTGGAATGCATGGATCAATGGTCTGATCAGTATGGCAAAGCCCAGGTGAAGGCTTCACAAGTCTGACCCAGCCTTTTTGACTGTCTGAACAATCACATTAAACACAATGTATGTACCTTTTCTACTGTCTGTTATTTTACTAGTAAAAAGATTATCTTACCCCTTTATTTTAGAAACATGGATTTATGCACTGTAACAATAAAGAAATGCATTGTGTGTATTCCACAAAGAGTACACTTCACCCCAGCATTCAAGTATATTAGAGCCAAAATCTTGCTATTGGAAGGTTGACCGCACCCATCCTTTCTTGTCTTTAATATACATTTTAGCCTGCAAAGAGTTCAGGTCCCAGCATCTGTTTGGAGCAAGACACACACTGAGGGAACCTGTTGTATCTGCTGCCTGCACTTCTGTATTCAAAATAAGAGCCGCTGTGCGTCACTTTGTAGAAACCTGTGCTAGAGTGTCACTCACCTGCCCTCTAAGACTGGCAAAACGTGCGTGCACTGATAACCTGAAGACACTATCAGACTGTTGCAAGGCCAGTCCTGCCTTCTGTTGTGGTGGAAGCTGTACATACTGTCCACTCCATATGAAACCTTTGGGACCTGGTAACATTCAAACAGCAGCTCTGACATCATTTGCCTCGAATACAGAGGATTGCACACTGCTTCTGTTAAAACGATTGGATGGTCAACACAACCCTACAGCAGAACAATGGGACAGAGATGATAATAAGAGAATTATGATGTTCATGTGATCAACACATACTGAACAGACAAATCTTTTCTCATTTCTAGTTATTTTGCATATACAGCTTAAAAGATATATGCAGATAAAGAGTGAAAGTACATTTCATTTGTTAGTCTTCCTCAGCCCTACTAAAGGAGCATAATGCAAATACTTATGGGTACCAGCAATAGCTTGGAGCAATGACTGGTATACATTTTTTTAATAGATTACTATAAAAGTCAGGATTAAGTGACAAAGTAATAAAAATACCTGAACCCTGTCTACCCTATAAATTCCACCATTACTTCAACTAGTAGAGAGTAATGGGCTGGGTCCTAATCTTAGGAAGAAAAGGGAAATTTTTAATGCATCTAAGTGACTTAGGATCCCAACTCCCATTTCCAAAATGGATTCAGGCAGTTAGGAATCTAATTGTGAGTGGGATATAGGCTCCTTTGAAAGCTTTACCCAAGGCTTAAAGGGGCTGGATTTTTTTTTTTTTTTTTTTTTTTTTACACACACAATATGGTAAAGGGCTCTACAAACAAAATACAGTCTGATATATAAGACAGACAACTAGGTCAAGGAGGGATAGTCACTCAGCTAAACCCCCAAATCTCTTTCCTAAAGGCTGGCTCTAAACAACTTGTTCTCAACCAAGGTCCTGCAACAAGAACTCTGCAGAGCCTCCCAGAAGTCAACGCCCCACTCCTGGTGCAGTTCTCAGTGCAGGATGGACTGGACAGCTTCGTTTTACAACCCAGAACCCAAGACACTGGGCACAATCAGAACACAGCCCCCTAAAGAGAAAGCTAGAAGCGTCTTGGGATTTCCTACCGTAACACATACTCTGTTCTCTGTACCTCGGCCGTCTCACCCCACCAGTAGCTTTACCTGAGAACGCCCCCATTTCCCTCCATTATTGCTCAGCCACAAACTCTGTCCCACCCCGAGCTCTTCACCCTTCCCATCCCGACCCCCCCAGTCAATACCCAGTGTCGATCTACCTCCCCCGCCCGCCTTCCCGAACAGTGCTAGCAGAAACTCTTCTCCACTTCTGCTCCTCCTGGATCCTCCTTCCCACAGCCATCCCAAGCCAGGCCCCTCACCCCTCTGCTCAGACTCCAGCCCCCATTCCCCGCTGGGTTCCACCTGGTCCATCCCCCACCCCCTTCCCCGGGCCTAGCGCCCTCCCGTCCCCGCTCTTCCCCGCGGCCCAGGTTCCAGATCCCTCCTCGGTCTCCCCACGTCCCGAGCCTGCCCCCCGGGCGGCACCTGCGAGGAGACGCCCAGGCGCTGGAAGACGTGGTCGAACAGCAGCTCCTGCAGCTCCAGCTGCACGGGCACGTTGCGGTCGAAGGGCGAGCGGAGGAGCCAGCGCAGCGGCTCGGGGCTGCCCAGGTCGTTGCCCACCTGGGTCTCGGCGCCAGCCCCGCCCCGGGCCCCCCGGCTCCGGGCCGCTAGCGAGCGGAATCGGAGCAGCGGCTCCCCGGGCACCTCGGGGTCCGGACAGGCCCAGCCCGCCCGCGCCTGGAACGAGCCGTTATCGATCACTAGCGGCACGGGCTGCGGCGTGCGCACGGCCGGGCTGGGCCCCAGCACCGGGTCCGGCAGCCAGCGGGCGTCGCGGAACTGGAACACCAGGCCCGCCGCCGCCGCCATGCTGGGGGGCCGCCGCGCTCCCTCCGCTCCGGCTGGGAACGGGAGCCCGCGCCCAGCGTTCCGGGGCGGGTGAAACCGGCCTGGGCGTGGGCAGCTGCTGTCTGCTGACAACCTCGGCGAAGGCTTAACTGCTTTGCACGTGGCCTCCTCTGCATTCGTCCGGCTCGCAGAGCAGGTGGGACAACAGGCTCCTCGCACTCCCTAAGCGGGAGTCCGTAAACACAGAAAGAACAGGAGGACTTGTGGCACCTTAGAGACTAACAAATGTATTTGAGCGTAAGCTTTCGTGAGCTACAGCCCACTTCATCGGATGCATTTGGTGGAAAATACAGAGGAGAGACTGATATACACACACACAGACCATGAAACAATGGGTTTACCATATACACTGTAAGGAGAAAAGGAGGACTTGTGGCACCTTAGAGACTAACAAATGTATTTGAGCGTAAGCTTTCGTGAGCTACAGCCCACTTCATCGGATGCATTTGGTGGAAAATACAGAGGAGAGACTGATATACACACACACAGACCATGAAACAATGGGTTTACCATATACACTGTAAGGAGAAAAGGAGGACTTGTGGCACCTTAGAGACTAACAAATGTATTTGAGCGTAAGCTTTCGTGAGCTACAGCCCACTTCATCGGATGCATTTGGTGGAAAATACAGAGGAGACTGATATACACACACACAGACCATGAAACAATGGGTTTACCATATACACTGTAAGGAGAAAAGGAGGACTTGTGGCACCTTAGAGACTAACAAATGTATTTGAGCGTAAGCTTTCGTGAGCTACAGCCCACTTCATCGGATGCATTTGGTGGAAAATACAGAGGAGACTGATATACACACACACAGACCATGAAACAATGGGTTTACCATATACACTGTAAGGAGAAAAGGAGGACTTGTGGCACCTTAGAGACTAACAAATGTATTTGAGCGTAAGCTTTCGTGAGCTACAGCCCACTTCATCGGATGCATTTGGTGGAAAATACAGAGGAGACTGATATACACACACACAGACCATGAAACAATGGGTTTACCATATACACTGTAAGGAGAAAAGGAGGACTTGTGGCACCTTAGAGACTAACAAATGTATTTGAGCGTAAGCTTTCGTGAGCTACAGCCCACTTCATCGGATGCATTTGGTGGAAAATACAGAGGAGACTGATATACACACACACAGACCATGAAACAATGGGTTTACCATATACACTGTAAGGAGAAAAGGAGGACTTGTGGCACCTTAGAGACTAACAAATGTATTTGAGCGTAAGCTTTCGTGAGCTACAGCTCACTTCATCAGATGCATCCAATGAAGTGAGCTGTAGCTCACGAAAGCTTATGCTCTAATAAATTTGTTAGTCTCTAAGGTGCCACGAGTACTCCTTTTCTTTTTGCGAATACAGACTAACAGGGCTGCTACTCTGAAAACTGTAAGGAGAGTGATCATTTAAGATGAGCCATCACCCACGGGGGGGGGGGGGGGGGAAGGAGGAAAACCTTTCATGGTGACAAGCAAGGTAGGCCATTTCCAGCAGTTAAGAACATCTGAGGAACAGTGGGGGGTGGGGTGGGGGGGAGAAATACCATGGGGAAATAGTTTTACTTTGTGTAATGACTCATCCATTCCCAGTCTCTATTCAAGCCTAAGTTAATTGTATCCAGTTTGCAAATTAATTCCAATTCCGCAGTCTCTCGTTGGAGTCTGGTTTTGAAGCTTTTTTGTTGAAGGATAGCCACTCTCAGGTCTGTAATCAAGTGACCAGAGAGATTGAAGTGTTCTCCGACTGGTTTTTGAATGTTATAATTCTTGACGGCTGATTTGTGTCCATTCATTCTTTTACGTAGAGACTGTCCAGTTTGACCAACGTACATGGCAGAGGGACATTGCTGGCTCAAATATGCTCAAATAAATTTGTTAGTCTCTAAGGTGCCACAAGTACTCCTTTTCTTTTTGCGAATACAGACTAACACGGCTGCTACTCTGAAAGAAGGGTGAGGCTACTTAACATGGGGAAATAGATTCAATATGTGTAATGACCCAGCCACTTCCAGTCTCTATTCAAAACGCCCCAAGTTAATGGTATCTACTTTGCATATTAATTCAAGCTCAGCAGTTTCTCATTGGAGTCTGTTTTTGAAGCTTTTCTACTGCAAAATTGCCACCTTTACGTCTGTTACTGAGTGGCCAGGGGGGTTGAAGTGTTCTCCTACCGGTTTTTGAACGTTATAATCCTGATGTCATGTTAGTGTGTCTAGCACTTCACAGAATAAATGTGACAAACTGGAAGATTTTGCATATCAAAGGGACCCTAAAATGTAGTGGCTAAACTAGAAGTCACTTTAGGCAGCTTTCCAAGAAGGTTAATGCTAAGGATGAGTACGCTCTTGAAGAATTATATAAAGAAAGAGCTTCTACAAGAAGCAACAATTCAGCAAAAAAAAACCCCACACCTGGTAAAACTGGTTAATAAGCCAAGTTTTGCCACCCCTCAGTTTCACAACTGATGCTTAGGATCAGAGCAGAGACTTTTCCGACTACGCTTTCCCCTTAAAGCCTTCCAATTAAAAATTATGGCAGTTAAACCTTTTAAATACTTTATCTCAAAGCCTTAATTGTACAGTTTTTCTTTAGAAATATTTAACTACATTTTTAGCATACCTGTGACTAAGAGAAGCATTGTCTAGTTAGAGCAAGAGACCTGAGTCAGTAGTGTTGGGTTTTGTTCCTCTCTACCACTGACTGGCTATCTAGCCTTAGGCAACTCACTAAGAGCCTGATTTTCAGAAATGCTGAGTCGCTACAATTCCCATGAAAGTCAATGGAAGTTGCAGATACTCAGCCTCTTTGAAACACCGCTCACTGATTTCTTTGTTTACCCAGGGTACAAAGTAGGAATAACAAGACTTCCCTTGCTCACACGGGTGCTGTCAGGGTTAATTAATTAGAATTTACAAAGCACCTGGAGAACCTGGGATAAAAAATTCGAAAGGTTGTGAATATTATAGAAAACAAATGTATACACATACAAGAAAATTAAAAGCATGCAAACATTAGTAATGTGCCCTTATATATACCCCCCTTCATCTGACATTTTTTCCCAAGTGCTATACAAACAATTAAGCAACACAAACTCCCTGTGAGATGAGTGGTTAGTAATGGTTTTATCTGACTGATGGAGAAACACACAGAGAGAAGTTAAGTGATTTTTCCACAGTTGCACCATAGGTCAATGAGAGAGTGCGGGCTTTTTCCTAGTGTTCCTGCTCTAATCACTGCCAAACTCCCTTGTGATTAGAAATAAGTCAAAACCCACAATTCCTATAAAAAGGAATATTTTCCCTTTCTTAAAAGGAAAAAAAGGGAAAAAAAGAATAGGTAAAAAGTTACTAATATACTTGTCAAGGAAAGAAAAGAATCACTGAGATGGTTATACTATCTATCTATCATTTCTCTGAAAATTGCTTATTGCTCATCGCAGTTGTGTGAGCTTACATAAGAACTTTTCACTAAATATAAGTTTTCTTCTTTAACCATCTCTGTAGGTTTGATCCTGATTGCAGTCATTTTTTTCCTTGGAAGGTGTGCTAGTCACCTTGTTTTTGACAAATATTAAAGTGCCTTGTCATCTATTTTTTTACAGTAGGCATGGAAGTACTGTTTGTTATATTTTTATAGGCTTTGGAGGGCTCATAATTTATGGCTATCTTCTAATTGCAAATATAAGGAGGGGCAATTAAACCAGATTCTTTCCAGTTTATTTTTTTCATCCTGCCCTTAATCCTTTTTGTTTCCTTCCCTGGTGGGCTACGGGTTGTCCTTCATACTAGCTAAGCTGAGAATGACAGCATAGTCTTTTTATGACACACACTGTGATGCTACCAAAAGGTAGCTACCGAAGCAGAGTAAGCAATCAGTTTAGTCTTAGCTTGCCCTGAAACTAGTTATGAGGTATCCTCTGGTTCCCTTACTGAATGATTTGACCTTTCCTCTTCTTTTTTTTTGGTTTTGTTTGCCATTTGGGTTGTTGTTGATCCTACTGATTATCTGGCTTCACCTTTTACTCAATGAAGGTAAGTTTTACTATCAGATCAATGTTTTTGTATAAAGGCTTTAAGTATTAGCTTTCCTTTTACAGCACTCTGCTAGCTATTTTTAGGCTAATGCAGCTTGTCTCCTAAAGAAACTAAAGGCTTTCTCAGTGCAGCAGGTTGTATGTGGAAAATCAAGCTCAATATATGATGTTTTATCAGTTAAGAATGTCTAGCTAGAAGGACCTGTTATTAATGGTGGATTCTCTTTGTTAATCGTTCTTTGAAAAGCAACCGTTTAACTTAAGAAAGTTGTGGAAGAGTGTTTTGTGGATTTTAAATAAAGCTCCCCCCCCTTTTTTGAGGTGGTGAAACCTCAAATATTATTGAGTTATCTCATAACTGGGTACTTAATTTTCTCCTCAGTCACTTATGATATTGTTTCTGAGTGTCAGCACTGATGCCTTGTCAAATAGTACAGGGACTGAAAAGAAGCTTTTGCAAGGGAGAAAAGTGTTTATTTTCATTTTATTGATGTGTTTTCGTTCTCTTTGTGATTCCCCCCTTGGTATTTCTCCACCTTCTCATACATCAGCGGCTAACAACAGGCTTGCTGATGTCCCTGAAGGGATGAGGCATTGTTAGTTCTAACCTTGGAGTGTAATTGACTGGATTAGAGCACAGGAATCAATTCTAGGCTCAGGAACAGTGTGTCTCCTTTGAAGGCACTGCCTTCAAAGAGAATAAAGTCTAATGTAAAACATGTCTTCAGCTCAAATTGATGCAATTTGCTTTTCTTTCAATTCTGTAAGGCCCAGTCCTGTAGTGGGTTCCGTGGGAGTAGTGAGAATGGACTTTACTGAACTGTGTGGCAGCAGCAGAATGAGAAGTACTGGTAGCCAAGGAGGATGATAGTCCCCAACCATCCTTTATCCTCTCATACGTGTGCACAGACACCCACATGTTACATTTTGACTTGGAGTCCCCCTCTGCAGAAATTAAGATTCACCACTTTATTGTCCTGTAGATACAGATTTGCTGAGGGAGTAACCTGGGGACTTTTGGATCCCATTGTTAGATTGCTCTGGGACAAAGACTACAACTGGTATTGTCTTAGTCAAACGAGGGCAGGTGACAACCATATTTCAGTGCCCACTGGTTGCCATGTAAGTAAAGTACCTACTACATGTGCCCTGGAGCTTATTGTTATGGATAATATAATTGAACTGTGGGGGTGATTGAAAGGTTCAGGGCTTAGGAGTGATGGTAGCACAAAGTTACCTGAGTGGAATGGAAATGTTGCTGAGGGCATGGCCTACCTGTGTGCATATATGTGTATTTATATGATGGTCTGGATATGGCTGTACATACATGTTTAGTTCATTGCCATTTAAATTATTCTGTGTGGAGGAGTGGGTATGCGTAAGCTGACCCGGGCAAGTGACAACTGGTACAATGCATCCAGGGGGTTGCAGTGGTATAGCTACATTGGTGAAGCTACTCCACCAGTATAAATCTCAGAGCAGGTCTACACCACAGCTGGGATTGACGCTCTGACATCGATCCACTGGTAGTCGATTTAGGGGGTCTAGTGAAGATCCGCCAATCAATAGCAGATCGCTCTCCAGTCGACCGCTGTACTCCACCCCCCGATGAGAAGAGTAAGGTAAGTCGATGGGCTATGTAAAATGACCCTTCTTAGTCCCTACCCGGTCTATTCAGTCATATCAGCTTAACTAGCATCGTATGGAACGTTTCGTATTATTTTACGGCAGTTAACTTTGGAGTCAGCACAACTGCGGGGGAGTGAGAGGGAGTCTACTCAAACCTCAGGAGAATTGCTCACTAAACTCCAGTGGGTTACATTTGTTCCGTCTCATAGTAATGCACAAGTGTATGAGAGCCTTGATTGGCTTCCAAAACCTCGACTATGGGTGGTGATATGCTAGAGGTAAGGAACCCCACTTGACTCTCAGACCCCAAGTTGAGCTTATAGGACTAGCAGGTAGAGAGGGAAAACAAATCTCTAACTTGTAACCTGAACACCTTTGAAATAGAAATCACTATGACACAATACAGGTGGAATCCCACAATGCAACTTTCTAGAGTAATTTTTCACAGTAGAGTCATACTTTAAGTGCAGCTGCTATACCCTAATACTTAACACTTCTGTTCTCCTGTTTCCTCACCCCAACCCCATACAGTTACTTTACATTTAACTAAAAAAAATTATTTTCAGCCCAATTGCCCCGTGCCAAAGAAATAAAGAAGCCATCTTCTGATCAGTCTGATGACAATGCAGACCCTAAATCTGAGAATGAGTCCACAGGAAATAAAAGCTGGAGTGAGATGCCTGCTATGGAGTTCCAAAAGGAGATGTGGATGAAGGCCCCTAAGGGGCCCAAGCCACCTTATCTGAGTTCAAAACCAAGAGTCCAAACAAAAGGCCTCTTTACTGCAATCTCAGACAGTCTGTCATGGGCTCAGGGGACAAGGCTATGTCGCTTTGAGAAGAATGCCCTGTATAATATCATAACGGTGAGTGGACCAGCCATACCAGCTCTTTATGCGAGGGCTGTTTATGTGTGTTTCTCATGCCTGTCTATTCCTCCTCACCACTTCAACCAAACTCAGATTCTGATTGTTTAATCAGCAGGGCAGAAAACAACAAATTTATTTGTGTCTGTCCCATACTAAACTCTTTTCCATTTCCAATGGTTCCTGTTCTGGGTAGAAGTTAAAGGTGCTATGTAAGGACACACACGAGTGCCTTTATATATTAAAAATATATCCTAAGCATTGCAAAGCTACTCTAGTTCAAAAGGCAGACACAGCACCTCAACAGTAGCTTTCATTTTCTCAGTGATCTGATTCAGCTAAAAGGCTACACTCTACTGTGTATACAAACTCCCTTTGATATAACATGTCAGCATGTAACTTTTGAATGTATTGATCATATAATTTTTAAAGCTGTTCTAGACTCCAAATAATGGAATACATGTAAGACTAAAAAACTACAGCTACAGGCTCTTCCTTCAAAAATTATTTTGCCCTCTTCACTTACTTGACAAGACCTGAATTCTGGATTCTCAAGTTTCCTTGCTGATATTGAAGTCCCAAGCATCTAACTCAAAGCACAGAATGCAGTGCTACCTGTTCTCTAAGTGTTTATGACATCGTCCACTCCTGTGGGGTCTTGGCATGTCAGTAAAGTAGGAAATATCTTTCAAATGCTATAAAAGCCTGTTATAAAGTACATACTGAATATAAATCTTCTGTTGATCTTGCCTTTTGTGTGTTGATCCTGCAGTTAGCTATCCAGTGAGGCTCTGCAGGGGTCTGTCCATGTGGAGTAGCTTGGGGACTGGGGATTTAGATCAGTTCTTTTTTATGTGATTTAGAGCAGTTCCTTTAAAGCAGCCAGGTGAGCTGGGGAAACGTGGGGGGAGAACCAGATGCTCATTGTGGTTTTACACCTGAAATGTCATCAGTTTAAAGAATGTCTTCACCAAGAAAAATCTCTTTCCCCCTTTTTCTTGTTAGCTACTGTGCACCCTGCTTCTTTCTCTCATCTGGAACTTTGGCTGCCAGTTGCTTGAGATCTCCAATGTCGTGATGATTCAGCTGCTGCCATCATCTCTGGTTATCTGCACAGCTCAGCTTTTCACCCTGCTGAGAGGAAAGGTTGTAAAAATCTTGGATTCCCTGAAACTAGAAATCAGAGGGCTGTCTGCTTCATCCACTGCGAGGAGATATGAGAAAACTGAAGCAAAGTGATGCAGCAATATGCATGGTGGTTCCAAACTGGAGAACTACACTGGTGTGCAAATAAAACAAGTGGAGATGTTGCCACTAGCAGTAACCTATTCAATGTCCTTGAGAGCGGTTAGTGTGGAACAGAGGCATAGAAATTCTCTAATCTTGACTATGTGTTCCTTTGTTTTTTTCTTTTAATCTGGATTCTAATGGATTAGCATCCACACCCACAATTGGCTTCCATGTGGATAATATCAATAGACCAAGTCTGTCAGTTGATCTGACACCTTTTGCCAGCACCAGCCTCTCATTTCAAACACTTAAGGCAATGAATGTCTATTGGATTGTTCAAGCACCATTATGCTCCAATAACATAGAAAATAATGGGTCATATTTCAATCAGCCCATTGTTTTTCTGGTCTCTAACTTGTAAGACCCCAAATGTTGGAGATTAGCAGATTTTTCAGTTCTCAGCTTCTGAGAAATGGAACAAACCTACCTTAGATTGCTAATGGGTTCATTGATGCACAATATACAGAGGCATTGGGCACAAGACTTCTCCATTCCTTTCCAGTGTTCCTGGTGCATTCTTTTTAAGCACTTAGCATCTTGTGTATATGATGTCAGGTTGTGCCCCAAAGGGGTACATTTGTACTCAGAAATTTGAATTGCCTCTACTAGGTGCAGGGACCATAGGGCTGATGAAAATGGGGGGAGCCACTAATTTGTGTCCTAAGGGAATACCTGATAGACACATTATAAGCAGAAGGGAAACGGACTATTGCACTGAGCTCAGTAAGTTCTTGACAAATCTTTAAAAGGGCAGCAGATCACAACCACACACAAGCTGTATCATTGTTCAGCAATCAAAGCATTCACAGAGTTTGAAAGAACCTTTGTTTTTCCTAGAGAAGTTCTGTAGATAAGTTGCCCTGCATAGAAGTACATGAAAGGTCTGCATAATTATTGTATTAACCTATGCTATTGATGTAGCATGTCTTGAGTGTATGTTGTCTTCTCCTAAGACACTTATAAAAAACAGCTATTACATTTCCTGGGACTTCTCTGGTTGCTAAATTCTAAATAAAGCATGTGGCAAACTGCACAAGATTGAATAAATGGTTTATTTAAGAAGAGTTTAGTTGTAATTCCTCAGCTGGCTGGGGCTAATTAAAGTATCCATGCCTGGAAGATGAATATAGGACTGGGATGGTTCTCCTTTTAGAACACTCCTATGAGGATGAGTAAAAGATTTTGCTTTACAGTCTGACCATGCTAAATCAGTGCAGTCACAGTTGGAAAGTGACTGGAAGGTGGGCTGTTCTCTCCCCCCAGTTCACAGTGGTGTGTATGTACCAATCACTGGCTTGGCAGGTGTCTAACACCACAGTCTCAGGAAGATGGGCCAGCTTAAATATTTAAAATAGCTGCCAGTGGAGTGGAACACTAGTTACAGCCTGCTACTATTTTTAATGTGAGCTGTAGCTTCTAGGTACAACAGGGGGTTGTCTGAGCTTTCCTGATCTTTAAATGACTGACATTTCCCCCTCCTTGAAGTAGTAAGTGAAACTTAGACAACAGATTCGGAAATCAAATGTACAAATAAAGATTTGAGCTCTAACAGTTCACAGAAGACTAAAGCAACATTTATGTTCTTTCCATTGGAATTTCACCCTTATTTTTCAGAAGAGCTCAGAAACAATAATTACTCTTCTGTCTGCTCCAGTGGAACATGAAACAGTAAGAGGTAGAAGGAATGGAAGGAAATACTCCTCGTCTCTTCCAACTTAGTTTTTTTGTATTCTTCCATTCCTTATATTTCTTACTGGTTCATGTTCTACTGAAGCAGCAGAAAAGTAAGTATTGGTAGTGAGCTCTTCCCTATTGCCAGTATATACCTGAGTCCTGCATGCCCGAGTTATTGAACAGTAGCTTCATCTGACCACAGAAATAGGAATAGCACAGAGAACCACTCCCTCTCACAGCTGGCTAGCTTTGAAATAATCAGATGAATGGGAGTTCCTAAGACTATGGTATGATTTGCATTGATCTGGTTTTGAACCTTATTGCAAATGCTTTCCAGTAGTAGAAGAAACATAGATTCAGAGCAGCAGGTTTGCATAGGTCTTTATTATAAAGATGATCCTAGTGCACTCACTTTCATTTACTCATTTTTCAAAATTAATTTATGCATACACCTCACTGCTGCAACTTTCGAGTGAGCTGAGCCACTTTAATTTAGTAAAAAGAAAATGAGTACTTGTGGCACCTTAGAGACTAACAAATTTATTTGAGCATAAGCTTTCGTGAGCTACAGCTCACTTCATCGGATGCATTCAGTGGAAAATACAGTGGGGAGATTTATATACATAGAGAACATGAAACAAATTTAGTACTTCACCATTAGACATTAATTCCTTTCCCTTATCCCAAGGATTATTGAGCTCCTCCTCCAACAAAACATTAGTTTGCCACACGAACCAAACATTATAAAAATATGCAAGGGGCAAAGCACTTATCCCATACATTAATTTATCTCGTCTCAGCTAGGCATAGGAATGAAGGAAGGATGATTGGTAAAGACTGTTTCTCCTAAGTTCTCATGCAACAGTGCAAGTCACTGAAGATAACAAATGATGTCTTTTCACATTGAAGGTTTCAGAGTAGCAGCCGTGTTAGTCTGTATTCGCAAAAAGAAAAGGAGTACTTGTGGCACTTTAGAGACTAACAAATTTATTAGAGCATAAGCGAGCTGTAGCTCACGAAAGCTTATGCTCTAATAAATTTGTTAGTCTCTAAGGTGCCACAAGTCCTCCTTTTCTTTTTGCACATTGAAGGCTTTCATCCTGCAAACACTGAAACGGGTTTAAGCGGTTGGAGGCTCACCCGATGAAGTGAGCTGTAGCTCACGAAAGCTTATGTTCTAATAAATTTGTTAGTCTCTAAAGTGCCACCGGTACTCCTTTTCTTCTTGCATATTTCTGCAGCAGCAATCACATATTCAAGGCCGGGGAAGCTGCTGGGTTCGAGGTGGCCCGAGCCAGCAATCAGCAACATCGTCAGGTGGCGGGGCCTAAAAAAAAGTTCGTAGTTAGCGAGCTCGCTGTGTCTAAAGATAGCGGAGGGAATTCGTCGCTTTACATGAAGAATGTGACTTCTGCAGTAAGGCTAGTTTTGCACCACCTGCTCTCCCTGCAGGTTTCATTGAGTTGTTTCAGAGTAGCAGCCGTGTTAGTCTGTATTCGCAAAAAGAAAAGGAGTACTTGTGGCATGCATCCGATGAAGTGAGCTGTAGCTCACGAAAGCTTATGCTCTAATAAATTTGTTAGTCTCTAAGGTGCCACAAGTCCTCCTTTTCTTTTTTCATTGAGTTGTGCTTTTTCTTTTTTTTTTTTTTTTAAAAAAACAACAAACCCACAGCAAGGCAACAACCGCAATCCAACCCCTGTCCCAAGCTTCTCCACTGGTCTCTCTTAACAAGCGTATTTCCCTAGCAGCCAGGAGGGCTCGGAGGGGAAAGGGGAAGCGGCCGTGCTTCAAGCAGGCGATGGGGAGCACCTTTTCCTCGTCCCTACCCAGGCTTCTCCATCCCCCTGCTCCTCCCTCCTTTACACGAGTCGCGCCTCCAGCTCGCTCTGCCCGACTCCACCCCTTCTGCCCGCAGCCCGGCTCCTTTCAAACCCGCCCAAGCCCCTCCTCTCCTGCCCAGGGCCAGCGATTCGGAGCCCGCGGAGGAGCCCGGCCGGAGCCGCGGATTCTCGCGCCGCTGGTTCGCTCCATCCCCAAGCAGGGCCGCGGGCCAGGCTCCCCGCGGAGGCCGAGCAGGTAGGAGGGAAGGGGAAGGGATTCCCGCAGGAGCGATGCCTTTGCGTTCCCAGCGGCTGCTGGTTCCTAAGGGTCCCGGAGAGGGGAGCGCAGCTGCAGGGCCCTTTGGCGGGGGCTCGGGCGGGACGCTGAGCCCCTCGCCGGGGGATTGCAAGCGAGGTAGAGACGCTCTGGGCGCCGGGGACTGCTCACGCTGCCGAGAGGACCTAGGGGTGAGAGATTTGCCTTGCCCCCGTGGCGAGAACGTGACCGAGGGTGGGTGACCCTCTGGTTGGCAACCCCCAGTAATGATTGGGGGTGTCCGGGCTTTGCAACACCCGACAATCCCCAGAATGAGCCTGCCCCCCACCCCCCCACCCCATGGTACAGCCTTGTTCTGTGCAGGGCTGCAGCGCTGGCTGGGGACATGGCAATGGTGCGGACAAGTGTGTGTATGAGGCATCTAGGAGCGGGGATGCTTTAGTCCAGCTGTGACAGGCGAGTAAAAAGTTGTGGGAACAATGGGAGAGGGGACACCTTCTCCCCCTCCCTTTTTTTTCCTCTCTCCCCTACGCACCAGGCTTGCATATTGATAGGATCTGTCTAATCGTGTTAATGGTGCTGGGTAAGTGGCGGTGTAGTGCAGCTGGACCGTTACACTGCTGCGTTCCCTGCAAATTCAGCTTCTCTTGTGGTGTTGGCGAGCGAGCACTGTTCCTGTTTGCTCTGAAGCCCTCTGGCGTTATCGGAGTGTTCGCCCGCAGGAAGAGGGTTTCCGGGCCTGGGCATACAGCGAGTGTGCACCCACACGTGTGTTAGCATGAGCAAGGATCCTGCAGTTGGATTCTTGCCCAAAGCCCCTGGCACCCACGTGGAGATCCCCTCACTCGGGGTCGTTTGCGTGGCTCTAAATGCAGCAGCTGTGCCTAAGTTAGTAAGTCTTGCTTTGGGTTATGGTAAGACTGTAACTTCCTGGAAGAAAAGGAGGACTTGTGGCACCTTAGAGACTAACAAATTTATTTGAGCATAAGCTTTCGTGAGCTACAGCTGTAACATTTTCTTTTTGCGAATACGGATAACAGGGCTGCTGCTCTGAAACCTAACTTCCCGGAGTTGCCAAAGGAACACTACTGTGATTTATTTTTAGTGATATTGGCAAAGCATGTTTATAAGAAGAAAAGGAGTACCCGTGGCACCTTAGAGACTAACAAATTTATTAGAGCATAAGCTTTCATGAGCTACAGCTCACTTCATCGGATGCATTTGGTGGAAAAAGCAGAGTGCATTTGGTGGAAAAAGCAGAGGAGAGATTTTCTCCTCTGCTTTTTCCACCAAATGCATCCGATGAAGTGAGCTGTAGCTCACGAAAGCTTATGCTCTAATAAATTTGTTAGTCTCTAAGGTGCCACGGGTACTCCTTTTCTTTTTGCGAATACAGACTAACACGGCTGCTACTCTGAAACCTGTCATGTTTATAAGGAATGGGTGGATAAATTATTGCTGGCTAACGGGCTCCTGAAATATTATCTTACAGTTGGGTATTAATATCTGCTGCATTTGATTGCTATATTCTGTTTTTTAAGATTGGCGGGCAAATAAATTTGGTTTTTGTTTATTTTCCTTGTAACTGAATCTAAGATGTGCAGAAATACCTGAATACAATGATGTGCCACCACCTGGCTCTGCTAGAAAGAAATGAGAGGCTATTTAGGCTCAGGCTTGGATTTGAAGCTTATTTTCTTAAGATTTTTGCCTACATTCAAACCAGGCCCAGAGAATTGGCCCTTCTGGCTTTGGATTTAGCCAAAAACCAAAACTGTTGACATGGAGATTCAAATCTGAACCCTTCTCCCTGTGAAACGTCAAGAGTCTTGATATTCTGGCTTTGGCCCAGCTGCATTTCCTACTGGAAGTGAAGTATTGTGACTCCATCTTATCAGTTGTTTTCTCTCTCTTTCCATGTATTGCATTTCATTCTTAATTTTTTCCTTCCATGCTAATAACTCCAGTGCCTGCCTCTGCTACTGCCTATAGCTTTGCCAAACAGTTACACTGTATTGATGCAAGTGTCATGATTCTTTCCAGTTTCACTGCTTCCCTCGGGTACCTCAATAGTAGTAATGAATCTCAGTGTCATCATAATTTTACTCTGTTGCTGCATGCAAGAGCTACTTTATAAGCAGAAGCAGAGACACTGCAGCTGTCTGTGTGCAGACTCAGGAACTGATGCAGAACCTCTGCTGATCTGGAAGGTTATTTCTGCATTCACGGGGAATAGAAACATAAAAGCTGCCAACATTTTTGGCTGGAGCTCCATTATAGAATCATAGAATATCAGGGTTGGAAGGGACCTCAGGACGTCATCTAGTCCAACCCCCTGCTCAAAGCAGGACCAATCCCCAACATTACTCAACAGGATACTCTCTTCACCTGTGGCAAGTCAGTGGATTGTTTTTAAGCCCTTTGTATTGCTACATCTAGGATGTTCTCCAAACTGAAAAGTTTGAATCTCTGTTCAGTCTACCTTTTGGGGATCAGTTTGGAGTAAAGGTTAGTATACGGCGGTGTATGAGACAAAGGATGCACTTGAGGCTCAAGCACAGAACTAGGAATCGGGAGATGTGGATTGTGTTCCTATCTCTACCACAGGTGCTCTGTGTGACCTTGGACAAGTCACTTAAGCTCTCTGTACCTTGGTTTTCTTATCTGCAAAACCGCCACTTCATAGGCATGTTATGATGCTTAGTTCATGTTTGTGAAGAGTTTTGGGATTCTCTTCTAGAAGGTACTATTGGTTTTGGGATGAACAGGTCTTTAAAGGTATCTTTGGAACTCAAGTAACTGGAAAAATTGGAAAATGGTCTCCTGGATCACTCTACTTCTATCAAGGAGGAAATTAAAATGGCCTAATACACAGTGCATGTGTGGGGAGGAGGAATATGAATGGATGTATAAGTAATTTTTGTTTGTTCTTATAAAAGCTAAGATGGTATTTTGTATAGGAATATTGTGATCTGACTTAACATGAGGTGCTTTTTTATATATATAGTAGAGCAGAGCACCAATAAAAGCTGAGAAATCTAGTAGTATCCCTTTTATAACTCATTGAATTAAGATGGAGGCTGATTAATTCCAATCTTCAAAAGTGACTTGTAATTTAGATCCTTTAATTTTTGGCTACTTTACTTAACACTTTTAAGGAACTTGGTTCTCAAACTTCTGAGCATCTGCTTTGTGAAAACCAGATCCTTTTAAGGTGTCTCAAGTCTGACACCCAAATCACTGGTCAATTTGAAAATCTTAGGCAGTGCCTTTATGTAAGGATTCTCAGCCTTTGAAAACAATAGCATGCAATTATTTTTGTGGTTTGCTTTTAAAAAAACCCTCAACCCCCTCCTACTCTTGTATCCAGTTGGCCTTTTAAGAGGCATAACTTGCTGCTAGAAACATATTCTATTGCCAGTTGCATTTTCCATTATTTGTATCGGTGGAAAACTTCGCTATTCTTATTCGCATTTGGTGGATGCATCCGATGAAGTGAGCTGTAGCTCACGAAAGCTTATGCTCAAATAAATTTGTTAGTCTCTAAGATGCCACAAGTACTCCTTTTCTTTTTGAAAATCCTCAAGGACACCCCAGGGTGCTTATAACTTCTGGTTTTTTTAATGAAACAACTTAGGCTGTCAAGTGATTAAAAAAATTAATTGTGATTAATTGCTCTGTTAAACAATATTAGAATACCATTTATTTAAATATTTTTGGTGTTTTTCTACATTTTAAAATGTATTGATTTCAATTACAACACAGAATGCAAAGTGTACAGTGCTCACTTTATATTTTTGATTACAAATATTTGCACTGTAAAAAAACAAAAGAAATAGTATTTTTCAATTCACCTCATACAAGTACTGTAGTGCAATCTCTTTATCATGAAAGTTGAATTTACAAATGTAAAATTATGTAAAAAATAACTGTGCTCAAAAATAAAATAATGTAAACTTTAGAGCCTACAAGTCTACTCAGTCCTATTTCTTGTTCAGCCAATTGCTCAGACAAAGTTTGTTTACATTTGCAGGAGATAATGCTGCCACTTCTAGTTTACTTCTAGTTTACAATGTGACCTGAAAGTGAGAACAGGCATTCGCATGTTGCAGCCAGCACCGCAAGATATTTACATGCCAAATGCACTAAATATTCATATTCCGTTCATGCTTCATCCACCATTCCAGAGGACATGTTTCCATGCTGATGTCAGGTTCTGTTCGATAACAATCCAAAACAGTGTGGACTGAAGCATATTCATTTTCATAATCTGAGTCAGATGCCACCAGCAAAAGGTTGATTTTTCTCTTTTGGTGGCTTAGGTTCTGTAGTTTCTGCATTGAACCAATACTCTTTTAAGACCTCTGAAAGCATGCTCCACAACTCATCCCTCTCAGATTTTGGTAGGCACTTCAGATCCTTAAACCTTGGGTTGAGTGCTGTAGCTATCTTTAGAAATCTCACATTGGTACCTTCTTTGTGTTTTGTCAAATCTGCAGCAAAAATGTTCTTAAAATGAACAGCACGTGCTGAATCATCATCCAAGACTGTTGTAACATGAAATATATGGGAGAATGCGGGTAAAATATAGCCAGAGACCTACAATTCTCCCCCAAGGAGTTCAGTCACAAATTTAATGAACACATTTTTTTAACAAGCGTCATCAGCATGGAAGCATGTCCTCTGGAATAGTGGCCAAAGTATGAAGAAGCAAATGAATGTTTAGCATATCTTGAACGTAAATACCTTGCAGTGCTAACTACAAAAGTCCATTGCAAATGCCTGTTCTCACTTTCTGGTGACATTGTAAATAAGAAGCGGGCAGCATTATCTCCTGCAAATGTAAACAAACTTGTTTGTCTTAGCGATGGGCTGAACGAGAAGTAGGACTGAGTGTAGGCTCTAAAGTTTTACATTGTTTTGGTTTTGAGTGCAGTTAGGTAACAAAAAAAAACCTACATTTGTAAGGTGCATTTTCACGATAGAGATTGCACTATAGTACTTGTGTGAAGTGAACTGAAAAATACTATTTCTTTTATCATTTTTACAGTGCAAATATTTGAAATAAAAATAATATAAAGTGAGCACTGTACACTTTGTATTCTGTGTTGTAATTGAAATCAATACATTTGAAAATCTAGAAAAATTTCCAAAAATATTTAATAAATTTCAATTGGTATTCTATTGTTTAACAGTGTTCTTAAACTGCAATTAATCATGATTAATTTTTTAAATCATGATTAATTTTTTTGAGTTAATCACGTGAGTTAACTGCAATTAATCGACCATCCTAGAAACATCATAATCTCCATTTGAGTTGTGTGGTAATTGTCACTGTGCTATTCATGTGTCTGCATAATAAGCATATATTATACTTTATATACAAAGAAAACCCAAACTTAGCATCCTTGAAGGGCAACTTTGTTTCAACTTATTTTAGGATTGGAATGAATTCTTTACAGTCTTTACCTGCTGAGATTAGTGATGTACACGGTTAACCAAAGTTAACTGTTAACCCTGGCAGCCCAGCGGCGGGCCAGCAGGAGCAGCCCCAGCCCCCACCGGGCTGGAGTGGGCCCCCGGCCCTGCCAGGGGGACCCCGACTGTGCTGGCTGGACCCTAGCCCACAGCCTCCACCGTGCCAAGCCCCCCCCCAGCTACCTGGATTAACGATTAACCGGTTAAACAAAATAATTTTGATCATTTAACCGGTTAACTTTTAAAACCGATATTTACATCCCTAGCTGAGAATGCAAACTTGTTGAGGCACTTAGTGCCCTCAACTCAAAGTGAAGGAGGGTGCATCCTCATCAAACATGCATAGTCTACTGAGGATCGTTGCACCATCCGGAGCGACCACTGTTGAAGGAGGGTATGTAGCTCAACATTTTACATGCTCAGGTTTAGTCTTGCTCCATTTGATGTCTGTGGTAGTTTTGCCACTGAGTCCAGTGGAAACAATATGTTTCTTTGCTTAGCAATATTTTGAAATGCAAGATGGGTTTTCATCTCTTGCTCACAAGTTAATTTTCAGGTCCACAAGTCTTCATTGGCATGACAAGTGAGGCAGGTTACAAGTGTTGCTAAAAGTGTGTGGTTTAGAAAAAATATAAACAAACACACCCTTCTTTCCCCCCCCTCCTCCCCAATTCCCAACCTCTTAGCTATCTGGTATCTGTTGGAGGTAGGTAAAACCTACTCGGGATATGGCTACACACTGTGTAACTTGTCATCAGTGTCTGTTCCTGATCCTAGTGTCAGGGTGCGATGTAGCATAGTTGTTTGCATCCTTATCCTGAAGGAGTTGTGGAATAACTTCAGCTGCAAATGCTCGTGGTAACATCTGTGCTTAATGAAAAGCAACCATTATTAGGTTATTTGGACCAGCCCATTTTCAGCTGTAAGTACAAAAATTACACTCAAGACTTTCAGAGTAGCAGCCATGTTAGTCGGTATTCGCAAAAAGAAAAGGAATACTTGTGGCACCTTAGAAACTAACACATTTATTTGAGCATAAGTTTTCGTGAGCTACAGCTCACTTCATCGGATGCTCTAGCTCACGAAAGCTTATGCTCAAATAAATTTTAGTCTCTAAGGTGCCACAAGTACTCTTTTTTTTCTTTTTACTCAAGACTTTGGTATTACTCACTTTGCCACCAGGAGGTGCAGTGACAGCAGCACAGTTTACACTTTGGTCAGGAAGATTTTTGGCACAGTGATGCTTCGATTGTAATATCATAGAATATCAGGGTTGGAAGGGACCTCAGGAGGTCATCTTATTTTCCAGGTTTTTGATAGCTTGGATTAATTGGCGGGAGAAAATTGCAACAGGTTGAAACAGCAGACATGGATTCATGCTGGGAACAGTCCTTATTTTGGCTAACCTAAAATCATAAATAATTGTTTGGTCTTTGTTAGATGTTTACTGTAAGCTGTACTGTGGCTTTTCTGTTTGGGGCAGATATAACTCAGAACAAAAGAATGCAAACATACAAAACCACACTGATATTCAGATTCACGCTTTTTCTTTTTTAATTTTGAGATTGGAAAGGCCCAGTGCATGACCATAAATTCAGTGTATTATGGTTCCAGATGAAACTTGGGTCTCTTGTTCAGCAAAGCACATATTTAATAGGGCTGAGATTATCCATGTGCTCAATGCTCAAACATGTGCTTGTGTGGTTGATTGAGTTGAAGTCCTAAAAATGGTCTAGTAATGATATCCTGTATGAGCCAAGTTTCAGAGTGGCAGCCGAGTTAGTCTGTATTCACAAAAAGAAAAGGAGTACTTGTGGCACCTTAGAGACTAACAAATTTATTTGAGCATAAGCTTTCGTGAACTACAGCCCACTGAATGCATCCAATGAAGTGAGCTGTAGCTCACAAAAGCTTATGCTCAAATAAATTTTAGTCTCTACGGTGCCACAAGTACTCCTTTTCTTTTTGTATGAGCCATGTTACCAAAAATACTCTAATAAATCTATATGATGGCCCTTTTTAACTGTCTTACTCACTACGTTGTTTTTTTGGTTTTCTATGTTACTTGAAGAATTCATAGAATTTTTCTAAATAAATGTCTTTCACACACCCTCACCCCCAAAAGCAGAGATATTTAAATGGATGTATTTTTTTTAAAGTGACATCTACCTAGGATACTTTTTCCCCACATCAGAGTATATAAAACATATCTTAAGCCTTTCTTGTAAGGATCAAATTAACAACTGCTCGAGTTATTCTAATCAGTGAGGAACATAAACATGGTTTAATTATTTTCTATAATAGCCTTTGTTACGTTAATTTAATTTTCCCTTTTTACCATCAACATAGCTTCAAAAGAGAATAAGCTCTGTTAACCTAAAGCGATTTTTCTACTTAACAGAATCATTACACAGCACAGCAAGACTTCTAGTTAATTAAATCTGAGCAATATGAAGTATAGAAATGATCAGTTAAGATAATGATTAATCTGTATATAGTAATATACTTCCTTTACCGTTCATAGATTATTTTAGGAATAATCTATGCACTTGGCTTTTGTATTCAATTGTAAGTGACTAAAGGCAGGTCATTACTACATATTTGACAAACTGTAGCTGCAGAGTCCTTGGGGAAGAGCTGGTCCATGTTGCCTGAAATAGTATTAACATCTGAACCTGTAATCTATTGGGAGATCTAATAATAAATCCTCATGAAGTTCCTTTCTTTCATTACATTGGCTTTCAGACTGGCAGGGTTAGGGTGGATGCTTGAGAAGACAAAGGAAATTAAAAAGCTAGCATAGTTTACAGAAAAGTCCAATCCCCAGGGTAGGTTACTCTAGGAGTTGCAATGTTTTCAGGTTTTTTTTTTTAATCTTCTGAAATTTTGCTCCATCAGTGTAGGAGTTCTTTTCCCTCCAAGATAATTGTTTCCATATGAATAGCATTTCCGTCAGCTATCCAGCACTGGAAGCTTAGGAATCAAGCAATGAGGCAGTTAAACTTGGATCTGCTTCATGGCAGTGGAGAACACTGTCACTAAAGTAATCTTGGAAGACGTACATGTAACACATCTGTGAAGTGTGCTATGCATCCCCCTCTGTGGCTGGCTCACAGAGAAATAGCTGCCCTGCTGCTCCTGTTAGTTAATGGATTTAGTGCTTCACCTCCAGTTGGAAAGACCCATGTTTTGGTGTTGGGGGATCAATCTATGCACATCAGAAACATTCATGCAATAAGATGACTGTCAACCACATTACTCGGCGATCTCTTCCCTCTCCCTCTTGACAAAATTCATGTCAAATTCCCCTAATCGAGGGAATTTTAGTTGCAGTGAAAACAACTCTTCTCATCCTATATGTTACAGGAATTTTTCTAGCATTGTCCCACACTGTGCTGTGAAACAATTCCTGTAGTGTCAAAGTCCAGCATGATGGATGTTTTTCTTGCTCAGATGGGAACTGTTCCTGACCTATGTGAACTCAACACCGAGACAAAGAGGAAATAAAACTTGGGCCATTAATTAACGAAATGGCAATGGCTATTTTCACTTCCCTTCTTTCTCTTTTCAGAGTTGTATTTTCCACCAAATGCATCCGATGAAGTGAGCTGTAGCTCATGAAAGCTTATGCTCAAATAAATTTGTTAGTCTCTCAGGTGCCACAAGTACTCCTTTTCTTCTTTCTCTTGTTTCCTCAGTTTCATCCTTAGCTTGCTGTCTGTGTATTTCTTATGGAAAAGGCCTACAGAAACTAATGAGAGAGTAATTTCTATAAAACCCTGGAATTTAATGGTGGTACCTTTTTCTATAGATTGTGGGGAGGATGTATAGAATTATATAGCAGTCAAGGGAAAGTCCTCTTATGGATCAATAATTGGTTAAAAGACAGGAAACAAAAGGTAGGAATAAATGGTCAGTTTTCACAATGGAGAGAGGTAAACAGCAGGGTACCCCAATGATCTGTACTAGGACTCGTGGTGTTCAGCATATTCTTAAATGATATGGAAAAGAGGGTGATCAGTGAAGTGGCAAAGTTTGCAAATGATACAACTCATTCAAGATAGCTATGTCCTAAACTGACTGTGAAGAGTTACAGAGGGATTTCACAAAACTGGGTGAGTGGGCAACAAAGTGGCAGATGAAATTTCAACATTGATAAATGCAAAGAAATGCATATTGGGGGAAAAATAATCATAACTATGCATATATAATGATGGATTCTAGATTAACTGTTACCACTCAAGAAAGATCTTGGCATGATTGTGGATAGTCCTCTGAAAACTTCAGCTCAATCTGCAGCAGCAGTGAAAAAGACTATTAGGAAAGGGATAGAAAATAAGACTGAAATATAATAATGCCATTATATAAATCCATGGTGTGCCTTTAATAGTGCGTCCAGTTCTGGTCATCACATTTCAAAAAGGATATAGTGGAACTGGAAAAGGTTCAGAGAAGGGCAACACAGACAATCAAGGGTGTGGAGCAGCTTCCATACAAGAAGAGACTGAAAAGATTAGGCCTGTTCATTTTAGAAAAGACAAAATTAAAGGGGGATATGATAGAGGTCTATAAAATCATGACTGGTGTGGTTGAACAGAGAAGTGTTATTTACCCAGTCCCACAACACAAAAAACCAGGAGTCACCCGATGAAATGAATAGCCAGCAGGTTGAACACAAATGAGGAAATACTTTTTCTCACAACGCACAATTGTTCCATGGAACTCATTGTAATGGGATGTTGTGATGGCCAAAAATGTAACTGGTTCAAAATAGAACTAGGTAATTTCATGGAGGATAGGTCCATTAACAGCTATTAGACAAGATGGTCAGGGATGTAATCCCATGTTCCAAACAACACTAAACCTCTGACTGTGAGACCTGGGAGGGGAAGATGGGTGGATCTCTCCAAAATTGCCCTCTTCTGTACACCGCTCCGCCCCCCAAAGCTCTGTTACTGGCCACTCTTGGAGGCAGCTTACTGGGCTAGACTGACCATTGGTCTGACACCATATATCATTTCTTCTGTTCTTATACAGCTATGGTTTGTTACAACAGCACACTAAACAGGGATACGGAAAGAGAGAATGTTGGCTGAGGACATCTGGGCAAATCATACTCTTGAGAATGACCACAGAACCTTTAAGATCAATAAAAGACCCAATATATCAGGGGTGGGCAAACTACGGCCCAGGTGCATCCGGCTCTTCAGACATTTTAATCTGTCCCTCAAGTTCCTGCGGGAGCAGGGTCTGGGGCTTGCCCTGCTCCACACGTGCCATGGCTCCGTGCAGCTCCCGGAAGCAGCAGCACGTCCCCCTTGGAGCTCTGCAAGTTGCCCGCTGCACCGACAGCTCCCATTGGCCAGCAACCACGGCCAATGGGAGCTGCAAGGGCAGTGCCTGCGAACGGGGCAGCGCACAGACCCGCCTAGCCGTGCCTCCGCTTAGGAGCCAGAGAGGGGACGTGCCACTGCTTTCAGGAGTTGGTTGAGGTAAGTGCCACCCGGAGCCTGCACCCCGACCCACTCCAGCGCCCCAGCCCTGATCCCCCTCCCGCACCCTGGACTCCTCATTTCTGGCCCCACCCCAGAGCCCGCACCCCCAGCTGGAGCCCTCACCCCCTCCTGCACCTCAACCCCCAATTTCATGAGCATTCATGACCTGCCATACAATTTCCATACCCCGATGTGGCCTTGGGCCAAAAAGTTCGCCCACCCCTGCAATATATCATTAATTTATCAATTTATTTAAAAACCTCTCCTACTGACACATCAGTGTGGGGCAATACTTCAGATTTGTTACCCCCATCAGAGCTAGTCTTTTTGGGCATCTCCCCCACCTCCTCTGCAGTGAAGTCTGATGCAGAGAATTCACTTAGCTTCTCTGGAATGGCCTTGTCTTGGTTGAGTGCTTCTTTAGCACCTTTGTCGTTGACTGGCCCCAGTGTCTGTTTGGCAGGGTTCCTGCTTCTGATGTACTTTAAAAAATTCTTCCTGTTAGTTTTTGTGTACTTGGCAAGTTGCTTCTCAAATTCTTTCTTGGCCTGCCTGCTTATACTTAACCTGTTAGAGTTTTATTCTTGGTATGTGTTGACTTAATGGCCTCCATTACTCTACTGTTTAGCCATGGTGGTGTTCTTTTGTTCCTGTTTTCTTTTCTGATTTGGGATATACACTTAGTCTGAGCCTTTATTAGGGTGTTTTTAAATCGTCCCCATTCTGCTTGCAGGCATGGAACCCTTGTGACAGGTCCTTTTAATTTCTGTCTCTAAAGACTTGTAATTTTTGTGTAGTTCCCCTTTCTAAAGATAAGTGTTACTGTGGTGTGGGTGTTTTTAGTAGTATTCCCTCTTCCAAGAATGTTAAATTTAATAACATTAGAGTCATTATTACCAAGTGGGTCAGCTATAGTTACCTCTTGGTCCAGATCCTGTGCTCCACTTGGAACTAAATCAAGAATTGCCTCTCCCTTTGTGGGTTCCAGGACTAGCTGCTCCAAGCAGTCATTTATGGTGTCTAGAAATTTCATCTCTGCATCACACCCTGAGGTGAGGCATACCAGTCAATGAGGATAGTTGAAATCAACCATTATTCTTTCACTTTCTGCTTTAGTAGCCTCTCTAATGTCCCTTGGCATTTCACAGTCATTGCCTCCACCTGGTCAAGTGGCCAGTACTATATTCCAACTGCCATATTATTTTTATTTAAACATGGAATACTATGGTAATCTGTGGGGATTGAACCCAAGACTAATGTAGGGCAAAAAAAAAGGGTTATTTTGCTTAGAAAAATTCAAGTTTTCAGTGAAAAATCAAAAACTAGAATATTTTGTCTGAAAACAGAAGCATTTAGATTTTGAAATTCAGAAATGCAACTGCAGTGCCTCATGGGAGTTGTAGTTTGGATGCCTTGTCCTCCTTTTCTCCTCTACAGGATGGGCTCGCTGATTGGACTACATCTCCCAAGATGCACCAGTGACTGCTTTGTGAAGTGAGATGGTGCATCATGGCAGTTGGATGGCCACAATGCCTCATGGGAGACAGAGGATAAAAGGACCACAAGGCGCTCAAACTACAACTCCCACAAGACACTGCAGTGGCATTTCTGAATTGAAATATTTCAGTTTTGGGGCATTCAGTTTTTTAACCTAAAAATGGAAATTTTCTGTGAAAAGCAGAAACTCTTTGCAAAACACTTAGTTTAACTGAAAATCCCTGATTTCTCACAGAACAGTTTCAACCAGCCACACCCAGGACACTCAGCCTTGGAAGAACAAGCTGGTGCCAGTAGATCTAAATGATTAGCTATGTTTCAGTAAGAGGCTTCTATAGTTGTGGGACCTGCTGCACTTGTCTCTCTAGCTGCTGCTCTCTGCTGCAAAGGTGACTGTTTCACTGGTGCTGGGTGTACACAGTCTATGAAACACCTGCAGATGAAAGATGCAACATAACCATCCACATTTGGATATTAATTTTTGTGATCTGAAAGAGTCTGTGGATTCAAACAAGCAAATCTGTGTGAGACCATCCTTTCTGATATGTAGTATACTAGGTGTGTCTGTGGTTTCCCTAGGCCCACATAGCATTGCAAATACCAATTTGGTTCAGCCTGACAGTGAAATCAGAAGCATCACGCTGAGAGGTCTTGGTATGGGGAGCAAATTCTTTCCGATACAGAGAGTTTTTATTTTTGGCATGTCTGCATCTTTATGAAGTAAATGTAAATCCTCTAAGAATGAGGATGTGAGCCTTTTAAAATAGTAACGTTTGTTTCAGACGTGGTGTGACTTACCAAAAACGTCCTTCCATTGTTGTCAGGCTAAAGAGTATGAGGAGCTTAGACCTAAGAGTCCTGATCTAGATTAATAGATTCGAAGGCCAGAAGGGACCACTGTGATCCTCTAGTCTGACCTCCTGTATAATACAGGCCAGAGAATTCCTCCAGAATAATTCCTAATGATAACTTTTTAGAATAACATTCAATCTTGATTTAAAAATTGTCAGCAATGGAATTCTTTTTAAATTGTTCCAGAGGTTAAGCACCCTCACAGTTTAAAAATTTTGCCTTACTTCCAGTCTGAATTTGTCTAGCTTCAATTTCTAGCCATTGGCTTGTATTCTACTTTTCTCTGCTTGACTGAAGAGCCCAGTATAAATATTTGTTCCCCATTCTGATGCCCACTGAAATCAATGGACTGCCTCAAATGGTTGTGGATCAGGTCTTTATTGTGTAAGGTAACCAGGAGGCTTTTTGTTTTAACTTATGTCCTGGGTGACCTTTCGTTCTGGGGGCTGCAGTATTCTCATGGGACCCCATTGTCTGTGGAAAATCTAGAGCAGAGGTGGGCAAACTACAGCCCTTGGGACCGTCCTGCTCGGCCCCTGAGCTCCCTGCCAGAGAGGCTAGCTCCCAGCCCCTCCCCCGCTGGCGACACTGCCGTGCGTGCTCTGAGCAGCATGGTAAGGGGGTCGGGGCGTTGGATAAGGGGTAGGGGGTCCTGGGGGGCAGTCGGGATGGGGAGCAGGGGGCAGTTGGACGGGGCAGAGGTTCTGGGGGGGGGGGCGCGGCAGGGGACGGGGAATGAGGGGAGGTTGGAATAGCGTGGGAGTCCCGGGGGGGCCTGTCAGGGGGCAGGGAGTGGATAGGGGACAGGGAGTGGAGGGTGGAGTCCTGGGGGGCAGTTAGAGGTGGGGGTCCCAGGAGGGGGCAGTTAGGGGACAAGGAGCAGGGGGGTTGGATGGGTCGGGGGTTCTGAGGAGAGCAGTCAGGGGGCAGGAAGTGGGAGGGGTCGGATGTGGGCGGGAGCCAGGCTGTTTGGGGAGGCACAACCTTCCTTACCTGGCCCTCCATACGGTTTTGCCACCCCAATGTGGCCCCAATGTTTGCCCACCCCTGATCTAGAGTGTCTTCCAGTTCTCTCTCCCAACCCCAGCCTCTGAAAATCAGGCCCTAAGGATATGTCTACACTACTTTAAAAAACCTGCAGCACCAAGTCTCAGAGCCCAGGTCAATTAACTTAGGGTTGTGGGGCTAAAAATTTCAGTGTAGAGATTTAGGCTCAGTCTGGGGCCCAGGCTCTGAGACACATGCTCCCCCCCCCCCCCCCCCCGTGAGGTTTTGGAGCCTGGGCACCAGCCCAAGCCCAAATGTCTACACAGCAATTTTTAGCCCCATAGCCTAAGCCCCATGAACCTGAGTCAACTGGCCTGGGCCAGCTGCGACCATGCTGGGGGTCTTTTGCAGTGAAGATGTACCCTAAGTGACTAGCTTTAAGTTACCGAGAAGTTAGTGGCAGAGCAAGAACAGAATTCCACTTAATTCCAAACCGCCTCACCACATATTCAGTGTTTAGTCATAAACCATGAGATCTTCTAGGGAGAAACCAACAAGACAACTTTATGCAGAAGAATCAGGGGAAGGATGCCTTTCACCTCACTTGGAAAAGCTATTACGTGCCAGCCAGCCACAAGGTTCCCAGTCCAAGTGCCATGTCATGAGATTGGGGACAGATAGCTGTGCTGCTTGAGTAATATCTGTATTGAATTAATGGGAATTAGCTAACAAGCTTGCCATAAGTGCATTGCCGTGTGGCAAGGAAAAATGATCAAAATTTTTTATTTGCTGATGGCCTTGAAATGTCTTGAGTTATGAACATGATCCTCCATCCACATGTGCCCATGGAGTATTCGTCTTGTATGTAACTGTACACTGTAGCCTAATTTTGTTATACAGATTGACATCTTAAAAAAAAAAAAAAGTAAATGTACTAGTGTCTAAGCAAACCTGGAACATAATTTCTGCATTGTAAAAGTTGAAATATGGCTTTGTGGCACTGTACATGTTAATTTTCTGAGGTAGAGGGTGGATCGTTATATACAGAGCTGTGAAGAACCTGTCTGCTAGCTATTCAAGATTTTGTTTAGAGCGGCGAGAAGCTGATTTGTAATGCTCTCTAGTGAATAGGGATCAGTTTATTCCAAGCGCCACTAGCTCGATAACAGATGGCCACTGTATAATGGAATTGGAAGGATATCCTTTTTGGGCAACAGATAAACAAATACACTGATGAAGGTTGTTTTTCTCCGCCAAGGCAAATCTCAGACAATGTTAACGTTTGAAATCACAGCTAGCACAAGTGGAAGGAAATCCTTGCCTGCCTTGTGGTGGAAGGTAAGCATGAGATTGCTGTGTATACATCCCTGCAGCTGATCTGAAACGCAGCTGCTTGGCTAAAGCTCCATAATCTCTGGATTTATTCCAGTTTGTGCACATGAGTGTTAAAAACAAGGAAGTAATGGTAACCACTCTGTTTCAAAGGCAGCATTTCCTCTGTAATTAGCAGGAGAGGTAGGTGACTTTTGGGAGCAGTAGAGGAGATACTTGATGCCTTTAGTTCAAGAATCTGAGGGCTCAATTCATTGGTTCCCTCCCCCCCCCCGGCTCCTTTCTGCCAAAGTAAAGGAGCTATAAAGTAGTCAGATTCCAGCACAGGGAAATACCTCAGCACCTATAGAGTTGGAGTAAACAGCTCTATGCCAGCCCAAGGTTGGGGAGTATATTGGGAGCTCAGGTTTCTGGGTGCTCAGGCTTCTGGCTTCTAGAACAGCCCTTATTCTGGAGCTAGGTACAACTAGGGTATACCTCAATGCTGATCTTAACCTGTACCAGGAGCCTAACCAATCCTCGGCATAGAAGAGGCTCAAGAGTGGTATTAAAGTCTGAGTGTGACTCCCCCAACCCCCTATTTGATGTAATGGAGTTCTCCTGACTTTGAACAGTACAGTAACATTGTCCAATATAAATGTGACAGAACCAAAAACATTCTGATCTGCAGCAGGAACGAGAACTTCTCTGATTTTTGGTTTAGTGTGTTACAACTCTGGGTTTTGTTTTCTAACCCCAGTGAAAGCAGAAGGTCCGTGGCATGGATCTTTGCTGTGGTAATTTCTGTTAATTGCAAAACTACTTCCTGCAAAGAATTGTAAAACAAAATTGGAGCCAAACCCTGCGTTGGTACTAGAGTGCTTAGCAGAATCTCCAGCAGCTTGGTTTGAGAGAGATGGTTTTAGCTTTTCACATCTGAAACATGACACTCTCAAGTTCTATCCTGAAAGCAGGTGGAAAAAAAGCTGCAAAACTAGCATCACATTGAACTCTTATTTCACTCATTTTGCTCTCAGGCAGGTTAGGAGCCAGGGACAGGAGTGGTTGAGTGTCTGAGTTTGCATAGAAGTCGTGGGTGGAATGGGGTTTGTGCTAAAAGACACATCCTTTGACCCTTTGCCTTTAAACCCTTTGGTGGAATGTCCCTCCATTGGTCTGACATGCAGAGGGCTAGCAAGGTGTGACTTACTGATTTTGGAGGAGAACAGATCAGAGTGTAGAAACTGTACCTAGTGCTCTTCTGGCCACAATTTTCCCAGCACATGGCTTGATGAAGCTTGTAAAGCATCCTTCACTACATGTGAGCTCTGCAGAGCAGGGGCCACATCTTCAGGGTACAGCACCTAGTGCAATGATTGTAATTGGAGCCTCTGAATGCTACCACAATGTAAATATGAAATAATAATGAAGGGCCTGATTCTCTTTTCACTTACGCTAGTGTGACTCTGACTTCAATTCTCTTCTTATGTCAGTAGTAATAGAATAGGGCCTGAAGTGTTAAAACAGATCCAGAACGTAACACTTCTACTTATGTCAGATTTAATATAAAATGTGTATGCAATAGGGAAGTGCCAGGGAGATGCTTCACTAGAGGATTTTTAAGAAGGGAGTGGCAACAAACTCAACTTTTTGTTCCCTAAACTATTTTTAAATTGCGCCACATAAAAATCCCCAAGAACTTTCTTACCCTCAATGGTAGAAATAAATGAATTAAAATTAAATTAGAATTAAAAAAATGGAGAAAGAAAAAATGGTAGAAAGAAATGGACTTTGGTTTTTTTTTTTTTTTTTTTAAAAAAAAAGGACATTGAGCAATCAAACCTTCCCCACTTTGTGTGTCTAGATATTCTGTAACTTTGTGTGTGTGTGTGTGTGTGTGTGTGTGTGTTGGATGGTTCACAATCTGCAGAAATCATTGCAAGTTGTTTGTTATGGTTGGATGAATGGCTGCTCATGGTTATATTGTAACCCTTGAATCAGGATTTAGAATCTTGAAAACATTTGACAGGGCAGTTGATGGGTCACAACAAGACATGATGCTCAAGAGATACCACTCTGTACACTAAGAGATGCACACACAACTTCCCAAAACTACTGTCCAGGCTCAAGTGCCCACCAGGGGTTGTTTGCACCACCAAATGACAGTCATTGGTGTGGGCTCTTCTTAAGTAGCATTTATATTTAGTTGGGGGCAGGTTGTCTGAGGGTGAAGCAAAACTGGGTGTTTTTCTGCTGTGTAAGTGGTATGGAGTGGTGGATGCGTAGCTGTGGGCAGAGGTACTTCTGTATACCATGGAGTGCTGTGAGTAGCATGGGTTTTAGGGGGACTGAAGGGATGAAGCTTGAGGATTCTTTGTTACATAGATTCTTTGTTCCTGTACCTGGTGCATTTTGGGATTGTTGAAACATTATAGGGTAGGTTCTTCAGCACTTTAGCTGAGAATAGGGGTTCTGGATAAAACTAAACATGAGGCATTGCATTGCAGGGTAGAATTAGGAGGGCTGGCTGAACTGGTGTGGCTATAATGCCTGTGATTTCCCATCTGCACCATGGAGGAACGGTTGCAGAGTACAAACGTCCATCTGGGACCTGAGCTAAAGGTATTACCCCGGTGTTACAAGCAACACTTGTAAAACCATTGGGACAAATTTTGTTTGCGGATGTATGGTGAAGTACAGGTGCTGAAAGCTAAAAATACTCCAGCCAATGGCTGGCTGCACTGTCTTATTTTGTCTTATTTTTAATGTCTTCCAATTTTTGAATAAATTGGCACCAAGAATGATCTGAATGGATACTTTAGTCTTATAGAAGCTATTTTCAATCCATGTGAATTTCTAGGGCTCAATATATGGAAATATGACCCAGTTCATAAAGCTCTCCAATAGCCTTTTGTAGGTGTCACATGCACAGCACCACTGTCTCTAATAACTATGGACCTCATCCTGCAAATATTTATTACTGTAAGCAGTCCCTTTGTCTTCAACTAATGTTGTCTTCTGACACACTAGTAAGGGAGAGATTATTTCTGCTGCTACAGTTTCTGTGCAGCACTGTGCTGGTGTACAGGAATTGGGGGAGAATTCCCATGCAAGCATGGCTCCTGGCCAGTCCTAGTGTACGGGAATGTGCTAGGGGTGAGGTTGTGGGCAGAAGGGGCCAGTAGGGGGCACGAGGGAGTGGAGTCCTAGCACAAAGCTCTGTTGCCATGCTGAATAGCAGAATTATGCTGGGGCCGCACCAGTTCTCAACTAATCCAGAATCCCAGGGGCACAACAATGGTTTAAAGCCACCTTTATGCTGTCCCTTCCACACCCAGCTGTGCCTGAGTGTGCTGCACTTCTAATAGGAGAGCACACAATCACACCCTTAGTGTCTGAAGAAACACCCTAGATCTGTTTATAAATCATTTGAGTAAGCACGTTATGCAACTACATCACTCCTTGCTGGTAAAATAAATACTTGAACTACTTGAAGTCACTAGTGCAGAAGAACTTGAGGTTTTACTAAACTCTAGTACACACTAAAAAAGCTTTTTGGCAATGAAAAAAAAGAGAGAACTTTGCTATTACTAGTACATGATATGGTGCTTTGCCAGAAGAAAAACATGAATAAGGAGGATCAAACAAAACACTGGTAACATTAAACATGACCAAAGAATTGCTTCTCCAAGGCTACTCTTTGTATACTTGGAATGTAAGTAATGAGTGCAGTCCTACAGCAGAAATGAGCATCCAATTTCGGTCAATGCAGCAGGCAAGGAAAGGGAAGACTTTGTAAGGTAAAGGAAACACCACTTGGCTGCTGGAGGAGACATCTGTGAACGTAGATAAAGATTTGTAACCTTTGAGCGCAACACAAAGTTCACAATAACATTTGAACACAATAAAACATCCGAATTGAGTCACGCACATGTGGGGAAAATATCAATTGTGAAGGACATGCTTTGCTGCTTAGAACTGACGGATTATAACACTTACTAGAGCTGACATGAAGTTCAGATAGTACAATTATGATGACATGCAGGATTTGTGAACTAAGAAATCAAATCACTTTTATAGCATATCTATCTGTGTAATGGATGTGTGCTCATTTAAACTTAATCTAGAGATATCTGAAATTCAGGGCGTGGGGGGGGGACTGTAAAATCATGCTAAATTGTATGGAATGAAATTCTGTCTCCTTGTCCATCTCTAGTACTTCATACAATACCTTTCATCAGAGAATCTTAAACAAAATTAAGCTGCAAAACACCACTGTCAAGCAAGTAAGTATTATTTCCATATTGCACACTGGGTATAAACTGAAGTCTTGGAAGCTTAAGTAACTTTGCAAGGCCACACAGCAGGTCAGCAACAGAACAAGGAGTTGTGGCTTCCAGTTCCTTGCTCTAACCTGTAGATATGTGAGGGATGCAGGATGATGCATGTTGATGGTGGAGAGGAAGTAAAGATATGTGGGTTCTAGTCCAGCCATTACCACTGACCACCTTCTGTGTAGCCTTGAGCAATCATTTCACCTCTCTGTATCAATTTTCCAGTAAATTGGGGATAATAGTACTTGCTCTCCATTGTAAAACACTTGGAGATTTATTGATGAAAATAGCTAATCAGAACTTAGTATTATTTCATCTCTCTCTAAGATCTTCACTTCACTTCACAAATTAAATTCTGTATTTCCTCAGCTCACCTATTCAATGTGCCCATCTTGGCTTTCATTAAGATCAATGTAATTCCATTTATCGTTTGCCCTAAAATATCTCGGAAAAATTAAACTAGAATTTCCACTGAGGGTTTTTCTGGGTTGTTGAGGTAGGATTATAAAAAGGCTTAGTTACTACTAAGTGATTTGTATCTGATGTCATCTATTATAGCCCCCTTATGAAACTGGTAGCTGTACTGTGAACACCACTGTTACGTTCTTATTGCAAGTACCGAGAGCGAGCTTGTTTCAGCTGTCATTCTAGCAGCTTTTTTGTGCATGATGCAAGGATCTGACTGTTTGGGTTTTTTTGTTTGTTTTTTTTGAAGATCTAGTATGGGGTAAACTGAGGCAACCAAATTGTCTTTAATGGCACAGTTTTCAGAGGAAAAAGGTCAACACGCTAAATATGATATTGTCCTATGTCGGTCCCAAATCGCTACTGACATGGATGGCAAATGAGGAAAATGACTGTAAATCCCAGTCACATGACATTTGCCATAAGAAAAGGATTGTATGACTAAGAAAACAATTGAATTCTTCCTTAGGAGCCTACTCTGGCTCCCACTGGATGGATGGCAAAGTTCTTGTGGAGTGGAAGCAGGCTGCAAGTTTAGACCTGTATCCCAGGCTAAACCAATGCAACAATAATTACGCCTTTGAGTACAAACGTTGGCTGATGTCACTTGGAGAGGGGTTCCCCAGCAAGCTTCTAATTTGCAAGCAGACGACAAGTGATGCAGTTAATCAGGGAGCTGAAGTAAATAGACTTCTTTTCTGGGATGAGACTAATGGGCGTCAGTGTCCTGGTGAAACTGGGAGTATTATCCAGAGACAAAAGTGCCCCCAGCTCCTCTGAATTGGAAACAAAACTCTCCCTTGCTTTTGAAGCACAACATGTCCTTTTAAAGTAAATGCTCTCCTTCTGCAGTGAAGAATAGAGCAAGGGCTCTCAGAGGGCAACCTATGGGGTGGTTGGCGAGGGAGTTAAACTGGTACACGCAGACAGCTTTATCTGTATTTCAGTAGATGGAGGACCCCGTTGGCAATGTTAGCAGATGAATGTATTTCTCTCTCGTTTGGCGCTCCTGTCATACTTTGCTTAGCAAAGAGAGTCTGGCTGGTATCCAAAACCACAAACCAGTGCAGCAGCATTTGCTTCAAAAAACAAACTAGAGATAAAAATAAAACACAGCCTGTGTCCAAAAATACTGAGAGCGGGAGGTTACCTTGGCCATGATGATGTGTGGGTGCTTGCTTGGGAGCTAATGTTCTGTGGGTACAGAGAGAAACAACATTGCTCTGGAGAAGTGAATTCAATTTATATGATCTCTTTGTGCATTATTATAAAGCAGAATGCTGGCATTCCGGAGAGTGGCCCGCTCTACCTTCCAAACCAGCGGCTGGTTTGGAACAAATGAACAAGCTGCAAGCTGTTTTGAATTGCAGAAGGAATTTTGGAACCTAGATAAATTTTGTCTTCAAAAATGCAAAAGGGGGCAAGATTGAAGAAGGTGCAATACACTGAGTTTACAAGAAGCAGCATTTGCTTTTTTTTTTTTTTTTTAAAAAAATCCTGACTTCAAAGTTTGCTAGTTCTTGTGTCTGGGCACTGCTCACAATGGGATAGCTCACTATAGCCTTGTTGAGAGATCCAGCCCTCCTCCCTGTGATTAGATTCTTTCTCTCTCTCTCTCTCTTTATAATCCCTGCCTGAATATTATTTCAAATAAAATACAGTCACTAGTTGTTGCTTGGCTAGCTCATTTTGGACAATACCCAACCTTGTGAACCCGAGAGCAACTGATCCCACTTTCGGGCAAAGAAAGGTGAAGCTACATGCACAGCTGTGCTCCTTCATAGCTTAGCTCTTATCTAACTGTAAACCCCTTGGGATGTTTGGAAAATGCATTTACTCACAGTAAGTTGAGCTCATGGTGACCATCCAGCTGTTGCTGAGATCCTTGTAATTACAGGGCAGGAAATAAACAAGATGGCTGCCTTAAATTTCTGTGGTTCATGCTGAAAAGCAGGGCAGCAGGAGAAGAAATAGTGGGTCCATGTATAGCATTGCCCTGCCCTACAGCTCCATCCATCTGGGTATCCCAAGTGTCTCAAGTCTTATAGCGAGTGTCTCCTTTAACTTCTTTGGGTGGGAGGGAAGGGAATAAAATTAGTGTTTGGAATGTGCTGAGTTGAGAGCTGAAGTCTGAGCTCTGTAGGCTCTTTATCCATGGAAATGAGTAGGCGGCAGCCAAGAGTAGTGCAAGCTTTCAACATCACACTATGCCAGGGGGTCCTAAACCTGGTGTGGAGGGGGTGAGCTCTAGGGAGAGAGGGCAGCTTGGTCAGTTCCTGGCTGCTCTGCACAGATGACCAGTTATGTTGGGGTATTTTGTGATGTGGACTCTTGTCCAGTTCACATTGGACTGAGACTACTGCACGGAAATTGGATATTCAGTCATTATGGTAAGGGGCTGAACTTAAAGGGTGGAAGGTGCTCTGACCAATTTCCAACCCCATCCTTGTATTCCGTCTTCTGAAGTTACAGGCAGCATTTCATGTCATCTGGTGGTGGGTTCCAAGGGTCACCATTTATTTTTATTCCTAAAGCTACCTGACAGACTACTAAAATGTGGTCAGCATGCTAGACTGGTGGCTCTCATTCCACTCTGCAATCGGGTTTGTATATGTCTTAAAGGTACAGAGATATAACCTGATACAAGATATTGTACGCCATTAATGTCTTTACTGTTCTTATTTCCCTATGGGGCCGAGTGAGGTGTGTGTTCAACAGCTAGGTAAACAAAGGCATAATATGAAATCTATTTAAGAGCTGCAGTTTTTTACGATCTTTGAAAAATGCCTTGGAGGCAGAAACTTGTGCAACTAGGTTAGTAAATAACTTCATTCATCAAAGCAATAGTGGCTTTTATGTATTAGAGCTTCCGTCTATTGTTACAGCTTTTCCTTGGGCAGTGGAAATGTTTTGGGTAGTTTTAAATCTCATTATTTACAGTAGTGACGAGACGTACATTGGTTTAGATAAACTTTATTGTAGAGCTGCTTATATCTAAACGGAGAGCTTTGGCCCGAGTGTGAAATGATGTAATTAATGGGATCCAAAACTGTAGGTTGCAGAAATGCATTCTCTTAAATGGCGTATGAACAATGCAGGAATAATGAAATTGGTGCTGTTTCCTAACCGCTATTTTGCAAGTGTTCTGGTTCCCAGAATGGATGACTGAAACAGGACAGTAAGTAACTTGGAGTAGAAACTTCCAAGCAAATGTACATTTATGTGCAAGTTAATCAATTTTTGGTGGCCTGAACTGTCACCAATAATGAATGCTCCGCACAAACAGGACTGAATCAAACTCAGGATGCAGAATGTTTTAAAATAAATGTACAAAGGTGGGTCTGAACTACTCGCATCAGAATTTAAATAAGCTCTAGTGGCAAAACAGCATAGTGAATGATACAGCATCCCAATACAAGGTATGGGAGCTGGAAGTATATGACTCAGTGGATTTTTGGTGTAGTATGAGAAAAGAGATCTCGGGGGGGGGGGGGAGGGAAATTTTTAGGTTCTGATAATTATAACGTTTCTATGTAACACCCCCTCCCAGTACAGCTGCCCCCACCTTAGCCTCTAGGATACATACTCTCTTCTACTTACACACACCCTCACCTCTTTGGGTGCCCTGCCCCCGAACCCTATTGTATTTGGAAAGTTGCCTCTGATTAAGAAAGAGAAATACGGGTTGCAATTCTACTCTAGGCAGGAGCAATCATGGAAAACTTTAACTCAAAAGGAGAATGTTTGACAAAGGTCTGAGTAAGTCAACATGGGTGGGTTATAAAGGAAAAGGTTCTTCAAAGTTCACTATAGCTCTCAAGCCTGATGACTGCTATGTTACAGCCCAAGGTACTTTTATAACTGAAATATCATTGATGTTGTATCCTAAATCTATGTACAAAATTTGAAACTCTGGGCTTTTGTGTACAGATTTTCTGCATTTTCCCCCCTCTTCTTCATTATTAACTCTTCAGTTCTCATGTGCCACTTTAGAGGCACACTGGGGAACAGCAGAAGTGGTGAGATAATTGGTCGGATAATGCTGAGACAACTTGGGAATGCAGAGCCTGCTTTGCAGTGCCTCTTCCTGCCCTCTTCTCCATTTCCCCATCCTGCAAATTTTCTTTTCTCCTCTGCCCACCTCCTATGGTATGCAATCTATTCCTGCTTTGTGCAGGCAGCTCCCATCTTCTGCTCTACTTTCAACTGAACAGCACAGCTGCAACTGCTGATAGTGTATTGAATGGACAGAAGTAACTCTGGGTTCCACTGCTTGTCTGTAGCTCTCACTGCATCCACCCCGTTTTCCCCAGCTGCTAGTGTATTCCCTGACCATCATTCCTTTTTTTTTTAAAAAGAAAGATAATCAGTTACAAGATTAAAGTTTTATTTGCATGAAAACAGAATCTGCACTGCTTTTCTGAGTCATCTGCTCCTGTTGTTTATTCTCACTTGAAGTTCTGAACCTCTGTTTGTCACATAACACGTAGGTGCTTTAAAGCAGATTATGAATCCACAAATGGAGGATTATGCCCTCTGATTTACAGTCTTAGGCTGGGATCAGGTTGGGTCTTATATGTGCCATTGAGCAGGCTCTCACCTGTGCAGTATTTGGATTGAATCCTTTGACTTAAAAGCTAGGTGGCTGCAGGACGTAAAGTAATGGTGGGGATTCACTGAAGGTGATGCTTTCCCTTCTGAGTCAGCACTGAACTGATGCCCCGGCATAGCATGGGGCTGCATGAGGTGCCATTTTCCAGGTAAGATGTAAAACCAAGATCCTGACTCTTGGAGGAGATGTAGAACCACAAATTTGGGAGCTCTATAGGGTCCAAAAACCTCTGTAGCTGCTTGATTGCTACTGGTTGCTTACCATTGAATAAACCTCACTGTTACTTTACACTACCCCAAGCCACAACAATGTCTCTGTAGCTAGAGCCATGCAAAGCTGCGGATATCTGCTTTATATCTGTGGATATCCTCATCTGCATGTTTGCAGATTGTGGATTGGATGCGGGTACAAATTTTGTATCCGCGCAGGGCTCTATCTGTAGCATCATTCTGAGAACAAGCAGAGACTCAGATAATCTTATCCATCCATCACACAGGCTCATCTCATTAGGGACTACAAAAACTATAATTACTTCTTAATCTCAATAAGGATGTGTTGATGGATAGATAGTGTAACTTGAGGTTTCTCCTGATCTCTGATGAGGAGCAGGGGGAAGAGCTAAAATTACTTGGATGACTTAATGTTGTCTTGCACACCTAGCGTTAATGGGCACTCTGTAAAATGTAAAGAGTGTTTTCTAACCTTCATGCTTTTTGAGCAAAGGACCTCATTCCCTTCTGGGATTTCAGCTGACATGACCAACTTTCACCCTTCACTTCTGATGAACACTGTCTTTCACTTGGGAGCATATATGAAGTCTGAATGGTTAAAAGGCACTTTACAATATCTGTTTCTGCTGTCGCTTCTAGCGGCTTGTCTTCACTGCAAGGTTTACTGGAGTGGTGCCCTTAACTTGAGTCCCATGCCCACGCATACGCTTAACTGAAATATGGTGGTGATTTTTGACTCAAATTGGCTGGCCCAAACAGTGGTGTAGGCTACCGCTCAAGTAAGCGCAGCCCATCAGCTTCTAACATGACTAACCAGCAGTGTGGATGCAGGCTAACACCATGTACCTAGAAAGGTGTTGCATCATCTGAAACTGTTCTTGCAGAGCTCATCCTGCAGGAGCAAAATTCTCACAGAAATGTAACTACAGAGCTCTTGGGGGTTGCACATGAGTTTACCCGGAGGCTTCAGCCCTGTGGGGCATATGCAGTCTGCTTGACTGAACCTCCTGGTTATCTGAACCTCTTATAGCGCCCCTCAGGCCCCCTTCTCTCCCCCCCCCCCCCCCGCACTCCCCAGCGAAATGAGGGTTTACTGGTATTGGCCAACTTGTCTGAAAATGTTTTGTGCGGCATTGGCAAGCCACTCAGCAGCAACTCATGTTTGGTGATGGAGTCACCTATATTGTTAACAGCCGAATCCCGATGCTAGGTTGCAGTAATGACTCATTCAAATGCTCTCAGAAGCCAGAAATGAATTCTTGTGTTTTCCTTTTGGCTGTGTCTTTTTTTGCATCTGAAAGATGCATGACTGAGGATGCGCGTGAGAGGCCTGGTTCTGAACTCAGTTTGGCTTTATACCCATGTAATCCCACTGACTTCACTGGAGAGATTCCTGATTCTCAGTGGTGAGAGATCAGAGTCAGAACAGTGGAGTTGCACCCGGAGCACAAGCTTAGCAAGCGGTGTGACTTTCTGTCCTTTCTTTCAAAAAAAAAAAAAAAGTTTCACGCGAATTATCCCTAGCAGATGCCAGCAAGTCACCAACTTTAATGCAAAAAGGAATGAATACGTGATAGGCTGAGCACTTTCACCCAGTTGGCCCCATACAAGATATGGAGCAACTCTGAGTTGCATACATGTACCCCTGTTGTTAAACTCAGTTTTGAAATATTGTGCACAAGCTGCTCTGCTCCCAGGAATTAAGTTACATAAACTAATTGAAACATGTTCCTGTTTCAGTACATCCTATATACTCTAAAAGCTTCCATTTTGTAGCTTACCCGATTGAACTATCGTCTTGTATAGTCACTGTCCGTTTTAAAAACCCAGGACTGTGAATCTAGTTTGTATTATTATTGCATATCCCGCAGACAACTTGTATTATCAGAAAACCTGTTTGGCAAAGGCAAGAAATGTTGAGGCTGCCTACAAGTGCTGGGAGAAGGCGTTCGTGGGGTGTGACGTGCCCTCTGTTCTTTCAGCAAAGGTAGTTATGTGCACTTGTTTTCTTTCATAGGAATTTTAAGGGGGAGCTGTGGAAGGATCATCTAAAAGGCAAAGAAAAGGCTGTGAATTTTACAGCCTGTGTCAGAGCATGGTGCGCTTGGCATGAGACCTCTTGTAAGACAGATCCTCAGCTGCTCCACTGGCTTCAATGGAGTGATGCCAGTTGACACCCACTGACAATCTGTTAACATTTAACATTCATTCTGTCAAGCTCCAAGACTATCAAAAGGACAAATTCTTCAACACGACAGAAGTGAGGGTAATTTTTATACTTTTAAGAAAACTGGAAATGTTCCCCTGCTAGCTAATATTAATGCCCAGGCGACAGACTTCCTGAATTCTACAAATGGGTTGGGGTGAAATTCACCCCGTTGCAGATTCCCTGCACATAGCCCCATGCCTCACTCAGTTCCTAAGTTAGCCCTGCGGAGGGACGGCAACGTGGGTAGAGTGCCACATGTTGCTGTCATGGGCCATGCTTGTCTGCAATGAATAAACTAGTGCAGACTGGCCGCTAGATCTAAATTTATGCAGATCCAGTGGTTAGGAATCACCTACATAGGGTCTATAGTTACTAGTACATAGGTTGGAATAGGGGCTGTGTTAATAAGTAGAAGGAATTCACAAATGAGATGGCCTTAGCATACTCTTACTTTAAATACTGAGTCCTTCTGAGGAAATTCAATTGGTGATGTCCCTTCTCTTGACCCAGTAATAAGAATGACCCGTAGAACCATTAGTGCTAGGAATATTGGGAAGATCTCTTAGTACTTGACAAGCCTCACATGGCTTCACTGAGTAAATTTCAAATGTGATTTTATTTTTCTATAAGATTTGCAGTGATTATGGTAACTCAGTGTTAGTGAAAAGACAAGGAGCAGAAAACAAACATTGAAAATCAGACGGGAAAAATCTCAGAGCAATTGAGGGTGAAAGGTGGAAAGAAGACAGCTGGTGAAAGAACAAAAGGAGGGAATATGACTGCTTTATCCTTTTTCCCCTTTCCTGTCACATATTGCTTGTCTTCAATGAGTTTTTGGGCTTGGGATTTGTATCTTGCCATATGTTTGGTTGCATGTTGTTGGTACTACTGTAATCCAGTTAATACTGCTCTTTACACTCCTAACTCATCAGGAAATAGGTTCAGAACATGATACCAAAGCTTGGAACAGCCATATAACTGTTTGTTTCTCCTCTTCTCCAAGAGTTCTTGGGCTTCAATTTGTGCACTTATATCATCTCATCCTCTGGTAGATATAATGGGATTACTGAAAGGTTAACATACCCCAGTCTGTGAGGACCCTTGGTACAGTTCAGGTGGGTTGATTGTTCAGAGCTATTTATCCGAAGCTCACAAAAGCTTATGCTCAAATAAATTTGTTAGTCTCTAAGGTGCCATAAGTCCTCCTTTTCTTTTTGCGAATACAGACTAACACGGCTGCTACTCTGAGAGCTATTTATGCCACTCATGGGAGTTACTTTTCACATGGTTGAGATTTTAGTTATCGTTTAACCAGCCCGGGCTTGGACATGTTCCCTGTCTGATTTGCATCAGTTATGTGGAAAATAGTAGAGCAGACAGTTTCTATAGATCTAAACATATAACAATACAGTTTTCAAACGCCAGAAGCTGGTTTCACTATGTCCTTCAGGTATGTATTGCTTTCCCAGCACAGATGATTATAGCTCTTGGACGGGCTGCATAGCTGTATATTTAAAGTCACAGGTATGTTTACCATGATTTTATTACATCAGTCTGGCTGGGTGGATGAGAGGAGGAGGAGGGAATTACCATCCAATTAGCAGAGTTTCTGCAGCATGAGTAGGTGGAGCTGTGGTGTTGCTTTCTTTGCAATCAGCTGCAGATGTAACACAAGGAATAACAGCAACTCCCTTGCTCTGTGACTGTCAAAGGCACACGGATGGGCTGCTGCTGCTGCTGAAAGAAAGCAACCATTGATTCCTCTTGTAACCAAGACCATGGATAAACTTGGAAAGCCTGGTTCTGGGTTTGCCAGAACTCGGATTCCCAGACCTCAACTTGTATTCCATTCCATCCAGCCTCCTTCCCATTCACAGGTCTCTGGCATTTGCAGGTATGGAGTGCTCACATTTTTGAGTTACTTTTTTACTGTGCATTTAAGTTCTGTTCAGAAAGCAGGATGTAAGGTTAGAACAATATTGAACTCCAGTAGAATATACAAATGAGTGGAAACAAGGTGAAACCCTAATGGGAATATGAACAAGAGTAGTTAATTCCTTTAAAAACACACTTTGGCCATCTTGATCTTCCACAAATTCTCATATAGCATTTTAATCTAAAACAGTGTCACATAAATATGCTTCTTGGCTCAGAGTTCTTGTGTGAAACAGAATAAACCTTAAGAATCAATGCATCATATCAGAGCATCTTTTACTGGATTCTGCTAGTTAGCTAGCTTACCACTTTGTATTGAGAATATACACCAGCTGCAGAGACCCTCTATTTAAAAATCATGCTTCTGTTTATTGTTAGAATGAGCAGGGTAGCTTATCCCATCTGAAAGGGTTTACAGGAAAATGTATGTTTCTCTGTTTTCAGTTTGTGTACTTTTGAAGTTCACAATACTCTGTGTGGTCTGTTTTGCTGTACAGTCAGTTTGAGTCTTTCACATAGCAACAAAGGAGGAAAACAAAAAACATGTTTGTAAAAACTGTTGGGAGGGGAACATTACTTTAGATTCCACATTTTTAAAACCTGGACTAGATTCTAAGTACGTAGTATTTCGTTGAGACAGTTGGGGGGTTTCTTTTAAGACAGTTGGCTATTGAATAGTTTGAACTCTTAGTATTTTTGAAAAACCACTTAGCCACCTGTTCTTAATTCTCCACACTGCCAACATAATACCTGTATTGCTCAATCAGAAGGTGCTGGAATAGAAGTAGTTCTCATTTAAATTCAAACAATAGGTTGAAGGCAGAATGCCGGGTATTGGTTTGAAACACTCATTCAAATCCAGACATCATATAAACCACTTAACTCTTGTATAACTAATCTCTCCACAGTAGTCTTATAGACATAGAATTTGATTGCTGTACAATGAAGTGTATGTTTGTGAAATGATGTGCAAAAAATCCCAGTATTCAGATTAATTGCTTTTCATGATCCATTGTTCCTGCAGTGGTAACTATGGAATGTGTATTGGATTGTCATTAAGATACATATCATTTTACCCAGTACAGGGGGTCCCCGAGATACGTCTTCCCCATATCTGTCGTTTCACGTATCCATCGCTCATCAGTAGGGGAACATGTTCCAATTCATATTGGTCCCAATCCGCATATCCGTCGCTTCACCTTCTGTGTGGCTTTTTTTGGGTGCTTCCCCTGGTGTTCCGGAGGCGCTGGGAGGGAGAGGCAGGAGTGGGGATGGAGTGCTCTCAGAGGAGGAGGTGGAACGAGGTGGGGGACATTATTTCTTATGGGGAAAAATTCCCTGGTATTCGTCATTTCAGTATCCGTCGTATACCGAGTCGTATACCCGGGACCCCCTGTAATGGTAGCCTTGTTACCATTCCTCCCAAGCAATCTTGGAAAAGTGCTATTGATCCAGCTCAAATTCCTTCCCTGAGTGCACCTCCCCCTATTACTTGTAACCCTTCTATTTAAATCTGGCAGGCAAAGGCCATGTGTGAGTATTGGTGAGTTCCCTGTTCTGCATGCTGGTAGCCAGCTACTTTGCATTCTCTGAACTCTAGAACTTGCTTAGTGACATTCCGCGAGATGACCAAGCTGCAGACAGGAACTGTTCATGTATCATGAACAATGGTAAGGTTAACCTGTCCTTGACAGTTGCTTTTGCCTGAGAACGGTTACCAAGCTGTGGAATCTTCTGTCTCTGTGCAAAGTCAACATTTTTTACTGTTTCAGCATATGCCGCTGAAAAATTGAAGTCAACCCAGCTATGTCGCTCAGGGTAAAAAATATACACTCCGAGCCATGTAGTTAAACCAACCTAACCCCACAATGTGGACCGTGCTACAATGATTTGTTCTGTTGACCTAGCTACCACCTCTTGGGGAGGTGGATTAACTACAGCAGTGGTTCCCAAACTTTAACAACCTGTGAACCTCTTTCACTAAGATGTCAAGTCTCACAAACCTTCTCCTAAAAATGAATATTTCCAGGGATTTTCTCCTTTATCTGAGTATAATTCAGAAAAGCAGTGATCTTGGAAATATAAAATTTGTTTTTGTGACATTATTATTTATCATTACGGTATTTTTATTACATTTATGAAAATGGCAACACTCTTTCGAGATCTCACTTTTGTAACTTGTATCACTTTTTGAATAAGCCTGTTATAAGACAAGGCTCCTGTGTTTCATCAAGGAGTATCAGATGTGAAACAGCATGAATGTATTTAAGAATCCAGTTCAAAGAGTTCCTCCTACACAAGCATTCAGGTCTTGAGAAGTCCAGGCAAACAACACACCTTACAACAAAGCTTAAATTTGTTCTTCATAATAATTTTAAAAACAATACTAGTTGCCTGTTTAATTTTAAAAACAGCAAAAACTATCCACCTCCCTTTCCATTTCTTATAAGGAGTCTTAAAGTTTAAATCTCCTCAGTGTGATAGATATACTTGCTTTGATCTGCTGAGCTCTTGGAAGTCCAGGGGCTCTGGGCTGCTGGCTCCATGCTGCCCGGGGTCCCTAGGGACAGCTCTGTCCATCATTAGGGAATTTTTTCCCGAGAACCCCCTGCAACATTTCGTGAACCCCCAGGGGTTCGCGAACCCCAGTTCGGGAACCTCTGAACTACAGGAACTGGAGAATCCCTCCTGTCACCATAGTGAATGTCTACACTGAAGCACTACAGTGGCGCAGCTGTGCTACTCTAGTTGTTTAAGTGTAGACATAACCTGAGCAATCCACGTAAGGAGCTTATGTTTCTGCCCTTCCTGTTTTTCCACTGTCCCTAAATCTCTTAAGCATGAAGCTTAACTTGATCCTTCAATGTATCTTTCTCTGGTCCTTTCTTTCTTTCTTTTTTTTTTTTATGCTGTTGGTCAGTAGTTAATTCATGTACCTTCCTTGTAATCTCTTGCCAATTGTTTCCCAGCATTCCTGATCAGTAAACTATGCTTATCTATTCTATCTGGTTTAATGCACAGTGAAATTGGCCAGCTTCTAGAATGGGTTGCAACAGGAAATGACTGGCGCTGCTGAGTTATTTTATAGTAATTACTACACCGAGTAAGTAGGTATTCAGCACTAGAGTAGTTGTAAGGCAAATTAGAAACATACTAACCACATGTGATATGTATCTTTGTAATTCCAAGGAGGCCTTCCTTTAATAAACGAAGAACCAAACAGAAAATAATCCTTGGCGTACCCTCCTACCATGATTTGCCTGCGGATCTCAAAGCATGTTAACACACAGACTAGCTCTCCCACTGAGAGACAGATAACTTGTCCCTGTGCACATGGGAAGGCTGAAGTACACAGAGGTTGTGTTTTGCCCAAGGTTGCACAGCAGAGATTGGAATAGAACCAAGCTCACTTACTCTAACACAGAGGCAACACGGTCTACAGGTTGAAGCAGAAGTCTAGGAGCCAGGATATCTTGACTCTCTGGCTTTTGTCAAATGATTGAAATTCTGTGCCCCAGTTACCTTATGTGTGATGGAAGTAGATCATCATTATTCCCACTTGCGGGTAGGATGGTGAATAAATCATAGTTGCCTGTGTGGTTGCAGAGTGGATAAAATTTATTTAAAAAAAAAACAATTTTTTATTTAATCTTAACTAAATGCAGGTTTACTTAAAAACTATTTAAAATTAAATTTGAAATTAATTTGTATTAAATCCAAAAATTATTATAATCTATTAAAATCAGTTCAATTAAATTCAGAAAATAATATCAAGCAGTACATGTTTGCTGCCGTATTTTTAAAGAAAGTCAAAACTCTGAACTGATGGAAGAGGTTGAGTGTGCTAGCTTTTGACAGCAGTAACCCCTTTTGCTGGTACAGAGAGAACGTTTTCATCATTCCAGTTTATTCAACTAGTTAAATCAATTGAGAGTTGAGAAAGCACGAAAGCTTATTTTTTCTATTCCAATCTGTGAATAGAAAGTAGGCGTGAGAGGATGAAATCTACCAGTTCTGAAATCTTGAAGGACATGGTGGTCAGAAACAATCAGTTCACTTTGCTAACTACAATAATGCTTCCTTTGTTTAATAAATCACTTTTAAATGCAAATCGTCTTGATTTTTTTTCTTATGTCTCAATTATGTTTAAGGTAGTTTTGTTTTATTAGTGGTGTGCAAATCTCATGTTTCCTTCACCTCTAATTTGGTATTTCTTTTCTGCACCACCACATCCTAGGTGTGTAATGGTAGCCTTCTTGGGATGCAGCCCAGAAAAGAGAGGACTGAGGTGCAGTTTCCCAGGGCTCGGGTAATTTAGCATGAAAATTTGACGTGCTCTTACGTTGGCATGGCTGAAGTGGAAATAAAGATTGGAGAGGTTTAGATATGGAACAGAAAGCATTTTTGTTGCTTGAATGCAGCAGTACAAGTTGACTTGAGGATGCACTTTTAAGTAAATTTAGGCTTCATAGTTCACCACCTCATGTAGACAGGGCAAGGTAATATTTTGCCACTATGTTCTCACCCTGCTCTGGGTAGGGTTGTGGGGTGAAAGGCCAGCAGTTGGGGCATGCTCTCCTTTTTCCTGGAGAAGACTCGGCCGGAGCAGGGGAGAATTGTACAGATGATTCAGTGCACGTGCTAGGTATGCCAAGCCTGTGGAACACTTATTGTCTAAGGAGGCCCTGTGTACAAGTGAAAAAACTGCTTTAAAAGTACAGCACAATACCACATTCAGCTGACCGAAGGAGGCAGTCAGCCAGCATTGCGCTCTCATTTCTGTTGTGCTGAGGGATCAGCAGTGGGCTGAAAACATGGTACCACAATGAAAAATGTGCTTGACATCAGGATGAGGGGGGCAGCTTAAGCAGAGAATATCAGCTCCAGAGCTGTTCCCAGTGTAAAGGAAGGCCATGCTAAAGCAACTGTCATGTCTGAGCATAAACTATAATCCCAGAGGCAGATGGTGGTAACAAAATCCCAGCTACTGTTGCTAGTGCCTGAGAGTTACAAGTCTACAGTCTTATGGCCAAGCAATCTTGATAAAGTATTTTGACACAAGCATGAATGCTGCGGCTCCCCTGGGCTGTGGATGACCTGCATGTAGTATGTCAGGGGAAGTATGTGCAGAGCTGGCTTAAAGCTCGGCTTTGCACTGCCCTGTAACTGATGCCTCTTGTTCTGCAGGGCTGATCCAGCTATGCTGAGTTAGAGAAGCCTGGAGGCAGCTCTAACTTTCACTGGTTTCACATCACAAGTAGAGGATCAGCATAGTCTAGAGGAATCTTGACCCTGCCCCTTTTTCTTGAAATGCCAGCAGTAGAGGAAGGGCAGTATGGAAGTCTCTACCCTGGCTATAGCTTTGAAGGCTCGCTCTTGCACTGGTTTGATCCTCCCTGAGCTGATTATACTGGCATTAAGGCCAGATTCATTAGTGATGTGGTGTAAAGTGTTAGCCTTGCACCTAAAAAACTTGGTCTTGAAACTGCAATGAAAGACTGGGATGCCGCCATTAATTCGGGATTCGGTGTACATAGAGCCTTCCAACTTATGGTCTGTAGTTGGCAAAATAGCCTGCAAACTGCCTTAATGCTAAAAGAAAAGGAGTACTTGTGGCACCTTAGAAAGCTTATGCTCAAATAAATTGGTTAGTCTCTAAGGTGCCACAAGTACTCCTTTTCCTTTTGCGGATACAGACTAACACGGCTGCTACTCTGAAACCTGTCTTAATGCTCTGTCCTATTCTTTGTTCTGCTGTCACTTTTAAATGGAAGTTGTTTCCAGGACCTATTCCTATTCTCAGAGGGATGCAATGACAGCAGCTTTTACTACTATTGCTATTACTATCATCACAGAACAATCTCCAGGACCAATTCAGTCCAATTCCCAGTGAAGTAAATAAAAAGATCAGGGCTGCGTGGCTGTTTCATTGGGTGGAGACTTCTGGGCTTGGGCTGGACATTGACATTCCTGTTCCCAAGGCCCATGATAAATTTTTAAAATTCATTGCTCAAGGTAAAGGCTATCAGTACAAAGATGTCATTTTACCCAGAAAGTATTTGGAAAGTATAAATCAGGGCAATATGAGCGTATGTGCAAACAAAGCAAGGTGGGTAAGGTAGTATTTCACCAACAAAAGTTGGTCCAATAAAAGATATTACTTCAGCTGCCTAACCTCTCTAATATCCTGGGACCAATGTGGCTATAACAACTCTTCATTCCAAAAAAGCAAAGCACTCTAAGACTTATCAGCTGAGACTGCCCCTAGAAAGAGACTGGTTCTAGCTCCTTTGAAAATCCTTTTCCTGCTTTCCAGCAGTTAATCTCTGGAGTGAGATTTTTTTGTGTTTCTCTCTTGTATAATAGTGCGGTGTGAACTTGTTAACCACTGATTGGATTTTATTCATAGATTCAAAGGTCAGAAGGGGGATCACTGTGATCTAGTCTGACTTCCTATATAACACAGGCCAGAGAACCCCAAAACAATTCCTACAGCAGATCTTTCAGAAAAACATCCAATCTTGATTTAGAAATTGGCAATGATGGAGAATCCACTACAACCCTTCGTAAATTGTTACAGTGGTTAATTACCCTCACTGTTAAAAATTAACACCTTATTTCCTGTCTGAATTTGTCTAGCTTGAACTTCCTGACATTGGATCATGTTATACCATTCTCTGCTAGATTAGAGAGCTCTTGATCAAGTATCTTCTCCCCATATAAGTACGTACAGACTGTAATCGAGTCACCCCTTAGCCTTCTATTTGTTAAGCTAGGTTAAAATAGCCCTGGCATGAATCCACCTTGTACAAGGTGATCCTATCACAAATGGTGTTTTTTTCTTTCCTTCTTGCTGTTTTCTCCCTTTCCCTTCAAACACTATAGGAACAGCAGTTACATTAGCAAGGAGCCATTGTTTCTTCTTCCTTCGCTCCAACAGTCTAAATCGAGAGTTGGGTAACTTGTTCCGGTTTAGTGTTGAGGCCTATTATGTTAGTATGGGAGCACTTAAATTTATTTTAAAAGCTAGTAGGAAAATGCACCCATTGAAGAAATTCTGATATTATATTTTATCAGTGTATAAAGCACTCGTTAGGTGTTCTGATTGGCTGTCGAACACTGTTTTAGAAAGAGGGTACACTCAAGGCACTGTAATTTGCATACACAAGCTCTTGTTTTAAGGTGGCCAGACGTCCTGATAATAGGGGCTTTGTCTTACATAGGGAACTGTTTCCCCCACCGTCCTGATTCTTCACACTTGCTGTCTGATCACCCTATCTTGTCTGCATATGAAAACGTTGTCTGGGCTTGAGGTCCCTCATCTGTGACACAGTTGAGAAGTAGAATGGCCTGGACAACAAATAGGTTATGGACCTAACAATTGCACCAACCTTGTTATTTGGCAATCAGTCTCTTTAAAGGGGTGAGTTGTATTGTTATGCTGTCAAACCTCAGGGACAACTGGTAGCATGAGTTGAGGACAGCGCTTTAACTGAACTGAACTTGGGGATTACAACGGACAATGAAACCTGTTTTTTAAAGACTGCTTTTGCCAGGACACCGATAGTTTCATCTAAGCATTGGGTAACTGGCAGCCAGATCAATATTGTGAATATAAGTGACCTTTTTGTGCACTGAAAATACTTTTTTTTTAATTTTATAAAAAAATCTTAACTTATTTTCAAAAACATTTTAAAATATTTCTCATTCAAATGAAACAACTTAATTTCCTTCAGGATTCCCTTCAGCTTCTCAAATGATCTACCTTTGAACAACCACTCAAGAACCAACAAGTATAGAGTCTGAGATTCCTGCACCCTGCACCCCAAAGAGAGTCTCTTACAGCTTTCTAAGTGAAATTCCCAGCCAGTGTTCTGCAGAAGATCAGACTGTGGGATCACAGTGGCCTCTTCTAGCCTTAAAATCTATGAATCTACATGTGAATAAACCGGACTGTTTGAAGTGGCCTATTTAAACATGCTGGCCAAGAATCTTTGCTTCACTAAGCTTCCTATCTCAGTGAGAAGGGGGAAGTGTCTGGGATGGATCTGTGCCATACTCAGCTCCAGTGTAGGGTAGACCAGCTTAGATGCAGTTCGTAAGATATCTGGCTATGTTCTGGAGGGGCCATATGACCACTGAATGTTTCCTGTGTATTGTACTCTGGCTGCAGCCTTTCTCTGCTCACCGTATTCTATGCTGGGCATGGCATGGGGGTGGGTATCCTGGCTCTCTAATGGCTCACAGTTCCCCCACAATGAGAGGAATGCTTAGCTGGTCAGACCTGGCTATTTTTAGCCCCTTCATGTAGCTCAGGTCGCAGAGCAAAGGGATCCGAATGCAAAGGAGAATCTATCCTGTTGTGAGCCCCTATCAGCTGATCTGTCCTATGTACAGCTCTGTTTCAGAACTCACTAGTATGCCTCTTCATTAGGATTTATACTCATGGCTCCGGACTGAAACTTGGAAGCAAATTAAAGAGGACTTTAGTTTCCCACTGCGTGGTCCTCCTACGTTTCCTTTAATCCTGCGCTCCTGTGCCAGCTGATTGTTTGTTTTTAGAGGGTTTTTTTACCTTGAGAAATAAATTGAAGGTCAACAAGAAACAGGCGTCTTTTGAGACCTTCAGTTGTTCCCTCTAAATTAATAACCTATCCAACTAATGACAATCAACTCCTGCTTTCCCCTTCTCAAGAACTGTTGTTTATTCCACACTGAATGTTGTTCTTTAAAACCTGTGATTTTGTAGCACTGCACCCTGCTGACTCCTCCCCTCTGAGTTGATACATTTTTGTGTTTAGTTTTTTATTTTAGTTTCAAACTGACTCTTGCTCGTTTTGTTTCTTGGTGCCAGGAGTCCCTATGGGCCTGGCTCATGTCCTTGGAAATACTTCTAAGTTAAGTGATGCCTGTCTTGCATTTTTTTTGATACCTGGAAGACTTCAGTCTCTTTCCTTTTCCCACCTTGGTTAGGTTTGGAACAGTTTTAAAGTGGGTCATATTTTTTTGGCTTAAACTGTTAGCAAGTGTCCCCTTTGAAGTAGTTCAGCACAAGGGGAGAAAACCTTTTTTATTAATGCATCTGATGAAAGAGAGGCAGTCTGAGGAGTTCTCAATACAGAAAGAACATTGAGCAGGTGATGCAGAAGTCCAAGTCTAACACTGCATAGAGCGCAGCTCTCTAGATGGAATGATCCTGTGCTGGAACAAAATGATTACTGTTTTCTTATCAGGTTAAGAAGAGCTTGGGTTTATGTGAGTGTTTTATGATGCACTTTTTGTTTTGCGTTTGTCAATGTCTACTGATTAAAAATGAAACTGTGTTTTACTATTCTAGTACCCAAAAAGCACTGCAGGAACAAGGGGCTGTGACAGCTTTGATATCCAATGCTTTACAAGCCACCAGATTTAGGAACAAGTGCTGTTGGAGAGAGGGGAATCCTTTCTTTCCAGTGGTGCTGTAGAAAGCACTTCTTTCTGGTCCTCGTAGCCTCTTAAGAGATTGTGCCGTTAAAATTCAAATCATTCCAGATATCTGATTGCCTCCTGTCCCCCTCCCTAATTTCTTACCCTCACAACACTTGGCCCAGGATTGACCTGAGCATGAGATGACATCCCATGCCTAGTTGACTCTTCATAACTCTGCTCCATCTGACTTACTAGGCTTCTTCATCATAGCACTCAAACGTGTCTAAATAATAATAATGGCACAGTCACTCTTTATAGAGCATAGTGTATGCACATATGAGTTCTTTGATGACTGCTAAGTCCAATGGATGAGTGACCGTCCCTCCACTGGTAGGGAACACCCACACGCAAGCAATGCTCTGAATCGGAGCAGCAGATTCTTTCCTCCTCTGATGCCAGACATCAGGAAGCTTGATCCAGTCTGCCTTGCTCAATCTACAAACTGGCTCTGCCAACCAGCGTGGCATTCTGCACTCCTTTCTCAATCCTCCACAGAGATTCCAAAGGATACTAAGTCATCTTTGCAAGCATCCTCAAATCTAAACAGCGGTCTTCCTCTTCTTTCTAGATCCTTCACGAGTTTCAGCGTACAATGTACTCTTCAGGATCTTATAATCCAGCATTTACCCTAAACATACAAAAAAACTAAACACATCAGATGCTTGTGTAAAATTCTTCAAATAAGAATGGTTATTGGCACTGAATGGACAATGGATACATTCCAAGGATCTCCAGTATGGAGAATTTGTGGATGCTCCAAGGCTACTGGGCCGACCTAGGCTCAGGTTTAAGGACGTTTGCAAGAGGGACTTGAAAAGTTTCAACATGGATGTTACCAGCTGGGAAGATGCAGCTAGCAACAGCCTGCATTAGATGGTTGTGTTGCATCAGGAAGCTAAAGGGACTGGAGAGAGATGGTTGCGTGGAGAGGAGTGAAGAGAAAAGAGCAGCAGCCCTCCAGTGCTTGTAATGAGTCAGCTTTATCTTCTGGCCCTGCACCTTATGCCTACATTATCTCTTGCAATGACTCTCACTTTAGAATTGGACTTTTTAGCTACTTGTGGTGCTGCAAGCATGACATGCAGTAACTGAACTGCTTTGGCACTTACACCATTGTCTTTCAAGATGGAGGATTGCCTTGTTTGTTTGTTTGTTTTACTATGCACTTCACTAACTTGATTTTCTAGCCAATTGCTTTGTCGAGTTAATTTGTAAAAAATCTTCTAAGTGTTAAACTTTTTGTTATGGTTGCGGTTCGTCTGAGTGAATTTGGTTATTCCACCTACTCTTTGCTTAAAACATACAATCTCCACCTCCAATCTAAACTGCTGTTACTCGTGTAGGTCACTGAATGTTCCTTCCTCACTGTCTTCGCAGGTCAATGAGGGATAATCTTATAAGCATCTGGAATCTGAAGCTAACTTGATGTATGCTTTCTGCCTCATCAGTCACATTTTTAAAGCAGCTTTAAAATGTCAATTTTGTTGTTTAGAAAAATCAAAAGAAAACATTGTCTTCAGTTTACAGAAACAATTGGGCTTTAAATCTATTTGCATTACAGTAGTGTGAGAGGAAGGGTGGTCCAGTGGTTAGTGTGCCATCCTAAGACTTGTGTGCAAGTCACTACTCCAAAGCAGACTTCTTGCATGACCTTGAGCAAATCATTTATCCTCCCTGTACCTCAGTTCTCCTTAGGTAAAATGGAAAGGATAGCAACTCCTAACCTCATAGGGTACTGGGAATAAACACATTAAAGATTGTGAGGCAACCAGATACTACAGGTCATAGAAGTACTTTAAATAAAGGGCCCAGTCAGGGCTGTACAATGCATAATGCTGTACAAATGCATAATGGAAAGATGGCCCCTGCACCAAAAAGCTTGCAGCCTAACTTCACATGTGATGTCAGTGGGAATGGAACCCATGGATGTCTGTGGGCCAAATTCAGTGAGGAAAACGGTGTCAGTTACACATCAGGTGTAAATAAGTCAGAAAAAAGGGATGTTCTGAGTTTCTGGGGTTGGGTGGGAATCATTGTTAGTGTAATTAACCATGTGGGGCTGGTTCTTTATTCAGAATTGTGTGGATAAATGTCTTCTACTGTCCCTCCCAGGGCAAGCAAGGCGATGCGTCCTCGATTCAGTGTCCAGATTCTCTTGTACACCTTATGTTTTTATTTTCTGTAATGGGATCAAATGTAGAATCAAGTCGGGTGGTTTTATATACATATTTAAATGTGATTACTTGTGCATATTTACATATCAATATCTGTGGTGTGTATACAGATATATATTTCTCTGTGTTCCTGACTCCAATTTGATTTCATTTTGAAGAGCCGTGAGCTGTCATTTGTTTCTCCAGAATTACTTCCTTAGTAAAGCCAATGACCACTGTAGAATGAGAAACAGATCTGATCATCTAGGCAAGTGTTTGATCAAGTGACCATTACTTTTATTTGGAATTGGTATAGGGGAATACCAAGCAGAACTACTCAATTTGGGTCAATAGGGAAGGATATTTCTTTTTTCATCTCCCCAACTCCTACCGTAATATACTCGTTTCCTCTTCTTAAGAGCTGGTTATCAGATCCCTTTTATAAGCATTTCTCTCCTTTCTAGGGGACTTCCCAAACATGCAAACGCTAGTCTCTTACTTTGTGACCATCAGAGTAATACAACTTTCAACAGCTGGGGAGGGGAAGCAGACACTCATCGGGGGATGGCTGGGTGGCCTAATAGGGCTTTAGTATCTTGAACTTCCCTTTCATGGAATCATAGCAGTGCGCTGTTTGTTCAGTAGGTCCTAGCTGCTTTGGTTCTTTTACTAATTCTCAGTATTGTGAGTCTCAAATGTTTTAAAAACAACAATCCATGAGCTGGGTCCCCAAAAATCATGATTGGCTTAAGGACAGAGATTTAAAAAAAAAGTATTGGGGTAAAGACTCTTTTGGTTTTTGAGGCTTTAGGTTTTATTTCCTTGACCATGATTTCTTTTTTAAAATGAAAGTTTAGTTTCTCACATAATCACGTGACTGCAGGAGCTGTCGCTTCAAGGAAAACACCAAACATTGTAAGACTTGTGATAAAACCACAAGAGTAGGCAACACTGATTTCACCCATAGAGCTAGTGACAGCCCTCTAAAATGCCGAGTTTGATAATGGCAAAATCTCTGTGACATAGAGGTTCAGGGTTATCATACTAGTTAGTAGGTTACATAGGGCTAGATCAGTTTATATAGCTTGTGGTAAAATGAGTGGTACTCTCATTTTTTTGTTGTCTCTGTTGCATATATTGCTTGCACTACAAAAGATTTGTGTTCTGAGTCTGGAATGATCTAAAATTCTTTCCTTCAGGAAGTTTGGGAATACCTATGGAAATCAGGCAAGTGTCGATCAACTGGTGTAGGGACTGGAGCTGAATCCAGGTTCTGTAACCATCAAGTTATCAAAGCCATTGTGAAAAATCTACTCTGCTTTTGCTTACTTTGAGTGCGGTGGCAGTGTTAATTCCGAAATCCTCACTTACTGAGACTATGCCTAGAGCATCTTCTATTGTCAAAATAGATCAAGTATCTTTGCTTAAAGCCTAATAACCTGCTGCTCGGCAGACAACTGGGGAGTAATTCTGGTCTCCGTATTTGGTCTCTTAAGGCTTGTGTGACGGGCTGGATCACAGAAACCCCTTTGGAGCTTCCAGCTGGTATGCTGAGACTAACCCTGAGCCTCTTTCCTCTGGCAGCTTGGGACTTCAGTGTTCTGCCTGGTTTGAGCCAGACCCGTTAGTCTGCTGCAAACCCAGACCCAGGTCTGAATCACATCGCCCAACAGCTGCAGGCTTAACTGAAAACTGCTTAAGGAAGTGTTCCTGTCTCCAACACTCAGATGCCCAACCCCCAATGGGGTCCAAACCCCAAATTGTTTTATTCATAAATTGTTCTCTCTCCGTATTAGAGAGGGCGAGAGAGATGCACAGCTGTTTGCTCCCCCTCCCGCAGGTATTAATACATACTCTGGGTTAATTAATAAGTAACAAGTGATTTTATTAAATACAAAAAGTAGGATTTCAGTGGTTCCAAGTAATAACAGAGAGAACAAAGTGAATTACCAAGCAAAATAAAATAAAACACGCAAGCCTATGCCTAATACAGTAAGAAAGTGATTACAGATGACACCTCACCCTCAGATGTTCCTGTAAGCTTCTTTTACAGAGTAGCCTCCTAGTCTGGGTCCAGCAATCACTCACCCTCCTGTGGTTACTGTCGTTTGTTCCAGTTTCTTTCAGGTGTCCTTTGTGGATGGCAAGGCTATGTCTTGAGCCAGCTGAAGACAAAATGGAGGGGTCTCCCAGGGGCTTAAATAGACTTTCTCTTGTGGATGGAGACCCCCTCTTCTCTTCTATGCAAAAGCCAGCTCCAAGATGGAGTTTTGGAGTCGCATAGGCTAGTTACATGTCCATGCATGACTTAGTTTTTACAGGCAGCAGCCATTGCCCACATGCTATCTTAATGTCTTCAGGAAGACTTTTTGTGTAAATTGGAGTCTTCCAAGATCTATTGTCAGTTAAGTGTTTCTTAATTGGGCACTTAATTTGCACATTCCTTTCTCAAGAAGCTAACCAAATGCTTTACTAAGGCTACTTAAACTCAAAAAAGTACACAGCCAATATTCATAACTTCAAATACAAAAATGACACATGCATACAAATAGAATAAATGTATTCAGTAGGTCATAACCTTTGCAAAAACATTACATGGCATATGTAGCATAAAACATATTCCAGTTATGTTATATTTACATTCATAAGCATATTTCCATAAAGAATTATGGGGTGCAACATCACAGCTTGTCTATGTGGCGCTGGCTAAGTGTACCAGAAGGGTGTGATTTGTAGAGTGCTCTAAAGTCCTGTGCTCTGACTGCCCCATGTAGACTCTGCTTGCACGCTCTAAAAGGTACCTAGTTTGCACTAACAGTCCCATATTCAATAGGACTGTAGCTTTCTTTGGAGAGGCCTACAGCTTAGCTGACCCGAGCTAGTATGAGATTTTGTTACTCCTCACTTACGCTGACGAGTGTTCCGTATTAAGTCGTCGGAAAGACAGTCCAAGGAAACGTGCATTGTTACTGCTGCTACTCGCATCATACTGCATGTAGCTAGACTGACTAATTAATGAGCCTGTTTCCAGCCTTCAACCTCCTATTATCACTAAACAAAAACAATAGGATGTCGTGCACTTATCTTTATTTGGTTGTTGCAGTCATTAATCATGAAGCGTTGACTTATTCTCACTACGCGTGAAAGTCAAGCCCAGATATCAGTTTATTTAATTTATTTCCTTCCTCTCTCCGCAGCAGAAGTTGCCCTTGCAAAATGAGTCAGTTTCCTCAGAAGAGTTCTATGGAGCCCCCATTGTCGGAGTGCATGAATTCCAGAGCAGATTATTTGGACAGCTTGTCAATGGACAATTTTTGGCTGGAGGTGGAGAATATCAAACAGAGCACAGAAGCTGAGCAAGAGGAGTGCAACCTTACAGATGTCAAAACCCCAGAGGGTAGGTCACTGGGAATATGGGTGGAGGGATCAATGGAGAGGAAAATGTATGTCGTTGGCAAGGAACAAATCTCACTGGGTAAAGTTTTGAAAAGTACCTTTGTATTTGAGTCATTTGGGATGTAGGCTCCTAAGTCATTTAAGTACATAGGTACTTTTTGATAATTTTACCTCTTACCATTTGGGGAGGGGGGATAAAGAGTAGGGGCAGCTATTTGGATGGGGAAAAGGGCAAAAATATTCTGGGGTGCTAAAGGAATTGTGCAGCATGGTCTCATCTAGAATTAAGGGACAATTTTTTAACAGTGCAAGTGATTAACAGTTGGAATAAACTACCAAGGGAAGTGGTGCCTTCAAGACAGGGGGCCTTTATGAAAGATAGATGGGAACTCGGGGGTCATATTAAAAGATCTGACTGGCTGGACATGGCCGTAGTTTGCCCACCCCTGGACTAGATTTAAGAGTCCCTTCTGGGTTTGAAATCTATGAATTTCCCAATAAGCTCTTACTTTCATTCTCTTTGGAACTAGTTTCTCCTTGCAGCAAAGAGTCCTGTGGCACCTTAAAGACTAACAGACATATTGGAGCATAAGCTTTGTCGGATGCATGTAGTGGAAATTCAGAGGCAGGAATTTCCACTACATGCATCCGACGAAGTAGGTATTCACCCACGAAAGCTTATGCTCCAATACGTCTGTTAGTCTATAAGGTGCCACAGGACTCTTTGCCGTTTTTACAGATCCAGACTAATACGGCTACCCCTCTGATACTTTCTCCTTGTAAAAAGAAAAGGAGTACTTGTGGCACCTTGGAGACTAACAAATTTATTAGAGCATAAGCTTTCGTGAGCTACAGCTCACTTCATCGGATGCATTTGGTGGAAAAAGCAGAGGAGAGATTTATATACACACACACACACACAACATGAAACAATGGGTTTATCATACACCCATTGTTTCATGTTCTCTGTGTGTGTGTGTGTGTGTGTGTGTGTGTGTGTGTGTGTGTGTGTGTGTGTGTGTGTGTGTGTGTGTGTGTGTATATAAATCTCTCCTCTGCTTTTTCCACCAAATGCATCCGATGAAGTGAGCTGTAGCTCACGAAAGCTTATGCTCTAATAAATTTGTTAGTCTCTAAGGTGCCACAAGTACTCCTTTTCTTTTTGCGAATACAGACTAACACGGCTGCTACTCTTTCTCCTTGTAGTCAGTCTAGCCCACTAGATGGCATTGGAGCATGAGCTATTCAAAGCTTTGTGTAGCAAAAGAAAGAGAGCACTGAACGTTTTTTGCAGATCATGAAGTGCAAAGGAAGAGCTTGGATTCCAGACTGCAGTTTAAAGCACTGCTAAGGCAGTATACGCTGCAGGGCATGTGGTTGGAGCTTAGCAAACAACAAATATTGATAACAGAAACAAACTGAGGGCTATGCACAGATGAGGAGCTCCCCAAAATGCTGACACAAATGAAAAATATCCTGGTTCTTTCCTGAGAGGAAGTGGTTTATCTCCTCTGGAAAAATTAATCATAGAACTCCCTCACAAACTGTCAGCAAAGCACTTCATGTATGTAAGATGGCCTGGACCCTTCTGGTTATTTGGCTTTCTTGGTACTCCCAAAGCCCCTCATAAATCCTTCTGTGGCACTATGTGTGGGAAGGAAGATGGCAGCTTTCTCCATGCTTCTGAAATTGTATTTAAATCATAACCTGTTCATCGTGCTGCCTCCCCAGTCCTCATAGTTCACGATCTTCAATACTAGCAACTACCCCAGCTGTCCAGTCACAAGCATGTAGAATTAAATGGGCATTTTTAGTAGCAGTGTTTTTTTCCCCCCAGAAAGAGAGAATATGATAAGAGGTCAAGAAACTTGTGTGTTGCAGAAAGCAGTGCTGGGCTGACACTAAACTGAAGTTACAAAGATTGTGAGATTACTGAATCTCAGAAGTTCTTTGTCTCCTGCCCAATTTGAAGCTCAGTGACTTTGCCATATGCCTAAGAAAGAGGTCTGTACAAGGGAAAACCCTTTCCTCTTACAGTTTCTTTGAAACCCATGTGTCAGAAATTTTCTCTTAGCTTTTGGGATTACAACATATTTCAGTCCAATGCAGGATGGGCTAAATCTCTTTAGGTAATTCAGGGTAATGTTCCTTTATGACTACTATTTTTGGCTAAATTACATCTCAAAAGGTGTGTACATGATAGTCAGTGTTCTCTTTAAATTCCCAGATCCATGTGTCTTCCATATGGTGTTCCCCAAGGGTCAGTCCTAGGACCAATCCTATTCAATTTATTCATAAATGATTTGGAGAAAGGGGTAAACAGTGAGGTGGCAAAGTTTGCAGATGATACTAAACTGCTCAAGATAGTTAAGACCAAAGCAGACTGTGAAGAATTTCAAAAAGATCTCACAAAACTAAGTGATTGGGCAACAAAATGGCAAATGAAATTTAATGTGGATAAATGTATAGTAATGCACATTGGGAAAAAATAACCCCAACTATACATATGATATGATGGGGGCTAATTTAGCTACAACTAATCAGGAGAAAGATCTTGGAGTTATCATGGATAGTTCTCTGAAGACATCCACGCAGTGTGCAGCGGCAGTCAAAAAAGCAAACGGGATGTTAGGAATCATTTAAAAAGGGATAGAGAATAAGACAGAGAATGTCTTATTGCCCTTATATAAATCCATGGTACGTCCACATCTTGAATAGTGCATACAGATGTGGTCCTCTCATCTCAAAAAAGATATACTCGCGTTAGAAAAGGTTCAGAAAAGGGCAACTAAAATGACTAGGGGTTTGGAACGGGTCCCATATGAGGAGAGATTAAAGAGGCTAAGACTTTCATCTTGGAAAAGAGGAGACTAAGGGGGGTTAGAGATATATAAAATCATGAGTGGTGTGGAGAAAGTGAATAAGGAAAAGTTATTCACTTGTTCCCATAATATAAGAACTAGGAGCCACCAAATGAAAATAATGGGTAGCAGGTTTAAAACAAATAAAAGGAAGTTCTTCTTCACTCAGTGCACAGTCAACCTGTGGAACTCCTTGCCTGAGGAGGTTGTGAAGACTAGGACTATAACAGGGTTTAAAAGAGAACTGTATAAATTCATAGAGGTTAAGTCCATTAATAGCTATTAGCCAGGATGGGTAAGGAATGGTGTCCCTAGCCTCTGTTTGTCAGAGGGTGGAGATGGATGGCAGGAGAGAGATCACTTGATCATTACCTGTTAGGTTTGCTGCCTTTGGGGCACCTGGCATTGGCCACTGTCAGTAGACAGGATACTGGGCTGGATGGACCTTTGGTCTGACCCGGTATGGCCATTCTTATGTTTCTCAGTTACATATTTCCCTTCCCTCCCTGGGAATGTTTTATGTCTAGCACCTATGTAGCTTGGGTCAGCCTTGAAATTATTCTCCAAATTAAATCACCAAGACGAGATTTTCATGAACCTGTATACTGGACAGTTCCTCCCAATGGAGTTTCCCAGAGAAATAACCAGTCATATTTGTTTCCTTGTATGCCAGCTGTAAATGTAATTTAGCCAAAGGTTATTAAATGGAAATTATTTAGATGAATTATATCCAAGATACTTTGGATGCATCAGACAGGCTAGTAGGTTTAATAGAAGACCATAAATCAGATACCGAATTAGCTGTGTGTGCCAGTTTTTTTGTTTCCTGTTATGATTGGAATTAGAAACTTTCAGAGTTGCAAAAATTACACTGACATTTCTCCTCACCCCCAAAATTTAATAAACTAAGGCCCTGTTGTGCACACCTTGCTCCCACTGACTTCAGAGGTCAGGATTTTTATCAGAATAAGGTGTCTAGTGCGAGGCTCTTTGATTAGATTAGATTAAGGCTCCAGTCCTGCAAATACATGAGTAACCTCAAACATCTGAGTTCCCATTGAATTCAGTGGCACCACTCATGTGCACAGGTGTTTATAGGATTGGGGGCTTAATATAGAGCTGGCTGCATTTTTTTTGTCTGCCTTTTCCAGCAAAAATGGCTCTCTGACAAAATGGGAACCTTTTGCCACCCCCACCCCCACCCCCCAAATTCATTTCATTGATACTTTTTACAGGGGTCAAAAATCTTCCTGGCCAAGTTGAACCTCAGAATAGTAAATCTAGACTACAAGCAAGTGATACTTGTTTCTGTTCTATTTTCACCAAGTTAGAAAATAAGGTTTAGCATGCAAAATATCTTGCACTGTGACTCCATAATGAGCTGTCTCCTCTTTCTTCATTATATGGATTCTTTTACTTAAATATACTTCTTTTTAAGGCTATGCGATGAGATGTTAGCTTTATCCAGTTGTTAGGTGAATTTAACTTCACAAGGCTGGGGTACTTCCTATAAAAAACATTTAACAGACATTCAGTATAATAGAGTGGACACTCATGGTTTGCTTGAGCAGCTATCCCAGAAGAGGAAATATCAGCTTCTGTCAGAGGAAGAGCATGAACAAATATTCCCTCTTCTGTCAGTTCGATAGTGATTTTTTGGCCATGTTTGTAAATGGATAAGTACAGAATGTCTGTGAACCTCCCTGTAGAGAATAAGTGCGGTATGCAGAGACCAGGCTGAGGAAGAGAGGAGGTTGTATGGCATACAGTGTATTAAGGCTGAAACTACACATGAATATTTTTATCCTCGGAGTTCAAACAGCTGCCTCATTCTCATAGCACTGTCTGACCTGCACACCGAATGAGTTATGCAGGAAAAATATGCCATGTCCTCAGACTTGATTTATTTGCAGAAGGGAACAGGGTGAAGTTTTTGCAGACAACCTTACATTTGGCATAGCCTGACTTCTGAGAGCTTCACTTTGGATCCATAACGTGCTTTGACTATAGTAGTAGTAGTTTTTTTTTTTTTAAATGAATATAGTTGTAAATTAAATACATAACTTAACTTAATTTTACCTGCATGTAGAAATACTGCAAGGATGTCTGGGCCCACTTAAAATGTAATGGCAAATAAACTGTGGTGGTAAAAGAATAATGTTACTGCACCAAGATAACTGCGCATAAGAAGTTAAATAAAAGATGGTAAAATTGAATCCAGGCAGAGTCTGGATATATCCTGAGATAAATCTAACTATGTATCTAGCCGTTAAAGGAACAATCTAAATAGTAAAAGCATAAAAGCCACCGAGGGAATATCAGTTGTTGTGTTTTAACAGAGCTTTTCTCTGGATTGTGCTAGGAAGCTGTCAGTGGATCAGATGGGGTGAACTGGTGCCGACCCCAGTGCGGTCACTGAGTGGAGTGCTGCTTTATGCCAGGGCAGAATTTTGCCTAGGAAGTTCCTTTGAGGCCAGATTGTGGCGGGCAGCTGTGTAATGGGAGAGCACAAGTTTTCCTCCCCCATCCTCATCCTGACGGTGTTCAGCCATAATCATAGTCAATGCACTGTCAGAGCTTAAAGATTAGCCCTCAGTAGGGAACGATGTGGCATTAGCCTCCCCCCAAAGGGGACTTGTTGGTAACAGGGCCCTACCTTTTCTCCCCATAGCTCAGTGGAGCTGTCCAGCTGCAGAGAGGAGTTTAGGCTGCAGCTTTTGCAATGGGCATTTCCCTCTACACCCCCCAACCCTAATTGATAAGCCCAGTCTCTCCTTGTGCCCACTGGGGTGATGTGACTTGGATCCATCGCCAACCCAGGGCCGTGGCTCAAAGCCCTCTAGATTTCATAAATTGGTAGTTCAGGAGAAACAATCCTTGAGGGACCCAAATGAAATGAGCTGTTGGGATTTTTGGCATGTCTGACTGTCTTTCTAGCCCTGCTTTGTTCAGACTGTATCTGTTAGTTCGTAGTGTTACCCTGCTCTCTCACTGCCTTTCTGCTCATCCCTTGCCTCTCAGAGGGAGAAGCCGAAGCTGAATGGCTACAGGATGCAGGCCTCTCTGACCTAATTGGGGATGACATCTCAGACAATGACAACATAGTGCTGCTCTCCACCTTGACCAAGACCCAGGCTGCAGCTGTGCAGCGAAGGCTGGATACTTACTCGCAGTCACGGCGGAAGAAGAACAAACCGCCCGTGCGTGACGTCAGAGACATTTTTGGTGTGGCCAGTTCTGAGGTATGTTGCTTTACTGACTTCCAGAATGTTTCCATGTATCCTATCAGCCGCTTTGGCTTTCTGGCTCTGTGGGGTTGTATGACTGTGAACTAGCAGCATTTCACCTTTGAGCCTAAGCGGAAGTATAACTTGCAGAGTTTACACCTCAGGGTTACAGTAAAATAATGTTATAGACTCTGAGGATTTAGAGATTTAACTCTAGTCCAGGGGTTCTCAAACTTTGTTGCACTGCGACCCCCTTCTGACAACAAAAATGACCACATGACCCCAGGAGCGGGGACCAAAGCCAGATCTCCACCACCCCGGGGGATGTGGGGGCAAAGCCAAAGTCCAAGCCCCTCCACCACAGGCGGGGGCCAAAGCCGAAGCCAGAGTGCTTCAGCTCCAGGGCAGGGGGTCTGTGACCTGAGCCTAGTCACCCAGTGCTGAAGCCAAAGGCTCAGGCCTTCAGCTTCAGCCCCAGGCATTGGGGCTCAGGCTTCGGCTTCAGCCCCAGACCCCAGCGAGTCTAATGTCAGCCATGGCAACCCCATTAAAATGGAGTCATGACCCACTTTGGGGTCACAAGTCACAGTTTGAGAACTGCCACTCTATTCAGTGTAGCGCTAGAGAAAGGTAGCAGAATGGCAGCTCTGTAAGTCTGAAGACCTCTCTGTAGCCACAGCGGCAATGCAAGTTTTCCAGCCACTCTTCTGCCAATATGCCTTAACACTTCCTGCGTTGAGGGGCTGTTTCATAGCTTTCCTGCAGACGGTCAAAAAGCATTTTAGTTAATGTCCTTAGTGGTGGGGATCTTTGTGATGTTTGATACTCCAGTACATAGTCGACAAGTAAGAGCCTCTTTCCAGAGCTTGCAACACCAGTGACTCCTTGTTGTTAACTGTGTTGGTCAGATCTGAATTCATGAAATGTTTTTGTGTGTCATACATGGAACATTAGTATTTTACTCGTATTCCAAAAGCACTTAGAGGCCGCAGCTGAGATCATGGCCTCCACTATGCATGTACACAGTCTTCAGAGAGCTCAGAGTCTAAGCTGACCACATGGACACAAAGGGTAGGGAGAAGAGGTATTAATTTATAATTTGCTATGAGTCTGGGGCCAGTGCCTAGTCAGGAGCGAGAGAATGGATCATAATACAGATCCCATTTAATATGTTCCTGAACTTAGTCCCATGAAAGTGGAACATTTGGATTAATTGCTCCTCTTCCAATTAATTTGCCTTCAGAGACTTGCTAGTATCGCTCGGTTTTAAAAAAGCATTAGGCAGGATAGCACAGTCCTTAAACCTACCTCATTACGAGCCCTGGAAAGTGAACTTGCTAGTGAATTAACCCAGGGAGTTTACCCAATGGAAGTTGCCAAATTCCTTCCTTTCCACCTGATGCCTTTTAAAAATTTGGAATACTCATTTATACAAGCTGAGCCTAGCCTGGTGTCATCCTTATAACTCAGACCTTTTGCAGGAATGAGCTGTTCCTTCATACTTCTCCAGGAGACCTTTCTGATAGGTTTCAGTTGAACACACTAATAGTATAACTGTTTAAATACATGCTGGAAAAATAAACTAGTGTCTCCTTAATATAAGGCTGAAAACCAGTGGCAGATGTTAGCTGTAGCTTTCTCACTGTTCTTAGGTTGAGATAATTCTAGCATGCTTAATTGCATGGAGATAGGGTTATGAATAATCCTGTATAAATGCAGAATGTTCTTGTTCATGCACAAGTGGTTGACAGCACACATGTTGTCATCTTGCATGTGCAACTAGGGTGACCAGATAGCAAGTGTGGAAAAATTGGGACACTTTTTCAGGGGGTGGGAATGTAAAGGTGCATATATAAGATAAAGCCCCTAGTATCAGGATGTCTGGTTATCCTCTGTGGAGCTACAGTAACTGTTTGTGCCCTGGGGTCCAATCTAGTTGCTTTTCTTAAAATTTAATGCTGAATGTTTTAGTTTTGACTTATCAGCAACAAATGTAATGTGATCCCATTGGCTCTTGTGAAATTCCATTTTCCATTTCTCCTAAAGCATTTGCTGAGTTTATAAATATCAGTCTCCTGTGTGCATTTGATACATTGCTAATATTTGCGTTTGATAATCCATGCAACTGAGATCCAGCTTCACGCTTTAAAATATTTGGTATAATGTGTGCACATTCAAAGATACTAAACCTGCTTATTTAAATAGCTTTTAACTTGATAAGAAAACAGAATGTTCCATCTCATTTCTAGCTGTAAGCAAGATTCCTAAACACCATTCTACAGGCTCTGATTAGAGCCATTGGAATTATTCATGTTTTCTCTGTCTCAATATTGTTGGACTTCAGAGCTTTGCAGTCATGTGTTTAAGATCCCCAAACATTAGCAGAATGTACTGGACAGGGTGAGCAAAGCTAAAAACGGCAAATAGGTATATTTTAAAGTTAGTTGTTTGAAAACTTGTTCCTCCTTTACTGACTTGCCAAGACCTGAATTCCATATTCCTGGATTTTCTTCCCCTTATTGCAAGAGAAGATGAAATCATAAGCACTTAAAATAAAAAGGGAAATTAATCTGTTCTCTCTTCTGAGTTTTGTGATACCCTCCTCCATTGCCGGGGAAGTACCAAATCCTTAATTCGGGTCATTAAAGAGCAATCAGTGTCTTTATTTGTAATATTTAATTCTTTGTATTTTAATGCCCTGGGATCATAAACAACTTGTATAATGTGTTGATTAGTACCCTTTTAGAGACCCTGATCCAGAGTCCCATTGATTTCAATAAGCTTTGGAGCAGGCCAGTTTTTTTCACAGAACATCTTGAAAGTTGGGGCAATTTCTGCCTTCCAATGCAAGTGTGGGTTCCCTCCTGAACAAACAAATATACTTAGCATGTCTTGTTTTCCTGGTGCTTCCACAAACATGAGCTCTCACAATACCCCTTTGTGTGGTGGTTGAATATTGTCCCCACTTTACAGATGAGAAAACTGAGGCACACAGAGATAATCTGATTTTTCCAACAGGTGCACAGGAAGTTCACTGCATTCCAAGCCTTGAACCCAGATCCCCTGATTCCTAGCCCACTGCCTTAATCACAAAACTATCTCACTAAGAAAAAATTCAGTGCAAGAGGCAGAGAGTAACAATTGCAAACCTGGCTCCTGGTCTTATGATCAGACCCTTGCCCATGTTCCTGTTCATCTTCAGATGCACGTTTTCTCCTGTTTCTAATGCTGTTCTTACTGTGAATTCTAGGTGCCACATTTGATCTAAGGAAAATATTATGCCCAATAAATATGTCAACAGTGAGAGTTATCTTGCAGTTTTGCAGTCAATGGGAATCCAGCTGTTGACTCCAATGGATCAAAACCAGCAGGGACTCTTAATTTGCTTCACAATGACAAAATTTCCTTATCTGAGTTCTCTACTGGTGTTTTCAGTGGGTGTGGCATTTCATTCTGCCTTGACCTCCTATTTACATCTCTGAAGCGGCATTTTTAGTCCTCAAAATGACTTGCATTTCTAGCATAGCTTTTCACACACATGCATGCACCGCATTGTTCACAGAATAGGCACGCCAGGTTGGAAAGGACCATGGTGCTCTGATGTCATTCTGTGTGCTTGTTAGGTACAGGACTGTAGTTGCTAAGTCACTGGCCAGCTGTACACAAGGTTAATCAGTCATGTATTTTGTTCAAGAAAAAGAAAGTAAAATCTTTCTCTGCACCTGGATGATTTTACTTATTTGCAATGGCTCAGCACAGGTTCCATATTCTTTATTGCTGAGTTAACTGGACACTAAGATCATTGCAATTGGAGCTAGTTAGAAAGTCTTGATTAAAGTTTTTGAGGTAAAAAACTTGAGTGAAAATATTTTTTCCTGTTTCACAGCCAGCTCTGATGACCATGGGATTTTATCAGCATGTCCTTAGGAGGCATCTGGGATCACACTAATTTTTTAGACACATGTCACATCAGGGACCTATATGACTTGTGGCAAAGAGATGCGTTATTGTAGAGCAGACAAAAGGGAAACATTGTGTTGCTTAGTTTGCTTAGTGCATTTTCATCCATGTGGCTAAATGGCATATAGTTGAAGAAAGTGACTTCTCCTCAAAGGCCAGTATTCCATGGATGGATCACGCTATGGGTGGATGTCACAGGAGCTGTTTGAATGAAAATTGACTGCTGATTGGTGCATTTTGACAGTTAGAATACTTAAACTAAATAGATATGTCAACTGACTCCTGAAGCTGTGAAAGAGTAAGAATTGGTGATTTAACAATGGTGTGAGTGTACAGGTTATGGAGGGAGGGGCAGGCAGAGGAGTGCTAATTGCAGGTTTCTGCTGCTGAAGAAAGTAAGATATAGATACTCTAAAACTAAGACATGTACACTGAGTTTTGTGAAGTATTTTATTCCATAGCAGTTCTTTAAGTGATTGCCGCATCCATGGCAGCCCTTTCAGATTTCAGCTCAATCAAATGGCATTGTTATAGCTCTTCAATGGTAGAGAGCAAGATTATTTGGCATGTTACTTTTTGCCAAAATGAGGATGCCCCATGTTGGTCTCTGATCTGCTCTGCATGTGGCATATTGTGTTCCATCCTTTTTTCTAGGAGATGGTAGTGGAGATGGAGGAATCTGGCAAGAATCGGTCTCAGCACAGTGTGGAGACTTCAAACTACACTCAGAAACGTAAGGTGGTTTTACTGTATTGTAAATCTACAGTGTGTCATTGATGTTAAGGAAGAGAGCATGTTTTGGGAACAGAGCATCTATGATAAGCTCTTTTTCACAATATAAAAACACAAGCAAATATCCCTCTGCCTTCTTCGTTAGCAGCAGTGAAAAACTAAGAGCTGTACCTGCACCACTTCCATAGAATCTCATCCCTTTATAAGAGATTAAAACATACACATGAGATGTAATTCACTCTGCTATTTAATTTCTCTCTCTTCACGTATGCAAAGGCCAAGGTTTAGAACCGTTCAAGTTTCAGGTTTTCCTAATTGATCCTTGGTTTAAAAAAAGTCAGGGAGTGCAGCACTTGTTTACAGTTTGAATTAGTAACTGACTTTGGAGTCAACCTGGCAACACAATATTCAGATAATGTGCAACTGCGTACATGTATTGACCTTTGTTTATCATCTCCGATAGCAAGGAAATTCCTAGGTAGGGCTAAAAATCCAGGAGGGACGTGCTTCTAATCGAAGTTCTTAAACGGCTTTGACTCCAGTATTAAAGGTTCTAAGAAGAGTTATCTTTATGTAACACATATTCTACATGCTACAATATCTAGGTTCAGTGTCATCTGGTAATGGCAGAGCATTGGCCTAGATTTTTGAACCCAAACATTTCATCTGTCATGGGTTTGCTAGACCTGTCCCAATGCTCAAATAGTGTTGTGTGGTGTTTGGTTTTTTAGAGGATAAAGTTTATGGAGTTTAAGTTTAAGATCACATTGTTACAGACCTGGGTAGTTGCTATGGATTGTGAAAATAAGTAGTTTGAGACTAATGCATGCTATCATACCAAAATCAATTGTGTGTCTTTTATATTTAAGAAGTTGTCCATCTAGACATTCATTCATTTCAAGGTCGTCTTAGACATTTTGCGTGTCGCTGACCTGGTAGATCGTAGATATAATATGACTTTAAGCCAGTCTATCCTGTTGAACATGGACATAATACTGTGTGCTGACAAACCTTGCCCAGCTCAAATACCCATGGATGTTGTTTGTTTATGGTGGCTCCACAAGTCTTACACTTTAATACACATTCCTAGGTTAGTATGCCCATGTGTCCCCTTTGCTTTCCAAACTTCCTCAACTAAGAGATTCTTTTATCCATAGCAGATTCAAGAGGACTCCAGGATTTTCCTTGCATGCTCGGAAGCCCTGGAAAAGAGGAGATATTCTGTACTGACATTGCCTACTCGGAGCAAGCAGCCATTTTGCTCAAGGGATCATTTGTACGAAAGTCTAGGAGGATAAAGGACGAGAGCGCCCTAACTGTAAGGGCTTTAAGGCACTTCTCCCCTTGGAACCTGTTGAACTCCCCTCTTATAGAGAGAAGCCTTGTGAACTTAGTTCATTTTGTGTTTTCAGGATATTAAACAGGTTAGACTTCTGGGTAAGCATAGCAGAACTGTGTATGCGTGAATAGGGGAGTTTGTGTGCTTGTAATGCAATGATAAATAAAAGGAACTGTGTTGTGGTAGAAGTCCTGAAAAGTGGTATCTCTGCATCAAATCTTAGCTGATGTAACACCTGCAGTTCTGCATTGTTGGTGTCTGGACCACTTGCATTTCCTCTTTTCACTGTACATTAGAGGAAGGATAATAACCAGACCCAAGGTACGTGCTGGGGAATTTTGACTTGCATAGGAAAGGAGACTCTCTGTCAAAGCTGAATTAAGCTATTGGGCCCCTTTCTAAGTGCTACAGTGGATTGGGATGGTCTTGTGTACTGAATTTGCCAGACGAAATTGGGATCCCAAATAAGACAGTAATCAAGGAAAAGCAATGCTGAAGGGAGCGAGCTCTTCCAGAGCGTAACAAATCTTCTTTATTTAAAACACACACTTAGCATTATTTAAATTATTAGCCTGTCTTATGTGCATCCACCCTGAAATTGTAATCTGATTTAAGTCCCATCCAAATTGGTGGTGGTGCATTTTGACACAGCAAGTAGCTGAGCTACTGTGTTCAACTCATCCCGCTGCACTATTGAGAGCTCTGGGTGCAAAGCAGGCTGCAGCATGAAACTTGACAGCTGCTAGGAAACCTTCAGTTTAGGACTCTGTGGTAACCCCAGAGAAAGTGATTGCAGTAGTGGAGACAAGAGGTGGTGAATGCCTGGATAAGAACTTCCCTGGAGGTGAAGCAGAAGTAGTGAGTGATATTCCTGGGCAGTGGTTTGTGGCTGGTGAGAGGCAAGATTTACAGCCATAAGAGCTGTGCAAGGAAGTGGTAGGGACACAAAGGAATTCAAGACACACAAGAAAATCAATAGAATTATCTGCATCAAACCTTACAAACTTTCTTCCATTCTTTCTCCCTAGCAGTTTAAGATCCCCAAGGGCAGGCTGGGAGTGACCCGGATAGGAGACTTATCTCCACAGGACATGAAGAAGATCCCCACATTGGCCCTGATTGAGCTGACTGCTCTCTGTGACATCCTGGGCTTGGAGTTAAAGAGGAACAAGGCAACCAAACAGAAGGCAAAAGGTCAGTTCTATTTCAGTTCTTGTGATTAAAGCTGGACAATGGGTCTCAGTAACACTAGACTTCATTACAGACTCCTTCAGTCTAACCAACGTAAATCCAGACTAAAGACTATTGAGATATTGCCACACTTGCACAGCTGTCACTTGAGAGATCAGAACACGGGTCCATGTTTCTCATGGCTGCTCTCTGTGGGTCTCCCCTATTCCCTTGCTCTGCTAATTACTGTTGTAGCTTCTGTTCCTCTCTTTCCTCCAGCAACTTGGATATTGATAAAGTGTAGTTCTTGGTTGCAATAGAAGAAATGCCCCTTTTGATTTATAACTGTAGTAAAGAATTACAACCTGTATTGTCCTTTAATGCAGAGAATCGACTCTTTGGAGTTCCACTCAGCACTTTGTTGGAAAATGACCAAAAACTCATCCCCAACACCAAGGTCCCGCTGATTCTCCAAGCAGTAAGTTATCTTCAGAGTTCACTTGCACGTGATAGCTCCTTGGTCTTGAACCATAAGCTGAAACAGCTGCCTTCAGATCTTTAGCTGAGAGCTTTCTGTTTCCCTTGTAGTTGCTGTCATGTTTGGAAAAGAAAGGGCTTGACACTGAAGGCATCCTGAGAGTTTCTGGGTCCCAGACCAGGATTAAGGTACAATCATTTGTGTAATACTGTAAAGTACGGGACTACATGTCAAGTGATCATGTTGCATGAGCCTTGTTTATAGTATCAGCCTTATTTAAAGCAATCCCCGCACACCTTGCCAACACAATAGGGAAAACTCACTGCTGGAGAGCCTGCTAGTAGTCTACGTTGTGAGGCACTCTGCAGTGTGTGCATTGTTGAGGGGTTGCCTTGTGCAAGATCCCCCGGTTGGATTCCCATTCTGTTAGTTAGTGAAAGTGATGGGGTGTTTCCTCCCTATACAGAGCCTGGAAGAAAAGCTGGAAAGTGACTTCTATACTGGTCTGTTCCGCTGGGATGAGGTCCGCCAGAACGATGTGTCTGGCTTACTGAAGAGGTTCATTCGAGAGCTGCCCACCCCTCTGTTGACAGCCGAGTATCTGCCGGCGTTCGCTGCTGTGCAAAGTGAGTCCTTTTCCAAGCAGCCTGGTCTTAGCAGCCTTGGTTTTTTTCAAAGCTCTGTTCGTCTTGTGATCTCTTATTTGATATGTGCCACATAAGCGTTTGTGTTCTAGACAGATGTGAACTAGGATCAGTCAAATACATACGGACGCTGCACCCAGTGTGCTGAAAACACTAGATTCTTTCTTATTTCCAATAGTGTACGAAAGTTGTTTGCATGGCACTCAAGTATCCCAATAGTATTATTTATTACTGGTGTAACCATAGCACCTAGGGGCCACAACCCGATATGGGGCCCTGTTGTACCAGTCACTGTACAAACACATGGTAAAAATTAGCCTTTAAGATAAGACTGATAAAGGATGGGAGGGAAAATAGAAGCACAGACAGAGGAAGTGACTTGCTCCAGGTCAAATAGTAGGTCAGTGGCAGAACCAGGAATAGACACCAGCTCTCCTGAATCCCAGTTCTTTGTCCCATCCCGTTCCCCCCACCACCACCACACTCCATGGACCACAATACGTCCTCCATAGCCTGCCTTAACACATGGATTGCACACCTCTGGACAAGACATCCCCCCCCCCACACACACACACACACACTCTCTCTCACTTTCTGTTGTGGTTCTCAGATAGAACATGACTTTTGTCTCAAAACGTGTTGCTTCCATAAACACAGAAGAATGTGGCACCAGTTTACTTTTTCAATCCATCTAGTGTAGTGTATTTTTCAAGTCTTGCAGCTGCTGTAGTGGAATATAAATGCATTATTAAATTAGTTAATTTTTATTAATGCTGTCGCCCAAAACTCACTCATTCCCTAGTTTTCTGTACTTGTTGTCTCTCTGCCTCTGGAGAAAATATGGAGTAGCGGTTGGAGCACATTCTAGGAATCTGGTTTCTTGGGTGCTGCTAGTGGCTTTGCCACAGAGTTGCTATCTTAATTAAAGCAAATCACAACCTCAGTGCTTCTGTTACCCCATCTCTGAAATGGTTATAATCTATCTATTCACAGGGATGCTGTGAGCTCAGTTAATTCTGTAAAACAGCCTCACATTTCAGTAGCACCTATCCTAGAATCAAAATAATGTACTGAGGTTCTTTGGAAAACTTTGCCCTCAGATTTAGGAACCTAATTGCCATTTTTCAAAATTGACTTACTCTCTGAAGTTTCATGGAGAGTCAGTAGGCTTCAGGCTTCTAAGGGCTAGTCTGCCTGGTGCTGCAGTCTGAACTTTGGGGGTGTGAACTGTAGAGTGCTTTAACTGTCCTTTATAGACTCTACTAAAGCAAACTAAATACAGGGCAGTTAGAGGGTTCTATAGTACATACCCCCATAGGCGAGACTGCAGTACCTTGGAGACAAGCCCTATATCACTTAGATTCTTTGGAAAGTTTTACTCTTGTGTTTTTTCCCATATTCGTGGTATGTGTTTCATAATAGGGCACCAGCATGTTCAGAACTCTGATTCCATGTGGGAGCCAGGTGGATTTAGATATTTAACTAGACTCAGATTATTTTGCATGTATGCTGTTGCTGTTTGATGTGACATAGTACATTCTCCCTCCTATAGATATCCCAGACCTGAAGCAGAGATTGCAAGCTCTCAACCTGCTTATCCTGATTCTGCCAGAGCCCAATAGAAACACTCTAAAGGTAATAACCACCTTCTACTGTATCAGTTGTGTGAGAGAATGTGAATCCTTCCAGAGAACCTATGTCTTAATACCTCATGTAAAGAGATGTATAAGCAATCTGGACTTCTCCTTTTGATCTCGTATCAACTCCATTAACTTGTCTAGGTGTGGATGCCTGGGGCCAAACAAACTCCTGTGTGAGTTGAGTGGGATTGCCAAGTTTATGAATGCAAATGCAGGAGCAGCAGGAGTTGTGCCTTGTCAGGGTGCATCTCTTATGCCCATGTTTAAAAATCTGGCTCTTCCTATTAGAATATCCATTGGCCAAAGTCTCCTTAGCTCTTGGATACCAAGATGCAGCTGATCTTTGTGATTCTTATATAATATCAGTTTAAAACATGGAAAAAAGTGCTGTAGAACTTTTAACTTTCTACCCCCTACGGATCAGACTGCACTAAAATCCCTTCCTCACCTGTGCAGCTAATTTTGAACAAGAGAATGTTTTGTGGCAGTTCAGGACATTTGGCTTTTACTTCTGTTTTTTCGCAGTTTGGGGACCCAGGTGTCCGGAGTACTGCAGAAGCCATGTCCTTAATTCCCACAAGTATCTCCCAAGTCAGCTGATACTGCCGCCTCCAGATGATCAAGGTGCTATATCTCCATAGTCCTGCAGAACTATTGCAACTTTAAAACTCAGGCTCAATTGGTCAAATGATCTAGTGTTCTGAGGCAGCTTGGGATGGCTTATGGTTTTGGGTAGAAACAGGATACGCTTGTCTGTTTCATCTGAGTAAAGCTTTGAATTTTGAGAGGTCTTTGGAATCTGAAATTCAGAGTGAATTCCAAAGGATGCAGCCTGCCATGGGTCAGGAAAGAAGACCTTGTCTGCCTTGTTGTCTTTCCTCACTTATGGATTTGACCCCCCAAAAGCCACCATCACAGCTTGGTACAACTAATTGATGACTTCTTAGCGCTAGGACCTGACCACCAAGTCCACTTACGCTTGTGATTTGCCTTCAGGTCTCCAGAAATGAAAGGCTATTGACATTAAACAACTAAGCCACGCAGCACTTGCCCAAGCAGGTTTGCTGAATTGTACTGTTCACAGATGTCTTGAAAACACATGTCTTTCTCCCTCTTTCAGACTCTGCTGGAATTTCTTAGTAAAGTGGTTGCTAGGGAGAAAAAGAACAAAATGAATCTCTGGAATGTTTCCACAGTCATCGCTCCTAATCTCTTCATGCATAAAGGACTGGTGAATAAGATCCCAGAAGGGAAGGAGAAGCAGCTGGCAGAGGGGGCAGCTGACGTTGTGCGGATGATGATCCGTTACCAAGACTTGCTTTGGACTGTAAGTCACGTGGCTGTTCGTTGGGTGATAGCAACCTGTGCATTAACCAGACTGGGACGTGACTCAGAAGAATGAGATAATCCTGGAGATCTTAAAGGAAACTGAGCTCTGTAGACAAAAGTTGTTTGGCTAAGCTCAGTTGCTGTCTTTGCTGTTCTGAAGGCACATAGGCAAAATATTATGTCTATGGAATGTTTGTTTTTTAGGGGCTTTTTCCTATTTACAATAGAAGTCTTTGAAAGTCTCTCTAATTTCAATACAGGTGACCTGGCCTGTGGAGGTGATATGCATAAAGCCACAAATCCTCCCTTTTAAAAAGAAACAACACCACCAAAAGTCCCCTAAAGAGCACTGGACATTGCAGGAGTAACTTTCTGGAGATACTCTAGGAGGCATTCTTCTTCCTCAGGGTTGAAAGTGGGTGGGGATGTGCCACCCCCCACTCACCATGTTCTACTTAACCCCATCAACCTTTCAATGTAGGGAAAACTTGCGCATGCAGCAGTGTAACTGTCAACGTATATTGGAGCCCAGTGCTTTCTAAGTATCTTTATAGAATGACTGTCTAGTCCTTGAATCTATCCATCCACACGCCCCTCTCCATTGGTTCTATTTATTGGTTTGTTTTTATTTCCCTTAGATATCCTCTTTCCTGGTAGCTCAAGTGAGAAAACTGAATGAGAGCAGCAGCCGGAGGTACCAGTTCTACGACAAACGAATCAAAAACTTGCTACGGAAGATTCACACAGACAAGGACAAAGTGGAGAAAAACCAGGCAGAAGTAAGTAAGCTGAACCCTCTGAGGATGGAGTTAAATGAGGATTTCCTGTTAAAGATCCCCTCATGAGCGATGAGTGTATGCCAAGGGGTTAAATTTCTCCTTAAACAACATTTTAAGAGAAACAGACAAAGACATTACAACAGACTCCTCAAAAATTCATCTCACTGGCTTGCTGCAAAACACGCCCAATTCCCCTTACTAAATTGCGCAAATGCTGTGGCCTAGATGCCATGGGCTCTCAGGCTTGTGTGTGAGGAGGGAAATCTGAAATGTTGGCGGCTGAATCTTGTCTTCTCAGCTGCACTGAGTGTAAACTTGACACAACTGAGGGTCTGGCCCTTTATGCTCACAATGGACATACCGGCTCATCTTACTGATACACACTGGCTTTTATTACAAGTGCCAGCTAGAAATCCTAGAAACCTAGAGGTGAGGGCAGCAGCCTTCAGGTACCTGTCAGTCTCTCCTACCCTGCTTTTGTGCTTCCAAACACTTGTTCTGATCAGTAGGGTTGCATGACACCAGCCTTAATGAGTACAGGTGCATGCAGTGGTGCTGTATATTAGCAAACAATAGGTCCATGACTAGGGCTTGTAGGCAGTGAGATAATACGAATAACAATAGTGATTCACTGTACTTGTTTCCGTACCGATTTCTTTTCCATTGGTGCTGACGGATCCTTTTCAAACTATATTTAAAACAACAGTTACTAAATGGGAGTGTGTCTCGCTCTTTTTTTTTTTTTTTTTAAGGGAAAATGTGCCAAAGTTAGGAAGTGATGCACAGACTGGTGTACTTGCAAATTTTGGCTTTTACTATTAAACAATTAGAAACCACAAATCAATTAAACAAAAGGGACAGGTCACTCTCAACATGCATTCCATAATGCGGGATTTATCATTGTTGAAAAGCTGCTGCTTTCTAGAGTTGGCAACTATCCATCAGGTATGGAGCAAACAGAGGTATAATTGAAGCAGGAAGAACTGTGTGCGTTCGGACATCCATTATAAAACTTTTTTAAAGGGCTGTGCAGGGAACGGAAGTTCAGTTTTACGAAGGATTTTGAGACTTTGACATTTTGGCTTTGTTCTGATTGGAACCAAAACTGAAATTTTTTTGAAATTCTCTAAACGAAAATAAAAAAATCAAAATGTTTCGTTTGGAAAATGTTGCAATGGGGCATTTCAGTGCTTTCAGAACTCCTTTTCCATTTTTCTTCCAAAAATGAAATTCCGGCAAAATCAACCCAATTTCACTAAACTTTTCCATTTCAATGGAACTGACTGTTCTGACAGAAGATAGCTACGTCAAAGTTTCTATACCAGCTTTAATGCCCATGCCACTCAGGCCCACCAGAGGGCACCCATGCTTAATTCTGTTCCAAATTATATCCAAGACCAACAATTCTATCCTTGGCTACAATATTAAAACGGGTTTCAGAGTAGCAGCCGTGTTAGTCTGTATTCGCAAAAAGAAAAGGAGTACTTGTGGCACCTTAGAGACTAACAAATTTATTAGAGCATAAGCTTTCATGAGCTACAGCTCACTTCATCGGATGCATTTGGTGGAAAAAGCAGAGGGGAGATTTATCTACACACACAGAGAACATGAAACAATGGGTTTATCATACACACTGTAAGGAGAGTGATCACTTAAGATAAGGCATCACCAGCAGCAGGGGGGGGAAAGGAGGAAAACCTTTCATGGTGACAAGCAAGGTAGGCTAATTGCAGCAGTTAACAAGAATATCAGAGGAACAGTGGGGGGTGGGGTGGGGGGGAGAAATACCATGGGGAAATAGTTTTACTCAAGCCATTTACAACACACACTTTGCTTCTCTACAAAAGAAAAAGGACACTAAGCTATCTAAACTACTATATGCCACAAGGGGCCACAACAATGGTTCCCGTAACCCACCCAGCAATATTGTTAATCTATCCAACTATACTCTTAGCCCAGCAGAAGAATCTGTCCTATCTCGGGGCCTCTCCTTTTGCCCCTCCACCCCCACGAACATGATACAGTTCTGTGGTGACCTAGAATCCTATTTTCGACGTCTCAGACTCAAGGAATATTTCCAACACACCTCTGACCAACATATTAACCCACAGAGACCTTCCTGCCAACACTACAAAAAGAAGGATTCTGGGTGGACTCCTCCTGAAGGTCGAAACAGCAGCCTGGATTTCTACATAGAGTGCTTCCGCCGATGTGCACGAGCTGAAATTGTGGAAAAGCAGCATCGCTTACCCCATAACCTCAGCCATGCAGAACACAGTGCCATCCACAGCCTCAGAAACAACTCTGACATCATAATCAAAAAGGCTGACAAAGGAGGTGCTGTCGTCATCATGAATAGGTCGGAGTATGAACAAGAGGCTACCAGGCAGCTCTCCAACACCACTTTCTACAAGCCATTACCCTCTGATCCCACTGAGAGTTACCAAAAGAAACTACAGCATTTGCTCAAGAAACTCCCTGAAAAAGCACAAGAACAAATCCGCACAGACACACCCCTAGAACTCCGACCTGGGGTATCTATCTGCTACCCAAGATCCACAAACCTGGAAATCCTGGACGCCCCATCATCTCAGGCATTGGCACCCTGACAGCAGGATTGTCTGGCTATGTAGACTCCCTCCTCAGGCCCTTCGTTACCAGCACTCCCAGCTATCTTCGAGACATCACTGACTTCCTGAGGAAACTACAGTCCATTGGTGATCTTCCTAAAAACACCATCCTAGCCACTATGGATGTAGAAGCCCTCTACACCAACATTCCACACAAAGATGGACTACAAGCCGTCAGGAACAGTATCCCTGATACTGTCACGGCTAACCTGGTCGCTGAACTTTGTGACTTTGTCCTCACCCTTAACTATTTCACATTTGGTGACAATGTATTCCTTCAAATCAGCGGCACTGCGATGGGTACCCGCATGGCCCCACAGTATGCCAACATTTTTATGCTGACTTAGAACAACGCTTCCTCAGCTCTCGTCCCCTAATGCCCCTACTCTACTTGCGCTACATTGATGACATCTTCATCATCTGGACCCATGGAAAAGAAGCCCTTGACTAATTCCACCATGATTTCAACAATTTCCATCCCACCATCAACCTCAGCCTGGACCAGTCCACACAAGAGATCCGCTTCCTGGACACTACGGTGCTAATAAGCGATGGTCACATAAACACCACCCTATATCGGAAACCTACTGACCGCTATTCCTACCTACATGCCTCTAGCTTTCATCCAGATCATACCACTCGATCCATTGTCTACAGCCAAGCTCTACGATATAACCGCATTTGCTCCGACCCCTCAGACAGAGACAAACACCTACAAGATCTCTATCATGCATTCCTACAACTACAATACCCACCTGCTGAAGTGAAGAAACAGATTGACAGAGCCAGAAGAGTACCCAGAAGTCACCTACTACAGGACAGGCCCAACAAAGAAAATAACAGAACGCCACTAGCCATCACCTTCAGCCCCCAACTAAAACCTCTCCAACACATCATCAAGGATCTACAACCTATCCTGAAGGACGACCCATCACTGTCACAGATCTTGGGAGACAGGCCAGTCCTTGCTTACAGACAGCCCCCCAATCTGAAGCAAATACTCACCAGCAACCACACACCACACAACAGAACCACTAACCCAGGAACCTATCCTTGCAACAAAGCCCGTTGCCAACTCTGTCCACATATCTATTCAGGGGATACCATCATAGGGCCTAATCACATCAGCCACACTATCAGAGGCTTGTTCACCTGCGCATCTACCAATGTGATATATGCCATCATGTGCCAGCAATACCCCTCTGCCATGTACATTGGCCAAACTGGACAGTCTCTACGTAAAAGAATGAATGGACACAAATCAGACGTCAAGAATTATAACATTCAAAAACCAGTTGGAGAACACTTCAATCTCTCTGGTCACTCGATCACAGACCTAAGAGTGGCTATCCTTCAACAAAAAAGCTTCAAAACCAGACTCCAACGAGAGACTGCTGAATTGGAATTAATTTGCAAACTGGATACAATTAACTTAGGCTTGAATAGAGACTGGGAATGGATGAGTCATTACACAAAGTAAAACTATTTCCCCATGGTATTTCTCCCCCCCCACCCCACCCCCCACTGTTCCTCTGATATTCTTGTTAACTGCTGGAATTAGCCTACCTTGCTTGTCACCATGAAAGGTTTTCCTCCTTTTCCCCCCCCTGCTGCTGGTGATGGCTTATCTTAAGTGATCACTCTCCTTACAGTGTGTATGATAAACCCATTGTTTCATGTTCTCTGTGTGTGTATATAAATCTCCCCTCTGTTTTTTCCACCAAATGCATCCGATGAAGTGAGCTGTAGCTCACGAAAGCTTATGCTCTAATAAATTTGTTAGTCTCTAAGGTGCCACAAGTACTCCTAATATTAAAACAGAAGTCGATCTCTTTAATCTTCACCACTTTTAGACAGTTCTGTATTTTCACATCTCAGTCTGGTGTAAATCCCATCAATGGGCCGTTGGATTTGTACTTGTACAATGATTTCCCATCTCTGTTTAGAAAACTGGCATCTTGTTTCAAATTGTTAGTGTCTTTCTTTTAAAACCATTTCTCTTCCCCCACCCTTTATTTTTAGCCTTCCAAGACAGTGAAAGTCCAGACATCTCTGTTACTGAAGGATTCACTGGAGGTTCATTTGAACAATGGAACCAAAGCTGCAGATGTCCTAAGGCAGTTTCAGAAACACCTCAGCCAGAACGGCTGGAGTATTGTCAACAAAGTCAGCCTCATCAAACGGTAAAAGGCCTTTTCTTGTGTTTCCATATGTTTCTCTTGCAGGAATGGGAGGCTGGAGAAAGAGGTTATATAGCAGGGGCGGGCAAACTTTTTGGCCTGAGGGCTACATCGGGTTTCCAAAATTGTATGGAGGGCCAGTTAGAGGAGGCTCTCTCCCCGAACAGCCAGGTGTGGCCCGGCCCCCGCCTCCTATCCCTGCTTCTTGCCTCCTGACGGCTCCCCTGGGACTCCTGCCCCATCCACCACCCCCTGCTGCCCCATCCAACCCCCTCACATTCCTGACTGCCCCTCCCAGGACCTCTGCCCCATCCAACCCCCCCTGTTCCCTGCCCCCGACCACCACCCCAAATTCCCCCTTATCTAACACCCCCTCTATCCAACCCCCACACCCCCTTATTGCACTGCCAGGAGCACTGGTGGCTGGTGATGCTACAGCCACACCGGGTCAGGCTGCGGCTCTGCAACTGCTCTGCCCGGCTGTCCAGAGCATTGCGCCGGCGGCGTACTGAGGCTGCGGGGGAGGGGGAACAGCAGAGGAGGGGCCGGGGACTAGTGTGCCCACCTCTGTTATATAGTGATTACATTCAGTGACTCCTTCTGGTTTGCTGTTTAAACCTTTCGAAGTGTGTGTGGGGGAAGGAGAGGAAACCCTAATCTTCCTTTTGAATTGTGACTGCGTCATCATATGGGCTTTTGGGGATGTGGAGCAGCTATTGGTCTGCTGCCCCCAGGTTGCTATAGAGCAGGTGAACTGTAACAATACATGCAAGATCCTCTTGGGGATGAGGAGTGCATGCCCTTCCAGGGGTTGTGGGGAGCCCTTATTGGCTTCCATTTCAAAGATTGCAGTAAACCAGGAGAAGTGGTGTCAGCTTTCCTTAGCAGCCAAAATATCACCCTTTGTGCTAATCCAGACAGTTTCTTGTATCTGGCAGTGTTTTCAGGAAGCACACATTGATGCATCTCTTACATCACATCCCTAAGCAGGGTATGTCCAGGCTTAGGAGAGCAGGGGAGAAGGCAATCAAAGCTGTCACGTTAGACTGGAAAGCATTAGCACTAATATCCCAATGACCAGCTGCCGGCTCTGCCAAAGGTTGCTGCAGTGTTCCTTACACAGACGAGTGCTGCTCAAATAGGCTGTCAGTCCAAGGTGGACGCTGCTGATAGACATTGATTTTGTGCCTTTTATTTTCTGTCTGAGAAGCTAGTCCTTTGCCAGCCCTTGTGGGTCTTATAGCAGTGAAGAATGTCTGCCTTGCTTCAGTCTTGATTCTTGGGTGAGCTTTTCAAGAGTTGCACTCCTAGAGCATAAGGGGAGTCTATTGCCCTATGCCCTGTAGCTTCCCTTACCCCTGCTGTCCTTAGAAACATGAACTGCTGAGTTGGATGCGATTGTTCCGGCCTGCCTTGTGCAAAGCCCAATTACAATGTTGTGTTTCTTCTTTGTCTCCTGCAGTAATGGTGCTGTCGAGTCAATGAACCTGCTCCTCTACGAAGTAGGCGGCAATATAAGTATGTGAGATTGGATGCTGAACAACTACAGATCTCTTCTTGGTGCTGGGGCGTTAGTGGGGAATTAAGAAAGAGAATCCGGCTGGGGGAGTGGGTTCTGATAAAGGTGGATCAAAACCGTTCTCCCCATGGGTGAAATTCACCCCAAGTACATAGGGCCCATACGAGACCCTCTGCCACTTAAGCGGTTCAAAGAGTCCTCGAAGTGGTTACCCAGACAATCCAGCTTGATATAGAGGGGAGTTATTGAAAAAATGGGCCCATTAAGCAATGTTAAAGCCCAGACATTCCAAAGTTGTGGTCAGCTCCCCTTGAGAACAAGGCCATTTGGAACAATGGGAGCTTGTGGGTGCTTAGCTCTTCGTAAAAGTGGTCCACTTGGTGCAGGTGCCTACAGTAGAGATCTCTTGAAAATGTGACCCTAAAATAGTTATGCTTTCTAAAGAAACTCCTCTGAAATGCAGCAGAACAAGGTACATGTCTACTTCTTTTCATGGTGATACAAAGGCTTTTCTGGCACTAGTTCTGAATAGTTCTGGCACAAGTTCTTTCTGCAGAGCTTGCTTGTGGCTTTAACCCTAAGTTACACAGATATCCAGAGCAATGCAATCCCATCCTCTGCCATCCTCCAATTCACATACAGGTTTTCTAACCAAACCCAACTTTATTCTTGTGAGTCAGTCTCCATTGTACACCTCATCCTGTTTAAAGACCGAGTCTGCAGCATTAGTAACATGATCCTGTACCATAATATGATGTACAGTATCATCTATTAAATATTAAAGGAGAAGGCTAATGCTACTGGAAGGCTTGCTCGCTAATGAACCAGTAACACCTGTTTGGGTTGTCTTTCCCTGATAGCAGCTGGCTCAACAAGTTCAAGGTTCTAGTTCAGGGGTGGGCAAACTATGGCCCACGGGCCAGATGTGGCCCATCAGGGCTTTGGATCCAGCCTGCAGGATTGCCACCTCCGTGGTGCTGCGGGCCCCGTGCCACTCCTGGAAGCAGCCAGCACCACATCCCTGCGGCCCCTCGGGGGGAGTGGGATAGAGGACTCCAAGGGCTGCCCTCACCTGTGGGTACCTCCCCCTGCAGCTCCCATTGGCTGAGAACAGGGAACTGTGGCCAATGGGAGCTTCAGGGGAGGTACCCACAGGAGAGGGCAATGCGCGGAGCCCTCTGCCCCCCTCCCCCAGGGGCTGCAGGGACAAGGTGTTGACTACTTCAGGGAGCAGTGCAGGGCCAGAACAGGCAGGCAGGGAGCCTGCCCTGGGCCCGGTACATGCTGTTGCCGCCCTGGAGCCGCTCCAGATAAGCGGCACCAGACTGGAGCTTGCACCCCACATCCCAGCCTCCTGTGGCACCCCGCATCCCTCCTGCACCCCAAACCCCTGCCTGGAGCCCACTGGCACACCCTGCTCCCGTCCTTCACCCTGTCCCCCTGCCTTGAGCCCCCAAGCCCTTGCCCTGAGCCCGCTGCCGCACTCTGCACCTCCTGTCCCAGCCCTACATTCATGGCCCTGCATGCAATTTCCCCCCAGATGTGGCCCTCGGGCCAAAAAGTTTGCCCACCCCTATTCTAGTTGGTCACTGCTTGTCTTGTGAGGACTGATAAGGTTTGTTATGGTATTATGAATCTTTAAAGATTGGTCTCTCCTAATGAGTACAGAGGACATGGAGGTGAGGCAACATGGACTAAGCATGAAGATGGAGTTTCTGTATTGCCCATCTATAATGGGTTACAGGATTGTCAGAAGAATAATTCGATCTACCAGCAGAGGTCTGCCTTTAATGCGTCTCCATTATATCAACAAAAGACAAAGGACTCTGCCTGCTTGATAGAAGCAACTAAATCCTTTCTACCAGATCCAAAGGCTGCGAGTGATTTGTGTGAAGGTCTTTACCAGCACTAAAGTTCCTGGCTATTAATACTGTGTTATAGTGCCTTTATCATGAAAAAAGACCAAAGCTAGGAATGAGGATGGTAGGCTGGTTCTCTGTAGTGACTTAAATTGGCAACAAGAGTATATCTGTTCAGGAAACTTTACCAAGTCATATGCTGGAGGATGGCCCAGTAAACGTCATTTATTCCAAGGGACACTGTCAACTTACCCCAGAACTTAAAAACAAACACACACAACACTGGGGAAAATTATTCATAATCTAGAATGAACTTAATTGTTTTGTTAGCTGCCAGCTCTTTATTAAAAATACACAGAACTGTTGGTAAGACAAATTGTCACGTGTAAGTATTAGAGGGTGAGGTATTTAACCACATGCCTCTCTTTAAGCTCATGATGTTGACTTTAATGAGAAATACTCACATGCTTAACATTAGACACATGCTTATTACCTTGCTGAGTCAGGGCCATACTCCCATAGTTAATATAGTCAGTAAATTGCTACATTACTCTTAATGCTTCTATTCTGGTCTGCCATTTCTATACGCGGCAGAACTGTGTAAGGAAAGTAAAAGGTAATCTGATCTCTGGTTGATTGATTTAAAAAAGGATATATGTTGATTTCTGAAAGATTGCATTGGAATGTGATTAATTCAAAGACTCACTAGTGCATGAGAACTAGAAAGTGAAATTGACTACAAACACGTAAGAATTACAAATCTGGCTTTTAATTTATCATTATGATATGAAAAAAGAAATAAAAAGCATAGATTGTGAAAGCTAAATTAAATAATACAAATTCTGTCATCTTTATAAGCTAAGATAACATTAGTAACACAGGTAAGGAAACTTCATTATTTAAAAAATGTTTTTAAAGGGAAGATCAGGTTGTAACCCATTTCTGTGCTTAAACTTCTCCAAAACCACTGCCTGCACACTCAAGCTATCTTTAAACTCAGAGTTGTACTGCTTTAAATACACCAATATAATTAGTGGAACAACTCCTCTAGTGGGAGTGCAGTAATTGTGATATAGCTTATTCCTGTATGGGAAAGGGAATAACTATATCTCTTTTATACCAGTATAATTGTTCACACTAGGACTTATACCAGTATAGTTATTTCAGTAAAATAAATCAGTCCCATAACCAAATTGTTATACCAGTAAAACTTTCTAATGCAGAGAAGGACTCAGATCAGATTCCAGCAATGCACAAACAAGTGATAGAACTTCATACTTGCAAAACCCATCACCAGCACGGAGGTGGAATTGTCTCTCTCATATCTGCACGCATTAATGGTCCTGAAGTGCATGGGTAAAAAGTTGCATGTTCACAAATGAAAATCAGTTCTTAAAACTTGATCTGTGATGAGTCCACTTCTAAAAACAAGGATAGCTATTACTGACTTATGGAACTTGTTTGCTCTAATTAGCTATACATATCTATTTGATGTAATTTGAATAGTGTTACACACAGGAAAAAGTAATAGCTATGGGACTGAGGGTGCAAAATACTTCTCTTTAAAATTTGTGTTTTTATCCAACAGGTGAACATTGCCTGGACCCCGATACATATCTCTTAGACTTGTACCAGATCAACCCCCATGCTGAATGGATTATAAAGCAAAATCCATCCTTTCCACGGATGCTCTAGGAAAACATGAGTGAAAACAGACTTTTGTTTCAAGATTCTGGGTGGGAGCAGAAAGCTAGAACTTTTCTTAATGAATGTGGCATCCCAGAATGGAGGAAGGTTGTTACTTTGGAGGGAAATAAGCAGTGTTGGTTTGGAATGTTTTTTACTATTTTAGTTACAGCAGGCTGAAAAAAGAGAGCACTTGAGAGTTGCTAACCAGCGGAAGTCAACATTAGGTCACAGAATCCAGAGGGTGTGAATACTCTTAGTAAAGCATCTGCAAGCAGAGCTGCAGAGAAAGTGGAGGAGAGACCTGTCCTGGAGGAAGAACCTGGTAGAATGTCTCTTAATCCTTTTGGGTTTGCATTGTTCTTTATTTTGACCATGTCCTCATTTTGGAGGAGAGAGATGGTCAAATCAACTAGCACTATCAACAATCTAGTCTCCTTGTGTTGCATGTGTTAAGTTTCATGGACTTTTCAGTGAGCGTCACATGTACAGTGCTGGGAGAACTAGACTCGTTTCTCCCCAGCCCCCTCCACTCCTCAAGTCTTACGGTTTCTCTAAAAAGTGTTAGGATGCTTTTGGTTTTGTTTGTGGAGGGATTAATGGATGTGGCCAGATGTAAGGAGAGACTTGCATTCTTCATGTAACATCTACAGTTAAAGCTGCGCACAAGAAGAATTAATTGTTTCTGGAAAAATATGGACTTGGTATCAGCTCTTCTCAGAGGGACCAACTGATAGAGGAGACATGCCAAGGTGCTTGCCTGTCCCTGCACATGTCCTTTTGGTAATTCACAGTGGAAATCGTAATAGATACACCCAGGATGTGAAGTGCTCCAATACTGAAAGGAAGACCAGCATCTAGTTTTGCTGCTTGATCATCTTTGTGAAATCTCAAGGGTAAAAGGTGGCAGAGGAGAGATTTTGGAACTGTATTTGAGGATTTTTTTTATTGTATTTCAAAGAACTTCTGATCTAGGGGCCAAACTGGGCTTGGTTTGGGTGTGGTAGATATGTTAAAGCCCGCAAAATCAACATTAATGTGAGGCTTAGTCTGACTTGGCCACAGTTCCATGCAGCTTCTTAAAGTCCTTGCCAGGGTAAAAGTAATCTAAGTGATGTGTGGAGATCATCTTTGACTACAAATTCCCTAAGGCTACTGTGGGCACTGAATCAGGCTCTTTTATACTGGCTGCAATCTTCCATGACTCTGGCGTGTGCATGCAGTAGGTTTCGGGAGAGCCCAGAATTGTTACAGCCTGTCTGGTAGCATAAACATCTGTGTACTGGCTTCCTTAAGATCGGAACTGGAATGCAGCTCTGGAAGAATACCTCAGAAGTGTCACAGTGGTCTGAAATCCCTAAAGAATGAGGGAGCCCACTATACACAATGATAGACTGTGGAATGTGCAGCAAATCTATCCACCTAACTCTACCCCTAGCAGGCAATATAATGTATTCTAAACATTCATGTGGCACAAACAGGGCTGTCCTTCAAGTGTATTTCAGAAAGTCATCTTTGGCCCATCCTTATCCACCCTGGCGACGATCTCAGTATTATTTCTTCAACTAATTGAATTGTTTCCATTGCCATCTGAACTGATCCTCTTTACTATTTTCTCAGGCTGATATTTGGCTGTTGCTCTTCCCTGTCTTGGAATCATAAAATTTCTTATAAGAGCACTTCAGATATAGATTTCTTTTCCTTTTTCCATCCCAGTTAAATTCTTTTGAGAGGATTAAGATGCTTGAGAAACAGCTGAGCCATATTCTGTTTAATTTTTCTTAGTCCTGATGTCGTTCCTGTATTTACGCTGCTGACTTTTTAAAATGTTGTCTATATGAGAATGTCTGTTGTTGTTGGTTGTTTGTTTTGTTTGTTTGTTTTTTAGATTAAAACTATGATGTGCAGATGCACAGATTTGAGGGATCATTACTTTCATTTCTTCCACTCTCCTGATCCTCTTTTAAAGAGCATAAAAAACGATCTGAAATTGTAAGTGAAGCTTTTCAAAAGTGGCTAATGACTATGGTGCCTCAATGTGTGTTTGTGTGTGTGTGTTTGGGGGGGATTACTTAAGTTACCTTAGGGGGGCCTGGTTTTCAGAGGATGGATGCTTCACAACTCCTGCAAATCAGGCTGCTCTTAGTTTGGGCCCTTAAAACCCAAGGGCCACAAATTACTGGTCACTTTTGAAAATCTTGGCCAAAGTGATTGTTATGAATATTAGCAAAAGAACAAAAACACAGCCAAGATTTACAAAACATGAATACAATATTCTAAAGTAATAGCTGCTGCTGCATGGTGGCACGTCTTTGGATACCGGGGTACCATCTCATGAATGATGTGGGAGTTAGAAGTATATAGATGAGCTCATTCACGCCCTCCTATTAAAGGTGTTCGTACTGTAAGATGCACTCCTGGTAGTTCTAAATCACGGGGATTTCTTTTTTTTTTCTTCACCCATCGGCTACTATCCTAGGTGTCTTTGTTTATATATTCAATTTTTTTCAGTGTAAAACTTGTCTAGTGGCATTTCACAAGTCATTACAATATATCTTCAATCGGGAACTGGAGCAGAGCATTCCTACCAGATACAAACAAATGATCGCCCTCTCTCCCAAGCAGATAAGCAGCTGACATTGCATTTCCCTCTTCTCCCAATCTTAGCCCAGTTGTTCAGAGAAATGGCAAGATATGAACGCTTCAGAATGTTGGGAAATGCCGATCAGTTGGTTGCTGGGGGTAACGATTTAGAGCTCTCAGAAGGAGGGATACTCTACATCTAGGGCTAAATTTTTTTCAAAGTTTTCAAATATGTATACAAAACGCATGCCTCATTTGCATGCCCAGTTAATTTAACTGAACATTCAAATGCTCTTCATCCATTTGCAGGTACAGCTGTCTGGCTTGTGCATGCAAATTACAGATATTTTGTGCCCGTTTTTGAAAATCTGACATGTAAATGGCAAGTATAATAGTGTGCTTTGAGACAATAGAGGTTCTTTATACATGAAAACACAAAGGGCATTGGCCAATGTAATGGTGAATGAGATGTACTTGTTTTAAATATATATATATATATATATATATATATATATATATATATATATATATATATATATATATATATATATATATATATATAGTTCAAGGTACAAAGACAGACAACAGCAGCAGCAGGATAGTCTAAATTGCAGTATAGGACTCTGCTTGCTTTGGTATGAGGAATATTTTATAGTGCTATAATAACTGTGCATTCTGAGTGGCTACAAGGGCTAGAGAGTGGGGACAAAGGAAAATGCTACTCCATCACTTCTATAAAAGAACTCATCTCTTTGGTTTGCTGAGAAACTCACCATGTGAAATAAGTGCTGTGAAAAACAAGGTTAGGGGGAATGTCTCGTGAGGCAAATAGGCTAGGAATATAAAACTGTATTGAAATTGTATTTCAAACTCCTCATCTCTGTAGAATTGATGTTCTTTTGTATTTTCAGTTTCCTAGTTTTGTAAAAAAGACCAAGTCAGGTGAGGCTAGAACAATGTCACCATAATGTAAAAGTTTTGTTTTGAATGTTAGCTTTTATTAACTTTTTACAATATTTTTAATGCTGTATTTAAAATCCACTTAATCAATAAACCAACAAAAGAATCATAAGCTGTTAGATAAATGGCTTTCTTATGTCCCACGTTCCAGTGGCAGGGTATGAAATCCGCACTTAGGATGGGATAGCAACTATGAGCTTACTGGACAAAAATACATTCATGCAACTATGTTTGTCTACTGGAGATACTAGCCCTATATTCTGATCTCAGTTACATGCTGGATTTATTAACTTCATTTGAAGACAGTGGCCCAAATTCAGTCTTGGCAGCATACAGTGAGTAAAACTTCGTGCATTAATATTTGCAGGATTAGACGATGAAGAGACAGATCCTTGTTCTATTGATGGTAATGGCAAAACTCTTATAGATGGGGCCAAGATTTGGTCAACCAGAGAGACTCGAGTCAAAATATCAACAATAAATTTTTACAGGTCTTGAGGTAAAATTATCAATATTACAATAAAACATATTGACTGTAAGTCTTAGTACTCAATGGCAAAAAGACCAGTCAAACGAACTACAAGATGACCTTTTTTTAAAGTAACTTTTGACTTTCCGCATGTCTTTAGTTCCAGACATTGGCAAGATGTACACAGAGCTTACAAATTTGTCCCTGTGTTCCTTGTGGTATGGGACCTGATTCAAACTCTCTGTAGACATTACTGCCTCACTTCGGATGAGGTGCCCTTCAGACCTATTCTTAGGAAGTGATGAGGTCTGTAACAGAGCAAGCTGGCCATTTAAAGGTAAGTTTCTACCAGCGCACTTGTTGTAGGGCCTCAGCCCTTTTAAAACTTGGATGGATTGTATGACTGAGAAGGGAATCGTGTGATGTCATGACTCCCGCTAAATAAGAGGGAGACAGGGTGGGCAAGATGTGCCTGGCAGCAGGGGTGTTGGAACAGTTTTTATGGGGGTGCCAAAAGCCATTGAACAAAACTTTAAACCCTATATATGATGGAAATCATTTAAAGCTGGAGGTGCTGTCGCACCCCCAGCACTCCAAATTCCAACATCCGTGCCAGGAGCATTTCCACAGTTGGACCTGGGAAAGGAAGAACTGAAGGGAACAATAGCAGCTGTCCCAGAAAGCACTAAGAGGGGACTGAAGGAACAAAGAAGAGCGTGCTGGGAAGCCTTGAGGAAACAACCAAAGGGCTGGGAAAGGAAGCCCTCAAGGAAGGGGTGGTGTTTGGGCTAAAAAGCTAGCAGGGAGGCCTGGAGCTGTCTATGGGTCTCCATTGCAGGCCTCTGGAAGACACCCTGAGATAAAGGGTGGTTGTTTTTTAATGGGGGCCAAGGAGGAGTGTGCCCTGGATTGAGATGTAAAGAGCTCTTATTCTGGTGAAGATTTGGGGTGGGTGGAGGATGGTCTGGCCTTGGACAGAGTATGGGGACGACACCTGCTCTGTGCTACTGCTCTTCAGTTAGGGGGTCCCAGGCCAGGACTGTGGAAGAAGGGGGAGGAGCCCCCCAACACCCAGTCCCTGCAGCCATGGAGAAGAACTTTTCCCAGGGATGGGCAAGAACTGGTGTTAACCCCTATCTTCAGGAGAAAGGGACTCAACCCAGGAGGGTGTGGGTTGGTCTGCTTTTGTTCAACTAATTTTCTTTGGGAGGGGATCCTTTTGGTTTGGGCAGAGGGTTAAAGCACCCAAAGCATCCTACCAGCTGGAGGGAGACTCTGGGCCACAAGGGGAAACTGAGGTATGGCATACCTGATGAGGTTCCAGGTAAGATCTTGTAACAAGGAAGGAAACCAGACTGCTGATTGCTTCATTCCTGAGCCATATTGTCCTGTAATGTCTCTATGGCTTGTGTTCGGAAATGAACACTTCAGCCTTCAACAGCTTCCCTTCTCCTCTAAGGCCAAAGGGAACCAGCTGGGTTGGGAATGACCCGTGTGTGTGTGTTCGTTCAGTTCCTACCTCTGCCACTGGTCACCTGTCCACTGTGCTAGGCTGTGGCTGCTCTATCTCCAGTGTTTCTGGACAACAAGAAGCAAAGCCAGAGACTTTAGGTTCTTGATGGACATCCTGACCTAACCAAGAAGAGGCCCTAGAAAGGCAATACATGTTCATTCACCTACATCTCAACTTCCAGCTAAAGACAAAACCCCTCTATTCTTTTGCCCCCCACCCTCCATTGGGCCATGTCTATGGTTACGCATAGTTCAGAGTAGTCCAGCTATTGGTTAACGGCTAATAACCAACTATTAACTAAGATTAAGGGAAGCTAAGGGTTTCACACGTTATCTGTGGAATGAAATTATGATTAGTTGCTGTTTTATTGCTGGGTGCTGCAATTGCCTATTGTTTGGGTGGTGAAATTTGGCACAAGCCCAAAGCTGTGCTTATTTAAAAAGCAATAGCAGTGGGCACAGGATTATCACTCTAGATGCAGGATTCCCTAAGTGATTCTTAGATGAATGGGAGGATAAAACAGGCCAAGTGGTTCGAGGCTGCTTTTCTCTTTTTAAGTATTTTAGAGGGATTATCTGAGGAAAACACCAGTTTATCAAACTCAGTTCACCCATTCATCTTCCACATTATCAAAGTGCTAATCTCTCTCATTCCCAAGGGCATTTTTTTGATTGATCATTACATGGCCATCTTGTCTGCTCTGAATAAAAGCTGGGCATTTATTTTGTATACTGTTCACAGTGAGACGTGAGGTGATAATTGGAAATAGCATGCAAGAGCTTAGCAAAATGTTGGTTAAACAGATTTATATAAAGTGGAACTGACTTAAATGTCACCTATTTAAAAAACATTTGCCCCAGGACAAAATCAGTGTAGAAATACAATGAAGTCTTGAACAAGAATAATCTCAGTGGCTGAATGAAACTTTAGCACAGTGAGATGAATGCCATAGAAAAACAACCAGATAACAGAACGGTTCTGCTAAATAAACACATTTGCTAAAGCAACATGAATAATTTGTAGCAAATAACTCATCTATCACATTTTAGATGCTTTTTTCCCTTTGGTACTTGCCTGTGAGGAGTTTGACTTCCTCCTCTTAAATTTATTCACTAAAAATGTCATAATTTCTACAAATTCCTGACAGTAGGTCATGATTTTCAGGAGAACTGTAAGCTTTAAAAAAAATCTGTTTGGTTTGGGATACATTTTTGTGTTTTAATTGGCAGTGGTGGTGACAGGCTGGTTAAAACTGGAGGTTTCTAGGACGAAGGATGAACACGCACGGTTATGAATTGGAAGTTCTTTCTGCAGATACTCAAGCAGCCTCTGAGGTACGGGGGAGAGGAGCACCATACAAATGAAAGGAATCCCCAAACCTAATTTGGGAACATTGTTAAATGTGAAGTGATACTTTGTATGTTGAGACCGGATTCATGAAGCACGAATTCCAGTGTTTGTCTACATTTTTCACTGGGTTTTAATGTCTCGGACTGAAGTAACATGACGTGAAAGTAGTTTTATGCATCCTTTAGTGCCATAAAGGTTTATCCTTGGATTGTGGGACTGTCCCAGTTGGGCAAGATTGATGCATTTAGGCCAACCTCTTAAACTTTGTGCCATTTACCAGGGTCCCACTGAAGATAATGCAGAGTTGCAGTGACTGTACACCACGTAGGTGGTGACCGCAGAGTTGGCAGCTCTGGTTTCCATAGTTTTCCCCAGGTTTTCAGGCTTTCTGAAGTCTATGGGGAACACCTGTCCCTCTGTGGGAACGCCCTTTGATTGGCTGTCCTTCCTCAGGAGGCGGGGGAGAGGGAAAAGGCAGCTAATCAGCTTCTCCCTGCGCCACATGGCTTCTTTGTCCGTCGGCACCTGCAATGGGCTGAGCTCCACCACTCTCGAAGGCCCAGGAGCACATCTGAAACACTTATCCTTTCCTTCCTCTGTAGCTGGTTCTCCAGCACCTCCTCGCAGGTTCCCGTTATGGCCCTGTCCTTGGGCTGGAACAGCAGGGTGAATAAACTCTTTCCTGTTATCCCCACCCCGTGGCTTGGGCAGGGGATGGAAGTGAGACTCCAGGTGCCCCAGATAGAACTAAGAGGGGACTGAAGGAACAAAGAAACTGGGGATGGCGCAGAAAAGTCTAGTGCTGAGGAAAGCAATGGGAATGGGCGCATCTGGAGCATCTGCACAAGTATTTGGGAGGCTGGGTAAGAGGGAGGCAGATTAATTCACTGTGTGTGTGTGTGTGTGTGTGTGTGTGTGTGTGTAAGATTATATTCTAGGGAGGGGTTTCTCTGGCAGGGTTCTGCAAAACCCCTCCTTCCAAGCAGACTACCACAGGCACCCCCTCTTGGGGCAGGCTCCAGCAGTTGCTCCCTGTCTCTAGCTTTCATGGGATGGGGCTTTACTGGCCCCTGACCTCCATTAACATCCCCTTCCTGAACTGTGGGTGTGCAGGGTGGTTCTGCTATGCTGTACCTACTTCAGGGCTCCACTCTGCTTCAGGGATTCACAGGCACAGGTAGCTTGCAGGGCAAGTGACACAGAAGCCTCTAGTGGCCAACAGGGGAAGTGGCAAGGGCAAAATTCCAGAGCTGCATGTGTTTTTCTTTCAGGATGCTGAGAGCCCCCATCTACCCTAAATGGCAACAACACTGAGTACTGTACTTGGTGCTTTCAGCTCCTCTCCATTGGTGTGGGAGTGGATGGAAACTCCTTTTCCAATCACTGATAATCACTGTAAGGCCTTTCCTTGACTAGGGGGTTGTCCTGAATATAGCTAGTATGCTATAATGGTGCAACCACTAGTGGAGATGGACAAAACCACATCTGCTTTGGTAGCCTTTACCTCTTGCTTGAAACCCTAGAGTAAGTTCCACCAGTGCCAGCCGTGGTGTTATACCGGGTACAGCCACTCCGACCCTTGTAATTGAGGCAGTTCCCCAGCCTAGTTAAATTTATGCAAATTAAAAATCTGTCTCTTTTCCCCTCCAGGAAGATATTTATGGGGTGGTGGAAGAGAGGCCCAAATACCCATGCCATGTTATAGAGGAGGCTCACAAATTGGCTACTTTAATGATTAAGAAAAACTGGAGGGCTATGAGGTGAGGAACTCCATAAATAATCGGTGTCTCCCGCTGCCTCGCATTGCAGCTTTTCATATCTGTCGGTGTACATCGAAGAAGGTGCTCTTGACCCATGCTGATGACTTTGTGGTAAACTGTTCTCCGGACACAATAAGAGGCAGCCAAAAAGGAAATAATTGGGTATTACTTATAACAAACCAACAGTGCTGGCTGATGAGCTAGATTCCAGTTTTCAAGCAAGACAATTAAGGATAGTGCATTGTTTTTTTCAAAAGGAGAAATAGACATGGGGGTTCCCTAATAGCCCTCCTGACTCTGCATCATGTCCTTAGCACATATTGTTGTGTGGTGCATTTATTATGAGCCACTTGTTATTATCCCTAATTATTTAGCTGGGGGGAGGTCTCTTCCTAAACAGCGAATTTGTGACTTGATGAACACTCAGCTGCCTGCATTTAAGGTAAAATTACTGTAATTAGCAAATCGATCAAGCCTGGCTGCACTTTGGCTGCCTGTGACAGAACAAACTGACTGAAAGAGTGTTATTTAGTTGGAAAGTGGGGAAGAGGTTTGCAAATTTCAGGAGTGGCACACGTTGTACGGATTTAAAGCTTTTCACATGTTGGTCTTAATGGCAAAGCTGCATAATTGTCTCTCGTTAAATTTGCTCTACAGCCATAGAACCTTGTATTGTGATCCCTTTCTCCCCCTCCCCCAGCTCACCCAAGCTAAGCGAGGTTGGGCCTGGTTAATAGCTGGATGGGACACCTCTAGTGACAACCCAAGATGCTGCTGATTCAGTAGGTTACCTGCTTCCTTCTGAATCATCAAGACATCTGCAAAACTCATGTTCACTGCATTGACAGCAGGATCAGACCCAGAAGTTGTTTTACATTTAGGTATTTACATAGGCTCTCTTCTTCCCTCTTCCCCACTTGCACGTCACCCTGTCTTTCTAACAGGAGAAGATGCAACATGGCTCACCTTTTTGTTTAATTTCCTCTGCAACTCAACAAACCTCATCTCGATACAGAAGCAGAGATTTTTTTACCCTAAAACTGAAGAAGAGCCAGATGCTTATGGAGTCCACTAGGGACACTGATACTGATTTTTGTGTGGAAACATTCCAACACTATGGTGAGGAGCAGCAGCAGAGAACCCGAAGCTTGATAGAGCTGTGTGCTTTCTTTGCTGACAGAGAACAGGAAGTACAGCGTTTACCCAGACTGCTCTGTGATTGCAGGTAAAGGATCCCTGGAGATATGCACATCGCATCCTAACATGATCCCTTCAAAAGAGATGAGAAATTCATGAAATGGAACAAATAGGATCTCCTTTCTTCTTGTGGTATCTTCTGTCCTACCAGAAAATGGACTATCTGGTGGATGGCAGAGCAACTGGGAAAAGATGATAGCTCTGTTCAGGACAGAGGGGTAGAGAGGGTATCTAATTAACTGGCCTTTCTAAGGAGGATATCCCCAGTGCATTTACCTATTAACAATGGGATTGGTAGTGACTATCAGAAATTGCGGTAAAAAGGGACTCCATCTCAGTATCACCTGGGAGAGCTGAGGGTGGGTAGGGACAGACAAGGTGTGGGGAAAAGCGTGTACACTGTCCTGCTGGGGACAGCATTCATCTGTTTGCTGGATCTGTTTCTCCAACTGCAGGATAGTCGAAAGAAATTGCATCCATCCATGAATGGAGTAAATACATTCAGAACCAAACTTATTTTAACATAGCATTTTTTAGACTTGATTTTTGGCTTTAAGTACCCTTCCCCATATTAGTGCATGCATTAGCAGAAGGGTATTTGAACTACATAACCTAATGGAGAAGGATCACTCTTTCTTCTTCTCCTCCTGGTTAGCTAATACTAGAAAGATTTCTGCTCCCTGTCCCTGTTCCAGCATGAATATAAACTCTAGCCTTGGTGAAATAGGACTATTGCATTCTGTGATTAAACAAAATCCGCTTGGTCTTTTGTGCAGTGGCTCATCGTTTTGTGCAGGTGGTTTATTGATTGCTCTTTTATCCCCTCTTTTTTCTCTCTCTCTGCATCGCTGTCCTCCATTTTGAAAACTAGCTAGGTGTCAGACATTTTGCCACTCTTTTCCGCTGCTGTCTGTCTGTCACTTTCCGTTGGGCTTTTCCTGTCCGGGCTTGGGAGGCATCCATGGTTAGAGGGGATGTTGAGTCACTGCTGTGACTGTCACATACATGCAGGGAGAACCTGTGTTGAACCGTCAAAGGCAAAGCCAACAGCATTTGAAAGCTTCATTAGCCAGGCTTTGTTCTGATTCAGTGCAGTCAGGCACGCAGATAATGCCTTGAGTGTTATCAGCCATGTGCAGGCCTTGGTTGCATAGCAACCCAGATTGGTCTACATTGCCCATTTTCTGGGAGGAAAAATGTGCATCATTTTCTTCAATTTAGCCTCAATGCAAATAAGAATTTATTCCTGGTTACAGATCCTTAGTTTTTACATTTTTAAAAAATGTGATGCAAGGAGTCTTGGCTCCATGTTGTTGTATAGGCACTATTGCACTTGAATTTATTTGAAGGGGTCAGGCACTCCTGGAGTTCTTGTTTGTTCTTTTAGCTGCTATTTTTCATCTCTTCTTTTCAATTTTGCAGAAGGTCGGGTATGTGACAAGGGCTGGGACCTGCGTCATTTCTCTGACCGGATGCAAAATCAGGTCTAGGGAATTTCTTTCTTGTATCACGTTATCTGTCAGCGAGGGGGAAAATGAAAGGTTGACGTCACTTGGCTAGTTCACATTGTAAAGCTATGGAAGGTGGAGCATCTGCTGGTTAATTTGTTTTGTTTTGTACCCGTTTTGCAGGGGTGAAAAGTGCTGGGTTGGCAGCTCTGGAGACTGAAGTCTTTTCTCTCAGGAGCTGTCTGTTTATTAAATGGTTTTGATGGCATCTAGCATGATGGAACCTTCATTTTTTTTAATTGGAATTTTCTACATGTTACTAGAATACAAAGAATTTGAGCTGGGCAAAAAATGAAACCCTGTATGTACGTAAAATTTAGACCTTCTTTATTCTGTGGTGTTCAAAAGTGACCTGTTTCTCAGTTTAGCCCCCTCCCTCCATTTTTTCAAGAATATTAAAAACTTATTTAGAAAAACCTGGCAAAATAGCTATTGAAATTAGTACATTTACCATTTTATAAGCACAACTTCTCACAAAAGTACTTTTTTGGTGAAAATCTCATTCTTGAATAAAGCCTATGTTTTTAAAGGAAAATCTTTTCAAAGGAAAAATTTCCAATAAACCATTACAGTAGTGCAGAAAGGTAAGCTAGGCATACGACTCCCTCCTTTCCTCCTCCTCCTCAGCAACACGTCTCAACCCTGATGTGAGGGGCAGGAAGAGAAGTGGTCACTCTTCCTAACCTGGTCACTCTTTGTTGCCTCTTCTGAGACTGCCAATATGTGTGGGGTTTTTTTTTTGGTCACGTGGACACATTTAGTGGGGACTGGATTAAGACCCACTAACTCACTTCTTGCAGGCCACTGATTATTATTTCAGAGATTCAGGAAGTGGCGACTAGGTGAAAGGAGGCTGCCAAGGATTTTGGGGGTAGGGGAGAGTTTGAGATAGTTTCACTGGGTATAACAGCATCCACTTCACAGGAGTCGCCATCACATGCTGGCTTCACAAGTAGACAGACTCCAGTCACTTGGACATCCCCTTTCTATACCTTGCTGGTGTGTAGGAGCAGACTTGGAACACGAGATTCTCCCTCCTAAAGGCCTTGGAGCTGCTGAGTGTTCAGAGCTCATCTGGGTTATGCTTCTAAATCTGTGTCTGGATTCACTGTCCCCAAGCCATGGCACTGCTTGTAGGAATGTACCATCCAGCTGCCATTCATTCATTTGTGCAATGCATGGGGCCCCTGTTTAGAAATGAACTTGCTTAGATTGTAAGCTCCTTGGGGCAGGGACTTTCTCCTCCTTGAGAGGGTACAATGTCTAGCAGAGCCTAATAAGGGACTTCGAAGTGCTACCATAGTGCAAATATTTTAGTAAGAAATGAGCACCTCCAGAAGATGGCTTCTGCACTCCTGAGACTGAAGTTAGGCAGTGGTATTAGCTCTGTAATTGGGAAATCCACTCAGAACTGCCCTGAGCCCAGCTCTTCTTTTAATGTAGGCCATCAGCTGTTGTAAGGTGGAAACAACTGTCTGAACAAGGCCAATCTCAGGTGATAAAATCAGAGGGTTGATGGCCACCACGTAGGCAATGTCAATAAGGTTGGAATAAATGTTACATAAAGTTTGAGGCTAATAAAGAAAAAAATTAACAGGCATTTTCTTTCACGTATTGGCTGATGCATCAAGTAGTAAGAGAACAATATATGTATATTGTGCATCCCCTCCCATTTCTCTAGCCTTGTCCTTTTCACGCTAGTATTCCAATATCGAACGATAATACATTTTCCTTTCTCATTAGTGATGCAGTTTGCAGATTGATTCAGATTAACTAGGATCCTCACTGTATTAAACACTTTAAAAGAAACCCATAAGAGCTTAGGATGTTTATGAAAAGCAATTTCCTCAGGACTGAGCAGTTTAATAATAACTCTAGAGTCAGTGGCATTCAGGCTCATTTATTTTAAGCTACATTTCCAAACCATGACGGGTCCATAATAAACAAACAAGCCAGGGTGGCAGATTTTGTATGGCAATGAGCTAGTTTCAAAGGGAAGAACCTATGTGGTTCAGTCCACAATGCATCCTTGCAAACATGCTTGTCAATACGAAGAATAATGGGGATTTCAGGGAGAAATAATGGTCTCTTTTGATTAACTGCTAAACTTGATTAACTACTGTCATCAATATTCCACTGCTGAGGGTATTAACAGAAAGTAAAGCTTTGGGGAGGTGGGTGGCAGAGGAAAGCAAGAAATTGGAGGAAGTTCTGCCCCTTGAACAAACTCGTAGCTTCATGTTTCCTGTAATAGTGAAACTATGCCCCTGAGTATTCATCTGGATTCTTTCTGTAGCTGAGTCCTTTGCAGAGCCAGGCATGTAACCCCAGGCAGTTCTTTGCACCTGAGACCTGATGCCAATTCAAGCAGTGAAAAAACACGCTACACAATGTTTTAAAACACTTGTTTAAAAAAAAATCAGATCCATATCCCACAGGAAGCAAAAAGGGCTCTGATACTATCTGTGAAAAACCTTTTACAAGTCCTGTAGGATGTTCAATAGTTGGCAAAGGTCTTTGGGGAAATTTATAACATCTTGCACTTATTCCTTCTTCCAGCTATGGCTATCCAAGCACCAACATTAATGTATTTAGTCTCTGACCCCTTCTGTGGTGATTGTATGTGTTGTGAGCTCCATTTTAGAGCACAGAATAAGCTGTGTAAGCAGGCAGAAGCACAAAGATGAAGTGTCCCAAGATCCCACCCCAATGACAGTAAGTCTTATACTGAGATTGTGAGCTCTCCAGGGCAGAGAATGTCTTCTAGTGTGTTTGTACCATGTCTAGTACAATGGGGTTGAGGCCTGTATTATTTATAATACATAAATAAGTCCAGAACAGAACTTGGCATAAAAGGATTGTGTGATGGGGTGTTCACCCCACATCACTCCTGAAGGGGTTAAGGTGGCTCAGAAGGGACTAATTAGCTTAGTAGGCTGCACCTGGGAGAATTAGGGCTTGATTGACAAGCACTAATTGAAGATAGACAAGCCCCTGCCTACTATTGCCTAAAGCCAGGAAGTGAGAGCAGAAGGGGCTGCAGTGTGGAGGTTGGTAGTCGTTCTCTGGGCCTAGTGAGGAGAGAAGGAGGAAACCCAAGTGAGGACCAGAAGTCCTGGGATCCTGACCCCAAGGGAAGAGGTTTATCCAAAGGAGTGGTGAAGAAGATGCCCAGGGAAACCACTACAAGGCTTGAGATGGTACAGACCTTGACTGCTGATTGTAGGTTCTTGAGCTGGAGCCCAGAGTAGTGGTTGGGTCTGGGTTCCCCTACCAGCCACTGGGAGAATGGCACAGTCTTGAATTGGAAGACTGGCTGGAATGGTATTGGGACAACTGGTCTGGTGAAACTTTGATACCCCAGAAGGGGAGGTGACCTGGCCAGAGGGCCAAGGCATGAAGAAGGGCCAAGTCACAAAGAGGAAGCACTGTGACAGAGAGAGAGAGAGAGAGGTTGTGGTGCGAGTTACGGAAGGAAGGGGGCATCAAACTGGGAGGAGCTAATCCCCAGAAGCAGCCACAAGGGGATGCCTTAGAGGTGAGTGTAAAATAAATAAATAAAATAATATAAGCGTGTAGGGACAAAATCAGAAAGGCTCAAGCACAAAATGTGCTACACCTAACAAGGGACAGAAGAGGCAATAAGAAGAGGTTCTATAAATACATTAGGAGCAAGAGAAAGATGAGGGAAAATGTAGGTCTACAATATAGTGGGGAAGAAGAGCTAATAGATAACATCAAGAAGGCTGAGATGTTTAATGTCTATTTTGCTTCAGCCTTCACTAAAAAGGTTAATGGTGGCCAGATAATTAACACAATCAATATTAACAACAAGGAGAAAGAAACACAAGCCAGAATAGGGAAAGGACAGGTTAAAGAATAATTAGATAAATGAGATGTAGTCAAGTAGGCAGGGCCTGATTAAATTAATCCTAGGGTTCTTAAGGAATGATCTAAAGCAATCTCAGAACGATTAGAGATTATCTTCAAGAACTCCTAGAGGACTGAAGAAGGGCAAATATAGTATCTATAAAAAGAGGACCCAGGGAATTTTAGATGAATCAGCCTTACTTCAATTCCTGGAAAGACACTTAAAAAAATCAATCAGTTTGTAAGGTTACAGGATAACAGGGTGATAAGGAATAGCCAACATGGATTTGTCAAAATCAATCCTATGAAACCAACCTCATTCCCTTCTTTGACAGGGTAACTGGGCTAGTGGATGGTGGGGAGGCTGTAGTTGCAATATCTTGACTTTTAGCAGGGCTATTGATGCAGTTCATGTGACATTTTCATAAGCAAACTAAGGAGATATGGTAAGAATTAAATTACTATGAAGTGGGTGCACACCTAATAGAAAGACAGCACTCTAAGAGTAGTTATCAACCGGGACGGGTGGCAAGTACTCTGAAAGGTAGGATTAGAATTCAAAATTACCTTGACAAATTGGAGAATTGGTCTGAAATCAGCAAGATGAAATGCAATATAGACAAGTGCAAAATACTACACTCAAGAAGGAAAAATCAAAGATACAACTACAAAATAGGGAAAAACTAGCTAGGCGGTGGTACTGCTGAAAAGGATCAGAGGGTTATAGTGGATCACAAACTGAATATGAGCCAACAATATGATGCAGTTGTGAAAAAGGCTAATATAATTGTGGGGCATATTAACAGGCGTGTTGTATGTAAGATGTGGGAGATAATTATCGCACTCTTCTCAGCACTGATGAGGCCTCAGCTGAAGTATGGTGTCCAGTTATTGACACATTAGATGTTTTTAGATAAACGGCTATTGGGGCTGGTCTAAGTATATTTGGTCCTGCATCAGCACAAGGGAATGGATTAGGTGACCTCTTAAGGCCCCTACATTTCTATGACTCTGTGTAAGGGCTGGGAAATTTCACAAGTTTCCCTTTGTGGCATTTCCTTCCGAATCCTTCTTGGTGGTTGAAGGCTAGTGAGAGAGGGAGAACCCACGTTCCTTTCCATGGAGTATCAGCAGCTCATGTTTTGTGTCTTGTCCATAAGCTAGTCAAGGCAATAAACTAATTTATTTGTTTTCAAAATTTATCTGCCAGATAACTTCTGTGAATAACTATGTGTAGCTTGTGCTGGAGCTGATCATTCGGATTCAAGTGAAGCTGGCTAGTTCTGACTGGACATATGGGTCAGATGGTACTGCTTTTGTTTCTGATTGGATGAACATCACTCCTTGATTCAGATTCTTGGTGTGACTATTCAAATTTTCTTTTTCACAAATGATAATTTACTAGAAAAGAAACAAATGAAGGGAAACTTTTTATTGGAGCAAATATTTCTAGAAAAGTGAAGTATTCATTAGTCCTATGACTAACTTTGTAAGTGTTACACAAATCTGGAAAAATACTGTGTTTGTACATCAGACAATGCTACACATTCTACAGCATCCTCGTTAGACACTGGATACAGTTTTTGTATAGTCTACATCACTGTAACTGGGAAATTACAGCTAGAAGATGCAACATGTGTTGATTACTGCTTGTTGTATAACTAAGTTTCTTGCTCTGAAAGCTATGGCAACAACTTTCCTTTGGAGCAATTTTGGTGCTAAGTGATCTATTCATCCCAGGACAAAAGAGGAAAATTATCTGGATAATGGAAAGAGACTGGCTTCTGACAGCATTTTATAACGGTTAATTCCATGCACCTGCTAGGGTTCTTTATGTTCCTTTCTTTGTTCTTTTCAGAGTCTGTAATCTTGACATGGAGGAGAGAGAGAGAGAGATCAACCTTGAGTATTAGGGAAGGGGCTGAACTAACCCCTGGATTCTCCTCCTTCTCTCCCACCTAACTCTGGAAAAGTTAGGATCTACTTCTGAAATGTGGGGCTAATGCTCATGTCCCATTACAAGTCATAGTGTGTTCTGACCCTGAGCACTTCTTCCAGTTGAGCTCCTCTAACACAGTGTCTACCCTTTCTCTGTTCTAGTTTTATTAATTAATATTGTACCTTTCATGCAAAGAATTTCACAAAGCTTTAAAAATGCTACACGCAGATGCAGATCACTTCACCTGCAAAAATGCAACCACCTTTGGCGTAGGTGAGAGAGGTATCCAAAAACCAAGTAATGCACAATATGCTGCACAACAAGAGGGCAGGAGAAATGTCTTGATTTAGGCAGCAAACTTATTTACATGTGAAAAGTGCTATGAAAACTTTAATACTCATGCAAAGCAAGTGGGACCTCTGCTTTTTAAAGGCATGTTCTGAAACACCCATATGTGGTAAAGGCCATAAACACAATGGCCCTGATTCTTGGTTTCTCTATTTGTACATTTTAGGGGAGAGAGGTGTGCATGTATGTGAACATGAACCAATTCACTTTAAGCTAACTTTGCATTCCTCCATCTTCTTGGGGAACCTGAGAGCTGCTGTTGGTTAGATCCCAAACCACTCTATATACACTCAAGCTCCTCATCTGCTTATTGAAAAGCAGCCACTATGGTAGGAGACTGGAGAGTAGCAAATGTTGTACCTATATTTGAAAAGGTTTCAGAGTAGTAGCTGTGTTAGTCTGTATCAGCAAAAACAACAAGGAGTCCTTGTGGCACCTTAGAGACTAACAAATTTATTTGGGCATAAGCTTTCGTGGGCTAGAACCCACTTCATCAGATGCATGGAGTGGAAAATACAATTGCAGGTATAAATACACAGCACATGAAAAGATGGGAGTTGCCATATCAAGTGGGAGGTCAGTCTAACAAGACAATTCAATTAACAGTAGGATACTAAGGGAGGAAGAAAACACTTTTGTAGTGGTAATGAGTGGCCCATGTCAAAGAGTTGACAAGAAGGTGTGAGTAGGGGGAAATTAGTATAGGGGACAAGACAGGCCCAACAAAGAAAGTGACACAACATCACTAGCCATCACCTACAGCCCCCAACTAAAACCTCTCCAGTGCATCATCTAGTATCTACAACCTATCCTGAAGGATGATCCCTCACTCTCGCAGATCCTGGGAGACCGGCTAGTCCTCAGCTGCTGTTTGTAAGTGAGAATAGCCAGTGTAGTGTGCTCCAGCTATGGTTTCCCCTCCCAGCATAATCCGTATGTCAGGGGTTGCGGGGAGCTGGTGCAGAGCTGTTGTGGCAGCTCTACACCTGCCAGGGGAGCCCCTCTGCCACCCTAACATAAATCTGTTGCCTTTAGGGCCCTATTACACAGACCCAGCCCTAGGTCTGGGTGCTCACCCAGGGTGTTGACTTTTAGGGGCACCAAATCATCATCCGAGGGTGGGGAAGGGGCACTACATCTCTTGGCTGCCTTGTGTATAAAGGAGGAGCACCAAAAATGTTTGCTGCCCTGGGCAACAAAACACCTAGGGCCAGCCCTGCCTTTACTCAGCTGAAGCAGAGAAAAAGAGTCTCAGGTCAATGTAGAATGAAAGTCATTGTATCTATCTGAGGAGAGGAATGAAAGGTTGCTTTGTCCCTTCTTCCAGGGAACCTAGGTGTTTCTAGCCCTGTGCTTAACCCCTCTGCTCATCTCATTGGATTTCTGCGGCAAAAGGACAGGATTTCTCTCGTCTTGCATAAGCTGCCATTTGATTTAAAATACTTACTTTCTGCAAGTTGTTTGCACTTGCACATGCATACTGGGAATCTGTTCTCTCTGCTCTGCGTTGTTTAGTTTCTAAGGAGGCTTTCCAAAAGTGTCTTTCTACTCTCCAGACTGAGGGGTGAGATTTCCATGAGATTTCAGCAGCTGGATGAATTTGTATGTGGACTTCTCATTTCAAAGGCTGAAAAACCTGGAGTTCAATGGGGAGTGGGGGAAGGGAAGGGCGCTTCACAGGCCACTTGTGAGGTGAAAGTGATGGGTGCAGTGTGGGGTACCTAGCAATGGGCAGGATAAGGAGGTAGTTCAATTAAGATGTAATCAATATATCTCACCCCAGGCATATTTTTTGCCTCCAGGCAACGATCCACCTGTGACAGCGGGTGAAACCATTGAACTACAAGAGTCTGCACCTAAAAAGAATAGCATAATTCAGAGATGTAACACTTTCTATAACTCTGTTCCTGACACTAGGACCTGTTTCTAAAAAAAAAAAAAAATAATAATAATTTCTGACTGTTCAAGAGGCAGTCCAACATTAATATAAGATCTTTGCCCCTTTCTGCCCTCCCTCCCCTTTCTTTCTATCCTGAAGGCCGTGACCTCCATGACTGACTGAATCAGAATTCTTGGCAAATCTCTGATGGGCACAGCTAGTGCTACAGCTGGCAGGCTAATGAGATGGAAACATAATTCACCTCAGACTCCAGCCCCTTGCTTTCCTCTGTTATTCTGTGTGCACAATTATTTTTCCCTTCCTCATGCAACTGTCTGCACAAAAAAGGTGCACACATACATACACATGTGAATACATAGCATGTGTGCAAAATATATACACAAATATGCTGGGTTTTTGTGGGTGTGGGGGGGGAGGGGAGGTGTATTTACTTACTGTGCCTAGTATTCTAAAAAATGGATTGCATGTGTGCACTGATGGGGATTAAATGGAAAGCATGAGTTATGCTTTGTCCCCTTCACCCTGTCAGGCAAGGATGTCCCTCTTCCCAAAGCCACTTCTGAGTCATTGCCTGATGTGTTTTGGCTATGGGGATCTTGACTAAATCCCCAGCATACTCAAAGGGCTGGAGCACAGTATACCATGAACAGATGCCCCCTAACTATTCCACCAGGTGGCTTAGGAGCATGCACTGCCAACTCTTTTTATTTATTTATTTTTATTTTAACCACTAGAATTTCAAGGGCCACTGCCACATTGTCTGGAGTCTATAGTTAATATTGCTTAGAAGCTCTACCAGTTAGTAGAGTGAGCCCTCTTGGTTCCACAGGAGCAGAGCAGGCTCGATAGAGAGAAACAGCCTCTTAACTACAATATAGATACTTAAATTCAGAGCCACGTGGTTTTAGAAGGAGGCAGTGTGGTCCAGTGGATGGGATGCTGGACTGGCAAGCTGTTGATCTGGGTTCTGCTAAGGATTTAGTCATTGATTTGCTATGTGGTGTCAACAAGTTACTTAGGCCTGAGTTTTCAAGTGTAGGTCCCCCAATTTTTAGGTGCTCAACTTGGCCCCTAATATTCTTTATTTGCACAGTAGAAGGGGGTGGGTGGATGGGGGGAGAAGTAGGATTGATGGCTTACACGCACCCTGAAAAGCCTTTTCTGCCCCTGTACTGGAACTAGGCAAGACTTTTGCCCCAAAGCGAAATGCACCCAGTTTCAGGTGTCCATACAAACTGGAAACTCTAGTCAGATTGATGGAAAATAAATATGAAAAACATGGTGGTTTTGGCCCGAAAGCAGGTGGAACCTTCTGGTTTTAGTTGAGTTGACCTCTGAGACTTTAGTCCCATCTACATTCTAATCCTTACATTTGTTGCAGGAACCAAGTTCAGACATGATAATCATTTGACATGGTTTGATCTTGCCGTGCAGATGAGACCAAACAGTGTTTTACTCAAGTTCCCCAAATCATAGTATAACCTTCTACTTTTGCAGGTCCATAGCTGTGTGTGGGAACGTGGCTAATATATGGCTTGGTCTTGTGTGTGCTGACCACCAAACGGTTTTGAATTACCTTGGGGCCTGCCATATTGCATCCTAGTGCTCCAAGAAGATGGGATTTTTGGTGTTGTTGAGACATCTCAATTTAGTTTAAATCAGAAATTCAAAGCAAAATTCACAGTAAGAACCCATAGGAACTGAAACCATGCAAAAACTTGTATGAATCATAACAAGGAGAAACCACTGAATTTTGCACAGATTTACCACATATATACATGACTATATTTAGTTTTGATTTCCCCCCACCCTCTGCCTACGACGTGACCTCTCAATTGGCAGCAGCAGCAGAGAAATCTGCAGGCTTCATGCCTCTGACTCCAGAAATAGCAAAGGATGACTCATTTCACCTCTGATTGCGGGAGAGGCAATACCATCCTTTCCTTCAATCATAAAGAATGCCAGTTAGTAAAGAAGTCCCCAAAAGAAGCTCTGTGAGTCATTTGCGGGTAGCAAGGGTGGAGAGAGATGAAAGGGAAAGAAGACACATGATTGAGTGTTGTCTCATGTTTTGTTCAAAGCAGCATGCACTTGTAACAAATTGACAAAGCAGCTTCTTCATGTATTCAATATCATGATGAGGGAATCTCAGAGTGGTTCTGAGCCTAGGTTTTGAAGAATATCTTAGAGGCTCTGATGCTTTACTGAACCAACCACAGTTCTTGGCTATACAATAAGAATCTCAGAACAGCTTTTCTTAAGTAGGTTTTGGCACTTCCTGGTTTAACTTGGGCTACCACTACCATCAGCACCACCTTTCATGCGGTCAATTTTGGATGCTTTAGATCTTCTGCTGAAGGTTCTAGTACTAGCCACGGTTTGAGACAGGATACCAGACTAGATTGACTACTGATGTGTTCCTGATTTGGTGGTTCTGCTTCTGGTCTGAATGCAGAGGAATGTGAAAAAAGAAACATGCATTAAGCTGGAAAAAGGTTATCCAGACTCATCAGAACCTCAGAAAGCTTTAGCTGAAAGTTAATGTAAAGGCTGCATATGGACAAAGTGCCAACACGCTAATCATGGAGGAAAAGCATATGAGTTTTTCTGTGGGAAGAAGATAGTTGAAATACTTAGTACAGTACACAGCCTAAAGATGGACCTGAGCTAACTTAGATCTACAGTCTCCTGCTGTGGAGAAATATAGCTCTGGATGCAAACTTTGTTGGTTTAAAGATAAGGCTGGGCTGCAAAGTATTCAACAACTAGAGGACATAATCTAGAAAAACAGAAATCCGAGTATAGTACATGGAGAATTTAGGCAGTAACAACCTACGGTAATACGCAGGGTATGACTCATCTTGCCCTTAAATCAGCTTTGGTAACTTCAGTGTATTCAGTCCTAATTAACATCAATGTCAGATCTGATCTGCATACAAACATGCACTGAAATAACAAAATTGCTTTTAATTCAGAATTTTAGGTGCATGTCTGTGTGTTACTTCTCAATTTTATTTAAACTGGAAGCAAAATTGAAATAGGACGCTCAAATAAGAGTGTCCACGCAGAGGTTGTTGCCAGATAAGTAAATTGCTTTTAATTCGCACTGTTGGTTATTTCAGTCCGTGTTCGTATGCAGATCAGACCTTGCAGTGGTGTAAATGAGGAGTAAATACAGTATGTTTAGGCAAACTTTAAATGATGACAGAATCTGGCCTAAAGAATATAAACCAGCTCAAGTGGAGCCCAGTAATTATTTTGGGTTAGGGGCTAGGGACTTTTGGTGAAAATTTGTTTTCCTGTTCATACAATATCTGACTAAACCGGGAAGTCTTCAGAAATTACAGAATCAGGTGAACAACAAGCTCTATTTCAAAGCCTCTCTAATAAAAGTATGTCAGGAATCTTGTGAGAAGTTTCAGAAAAGTACCTAACACCTATTTTAATAATAATAAAACAACTTGGATATGGAGCATGGAAGATCAAAACTAGTCAAAGGGCTGGATCCAGGCTTGAATCCTATCTATGTGCTATTAAGACCAAGAAATGACTGACATACATGCTTAATTCAAACTAAATAGCCTATGAAACAACTTCCCTGAGGCTAATAATAATATCAGGAGAAATGAATACAGGGATGATTGAATACAGGATACACTGATGAGTGAATATGGCTATAGATACATATCAGGCTAGCAGAGATGGGCTAGTATTTAATGGCAAGCTCAGAAGATCCAATCAATCATCTGACCAGAGAATGTAATGCAGTTAGAATCAAAACAGCTCCATTCCAGAAGCTATATATGGCACGTTATAACCCAGCAAATACAAATAATCAATCAAAGGCAGCAAGCAAATAAAAAATGTAATATCATCAAGCAATAATTCAGATCACAGCTGCGGATATGAGTGATAACCTTAAATCTGCTATTTAATTAATATTAAGCCTCTGACACCATCTAACATAGCCATGAAAACCTTCTCAGTTTAGTTATGGTAACAGCCAGAGTAACAATATCCTTTTTTATTAACTTGTAAAGTGAATTAACCATTCAGTGATCTCTCATCCTAGGCTGCCAGAGGTGGGTGCAAAAATGACAACTCTCTATACTGTACTCTTCAACTAGGAGTGTCTTAGATAAGCTCTGGCTTTGCTGGTTTCAGATAGTTGGTATCACAGTAGAAAAGACATTAATTAATACCAGGGTCATAGAGCAATCTGGGTCACCTTTGTCTTCCTGCATGGTCAGTGTGGTGCTTCTTCCTCTCTAGGGTGGAATTCGCAATGGTCTTGGAGTAATCTAAGCCTGCTGTCCTTTCAGTTCACCTGGATAGGGACAGTAGAGCCATCTACATGGTCCTAAATCCATATTTAGGCATAACTTTAGGCACCCATGTTTTGAAATGTTAGCCTACCTGCCTGATAGCTAGGTAGCCGTGTGTGTGTGTGTGTGTGTGTGTGTGTATGTGTATATATATAGACCAATGACTTCTGCTTCCCCAGTTTTGCATACTCCAATATATGACCCCTCAGGGGTCATATACATCAATATATACATCAATAATCATGATAAAGTTTTATAATTCTCCTCATCACTAAAGGAGTGACTATAAACTTCAAGCGTTCGGAAACAAGCTGCTTCCACCACATTCTTCTGGTTTTAAAAAATGACCTTTGAATAAAATGAAAGTATCAACAGAAAAGGAAAACAGAAACGTAATTTGTGAAATGTTAGCTCAGATGCCCTTTGGGAGGAACAGACCTTTCGCTCTCCCAAGCTGACACATTATTGTGGTGCCTGGATCTACACGGGCACAGTTAAAGAGTCAATTAAGAAAAAAATGTGTATTTACTTTCGGCTGGTTTAACTTTGTGTTTTGAGCAACTGAGAATATTTATACCCTTGTCGTTCTCCCTAAAGAAGCACCATAATCAGATGCAATATGGGCTTGATTTTGCATGGTGAACATAAGTATGTCCATAATGGGTCAGATCAATGGTCCATCTTGTTGCCTGAACTTTAGATTATGTATTAATTATATTGATTACTTAAGAATCCCCTGTTATCACTCTGAGGGTTGACAGGTTCTTGCCCCAAGATCAGGCCCAGTATTTAAATGATTATATAGTTGGGAACCCCGTTGTGCACAGTCACTATAGGAACGCTTTTATATTTACAAATATGTTTTTTTTAATACATTTAGCACAGTCACAAACACTCCCACTCAGTGAGGGAGATAGAAATACTACAGAACGTACATCTGCACATCCATATACTCACATCATCTCCTGCAGGACAAACCTGAAATGTTAGCCATCATCTTCCTCATCATCATCACCTTCCCCATCATCACCAGTGGCCATCATTCTGGCACCTCCCAAGGACTACATCTCCCTCTCCTACTGCCCCTAGGCTGTGATGCCACTTTTATAATATGCTTCGCTGATGCTGTTATGTTTGATGCATATTCAATAGGGGATTTTCCCCCTTTCCCTTATTTGTATTTCCTCCCCTTACTGATGTTGGACTGTCTTTTTCCTAGAGGTTAATATATTAGTGATCTCAACTTATTATCAAAAAGAAAAGGAGGACTTGTGGCACCTTAGAGACTAAGGTGCCACAAGTCCTCCTTTTCTTTTTGCGAATACAGACTAACACGGCTGCTACTCTGCAACTTATTATCGTACACGTCAATTTGTTACCATGGCCCTTTTGTGGTTAGGTATTGGTTATTTCTGTCCTACCCGTTTTTTTCAGTTTTTTCCAAGTTGTGATGCACCTGTTAAGTTTAAAAGGCTTTGAACTTAGGAAGCCCCCTGTGCCAACCTACTTCAACACATTCTCTATGTTAAGTGTCACAGCCATATATGGACATTATGCTTTAACTCATTACCATTTGTCTAGGTCAAAGGTCCCAAACATATGTATGCTAACTTTGCCTTAGCTCAACATACAGGATGTGGCCTGTAGGTCCCCCTGCGTTACAGCCAAAATAAACTCTAATATAAACCTATTATAATGAAACAAATAAGCAAACTCATAAGAAAAGATATATAGGCAAGCAAACAGGCTAGCCTTAGATGTATCTCATGTACCTGTTATGTACATCAGTTCGTTGCCAGGACACTTCTATGGTTGACTCTCATACCCGTGGTCAGAACTTCCCCTTAAACTCTATTTTCAGCTCCCAAAATACTTGGTTTTCTGTTGGGCCATTTACATGCGCAAAGTTCGTAGGCCTCAAGCCTTATGCTAACTTGCTGAAGCTAGGTTTCAGAGTAGCAGCCATGTTAGTCTGTATTCGCAAAATGCATCCGATGAAGTGAGCTGTAGCTCACGAAAGCTTATGCTCAAATAAATCTGTTAGTCTCTAAGGTGCCACAAGTACTCCTTTTCTTTTTGCTGAAGCTAATGTCTTACAGGATACAGGCCTGTAGATTTCTTGCATTATTGCTGAATATTTTGCAAAGCAACATATAATGCAAAGCAGTGAATATAGTAAAAGTAAGCTAGCCTACTGGGCTATAGGTTAGCCCAGTATCCTGTCTTCTGACAGTGGCCAGATGCTTCAGAGGGAAGGAACAGAACAGGGCAATTAGGAAGTGATTCATCCCCTGTTGTCCAGTTCCAGCCTCTTGCAGTCAGAGGTTTAGTGATACCCAGAGCATGGGGTTGCGTTCCTGACCATCCTGGCTAATAGCCACTGATGGACCTATCCTCCATGAACTTACTTAATTATTTTTTGAACCCATTTATACTTTTGGCCTTCAAAAAGTCTCTTGGCAACAAGTTCCACTGGCTTACTGTGCATTGTGTGAAGCACTTCCTTATGTTTGTTTAAACCTTCTGTCTATTAATTTCATCTAGTGACCTCTGGTTCTTGTGTTATCTGAAGGAGTAAATAACATGTTTTCTCCACACCATTCATGATTTTATAGATATCTATCATATCCCCCCCTTAGTTGTCTCTCTTTTCTAAAATGAACAATCTGTCTTTTTAATCTCTCCTCATATGGAAGCTGTTCCATATCCCTAATAGTTTGTTACCCTTCTCTGTACATTTTTCAGTTCTAATATCTGTTTTGAGATAGGGTGACCAGAGATGCACGCAGTATTCAATATGTGGGTATACCATGGATTTATATAGTGGCATTATGATATTTTCTGTCTTTTTGTCTATCCCTTTCCTAATGGTTCCAAACATTCTGTTAGCTTTTTTGATCTCTGCTGCATATTAAGCAGATGTTTTCAGAGAACTATCCACAATGACACCAAGATCTCTTTCCTGAGTGGTAACTGCTGTTGTAGACCCCATCATTTTATATGTGCCATTGGGATTATGTTTCCCTAGGTGCATCACTTTGCATTTATCAGGATTAAATTTCATCTGCCTTTTTGTTGCTCAGTACACCTGGGTTTGTGAGATTCCTTTGCAATTCTTTACAATCAGCTTTGGACTGAACTATCTTGAGTAATTTTGTATTGTCGGCAAACTTTGCTAACTCACTGTCCCCCTCCTTTTCCAGATCAGTTATGAATGTTGAACAGCACAGGTCCCAGTACACATCTTTGGGGGACTCCACTATTTACCACTTTCCATTATGAAAACTGACCGTTTAGTCCTACCATTTAACTAGATATTGAACCAGGAGAGGACCTTGAATAAAGCATGTTGAAATTTCTTCAAGAAAATGGAACTTTGTGATTAAATTTTTGCATTCAACAAAAACAAAAAAAGTTTTGGTTTTAGTTTTTTCAATGAAAATTCATATTGTTTTAGAGAAAATAGTTTTTTTTCTTTCTTTCATGTTTTGTGTGTGTGTGTGTGTGTGTGTGAGAGAGAGAGAGAGAGAGAGAGAGAGAGAAATTATTTTCCAACCAGCTGTAGTTCTGAGCACTCCATGAGGTGCCGTGCACCCTCCTCTCCCACGGGAGTCGATGGGAGTTGATGGTGCTCAGCACCACATGGTGCAGCTCAGGACCTTGCAGGTTCCAGCCCTATGTCAGGTTCATATTGCCTGAAAAATTCCTTCTCCTCATATTGTTAAGGCACAGAAATCATAAGTGCTATTCATTACTTTGTGTATCTTTGTTTGTTACAGGGCTGGCCTTGTCATCTACAGGGATTCAAGCAAGTGGTGGGCCCCAAAGCCAGAAGAGATAATGGGCTTTGTGCTGCCTTCCCTCTGGTCCCACTCAAAGAAGGGGTAGACATAGCTAGTGAGCTGCCAGTTGGTGCAAGGGCCTCAGCAACTCATTTGTGCTGCTTGGAATTAACCTTTGAAGGCAAAGGATGAATACATCCATCCCTTGGGATTCTGGGCGGTGGCAGGAGGGGGTTGGATGTGAGTTAATTCAGTGCTGTTTTTGTTGTTCTCTCCCCTCTCTTCCATGACCCTCCCTTTCTTCCCTGTGTCCTCCCCTTTCTATGCTCTTTGAGACCCTTCCCCAGATCCAGAGACAAACCCCACTCTACTTCCAGTAAACAGGGAGCTGCCCACCGCTTCCTGGCCACCAGCTCTCTAAGGGTATGTCTACTCTGGAATAAAAGTCTGACGATAGCACAGCTGCGGCTGGCCCACGTTAGCTGACTCTAGCGTGCTGAGCTTGGGATGTGGGACTAAAAATTGCTGTGTAGATGCTTGCACTGGAGCCCAGGCTTTGGGACTCTCCTGCCTCCTGGGGTCCCAGAGCTCAGGCTCCAGTCTGAACCTGAATGCCTACACTACTGTTTTTAGCCCAGCAGTGTGAGCCTGAGTCAGTTGATTCAGGCTCTGAGACCTGCTGCCATGTGGTGTGGGGTTTTTTTTGCTGTGTAGATGTAGCCTAAGGCGAGGGGAGTGTCTGATGTTCCCTTCCTTTTCTTCTAGCACCAGTACTATACCACTGGTATGAGCAATGGTGGATGTGCTAAAGCAGCTAAGTCATATAGCCCTCTTCAAAGAAAGCGTGAGGGAGAAATAGCCCCTTTTCCCCCAATATAATAAATGCAGCTGCATAATCACTAGTAGGTTCCTCAGCTAACCCCACTTCCTTACCCTACAAAGGTATTTGGAAAAATTATCCAGGGAACAAGGTGAGGCACAGATCTGAGCATGTGTTGTATTCCTTTGAGAGGAAATAAGACAATGGTGGGTGCTGAAGAGAAGATTGGGCATCATAAGTAGCAGCCAGTGTACACAATGGAGTGGCCCTCTATGGTGGAGTGGGGGCTGGGAGTGGAAAACAGTGTCAGCAAATGGCTGCAAATGATGGTAATCATTTCCAGGTGCTGTCTGAAAGAGAACAAAGAAAGCTTGCACTCTCCTCATAGCCTTGTGCAAAGAGCCCTGAGTTTTTATCTTCGTTACTGGCCAGGAGCTCCCATGTAACAATACAAAAACTAAAAAGCCTCTCTTTGAACTTTCAGGCAAGAACAAGGCAAAAAAGAGCAGGGAAAAATTGTTTATTACGGAGAAAATTACAGCACTTTGAATAATGAGGAAGCAAATGCAGCTGAGGGCTCAAATTGAATCTCCATTATGTTTGTGATTAAAGATAATGCATGAGGGAAAGGGGGTTACGGAGGAGTATGTGTGCTGGAGTTGGGCAGGGAAAGACAGAGCAGTGACTGCTGCTGGTCTTGCGTTGGCTTAGTTGTCATACCGAAATCAGGAGTGTTGCTACACAGAGATGAGACTGAAGCTCTCTGAGATCCTAAGCTTGTCCTGTACCAGCTTATCTGGGAATTGAGCTTGTTAAAAGGTTAAACTGTCTCAGTTCCCTTGGGAGTTGAGGGTACTAAACACTTCAGAGGTGGCTCTCAGCACCTGGCAGCATTAGGACCCTACTGGAATTGCTGTCTCTGCCCCCTGCTAGTGATGGGCCAGGGTTCGGAGTGTAGGGTTGGTTCAGAATAGTATCCATAAATTCTGATACTTATCAGAAGCTTCTCCATATTATTTGAATCACCTGAGCCTGCATAACTAGACTGAAAAAATTTCATGAAAATGGGATTCCTTGGGAGGAGTCCTGCACTTCCAATGTCAGCCAGAAATTCTGTGAGCACAATCTTTGCTAAGGAATTTTGGCACTTTGATTCCTAGCCAGAGACCAGAAACACAAAGTCAAAAATTGTGTGTGTGTGTGTGTGTGTGTGTGTGTGTGTGTGTGTGTGTGTGTGTGTGTGTGAGAGAGAGAGAGAGAGAGAGAGAGAGGAACAAAAATCTAAAATAGATCCAAACCTCAAAGATCTGATTCTAAAAGTGGGGAGAATGTCTGGAGGATTGTAACTTTAGACCAGAAATAAATATTATCTTTCTAAATATTATCTATAATCTCAAAATACAGAAAAGACTGTTTAGTGGGGTTATGGCACTGGACTGTGGCTTGGGAAAGCTGGGTTAAACTTCTGTTTCTACCACAGACTCCCTCTATGACTGTGGGCAAGAATCTCTCTGTATCACTATCCCTTGTGTAAAAAGGGGTAGTAATCTCCCCTTAGGCTGCCTTGTGTATTTAAATTGTAACATATTTCTGACAGGAAATCTCTCTCTCACTGTGTCTGTACAGCGCCTAGCACAGTGGTTCTCAACTGTGGTCCACGCTTGTTCAGGGAAAGCCCCTGGAGGGCCGGGCTGGTTTGTTTACCTGCTGCATCCGCAGGTTCGGCCGCTTGTGACTCCCACTGGCCGCGGCCAGCACATCCCTCAGCCCACATTGCTTCCCGCACCCCCCATTGGCCTGGAGCAGCGAATCGTGGCCAGTGGGAGCAAAGAATCGCGGCCAGTGGGAGCCATGATTGGCCGAACCTGCAGACGTAGCTGTTAAACAAACCGGCCAGGCGCGCCAGGGGCTTTCTCCGAACAAACCGTGGACCACAGTTGAGAACCACTGGCCTAGCACAATGGAAACCAATCTCATTTGGGGCCTTAGGCTCTAATGTAATACAAGTAGAACAAAAATCTTTGGGGGGAAAACACCTAAAAAGATATAGGTATGTCCTTCTCACGTCGGTAAGCACTTACCCAGGCAATAGCTTCAATGGAACTACTTGTGAGTAATGGCTCCACTGTCTTCCTTGATGGTCAGCCTCAAATGTGGGTCTACCTAAATACTTACTTTGACCCTGATTTAATATTCCATTAAAATATATAAACAAAATTATTCTCAAGAGCAAGTGCTCTAAGGACAACTTCTCCTGTTGGTCGATAAATATTTATTATCTGATAATCGTTCCTATTTATCCTGTACAAACAATTATTAATTTTTACATAAAATTCCCTTTCACAGTCCATGGGTCAGAGATAAGGGTGTTTTGTTGTAATGAAATATGCATTCCTCTATACCTAATAAAATGTATTTGGGGGTTAGACTAGATGACCCTTGCGGTTCCTTCTAACCCTATGGTTCTACAATTCTATGATTTTGTGTAAGATTTATAGAATTCCTGAACTTTTCATTTCCTTGCCTTTAGGTAAATGATGCAATAAGTTAAGTATTCTTTTGTCACTTAGCAAACTTTAATGGTTTTTTAATTAGTCTCTTGGGTGTTTTAGTTAATTATAAAATTGCTTTCTTTTTGAAACAGAGAGAACTCTGTTCCTGCAGGGCAAGAAGAATTTTAATTCAACTTCTTTTATTTGTTTGACTCAAACCCTTTGTAATGATCATTTTCCCCATATCCTTGTAGCATTCAGTTTTCCCACCCTTCTGACAGGAGCTGGAAGTCTTGCCTATTCTACATCTCTTCAGAGCCCCGTTGCCCTGCTGTGGGAATTGCTGCTATCAGCTGCCTGCAGTGTTCTGCTCGGGGCTTATCTTTCCATGACTCACAAAGGTCATTGTCAATTGCTAATCAGCTTGGACTCCACAGGCCTCTGAGAAACATCCACAACATCTATGCTACAGGCATGTTCCTTCTTCTTTCTTTCCCTTTTTTGCAAAGCTGTTCACGCTAACAAAGGAAATAGAGCATCCTTTGCTCCTTAATTTATGGCCATAATTTTGCTAGCCTCAGAAAACTGAAGCACAGATTTTAAAGTAGCAGCCGTATTAGTCTGTATTCGCAAAAAGAAAAGGAGTACTTGTGGCACCTTAGAGACTAACAAATTTATTTGAGCATAAGCTTTCGTGAGCTACAGCTCACTTCATCGGATGCATTTGGTGCATCCAAATGCATCCAATGAAGTGAGCTGTAGCTCACGAAAGCTTATGCTATTTATTATTAAGCTTACGCTTAATAATAAATTTGTTAGTCTCTAAGGTGCCACAAGTACTCCTTTTATTTTTACAGATTTTAAAGTGATCATTGCCTTTCTGGGTTGATATCCAGCTGAACTTGTCTTTAAATTAAATGCTACCATGTTTTAATTAAGTGTAATACTACAGCTACAGTATGTTGGTGGAATGGAAAATTATTTTTAAGGACAGATCTCCCACTGACAGCAGTAGAAGGACAATTTGTGCTACAGCTTGCACGATTGGTCCACTAACCTTCGAACAGTATGCTGCTACTTGTAGCTTGACCCACAGCTATGCCTAAAGAAATCTAACAATGGTCTATCTACAGTTCCTCAGCTCTTAAATACCAATGTGCTCAGAAGATACTAGCAAGGGCTGAGAATAGTGCCAGAGAATGCCAGCAGCCTTTCAACAAGTCCAGGCTGCATTCTCAAGTTAGCATTCTCAAAGGATGACCAGGCCCTTATGTTCTAAGAAATGTATGGCTAAGTGCTTGTGCTCTTAGACATGCACAGACCAGAGGTTGTGTGCAAAAGCTCTGATATATATGTGCACAGGTAATCAGGCTTTGCCCAAAGGTGCATGCACAGTTACATCAACACATGGGCCATGATCACTGGGCAAAGAAAACGAATAAACAAGCTCTGGGGAGGGCTGCTGCTGCCCCAGAGATAGGGCCAATATTTTGATTTTGGATCTGGTGGTGCCCTCAAGACTACAGGCCCCAGCATGCAATGCACTGTCTTGATCTAGGTACTGCATGCTGGGATGTATGGTTTGTGCAGGCTTTATTTCCACCGTGAAGAAAAGGAGGCTGCAATCTCCATTTTGTGGATATTATATTCTTCCCTAGGGCTCCTGGCAAGTTGCCAATGAGACCCTCAATGAATGAAGATCAGTTTTCCAGAAGAGGGGACAGTTCAAAATCTTCTCATGATAGGATTTGCATCGTGACTGGATTTTTTTGGACTGGGTGTTCCAAGCATCTGTCCCTTTGCCCTTTCATACCTTTTTGACTACTCAGTTGTCTTGCACCTGATACGAACAAACAAGCCCAAAGAGGCAATAACCTCCTTCTCTTTTTTCATGATCCTTCCTCTGACTATGTCTGCCCCAAGCCAATCATGTGTGAAATTGGACAAAGGTTAAATCACAAAGCTTCCTTTGCAAAGGAAAGATTTCTGACTCCTAGCCCGAGGCAAGGATATCTAACTTGAACTGTTAGATTGTTTATTAGGTCCTGGGTTTTTCATTTGGGAAATGTATTGACAGGGTAACTTCACCACACTTGTGCCATGCAGGGAGCAAAAGGTTTTGATTGATCTGTGTAAGTGTAATTTAACACAGTCTGGTAACCTGTTACATAATAGTGTGGACTTTGACATTATTCAGAATGTCAAGCAATAGATTGCATTCTACATTTTTATTGAGTGATACAAGGGAGAAACTCTGTGTGTGTGTGTGTGTGTGTGTGTGTGTGTGTGTGTGTGTTCCCATCTCCATCCCCTACACTCTGTCACTGTGAATCTGCAGTAGTTCAATATTCTCTTCAGACTTTACACTAGTGTTCATAGGCTAGATTTTTGGCTCAGTGACAATATTCATGTGAATGTGTGTATATAGGGTGTGGGTTTCTCTTGACTCCTGGCACTTACGTTACTAGGTCCTCACTATCTACTATAGCTGCCCCTCTTTTGCTGGTGATTATGAAAATCTGCCCTTGATTACATTCATGCAAGGTTGCCCCCACTGAAGGTTACACAGATGTAACTCAGAGCAGTATTTTGAAAACCACGTGTAATGGCATATCTGCTTTGGTGTGATGGGTACAGTGAAAACAAGGAGGTTTAGGGAAGAACGGATTATCTAGGGTGTGTTTAAATTTCAAACGGTTAGCAACATTCTTGTATTTGCTTGTGACTGAATAATTACAGCTAGAATTCCCCAGCACTTGAGAAGCCCAGCAGTTTATACATTACAGCAAGGCATGTGACCATGGCCACTTTTCTAATGTATTTCATGGCAGCTTTTTCGCAGTTACAGGATAGCTGCATTGCTTCCCCCTTTCTGGCCTCTCTAAATGAACCCCCCTCACCTTAGGTCTTATGCCTGTTGCCTTTATCTGTCTCTGGGTGGAATTGGACAATTCTCCCACTTAGACCAGGCGCGGGGCTACTGTACCTTATGTATCAACCATTATGATCAATCACGTTTGACTGAGTTTGGGCACCTGTGGTTCTTCCCGTTGGCTGTCTGTAACCAATGGTGGACAGTGACCAGGTAGCCTTTTTAAAACAAAAGTATTGTTTGTTTTAGCAGGAGGAACAAACCCAATTTGGAGGAAAAAAGGATTTTAAAACACAGTCTACCCACATTTATCTTACCTAAAATCTTCTCATCCCATAATGGTGACCTAGGCAGGCCTAACGACACCCTAGCGTGGACCTGTGTCTGGTTCCCCCAAATAACTAGTGCCTCTCTTGAGATAGGTCCCTTTCAGTCCTCCCAGAATTTTCTTGTTCTTCTGTGTTCCTGGGTCTCACCCTGTCCTGGTTGGAGAGAAGGTGGAAACATCAAAGCTAATAGTTCTGGCCTTGTCCCTGAACAACTCTCATGTGTTTACTGCGGGTGGCTACCCTGAACCAGACTCTTCCTTCCTGATGTGTTTTTTTTCTGGCAGCCTCACATGGAGCTAAACTAGTATATTCAGACAGTAAATATCCCAGTAACTAGGCCAACATAGCATATTGATAAATTATTACAGAATAGCTTCAAATTGGCCACAAGCTTGAAAAGCCAAAGCCCCAGTACTCATGCACGTATCATTCACTTGAGCAAGTCATGCTGAAGTGAAATGCCTGTCCTCTGAATGGGTCCAGTCCCAGTGGAGTCAGTAGGAATACAAGCACTAGTCTATGGGAGTAAGGGATGCAGAACTGAGCCCTAAAAACGAGAAGACTGCATTACTTCTGGACACGTCTCAGGTGTCCTATTGACCTCAGGCTATTCAATTGAAACAGTTGGGAGCCCAACAGAGCCATTAATGATGCCAGAATATAAGGCACATTTTGGAAGCAACTATGATTCTTTGTTGATAGCGTTTCTGTCTCCTCCAATGAAGTCTGTTTGCTTCATTGCTGTCTGTACAACATATGCTGATGCAACAGGAAAACAATTTTTGCCTTCATATTGAGGATTCAAATAAACAAAGGTGTCATGATCTGCCCTGGGAGAGGTTGGGCTGTAATTGAGGTTATTAGCTTTGCTTTTTTTCTGTCAGCAGAGCAGGCAACAAGCCAACCCCATCTCTTGCAGACAGCTTCTTCTGCAATCACTTCATTAAATGTCTCCCATCTCAAACTCAGCCGCCACCTCACCCCTCCCGCCCTTTTCGCTTTCTTCCCCAGGCTGCAAATCCCCTTCTCATCAGGGAGCCTTTGAAATGGCAGCATGTCCGTTTAAAAATAAAATGAAATTTTAATGAGTACAAAATACCACCCTATTCATCATATGTGTGAACGGTGGAACGAGGAGGGGGGAAGGAGGAAGGCACACAGAACCTGGGGGAATGTACAAATGTTAGAAATGCAGGGGACAGAATGACTGTCATCTAATTTACTGGGGTCGTAAGGACCATGGACTAGTAACATAGGGCCTTATATTCAGCCTGGTTGAACCAAGCCTCTGTTCTTGCCCCTGTAATTTAGTGCACACTAGTAGAGGTGAGGTTTGATACCTATAGTCATTTAATACAGGAAAAACATTTAGAATATGTTAATTTGCCAATTTAGCTTTGAATCATCTTTAAATGGTGGTAGGGACAGAGAAGACTGAAGGCATTTGTTACACCCTATACCAGGACACACGGGCATTCATCCCTCCCTAGATGGTTCTGGTGTAACCATACCTTGAATATTGGATTAACTTGTGGACCCCTCTGCCATGATTTTCAAGTGTGACTAGTAATTTTTGGGTGTCCAACTTGAGACACCATGAAGGAGCCTGACTTTTCAGAAAGTGCTGAGGATCCAAGCTTCTGAAAATCCCTTTATAGAACTGCAAGCTGGGCACCCAAAATCATTAGTCACTTTTGAAAGTCTTGAACAGTGCGGGGGTTGAATGAAAGTGACAAATTCCCTAGAATAAGCCTTACTGTGTCTAGCATTATTGCATTCAGCATGATCTCACAAATTAGAGTTTGTGCAAAAGCTAGCAGAGTATTTGGTTATGATCTGAACTTGGGTTTGTCATGTTCTCATCTCTTCCTCTGGAACAAAGCCCTTGTATCATGGCATTTTGATATTTGTGTCTTGTCACCATGATACTGAATCATCACGAAGCTCTGCTGTCTTACAGTGCAAACATCTTGTTACAAATTCACCTGGTTACCTGGTATTTGTCCCAGAGGTATTTCCTGATGCATTTTAATATCTGGGATATCACTGCCAAAATAAAAAAAATGATTTGGAAACTTTGGGCCAAGTGTCCACCCAAGCCGATAATAACATCACTGCCAATACAGAGCCTGTGGAGCAAAATGACTGATAGGAGATTAATAGGTCTATGGCAGAGTTCCTATGGTAGAATAATTCCTGAACTGCAGTACTGTCTGAGATATATCTACAGTGCTAATTTCACATGTGAAATCCCATCTTCCTTCAATGTCGTCATCTTGGATTTAGCATCTAGTTTGCAGTGCTGGAGTTAGTCTATTAACAGCTTCCATACAAGAAGAGACTAAAAAGATTAGGGCTGCACAAATTTACCCTGTCCCACAGTATTAAAAACCAGAGGGTCATCCAATGGAATTACTAGGCAGCAGGTTTAATACAAACAAGGAATTACTTCTTCACCTAATGCACGACTACCTGTGGCACTCATTGCCAGGGGTGGGTGTGGTGGCCAAAAATGTAACTGGTTTCAAAAAAGAACTGGATAAGTTCATGGAGGACAGGCGGTCCAATGACATTAGCCAAGATGGCTAGGATTGGAATCCCTGGATCGGGGCAACCCTAAACTTTTGACTGCCAAAAGCTGGGAGTGGAAGATGGGTAGATTGCTGCATAGTTCATAGAATCATAGAATATCAAGGTTGGAAGGGACCTCAGGAGATCATCTAGTCCAACCCGCAATTAATTGCCCTGTTCTGTACGCTCCCACTGAAGCTCTTTTATTGGCTACTGTCAGAACCAGAATACTGGGCTAGGTGGACCATGGTTTGACCCAGTATGGGAACACTTATGTTCTTAAATGATGTTTCCCCTGATGATTGCATGCCTTTATCATATCCTCCTTGCTTTAGAGGTTGAGGGAAAACTTTAATCAGGAGCAATGTGGACCAGCTAGTGACTGGATACACAGAGAAAGGGATCAGTTTTGTCTATTGTCTCTTTGGTTTAGATAGTTGAAGCTAGAACTGACGCAATTACAAGGTTAGGATGGTAGAAGCAGAGACTAATTGTACTGAAGCAAAGGACTTGAGGAATTGAATCTGTCACAGAGCATCTGATGACTCATCCTGTTAGGGAATCCCAGAGGTTACTTACCTGGCAGCTTAAATATCTCATTACTTAAAGTGGGCATGGAGTGATGCATTTAAAAGGGCTCAGGTCTAGGCAGGCCCCAGTAGTTTGTTCCCAGCCTGAGACAGGAGTGATGTTTCTTTGACAGTTTTCTCATCCTCTTTACAAAAGCTGGGCAACCAGCAATCACTTCCCCTTCCCTCTCTCCTTTCTTTGGTCCTAAGCAGAAAAGAAAACTGGAAGCACAATTTTCATCAATCCAGGTACTTTTATAAATCCCAGTCCTAAACTAAAGCTATTGGGCCATATTGTGTTCACAAGGACCATGGACTAGTAACACAGGGCCTTATATTCAGCCTGGCTGAACCAAGCCTCTGTTCTTGCCCCTGTAATTTAGTGCACACTAGTAGAGGTGAGGTTTGATACCTACAGTTATTTGCAACTGAATTTAAGCCATTTTGAGTTTAAGCACCCACCTGTACCTGCAAATCAGGCACTTAAATGTCAGTTGCAGATGTACTTAATTAGGGGCACAAAAATAAACCAGGGTTTTATTTGCATTTGCAAATTATGGGTGTAAAAGAGTTTGTTTAAATATCTGGCCTTTTAATTACTTTTCAGCTCCATTTCCTTATATCTAAAGGAGGGCAACAGACTACAGTATCTACCTTGCAGACTTGTCATAACTGTAATTTCACTAAGAATATATGTGGGGTAGAATGTGGTCCGTATGTCTTGCATCAGGATGATGATTAATAGGTATATCTGAACAAGAAAGAAAATGTAACGTTCAATGTTTCTGGTCAGTGATATTACAAAGGGGCATCAACTGTCTCCCAAAAAAATTATGCTAAAAACACACTCCAAACTCAGGGGAAAAGCTCTTTGTGGCTCCTTGGGGTTCAGCTCCAAGTTCTGCCCTCCTTCTGTCCTTGTATCATGACAAAATCCCAGAGCTCCTTTCTCTGAGAACATGCCGGTGAAATCTGGCTGACTTATGCCATTCCTCCCTTTTTTACTGATACCATTTGGATCTTCTGATCCTGTTCCTCTAGCTCAATCAATTGCTACAGGTTAAAATGCTGTGTAAGATTTCTGGCTCTAGAAAGAACAGGTTGAAGTGGGTTGAAGCACAGGAAGGCTAGAGTTCACTTCATTCTCTCAGTGCAGCTTTAGTGAGGTCCATGGGAGAATTCACATCATGAACAAAAATGTTGAAGATAACATTACAACTTGCCTATTCATAACTATGTTGGGTGAAAGAGAAAAGAGAGATAGCTATGACACCATCAACTACTGCATTTCTACCAGCCTCACAAAGAATTGCCATTTAGATACTATAGTGATGGGTGCATTATAATGTATAAATGTTTTGATATCTAAAAGTCGACTAGACAAATAAGGCTGCTATCACATTCTAAGGAACAGAATCATACATGAATACTTTTGAGCAAGGCTTCCAGAAATATAGCCCATTTCATTTATGTTTATATTGTTTAATTGCATGATCTGTTTGAGCAAATAGTTTACATACAGACTCAAGCCAAGCCTCCTTTGGACTGTACATGTATCAAATTTTGGCTAGCTGCATAGTGATTAAATGGAGGCCAAGGAGTGGTACAGATAATGCTGCTGTTAGCCATATAATAGCTCTGGAGAAGTGGCTGGCAGATGCAATGCAGATTTATTTTGATAAAAAGGCTATTTTTTCAGATGAACCATTTTAAAAGCTGTGGTGAATTGTTCTTTCGTACCACCGTGATTTTACCATAATAAATTAAATCCTTTACTGACTCAGTTATATTGGGCATCTTGTTTTAATTTGCCCCATTATATGGGTAATGTATGTAATAATTGCAAAAAGAAAAGGAGTACTTTTGGCACCTTAGAGACTAACAAATTTATTTGAGCATAAGCTTTCATGAGCTACAGCTCACTTCATCGGATGCATTCAGTTGAAAATCTACTGCTCAGATAAATTTGTTAGTCTCTAAGGTGCCACAAGTACTCCTGTTCTTTTTGCGAATACAGACTAACACGGCTGCTACTCTGAAACGTATGTACTAATGTAAAGCATGGTTAATATCAAGTATGTGTATATGTCCTACTGCTCTGTATATGGGCCTGATTCAAAGCCCACTGGAGTCAATGGAAAATTCCCATTGACTTCATTGGGATTTGGATCAGGTCCTCTAAGCAGAGTGTACCGCATATGTTTAAGTCTATGTTTTTATTGTCCATTAGTAGGGCAGTTGTGATGCCCTGCAGTTGGCTATTTATTAGCATAGCTTAATGGCTGGCTTTAAATAGAAATAGATGGAGGTGCAGATTGACAGCTGAGCTGTCCGATAGGCTGCTGCCTGTGGTCTTTTTCTTTTCTTTTTTCTTTCTTTTTCCAGATTGATAAATAGTTAAAAGGCAATTACAATGTTCATTTGTTGTGTTAATGTGCTACAGCAGGAAGCCAAAGGGAGTTGCATGGGCTAATGCAGTGAGCCAGTCAGTTTAGATTAACAGACCAAGCTACCAGGGGAGTTCGCTGCCATTGAAAAAAGGAGGGAACACAATCAGTGTGTTATCAAGCCTGACAGTGAAAATGATGCAATCACGTTCAAGTGTCCCAGAAGGACCCAGGCACTGAATAAAGATAAAGCCACTCAACCCTTGCTTTCTTCACTCGGATCATTGGGAAGGGAGGTTTATTATTAGCCAAGCAGTAAATCTCACTGCTGAGCCTTCTATTTTTGGTTTTCCTCAAGCAGCTTTTCTGTTTTTGTTTTGTTTTGTTTTCCTCTGCGTTATGAAACAAAGCTCGCAAAATGCAGCAGAATGTTTTCCATCAGGAGCTAAGCAGGCACTGCCCATGCAAAGGAATCTACTCAAAGGAACAAAGCATGCCTGAAATGCTGTCATCAAGCAGTAAATGTGTCTTCCATCTGCCTTCCATTTAGCCAGCATTAGGATCAGCATCACCTGTGCATGTTTGATGTGTTCTTAACGACAGATTGGGGTTGGCCCTGTGAGGGTACAAGGGGAGGGCACAGAAGGCCTTTCCCACCAATGCTGCATATCAGTGAACCCCAACAGGTAGGGGGCATGGAAACTATGCTAGACTTGTGCCCAGAGCACTGTTAGCAGGCTGACGGGACAAAGGAAGGGTATGCCCTCACCTTAATATCCTTCCACACCAGTCAGCCCTGCTGAAGCAGGAGCACCTGCATTGCTGCCTCATGTGTGCTTCCCCAGAGTCGCTGAGGGAATTCTGGCAGAGATGGCTGGAATCCTTCCTTGAGTCCCTGATTTATCATGGCCCTTGCACACCTTCCTCTGTCATACTGTCCATACTTTAACAAGGGACCACCTCTTCAATCTGTCTGTGTGCTGTTCCCTTCAGCAAAACTCTCTTCACGCCCCTCTCTGCATCCCACCACTCCATCCCTTCCACATTTTCCAGCCCCCATACCCTATGCAATCAATTCCATACTCTTCCCCACCCTACAGAATCCATTAATCCCATGCACGTCTCTTCCCTAATCAATTCTCCCCCATACCTCACTTTCCCCTTATGGGAGGGTGGCTGGAGGTGGGAATAGGCTCCTTCTGATTCTTGTGGTGGGATTCTTGTGGGGATTCTTCTTCTTCTCCTCGCTTGACTGCTGGAGCTCTCCACTTGCTGATGTGGATTATCACATCTCCCCAGACTAGTGGGAGGGATCACATGGGGCAGTACATTTCTCTTGGCTGGAGGATGAGAGGACATAGCAGGATGTGTATTGTACCAGTCTGAGGCTGAGCAGTCTGCAAGGCAGGTAGGGTGCAATGGTTATGTGATTTCCATGGAGAGAAACAGCAACTTGGCCTTATCTCTTCCTCTTTCTGTGCAGTGGATAGGAAGAATTGCATGGCTTACAGAGTGCACTCGCCATGCACAACTAGGCACTGGTGTCAGACACAAGGGGAGAAGAAATGATCTTGTAATGCCTGCATATGTCTAAGCAAAGCCTCTATTTATATTCTATGTAATAATGAAATGGGACCATCTCAGTCCTAAATGTGGGTTGAGAACTAAAAGGGAGTGAGGGACTGTGCACTAACTGACATAGGTTTTATGGTCACTTAGGTCTGTGTATTCATAGAGAATCACTTGCAGCAGAATCCTGGCTCAATGGTACTTTAATGCAACATCCACATGCCTAGATCAACTAGGCAGGAAAATGCTCAGAAAAGTCCCCAAACTGCCTGCTGAAAGCGGTTTTCCCATTGACTTTAAGGGGAACAAAATTTTTCTATCCCATTTATCCATCTATCCTAGTTAACTAATCCATTTCCTTACATTGGCATCCATCACTGTAGTTTCTGAGGATAAGTTCAGACACTTTATACACCCAAGTACCCATATGAGTGTCCAAATGTAGGGTTTTTTTTGCCAATAGTTGAATTTCTGACCTGTCTTATCCCACCTACCCTTTCATCTTGAATGCATTTTTTCCTGTTTACCAAATTACCTGCACAGGAGGAATCTATATAACAGTAAATTATAACAGTTACATTTTAATCAAATATTTTTCCAGGATAGTCATAAATAGGTAAAAACTGCATTCTGGAAATCCACTGACTTGATGGTAATAAAAAATCCATTTTTTATTCAAATTGCTTACCTTCCAAGTAATAAAAAATCATTAGCCCTGCCTGTTTGGGAAAATAGAAAGCTTTTAAACATCAATTTAGAAGCCATTTGAAAGCTCTCTTGAGACTTTTTATCATTATTCAGTAAGATGCAGTGAGAAGAACATGTGTTATGTAGCTAGTAAATGCAAGGGACAGCACTGAACTGTGGGAGAGCTGTGATGTTAGGTCTTTCTGAAATCTTTCATACTATAGTCATAGCAAATGAATAAATCTAACAACAAATATTTCATAGTTTTTAAATATTGCATGGTATTTATAATCTTTCAGGAGGTTATTAGTACACTATTGTGTATAAATGATTTTTAAAAGTGAAAAGTGCCCTGTCATTCAAATCCTTTGCATGTCTTGAGCTGTCCATAGTGCTGAATGAGACGAAGTGGGTGAGGTAATATCTTTTATTGGACGAACTTCTGTTAGTGAAAGAGACGAAACTTTTCAGCTTCAGGACCTGAAAAAGAGCTCTGTGGAGGTCAAAAGCTTGTCCCTTTCATCAACACAAATTGATCCAATGAAAGATATTACTTTGCCCTTCTCTCTCATATCCTGGGAGCAACACGGCTCCAACAACACTGCATACATGGTGTTGAATGGCAGACATGCTATCTATTTCTCTGATGGGAAGGAAAATGAAGTCTGTATAAATTTAACCATTCAGCTGAAGGTCTTAAATCCTTTTGGAAACATTAATTAAACTAGACACACAATACATTGGAAGAATGTCAAGATTGCAAAGACAAGTGCTCAAAACTTAGGAAATGCCAAAACGAAGGTTGCCCATTCTCCCTTAATTCAGCATCCAAATTCCTATGTATTATGATAGTTACTAGTTGCATACTCACATTCTGCTTTTTCCCACAAGACCCAGCCTCATTCAGTGCACAGAATGAATGTTCCTCATTCAATATTAATATTTTGCTTTACCCTCACTGCTCAATGCGGGGCCCCACACCAGCCCTTATTAGTGCACACCCTTTAAACCCTGCCCTGAAGACAGAATGGTTCCTCACATCATGTGCTTTTTATGGTGCTCATCCCTATAATATCTGAGTAATTCACAAAGATTATTTTTCAGAACAGCCAGTGAGGTTTACAGATGGGGAACTGAGGCACTCAGTTTGGGATGCCCAACTAGAGACACCTGATTTTTCATTTTTCTCATCATATAGCACTTTACAGGTGCTCAGCACAGCTCCCATTGACTTCAGTTACAGATGTGAGTGCTCAGCACTACTGTAAATCAGACCCCAGGCTGTCAGGTTAGGCACCAAGAAAAGGAGGGACACATAATTAGTGGCTACTTGCGAAAATGTTGGTGTATATGACTTGCCCGGCATCGCCTAGGAACTCTGTGGCAGAGGCAGGAGTAGAATCCATTTTTCCTGGGCAACATTCAACTACCTTAATCATGAAACTACTCCTCCCCCCGCCCCCGACCTCTGCCTTATTCACTACACACCTTCTGACTTCTGCAGTAAATGAGGCACAGGTCCTACAGACAACAGCCTCCCTCACTACGCAAACCTGATTTCATGGAATGGCCCTGGGGTCCTGTGGAAAAAAGTAGCATGTGAGCATGTAATTTCGACTGTATCATAACACATATACAGAAGGAGACTGAATTAAGGTTACAAAGGCAACTTTAATTCTGGAATTTTCTAACTCTGGTGTCATATTGACACCCACATAGTTCAACATCAGGGTTAAGAACCACTGCACAGTCCTCTGCTACTTAAGTTAATGGAGTAATTGACAGCAGGAGTAGGTCATCATCTTTTATGCAGACCAGCACTAGAGTGGGGGGAGTGGGTTTTGCCAGTGGGTTTGACATCAGACAGAAGAGAAATGGTGTGATTTAGGAATCTTGGCTTCATTTCAGGTTCTGGAGGGTAGTGTTCCCAGGTTGGTCCCCAAGATGACCCCTTCAGTTGTTGTCCCCTCCAGCCTGCCTATGTCCAAGTCCTGTCTCTTCTCCGCTCCAATTCCATATCACCACCTGAATCTTCTCACCTAGCCAATCCCATTCTGTGCCCCTCAAACTCATCATCCTAATCCTAGTTTCTTTGTCTAGCAAATCCTAGTCTGCCTTGCTGGGATCCACATCTGAGTCCCAACCTTCCTCCCACCTTGTCTCCTGCTCCCAGTCTCCCTCACTGGGCCTCCTTATCCAAATCTTTCCACCAGCTCCCTGTCTGTCTGCTTGGCCAATCTCAGTTCTTATCCAGTCTGTCTCTTCTCGCCTCATCTCACCCCTGTACCCATTTGCACCCAGTCACTATATGTCTCCTCCACACCCCCACCCAGCACACCTTTCTTCTGGTTCCTCATCCAACATCAGCCTCCCTGTCTCCATCCCTGGTTTCCAGTACCAGTTTCCTTGCCCAGCCTGTACCAATTTACTGCCCCTCCCCCCCACCAAGAAAATTCAGCCTGAGGCAGACTCCTGACTTGGGAAATTTCAGCCTGACTGGTTAAAATTTGGCAGTATTATAAGCAACTGGAAACAGGGTCTTCAAATTGGAAGTGTTGAGCAACCTTAAGTGAAGGCGGTGCTACCAGTTCCATGTATAATGAGCCTCCCAATACCCAGGTGAGATGAAAAATAATAATTCTGCTCATTTTGCAGCTGGATAAACAAGGCACAAAAAACTCCTGGGGCTTTTCCAAAGTCATGTGCTGAGTTAGTGGTAGAAGTCAGACTAAACACAGGGTTCCTGCCTCTGAGTGCCCTGCTCTAACTGCTAGACCACACTCCCCCCTCCATATTTTAAATATATTTTGTGAGTGTACTAGAGACTTGTAGGCAGTGGATTAATGTATGCGTTCTTAAGGAGGCTAAGCAAACCTGCTATAATCCTCACACTGTACACGAATTTATCTATATATAAATCATAATAATGGAGGGGATTTTTTTTGAAACCTTTGGTATTATTATATGCAATTGGAAATTCATGGGTCTTATGAACAGATTCCTGGTTCTCTGGATAACTGATGAGTCAATCACTGGCTGAATGATTTCATAATCCACTGGAAATCTTTCATAGGCCTAAGAACAAACTCAATATATCACTTCACAGTGTGACTTTGTAAAGGTCATTTGGCAGAACTTTAAAAGGGAGACTTGACATGTACTTAGCACTGTATCCACTCTTTCTCAGGAAAGCAGTGTAATAGTTCACATGGTGCAAAGTCTTTCTCACCATTCTTAAACTGTGAAAATAAAGTGTAATTAGAATGGGTATTCCTGGGTCTGTTACTGCCTGATTCTCTGCTGCACCCAGTATCTCTTGGGTGGCAAGGATAAAGTACTAAGGAAATAGCCTCAACTCATTCCTGCTCAGACTCTTTTATACTGACCCCCCACTCTGGAATCAATAGGGGATTGCTGTAAACTGTGATGACTCACTAGAGCCTCAAAGGGGCCACCTGCCAGCTCTGGATTGCCAGAACTCAGCAAGCTCCAGCCATGTGCCACTCCCCCCCCTCCCCCGACAACCCCACTCGGGCTGAGTGATCCTGGGTGTGGGGGAGGGGAAAGAGACATCTAGGGTCTCCCACACATTGGGGCAATCTCATTTGGGAGATCATAGAATCATGAGACTGGAAGGGACCTTGAGAGGTCCTCTAGTCTAGTCCCCTGCACTCATCAGATCTGAGATCTGACAGCTTTCCAAGATGCAGGAGAGGATGTGGTCCTTTTTTTTAATATGGAAGCTAAAAGATTTGTTTAAATTGTAATTGGCAATGGTCAGTGCCCCACTGATGTCAATGGAAGGAAAATCTGTTCCTCACGAAATGCACATGGCAAACTGAGATGTATAGAATGGGGACACAATAAAGCAGTGCTGTATTAATGCTGATGACTCTGTGAGGTATCTCTCTGGTGTGCCTGTTCCTTCAGGCTATTATCCCACATTTTGGTGCTTTTTAATGCCATTCACTACATTATAAGAACACGAGCATACAGTTTAACTCAGGCAGCTCACACTGATTCTTTCACTGTATCTGAATGTGTGTGGCATATACAGGAATGACTTGCAGCTAAATAAGCTCGGCCGAACTCCTAGCAGCTCAGCCAGCAGAAAGCTTCCCTTTGGCTCACTGCTAGAATTGTTTCCCTGTAGACCAGGATGTTCACAGTCTGAGTCTCAGCAAGTACGCAAGTCACACATACACGTTGGAGCCGGGAGACTCCACTATTGGCTAAATCTGCTTGAAGTAGCTAGCTAAGGGTTTTCACACACCTGTGTAACTCACAGAATACAAACAGTGCCAGGTTTGCCATGGATTAGGGACATGTGCTACAATAAATGTATTGCATATTTTAAAATAGCATGTTAACAGCCACATTTTTTTTTAATATGGCCTTCAGTGTTGTGCTTGAAATTACCTGCAGATGTACAATTGCAGGCATGATTAGCTGTGAGTTCAAATGATAGCATATAGACATCCTACTACGATGGATGGGGACATAGGTAATTTGGTATATACATTCAGCCATTAGCACCTGCTATTAATTACTGGCAGTTTCACATCCTACAATTTATTTTGGGTGCAAAACTGCAGAAATTAGGGGCTATGCCGAGATTTCTTTTAAAATGTGCCCCCAAAATCCTGTCTAATGTTTAGATCTTAGTGTATTGATTATATTTGTAATATGCATCATTTATGAATTCTTTTTAAGAGTTCTTTAATCATTATGCCAATATTTGCCAAGACAGACAGACAGTTTCTGTGGCATTAAACAATTTCACCTTCTTGGCACCCTAGGAATCACACAGCTGGTGTGAATTTTAATGTTATACCGTGCAATTTAAAAAAATTAAGCCAATTTTAGGAAAATAATAAATCTCGATCCTTCTCTAAAAGAAAACTTATAGTTGTATAAATTAAAAACCACCACTACCAAATTCCATCCTTCTGCAAGAGCCTAATTTCCTCCTCTCCGCTGGGATCTGGTATGTTTTTCAGACCTGTCATTAATTGTGCTGTATTGTGTGCATTTTCTGCTTCACTAGTTAGTCAGATAGGCAGCAAATGGAGTCAGCTCTAGGTCACAGAACATGAAAAGCCAACTCCTGCTGCCTCCCAATCAGGTAGGGATATTGAATTGGGCTCCACATAATTGAAAACATTAGCAAGACAGAAAATAAGCCAGAGTTTTAAAACATGGACTCCTGAAATTCAGAGTGTGCTCATTTGAAGCAAATATGAGGGCTGACCCTTGTGATGAGCCTGATCCAGCTTCTACTGCAGTCAATGGACATTCTCCCCCTGGTTTCAGTGGAGTTGGATCAGGCTCCATGTGAAGAAATACTTAAGATACAGTGCCTCTTAAAAACAAAGACATCAAAGAGTTTTTCAAAGTGTAATGCATTAGGCCTCAGAACTCCCTAGTGATTGTGATTATTATTATACCCATTTTATAGACTGGTGAATTGAGACACAGAGAGATTGTGCTTTTTCACCCAAGCTTGCATAGTGAGTGAATCCTGACTCCTGGTTCCCTGTTCATAGAATAGCACCCTGCTTTCTATTGTTAGAGATCCCAAACATGCCTTATTTTGCCAAGCTGTTCTACTCCTGGTTTCACCTTCTCGAGGGCTTGGTCCTGCCTGACCTGGAGCAAATGGGAGTTTTGCCATTGTCTTGAATAGAACAAGAAGCAGGCCTATAAAGCTGTTCTACATATTCTCTGATAGCTTCTCCCCAAACCCTTTTAGGTATGATTTGTTTGACATTAGACATAATTTAGTTGAAGTGCATATAAAACCTTTAATTTTCTAGAATATGGCCAAGTTACATCCCAAGCTCTTTTTTTTTGTGACAGGACAGGAAAAGCCCAAGGCTCCAGCCTGAAGCCACAGAGGTTGTCTTTGATACTTAAGATATCGATGAGCTAGGGAAGATCCCAGTGAAAATACCCAACCCAACAAAAACAAAGCTGTATCGAGAGAGAGTGTGTGTGTGTTCGTGTGTGTGCCCTGCAGTAACCTTAATTAGAACTTGATGGAGCTGCTTTGCTAGAATAGTTCTCTTTCTAGATAACCTGGGGCAATTATTTCTTTAACCCTTTTCATTCCTGAATATCTAGGCTCTGCCTACACAGGCAAAGTCACCATTGCCTAGGGTGGGGTCCTGCCCTACATCCAGGCTGTGCTGCTGCCCAAGAAAGCCAAAGGCAAGTGAGTAGGCTGCTAGTATTCGAATTAACTACAAGCCAGGGATGTGATTCTCAGCTCATGTATGCATACTTGCGCTGGCTTGATGAGAGCTAGCATGAATATAAATAAGAGCATAGCTGTGATGGCATGTCTCGGCTGTCCTGCATCCTTACCCACTGGGGTCAGGCAGATCTGTACTCAGTACGGCTGAACCATGCTTCTGCTGCCACTGCCCATGTGATCATGGCTACACTACTGCTTATACTCACGCTACCTCTCATTGAGCTAGTGCAGGCATGTGTATGTGAGCTGGGAATCACACCCCTCGCTTGTAGTGTCGACTTTGCCTTAGAATTAAAGGGGGCAGATGCTTAGCTGGTATCAATTGTCATAGCTCCATGAGTTCCACCAGCTGAGGATCTGCCCCCAAAAGGATAAGCTCGCTCCATAAAGAAGATCTCTCCTCCTCCTTGTAAGGATGACAGAATCTTGTTCATAATGTTCACACGTGCCTTCCCAAAACAGAAAAATGGACACTTTGTTTTGGATGTACGGAGAGCCAGCTAAAGGCCTATGCACCACTTCAGTCTCATGTCCTCCAAACAGGATTTATCTAGGACATGGGTGTTCTATAGGACATGGGCAAGCTCTCTGTGCAGGGCCAGATTTCACCCTTGGTAACTATCATTACTACACTGCTTCTTGCTGAATGCCATCTTGTGTTTCAATATAATCCTGTGCACTGCGATAGAAGCCATGTGCAGTGGAAAGTCTATGATTCTTTATCCAGGGAATACTACAGCTCCAACTACCAATATACATTCAGAAACTTTATTTGTTTGGATTTGTTTCCTCTCAAATCTTGTTAGATGCAAGTGACACAGCGTAATGGTTTTGCCGGTGCAGAGCAGAGGGGAAAAGAAACCACACAAATGTATTTGTTTGATGGACCCTCTTATCTGGTGAGTGACTCTGACAGTGATGTATCCTTCTGGGACTTGCCAAGCTGGGAGCAAACAGAAATGATGGCATGAATTGGACAAAGCAAGGAGATAAGATGAGAAAATAATTCCCCATTGCTCTCAGCTGCTCCTGACCTGCAATCTACATCATCACAGACCCCTGGTCTGTGTACACTGTGCGTTTGGCAGTTGGTCACAACAATAACCGCACATCGTATCAGCTTTGGAACAAAATGTCCTGTGCTGGTTGCTTTAAGAGCTACGCAAGGAAGGTGCAATTCATAGCTGGCGGCTGCTGCTGCTGTGTGGCTGCAATTCAGATTGCTAATCAAAGAGAAGGCACTTGGAGAAAATATTTATGGATGTTAAAAGATGGCTGCGATTCTAGTCTTCACCCAAACAGCTTCCTGAGGCGCCCCGGTGAAAAAGACATCGGAAAGAATCCAGGACTGTAAGAAAAATAGATCGAATTAACCACTGAGGTAACGCCATGGATAAATTTGGTCTATGCCATTTAGGGTGACCAGATGTCCCGATTTTGGGGTCTTTTTCTTATATAGGCTACTATTACGCCCCATCCCCTGTCCTGATTTTTCACATTTGCTGTCTGATCACTCTCAGGGCATTTAACATAAAGAAGAATACAACCACTAGTCCGTTAACCACTCTTTCTGGAGGCTGGGGATGTCTGAAAGTGGGTGGGCAAATCTCACACAATATTGTTACTTTCCCTGAGGCTGTGCCCATTTCTTCTGCTGCATCTCTTCTTATCTAACTCTGCAAACTTGTTTATTTACAAGAAATATACCAAGTTCTGCTTCTCTGAACTCAGGAGAAACCAAGAACAAAAGGAGCAGTTTCTTGGCTTACAGCCCCAAATCACTTTAGCAAACACCATAAGAACGACCATACTGTGTCAGACCACAGATCCATCTAGCGCAGTATCCTGTCTTCCAACAGTGGCCAATGCCAGGTGCTTCAGAGGGAGTGAACAGAACAGGTAATCATCAAGTGATCCATAACACCCAAAAGCGCTCTCTGCCTTTTTCCAGGGTCACATCATGCTTACCAGCTGTTGCTTGGCTTTCTTGCTTCTTTTTCCTTTCTGACTGTTCTGTCTGCCTCCACCCCCCCTCCCCAGTCAGAACAATACCTAGTGGAATTCCCTCCATCCACATGGTGCTAATTTCTGGGCAGATTCTACTAGACCTTGTTTTAGGTGAGGCCCCTTAACTGTCTCTTCCCGCTATCTTAAATGAGGAGCATATTCATGCATCACTTTCAACCAGGTTTTAATTCAACCTATAACAAGGTTTAACCCAGCTCATAAGACTGTTGCCGCACTCGGGCTGCAGCATCAGCATTTGACTCATGGCAGAATGAGGTCTTTCCAGACAGGAGGACCAGAGGTGTAATTATTTTAAATGACGACAGCTTTCATGCTGACAGTGATTGTTTGGACCACCACAGAAGTGCTGGTATAGTGACTTGCCATGTACTGGATCAATCCAATCCCTGATGCTCTGGACCAGCTGCCTCTGGATACTTCTAGGAATAATCTAAAAGTAAGGGTTCCCTATAGATGGGCAAATATGGAAGACCTCATGGCTCAGCTCACCCCCTCCCATGGAAACCTGCAGAAGAGGGATGTGGGGGAACCGTACATTGGTGATTTTCCCTCCTCCATGGGAAAAGCTGTGGGGCTTGCTCTGAAACCTAGAAGTTCCCCAGGGATCTGTGTGAAGCCATGACCATCAGTGCTCTGGAAAAGCTGCTCTGGTTACTTAGCCATCATGTTGCTACAGTTTCCCTGCTGGCTGCAGAACCTGGTGGGTGCGATGCAGCAAAGATAATACAGCCCCTGGCTGTGGAACTGGAATACATCCTCCCTACCACCACTTCCCAGGGTTGTATTATTGTTCCTGAGTAATTTCCAGGGAATGGGAGAGGGGATGGACAATGCATTGACCTCATTCCTACCCTGCCCATTCTTCTCCCCCACTCCATGCAGTCTCTTTCCATGCCCCCAACACAGACCCCAGACCTTCAGGTAGAGGGAGTAAAGGGAACAGTGTAGTGGCAGTGAACGAGCAGCACCTCCATGCAGAAGAGTGAATATCTGCATGCGGAAAACCCTTTCTGGCTGCCAATCTAGAGGACACAATCTGGCCCTCTGTTTGGAAGGAGCTGAGTCTTTCTGGGATGGTATCCAAGACATCTGTAATTTCCAGTCAGGTCACATATGGGGTAGCATCTATCACTCTTTCTCTCTATGGTATTTCTAAGGCACCTATCATCTTGGTACCTAAGAATTCCTTCTCTCTAAACAGACCTCTCTGCCCTCTGCACCTTGGCGAGCAGCTGGAGAAATACTGGTTCCTGCTCAATCTTTGCTCCCATTTCAACCCATGAAATGTGCAGGTAGGACTGAATTCTTACACTGGTAGTGACCGCTATGAATGGTGAGAGAAAATAAAACCTCACTGTGCCACCACTAGGGCATAATTTTGAGCAAGGCGTAACATTCACCAATATATCCTTATACAAACAGCAAGGCTTTGGCACGGTGCACAATTAGAAATCAAAGGAAACTGTCCAATAGTAACAGGAACAAAAACAAACAAACAAAAACACCCAGAAAGAAAAAGACTGATTTTGATTATGGAATAAAACTTTAATTTTTATAAAGCCCTGAATGAGATGCAGGAGGGGCAAATATTTATTCTGCTACTGACCTTCTCAGGCAAATAGTGCATTAGGCCCTTATGGTGCTTTATACTGCAGGGAAGTGAGAAATCATTAAAACTGAAGCAGGGTTTTAGAGGAGCAACTGATTGCTCAGGGGGACTATAATGAATTCCCCAAACTCCAGTGCTGTGAAAAGCCATTATGTGGATGAATGTGGCTAAATAACACCCTTGGATTTTTAGAGTAACATCTGTCCAAACAAAGGCAACCTTTCCTCTGCTTGGATATGCCAACTTCCTCTTGGAGCCTGCTTTCTGGGTGAGAAGATACCTATGCTTGTGCGAGTTTCAGACACTGAGCAATGCAGAGTGGGCGGGAGAAGGGGAGAAGCTTTATGGTATGGCAGCGTATGCCAAGCTGATAGTACCTGTCATCACCCACTTTGCAGTTCTTAATTATTTAATCTCTTCCCTGTAAATCCAGAGTTTAAGCAGATTAATTGTCAGTTAATAAAATGTTTAAATGGCAGCATGAGCTTAAAAGTGTGTGATGGCATGTACAGAGCCTGTACAGGGGCTGGTGGGGAAGAGGTTAACCTTATCCCATTGGGTAGGTGTAAGTTTATAGTTGCCTGTCTTGAGAACAGGAGATTTCAGGTTTGGGTTTTCTAAGCTTCTCACAACTGGATCTTTCTCAAATATATTAAGGCTGTGTCTACACTGCACTTTTGTTAAAACTTTTGATGGTCAGGGGTGTGACAAACACCATCCCCCCACCCCCTCCAATGGACAAAAGTTTTAACAACAAAAAGCGCCAGTGTGGACAGTGCTTTGTTGGCAGGAGACACTCGCCTGCTGACAAACCTACCACCCCTCATTGAGGGTGGCTTTATTTTTCTGGCAGGAGAGCTCTCTCCTGCCAGCAAAGAGCGGCTACGTTGCGTACTTTATAGCAGCATGGTGGCTGTAGGTACGCAGTGTAGACATTGCCTAAATACCTCATAAACTACTGCACTGATTCTCACTTTACTTCCTCTGAAGCACCTTGGGGACTGTTGCAAAAGATTTTGGATGCATCTGAAGAAGGATGGCTGCTGGAGCGTGACTGTGGGAAGAATCTGAGAACCTTTTGATACCCTCCCAAAATGGTGTACTGAACTGCAGCAGACTGTGTGCAGAGAAATACTAATGGTGAATACTATCAAATGTTATTACTCTACTAGTGATGGCTACTGGATGTGAATGCTTTGTAAATCAAGCATAGTTCCCCTTAGGGTCTATACTACCATCTGCCCAGTCTTTGTATTAGGAACATGGCCCATGAAAAGGAATATAATAGTTTTATTTTAAGTACTAGATTACATTTATTATGGGACTGTTGTACTATCTCTTATTTTCATATGTTTCACCATCCTCTGTCAGAATATGTACCTTTCCTTGATCTGGGATGCAGAGAGGTTACCTTAATTAAAGACGAGTATTTATTTATATTGATTTCTAATACACAAAAAAGGCCTCTATCCTGGGCCCCAGAGACCAGATTTGCAAAGATATGTAAGGATTTAAAGGTACAGATAAGTGCTCAGTGGGATTTTCCAGAGTAACCAATAGGAATTAGGAGCCTACGTGCTTTTGAAAATCCTAATAAGTGCCTCACTATATCATTAGGCACCTAAACACTTTACTAATCTGACCCTGGGTGTTTTCGTCATAAGTAAAAAACCAAGATCCCATGAAAAGATGAAGCTGGCAGCTAGGCCTCAACCTGAGACCAGAAAAATAACTAGCTAAGGGTTAAATCAAAACCCAACTAATATCCCTTATGACAGCTACCACTCCTTATTGTGACCTTCTGTTTGCAAAAGCCTGGGAAAAGAGACAGGCCCTGAAGATGGATAGGTTTGGGCTCTTTCAGCTGGAGGGGATGGGTAGGTTCTAAAGCTAAGAAGAGTAGCCTGTGAGTAGCTCCCCTATCCTAAAGTATGTCTGCACTGCACATTCCTCACGGAGGTGAATGGAGTACATACACTGCGTAGTGTAGATAGTGAGGCACTGCACAGATGAGTAAAGAAGCCTGAAGGTATGTACCCTGTGTAGTTCTCTACATGCCCAACCAGTGCATCCCATGTCTACACTGCTATTTTTAGCAGTCTAGTGTCCCGCTGCCTCCCCCCCCCACTGCAGGGAAAGGCACTGCCAGAGCCTTTCCTTTCTGCCTCCTCCCTTTTCAGAGCTACACACCACTGTGTGGATGTAGATTGCTTTTCACTGGGGTGTGTAGCTACACATACCCTACACACCACCACCAGGGGAGTGCAGTATAGACGTACTCTTAGGGTATGTCTACATTGGAGCTGGAGGTGGTAATCTGCAGCTCAAGCAGACATACCCACTCTAGCTTTGATCAAGCTACCATGCTAAAAATACAAGTGCAGTCACGGTGGCACACATTGTGGGAGGCGCTAGCTGTCCTGTGTATGATCCTATCTGAGATCCTATGTGCATACTCAGGGCTCCTAACTCATCCCATTTCTCATGTTGCCACTGCTACACTTCTATTTTTAGTGAGCTAGCTCAATTAGAGCTAGCATGGGTATGTCTACTGGCTTCTGTTCCTGGCTCTGCATTTGACACAGATGTGATCCTGCAAACAGTTAGGCATGTGTGTAACTTCATTTCATGTGGGTAGTCCTGTTATCACTGCTACAAAAGAATTATAATTATTATTATTATTCTGAGCTGAGAAATTCTATCCAACCATATTTTACTGGAATTTATTAGTTAGTCACCTTAGCAAATTTACCATGAGCATGCATGTACTTTAAAGGGAATGGTATTAAGTTGGGTACCTAATTTCCTTGGGCACCTTTGAAAATCCTAACTTTAAATTACACATACCAGACCAATCTAGCACAAAACCATTCCATACAAACGTACTGTGCGTAAATAATTCTGAGATGATGAATGCTTACCAGAAAATTGGAATATGCTGAATTCTAATGAGTGGAACAGGTGAGTGCAATCCTGTGACCTGTGTTTGATGCAGGAGCAGCCATTTATTTTGCTTGAAGCTAGTTCTTGTTTTGGCGTGTTCACCTTTGGGGGAAATACAGGTCAGTGAGTGGCTGGCGGCTTTGCAGCTGGGATCTTTGTTCAGGCTGTGCTTTGAAGAGAATCAAACAGGAAATGTGGCACCTTAGAGACTAACAAATTTATTTGAACATAAGCTTTCATGAACTACAGCTCACTTCATCGGATGCACCCTTATGCTCAAATAAATTTGTTAGTCTCTAAGGTGCCAGAAGTACTCCTTTTCTTTTTTGTGAATACAGACTAGCATGGCTGCTACTCTGAAACAGGAAATGGAGAGAGAATGGCCAGGAAAATGCTACACATGCTAATACGTGGCTGATAGGTTAAAGGTATGTGTTTAACCCAAAATCCCAGGTCTCTTTATACGGCTTTCTCCTTTCCTGGACACTGCCCAGTGCCTGAGTCAATGTCATTAGAGTAGGCAGATGATCATCTCTATAATGATGCCATTCATGGCTGATCTTCCTGGATTGAAAATGAACTGTAGCTGCTGTGGCTTCCACCTTTGCCGCATAGCAATGAGAGCAGAAAGTCAATTAATTACCTTCTTGCTGGAATCCAGGGGTCCTTTCGTCCTCAGCTCAGTCGAGTGTGTAATGGAAAAAGGGAACGAAGCAGACTGCATCTGGCCAACAGGGAATTGCATGACAAAGTGAAAGATGAGCTATGGGAAAGCAGGAAAGGGAGGGGCAGTGGGGAGAAAACCTGCTTCTATGAGTTCATTTAAAAAAAAAGATGGTATTGATTACTTTATTATTGTCTTATTTTCTGAGACTGTAGTCTCCTTGTCTCTTCTTGATGCTGCAGAAGTCTGGAGCAATCCGCTGATTTCTCTGCTTTGCTTCACCGAAGTGCTTTGCAGAGGCCTCTCTCAGTGATGCTGTTTGCTTTTTATCTGTTGTAGCCTTTGTAAGTTACCCATAATGGCTGATACACAGTAACCAGTGTAGCAGATGCGGCACGTGGCCTGAAATTCCCCTCTGTTGTCTTAAAGCCTACAATAGGTCATCTTCAGGGTTGGCTGCCTTAACATTCCTTTAGGTATCTTTTCATGGTTAGAAGGAATGAAAGGGAATAGCATTGCAGGCCACAATAAAAAAAATCCCTCAGAAGGATGGACAGATGCATCAGAACACAAGAAATCACCTCTTATCTGCTTGATTGGTATTAAGCATGAGTGAAAAGCAGGGAGAGTGGCAACAAGTTCAAAATAGACTCCAAAGTATATTGATGCATATCACTGTTCATTTTTAAAATATCCACTCCTGTGTTTGCACTTGTACTGGTGTCTTATATCGGGCACCCATGTTATATCCGGTTTCAGAGTAGCAGCCATGTTAGTCTGTATTCGCAAAAAAAAAAAAAGGAGTACTTGTGGCACCTTAGAGACTAACAAATTTTAACAAAATTTTAACAAAGTACTCACAAGTACTCCTTTTCTTTTCATGTTATATCTGTCTATCTAATCACATACACAGAGTATAAGTTACTGTAGGTCATATATCAAGGGTAAAATCGAGCCCGGTAGGAAGAGGCCAGAGGCAGAGGAGAGAGATTGTTTGAAGCATGCTACTGGCAGCTGTGTTGGAAAATAGTTGTGTGCTGTTTTGTAATACAGCTGGTGCTACCACTAGTCTTCAGTCTAGTGTGGACAGAGTGTGTGTGTGTAAGCAAAGCATATAACAGCGTTGGGCTGTAATCATATGTTTAATTTCAGACACTGTCACAAGCTTTTGAATGTGTCTGTGCTGTGGAGGAAGGGGGGTAGAGTGTGTGTGTAGCCACAATTTATGATGAGGACTGAGAAGTTCCATGGTTTTCTGTGATATTTAGCAGGTTCTGTACATCCCTCTCTCTGCTTCCCCCTAAACTTTCTTCCACCCCAAATACACATGCTTTCTGCAGAGCTGATCAAGAAAAGAGACATGTATTTTGTGAAAAAATTCTAAAATAACAAATGTTTTATTCAAAATGTTTTTGTATGTAAAAATTCTTGTTGGCTTCACTGGGATTACTCACATGCTTAAAGTTGAGCACATGCTTAAATGCTTTGGTGAGTCAGGACCAGAGTGCTCGATATCCTGCAGCATCAAACAGATAATGCAGCAGAGGAACCAGGGCCCAGGACTGCAGGGCAGGTGCTTCTGCCAGAATCCACATGTAAACATTTCACTTTGTTCTAGCACTGTGCCCTTCTACAGAACTTTTCATCTCTTGGTCTAGCGAAGCGAGGTCTTATAATCAACTCAGTTTCTCTGGTTGTCTGCCTGACTATCTGTTACGCAATAACTTTTGAATGCCGCCTCTGATCAATTTCCAAAGTTTAGGGAACATTCTAGGCATCAGTGATTTTTTGGTGAAAATCAGAAAAATGGAACGGGAGAAAACGGGGCACATGTAGAGGATGTTCTGGCATCTGATTAGCAGACCTATCAGCTTCAACCTCCTCTGCAATTGTCTATAGATAAAAGAACCAGTGGATGACAGCCATTAATATCTACAGGCATAACAATGCCTCCCTTTTCAACCCTGCCCATTGTCCCAATACAGTTTAAAAATGTTCACACCCTGAATAATCTATCTCCTAGACAGAAAGAAAAGAAATAACAGTGGCAGCAGGTGAGGGGAGGGTGCACACAAATCCAATGGCATGGGGACAGGAATGGGGGACAATGGTATGGGGGAAAGGGAATATGGGGGATACATGGAGCCTTGGCACATGGCAGAAGGGGAATGGGATGCAAACAGAGCCCCTTCCATGGTGGGGAAATGAGGAATGAAGGGCATGGGCAGAAGGATAAAAGTATGGTTTAAATCTAATGCAGTTTGTGTATAGATCTTTATACTGCAGCTGCGGTATGAGGATGAGAGAAATTGTCCCAACCAGAACAAGAGTGAATGGTTCAATAGCAGAAGTTGCTGTGGGATTGGGTGTTAGAGATGGAAAAGCTGTGTTCAGCAGCTGGGCCATCTCAGTGCCAGTGCAAGACTGTTCTTTGTACAATGGAAGTAACGTGGGGCAGGGATTGTCTTTTTGTTCTGCGTTTGTACAGTGGGTGGTGTAATGAGGCCCTGACCAGGATGGGGGTGGGGGTGGCAGGGTTATCTCCTTAGATCTACTGCAAAACAAATAATAATAGGACACACGTGCTTAAGTGCTATAGCTGAATAAGGACACTATGATTCCACAGAGAAGGATCAGACTGTGAGTTTCCTTCCCTTTTGGTTTTGCTGCTGGAGGGGGCAATCTGGATGGGATGGCCTTTTGTTTTCTCTCTCTCTCAGCCTACTGCCAGAGAAGGAGCTAGAGCTTCTGAGCTTTCATGCACAGGGGTGGATAAATCATGATATATAAAATCAGGATGATGGGTCCTGTGACTGGAAGCGGCTCAGATTCCACAGTGAATCCCTGAAATATTAGTGCATCTCAGCTCCATTTAGCCTTAAAACGCCATGTTCGTTATGGGCCCATGGAGCTGTGTCTTTTTCGCTCTTTACCCAACAATCAGCAATATGAGGAAACCATATGGGCAGAGCTGGGTGCCAAATAACCTTGTTTGCTAACTCTACACAAACACACAAGACCTGGCTCTGCACATACTGTTGCTTTGTGACAGGATTCTGCCAACTTCTAAAACACAGAACATGGTGAGCACCACTAGAGAGCTCATAAACTACTTAAAGGGATACCACCTTATTCCTAGTCACGACAAGGTCACAAAGAAGTGTGTTTCTTTGTTGCTGTTGAAACACAGCCTTGAGAAGAGAGCTGGGAGTGGGTATAAATAAAAGCAGCAAGATTCCTCTCATCAGCCACTCACCTTAAATTACAGAAGGGAATAAGACGAAAGACAAGCAGCATGGAGAGAAAAAACAAAACATGCTGATCTTCATTGCAGAGTGACTTTCTCTCTTTAATGGATTCTCCCTCCCAAATCATCCAATGTGAGGCCACTGGCATGTTCAACAGATGGATCAGCAGTCGCAAACATGCAGCTGAGCCCCTGTGAGCCTCAGGCACCGACGTTATGTACAGTAGACGTGTGTTTGCTAGTTACCCGTGGAAGACGGGGAAAAAATAAAAGTGCTGGCCTGGTACACAGAGGAAAATACAGCACTGTTCAATCACTGCTAGGGTGGGCTGTGGGTTGGGTTGGGCTTGAGAGGGACTGAAAAGGGTAGATGGCAAAAGAAAGGAAAGATGCAATGAAAAGCACTGAGCAACTAACTAAATGGAAAAAAAAAAGAAAGAGATTGTCATTCTGGAGGAATGCACAATTAAGAGAGAGGAATCACGATCTAGGAGTTAAAGGAAAGGAAGGATGGTCTTGTGAATAAAGCACGGGATGGGGGCTCAGGAGTTCTTGGTGCAATCACTGGCTCAGCCACAGACTGCGTGATTTTAAGAAACCAACTTAGTGCCTGATTTTCACAGGCGCTGAGCATCAGCAGCTCCTATAGAAGTCCAAGGCAGCTGTGGGTACTCATCACTGCCCTTTAACCTCTCCGTGTCTCCGTTTGCCCATTTGTGAAATGGGAATTATAATACTTTTACTTTACAGGGGTAATATGAGGATGAATTCGTTAATCTTTGTGAAGTGCTCAGAGGCTAGTGTTGTGGACCATAAAATACCTAGCTAGAGAAAAAACACAGGGTGTGGGTCAGGAGAGCTAGGTTCTGTTCCTGTTTTATCCACTGATTTGTTGCTACCTTGGGTGTAACAGCTTTGTGCCTCAGTTTCCTTTTCTGTAGAAGAGGGATTTCACCTACATGGCTGCACAGGGTGCTAGGGATAAGGTGGGTGAGGGAATATCTTTTATTGGATCAACTTATGTTGGTGAGAGAGACAAGTTTACACAGAGCTCGTCCTCAGGTCCCAAATAATCTGAAGAAGAGCTCTGTCTGGCTCGAAAGCTTGTCTCTTGGACCAACAGAAGTTTGTCCAGTAAAAGGTATTCCCTCACTTACCTTGTCTCTCTAATATCCTGGGACTGACATGGCTACAACCACCATGCATCTTTGTTAGTGTTTGTGAAGCACTTTGAGATCCTGGGATACAAGGTGCTACAGAAGTGCAGAGTATTACTATTTATAAATATTTGAAAGTTTCTAAAAATGCCATTTGCCATTTTCCTGTTTTCTGTTGCTTAAGCTAGGTACAGTTAGGGACACAGGAATTGTCCTCCCACAACACATATGTATGGTCTATCAGGTTCCCTGTTCATTCTCAGGGCATGAGCAGCACCACAACAGATGCTCAAAGAAAGCCTTCAGAGCCCTCATGTAATGTGCCAATTGTATCATAGAATATTATGGAAAGAAATTTCTTTCCAAGCCTAGCTGGTGAGCACTACATGCTGTGAATCATGATACTTGGTTGCCCTTGTGTTTGTTATCCTGAGTAGTGTAATGACAGCTGATATTCTTTTTCATCTTGCTAAAAATATCTGCATGGTTAGTGTCCCACAGCAATGAGTTTCATGAGTTAATTGTTGCATTAAAAAGTGGTATTTATGTTTATATATTTCTAATTGTTTTTGCCCTGTTAAAATCATTGCTTGTCCCTTGTGTGATACAGAATGGCCAGAAGGCAGCAGGAGAGTGATGTAGGAGAGATATGCAAAGCCCAGGATGAGGAGAAGCCTTATTCCCTGTAGAGGGAAGAAAGGTTTCTATAGAATCCCTGAAGCCAATTAGAACACCTGAAACTAGTCACCTAACAAAAACCCCCTGCTTCAATCAGCCAGGGGAAGGAGTTGGAGCAGAGTGCAGTTTGGAGGAGTTGAAGTAGAGGTGAGTTTGGAGAAGTGCCGTGACTGCTAGAAGACCAGGACCCTAGGTAAAGAGACACCCGGCTTGTGCAGAGAGAGAGAGAGAGAGAGAGCAGGAAGCCCCACAAGCTGAAGATCAGGAGAGGGAAGTAGCCCAGGGTAAGGAAGCACTAGTTCAAGTGGTTTACTATGATCCCTAGGGCTCCTGGGCTGGGACCCGGAGTAGAGGGCGGGCCCGGATCCCTTCCTTTCCACTACCCTTCTCTGGCTTACTAGTGGAACAGTTTTTTTTTTTCCCCACCAAATGCATCCAATGAAGTGAGCTGTAGCTCACGAAAGCTTATGCTCTAATAAATTTGTTAGTCTCTAAGGTGCCACAAGTACTCCTTTTCTTAGTGGGACAGTAAATACCCTAGTTCAGGGGCAAGAAACTGTGCCCTGAACCCCCCCCCCCCAGAAGAGGAAGCGCGGGACTCATCATAATCGTACCGGCAATTTGCCACACTTGTTATTGCCTTATGGGAAAGAATAAGTACAGAAGTGCACTTTTTATCTGGCCATTCTCCCTGTACAGCCATTTGTCCTGACATGGATCAGCCATGGTGAGACTGAGATGGTCTCAAAAAATAAAATTAAATAAAGAAAAATGGATGTTGGCAGTGTGGAAAGTGGGGAGTAGGCAAGAGTGGTGGGGAGGGAGCTTTCTTCACAATCCCTCCATGACAGTTCCAGCACGTGTCATTATCTTTAAGCAAGCAATGCAATATTGGAAACTGTATTGTTCTGGTGCTCAGGTCCATCAATCATGAATAAATATTCTGAGGAATATTTCTTCCTCTTTCTTCCCCTAATTATTTCCCCACTTTGCTTTTACTCCAAGGCTTTTAAAAACTTCAGGTCCAAATTTACAGCACCCTCTTTAATTTACGCACTCCTAGATTTGCACAAAAGTGGACAAGCACCCTGAACATGTGCACAGTCATCTGTTCATGTGTATCATGTAGCCAGGTACCCAGCTGCCCCATTTACATACACATGCAAAATTCGAGAGTGGAGAATGCTAATATTTGCCTGCAAAGTCAATTGTGAGTCTAAAAGCAGAAGTGCAAAATTATAGGCTAATTTGAGGCTGGTTCAGAATGTGGCCCTTAATAGTCCAATCTCAGAACCTACAGGTGTGGGTAATATATGCTATGATGTATTCTTGTTCTGCTGTTATGGGAGCATTTCAATAACATCTGCAAACTGCCTTCCCTATGTTAGCTGTGAACCTATCATCAGGAGTACCTACATACTGATTCAGTGACAGATCTTGCAGTCCTGTGGGCTGCTGCTGTGGGTTTGCTTTTGGGTATAGCTGGAATAAATTTGTGATAGGTCTGAATAATACGGTGTTGGCCTTCCTTCCTCACTGCAGAATGGACACAAAATAAAGGATGAAAAATAACAATTAAGGGACAAAGTTGGCGCGGGCTGGGCACTGCCTCCAGGAACCACAAGGGAGGAAAGGGCAGTAGTGTTCTGCCCCAGTTCTGACTTCTGTAGTGCCAACAGAAAGGTCATTCCCCAGACTGTCCATGGAGAAAAAAATAGAGGCATACTGACTTTGAAGATTCAGGGTGTAAGCCAAGCATCAACTGCTGAGGAAGAAACTTATCCTATGGGCTGGTTATTCCATACCTGCCCTTGATGGAGTTTCTTACAACTTCCTCTGACGTAACTTTGGCCACTATCAGAGACAAGACAGAAGACCAGGTGGATCTCTGGTCTGACTCAGTATGGCAATTCCTATGCTCCTTCGTTCATATGAAAGGACTTGTACAGTGACATCCTGGGAGCAGGCCTATGGGTCAGAAGTGTGTATTCAGCACATTTGTGAGCATTTGCCTCTTGACCTAGCAACAGCAACTAAGCACACACAGGCACTTCACCCCCAGTATCGAGTATTCCTGCTCTGCACAGGAACAACCTGCCTGGAATAGAGGGGGCCAAGGATGCTGTGTGTTGGGTGGTTGCTGTCCAGAATACAATGAAATATTGATGCTCAATTTTCTGCAGCTGTTTACAAATGGGACCTGAATTTTGTCATCAATTCAGTTTTGTGCAGGAGAAATGGACCTCATCCCGTTTTGATGGTCTTGATAACTGACTGGAATTTATTGATCAGATTACAGAATCCTAGCAGAAAGCAAAGAACATTGAGTTTTTAATTTGAACTTTGAAGGGTTTAAATGTTACCAAGCATACATATGCTATGCTTTTCCTCGACTCTCAAAATGACACTATAATTGCGTCCTAGCAAATATACTGTGTACTACTCAAGGCATAAATATGAATATTTTATTTAAATGCTCATTTAATTTGACAGTGATGAAGCTTTATATATGTTGTCAATGAAAACCCTATTAACACGAATCCAACCCATGGGAGAAATGCCATTTTCACAGTGAGCTTGGGAATCTGATCTCATAAACACTAACAACTATCACCTCCTTTTCATTTCAACAGGAAGCCAAGGTCACAGTTAAATTTAATTCCCACCTAACAGAAATATCTCCTAGGACATTTTTTTTAGTCTTATTCTCATTTTTGGAAGATTTTTATTTTGTTGTTCATAATGATTTGTTTGTGTGGCATATGAAGATCACAGAGATTCATGGGAAGTTTTGTTCATGTCAGAAGAGAAATATTGAAAAGTGTAAAAAAAAAAAAATGGAGGTCAAATCTGTAAGATGTTACTCAGTTTTTACTCAGTCCTTACTCAGGCAAAATTCCTACCAGGCTAAATCCTGAGAGATACTTATCTAAAACCATGATGCCTTTAGTTATGCATCTGTTATATCTTTGTTTTATCTGTACTGCACCTTTATAAATCTTAAGAATTCTGCTGTTTACAGAGTCAGGCAGTCATTTTTGTGTTCAGTTGACTATTAGCCAAGATAGTCAGGGATTCAGCCCCATGCTCTGGATGTCCCTAAATCTCTGACTGCCAGAAGTTGGGACTGGATGACGTGGGATGGATCATTTGATAACTGCCCTTCTCTGTTCATTACCTCAAGCATCTGGTACTGGCGACTGTCTGAAGAAAGGATATTGGGCTAGATGGACCATTGGTATGAGCCAGTATGCCCCCTATTATGTTCTGTGCAGATTGTTAAAAGAAGAAGACGCACACTATGTGCTCTTTCTCATGGAGCTTTTACTTTTTGTTTTTTCTTGTTATGCTATTGTCATAACTTAAAATAATGGTGATTCTGACTGAAGGGTTAAAATCCATTGCTAATGTAATTATCTGGTATATGGATTTGTGTACAGGCCCAAAGTCCAGAGTTTGGTCAAGAGGTCAGAGGCCTAGCAATAGCTAAAACAAAAGGCAAAATAACCAAAAATAACCTTGCTTTTCCTAAGATATGCCAGGTCAGCAAAACACCAGATGTTGGGGGCAATAATTGTCTTATTCAAAGTTGCAAATAGAACAAAGAAGCCCTGTTTATGTTGTGTTTAGTTTCTTCTGTAGGGAGATGTTCTTCCCACACATCCAACCTTGAGTTTATAAAAGGTTCAAGCATGTCAGTATAAAATATGGCCTCCTCCCACCTCCCTTTCCCAGGGACCAATGCCTGCTTTAAAACACAAATAAACAACTTAAAAAACAATCTTTATTGTCATATACTTTCACTGTTTCTTTGCTTTTACCCCTAAATATATATCTTTTGAACAAGCAAAGGAGCTACTTCATTCCTATGGACCGCAAATCAAAAGTCAACATATATATTTTATACTAATACATTTATTAAAGTACTAATTAAATGTTAATTTGTCAACTTAAAACCATAAGCAAAAACATTATGTAACCTTTAACCATTGGCTACTATGCTATCATGTCTTGCTGCTAAACCTATCCAAAAAAGTAAAACTACCTACCCCATCACTTTCCCCCGCCCATAAAAAAATCCATATATTTCATAGTAATCAATTAACAGTGTCTCTAAGCCTAATAAGCAAGGTGACACTCCGTCAGCGCTGTATGTAATAAACTCCTGCGCTTAACCTCTACACAGTGTGAATTCATGTCCTTCACTGACTGCAAGTGTCTATTTTTTGTTTCTCTTTGTTTCTGGAAAACCATAAGATGATGGATTTGGTCCTGATGGTGGGGATCTAGCCACTCACAGAGTGGTTCTACTATAGCCAACCCTTGCATTGTTCCATGCTAATGTTATGCTGATGAAGATTCATTCATAATAACAGAAGTTTGAGTTTACCTCATTAGTAGTTATTCCACATTTCTGTGCTTTATGGTACTAGACGATGGGCAATGATACCGTCTTCTTTTGGCGAGACTCAGATGTAGTGTGTTCCTGAGGGAAACCGTCAGTTTTTTCAGTAACTTTTTATCCCATAACCTGGGATGCTAATAAAAAAGAACTTGTAATACAAATACAGGTGCCCTCAGATTCCACCATAAACTTTTATAGCAGAGTTCAAACAAGAGATCTACCCCCGTGAAGGGACATACGTAGAATTTCACAGGGCTACTTTCTCCTAATAAGAAGACTATCAATACATCTCCTACAAAAATGATGCAGGTGTAGTTAGGTGACTGTTGCTGACTCTCTCCCCCCAGCCCAAAGCACACTGATGTATCAGCATCTTTTTCCTTCTCTCCCCTCTTGAAATTCCCAGCTCTGTTCAGAGCTATTAACCTGGTCACAAAGGCTTGTCCCAATCCAGCAGTTTACCTAATTGCCTTTTTATAGTGTATTGTGCAACTCTTTATTATCCTGTCAGAATTCACCTCCAAGGCTTCTGTTGAGGTGGGGGAATGGGGGCTGGAGAGGGAAGAAAGAACTGGAATGAATTTCTGTACTGTACAGCCACTTATGTCTGAAAGCTTAGAACAAGAAGGTGCATGTTTACAATACCAGAGGGATAGCTAAATACAATACAGTTTTTCTCAATGGGTTGGTAAATCTTTGCCATTTCAGACCTCTGTGGTCTAATCTACACATCCACACCCATATATAAATACAGATACAATTATTGATTTCAATAGTGGCCCTTAAAATCAGCAGTTGCTAACAGTTACCTCAGAATACTATCCGAGATATCACAATTTTTGCCCTAGACTAAGAATTAGGAGATATCTGTGGTTGACTTTTTGTGACAATTGCTGTATGCACCCTCTTCACTTAACTTCAAAACATACATTCCTATGTCTAAGTACAGAGTATGCACACGTTTTACAGGGTAGTTGCTTTTTCACTACACATAAATGCTATCAATCGCATCTTCAAGTACCCACAATTCTCTCTGGTCACATGGGGTCTCTTACCCATTTAGTTCACCAATCAGCTAAAATGAAAGCAAAGCAAAACTCATCATTTTCAAGTGAAAATTTATACACACCTTGTGATCTTGCAGTAGTGATTCACCCAACTCTCCCGTTCAAATCAATTGGAGTTTGAAAGGTGCAAGGAATTGGCAATTGACCTCTCAGTATATTTATTTGACTGGAGAAATTACTATAGGATTAGCTACTAAATGGAACACAAATAACCAGAGCCAGTGTGCTGGGGTCTAATTTTCTGAAGACCTAAATCTCTTGCACTGGGATCAGGTTAGATGCATGATCACACCCTGAACATGGAATCTTTCAGCTGAGGCTCTCCAAGCTCTTTGCAGCCTTTAGTTCAGGCTCACAGCACCCTTTGGGGTTTGGTAAATCCCATTATAATACCCATTTTACAGGGGCGTAAACTGAGGCAGAGAGCAAAGGGCTTGCACAACTTCTCCTCTCGTAGACACCTCTTGAAAAATTTGCAACACAGAACTGTAGAAAGGCTCCCGTTGACTTTGCACCGGGCCGTCTATTTTTCCAGTTTCCCTTCCTGAATAAGAACTGCTTCCAGGCTGAGAGCCCATTTGCAAGGCGACTGTGCCTAGCTATGCCCATCTGCAATTCACATTAGGAGAGTCGGTGCGTAGAGCAGCTGTAGGAAGAATCCTGCTTTGTGTGGGTTCCTCTGCCCCCCCAGGATTTGTAGTCATGAATAGCCTTTCCCCCCAGGTTATTAAATCAGGAGCCGCAACTGCAGATCTCACCGTGTCTGGGCTGTGTAGATAAGGGCGAGTGTATTTAACCCATGGAAGGCTTTGCCAGGCAGTTCCATTCCCATTAGATCTCCTGGCACACTGGCAAGGCTCAGCGAGAACTTACCGTCAAAGCAGACAGGCTGGTCAGCGTCAGTTAGCTTTCCCTTTAGGGACAGATACTCGCCCTGTCCTGAGCCTGGAAAGGGGATGCGCTTTGTTTAAATACAAGGGGTGGGAAGGAAGACCATTCCAGACAGCGCCCGGTGCGACTGAGGCTCCAGAAAGCACCCACGTCTTTGTTTTTATATAGCCAAGCAACGTACAAAACCCAGTGGAAACCCTTCCGTCTTTGTGAAGCAGGGGCTTAGGAATTGTTATTTGCTCTGCTTTAGCTCCGTTCGGAAATTAGTTGCAGATCAAATGCACCCCGGAGACCTGCTAACCTTTGGGCAATGTTTAGATGTAACATCCTGCTTGGGGATAATGATTAGTTAGGAGGGAAAGCATGAGTGACAATGACGTAGTTCTTTTCAGTCTCTCTCTCTCTCTCTCTGCTGTCCCTGGTCCTCATCCATCCCCCACTTTCTAATGGAATAATGCACTGCCGGCGAAGATGGAGAGAAGCATAGGTAAACGTCAAAACTCTTCTCTGCAGCTTCCCTTCCTTCCCCCTCTCTCTCTCTCTCTCTCTCTCTCTCTCTCTCTTTTTCTTTTTCTTTTCAGTTATATCTTGAATCCATTCTTTAGACCATGGCAAAAGTTTGGGTAGGTTTTACAGAAATCCATTAAAGGAAGCTGCTGGGGAAACTCATTCAGGCACACACACAAACTAGCCAGGAGGAAGTTCAAATTTCTTGCGACAGAATTCTCAGGTATGGAGGGTGCGGGGGGAGGCGGGCGGAGGGGGAAGAGTCCTTTTCAGTGGGGATTGTTGTAAATAGGGTCTTTTCCCTCTAGGGGACGTATGGCTCGTCTGTTAGTTTGTTGCTTGTTTTTCAGTTTTATTCAGAGGCAAACTGTCTTTTAAGTTTTTTTGCTTTCTTTTGCTGTAGAATTTAAACATAGTGAAGCGGAGTGCCGTGTGCACGTGTGGAAAACAAAATGCATTTAGCTGGTGATGGACTTTAAATTTAGTTGTATTTAAAAAAAAATTAAACTCAGTTTAGGAAATCCAGATTACATTTAAAGATGTAATTTATAGGGGTGACATATTGTACTCGAGGAATCTGTGTATCGTTTCTTAGCTTCGGTCCGCATTGTGTCAGGGAGCGGTTTATACAAATGGACGTTTTAGAATGAGTTCAAGCACTTGGGACTCGACACCAATCCAGTGTGGATGGAACCGGAGCTTAGTTCGGATGCTGCTGTTACCCTGGTTTCTGTTCCCTGGTAACAATGCAGAGCTGCACAGAGGCGCGAGTTAGTTATCTGGACTCATCCTTCTTTGGAGCCGATGCTGCAGGGAACAGGACCGGGACTGTTAGTGGAACAAATCCCAGTTGCGAAGGAGAGAAATGTGCTTGTATTGTTCCGTACCATGGAAAGGGAGACTTGTCTGGGTGACCAAGCAAACTCGTATTACCCAAACTCCTGGTTCCCTAGTATATGTAGAGAGATGCATCTGTTTATCTATAAGGTGCATGATGATGCTGTGTAATAGGAAGACAGTGGAATATAGCTTGTCCCCAGTGAAGTCGATGGGAACTTTGCCATTGACATCACAGGAGTTAGGAATTCACCCTGCGTCCTTAATGCCCCGCAAGAGGGGGGAAGGAAGTAGTTACGGGCTCTGAGACAGAGGCAAGGCGTGTGCTGTGTTAGGGACCAGCGAGCCGTGTCTGCTGTGCAAGGCATGTTTTGGCATCTAGCTTTGCTTACTGGACTCAGTACACCAGCCCTGAGCCATAGCCCCAGTCTCCCTGATACTCAGCGCCCTGCTCTTACCTCCCGAAAATCCCCCCAGTAGCTCCAAACACGGGTGGTTGTTTTGGTCCCAGAACCTCCCCTCCTCCCCGTCCCCAATCCTGCTTCGATTGCCAGTGTGGTCTCTTTAAACGATGAGAATCTGGGTTCAAACAAAGAGCTGGAGAAATTAATTGGCGAAGGGGAAACCCCATTTACACTGGCCCCCTGTTTGTTTGACTCTATATTTAGCCGTGTCCCGGGTTGAGTTTGTTTATTTGCATCCGTATCTGTCAGGGCTGCTCTAGGTTTGGTGTGGATGGGATGGGAGCTGGACCAGGGTTTATTTGGCTGGTGGCTTTCTGATGAAGGAGGTGCAACTGACATCATACAACTAAAAGCACTTAATGGGAAAAATGGGGCTTTCCCCATTTGATGAAATAGCTAAAGTCCACTAATGAGGCGTTCACAGAAATATTTTGTTAGCACCAGGAGTCTGCTTGCCATTTCTAGCCAAAAGGACCGGAGAAACAAAGAGGGAAGCCAGAGGTTAGTTTCAAGTATCTACATTCTTCACAGATATTTATTTTCAATAGAGAATAAATAGGATCGCTAGTTTAACGCTCCCTAAGGTTTGTAAATAATAAGTAATTAATAGCTCTTCGATATAGATATATACATTAGATTTTTAAAAAAATCAAATCGAATTCTTCCTTTCGTTTATGCGAATGAACAATTATAAACTGGAGGAAAGGAACAAGATATTTTAAGTGGCATTGGAAAAACCATCAAATTACTATAGAATGAATCGTTTCTTCCGCTCCTTTCCTATCCCTCTGGTGGAAAAATTGCAGCGGAGCTGACAGTCCAGCAAAAGACAATATATTTGTTGGATTATCAGGTGTTTCGTTCTGTGGGTTATGTGGAAAATTCTCCGGGCTTTACTACAGCTCAAGTCAGTTTCACAAGTTAAAGTCCTATGAAGTTAATTGGTACCCTTTGTTTTCGGAATCAGAGAACTCAGGGTTGGGTTTAAGAAATATGGTTTGGATGAACCGCACAACCCCAGGCATGCCTTTCCCACCTCATTTTCGACAACAAATTCCATCGTATGTTAGAACATATTAAAATCTTGTTGAATTAAAAGAAAAATTATTTTTCGTTTAGTGGTCGTGGGGGGGGGGGAAGGGAAATAGCCGTTAATCGGTTAAAAAATCAGACTTAAATTTCTGATCAGAAATTTTTCTCAGTTAGGGAGATTTTTAAAAATGGAAGTTTAAATTCTAGTTGCGACTTGATAATTCCGTAGCTCCAAATGCATGCTGGATGTTCTAAATATGGATCAACGATGGGCAGCGCTCCTCTTTCTCGACCTATTTGTGCAATGATTTGTACTAATTCCTTCTCCAAAGCAAAGGCAGAGATGAGCCCTATTTTGCTAATGCACCGCAGGGCCTTCCTTCTTCTGCAGAGAATCGTTTGCTATAAATAAGCATCATTGTTTGGGTTCTCTTTGACCTTTCGCACCCAGGTCCGCACAGAGGATTACCAGGAAGGAACATCACAGAAGGGAATTAGGATACAATTGTCAACGCACATAACAACAGTAATAAAATAACTAGTTTTTCTTATTTCTTATTTCTTCTAATTAGTGTCAGTTCTTATTGGTTCAATTCAGCTACACCGTAGCCTATTAAATCCCTGTTTTAACTGGTTCCTATTATTAAAGGCATCTCACGAGAAATGGTGGATGTATTTCTTCAACCTCTAGTCGTTTTCATCTTAATTCCACATCCAATTCCTTTTCTCAGTTCAATTAGATTGGTATTAGTCACCTATCTTTTAACACTTAAGTAGGAAAATAATCTGTAGTGTTGACAATTCTGCTTATCTTTAATAAAAAAGTTAGTTTAGCAACTAAAATGATTTTTTAAAAGAGAAATCAAATATATATTGTGTCTTGTGAAAGAAGCAAACGATAAGTGGATTTTTACAGCTTGCATTTAACATCTTAATAAAATAAAATAAAAATAAAAACCCTATCCAGGTATTCAGGAGGAAAGGAAGATGGCATCCCCTAAACAATACTGCTCTAAAATGACGCATTCCCTTAAAAGGGTATAGATTTCCTTATAGGTTTCCCCAAATGGAATAACAAAGTGACTGATTATTCAGTTCTTCACCATACCGGGTAATCTCTTGCCCAGGGAAATACGTTAAATAAAAATAATGAATAATTTCAAGGCTGTTGCATTAAAAATAAATGTAAGCATTTGAAAACAAAATTAAAGTATACTATACATCTATATGTAATAAGGTGGTATCTAAATGTACACCTGTAGTTATAGAACATGGACGATAAGTAGAAATCTGTATCTACATACAGCTACAGAATTTATGTATACAAAAGTAGAATCTGTATCTGAATCTAGATTTAAAATATATGGGCAAGAGGAAGGAATCTGCATCTATATAAATATAAATATACCTATAATGAGAATCTATATCTAGATATAAAATAGATAAACAATAGGGAGGAATCTGTATCTGGATGTAGATATAGAATATACATATAATGAGAAATCTATATTTAAACTGTAGATATAAACTATATGGACAATAAGAAGGGATCTGTGTAGGTACATGGAGAGGGATGATATAAGTATAATAACAAGGAATCTGTATCTAGCTATACAATACAGAAAGAAGGTATGTAGCCGTTTAAATCTGGGTGTCTGTGCTTCCCACATACGGCTGTAGTGCATTACACTGTATTTTGGCCGGGATGGCACGGGTGTTCTGTCTATACGTGGCTCAGAAAATGATCCACGGATTTCTAGCAAAATTAATTACACTCAGGAATCGTTCGAGAGACAAGATGATGGAAGCGGAAGCTCCCAGCCTCCAGTGGGGGGTTTCTTTGGGTCCCTGTCTTGCCAGCGAAAACCGGCTCCAAAATCAGGGCTAGGCGGCTCCTTTGGGAAGATAGATAAATAAATATAGTTGTACATATAAATCAGTGAGGGGGAACTACCCCCCTATCTCCTTCCACCGCCAACTCTCCCTCTCCCTCTGCTGTGTGGATGGCAGAGCCTAGAAGGTGTGGGTGTTGCTGTGTAAAGGGGCGCGGGGGGGGGGGGGAGAAGGGCTTTGATGAGGACTGTGGTACCTCCCTCAGAAATGCAGCAATCCTCTCCCCTTCTTTCTGATAGATGGGCGCATTGGGATGGAGACGTGGTGTGCACAGCAAAAGACTTGCGTTGGCAATCTGGTGATCATCCCACGTCCCCCTGCCTTTCTCCCCTTAGGCTCCTCTGCATTGGACTGGCATCACTGAGGCTGGAGACAACCAACCCGCGTCTCTGCTGCTCAGAGGGGACAGGGATATTCTGGAGCACAGGCTGGGCACCAGACCGCCGACCCCCCCTTCCCAGCACTGCAGAGACCCCCCCCTCCGCGACCCCACTTCACTCCCCAGTCTATATGCACAAGGAAGAGGGCGAGGTGTTGATCGGGAGGTGCCAAGGAGTTCAAACCGAGCGGGGTCATGCTCCAGGGGACACTGAAGGGGAGAAGGTCCAATTGCGGTAGGAAGTGGAGATAGTGGCTTTGCCAGCCCCTCAGTAGCAGAACTTTCTCGCCTGGTGCCGAGGATCGCCGGCTTCTTGGTGGCCAGAGGATCCCAAGCCAGTGAGTCAACATGGCCACTCTGATCCGGAGCAAGCTTTCCAACGTCGCCACCTCGGTTTCCAACAAGTCCCAGGCCAAAGTGAGCGGCATGTTTGCGAGGATGGGCTTCCAGGCGGCTACCGATGAAGAGGCGGTGGGCTTTGTTCATTGCGATGACCTGGACATGGAGCACAGGCAAGGGCTTCAGATGGACATCTTAAAGTCGGACGCCAGCGAAGAAGGAGCAGAGCCTCCCCTAGAAGGGGATATCCATTACCAAAGGGATGGCACGGGTCCCCTGCCCCCGTCCGCCTCCAAGGACGAGGGCATATGCTCGGAGCTCTCCGGCCAAGGCAAGCCAAAGATCACGGCCTGGGAAGCTGGGTGGAATGTCACCAACGCAATCCAGGTAATGGGGAGGGGGCCATCTCACTGCACGCCCCTCAGCGCTGCAGGTTACCTTGGCAGGCATGTATAGGGAATAAGGGTCATCATAATAACCGGGGTGGAGGATGGGGGGTGGGCGGGGGAGGATGAAATCTCCCTGCTGCCTTCAGTCTGACGCAGAGCCTTGAAACATACCAGACAGACATGGCAGGCACATGCGTTGGGGGTCTGTGTGTGTGAGGTGCGGGTGTTTACACACTCACACAAACTCACAACATCGTTTCAGATCGTGCTTGTTACACAAACATGTCAGCCCCTCCCACCCCCAATTGTATGCGCTTTTTCCTCTCGGGAATTATATGTTGACGGTGTAAGACGCTTGTGCGAACAGAGAGCTCAGGCCAACAGAGGGTGTAAATATGGAACGCAGCCCACTCCCCTATGCTGGCCTTAATGGTTTGATGGAGTCAATTCAGTTTGGGCTCGGGGGTAAATTACTAAAAGAAATTAAAAAAAAAACCCCCCGATCATCCCCTTTTCCACTCCACCTCACATGGCAAGCCGCCCAGGAAAGTTTAAAAATGAGAAGGAGCGCCTGGCTTTTGCCAACTCTCTCCTGTTTCAATAGAAATCACGGGACCAGCCACAATGGCACGGCCACTGAGCGTTAAAGTCTCTCACCGGGACACTGTACAAGCCAATGAGTACACCTGAGTGGGGTGCCCATTGCCTCTGTTTTCTCCCAAAGTCCTGACTCGCCAGGAGAGACACTGCTGAAAACGTGAGATTTGGGTATTTGTGACTGATTTTCATTTGGGGTTTGAGGGGATTTAGTGCCCCCCCCACCCCCATCCTCCTCCTGTGGCTGCCTGGATATTGGAATATTACCCGTTTCACCCCGAAATGATTACCCGTCGCAAATAAACCCGGAGCGGTTTTAGGAGTCTCTCATCTCTTATTAAAAAGCTTCCGTCTGGTAGTTCATTTGTACTGATAACGTTCCTAAACCAATGCTCTCCCCACTGGACCCGTTCCCTCTGGGCCCCATGCACACGGAGAGAACAGCCGTGGTGGGTTTGCCTGTCGTGGCAAACGCCCCCTTTCCCCCCGCCCCCCCCCCCATTTTCTAGCTCCAGAATGATTCTGCAGATAAAGCGTGTTTCCTTACGGGATTATAGGCCATTTCAAATGGAAAACGAGTCCTTTGGGGGAGAGCAGCTAGAGACTTTTAAAGGTGTCACCCTCCCCATCTTAATAATGCGGACAGATCCCACAAGCAACTCGCACTCTCAAATGCAGGGACATCCTCAGTGTGTCAAAAGCAACTGCACCACGGAGAGTGTGCGTTGTGAGTGGCAACGCAGCCCAATGAGTTTTAATCGGGCTACATGAATATTTCCAAACCTTTCCCCAGAGTTGTCCCTTAAAATGGGGTCTCTGTTTTGATGGAGACGAGATTCAGTGTCCTATATGTTTGAGTGGGGAATTAAAAGGTTGATAGGAGATAGTCAGAGGTTGGGAAATTGAAATAGCGGAGTAATAATAACAACAACAATAAAATAATAATAAAGAGTGAATTTTTTTATGAAATCGTGAAGAGTATTCTTTTTCCAATTCTGAAATGACTAACTTCTCTGCCTTTCCTTCGGAATACAGATTTTTAACAAATTCTGATCAAATGTGGTTTTGTTTTAAATTAAAATGATTGTCTTCAGTTCAGTTTAGCAGCTCAGGAAATATACAGGTTTCAGAGTAGCAGCCGTGTTAGTCTGTATTCGCAAAAAGAAAAGGAGTACTTGTGGCACCTTAGAGACTAACAAATTTGGTGCCACAAGTACTCCTTTTCTTTTAGGAAATATACAGACATTTTAAAAGACAGACAAGTGAAGCAGGAATCCTTGTCCAATTTCATTTTTAATTTCTCTCTCATAACTGATTATATGAAGCAGGATCTTGCTGTTGGTTTGTGATGTGATTGCATCGAGTAGAATCTTGCTTGTGTGTGTGCGCGTGTGAGAGAGATCTTGCTGTTGTATGTATGTGGTCTCTAAAATGAACAATACAGTATCAATTTTGTCTCTTTCTAGGGGATGTTTGTTCTTGGCCTGCCCTATGCTATCCTTCATGGTGGATATCTAGGACTCTTTTTAATTATTTTCGCTGCAGTAGTTTGCTGCTACACTGGGAAAATCCTTATTGCCTGTCTTTACGAAGAGAATGAAGATGGGGAGATAGTCAGGGTGAGAGACTCCTATGTCGACATTGCTAACGCTTGCTGTGCTCCCAGGTTTCCCAAGCTTGGAGGGAGGATTGTGAATGTGGCTCAGATCATTGAGCTGGTCATGACCTGTATTCTCTATGTGGTGGTCAGTGGGAACCTGATGTACAACAGCTTTCCAAACTTGCCTGTCTCGCAGAAATCTTGGTCTATCATTGCCACAGCTGTGCTCCTGCCTTGTGCTTTCTTGAAGAACCTCAAGGCTGTCTCGAAGTTCAGCTTGCTCTGCACCTTAGCCCACTTTGTGATCAACATTTTGGTGATTGCCTACTGCCTCTCCAGAGCACGTGACTGGGCTTGGGACAAAGTCAAGTTTTACATTGATGTGAAGAAGTTCCCCATCTCCATTGGCATCATTGTCTTCAGCTACACCTCCCAGATCTTTCTGCCTTCCTTAGAGGGGAACATGCAGCACCCCAAGGAGTTTCATTGCATGATGAACTGGACTCACATAGCAGCTTGTATTCTCAAGGGACTCTTTGCCTTGGTAGCCTATCTGACATGGGCTGATGAGACTAAAGAAGTCATCACAGACAACTTGCCATCCACCATTAGGGCGGTAGTCAACCTTTTCTTGGTGGCCAAAGCTTTGCTTTCCTACCCATTGCCCTTCTTTGCAGCTGTGGAAGTCCTGGAGAAGTCCCTTTTCCAGGATGGAAACAGGGCGGTCTTTCCTAACTGTTATGGGGGTGATGGGAGGCTCAAGTCCTGGGGACTCACCCTCAGGTGTGCCCTGGTAGTTTTCACCTTGTTAATGGCTATTTATGTCCCTCATTTTGCCCTCCTGATGGGTCTTACAGGGAGCCTCACAGGTGCAGGCCTCTGTTTCCTGCTCCCAAGTCTCTTCCACCTCAAGCTCTTGTGGAGGAAGCTCATGTGGCACCATGTTTTCTTTGATGTCGCCATTTTTGTTATAGGTGGCATATGCAGCGTGTCTGGATTCATCCATTCTTTAGAAGGCCTCATAGAGGCTTACAGTTCCAACGTAGAAGACTAAAGAGTGGCCAGAGCTGGTTGCATTAAAAGAGAATTACACTGAACATCCACATAGCCAAACAATTATGTATCCTTTTAAAGAAAAGATTCATTATTTTAGTTATGTGCATCCAAAAAAGTACATCATAGAACCTAAAAAATAAAATAAAATAAAGTCTTTGCCCTGGAGTCATTTTAATAAGCTAAAATTTTAATATTTTTTTTATTTAGAAATTATTTGAAGGAAAATATCTGACAACCCTCCTATCCTCTAAACAATGGTCTGAACTTTCTTTAGAATATATCTTGTAGGGTTGTAAAATGCCCTATCTAGAAACAATTTTCAAGGTAATAGTTTTGCAAATACTATGCAAGTCAGGGTTGCAAGATTTGAAACACAGTTGTCAACCCAATGGATTTGGGTTGCTTTTGTGTAAAATTAAAAGTAGATCTTGAGTAGTGGGTGGGGTCAGGGAGGTCGCCTTATTTTATACCCTGTGAAGGGTGGTTACAGAAGTGTAGACAAGACCTAGATTGTATGAATGCCCAGACAGTTAAAATGGTAACAGCTGGTGACCAACGATCCCAGTGAGATGTAATGTTTACATTGTAGTAATATAATAAATACATATCCTGAATTCTTTCATTTTAACTCATATCCAGTAATCCCATTTGATCAAGACCTTTTGCCTCCAGCTGAAATCACAGACCTGGAGTTCAGTTCTCCTTATTTTTTTTAAAAAATAATCATGACAGCTAAATTTAACAAAAAGTTGTTGGATTTGAAAGCGTTCAGGGTACAAAAGCAAGACAAAACTCATTCTGTGCAATCCACCAGATCTGTGCAGCTGTTTCAAATGTACGTGTGGTGTAATTGTGGTAAATAAGAAGAAAAAAATGTATATCAGAAGATTTATCTTTAACATATAATGTGGTACATAAATATATCAAACAATAAAGAGAAAACATAACGACTGTGGCTGGCATGGTTTGTTATAGGGACTGCAGGTTGGAGAAGTCTAACCAACATCATGAGCGATAGAGGAGGAGTATGCAGGTGTCAGGGCAGGGTTAGGAGTGGCTGAAGGGAAGATGCCTTCTTTATTTAGCTTTTGAAACAAGAAAGAGAAAGCAAGCCAGAGAAGGAATGAAAAAAAGAAAGGAAAGAAGAAAATAAAGGGCCAGCCCTGCCCACTCCCTCACAGTTGCACCAATGACCATGTATGACCTTTTCTCCCACTCCCACTGATTTCCATAGTCGTGCCCCAAGCGAATGGGAGGGCTGGGGGCTGAGCGAAGAAAGCGTGGCAGCAGTGACTGCGAGGCTGGGAAACCTCGCCACGCTCTGCAACTTTGGACACCCCTTACAGGAGAGGCGGCCATGGCCTCAACTGCCAGGGGGTCCCATCCAGTAAAACACCAGCCCAGACCACACAAGGGGACTCACGCCACCCCCCGATCAACTAAAGGAGTGTGGGTTACTCCCGCTGAAGTCAAGAGCGAAGCCCCCGATTTGCCATCTCATTCCCATCCGCCAGGCTGGGCTGCAGCAGGTACCCGAACAGTGCCAGGGTCGATGACACTTTACAAGGGCTAGACTCCTGGGTCCAGGCTACTGTAATTGTACTGCTGCAATCCTAGTCTACTCTGAGCCCAGAAACAAAGCTGTTTTAGGAAGGGGTTCCTTTTAACCGGCGACCAGGCAGGTCGCCCTTGCTATCATTTTTACTAGTTAAATAATTACCCTGAGCCTACTCCGGGAGCTTTTACGCAGGGGACACTCCCTGGGGAGACCCCTTGAGGATATTTAATGTCCTCAACCCACCAATGCGACGAACTGGTTGGCAGATAATGAGCTCCAGCCCTCCCACTGTAGCTACAGAGCAGACAGAAGAGCCCCTAAAGAGCTACTATTAGAGAGATGCACCAGAGCCTTCCTTAACAAATTTCAGAGTAGCAGCCCTGTTAGTCTGTATCCGCAAAAAGAAAAGGGGGACTTGTGGCACCTTAAAGACTAACATTTATTTGAGCATAAGCTTTCGTGAGCTACAGCTCATTTCATCGGATGCATGTAGCTCACGAAAGCTTATGCTCAAATACATTTGTTAGTCTCGAAGGTGCCACAAGTACTCCTGTTCTTTTTCCTTAACAAAATCACTCTGAGCCAATCACGACCCTTTCCCAACTGTAACCACCCTGTGAAGAGCTTGGATCTTGGGGGGGGGGGGGAAGAGCTAAGCATATTTTCTTCTCTTTTGACCCTCTACTTGAAATCACCGCTTTCAAAAAGAGAGAGAAGTTAATTTCCCCGCCCTAATTTCTTTTAACTATAACAAGATCAGACATCTTTCATGTGCTTTGTACAAAATTACACTGTAGGTCAGATGGCCAATAATAATAGCTACACCAACAATAACATTATAGAAATACATTATTCTAATTACCGAATTAAATTATTAGTAACAGGTGGACATTCTAAACGTCTTGCATAATAATAATCATCTGATAATCAGAACAACTATTTCATAGTGTTAATCACCTAATTGATTTCTTTCTAACCGATGGACATTCTGTTTTTGGAAGCTGGATATCTTGCATATCATTATTTTAATACTTTAAAATATTTTTACCCATACTGCAGCCCTCACCTAAATCTCCTATTGATTTCACAAGACATTTTCTGTCAGTAAAGCCCACAGAATCAGATTCGCAGTTTGTGCGACATCTTGGTTCATTTGTCCTGGGGGAGGGGGGGGGAGCTTGTAACGAAATAAAAGGTCTAAATATGTTAGTGTTTGAATTCAAATGAATTCGCGAAACAGGCTTGCTTCAACACCCTAGGACTCAAAAAATATAGGGATTGATTAGTGTCATTAACACGATGCCATCTTCCCATTGAGATTTGTACATTTAAGGGAGACAAGTGTAAGTGACCAAAACATCTTCATTAGTTACAAATAAAAACGCCCTGCCAATATATCGCGTCGGTTGATCTTCAATAGGTTAGAAGCATTTTAATACATGTAATCCCGTTTGATGTCAATTTCATAGGTCACTACTCCGGGAATAAAGGAATCGTTAACAGAAGTCCCCCGTTTTCCATTTTCAAAATGTTCTTCCTATAATCTGAGAGCACTCAGTTAAACAGGAATCTGAATTGAAAGGAAAAAGATATACTCTCCGCAGGTTTAGATCCTATTTCCTCAATTTAAAAAGAATTTGTGTTTGTGGGCTGTAAAAAAATAATTTAGTCGCTGCCTGGAAGAGATAGGATGGTTTTGTTGTTTTTTGAATGCTCCTTGCAAAAGTAATTCATCGCCGGCTAGCTCTGCAATGCGGTAAGAGGGAGAGCGAGCGAGAGATAAACCCCACCCGGTTGGCCAAATAGTTTCAGAGGGTGTCAGGACGTGTCGCTCAAGACTCCTTATAAGAAGGAGGGCAGCAGAAAAAAGAGAAGGGAATGTAAATCTCCTGATCCCAGGGAGATCAGGGCATCAGTTTAGTTTACCCCAAACTACGAGATCTCTGAAGGAGATCAAACCCAGAGGGTTATAGTTAGGAGCCTGTTTTGTTTTGCAAAATAACCAGAAAGGGGGGGGGGGGGGAGGTCTAGTATCTGTTTAGAGGGTGAATGACTGTTTAGGCTGGATGGGTGAATGACTCCTTCCCTCTGTGTGTTTGTGTTAGTGCCTTTTTCTGTGTTGTGTGTGTGTGTGTGTGTCTTCCTATGGTAGAAACTATAATAAAGAACAGAATTATTAGACTCATAGATCAACACAATTTGTTGGGGAAGAGTTAACAGGGCTTTTGTAAAAGGAAGTCATACCTCACCAATCTCTTAGAATTCTTTAAGGAAGTCAACAAGCATGTGGATAAAGGTGAGCCAGTGGATATAGTGTACTTAGATTTTCAGAAAGCCTTTGACAAGATCCCTCACCCAAGGCTTTTAAGGGAACTAACTAGGCATGGGATAAGATGGAAGGTCATCTCAGGATCAGTAACTGGTTGAAAGATAGGAAACAAAGGGTGGGAATAAATTGTCTGTTTTCACAATGAAGAGAGGGGAATGGCCATGGAGGCCACAAGGATCTGCATTGGGACCTGTGTTGTTCAACATATTTCATTAATGATCTGGAAAAGGAAGTGAACAATGAAATGGCAAAGCTTGCAGATGGTACAAAATTATCCAAAATAGTTGAATCCAAAGCAGACTGTGAAATGTTACAGAGGGATCTCACAAAACTGGGTGACTGGGCAACAAAATGGCAGATGAAATGCAATACTGATGTGCAAAGTAAGGCACATTGGAAAAAATTATCCCAACTATACATATATAATGATTGGATATAAATTAGCTGTTACCACCCAGTAAATAGATCTTGGAGTCACCATGGCTAGTTCAATGAAACCTTCACCTCAATGCACAGCAGTGGTCAAAAAGGCTAATAGCATGTTACGAACTATTTGGAAAAGAATAGAACACAAGACAGAAAATATCATAATGCCACTCTAGAAATCCATGGTGAATACTGCTTTCAGTTCTGGTTGCTCCCTCTCAAAAAGGATATAGTGGAATTGGAAAAGGTTCAGAGAAGGGCAACACAGATGATCATGGCTATGGAATGGCTTTCATATGAGGAAAAACTAAAAACATTAGTGCTATTTATCTTAGAAAAGAGATGACTAGGGATGTGTGATAGAGGTCTATAAAATTGTGAATGGTGTGGAAAAAGTGAATAGAGAAGTGTTATTGATCCTTTCACACAATACAAAAAACCAGGGGACACTGGATGAACTCAATAGGCAGAAGGTTTAATACAAACACGAGGAAGTACTTTTTCCCACAATGCACAACTAACCGGTGAAACTCATGGGATGCTATGGGATGCTGTGATTGCCAAAAGATACATCTGGGTTAAAAAAGAACTGGATAAGGAAAGGTCCTTCCATGGCTATTAGCCAAGATGGTCAGGGATGCAACATCATCCTCAGGGTGACCCTAACCATCTTACTGCCAGAAGCCGGGAGTGGAAGACTGGGGTGGATCACTCCACAATTGCCCTGTTCTGTACACTCCCCCTGAAGGTCTGGTATGGGCCACTGTTGGAGAAAGGATACTGGGCAAGATGGACTATTGGTCTGACCCTGTCTGTCAGCTCTTTTGTTTTATTATGTTCCTCTGTGTGTTTGATGTATATGTGTCCTTCCCTGTATGCGTCTACACATATATCTACTCCTGGTTTTGAGTATGCAGATGTGGCCATCTGCCCATGTTCATAGTATGTGTCAATTTCTGGAAGGGTCTGTTTGTCTTTCTTGCTCTGTGTGGGTCTTCTATGAATGTCTTCTATTTCTCTCACACGAAGACCTGGAAATATATGAATTCTAATGATATGATGATTAGAAGAAAAAGGGCAGATACAATACCAAACCAGTCAAAGTACTACGACCACCACATTGTTGGTAAATCCATAATAAAAGAGATGTTGTAGAGAGATATCTGATCAGCAGCTGGCATTGCTCACACAACATAATCACTCCTAGACACAATAAAAACTGTACCATCAGCCATTTCTTTGCAAAGGATGCTGGAAGTCACTATACATTAAAATGACCCTCTACCAATTCCCTCTCCCTTTCCCCATATTTTTCCCCAACAGATTTATGTTTTCTCCAAGTAAGTTGTTGATTTAAATGTGATCCTGGAAGAGCTGTCTCTTGCTCGCTGGACTTGTCTTGTGTGTTGCCCTGACCTAAGCTTTAAGAGATTAGGCAGTATTTGTTTGGGGAATTGCTTTAAATTATATTGTGCAGCCTAGACCACCACCTTGTCTACACTATAGAACTGCACCTTGCCCCACTATGAGTACGCCAATGCAGTGCCTTCACATAGCCATCCTGTTTTGGGGACACACAGACCAGTGCATCCACATGCCAAGCACTCCCAGCAACTGTTGCAGGGCCTGTGGGGTGCTGTTTCTCTCCCATAATTCCCAGCACAGCTTTTTGGATTTCCCAGGAGCAGATACATGTTGTGTCTGGTTTGTCATGTCTATTTTGCCTCCTGCTCACGTTTAGTTTGTTCCAATGAATGATGCCTGGGTTTCTCTCCTGGTGGTACATGCATAGTGAAGGACAAGGGGCCATGTCCTGGATGTGCCCTCACGCTCACATTGTGGATAACAGCAGATTCTCCCCAAAGCTGCTGCAGGATTGACTCTGGACCAGTTGTCTACGATGAGGCTTTTGGGTGGTGCTGCAGGAAGAGGTAAGGCACTTGGATGCTTCTAATGACTGAATTTTTGGTTGTCAAGCTGTTCACATTTTTTGTTATTTTTGTGGTTCTTTTGCTGACCTAAGGGCTTTTCCCCCTCTTTTCTTGGTCTCCCTACAGTATGCTGGGATGGGAGTGGTCTGGGCCCAGTTGTGAAGAGAAGAGATCTAGCCAGGCCCCTCCATGCGGCATAGCCACTTCCCCCATCTCCCTGCTTCACCTGCTGTAGTGGGGGCCCCCAAGAAAGACACAGGTTGTCAGGGCAGTGGGGTAACCCATGAGGGCTTGGAGAGGCATTCCTCCCCAAGGAAGTAAGTCGGGAGCTGGGATGATCGCTTTGTCTATCTGTATACGTTGCTAATGTCCTTTTTTCCTGCATGCTTCCTTTCAGATCGCAGGAGACTGAGGGGTGCATCAGAAACAGATGATGCCCTGCAAAGGCAGCTCCAGCCCTCCCTGCCTGTGCTGTGGTGCATGCGGTGGGGGGGGAGAGGGAGAGGGAGAGAGAGAGAGAGAGAGAGACTGTGTGTGTGTGTGAGAGAGATGCTTCCTAATCTTTCTCTGGTGTCTTTCGGGAGTGAAGGCTTATTGGTTTGGGTGGTTGAGAGTGGAAATCATGAAATGTTTTTAACTCTTAAAATATTAAGCATGATTTTCTCGTAATATATGTTTTGAAATCTGTTTTTATTGTAGTAGGACTCTGTACCTTTAATGAGATGGGCAGAGAGAAGCTGGCAGAGGCTAGCCTGGCTGACCACCAGCTCCCCTACTCTGAGGCGTGGCCAGAAGGGGCAGAGGAAATGGGCCAAATCAAGACCCGATGAGTATCGCCTCTGGTGCTTCCTTTCCCTCTAACCTTACTCAGAGGAGATGACATGATGATGCCTCGCATTCCTGTGCCCTGTCAACATTCCTGTGGCCACCAGTGGAGCTGCCCCGGTAGGGAGTGATGGGTCGAACACACCCATTAAGTTAAAGAAGCAAACCCAGGTCACACTGTCAGAGGTTCCATTTAAAAACATTGCGACCCATATATTTCCATGCAGTGTGCTGGCACCAAGTCAGGGACAGAGGATAGGCAGCTCATCCTTCCCTTTTCAGGGGCTGTCTGGGAGCCAGTGCAGCCTCCAGTGCAGTCTAGGGCAGCTCGGAAGGTTTCTCTAATTTTCACCACTGCTGCAATTGGCCAGCAGAATTGCTAGGGCACAAGAACACCCTGCTTATGCCTTGTCCTGTCTCTGATGCATCACCCTTCTTCCTCCATCACAGCCAGTGGTGGGGTAGATGGGAGGGCTTCTATGGAGGTAGGACAGATCTGCCAGAGAGGTCCCTGTGCTGGGAATTTATGCCTGAACTCTGACCCCTTTGCACTGGCTTAGCGGGCCCAAAGGGGCCATATGGTAACTATGAATTTGGGCACTGGGGCTTTTCAACCAGGATAAAGTCATAGATTATTCAGAAGGATCAAAATGATTTTTTGTCATGCAGTCAGTTCTGGTCAAGTGTCTTGCTCCTGTGTTTCTTTCATACTGTCTATGCACACTCATGGCTGATCTGATTTCAGTGCATTTCCTAAGAGATGACCTGGGTATGCAAGCTGAAATGCTAAGCAAAGTCTCTCTCTCAAGTCAGAATGTGTCCTCCAGACCTGTCAGTCTAGTGGCCAAAAGGAACATGATTGTATGTGCTGTGCCCGCAGCCCTTGTGACTTGGGCTTTAAATACACACGGGCACCATCCAGCCAGCTGGAGCAGGGACATTTCCGTGCTGCGCTGATGCTAGTAAAAGAACAAGAGCACCCAGTTTTGATTTGTTCATGCACGTTATCAGGTTACGAACAGGGAACAAAACCTGATGATCAAAATGAAAAACAAACCCATAACCCATATGAGTTGGGCATGATGAAAATCTGACAGCAAAGCTCATACAATAGGCTTTAGCAAAATTTATAATCTATATCCCTCTTCCCTGTATGCCCTCATTTACAGCTCTGCTAGCTTCTGATGATGTGTTATTGCAAAATTTTAAATTGGTTTTATTATAAAGGGTTTTGTGTACACTAGGAAAACAACAGTTAGGCCTGATTATGTTATCTTTGTACAACACCTAGCACAATGGGTCCCTGTTCTCAGATGGCCCCTATGCGCTCTCATAATACAAATAAATTGTAATAATCTGCCCCAATGGCAGCTTTCCCAGTGGTAAAAACTGTGGAAATTATAATGTAGACAGGGCTCAGAGCAGGGTTAGACTACATGGTAAAAGATGCCTGCACTATCTGTGTACAACAGCTTCCATCTTGATTTACACAGATGGGGCTGGACCCATGGACAATTACAGATCTGTGTTTTGCCCATGTATATGGATTCCTGAATTGTGGGGCTGCCTTGGTTAGAGTGGCAATCAGTTGCACTGACCTAATCAGTCAAGCCTTTTTTCATTTGTTTAGCAATGAAACGTTTATTTTGCCGTCAGTTTGATTTCTCTAAATAAATAGTGCAATAGCTGTTCCTATAATCACTTCTCCTTCCCCAGATGTATAAAAACACCCTGCAACACACCCTCTTCTCTCTCTCTCATATGCACCCCTCACCCCTTCCATGAGTATGGGTTCACAAGGCTGCTGACTGCACTGTAGATAGCTAGTTAACTAAGCATGTCATTTGAGGAATTGTGCTCCAGTTCATTTTCCTTTAGAGATATGGGACCCAATTGACCATTACACTGTGGCTCTTTTTCATGAGTGAGGCTGGTGAAAAGGGGCTGCGAGACAGCTGTAACCTCCCCATAGGATGACCAGATAGCAAGTGTGAAAAGGGGTGGGATGGAAGGTATTAGTTGCCTATATAATAGTTATCTACTTCTCAGAGGTGTTCTGAGGATAAATACCTTAAAGAGTGTGCAGTGGCGTAGCCAGGTGGAAAAAACAGGGGGAGCGGAGATAAAAAAAAAGGCACCACCCACTGGTACTCACCCAGCGGCGCTCCGGGTCTTCAGCAGCACTTTGGCGTCGGGTCCTTCATTCGCTCCGGTCTTCCGTACTGAAGGACTCCCTCCCCCCCGCCATCGCAATGCCGCCGAAGACTGAGTGTGTGGTGCTCAGAGGGTACAGTTATGGGGCCCATTTAAGTACCATAGATAAGATTTACCACCCTCCCCCAAATAAAACAAGAACATGGAAATGGCTAGTGATAGACTGACCCTGGGGCACTTTGGTTTGACATCTGATGGGGCTTTACACTGGAATTGAGTTACAGAGGGAGTACATTTTCTTACCAAATAGCTTGACTAGTCCAGAAAGGAACATCACGTAGATTAATATATTTCCAGGGTGAAGGGATCATTACAATCATCTAGTCTGAACTCCTGCATAAACACAGGCCATAGAAACTCACTCATTAAGTTCCACATCAAGTAATATATATATAAAATCAATATTATATCAGCTTTTGCAGCCAATCCTTTAGGACTTTCCCAAAGGACAGATGGCCTCTGAATGTTCACTCTTACTTTATGCACTGCCTTTGAAATAGCAAGATTGAGGCATTGGTATAATCCGTCTAAAACTGGATTATGGAAAAACACAGTTGATACTTGCTCCCTTTGCTGGGATGCATAGACACTAGCCATAGTTTGGCAGGGAAGGAGTTAACCCTGCCCCTATCCCTCTGCTCTCTAGAGGCAGGATCATAGCTGAGTGCTGAGATTTGCAAGCCAGGGAGACTGGACCAGCTGTGGGTGATTAATTCAGTCCCACCCCAGCCCTACTATAAGAAGGATATGCAAGGAAGCCCTCAGGTTTTGGTTTGGCAGGGAGGAAGGGTGTCTGGGAACAGGCTTTGTGTTGGCTGATTTGGTTGCTTTTGCTCTTGAGAATTTGGCAGAGGCAAGCCCTGCATCACCCCTTCATTTCAGGAGAGGGAAGCTCTGCTGTATTTTCATTTAGCTCATATAGGGGCTGGACATTCTTTACATTGACATTACTGTTCTATAGCAAAACCCTCCACAGACATGTTAAGCTGTTCCCAGGCAGTGTTCCTCTCTCACATCTGACTTTCTATCTAAGGAGTAGGGTGGTATGGTGGCATTCCTAGGAGGGATGCAGGAGCCAGAACATCAGGAAAATAAAATCACCCGGAGATGGGGTCTGAAAAGCACTGGAGCTGGGTTAAGGTGCAGAGATAAAAGGAGACTTTCACATGGTGACAACAGTATGAGTTGGGGCCTGATCACTCACTCTCTGGAGTAAATCAATAGTCTTAGAAAATAATATAGGGACATTGTAGTGGATCAGAGCGGTGAAGTTATCTAGGCTGGTGCCTGTCTCTGAGATTGGCCAGCACCAGTTGTTTAAAAAGAAGATGCCTGAAACCCTGCAGCAGGCAGCAATAGGATAACCTGTGCCCAGGGAAAGTTCTTCCTAATGCCAATGGTTAGAGGCTGGCTTATGCCTTAAAGCGTGAGAGTTTGTTCCTTCCATAGTTTTATTTTTTTAAAAAAATCTGACTCATTTTCCTGGATGGTCTCATTATCCATGTAAATATCCAGTTGTCCTCTGAATCCTGCTAAGCTCTTGCCCTTGATAAGATCTGGTGGCAATGAGTTCTACAGTCTTAGGGTGTGAAAAAGCAATTTTCTGTATTGGTTTTAAATGAACAGCCCTCCCATATCATGGGATGTCCTCTTGTTCTTACACCATTCATTATTTTTATAGCTTTTTCATGTCCCCTCCCCTTACTCTTTATTAAAACAAACAGTCCTGAAGAGCATGTTATCAGAGGAGCATAGGGAATGCCAAGGACCACAGAAGTCTTAGTCTGTGGAAGAGAAGAACGAGGGGGGATTTGATAGCTGCTTTCAACTACCTGAAAGGGGGTTCCTAGAATCTAGGAATTCCTAGAATCTGGATCTAGATTGTTCTCAGTGGTAGCAGATAACAGAACAAGGAGTAATGGTCTCAAGCTGCACTGCGGGAGGTTTAGGTTGGATATTAGGAAAAGCTTTCACTAGGAGGGTGGTGAAGGACTGGAATGCGTTACCTAGGGAGGCGGTGGAATTTCCTTCCTTAGAAGTTTTTAAGGTCAGGCTTGACAAAGCCCTGGCTGGGATGATTTAGTTGGGGATTGGTCCTGCTTTGAGCAGGGGGTTGGACTAGATGACCTCCTGAGGTCCCTTCCAACCCTGATATTATATGAAGTCATAAAAAGATCTCAGTTAAGCCATTTTTCAGTTTGTTATGCAGGGTAAATATTTCTGAGGGGTGAGAGAAAGGTGTAGTGAGATTTGAGGCTGGTCAGTCTGGGGTGCCATGACTTTTGGCAAGGAGGTTGTGGATGGGTTTCTGGAGAGAACGGGAAAGGATGGGGCAGGTGTCCACAAAGGTGTGGAGAATTCATGGGGTTTGCCAGGGAAGAATAAGACTACTATGAAATGCTGACCTGGATGTTCAGATCTCTGTTGATGATAATGGAATGAAATGAAATGAAAATTAAAGTATTTCAAGTCAGGGGTCCAAGGTCATCTTATATTTATGCCTGGCATTCAGCAACCTTAAGCACCCCCCACCCCTCCTGTCTCTCTGGACAGTTTGGAAGATGATAAACTGCATATTTCAAGCTTTACACAGACTCCTCTCAAGAGGAGCAGTAGGTCATAGCTGGGGCTTTTGAGATCATTAAGAAGATGTTATACATCAGAGCTGCAGCTTTGGACACAAGTTACCTTTCAATGGCTTGTTACTGCAGAGAGGTCGTTCCACTGGCCTTTTACTTTACATTAGATTATTTGCATTAGTGTAGTGCCTAGAGGCCCCAAACTAGATTGAGAGTCCATTGTGCAAAAGGGCTGTTCCTACGCATGGGATGCGATAGTTCTTGTCCTGAAGAGCTTACGAGCTCCATAGGTAGGGCAAAGGCTAGATTAATCGCCCCCATTTTACATGTGGAGAACTGAGGCACGGGGAGACGGAGTGACTCACCCAGAAAGAATCTATCAGAGCTAGGAATAGAAGCTAGATCTCCTGAGTTCAACTCTGGTGCCCTAGCCAAATAACCATCCTTTCTCCCTAGGCTGCCCTTATGGTGTGGAGGGTGTTTATAGAAGGAATAGTTCTGCTTGCCTGGAGGCAGACAGTAGGGTACATATAGGGTGAAATCCTGGGGGATGAGGGAAAGGCCAGATTCTCTAGAAACAACTCACCCAAGCAAACTTTTGTTGCCTTCCCCCGGAAGGCATAGGCAGAATGCAGCCATTTGCTATCGCTCAGCACTTCGATAGGTGCTGTAAAACAGGGGTTTTCTGAGGTGCTGAGTACCTGCAGTTCCCACTGATTTGAAATAAAGCTGTGGGAATGCAGCTGTTTGGAACAGTCCCCTTAGCCCTCTATGCCTCAATCTCTCCTGTTTGTCAAAAGTGGATAATGTGTCCCAACCTGGCAGGGGAGCTATGAGGCTTAGTTAATTAATGGCTGTTCAAAGTTTCTACTGGCAGGTTCTGTGGGAGAGTCAAGTATCCATGCATTTGTGCACTGCACTGATGAAGCTGTAGCATTTCATGAAGGAGTTCCAAGGAGCAGCATGCTGCAGACAAGAATGGCCGCCCTGGCTCAGATCTTGGTTTGCAAGGTGCAAGTCTAGCAGATGAAATTGCTCTTTGGTTTGCCCCTCCTCCCACTGCAAGAGCACAGCAGGGTTGCATGTCAAGAGCATAGGGACTGGCCTTGATGTCATGGAAGATGCAAGCAGGCCTGATGGTAACACAGTGCAGCCCTGGTTTGCGAAGCATTGAAATCACACTCCCTACTTCTGCCTTTGTATTCCAGTGGAGCAAACCTCCCAAAACAGGGCAAAGCCCCATGCCGGGATCACCCTGCAGCTCTATGTCTCGCACTAGGGCTCTCCATTGCATATTCTGTGCTCAGAGCTCCCAGTGACATCAGAGTCCGATTACAGATTGTGCAGCAGAGATCCTCAGTGTCCTGGTGAGAGCAAAAAAGTGTCTACACAGATTATACTCTCTCTCCTACTCACAAGCCACTGTGCACAAGGAAACACCAGCATCAGCTTGAGAATGAACTGGGCCCTCTTGTCATTTTGATCAAATACATTTTGTGTCTTTTCCCATTTTGTGTTCTTTGCTTAGCTGCCCAGGCATGGACCCTTCTAAAGGACGTGTGAATTATTACAGTTGCTTCCATGGACACCTTATTTTAAAGTCAAAATTCTTCCCTGTCTGCTCCATTCCCTGATCCTCAGTGTGAAACTAACGTATTTGCCAATGACGAGTGACGGGAAAGACAAGGGATTCCTTGCAGAGATATGATGAGCTCAAGACCAGGCAGCCACTACACCAGAATGTTGCTTTTGCCTCTGAGGCCTCCAGAACAGGGCATACCCAGAGCCAGAGCCAGCAGATGTGGATCCCCCTGTGAAATTATTTCATTTCCTCCACTCACTTGTCTCCAGGTCATGATTGTGACCTTTAACATCTCTCATGTCCCATATTCTTTGCCGTGCCAGCTGGGGGAGAATAGGGAGTGCATCCAGAGCCAGGGAATACATTTAATAATCAAACACTTGACACTTTTTGTGCATCAATCTCATGGAGCTAGTAGAATAGATGGAGACTTCTTTCTAAAGGAAGGAACCTCTGATATACCCCAGCCAGGATTCTGATAACAAGGGAGACTTCCTGACTCCACGGGGACCTCAAAGATTTAGCTCAGTCAAATGAAGCACCTCTACATCCTCTGGGGCACGGGTGATGAACTGTACACAGCACGTTAGTAGTTCAACCTTTTCACAGTGAGGTGGGCACCCAATGGCCAGGAACTTCCTGTGTCTGTAGGTATGGCAGCATTTTCAGAGCCCTCCCTACATATGCCAGCCAAGCATCATGCCCAACACTGAAATGTCATATACGTAAATACCATGTTCAGGAAGGCAGTACCACCGGAAAGACCAGGTAGCAAGATGAAAGATAAGTGATTATACCGCTGAGTTATACAATGGCATTTTATGCAAGTTCTCTCCCTACTCAAGGGAACAATAACTATGTTATTGCCTGAAAGGTTGCCAAAGGGTCTAGGTTATTTGGAAGGATCCAGAGTGGAGCTTCACAAAATATTAGGGGCATAATATACCAGCCTACAATGCCTCTTTTGTCTGATTGCTCAATCCTGGCTCTTAAACACCCAATGGCAGGATGGTTGAAACCACAAATTATTCTGATTATTTTTTGAGCACCTCACAGAAACAAGCAGAGGAACAGTCCATGCCCCAAAGAATTTATAATCTCAATTCAATCCTCGTACAACAAATGGGGTTGGAGACAGACGATCAAAGGGGAAATGGGGAGAGGAGGAACAAAGGTTACAGTAGCATTGATCAATCAGTTTAAGTAATAAAAAGACAGTTAAACAGGGAATCTAGGCACCGTATTGATTAATATTACAACATAACCCCTGCATCATTAACACAATCAATCAGCCAGGGACTCTGCTAACCAGGAACTTATAAAAAAAGTTCATTTCCTGCCCTTCATCATTCTGGGAACATAACTTCAACCATTCCCCAAAACCACATTGACAGCCCTAACAAAATAACTTGGTTAGTTATTGAGGGTGCGTCTTCATTGCACACTAAGGCTGGTTCTGTGGGACCTGGGCTTGTGCACTTCTTGTTTCCAAGCAGGGCCGTCCTTACCCATACGCAAAGTGTGCAGCTGCGTAGGGCATCTGGAAATTTGGGGCACGATGGGCCTGCACTCACCAGCAGGAGGAAGTGCAGCGACCCGGCCCCAGCCACCCCACCGGTGAGTGCTGGGGGTGGTTCCCCGCTGCCCCCCAAGCCAGCCCTGCTCCCCCTTGGAGGCCTGGGGCCCACCACGGAGGCCTGGGGCCAGCCTCCCGTTCCCTCTCCGCAGAGGCATGCTGCGTAGGGCCCCAGAATAGCTAGGGACTGTTTCCAAGTCTGTGCTTGAGCATCCACACTGCATTGTATACCTGGGTTTGCAATGGCTGGACCCACCTCTCACAGCCATGCTAATGTGTCCATGCTGCACTATACAGACTTTCTGACTCGGGTCTGTGGCTTGACCTGTGTCCGTGCTGCAAAATGACAGGGCTTGGTCCTGAGTGACAGCAGGACTCAGTTTCTGACCCAGCTCCCATGAGTGCTTGCTGATCTGAGTCAGACTGATGTGTGTGTGGAGAGACGTGGAGCTTGGGCTCAAACCGGAGTCAGAACCTGGGCTTAGTTGTGCAGTGTAGATTTACACTGAGACCCCCAATCCTGCAAACATTTATATGCTTGCGTGGTTTTGCTGCTGCTGAGAGCAATCCCATTGATCTCCGTGCCACATATAGATCTTGTGTGTTCAGGTCAGTATGTGTGTTCTTTCTAAATATATCTTCTCACTTTGCATGGCCACGTGGCCCAGAGGAGAAATCCTTTCCCCTTGTTCTATTTGTTGCAAAGAGGTTAATTGGCTGATGTTATCCCATGGGCTGCCGTCACCACTACAGAGCAGTCTGGGCCCAAGTTTAATCCAGAAAGGGTTTAAATGGAATAGGATGTTGATGCTGTGCAGCCTCTTATACACAGTGTCTGCGGCGGATTCACAGAGCGCTGAGACAGTTGCAAGTTTTTCCTCTGCTGCTAAAAATATGTCACGGACAATACCTGAGAATCTATTTCATTCGTTTTTTCTTGGAAATACACCCGGATCAATACATCCAGCGTAGTACTCTACGCCCACGGTTCTCAACCCATGGCCTGCAGGCCGCATGCGGCCCAGCTGTGTGCTAACAAAAGTTCAAAATTTGCCCCTCTGATCTGAACGGGGGTGGGGCTAGCTGAGGGGGAGACGGTGTCTGGCAGCCTACTGGAGTGCTCCTGTCAGTAGGGGGATGGTGAGTGCCGCAGGGGGCGGGTGAGTGCCTCTCTGGGCAGCTTTGGGGTGAGGAGTGGCACTCTAGGCAGGGGAGGGGATGGAGGTGAGGAGCACTGGGAACTTGGGGTTTGTGGGGGTGCTGCAGCACCCCCAGGTTTTAGGCTGCCTGTACGGCAGGACTTGGGGTCCAAGTCTCGTCTGCCCAGCCCCGCACTCTGGGCTCTGTTCCTGGCCCCGTTCTGTTAAGGGGTCTCTGGGCAGGGGGTGTTGGGCATAGGGGACTGTAGGGGGTTTTGGGGGGGGCGCTGTGGTTCTCCACCTGCAGCCCAAGTATCACATTGTGGGCCACTAGGTTGAGAACGTACATGCTCTACATGGGGAGGTGAAGTATTCACCCACCCTCACCTTCTCTTATTTATTAGGCCCTGCAAATCTTTTTCTGTATTGCCACCTTGTGGCTATTTGAAATAATGCAACTGCATATTGAGTATTAAATGGAACAGATTTCAGAGTAGCAGCCGTGTTAGTCTGTATTCGCAAAAAGAAAAGGAGGACTTGTGGCACCTTAGAGACTAACAAATTTCTAACAAATGGAACAGAGTTAATACTTGTATGGAACGTTCATGTACATTAATAATGATTAAGTAACAAGTTTTAAAAGAACATGAGGTTTTGACTGTCAGAGGACACTCAAGTTTGTACATATCATTTAAACAAATTTCCCAATTCTTATTACAAAAACCACCTTAGATTTAAACTATTTTAAAAATTCCATTTAAATTTCCATTTTTATTCTTGGTTTAGTTTTTGCATTTACATCTGTCTAGCTGGGGGAAAATACATGAATCCAATTTTACTTGGCTTTAGAATCAGTCTTACTTCTGAGTTCTCGATGCTGTAATGTTTGGGTTACAAACAGAGTGAGGGAATGATTATTTGTTTAGTAAATCAGCTGCTTGCACTGTGATTTATTTTTTTAAAAAGCACTGAAACATTTATTTAGCCCTTGGGTTTTGTAAAATGTTATTTTTAAAATACATTTGGATGAAAAAGTCAGTAATTCTTTTTAAATGGTCACTTTAAATGGAGAATGGAAAGGGGAGCAGTTAGATATATCAGACCTGCCATTATTGGTCTGTTTATAAATTAAACCTTAATAATGGATCACATGCACTTTTTTGAGCTAGTTGCCTTTTCTAAGATGTCCATTGGAATGTCATTTTGTTTGTATTGATTTCTATTAGTTGTACATGTCTAAAACCAGGTACAGCTAGACTATAAGCTAATGATGTGTGACGATTTGTTTGTAACTTACAAAGCCATGACAATTCTTCTTATTCAATTGCTTGTTTGTTATATCTCCCTGTAAGGAGGTGTGCGGGTCTCTCCCCTTGACAGGGCAGGAGGCCACACAGCTAGTGAGTCCACCTGGTGATTAGGATGTGACAGTCACATTTGCAATGCCTGTTATAATGTCTCAGGGGCAGCTACTGCTTGTTCATTTTTAAGACAAATCAAGAGAGCACGACAATAGCATTAAGCATGAAACACAGATAGTGGATACAAAGTGCAGTGAAATTGAGATAGATGGTGAGCAATGTGATCTCTCTGTTCTATACTCATCAACTCTTCAAAAAGAAAAACTAAAGTACTCTGCCATTTGCTGAGTGGGTTAGATCTGGAGGGAAAGAAGAAATAGACAAGCCACAGTTCAATCAAAGATTCCAGGTGTCATATAAAGAAAACTCTATCAAATTCCTTTCTTGGCTGTTGTCTCTTCCTTCTCTCCGTTTTCTCTAGCTATTCTCCATGTGACACTAAAAGGAGTTAAATAATCCTATGAGTAAAGTTTACAGGATTCAGGCCGTACAGTGATGTGAGGTGTAAGCCACAGCTTTCATTAAATATTTCACTCTTTCCTATAAAATGTGTGCCATAGCTTATTACTAGGTGTCACATTTGAATGGAATGGAATTGTGAAGGGTCAAAAAAAAAAACCAACTCCCCAAAAAACTCCAAACTGTGGCTGGATGAACTTGTTTGGCCTAATTTCGAACTCACTGTAGCAGCGTGAGATTTTGACACGAACTCCAACCACTTTGTATTCACATTCCCACACGCAATTTCCATCGAGAAGGTGGGGATGGCAGGATTGCCCCTTTTAGTAGGAGGGGGAGATAAGAATGTGACACCAAGTTCCATATGCTGAGGGAGGGGCAGGTAAATTCCTTAAAACATCTTAGGTGTATCTGACCCATGAAGTCTTCCTGGGAGGCCCTCAAACACTTGCAAAATGTGGGTCTGACATGGCCAAGGTGAGGGGTGACAAATGAAAATAGAAAGGGAAAATGTCAAAGTTAACCTCTCCCAGTGTAGCTTGACTTCTCTTTCTAGGTCATAAACTCTTTGGGCGCAGGAACGGTCTTTACTTGGGTCTAATACAGCACCTACATTTTAGGATGCTGCTTAACAATTGATACCACCATAGGCAAGTACTTCCTGGAGCCAGCATGATGATGTCTGAAATGTGTCCTTGCAGCTCTTCTCAGATGTGTCTGTTGCAAAGCCTCTGCTGCTGGCTCTCCCAGCTTGTGGTAACCCTGGCAGCAATCATCCGTAAGCCACAGTGGGAAAAGGGCTTGGGAACACCAAACTTTGTGATTTCTACAATCCATCCACCATCAGCCCAGTTTGAGTCACATCCCCAATTTAATAACAGTGGTTAATGGGTAAAAGGATCAAGAAGAGCAAAGTATCCTACTGAGAGACATGGAGGAATTTGGAAGGACCATGTGAATTCCTGTTGGACCCCCAGTTTGGTGAGATGCCTCATTGATCCATATATAGCAGGGTCACAGCTCCCCTGTAACCCTCCCCCAATTTATATGTAGGCTGTGTTTGTGAGCTCAGCTGGCCGTTCACCACTGGCTCAGTATAGCTCATTTCACTACTAGAGATGGTCCCAAGCCAGCCCAGTTCTACACAGCGTTGAACGTCGAATCTGATCATCATTACAGCTGCCTCATTTATGTTCCTTTGAATGAAAGTGAAAGGGAGTTTTATTATGTTAGTAGCAGTCTTTGCCTTACGCTAGTGCCCCCAAGTGAGATGAGGCCCCCACTGGGCTGGGCACTGCCCATACACACAGTAGGAGACAGTTCCTGCTCCAAAGATCTAGATAGATAAGACAAAGGGTACGGGGAAGGGCCTATTATTACAATTACGGTTGGGCACTCTGAAGCACTAAGAGATTAAATGACTTTTCCCAGGTCTCACACAGCAGCTGTTAGCAGGCTGGGAATTGCACCCATCTCTTCTCAGGGGCAGTCCAGTGCCTTCATCTCAAGACCACCCTTCTTCGGTGAGGGTTTCTCCCTACTATCTGGCTGTTCACTGACCATGGTCCACTTTGCAGCAGAGAGCCTGAAAGCTGGCATAGTGCGTGGGGAGGGTGCAGGTTGGGACTGAAGGGCACCCCGCCCATTGTCCCATTTCCAGGTGTAGCCATCCCTGATGCTTCAGAGGAAGGAGATAAAAAACAAAACAAAGCAAAAAACCCAGAATACATTGGGGAGGGGGACCCCTGCAGGTCGCCGTCTGGAACTCTGATGCATGAGCTTTAGGAAGAGAAGTCGTAAACAAGAAATGAGCCTCAGGGCTATTGAGTCCTGCTCCCCACCATCACAAGCAGCCCCATCGCACAACCAAACTCATGAATTTATCCAGTTCTTTCTTTAAAATAATCCCAAAGCTATCTATCATGTTTAATGTCAGACAGTGAGAGTTTATAAACACTTCTAACATTTTGGGCCTTTGAGATCAATAGCCATACAACAGACAGATCCCCCATTTTGTGACTGAGCTGTTTATTTCCTCTGCTGGTCACTTTACAGTTCAGTTCTGGCCTTCTCCTCCGTTGCTAGTGTCATCAGCTAATTTGACCACAGCAAAGAATCACTCAGTGGAGACAGACATGAGGCAACTAAGGAAGGTACAGAGAGATGTTTGGCTTATTGAATATAGCCAGTCATAAAAGCCATTGGAAACCCTTAATGTCCCAGACAGGGTCATAACACGTTGAAAGTGTCACTGGTTGGAGATCAACAGACGTTTCAATGTTAAATTGGATATAATGCCGGTGCTCTCTAGTGGTGAAGAACAGAAAGAAGAAACAGAAAACTGAAATGAATGAGTTTCATACTCAGGACTAAGAGACATTTGCACCAAAAATCTGCACTTTGATGGGGGTTTTAAAGAAACGGACAGCAAATGTTTCTGCCTGTTGAGAGTCTTGTGTTCAGAGAAGCAGGTAGGTTGCTTGTCGTGCCTTTCCTTATCTAGTTTGAGAAGTTGCTTCCGGTCGGATTCAGTCTATCCTTTCTCGGTGTGTCTCCTAAATGAAATGTTGATGAAATTGACACAAGTTCACAAAACATTTTTACTTCAGCGAAACCTTTTTCTCTTATGAAAAGTGACTTCATAGAAGTTTTCCAACCAGCTCTATAATGCCGCATCTGGGTGAATGATAAATTAACAGTTATTCATAGTTACTAACTATGAGTTACTATTAGTATTATAAACAGTAGATCGATTGAGTCTTATAGAGCATAGAGTTTAAGGCCAGATCCCACCAGACCATCCAGTCTGACCCCCTGTATATCACAGGCCACCCAACAGCACCCGTACACTAAACCCAACAACTGAAACGATACTCGGGTATTACAACCCACAAGGAAATAGACTATTATGTGCCACAGGAGGAGAATAGGAGATACTGAAGTTCATGAGTACTTGACCTGCAATGGCACATTAAGTGATTAAATGAGATGTACCCAGATGATCCTGGCAAGTGACTCATACCCCACACTGCAGTGGAAGCTGAAAAACAGCTAAGGTCACCTGGGGGGAAATTCCTTCCTGACCCCACATATGGTGATGAAGTTAGACCCTGAGCATGTGAGCAAGAACCAGTCAGCTAAGTGCTTGAGAGAGAATTGACGACATGAATGAAAAATCCTAAACAAATGCTGGAGAGAGAGAGAGAAGGATATTTGTTTATTCGTCTGACATGAAGTCTGAGTGGAACGACTCATCTGAGGAGCAGGGACATCATAGTGCGCATCAGTAAGTGAGATTTCATACAATAACCAGCTGTGTTGATTCAGTTTCAACCTCGTGTATGTAACTGACCCCTAGAGTATAACTCATCCGTGAAGTCCCCATTGTCTCCAGTAGGCCTGGGAGCAGCAGCAGTATTGTCAGGATGATGGGGAGGAAGTGAGAGGCTGGGGACTCCTACTGGTTAGGGAATGGATTGAAGAAGTTGCCTCAACCCCATGCCCAGACAATTCATTTAGAATTGGCTCAGCCTTTTCCTCCATCTACCCTTAGTGGATTGTGACAACCTAATCCTTCTGCCAGTGTCTTCAGTGGTGCAGAAATAGAGCCTCACTTGTTTGCTGCACTCCCTGGTCTTTAGAAGAGAGTCTTTGATAGACTCATGGCAGGCAGGCTTTCAGTTCCTATTGCAACAGAAGCCCCTCTGCAGCAGCTCATGGGATCATCGGCGTGATTCTCAGCCACCATGTAGCTGGAGCCAGACAGAAGGCAGGATCTCTACATACTCCTTTGAAAACATATAGCAGGGAAACCTTGGTACCCTGATGTTCAAAGGCCAGCCAGAGCACAGAAAGAGCTCTGCACATCAAAGGAGTGTGAGGGAATCAAGGAGCCACAAGTAGGGGGACAGCAGCCTCAGCTATCTAATTTAAAATGAGATAATAACTGTAAGAAGGACTCTTTGATCAAGTTCAAATCAGAGAGTCTTTCTCTCCCCCAGCCAGGATGCCCTAGATTTATAATTTCCTCCTCCTCTTAAAGATCTCTCCCCTTTTCATGTGGTTTTAAAAGGATACGTCTAATTAGAGATGGGCCCAGGCTGCAAAATTCAGCTTTGGAGCCTGATCCAGTTTCCAAATCCATGCAAGTTCAGGGGATTTGGTTCAGTTGAAGATGGGGGTGGCCTATTTGCAAAATTTGGATGCAGGTTCAGATTCTGAATAACCTCAACATTCAGGGGTGTTTGGGTGAATAATTTGGGCTGGGGCCCATCTCTAGCAATTGAAGGTCAGCTCCTGCCTGTATGGACCCCCATTCCTTTACCTCCCTCCCCCAAAATGTGATAACATGCGTCTGTAAATGATGTGCTCAGTAGATGTAGTTACTCCCTGGAGCCATGTTGCCTTCAGCTGTGGCTTTATGAGTTCTCAAGCTAAGCAGCATTAGGTCTGGTCTTATGTGGATGGGACTCTTCCGAGAAAAACTCAGGTGGTGCTGGTAGGTAGCACACTTCCCTCTAAGGCAATGTCTACACTATGAGCTAGGGGTGTGCTTTCCCTGCTCGTGTACACATACTCATGCCAGCTGTCATTGAGTATAAATAGCTGTGTAGCCAGGGTAGCACGTACAGTGTAGCATGGGCACATCTACACAGCAGCTATACTTTAAGGTGGTACTTCCTGGAGTGATAGAATCATAAAGTTAGAAGGGCCCACAAGGGTCATCTAGTCTAACCCCCTGCCAAGATGCAGGATTTGTTGTGTCTAAACCATACAAGACAGATGGCTACCCAGCCTCTTTTTGAAAACCTCCAGTGAAGGAGCTTCCATAACTTCCCTAGGCAGTGTGTTCCATTGTCCTACTGTTCTTATAGTTAGAATTTTTTTCCTGAGACTTATTCTAAATCTGCTATGCTGTAGTTTGAACTCATTGCCTCTTGTCCTATTCTCCGTGGCAAGCGAGAACAGCTTTTCTCTTATGGCAGCCTTTCAAGTATTTGAAGACCGCTATCATGTCCCCCCTTAATCTTCTCTTTTCCAAACTAAACAGACCCTGTTCCTTCAGCCTTTGCTCACATGGCTGGCATTCCATCTCTTTGATCATCTTTGTCTCTTGCCTCTAGATCCTTTCCAGTTTCTCTATATCCTTTCTATACATTGACGACCAAAATTGGACAAAGAACTCCAGCTGAGGCCTAACCAGCACCGAGTAGAGCAGTACTATCACCTCCAGTGACTTGCATGCTATACCTTCTGTTAATGCAACCCAAAATTGCATTTGCTTTGTTTGCAACAGCATCACATTGCTGATTCATGCTGAGGATGTAATCAACCACAGCTCCCAGATTCTTGTCAGCAGTGCTGCTGCCATGCCAGTTATTCCCCATTCTGTATTTGTGAATTTGGTTTTTCTTCCCTAAGCGTAGCATTAATAATAATTATATTAAACAACACCGGACCCAGAACAGATGCCTGTAGAACCCCACTTAAGTCCTCCCTCCAATCTGAAATCTAGATAATACTTAGTCCTGCCATAAGTGCAGGGGACTGGACTAGATGACCTCTCGAGGTCTGTTCTGGGCCAAGGTGCTCAAAGCACCACAGGTCCAGCAGGAGTACTCTGAGAAAAACGAGGCTTACACACAGCTGTGAGTTATTGGCTTTACTGAAGGTTAGTGACCCACCCGCAACAGGGACTCCAAGCATTGCAGTCCCGGAGGCAGGGAACCCAGCGCACCGGAGCTCTGACTGGGACGGAGTCTCCATTGCGGGTGGGTCACTAACCTTCAGTAAAGCCAATAACTCACATCTGTGTGTAAGCCTCATTTTTTCTCAGAGGACTCCTGCCAGGCCTATGGTGATTCGAGTACCTTGGCCCAGAACAAGGTCCCTTTCAATCCTTTGATTCTGTGATCATTCCATTAACAGTTACTCTTTGTTTGCAGCTGTTTAACCAACCTTCTGTATTAAACAGCACTGAATTGCTGATTCAATCCCCTTACTTAGAATAGTGAATGGGGTGAGGGCATCACTCTTCTAGTGACACTGTTTATGATAATGGGCAGGTTGGATATTGATAGAGTGCACATAGGTAATCAGGGTTTGATAGGTGCTCCATGGCCCTATGGTCTCTCTACATACCATCTCCATTCCACAACACAATCCAAGCTTTGGGGTAACTTTACTGTGGGAACTGAATAACCAATGGGTTTGGTAATGGACTATGGGGAGTTCACCAGTTGTGCACTCATTCCTATATGAGGGTTAGCAGTGTCCAGGAGTCACTACGATGTGTTGGCTGTTCAGTGGGCTACATGAAAGAAGCTGGCTGTCTCCAGGCCCCACCAGATAAAACACAGTCATCTTTGGCACTAGCAGATCCCCTTGTTGGCTGACTCAGCACAGAGGCCCAGGGAAGAATGGGCTATGGAGAAAGAAATCCTCTTCCAGGTATCCTTCCAGAGCCATTTGGGGAAGCTTGCACTGCTGCTGACTTCTGATACTTGGTCTGTGGCCAGATACAGATAAACAGCTCTTCCACCTCCAGAACTGTCATTCATTCATGTTTCGTGGTATTGAGGAAACAAATCCGACTCAATTCCAGCTCAGCATGATACTGTAGAGCTTAATGGGACATTTGACATGACACATTTCGGATCTGCTGGTATAAATCAGAACACATTAACAACCCTTTGGGACCTGTGTCCAAGGACTCTTGGAGCACTGAACAGCTGCAGTTAAAAGCCTGGGGCTAAATTCTATGTTCGGATACACAAGTGGGAGGTGTAGATTCAAACCAGAGGGCATAATTTCATCCTAAAACATAGACTTCTGTTAGAAATATGTGATATCCTTTTCCACTAGGTGGTGCCAGCCAATGTATCGGAGGGGTCTGGATTATTAAATTGAGGTAGTGTATTGACTTTACTTTTCACTGAATTTACATAGCATATGCAGATAGCCAGACATCTAGCCAGTTGGCCATCCCTGGTACCCTGGTACTGCACCCAGACTACAGATGTTATGTGCATCTGAAGAAAGGATAGGACAACTTTGCTGTCAAAAAGAGCATCTTAGGGGGTGCCATAGGGAAGTACTGTGTTACTGAAATGGCCTAAGGCAGTGCTCCTCTGAAAGGTGTATTGTATTATGCATAGTCATGCCTCAAGGCATGTTGTGATCACTTGCCCAGTACATTGTGTTTTCCCCCATTTTCCTCTACAGTGTTGGGTAATGGTCCACAGCCACAGGCAGGCTACGGAGTTAGTTCATTGGGCCAAAGAGAGCGATTGACTCTACAGCCCAGTGGTTAGTGCGTTTGCCTCGGATGTTGGAGGTTCAAGGCTTTGCTCTGTCTGATTTGCAGCAGGGGCTGCAACCTGAGTTTCCTATATCCCAGGTGAGTGCAATAATTGCTGGGCTATTGGCTGTTCTGGAGTGAGTCTGTCTCTCTCTCTTGGACCAGAAATTCCATCCTGAGGCTGAGAAACTTTTCTGATGAACATAAGAATGGCAATACTGGGTCAGACCAATAGTCCATCTAGCCCAGTATCCTGGCTTCTGACAGTGGCTGGTGCCAGATGCTTTCAGAGGGAATGAACAAAACAGGGCTGTTAACAAGTGATCCATCCCCTATCTTCCAGTGCCTGCTTCTGGAAAGAAGTCAGAGGTTTAAGGGCACACAAACCATGGGTGTGTGTCCTTGACCATCTTGGCTAATAGCCATTGATGGACCTATCCTCCATGAACTTCTCTAATTTTTTTTTGAACCCAGTTATACTTTTGGCCTTCACAATATCCCCTGGCAATGTGATCACAGGTTGACTGTGCATTGTGTGAAGAAGTTCTTCCTTAGGTTTGTTTTAAACCTGCTACCTATTAATTTCATTGGGTGACCCGTGGTTCTTGTTATGTGAAGGGGTAAATAACACTTCCTTATTCACTTTCTCCATAGTATTCATGATTTTATGGACCTCTATCATATCCCCCCTTAGTTGCCTCTTTTCTAAACTGAACAGTCCGTCTTTTTAATCTCTCCTCATATGGAAGCTGTTCCATACCCCAATCATTTTTGTTGCCCTTCTCTGTACTTTTTTCAAATATAATATACCTTCTTTCATATGGGACATCCAGGACTGCATGCAGTATTTAAGGTGTGCATGTACCATGGATTTATATAGTAGCATTATGATATTTTCTGTCTTATCTATCCCTTTCCTAATGGTTCCTAACATTCTGTTACCATTTTTGACTGCAGCTACACATTAAGCAGATGTTTTCCAAGGACTATCCACAATGACTCCAAGATCTGTTTCTTGAGTGGTAACAGCTAATTTAGACCCCATCATTTTATATGTATAGTTAAGATTATGTTTTCTCATATGCATTTCTTTACATTTATCAACATTGAATTTCATCTGCCATTTTGTTGCCTAGTGACCAGTTTTGTGAGATCCCTTTGTAGCTGTTCATAGTCAGCTTTGGATTTAACTCGCTTGAGTAATTTTGTAGCATCTTTAAACTTTACCACTTCACTGTTTACCCCCTTTTCAGGGGTGAAAGTAAAATTCAGCTCTTACCAGTACGAGGCCAGCTCTGACCCCCCCGGGAAGGGGCTGGGCCTCGGGCAGAAGGGGCAGGGCTGGGGTCAGCGTCCCCCAGGCCCATCTGCGCTGCCTGGCCCATGCCACCCGGGGCTCCAGTGGCAATTTAAAGGGCCTGGGGCTCTGTGGTAGTGGCAGGGGCGGCTGGAGCCCCAGGCCCTTTTAAATCGCGGCCCTGGAGCAGCTACTTCTTTTGTCCCCTACCGTCGGTGGCTTTAACGTCGCTGTCCCTTTTGCACCCCCTCATCGGTGGCCCTGCCAGTAGGGACCTGCCTACAGTGGCAGCGCTTTAAAGTCAGCGATACAGGCTGGTACTGGCAGCTACTTTTTACCAGTACACCATACAGGCCCAAACCTGCCTTACTTTCACCTTTGCCCTTTTTCCAGATAACTTATGATTGTGTTGAACAGCACTGGTCAGAGTACGAATCCTTGGGGGACACTGCTATTTACCTCTTTCCATTGTGAAAAATGACTGTTTATTCCTACCCTGTTTCCTATCTTTTATCTAATTACTGATCCATGAGAGAACCTTCCGTCTTACCCCTGACTGCCTACTTTGCTTAAGAGTCTTTGGTGACGGGCTTGTCAAAGGGTTTCTGAAAGTCCAAGTACCTTATATTCACTGAATCACCCTTGTCCCCATGTTTGTTGGCCCCCTCAAAGAACTCTACTAGATTGGTGAGGCCTGATTTTCCTTTACAAAAGCAGTGTTGACTCTTCCCTACATATTGTGTTCATTTATGAGTTTGATAATTCTGTGCTTTTCTATAGTTTCAACCAATTTGCCTGGTGCTGAAGTTAGGCGTACCAGCCTGTAGTTCCAAGGTTGCCAAGAATGAATTGGTTTTGAAGAAATTTCCGTCAACACCAATAAATTTCCATGAAGCATTTCAGTTTCCACCAAGGGCATTTTTCAACAGGAAAATGTTTGTAAAAAAATTTCTACCAGTTCTTGTCTTTCATAGAGTGTACCACATTTTGGTAGAGAGATTGTCTCACCTCTCCCATTCAAGATTGGGTTACACTAATATTCCTATGGCAACTGCCAGGTACATGGAAAACTAATATTAAGAAAGTGATTAGGCCAAGATTTTCAAAGGTTACTAGTTGTTTGGAGTGCTCTGATTTTTGGATGCTCAGACAAGGCAAGAACAGTAGCTCAAGCTAGCCTAGATGTCAACTGCAAGCACAGGTGTCAACCTTTCATTTTCCCGGGGGGTGGCCGCTCCACCCGAAGCCCCACCCCCACTCTGCCCCTTCCCCCAAGGCTCTGCCTTTGCTCTGCCTCTTCTTGTCCCTGCTCCGCCCCTCTCCCCAAGGCCCCACCCATGCTCTGATTTGGTTTGAGTAAGCACCCAGGATCATTAGGAGTTTTGTCTATCATTAGAAAAACCCCTCTCACAGGGTGTCTGGCCCTTTAAGTGGAGTTGGACCCAGCCTCACCTGTGACTGATCTGCTGCTTCCCAGCTGAGACTGATCAAGTGATTAGAAAAGCCAGCAAGAGGATCAGTTGAGGAGAGGAGCTATAGGAAGAGGTGGGTTTCTGGGGCAGGCAGTGGAATGGGAAAGATACAAAGGGAAAGGCCTCTTGTGAATGTTGCTTTTGTGGAATAAATCTATGCTCTGGAGAAAAACCTGAATGGACCTTTGGGCAGCCTTCTTGGGCTGGGAAGACAGGCCTAACAACCTTCCACCACTGGGAAAGGGTCGCAATAGAGAGCTTTACAGGAATGATAAGTTCTAGCTCCCCATCAACAGTGCCCAACTCCCATCCGGAGTTTGTAAAGCATTGCTAGTGCCATTAGTGGCCTTGCTTCTAAAGCAGAAACCAGAACTTTTTTTTTTTTTCTAAAGAGCAAATCAGCAGTTGTCAGTGAGGTCATACCACAGCAGGGCTTTTTTTTTAAACTTCTGGCTCTTTTCATTAGAATCATGAGACTCGGAATAACCTGAAAAGCTGAGGCACTGGCCCTGCTGTTCTGTGGCAGCTTCTTGTAAGGAGTTTAACATTTGGGGAGGGTGGTGTGGAGTGTGAAAAATGATCTAAAAAAAATCATACTTTTTCTACTGTTGCATAGTCTTCATGCTCCCCAGTAGATGGCACTCTGGGATTAGACTTTGGTGTAAATGCCTCTCTGAGACAGGGCTGAAAGAGCTTCATTGTGTCCTTTTTGAGGCCCAGAGTAAAAAGAAAAATGAGCTATGGATACAGAAAAAGAATTAAGAGAAACCGATAATGGCTTTGAAATGAGCTCATCAACATTAGTGTGGGGTGAACCCGCAAAGGAGCAGAGTATGGCATTTAGGATAAAATTCACCTCTGTGCAGAAGTCCAGCTGAAGCATCATATACCCCTTAAATCCTACTTAGACCAGAATTAAGTGACTGCCTAGTCTTTGTGCTGATCCCCTGCATGGGGTGAATTTTACCCATAGAGAGAAATAGGTATTCTTGCACATCGAGGTACATTCAGAATACACTGTCGCTTCAACCATGGCTGTAAACCTTTTTTATTCACTTTAAACCCACATTCCTGTGAGCTGTGTTGAGTCTTTGTGGAAATCAAATGGTAAAAGATGATTTACAGAGCTGGGTGCCAGGATTTTGATCTGGGTGAGTTCTGTTAGAGGCAAATGAAATTTTAAAGTGAATTCACTCAAACGTCCCTCAGTCTGAAGGGATGTGAGAGTGGTTCCTAGGCTGACATGCACTTGCTCTGTTCAAGTTAATGAGCCAAAAATAGTAGTCTGGCCACAGTATCATGGGCTGCTGTTCAGGCTAGCCACTTGAGTACGTACCCCAGGTGTCGGGCAGGACTGTAAGGGGTGGCTAGCCTGACTGCTTCCTGTGCAGGTACATCTCTGCTATTTTTAGGGTGCTATCTCAAGCAGAGTTAGTGTGTGTCTGTCTACCCTTGCTGGGAAGCACCTTCCCAGCTGCAGTGTAGACTTACCCTTATGAATACAGGCGGTTGGGTTGATATAAAAGTAAATGTACACAGTTCCTGGAAATTTTGTTTGATATTTACAAGGAAAGAATGATGGAAAATCAACTCGTAAATGGAATCCTTGCTTGTTAAACAAAAACCTAAATCATCCAGCTTGCACATGGCAAGAAACATCCAGAGCTATACGAATTCTCAACTACCAAAGAACTCACTTGTGTTTTAATTAAATTTTTGTGTGCAGGTCCCTGGTGTGTGGAAATAGAAAAGTTACTAGGAGCCTGAGCCAAAGTCCATTGAAGTCAATGGGAGCCTTTTTCTAGGAGCATTTCTGTAGCAGTTAATGTTAGGCTGAGAGACTCTAAATCATTTAAAGAGAGAGAAATTCCTGTTGCTATTCTCTTTGTGATCCTAACATGCTCCAAGCCAAAGGATACACTAACTGTAAGGTTCCAAGCCTGCATGTATAGCAATAAAGATAGTGAAACCCCTTTAAATTCCTAAATACATAGGGCCTGATCCAACAGCCACTGAAGGAAATGCAAAGATTCCCATTAGGGTGGCCTTATGTCCCAATTTTAAAGGGACAGTCCTGAAATAGAAAGTGAGGACAGGAACTCTGCATTCTCTCATTGAGTGATGGTCTTGTAACCATGTCCCATGAGAGAGATCTCTTGACTGAATGTCAGATGCAATATGCTTTCACTGCTTTGCATTTGTGCATGGTTGGTGGGTTTTATTTATTTATTTGTTTTTGTTTTTTAGTTGTGTTTGAGTTCTTCTTTTCTATCCCAAGGGAATAAATCATCCAGGCAGTATGGTTTGCGGCACTGCAACATGCCTCTGAATGACATGCCTGAAACCTCAAATAATCCGAGGTTCTGTAGATGTGGGGTATTTTTTGTTGTTGCCTATCTTAACAAATCAGCAGTGATTAAAATTTTCTCTCATGTCCTAGCAACGATTTCAAACACCAACTCAACAGTCATCAGTGAAAAAGATATTCAGTTTTATTTTGCCTTGCATTCATTTTCTATTTCTTACGTTACCCTCTTGGAAACTTGGAATTAACACCTTGTTCATTTCTGATTTTGTCCAATTTAGCAAATATCTGGGGCCAAGGTTTCAATGTGGCATCAACTCAGATTCTAAATTTGCACTCATATATTTGTGCATGCAAAATCTCACAGATACATGTGCAAACAGAAATTGTGCATGCAATATGACTTGTCCAGGTAGGCCTAGGTCTCTTTAGCATTCTTTGGGCTGGTCACTGAAAAGGTACATTGGGATAGCTACATCTCTCAGGGGGTGAAAAATCCACACCGTTGGGAGACGTAATGAAGTCAATCTAACCCCTGGTGTAGACAGCGCTAGGTCAATGGAAGAATTTTTCCATTGATCTACCCACCACCTCTCAGAGAAGTGGATTAACTACAGTGATGGGAGAGCCACTCCCATTGCTATAGTAAATGTCTGCGCTGAATTGCTACAGTGCTGCAGCTGGAGCTTTAGTGTTTTAACTGTAGATGAAGTCTTAGGTTTGTTCATCATCAGTAATGTCAGTAGGGAAAAGCAGAGTTTTTGTTAAGTTGCTGCTAACATGACTACGCTCACACTATTTTTAATAAGCCCAACACCAGGGCTTTTACTTGGAGACGGATTTGTATGGACATACATTTGCGCAGTACATCATGGCGATGCAAATCATAGTACCTAGTTAGAACAAATTTGGGAACTTCCAGGCATAGAGTTATCCACAGCATTCAAAGAGATGAATCATGAAGTTGGGGGAGTCCATAGGGCCAGTCTAGTGTTTAGTTGTGACCACAAAATGAACAATATTTTCCTTTTCTCCTAAAAAAAAAAAGTCCCCAGTAGAAGTTTTGCATGTGTCAGGTTCTGAGAAACTCCAAAAGACCATCCATGTGGCAATGTTGAGGCACAACAGAGCTGAGTTCAGCATGCTAAAGCTGCCTTCTCTCCAAATCCCCCTGGTCATGAGGATGAATTTTGAAAATCTCATGCCATTTAGATTGATATTTATGTTCATCTTTTTTCATTATCACACATCAACAACCATATTGGGTGTTATTTTGAATTCCATTAAAGAGACTCTAATATCATTGTGATGAGTGAACCCCTTGAGTTCAAATACTTCACTGTATCTGTACTATCCAAACCTCTTGAGTCTGCAAAATCTTGCAGATTTACTTAACCCAAAGATGTCTGGCACTTAAGTCTCTGGACTAATAAATCTCAAGATATCTTAACACTTCTGGTTCTGTCCCCACATGGAACCATGCAACAAAGTAAAAGGAAGAACATATTTGAACTTCTAAATAGTTTGGTTCTTCTTTGATTCTCAAAAGAGGACAAAGATTGGTGGGAGGGAAGTTCCTATTGCTCCCTGAACTGGTTCTTCCATCCTATTATCTGGATGAACCAGATAAGGATATCCCAGATAACCGAACCTAAGATCAGGATGGACTGATCCAACTGTCCCTCTGATTTACGTTCTCAAAACATGTTACAATGCTACCAAAACCTCAGTTTACCATAGAATCATACAACTGCAGGGCTGTAAGGGACCTGGAGAGGTCATATAGTCCATCCCCCTATCCTGAGGCAGAACCAAATATACCTGGACCATCCCTGACAAGTGTTTGTCTAATTTCTTCTTAAAAACCTCCCACAGCCTCCCTTGGGAAGCCTGTTCCACTGCTTCAATACCCTTTTAGTTAGAAAGTTTTTACTAACATCTAATCTAAATTTCCCTTGCTGCAGATTAAGCCAATTACTTCAATAGACATGGAGAACAATTTATAACAGCCCTTAACATATTTGAAGACTGTTATCAGGTCCCTCTTCAGTTGTCTTTTCACAAAATGAAATATGCCCAGTGTTTTTAAACTTTTCCTCACAGGTCAGGCTTTCTAAACTTTTTACCATTTTTGTTGCTCTCCTCTGGGCTCTCTCCAATTTGTCCAAATTTTTCCTGAAGTGCTGCACCCAGAACTGGTTACAGTACTCCGTCTGCGGCCTCACTAGCGTGGGGCAATTACCTCCTGTGTCTTACAAATACCACTCCTGTTAACAGACCCCAGAATGATATTAGTGTTTTTTGCAATTCCCTGACATTGGTGACTCCTCTTCAATTTGTGATCCAATATAGCCACCAGATCCATTTCAGCAGTGCTACCTCCTAGCCAGTTATTCTCTATTTTGCATTTGAACATTTTATTTTTCCATCTTAACTGACATACTTTGCACTTGTCTTTATTGAATTTCATCTTCTTGATTTCAGACCAATTCTCTAATATGTCATGGTCATTGAGAATTCTAATCCTGTCCTCCAAAGTGCTTGTAACCCCTCCTGGCTTGGTGTCATCTGCAAATTTCATAAGTATACGCTCCACTCCATTATCCAAGTCATTAATGATTAAGATTGCTTGTCTCTTTCTGATCTACAGCCACAGCAGTCTCCATAAGAGTGTAAAATGTATTCTGAAATCATAGTTATTCAAAGTGGAGTCAAAAATTGTATCCCAAATTGTTCCAAGTGATCATTAATGGCAGCTTCTCAGCATGATGCCAAGTTTCAATTTATGGTAACATTTCTTTTGAGAGCATGTCTCTGTCCTGAATGGCTTTGTGCTGATTGAATTGAAGCCGCAAATTATATTTGTCCAGAGCTCAAAAACACCAGCTATTAGTGCTCCTTGTAGATTACTATTACTTTTTGTAAATCAGGGTTTGAGACTGTACTTTCAATCTAATTTTTTTTGTCCATCTGCTTTCCCCTTGCAGAAAATCTTACTTGAAAGTGTTCTGGGATATACTTCTGAACCCCCAGAAAGAGAAAAGGGGAGACAAACACAGGTTTCCAGACAGCATCATCAAATGGCCGTGTGATGCAAGCATAAGAGGGAAGGAAGACTGTAGTGGCTCACATGCTATTTGCCAAGCCTAAAGCAGGTAAAGGAAAAGGCAACCTGTGGCAACCAGGCAAACTTTTTGAGGAGTGCTCTGTGGTAGATAGCATGCTTAAGTGATACTTATGAAGAAGACAAAACATCTCCTCCCAACTTGAGAGATCCTCAGCAGAGCCAGTAAATGAAATGAAATAGGAACCACCCCCAAACCAGAAATTAAAACCTAATAATTTTGAGGTTCACCCCATGTTCATCAGAAAGAAAATATACCCAAGTTCTTCTAGTTTAATATTGGTGCTGTTTCTGTGCACTTTCTAACTTCAGTGCCCTCTTTGATCTTATCTATATTAGCTTCTCTTTCAAGTCCAAGATACAGCATGAACAGGAATCTCATTGCCTACGTGGGTTACACAATATGGGAGAAAGCATGTGCACTCACCAGCCATTCTTTAGGCTGCTATCACCTTTGCATAACAGAGTTATTATTAGGGCAAAGGTTAGTGGTTTTTGATTCCATGGGACCCTTGCGTCTAATGAAAAATCCCGACCCTCAACAGTCTGATACTATTATTCCAGTGGTTTTCAAACTTCTTCCATTTGCAGACCCCTAAAAAATTTCAAATAGAGTTTCAGATCCCTTTGGAAATCTTACACATTGTCTGCAGACCCCCATGGGTCCTCGGACCACAAGTTGAAAACCATAGTCCTATTCTGAGGCACTGAGCGTTAGTGAAATGGGCTACGTATAAGAATGAGCACAGGCACGCAGTAAAATCCCTCTGTGAGGAATTGTAGATGACTTGTGCACCACTCCACCCAGGAGTCCTGTGATCTATCCATCTAGGAGGTGAGCCATGCAGGGAAGCTTATGGCTGACAGAGCTGGTAACAGCTCTGCTAAACTTTTCTCTGCTGAAGAATTACTATTATGCATCAGCGAATGAGTGACTGCTTAGTGGGTAATTACTTTTCCCCCAAAGATGAAAATGCTGGAAAGGTCTTAAATAGTTTTGAGGCACCATGCAGAACTATTGTTCTTTAAAAAGACTGCTGCTAAAGAAATAAGTTATTTTGAAATAAAAAGAAGCTTAAGAACAAAATGAGGTAGCAGTTTAGTGCAGCATTCTTTAGCCTCTGGAGATGTGGATTCAAACTTTGCTTGGGTAACTCACAGGAAAATCTGATCATCTCAGTTTACTCACTGTTGGCCAGTTAATGGTCTCTGATCCGGAGGTGCCTAGGATAGGAATAGCAGGGATATTATAGGAATAAATGGTAAGTGGGCCAGATCTACAGCTGCTGTACATCAGCATTGCTCCAGCATTGACTGTAATAGAGCGATGCCATTGTACATCAGTGAGGATCTGGCTGAGGTGTGTTTTAAATCGCTCAGTGGAGAAAGCTTGTATTTAACAAGCTTGAGCAAGTGTTATTTCTTCTTCACTTGCAGGAGCATTACACATAAAGCTTAGTATTTCATGCTTTCGTTCTGTGTCATATTTAACAGACTGGAGAATAAGTTACTATATGCTGCAATGCACCATTCTTTTCTGACTGCCAGTTTGGGCAACTTTAATATTTTAACAACCTAAAACACCATCTGGTTCCCACAAAAATGGGACAGATCTTGGGCCAGTTCCTCAGTAGTTGTAAATTGGCAAAGCTCCATTGACCTCAGTAGAGCTCCAGCCCCATATGGTCAGTGTCTACATTATTATTTTTATATATATTCTAGTAGCACCTAGGATCCAGGGCACCATTGTGCTGGGTACTGTGCAAACTCAACAAAGGCAGCCGCTGCCCTAAAAAGCTAATGTTTGCTGGTTCTCAGTAGGTTCAATGACCTAGAAGCATTGTTGCAGTAATTTCCCAGAAGTTGCACGATATCTGAATATTGCCAGCTTTTGTGATATTATTGGGTATCTCATGATATTTGGTATTTTCTTTAAAGCCCCAGTTCCTGGAGTTGCGTGATTACAAGGAATGGAAACATAGGACATTGTGCTGGCAGGCACCTCCTGAGTCCTGAACAAGACAGTCTCTTGTTGTCCTGCATAACTCCATCAAATAATCCCATTCATGAATTTATCAAACTCCCTTTTAAAACTAGTTGGGTTATTTAGCTTCAGTCTTCCTACTGGAAGGCTGTTACAGACCCTCCCTCTTCTGAGGGTTAGAAACCTTCTTCTCATTTCCAGCCTAAATTTATTCCTGGCCAGTTTATCCCCATTTGTTTCTGTGCCAACATTGTCCTTTAGCTCAGTGGTTCTCAAAGCTGGTTCGCTGCTTGTTCAGGGAAAGCCCCTGGTGGGCTGGACCATTTGTTTACCCGCTGTGTCTGCAGGTTCAGCTGATCGCGGCTCCCACTGGCTGCGGTTTGGTGCTCCAGGCCAATGGGGGCTGCGGGAAGGACGGCCAGCACATCCCTTGGCCCACACCGCTTCCCGCAGCCCCCATTGGCTTGGAGAGGTGAACTGCGGCCAGTGGGAGCCGCGATCGGCTGAACCTGTGGACGCGGCAGGTAAACAAACTCTCCTGGCCCGTCAGGGGCTTTCCCTGAACAAGAGGCGGACCGGCTTTGAGAACCACTGCTTTAGCTCTTCTCTCTCCCTGGTGTGTTTATGTAACCCACATACCTTCTGGGTGTGGTGTTCTGTCCCATCTAGTGGCACCGAGACCGCTTAAAGAGAGAGAGAGAGTTAAATGAATCTGCTTTACAGCCTTAGCTAACAGTCAGTTGGCTTTTAGTTCATGTGGTAGAGGCTCATGCACTAAGATCCAGAGGTCCCTGGTTCAATCCTGCCTGCCAACGACTTGGGTTCATCAGCTTTACAAGTAGAGGCTCGTCTGGGATTTCAACTGGGAAGTCCCTGGAACTTGGGACACACTTCCTCAGGTAGGGGAAGTATGTAACCCACACACCTCCTTGGCATGGTGTTCTGTCCCATCTAGTGGCACCAAGACCACTTAGAGAGAGAGAGAGTTAAATGAGTTTGTTCTACAGCCTTAGCTAACAGCCAGTTAGCTTTTAGCTCATGTGGTAGAGGCTGATGCACTAAACTCCAGAGGTCCCTGGTTTGATGCGGTCTGCCAATGACTGGGGTCTGTTGGTGTTACATTTACAGAGAGCAATCTCAGGTTCTTTAAAATAAACCCAACCCCTTAAATTGTTATGGTTATCTCACAATAATGGGGGTGGATTAAATCTTGAGAACATCATACCTAAAGGCTCCAAAACCAGAAAACCTATTGCTGTGAACGCGAGTGCTTAAAGCCAAGGACATGCTTATGTGCTTTGCTGGATGGAGGCATAAATCAGAGGAAGATCAGGCGAAATAATCCCAGATGTGTTCCCAACCAATTTTGTCAGTCATTTGAGGACTAAGTTAGTCAGGGCTTTTGTATATTTGTTATTTATACAATTCAATAGAGGGTCAAATAATGTTCACCAAACTAATTACTTGTTAATTCCCCCCCAACAATCAGTGAATACATTATTTTTGTGTAGTTTTTGTATTAATTTGAGCAGCAGTGCTTGTGATAAAGGCTGTTCTTATGAGATTTCAGCAACAAAGACGTTTGGCTTGTTGAGGTTAGGGCTGAAAAAGCATCCATATGTTTGGCTGAACCTGTGGAGTCTGATGGTTACCGCTAGTAATGATTATCTTTCTCAGACCAATATAAATGAACGGTGAGCACACAAATGGAGTTGTTACTGCTGACACTTATGTTGAAAGGCTTCTTTTATCAACCTCTCTTTTCCGTCTGCAGCAAACCTTGTCAATGAAGGTCACTTTCACAAGCATACCAAATGCAACATTTGCAAACCTGTCATGAGGAAGACTAGACAGGGGATAGCTCTATCAGACTGACGTATGAAGTTCTTCTAGGCAAACATAAATGTACTTTTAAAGTTGTTTAATGTTAAAGACATGCTTTCTTGAATGCACAAGATCCTCAGGTGCTTCAGGATATGAGGGGCATGCACCTACTCTAACCAACTGAAACTTTCTATCAAGTTCAGGCCATTTCCCATCAGGACCAATGGACTCCTCTCCTCACAGTTCTACCATGGTACACCACCTGTAAAGATCCAGCAGGTTTGGTTTTCTCTTTGCTTGACCACGTCTAGGGTGTTCTTTACATTCACGCCTAGTTGCCCTAGGGCACAATAGTCAAAATAACAGGGCTGATGCTTTGCTTTTGCTCATTTGAATTTAAATTTAAGTGGAGGCTGCCCTGGAGCTGAGCTGATGCCTTCAAAGGTGTGAGGGAATGAAGGGGTTTAACACAGGAAGAGGTCTCTGGAAGAAAAGCCCTCCAAAAGTTAAGCTGAGTTTTGGTGAAAGGGCCAAACTTTTTGAAAATGGAGCCAAACTTCGGAGTGTTGCCTAACTCTGTGAGCAACAAAATGACCTTCCATTGCAAACAAATACTAATAGTAATTGAGCAGTGCTTGAAAGTCAGTTACAATTCAGTTAAACCATAAACTCATAGACTTTAAGGTCAGAAGGGACCATCATGATCATCTAGTTGACCTCCTGCACATTGAAGGCCACAGAACCTCACCCTCCCACTCCTGTAATAAACCCCTAACCTCTGACTGAGTTACTGAAATCCTCAAATTATGATTCAAAGACTTCGTTACAGAGAATCTACCATTTACACTAGTTTAAACATGCAAGTTACCCCTGCCCCGTGTTGCAGAGGAAGGAAACCCCCCAGCCCCATGACCCTTAAAACATCCCAGAATGACTGCAAAACTGTCAAGAAAAGTAGTAAGAAAGGCTACACTTGCCTGGCTTGAATTGAAAATTTTGATGAACACCCCTACTGTTTTCTACAGTTACGTATGTATTAAGTGACAGCCACTTATCCCTTTAGAAATGAAACACAGACACCTGCCATGTATTTTGTAGGGACTTAGCAACTCAGAAGGCCTCTTTAAAAATAAGAAATTAGCAATTTGAGGACCACAGTCCTGTTGTAGCATCTTAGCTTCTACTTTTTTTCCCCCGCTGTGGGTCTTTTGGCTTCATGTTTGAAACCATATTTCGCAGGCTATTAAAGCTTTTCTGTGGGGGCTTGATTGGATGTGATAGTTGCAGACTCTGTGAGAGATCCATATCTTTCCTTCCTGATTAAAGATGAAACCAGCACCTCAAGAGTAAGCTGTGGAGTTTAATAGCCTGCGAAGGTCAGAGTGGAATCTAAGTGTTGGTATCAGAATAGCCTCTGCTGAGTCTGAAATCAGCATTCTCTGGCCGGTGCTTGTCATGAAACTTTCAGGACATTTTTTATTTGCTTTGAATCCACCAGGAATCAGATTCATAACTGAGATATTGAGAGTATCTCAGGATGGAGTTGGGAAAACCCATTAAGGCCAAACATTGAAGTTTAATAAGTGCTCAATGGCTTTGCATAGAACACTTTAAGGACTTTTAACCATGCAGGAAAAATCACCGGGTTTAGTTTTCCTCTATGGTACTGAAGTATTAGCTGTTTTTGTTGCATGAAATGCATATAACACAGCTATGTTAGATTTCAAAGGTATTGTGTCTGAGATGGACCAGACAACAGGGTGGGGCAATGTGAAGGTTTTATCAGCAAGATCTTTATGACTTTGCTAATTGTGTCTGAGGTGCTAACTAAATTTCTGCTGGTAAAATCTTCAAACTATCCACCACCATCACAAGGTCAGCATGTGCCACATGATAAACAACAATTACAGGACAGTTTTAGAGATCATTACAAAATTTTGAGACTATTTAGTTTGTCTCCCGACCTGTAAGGCCAGGTGTCTTTATCATGGGCTGGATTGTAACCCAATGTAAATCAATGTAGCTCAACTGATTTCAGTATACACTGGCTGAAGAGCTCATGGATCCAACTCTGCAGGTCTCAGAGAAAGCCATATAAGCCTCATGAAATTACCCAACATAGCTTTTCTATAGATAAAAAGATCACAACTTTAGCTTTCCGGGTAAGAAATGGGTGCCATTCCCAATAGTACAAAGCTCTTTAGCCAGATCCCCAGCTGCTCCAATGAAGTCAAAGGAGCTACATTAACTTACACTTGCTGAGGATCTGGCTTGCTATTTCTATCCCTTTGGGGAGAAGAAAAATTGTTTTTAACAGGTGACAGATTCTGATGGGTTTGAAATATTGGGATAAACCCTGGGGAGAGAGAGAGATGAGTGGACTGAAGGCAGGTGAAGTGGTCACAGCTGCATAATAAATACATTTACCACATGATTCCACAATTCACAATACGGGGGCAATGCCCAAATGTTGGAAACCAGGTTAGAGCTCCCAGTTGAGGTGAAGTGGGATTAAACAGAGTTGAAAGAGATGTTCTTGGTGCCCAGATCTGTCTGGTCAGTGCTCCAGCCAGTGCGGAGGGACCATTCACCCTGGCTCTGACTGACTGGGCTGGATGGTGCATCTCTTGGGAAATGAGGAATTCCACTTGGGCATCAACAGAGAAGTCATCAGTCATGCTGCCATCATAGCACTGCCCAGCGTGCTGGAAGATGGATGGTGTGCGCCACTCAGATGCACGCGTGGGCTTCTGGATGTGCACCTGGGGACGGAATGCTTTGGTGGATGGTCTAAAATGGGGAATGCCAGTGAACCAAAGTGCTAGTAACATCTTATGGTTGGCGGTCCTTGCAGTTAGGCCAGATAAACTGGATACTATTTATGCCATTGGTGGGTGGTTAAAAGCCTCCCTTGTTCTGGTATGGGTGGGAAAGAGAATTAAGGTAAAACCCCATCCAAACGAGTTAACTTGCCCTTGAACACTGTTAATAAAGCTGATGCCAATCAGCATGTGAGTGGGTGGCTCTATCTACCTTGTACACTAACGAATTTACAATGCATTTCAGCAGCAGAAAAGCGTATTGCTTTCCAATTACTGCTGCCCTTTATGTGTTTTGTTCCTTATGCATTAATTTAGATGAGCTCAGAGATGTTGGGTTAGCCTTGAAAATAGTGTAATTAATGCAGGTTAATTTAGTTAGGTTCAGTATTTGTGATTCACCAGCTCTATTTTCTACTGTGTGTCTTGATCATTGAATGTGTGTCTTGAGTTTCAGTTTATCGTTATATCTGTTTTGTGATATTTTTAGTATGGAAGATAGTTATGACTTCAAGAATAGAATAGTCCTACACCCCATATAAATACACACACATGTGTCCATCTATATTATGTGTATATAATGAGAATCATTTCATACAACACTGAAATATAGACTCATACCTGGGGTGAAGCAACACATCTGTATCACAGCCTAAAGCAACACTGCACATAGTTGAATCCAAGAAGCAGAGCTAGATATTTGTACTTGCAAATCCCCTGGCCCTGAGGCCCCTGGTTTGGAGGGGATGTGAAATGTAAAGAAGAATCTCAGTTTTTTATTCTAAATTCATTTCATTCTAAGTTTTTCAAACTTTACTTTGCAAAGTTTGTCTTCAAAATGTAAATTTATATAAATCAATGTAAAACCCATCCCTAGGAATAAGCTACTTCTGAAGCAGGAGGTTGGGAACTAAAAAAAATATGCTCCCTCCTCCCCAAACACATATGTAGAGTTTTGGGGTAAAAGGAGTCTGTAAAGTTTGGGTTGTATCCCGAAGCATCTTGTCACTAACTCAGTATTGCCAACCCCAAGCATTCAAAAATCATGACTCTCAAAATCATAAGTGTGGCTTAAAAGTCATGAGATATTTTTAAAAAATGGCTTGTGATGCATGGCCAGAAAGGGTTAAACATCCAGCAAAATAAATAACCCTCAAAAGACATGTGGGGAGGTAATGGTTGTGTTTTTGTGTATTTACATATGAATGAGTAGGGTCAACAAAATGTAATCCTCAGTCTTTGTCTATGCCTTATTCTGATAGTTTAGAGATCAAAAGAAGATCCTAGTATTTAAATGAATTGTAAACATGGGATATCTCGGTATTCATCTCTTTTTGAAATGTACTGTTGAATGGTGAAGGAAGAAGCAAATTGATAGAATCATAGACTTTAAGGTCAGAAGGGACTATTATGATCATCCAGTCTGACCTCCTGTACAACGCAGGTCACAGAATCTCACCCACCCACTCCTGTAACAAACCTCTAACCTATGTTTGAGCTATTGAAGTCCTCAAATCATGGTTTAAAGACTTTGAGGTGCAGAGAAGCCTCCAGCAAGTGACCCATGGCCCACGCTGCAGAGGAAGGCGAAAAACCCCCTGGGCCTCTGCCAATCTGCCCTGGAGGAAAATTCCTTCCTGACCCCAAATATGGCGATCAGCTAAACCCTGAGCATGTGGGCAAGACTCATCAGCCAGCCAACCAGGAAAGAATTCTCTGTAGTAACTCAAGTCCCACTCCATCTAACATCCCATCACAGGCCATTGGGCATATCTACCGCTAATAGTTGAAGATCAATTAATTGCCAAAATTAGGCTATCCCATCATATCATCCCTTTGATAAACTTATCAAGCTTAGTCTTGAAGCCAGATATGTCTTTTGCCCCCACTGGTTCCCTTGGAAGGCTGTTCCAGAACTTCACTCTTCTGATGGTTAGAAACCTTCATCTAATTTCAAATCTAAACTTCCTAATGGCCAGTTTATATCCATTTGTTCTTGTGTCCACATTGGTACTGAGCTTAAATAATTGCCTTATGTTAATTTGTATAGATAAATACCGGTGATGGACCTCCTTCAAAGTCATGCTAATTACCTTTTGTTCCCCCGAGGAACTCCAACTTGTCAAAAATACATGAAATTATATAAAAGATCCTTGGGTCCTGATTCTGTCATCTCAGATCTGCTTGAGGCTTCATACAGGGGACTCTTAGGCCATAAGGACTGAGATCCCAGTCCTAAACTGGAACACCCTGCAATGACATTGGACTAAAACCTATGGACCATTTCTGCTATGAATCTGAACCTTAATGAATTGAATTCATGTCTGTATATATTATTGATCTTTTAACCATACTCTCTCTCTCTTGTTTTTTAATAATTTTTAGTTTAGTTAATAAGAATTGGCTGTATGCATGTATCTAGATAAGATCTGGAATATTCAATAACCTGGGAGGTAATGTGTCCGATCATTTGGGATTGGTAGAACCTTTTCTTTTATATGATGAAATAATATTTTCAGAAATCATCATATTTGACTTAGGTACCTGGATGGAACTGTGTTGTTTGGACTTCTGAGTAATCAATAAAATAATAAAGAAGCTGTTTATGCTGGTTTGGTTAATCTAAGTATTGGAATAGCCACCGGCTTTTTGCGGATTGTCTGCCCCATTATTTGCAGTTCACCTGAATTGAGTGACCAGAGCTGGCCTCCACTGGGACCCTGGTCACATGGCTCCTTTTTCTTTGTCTTCTTGTTTCTGAGACAGTAGGTTGCACTTGGGTCATGTTTTCATGTTGTTTTTCTTCCCACCATCACATGCCACCAGAAGCTGGGGCTTTATGAGAAACACTAACTATCATGAGAGCTGGCAAACAAGCTAAATCACTAACACTATGACCATTTGTGCATGGGTGGTCACTGCACACTGGGACACAGAAGATCATTGACAGGACATCCTATAACTTGAGAGGAAGAAATATGAGTGATGGGGAAACAAGTGCAGTGGAACTAAATAAATCTGTGCCAACCTCTTAGCTGCATGTATGTGCATGCACACACTTTTTGGCTGGAATTTTGCCTACTGCTTTATAAAATGTGTAACCCTAAATGCATGAAAGCTACATGGTGCCTTTGACCCATCCATAGATCTCCATTGGTATCAATGGGAGATGTGTACTTAGCTCAAAAGTTAAGCGTGGGGCTAAAAGTCTCTGGTTGGAGGAGAGGATATTAATTTAGGAGAGACTTTTGTCTCCCGTTTTTAATTTTAGCATAGCTAACAGTCTCCAGCCTTAAAAAGAAAAGGAGTATTTGTGGCACCTTAGAGACTAACAAATTTATTTGAGCATAAGCTTTTGTGAGCTACAGCTCACTTCATCGGCTGCTACTCAGTCTCCAGCCTTGAGTTATTCCTTGCATCTCCAACAGCCACACTTTTAGGCCATATTACTCTTTTGATAGAACCTCTGGACATGAGTCTAGGAGAAAATTCATGCAGTCATTAACACTCTTACCTTATCTTACTCAGTATTGGTAATAGGTAGATGGAGGATGAAAGCTTAATGATTTTCAAAATAGGATTTTAAATTCACATTTCGCTTTACTTTAGGTTTGTTTTCCTTAATTTCCATTTCTTGGAGGGAGTTGCTGTATTTTTAGGTTACAGTTTGTCATGTCCTGAAACACTTTGCTTAATGTAGGATGGCACTCAATGGAAGAATTTATGAAAGGAAAAAGAAGAGACTTCAGGAACTGTAAATTGATCTCTATGGTGTTTTGAGTGACTGAAATTTACTAGGACCCTTTGAAGTTTATGTACATTTCCTAGTTGAATTGAAGCGGTTTCCAGGCTTGCATAGTGAGTAATTTATTTAAGAGAATCAGTCTTACAAATTGACATAATCCTAAAGCCAAATCCTGGAGATCCTTGCTCTTGATGTCACTGAGAGACCTGGGGAAGTTTTATCTGAGTGATGACTGCAGAATCTGCCCTAGGAGATGCTTGAATAAATGAAGACTGTTCTCCGCTCTTGCTGGGCTCAGCCATTCTTCTGTTGATGACAGCCATTCTCTAACCTATTCCAAGTGAAAGGTCTCCTTATCGTCACACCTGAACTGACATGCTGAATGATAATCCAGAATGGGAACCATGCAAAGTACCTGCAGGCAAACCCCACAAAACTCACCTGATATCTGGCTGTTAGAAACACACAATGGGGCATGAACTTTTCAAGAGAACCTGGACTCAGTTTCAACTGGGCTAGGTCCCTAAAACCAGTCCTTAAAATTCTCAGTTCTGGGTCCATAATGTCAAGAGCACAGGATGACATCTGGATTGTGCAAGTGCTCCCTTAGGTGGGTGTGGTCTTTGCATTAAACCTTGAATAGTGGATCCTTGCACATTTTGCAAGCTCCTTGCACTTTGAGGACTGTCGGTATATTTGTATTCTCTACACAAAACCTCATAAAGCTCAGTGCTTTCATTTGAGTAGCTTAAACTAGAAACCCAAAGGGAAATTTATGCATTGAGCAGCAACATGATAAGAACATAAGAACTGGGTCAGACCAAAGGTCCATCTAGCCCAGTATCCTGTCTTCTGACAGTGGCCTATGCCAGGTGCCCCAGAGGGAATGAACAGAACAGGTAATCACAAGGTGATCCATCCCCTGTCGTCCATTCCCAGCTTCTGGCAAAACAGACACTCGGGACACCATCCCTACCCATCCTGACTAATAGCCATTGATGGATCTATCCTCCAGGAACGTATCTAGTTCTTTTTTGTACCCTGTTATAGTCTTGGCCTTCACAACATCCTCTGGCAATGAGTTACATAGGTTAACTGTGTGCCGTGTGAACAAGTATTTTGTTCGCTTTTAAATCTGCTGCCTATTAATTTCATTTGGTGACGCCTAGTTCTTGTGTTATGAGAAGCAGTAAACAACACTTCCTTATTTACTTTCTCCACACCAGTCATGATTTTATAGACCTCAATCATATTCCTCCCTGAGTTGTCTCTTTTCTAAGATGAAAAGTCCCAGTTTTATTAATCTCTCCTCATATGGAAGCTGGTCCACATCCCTACTCATTTTTGTTGCCCTTTTCTATACCTTTTCCATTTTCAATATACCTTTTTTGAGATGTGGGGATCAGATCTGCTGCAGTATTCAAGATGTGGGTGTACCATAGATTTATATAGAGGCAATTATGATATTTTCTTATTATCTATCCCTTTCCTAATGATTCCCAACATTCTGTTCACTTTTTTAACTGCTGCTGCACATTGAGTGGCTGTTTTCAGAGAACTATGCAAAATGACTCCAAGATCTCTTTCTTGAGTGGTAACAGCTAATTTAGACCCCATCATTTTATATGTATAGTTTGTATATGTATATGTATGTTTTCCAATGTGCATTACTTTGCATTTATCAACATTAAATTTCATCTGCCATTTTGTTGCCCAGTCACCCAGTTTTGTGAGATCCCTTTGTAACTCTTCACAGTCTGCTTTGGACTTAACTATCTTGAGTAGTTTTGTATCATCTTTAAATTTTGCTACCTCACTGTTTAGCCCTTTTTCAAGATCATTTATGAGTATGTTGAACAGCACTGGTCCCAGTACAAACCCCTGGGAGACTCCACTATTTACCCCTCTCCATTCTGAAAACTGACCATTAATTCCTACCCTTTGATTCCTGTATTTTAACCAATTACTGAGCAATGAGAGGACCTCTCCTCTTATCCCAAACTCAAGAACCAGTTCAGCCACCCCCTTGAGAATTGAAATGACAGTACCTCACTCAGCAGCCCCAGATCCTGTCTTAGCCAGTGGAAGTTGGTAACAAGAAAGGTTGACTCTCAGCCAAGTTTATCTCCCTATTTATCTTACTGCTAAGGCTGACCTGTCATTACTCAGAGGTTCTTTATCATCAACAATGAGGTAGTGTCTCCAACTGGTGGGTCAGGTTATGCTCCGATGGTCACAAATAAACCTATTTTTCATTTGAAACCTTGACCCAGCTGCCCAGCAGGTCTGCACTGGAAGTTGATCAATGATCTACCCCTTTCGTTTTGTGACATGGAATCATCCTCACTCTTTCAAGGCCAAGTAGAAAAATGTTTCAGCCGGGTGGGAGAGAACCGGAAGATATGGCTAGAGTTTATATAGTACTGATAAAAAAGCCACTTGAGCTGGGCAAGTGACCCTCTCAGCACTGTTCTCGACTAAAACGCAAGAGGCATAGATTTGATTCCTGTGTCTGGACTCTGAGCTGAGGCAGCGGGTACGAAACACCACTCTTGGGCGCCTCTAAGAGCCCACACTTCCCCACTTGCAAGCACTGAGTCTGTGGGTAACAAAAGAAACCTTTTCTTATTGAAAGGGACCCAGCATTAATTTGGAGAAACACCACAACCATGATCCAAAAGCATGCCACCATAAGCAATCACCTTTCCCACAAAGCTGGGCAGTGCCTTTTACCTCAGTTTCCTGCCTTGCAGTGTGAAAGTTCGATGAAGGAATGGCCCTTTACCACATCACTCCCCTTTCCTCTGCTGCCCCTCCCCCCCCACTCACAATGGGTTGTCTTTGGTCAGCAAGGACCCAGAGTTCAGAGGTGCATTCATGTGGTTTCACTTCCCACTTGTAAAAAGGATGGAGGGGGGCGCATGCCAAGCAAATCTCTGCTTCAGCCGCCACCTCCGCAACTGGCTCGCTGCTGCTCCCTCTGCTGCTGCATGCCACCGTACTCTTCACTTTCACAAGGACTTGCACAAGTCCAGGATGTTTTGTTCTGCAGCAACCCCTCTGGCAGATCAAAGAACAGTCCTAATGGGTCACAATGGGAGTCCCACCCATTCCAACTCAGCTGGTGGCACGTTCACTCCCAGGTACACCTCATGGTATAAGCTAGAGAGTTCCTGATAGAGAATGCTTGAGGCAAGGGGCCAAATTTTCAAGAGAGCCTCTTAAAAGGCAGCAACTAGAAAATGTTCCTGTGCACCCATTTGCATGTGCAAGTTCACTATATCAGCACTTATGTGCACAGTTACCTGATTTTGCATATGTTGGTGTCTGTTTGCATGTAACACGATCCAACAGACAGATTTTTGGGCATGCATACATTGCAGGCAGAGTTTAAGAGAAGGCTTCTTTAGATACCTGGGGACTTAATCTCTCAATATGCCTCTTAACTGTAGTGCAGATTGATCATATGATGCAAACTTAATAAGGTATCAAGGAGGATGGAGTGCAATCCTTCCCACCCTCCACCGCTTGGACTGAGAGGCACAAGGCCATCTTTGCTAGGTATAGCTTCTGGGATTTGTTTCAAACATTTCTGTGGTTCCATCTTAAACTTTGAAGTGTCAATTTCCGAATACTGTACAAAAATATTGCTAGGATGTGGTGTGTGTGTGGGTGAAGTTCTCAGAAATGTAACCTTTGAAATATATTGACTTTCCTTCCCAGAGAACACAATGAATCCAGTTATTTATTTTCAAATGAATAGCCTGGAAAAAAAGACATCTTGACTCAAACCACTTTCTTAAATTACTCACGGAGATGTCAAGGCTGACTATTGACAAGCAATGCTGGAGAGACACTGGCTTGCTTCAATCATATTTCAGTAGTTTTGTGAATTGAGTAGGTGAGGGGTAAAGAAAGATTAATAGAGCTAATTTTGGCAGATTAGTTAATGGGACATTTAACCTCCCTTCTCTTGCCCCCTCCCTTTGAATCTTGCAAGCAGTTCTTTGCAAGGACCTTTCCGCCAGTTCTTTGCAAGTTACGATTCTGAGCTGTGAAGAGAATTGGATTCATATGGCAGAGAGCAAATCTTCATCAGAGTCACTGTGTTTCTCCGCCTGTCATTTTTGTGGGCCAATAATTAATGCCAAGTGGGATTTGAAAACAAATGTTATAGTTAGGAAAATAATTGCTGGTGAGGTTTGTTCATTTCAAGCAGCATTTGCTCTATGCCCCAGCACTCATACCAGGGATAGCTCTTCTCCTGACATAGCTCTTGTGAAATCTGCCTAAGGCATTGTTAATGGTAATGCAGAAGAGATGGGTTTTTATATATGTTCTTCATCTTGACAGTGAGCAGCCTTTACTTCACATACCCTGCAATTAAATGGAAAAGAAAAAACCTTACATGAAGTTTGTATCTTTTAACTTAAAGCACTACTGTACTATGTGGACATATTAACATTTTTTCTACTACAGCTACTTGTGAATTCAAGTAGAGTTTTCAGATTAAGATCCTAAACTGGCCCAGCAGAGATGCAAACATGCTGTTACAATATAAAACTCTGCCTTGTGCCGCCTTTCCCTCCCTCTGCGAATACATGCCATTATCACTCATTAAAGAACAGGATTTTTATATGCTAATTTCTATTATTAAAGTATACTCACTGGTCCTTGATCATCCAGCTTGTTCTTTTGCAAGGTTCAACTTGTCTGACCTAATCATGCACTTTATCCAGCAGCCTCCTGAGGCCAATGAATCAGGGTAGTAGGAAGACAAGAAGATAGTCAGTATTAACCAACCACCAGCCACACAGGGTGATAGCATCCATGCCCACAACAAAAGGAACCTTGTTATATAATGATGCAGACTAAGACTTGAAAATGGCTTAAAAGGACAGGGTCAAGCAGCGAAGTTTCTGGCCCTAATTCTGATCTCATTTATGCCACTTTTACTTCAGTGTCTCTCCACTGACTTCGGTGGAGTGGCACCTGATTTACATCAGCATAGGTGAAGTCAGAATCAGGCCCTCTAGGTTTTTTTCCTTCATTGTTTGAGATGACCATTCAGAACTTCAGAAGATAATGAGCTAAATTCTGCTCTCAGTGACACAGGTGTAAAGGCAGAATAATTCCATCAATGTTGATGGAGTTAGTCTTGGGATTTAAAAGCATAGTCACGATGCAGTAGTCAAAAAATGGGTTTGAGTGCCAGGAAAACTGAGACATGTTACTGACTCAGTCATCGACTTATTATGTAATATTTGGCAAGTTATTTACAGACAAGTTTTCTAACATAGCCACTGATTTGGAATGCCTGACCTAAAATAGTTTGGACCTGATTTGCAGAAGTGCTGAGTAAGTGCAGCTCTCCAGTATTTCAGTTGGCGCTGTGGGTGCTCAGCTGGCCACCCAAAACCAGAGGCATCCTTTCCGAGGCTTCACCAATGGATGTGTAGGGTGCTACACTGAGTTTGACTCAGTTTCTCCCCTTCATGACATCAGTCATTTAGTTGTGTATGTCTGAATTTCTTGTGGGCCCTTATTAGTCTCTGCCCTTTGAAACTAGATTGGCAGACAATACCAAAAATGCAAGTTTCAAGTATCTGGATTTCAGAATCCAGGAAAGTGTGGAAATGGAGGACAGAACTATATGGTTAAGAGAGTCCAACAGATCAATATTGAAGGAAAAAGACAGAAGGTGCATTTACACAGCCGGCGGCCGTGACCCTGTGAGCGCGGGTCAACAGACATGGGCTTGTGCCATGGCGCTAAACCTAGCTAAGTAGATGGTGCTTTTCAGTAGTGGCTCAGGCTGTAACTCAGGCTCTGAAGCCCACCTCCTTCCCTAGGCTTCAGAGCCTGGACTTCAGCCTGAGCCGCAATGTCCACACAGCTGCACCATAGCATGAGCCCCAGTCTGTCAATCCGGCCTCAGGGACCTACTGCCAGGGGCTGTTTAGACGTACCAAGAGAGCCCAAACCAAGAGGAAATGGTAGAATGTCATGTTAGCATGTGGTGTGATAGAGGAGAGGGCATTGAACAAAACACTTTGGAGGGAGAGGATGTGTAGAGTGGACCCCATTTGATGGGATTAATACAAAGATGAATTAGAGCTGGTTGGAAATTTTCCAGTGAAACATTTTTTCTCTCAAACCCAAAACTGTTCACAGGAAAGGGTAAGTTTTGATGAATGTTTCAACTCAAAAAATTCTGGAAAAAAATGCAAAATTGTTGAAACATTTTGTTTCAAAATTTTCCAAGTGAAAATGTCCAGTTTTCCAGTTCAAAATGACTTTTTGTTTCGTAATTGAAACTAATTATAGTAAAAATAATTTTTTTACAATCAGTAATGGTCAAAATCAAAACCTGATGTCCCAGAATTATTGAAATGAAACATTTTGATTGAATGAAATCTTCACATTCTTTAGGATTTTTGGTTCACACAAATTTTCAATCTCAAAAATTTTCACAGCTCAGGAAAATCATTTCCTGCCCAGTTCTGTCTCTAGTTTAGTCATATGGCAAGCTCCCAATCATTTCCCCAATTTACCTGTAGGAAGGTCACAAACTCAAATTATTTTGGGTACTGCTGGTTGCAGCCAGCATTCAGTTAACTGAATCAAAGAATGACCTGGATACTTGTGGCACCTTAGAGACTAACAAATTTATTAGAGCATAAGCTTTCGTGAGCTACAGCTCACTTCATCGGATGCATTTGGTGGAAAAAAACCACCAAATGCATCCGATGAAGTGAGCTGTAGCTCACGAAAGCTTATGCTCTAATAAATTTGTTAGTCTCTAAGGTGCCACAAGTACTCCTTTTCTTTTTGCGAATACAGACTAACACGGCTGCTACTCTGAAAGAATGAGCTCTGACTGTATCATACAGTAGCATAGAAATGATTTATGCATTTTGTTAAATCCATCCATTTTTGGCCAGACGTCTCACTGAGATCAAGTGCAGCAGACATGCAGGTCTACATATCCACACTTCCTGGGGGATGACAAAATGCTAGTGGATTAACAGTTAAGCACAGATGCCGCTGTCAGCTCTTTAGGTGCTTACACTTCTCCAAGGTTTGGAGATGTGCACGTCAGAACTAAAGGCAGAATTTGGTCCTCTGACATAAAGACACTTTTACAGAGTCACAAAGATGCACACATAGGCTCATATCATCCCTTCTTCTGGGTGGGGTGGAGATGACGAAAGGATCAGAGATCCCTTTCAAAGGGACAGGAGTCAAGGCAGCAGTATTTTCCTTTCATCTAAACCCAAGGATGCTCCTCTCTAGGGGCGCTGCATGGTCAGATCTCCAGGGAATGTGGCTGCACCTTATGGCAACATCCCACAGGAGAATTATGAGGAAATTCCTTTGGGAATAACTTCCAGAGAGTCCTGTGATTTTTGCATCCTTTGGAGTGAACAGGATGAGGTTAGAGATGGCATTAGGGAGAAGGCTATAGCTTCCTGCTTCCTAAGGGAGCTATGCTGCTAAAGGCTACAACATTAGCAGTAGTACAGAAGGGCTGTCCATTTATCTGGATGCATGGTCCATGCTCTGAGATCTATAAGATCTCACCACAATTCTAAATAAATTGGTGGCCCAAGTCCCTTACCCCTTTCTCTAGTCCTTCTAGTTCCCTTCTCCTTCAGGGTGAAGATGCCTTAAAGATGGCTTGCATTGCAACTTCCACAATGGCTGGTGTAACCCTACCTCTCCTGCAGGATTTTCTTCTGGGATGGGATGATCTTGCCCAGAATTCCCAGGCAAAATAACATTATTGAGAATGTAGCCCTTAAGGTTCTGTATAAATAATGGCTTCTTAGATTTCTTTCTTTATATCTCCTTTTAGACCCTAAAACAAAAAAAAATTCAAATTCAGAAGTTATTTGTGCAAACAATGACAGCCATGTCTTAAAGCAAATCAAAATTGAGACCTAAACTGTCTTGCAGAGTGTGTGAGTGAAAGGGAGAATGTTGTACTTGCTTATTTCTCCTAATTCTAAAGATGTTCCATTCAGGGCCTCCAGTCACATGTACACACACCATAAAACCACATCCACATCCAATGGAACGAAGATCAATCAATAAAAACAAAGAATCTGGCCCCTCAGGCCCTCCAAGCACCATCTCAGGCAGTGCTGAGAAGATAGACTTTGCGATGTTCACTGAAGGTCATAAACCCAAGTCTGTCAGACCAAGGGGAGAAGTGAATTCCAGAATCAAGGACTGACCTGCCACCCACCTTGCAGAGTTTATATCTGAAGACTGTCAAGTGAGAATATGCCATCTGATCTCATCTAGCAGATTGGACCATTGGAAACCATAGGACAGAGGTTGTCTATAAGATATCTATCCCCAACCAGACTGACTCAGGGGCCAGTCTTCTCACACTGTGTGTCTATACAGTGCTTAACACAATATGTCCTTGATCCCAGATTGGGGCATTTAGGCACTAGTACAATACAAATAAATAATAACAGGACTTTGTTAGTCAAACTACCTTTAGTTGCCCCTTGAACCTAATTAGAAGTCAGTACAGTTTTTGAAGCAGAGCTGTAATGTGCTCCATGCATGAAATATCATTAAGCAAATATGTGGCCAAATTCTACTCTAGCTAAAATGTCTGAGTGGTCTTCAAAAGGTAACCCAGTGCAATGAACATTGAGGCAAAAAAGAGCTGGATAATATTAAATGTGCTTTTCTACAATGCATCAGAAAATAGCTATTTTCTCATTTCACAACAATGCAGAACACTAAAGATAAAGCCCTGGGAAAAGGCACTTTAAACATGCAAGGAGTAATCTTTCTCAATTTACTATTTATATAGTTGATTTTTTTGATTGAAAATTTCTCCTCCAAAAAACCTGCATGCTCCATCAGAATATTGCTTTCACTTACCTTTTAGGTTGTTTGAACACTGTCATCTATTTTAGTAACAACAAGCAATACATTGGGTGGATTGTTTTTTGTCATTTTTCATTTAAAATCAGCATAAATCTTCACTGTTTACCGAAGTTCCTTCCTTCCCTCCCTCTGCTGCATATGCTTACCATGTGGCTGCTAACCAAAACCATTTTTTGGCTACTGTCTACAAATAACACCATTCCAAAAATAAAATACACTGTGCCTCAAAAATAAATATATAAATATATAAATAAAATAAAATTAAATTAAAATGAGATTCTAATGAAGTGGAAGATTTCCTGTGAAAATGAACATATCTGTCAGATAGCCATGACTCAATTGAAGAAAAGAGAAATCCATAGAGGAAATATATACTATTGTTGTTACATGATATAGTGTGCAAAGTATGGTAAGCAATAGATTTGAATCAATTATGAATGGAGTGATTTTTTATGACTGCAGAACACCCGGGGTCATAACCTCAACTACTACATTGGAGCAGTACTCAGTACAGCTCAGGAATGAGGTGTAAAGGTCAGTTTCTGATCTTTGTGCTGATCTGAGTGTTCTTAAGTGTTGAAGGCCGGAATGTCATTGCGTTGGTAATGCTGTACAGGCTGCTCAATGTTTCTGTCCTTGGAGCTCCAATGTTATCCGTATTAGCAGATAGTGCTGTCTGCTAATTCAGCACATCTCGATGTTACTCATAAAGAAAGACCACAGGCACAATTTGGTGACAAAGGCACTCAGCCAGGTTTATTGCCCTCAAGGCAGTTTTAGTGCCCTGGCTCCGTGATTACAGGTACATTAACACATGAATGCCCCGTGGCAAGGAGTGGCTCAGCCAGCAGCAGGAATTTCTGCTGTCCCCTTGACCACACAAAGGATCAAGGTGAGGTACCCCAACATTTATAGACTGAGACAAACAACTTATGTACCACCTTACATGTTTCATGACATCTGTTTTTTACCTCCCCTTGTTCCTGATATCTCGGACAAAACATCCCTATTCATTATTCTGTCAAACCATCTTATCTTGTACTAGATTGGGGTGTATCTGTACAAGCCTTCTGAAAGGTATTTATGTAAATATTTAGTGTGTTATTTTGCCAAGGCCAGACCTACTCTCATTCACAGCCTTTGGTTCAAGCCTCAGGTCTTGCAGCAGGCCCAGTGCTCCAGGCACTCTCCACTATACTGAGCTAGTCCCAATCGTTTGCATAATGTAGAGCAGCCTCTTGACTGCTTTGTGTTATGCCAACTGCCAACAACCTCCAGGAACTATTCCAGATTAGAGGGCAAGGAGCCTTTAATGAATCCCAGTTTACTAGCTTCATGCCCTTCATTGAGACAGGGGATGCCCTAGTGTGGCCATTTAAGCCAGGTCAACATCTGCTTTGTGCCACCACCATGGTCTTAGATTCCATTTATTTAGGTCAGCCCACAATTTGTGGTTGTGAGCATTATCTAGTAATTAGAGCATGGAACTTTTTTTTGGGAGGGGGTGTGTGTAGAGAGATCTGGCCACTGTATATTACCTTTTTGCCACCAGAGCAGCACAAAGGGGATACAAGAATCTGGACTGACATCGACACAACTGGGCTAGAAACGGAGAAAGAATAAGACCCCTCTCTTGAGATCTGCAATAAAGTCTTGCTTGAAATTAGACCAGAAACCCCTAGAGAAAAGCTTTCTGGTGTTTGGCAAATAGAGAAGGTCACACTCTGCAAGATAAGAAATGTTATTTTCAAGCTTATAACAAGGTATTATAAAGAATTACGAACTAGAGCTATATATTTACATAGCTTAGTGTTATTTTAACTCACTTTGATCAATGCCTGGCTCCTATCTAATGTATTAAAAATTCTATCAAAGATAATGCTTATTCAGTGTGAATCTCACTTAGAAATAGATCCTCAGGTGATACATCCATGATGAGCTCTTTTAAAGAGGGCACAATATATCTCTCAAAGATTTTTTGGGGAAAATGCTTTGAGATGATACCATGCTATATCAATAGCTTAATATCATGAGTTTAATCTCATATTAAGTACAAATCAAGCATTGTGTTGGTTTTATAAAATGCCAACATTTTAGACGAAATGACAAAAAGATCTCAATGAAATTTGGGATAGGTCCAACCATGGCAGATAAAAATAAGAGAAAAATTCACAGGAAATTGGAATGAAACCTGAACTGAACTTTTCTTGTGTTTCTATAAAATGTTGATCACTTCTCTCCATAATGTTTATTGTTTGTACAGCTCTGTACTTATAAGTTCCCTGGAACTGGTAGCAGCAGTATTTACATACAGTAAAAAAGTCTATTCTTGTAGTGTCTCCAGAGTCATTTTGCAGACCTAAGAGTTTGGGATAATCCAGAGAAACATCTACCATTTTGAGTGCTTAGTTAAAATGGACCTCCAAACATCTGAGCTATTTGTAACCAAGACAGTAAGACTGAAAGATGCAATTTTTACTCTCTCTTCAAAACCAGCCAAGGCAAAGCACACACACAGGATTGGTCTGTTTTTTTAAAAAAAGGCAGTGCTATTAGTACAATATCATGCTCCTCTGTGGGTCATCAGCGGTAGGCTCAAACCTGCAGTCACTGGATATTAATGCATGAGCCTCTACTGCATGAGCTAAAAGACCCATCTGTGTTAGCCACACCTGTAACAAGCTCATGAATTTCTATACGACCTAGCAGAGGGGGACAGAGAGCTATACCAAGCTGACGAGGGGCTTACATGCATAGAACATTTGATATATGTTATAGCTCAGGGGTCGGCAACCTCTGGCACACCTGCCAAAGGCGGCACATGAGCTGATTTTTTACTGGCACGCTGCTGCCAGCCAGGGTCCTGGCTGCCAGCCCCGCTCAGCTCGCTGCCTGCCTGGGTGAATGGAACCCCAGGCCGGCAGCAGGCTGAGCAGGTCCGGCGGCCAGGACCCCGGCTGGCAGGAGCCGGCAGACAGAACCCCAGACCGGCGGTGGGCTGAGCTGCTCAGCCTGCCGCCGGTCTGGGGTTCCATCCACTGGCCCCGCTTAGTGAATGGAACACCCGGCTGGCAGTGGGCTGAGCGGGGCTGGCGGCTGGGACCCCAGCTGGCAGGAGCTGGCGGAACCCCAGACCCGCAGCGGGATAAAGCTGCTTCCGGTCTGGGATTCTGTCTGCCATCCTACTCAGCCTACTGATGGTCTGGGGTTCCAGCCACCGGGCCCTTGCCAGCTGGGGTTCCGGGCATTGGCCCCGCTCAGCCTGCTGCTGGCCTGGGATACCAGCTGCCGCCCGCTCACCTTGCTGCTAATCTGGGGTTCCAGCTGCCCCACCCCCTGCCAGCCTGGGTCCTGGCTGCCGGCCCCACTCAGACTGCTGCCAGTCTGCGGTTTTGTTGGGGGGGTTCCTGTAAATGTAAAATTTATTACTGGCACGCAAAACCTTAAATTAATGAAGACTTGGCACACCACTTCCCAAAGGTTGCCAACCCCTGTTATAGATAATCACATAACAAAATGCATATATATTGGGAGTGTTTGGAGAAGAAATAATCCAGCATTTGGAGAATGAATGGTTAAAACTCTGCAGTCACTGAATGATAACGAAAGAAGATGCCAAATCTGGGACAGAGCTGTATCTAGAAGCACAGTCTAGGAGTAACTCTGTGAGCCATTGTGCCTGATAGAAAATTCTCAGAGGAACAATCCCTCCCCTGCTCCCATCTTGTTCTGAGACAGAATAGCTGAAGGGAAATAAGTTACCTGAAAAGATACAGCTTACTTTTTGTGCCTGAATAGCTACTCTGGCTAGCAAGCTGGGTGGACCAAACTAAGGCACTGATCCTTCCTCACCCACTGGTTTACCTAGGTGGTATCTAGACAGCAAGAACTGCTTAGGGTTGCCAGTTATGGTACATATTCCTGGAGGTTTCATCACATAACATAATCTTTAATTGAAGATTACTCTATAATTCCTGGAGACTCCAGGACAATCCCAGAGGATTGGCAACCCTAGCTTCACACCAGACGTGGATGCAAGATTCATGTAGGATTTATTCAGCCAAACAGTGGGAGATTTAGCCCCTTGCTCAACCAAGGAAAACAAAGGCACAATCTAGCTCTCTGCATGCAAGACTCTTTGCATACCTGCATCCTACTGTTGTTCTGTTGCCCTCTGTGCCTTTCATTGAAACCCGCAGAGTGAGGCAAAGAAGTTGTTTTGCAAGAAAAAAACATCTCCCATCCAAAGCATTCTGCATACCACTAAGTGTGCACATTGTACACACAATGGTAATTAACTACAGGACCTGTCAAGCTGGATCGGACCTTTCTAGTTCAATTAGATTTGAAAAAAAGAATTATTTTCTCAATACCTTGCATTGTTAAAGTATTTAATGACCAATAGTGGGTAAAAAGAGCAATGGTGTAATTAATAACACATTCATCAGTCCTGCTGGGAATTGTTTTCAAAGAACAAATAGAAAGAAAAATGATGGCTTTTAAAATGTTCAACTACATTTCAGGTATAGGGCTCAAACCAAGTGAGGCTGATGATCCCGGGCCAGTCCCTTGTGGACATTCCTCCCCAAACCGGTGTTGCTGTGCAGCTCAGAAGAAACCCAGGACGAGGATGGCGGAGGGGTTCTTTGCGAAACACGTCAGAGAAGTGCAGGGGAAGCTCACGCAATGCCAGGCTCTTGTCAGCACTTAAAAACCACTCTCTGGAGCACCAAAATGTACTCCATTTGAAAAGAAAAATAAACAAAAACCAGAGAATAAATAAAAAAAATTGTTGCTTGAGTTTGCAGTTTGCCATCCCCCTTCGTTGTGACAGCAGCCATCAAAAACAGATTTATGATGGGGTGGGCAGAGCCCCACTCTGGATCTGGCAAGGAACTAGTTAAAACCCTGCCGTTAGCAATCAGTGGCACAAGTCACTATTCACTTACACCTTGTCCGCCATTATCCTCTCATGCACAGGCGCTGATATTTTGCTGATATTTTGCTTTCTGCTTTCACTGTGCACCATGCACGTGCTCCTGCCATCTATGGTGGCTCATGGGTGCTAAGCACCCTCTATTTTTTCTCAGTAGGTGCTTGAACCCCAGAGCACCCATGGAGTCAGTGCCTATGCTCTCATGCTTATTGTTGAAATTATTTACATTAAAAATGCCTTCATGAAAAGAGAGAGAGAGAGAGTCATTCACACTTAGGGAAATAATCCTGCTGCACTTCTTCTGCAATAATTGCCTGTGGGTAGAAAGAACAGCATTTATTATGCTCAAATAAATTTGTTAGTCTCTAAGGTGCCACAAGTACTCTTGTTCTTTTTGCGGATACAGACTAACATGGCTGCTACTCTGAAACCTGCCTTGTGGGTGTTTGTCCACCCATGGCACCCTGCATTAGGGCAAGGGCAGGTTGAGAGGTATTGGTGTAAATGACCACGCATGCCAGAGATGCAGTGGAATGAGATACATTGGGGTGGGGTGGAAAGCTTATAGGGTTATGAATCTCAACATGTCCAAGCTCAAAGAATGACTTTATGCCTTTGATCATAATGTTATGACATGGCCCTGATGCATTGTGATGCAACATAATGATTTTTCACAGACCCCAAAAGAATTTCAGGCCCTTTATAAGATTAGCACCACCCTGGCAAAAAATCTGGGAAAGGGGGCAAGCTAGACTATGACAAGTGAGCCACATCTATTTCCAGTTTATGAGGACTCTGCCTGAAGGAGATTTACTGTAATTCTGGGCTGTGGCTGAACAAAATCTTTACACTTGGGAGGTTTGGACGTGAACTGGACAAAATTTTTAGCCAAAACTTTTTCAGTTAAAAATGCAGATTTGGCAACACTGAGACATTTAATGCATTCATCTTAGTTTTGCCAGATTGGTTGTGTAAACAATTCCAAACGAATCAGAAAAATGTTTAGTTTCAACATTGTCAAAACAATGTTACTATTTTTTATTTGAAATAACTGTTTGTTTTGAAATCTCCTTCAATTTTATTTCTAAAAATTAAAAAATGTAAAAAATGCTTGAAATTGTAACAAAATATTTCCTCTTGGGTGGAATAAAATGTTTCATTTAACCCCAATTTTTTATTAACCAAAAATATAAAAAAAATAGTTTTTTGGGTCAACCCACAATGAATTTTTAAAAATAAACTTCAGAATTGCTAGCAAACCAAAAAGTCAGTTATTCACAGTGCTCTAGTTTGGACTAGAAAACCTTAAATGGCCAGGACACATTATACACTGTTTTCATTCAAGTCTTTTTGACCTGAGGCAGGAGTCAATAAAATGTCCTTTAAACTGGCATAGTCCTCTAACAATTAATTATTCTTGTAAGAGGAGATTTTGTTTTCTGAGTCTTTTAAACAGACTCATTTGTTCCCCAGGGGATCCATGTTGCATATTATTCCAGCTTGCAGATTTATTTTATTGTTGTATTCTGCGATGATAAATTAAAAAGGCTTCATTGTATTTCTATAAATGTCAAGTTTAGCATGCAGCACAGGTACTGAATAGAAAAATCTGTTCCTGCAGTGAGGTTTTCTGATTAGGAAACTCTAATAAGCTATTGAATAATGTTTAGTACAGCAGTCAAGAAACCTTTTGCAATATAATAACTACAACTTTATTGAACATCCAAGCATATCAATATTAGACAACCATGCAGTGCATGCCACTAGATGGTGATCTTGTTTTATATTATCTGTCCACAGACATAGCACAGGTATAGCTTTACAATTCACAAATTCTTTACTTGTGAGAAAGCCGTCCAAAAAGCAAAACCAGTGATACATATGTATTTTATTACCCATTACTGGTGTCTGCATGCTGGTATCCTTGTAATCCTTGCGAACCTTGCCAGTCCAGTGCATTGTGATATCATCTGAAAGATACTAATGCTTCAAGTCTTTACAGAGTAGACACATTAACTTTTCCACAGCTGTTATTACATTAATAGAAAGCACCACCTCCTGGAAGTGATACTCTCGAAAACTACAGAGCAGAGCACACACACACACACACACACACACACACACAAAGAGTGTACAACTAAATTACAGCTATAAAACACTGCATTTAGTTCTGTATGAGAGATAGCATTACTCCTAGCCAGGGGTGAAAGTGCCTGCTATCAAAGCATTTGCAATCCCCTTGGATCAGTAGACAAGGTGTGTTACAACAACCTTGCACAATTCTGCTCAACTCAAACAACTTACTACTTCAACAGGCAGGTAAAATAGCATTCAGTTTGATGTTATTAACATCATTGTAATAAATGGCAAGCAGGTAAATTGTGAAACAGAGGGAGCAAATTTCCATAACAATTTTGCAAGGCTGCTGCAAAATGACTGATCAGTCAGCAATCTTTATTCAACTGCTTCTTATACACTTTCACCACTAGATGGCACCTTTGCAATGCACACATGGCCATACTTGCCTGCTCTGGCGCTCTCTCTCTCTCTTACACACACAGTACAGTAATGTTGTGTCCTGCTAAGTATGGTCATTCCATCTTTGCAGGGGAAGGGATGACTACACTGCTAAGCACTGATGCCTTCATTCATCTGCTAATTGGGTCTATCAACATATTTTAGGTTACACCAGTTAATTTGTTAGTCTCTAAGGTGCCACAAGTACTCCTTTTCTTTTTGCGAATACAGACTTACACTGCTGCTACTCTGAAACCTGTCAATTACAGTTTGTGGCTTTGGGGCTCAATCTTGAGAGGTGCTAGGAGCCTTCCATTCTGACCTCACAGGAGACCTCAGCACCTTACAGGATTGAGCTGTGAAACAACTACCATTCCTAAGGGTCAAATGTATAGGTGAACTCTGCTCAAGGGGCCCAATCCAACTCCCATTGGCTGAGAATTAGATAGGGCCTTACACAATAGCATATACTGATAAAGGTCCAAGTGAATGAATGATTCTTGTTGAATTAAGAAACAGGCATTTAAAATCCAATTATATTCTGTGATAAAGTCCTGGTTTAATGTGTGTGTATATATATAAAATATATGAGCAAAACTGGTATCGTAATGTGCCTGTCTGCCTGAGCATTAAAAGGATTAAAGAAAGGGAAAAAAAAGAAAAGAAAGAAAGCTTCTGCATTTTCCCCTGCACTAATTGAATTTCTGTCCATAACATTTACAGACTTAAAGAAGTGACTGCATAATTACCATTTTTCCTGGATTTTTTCTTCTCTCTATTTAAAACTCATTGTATTGTGTCATTTTATAGGAGCTGGGAATAAATCTTTTGTCAACTCCATTGCATTATTATGCAAAGTACACAAAAAGCATTGGAATAAAACAATCCAAGAGAAACTGAATGCTGTTTCTTTCAGTGGCTTCCTAGTCTACCTCATTAGAAAGCCTCCAAGTTTGCTAATGTGCACCCTTTTTCAGAGACACTTCCTCATCCTCTACCATTGATCTCAAAGATTCTACCGTAGGATACTAGTGTCTGCTGGCGGGACGTGTATTTCCTTAGCGAAGAGAGAGTTGATGACATACCTATTAATTATCATTTTAGAATTGAGCATGAAGGAGTTGCTGAGCACTGTCAAGATTACTTGGCACAAAGAGAGAGGTCAATTTTAAATAAACACTCCTAAGTGTAAGTTGTAATGGTTCCAAGAAAGATAGTTTGGTAAAAATACATGTACCGAAATATCTGTACAGAACAAAGCTTTATGGGTATCCAGGAACCATTCAGCTCCTTCAGAAATCTAGGCATTGACATAGGTGGAACTAATTTGATTGGCTCTGAATGAAAGCTGAGGTACGGAAGGCAGGGCCTGCTCTACATCTAAAACTTAGGTCACCCTAGCTACCGTACTCAGAGGTGTAAAAAACTCACACCCCTGAGAGACATAGTGAAGCCAATCTAAGCCCCAGTATAGACACTGCTAGGTGGAAGGAATAATTATTCTGATGACCTAGCTACTGCTTCTCAAGGGGGTGGATTAACTATGATGAGGGAAAATCCCCTTTTGTCTCTGTAGCAAATGTCTGTACGAAGGGCTTGTCTTCACATACTGCGCTACAGTAGCTACTGTAGCACTTCCATGAAGATGCTCCTATATTGATGGGACAGCTTCTCCCATTGGCATAATTAATCCACCTCCCCAAGAGGTAGTAGCTTTGTCAACCAGAGAAGCTTTCCGGTCAACATAGAACTGTCTACATAGTGGGTTAGGTCAGTATAATTATGTTGCTCAGGGATGTGGATTTTTCACACACCTGAGTGACATAGTTATACCAGTACAGGTCTGTAGTGTAGACCTGACCTAGGGCACTACAGTGGCACATGTGCAGCAGCGTAACTGTGCCACTGTAGTGTAGACAAGCCTTTAAGTATTAACCCTGAGCTAACCCTAACTCATAGTGCTCTGTACTGAAGAAGCAAAACCAAGAATTTTTAAACTGAATGCGAAGACCAAAGTAAGAGCTTATGTAAATACATTAGGGTGTGAATTTACTCATAACAGAGGCTTGTTAACATTGTTGGAGTAGGGCATCGTGCTGCCAATGCATCAGCGGGATGGAGTTAACCAACGTAATTAGGTTGTGCAAAGCACAAAAAAAGGTTTTAAGAGAGAGTAAGATTGCTTGGCAGACCTTCTGCAAGATGACATAAGGCAGCTGGTAGAAAAACCCAGCCACCTACTGGAAGATTAATGGAAAGTTGTTTGTTTTTTGTTTGCTTGCTGTCAGGCGCTGCAATGGGCTAACCAACTTGCAAGAAAGTGCTGGAGCTCAGGTGGACGCACCACCAACATCGTTTTCACTTTCCGGGTGTTGTTCCTTTTGTGAAAAATTTCCCTTTCCTTTTGGGAAAAAATTCTCAGCTATACTTTAAAAAAATAAAGCTCAAAAGGCAAGAGATCTGCGGACATGAGGAGAGCTCCAAGGGCCGTGGGTTGGGGGGGGGGTAGTTCTCTACCTGTGGGTCACTCATGAATGCTATCTCCAAGAGGTCACCAGCATCTGAAAAGTCCTGTTCTAGCTCCCATTTTCTATCCCATAGATTTGCAACCTGAGTGATCATAAAAAGGTGCCAGGGAATTGCAACTACCCTGTCCTTCCTATATTGCTAACAGGGAGAGAGATCCTGGTATGGAAGAAGTTGAGAACCATTGCTCTATTCCTCACTGCACCTGTTCTTAAACAGATTTTCTCAGTCCCTTAAAACCAAGTCCTCTCCAAACACCATTGGCACCCCATAGACCACTGCAGGACTGGTGCTGAACATCTCCTCTGATGCAGCATGGATACAGAATCAAAAGAATTCTCATTGTCTGAGGACCGGTGGTTGGAAGTGGGTTCATTACAGTGTAGGGTGTTTGTTATTAGCTTTATTATTGATGGTGATGACTGTGCTTCTGTGCCATGTTTTGGTGCTGAAGCACTGTAGGGTATGTAGGGAAGCAACAGCCAAGAGAATAATATTTTCAAATGGCCAGCAATAGCACCCTGGTTTGGGGCAAGGACAGGTAATGAAGAAGATCACAGAAGGGAAAGGGGAAAGGAACTTGGCTCTGTCATATGGGTAAGGAGTAAAATAGGAGAAATGGGAGGCAGTCCCTGAGTTTCCATCCCACATACTAATATGGGAACATTGGGTATGATTTTCATGATTATCTGAAAACACATTAAAAACAATATTGGACCCCATCCAACAACCTATCCATACAGCCAGCGCAAACACACAACAAGCAAGACAGTGGCTGCTGATACTGTATGTGCTCTGATGGGTTCAGTTCTGGGGGCCTACACAAGGCAGAACTTTCTAATTTTTTAACTAAAACATTTTGTGTATTAAAGTAATTGGGTTCTCAGTGACTCATGTCAAGCACGACATGTCTTTTACATCTAGACGGCTCTGAGTCAACTAGCATGAGCTTCAAGGAAGTTCTGACCCCAGTTGGAGCCCATCTCTACACAGACTAATATGTTTACTAAATCAAAAATCCTGCCATCCCATTGTCTTGGAGGAAGAGCAGAGGGATGGGCATTCTATTAATATGGACAGGAAGACATTCTTATTCTAGATGATTTTTCAGCCTCTTGCTTCCTTGGGAAAATTTGCACCCACATTTTTGAACCCACACAATGACTTCTGGGCACACATCTGAGCGCTTGCACCTGTAACTATCCAAACTGAACTCCAAAGCAGGTAGTAATAAAGGGCCAGACTGTGAGGGACAGTGCATGTGTGACTCATCCAGGAGGAATCTGCGGAAGCGCTTCACCTGAGACAAGTCTAATGCTTCTGATAGCTCAGGGGAAGCATTTCTCCTTGGGCAACACAGTACCACTGCTGGTATTAGCCGCATGGAGTCCTTGCGCTGCACACTCAGACTGCAAGAACTGGGATTATACCCAAACACTGTGCAGCAACACAAAGTGGAGAGGGGTTATGGCACATTTTCCATCCCTTCTCCCTGTGAGCACCATTCTGTGATCCAGATGCATTCTTACCCAATACATGCACACATTGGATAATCATGACTCCACCCACAGAGATGTGGCAGAGCCAAACCATGAGGTGGACTTCACCAAGATGCACTGATGGCGGCTGCTGATACTGGTGTATAGTCCTAGCTGGAGGTGTGTGTAGGAAGCAGAGATACTGGTACCATTGTTTCTACGGGGATTTGATAGCTGCTTTTAACTACCTGAAAGGGGGTTCCAAAGAGGATGGATCTAGACTGTTCTCAGTTGTAGCGGATGACAGAACAAGGAGTAATGGTCTCAAGTTGCAGTGGGGGAGGTTTAGGTTGGATATTATGAAAAGCTTTTTCACTAGGAGTGTGGTGAAACACTGGAATGCGTTACCTAGGGAGGTGGTGGAATCTCCTTCCTTAGAGGTTTTTAAGGTCAGGCTTGACAAAGCCCAGGCTGGGATGATTTAGTTGGGGATTGGTCCTGCTTTGAGTAGGAGGTTGGACTAGATGATCTCCTGAGATCCCTTCCAACCCTGATATTCTATGATACGGCTCTGACTCACCTTACTTGCCTCTGTACTATCTTCTGTTCTTAAACCATGGAACCCTAGCTATACATAGAATCCGTCCCTGCCTGTGTGATGCTGCTTCTTCCATTACTCAAGGAAACTCAGAAGGACCTTGAAACCTGAAGAGTTTGTTGCCTTTTTTCTAAATACTACCTCTGCCGCTTAGCCCAGTCTTTCTAGTTATACCCCGACTCAGCCACTCATCCAAAGCCACGCCTCCCCTGCCTTCATTCATACCCTTAATAAATAATACTTTACAACTTCTATAGCACCTTTGGCTCAGGGACCTCAGATTAGATTAATTAAACACCAAGATTAAGCCTCACATCATTATAATAACACTTGGCACTTCTAGTCTATAAAGCCTTCTATCTGAGGATCTCATAAGGACTTTAGAGACATTATTTTAGCCTTCCAATGCCCCTGTGAGGAGGGTAATTATTATTTACCCCATGTTACCTGCAGAAAATTGAGGCACAGAGACATTAAGTGACTTGCATGAGGTCACAAGTTATTTGATGCTGAGCTAGGATTAAAGGACAGATTCTCAGCTGATATAAATGGAGTCATCAGTTTGTACCAGCTAAGGATCTAGCCCAGAGCCCCAAGTCTCCCAAGTCCAAATCCTGGGTTTTAACCACAGTATTATATTCCCTACATCGTGTAAAACAGTGGCTTTCAACCTGTGGTCCAGGGACCCCTCGGGGCCTGCAGACTATGTCTAAGATTTCCAAAGCGGTCCACACCTCCATATGGAAATTTTTAGGGGTCTGTAAATGAAAAAAAAGTTGAAAACCACTGCTGTAAAACATTAATGAATTACACCTGATTGCCCTCTCCTGTGTGTTAGGGGAAAACCACTCCAAGGTTTGTTGCTATTTATTATACCACTGTGACACAGGAGAGCCAGAAAGCAGTGGTAGAGTGCTAGAGGGGAAATATATAAGCCCAAGGCTAATTAAGGCATGGTTCCCTGTAAACTAGGGAGGGTGGCTACAGGTTAATTGGAGCACCTGCAGTCAATTAAGGCCCTGTCAGGAACCTAATAAAATCCCCTGCGTCAGGGAGAAAAGAGGACTGGAGCTTGGAGGTGTGCTGTGAGACATGAAAGATCAAAGAACTGAAGTAAGGCAGTGTCTAAGGATTTATGGTTCCCCACCTGAGGGGAAAGAGGGTAAGAACCTGCTGGGGCTCAGAGTGAGGAGCAAACCCAGACCCCTTCCCTCCTTTACCACCTTTGTGTGCTGCTAGTGGGGCCATTGGTGCTGCAGGGGCAAGGGGTGGCATTTTTGCTCCTGCCAAGGAAAGCACAGGACTTGCCATACTAACATTGTCTATCTTGTCAGTTGCCTACTGGTACAGCGGTGGGGGGAGAAGGGGGGGTATACAAACCCTGCATACATCAGGAACAGGCTACTGGGCTGCTCAAGGCTCAGTCAGCCCCACCCTGTACACCTGAAGTTGGTATCTGACTGTGAGGGGAGGAGCTTGTTTTGGACTTTGGGGTGCCTGGAAAGGGTAGAAATCTTGTGATCTTGATGGAGGGCTAATTCACACTGAGCCAGAAGGTGTTGGAAGCTGGGTGGATCAGCTGAAGGCCAGGAAGGGAAAGAAAGGCAGAATCCCTGCTACCAAAAGGGAAGGTGAGTGGCCGCTGAATGATTGTGAACATTTGTTCAGATTCCAAAAGGCTGTTTGGTTTGACTGTGTTCATATTCCTTTCATTCACTACTTCAAACAGTTTTGTCTGGAGACTAGCTGTCTATCACATGAATGGCAGTAGGTGTAGGAGACAAGTGTATTTTGTTCACCATTATTCTCCTGTTAACAGTTTCAATCAGTTGATCCAGGAGCAGAAATAATACCAAAGTTACTTCATTGACAACTTGCACATTTCACACAATGACTAGCGAATAATCAAAACGAACAACTCCTGGACAACCCATAGGCAGAGAAGTTATTTATTCCAACTGTTCAGTGAATAGTACAGCTGGTTGGAAAGAGTTAGTTCAGTTCTGTGGGAAATTTCAGCTTCAAAAAGTTTCATCCCAAATGGGAAGGGAAGCAAAGATTTTGAAATTTTTCACTGAATGAAAATTTCAAATTTTGTTTGATTTGGAACAATTTAAAGGTTTTGTTTGGCTAATAAATAATAAAGTCAAAATGAAATAACTGTAAAAGTTGAAATGTAACATTTTTATATTATCAAAATGAGCAAGTTGAAAGGATTCATTTTCACTCTTTCACATGGAAAACTGTTGAAATGGACACGTTCCTGGTTGGTTTTTGACAACTGCATTTTCCAACTGAAAACTTTCCATTAAAAAATTGTTGACCAGATTTAGTGAAGATCTACAAGTTCTGGGCCCAATCCTGATCTCAGTTACATCAGTTTTGTACCAGCAGAACCCCATTGATATAACTGGAGTTACTCCTCATCTACACCAGTATGAATTCATAATCAGGCCCAGCATCTTGAAGAAATTCAGGTTTGTTTCCAGAGCAGGAAAAAGTCATGCATTCATTGGATAACTTATTCACCATGAATTATTCAACCTGCTTTTTGTTGTTGCTTTGCCATGTGTTATATAGTATATTTGGTTTTTTCATAGTCCTTGAAATTGGGTAGGAAAAATACCTAGCTCATCCCCACCATCCAGTGAGAGATTATTTTTGGTGCTATCCAGGTTATAGAGTGCCAAATTCTCAACTGGTGTAAATCAGCACAACTCCATTGATACTAGTATTGTAATTTAAGGTCTGTATCCTATAAATATTTCCCTCTGAAAGCAAGAAGGCAAAGCCTAGGATATTGATGGCCATAACTTTGTTGGTTCTGCATATTTGTATTTTAGCTGAGGATTTTTGCTTTGACAGAAGTTATTTTAAGTGTAGATAAAAATATACTTTATCTTGCAGAGTAAGTAAGAAATGCAGACCGATTTTGGGATCTCTCTGTGCATCTGAGGTGTGAGATGACACTGCAGAGTTTATTTTTACTTAATAAAAACTAATGGCCAGACCCTTAGCTTGTGTAAGTCAGCTTCAGTGAAACTGTGCTTATGTGCCTAAGTGTTTTCCATAATGAGCTCATTCAGAGCCCAGGCTTGCTAATGGGGGTGGAAATTATATACCAGTGTATGTGAATGCTCACAATCAAATGTGGCTACAAGGAAGGCAACCTTTTGTGTTTAAAAATGCAACATTTATTGCGATTAGAGCATGTCTTCCAAGTTGTTGCTAATTAGCTGTAGTGCTTAGTGTGCTGCTGATTGAGGAATCATCAGTGAGGGGTGCAGAAGGGGAGCAAAGTGGAAGCTTCATTAGCTAAGTTTATTTCTCATTCTTAACTGATAATAGCAGGACAGTGACAGCAGCTAAGAAGGTGAAGGCTATACTCCAGGGAAAGGGGGGGGGGGAAATGTCCCCATCAAAGGGAAACAAAACAAGAAAACTATAATGACAGGTTTCAGAGTAGCAGTAGTGTTAGTCTGTATTCGCAAAAAGAAAAGCAGTACTTGTGGCACCTTAGAGACTAACAAATTTATTGGAGCATAAGCTTTCGTGAGCTACAGATCACTTCATCGGATGCATGCAGTGGAAAGTATAGAGGGGAGATTTATAGAAACACAGGCCAAATCCTGAAGTCCATCCTTAGGCCAAACTCCTGTTTACTTGGTAAAGACCAAAGGATTTGGGCCCCAATAAGTAATACTTTCCTTTAAACCTGCCTTTTGGACTAAATGAATCGTTTAACATTATGGAAACCCAAGAATGTAGCTTCAGAAATATTGGTTATAGGAAACGGGTGGGTTAAGTGAGGCCTAACCTGAACCAAACCTGAGGGTTTTGTGTTTTTGTTTTAAATCCTGGTTTTGCTTTTTGCAGCTGCCTCTGCCACTAAAACACCATTTTCATGGTGTTCTGGAGTCCACTAGAAGCGGGAAGGATGTTTGCAGATTCAAGAACTTGTCATGCAGACCAGATGCAGGCTTTTGTGCATAAGCAGAAAAGCATTGAGTTGGCATAAGAAATATATGTAGGATAAGAAGGAAGAGGGGAGGTCTTCCACCACCACCCAGAATAGGAAGACTATTGCAGCTTTCTCAGCTGTTAGGCTGACAATGTACTATCACTGCTACAAATGATGGTAGCTTTCCATAGATTTGGTTAAGTGCAGCTTGTAGCACTGCGATATTTCTACACAATGTAGAAACTCTAATGGAGAGTCAACTTTACTAGATGGCAGATTCCCTTAGCTAATAACCTTTCATGAATATACATCTAAGCACTATGCTGCCAGGTCTTGATAGTTTCTGGGGTTTACACTTCCCCTTGGATTTCATCAGGGGCCTTAAGATTCAGGAGCTATCCAGTAAGCAAAAAAAAATCAAGCTGTCACCATCACTCAAACAGTCAAACCAGTCTGCTTTATTCACTTGCATCCCATATGTTTGAATTGCACACATAATCCTAACACCTTGGTGAATCCTTTCTTCCAGCTTGATTTTTTTTTTAAACTAATGAGAGATTTCTTCACTTCTTAGTCAGTTTCAAAGAGCAAGAAAGATTCATTGAACTGGGGCAGATTCTGGAAATTTACTAATGAAGATCTTTACATAGGGTATTTCAGAGGAGCAGACATCTGTCAGTTTAAAAATGAGGCTGTATGATAAGGAAACAGCTGCCCCTGATCTTTTTATTCTGGTTTTGTTCAACTTGTTTGAAGTCTGTAATGAGGGACAGTCCCTTCATAAAACTGGTCTAATGGGAACTTTGATCTCTGTTAGGAATTAGTGATCAGTGAAGATGGAATCAGTATCAATAACATACCATGTTAGTTTCACATAAGCAATGTAAAAATGATTTACCATTCACCTCCACCCCATTTAGGCTGTTTTTCAACAAACTCACCAGTTCATATGAATTAGTGTCTAGTGCCTGTTGTCACCAATGTTCTCTTAATACATTGCATGTCTGTTAAAATACAGGGACTGGCATCTGGTTTCTTGAGTGTCAGTAGCAATCCATTGCAATGTCTTATGTCAGAAGGATGCCAAGAACTACCATTTCCTCCAGGCAGAAGAGATGGTGACCACCACTAGCATGGTGTCCATGAGCAGTTTACCCTGAAGGATGCCTAAACAGGTGTGGGTCAGGGGACTTGAGCAGTAGCTAGAAATGATATTCTGAAATACCAGTTCAGGAGAGGAATGAAGGAGTGGGGGAGGGGTGGGGAATGTGGAAAGACTGGAGAAGAGCAAGAGGAAAAATGCAGACTCCTATGAAGATCACCTGCCATACTTGTAGTGAGCATCTCTCATATCCTCTCTCATTTGGTGTAATCTCAGTACCACCTCCCCTTTTATGACCAGGATGGGGAAGATGCTGCACTTACCACATGTTCAGAAAGCTGTCAGCTTCAACTTGCTGGAAATAATTCTCCTACTTGTATGGTCCCCTTCTCACTTGCTTATCTAATAGATATAATTTTTGTTTAAAAAAAATGAATTCTATAGACCTTGCAGGACAAGATTAATCATCAGCCTCAAGCTGGATGATACTTTTGTGTTTACAACTGTCCTCAAAAGTGAGCAGGCACCATTCTGTGAGTGCAAAATCTGCATTTGTCTAGCCAAAAGGAGAAAATGAACCTTGATCCTCCACTAGCATATTAAAACATGCTTGAAACTTCATCACAATGGGCAATCAGAGCATTACCCTATGACTACATTGAATTCTTCCTGAACAATAGATCTGCCTCGTGTGTGAGATTAGGCACATATTTGCTGATGTTACTGACACAATTAAACTTATTATTTTTTTTTAGTTACCCTTATTCCCCCAGAGTCAATACCACTATGGGTGAGTGAGCTGAACTCTATTCTAGTGTTTGCTTCATCCACAAAACTGTCACAACTGAAGTTCTGATCTCAGAGCCTTCATTACTGAGTCAGAAATAATACAGCTTGATTTTTTTCAGATCCTAGGGTGAGTTTGCAGCAGTGAAAAATAGAGGGGGAAATGCTATTTTTTTTGGATGTGCAAACTGAGCAAATAGAGCTTCAAGCAATAAACACAGAACCCCCTCATCCCCCAAATCCATTTTTACAGTCACTCTTCAGAGTAGAACTGCACTTTTAGTGATTTTTATAGTTTTGAATCATTTCATTACTTTTGTAGCTTCCTGAGTAAATGTATACAAGTAATAGGAGTGTTTAATGTTTGGAAGCTGTCACCAGGTATATGCTTTTACAGTCCATTGCAGTGGAAATTGGAAGATTTTTTTCACCTAGGGACAAAAATAAGTAAATATGGCCCAAACTGTAATATATAGGAGGGAGGAAATTCTTTCTTTAAGGAAAGAGAAAGGTAGCACAAAAATACAGTTTCAAAACACAACATTGCAGCAGCAGATTTTATTCTTTGTTCCATCAAGGTGCAACCCTTGGTGTATTTCTTGCTGATCTGTTCCTGTTAAATTATTGAGACAGAAAAGATGTGTTCCCCTCCCAACTAGCTCAGGTGAATTAAGTGCATCAAAGCCCCTCCATTATATCTGAACCTGAAATCATCTTAAAAGCAGACCTGCCACACTTTTTTTTTTAAACAGATTTTGTAGGATTTGCATTCTTCTTTCTCTTGGGCTTGGAGAATTTTTCCATTGTTCATAGGGGCTTTTTTGGTTGGTTGGATTTTTCAGTAATTCAACACTAAACAATCAAATATTTATTATATAATCAATATTAAATTTGGGTACATTGCTGCTTATTTTGGCTATTGACAGAACTCCAGTCTGCAGTATACTGAGATGAGGCTGATGCTGTAATCAGCAGGGAATGGATGGTGAGATAGTCACAGGCTGGACAACAATTATCCTTTCAGGTTTGAGAGTATTTAGCCTGATTGGGAAGGGCTGGCTCCTTTGCTTCTGAGTGAACAGAGTTAGAGCAAAGGATGCAGATGTGCTGGCCTTGAGGCATACCTTGCAGCTCAAATGGCCTTTTGCCAGGTTAAACTATCTTACCACTAGAAGAGATGTAAGGAATGTCTTCTGACAAGATGTACTTAGCACTGTTCCCACTAGCCCAGACAGGTGAGATTGCATCACAGAAGGTATTTCTTATGTTGTCACTCTCTCTGCTGCACAAAAATATGCATGCACACAGGTGAACTACACATGCCCATGCTGACATACCACATAGAACATGTGACAAGCAATGGGGTCTATTATTGAAATAGAACCAAATTCCTTTTCTAAATCTGTCTTTAAACAAGAACAATGGGGGGGGGGAGAGAGGCCTGGAGACTTAGGAAGTAACAATTAAAATCAAGTAAGGGACTCCTTGGGAAATTTAAAATGCATACAAAATCAGATGATCCAAATTATATGCATTTTAGGATGTTAAGGGAATTAACATGAGAATTCACTGACTAGACTCACTTCTGAGGGGGGAGAAAAAACCATAGGTATCTGGGGAGATTCCAGAAGAGTGGAAAAGATTGGCTCCAGTCTTCAGAAGAATGAACTTGTCAATTACCATCCCATAAATGTAACTTCTAAGATTGAAACAAATATGAAGAGATAAGTCTCTTTAAAGTGGGTGGCTTTGTAATCCTATTTTAATAAGTATTGGTTTGTCAAAGATTTTTTTGTACAAAGTTAGTAGCTGAAGGGAATGTGATGGGTGTAGTCTTATTTGCAGTTTAGAAAAGCATTTAATGCAGTATCTCATGAAATCATTAATCTAAAAATGAATTAAATCTGCCTTTTTGATATGGGCACTGTTACATGGACTGAAGTTAGCTCAAGGCCTCTCAATGATACATGGCAACATAGGGGTGAGTAATTTCAGCCTTGCCATCTTTATTACTCGTGTAGAAGGAGTGAATAACACAGCATTGGGAGATGTCAGGAACTCTAGTGGTGGGAGAGATACAGAGGGATTTGGAGACATTAGAAGATTGGGCTGAAAATACTAGTGAGATTCAGCTGTGGAAAAATGAGAGCTGACCCAAATGGGGTCAACTCACTCCATATTGTCAATAATGGAGTGGCAATATGCACTGTCAGGTAGCAGATGACCTCAAATCAGGAGACCTGACTGGGCCACTAACTTGCTGTATAACCCACAGGGAAGTCACTTAGCTTCTCCTGTTCCTGTTTCCCTTCCCACCCTTGTCTAGATAGACTACAAGCTCCTTGGGACAGGCAGTCTCTCTTGCTCTATATACATGTAGTGCCTAGTACAATGGAGCCCTGAACTCAGAGTAGCACAAGATTGATGAAGATTGCACCTGGTGCACCACACAATCTAGCACTCTGAGGCATATGTAATGCAGCCCTCATTTCTGCCATTCATTTTAGGGTCAAATTGAGTGAGTACAACTAGATTTAAGTCAGTGGAGCAACACCTGTTTAAACCAAAATTGAATTGTATCTTAAGCACACATAGGCAAGGAGTACGAACTGGTTATAGTGCATGCATGAGAATATACTTGCTGCTTTTTATTGACTTTTTTAGATATGCTCCCCATTGTTACAGTATGAGTAAGCTTACTTGTGTGACTCACTAATAGATCCTGAGGGGAATGATGTCCCTATTTATACTTTGGAGTCAGATTGGCACTTATTGGTTTGCCTTTTGGAAAAACCAAGCTAGCCTCCTCTTTTGCAGACTCTATTCCCATCTTGTTTGGAATCAACAGTAACTTGCCACATAAATATGAAGTATGGACTAAAGTGTGAAAAGGTACCAGTGAGTTATATTATAATGCAGTGCCATTGTTCTGGGATTTGGGGCTTTTTTTATAAGCCCACTGCACCAATAAATCAGTACCTGAGACAAAGGCATCATTTCAGGGTGAGAAGAAAAAATGTTTCAGGGAGTTCTGGGGAGAACAGAAATAGCACAGGTCAGTACAAATAAGACAGAGGTGAGCATCAATTATGCTCAAAGGACATTGACTTGAAATACCTTCATTTATGCAGTTCACAAGGAAGTTCCATCTCTCCCATGCTGGCCTGCAGGTTCATGTATGTTGAAGAGTCTGTATGCACACAGGTGCTTATTTGTCCACACACAGTGGTATCTATTGACAAACGCTGACCTTTCACGGGCAGCTACTATATGTGAGGCCATGATCTGGGTCATATACCAGAAAATGACAGTTGGAGAGACACTGTTGTACTCATCAGTGCTTTTTCACTGCTTCACTTCCACCAGAGGGGAGGAGGAACCAAATTAACAATGCGCTATACAGGGTGAGGCCTCAGCTCATGCCACCCATCCTTCCCTCTGAGCATTGTCAGCTGCCATAGCCCCAAGTCCCACATCGCACTGCCCACATAACACTGACTGGTGTCAGGCCTCTTTGGCACAGTCCTCACAACAAGGCTTTGATAGGGCAGAGAATGCAAAGCTCCAGGCAATGGAAGAGCTGAGGTTTACTTTCTTCACACAGAAAATAGCTGCGTGTTGAAGACCACTTGGAATTTTGGCCATAGCCCAAAAGGGGCTCATCTCCATGCTAAGAGGAACCACTTGTAGAGGTTGCCAGAATGACTATCTCCAACAAGCAGCATGAGATTCATAGATACTAAGGTCAGAAGGGACCATTCTGATCATCTAGTCCGACCTCCTGCACAGCACAGGCCACAGAATGTTACCCACCCTCTCCTACGAAAAACCTCACCTATGTCTGAGCTATTGAAGTCCTCAAATCATGGTTTAAAGACTTCAAGGAGCAGAGAAGCCTCCCTCGAGTCACCCATGCCCCATGCTACAGAGGAAGGCAAAAAACCTCCAGGGCCTCTCCAATCTGCCCTGGAGGAAAATTCCTTCCCGACCCCAAACATGGCGATCAGCTAAACCCTGAGCATATGGGCAAGATTCACCAGCCAGATACTACAGAAAATTCTTTCCTGGGTAACTCAGATCCCATCCATCTAATATCCCATCTCGGGGGATTTGGCCTATTTACCCTGAATATTTAAAGATCAATTACTTACCAAAATCCCATCATACCATCTCCTCCATAAACTTATCAAGTAGAATCTTAAAACCAGATAGCTCTTTTGCCCCCACTGCTTCCCTTGGAAGGCTATTCCAAAACTTCACTCCTCTGATGGTTAGAAACCTTCATCTAATTTCAAGTCTCAAGATTCATAGCTTGGCTAGAAGGGGTCACCTAAATGGCATTCCACAGTTAGAACCACATCTTAAGCACTAAGGCTATTCTTTCTAATGTTCCTGGTCTGAGCTCCCCAGCTGAAAGGGGGTTGATTGCAGGAAGTGGGAGCTCCATCTCATACCTCACCACATGTGAGTACTAGGCCACTTGCCTGGTGCTGAACCTGCTTCATCTTACTGCATCATAAATCATGGCTGAAGTTTCCTGCTCCAGCAACCTTTATGGAATCTCTCATTTTGATGCCTTGTTCAAAGTTGTAAATGGCTGTCTTCCCATTGCTCATTAGCAGGCTGAGGAACAGCTTTTATAGACCCATGTATTAAACAAATGTCAAGGAAACTTAAACACATCCAGCAAACTTACAGTGTGAACACTAAACATACTTTTATAAAGTGCAGCTTTATTTTTTTTTGGATCCACATTCCTGTGACAGCGGGAAGTAGGGTTATCAAAATATACTGGCTAAATGAGAACACTTAACAGCATTGGGTTTATTGACCATATGTCAATGACCACACAAAGCACACTGGGTATTTTTGAAGACTGTCATGCAGTTTCCAGTTTCTCTCTCTCTCTTTCTCTAACAGGGAGTTTATGAAGCAAATAAACATTTTTCTTTTCCTTGTCCTGTGGAGACTAGATAGCTTCATATTGATTTATTACACTCTCTCCTAGAAAGGGAAGCTAATGGCTAAAGATTCCAGAGCTAGGGGCAAGGGGTTGTCAAAGTGAAGTGTTTGAACATCATGGAAAGATCCCATCTGTAGTTCACATCAGAACTTCAAAGCAACTGAAAAAGAGCTGGGTTCTACAGTATCCCACTCCCAATTGTCACAAGACTAAGTGGCTCTGGAACTGGTGGAAACTGACCTGTCCTCTGTCATGTGATATATCACCAGCAAACCTGACCCTTGTTATATAACAAGGGAATGGAAATAAGTCTTGTGTCAGTATTCCTGCATGTCCTGTCTTTGTTATCCACAAGACTAAGGACGTGGGAGACAACACTGTAGGCATGTTTACTCAATTCTTGACCAAACAGGACTGTGAAGGGGCAGAGAGGTCCCACACCAGCAATGATGGGGTTAAGGAGCCATGCAGGCTCTCACTGGTAATGGAAGGGCAACAGAGAGCCTGGGGACCTTGTTGGCCCCACCCACTACACCTGCAGTCAATGTCAGGCTTTCAGTGGGTCTAGCCCAGTTCAGGGCTAACCAGGAAGGATGACAGAGCTCAGTTTCTCTTGGTTGCAGCCCTGAGATGAGTAGGATTGAAGGGCACTTTGGCCAGAGGACCAAAGCATGACTAAACTGGACTTTGTTGGAATGGAGACATACCAGCGGAAAGCTGCCACTCTGACTTGTTCCCACAAGGGGGCATTACCACAGCAACCTGGGTACATGATTAATTTAGAAAAGCTGGTCATTCTTTAATATAGTGCTAGCTCTATTGCATCACCTACAGGGGGACTTCAAGTATGGACCTCCCTAAACAGCATCTAACAAGGTTTCGTTGCTCACTGTGGGTAGGGCCGGCTTGTGCTAGAACTAGAGCTGTGTGGTAACTTTTTTCTTTGAAACTTTTTTCAGGCAAAAAATGCACATTTTGGAACAACTGAAATATTTCACAAACTTGTATTGATTTGGGTAAGTTGTTTTGGTTAAATTCTGAAATCTATTTTTTAATTCTAAATGACTTCTCATTAGTTTTTTTGTGTTCTAAATCACACCAAAATGTTTTGTTCATCCCCAAACTCTTTTTCCAACTTTTCAATTTGCCCCATATTTTATCTTCAGGTGAATCCAAAATGAATATTTTTTTTGCAGACTTGTCAGTGAATTAAAATATCCATTATTCTCACCCCTCTAGTTAGAACCACCCTGTTTACAAACCCAAGACTTCTTATGTAGCAGTGACAACTGCAGTTCAAGCATCCCCATAACTCGCCTTCAGATCTCAACTTTGAGCTGAAAGGGATGAAAGAGTAGGCATGGCGTTGTCCGTTATTGGTCAGCCTATTGATAGTACCAAAAAGGAGCACACTTGGTTGGTTGGTTTTTATGTTTTGAAGACTTATTTGCTAGCACAATAGGATTTTCTCTTCCCCCTCTCTGTATACAGAGCCAGAAACCTGATTTTTCCTGGGGGGAAATGGCTATACGTTCAGGGCCATGTTTTTCTAATTAGTGGATAAATAATTGCCTGGCAGTCCAGGGCACTACCCAGCAATTCAACTTCAAAACTCAGGATCAGATCTGGTAAGGCCAATCACCCACTTCCTTTGACCCACCCAACTCTACCTCTAAACGCTCCCTCTCCCCTGCACAGGGTCTACCCCAATCTCCTCTGTCTGCCAGGGTCGTCTCCTAGCAAACAGCTTGATCCCACTTCACATCCCCAGCCCTAATTCCCACCTTCCTTGTGGTCCCCCCACCAGCCCACAATTCTAGTCACACTCCTGCCCCACAAAACAGAGGACCCCAGTGGGCTGTAGCTTTGCTGTTCCAGTTGGCTCACAAGGCTGATACTATTTGGTAACATTTTGGGAAACTGTTCTATAAATTCTTTAGATTCTCCCCCTTCCCCTGCCACTTGAGATGCCAAGTGGCACCCCTGCTGACAGTTACTATGACTGCATAATCAAATTGGGTAATGGCATGTGCAATTGGCCATGAAATGCATAATTGTCCCCATTTTCCTATGCAATCACAACTGCATGTGAAAACTAGGCACAAGTGTGTCTATGCATTAGCAATTGTGCCTAACTAGCAGTTTAAAACACCATGACCTAATTTCTCTAAGGGTCCAGCACTGGTGTGGAGGCTATGAATGTATGGAACAGCACCACTAGGTTTTTGGTTATAAAGATAGTGAGTTTTAAATGGAAGAAAATGTTAGGCAGAAGTCTGTCTGTCAAAGAGCAGTGGTGGGCAGAAAGACTGCAGGGCTGGAAAAAAATTTTGATGACCTGGAACCAGGTACTCGTACTACAATGATGAGTTGGGTATAAAGGTCCAGGTCAGGAAGAAGATACAGGGTCGCCTTTAAGTATCAAGACTTCTGAGAAATGGTAAGACCACCTCAGCCATGTAAGCATGCAGGATTCCATGATGCTTAATATTTCCTTAGACCAAACAGAAGGCTATACTGCCTGATACAGAGCCCTTGATTAGTTTCCCCTAACAATGCTTAATGTCTTTTCAATGAGGATTAAATTTGGACAGTGAACACAAACAGGCAAGTCTAGTTATTCAGTCATAACACAGGCCCTGATTCCACAAAGGGTTTAAATGCATGCTTGCTTTGCATTCAAGTTAGTGGGTTTACTCATATGCATAACTGCTGTGCAAAGCAGGTCCATAGGCAGGAGGGCTACAAGAATGGCAGAAGCAGGGGAAGCTTGCCTTTCTTGAAACTCTAGATGTGGGGTTTAACAAAACTTTTTGATGTTTTACAAGAGGCCTTTTTCCCCCTCAACAACTATTTTTCCAAAGTACACCCCTTTTTTTATAAAGGGCCCATCTCTGGCATGCTTTGATTTGCAGATATAACCCTTCTTCAGAGAGCATATGATCATATCAAATTTTCAAATGTCACCTCTACAGACTCTGTGCTTTTGACTATGTATTTTTCTCTAGAGCTGTAAGGAACTAATGGAGCCACTTAAACTATTCAGTGTTTTAACTGCAGAAAACATCAAATGTCTGCTTCATGCATAAAAGGAATAGGCACCATTTTCTTTGCAAGAAAGAATATTTTATGGTAAATAAAACAGATGCTCTGGATTCAGTCCATAAGGTGGCAGGTTGTAGCCTTGTGCTATTGAAAATGCATCACCCACATTCACACCAACACTTTGCTGCTAGGGCAAGAAGGAAACATTTGGCTGCTGGCATTATCTGAGGGTGAAGCACTGCGTGCAACTGTGTATTTAGAAAGCACACCCTCTCTCACATGGGTGCAAAGCCAGCTCTGAAGTGTAATATAGCAGAGTGCTTTGCACTTTCCATTTTTTTGTTAAATCAATCAAATCTGGGTGTTTTCTCTATTTTTCCAAATTAAAACCAGGATGAAATTGGATTTAAAAAAAAACCAGGAAAAATTGAGGAAAACAAACAAAAAACCACCTTTCATAATATACACTTTTACTACAGTATAATTGAAACTTTTTTAAAGTACAAAGGTATCTTTTTGTCTTTCTGAGCTAGCAGTTTGAAGACTGCTACGCAAAGTATCCTCATTCATGTTGAGCCTATTGCCATCTTGGAGGTAATCCAACTTTAAGCACTGTGCATCGATAGATCCAGCATGTACACTCAAAGCTCACTGTGCCACTTTGCTGAACTTGAACTGTGTTTTGGTGACTACTCCAAAAAGCCAGCACATTCAGTTTCACATTGTCACAGTTAGGCATGTTCATGTAAGTAATAAATTCCCCTTTCAGATTTGAAATTTCATATTTAATGGCAATGGTTGAAACAGTGGTATAATGGTCAGTCTGCTGCAAAATTCACCTTGCAGAAGGGGTGCAACATGTGAGTGACATTCCAAAAAATCTTTGGCACCAAACACTTGGGGTTCAGATTATGGGTCATGGTCATCTCCCATTTCTTGCTGAGTGACGGTTTTAATGCTTTTTTTTGCTTCCCTCATGTGGCAGGCTTGCAAGAATTTCCAGAAACAACTGTTTCCTTGATGTATGTTTCTCCTGCAGCTTTTGTGCTTCATTCAGCTGAGATTTTGGTTTTTGGGATCCAGTAAACATCTGTGTTGGCAGTAGTTGGAGAAAACTCCAGTGTTTTCTGTGTCACACAGTGATTCCAAGTTTTCAGCAATGGATGTTACCTTGGTGCACAGAATCTGGCAGTCATTTTGGTTATTTGCCAGTCTCTTCAGAGTTTCTGCTTTAGAACTGACAAACTCGGGATGATCTAGGAGACGCATTAGCATAGTCCACCCATTATTTACATGACACAGTGAAGTACAAGCTCATTCACCAATGGGGCACGAGGGGTAGGTAATCGGCAGTCAGTTCTGCACTCATCTCGCACTGTGTAAAACAAAGGCTTCAACTTGTTTGCATGCTAGAAAATGGCCCCAAATCCAATAATGCAAGATTTCACATCTCTCATTGCCTCTGTAGTAGTAGCTGTTGACAGCACAACACTAATCAGATGAGCAAGACAAGTAATATGTAGCAGCTCCAGTTTCTGACTGAGTTTAATCTCCTGTGCAAGTTTAGCTATGTAGGAAGCAGCATCTGTTAGGTGGGGCCACACTTTCTCAAGTTCATTGGTACATCTCAAACATGTCAGTTATTGCTGCGTCAACAAAACATGTGGCAGTAGAGGGGATGAATATTACATCAGCACAAAACAATGCAGGCTTACTCCAAAAATGAAAACAAAAGGCCAAGAATCAGACAGTCCAAAGCAGGAAGAGGCTGGTCAAAAATCAGAATAGACATCACATCTCCATAACATCATTTGATCTGTTTAGATCAGGGATTGACAACCTTTGGCAGGTGGCCCGTCAGGGAAATCCATTGGCAGGCTGGGATGGTTTTGTTTACCTGCAGGTTCAGCAGATCACAGCTCCCACTGGCTGCGGTATGCCTTTCCAGGTCACTGGGGGCTGCGGGAAGCAGCGGCCAACAGATCCCTCGGCCCACACCACTTCCTGCAGCCCCCATTGGCCTGGAATGCCAAACCTGCAGACGCTGCAGGAAAACAAACCATCCCAGACCGCCAGCGGGTTTCCCTGATGGGCCACGTGCCGAAGGTTGCTGATCCCTGGCAACTAATGGCTCATCATTTTCTCAGATACTTACAAGTGAAGTTGTCTGCAGTAGGAAGCATTTTTGTTACTGGACAGTATTGCTGCATAAAGTCACCAATAGGTCCCTCTGCAATTAACAGTGGTTGCCCGCTAAAACAAAACGCACAAATTCACTGACATAATTTTGCTGTGTCTGTTTTTGCATTAAAGTCCCAGTGAAAGCTCCTGATATTGACCATTTATCCCAAAGCTCACTTTTTTTCTTTAAGGGCTTGTCTACACTGGCAATTAACAGTGCTGCAACTTTCTCACTCAAGGCTGCCAGTGCCAATTTTTTTCTATGGGTGCCCCAGCCCCAGAGCACCCACAGAGTCAGCGCCTATGCCACGAAGAAGGGCATCTAGTCCTTCTAGTGTTTGTTCCAATCACTCACCTCACATCTACAATTAGAGTTTTGCCATTGCTTCAACGAGCTATGTTATTAGTCCATAAAGTAGCTAGTTTGTGTTCAGTACTGTGTTTATTTCCCTGTGTAAATAAAAAAGTCATATACTAAAGAGTTTTATTCACATAAATGTTTGGGGAAAATGGTTGCTTTCCAAACAGATATACATCTTTGCATGCGAACAAGGGGATTCACTATTCATCGTTCATTTTACTCCTGTTTAAAAAAAATTGAGTCGTCTAGGAGCAAAAACTAAACCATGTGCCACAGCTGAGCGATCACAGACCATCACCAGCAAATAACCAACCAGAACAGCCTGCAAACAGCCTATAAGTGAAAAATTGTTCACGGTATGCAGGTAATACTTACATTTGTTATTTGTATTTGCAAGAATTGGGATCAGTTTATGTATGATTCATGAACAAAAACCAAGGCTACATTCATCTGATAATGAATATGCAAACAAGTAGTTCAACTGGCTACAGAAATAAACCCAAATACCAGTAGGTCAGGGCCCTAATGAGCCAAAGTGGCACTGAGAACCAGGTTCCTGCACTTATGCCCATTGATAGCTTCATTTTTGGTCCATCTCCAGAGCCCCTGAGTAACAGCTCTGTGCATTCCATGTGCTGGAGACAGTCGCTCTGGTGAGCAAATATAGATTCTTTGTGGTCAGTGATTGATACGTGGATCTTTCCTTACGTTTTAGCTGTCAGTTTCAGGGCCACAGCTAAACCAGAAGTGGGAGTGCCTATTTAGTGCCATGTGCCTTTGTTTAAGCCATAGGGTAAATTCTTACAGTAGACATAACGCTTTTGTGTCACACATGCAGTAATTTAATTGCACTGGTCCGAGGGGATGTGTGAGCTATGCTCACCAAACATACATCTATTGCAATTTGCAAGAGCAGAAAGAGGCTTGGAACACTTCACATGTCGGAAAACCTACAATATGATAGAGATCAGGCAAACTGGCACCCACACGTGCTACGAATGTGAAAGCATTTTGTTTTCACCACAGAAATGTTGCAATCTTAAGTAAAACAGAATAGAGCTAGGGACAGCTTGAAGCTTTCAGCTATGGCCTGTGTTTTGGGAGGTACCCAGTAGTTGCACAGCTTAGAGAGTTGTAGCTTCAATAGCCATATTAGTCCTGAAATAGCTACATACACGCTATGCATGTGGTCACTGTAGTGTCGCCTCACAAGCTTCTTAAGTAATTCCCATTGCTATTTGAATGGTTAATTGATTTTGTACATAGAAAAACATATAGTGCTTGTGAATGGAAGGTGACTGTTGAACTGCACAGTGGTGTTTTTGCTTTGTCCTAAGTCTAGCTCAACCCTAACCTTGTATATGAAGGGGATAAGTAGAGCCCTACATGGGACTATTTTTTAAATCCTGCACCATCAATATAAGGCAATAGAAGAACGGACATACTGGGTCATACCAATGATCCGTCTACTCACTATCAACAATGCGCCTCCTGTCAGGACTTGTCCACCCCAGAGGACTACTATACTTCCTGTGGGATCCTTTCAGGTTGCAGGCCTTTTCCAAAGAGAACTGTTCTCTCCCACTTCCTTCTATGCTATTCTAGCACTCTTTCTAGCTCAGCTGCCCATTACTAATTAGCTCACGGGAAGCTGCCTGGAGCACCTCATTGCTTCAATGTGTAATTCAGAGGTTCAGCATAGGCCATGATCATTCTTGAAGCGTCAGTGGCCCTATGACATAACCATAGACTACAGTCAATCATTTCTGAATATCTGCAGCTTCCTACCTATAGGCTGCGTGGCCATCCCTCCCTGTCAATCTCTGAGGGAGGCCATGCCTCTTCACTGTCACCTACCTGTAAAGTGAGCTCAAAAGCAGGGAATTTGTTGCACCTAGTGCTCCGGCCCTCCTGCTGGCAGAGCAATACATCAGTCTATGAGCCCTGGCCCCTCAGTCAGGGTGGGCTAGCAAATAGTTAATAAGCTCTGGTCTGCAATCAGGGCAGAACAGTTAAGCAATCTGTTAGCCCCGGGCCCTCGGTCAGGGCAGGGCAGCAAACAATAAGCTCTAGAAAGGGTGAGCACCCATACGCTCCAGGAGCTCACGGTGGGGTGAGCCCCAGCAGAATCCAGGGGCTCAGGTAGGATACCACAGGCCTCCTGGCCTAAGATGGGGGGTGCTGCCAGCCCAAGGGTGGGGTGGTAGAGAGTAGGGGGACATGGGCCCACCCAACATCACTGCATCTCAGCCCAGGGCCCTAACAGTGGCGGAGTGGCCCCCTACTGCACTAACAGGGATCTGTCCAGTCCTCAGCATGGTGGGGTTCCTCTGCAGGTTCCAGCAGCCGGTAGGATGCATCTGACTCCCTTTGTGGTTCCAGCCCAACTGAGCTGCAGGGCCTGCTTTTTGTACTTCTGATTCCTGTCCTGCCCTTCCAGCTCTGCCCTTCCACTTCTGGCTGAGCAGGCATGATTTTCCTGGTTCTACTCACCAAGGAGTGTGTTGTAGTCCCTTCCTGTCAATCTTTGAGGGAGGCCACACCTCCTCGCTACACTGTCCCTTCCTCAGTTCATTCATAAAATATACCTTGGAAGTAACCTTACAATTCTCATTGTTGTTTGCATATGCAAAAACTTGCCCTTCAGCTGATCAAGTAGCAGAAAAAAGTTGTGTTTGAATAGCTTTTGTTTAATATATTGTTTGATTAATACTAGTGAAATTTACCAAATAGTATAGTCACTGAGTAGTATTCAATCAGCTGTAGAGCTGGAGACATAAAATATCATTAGCTTTCAAATAATGATTCAACAAAGACCTATGAAATTCAGCAGATAGTGTTCACCAAATGTGACTCAAGTAGCTCCAATATGCATATGTGACTCCAGTGGTTAGTTGTTCAGCCACTAGTTTAAATTTTGTCCCCCTGTGTCCTCAAGACTCAAAGCTGCCCAGTCCCCGGGTTGGCAGATGCATAGTTTGGAGATCGAGGCATAGTTTAGCTCGCTGCATCACATTTATTTTTTTAATATGTTCTACAAGTATGATGGTCATACTTCAAAGTTCCAAAACTCAATTTACAACTAGCAGCATATATAGTTTTCTATCTCTATGCTCTCCTGTAACCCAGTCATAACTCTTAAGTGCATCACATTCAGGGACATAGACTCATTTTAGTCCCACAGTTACCTACATGTTATGCAAATTGGATGTCCCTTCACTTATTGCTGAAAACTATTTACATCAGAAACTATCCTGAAGCTGAATTTATAGAAACTTCATACTAATCCCACAGCATTACAAGTTTCCTGCATGACTATTTTTGACTCACAAAAGTGACTCTGTCCCCTTGTTCCTCCTCCAAGATTCTCCAGCTCTGCTACAGGAGAGATTGTGGGCAATTGTATTAGGTGCACTGAAAGCCTATGCAGGAACCTAGCACCCGTAATATATTGGTTCCTCCAATGGATGATTTCACAAGGGAGACAAAAAGACTCAAGGGGAAAAGCAGAAAATGGTTGGTTCAGTTCTGCCTGTAGATCAGCCACCTGAACTCTGCGATAAAAACATTACAGGCATCACTGATGCCTGTGGAACAGGGATATGATCTAATATTGTGCATCCCAACTTCTCCTTGACCTCGACAAACAAGTAATTGGAGAGTTATTCTACCTGCTGCAGGATCTGGGCTTTGCCCTGCAGCCAGCACAATAATCCTGAATGTTTTCTCTGTCTCATCTTCCTGGGAGAGAGACAGAATGAAGCTCAAGTTCTGACCCACTCACTCACCTCTAACTGTCACTGCTATAACTTCCACATTGCTATGCATATAAAGATACACTTGGCTTTGTGTTACATTTCCACTAAACAGTCTATATCCTGCCATATGGGTCCCAACAGAACACTACTGCTTCCTCAGGTGTTCTTTAAGTCCCTTTTCTGCAAACCCCTTGATGTGCATTTACTCTACAGTACTTTTTGTTCCTAGTTTCTTTGTCCTGTTTCTTTTGCATTTGCATACAGACAACTTTGAAACTTCTCAACTGATCTATTTTCTATTCATTTTTTTCCGAGCCTTATTTCCTGAGTTATTTCCCTGATCATTTTTCCCTCCTTAGGCCTTTTGTTCTCAGTTTATTCTTTCCTCTCTGTCCATCCATATGCTTATTTCATGCACTGTTTCCTTCCCCTCTTGTTGCTTCTAGAAAGACTCCCCCCTAATCTGTTTGTTCTTCCTTCCCATCCATTTATTTTTAAACTCTCCTTATCAGTTCTGTTTGACAGCCACTGCATAGCATGTCTTCTGGTTATAGGCAGGCCCTACCGACAATTCCAAAGAGACATCCTTTGACCAACATACCTTTCCTCATTCCCAGCCCTTATAAAGCATCAACCTATGATGCTCAGGATATACAGCTAATCCAAATCTATCTATTTGCAAAGCATGGAAACATATAGACTCTAACTTTCATCAGGGCAGGTACAAAATGTGAGCTCAAGTATGCATCCAATTTGCTCATGCAATTACAAAAATTGTGCATACAAAATGTGGACTATTTTTTTGTATACCATTAACCCACAGAAAGATGTCCGAGTGTTCAGACAAACATTGTAAGGTGGAGGGCTCAAAATCCCATTACTGCTGAAGAAGACTGAGGCTGCCTCTTACTAAAAGCTGAGTCCTTAAGGAGTGAGGTTTTGTTGCAGCAGATCATCTAGATTGAGGCATTCCACTGTGGTCCACACTATCCACTGGATCAGGGATGAGCCAAATACCAGGTTCATATCAGGGATGAATAAGCAGAGCTATAAAGCAAAGAAGTGAAAAATGGCACCAGGAATCTTGCCCCTCTATGTACTGACATCACTGTACATGTAAGACTCATAATATATTTTTAGTGATAAGATATTTTCAATGCATTTGGCTTCAATAAGCACCTAAATGTCCAGATATTTCTCTGAATCTCTTCAGCCAGATGGAAGGTTTGTTCTGAGCATGAGGTGATGATCTAGGTCTGTCCTTACAATTGTATCTGATACTGTTTGTCCATCCCTCATTGTCTTCCAAATCCAGTGATCAAAGATATACCTGGACATTTACTCTTCACTGAGCATCCAGAGAACAATTAACGGTTACAGACCAGACCACAATGACTATGAATCTCAGGACCTTCAGGAAGGACTATAAAAGATACCTCTCTTATCTTGTCTCTCTAATATCCTGGGACCAACACAACGACAACAACACTGCATAGAAGGAGACAGTGGCAGAGATACTGATAAATAAATCTAATGCAATTTGTAAAGCCTAGATAAAATGACGATGGGAATAATATAAGAATACAAAATGATTATGATTATTGTAGTAGCACCCAGGTGTCCCAGTCAATCACAGACCAGGGCCCCACTGTACAAATACATAACAAAAAGCCTGTTCCTCCCTTCCCTGGGGAGCCAATCTAATCAAGTGGAAAGAAATGAAGGAACATAAGAATGGCCACACTGGGTCAGACCAAAGGTCCATCCAGCCCAGTATCCTGTCTGCTGACAGTGGCCAATGCCAGGTGCCCCAGAGGGAGTGAACCTAACAGGTAATGATCAAGTGATCTCTCTCCTGACATCCATCTCCACCCTCTGACAAACGGAGGCTAGGGATACCATTCCTTACCCATCCTGGCTAATAGCCATTAATGGACTTAACCTCCATGAATTTATCTAGTTCTCTTTTAAACCCTGTTATAGTCCTAGCCTTCACAATCTACTCAGGCAAGAAGTTCCACAGATTGACTGTGCACTGAGTGAAGAAGAACTTCCTTTTATTTGTTTTAAACCTGCTGCCCATTAATTTCATTTGGTGGCCTCTAGTTCTTATATTATGGGAACAAGTAAATAACTTTTCCTTATTCACTTTCTCCACACCATTCATGATTTTATATACCTCTATCATATCCCCCCTTAGTCTCCTCTTTTCCAAACTGAAAAGTCCTAGCCTCTTTAATCTCTCCTCATATGGGACCCATTCCAAACCCCTAATCATTTTAATTGCCCTTCTCTGAACCTTTTCTAATGCCAGTATATCTTTTTTGAGATGAGGAGACCACATCTGTACTCAGTATTCAAGATGTGGGTGTACCATGGATTTATATAAGGGCAATAAAATATTCTCTGTCTTATTCTCTATCCCTTTTTTAATGATTCCTAACATCCTGTTTGCTTTTTTGACTGTCACTGCATACTGCATGGATGTCTTCAGAGAACTATCCACGATGACTCCAAGAGCTCTTTCCTGAATAGTTGTAGCTAAATTAGCCCCCATCATATTGTATGTATAGCTGGGGTTATTTTTTCCAATGTGCATTATTTTACTTTTATCCACATTAAATTTCATATGCCATTTTGTAGCCCAATCACTTAGTTTTGTAAGATCTTTTCGAAGTTCTTCACAGTCTGCTTTGGTTTTAACTATCTTGAGCCGTTTAGTGTCATCTGCAAACTTTGCCACCTCACTGTTTACCCCTTTCTCCAGATCATTTATGAAAAAGTTGAATAGGATTGGTCCTAGGACTGATCCTTGGAGAACACCACTAGTTATTCATTCTGAAAATTTACCATTTATTCCTAAGCTTTGTTCCCTGTCTTTTAACCAGTTCTCAGTTGATGAAAGGATCTTCCCTCTTATCCCATGACAACTTCATTTACATAAGAGCCTTTGGTGAGGGACCTTGTCAAAGACTTTCTCGAAATCTAAGTACACTATGTCCACTGGATCCTCCCTGTCCACATGTTCGTTGACCCCTTCAGAGAACTCTAATAGACTGATAAAACATGATTTCCCTTTACAGAAACCATGTTGATTTTTGCCCAACAATCTGATCTTCTATGTGTCTGACAATTTTATTCTTTACTATTGTTTCAACTAATTTGCCCAGTACTGACTTAGACTTACTGGTCTGTACTTGCTGGGATCACTTCTAGAGCCCTTTTTAAATATTGGCGTTACATTAGCTATCTTTCAGTCATTGAGTACAGAAGCTGATTTAAAGGACAGGTTACAAACCGTAGTTAATAGTTCCACAATTTCACATTTGGGTTCTTTCAGAACTCTTGGGTGAATGCCATCTGGTCCCGGTGACTTGTTACTGTTAAGTTTATCAATTAATTCCAAAACCTCCTCTATTGGAGGAAGGAAAGATAGAGGAAAGCCATAAGAAGAGAAGGAGAAAGAAAAAGGTAGTAAAATAGCAAGCAGCATGGCTACAACTCCTAGATTTCAGGGGATGTGACATAGAGGCCTATTGGTGGTTCACTACTCTGTGTCAGCAACTCTTGCCAGGCCTGACATACTCACTACACCTAACACACTGTTGTCATGACAGATACCCAAAAGGTGGCCTGTAATATTGTCATTGGAAAACTAATAACTCACTGATCATTAATATTCTTGTGTGACATATGTACAGGGTGCATGCAAAGGGCTAGAATGTTCTATGCTGATAAAGTATGTTCTTAAAAATGTGTTTGCCAAGCAATCCATAAGCCCAATCTGCCCTAGACAAAGGAACATGTATTTTCTTGTTTGACCAGCCTGGTTGTCAGGCAGAGACAAAAAAGGCACATTTACGTGCCAGGTAAACAAAGCCATCAGGAGAGCTAGTGGGGAAAGATGACCACCTTACAATTTTGATGGGGGATGGAGACTGCATCTTCAGGAAGCTTTCCTGCCTCTTGAAGCAGGGTCAATGAACTTTGGGAAGACATAAGTGAGAAGAAAAAGCCATTTTGGCATCCATCACTTGAGAAATTCAAAGAGCCAGAACTCTTGATATAACAGAACACTGGTTCCTTCAGCCAAGGGGGCTGAAGTCTCTGGGAACTGGGTTTAGGTGAGAAATCTGTTTAGACAAAGATTGTAATTAGAGTAAATTATTTTTTCATTTTAGAAGAATATTTTTACTTTTGTTTGCTTGTAACCCTTTTTATCTTTATTCCTTATTACTTAGTATTACTTAATCCTATGTCCTCTTGTTAAATAAACTTGTTTTACTTTTACTATAAACCATTTCAATGCTGTGATTGAAATAGGAGTAGTTGTCAAACTCCCGTTAAATTATTAAGCTGTGGTGTATTGTCTCTTTAAAGGAGCAACAAACTTCTGTGAGTGTGACATCTCCGGGGAACTCAGGTTTGCGGTTTGTTACCTGCAAGGCAAGGTTTGGACTGGCAGAGTCTTGAGGAGTTTGCTGGCAGGGCAGACAAGCTGGTGTGTCAGGTTTTTGTCACATGGCTTAGCAGTAGCAAAACTCTCAGTTGCTGAGGCTAAGTAACAGTAACACAATTCTAGGGCCCCCAGCAGATTGTCACAGAGGGCCATTAAAAATAAATATAGAAGTGAATAGGCAATGCGGTGGGGGAAGAGACATGAGTCCCACGTGTGTCACATCCATATCCCTATAAGAGATGTACTTCTCTGGTGGATGATTACCTCCAGCACAGTTTATTTTTAAACTCAACCACACTTTTAAATTGCCTTAGTCTTTATTTACTTGATGCACAAATCTGAATCCTTATTGTGCATCAGACATCATTAGGGCATAAACAAGGCCTCGCTAGCTCATGGCTAGTCTGCCCTAGTATGTTGCTCAGAGCTGACCCATGTTGACTATATTAATGTGCACTAGGGAACTTTCAGTGGTACAAGCAGGGGTCCACACATGCCAGTTAGTGTGCAACATGCTAGTGAGGATTAAAATTTACACCCCTGTGATCCAGATTAAAGTATCATGTAGACAAGCTCTTAGTCTAGGCAAGGCTGCTCTTTGCATGTCCTCTATGCTGTTAAACTCCTAAGATTTCCCTCTCTGAGTTCCATTTGGAGGGACTTCTTGGATTGGCTCCTTTTGCATTTTCCTTCAACTGCCCAATGGCCCCCCTGCTATAGCAGACAGACATTTTGCCTTCATTTTTAATAGAAATATTTGGGACATCTTCTTTTCTGGATAACTTTGGAGATAAGGGATTGCTGTTGAATCTTGGCATTTGTTACAGATTCTTTCTACTTAATATCTAATATTTGTCTAAGGAATTTGCTTTCTAAGGCATTTAGATGTCAGTCTGTAAATCTGGTGAACTTCCAGCTTTCATATCAGTATGTCAAGGTGGAAATAATATCTGAGTTGAAAATTTGTAGTTTTAGTCTTTGCGTTGGAGACTTTCAGTTACACAGTCTCATTTAAGCTAGTAAATGCATCTGCGGCCTTGCAAATTCATGACATTATTTCTTGCTGGATATCCCCATTGGCTTGCATGTTACTTCCAAAGTATGTATTTGGCTCACTTCCTGTATTCCTTTTCCTTCCAAAGTAATGCTTGAGTTGTGACTTGCTGGGGTTTTCATTAGATTTGTTTTTTCATTACTGATTATTAACCCCATCTTTCTGAATCTTTAACTTTTTTATAGCCTCCTTCACTTCTTTGTTTGTGATGTGAGGTGTTATGATGGTTAGTTCTGGGTGTTTAGTTTCTTTGCCAAAATCAATAGTTCCTTGTGGTGTTGCCCTGTTTAGCACCTCTTGGAAGTGTTCAACCCATCACTCTTTGTTCTTTCTGTTAGTCTTTCCTTGTTTATCCTTGACAGACCTCTGGCTGGTGTAAATGTACAAAGACCTTCTTGAGCCGATTAAGTGTTTTACTATCACCACTTTGAGCAGCCACTTAGGCTTCATTGGTGATCTTATCCCATATTTCTTCATCACTTCGCATGCTGCTTGTTTACTGTTTTGTTCTTTGTTTTATACAGATTGTTTGCTGCTTTTTTTTGTTTTGTTTTTGTTTCTGAGGAGTTAATGTATGCTTTGTTGTTTGGTGTCTTTCACACAGTTCTATATATCCTTTAGATATATAGACTTTATGTTTGCTTTTCTGGAAACCAGCTACAGTTGTTCTGGTGCCTATGATATTGTCATGCAGCTAATACCATGATGTATCAATGTTGACTTCTTGTGGTGTATCTAAGTCTTGCAGTACCTGAAATCTTTTCTTCAGTTCCTTTTCAAATTGCCTCTGTAATGTCTTATCTTTTGGCCTTTTGCTTCAATTTTCTTGGTGCTTTTGGCAGTTTTGCTTTTCTTGAGTTTAATTTGCCACACAAATTATGGATGCTTCCAATATCTGCTCCACTTTATGCTCTGACATCCTGAGAAGCTGATATAAATTTCAATCCAAGTGGTCAATCTGGTTCCTGGTGAGTACATTGGGAGAAGCTGTAACTTCATGAATATCTTTGTGTGGGAATAGTGTTCCACCAATTATGAGCCCTGACACCAGCCACAGTTCTACCAGCCTTTCACTGTTCTGAGCTTGGAAACCAAGGTGGTGCTTGCCTATTGCTTTCTTTACTCCACTGTTGTCATCCCCAGTCTTGGCACTGAAATTCCTCATCACTCAGCAGGATTTGTGCTTGGGAATAGTCTCAGAGTTCGTAGGCAGCTGTAGAATTTATCTATGATCTCATCATTGTAGTGTCTCTTGGTGTGTAACTTGGTATAATTGTCATGATTGTCGTGTATCATCTTTGAAATCTAGCTCAGAGCTATGGCTGTTAATTGGGTCCTAGTCTGTGAGCTATTTTTCTGAAATATTGAAGAGTTATCATACTAGAATATTGAGGTGATAGCAAATTAATCCATTCAACAACAAAATGGATTTCAGACTCAGTACAAACTTTGGGGTAAATATTCGTTCTATGAGCCGAGTCTCTCTGGCAAGGAGAGAGGTAAGTGCACCCCTGGAGCAGCAGTATCAGGAGACATCATGCCTTTGTATGTCTCCTGTGGACCAGGGGAGTAACATAAGCAGTTGATCTTGTGATACTTGTGAAAAGGCATAGCCAGTGCTGTGACATTGGGGTAGCAGGGCCATTGCCTCCACCTAAACACATCCCTTCTGAGCTCAAAGCAGAGCTAACTGACATCCTTCCTGATTGTGCTCCCCTATCCCTGGTGATGCACGGTGGCCAGTCCAAATCTAGCACAATGGTGTAGGCATAATTTGGCCCTTTAATGTTTACCCAGCTTTAGCAGCTGAATGATTGATACACAGCCCAGTTTCATAAGCCTGTGAAAGTGTTTGCAATAAAATACTTTGTTATAATTTACAGATTGTTGGTGACCTGTTTACTGCCTAAAATAATCTAGTCCCATCCAATCACAATCAAACACTCTGAATCAAATCCCGTTGGCTCAAAGCCTTTGTAGTAAAAAGAAACACTTGCATGGAGAAGCAGTGTGCTAAATTCATTGTAAAACATGTTAATAAGAAATTGGGCAGGGTAAATGTATTGATAACAACATATGAGCCTTTTCAACTTTAAGGATAAAATTCAGCCTTGGAAAGAGGGACAGTACAAGGGTTTAAATGGGCCTTGTGCTGGCCTCCAGACTAGGATGAATCACACTATACATCACTAGTTCAAATCAAACTCACAGTAGTAGTGAAAGAACACGGCTACTCAGCTAACAATTGTTTGTTGGCCTATGTGTAGCAAGTTGTTTGCTTCCATCCAGTTCCAAAGCAGAGAACCTCCCTGCAGAGCACACTAGTGTGCAGTCTTAGGAGAAGGCCAGATAGCGAACCATCCACTGACCCTTCAAGATAGCTGCTCCAAATTATAAATTGGTACATGTGGTTGGGCAGCAGGGAAAGGATGTGCATAATAGGTTCCTGTGCTGCACCTATTCTGCTGATAGAGGATTTCCATTTCTAGTATGGTGAATCTAGCACTTTTCCCCATCACTGAATTATCATTAAAGGAATACACATCAGCTGAAGCTGCTTATGCAGAGTCTGCCCTTACAAGGGATAAATTTTATTCCTGTGCATCAGACAGCACAATGCAAAGCAGAACAGAACAAGAAGCCATCCCACAAGAAGTGCTGATTTAATTCAATTTTTCTACACAGAGGCGTGGCCGGGGGGGACCACAGAGATGTACTCCAAGAACACAACATTGATTTGAACAATGCATATTAACGGTTGTCCAATGCTGAAGCACTTTGTGGAAGCCAACACGCCATGGTAATGAGCTCCTCTGAATTTAGCCAAGTGTATTTAGTTTTTAGAAGAGTAGCATAAGTCATCTTTATTGAACATAATTTAGTTTTAACATATTGCTCTGTGCTTGAGTTATTATCTTCAGTGTGCTTGGAGAAATAAATTACACGGAAGCCTTTATATTTGACCTGTGATATCAATACACACCATGAACAGATTCCAAAATCTTATCTTTGGCAGGATATTAAATTATAAAAGTGAACAAACCTCTTGAGAAATGAAAAATGCTTTTGGAGCTTTGACCTTTACATTTCAATTCACAAAGAGTCCAGTGAAAATGGGAAATACTAATCAAAATCCAGTTACTTTTAATCTGCCGGGGTGTCCTTTCTGCAAAAGAAAAGAACAAAATGTATCTTCTTTGCCTATGAGCCCTTTGAATCTCAACATGAGGTTTTCCCTGGGACAGTGAGATTTGGGGTTGGAAAGGGTCTGCTGCTTTCTTTAAAGGGAGGCCATGTGAAGTGAGCAAGAATTACAGAATTTGTAAAAAATCTTGGAAATAAGTGCGTAACTTAAAATTGGACAAATCCAAATATCTGTTGTTTTTGTTTTTGCAAGTGTTCTTGTTAACAGATATGTAGAGACACATGCACAAGTGTTAAAATGCTGCAGAAAAACATCTATCCCAGCTCTTTCTTCAAAATGAATTGAGGTGCTTTCTGTGTGAGTTGGATTTAGCTGAAATTGGCATTTTATACATGTTTAAGCCAGTTCAGCTGCGTGTGATCTGGGTTGTTTTCTCACTTCTCCCACCACAGCTTCTGTCTTCACATAATCATTTTTCCTTTTCAAAAAATTGTACATCATCCTCTGTCCAACACGTTGCGATGTTCTGAAGCCTGTGAAGTCACAATGGGAATTAGATGAGGAACAGAGGGCAAAGCGTGGAAACTAAATCTCGAGGTTATATATCAGCTGGAGCGGAGGGCATAACGAAAGAAGAAAAGGAGCACTTGTGGCACCTTAGAGACTAACAAATTTATTTGAGCATAAGCTTTCGTGAGCTACAGCTCACTTCATCGATTTGTTAGTCTCTAAGGTGCCACAAGTGCTCCTTTTCTTTTTGCAAATACAGACTAACACGGCTGCTACTCTGAAACCTGTCATAACGAAAGAATTATCTAGGAAAATACGCCAGTGTACTGAAAATGGTTTTTGGCACCCAATGATTCTGAATCTATTTTTCTACCCCCCTCCAAACAGGTGTTAAAATGTTTAGCTGCTTGTGCACTAGTAGAAGGGACAAAGCCATTTTCACTCCTTTAGAGAAAGCATAACAGACATTACACTCCATGCTGTCTCTATAACACTTTCTGGAATAGGGCTGGAAATGATTTTATCTCATCAACACCACCAGCTAAGCTTGTTGTCAACATCATCTTCTAACAAAGCAAGACTCTATTGGTGACAATTATGTTCAGCATTAGACAATTTTCCTAGTGTAGATAGACTTAAAAAGCAGTAGTTAAACTTAAGTTCATGAGTGCAACTGGATGGAGTCACACTGTAACTTCTTCATCCCCTCTTAAGTCTTAGTTATATAGTAACTCCTACAGCAGAGTTTCCCAAACTTCATACTGTGCCCCCTCTGCCCCTTCAGGGATTCATGTTCCATGCGTGCCCCCTTTTTTTTCCTAAGAAATAGTATCTCTGCAGATGCCTGGGAGCCCACCCTCGCCATACCCCACTGCTCTCCGGCTCACAAGCATGCCCTGCCCGGGACATGCTCTGGTTGGGCAGCCCCAGCAGACTTCTGAGTGCCAGGTTGTGCCCCTCTCCTTGGGCTCCTGCCCCAGGACTCCCCAGAATCACTCACAGGCCGCAGGCTCCTCAGGTCCTAGCATGATCCCCAGTATGCATCTGCTGGAGCCTGTGCAGGCAGTGAGGTACTATCTCTCCAAAGGGGCACATGCACATCAGCCTCTGGAGAGGCAAGTAAGCTAGACTGGGGCCATCTCCACCCCTGTGCAGGAAGAGGTCACCCCCTAGCTCTTTGGCTCTCCCTGTTCATTCTTTCAGCCTAGTTGCAGTGGCAGGAGCCGGAGCCAGAGCCTCAGCTAGTGAGAGGAATTTTTATTTTATCAACGCTATTTTGAAGAAACAAAAATTCTTAACCAGTCTGGTCATTGCACCTCTTAATAACCTTGTCACTCCTGCCCCCAGGATGAACGCCACAGTTTGAAAACCAATGACCTAGAGAATGCAGAGGAGTTTCTGGGTAGTGTAAGATGTTTTGGGAGAGTAATGAGAGTGGGAGACATTGAACAACAATGTCCTCCTATAGCCTAACCTAATCCCATGTTACTTTTTAGTCAGAGGAAGTCCTGACATTTAAAGAAAGGAAATACAATTTAGGTGTTTGCCATTAAAGGCCAAGTTTTCAGCAATCGTCCCTCACTGCAGCACAAAAACTTGGGGGCACAAATATTTTGGAGAACAAATATTGTGCAAGAGCCCCCATATTTGCATGCGCAGAACAAGTAATTGCATGCATTGATGTTTTGACTGGAACTCAGTATGTATAATAGGTAAGCATGAGCATACATACTCACGTAAGAGCTTGTGTTTATACATTAATGTGTCCTCATACACCACAGATACAACTGAGGAGGCTTCGTATAAATATTTGCCCATAAAATATGGGCAGCAAATGGTTAACAGGTGTGCAAGCCTTGTCTGTGAGCCAGATAGTCAAAATAAAGCACCCCTGCTGCATGAAAAGTCTAATGTATGTTAATTGAATGCCAATTGATTAAATATATTCATTGAGGTTTCACGGCTAGGTCATAAGTAATGTATCTATCACATACTTGTTAAACCTCATTAAATAATTGCCAAATAGTATTTAACATGCAACAAGTATCCCCTGAAATTCAACTAAAATGTATTCTTACATCCATTTTGGACAGTTCATGTTCTTCAGTTGATTCACTTAGCCTAAGAAATAAAAAGTCAATGAAAATATTAAATGTGAATTTTTTAACAGCAGCTGCATAGAACAGAATAATTTTATTGCACTGAGTACAAGATATTCCACTAAGTCGGCTAACCAATATATATATAATATCTTCACATTTATCCACCTGATACTATGCTGAGAAAAGGGATTATTCATTAAGAAGCCATGCTCAGAAACATGGTGTCAGAGTTCTACAGGACTGGAGGGAGAAAATTAGTGCTTGGCCAGAGGAAATAGCTAGAAGATTTTTGGAAGAGGCAGGTTACTGGAGTCTGAAACTTTCCTTTTATTTTCAGAGGTGCAAAATGTTTGCTAACCATCTGATCTTGTGCCAACAGGTAGAGAACACCTTCCCTCTGCTTGTCCGTTTTGAATAATTAATAATACTTTGCACTCACAGGGTCTTGAGTGAAAAATGGCAAGGCATCCTTAAACATCAGCATTAAATAAAGGCTGACAGCACCCCTGGGATGTAGCTACTTGATGATATATATTTTTTCCCATATAAGGAGGAGTGAGTAAAACTGAGGCACAAATAGTTTAAGGCTATGGCTATATGGAAAAAAACCAAAAACCCATACACACACCCTGTGGTGAGTTTCAGAGCCTGGCTCAACTGACTGAGTCTTGCACCATGGGGCTAAAAATAGTAATGTAGACATTCCCAATCAGGAAGGAACCCAGGGTCTGAGACCCCTCCTCCCTGGGTTTCACTGCTGAGGAGACTGGGGAGTGCTCAGCAGTGAGTGAACTATACTAGTTGACTTTAAGGACATTGTGGGGCTAGACACCTCCACCCCAACCCAGAGGGACCTGAGGCCACTGCAAAAAGTCCACAAGTGGGCAGTACTGCAGGTGACCCCTGCAGACTGTTTGGTCTGTAGGGGCCATGCCGCAAACTGAAGGGTCATAGATAGGAAGTAGCCCAGGGCAGTAGACTTAAACTTTCTCCTGGGAGGACCCTTCCGCTGCTAATTCCCATAGGGCCCTGAGCTGGGACCTGGTGGAGAGGGAGGACCTGGGTCTCCCTATCCCCTTCAGATGCAGGTGGAGGCCAGAAGATTCCTGGTCTGATGTCAGGAACCAAGCACCTCTGCCACCCGGTCAGGTGGCTGGAAGTCAGGTGTGCTAACCTCTAGGTAGCTGGCTCTCCGAGTACCCTCTCACAGGCTCTTTGCAACAGCCATTAACTCTCCTTTGTCCTACGACTGTAGAAGTGTTAACTGACCTCTCCCCCTTGAATTGTCTTTTACAATATGTGTTAACTCCTTATGCTAAACCATCTGTTCCACCTTGCAGCTAGCTGTGATACTGAATACCTTTCCTAGGTCTGGTCTACACTACAGAGTTAAGTTGATGTAAGGTAGCTTACATTCACCTCCATGAGTGGCATAGAGTCAAGGTCAATATAATTAGGTCAATGCAGTGTCAGCATAGACACTGCATTGCTTATATCAACCGTTACTGCCCCACACTGACAGTACAATCGATACAAGCATTCCTGGTGAGGACACACTCCGTTGACACAAGGAGCAAAGCCTATGCCTGCACAAGCCATGTAATTACTGCGGTGGCTATATACCAATGTAAGTTAGGTTGACCTAATTTGGTAGTGTAGACATGGCCCCAGACCTGCAGAAGAGCTTTGTGTAAGCTCAAAAGCTTCTCAGAAGTTGGTCAATAAAATATATTACCTTACATACCTGGTCTCTCTAATATCCTGGACCAACGCAGCAAAAAAACACTGCAAGGCATAATTACTGTATGTCTACAATAGTAATTATTATATGTCCACTCTCCATAAAAAGAGCTGCTGTGAATCCTTAGTTCACAGAAGTTAGGAACCCTCAATTCAGGGATTATGTATCTATTCCTCTGTTAATCCAAGTCACATTTTTACCTACTACTTTCAGAATTTCTCTTTTGGTGGTCATTTGCCGTATATCACAAAGCTGAGTTTGGGCAGCAAATGCCTTTGCTACAAAGACAGGGGGAGCAGCTCTCTTGTTCTCTTCAGACTTGTCCACAGAAGTTATTGCAGTTTCTCTGCCTCATTTAATAAAGCCCGAGAGGGAGGGTGAAAAAAAAATACAACTTCTTATGAAATAGTAAATAAAACAGGATGGAAATTTGTCTCTGTTACTTTACTGGCACAAGAAATCGGAGATAATTGAAGTTACAGGGATGGGAAGAGGGAGCATGGGTGAGGAAAGGCAAGAATTTCTCTTCTAGACTGAAGAGTGAGCATGGGACATGTTGCTGGCACAGAGTGCCCGAGGCAAGCAACAGCTGGATTTGTTGCCTGGTGTGCGTTGCCCAATAACCACAAGGGGGTGGAGAAGTAGAAAAGTTTATTTGAAGCTTCAAGCGGTACAGGGAGACAACAATCTCAAATCCTGCACACCAGTGCAAGCAGTTACACATATTTTTATACATTCTTTCTTTAGCATACTTATCCAATAGCAAGCTGCCCTGAGTACCCATATAGCTAATCCGGTATACCAGCTGGTTCCCCTTTTTCCTCTTATCACCTATTTCACCATATATGGAGTTGTTTGTTCAGCATTATCTAACATTTCTGTCCTGTTGGGCCTAATTTTGCTTCAGCCAGTTTGCGCATGCAACAAACTGTTGCAAATTCCTCAGCGTGACTGCTGTGAGTATCTCCGGGCAGAAAAGGGAAGGGGGGGCCATCTGGGCCTAGAGCGAGGGGGCTTCATCGACACTCGTGGTCTTCCATCCCCTTGAGTTACCTAGTGGCCATGCCCGGTGTCCCCAACAGACATTTTAAAAAATATGTTAAAATGGTAGCTACAGTAACACTCCAGAGATGGGCTAAACAGGTGCAGCCTAGGTCAAGCAATTTCAGACACCTGGAGCTTTTTGGTGCTCCCTTGTCTTCCCAAGCATTAAGCACTATGGCTCCTAGCCTGCAAGCTGTCACCCATGGGCAGAACCCTGCAATGACACAGATCCCCACTGATCTCAGGGTGGGGACCTATTTCCTGGTGTAGGTGGTACGAAGGCAAAGGAAGCACCCGTTCTTAGCATTCAAATGGTGAGAAGTCTATTTAGAGGAATAATGATTGTTATCAAAATGATCAGCTGTTATCCTATTGGCAGGCTAAAATGAATGGGTGGCTAGCACTAGAGCTGGGCAAATATGACAAAAGAAGATTTTACAAACATTTCTTCAGAAGAGAGAGGAGTGGAAATTGTCCGTGAGCTATTCATCATGGCTATCTATAGGCTGAATTATGTTCACCTAAGCCATTACTTAGTGTTGAACAATAGACCCCATTCTACTCTCACCTCAGAGGTACTCCACTGTAGTCATAGCTCAGAGAGTGGTTACGTGACAAAACAAAGGGCAGGGAAAAGGTCAATAGAGGGATGCCCATAGAATCTATACTAGAACTGGTGCATTGCTAACCCACTTTTCTAGATTATTAATACATTTTCAAGTGGCCAAGGTAACAATTATTTAGATTGTTACTGGTAGATTAACACTGTAAAGAACTTAAGTAGTTGTAGAAAACGCTTCTGAAAGGGACAGTGTGATGACAGAACAAATCCAATGTAGATAAAGTCAAGATGATGCACAATGAGAGGAAGAAACAAATGATTTAAAAAACTTATACAGATTGTTAGTTTCTAAATTAACTGTAGCCACTCAGGAAAAAATCTAGGCATCATTGCCAGCAGCTTAATGAAATATATATTCAGTGTGCAGTGGTGGTCAAGAAAAGAGCAAACAAGATGTTAAGTTTTATTAAGAAAGGGTTAGATGTAATTCAGAAAATATTACATCTTATCATGTACATTGTGTTCAGTTCTGATCACCCCCATTTTAAAAAAGGATATAGCAGAAATTAAAAAAAGGTCTAGGGAAGGTCAATGAAAATGATTAGAGGCATGAAAAACTGCTGTATAAGGAGAGATTAAAAGATTTGAACTAGATATCATTGAATGAGAGGAATAAGAGGTGACAATAGAAAGGTATATAAAATAAGGAACAGTTTAAAGATGGTAAATCAACAGCTGCTATTTCTAGACCAAGGGACATAACATGAAATTAAAAAGCAACTAGTTTGGAACTGATCTATGGAAATTCTTCTACAACACAACTAACCTGTGAAACTCACTGCACCTCCCTGTCACAAGGTCACCAGCATAACAGTATTCAACAAAAGACTATTTTTAGATAGTTGTTGCTAACTCTAAGGATTTTATCCCAAGCATTGCAATTTTCGGTGCATTTCTTAAAGCCCAGCTCCTGGAATCAAGATATTACATCACAATCTCAGCCTGCAGTTAAAATCTTGAAAATCTGAAGCAAATGCAACCTAAAGCCTTTTGGACCGGAAGGCAAATAAAGCCCCCCCAAAATTATTTTTAAAAAACAACATTTTTTTGGAGCCTGCCTCAGGATCTTTGAATACTAGAGGGTGACAATACTGTTTTTATATAAATAACATCCAGAGTTACATTGGGTATGGTAAAAAAAAAAAATGGATACAGGATCTAAATCCTCAGTGTTTCATGCCTGAGCCAATCACTAACTGGCCAAGGTTAGGAAGAGACTTCCCATAAGGCCACATGAGTATTAATAGGTTTATTGTCATTTATTCTGAAGCTGTGGTACTGGGTATTTTCAGAGACAAGATGACACAAAATGGACTCCAGGTCTGACAACCTGTTTGTTTCTAAGGTGAGGTTTCATTTTCCTTTTCTTTCTTCCAACCAAAGGACCAGTGTAGGCTGCTGACTGCTCCCTCAACCCAGAAAGGAGAGCAGGCTGTGGTGAGTGACACCACATTCCAAGTCTGCTTCATGACCCTTTTTCTCAGAGCTTCAGCTTTTATTTCTTCCAAATAATACAAATTTAGCACACCAGTCATCCTGTCCTCAACGTCCCCTGCAGCTCTTTCCCCAGTTTTCCTATAGGTCATTTTCCTGGGATTTACCCTGCTCCAGAGCCAGTCAGTTTTTTGTAGTTCTTCAACCCAGCTCAGCTACTTGATAGCTTTCATAATGACTTGATCCATCAGTGATCAGTCTCAGCTGAGAAGTAGCTAATTCATCACAGGTGAGGCTGGGTCCACCTCCCCTTAAAGGGCCAGCCACCCTGTGACAACCAGAGCCTTTTCCCAAGAAATGAACAGGAGCAGGATCTGGTTCTATTTTTATTTCAAAATATTAGTATTGGATGTATCTGCAGTTCTTGCCCTTCTGAGTTTGATTTAAAAAAAACCCAGTGCCTGACAGTGGCATTTTCATCTATGCTTGGTTGCTGCCCAAATTCCCCTAAGCCATCCATCCATCCTTGTGCACAAAGGAAAGGATCACTGTCTGGAAGTTACAGCACATGGGCCAAATTCAGAGGGAACATAAGCATGGTTTAAGTTATGTATCTGTAAACCTTTTCTATTCAGTTTCTTATATTGTGCCAAGCAGGTGGAAGAGCAAGAGCTGAGGCAGGAAAAAAAATCAAGAGGAGGATGAAGGATATGATAGGCCGGTCTTCTATCTGTTTAATCCCATTCTTGTGCCTGCACTTTGCCGGTGAAAACATCTGTGAGCACATTGACCCCTAACATTTGCATATACATAGAATTGATACATGCAAAGCCAAAGGAGCCAATATATTCTGAGGCTACAAGTTCTAACACCTGAATGCACTAGGGAGACCAGATGTCCTGATTTTAGAGGGACAGTCCCAATATTTGGGTTTTGTCTTTGATAGGCACCTATTATCACCCAGCTGTCCCCATTTTTCACACTTGCTATCTGGTCACCCTAGCATGTGCACATGTATAGCAATTTCTACAGCAGACTGCAAAGTTCATGAGACAGCATAGGTCTCTCAAATTGTGTGTGCTCACTTAGGGAGAGCAGGTAGAAATACACAGGTCAGCTTTCTGCTGGATCTTAGTCCTCACCCCACAGTGACTTTTTCTGTTCTACTTAGTCATTTCTTCATCTTATTTAACGTGCAAATTACACTCCCCAGGACTTATTGATGCATAACTTTGGTGCTGATACCACAACCAGTGTGGGATAAACGGAACCATGGTGACATTATAAAAAGCTAAATATATAGATTACATCTGAGTTTGTCTTCATGTTCCCATTATTCCCAGTATTATAGATGTACAGACCTGTCCCTGTCTCTATATTTATAAAGTAACTTCTATTGCATTGTAGCAGCAACACTCCAGGCTGTGCATTTCCAGGGAATTGTTGCGCTTGGATGGTTAATCACTTGGCCTTTGGCCTCCTGCTTTACAACTCCCTTTGACATGTCCTATAATTACTACTTGGAGCACTTTATTACTTAACTGTGCTACCAGGGACTGTAATTTAACATGCCAGCAGTCTCTCCTGACCACACCCACCCCATACACTCACAGCCAAATTCTTCCTTTCAATCAAGTTCTTCAGCAAGTTTACAAAGCAAAGCAAAGAACTGCAGAACTTTGTGTTTTGATCAATGCCATAACTGTTGACTGTTTTCAAAAACCATTCCCCTCCCCTCCATCCCATAGTCTTCTCCAATATTCCACTATCAGAGAGTGTAATTTCAGACTTTTCTAAACTACACAGTCACATTTCCCAGTGCTGGCACAAAGCATCCTACTCGCCTCATCCTTTTTAATGTGTCACCTAAAAACAAATTAAGAGGCAACCAGACAAGCTGTTGGCTTGTTTGAACATCTGCCTGGTATTTCTCGGGCATCTTACAGAACACTCTGAGCTGCTGAATTGTTTCCTCTGATAGACCAGCCACCAGCCCTCTTTAACCAATGAACATTTGCTCAACCCTTGGAAAGCAATGGGAACGTCCCAAAGCTCTCTAAAGAGCAAGGTTTTATGTCATTTTGTCACACAATCTGGATGAAGAAAACATTACAGTGATATTTGGCAGACTCTGTGCTTGGGGTAGCCTCTCAGCTGTCCCCTATTACTTACAGTATGTCTCTTGGTCTAGGCAAAGTGCAAGGTTCAGACTGAGGGCAAAGCACCAGCGGCCCAGCCTAACGGGAAGAGGCAGGCTAAAGGAACTTTAAACCATGTTGGCACCCTCAGGATCCTGAGCTACTCCAGGGGCTGTAACAGCCTCTGGTGTAAGTGAGAGCAGCCCCGAGGGTGCACTGATTTATGGCACCTTCCCAAGAGCTCCATAATGCAGAGAAACCCAGAATCTCAGCAGTATGAAGCCCCTTTCTACCTCCAATAAGGGGCTTGAAAAGATCAACATAAGGCAACTATGCTTCCCCCAATGGAATTGTCCCCCTGGCCCTTTGCAGTATTAGGGGCTGAGGCAGGAGACAGAGTTATTTCCCTGATGTTCAGTATTGAGCTCTGTTTGCTGTGTACTCTTTGGGTCTGATTTCCTCCTCAGTTTCATTGGTGTAAATCAGAAATGACACCACTGACATTAGTGGTGTTGCACGAATGTAAAACTAGCATAAGAGGGCATCAGACCTTCTATCCTTTATCTCAGCAGCTATTTAAAGGTTCCTATAGTGCTGTAAGACCTAGCATCCATATTGAGGATCAGCTCTTTCAAGGGCAGGATTAAAAGTGACCAGACTCTTTGGTCTGCTAACTTTAGCTGTCTCGTCCAACTGTTGCCTTGAATTTCGGCAGGACATCCTGTCTTTGAATTCTGGCCTTTCCCCTTGAACTATCCAGTAGCAAGTAATCTTTCTCCCCCCGAGTGTCATCTGGTGTTTTAATTAAGTTTTCCTTGTAGACCATTGAAGGGATTTTACTAGTAAGGAAGCGGAAGAGTCCTCTGGAAATTTGCTTATGCAGAGTGTTTCTGAGGAGTGACCGTTTTGCACAGAGCCATGCTGACAAGGACATAAAAGCACGAGATCTGAGTTTTCATGCCCTATTCATCTTGAAATTTTCTTCCCACTGACTTCATTGGCATTGTATATCAGTACTGTACAGACTGATTTATCCTCAAGATGCTTCCAACGAACATCAGGACATCTCTCTTAGTTAGACCGCTCCTTGGGTTCCCCAAAATATCCCTTCATTTCTCCTAAAACCCCTCACTTATGTACTGAACAAATGCTGACTAATGAAAAAAGTAGGAGAAGTGGTCTGTGTGCATTATTTCTCTTCATCAGGGCATCTGCACTGAAAGTTTGTTGGTCTGGAGGGATCAAGTTCTATTCTTACAGGGTGGAAGTCCACTCAACTTAATAGAACCAGTGTGAAAAATTTATAAAGGAGAAAGCTTCTGTGCAGTCCCATGGTGATCCTCTGCAGCAATCCATAGATACTCATGTGACTGCTGGAAAAAGTAAATGTGTCTGAACAAAGGCCATGAGTTGAAAAAGTGCTTTGTAGACAAAGTGGGGACTCTTTAATTATTTCTTGTGAATTTTAGCATCTCCGAGAGGCAAGACTGAGTGGTAGCCCGATCCAGGGAGAATGCACGCAGACAGCACACCACTTCTCTTCCCCCATCTGTTCCTAACCTGCACTTCTCTGAGCACTATTCAACAGGATGTGGAGATAGTTTTCAGTGAGACCAGTAGGGGGAAAAAAATCTAATGTCTTTAAAAATCAGCTTCAGGTACTTGTGAAACCAGAAACACAAATATGCATTAACCCTAATTATACAGTTATCCCATTGGTCTCACTATAACGCAGAGTTAAGGCTGTTTGGGTGCTTAACTGTGCATTTCTGTACCTTAATGTGTTTGTGTTTCTTTGAAGTTTTATTTTAACTCTAAATTGCCTAGGGTTGTAATCCTTATTTTGGGAATAATTACATCCCTATAATGTCTTTTACCTCAAATTACTGATATGTACTCAACCTTAACATTGTATAGACTCCCAGATAACTAAGGAATACAGTGGAAGATATGTATTTGCAAGACAGTATATGAGAGAAATATGCCTGCCAGTTAGATTATTTTGAAGTTTTGGCTTATTTCATTTGTTTAAAATAAGATACGAGACAGCTGTGTTGTGGGATAGAAACACAGCTTGGGTGAAGGCTCACAAATCACAAGACTGACTCAGGGAAGCTGGCAACACATCAGTAATGGTGTACATGAGCTACACAAGATGGTTTTACCACAAAATATTTTAATCATCCTCGCTCTGTCTAGCAAAAGGTTAGCAGTTAAATCAATGCCTATCCAATTATTCCTGGACATATCACCAGCTCTTTTCTATATCACTATAATCAGTTAATGACAAAAAACCTCCAGGAGAGATTGGCTTCTCTCATATGTGTACTGATGTATTTTGTGTGAGCAGTGCATTATGCACACTGCATTGCGCATCTTACTTGAAAGCACAGGAATGTGTAGTTCCTAACTGTGTTCCATTTCTTAGGGTAAATAACAAGCATGTTTGGTGGAATTCCAAAGAGCTTCTTCAAATTAGTTATAGTCTCTGCTAAGAAACCAATTACTCCAAGGTTTGTAATGCTCTGTTAGATTCCGACACTTGCTAGATTGGGGTCATAGTGCACTGCCTGGACAAAAAGGTGTATGTTTTTATTATTTTGTAGTGGAGCAATAGAGTGTATTCAAACAAAAAAGGAAGGATCAAACGGAACAGAAAGAAATAGAAGAAAAGGATACTTGAAGATAAGGTTTGCTCATCACCACGGGATATAGGATAGAAACAGGAATGGCTTCCACTTTGATTTAATGTATCCCCCAGGTCACAAATGCAATGGTAACAGTCGATACCAATCTGATCAGTTTTCAGAGTAGCAGCCGTGTTAGTCTGTATTCGCAAAAAGAAAAGGAGTACTTGTGGCACCTTAGAGACTAACAAATTTATTTGAGCATAAGCTTTCATGATGCATCCGATGAAGTGAGCTGTAGCTCACGAAAGCTTATGCTCAAATAAATTTGTTAGTCTCTAAGGTGCCACAAGTCCTCCTTTTCTTTTTGCACATTGAAGGCTTTCATCCTGCAAACACTGAAACGGGTTTAAGCGGTTGGAGGCTCACCCGATGAAGTGAGCTGTAGCTCACGAAAGCTTATGCTCTAATAAATTTGTTAGTCTCTAAGGTGCCACAAGTACTCCTTTTCTTTTTGCGAATCTGATCAGTGTAATGCAATGGTGAGCTGGAGCCGGTTCGCACCGGTTCACGCGAACCGGTTGTTGAATTTTGAAGCAGTTTTAGAACCGGTTGTTAACCCGCTTCCCTGCAGGGGGCGCTGAGGCTTTGATGGGCTCAGGCCGGGAAGTGATGTAATTCCTCCTCCGGCCACCGGGGGCGCTGAGCTGCGGGAGCCATGTGGGCTGCTACCTGGCCCTGAGCACGAGCCCTGTTGCTCCTGCTGTTCCCCTGGCCCTGGGGCTCCCGGGCGGCGTCCTGCTGCTCTCCCCGTGAGTACCCACCACCTTGCCCGCAGCCACCCCCGCTCCTGCCTGCAGCCCCCCCCGCCGCACCCCCTGCCCTGCCCTGCCTCCAGCCCCCGCCGCGCCCCCTGCCCTGCCTGCAGCCACCCCAGCACCCTCTGCCTGCAGCCAGCCCCTGCGGCACCCCCTGCCCTGCCTCGAGCCACCCCCGCCGCACCCCCTGCCCTGCCTGCAGCCAGCCCCCGCCGCGCCCCCGCCGCACCCCCTGCCCTGCCTCCAGCCACCCCCGCACCCTCTGCCTGCAGCCAGCCCCCGCCGCGCCCCCTGCCCTGCCTCCAGCCACCCCCGCACCCTCTGCCTGCAGCCAGCCCCCGCCGCGCCCCCTGCCCTGCCTCCAGCCACCCCCGCACCCTCTGCCTGCAGCCAGCCCCTGCCGCACCCCCTGCCCTGCCTCCAGCCACCCCCGCACCCTCTGCCTGCAGCCAGCCCCTGCCGCACACACCCCCTGCCCTGCCTCCAGCCACCCCTGCACCCTCTGCCCGCAGCCAGCCCCTGCCGCACCCCCTGCCCTGCCCACAATCAGCCCCCATCTCCAGCCACCCTCGCACCCCCTGCCCTGCCCGCAGCCAGCCCCTGCTGCACCCCCTGCCCTGCCTCCAGCCAAGCCCACTGCCCTGCCTCCAGCCAGGCCCGCACCCCCTTGCCTCCAGCCAACCTTGCACCCTCCTGTCTCCAGCTAGCCCTGTCCCACCTCCCTGTCTGCAGCTGGCCCCACGTCCACTGGTGCCCTGCAGTTCCCAGGGCAGTAACCCTGCACACCTGCTTCAATGGGGGGGGGCAGGGAGCAGCTGGGACCCACACGTGCACATCCTAGGGTGACCAGATAGCAAGTATGTAAAATCAGGACAGGAAGTGGGGGGGGGGTAATAGGAGCCTATATAAGAAAAAGACCCCAAAATCGGGACTGTCCCTATAAAATCAGGACATCTGGTCACCCTAGCACACCCCCAGGGAGTGGTGGGGACCCACATGTGAACCGGAGCTCATTTCTAGTTCAGGCCCATCTTTTTAAAAAAGAACTTTAGGCAGGGTTAACATACATCCGTATTTTCCCGGACAGGTCAGGCTTCTTGGTTCTTAAATCGCCGTCCGGGAGGAATTTTTAAATTTTAAAAATTCCTCCCGGGAAAATACGGACATATGGTAACCCTGTTGGTACAAAAAATACATATTGGGGCACATCCCTTAAATGGGAACTTTTTATAGGGAACCGGTTGTTAAGATTTTGGCAGCTCGTCACTGGTGTAATGTATTATTCAATGATTATCATGATGAATTTGTATATCAACTCTGAAGCAGCTGTGATCCTCCTGAAATATTCAAACTTCTACTTGGGGTTGACAGGCAGCTGAGGCAGTTGTACAAAAGCTCTAGCTAATACTTCCCATGTCACCTATGTATAATTACATCTTTTTATTCTGTGTACATGGACCCATACTTGAATATAAATTTTCTGCAACTGAATAATCATTCTGGTGGTTTATGCCAAAGCATTTTAAATGGTAATAATAAAAGGTAATGCTTTTTATCTGATGATCCCAAATGCTTTCCAATACTACCTAATTTGGTCTCACTGCAGAATAGCTCATGCCAAGGTATAGGTATCACTTTGCCCATTGATGGAAATGGAGCTGTCTGCATGATGCAATATAGCAGCTGTGTAATGGGTAAAAAAATGCAGAATTAATATTTTCTTCAATTAACAGCCTTTCCTCCCCTTCAGATAGGGTCCATGACTACCTTCCATTTCCCCCCCCCCTCATATTTTTTTCATTTTTCAGCGTTATTCAAGAAATTATTGGGTATTCCATATTTTTTCCCTTGGGCTTTTAGGAAATAAATGGAGGGCTGGAGATATTTAAGTATATATGGACAGTCCTTCTAAATAAGCAGTACGATATAGCAGAACGTCTATGGAATAGAAGCCTAAAGAGGGGTGCCTGTCAGTAGGGTTGCCAACTCTCCCGGTTTTCCTGGGAGTCTCCTGGAATCATGCTCTATCTCCTGGAGGCTACCGAACCCAAACTGAGAGATTTTAGCCTGCTAAAAGTCCGGCGGTGCAGCGGAGCTAAGGCAGACTTCCTACCTGCCCTGGCACCATGCCGCTCCCAGAATAGGCCAGCATGTCCCTGCAGCCCCTGGGGAGGACGACACAGGGGTCTCTGCGTGCTGCACCCGCCCCAAGTGCCATCTTCGCAGCTTCCATGGGCTGGAACTCTTGTTAATGAGAGCTGCGGGCAGGGGGAGTGTGCGGAGACTCCTGCCCCCCCCACCTCCGGAGCCTCAGGGATGTGTTGGCTGCTTCCAGCAGCAGCGCGCAGAGGGGGCAGCGCACGGAGCCCTTTGGCCCGGTTTACATCGGGTGGGTCCTAGTCTGAAGTCCCAGTGGGGCTAAGGAAGGCTCCGCCCCCGCAGTTTCAATTGGCCACACTTCCCGGCCAATGGGAGCTGCAGAGTTGGTTCTCGGGGAATAGGTAGTGAGTGGAGATCCCCTGACTGCCAGGGGTTGCAGGGAGCAGAGTGGAGCTAGGACAGGCAGGCAGTCCACACCCCTTCCTGCCCCCAAACCCTCTGTCCCAGCCTGGAGCCTCCTGCCGGAGCCTGCAGTCTGCACCCCCTCCTACACCCCAATCCCCTGCCCCAGTCCTGAGCCTTCCCCAGCACCCAAACTCCCTCCCAGAGGTTGAACCCCACACCCCTTCCTTCACCCATGCCCCAGGCTCAGCCTGGAGCCTCCACCCGCAAACTAACAGGTTTCAGAGTAGCAGCCATGTTAGTCTGTATTCGCAAAAAAGAAACGGCATACTTGTGGCACCTTAGAGACTAACAAATTTATTAGAGCATAAGCTTTCGTGAGCTACAGCTCACTTCATCGGATGCATCCAATGAAGTGAGCTGTAGCTCACGAAAGCTTATGCTCAAATAAATTTGTTAGTCTCTAAGGTGCCACAAGTACGCCGTTTCTTTTTCACCCGCAAACTGAACACCTCGGCCACAGTCCAGAGCCCACACCCACTCCTGCACTCCAACCCCCTGCTCCAGCCCGGTGAAAGTGAGCGAGGGTGGGGGACAGCGAGCAATGGAGGGAGCAGGGATGGTGTGAGCAGGGCTTCGGGGCGGGGCGGTGGAAGGGTGTCTGAATTTCTGTGATTAGACAGTTGGCAACCCTAGTGCCTGTACAAGGTCTAGCCAACTCCTGAGTGCCCCCTTGTGGCCAGAATTCACTCCATAGTGACCTGCTACCAATTTCGCCCCGTTTCTGGGCTCCTTAATAACTCACAGTCCACAGGTAAAGATATTCTCCTCATGGGGTCCCCCTGCTTGAGTCATTATATATTGGCCCTTCAGCCCCAAAGCACAGTTCAGTCACCCTTTCCCATTAGTGATGGAGTCCCCAGTCCTCTTTCCCTGAGGTAGGTCCTAATCCAGAGTTTCTCTGGCTTTACTGGATGGGAACTCAGCCCTCTGGTTTCCAGGCCCCCAAATCCTTTTCACAGTCAGGGTCTCTAACAGGAGCTGGGCCTGATACTCCCAGGCTTTAGCTGGCTGAAGCTCAGCGTTCTTCAGCTCTCTGGTTCTGGCTTCCAAGCCCAAACCCTTCTGTCAGTCAGGGGTACTTGAAGGAACCGCCTGCTCTCTGCAAGTCTTCTCTGTCACAGCTTCCTTGGTCTCAGAGTCTTCCTACCAGGAGCCTTTCACACCCTCTGCAACCTCCCCTAATTCCTATACCTCCACCCACTTTCTGGCAGCTTCTTGTGGCTCTTTATAAGGCAATCACCCTAATCTCTCCCAAGTGTGGCTCATTCTGTAATCAGGGTTGGCTAGTCCCAGTCCTCCCATCCTTAAGGGGTGAGCCACCCTGTTACAGTGCCTAACAATACTTTTTTTAATGATATACATACAGTGTTAATGGGCAGCTCACTGAGTATTCCACATCCAAGCTTCAACCTGTGTGTTTTAGTTTTTATTGGACATATAGGTCACATGATATTGTTTCCATTTCCTGATTGGATGTCTATGAGCACAAAATTAACTTTTCATGAACATTGCTGCCAGTAAAATTTGATAGATTAATCAGAGAAAGTGGACACATGAGGGGTGTGAGGATGGCAAAGCAAATTCAACACATTTTGTTGGACTTTTGTCTTAATTATTTACCCATACTATAGTTTGAGGGCAATGTATAATAGCCTAATTGTAATGCCCAGCAATACCACTTTGGAGGCCTGTATTTAATTATTGATTCTCCAGTTTGTCCGAGGGCTAATGGGACACTAGAGTGTTGTAAAAGGAGCAACATGCATTCTGGAGCAGAAGGTAATGCTTTGAATTCCTCAGTGACCTATTCCTGAACATTAAAGAACAACATTGATGGGCTCTGAGGGGGAGTTCCATCCATCCCTGTTCAGACAAAAGCATGGTGGCTTCAACACAGGGCTTGGGAGAGAGTGGGAATGTGATAAGAGGATCCACAGGGCTCTAAAAAGACACAAAGTACTTGAAGATTCTAAGGTGGAATTTAATGTACAACTGACCAACACGTGACATGTATGAATAGATGAGCTGATCTGCGGTATACAACCTGATGTGGAAGGGTATTATGGTAATGCACATAGAGTGGATGAGAGTTGGGAGGGGGATTAGTCTTATTAAAAGGAACTTGCTAGGTTATTGGTTTTATTACATTGAAAAGAGCAGACACATCAAATCTTTATAGCTTCTTGTCCGAGTTTTCTCCAATGATTTCTCCATAAATCATTTTATACAGTGACTCACAAAACCTTTCCTGAAACTAACTCAGTTTAACTGGCTTGGATATAAGCTGTCTCTTACGGATTGAAAAGTGCCAGAAAGACCATAAATATTGGACCACAACAGACATCAATGTACCATATCTCGTTAAGGGAAGCTGTCCACAGGGGTGTTTCTGGGACTTTGTTGGGTCCAGTCTTATATAACAGCATCATTAATGATCTGGAAAAGAAGGTAAACTGCACATTAGTATCATCTGTGAATTTAATTAAATTGGAAGGTGTTGCAAACATCAATGAGGACAAAGAAATAATTGAGGGGAACTTGAGTGGTTAGAAGTATGGCAAAAATAGCTAAATGAGATTCACCTGGAAAATATGCATGATGATATATATAAAATCCAGGACAGATACTCAGTGGGAACAGCTGATGCTGAAAGAGCAATCTGATTGATATTGAAAACACAATCATTTTGCAAGGCAGCATGGCATCAAGCCAATGTGCTTTAGGTTGGAATGTGCAGACACGTTGTCATGGACAGAAGAAGCAAGTCTAGTCCAGAAGATACTGGTGGGGTTCTGTCTAGAATACGGCATTCAGCTCTGAGCATCTCAATACCAGGAATATATTAACAAATTGAAGGGAATTCAGAGAGCAGCAACAGAAATTAAGAGCTTTCCTCATAAACACAGCGAGAAACTACATTGGAATAATTTTGCTATGTCACAAATGAAGTGGGAGAGTGGAAAATACGGTAACTGTCAACTAGTATTTGGAGAATGTAAACATGAAGGTGGGACAGGAATTGTTTGGGGGGAAAATCTACAGAATGCTAACTAGCAGTAATGGGAAAACACTGGTTGAACATCAGGATCAGTTTTCCAACAATCAGATCCATTAGTTCTGTGTAATGGGCTCTCAGGAAAAGTGGTGAGTACTTTTAAAAGTGCATAGACAAAGAATTGGAGAATATATTACACTGTAGAGAACACTGCAGAGGATAAAATTCTTCTAGCTACACTGTTTGTAAGGGCAGAGTTTTCCCCAGGAATCTAAATGGGGGGGGCATTCAAAATTCAGGGGGGTGAGGACCAATGAGGGGTGAGACTGTTAGGGTGAAGGTGGGCTGTGTGGCACCATAGTAAAAACTGGAAAATGTTTCACAACCATTTTATTAGATTTAACTCATGTTTTTAAATCATCATCACACAAATTAAAGTTGGCTACACAAGCCTACTATGAAGCACTATAGCTACATCCTTCTTGGTTTCTTGTTGTAATTTTGCACAACAATTTTGCACAATGTTAATGAGCATTCGTTTTTGGTGGCTTCTCATGTGTCCGGTACTTCCAGTCCTTCATGATATGCTCATGGTCAAGCAGAAGGCAACTTCTTTCAGAACACAAAATTCTATTCAATGAGGAAAAAGAATGCTCAACTGTAGCAGTTGTGACTGGGAGTAGAAAGAGATGAATTCCTACTTCTTTCATCCCAGGAAACAGCACAAAAATTGATTCAAACCACTAGTGATGATAAAGAAGTTGAAGTCAAATCTTCATTCGTTCATCACATGATATTCCACTCTGTGTTCAAATTCTCTATTCTGTTCTGATCACATGGCAGCCCCATTGCTGGTAGTGCCTCACTTCACTCAACTATCAGTGTTTTATAAGACAGGCATCTGTAAAAGCTATGTAGAGGTTGAGTAGAATCCAAAAGTTGCTGTTGTAGAGATGTAAGAATCAAGTTTGTCTACTTTACTTTTTCAGCTGGCTTAACAAACACTTCTTGTCCCCTTCATTTAAGGAGTTAATAAAGTACCCTAATTAGTCAACTTCTGAACTGAAGTGTTTGCTTCTTCCAGTATGTTTTCAATGGATATCTCTCTGATCCAAGTGTAACTTCCATTGCTGGACAGAGATCTACTGCTGTTGCAGCAGATGCCAGGATGGCATTGTGTAATGACCCAAGTGGTTTCAACAGTAGACTTACAAGAGAGATTGGCAACTGTCTTCTCTGAACTTAGTAGCAAAATTATTCTACCAGCCTCACTACTTTGATCTGTCCCATCTCGGTAGATACTTTCCAAAGCCAATAATAATGCTAGCAGTAATTTTAACACAAGAGTCAAGGATCGCTCATGAAAAAGCCAGCGGGTTTTCCCAGGTTGGACTAATTTGAACTTCAGTCCCAGTGTATCTTCTATATTTTTCAAGACGTTCAGTCCTATTGGACACTTTCTGAAAAAAAGAGTATAATGAAGACATTAAATCTATAGCTTTTTAAATGCTTTCTGAAGATTCTGCAGCTTGTACTAGTGCTAGTTGGAGTAGATAGCCCCTGCAGTGTGTATTGGAGAGATTAGAGTTAGACTTTCTCTGAGTGAAGCTTGTACTCCACTATGTCTTCCAGAATGGTTTGCAGCTCCATCAAATGCACAAGCAGCCATCTCTTTGGGGTTCAGTTCACAAGCATTTAACTCTTCTAAGATATGGGTTGTTAGAGATGCAGCCGATGTGTCTTCTATAATCTGACCATCTAGAAATTCATCTACTGGCCTACCACCAATATCAAGATAATGTATGCAGTGACTTAATACTTGACACCCAGTTGCATCGGTGCATTCATCAGCCACATATACACATTTTCTGAATGTGGTGAGAGAGGTCTTTACTTTTTCAACTGCTGAGTCTTACACTGTTGCACTGCATGCTTCTAACCAGTCAATTGAGTTTCTTGCAGAAAGACAGTGAGCATATGCTGGTCTTGGTCGGAACCAATGTCCAACTTCAGGATCAACAAATGACAATGCACTTAACATTGGCCTCCAGTTTGTAGTGTATGGTATCTCTTTCTTAAAGAGAAAGTATGATGTGACAGCCATGTTTATTTGAATCAACTGTGTTGTCTCCAGCATTTTTAACAGCCTCATTAAGTACTTCTAAAATTGGCTTTGACAATGATTAGCTTATAAGGCTTTCTGCATGTCAGTGCAGTCCAGAGGATTGGTGTTTTGCAGTCTTTTCACATAGTTTGTCAGCATTGGCTTCGCTGATCTGTCTGGCAAACCATGCTCCTCCGCATTTACTATATAAATCCATGGTATGCTCAAATCTTAAATATTGCATGCAATTCTAGTTGCTCCATCTAAAAAAAAAGATATATTGGAGTTGGAAAAGGTACAGAGAAGGGCAACTAAAATGATTAGGGGTATGGAACAGCTTCCATATGAGGAGAGATTAAAAAGACTGGGACTTTTCAGCTTGGAAAAGAGATGACTAAGAGGGGATATGATAGAGCTCTATAAAATCTTGACTGGTGTGGAGAAAGTGAATACATTCCTTCACATAAAACAAGAACTAGGGGTCACCCAATGAAATTAATAGGCAGCAGGTTTAAAACAAACAAAAGGAAGTACTTCTTCACACAAAACACAGTCAACCTCTGGAGCTTTTTGCCAGGGGATGTTGTGAAGGCCAAAACCAGAACAGGCTTCAAAAAAGAACTACATAAGTTCATGGAGGATATGTCCAATAATGGTTATTGGCCAGGATGGGCAGGGATGCAATACTATGCTCTTAGAGCCTCTGTTTGCCAGAATCTGGGAGTGGATGACAGGGGATGGATCACTCAATAATTGCCGTGTTTTGTTAATTCCTTTTGAAGCACCTGGCATTGGCCACTGTTGGAAGACAGAGTACTGGACTAGATGGCCAGTTGGTCTGATCCAATATGGCTGTTCTTACATAAAAATTAATTATAATAAAAATGTTTAGTACAGAAACTCCCAACACCAGCCAAAATTGATCACTTGGGTAACACAGCTCTGTCTGCTGGATACCTAGACTAAGTCCATGTAAATAGAGTCTGGTCCTGAAGCCTTCCCTCACCCTCCAGCTCATTACTAGCTGTAAGGGGAGAGCTCATTCAGACCTTGCTTACAAATCGTAATTTGAAATTATTAGGTTGGCCAACATTGCCAAAACAATGCGCCAACATTTTCAGAAAAAACAACAGCTGTGTGAAGAAGTTAGTCTTTATTCATACTTTTTAAACCTATTATACTTTTTCAGGTACAAGTATTTTATTGTACACGGTAAATGCTTTTAAACTGTGTATTAATGTTTCCATTTCAATTCAAATTTCCAACCAATGACTAAATTGGCAACACTACATGTAACTAGTTGACCACTGAGGGATATTGGACAAAATCAAGGGGGGTGGGGGTGTAGGGAATTCTTATGCAGGGGTGACAGTGAAATTGTCCTGGAATAAAATGCCTTGACTGTGAGATGGAGTGTGTTCCCCAAACTCACTTGAAGGGATTAATGTAGGCCAGATGGACCAATTAACCTATTAGGCTGCAAACTGGGGGATATTTAGGCTGAGAGAAGAGCCCTAGTTAAGGGGAGCTCAGGAACAGGTGGGGTTTCTATAAAATCAGAGAGTTGATAGCAGAAAGGCCACTGCAGTTAGTTTTCTGGGGATAAGGGAGTAAGATCCAAGAGGAGGGGTTTGTCTAGCAGACCTGGGAGATAAGGGTTTAACTAGAAGGATGGAGAATGTGAATTGGTAGGACGCACTCCAGCGGAGTGACAGGAAGGTTTGTGCTAGTACATACCTTGACTGCTAGAGATAAGTCCCCTGGATTGTATCCCAGAGTAGAGGATGGGCCTGTATTCCCAATCCAGCCACTGAGTGAGTGCCGCAATCTGAGCAGTGAACTTGGAGGCTGGCCAGGGCTAGGTGTTCTAGTCACTGAGGGAGTGGCCCAGCCAGGGTAGTGGACTAAAGGACTGTCTGGGACAGTGAGGAAGACACTGATAGTACCCCGGAAGGGGAGGACTCTTGTGACTTGGCCAGAGAGCTAAGCCATGAAGATGAGGCAAAGCAATTCCTGTGGAGCAAATGAGGGCTGCAGACTGAGACAGTGAGATGATGGGCTGAGGAATTCCATGAAGAAGGTGTCTGGGTGAAAGAGCTAATCCCTAGAGCATCCAGGAGGAGACCCCCTCTAGCAGTGAGTAGAGGTCCCTGTGATATACTGTAAGAAAGCTTCACTATATACTGTTTTTTTTACTTTGTACAAACCAGGGCAGTATCTAATCTTCTAGCCCTGCTCCCCTTCCCTCCCATGCCTCACCCCATTAGAAGTGAGCTCTGTGCGATGCAGGGTGTGCACTGTCCCCAGATATCAATCCCTGCTTGCTTGTCCAGAGAGACTGCCCTGGTTCCCCCGACTGTAGGCTGGACTTGCACTTCTATCATACAGAAGTGAGCTGGCAGCAGGTAAAATTGTGCACACGCAATGATATGGCTTACACAATTCTTGCATTGTGCTGGAGGATTAAAAAGGTTCATTAATATCATGTACAGGAGCCAGATTCAATCCCTATTGTATCTCCCCATTCACTTTATTAAGTTTACTTTATTCTTGCTCTGTTGCTGTACCTTTGTGCCCTCTGCTGTGTGTACCAAATCTTATTGACATTGTAATATTAAATTATTATGACAAGAAGATATTCCATTTGCTAAGTAATTTGTTTTATTTGGAGGAAAACTGGAAGCTGCAGAAAAACCATTATAAAAGATTAAGATAGTGGAGTAATACTGACTGATATGATATAAATTATTTTTTTGTCGGCAGCACACCCAGCTCTGCTACTGAAATTTTAAAGTGATAAAGCTAACAGGTTAGAAAATTAAATCTTTGAGACCGGAAAGACTATTAACCACAAAAAAATAAGACTCGGGCACAGTTAGAATTTGTGGGAAAACTTGTCCCTGGGAAAACATGTGCCAGAGAAACCTGAACAAGACTCGTGGGGAATGGCAAAAAGTTACAGTGGCCAAATTGTGATTTCAGTTAAACTAGTGTAAGTTCAGAATGATTTCAATCAAGACAAGTCAGTTGAGTTATTTCTGATTCCCACCTATGTAACCAACAGCTACAGTTGACCTATAGAATCTATAATTTCATGGGTAGAAACTTTGCTGGATTGGTAGTGACCAGCAGTTATTGTCCTCTAGTGACCTATGATATGACTGTTTAGTATTTGTAGTGCCTAGGAGCCCTAGTCATAAACTTGTTTTATTGGTTCAACAGAACAAATGTCCACAGAGCAGCGGCACAGGATCACACCAGTGGCCCATTTAGTACCAAATCTGGACTAACGGTAGCTAGTACGAGAAGTACTTGCCAGGAATGGGTAAGTAACCCTTCAATTAATAGTCTGAAACACTGAACCCAGTGGAACAATTTATTCTCCTTTGTCTTCTTTAGAGGTTGGCTTATGCCCTGAGACATTATCTATCCGTGCCACAACTGATTTTGACTTGCCCACCTTAGTTATCAGTCTAAGTAGTGAGACCAACAACAGACTAGATCATGCAGACTAACCCACACTCCCTTGCTCCACAGTGGTCACTAAAAAAAAGTTCAGGCCCCCTGGCAATGCAGCGTGGAGAAACTGATGCTGTCATTAGAGTGTAAGCTCTTTGGGCAAGGGGCCATCTTTTTGTGCACTGTTTGTACAGCACCTAGCACAATGAGACCCTGATCCATGACTGAGGCTGCTAGGTGAGACTGCAATACAAATAATAAATTGCCCGTGATGTTCATCAGCACGGACTTTTCATTAGTAAGGATAAACTGGCTATTGCATTTGTTTTTCATTTAATATTGTGAGTAGCAGGCTTGGTAACCCTCATTGAGTCTAAAGCCCCACATTGTCTTTATGAGGGTCTGGAGCTTTTTCTATTTAAGATAAGCCTATGCCAGGATAAAAGCTATCCCTTAGTTATCACACATTCCACTAATTAAAGGGGAATAGAAATGACAGACATGAATAACTCTGCAAATGGCTGGTCATAAATACATTTAACTATGAATTCAGGGCCAAATTTTGAGGTCCTTACCCAGATTAAAGTGTAAAATTTGACTTCATTTCAAGTTTCAATTCTGATCTCTTGCAATTAGTGACTCAAGTAAGGGCAAACATACCTTTCTAACAAAAAATGACCTGAAATCACATATTTTGCAAGACAGATGTTGTATAATGAACAATTCATAACATAAACAGGTTTTATCCAAAAGTTACCCTTCATTATACCAAAATGGAATTGCCTTAGTCTAGTGATACTGTATAGTTAATCACACTTAAATATAGTTCCTTCCACACACACACACACACACACACACACACACCCCCCAGTTATTTAATCCCCTTCCCTCTGATTGGTTCTGAGGATCTGCAGTATATGCAATTATGAAAATGGAATCCCTCTCTAGTGTACTTAAGTGATCTCTTCAGTGCAGAGGTTCTCGACCACCTTATATCTTTTGCAGTCACACACAGTTGTAAAACTTCCATTCTTCTTTGGATACCTATCCATCTGGTGGTGATTCCAACCACTCTGCATCTGTGTAGAGACAGCTGCCATTTTTGTACTCCATTGCTGCGGCTGGGAAGACTTTCACATACTGTGCACAGTCTGATAAAGACTTGACTTTTGCTCTTTTGTGGGGTTTTTTCTTACATGCAATCTGAATGATTTGTTTCTGAGGACTCCTAATCAGCAGTAACTTCAAAGGAAGTTTGAGGGAGCTCAGCACTAGAGCTGGTTGGGAATTTTTGTCTCTTCCCCCCCCCCATTAGAAAATGCTAGCTCATCAAAACCAGAATTTTGAAGAAACATCTCTCCTTCCTTGGGAAGGTTGCTCAGGATGAAATTTTGGGAGAGAAGGAGACACCAGAATAGCCAAGATGCAGAGATGGGACTTGAATCTTTCTCCCCCACTTGAGCATTCTAACCACTGGGCTATTGGCTATTTTGGGGGAAGATAAGCTCTCTGCATTTCGTTCCCCACCCCCACTTTTTTGGAAATCTCTTGTTGTTCATGTCAGCGTGAGGCTTGAGATTTTGTTTTAATTCCAATTTTTAATGGAACAGAATTCTTGTTTTCTGGCTAGCCCTATTCTAAACAAAACAGCTTTGCTTTTAGGTAGACGAATACGAGTTTAGTTGCTTAACTCTTGATAGTCAAGTTTAAAAATATTGGCCCATATTTTTGTTTTGGTAAAAGATTCAAAGTGTTGATTTGTTTGTAGCCACTACACCCTGCTTATGGGGTGGACATGTAGATAGTTTTGAAGTTCCACTCAAACATGTTGAAGGCAGTAAAAATAATCATTTGTGTATAGTACTTGCATCTGAGGGTCCCAAAACATTTCACAAACATACACTAAATCTCTGTGCCACCCTGTAAGATGGGTGTTATGATCCCCATTTCACAACTAGGGAAACTAGGTGCAAACCAGAGAAGTGACTTACCCATGCAGTCAGCAAAAGCAGAACCATGGAAACAACCCAACATCCCTGCCATTGACCCACATTCCCTCCTCCAGCAAAGAATCATCTGTTAAAGATTATGCTCTAGCAGTAAGTAAAGCTCTTGCTTTTGGTAATGTTTTGCCTGTTTGTAGAGCAAATACAAGCTCATAGCTATTTGAGGAATAAAGAGCTAGTGAAATGTGGTTGTTAGAGAATGGATTACTTTACCTTAAGCTTATGATCCTGCAGTAACACTGCCAATACCTGAAGCTACAGTTTCCTTTAAAATATACTAATTTTTGTATAAAGAACCATTAGCAAAATATTTCCTTCTGGCACATTAACATAAAAAAGCTATAATAATTGCAATTTTAACACATGTAACTCTTTTGCCACAGTGTCTCTTAAGAGACAGGTTTGCCATTGGCTTTCTGGAGTGATGCAAGCAGCAGAATCACTCTTGATTTCACAGCACATTTGTAAGCTTATCTTAGACACAGAATTCTTTGTTCAAATGGACTTGAGGGTGCATAAGAGAAGGGGCTATTTTATGCTTCTTCTTTTTTAAACTGGCAGAGGGGTTGCCTTTACAGAGGTCTGATTGGCATGCAAGACTGGAAATGGAATACTGGAAGTTTTCCATCTCTATCAATGGTGTGAATCCAGGAGAAATTGGCAGAGGCTGAGGGCCAGGTTCTCAGCTGGTGTAATCATCATTGAAATCAATGCTACAACAGCTGAGGATATGGCTCTGAGGTTAGCTGTCGTTTGATGATTGTTAGCTGGCTCCAATACAGTGAGCTGGTGGTCTGAGCTCAGCTTCTATTCCCATTTTCTTTTTTTAAAATAAGGCACCCTCGTGACTGATACTCTTATTAGCCATCTCAGTATAGTGGCCAAGGACTGAATGAGTCATGGAGGCAAACTAACCTTTCATCTCTGAAGGTAGTTCTACATGGCAGGATTGATGAAGGCAAGGCAGCAAGAGGAAAGCTTGCACTCTGCTGCTTGTCTCCTGGGCTAGCTGGCCATCATAAGCACTAAAAAAGTGTAAATATAAAAGCAGACGTTAACTCTCCAGTGTTCATCTCCTACACCTCTCGGCATCAGGAATTGGTGCACTAATTCACATGAACGGGATACCATTCACAGAGCTGCATACAAAAAGCTTTCTGAAGTGCACACGTGAGAATACATTGGCTTTGCTTCTAGATGTATGTAACTGTACTATTAAACAGCTTACATCTTGTCCTAGTAAATAACTATTTTAAAGCATGCAGCTTAACACTTATATTGCAGTAGCACCTAGACCTGAACCAGGTAAAGGTTTGATAATGCTGGGCAACTACAAACCTATAGTGAATAAGTATCTTGGAGCTAAAGAGCTTACAGTCTAGAAGACAAGACATAGTGGGTGGATGAAACAAACAGGTGGGTGGAGAGTAAGGAGGACAGGGTAATAAAAATAAGCTATTTTTGTCATAGACTGTGCACAATTCATAGCTAATCAGTGGCAGTAATCACAACTTGTCACCTGCTTAGCAGTTATCATATGGCAGTTTTATATATGCATCATGGTAGGAGAGCTTTAAGGGAGGACGTAGTGGTAGCTTTGCAGGTCTTGTGGAGGTCTTTGCAGAGCTTTTCACCACCTGTAGGCTGATATATTTTTCTTCTAGTCCTTTTAATATACACTTAGAGAAGCCACCACCATCTTTCTTCCTGAACTTGTGGTATAAAGTATGAGACTATTGCATTGTTGCTGCTTGTACTCTGAGCAGTTTGGTTATATGTGATGTGTTGCTTTGTGCAAAACCTTTTTTGCAATGTCTACATTTGAACTGGGAGATGCGATTCCCAGCTCATGTAGATGCGTATGTGCTAGCTCTATTCAAGCTAACATGCTAAAAATAGCAATGTAGCCAGAGTAGCCTGGGTAAGCCACCCATGTACATATTCAAGGGGTCTGGGCGGCAGCTGCCACCTGTCCTGTCCCGGCTACACTCCTATTTTTAGTGCACTAGCTTGAGCAGAGCTAGCATGGGTATGTCTATGCGAGCTGGGAATCACACCTCCCAACTAAAATGTAAATATACCCTTTATTGCTTTGTCATGAGATTGTAAAGCCTATGTAGCCAATCCATAATGAAGTGAATGTTTTAGCTGATATGAACCATGTGAAAGATAAATTGTATACTAGAAATTAGCATGAGTTGCAAAGTTCAGAGCCTGATTTGGCCATGAACTTTTCTAACATGAGATGGCATTCAGGATCTGGAGGCTTGTTAACGATGAGCGCTGTTCTGGATCTGAAAGAGTAGGAGTCATCAGTTTGGGCCCAGCTCAGCTAAAACCTCAAAGAAAGTGCTTAAATACAAAGCACAAGCTGCACAAGTACAGGAACCAGACTAGCTCAATAACCTACAATGATGAGATGGGTATATTTCCTACAAGGAGTGAGTGAGATCTTGCATGGGCCCCAGGAACCTGGTCTTCATCCCACTGAAATCATTTACAAAGCTTCCATTACTTTAATGAGCACGAGTGGGCTAATTATGTGCTACTTAGTTATCACTTCTGCGTGGCTCTTGATTAGTGACCCTTAATGGATGGGTTTAACAAAACTCATTTCAAAGACTCATGATGGGTTAGAAATTAATGCTCCTCTTGGCAGTGTGTGTCTGCTAGGGATATTTTGTTCAAGACTTGGATGGAAATGTTTCCACCACAGTCAACATGAGTCATGCTTGGCTATCTCCAGAATTTATTCTCTCAGGGGTCAGAATGTCTGAACAGCGGAAGTCAGGTTCCAGGCATATGTTAATGTGCTGAAGAATTTTCCATTTTCTGATTTGTCAGCAAGTAAAAAGTGGCTTCTGTTAAGAGAGTAACTAAATGTTTATCTAGGAAATATGAAGTGGTGATAATGACCATTTTGATGGGTTGCCCTCCTTTCCAGGGTGCCACTTGATGTACTGGGATACCACTGAGCCCACCTGTTTCACCAGCCTGGGCTCCCTTACACTGTCCTGCTGAGCCAGGCCCTCAAGCCTCCTCCAGCACACATCCAGCTGTAGAAAGACACAGACATTGAAATCAGCTCTGCATGGGAAGACTCAGCTAGGGAATTGCTTAGCACTCAAGTACACATCCCTTCCGGAGTGTAAACCCAAAATTGTATTGTCTAATACTGTACAGAAAACTGTACATTAAGCTTATGATACTGCTCATGACATTTGCTCCCTCCCTCAATGTGGAGGAAAATATGCACAGCTTTTGCTCCCCTGCCCCCAGTGATAAATTCCACAAACTGGCTTTAGAGAAAACAAAAACAAGTTGGATTTTAAGTGATTATAAGGGGTAGCAAACAGATCAAAGCAGATTACTGAACGAATAAAACAAACACGCAAACTAAGCTTAATACATGAAACTGGTTACAAGTAGTAATTTCTCACCCTAAATGTTGTTGTTGTTTTTAGGCATTTCTTTCACAGGCTAGACAACTTTTCCAGCCTGGGCTCATTCCTTCTCCTGCCCTTTCTCTTTGTTTCTTAGATGTTTCCAGAAGTCATCCTGGGTGGGGATTCAGTGAAGAATGAACCCTGATTAACTCACTTCCCTGTTTTAAATAGGATTTACATAGGGCGGGAATCCTTTGTTTTCCAGTTTGATTCCCCACCTCCTATTAGTGGAAAAATACTAGTAGTCCAAGATGGAGTCCAGTACCAGGTGACATGATCACTTGACCCTGCAATGTCAAAGCAGCCAGGAATCAAAGGTTGTTTGCAGCATCTGAGGCAGCTTCTCAGGAAGGTGAGATATTATCATCTTCAAAGTCCTATTGTTCTCCTTAATGGCCCATCCAGGCTGATTGCATTCTGTCTGGTGAGCATTCCCCAGGTGTACACCCATTTGTAATTGTTATATAGTTAATATTCCTGCCTTTAGATACCAAAATGATACATATTAAGTAAATCGTAACCTTTCCAATGATACCTCAGATGACCCATCTTGTATAAAACACATCTTAGTTATGCCATATTCATATAACACTATTTCTGTGAAGAATATGGGGCATGGTGTCACAACCATAAAGCCATTTTTTAAGTGGCCTATGGGCAGTGCTTCATGCTACACTTTGAGACCTTAGATTTTGGAGAGATAAAGGACCACTGCAGAAGTGATGCACTAGGGCCCAGATCCTCAAAGATATTGAGGAAGTTAAAGCCTAAATAATTTTGAGGATCTGGACCTACGCTTAGAGCAAGGCATGGCCTCTTGTCACTCACCAACGGTCCCATCCCTCATGGCCAGACTGAGGACTAGATTCCAGAAGTTATACCCTTAGATGTTAGTTTTTGATCATAGCAGAGGTGCCAGATTCAAACAGATGACCGAGAAAGGCTACTGTTAAGGGGAAAAAAGCCTAAGCCATCATACCCTTTCTACTACACTAAGTTTCCTACTCCTCCCATATCCAATTGCCTAATCAAATGCAACCAAATTACGGTGGAAAAACATAGGGAACATAAACATATGAAAGCTGGGGCGTATAAATACTGAAGGATTCTCATTAAAGGGCCAGATTCTGAATGGTCCTTGCACGATCACAGGAATGCTGCACAAGAACCATACCCATCACTTGCCTGGCTACACAAGAGTTGCCCACAATAGCAGTCCTTGGGCTCAGATATGCAAGGGTGGCTTGCTCCTTCTACACTCGGAGACCAAGGTACCAGAAAGGGGGTGGGGTCCTGGCCGCGGACACCTTTGCAGTGGATGGAACAACCAAGTTGGTGGCAGGAGCAGATTGTGCATTCCTGCTGGTACTGTGGGAAGCCCTGTGAGGTATTGTGCCTCAGTCAGGTACAATCTCCGCATGCTCTTCTAGGGGTCACGGGGCTGCACCTCTTCCCTTACAGAGGGCTGGCACACACCTGCCTGGCCCTAACTGAGTCAGCAAGGATGGTGTTCATGTGGAATAAAAAAATCCTTACATCTGACAAGTTAATGAGAAGTTACATAGGGTGAAAGGGATTCAACAGGTGACCCAGTTTGGCTGGCAGCAGTGGGGCCCAAGTGCTGAGTGATGGACACATTTAATATGATTGTGAGGTTTGGGACATTATGTGCTGTATTGATAGTTGCTTCATTTCTATTGTTCTCTAAAGCCTCATTCCTGGCAAAAAAATAAATAAATAAATAAAGTCTACGGCAGAGTGAACAATATCCTACCAGCCTTATCTTAATTGAACATTAGGGGATGTTCATGCAGCCAGCTCAGGGCTTTGGCTAGTTCGGCATTTTGGATAGTGTAAATCTTCACATTATTGTGATTAGCACTATCCTTAGGGTGGACTTTTTATAATTAGCTCTTTATTTCTTTAACTATATTTCTCTCTGTATAAGTGAGACGCATCAATGATATTCTCATCTTCTGGACAGATGACCTAAACTGCCTCAGATTTCCACCTCATCTTCAACAACCACCACCATGAAACTCTCTTTAGAATACTCCCATACAAGTATCAACTTCATAGGCATCAGCATTAGCAAAGGAACCCTACTGCCAGATATATTCAAAAATGCCTTGGATCCCCATGCCTACACAGATCCAGTAACTACCCCAAACACACCAAGAAATCTGTTATCTACAGCCAGGATCTCATACCACAGAATATGCTGCAAGGAGAAAGTTGGGAGCATACACCTTAAGTCACTTCAAATTGCCTTCATCAAACAAGAATGCTATATCAGAGAAGCAGATTGCATCATGAACAGGCCACCCAAATACCCTACAAAATTGCACTACTAATAATATTTTCATAAACAACCTTTTGTAGCATTACAGTCACACAGTATATTTATAATTTGGTTTATATGACAGAACCTACTTCAAGACAGAAATAACGCACCCTACTTTTCACTTACCTCCCCACACACACTGGAACCCATATGCAGTATCATTAAACAATTGCAACTCACACTGAAAGAAATCTTTTCTGAGATCCCTCTTGTGGCCTTCAAAGAACATTGCCCCCAATGCCGAAACTCATCATCCAAAGCAAGTGCCTTATACACCGGGACCCACCATCTCAAAGCACCGGCCCCTGCCAGGACAACAGTTGTAAAACCTGTAGACATATCTCCACTCCTAGGATGTTCAACACACCTTTCAAGATCCATGGGTCCCACACATGCCTATCACAACATAAGTGTACCTCATCCAGTGAACTAAATGCCCCAATAACAACTCTGTGGGTGAAACAAGACAATCTCTACACTCTCTTAAATGAATTCACACAGAAAAATGATTAAAGACAACAATCCCACACCCCCTATCACCTGAGGGTGAACACTTCTCACAAAGCGATCACTCTGTATCTGATCTCTCTGTCCTCATCCTCTAGGGAAACCTGTATAACACCTTCAAAAGCTGAGCCTGGGAGCTTAAATTAATACCTGTTAGACACTAAAAATCATGGACTGAATAAAGGCCCTGGATTTATGGTTTATTACAACAATCTGTAACCTAATTGCACCCCTTCCCCAGCTTTTTTTCTCTTTTCCCCCTATGGCTAGAGAGAGAGTGTAACTGGCCAATTCACTTTGAATGGTGTCTTGAAATATGTGCTAACTACTTATGCTAAACAAGCTGTTTCATCTTGTATTTAGCTGTGACACCAAGTACATTTCCCAGACCTGAAGAAGAATGCTGTGTAGCCCGAAAGCTTTTCTCTGTCACCAGGAGAAGCTGGTCCAATAAAAGATATTGCCTCACTCACCTTCCTTATAAACATAGGTTTCAGAGTAGCAGCCGTGTTAGTCTGTATTCGCAAAAAGAAAAGGAGTACTTGTGGCACCTTAGAGACTAACAAATTTATTAGAGCATAAGCTTTCGTGAGCTACAGCTCACTTCATCGGATGCATAAATTTGTTAGTCTCTAAGGTGCCACAAGTACTCCTTTTCTTCTTATAAACATACTCTCTTACTTCTTATGTGGCTTCTAAAAACTTGAAACTGTCATGGACACTAAGTTACGGCGCTGTGTATGCCCGTACCACATTCTAGTACACTCCCACTTTGCTGCCATGGTGACTTTCTGTCAGCCATTTCTCTATGCCAATTACTTAGGCATAGCAGCTTCCTGGTTTATTAATCTTCCCCTTTCCTCTTGCCAGATTCATTCAGACATCAGAAATCCAGTTTCTCATGTCATAGGTGTCTCTATGGTAGTGATTTGTGACTTGAGCTTCACACAAATATATACTGACAGCAGCATTACTGGAAAAGTCTTTTCTTTTCGTCCTGCATGTTTGCCCAAGGGCAATTTATAGAGCTGTTTTTTGTCCACTTCCTCCCTCCCACACTTGGTGGAAATAGTATGTCACCTTAGATTGTGCCATTTATAGGTCCAGACCCAAAGAAAACAAAGGAATCTTGGAAGTTACATTCCCTTCTGGTTCTTTGGGCCATTCTACAGAGGAGCTACATCAAGAATCTTTTCAGGATGTAGGCTGACCAGGATGAAGTTAAAGCCCAATATTATACTCTCCCTATTGCCATAGATGTTGACTAGCCTCATACTTTTTTAGTGTTTTATCAAAGCACTAGAGGTCATATTTTTTCCAACTTTGTGCTGATACTGTGCACAATAAATCTTGTATGTTCTTGCACAGGCAACTATATATACAAAATGCATGCGTGCACATAGAGCAGGTAATAACACAATACACAGGGTTGCAGAATTGGACTCTAATTATGCAGATGTGGATTTGACATACACTGTTGCCTGTGTACATGAGAATGGGCATAAGTTGTGGGCACAACTTAGATTGCAAACAGGGTATTGTGCTCCCAGGATCTGTGCATGAAGAACACCCTCTGCTGCAAAAAGGGGTCAGCAGGGCCAGCTACCCCTTCCTGTAAACCGCATGGAGGCCTCTGCTAGTCTGCGGAGCCATATAAGTATGTGGACTTGTGGGGACTGGGGGTGCACTGACTAGGAAAAGGGAGAGAGCTATGGAGGATGAAAATAGTTTCTCCTGCTATGCCCAGCAAAGGCTATTCATTCTGATGCCTATCATCTTAGATATCTCTGCATCTACACCAGGAGTGGGAATTCCTCTTTCAGGGACTTCCAGAGACACCTGGAGCCAGAAGAGGCTTTGGTCTCATGGCTCCATCCAAGCTGCACTGCTAGGGGCACAGAACCTCTGTGTGGATGGCTCTGGCCTTCCAGGGATCCTCCAGGTGTGAGGGCAGGCTCACTCATTCTGCATAAGGCAAACTCTACCCCATATCTACTTACCCAATCCACGTCCGTTACACTCCCGTACTCTTCTTGCATTTTCTTTCCTGTCATTATTGCTAAACACAATAATCTTTCTTTTATCTAATGTCTTTTAAAGCACTTTACATACTATTACACATGGGAATTCCTGACAGCTTCCCTCTCCAGCAGTGTAGGAAGTTCTGTCTAAGAATATAGTGAGAAAGCCCTTTTCTTTTTATATCCAGGTAGAGCAGGTGAGATTTTTTTTTTTTAAAAAAGTGAAATTTAGCATTGGTGAATTTCATAATGCCAAAAGGTACAAACCCTTTGAAGTAGGTTATAAATAGAGAGAACTGGTATACTGCAGGCAACAATGCCCCAAGCGTCCTCGTACTGTTCCAACCCACCCAGTTCTGAAGGGACCATCTTTAGAGTACAAAGGCTAGCTCATTATCCATGTCTATTTAATCCTTCTTTACCAACTGTGGATGCCAATGCATGCAGAATTTTAACAGTGGGTTGTGCATTCACAAGAGGTCATTGCACATTAGTAAGATGTCCTTGCACACACACATCACACAGAGTTTATTCTTCACCTTGGGTGAGCACTGAGTACTCCTACATGGCAGAGCAGAGCTTTATTAGGATGCCCCATGACATGATTTGTCATTGTATTTTCATTTGGAAAGATGGGGTGGATGAGGGAGGATTGTTTTAATTTTTCCTGCATTAAAGCCAGTAAAGGGAAAAAAAGCAGTGGAAACCTCTGAGAAAATTGCACTACTAATCATATTTTCATAAGCAACCTTCTGTAGCATTATAGTCACACAGTATATTTATAATTTGGTTTATATGAGCAACGGTTTAAGTTGAAGAAAATTGGTTTCCTTTTCAAAATGTCATGTTTCTCATTTCCTCTCAAATCTCAGGCTGTTTCAAGCTCCTATCAGCTTTTAAATCACTGGAAAACATACTCCATAATTAAAATGCTGTAAATCCTCATGAATCAATTTAAGTTTTTTGATTTGTTCTAAGATGCATTTAAATAAAGCTGAATGCTTGCTAAAATATGAGGCGATAAACACAAGTGCAGAGCAAGGAGAAGATGGCGAGGTGGTGCAGATACTGCTGATCTGAGAACCAGGAATTCCTCTAAGTGACATTGTTCTATGCACCCCCACATATGAAGGGTTATTTTCCCTTCTGGTTGGGGATCCTCTGAATCTGAAGGCTTCACTGTTATCTTACTGCTTTTAGCTCTTTCCTTCTGGGAATCATGCATGGCAGCTTTCTGATTAGAGAAAATTAGATGAGGATTGTTTAGGTATGTCCTCAGAACCAGTTCCTGCTTCTCCTCACTTGGCTAAAAGTTATCTGACGACATTATGGCACAGGGGCATGTGGAGTTGTCCATCTACAAGACGGCTGTGCCTTAGAAAGAGTGTCCATCCTGGAGCTACATGTTATGCAAGGATTCTGCCCTCTGCACCATCTCTTAGTAACAAGTGCTCCTCACTGAAGTGGTCAGGTCTGCTGGCAGGTCCTGGGATGAGGTGGACATGGTGCTCAACCTTCTTGCCTCCCCTCTTGATCCCTTCGGAACAGCTAGGGTTCCAGGGACTTCCTTCCTGGCATTCAGTAGCGTTCAGGGACTGCAATTGTTCCTGGTATCTTTCACCCTTCCTCTTCTGCACTCACATAAAGGACAGATACTAACCTCAAGTGTCCAAGGGTCCCAACTGAGGGGAAAGGCCTGTTTTAGAAGATTTTAAAGCTCCTATTCAGAGGCACAATGTTGTAACCATTACACGTTTCTACAGCAGAGGGCTAGGACTTTATGCAATAACCAGTGCACTACTGAGAGGTACCATATAATTTTTTCAGTGACAATCTGATCAGGAAGATAATAGGACTAATGAAATTTTCAGATACTGAACTGGGAGAAATTGCCAACACCACTGAATCCAGGAAATTACAAAGTTTGAGAGAGCAGCCGCATTGCCCAGAAAAATACTTGCCAGATATACAGCATTTTTCATCCATACTCCTGAAAATCCTTTAAAAAGGTGGTGGTGCATCATTTTGCCTATTACGTCTATGGGATAGCTTCTGTGTATGTTATAGTGACAAGAAGTCAGCTGCTGTGCCACAAATACAATTAATTTCTCCTTGACTCCCAGTCTGGCGTCCTAGCCACTGGGCCATGCTGCTTCAAAAGAAATCTATTTAGAAAATCACCCTCTCAAAACTGGGCAGATTGCAGAAAAGTTAGGGCAGGGTGGCAAAAGTTTCCAAGGTGCAACATGGCAGCTAAGTGAGTTTCTACAGTGAGTGAAGGTACTGGTGGGTTCTGCAAGGATCCTTGCAGCAAAAGAAAATGGGTCACCACTTTAGAGGGGGAACTGAAATGGAGAATACTGAGCGCTAGGCTCTAAGGATCTTCTACCCTCAATCCTGAGTGACCTGATTGGAACTTGACAGGTTGGTCGAGAGAGCCAAGCACTGATCAGAGACTCATTGCAAAGACATGGTTGCAGTCATCAGTGAGCCTTCTCATGGCCACATGGGGAGCAAGGGGAAGGCATAATGGACGTACCCCTTTCCCACAGAAATAGGAGGGAGAGATAGGAAAGACTGCCATGTTGGAGGGGAGAGAGGGCCCCTATAAAACAAGAATGAGGTAGAATGGATAGATTCACCCTCTTGGTAACCTAGGCAGAATAGGACATGAGGGTGGTATTCCCTGCCATCCCCCAGTGCGTAGTATTCACACCCTCCTCCCACAAGCCAGGAAAAGCAATGGGCAGTACATCAGCATCTGAGTAGCTGGGCAAGGATTAGTATCCTACACCACACTTCCCAGCAGTCTGGAAGGTGACAGTCAGAATCCCCTGGGAGGGAGGTAATCACATGACTATCCCCTCACATTTTACACATGATTTTAGGCTGATGACAGCTGAGGCCCATGCAGTACACCTCTTCCCCATCCCTGCCCCCTATGCTGACAGATGGCAGCACCTATGAGAAGGCCTTGGGAACAGAGCTGTAGCAAACGTTTGTAAGATTTGGGTAGTGATAGAGAAACTCATCTGAGGAGATAAGAGATGAGTAAGTGTTAGTCTGAGCACTCAGAGGTTGAGGTAGGGTGACCAGATGTCCCAATTTTATAGGGACAATCCCGATATTCAGGGCTTTGTCTTATATAGGTGCCTATTACCTCCCACCCTCTGTCCTGATTTTTCACACTTGCTATCTGGTCACTCTAGGTTGAGGGGTCCTTTAAAATTTGACGGAGCTGGGGTCCCTATTCAATCTTAATCCACCCTTGATGTTTGTGGGAGGAGTTACAAGTCTCTTGACTAAGGAAGGTACATGCTGTGCAAGCAAAAGTTTCATGAAATTTTGCTGCTGTAATGGGGTGGAGGATGATCCAGTGGTTAGGGCCATGCACTGAGGAGAGCTGGGTTCAGGTCCAAGCTCTGCCACAGTTTACTGGTGTGACCTTGGGCAAATCACTTAACCTCTCTGTGCCCAGGTTTTCTGACTTTAAAATAGAGGTAAAAGAACTTCTGAACCTACACTAGGAATTGTGGGGTGCTCAGACCCAGATACTCAAAGGTATTAAGTTAGGACTCTAAATACCTTTGAGGATCTGGGCCCCAGAGACTGCGCTAATGGGTGCCTAAGTACCTAACAATTCTCAGATTAAAAAGCTGTGTATTTATAAACATTTATCACCATGAGAGATGGACCCATGGTGTGCAGGTTCTAAACTTCTCCAAAGTTCGGTGGTATTTGGTCTGGGGTCTGGGTTTGGTTCCATCCGTAAATTATGAGGATAGGATGATGATTTCATAGCTTTTGAAAACCATTGCAGACAAACTGCTGATACTAAGGAGCTCCTCTATGCTGTATTGGTCTACAATCTACCTCCCTTAATCTACAATATGTAACATGAAACAAAAATGATTTTAGAGGTGTTATAGAAGTCCATCACACCGCTTATCCAATTATTGGTAATGATATTTAGATTTATTCATCCTGCGTAGCTGCTTTCAGACCTACATCTGATGGAATAAGCGAAAATAAATTAAAATTAAGCCAAAGAAAAATAAAATCGAAAACAACTCAGCACTGATCCCCAGAAAAAGATTTATTCCATATAATCATAGGTGTAGAGAGCTGCCTATGAGGCAGGTATAGTAACAGGAAGGATATGAGGGTCATGCAAGATGCAACAAAAATATAAAGATGCTACCCTAGAGAGAAATGAAACAATATTTCAAAAAGGGTCTCTCCATGAAAAGCCACAGGGCTTTTCACTTATCCCTACCTCATCTCTCTCAAATTTTCTGGGCTGGCAGAACCAGAGCCCTGAATAAAAGCCCATGGAGATTTTAGTCCTTCTTGGAGGTAGATTTCTTAAAAAACCCAAAACAAAACCAAACCAAAAAAACGCCCACACCTGTAAAAGGGAAATGCAGGATACTGAGGATAAGGGAATATGAAAGCTAAATTTTCATATGAGAGAAATGGAACTTTCCTGGAAAGGAATGGAGACCAGGATCCTTTAGTGTTTCTATTAAACTGCAATAAAGTCCTGTCCTCCCAGGTTACAGGAAGTTGACAGACTCTCTGCATAATCTCTCTGGTCACTCGATCACAGACCTAAGAGTGGCTATACTTCAACAAAAAAGCTTCAAAAACAGACTCCAACGAGAGACTGCTGAATTGGAATTAATTTGCAAACTGGATACAATTAACTTAGGCTTGAATAGAGACTGGGAATGGATGAGTCATTACACAAAGTAAAACTATTTCCCCATGGTATTTCTCCCTCCCACCCCACCCCCCACTGTTCCTCTGATATTCTTGTTAACTGCTGGAATTAGCCTACCTGCTTGTCACCATGAAAGGTTTTCCTCCTTCCCCCCCCTGCTGTTGGTGATGGCTTATCTTAAGTGATCACTCTCCTTACAGTGTGTATGATAAACCCATTGTTTCATGTTCTCTGTGTGTGTGTATATAAATCTCTCCTCTGTTTTTTCCACCAAATGCATCCGATGAAGTGAGCTGTAGCTCACGAAAGCTTATGCTCTAATAAATTTGTTAGTCTCTAAGGTGCCACAAGTACTCCTTTTCTTTTTGCGAATACAGACTAACACGGCTGCTACTCTGAAATCTCTGCATATGGATTCTCTTCTCCTGCCAGCACTAGATTGGATGAAAGCCCAACAGTGCATTCTGTTAAGGAGCTTATTCATACAATTAGGTTTAATAGTCAGCAGTTTGGATACTTCAAATGAAAACAAAACACGGCTCCATTTCAGAGCTTTAGATACACCTGCAGCCTGGGAAGTTTTGGATGGGTTTTAAAATTAGAATCTTGGTTGTGTTAAAATGCCACAATAGCTTGCAAAGACACAAGTGCTACAGAAGCACTGAGCACTTTACAGCTAGGTCTAGGAGCCCAATCAGCAGCCACTCTATATAGCCTGTTGACTCTTTTAGATAGTAGAAAGATTCCCAGATATGAGAGTTCAGGAAATGCACCTAATTCCATCTCTCCAACTGAGAGTGGCAAGTCGGTCCTTTTCCAGCTCACCTGAAAATATGCATCTTTGATACTGCATATTGATTGTAGGCTTCAGAAAACTTCCTTGGGATAAATACATGTACTATATACATATGGATAAACATTTTAGACTGAAATATATTAAATTTTGCAAAGATCACCAGATTGTTATATAGATAAGGTACAATGCAATGCTCATTTCAGTGGCAGTACAGAGAATACTAGAAGTACTGAGCTCCGTAGCAGTTAGTGAAGAGAAAACTGAAAAGTATTTAAAGGGAAATATGTACATGTGTATATATTACATATACATAGGTTTGGATGGATTAGATTTTCATCAATAAAAGTTGATAAACGTCAATTTCACCGTACACACAGAAACCAAGAAACAAACATCTCCAGTGACGATGATTGGAATTTACAGATAGCCAAAGTAAGAAAAAAGCTGCTTGAGAACTTATTAGAGTATAGAATCCAGTGATTTAGACGTTTGAATTCGGTTTATTACAAGTGGACTAGTGAATGAATAGAAAAACAAGTAAGATCTGTTGATTTAAAGCTATTTACTTTGTGTATTTTGAAATGTGATGTTGACAATTTTTATATATTATATATAACATTATATATTAATTATTTATAAAGCTTTAGATTTTTTGAATCTCAACATCTAGTGTTATTAAATAATTGTCTGATCCCCCTATCATTTCCTCAACTGTGAAAATTTAAATTGATACACATTGGAAAAATGCCTTAAATAAACATTGAGGTTATCTGTCAAAAGTATTTTTTAAAAATTGAATTCTGCCACACCTAAATATACAAGAGAAAGTATGCCCTGGCTGTGATGTGATATAAAGGTGTTTTTCAGAGTAGCAGCCGTGTTAGTCTGTATTCGCAAAAAGAAAAGGAGTACCCGTGGCACCTTAGAGACTAACAAATTTATTAATAAAGGTGTTTTTGAAATATATTTGAGATGACTGCATTACTCAAGTGGTTTCTCCATTAGTAATTTAATACACATTTTAGACAATCCTGAGTTTTACTGATGCTTCCTTTGGCACACGTAGTTCTCACACTGAAGTGACTGAACACTTTAGAATTTCAATCCAACATCCCTCAATTCATCTTAGAAAGGCACCAAAACAATTCAATGTTTTCAGTTCTTTTGAAACCATTTTCTCCCCAGGATTTCTAGTGCCTTTGAAAGGTGTTTGACTGACAGCACTGATTACTTAAGTCTTTTAACAATAGAGGAGGAACAGCGTGGACAATAACAGTGTCAGCTTCCACCACACACGAACAGCCTTACTTCAAGGTGTCTCAACTCTGATGATAGCATCTTTATAAAAGGAAAGGCAAGTTCAATCTCCACATTGATCTATTTGTTTAGGGCTAGATTGTGACCCCCCTTGCTCAGAATTGGTGAGCATTTACTCACAATCAGTACCATTCACATCAATGAAACTACTCATGTAAGCAAGAACGTCTAAGCCTGAGCCTTACCCTTCTATACTGGGCGCCAAATCGTGGTTTTATGATGTGGACACCTGTGGGACTGAGACTGCTAAACTTAATGCATCTAATAGGAAATGTAGTGTTTAAACATGTGCTGTAACAATCACTGAATAGGTTTCAGAGTAGCAGCTGTGTTAGTCTGTATCCGTAAAAAGAAAAAGAGTACTTGTGGCACCTTAGAGATTATCAAATTTATTAGAGCATAAGCTTTCATGAGCTACAGCTCACTTCATCTGATGCTTATGCTTATGCTCTAATAAATTCGTTAGTCTCTAAGGTGCCACAAGTATTCCTTTTCTAATCACTGAATAGATTCAGCCCCCTTTTAGAAACAAAATTTCAAGAATAAGAAAAAATTTCATCTGAGCTTTACCTGCCCATGACTGTACTGCCAGCTCATTCAGTAGAGTAATTAACTATCAAGCAGAAATAATTATAGTAATTATGGGACATTTGAGATTCCTCTTCATTTGCCTTCATGAAATATGGGTTACATAAGTAAATTCCTTTCGCAAGGAAGAGGGCACAGAGTAGTTAGAAAATAGGAAATTCTAGCCATGTTTCTATGAACAGTAATTTTAGTCTGATCACAGAAGTAGTCAGCATAGGGTAATACTGCCTTATTTGCTATGCCACTGTGTGATAAGGTTACTGCTGGAAGAAGGTTGTATTCTGATGGCAACCACTCTTAATTGTAGTGGCATGATACCTAGGTATAAATGGATTTTGGTTTCTTGTTTCCTTCCTCACCATATTCTGTCAGCTCAGCAACCTTCCTATTCTTCTAAGACTGTCAGTTCTTCCTCCAGAATAGCCTTCCTGTTTCTTTGTAGGTGCTATGTGTTCTCTGATACTTACCAGAATCTTTGTCATGGCTTCTGCGGTGCTTGTAAAGAAATGTTGTCTAAGCAGATACAAATCCAACCAGCTGTGTGCAGACCACTTACAAATCTGCACTGAGGGCATGATCCTACTCACACTGAAGTCACTGGGGGTTGCAGAAAGGCTTGCATCTAAATATATGGAAAATACCAAGAGGTACTGATGATTCTCTCTACTAGTATACTTCTCTGCTGATAATTATAAGATTGCTTTTTTATCACATGCATTAGAAACATCTAGAAGCTGTCTAGAGGATTTATTAAGCTGAATATGCAAATTTAGTCTTACCCCATACCTGTAATTGCTTCAGTAGAAAAGATGAAAAATGTGCACTACATGGTAGTCTTGGTCACAGACGCTTGCAGTGGAATACTGCTATGAAAGCAGACGGGGATTTTGGGTTGCTTTAAGAAGCTTCATGATTTAGTGTAAGGGAGGAGTGTGTGTGTGTGTATGGGGTGGGGGAGAGGGAGGGGGAGGAGATTTAACAAATCCTATAAACAGCAATGACAAGAGCAAACAACATTATTATGTTCATTAGTGAACTCTTCCATATCAGGAAGATGTCAAACCAGAGGGGATTCAAAGAAAAGCAGTAGAAGTAATTGAGACTGGTGGGACTGATTTATGTGAAAAGTTTTAAAATAAGTAAATTCAATCATGATGAAGGCCCCAAATTCAGCAGATCGCTTAAGCACGTATGTAAGTCCCATTGGCTTCAATGGGACTCCATGTGCTTGAAGTTAAGCATGCATGTAAGCGCTCGCAGGATTGGAGTTTTAGAAAAGAAATACAACTTTCTGTGAATATTTGGAGAAGGTGAGGTGGATGAGGAAAACAGGCCTTTGACTGTGCTTCAAAGACATTGCCAGGAGTTGTAATGGAATGAAGCAAAAAGTATAATATAGAGTATAATGGAACAAAGGAAAAGTTTGATCAGAAAGAGCTTCTTGATGTTGAAATCTACTAGATGGTAGAACAGTGCTCCAAGAGTTAAAAAGGAAAACTTATTCATGTGAGTCAGTACAAACTGGACAGAACCAAGCACTGGAACAATTCGGAGCTGGGTGGGTGAGTATAGAGAGGAGAGCTAAGGTTACCCCACAGGTAACCTTTTTCTCTTGATCCCTGATTCTGTATCATATATGATATATTTTGCTGTGACACAAGCTGACCTGAATCTCCCTTTCTATCTGGCTATTCCCAGTCACTGCTCAGATTGGCCACGCTACTGAGCAGCTTCAGCTATGACTTGCACCAAGTGCCCTTTCCACTGGAAAGAAACGAGTATCTCATGCTTCTTGGAGGATTACATCCTCAAAGCAGAAAACGTGGGCACAGAAGTCTAAACAAAAGTTGCAAGTCAAGTTGAATCATAGAAGCCTAGAATATCAGGGTTGGAAGGGACCTCAGGAGGTCATCTAGTCCAACCCCCTGCTCAAAGCAGGACCAATCCCCAACTAAATCATCTCAGCCAGGGCTTTGTCAAGCTTGACCTTGAAAACCTCTAAGGCAGGAGATTCCACCACCTCCATAGGTAATGCATTCCAGTGTTTCACCACCCTCCTAGTGAAAAAGTTTTTCTCCCCCACTGCAACTTGAGACCATTACTCCTTGTTCTGTCATCTGCTACCACTAGGAACAGTCTAGATCCATCCTCTTTGGAACCCCTATCAGGTAGTTGAAAGCAGCTATCAAATCCCCCCCTCATTCTTCTCTTCTGCAGACTAAACAATCCCAGTTCCCTCAGCCTCTTCTCATAAGTCATGTGTTCCAGTTCCCTAATAATTTTTGTTGCCCTTTGCTGGACATTTTCCATTTTTTCCACATCCTCCTTGTAGTGTGGGGCCCCAAACTGGACACAGTACTCCAGATGAGGCCTCACCAAGGTTGAATAGAGGGGAATGATCACGTCCCTCGATCTGCTGGCAATGCCCCTACTTATACAGCCCAAAATGCCATTGGCCTTCTTGGCAACAACAGCACACTGTTGACTCATATCCAGCTTCTTGTCCACTGTAACCCCTAGGTTCTTTTCTGCAGCACTGCTGCCTGGCCATTCGGTCCCTAGTCTGTAGCAGTGCATGGGATTCTTCCGTCCTAAGTGCAGGACTCTGCACTTGTCCTTGTCGAACCTCATCAGATTTCTTTTGGCCCAATCCTCTAATTTGTCTAGGTCCCTCTAGTATCCTATCCCTACCCTCCAGTGTATCTACCTGTCCTCCCAGTTTAGTGTCATCTGCAAACTTGCTGAGGGTGCAGTCCACACCATTCTCCAGATCGTTAATGAAGATATTGAACAAAACCGGCCCGAGGACTGACCCTTGGGGCACTCTACTTGATACCAGCTGCCAACTAGACATGGAGCCGTTGAGCCCAATTCCAAGAGAACAACCTAATAAAGAAAAGTGAATAATACCTACCAAGAGGCCAGGACTTGTGTTAATTCACTGACTTGTTTACTTTGCTCCAAGAGAAGCTCCTGGATCCATTATTATGCAAGGGAGGCTCAGGTGGCCTTTTATTTGTTTTTTCCCAATACCCCCACTATATTGAGGCCTGGTGGTTTTCTGCATATGTCAGGCTAACAGCGCTGCCATTATTCCTTGAATGTCTGAGTTTATTGAATTCTCCACGGGATTCAGGCAGCGGAGGAGATAACAAAAACATCCATCTCCTAAAGGTAGCAGAATAAATGCATTAAAAATGGGTCTAGCATCACCACAAAAGTATTAACTCTGGCAGAATTTATCCCTGCACCAAACGTAATGAAAAAGGAATTAGAAAACATCAATGAGAAAGCAAATTAAAGCAACCAGCTACAGTTAATATACAAGCTCAGCTGCCCTATTTTTAATGCTTTTTCTCCTATTCAATTTCAAATGCACATAATTAATTATTGCATTTAATCTACGTTTTCCCTCCAGTCTGCTGCAAGCAGACCAGCATTTAATGGTGCCAGAGCTCATGCCAGGAGAAGGGGGAAAAGTATATGGGTTCCTGTCACACAGAATCTCTAGGTGCATGTGCCATAACATAGTTAGTAATTAAGATGTAATTGGAAAGAAATTAATTGCTATAAGTATGTAATTAGCACTGCCATTGCTTAGGTATAGTCAAAATCACTGTCTATACATGAGATATTGATTGCTACTCTTTTTTTTTTGTAAATGTAATTGTAATTATAACTTTTTATTGCCTGTGCATTGCTAGGTCTTTTATTTGCTGTAAATTTCCAGTTGAAGCATGAGATTAAACCCTTGTACAAATTCTAAAATGCCTGAAATAAGGAGAAGTGTGACACTGTCGCTTTCATTTGTTGCTGTGAAGGTTTTAAATAGAATACTAAGTAACATCACACTGTTTCCTTGATCAGATCACAGCTGCTGTGCTGTAATCCCCAAATCACAATCATATGAGTATAGCACATACTGGACTTAAGAAAATTTTTCCAAAGGACTTCCAGAAACAAGCGTGTATATTAATACAGTGCAGCCCCAATATTGAGACTGCTGTGCTACTGCAAAGCAAAAATCCTGCTAGTGAACGATTGTGCCCATTCAAACAAGTGCACATGCAGGTACATTTTTAAAAGTCCTTTTGAAAATCTGGCCACGTACCGCTGTAATTTCAGCAGGGGTGCTTGTGGCATCAGAAAGGGTGACTTACTCCATTTAAGGAAATACTAAGAATTATAGTGTGCGTACAACGCGTGCGCACACACCCACCACAGGTTGCATCATGCTTAATTAAAACAATTTCTCTCTCTGACTTTTCGTCCCTTCTTTTTTTCCCCCTCGGCCCTTTCCTATTTAGTGCGCACAGTTTTGGTCCTCCTATTACCTTCCCACCCTTTATAACAAACTTAAACACTAAACAATAAGAGCAGTTGGGAATTCGGTGGCTTGGTAATGGGCTATGGAGTCTTACAAGAGGTAATGTGACTTGTCCAAGGTCACACCAAGTCAGTGGTAGGGCTGAGAATAAAATCAAAGGGCCCCATTCTCCAACTGCAGGATAAACTGCAAAGGGAGTTACATGGACCCTGCAGTATGAGGAGCAGTCCCTGTGAGTCCTGGGTCCAGTGGGGAGCTGGAGCCAGTTCGCACCGGTTCGCTAGAACTGGTTGTTAAATTTAGGAGCCCTTTTCGAACCGGTTGTCCCTCACGGGACAACCGGTTCGAAAAGGGCTCCTAAATTTAACAACCGGCCAAAAGTGGCGCCTTAGGCACTGACTCTGTGGGTGCTCTGGGGCTGGAGCACCCATGGGGAAAATTTGATGGATGCAGAGCACCCACTGGCAGCTCCCCGCCCGGCCCCACCCTGCCCCAAGCTCGGCCCCAGCTCACCTCTGCTCCGCCTCCTCCCCTGAATGCGCTGCCTCGCTCTGCTTCTCCCCCCCGCCAACCCGGCTTTCCGCGAATCAGCTGTTCGCACGGGAGGCTGAGAAGCAAGCAGCGGCTTCTCGCTCAGGCCCAGGGCGGCGGAGCGGAGGCAAGCTGGGGCGGGGTGTGTGTGCGAGGAGAGCCACTTGTGCCACAGCAGGTAACCGGGGGGGGGGCATGCAGGGGAACCGCTCCCCGCCCCAGCTCACCTCCGCTGCCCTGGGCCTGAGCGCGGAGCTGCCGCTTGCTTCTCAGCCCTCCCCAGCTTCCTGCGCGAACAGCTGATTTGCGGGAAGCCTGGGGGCCGGGGGACACGGAGAAGCAGAGCGGGGCGGTGCGTTCAGAGGCGGAGCGGAGGTGAGATGAGCTGGGGCCGGAAGTGGGGTGGGGAGCTGCCGGTGGGTGCTCTACACCCACCAAAATTTTCCCTGTGGGTGCTTAGGGAGTCAGTGCCTAAGGTGCCACTTTTGATGTGATCAGTGGGGGGAGCAGCCGCTCCCCCTGCTCCCCCCCAGCTACGCTCCTCCACCCCTAGGAGCCAGAAGGACCTGCCAGATGCTTCCTGGGAGCTGCCCCAGGTAAGCATTGCTGGGTCTCCCCACCTCACCCCCCGGCAGGTCCCTCTGGCTGTTAGGGGCGAGGTGGGCACCCACTACGGTGGCCCACGAGACCCTCCTGCCCAGTTCTGGGGGCAGTCGGGACGGGGGGGTGGATGAGGCAGGAGTCCCCGGGGGGCAGGGGTGGGCCACACCCCCCTCGTGGGGTGAGGAGGGAACCGGTTGTTAAGATTTTGGCAGCTCATCACTGCCTGGGTCACAGACCCTTGCTCTAAACATTAGCTTGGACTTTCTCTCTTGTTACCAGTTACAGCACGAAGGATGAACTTCAAGTACCCTCTTGTCCCTCCAGGCCATCTCTTCAGGTCAGAGATGAAGCATATCAGTGGGGCTAGGTGGGGAAGTTTGCTCGGACGCTATGTGTGCTGTACCTATTCTGTGGATAAACAGATTTCAGTCTCCAGGGCTGCTTATCCACAGCTCAATTCCGTTTTACCAAAAACTGAAACAGAAAGAATGTCAAAACTTATTTTCTATAAGCATGTTGCAGCTACCCAAGCATTATAATGGACATCAGTAATTAAACTGGGTAGGTGCTTCTTTCCATCTCCTCCCGCGTAGGACCATCAAGCCTAGCTGGACTGAACTCCAGATACAAATAGGAAGGGAGTTAGAGAGATAAAGAGGGTGGCATAATATCTTTTATTGGCCCAGCTTTTGCTGGTGAGAGAGCCGAGCTTTCAAGCTAACACTGAGGTCCCCTTCAGGTCACCAATGAGCTCTGCTGCAGGCTACAACAACACTGCATAGAACTAATACGAAGGATGGAGGGTTTCGGGAGCTGTTTCTTCACCCCTCATCAGCAAATTTAGAACAAAGTTTGAACTCATGGCATTCAGCTCTGTGAGTTGCCATGGTTGCAGCAAAGACATTCTAAATGTGGGAGATTATATAATCAGTCAGAATGACTATTTATACAAAAAGTTTAATTTAAACAAAAAAAAAGTCTGCTGTATAGTACTGTACATGATACTTTGTCACTTTCCATTCCAGCACAGGGAAGCTGCTGTACCACAGCTGCGGTTATATCACAGCACCAGCATATCCGCTCTTCAGATCATATTTATAATACATCCAAAGCCTTAAAAAGCCTTAACAAAGGTAACTGACCTATGCATGCAAATAAGATAGAGGTGTAATACTTTTTTAATCGATGACAATTTTATTTTACCTGGATGAGCAATGTATACGCTAGAACATCGGTATCTCTCTTACGAGCAGCCATGAGACCTTTTCTATACCTTCACCGTGCTTTAGACTTTAAAAACTCTGGTTTGAGCATTGGCCTGCTAAACCGAGGGTTGTGAGTTCAAGCCTTGAGGGGGCCATTTAGGGATCTGGGGCAAAAATTGGGGATTGGTCCTGCTTTGAGCAGGGGGTTGGACTAGATGATCTCCTGAGGTCCCTTCCAACCCTGATATTCTATGATTCTATGAAAAATGGGTCTCATTCTCTGTATAGATCATCCTATGAATTATATAGAAGGGACTAATTTATCTTCTATACAGTTTAGGAGGAATTATATTATTTATAGGTAGTGATGCTGTAGTATCTAGTAGATGAAATTATATATAGGTGATAACTTCATTTCTTCTATAGGATTTCATAGGAGAGTTGAAAAACCCTACAGAAAAGCTCTCATTCTCTGCCAGAGTATAGATCAGAGCCTGTGTTGTGCCTGCAGAGAACAGCACAGGGCAGGAGTGTAGAGGAAAAGTGGCTTTAAGCCATCTTTGCACCTTCCCGCTTCTGGGCTGCTTGAAGGTGTTGCCAGGACTGCCTATGGCTAGCAATACAAGCCAGAATGTCTCTAGCAGCATGTGTCACAGGCCTGCCTCTCAGGTTATGTCTATTCTGCAATTAAACACCTGCGGCTGGCCTGTGCCAGCTGACCTGGGCTAACAGGCTCAGGCTAAGGGGCTGTTTAACTGCACTGTAGCCATTTGTTCTTGTGGTGGAACCTGGGCTGTAGGACCCTCTGAGGGAAGGGTCCCAGAGCTTGGGCTGCAGCCCAAGCCCGAGTGGCAACACTTCAATTAAATAGCCTCTTAGCCTGAGCCCTGTGAGCCCCAGTCAGCTAGCAGAGGACAGCCATGGGTGTCCAATTGCAGTGTAGACATACCTTATGACACCCTGTTCTCTCTATGGTGCTGCCCCAGCCACAACCCCTCCTCCTATGCCAGGTCTTGAAGGTAAATTAGGGCTGACAATGGCAGTTCAATACAGTGAATGCCTTGGTAGAATTCTCTGCTACCCCTTATACTCATCACAGCAACATCGGGGCTGGTGTGAGAAGCCCTCCCTGTAGGTTTTCCCTAGTAATTTGTACAAAATCCTTTTGCTTTCATCCTCATTCCAAGTTCTATAGGGTTTTCCTCCATAAGGGTTAGCTGTTAACCAGTTCCTTGCCAGGGAGCCATACAAAGTTTTACATCTGAGCAGTGCAGAGTGCCTAGATCTTTGCACAAGTGTAATGGGGCTTGTTTTCCTGTAGCTTGTATCCTCACATGGCCTTATCAGTGACCATCACAGGCGAGAGAGCCCCGAACAAATTGCTTTCATGCTTTTACAGTATAGAACTGGTGTTCCCACATTAACCCCTTAATGCCTATAGTTTGGAGAGCAGGGAGAGTGTTCTTCTTGTAAGCATTAGTACGGAATCTTGGGACTTTCTGCCCAATGGCAATAAGTATTTGGAGCAACTCAACCACGTTGACATTAGTTCTTGGCATCAATCAATGGAATCATTAGTTGAACAGTGGGGTGTTTTTCTCTCCCCTGCCTTCCAGTTTCTGTAATGATAAACCTTCAGCAGAGCTACAGTTCTGCACTAAGTGACAAAGAGAAATGGGTTGCATAACTGCAGGTAGCAAGGACAGAGGAAAAGTCTATTGCAGGAACAAAAACTATATTAAAAAATGTTAAGGTTGTGCAAGGAAATTCAGTTAGAGGAGAGAGATGTGAAGCACAATACCTCTCTACCCAACAGGCCATGGAGGAGAGAGTGCCTCGTTTCACCCTTTACTGAATTGCCAGTCTTTTATTACCTCATATCACATCCTGACTGCTTGGAGATTGAAGTTAGAGTGTGAATGTTTTTTTCTTTTTGTTGAGTTGGGCTAAAAAGCTGGCATTTGGACTCTAGTTCCAGTATTCAGAGGAAACGGCGCTGAGATTCAGATGAAGCATCAATGGCAGCACACTTCTTTTGAAATTTATCTGGGGAACAGACCCTGAGGCTCTTGGATGGTGGAAAGACGGTCAGATTTGCAATTCCAGTTCAGGCCCATTTCTGTTAGGCCCATTCAGGCCCAAACCCATAATCTCTAGGTTAGTTTTGTAAACAGCAAGCAGCTGGGACAAAATTCTCTTAAGAGAATTAGTACAGCCAATCCTGGATGCTTAAAAATGGAAATTTTGGATGTGATCAAGATTCAGGTGCATGTCATGACTTTCTTTAACAAGATTATGATGGGGTGCATAGGCCCCTTAATTGGTTGGCAGGGAGAGGGTTAACTTTCTCCCAGGGCATGGAAAATATCACAGCTGCCTACCATTACTGCAGGGATTGCTGGGGACCCCAGCTACAGGGAGTTACTGAATCTCAAGGGGAAAGAGGAGTGAGCGTTGGCTGTTCTAAGGGTGAGGTCCTCCTCATAGACATGGGGTACCTGGGGGCACAAGGAAACTCCACATAAACAACTCCAAGGACTGTGAAAGCCTGTTGAATTTCATATTAGAGTTTTGTCCGTGGAATGCCCTGTTCCCTTATTTGCACTCAAATCCTGGCACGTTTGTCCCTTAGCTGGGCATGGCTCACCTTATCTGCCATATGCATCAAAAGAAAGAGGCCTGCAATTTTTTTTTCTTTTTTAAATGAAGTCCGTTTTGCCTTTTGTGAGCACAAAGGGGAGAAGAGGGTTATATTTAGAATTCCCAAGCCGACTAGGCAGATTCTGTACCAGTTTTCTAAAATAAAAATTCCTTCTGAGCAGAAGCCTTGTTTCTTCACAAAGCAAATTTCCACAGCTCTGTTATAAATCTCAGAAAATAGGGAAGATGGCCCCATAGCAATGGTTTCATGTAGGCTATTGGCACTATAATGCTAAAGGTGATTAACGATACGTTTTCCCATATACAGAGCAGCCACATGCTTACTGTCTGAAACAGTGGTTCTCAAACTAGGGGCGCCGCTTGTTCAGGGAAAGCCTCTGGCAAGCCGAGCCGGTTTGTTTACCTGCCGCGTCCACAGGTTCGGCCGCTCGTGGCTCCTACTGGCCGTGGTTCACCACTCTAGGCCAATGGGGGCTGCGGAAAGCGGCGTGGGCCGAGAGATGTGCTGGTCGCCCTTCCCGCAGCCCCCATTGGCCTGGAGTGGAGGGCCAGAGGGAGCCGCGATTGGCCGAACCTGCGGACGCGGCGGGTAAACAAACCAGCCCGGCCCGCCAGGGGCTTTTCCTGAACAAGCAGCATCCCTAGTTTGAGAACCATTGATCTGAAAGACTTGTTTTAAAGCAAGGGATGTACAATAGCAACAAAATGAGAGTCTCTCTAGGAGAGCACAATATGGGCATCTCTGATCTCCTCTGTAGCAAGCTGCAAAAAACACAGAGGTCAAAATGGCTGTGGTGTGCAGACAGGCAGAGATGTTGGAAGTTTAAAGGAGCAGTACACAGAAAACAAAATGATCAGTTTCAAAGTATGGGGACATGACTTCGTTAAATATTTGGCTATTTCTGTTTCCTATTGAGACAAATCGCTTTTAATGCTAGTATCACAGTCCCATCAGCTGTTTCCCAAACAGCCATAACTTTCTTGCTCGACTAAAGACAGGAATCAGTTGTAATTAATATGAAAAGGACTCCTAAGTGCGGTTACTGGACATAGGAAGGCCTTTTCTCTGGCCCCTAAGTTTAAAAAACAAGGAGGGGAGGAAACTGCCTGCTTTCTAAGAAGCATTACATACATTATCTAACCCTCTCCCAACTGTACTTCGGCCTCCAGCACAGAGAGGCAGAAAAACTAGTTGCCAGATGACTGACAGGTCCACTGCAAATGAGAGCTGGTAGCAGGGTCATACCATGATTTTAGTTAGTTCCTTTTTGTGTTATGAACTGGTGCTGTACAGGTTAAATTAATCTAGTCTAGATCATTCCTTCCCATGCAGAAGCTCTCGTGTATTCACTTCTGTGCCTAGGTGTTAATTACTCTCTGCAAACCATCATAATTTAAACACATTTCCTTCCTGCTGCTCTGCCTGTTTGAGGTGTGATGCTTTGGCTGTTTCATGTGGCACTCTAAAGCTTACAGTTGTGCTTGGTGGAGCTGCAGCCTCACTCTCCCTCTGTGAAAAGCACAGCCAGCGCAAGCTCAGTCCAGGATCAAAGTAAGATTTTTTTTTTCCTGACTGACAAGGGCTTGCAAATGTCCCAGCACCTGAAAAATCAAGCTGTGCTTGTTCTGCTTAATACATCATCATTAACCTTCACCAACAATAAAACAGAGGCTCCATTTTTGGCTGACATGGTGTCAATTTAGTTGCTGTAATGGATGTGAGTGTCTATGTCCATCCACCAGAATATGCCTTCTGTCAACTGAAAAAAAAAAAGAAATTCGGGGAGCAGAACCCAGCTGACAGCTAAGCCAGTGATGTATGAGAGAGAAGAGAATGCAGCTTGCTTCTGCACAGCTCTATTGATTCTACAGCTTTGACTAGGCAGGCAGTAAAACCAACCAGAAAGGACTTAGAGGAGCTCAGGGGTTCAGTTGTGATTTAAAGCCACAGTCCATACCTAGAGAGTGCTCTAGGGCAGCTAGCAGCAGAGCTCGTGTAGATCAGTCCTTGAGCTCAGAGGACTACAAGTACTCCCACGGCACCCGGGGTTCAAGGTGGGGAGGGCTCCACCACGGCACCAGGGTTCAAGGTGTGGAGGACTCCTTGCACTTTCTCTCCCATGCATACCCATGTAGGGCCAGGTCTGAGCAAATCCCTAGGGAATAAATAGCTGCATTTGCTATTGTTATAGCCTCCCTTCACTGGGCATATGAAAGACTTGATCTGGCTCTAGGAATGTGTTGTCCATTATCCTCCCCGGAACATTTAATTCAGACTCTTCTCTAACTGAGGAATCAGAAGTTTCAGGAATAAAGTTATGTATCAGGAGTGCTCTCCGAAGTACTGGCCCCATGCTCAGGAATATAATATGGATCCTATAGTTGTTTTTTTTTTGCTTTATAGTATTTATACAATGAAGTACAATTAAATCAGTATAAAAACAGTCATTTAGAGTGCCAGATTCTAGCTGGCACCTGGAGCAGTCAATGCCATCAGTCCTCCAACAAGCACACGACATGCTGCAGCCTGAATCTGTCCATACTATCACAGAGACTAAGATACCACATATTCTAGCCCAATAATGTCCCTTTCATATTCTATTTCTGCGTGGAGCAGGGATGGTTGTCAAGGTGAGTACATAAAGGCCATTGACTGGTCAGGGCAACCCTCTATATCAGTGATATTTAGACTTAGGCTCATGAGCCAAAAGTGGCTCTTTAATGTGTCTCCTGCAGCACTTTACAGCACATATTAAAACACTGTATTATTTAATTATTAAAAATTAATTATAATTAATTATAATAATAATAATTTAATTATTAACTAATCAGGACACTTTTATTATGTTATTAACCAATTGTAGTTGTTAAAATAACAATAATTGGTCAATCATTTTGCTGTGAGAATAATATATAATATATATAAAGAGTAAATGAATCCGTGAATTAACACTACTGTGGCTCTTTTGGGTAATGTTGATCACTAATTTGGCTGCTGAACCACGGAGGTCTAAGTATCACTGTTCTATATAATATTTAGCTTTAGTATTGCATGCTCAGCCAGAGATCTCAGTATTTTTTAAAATAGGGAAAGGGTCTTTATCCTCCAAGAGTGGGGAAATGAAGGCATGGGACTTACTCAAGATCACATAGCAGATCAAAGCAAGTGTTGGAGACTGCACCTGCATCCTGATCTGTTGGCCTTATCTGCCAGACCATGTTGCCAAACGGTTTAAAATAGGCTGAAATGTGTTGTTATAGACTAGCTATTGAAAGGTGAAGAAATGCTGTCTGTTTCGGAACAAATTGCACAGAGAAAAAGTGATATTAATGTAATAGACGGTTTGCTACAAATTCTACACCACATTCTAGTATTTAATGTGTTCGCACTGCAGTGGTCATTACCGCAATCTTAACTGACTCTAGAAAGCAAATACTTCCAGGAGTAACATTTCAGACCTGTATCAACACATTTTGTTTTTCGCAGAATAATGATTCATTTAATAACTGCTTCCATAGCGGTCTTCTCCAGATTGATGTTACAAGAAGATATTGGATTCCTGGGTAGATGACAGGTTTCAGAGTAGCAGCCGTGTTAGTCTGTAACAAAAAGTTTTTTTTCCACCAAATGCATCCGATGAAGTGAGCTGTAGCTCACGAAAGCTTATGCTCTAATAAATTTGTTAGTCTCTAAGGTGCCACAAGTACTCCTTTTCTTTTTGGGTAGATGAGAAACACTTGATGTATCACCCTCCCACCCGCACCCCCCGCCACCAAAGACACACATGTTTTGGGGGAAAAGGAAAAAGTAATTAGTTAAAAGATTTTTGTTTCAAATCTGTCTTGTTGTTTGGGGCCAAGTTTTCAGACCTTATCTCTGGTTTTGCATGATGTTCTTTGCCAGTGCAATCAGCTGCATTTGCAAAACATGTTGGCATTTGGTTTTGGATATGGTATTCATCAGCCGTGGCCAACTATCTGATCTGTGAGAACAGAACGGACATAGCACCTGCACATGCCAGTCACAAAGGTGATCTACAAAAAGCGGGGCCTGGCTTTAAATGTGGCCCATGGTATCATGGAAGATTTCTTGACCACATGCATCCCTTTTGTGGCTTTTTTGGTCTCAGGCAAAGTGCCTTCCTCTCTTATGCAGTGGGAACTACGGAGCTAAGGGAAAGAGATGCCTGTATTACATACGTCAGAGAGGAAACTGTTTGCAGTGCATAACAACAACTTTATTGAAGTTACTAACAGACAAACTACATATTCTTACATGCCAGTAGATGGCACTCTTATCTATACAGTAGACTCTCAGAGTTACGAACACCTCAGGAATGGAGGTTGGGCGGAACTCTGAAACGTTTGTAACTGAATAAAACGTTATGGTTGTTCTTTCAAAAGTTTACAACTGAACATTGACTTAATACAGCTTTCAACCTTTACTATGCAGAGGACAAATGTTGCTTTTAATCATCTTAATCTAAATGAAACAAGCACAGAAACAGTTTCCTTACTTTGACTTTTTTCAAAACTTTCCTGCTACTTTTTAGTAGTTTACATTTAACATGGTACTGAACTGTATTTGCTTTTTATGTGGATGTCTTTGCTGCTGTCTGATGTGTACTTCCAGTACTAAATGGGGTTTGTGGTTGACCTGTCAGTTCGTAACTCTGGTGTTCGTAACTCTGAGTTCTACTATATATATATACAGACACATCTTTCACAGAGCACTTGCTTAACGCCCTGAACTGTTTACACAGATGGACTCACATTTTATTTTCCTCACCTTTTTTACTGTTCTTTGGTAGCCAAATTTCCTCTTGCATCCCCCTCAGGTTCTTCCTTTTGGTGCAAAAAGCACTTCTGTTGCCTGGAACTCCAGTATCTGACTGCTGTGTTAAAGTCCCAATCTGGCCCGAGTTGCAGGGATTTCACAACATGAAGAACTGGGGCAAAGATCCTTTTGCAGCCTTGAGGGATTTGGGTGTTTTTTTTAAACTTTTGTTTGTCCACTTTAACATAGATTTCAGGCCGCTTCCTTTAAAAGCCCTCTCAGAGGCTTAAAAGAATTGGAACATACAATAGAAATAATCTTCATTTATTTATAGACCCATTGCTCCTGGGGAAAAAAAGCTCAAAGAAAGTCCAGTTTGCCTGAGTCTCATAGACTCATAGATATTAAGGTCAGAAAGGACCATTATGATCATCTAGTGTGACCTGCTGCACAATGCAGGCCACCGAATCTCACCCACCCACTCCTGCAATAAATCTCTCACCTATGTCTGAGCTACGGAAGTCCTCAAATCATGGTTTAAAGACTTCAAAGTGCAGCGAATCCTCCAGCAAGTGACCCGTGCTCCATGCTACAGACTAAGGCGAAAATCCCCAGGGCCTCTTCCAATCTGCCCTGGAGGAAAATTCCTTCCTGACCCCAAATATGGCGATCAGTTGAACACTGAGCATGTTGGCAAGATTCACCAGCCAGATACGCAGGAAAAAATTCTCTGTAGTAACTCAGATCCCACTCCATCTAACATCCCATCACCAGGCCATTGGGCCTATTTACCATGAATAGTTAAAGATCAATTAATTGCCAAAGCCATGGGGCTACAATTCAAGGAATGCAGAGCTAAAAAGCCAAATTGCTCTGGATTAGATGGATATAGATGAAGTGTTAACCTTAAAGCAAGGGATCTCTTCCTGTCTCTGGTACAGAAGTGTGAGGGTGGCCCTTAGTCCCTACACTGTCTTGTGTTTTGCTGTGTTTCTCAATTATTTATGTGGATCTAGGCAATAAACTACAACCAAGTCAAGAAATTAACCTGATCTCCACTGGTTCTCTACAGCCTTTGTTTGGCTTCAGAATGCCATATTTCAAGTACAAGTTCCTAGAGAGACAAGGTGGGTAAGGTAATATCTTTTATTGGACCAACTTCTGTTGGTGAGAGAAACCAGCTTTTGAGCTTGCACAGAGCTCTTCTTCAGGTCTCAAAAGCTGCAAGCTTAAAAGCTGGTCTCTCTTACCATCAGAAGCTGGTCAAATAAAAGATATTACCTCACCCACCTTGTCTCTCTAATATCCTGGGACTAGCATGGCTACATCAACACTGCTTATAAGGACAGGTACTGACATCCTACTAGAATATCAGACTCTCAAAAGGTTAAGTCCCAGGTTTCTGGGGCAGCCTTTTCCCCCATACCTGCCAGGTACAATGAGCAGCACAGAAGCTGTTCAGTTGTATTTCTCAAAGACTATAAGCTAATTTCCAACCCAGAATTGCATCCACTTCCCCACTGATTGAATTTGGATCCATATTTATTTTGACTTCCCACCACAGACCCTAGATGAACAAAGAGACAACAAAATCACTCACTCCTTTTGGGCACCACCCCTTGTTCAATAGCTGACCCTGATGTCTATTCACATTTAAAGAACCACATTTTCTAAGGGTATGTCTACACTATCAGAGTTACATCACTGACAGCTACAGCACCACTCAGAGAGTGCTGAAGGGAAACCGCTGTTGTGTGTTCACACAGTCAGCTGCCTGCACAATAGCGTGTTCACACTTGTGGCACTTGCAGCGCTATTCGGAGCGGTGCACTCTGGGCAGCTATCCCACCGAGCACCTCTTCCACCGTTAAGAGTTATGGGAAGGCGGAGGGGATCGCAGGGCATCCTGGATCCTGTACCAATGCCCCGTAATGCATTGCTTCGCATCCCAGCAATCCCTGTGCTTCCATCCATATTTGGTGCCATCTTTCAACGGTTTGTGTATTCTGCACTCTGCATTGTCGGTCTGCAGGAATGCATTCCACACTGTTGACCAATTTGCTTCTTGCTCTGACCAACACGTCATGATTGGCAGTGGAGTTATTCCTTAAACTACAAAGACAAGAGGAGTTCGACACTGATCTCGCCATGCATAGTAGCTATGATATGAGATTGCTTGTGGCATTCACGGAGGTGCTGACCACAGTGGAACACTGCTTTTGGGCTCTGAAAACAAGCACTGAATGGTGGGATCACATCGTCATGAACGTCTGGGATGATGAGCAGTGGCTGCAGAACTTTCGGATGAGGAAAGCCACTTTCATGGGACTATGTGATGAGCTCGCCCCAGCCCTATGGCACAAGGACACAAGAAAGAGAGCTGCTCTGTCGTTGGAGAAGTGCGGTGATTGCACTGTGGAAGCTGGCTACTCCAGACTGCTACCAATCGGTCACTAACCAGTTTAGAGTGGAAAAGTCGACCATTGGATGCGTGTTGACAGAAGCGTGCAAGGCCATTAATCACATCCTGCGCCATAAGACCGTAATTCTGGGCAATGTGCGTGACTTTGTGGATGGCTTTGCACAAATGGGCTTCCCTAACTGCGAAGGGGCAATAGATGGCATGCACATTCAAATTCTGGCACCAGACCATCTAGCACATTAATGGGAAGGAGTATTTCCCATGGTTCTCCAAGCTCTTGTGGATCACTGTGGGCATTTCACGGACATTAACGCAGACTGGTCTGGAAAGGTGCATGACTCATGTATGTTTTGGAACACTGGCCTGTTCAGGAACTTGTGAGCAGGGACTTCTTCCTGGACCAGCCGATCACCATAGGGGAAGTCAAAATACCCATTGTGGTCCTGGGAGATCCTATCTACCCCTTAATGCCATCGTTTATGAAGCCATACGCGGTTAACCTTGACAGCAGCAAGGAGTGGTTCAACAACAGGCTAAGCAAGTACAGAATGACTATTGAGTGTGCTTTTGGCCGTTTAAAGACCTGCTGGCGCTGCCTATATGGGAGGCTGGACCTGGCCGATGACAATATTCCTATGCTTATAGCCGCATACTGTACGCTCCATAATAGTTGTGAAGGGAAGGGTGAAAGCTCCACTCAGGGCTGGACCACTGAGGCTCAGCACCCGGAGGCTGAATTTAAACAGCCAGAGATCAGGGGTATTAGAGGGTTGCAGCATGGGCCATAAGGATCAGGCATGCCTTGAGGCAGCAATTTGCAGCTGAAATCCACTAATATTTGTTGCTATGCTCGGGAGTGCAATGCTTGTAATGCTAGGAGGTGATTGTGATTGGTGCAGACGGTGCACTATGAAGGTTTAAGAAAATTGCCTGTTGCTTTGCAGGGCTCTGTTTGCTTTCAATTAATGGAATAACGATTGCTTTAAACCAAAATAGTTCTTTTATTAAAAAACAAAACTGGAGAAGAGAGACAATCAAAAAACACATCAGCATTGTGGGGGATGGGGAAAGGGAGGGTCCCTGGAGGAGGTGGGGTCCCGGGACCGTTAAAGATCTGTATATGTCCAGGTATCATATTTCAGAGTAGCAGCAGTGTTAGTCTGTATCTGCAAGAAGAACAGGAGTACTTGTGGCACCTGAGAGACTAACAAATTTATTTGAGCATAAGCTTTCGTGGGCTATATATATATATATAAAATCTTACTTATATAATAAGTATATATCTTATTCCACCTTTTCATGTTCTCTGTCTGTATATATATACACATATAGAGAACATGAAAAGGTGGAATAAGAGGCTAATTAATTAAGATGAGCTATTATCAGCAGGAGAAAACAACTGGAGAAAAAAAACTTTTGTAGTGATAATCAAGATGGCCCATTTAGACAATTGACAAGAAGGTGTGAGGATACTTAACATGGGGAAATAGATTCAATAGGTGTAATGACCCAGCCACTCCCAGTCTCTATTCAAACCCAAGTTAATGGTATCTAGTTTGCATATTAATTCAAGCACAGCAGTTTCTCATTGGAGTCTGTTTTTGAAGCTTTTCTGTTGCAAAATTGCCACCTTTAAATCTGTTACTGAGTGGCCAGAGAGGTTGAAGTATTCTCCAACCGGTTTTTAAATGTTATGATTCCTGATGTCAGATTTGTGTCCATTTATTCTTTTGCATAGAGACTGTTCGGTTTGGCCAATGTACATGGCAGAGGGGCATTGCTGGCACATGATGGCATCTATCACATTGGTAGATGTGCAAGTGAATGAGCCTCTGGTGGCATGGCTGATGTGATTAGGTCCTATGATGGTGTCACTTGAATAAATATGTGGACAGAGTTGGCATCAGGCTTTGTTGCAAGGATAGGGTCCTGGGTTACTGTTTTTGTTGTGTGGTGTGTGGTTGCTGGAGAGTATTTGCTTCAGGTTGGGGGGCAGTCTGTAAGCGAGGACTGGTCTGTCTCCCAAGATCTGTGAGAGTGAGGGATCATTTTTCAGAATAGGTTGTAGATCTTTGATGATGCGTTGGAGAGGTTTTAGTTGGGGGCTGAAGGTGACAGATAGTGACATTCCGTTATTACTTTTTCCTTTCGAGTACAGTGCAGCAGGGCTAAACTGCAGAGGGATGGGTGTTGAGTGCAGTGGGAACTGGGAGTCCGTAGGGCTGGACTGTGATGGGGCAGGAGTGGAATGCAGTGAGTACAGACTGGAGCTGGAGGTTGATAAGAGTGTGTTGGCAGTGTCTGGGGCTGCACGGGAAAGAGTTTTGCAAAAGTGGCTGCGGAGGAAGGCGGGTGCGGAGCTGCTCTGTTTGCAGTGCTAGTAGTGCCTGGAGCATGTCCACTTGGCACACCATAACATTTAAGAGCCGCTCAGTGGCTTCATTCTGGCATGCCACGTTCTCCTTTCGATTCCTCTTCTCACTGTCCCGCCACTCCATCAATTCTTGTTTTTTAGCCACGGAGTGCATCATGACATCACGCAGAAAGTCCTCTCTGGTTCTTCGTGGCAGCTTTCTAATTCTGCGCAGCCGTTCAGCTGGTGATAACAAAGAGGGAGGCTGGGCTCCCAAGGTCATATCTGTGAAGCCAAAATGCAGCATTTTACAGAAGTAGTATTGTTGCAACACACAGACCACTGATTCAGTGATTTAAAACACAGCCACTATTCACATACCTGTCACTAACTGGCTGACCCCAGGCAAGCACACATGAGCCACAAGACCCCCAAAATGGTGAATAGCTGTGGGGCAGGGGAGATCAATGTTCCAGGACCGTACTGTACACTGGGCACGTGGCTCTTGGGGAGAGCGAGCACTGTAGGGGGGGCCTTATAATCATTACTGTCCCCACATTTTCCACAGGCTGTGTTCATTATGGAAGATATTGCGCTGCTGAGAGTGAGCAGGGGATCAAGGGAGGGTCTTCTCCAAGACTGTGGCTTCCAGCCAGGCCCTTATGCAGCTCATCTATTTGCAGCAATGGTCCCCCCGCCAGTGACAGCAGAGTGGCGCGGGAAAGTTACCCTTAATGAGGAAAGAAATAAAGCAGTTCTGCCAAAGAACCTGCGGCAACAGATTGCCCAATATCTCCATGAGAGTTTCAAAGAGATCTCTGAGGCAGGTTCCCGTGAAGTGAAGGAGTCAATCAATATCCTGTTCCACTGCTCAGACTGGCATATGGTGGTATGCACATCATACAGACACAAGCCTGCTTTCTGCAACCCTCCTACCCACAACAACTCACTTCAGCGATTCCCAAAATCAAAGCCACTTACCAGAAGCCTTCTCTCCTGTTTGTGCTTAGCTAGGCTCTGACAGCTGTGATTGGCTAGTCTCCTCCAGGGTAGAGAAGAGCTCCTACCTGCATGCATCTCTGACCTGTGAGTCATCCTCTGCCTATGGGTCTCCCTCCCGCTCTACATCCTCATCCAAGATTTCCTTCTCCTGGCTTGGTCCACTCTCGAGTGGCACGCAAGCCACCAAAGTATCCACAGTGGCCTTCACAATGGAGGTGGGGTCGCCCCCGAGTATCGCGTCCAGCTCTTTTTAGAACTGGGAGCTCATGGGCGCAGCACCGGAGCAGCGGTTTGCCTCCCACACCTTGTGGTAGACATTCCACAGCTCCTTCACTTCGACCATGCAGTGCAGTGTGTCCCGGTCATGGCTCCTTTCTGTCATGCGTCGTGAAATCTGTCCATAGATATCATAATTCCTATGTCTGCAGCGCAGCTGGGACTGCACAGCCTCCTCTCCCCAAATGCTGATGAGGTCCAGCTGCTCAGCATTGCTCCAATTGGAGAATCGCCTGGTGCATGGAGCAGGTATGGTAACCTGGAAAGATGCGCTGAGACCACTGCATGCATCATCGAGCAAACAGGAAGGGGACTTTCAAAATTCCCAAAGAATTTAAGGGGTGGGGCTCACAGTTGGTCATCTGAGGGCAGGGCCATTTGAGTTCAAACTGATGGCCACAGAGGTGAGAACAGGCATTGTGGGACCCCTCCCGGAGGCCAATCGCAACGCTGTAATTTACCAGGGTGTCTACACTGGCACCGTGGCGCTGTAGCCCCAGCGCAGAAAGCTGTACGCCTCTCAGGGTGGATTTTTTACAGCGCTGCAACTGTGCAGTTTCTGCGCACTAAGTGGCTTGGCAGTGTGTACACCTCAGGAGTTACACCGCAGAAAGATGCTTTACTGCACAGAACCTTGCCAGTGTAGACAAGGCCTAAGTGTATAAAGAGGCCCCTGCACTCTGTATTTGTGCATAGGTAGTAGGTGTTGCTATCTCTTGTGATCATGTAACAGGCCTTCCAATGTTTCTTAAAGCTCCAACTCTTGGAGTCACTGGATTAGGTGAGAATCTTGACTTTCATTTTAAAAAGTTTCTAGTCTGCAGAGTTGCAGGGAAAGGCTTGTAAATATGACACTTAAAGGCTCAAAAGCCAGGAACAAGGAACCCCCTCCCCCTGCCGCAACAATGTAGTAGTTTTAAAAGTTATGATTTTTAGGACAATCTCATTGCTTTTGGAGCCTGACATGATTTTGGAAGCTGGGGGTTGGCTATACTGCCATGGCACTGTATGTATGCCATCAGTTTATGTTTGCAAGTGCGAAATTTTTACTTGCAGATTCCTTACATCCACACACATTGAACACATGAAAAAGGGCCTCTCAGTTGTTTACTCTGCACAAAACCCATTGACAGTTTGCAATGGTACATTCTTGGGCTCAGGGTGCTTAAGTTATGGAAGGGAAAGGAAATCAATAGACCAATTCTCAGCCTCTGAGAACTTGCTAACAAAGTTATCACCTGATGACAACAGATGTAATTAGGCCGTATAACTACATGACCCTATTGACCCACCTGCAGGTTGGACTAATTAAATGAAGAGGAAGTGGGGGAAAACAGGTAGAAGGCAAGTGATCATTTCAGGCATGTGCAGTATCTCGAATGTAATATTTAATACTTGGTGCTTCTATAGTGCCTTTCATTCGAGGGATACAATGTACTTGCAAACATTGCTGAAAAACGCCTCTCAACACCCTGTGAGGTATTTAAATTGTGACAAAATGTCCCTCTGCTGGCTTAATTATGCATCAGAGGCTTGATGCTGCCAACAGATAATGTGGCATCTCCTCTAGCTCCAGTAGAACCAGAGGATCCACATTCTGGTCCTACTGGCACTTTTGAATTTCCACGGCATGCAGCATTAACCTCACATCCATGTGGCCTGTAGTCATGTCATACTTCAAGGTTAACTGCACCTTTATCCACCCCTCTGTGGTCCGCTCCAAGAATGCGCAGTCAGTCTTGAGATGCCTGTTGTCACCTGTCTCTGTGTAGGGACCCTTTTCCCACTCTCTTCTGACTGGGGGTTTTATGGCTGCCTAGCTCCCTGCCTTACACTGTGATATCTCCAGCAAGCCAGTCTGCTGTAAGGTGAGCAGCTGTGCTTTGCCTTATCTGCAAGGGCTTTGAACAGTGTATTGCTATCAGTTACAAGTTACCACACAGCTCTTTCTAAGCAAGTACATTTATTCTTAAGGTAAAAAGCATTCCAGAGGAAACATATAAAAACAATAAACAGATTTAAACACACTGTAAAGGTACTAGGAGTCACCCATTAATCTTACAGGTTGCTAGTAGGCCAAAGTCTTTCCAACCCTTCCATAAGAGTAATGTCCCCCCCGCCCACACACACACAACTTGGACAGAAGGTCCTGTTGAGGTGCTGGATCAGAAAGAAGGCTCTGATTCAGTTTAAAACAAGCTTTTTTATACCAAATCTCCTTCCATTATCTGCTGGTCTTTGGAAAATCTGATTTGAACCAATACATGCAAGCTTCCTCAGGGGGTGGTACCTTTCTGGAGATGTTTACAAACTGTACACCATGTTCTAGTATTTCATGTGTTCACACACACACAGTTTTTGTTTTCTGGAGGAGTTGTGGTAATTCTCCCCTCTAGAGGTGTATACAATCCCTGGTGCACAGTGATACATAAACTTAATACAATATGGTCCTCAAAGCTGTTGAATGGGTTTGCAATAGCTGTTATAAGCCACAGATTTGTTGCAATATTACCCCCGGTTTTATAGCTGTGTTAACTAGCAAAAGATATGCTAGTACTTAAAATTTGAACCCCTAATTCTTAGTACTCTAATGTAACCACTGTTCTCTTACTGTAGGTTATTAAATATTTTGAAGGCCTCAGTACTCCATTTGCAAAGGGTTAAGCCAATATCAGCCCTGTTGTGATAACTGAGCCTATAAATTTATCCTAATTTTCAGCTCAATTGTAGAAAGTATACAAAAGTTCATAAAACGTTACTTTCCATTAACATTTGCTGCTATTGGATATTGTAAGTCAAGCTGCTTTCAATAATGAATGTTATAAGCAAGTGAAAAAAAAACGAGACAAAGATACTAAATAACTCCAAACAAAGAGACTACGATTATATACTTCAAAGACTATGTTGAAATCATGCTTGGTAAAAACAGATACAGAACTGGAAATCAATGAACCAAAATTGATGTGTCGGTGTGTCATTATCTGATTAAAATATGACCATGCCGATCGTTGTTGGTACCATTGTGATATAATTGCAACAAATCTTGTACAAAGTATGTCAAGTAAGGTGTCTCTGGAAAGGTTATGATTTGCTGAATATGATTATCCTATTTTTATGCAAGCATCATTTTAATATTTGAAGTTGTGAATATTGGCTCTATACCTGTATTTCAAATTTATTTGAGCATAATCTTTCGTGAGCTACAGCTCACTTCATCCGATGAAGTGAGCTGTAGCTCACGAAAGCTTATGCTCAAATAAATTTGTTAGTTTCTAAGGTGCCACAGGTACTCCTTTTCTTTTTAAGAAAAGGAGTACTTGTGGCACCTTAGAGACTAACAAATTTATTAGAGCATAAGCTTTCGTGAGCTACAGCTCACTTCATCGGATGCATTTGGTGGAAAAAACAGAGTAGAGATTTATATACACACACACAGAGAACATGAAACAATGGGTTTATCATACACACTGTAAGGAGAGTGATCACTTAAGATAAGCCATCACCAACAGCAGGGGGGGGAAGGAGGAAAACCTTTCATGGTGACAAGCAGGTAGGCTAATTCCAGCAGTTAACAAGAATATCAGAGGAACAGTGGGGGGTGGGGTGGGAGGGAGAAATACCATGGGGAAATAGTTTTACTTTGTGTAATGACTCATCCATTCCCAGTCTCTATTCAAGCCTAAGTTAATTGTATCCAGTTTGCAAATTAATTCCAATTCAGCAGTCTCTCGTTGGAGTCTGTTTTTGAAGCTTTTTTGTTGAAGTATAGCCACTCTTAGGTCTGTGATCGAGTGACCAGAGAGATTGAAGTGTTCTCCAACTGGTTTTTGAATGTTATAATTCTTGACGTCTGATTTGTGTCCATTCATTCTTTTACGTAGAGACTGTCCAGTTTGGCCAATGTACATGGCAGAGGGGCATTGCTGGCACATGATGGCATATATCACATTGGTAGATGCGCAGGTGAAGGAGCCTCTGATAGTGTGGCTGATGTGATTAGGCCCTATGATGGTATCCCCTGAATAGATATGTGGACAGAGTTGGCAACGGGCTTTGTTGCAAGGATAGGTTCCTGGGTTAGTGGTTCTGTTGTGTGGTGTGTGGTTGCTGGTGAGTATTTGCTTCAGATTGGGGGGCTGTCTGTAAGCAAGGACTGGTCTGTCTCCCAAGATCTGAGAGAGCGATGGCTCGTCCTTCAGGATAGGTTGTAGATCCTTGATGATGCGTTGGAGGGGTTTTTAGTTGGGGGCTGAAGGTGATGGCTAGTGGCGTTCTGTTGTTTTCTTTGTTGGGCCTGTCCTGTAGTAGGTGACTTCTGGGTACTCTTCTGGCTCTGTCAATCTGTTTCTTCACTTCAGCAGGTGGGTATTGTAGTTGTAGGAATGCATGATAGAGATCTTGTAGGTGTTTGTCTCTGTCTGAGGGGTTGGAGCAAATGCGGTTATATCGTAGCGCTTGGCTGTAGACAATGGATCGAGTGGTATGATCTGGATGAAAGCTAGAGGCATGTAGGTAGGAATAGCGGTCAGTAGGTTTCCGATATAGGGTGGTGTTTATGTGACCATCGCTTATTAGCACCGTAGTGTCCAGGAAGTGGATCTCTTGTGTGGACTGGTCCAGGCTGAGGTTGATGGTGGGATGGAAATTGTTGAAATCATGGTGGAATTCCTCAAGAGCTTCTTTTCCATGGGTCCAGATGATGAAGATGTCATCAATGTAGCGCAAGTAGAGTAGGGGCATTAGGGAACGAGAGCTGAGGAAGCGTTGTTCTAAGTCAGCCATAAAAATGTTCGGCTAACCTGGTGGCAGAACTTTGTGACTTTGTCCTGACCCATAACTATTTCACATTTGGTGACAATGTATACCTTCAAATCAGCGGCACTGCGATGGGTACCCGCATGGCCCCACAGTATGCCAACATTTTTATGGCTGACTTAGAACAACGCTTCCTCAGCTCTCGTTCCCTAATGCCCCTACTCTACTTGCGCTACATTGATGACATCTTCATCATCTGGACCCATGGAAAAGAAGCTCTTGAGGAATTCCACCATGATTTCAACAATTTCCATCCCACCATCAACCTCAGCCTGGACCAGTCCACACAAGAGATCCACTTCCTGGACACTACGGTGCTAATAAGCGATGGTCACATAAACACCACCCTATATCGGAAACCTACTGACCGCTATTCCTACCTACATGCCTCTAGCTTTCATCCAGATCATACCACTCGATCCATTGTCTACAGCCAAGCGCTACGATATAACCGCATTTGCTCCAACCCCTCAGACAGAGACAAACACCTACAAGATCTCTATCATGCATTCCTACAACTACAATACCCACCTGCTGAAGTGAAGAAACAGATTGACAGAGCCAGAAGAGTACCCAGAAGTCACCTACTACAGGACAGGCCCAACAAAGAAAACAACAGAACGCCACTAGCCATCACCTTCAGCCCCCAACTAAAACCCCTCCAACGCATCATCAAGGATCTACAACCTATCCTGAAGGACGAGCCATCGCTCTCTCAGATCTTGGGAGACAGACCAGTCCTTGCTTACAGACAGCCCCCCAATCTGAAGCAAATACTCACCAGCAACCACACACCACACAACAGAACCACTAACCCAGGAACCTATCCTTGCAACAAAGCCCGTTGCCAACTCTGTCCACATATCTATTCAGGGGATACCATCATAGGGCCTAATCACATCAGCCACACTATCAGAGGCTCCTTCACCTGCGCATCTACCAATGTGATATATGCCATCATGTGCCAGCAATGCCCCTCTGCCATGTACATTGGCCAAACTGGACAGTCTCTACGTAAAAGAATGAATGGACACAAATCAGACGTCAAGAATTATAACATTCAAAAACCAGTTGGAGAACACTTCAATCTCTCTGGTCACTCGATCACAGACCTAAGAGTGGCTATACTTCAACAAAAAAGCTTCAAAAACAGACTCCAACGAGAGACTGCTGAATTGGAATTAATTTGCAAACTGGATACAATTAACTTAGGCTTGAATAGAGACTGGGAATGGATGAGTCATTACACAAAGTAAAACTATTTCCCCATGGTATTTCTCCCTCCCACCCCACCCCCCACTGTTCCTCTGATATTCTTGTTAACTGCTGGAATTAGCCTACCTGCTTGTCACCATGAAAGGTTTTCCTCCTTCCCCCCCTGCTGTTGGTGATGGCTTATCTTAAGTGATCACTCTCCTTACAGTGTGTATGATAAACCCATTGTTTCATGTTCTCTGTGTGTGTGTATATAAATCTCTACTCTGTTTTTTCCACCAAATGCATCCGATGAAGTGAGCTGTAGCTCACGAAAGCTTATGCTCTAATAAATTTGTTAGTCTCTAAGGTGCCACAAGTACTCCTTTTCTTTTTGAGAATACAGACTAACACGGCTGCTACTCTGAAACCTTTTCTTTTTGCGAATACAGACTAACAGGGCTGCTACTCTGAAACCTGTATTTCAAATTTGTTAGTCTCTAAGGTGCCACGGGTACTCCTTTTCTTTTTGTATTTCAAATGTGTTTGCTTCTGGGTAACACCCACAAGGTATTTAGCCTGCACATCTTGAAGAAAGTATTCAGGTTGAATGGCCCATCAAGGAACACTTAACTCACAATGGACAATGGAAGACACTCATCCACACCTGATGGACTTTCATGTGAATGTTCTAACTAGGGTATGAATGATGGCCCCTGCTATGACTCAACTGAGCATGTAAGGGCATGTGACAAGACCATGTGACACTAAACTGCATTTTTTCCACAAGCCGTGTGAAGGGTTTTGTTTGAAACCCTGAGTTTCCCTTCACTTGAGAGAAGCTATAAAAGGCCCTGGAAACATCTCCATTTTGCCTCTTTCCTGCTCAAACGTCCGGACTGAACCTATACCAGTGGGAGGTATACCATCTTTCTTTACCACCTATACCACCTTTCTTTCTTTTTATAAATAAAAATTTAGAGTTTAGATACTAACAGACTAGAAACAGCGTGATTAATGGGTAAGATCCGAGTTGCATATTGACCTGAGTAAGTGGCTGGTCCTTTGGGATCAGAAGAACCCTTTGGTTGATTAAATTGGTTTTAAATAACCACTTATCATTAAGTTTAGTGTTTTTGGTGGTGATACAAGGACTGGAATACTTAAGGATGCTGCATTTCTGACTTCTTTTTAGCCAGTGTGGTGAGACAGAAGTTTACTTTTATTGCTGAATTGGTATATCTTATGGAAGAATTGCCACCAGCTTTGTGGTGTGTCTGCCCTATTTCTCAGCAGTTTGTCCTGAATTTGGTATTCTTAGTTGTGACCCACTGAGGCACGGTGACAATCAGCTATTAGGTCTGATTGTAGGACAAAATAATGGGGGATGGGATACTTTACTCATCACTCCCTTTTTGGATCCTTAAAGAAACTTGGTGGTGGTGGTGGGAAATATAGAAAGAATAGATAGAGGCTACTGAAGCAAGCTTCACCATCATGGCTGTACCCCCACTATTTCTTGGGAGTCCAGACTTTTGTCACCCTGATCCCAAGAGATGTCCTAACCAGATGGGGCCAGAAAGAGGGACCCAAATGGCATCACCATCTCTGCTGGCTCCATCTAAACCCCAAACACCAGCTGGGATGAAATGGAATTGGACTCTAACAACAGAGGCAAAATTGACAGATCCAGCCCATTTCAACCAACTTTTTTCTTTTCCCTCCAAAGGACAGTTTTTACCATTTTTGATACCATCTAAAAGACTGTCAAACAAAGGGTGCTCCTTCTCAAAGTCTCTCCCTCCCCAGGAAAGGGAACAAGAAATGTTGTTAAAATGATAACCTAACTTAGTACTTTATATTTCAAAAGCTTTGACAGCTTTTCCTTCTGTTCTGTATCTTTAATAAAAGATTTAAAGGATTTTTAATGATGTGTTTGCCATGGTACTAGGGAGACTGGGGTCTCCATATACCAAACCCTGGACTTTGTTTAACACTGTTTAATATTGGACAGTGACTAGGTTATATTAACACATTTAGCCCATATATTCCATGTAAATTAATACAACAGCCCCCTACTATGATGCATTGGTTCTATTTTCTTATGCCCCATCTATTACTGAAGCACAAAGTCTGTTACCTTTCTGTTGTCAGCTTCATAAATGACATATTCCAGAGTAGCACCTTTTTCTTCATCACTGTCAACTTCTGTCCATTCATGTCTCGACGATCGAGCTTCATAATTCTTAACTCCTTTTCTCATGTCTAGAGCATTTTCCCTCACATTTATCTTATGCATTTTGCTGCAGTGTTTTGATTTATTAACATTTCGTGCTTCTAGTGTTTTACCAATTAAAAGCATTTTACAGACACTAGCTAACTGATCCTCACACCACAGTTGTGACTGGCATGACAATCCCCATCTTACAAAGAAGGGGAATGAGGCTAAAATTTGCAGTAGTAGGCTATAATTTTGGGTGTTTCAATTTCTGGGTTTATAACTTGGAACACCTACAGTCTGATTTTCAGAGGTGCTAAGTACAGACAACTCTATTCAGATCTAGGGGTATTTTGTACCTTCGGGAAAAAAGAGATTTCAAGTTGGGCACCCAGAACTGAGGCACCCAAAATTAATGTATTCTTATGACTTGACCAAAGCCATAGTTTGTGCCAGAGCCAGGATTTGAACTCAGGTACTCCTGGTTATCAAGCCAAAACACTACCCACTTTTAATATAACAGTTATTTTGCCATTATAGAATAACTTTATGCAAAAATCTCATTAATTATCATACTTTACTATCTGACTTTCATTTATATTTTCTCCTTACTGTCACGAGTTCTCCATAGAAACTCACTAACATTTCAGCTGGGGTATGCTCATGTGCCCTGAAAAGTTAGATTTTGTTTCTTGGTATTGACTGTATTGGATTATGGGATCCGGTAGTTCAATTTATAACATCTCATATTTTCCTTCACTACTTTTTCCCCACTACTTTTTCTAAGATAAATTTTACTTCTGATTCATTTTATTAGTAGGTTTATTTCAGTGCAAAATAAGGCTCAGTTTCCCCAGTGGAAAAAAAAATCCTTTGCTTGTAGTGGAACAAGATAGTCTAGATACCTATTAGCCAAGAGACATTAGAAAGGTTGTAAAGGTTTCTTTTTCAGGAGGAAAAATCCTCAAACTTGTTTGTAAAAAACCCAAACAAAATCTCAGCCATTGTACAGCTCACAATGACACTAGTATTTTGGGCTATTATCGTAGAATGTTATTTTAATGAGGGAATAGTTGCGAGGAGAATCAGGGAATTCTGGGTGAAGGGGTAGTGAGCAGTAGTGGAGTGAGAATTTGAGGAAAAAGGAAATATTAGTGAAAGCAGAGAAGCAATGGTAATATTGTGGCATTATCTTGTCAGAAAGGAATTCTGCACCAAATGGAGCCTTGCCCTTCACAATGCCCTCTGCCTTAACATGGGGCTGCTTTCCCTATTGATTTCTTCCACTTGCCTTACAAGTGTCTGGTGTGACTGACCATCTTAGATACAACCTCTGCAGCTGTCTGTATTTTTCCTGAGACAGCTGAGCTCTTTTGCACAACTGCGGAGCACGCTCTTCATGTAGCACATTCTAATTCTTACTTCCTGTTCTCACCATTGACCCTCACTAGCTCCTCTTCTGAGTCCTGTGTGTTGTCTCTCCACATCAGCGGCAGTTTGACAACTATATTTTGCTTAAATTCAATGCACTTCTTTACAAGCCCACATCTTTGTAAAGCGTTCATTGAGCAAACCATGGAAGTTCGAAAGCAACCTGCCCAATCGCTCTCTTCATTTGAATTAAAGTTGTGATGTTATAGAGTAGATCTCCTTTATAGAGAACTGAATGTAACTTTTGTCTCTGCCTTGGCTCCCAAGAGCTCTTAATACAGTGCAGTTTCCTTTCATTCAAAAGCTTTCTCCGAGATGGTGCATGCTTTACCCAGAGTGAGCTTCTGTGCATTCTTCTTCCTCAATACTTCATTAATCACATGGGGGTTGTCTCTTGTAGAGAATCCTGATTGAAAGACTGTGTCTGTTTCTATTCTCGTGTTTGATTCAAAATGGGAGTTAATGGCTCAGTACCTTTTTGGGGGTGAGGGGGGGATCTACTAAATGTAGTAGAGTTTCAGCTCAGATTGCAATTGTTGACTCTGCAGATTCAGTAGACTAAGAGCTTTAGCCTCTATTTTTCAACTGTTTTATTAATAGTTTTTCATTATCTGCTTCTGGCATCCTTTGCTCTAACTTAAAGAAGTGGCTTAGAGATTTTAAATTCTGACACTTGAACAGTCACTTATTTTATAAACTTTATGCCCAGATTTTCAAGGTAACAGGTGAGCAATTGCACATACACAGGCCCTGATCCTGCTGACAGCTATATATGCTTAACTTTATTCTTGTGAATAGTTCCACATGAGCAAAATTAAGCATATGCATAACTGTTTGAAGGATTAGGGCCATACTTATAATTAAATGCACAACTGCTGTAATGAGGAAATGGCTAAATAGCTACTTGGCACATCTAATTATCCATATTTTTTAATTGCAGGTACAAATGGTGTACACACAATTGTGTGCATGAGGTTTGTACTTCTGAGGGGGGGTTTTTTTGTATTTTTTTTTACTGACAAAGATTGACCTTCTGTACACACAAAACTTTTAGAAAGCCAACCAAGAAATCAAATTCAGGCCAGATTTGCTTTGTGTGAAACATAGAGACCATATATAAAGATTTACCCCTTTCATTTCCAAGTATCCAAAAGCAAATTACAAGCCAGATACATCACCTATGAGATGTTTACATTTTCATCCTTGCTTTGGTAGTTTCCTTTTCATGCCATTGAAGATGTTACATCCCAAAGTCGGTTGCACTTACCACATGTAAGATTTGAATGGAGTAGTACTGTAGCATTTAGTTGTCAGAGATATGGGCCTTCTCCCATTGATGCAAGTGTCATATGTCAGGGCAGCGAGAAAGAGAGCATTTGAAGACTCAGGGTGAGGGGAGTTGCATTAAACAGAATAGGGAACAACGTGGAGAGGCAGCCATAGATTAAGAAAGGAATGGGGGCATTGGCTGGAAGAAGGGGACTGGGAGTAAGCCTGAGTGTAGGCCTTGACCCCAAAGCAAGAGACTGTGAACATGCCTACTAGTTAGTCCTGTGCCTACTAGTTATCCCTGTGCCTTCACCTAATTGATGTGTAGAGAGGCATTAATGCCAACCCCAAGTGTTCAAAAAATCTTGAGTAAGGCCTCAAAAAATAATGAGCTTGATTTAGTCAGGAGACATTTAAAAATACATTTTGTTTTCTTTTTGGTTTTTGAATTCATAGAGTTCATGTTTTCAAGTTTTTCTCCACAACCTGAGGGCTACAAATTTTACATGAAACCTGAGATTCTCATGTAATCGCACGATTGCAAGAGCAAGGCAATAAAAAACAAACAACCCCTTTCCACCTCCCCCCAACCCCCAACCAAATATTATGACATGGGATCAGATAATAAAAATTAGCAATTCTAGAAAGGTGGACATGGGGTGGATGTATCACCAATTCTAACGGGAATAACCTACTAGGATTACCATGTTAGTTGGGTACCTTTCCTCTGTCAATCTGTTTTTATAGTGTGTCCATAATATCTGCAGCAGAAGAAGGGCCCTCCCTCCTGAAATCTTATTCACAGATCTGACACCTTTACTTCCAGTGGAGTTGAGTGTTTTTCACATTCTCAGGAGAAGATAAGTTTTGGATACACAGATAGAAGATCTCACACTGGGACCTGGCAGAAAGTCATAAATACTGCAATAGAACATATGTACACTTTCATTCCTGCTGAGAGAGAAAGAAAAATTGGTTTCTGAACTCAGTCCTCAGAACAACTTAATTTTCTATCAGTATCCAGTGGTCATAAGCAAAACTGGGGCCACACTGCACTAGGTCCTGTGCAAATGCCTAATAAAACAGTCCCTGTTCTGAACAGGTTACAGTCTAATTTCTTGCAAACAAACAAACAAACAAGCACACAACCTACCAAGCAAGAAAGAGCCGTGCACTGGTTGAGGATGCTAACAGAAAGATCTTGTACAACATGGAGCAAATCATAATCAGTGTACCAAAGCTCCCCATCTATGACATGGGGATAATATTTTCCCTGCCACACAGGGCTGTTGGGTGGAGCTGGGTGGGAAACACTTTTCCTGTCCTGTGAGTATTTTCAGGAGTTTGGACAGTTTTCCTGTTCTGTAGCTAGAGGAAGCTAGAGGAATTCAGACTGGAAATGAGGTGTACATTTTGAACAGTGAGGGTAATTAACCATTCAAACAATTTATCAAGGGTCATGGTGGATTCTCCATCAATGGAAATTTTTAAATCAAGTTTGAATGTTTTTCTAAAAGATCTTCTCTAGGAATTGTTTTGGGGAAGTTCTCTGGTCTGTGTTGTACAGGAAGTCAGACTAGATGATCACTATGGTCCTCTTCTGGCTTTGGAATCTATGAGGAACTGTGGAGACCTTTTGAAGTAAATTCAGAGCCCGCATTTGTAAAAATAGCCAATTGACTGGTGGTTAGGGCACTCCTGTAGGATGTAACTGGCTTGGGTTCACATCCCTCCTCTGTCTGATTCAATGCAGGAACTATAGCCTGCATGCGTATAACCTTGGCCTATAGAATCAGTCTCTCTAGCTCAATGACCATTTAATTATTTATACAAAGTGAAACGCCTCCAACAGGAGCTCTTTTTTCCCCAAACCTGGATCTAAGAAGTTTTGACAAAACTTGGGGTGAACCAGGAACGTTCCCACACAGTTTCAGTTTTGATGCATCAGCATTTTCTGACAAAAAGTTCATCGAAAAAATTCCCTACCAGCTCTAGTGTTGGGGAGAATTAGTATTTGAGGTGCTCATATTAAGGAGATAAGGGTCACAGAGGCATATATAATGACCGGTCTCATGTCAATTATAGAATGCTCCCATCCAGTGCTTGCTATTTTATCTTGCCACCTTATAACCACAAGTGATTAAATCAGCCTCATTTGGAAATTATCTACTCATTTTATAAGGCACTGGAAGCAACAATAAGGTGGAGAACACTGCACCATAAAGGCTTTCCCTCAAATTATAGAGACAAACTATGCAAAGCCACTTAGTATCCGCATCTATGAAGCAATTGCCAGTGAGCACCCTTCGACTTTGATGTATATGGTCACTGTGCTTAAAGTGGTGCCATTGATCCTGATGTAGAGTGGCCAGGTGCGCACTTTTCGACTGGAAAGTCCGGTCAAAAACAGGACCTGATAGTGTCTGGTCTGATCTACTGACCGGACACCTAAAGTCTGGTTACCATGGGCAGGGAAGGCAAGGAGGTGCTGTGTCATCACCTGCACCTGCGCCTACTCAGCCAGGGTCTCCTCCAAATCGGGGGCTGCAGCTCCTAGCGCTCCCTTCTAACCTGGGGAGAGTGGGGTGGGGGAGAGGGGAAGAGCAGTGAGTGATGGGGAGATGGAAGGAAGAGAAGCGAACAGTGGGCGGAGCCTTGGGGGGGAAAGAGAGAGGGTGTGGGAGATAATGGCATTCCTGCTGGAGTGTCCAGTTTTTAAAATATTACAAAGTGGTTAACCCTAGTCTGAAGTCTGATTCAACACAACTTACTTGATCTTGGCTGGTGCATAATTACCTCACTCTTTGAAATGCTCATTATCAGACCAAAATTTCCAAAACAAAAGAATCTTTGTCTGCAAACCCTGTGCTGAGTGGTTTATAAGTGCAACAGTACTCAGATCGCACCTGCTATTCCCAGGGCTGTGCACACATACCAGTCAAGGATAAGGATGCACAAACAAAGACGTTTTGGAATGATAGGGCATTTGTACACATTGTGACTTGTTTAAGCAAAAAGAACCTTGTCCGTTTTGTCTTTGTTCAAAAGGGCAGGGAGAGAACAACTGTTTGCCAAGAGGCAAAAGACAGAATTAGCATAGTGGGAGAAAATATTCTTGCATCTGAGCGTTAAATACAATGGCAATTACATCCTTGCTTTCATCAGTGGATACAGAGAGAACAATGAAGTGCCAATTAACAATTGAAACAATTAAAGGGCTGAGAAATTTATGAGGAAAGATTGAAAGAGTCAAATATGTACAGTATAGCTGGCTGAAGTGATAACTAAGGGCCTGATGCAATGCCCTTTCAAGACAATGGAAATCTTCCCTTTGACTGATGCACAGGGTCAAACCTTAAGGGGAGAAAAGGTGATAGCACTGTCCAAGCTTTTCAAGGGAGTAAATGCCACGGAGAGGAGTTGTTTAGCATAGTACAAGGGGATATATCTAGGAATAGTAATATTACATTAAAATAGGATTTTTCCTTTACATAAGCCATAAGAGGGTATCAGACAGATAAGAGGCTGTAGCAGACACAGTATAAGTATACACACTACAAATAAAAGAATTGTATTTTGTTAAATAATTTGTAAAGGTTGTCAGTGTATTAGCAACAATTCTGTTTACATATATGCTGGGTTTTTTTAAACTAAGGCAGCCCAAATTGTCTCTGAACTAGAAGAGAAGGGGTTGAAGTATGTAGGGAATTTAAAAAGCGCTGAAGTCAGTCGGGTCTGGAAGTTTTCAGCTGCATATCAAATTTCAACACCAGCATGTTTTTCCTATTGGGCTGCAGATTAGCCTCCAGGGAAGCCTCATCACTTGGAATATTTAAGATTGGACAGGTCAAAGAATTAGATGGTAGTGTGGAGAATAACTGTGCACAAGGGTATGGATTATTAGACGATATAATAGAGTTTTCATTGAGGTTGTGGGCAAGATTAACTCAGGACCTGTGACAACTTCTGGCAAAGGGTTCCTTGTGGCAGAAAGCCAGAGATACAGAGAAGTTAAGTGATTTGTCCAGTGTTGCAAAAAGTGAAATTCACCCAGTGCAGGCTCTCAGCACTAGGGTGAATTTAACCCTCTGCAACAAGGCATATACGCCACATAAACCCAGTGAAGAAGTGGCAGAATTGGAAAATAACTCCTCTCTTCTTACCACAGTCCAGTACTCTAGCTACGAAAGATCTCTGGGAGGCAGGGTCTGTCTAAATATTTAATATCCTTTTAACTGTTAGCAAAATGCAATTTGAATAGCCTGACAATCAGTGTTGGAAGCAGTTATTTGCAAGATCGGAGATAAACTAGTGCCGCTCCTGTCTACTCAGCAGGAAGTGTTTACGGTGTTCCATCCCAGGTCATCAATTTAGTATCCTGCACTTAGCTACCCTGCAGATAAAGAGACATGTAAATTTGATTTAGCTTCTGGGTGTGGGATACATGCAAGTGTCAAGCCTTCTAATAAAATTCAAAGGTGGTTTGTTTATTTTTGGTAAATGCATTCAACTCAAGCCTTTGAGATCATGGAATAAGGAAGATGAAGTGGTAAAGCCAGTGAGATGCATATCGGCAAATGCACTAGAAATTTGAAAACTCCATCAATATAGGTTATTAGTGCCAAATCAGATTTGATATATCAAAAGAGATATTAGAAAAACAGAACTGCAGAGCTTACTGATTTTAAACTCTGCACAGAACTATTTACCCCAAACATCCATCTCAACATGCAAGATAGAGACTGAAGCACTGTCACTATTTCAGCTTTCATTTTCAATGACACATGTCACTAAATTAGTTAATAAACATAACCCCTGACTCCAATGGCATTATGGTAGAGAATGGTAGAGAATACCCCTCTCACTAGCCTCACCCAAGCAAAGTGTATTACAGGTACAGTTAAAAACACGAGATATGCAAAAGCACCATTATTATGACTCTTTGTTTTTAGCCTCCTGCACAGCTCTCTGTATCCCCACTAAGATTATTTTGGCTGAAGGAGGAAGTGTGACTTAGTGCCTGGTTGTGATGTATAATATATTAACCGGCAAGAACTTTCAGACAGTCAGACAGATGACAACAAAGGGGGACCTGGACTACAAGCCCAGTCCTTCATCTCCAGGAACACAGGCCTCTACCATAGAGGGTTAAAGGGAAATTCTTGTAGCTCCTAGCAGATTGTATTTTGTCTATGCACTCACCATTAGAGGGCAACATCTCTTAGCCATTCATGCACAAGTCAGTAATATCCTTACCAACCTTCCTCCCCCTGCTCTAGCTCTGTCCTGCAATGATCCCCCTACAGAATAGCTTCTTCCATGCATTTGGAGCAGTCAGAATCAAGGATGAACACTTATTTCCTGTGTTCTCTTTTTTTGGCTACAGCCGCTGGAGTGCACACTTGCGCCCTGAATTTACTCTGAGCTTTATTAGTATTTGTGTAGGGATTGCTGTGTTAATTTAGATGGAATAAATGGCCCAAAGGTATTAGCATAAACCAGTCACTGTCCAACACTGAACAGTGTTAAACATGGTTTGAGGTTTGATATACAGGGACCTCCGCCTGCTTGGTACACTATGGCAAACACACTATTAAAAATCCTTTTTATTAAAGATACAGAAAAGAAGGATAAATAGTTGAAGTATTTGCAGAGGAATGTACTTAATAGGGCATTTATTTTACCTTTCCTTGTTCACTTTCTTTTTAGCTACGGAATGTTTTAGAAGGAAAAACCCCTTGTGTGACGGGGTCTTAGATGGTATCAAAGACAGTAATAACTGTCCTGTTGTGAGGGTGGGGGGAAGAGAATAAGTGAGTTGCGATGGATAGGAGCTGTTGTTGTTGCTGATGTTGTTAAAGTCTGATCCTGTTTCATGTCAGGTGGTAGTAGGGATTTAGCTGGAGCTGGTACGGTGGTGATGTCATCTGGATCCTCTCTGATCTGGTCTGATCCGGACATCTCTCAGGATTAGGATGACGAAGGCCCAGGGACCAGGAGGCTAGGGGTAGTAGCCATAATGGTGAAGCTTTCTCCAGTATTTTCCATCTGTTCTTTGTTCTGTTTTTCTGTCTGTTCTTTAAGAACCCACAAAGGGAATGATGTGTGGAATAGCCCATTCCCTCATTATTTTATCTACCAGTTAAGCCTAATATCTGACACACCAATTTTATTTAATTAATTTCCAGTTTCACATCTTCTGTTTTTACCAAGCATGATTTCAATATAGCCCTTGAATCATATCAACGTGGCCTTTTCTGTATGCACTAATTTAGTCTGTCTGGCTCTTTTGCACCTGTTTACAACATTAATTCTTGAAAACAACTTGACCTACTTTCCATCAACAGTTATTATTCTAGGTTATTGTAATGTCTTCTGAACTTTCATACACTTTGCACAATTGATCTTAAAATTAGGGTAAATTTGTAGGCCCCGTTATCACAACAGTGTACAGACACTGTGCTCTCACTACAGAAATATCAATTTATATCCAACACAATATAGCACTAAAGGACTTTGCCGCAGGGAACTTAGCCAGCATGCTAAGAAACTTGTTCAGCACACGCATTGTTTACTGTATATAAGACATTACATAGATACACATGTGTCTATTCTACTTTGCAGGGAAGGAGGGCTAATAACTGATGACATCATGAAAGCTGAGATATTTAATGCCTATTTTGCTTCAGTCTTCACTAAAGAGGTTAAGGGTGGCCAGAAGACTTGACCTATGAGGAAAAGTAAAAAAAAATGGGCATATTTAGTCTTGAGAAAAGGAGACTGAGGGGGCATCTGATAACCGTCTTCAAATATGTTAAAGGCAATTACAAAGAGGATGGGGTCCACAGGGATTAATTGTTCTCCATGTCCACTGAAGGTATGACAAGAAGTAATGAGCTTCATCTGCAGCAAGGGAGACTTAGGTTAGATATTAGGAAAAACTTTCTAACTATAAGGGTAGTTAAGCTCTGGAACAGGCTTCCAATGGAGGTTATGGAATCCCCATCACTGGAGGTTTTTAAGAACAGGTTGGAGTGACATCTATCAGGGATGGTCTAGGAGTAATTCATCCCGTTTGAGTGCTGGGAGCTAGACTAGATGACCTCTTGAGTTCCCTTCCAGCCCTATATGTCTATGACTCTATATAGAGCCTCAAGGTTTCCCTTGTGTTTGGCATGCTGTGGTCAGACCTCAGAGCAGTGGGGAATGGATCTTTGTCTCTGTCTTTTGTAAGAGTACATTAAAATAAGATGCTTTCCATAAATCATAAATGCTTTACTTTCTGTAAGCCTAGCACCTTTACCACTGTGTAGGGAGAAAGCAGGCATTTTAGAATTTAGAGCCTGGCTCAGGAAAAAGTAAAATCCATTTTCTGGGGTGTCATTCTACTAATTCCTACCTTTTTAATTTCCCGTGAACTAGAGTAATACCTAAAGGTGTCCTTCAGCAATTCATCTGCCTAGGAATAACTAAAATGGGATTGTGGAGTGCAATAGATCACAGTACCCAACCACAATTATTAATCGGGCTGCAGCACTGGGGGAGCAGTAGCGCCCTGCAGTACAGAGCTCCATTCGGGACATGTCTGATAGGCCACCAGCCGAAATCATGCCATGGAACACTCTAGACACTTTTTTGAGTAGGTTGGATATCACTATGACAATGAAAGTGAGGGTTTCCAGAGATGTTAAGTTATTTTCTCCTTGGGTAGTGATTCCACCATAGAGAGGATATTCCTCTTGTCAACAGAAAGGACCATGTTTATTCCAAGAAACAAAACAAAATAAGAATTCTCACCTGCAGAATTTCTGATGACATACAAAAGTTGTTTGTTAAGTCCGGCTACGATCCATGCCTTGACACATGCAAACAGTCACTACTGAGATAGTTTTCACACTAATCAAAAGCCCACAGCCTGTTAGCTTTGGCTCAGTTCCCTTGCCTACATATTAATATATTAATAATATTACTATGTAACAAGATGCACTATCTGGTGCCTGAAGAAGGGATCATTTCAGATCCACTTCCTCTTCTCCATATATCAGAGAAGGTCTGTTAAAGCATCTGCTTGAGAAAGAGGAGTGGAGATTGACTTTGGGAAGGACAGCCTTCACTGAGAGTCATCGGCCTGGGTAGAATGCCAAGCTGGAAAAAGGTGTCTGTTTGCTCCTCATGATCATTTTCCATTTTTGTTATAAACGCAGTTTCTTTAGGAAGGGGCTTTCCTGATGGCAGCTCTTCTCTGCTGACACTTCATCACTTAGTCCCACATGATACCACAGGTGCCTAATTTTTGCATGCAAATATTATGATTACTGGCAGTGGTTGTATGCATATGATATTTGTGCACATGTAAAGACACTAATTATGCAGTTTTGAAAGTTAGCACATGAACAGAAAAAGGTTTATATTATCATAGACCAATATATTTGTGTAGTACTGGATATAATTGGGCAGTAGGGCTGAAAGGGCATGCCAAAATATTCTAAATAGAACTTGGGAAAGGGAAAAGGGAACTTTGTGTGATTGGACATGCATCCATGGTTTTGAAAACTAGGACGTAGGCATGTAGCAATATGTACCTGTGATGAGCCCATTTAAATGAAAACTAATCATAAATATCACCAATCCACCTTTTTGCAAATGAAATTATTGCACTCCCTGATCCATAGATCTGACATTTATACATATTTATAGTATTGCTTAATGAATACCAGATTAATGAATACAGCTGCCAAGTGAATGCATTTGTTGCTAATCAAATGGTACTATTAAGACAGATAATCAGACCTATTAGAATTTATTCATTCAGCAGATAAACTTTATACCACAGTCTGTTAATACAATGTATAGTACAAATAAAATTAATCTGAAAAAGCCAAGTCCTGAGTTTGTCAGAGCTTTGCCAGGGTAAATACTTTGCCCAGGGGTAGATTTCACCTCTGGGCAAAATCCTACAGTTCTTACTGAAGATCAGTAAACACTGTCCACTACTTAAGTCCTAGCTTAAAGGTGAATTTCACCCTAAAAGAATACTCAAGACAAGAACGTATAAAAGCTTTGCAGTGGAGATTTCACTGGGGTATGTAATAGCCTATATCATTTACTAGTGTACTTAATTTAGCTTTATATATTACAATGTTAAGTAGGTTGTTGGGGGGGAAGGGGTTGTACATTTTGTGATGTATTAATTCTAGAACTTCTATTTGGAAGAATTAACAACTGGAATTTACTGTTTATAGGTCATTTTGCCAAAAGAAAATCTAACAGCAAAATTGGTATAATTGCTTTATTAAAGGATTACAGCAGGCTGGAAATGAAAATGTAGCCTTCTGAGTAATTGCAAAATTGTGTCAGGGTTTTTGAGAGACTGACAAAACATTCACAATAACATTGAAGAGCCTTGAAATGTTATGAGGCTAACTTTGATTTTAATGTTGCAAAAATTTACTTTTTTTCTCTCAAGAACAGGACCATTTGCATGCAAGCCTTAATGTGTAGCATTTTGAAATTCACAGTTGAAATATTGTTCTGATGAAGATTCATTTTCACATCAAGACATGAAGCATTTATGACTTTTGCGTGTTTCAGGCTGCAAACCATCTTTTATGAAAGTTTTACACAGAGCAAATATGGGGGCCGTTAAATGGTCTATAATGAAATGGGAAGAATTTTTCTCCAAAAGGCCCTGATTCAGTAAAGTCCATAAGCATGTGTGCAACTAATTGCTTCAATTGGATTATTCCCATGCTTAAATACCTTCCTGAATCAGGGTAATTTGGTGAAAAATTCAGCATTTGCACATGCAACAATCCCTGTTCCCTTGCATAAACTATTGAATCAGGCAGAGGGGCCACTTTGCCTCCTACTCATCTGTACTCTCTTTCACCTGATATGTATTTGCTGATGGGAATAAAGGGAAATATTTATGCTTCAGAGTGTATTCACTGAACATGTCAGAGTAAAGCAGCCCCCTGCTGGGTTTATTTGCAAATGTCAAGCAGGACAAAAAACAGAAGGAGAGCAAAAAAAGGGGGGAAGATATCTGCTTTTGAGAGTTTCAGGTTTGTGACTGATCAGTGCAAGATCTCAGTTGACAGAGGAGTTTGAGTGGCTCTGCTCTTTGCTTTGCGTCCACTTGGCCAGTACTCATTCCACCAACCGAAGGTGTGACTAGGGGGTGGAGAAGGGCCAGAGTGGATGGAGCCTTGACTTCTCTGCTCTCCACCCACGAGCCTGTGGAGCTCAGCTGGTGAAAGAGAGGGCAGGAAATTTAAGATGCATCCAGTGAAGGGCTGCAGTGAATTGCTTACCCCCAGTGTTAATAAAGGAAGGAACCATGACTATTAGTTCTTTCCCATGGCTGCTCCAGGCACACAACAGCAGGACCCCACCTGTTCCACACAACAGAATATGAAGGCTTAATCAAGCCCAACATGAACTGCATTTTATCATGCACTTTGACCCCCTCACTTGCAGTCTGCCCATTAATCCATCTCTGCTGGACTACTTCTAAGAAACCTCGGAGCAGCTTCACAGACCATTTTTTTAAACAAACCAACCTGCGTGGGAAATTTCTTCTCCCTGTGCCCTCCCACGGTCGGAATATTTCCTTGAAATTATACTGAGTCTGAAGCGCAGGATGAACAGGTTTTAGACCTAGAACAATGATAGGTTTAATGTCCAATACCACACATCCCATAAGGGGTGGAAGTGGGAGCTTTATCCCACCGGTAAGTTGAGATTCCAAGGTTCCCAATGGGCTACACTGCCCTGTCATGTCATGATGTATCAGACCTTAAAAACCACAGCAAGATTCTGTAATGAAAAAACTATTTGGGAGGGTTTTTAAAGTGGGATCAAGTTATTTTCCCTCCCCCCAACTGATCTGTACTATTGGACTCTCATTAACTATTGGACTCTCAGTAATCTGGCTTTTTTTTCTAATCAGGTAGAGGGATAGGAAATATTCTGTAATCCCCAGCTGAATATCCAGCCAGTGGAAGGCTCCATAATGCTGAGAGAACAGGAAAAAGGAAGTAATGTCCTGCAGTTATAGAGGACCATGCTCAGGAGAGAGCCAGAGGTTGTCTGAGCAACAGGCCAGAATCAGCCACCTGGGAGCTGGTTGCAGAGGGAGGGCTGGATAGCAGGCAGCCGGGACTGAAAGCCAAGTGGGGAAGCAGCCTTTTGCTGGCAGAAAACAAGCAGTAGGACACAGAGTAGGAGACCAAGGAGGCCCCACAGAATGCTCTTACCCTTATACTTTGTACTGGCCTGTCCTTAGGGTTGGGTTGGTTATGAATCCTTGGCTTGCTCTTATCTGTAATTATTGAAGCAACTGTGTCTAGGGCATTTGCACCTTTTATCTCCTGGCCACCCTACTACAGCAATCATGTGTTACTGTAATGTAATGGAATTGTTATCATGAGATTGCCAATCCCGGCCTTCTATGGGATTGAATCAGAACTGCTCACTTGTGTGTCATAAGTGCTACCAGGGCCAATCTAATATGTGGCGTGGTCCTGAATCTCTTGCCTCACTTAGCTGACAGCCTCGAAAGGAAGAAAATGCAAGTTGTTGCCTGGAGAATGTTCAGATTACGCTGTGTTGGCTCCAGCTCCAAGTACAGATGCTCATGTGCTCAGCGGGGGCTGTGCAGGCTGTATGCAGTATTGGTGCCTTCCACACACCAGGAGCACTATGCCAGCAACACTGAGGGCAGGTCAGCCATCTCTCCTGTGCTCTGGATGTTCTCCGTCCTAGCACCCACCAATGTGAAGCTGCCAAGGAGAGGAGGAGGTGATTGCAGCCAGTGACTTCAGGGCCTTGCCAACTGAGAGGAGAAACAGAATGGGACTCAGTGGGGCAAGAGTACAGGCCGGGGGGTAGGTTGGCTGGCCTTGATCTTTTACCCCCAGCCTTTTCACTCTTGAGTGCACATGTGCTCCATACACACACACATTCACTCTATGATCCCCCTGGAGCTGCTGGGGATATTCAGTGGTCACTCTCCACTTGCAGTTTAGCTCAGTCATTCTATTCTTGGGTAAGCTCTGTGCACAGAAACAAGACACTTTTCAATTAGACAAATGGACAAGATAAGCCTTTAACATTCTAGCTGTTCATTAATCCCTGGGCCTGTTTCCTGTAGCACACATGAAGGAGGTGCCTACAGCAGATCAGGACACTCTTCCCCATTAGCAATAGAAGGCTTATGACACACAAGTGAGCAGTTCTGATTCAATCTTGTAGAAGGCAGGGATGGACACTATCATGAGAACAATTCCATTACATAACGGTAACACATTATTGCTTCCCCCCAATTCTCCCCGGTGAAATATTTCATTTTTCAGGTTTCCACTGAAAACCAAAATAATGTATCCAGTTGCTGAAAACCTGTCCTGACACACTCCCAGAAGTTTAACAAATATGGATTCCTCTGGCCCCACCCCCACATTTATTTTTTTTTTGTCAAAAAGTCATTTTTCATTTAAAAAAAAATGGACCGGCTCTGTTTGGTTTGAGCACAGTGTGGCCTAGTGGGAAGAAGTTTGGGAACCAATGCTTTAACTCAGGTGTCAGTTGTGAAGCAGGAGGACTTGCCTTCTGCAGGTATAGGAGTAGGGAGAGGGGCAGAGGTTTTGTTGTTATTTTTTTTAAGAAAAGCTGGCAGAGGTTGAAAGAGAAAAAACACACAGGAACCAGGAGTGAAAAACAGCACTAAAGAGGTTACAAACGGTTTTTAAATGTCTGAGCAAGCAAGCTGTACTTATACTGTTAGGTTATGTAACACCAAGATATCATTACCCTCAGCCTCCTTCCCTTTGGTTATGTCCAGGTGTGCTGTCTTAAACTAAATGCAAGGTCTTTGGGTCATAGACTGCCTCTTGCCCTAGGTTTGTACAACATGTACTATGATGAGGTTCAGATCCCAAACAGAGTCTCTGGCTGCTACTATAATACAATTTCAGGCTCCACGTTCCAGTATGCTAGAGTCAATTTTCATATAGATTAGTATTCTAGTTTTTCACAAGAGTATATGCAATTAGAGAAGGTTAATAGTTTCAGTTCAATTTTCAGTTTCATTTTAGCTTAATCATTTGTTATCAGCAGGTCCCATTGTGCAGGATCATTACAACTGTCAGATTACTAGATGAGCACAGATTTGTAATAACTCTCACATCGCTGGTCTGAGCAAATAGGTGCAGTTTTGCCTCCCTGGAGGCTACAGAGTGCATTTCGATTGGCTGTCTCCCATGGAGGAGAAACGTGCAAGACAGGACCTACAAAACTGCATCAGTAGCAACTTTGTGAAGTTATTAAATTCAAAATGATGATCAGCACAGCTTTAGCAAAGTGACTGAAATGAATGCACCATCTAAACAGTCCTCTCTGCTCTGCATTGACGCCCCTAATTTGAAACAAATCTCTCTAGACCTGAAGGCTATTTAGAAGCAGCTGATGGTGCCTATAATGAGGCTTCCAATCTTTAAAGTCTCCAAACTGAAATTAGAGATATGTTTTGACATGTTGGCATTAATTTGAACTGTGGTAGCTGCTAAAAGGGTTTATTTTTCAATAATTTTGAATAGACTTTCATGGGAGATAGTTTCTCTGTTTTGAGAGAGCTAAAGAGGGGCTGCTGAGCAGCCATAATTGCAAAGGTTAATTTGAAATTGCTTGTCTTGTCAGAACTTTTCGTGAATTGCATTGCTACTTGCACACCAGATACTGCAATAGCTGATAGCACACTTAGAGGTCAGGGGTTGGCTAATGCACTAGCTTTTCATTTTGGGAGAGCAATGTTCAAATCCTGTTCAGCTCAAAAGCAAATGAATGTAATACTTTCATCCTAGTCCCCACATTACATATTTACGTTTGTTACAAAGCCATTGCATAAAGTGCAGTTTCTGCTACAGACATCTTTAAACTCAAGCTTAGTGCTTGGAGTATTAATACAACTGCCCATATTTGTAGTGATTTGTTTTAGCCAGTCCCTGACATAAATGATTGCAAAATTCATCAATATAAAATAACTAGAATACAGTGGTGGATGCAGCTGCAAGCGCAACACAGTAGCTGCAAACTAAGTCTCTAGCTTGCTAACAGCACTACTTACTTGGTTCTACAGCATGCCAGTGGGGAAGATCCTGGATCCAGGGAAACTGAGGAGTAGTAAATCCTCCAGTGTTATCTGAAATTCCACTTTATGGAATATTTTCCAACCCAATCTCTGCCAGAGTGTTATGACCAGGGGATGGGCATCCCCTGCACAGAGCGGACGCCAGCCTCACAGAGGATCCCTGTTTGGCAGCATGAAGAGGGTGGGTGCAGCTAGGTCATGAGACGGGGTCAGCAGCTGCTCTGCTGCATAGGTCCTCTGGATCCTCCTCCTGCGGCAGGGCTGCCAAGGGTTACTTCAATCAGGGGGCTAGAGTAACCTCAGTGAAGTGGCTCCACAGCCACTCCATACTCTGGGGAGTTTGCCTCCCCACCCTCAAAAGATGCCCAGCGCACTGCTTGGGATGGAAAAACTAACCAGCACTGTTAGTTAAGCAGTTGCTTGAGAAACTGGTTTGTCTTATAACCTTTCTTAGGGTTCCTTTAATTTTGATTGTTTAATGAAAGAAACGGGCTCGAGATTTGAAATTAGTTTTATACCAAGCAGCAGAGACCAAAAAAAAAAAAAACCAAATACAGTACAGTACTGTGTTAAAAGTAAATTACTAAAAAAAAAAGAAGGCAGCATTTTTCTTCAGCACAGTGAAGTTTCGAAGCTGTTCAAAGTCAATGTTCAGTTGTAAACTTTTGAAAGAACAACCATAACATTTTGTTCAGAGTTACAAGCATTTCAGAGTTATGAACAACCTCCATTCCTGAGATCTTTGACGCTGCTCTTACCCTTGGTCCTGACAGCCTGTTTTGGGATCCTGGCACTTGTTGAGTTTTAAAGCAACTTTTCAACCATCTTGATTGGAGCCTGTTCCAAAACAGACACTCACAGTAACTCTGTGACAATCTTTAGAGCCCATACACAAGAACGTACACTTCCCAATTACACTCAGTTTCAGGAAGTGGTCAGTGTGAGGTTGCACTCCATATGTTTTATGGAAATACACTTATGAGTGTGAATATGATGTAACTGGAATATGCTTTATGCAAAAGGTCTCTTGTAAGGTATCATAACAAAGGTTATAAACTACTGAATATATTCCTCCTGTTTGTATGCATGTATCATTCTTGTATCTGAAGCTAGAAATATGAAGTATAACTCTGAGGTCCTATTGTAATTATGCAAAGTGTGGGCCATTAATTGTGGTTTAGAATCTTGATGGCTCCTGTTGACTAGGACAATTGGTTGTAAATGGTTTATTTACCTGCAAGCCTTCCTATGTACATGTGGGCCAACCCAGGAATAATGGAGACTAGGGGTCTTACAGAGACATGTGACCATGTCACATGATACTGGAATCCATCTTAATCCTTGTACTTTTCCATTGATGAGGTGGGGGTGGGGACAAGCACAGACAAAAGATTCCCGCCTTGTGCAAAAGCTATAAAGGGGGTCAAGCAGGACAAAAGGCGTGGCCAGTCAAGAGAAAACCCCTGCTTACCACCTTAGATATCTGCTGGATCTAACAAAGACTGTACCAGGGGAAAGGATTGGGCCCAGACTAGGAAGAAGTCTAGTCTGTGAAAGAAGCTTATTGGAACATCTTCGAGGGTGAGATATTACCTGTAATCAGTTTCTTAATGTATTAGGCATATACTTGCGTGTTTTGTTTTAGTTTGCTTTGTTTCTTACTTCGTCCTGGCTGTTATTACTTGAAACTACTTAAATCCTACTTTTTATGCCTAATAAAAAAAATCACTTTTATTTATTAATAAACCCAGAGTAAGTGATTAATACCTAGGGGAGCAAACAGCTGTGCATATCTCTATCAGTGATATAGAGGGTGAACAATTTACAAATTTACCTTGTATAAGCTTTATACAGAGTAAAACAGATTTATTTGGGGTTTGGATCCCACTGGGAGCTGGGTGTCTGGGTGCTGGAGTCAGGTAACGTGCTTTGCTGGTTTTCAGTTAAGTCTGCAGCTTTGGGGGTATGGCCCAGACCCTAGGTCTGTGTTGCAGCAGGCTAGCATGTCTGGCTCAACAAGGCAGGGTTCTGGAGTCCCAAGCTGGCAGAGAAGATGGTCTCAGAGGTAATTTCAGCACAGCAGGTGACAGTCCCAAGGGGATCTCTGTGACTGAACCCATCACAGTCAGTTGATTCATTTGGGTCCTCACTGAAGAAAAACTCTGTATGCCACTTGTCACCAGATGTTTGCTCAGCTATTGTTCACAGCAGGACCTAATATTGCAAACACAGGTGGAGCCAATGGCAGATATGACTATAGTCTTTTCCTGGTGCATTATTGGGAACCCAACTTGCTAGTAAATAGAAAGAAACAGTTATCTCAGGCAGACACCTTTAAGTACTTGATGTTACCAGGAGGACTCCCAAGGGGCCAGCCCAGAACCTCAGTCTTCTACCTTCCAGATGTCTTTGGTTTCTGGAAGTGATGTGTTGAGGAAGACAGGCTGCTTCATCCTATTCCTGCTGTGTGGTCCGACTTGGTTCCTCTTCTTGGAGGTGCTGTCATGGACCAATCAGATGGTGACTCATACCTTTGAAGTATCTAATCAAAATGGATGGTGAGAGAGGCTAACTCTCAGTCATGGAACAAGACATCAGCTTTTGAGTTCTTACGACTGGGACTGGAATTTTCCAGTCTCTGCAAAACACACCTTGTCACCGCAGTTTGTGTAACATAAGTTAGGCCATAACTGTTGGGATAACCATCTTAGGACATATCTTGAACACCATCTGGGTTGGTGCAGTTAGTGACTTACTTCTGCAAGGTGCTTTCCATTGGCCCGTTTGTGGCACATACCTTAGCCATCTTTGAAGTAATGCCTGCTTAAGTTGAAGTTTCTCCATCAACACTCTGTCAGTTGCTGAAATTTTCATATAATATATACAAAGTGTCTCTGTGAATGAGTAGCCTAAGGTTGACTCACCACTCTGTGCACTTGGCAAGTGTTCCCACAGGGGCCAAACTGAGGAGATAATTGCTTAAGGACTGGATGATTAACCAGGTAAAAAGGTGATTCAGCTAGTCAGCTGAGGACAGTTAAAAGAGAAAGGAAGAGGAAAAAGAGGGAGGGGGAAGCCAGAAAAGACCAGGATTTTAGGGAAGTAAGAGCTTGCATCCTGTGCCTATGGAGAAGGTAAAAACTTTATATGGTGGGATAGATGAGGCGTTTTATAGCATACTGTATAAAAGCACTTGGTGTATGTGTGGACTGTTTGCAGAGAGGACTACAGGAATAGGGAGGCTGCTCTGTGCACCCTCCATATTCTTTGATGCTCTTGAAGCTTATTTTAACAGTCCATTTATAAAATGCAAAGTTGCTTCAAGAACTGTTTTCTCCAGCAGGCCAGAACAGCTGTAAAAATCTTCAATTTCTGTTCTTCTTGCTTTAACAACAATCTTGTAACCTTGATGTGTATGGCTGAGTTGAGTCTGTGTGTTAACCAAACACTCAGACTCTCTTTCCACTCTGTTGTCAAGTGTTCTTAGAAACATGTATTTGGTTTCAGTTTCTTTTATTTACTGCTGCTTTCAGACCAAGTGCGTTTCGCTAACTTGATATGATAAGCATGTTTGATTGCAAACATTGACTTTACTACTTCACTTTAGCACTTAAAATAAAAGAAATCAATATGAACAGACCGCCTTTCTTTCCTAACAGGATTTCCCATGAGGTCATTAAAGCTGGTGATATTTTGCCCAATGCTGTATCACCGATAGTTTACTTCCCTTTTATACACATTTTAATTATAATATTGGATTCCATCAATTTATCCATACTATTGAATCTGGAGCATTATATAATACCAATATTTGATATGAAATTAATTATTTTTAATTTGTTTACTTATTCACAGATGGGGTTGGGGGAAGAGAAGTCTCTTTAGGTGAACCAGCAGTACATTCTTGCGAAAGGCTGCAACAGCTGAGTTTCTTCAGACTAGTGAAAAAATCTAGTCATTATGGTTTGGGGTTTTTATTCTCTGAGAAGAGATAAAACAGAGGTCTAAAAAGCCTTGATGACTGGGCAATTCTCAAATACTAACAGTTCATAATTATAGGGCATTGGTTACTACAACTACGTGAACTCCAAATACCATAGTAAAATCTGCAGTTCAGCTTTGCTTCCAGCAGTCAAGCATTTGCTGTTAAAACTCACTTTTCATGAGTATTTGTGCCAGTACATGACAGTGGGAAGCAAAAATGGTTGCATATGTGGCTGAATTAAATTTCTGTTTTGAACTTCGAATATTTGTGGAATGTTGGTTCAACTATTCTCATGGGTCTAATAATGTCAGATTATTGGGGGGGGGGGTTTATTAGCAGTGCGTAGCACCAAAGTTAAAGGGACTGAAAAGGAAGAGCATGACCCTAGACCTGCCATCTTACACCCACACGGAGCGCCATTGATTTCAGTCTGAATCTACCCATGTGCCGGCATCTGTTTATGCAGATCAGATTGCAGGTTTGGGGCAAATACTGTTTGCCGGGTGCAAACACATGGATTGAAATTTCAGACATGTGGCTCAAAATTCTCCAGCTAGAGTAGCAGCAAATTAGAAACTGCTTAGACCAATGATCTTTTTGGTCAGAGTCGTGCAGGATGCTACTCTGACAGCTCTTAACACAATATGAGAATGGATTTATGTGAATGGGATTTGGCCCTTATTTCTGAAGTGTAAATTTCACCAAGTGAGGATTTTTGATCATATACAGTTCAGCACATGTTCAATAGCTTAACTATTCAGTTCTTTTGATTTTTATAGGTTGGATCACTAGACACCCTGCACAGGTTAAGCAATATCCCATGCATCAAGTAAAACCAATCACTTATTTATAGGAGTCCCAATACTCCCACAAAACAAGCACACCAGGTGAAAATAAAACCCTACATCAAATCCCCTGTATCTCTATCCCATCAACCTAGCTGATAGTCTCGGAAAATACAGATACACCATAATCTGATAATTCTGAAAAAGAAAAACATTTGTCTTGACCAAAGCATAGATGGATGAGCTTTGATCTGCTCCATAGTTGGATGTGATTCACGCCTATACATAATATTGTAAAACGTAATCCTGATGAACAAGGTTCGCCAAGAAACCATCTCTCTACATGAGGGAGGGACAAGTCAAACAGACAGCATTTAAGTAATCTGCTGATGCTCCAAAGGGCCAATTCTGTAGCAAGGTAAGAAGTATGTCAGGAGATCAAAGCCCAAGTAGCATTTTTCCTTGACGCTTTCACCAGACCCATCCCCATTAAGGCTGCTAGGGTTTTCTGGGAGTACTTGTAGCCAGTAGTCCTATTCCCTTCTGTATAGAGGCAAATGCTTGGGAGGGACTGTTCCTACACAGGCAGGTTGGGTGCTATCTTGTGGGGGAAGGGGTGCCTGGGGCTCCAATCATTCTCTGTAGAGTACCCTTGAGAGAAGAGGGTGCCAAGTCTGTATATTTAATACAGAACTCTGCCTGTCCCCCATTCTGGCAGTAGGGATCCTCCTGTTCTACTCTTCTTTTCCCCATAGCTTCCACATAGCTGTAGCCTCCTCCCCATACTGTTATTGACTTTACTTACCTCCTCTTAACAGCAATGCTAGTGCAATTTAGCTCTGTTGGTGCACTATGTTCCTTTTGGGATTGAAGGCTTTCAGATGGCAGATCAATGTGGAGTTCTGTAGCTAGGTGCCAGGTCTGATACTAGCTCTGTTGAAGGGAGACTACCTCAAACTCCTTTCCTTCTAACAGTTGCCTTTCCCTCTCCATCAGCCCCAAGACACCCTGAGAGTTTAACTTCGGGCTAGTAATACAAAGAATGATTCATATAATATCCTGCATTTCTAGCAGTGCTCATTATCCCCAAACACTTTACAAACATCACATACTCCTCTACAGCTATATGCTGAGATCACTTAACCAACTAGTGATATACAGCCACCTCCACATGGAACGGAACAGCTGGTCATTAGTGCACGACAATACTATAAAAGGCCAGAAGGGACCATTATGATCATTTCATCTGGCCTCCTGCATAACAGGCCGTAGGTTTCACCAAGTGAGAGGATGCCAAGAATGCTATGTCCAATTATCCCTAAACAGGAATTTGTGGAGAGGGAACGTGGTTGGCCAAGAGACAATTTAGGCAGGATTTCAGGGTTTATGCCTCTGCTTTGGCAGCAAAAATGGTGCAAGTGTCGCTGCTATTTCATTAAATGCTGCAAGCAACTGAATTGTTTAGCTGTGCTCAGGACTACAGGTAATGCAGCAGCTACCACTTTCTCGGTACTGCTTGGCTTAGTACTCGGAGCAGCAGCACCTACTGAATCATATATGCCGCTTGTGATTTTTATGCCAAGTTTCTCAAACTTTAATGTTTTACTAAGTACCGAGCCTGGTGCTGAGGTTCTGATTCCCCTGAGTTTTCACGAGACCGGCTGGGATGGTCCCGGGTAACTACACTGTGAATTGTTCTGCCCCACCTTACTGCCACACAAGCTGGGTTGTGGCCTTTTCACATGGCATGTGTTTCTCTGCCCTTCCCTTTGTTTCCTGCATAACCACCCTTCTCCTGGTTAGGAAATTGAATAAACATGACTGGGAAGTGATGGGGGGAGAAATGAAAATAAATGCAACACAAATTGTCATTTTTCAAAATGAGTTTTCACCAGGGGACTGCTCTGAATACATCGTGACACTGTGCAGATGATTCTTGGCCTGTTAAATAACAGTTTTCTTTATATTTATTGGTCTTGAGTTGAGCATGACAGTTTTATTGCGTGCAAACTGGCACATTATGAAAAGTAAGTAAATAGGTCTATGGAATCATGGTCGTTGTACTCCTACTTAGGGGGAAAACAGCCTTTCGGTTTTGCCACATGTCTGAAAAGAAAAGACAGTTCTCACTCAGTGTTTTACAGGAGTTCCCCCTCCCCCCTCCTCCTTAAACAGTCTGGGTTTGTTCTGCTTGTACAATTAGGCAATAGCAGGTGATCAGATTTGCATCAACTGCATTATTTCTTCTAAAAGCTAGCTCAATTGATGGACAAGGGAGGGAATAGCCTGTTTATTTGTAGAAGCTGTAAAATATTTTCCCTATGCCATACACATTGAAAAAGTATATTAATTTCAGCTTTTTCTTATAATTTTTTGGGAGTAGATATATGGCTAAGGCACTTGAACTCTATTATGATGTCAAGCTTCTGCTAGTTTCTATTATCCTTGGGACAAAAGCAAACAAAATCCCTTATGGCCTCATGAAAAAATGTATTCCTCTAAGTAATTGTGTGCATTTCTTTTATGTACCTCTCCTGCCCCCGAACCTATACAAATTAGAAGAACAATTGCCAAGGTTTGTATGACCTTTATTTAGACCAAGCCATTTCTTTCTTGACAAATACAGGTAAATGCAATTATGGTCACAGCAGCATTGCAGAGGACCCATGTTACCTTCTTATTTACTTTGTTACAAATCCCTCAAGAAAGATAACACTATCTCCTTTTATTGGTTGTGATTTGGATTTAATGAGTTCGTTTTTCCCCCCACATCCCGTTGGTCAGTTAAGAGCAGAAGTGATTTCCCCCCCCCCCCCCCCCCCGATATATACTTGCCCTCAATTTTTTCTTTAATCTCCAGCTGTGAACTTCTTACAGCCAGTATTTCTTGATAGGCCAATGAGTGCAAACAATATCCCTGTCATGGGAGTATCCAGTAATGCTGCAAATCCAAAGAAGTGGAATCCCACAAAGCCAATACTTATCCATCATTTTACCAGCGCCTGAGTGGCACAGCTAATTTGTGGATTAAAAAGCCATTTCTAGTTCTAACGTGCCCTTTCCAATAACATAGTACTTTGAGTCAGTCCTCAGAAAGTCCTATAGAACTAAGATGGAATTACCTGCATGAAATACAGCAGCCAAGAGTATGGGGGACTGGCTAAGTAATAATAGCAAGACTGTTTTTCCATCTGTGCTACTAATATTCAACAAATTTAATTGATGAAAATCCTATCCTAGCTTTTAAGGCTAGGTGATAGTCTGTAAGAGGTGAGGGTTTTCTCAGTAGCTATCCAGTTGTGCAGATATTTGAACATATCCCCTATTCTACACATCTGTATGTTTAAAAACAATTTCTCCTTTTTTCACAGATCATTGCATGTGTATACACAGACCACATAACTAGAACTGGTGGGCAGAATGAAGCATGTCTTTGAAAGCAAGCTTCTGTGGCCCAGGTGGCACCATGGGTCAGCATTCTTCTTGTTTTATCTCTGGAGTCCTAGGTTCAAATGCTGCTCCGGTTTCAATTAAAAATGAGTTTGTGGATCTTATCCTCCTCTCTAGTTAGATACATGCTCATGTCCCTGAATAATCTGGTACAACTGGCAAGCCCTGCAGACCTCTTCCAAGTACAGCCTACCTGGCAGGTGTGTGTCTTAGATCACTGACAAAGTGCACTAGGTGAAAGAGAGATGCAGGAAGGCTATATTTCTACAGGTTACATTACCAGCTATACACTGCCCAGTTTGAATGGGGCTCTTGGTTTCATTTTTGTAGCTACCAGATCTATTGTGACACTACAGCAAGCATTTCTCTTGTGTCAGAAGAGGAAAAACCAAGCCAAATAGGAAAAACCAAGCAGTCAGCTCAGGGGTCTCTTTCCAGTAGATTGTGAAAAGGCCATGTTGCCACACTTGTAAATATGAGCGAGAATATTATTTATTTGTATATCGAAGCCCCTGTCCTGGACCTGGATCCCATTGTTCTAGGTGCTGTATAAACACAGAACAAAAAGACAGTCCCTGCTACAAATAGCCTGTGATCTAAGTATAAAGACAGGAGGCGACAGATGGATATGGACAGGTTGACAAGAGAGTGCAATGAGACAATTGTGATAAATGAAGGGGGGGGGTAGCTCCCTTTTATGGACATCCAGCCAGCCAGTAGCCATAAAATCCCTCTTAGTAGCTGCTCTCTAATTGATCTACCTGTAAAGGATTAAAAAGCCTTACTGCCATGCATAAGTAAAAGGAAGTGAGTGGGCACCTGGCCAAAAGAGCCAATGTGAAGGCTAGAACTTTTTAAAATTTGACTCTCTTTTTGTTTGCCTGTCTGTTGTTCTCCCGGGGAGAGGCGGACAGGGCAGCAGCTATACTGTAAGAAGCTTGGGCCAGGTATGAAAAAATCATCAGTATCATACCTAGAAACTAGTCATTTAAAACCCTAAATATATAAGTAGATCAGGGAATGTCTAGGAAGATGCAGTTAGGTTTATCCCTTTTATTTTGTTATGGTTTGTGGATTCCTCTGTGCTAACCCCAGGTGCTTTTGTTTTGCTTGTAACCTTTAAGCTACATCTCAAGAAAGCTATTCTTAGTGCTTAATCCTTGTATTTGCTCTTTTTAAAATCTAGCAATAGCCTGAGTTCCCAGATATATTTCTTTTTTAATTAATATTTACCTTTTTTAAGAACAGAATTGGAATTTTTTTTGGTCTTAAGAGGTTTGTGCACATATTTAATTAACAGGTGGCAACAGCTGATTTTTTTTTCTCTCTCAGCTCTTTCCTGAAAGGTCGGTGGGTGGAGGGGGAGAGATGAAAGGGTACCCCATAGGAAGGAATTCCCAAGTGCCCCTTCCTGGGCTCTCAAAGAGGTTCTGCACTTGGGTGCTAGCAGCATCTACCAATCCAAAATCAGAGAAAAGCTGTAACCTTGGGAGTTTAATACAAGCCTGGAGTAGTCAGTATTAATTTTTAGAATCCTTGCGAGCCCCCACCTTCTACACTCGCAGTGCCAGAGTGGGGAATTAGCCTTGACAACAATATTGATCAGTAATGGTCTCAGCACACCAGCAGCCCAACCAGGGTCAAATTTTCTGTAGACATCATGGGAGAGGAGAGTTTTAAGAAGGACAGTGAGTTAGTTTTGAGGCAGGGGCAGTATATGGTGCTCACCAATCTGTATCAAAGTTTTGGTGCCTCTCAGTTTGCTATCTTTCAATAACATTTTAGTTTATTTTCAGTCAAGAAAGAAAGGGAGCTCATTTTCCTTCTCTCCTGACACATTACTTTCAATTATTTAAAACACTGGGTTTGCTTAAAAAAGGATGATGCTATAGTCAAAGATATTACCGGTACTTACTTGAATAAGGATTTCTTCCTTTGTCTCACTGCATTAGTTGATTTTAAGGAGAAAAGGAAATTTCACCTTGATCTTTGCAGGGGTTAATGCAGGCTCATTTTGCTTCTTTTATGCTATGACTAATCTAACTTCTATTGCAATTTCTTGGCTTTTAAAAAAATTACAGTATTACCAATCCCAAACACTCAAAAGTCAAGAAAGGCCCCCCCAAATAATGAGATTGATGGGATATTTTAGGAAATATTTTTTTTTGGCTTTTATATGCCTCCTGGCTTGAGCCTTTTGAATGCACTTGGGATACATTTCCAAGTGCTCCTCAGCAATCATGAGGGCTAGAATCTTTTAAAATGAAAGCTAAGACTCTCATGCAGCCTGTCTCCAGGAACTGGGGATTTAAGTCAAATACCCGTTATCATGGGGCTCAATAAAATTGAGATGGTTGGTACCACAAAATTATTTTCAGCTAGGAGTGAGATTCAGCATAGGTTTATACCAGTGTAGGGCTCCATGAAGAATAGACCATCCATAAAGGGGAGAAGTAAAGCAATTGCAATCCCTTTCTGATGGTGGGGAGATTTTAAGAGTCCAGGGATGCCCAAAGAGTAGGGGGTCTAGCCAGTAAGGGCAAGGCCATGCTAGTTGGGGATGTGCCAATTCAGAACATCCTTTCATCAGCCTCTGCTGTGCGCTTCTATGGAGCGGCAGGTGAAAACTAAAGTTTGTACCACATCTGACAGTAATAGCTTACAATGACTCTACTCTAGGTCATTATGGACCTTGCTGCTGTGGAGAGGTGCAATTTGCATATCCCTGAGCGACTACTAGAGAATCTGTTCCCAGATCTGCAGCTGTGTGGTATCAAAATTAGTTAGTCTATTCCCTTTTATTGTTATCTGTGCAAGCACTTATTGGGGAAAGCACTTCTGTCCCCAGAGAAGGGATCGTCCTGCTCTGCATAGGTAAGGCTGGGCAGGAGCAATTTAGAATTTCAGTCACATTGATGGAATCACAAGAGATTAAATCCAACAGCTTGCTAAGGGGATGCATGGAAAATGCAAAATCAACAGAAGAAGGTCTGCTTCGGAATCCTAATCTATTTTCAGACCTACTAGACAGAAAACATTCCAGGATGGAATTCTTCTCCCCTACATACTAGAGTTGCCAGGGATTCATGGAGAGAAATTGCAGATGTGAGAAGAAGCCCACAGAACAGAGCCCTAAAAACCCATCATGCTTTTCTGCTGCTAGCTAGTGAATATGTTCTACAGTCTTCTAGACGCTAGCTATCTCTGTTTCAGCATGAGACTCCTTTTTCAGCCACCTGTATTGCTGGATCTTTTTTGTTGTTGATTCAGTGCAGTAGTAAGGGTGATATTCTATAAATATTACTTATGGGTAGAGTTTGACCCTGAGCATTCTGACATTTATTTGGAATATTTTACGAAAAAGAAAAGCTGATTAAAGCTATTGGATGGGAATTTTGCAGGCCTGTACCTCCTCAAAGAGTTAATCTGAAGGGCAGGAAAAGGGAGTATTGCAGTTATACCCTTTGTCCTCCTTACCCATTGCACATCCTGGTTTTGATACAAGTGCCCACAGTGTTGCCAACTTACAACTTTAAAAAAAGACACTACATTATTGTGAGACTTGCCATAAAGAGCCAATCCCCAGAGTTTTGTGACAGTGAGAATTTCAGCTTGTATTTGAAGAAATAAATTTCTACCCTCTTAGTAATGGAGGAAAAACTGGAAAACATGACTTATGAATCTCCTAAAGATTCAAAAACCTGAAGGTAAATAAACTCAGTGTTGATTTTTTTGTGTATGTGTGTGGTGTGTGTTTTTTTTTTTTAAAGTTCTCACGATTTTGTGAAATCTGACTCCTGATTTTTTTAATGCTTGCAGTGGGCAGAACGGTTGATCTAATCTACACCAGTAAAAACAAATAACACAATTTGTATCAATTTTATCATTACACTTATTCCAAAACAAGTGTGTAACCCACATGTTTGTATTGCAGCAATTGTCTTGAGATTTTTAGTCTAACAAGGGGAGAGAAACAGTGGGGAGGAGATGTGGATTTGTGTTGAATCATGTGCCTCTCCAGGTGCCCAGAGAGTGGGGCAGGACACTTAAAAAGGCCCTGAGACATAGAATGGAGTGGCGGGAAGGAGGAGGGTGATGACTACTGGGCATGCTCAGTTGCTGTTTCTGAAACTATGTGCAGAGGGTTTCCAGTAAGGGTAAGCAGTCTAGAAGGGATATACATATAGGAGAAGTTGGAGATAGAACTGTGGACTCAGCAGCTGAACAATTCAAGGTGAACATGTGTCTGCGGCAAGAGCAGTGTCCCAGAGCCTGTGCTAATTTGGATACAGATTACACGCTCCTTATTTTACAGGATGCTGTGGAGATGGCCAAGTATTGACTCTGGGACCAGCACTGATGCTGTCTGTAAGGATCTTCAAACTGCTTTTGCTGAGGAGGTTTTAAGGAGTTTGGAGGGGAAACTGTTAAACTGCCATTCTCTTCTGCATCTGAGCAGTCCAGGTGACACACATGCACTTTTGATGCCATGCTGCAGAGACTGAAGTCCTATCTGTGAAGATCAGAGAGGGGTGTGAATGTATGGGTGCTAAGATGTACCTTGCATTGAAACCTACGTAACAGCAACCAAATGAGAAAAGCTGTATGGGAAAACGCACAGTGTTACCACATGAGAGTTTACTAGAACTTTTCCCAAGTAATCCAACTTCTGGCTGCAGCTGTTTGTGTAATTATAAGATGATGTTCCATAAAAAATTATATGGCACCTCTCTTGGTTGCTTAACTTTGCGTAATACTATTTTTCAAGTCTGGAAAGGACTGAGCCCTGGGCTTCTCCGATTCAAGCCTGTGCTTCAACAGAGAGTAGGCTGAGGTGCATTAAAAAGGGGAGTGTATTAATTGTACATTATTTACATTACTTTTTCACTCTGCAAACTCATTGTGTGCCAGCTCAGACTTGCATCAAACTACAATTACAGCCAATTTAGTTAGTTGTCTACATGGAAACTGGAAGCAAAAGCCATACTGAAGTGAGAAGTATATTGCTGAGATGTGTAGTATTGGAGCCTATAGCAGTTTTACACCAGCATAACTAAACTGATGTTACTGCTGATTTATGCCAGTGTAAAAGGAAGGAGAATCGGGCTTCTAGTTTACCCAGTAGGATCTGGACAATAAGTTTGCTGTCTGAGCATTGAGTATAGGAATTTATATCCTGACCCTATGAGGAGATGGACTTAGTGATGCAGTAGATGTTTTCCACGTCTGCTATAATTTTATGTTCCAAGCTAAGAACCAAATGCTCCTCCCACATAGGTAATTGGTATTCCTCTCTAAGACCATGATGTTGCTGTAATTTGATGTATTCAGTACGGCATATAGTGGAGTCTAGAGCGAAAGCTTGGAGAATCACAGGCTAATAGCTATTGCAGATCTGCTACAGATATTAACTTGCACCTGCCTGAGTGTGGATTTGCCTTTTGCAGGGCAGTAGATCTGTGGTAAGAATACTGAACCTAAAGAAGGTAAAATTCTCTTAGAACTCACTTTCTGCAAGGGGAGTGTTTCTTCATGGCCAGCTCTGTGATCCAGGAAAGAGGGAAGATATCTCCACAACCCCTATCCCTTGCACTACCCTATGGGATATCTGTGCCCTAGGGAGCACAGTAAAACACAGACCTAGTTGTGCCCTGATGTTATGCAGCAGGAAAAGGGAGTCTCCTTACACATGCTCTCTTATGCACCTGTGAAGCAGTCTGATACTATCAAATCTTAAATGCAGCGTTTCAGAATGGACAGTGCAGTGCCATTTCCAACTATAAAGGTGGCTAGAGGGAAATGTGTGGCGGCTTATCATTGTGGGCAACTGTTTGAGAGATTTTAACTTTAACAACTATTAATACTGCAACAACAACTCGGCCAGTCAGTGGGAGTGGCAGGTGCTCAGCGCTTCTGAAAGTCAGGCCATTTAAAGCTCTTGAAGTTCAGAGGACCTGATCCAAAGCTCACTAAAGTCTGAGTGAGTCTTTCCACTGATTTCAATGAGCTTTGGCTCAGACCCAGAATCTGTAGCAAAAAGGTACAGAACTTTACAGAAAAGAATTGCCAATCAGATAACTGTGAGCAAATAAAGGTGTAAAGGAAAAAGGTAAACAAAAACCCAATAGACTTGAGGATGCAGCAAATACCCAGGAGTGTCAGAAACAGATTAAGAAGCTTCCGACGGGTTTTGGATGTGCTTGGTAGTGAAGACCTAAAAACCAGTCATATTATTGCTACAATGTGGGTGAGGTGGTAAGTGACATTGAGGATTCATTGACCAACCCACTTCTGTTAGACGTGGTCCCCTTGAGAAAGTCCTTAGTGTTTTGGCTGCCCACTTCTCTCTCAAAAGCAATATATGCAATTTGGATCATTTACCTTCATGCAAGCAAAACAGGAGCCAGATGAGAGACTAAATGATTTTTATGCCAAATTAGGCCAAGTAGCACTAGTGTGCAATTTTTCTGACTTGGATCTTGAGAGCAAAACACAAATTGTGCAGTATTAATCAAATAAGCTCTGCAGAAGAGCTTTTTAACAAGCCACATTGGGCAGATTTTTCAGTATTGGGTGGGCATTGGAGTCTCTGGTTTGCTACGGCCACCCTACACCAGTGGCAGAAGTTAGAGCAGCAGAGGGCCTATTTTGACATCCAATGGGGAAGGGCTGCCAAAGATCACCAAGCCACAGCCAGCTCCTTGCAGCCACCATGAGCCACTATGTCTGAGTGAAGAAGCATGTCCTGAAAGTGACAGAGCCACAGGCCCTACGAGTGGAGAGCCGCATACAGTCTGTGTACTCTAACTGGCACAAAAACTTCCAGTCAGAGGCAATTTTGGGAGAGAGTCAAGGGTTCTGACGAAAACCACATCATGGCACAATGCCTAATCTAGAGGACAGAATTCAAACCAAGACAGGAAAACTAACATCCATTCACCAGGAATTAACCAGATGCACAGACAAGGTGCTTGAACTCCAGGTTGGTTAGGCAATGGCTATAAGAGATGGTGATGCTCACTCTGAGGAAGCTTTTTGCACCTACAGATTTGGAGGAGCTAGCCTGCAATCAGAACAATACAGGCAGCAGAAGAGACTTCTATTTTTCTAAGATTACCAGCAGCATTTTTTTAAAAATGCTCATGTCAAAGAATGAATAAATAGTAAGTAGGGCTGGCTGGGAAACAAGATTTCTGTTTCAGATTTTTTTTTTTTTTTTTGAAACAGACCTTTTTGAAGTTTGTTTTTCTTTTTAAGAGAGTGAATTCCCCTCCCCCCCAATCCAATAACCCAAGGGTTATGGCACTCTGTTGGGATATGGGACACCCAGGTTCAATTCCTTTACCTTAAATCAAGCAGAATAGGGAGTTGAATCTGGGTTTCCCACATCCATGTGAGTGCTCTCTTCAAAAATAGATACATTTCTGCTAAAAGCTTTGATTTTGATGAATCAACATTTTCTGACAATTTTGTCCAAAAAATTCACAGGCTGTCTAGTAAGAAACTGCTGGGGTTGGGGAGAAATCAGACGCAAGATTTCAAGCAGCTGCAGAGAACTGAAAAAATATAAGGATGCACAAAAGAGCAGAGTAAGAAGATGTTAAAATGTTCACGTATGCAGTGTTGTTTGTAGCCATGTCAGTCCCAGGATATTAGACAGTGAGTTTCCTAGGGTTAACAAAGAGCTCTGTGTAAGCTCAAAAGCTTGCCTCTCTTACCAACAGAAATTGGTCCAATAGAAGACCTTTTCTCACCCACCTTCCCTCTTTTCTCACCCAGTCAAGATCTTATCCTGGTGCTAAGGAGTATTCACTCTGAGGTCCATGGAATTACACAGGGATAAGTGAGAAGAGATCAGATCCTCAAAATCAAGCAAAGATCTTGTGGCAAACAAAAATGAAGCTTCTGCAGGAAGAAATCCGGATGTGCATTGTCAAGTACAGCAGAGAAGAAAGAGGACGAGAAAGATAATATCTAGTCACAAACATTCGAGGACAGAGGTAAACAAAACAAACAATTTTTTTTAATAAGAAACGGTTGCATAAAATGACTGAAAGCCTTGCACATCTGCTGATGTTAGAGCATAGCAAATGATAGCAGTCCACAGGAAACCTTTTTAAGCAAACTCCTTAATAAGCTGATGAGAATATTTTTTAATTTTTTTTTTTTAAGCAGAAAACTTAGATTTTTGCTGGTGGTGGTGGTCAATTTCTTGGGGGTGGGAGGAAAGGAAAGATTTTTTCCAACTAGCTCTATTAAGGTTTTCAGCTAAAAATTCAGTTTGTCATCCAAAATAAAGTATGAGGGAAAGCAGACACTTTCCATGAAAACTTTTGTTTAATCAAAACCTTGGTTTTGGGGGTATTGAATGTTCTAACATTGCCTTTCAGAAAGAAATCAGAGTCTCTTGATTGTGACAAGCAGTAAGGCAAATAAAACCGCTGAAAGAAAATCTACAGGACTGACATGGTGACAGTGTTTATGATAAAACTAGCATAAATTAGCCCTTGGTGGGTGTGTGGAGTACTGGCAGAGGGATGCAATGGTTGAGCCTTTTTAAGACCACTAAATTATTTTAACGTAGAATCCCACCATAGCTGATAGTGGAGTCTTGTGAGAGACAAAAGAAGACATGGTTGAAAGCCCACCATGTGACCATAAGTTTTGTTACAAGATCAAAATAAAACATGAAATCTTGATGTCGTCTTGCCTTTCCACACTTTACAAAAAGTTTTGGTTTTGGGTTTCAAGAATAGGTTCAGACAGGGACACTGGAAGTTTTGCTCAAAACTTGACTGGTTGTTTTGTTGTCATATTCAATCCAAAACTAAGGTTAGCATGGCTTGGGTTCTCTTGCCCAGAGCTTGTCCAGCACTAGTCACTTTTAGGAATAGCAAAATATCATGGCAGGATGGCTGTTTTGGATCTCCCTTGATAACTTAGTAAAGCTGGGTTTGTACACAATAGTCTGAACCTCTCTGTTCTTGGAAATCTCCCACAAACTATCAGTTATTTCTTGGTCCTGGTTAGACTGGAGATGCCGAGAACAAATATCCTTGAAGTATTTGCTCTTCTAGTCATGGCTGAAAAAACATGGAGATTTATAAAGAAAAGATCCAAGGATTGGAGATACTGGTGGAAAGTCTAGCTGAGTTTAGAAGGGTGTTCGAGCGGATTATGGAGCAAAGAATGAGCTGGCTGAAGGGAAAAGTTCAGACTTGCAGATGGAAGCAGGACCAAAGAACTCTGAGGGGAGACTGCTGGGTGAAGAAAATGGACAGTGGAAGCATGTGACTAAGAAAACCAGGCAGAGGAAAAGATGTGCTAGTGAAGAAGAAATAGAGCTCAAGAACAGGTTTGCAGAGTTGGAAAATGAAGAAGGGGCTCAGCAGGTGGTCACTGAAGGTGAAAGGGCAAGGAAGAAGAGAAGAGTGGCTAATCCTATGGAGACTACACCAAATATGAGCCCCAGGAGGATACAGGATGGGTTGAAGAGGATTACAAGGGAGAATAGGAATGGAAAGAACTTGCAGCCAGAGGGAACGGGATAAACCGGAGAATTGCATCGTCACCAGGAAAAGGCAGGTCTACATGATTGGGGACTCCTTACTGAGAAGAATGGACAGGCCTGTAACCAGAGCTGATCCAGAGAATAGAAGGGTGTGCTGTCTTCCAGGTGCTAAGATACGGGATGTAGACCTGAGGTTGAAAAGGATCCTAAAGGGAGCAGGAAAGAATCCCCTAATTATCCTTCATGTGGGAACAAATGATACCGGTAGATTCTCGCTGGAACGTATCAAGGGAGACTATGCCAGGCTGGGGAAGACGCTTAAGGAAATCAAGGCTGAGGTGATGTTCAGTGGGATTCTGCCTGTTCCTAGAGAAGGGCAACAAAGGTGTGACAAGATTATGACTATCAACAGATGGCTCAGGCAGCGGTGCTATAAGGAGGGCTTTGGGATTTATGGCCACTGGGAGGCATTCATGGACTAGGGATGGACTTCATCTGAGTAGGGAAGGAAATAGACTTCTAGGATGGAGGCTGGCACAACTGATTAAAGAGAGTTTTAAACTAGGAATTTGGGGGAGATGGTTGGGAGATGTCCAGGTAATCTCCATGCCGGATTTTAACATTGAGAGGGAAGAAAACCAAGTAAGAGAGGATACAGCCATGGGTAGGAGAATAGACATAAGGAGGAAGGGCAGTGTGGAAACCAGTCTAATAGGTCATACGGACTGTAGAATGATCATGCCTAATTGGGTAAAGAATGTGAGCGAGGCCAAACAGCAAAAATTAAAATTGTGTATAAACCAATGCGAGGAGCCTAGGTAACAAAATGGAGGAACTAGAGCTACTGGTGCAGGAAGTGAAACCAGTTATTATAGGGATAACAGAAACATGGTGGAATAGTAGTGATGACTGGACTACAGGTATTGAAGGGTATGTGCTGTTTAGGAAAGACCGAAATAAAGGTAAAGGTGGTGGAGTAGCATTGTATATTAATGATGAGGTAGAATGTAAAGAAATAAGAAGCGATGGAATGGATAAGACAGAGTCTGTCTGGGCAGAAATCACATTGGGGAAGAAAACTACTAGAGCCTCCCCTGTGATAGTGCTTGGGGTGTGCTATAGACTGCCGGGATCTAATTTGGATATGGATAGAGCCCTCTTTAATGTTTTAATGAAGTAAATACTAATGGAAACTGTGTGATCATGGGAGACTTTAACTTCCCAGATATAGACTGGAGGACAAGTGCTAGTAATAATAATAGGGCTCAGATTTTCCTAGATGCGATAGCTGATGGATTCCTTCATCAAGTAGTTGCTGAACCGACAAGAGGGGATGCCATTTTAGATTTGGTTTTGGTGAGTAGTGAGGACCTCATAGAAGAAATAGTGGTAGGGGATAACCTTGGTTCAAGTGATCATGAGCTAATTCAGTTCAAACTGAACAGAAGGATAAACAAAAATAAATCTTCAACTAGAGTTTTTGATTTTAAAAGGGCTGACTTTCAAAAATTAAGGAAATTAGTTAGGGAAGTGGATTGGACTGAAGAACTTATGGATCTAAAGGTGGAGGAGGCCTGGGATTATTTCAAGTCAAAGCTGCAGAAGCTATCGGAAGCCTGCATCCCAAGAAAGGGGAAAAAACTCATAGGCAGGAGTTGTAGACCAAGCTGGATGAGCAAGCATCTCAGAGAGGTGATTAAGAAAAAGCAGAAAGCATACAGGGAGTGGAAGATGGAGGGATCAGCAAGGAAAACTACCTTATTGAGGTCAGAACATGTAGGGATAAAGTGAGACAGGCTAGAAGTCAAGTAGAGTTGGACCTTGCAAAGGGAATTAAAACCAATAGTGAAAGGTTCTATAGCCATATAAATAAGAAGAAAACAAAGAAAGAAGAAGTGAGACAGCTAAACACTGAGGATGGAGTGGAGGTTAAGGATAAGCGAGGCATGGCCCAATATCTAAACAAATACTTTGCCTCAGTCTTTAATAAGGCTAAATTATCTTAGGGATAATGGTAGCATGACAAATGGGAATGAGGATATGGAGGCAGATATTACCATATCTGAGGTAGAAGCAAAACTTGAACAGCTTAATAGGACTAAATTGGGGGACCCAGATAATCTTCATTCAAGAATATTCAAGGAATTGGCACATGGCATTGCAAGCCCATTAGCAAGAATTTTTAATGAATCTGTAAACTCGGGGGTTGTACGATATGACTAGAGAATTGCTAACATAGTTCCTATTTTTAAGAAAGGAAGGAAAGTGGGGAAAAAAGTGATCTGGGTAACTACAGGCCTGTTAGTTTGACATCTGTAGTATGCAAGGTCTTGGAAAAAATTTTGAAGGAGAAAGTAGTTAAGGACATTGAGGTCAACGGTAAATGGGACAAAATACAACATGGTTTTACAAAAGGTTGATCGTGCCAAACCAACCTGATCTCCTTCTTCGAGAAAGTAATTTTTTTTTTTTTTTTTTTAGACAAAGGAAACACAGTGGATCTAATTTACCTAGATTTCAGTAAGGCATTTGATACAGTGCCACATGGGGAATTATTAGTTAAATTGGAAAAGATGGGGATCAATACGATAATTTAAAGATGGATAAGGAATTGGTTAAAGGGGAGACTACAGTGGGTCATACTGAAAGGTGAACTGTCAGACTGGAGGGAGGTTATGGTTGGAGTTCCTCAGGGATCAGTTTTGGGACCAATCTTTTTATTACTGACCTCGGCACAAAAAGTGGGAGTGTGCTAATAAAGTTTGTGGATGATACAAAGCTGGGAGGTATTGCCAATTTAGAGAAGGACTGGGATATTATACTGGAGGATCAGGATGACCTTGTAAACTGGAGTAATAGTAATAGGATGAAATTTAATAGGGAGAAGTGTAAGGTTATGCATTTAGGGATTAATAACAAGAATTTAATTATAAAAGTTGGGGATGCATCAATTAGAAGTAACAGAGGAGGAGAAGGACCTTGGAGTATTGGTTGACCACAGGATGACTATGAGCCACCAATGTGATATGGATGTGAAAAAAGCTAATGCGGTCTTGGGATGCATCAGGCGAGGTATTTTCAGTAGAGATAAGGAGGTGTTAGTACCTTTTTTTTCAAGGCACTAGTGAGACCTCCTCTGGAATAGTGTGTGCCGTTCTGGTCTCCCATGTTTAAGAACGATGAATTCAAACTGGAACAGGTACAGAGAAGGGCTACTGGGATGATCTGAGGAATGGAAAACCTGCCTTATGAAAGGAGACTCAAGGAGCTTGGCATGTTTTGCCTAACCAAAAGAAGGCTGAGGGGAGATATGACTGCTCTCTATAAATATATCAGAGGGATAAATACCAGAGAGGGAGAGGAATTATTTAAGCTCAGTACCAATGTGGACACAAGAACAAATGGATATAAACTGGCCATTGGGAAGTTTAGACTTGAAATTAGATGAAGGTTTCTAACTATCAGAGGAGTGAAGTTCTGGAGCAGCCTTCCAAGGGAAGCAGTAGGGGCATAAGACCTATCTGGCTTCAAGATTAAACTCGATAAGTTTATGGAGGAGATGGTATGATGGGATAACAACATGATTTTTGGTAATTAATTGATCTTTAACTATTCATGGTAAATAGGCCCAATGGCCTGTGATGAAATGTTAGATGGGATGGGATCTGAGTTACTACAGAGAATTCTTTCCTGGGTATCTGGCTGGTGAATCTTGCCCACGTGCTCAGGGTTCAGTTGATCGCCGTATTTGGGATCAGGAAGGAATTTTCCTCCAGGGCAGATTGGCAGAGGCCCTGGGGGTTTTTCGCCTCTCTTTGCAGCATGGGGCACGGGTCGCTTGCTGGAGGATTCTTTAAAATCTTTAAACAATGATTTTGAGGACTTCAATAGCTCAGACATAGGAGAGAGGTTTATTGCAGGAGTGGGTGGGTGAGATTCGGCGACCTGCATTGTGCAGGAGGTCAGACTAGATGATCATAATGGTCCCTTCTGATCTTAATATCTATGGAAATAATGTGCCAAAAAAAAGCTAATTATACTTTTTCAATTTTCAAAAAACCCTAGTGCCTCCCTCTGCTTTATGGGCCAAGTTTTGGGCCAGTTCCTAGTGGGATTTGAACCTGAAATTATCTGAGATTAGAGTTTGGTACATAAGGAGCAAAATTGTTAGAAAGAAATTTAGAGAGGACTTATTGAGTCAAATTCAATCAAGTTGTACTGGAATAATTGAGAGGAAAAAATAGCCTAAGGAGTAAAACAGGGACCAATAGGCCTAAAGTGAAGATATGTTATCTTCCATAAAAATAATTCCATATTGCTTACCTGATTTGCTTCCTAAATTCAAATCTCCTCCCATTCTGTGATGTAAACAACTCCTGTTGATCTGAGTAAATTTTATTTGCAGCCTGTCTAGCTGTGAGGATAAGGAAGAGAGAATTGGGCATCTGGTGTGCTCTCCAGATGACACCTACTCGTTACAGTGACAAAACTAAGCTGTTCCTTAGTAAAGCTAATACAGTTAGCATGTGGGAACCTTTCAAATAACGGATGCTTATTACTTCACTCTGTTTACTTTTGCAGTATGAGGCATAGATTAATAAAACCCACAAATACAGAGACAAATGCAACTATTAAAAGTGGTAAATGGCTGTTCATTAAAGTCCTCCAAATAGGGTGGCCTTAACAAATAAATGGAGACATTCAGTCGGAGATCATGAAATGTATAGAAACTTCCCTACTTTCTACAGAGTTGATGCTCTGACTCATGAGGCCACTTCCAAGACCAGCTCAACAAATAATTTTCAGTGCATTTCATTCTCCCCTCTCCCTCCCCACAAGTTGTCTCACAGAATGCAAGTTATTTATTATTATGGTCTCACAGTAGCAAGATCATAAATTGTTAGAATTTTCTGTTTTTACAGAGTTGGTACCTTTTTTTTTCAGAACCCTGTTTTGTAAATGTGATAAAGAATTTGAATGAAATTTCCGCTACTAATTATTGCATGGAGAGAGAACCCCAGTGTGGTTTTATGTTAAGAAATTTGGGAAAATTAAAATGCTGGAAAAGCCCAATATTTTTTCCCCAGTGCAATGCACATTTAGTGCCACCTGAGCAGTAGCATTGGAACATCCCAGACAATCATCCACTCATCATTCACTCCCTCCAGTTCATTTGCATATTTGAGGAGAGTCCCTATTGTTTGGTTGTCATGTCACTTCCTGCTTTTGATAACCGATTTCCCTCAGACTATCATAATATTAAAACAAAGATAGGGTCATGGGAGGCAATGCAATGAAAAAAAGAGTTTGGATAAGCTCCTGCTGTACTCCTTTGGGTTTGTCCTGTGGTAAATTACACTGTTTCCCCCCCAAAGGATAATTGTTTTACTTTCCTCAAAACAAGATTACGTTAAATTAAGATACAAAATTCCAGCTCCTTTTCATGTATAGTTTATATGCTATGGACGGATCAAGAATTATGGCTTTCTGAATATTTACCTTTATAATAGTTTTAATTTCCTGCTTTTATATTAAGTCCCTACTCAGTTTTCTGTTTCACAATTTTTAAAAAACGTCATTTAGAACTTGCAGTAAAAGTGAAGTTACATTTTGAAATGTTTTTGTTTTTAATACAGTTTACTTTAGTACTTGCAATATATTGTTCAACATGACACAGCGTGGTGAAATATGGAGATTCTGTTTCACAAAGATTATAATGGTACTAAAATATACTTTGAAGATAACAATAGCACATTTATAAAATTTTTTGTATTAAAAAATCCAAAGGAAATTCACAATAAACTTTGGTTTAATGTTAGCTAAGGTTGCGCTCATCTATAAACTAAACAATAAGAAACTAGGAAATACAAAATTAGGGATTAAAATGTTGCAAAGTCTCAAGTTAGAAAATGTCAGGATGAACCGAGCGCATTCCATCTGAAGCATCTGGCACTGGCCACTGTCAGGAGACAGGCTATAGGGCTAGATGTACCATTGGTCTGACCTAATATGGCCATTCTTATGTTAAATTTAAGTCAGACCCCTTCTGTATTATGATACAATCTTTAATTATATGATCCCATATTCTTTTTTACTGCAAGACCCTTACCTCATTCAGTGCACAGTACTGATCTGCTCTTGGGATGAATCAGGGTTGTATACTGAAGGAATTGGTTTGTATGCCTCGTTTATTGCACAAGTTGGATGGTTTGTAGTGGATGAGGCAGGGGATAGTAGGAAGAGAAAAGATGGGTCTTGTAGTCAGGGCATTTGAATGCTGCCCTGGAGCCTTGGATTCAGTCCCTCCCTCTATCATCAAGTTGCTGCTGGACAAGTCATTTTCACCAAACTTTTCACAGGTAATCCCTTCGTCATAATACATGCACACAAGGGGACTGAATTAGGTCTGTGAATGGGCAACATTTATTCTGGCATTTCCTACCTTGCGAGTGCTTGATTTGTTTGTGGTTTGGGTTTTTGGGGTTTTTTTTTTTTTTTTTGCAACTTTTTAATTCTTCAGAATCACTAAATTTGTATTTTCTAATTTCTATATAAAGGGTTTCAAGTAGTGTTTTTAGTAGAGCTGTGAGTTATCAGATACATGGTGGTAGGTAGCTTATTTATTCTTGTGGATTGGGAGTGCTGCTTTTTTGGGGCTAGTTTATTGAAGTAGTTTAAATGTAACAATAAATCAGCTGTTTGGTAGGGTTATCAAATTATTCATTTCTTGATCTGATATTTGCTAAATATTGATCTTTGTTGATGTTATGGTGGCAGTAGTTTACATTATCCGCTACGGAAACAGAAACGACATCAAGTAATTTTATGTAATAGAATACAACAATATGAATAGTGACTTTTAAAATCCAATTCACTTTTTTAGTGAATAGCTGAGTAGACTTATGTCTTCTCTCATTCATGCATACTGAAAGTAATCAAAGTTGCCTTTGCACTCACTTTCTTTTTATGTTGAAGTTTAAAAGAGTTTTGGAATGTAATTTACAGCACAGCTCCTATGCTCTATTCCAATCTGAAATAATTAAGAGATTATTATGGTCAATATGACTGTGCTATGATTGAATGCATTTCACTGGCCAGTTGCATTGGTGATTCTTTAAGGATTAGAAGCCTAATGAAATACATAGATCAGGGCTTTGATTTAATCTTTTTCTTATAAAAAAAAATCTTAACAAGGTAATAAACCTCAGAAACAAAATCATTTTGACAAACCTGTCTAGCTCTGTGTGTAGTTTGAGACAATTATCTATGGGCCACTGCTGTGATACTGGGGATAGTTGAAACGGCACTTTTATAGCTGAAAATTTAAGGCTTGGAACTGAGAGAGAAACTTTCCCTCTTGTTTGTCAGAGTGCATCACATATGTACTAATTTCATTAAATCTAGTGACAGGTTTCAGAGTAGCAGCAGTGTTAGTCTGTATTCGCAAAAAGAAAAGCAGTACTTGTGGCACCTTAGAGACTAACAAATTTATTAGAGCATAAGCTTTCGTGAGCTACAGGTCACTTCACAGCTGTAGCTCACGAAAGCTTATGCTCTAATAAATTTGTTAGTCTCTAAGGTGCCACAAGTACTGCTTTTCTTTTTATTAAATCTAGTGACACCATCAGAGGACCCAACCACATCAGCCACACCATCAGGGCTCATTCACCTGCACTAATGTTATTTATGCCATCCATGTGCCAGCAATGCCCCTCTGCCATGTACATTGGCCAAACCGGACAGTACCTACGTAAAAGAATAAATGGACACAAATCTGACATCAGGAATGGTAACATGCAAAAGCCAGGAGGAGAACACTTCAATCTTCCTGGATATTCTATAACAGATTTAAAAGTAGCTATACTTGAATAAAAAACTTCAGAAACAGACTTCAAAGAGAAACTGCAGAATTAAAATTCATTTGAAAATTTAACACCATTAATTTGGGCTTGAATAGGGACTGCAATGGCTGGCTCATTACAAAAGCAGCTTTGCCTCTCCCGAAATTGACACCTCCTCATCAATTATTGGGAGTGGACTGCATCCACCCTGATCGAATTGGCCCTGTCAACACTAATTCTCCACTTGTCAGTAACGCCCTTCTCTTCATGTGTCAGTATATAATGCCTGAATCTATAATTTTCACTCCATGCATCTGAAGAAGTGGTTTTTTTATCAACGGAAGCTTATGCCCAAATAAATCTGTTAGTCTTTAAGGTGCCACTAGACTCCTTGTTGTTTTAGTAAATCTGTTTGTTAACAAGTCAATTGAATCATCTGAGAATCTCTTTTATGGAGTCAAGGTACATCTTTCTCAGCCACTGTGCCAAAATGGATTACGTTTGTGACTGCCTTCCAGCTCTCACAATGGAATCACAGTATGCATTGGCACTCTTTTTCAAAAGAAACCAAAAAGTGGTATTAGCAGTAAAACTGAATTTTGGGCAAGGTGTGGGCAGTGGAATCTTATGTCAGTGACTGAGAAAGATCTTTGAAGCCAGTCGTTAATTAGGTCAGAAAAAAAATAGCCTTATCATTTCCAGGTCTCCATCTTGAATCTGTCCAAGACTGGTAGCAATTGAAAGTTCTTATCTGATAGCTTTTTTGGTGGCCTGTGTGAATGAGTTGATGGTGTCAGTCCAGTTCCTAATGTATAGGTAGCAGTTACCTACTGATAAAGTCTTATGACCTCCCCTGGTGGCTTTGGAGATAATCAACTCTTAACAGAGTTATCCTTCAACTCAGGAGTTAGGGGGTCTGAGCCATGGTGCTGCAAATACAGGTTATCTACCTTGATAATGAGCCATGTGAGGAGTCATTAAATCAGTGTTGCAATCCTGCTGTAATGTTTGTTACTAACTCACACTCTTATTGGTAGCCTCTTTTGAGGTTAAAGTATGGAAACAAAGCTGACTTTTCCTACCCAAGAGGATTCCTCTGAGGTATGATGAGGACACTGGTAATGAGTGGTAGGGAACCTCTTGTAACTCTGCCTATGGTGTCTGCCCACTGGATACTGGGGTTCATTTTCAAGAGCTGTCTAGCAACTTTCATCAGTATTTAACTTGCCAACACTATTAGTCAGGGGGAACTTGCTACCAAAAGGAAAAGGAAGCAGTATCTGTCCCAAAGGACTGAATTTCTAAAAACTCAAGACAACTTTCTCATGATGGCTTTGACGGTTTGTCTGGGGCTGGAGCCAGACTTGCACTTGGTTGAGGAAGCTCCTGCCCTCTTGGGAATTTCAGATGTGCCTGTGGGGAAACCCTCCCTGAATGGCTGCCGTCCTCACTACCCTGGCTTCTGGGGAAGAGAGCCCATCAGAGCTGCTGCAGGAAACAGGAAGAGATCTCTTCCCCATTCCCCACCCCTCAGGAACAGACACCATTGTCATAGGAGGACAGGAAGTAGCAGAAGGAGGCCTGGGAAGGGGCAGAGAGGGGTGAAGAGGCCCTGGAGATGCCGCCCCCCCGCCCTAACCACATCACCAGCTGAAAGGGGAAGAAAGTAACCCTCCTGTAGCCCTCTACTCCTGCCTACTAGGTCTGGGAGAGGAGGGTGAAGAAACCTAGGAGAAACAGAGTGAATCTAGAGGCACAAAACTGATGTGTAGTTAGAATTAATTGCTGGGCAGGGGGACAGTCAGCTGTGGGAATGAGAGTGTCTGCAGCAAGGGCCAAAATCACTTTAATACATTTGGGAGCGCTGGAAAAATGAATTGTCCGACATACTGGGGGTGGGCCAAAAATCAAGACAAACCAAATATATAATTTTTAAAATCATGATCGGTGTGGGGGGCAATCATGATTTTTTGAGGTCCATTTCCTGATATTTGAACCTTTTGAGATTGGCAATGCTGCAGAGATGTCATTGTACTTAGCCATATTGCTAGAGTAGGGTTTCAATGAGGAGCTACCTCAGGCCTTGAATATGGAACAGTGCATGGTGGGCCTGCCCCAGAGCAAAGCAAGAGCATTGTGCCTCAGTCACCATTTGTTCCCTGGTTCCCCTCTTGCTCAAAGGAAAAAAATAATCTTCACATGCCCTTTACCTGGCACAGTTTATTTTTCCTTTTGTGTTGGTAGTCACAGCTCTGCCCACTCCATATCTTTGCTCCTCCACCTGTGTATGTGCGGTGAGGAGCATAGCACCCTCACAGGCCTGCCTGTCTCCCAGGTTGTAACCCATGCTATGGGCACATACAGTAAGCCATAATCTTACCTCATAATAAGGAACACTTTTATGGAAAAGAAAATAGACAGTAGACCCTAATCCAGGGATCGGCAACCTTTGGCACGTGGCCCGTCAGGGAAATCCACTGGCGGGCCTGGATGGTTTGTTTACCTGCAGCGTTCGCAGGTTCAGCCGATTGCACCTCCCACTGGCCACGGTTCGCCGTTCCAGGTCAATGGGGGCTGTGGGAAGTAGCGCAGGCCGAGGGATGTGCTAACCGCCACTTCCTGCAGCCCCCATTGACCTGGAATGGTGAACTGTGGCCAGTGGGAGCTGCGATCAGCTGAACGCTGCAGGTAAACAAACCATCCCGGCCTGTCAGTGGATTTCCCTGACGGGCTGCGTGCCAAAGGTTGCCGATCCCTGCCCTAATCTGTTGTTACTGAAATAATTAATTGTCAAGATTCTGCTGACTTAATCTGTAGTAACTTTAGACCAACAACCTAAAGATTCTGCAGTAGAGCTGGGCACATAATGGATTTTTTCAGTTAATTATCAATTCTGGAGAAGAAAAAGTTTTGGAGCTAACAAAAAACTTACTTTTCCCCGAAAATTTTTTCAGAAAATCAAAGTCTGTGGAAAAAATTGTTTTGGGCTGAATGAACCATTCCATTCAGCCTGAAACAAAATGTTATTTTCAGAATGTCATTTCTAACAGAAAAAGCAATTTTTTTTTCAAAAATATCACACTAAAAACTTATTTTTTTTAAAAAAAACCATAGGGGTGGATGTGGGGTCTGTGTGGTTTTTTGTTTTTTTTTTGTTTTTTTAAATCTGGAACTAGTCAACAAAAGACACACATTCCTGACATGTTCTGGTGTAAGCCAAATCTGCATTTATTTATTTATTTATTTATTTTTGCCAAAAACTATTCTATGAAAACTTTTTGCCCAGCTTTAGCCAGAATTCATAAATTAAAAAATTGTCTAGTCTGCAGAACCTCTATTGAGCCAAAACACAATCAAACATTTAAAACATACACTCACATCAAGCAATTGCTGTATGGTATGATATATCCATTCAGGAAAGCAAATATTGTACTGTGCACAACATACTGCAACATTAGGAGCTTACAAGTCTTCTATTTCCAAGAAGCAGAGAGAGAGCAGAAGGATCAGTAGCAGGAGTGTGGGGGAAGGGAGGGAACCTACTCTTTCACTACCTCCCATTTCTCATAGTGGCTACTTTTAAAGGGACCTGGACTCTTAGGAGATATGTGAGAAGGTTGAATAAATCTTCAAGGCAGCTGAAATTTATTTCCTAATGGCAGTAATAAGACTTTTCAGACTTTCCTATGGTGAGACCTAGCACCTGGAAGCTGGTAGCTGTTCTCACGTTTCTGTCCTCACCTTTTATCACTTCACATTTTAAGACTGTGGAGCTACCAAACATAGTCCATAACATTTGAGTGTCCCTGGAGAATTTCAAATGGTCTTATTTACAGTGCATGTCAGAAGTGTGCTTTAAATAAGGCATACAAGGAGCATATGAATCAATTTTTACCACCAGCATCTGGATGGCTTGTAGAACGGACCCCACTTAGATATCAGTGTCCTCAGGGAGCTCTGAAGTTGACTACCCCTTCCAGGGAACTGTGGGAATATTTGATTATGCCACCATATTATTAACTTGCTGTTGCTACTTTGGCTCTACTGGAGGCTGCTAATGCAGTCTCATCGTATGTTTCTCCTAAGGGTTCGGGCTAATGTGGATATTATGATAATGAAGTCCATTGAAGTACCTGGACCAGTAGATGACAGGATCAGCTTCTAACAGACTCCAGCTGGCTTTCATAGAGGTACTCCTTTGGAAAGAATAGCATCAGGTGTCAGAAATCGGCCTCAGCAACTCAGAGCTTTATTAATAAATGAAGACAAATCCATTGTTAAGAAAGCACATTGAAGGGGCAACACACATGAGTGATAAGCAAACAGCAGGTGAGTAGATATAGAGAGAGATTTAAATAGCATCAACCTAAGCAAAAGGAAAAAGAAGCTTGTTTATACAGAGTGGGAGCCTAGCAGTAAAATCAAACAAAAAGGCCAGCTTCCACCAAGCACTGAGGGGCAGATCCTTGGCTCCTCATAAGTCCCCTCTGTGCCATTGCAGTGGTGCAAAGGGGATCTGAAACTGCTTTACAACAGATTCCCCAAGTAGGGCACAGGGCTGATGTTAACTGCGCTTGGGCTGCCCTGACTAGCCGCCCATGTCCCTGATATAGGGGCATTCCTGTGTGGACTGGAGGGTGGGGGAAATTGTGTTGAGGTGAGAGGGTGCATGGCCAGAGTGCAAGGGTGGGTAGCAGGGCAGCTCGTCCAGGTCAGGCTAGTATTCCAGCTAAGCTGCTTGATGCACTGATCCCAGAAAAAATACTTCCAGGGAAGTTGATTCCGATTTTGTTGCCATCCACTATGGCATCACCTGTTGGTTTGAAATGCAGATCTGGTAGTAAGTCACATCATAACTGTGGAAAGTAGAGATGTCATGGGGTGGCCCACCTAGAGCATCATCCTGCAGCATGACCACTACATCTGCCTCAGTTTCCTCTTGAAGAGTCCCCAATAATTCTACCACATGCTTTTTTCCCTCCATAATACCCCTCCTTGGGGTTCATTTATTACCAAAACATAATGTAAAGAGCTCAAAACATGATCCCCACCATAAAGTCTATTTATGACCCCTCTGCATATAGTTCTTACAATCTCAAGATATCAAGTTACTCAGTGCCCCATGCTCCATTGTCTTCCACTAGCCCTGGCTTTTCACTGATCCTCTGCCAGGACAGCTCCCCAGCTCTACCAGCTGGATTACAATCCTGGTGGGAAACCCCTGGTCTCTCCGTTGAGAGATCATCCTTACCAAGGGTGCATCCACCCCTCTACGTGCCCTCTAACTGTTCCCCTGGGTCTGGCTCTCTAGTGTGGAGATGACAGCAGATAAATCCCTCTGCTGTTCCTTTGCCTTCAGCCCTTTCCAGTCCTTGGCTGTACCTCAGAAGTCAGACAACCCCCTTTGCTGCTCTCCTGCCTTCCCCAGGAACTTCCTCCAGCCTCCTTCAGAAATTCTCCAGTGTCCTGGCCTCTGGCAGGTCAGAGCTGCCAATCTCCTGACTTTCTCCCCTGCCTCTCCTGACTGACCAGACAGCTCTCACCTCCCTTTTTCCTGACCAATTCTGGCAACCCGGAACTGGGTCTCCCTTCCCACTGGAGCCCAGCTGGAGTGAGCAACTGGCCCTGCTCCCTCTTAAAGGGCCAGAGTCACCTTGTAACAGGAGGGTTATCTTTGCCAGCTGTTTTGAGTCTGTTGTAAGTGTGGTGCATGCTGACTTCAGTGCACAGTTCAGAGAGGAAAATTGAAGGCATGCTCTGGTGGCATTTATTTTTTTCTTCACCAGTGATTGGAAAAAGGTTTCTGCCTTGATTGATGTCTTTTCTGAAATATTGATTGGATGTGTTTAAAACAGTCAAATAAAATGAAGTAGCATTAAGTTTGGTGAAGACTGAAAAAATTTGTGTCTGTGATCAGATCACACTGCATTTTCTTTACTGTTTTGGTTCGAACTGGTATTAAAAACGCCTTAAATTTCTTGGCTAAAAGGCCAGAGCAAATAGTCCAGCTGTGTTCCTGAAAGTTTTTAAACAAACTGTCACACATGGCAGGAAATACGCACCACAGATACCCTTCCATGATCAGAGGTGAAGCTGTCAGTGAGGAAAGGGATGTTACCTTAGGAAAGTGGGGATCAAATGTTCCTGGAGAATAAAAATGACCATTTCCTGAGAAATGTTTCCTGTTTACAAAGCTCTTAATCTTTACTTTCACCCACACTCCTGAAATAATTTGTATAACTTAAAGAAGGTGCCATTTCTAATTAAAGGGTTCCTGGGGAGTTGGGAAAACAATAGTAACACTCCACCATATACTAATACCAGGGCTGTGTTGTAAAAGCACTTTATAAATATGAAAGAAGTTGGCTTCATAACACCCCTGAGATAGGTATTATTCTTGTTCTACAGATGGGCAAATCGAAACATAAGAAGCTTAAATGACTTGTCCAAGCTGGACTGTTAATGAACAGGCCTCATAAATCAGGTTACCACCTTTGAAATGCAGCCTGCCTCCAAAAAAACCCAACACCCATCCCTGCACAAGGCAAGCCCACTGTAATCCAACCACAAAGCAACTCCATAACTGTCCCACCCCATCCCTTCAACAGCCATTTATAGTATGTAGAGAGACAACTCCTATAAATAAGATTGATAACAAATGGGCATTTGTTTTATCAGCACATTTTGCCAGCAAGCCTTTGTAGCCTGTTTTGTGTAGCCTGCTGTCATCGAATGTGCAGTTTCTAAGATGAGGTGTGTTTTTTTTTTTTTTCCCATAGTGTAGTAGGGCACTTGCACTATGGCCCTGGTCTTCCATTATTTAATATCCCTCACACATCTCCTCACTCTTGAATGACTCAAACCCTCTCTCACACATGCGTGATGCACTTGCATGTTGGAGGGCAGACAGCTGCTGTATTTTTAACAGTTTTGATCTGTTATTGCTTAAAATGCAGAAGTGGGAACACTGCAGCCTCTTTAGTGGTACACAGAAACTTTTAATATTGGATATCACAGTGTATTGTGATAATAATGCAAATCTTTTGACCCACATAAAAAAACCCTGTCACATTAAATTATTTGTCTGGCAAATCCATAAAAAAAACCAGCCAGGTGGTAACCCTACTCAAAGTCCTGGCCTATGAAGGCAAGGAATTTCTGGGAGATATGGTCCACAGGTGGGACTAGATGTGGTTTAGATTGCATGACCAGGAAGGAACCATGTGACTGAAGTTCAGGACTACATTTATGGCTAGTAAGAATTATGTGTAAGGAATAGGAGGTGAAGCCTAAGGAAGAGAAGTACTGCAGGAAAGGCTTGGGTGGAGGACAGAGGTTGTAGAATGGCCCAGGAGAGGAGTGAAGCAGGAAAAAGAACCTGGGGCAATACCCCCCGGGTGTAGGCTGGAGGTGTACTATTGGTATCAGTTTCTGTTTAGTGGTTTCAAGATGGGGCTTGCAGCAAGGTATCCTCCCTTTACTCCCCATATCAACAAGACTGGAGCAGATCCATATGCCGGTGGGCACCAAAGGACTATCAGCTGACCCTGCTTGGCCCATTGAAAAAACTCTCTAGCTTAGGGAGAGCAAATTGTTTCCCCAGTTGACATGGGGCTGCTCAAACTGTTGTGCTGGGGTACAGCAGATGAGTGCTGCTGAGAGAGGTAGTGTGTGGACACCTCTGCTTCAAGAGGTTCAGAGAGGCTTCTGAAATCCAAAGAGAGGAAAGACTGTTAAGCTTCAGACCTCACTGGCCGGCTTTGTTTTTTGTCAAAGGTTTGGATCTGTGTTTGCATTCTTTTGTCCTTGAAAGGGAAGGGCACTTACTGAGGTTTGGCTGCAGGGCTAAACCCCAGTCACCAAGTCATTGAAAGATATTTCAGACCACTAACCAAAGAAGGGGAAAGTGAGGCAGCAATGCCCGAAAGGTAAGAATCTGCTGCGGTCAATCACTGGTATAGAACAATGGAGAACTGATTCCCACTTAATGGCTGTTAATATTTAAGCAATGGAATCCTTCTGTGGCAGTGAGGCACTAGGTACAAAAATAAGGATCATATAGCAAATTGTCCTTAAGGGACCCTACTTTCTTGATTCAGCTGCTATTACTTAGTGGGTTGGAATGCATGTTTCTCTTTCTTTTATTCTGGCACACCAGGCCACACACTCTGCAGAAGGCTCACCCTCAGAAGCCCATGTTGATACCCTTTGATCCTGTGCTAGAAAGAAACAGAAATAAAAATGTGCTTCTTTTAAAAAAAAAAATCATGGTGCCTGAACTCTCTGCTTCAATAGCCTCTCTAGTTTAATCAGGCTTGAAACATATAGGCACAGTGGAAAGGCAGGAGCCTGCACTTCTCCTATTCCTCTGCTGTAGCTCAGAGGACTTCTCCAGGGCTGCCAGTCTGGCACCGTCTTCCATTATTACTAACTCCACTCTGAAAACTCAATGAAATATTTTCAACAAACGTTTCATGTGAACACCAACAGTTGCTAACAGTTAAGAATTTTGATAAGGGAGGAATCCAGGGCAGAAGAGTGGGGTGCAGGAATCTGTCTATGCATACATGTAACAAACGGAAAGATAAAAACTTGTTGATGGAGCACTGCAAATCATGATTCATGCCCAATGTTTTTTATACTAGATGGGATAGGTACTAGACAGCCAGGTGGCTGGACTGCGGATCTCCATACCCCTCATTTGAGAAATGAGCACAATAGCAGAAACGGTCCGAGGACGCTGAGCTTCTCCTGCTGCATAAATGCTGAGGCAAAGCCATGATTTACTTACAAAAGGAGTAACTGATCCTGTGCCACTGCAAAATGATTGTGTTGTGTACAGATTTAACTATAGTGGGTAATTGCAGGTAGGTGAAAAGTATGTCAGCTGATCATGGTTAACACTGCTCCTCTTGCAAATAGTCCCCTGGAATCTCTTATGGCCAGTGACGTGATCTCTCATTTGAAAGAACGCCAGTGGCACATTGCCTCTTTATGTAATGCTTGTTGACCTGAATTTGATGGGTTAGTTGTTATGGCTCGCCACTGATTGCATCCGACCGGAAGATTTATAGGTTCTTATCCAAGTCAAACTACAGAGCTCAAGAACTCTGAGTTCTATACTGGGAGAGGACTCTCAGGGTGTTTGGCAAAAACACGTACACTGAGGACAAAACCAAATAGATAAACTTTTTATTGAAATTAACTTAAGAATAATAAATGCTATGAAATGTATAATTGCAAAACAGTAGAAGAATTCCAAAACTCCTGGTGGTAACATTCCTATTATAAATGCCTTAACCTAACATACTCGCACCCTTCCTTGAGGACCCGATAATAGGAGGAGAAGGCCAGGCCTGACTCCTGGCATGCCCGATAACACAATAGTGCTGGCTTCCCCAGTAATTAGGAATGTTGAGTAGTTATACTATACTGCACAAGCTGAGCTGATAGCGTGATAGAAAATAGAATAGATAGTCTCTAGAATATAGGAAAATTGGAAAAAGCACTCCAAGAAACCGAAGTTTCAGGAGCTAGCAGAGCCTCCTGACTCTTCCTTACAAGGTATTTTATAGGATCTTGAGACTATGTAATTCAGGCCCAACTTACTATACCCAAATCTTATTTCCATACCCTAAGAAATTTATGGGAACCCTTCTCCTATAGGTTAGTGGATTATGACACATATTAATAAGGATTATCTCACTCCAAAACTGCCAGCCTAGGCTCTCTTGGTGACCTCCAAGTTGTGGTGTACCTTGCGGTTACCAACTGGTTGTAGATGCCAGATAAACCTGTTGAGTGATGTGGATAGTTCCTCCCTTTAGTTCCCAAAAGTTCAGGGACCATTCTTATCAATGCCAAAGGTTGCCAGTTTTTATGCTGCCATATTCTTAACTGATTATACTTTTTGCTATATAGCGGATCTTACAGACCTGTAGGCTTCTTGCATTTCAGCAAAACTTATTATTAGGAAACACATGCCTCAACACATCCTAAATTCCAAGGTATTAATACTGATAAAATATAAGAATGAAATAGATTAATTTCAGTAAAAGAAACATGTTGTTTGATTCAGATGGCTGGATTAGTAGAATATAATAGCTAGCAAAATAATCCTGTGGGTTACACGCTAGGCTATCACTTCAGTACTGACTCAAAGGGAAGAATATCCAACGCTATGGTAATTCCGATAGCACCTAGGAGTTCCTTTTGAGATCTCATCCTAGCCTTGACCTGCCTCCCTGTCATTAACGCGTAAATTGAGGGATCACAACATGTGGTGGCATGGCTGCAATTTATGTTAAAGAACAGAATTACTCTTCTCTAGTTACCTAGCATGTCCTGTAGCTTGACTAATCTTTCTATGGCAGCCAATTCAGTAAATACAGAATTCCATTCTTCAGTGTGTGAAATAAATGAAGATTTGCCTTTAAGATTAGTTTCTTTGCTACAACAACATGTAATGTTTTTCTTTCTAATGGCCAAGATCCTTGGAATGGATCTTCTAGAATAAACAAGGATCTGAAATTAATCAGCTGAAAAAAGTAAGATCTCCTTCAAACCTTTTAAAAGGAGCAGTCCATCAGTCCAGCTTTGGGGTGGATTTGTAAGGACAGCAGAGGTTACTATCTGCAATAAGGACATCCATATGTGCAACAGTCCATTATATTCAAAGATAACTTGAAATATGTCTGATGAATGTTAGCACAATAGTGACGATTCCTGATGATAGGTGAATCTATTCCATTGCAGAGCGTGCACTAGGGTCTAAGCTCTCCTTGAGCCCAACCTAAGGGCTTTGAATAGGACAATGATCTCAGGCTTAACACAGCTGTATTTACAGAATGTTCCTGGAAACTATCAGTGGTCAGAACCTTGATTTTATACCACCTGCTAGTTACAGATAATTTTTTTTTTTATCAAATACAGCTTCATTTAATCAGCAACTTGGTTGTTCCTAATAGGCAAATATAGTCAGCAGGCAGCAATGAGCGACTGTCCCTCTTCTGCACTTATAGTCGAATGACTGGCTCTACACTGCTTGTTTGCTCTAACATATTGTCATCGTAATAGGATGTTGACACTAAAATCTCCTTTAACATAAATAGTTTGCCTTCACTGCAGCATTAACTTCTGATAACTTTGCACTTAAATATTTGCAATTTTTTATCTAAGGCCCTCAATGCAATTTATAGATACTAAAAATAGTCCTTCAGCATCTGATGGGAGAGTAGTATAAGCATTTGGCAGGAGGGTAAACTGAGGCAGGTATTAGCTTCTATTACTTGTCCTGTCTCTGGCTCCCTGTGACTTTAAACAAGTTAAGCATCCTGGCCGACACCTTGATCTCTGTTCGCTCCGTTTTCCCAGGTTAAATAACAAGGTGGCCCTGTTCTTGACACTGGGTTGGATTTAATAAAAAAAAATCCATAGGAGTGAGAAGCACCTGAATGGGCTGCGTGCCTTGAAACTTCCACCAAAGCCCTTGTGACAATGTTTCATGGATATGATCCCTTAAATATGGTGCGTTTAATACACCTACATGGAGAAATTAACAAATATGAATGAGGACTAAAGACTCATAGAAAATTTGCAGAAGTGACTGATTCAGGGATAATGGATTTTCTCTATCCAGTACAAACAATACTTTTTCAGTGGTAAGACTGTGTCACACTTCAGACAGACTAGATACACGTTCTTCATATATAGTAATAATGATCTTGTAGTAAGGAGCCCTGTGACAAATTGTATTTATCATGCATTGTTGACTGCCTCACTAGTATTCCACTGCCCAATAATCCATTTCCACCCAAGCCATCTGTAACATTCCAGAATATGTAGTTAGGTGTGTATCGTTAGACACGTACAAATTCTGTCGGTGCAAAAATTGCCTATGTCAATTGCTCCCATGAAATGGAGCTTGGTTTCTGAAAATGTAAGCCTGGGAGCATAAAATAAATAATTCGAACAACCCCAGAACTTTTTGGGGGTAGGTCGAAATTCAAATGTACCGAGATCCAGGTCTTCTCATTCTAGGGTTCATCTTGGTGGCACTACAATTACATAACAGGTTTGCATAAACTGTAAGTTCCTAAATTTAAAACTAGAGCAATAATCAGTGCCACATCTCTGAGTACCCTGTAATTACATTGTGAGTACTTAAGATGGGAATTTTGTTTGCTGGTCGGCAACTTGTCACTAAAAGACTTTTGAAGTTAACACATAGTTAGGATGAATGGAGGAAAGTTATAGCTGTGGTGGTGCTATTAGTTCAGCCTGTCTATTGCCTCAGGGCAAAGACTTACAGAGAACTATTCTGTGCATCCAGAAGGGGAAACACTATTTAAAAATCAATTGGTAAACAAAAGTTTTGAATCTTGCACACGAAGACAGTTGGCTGTTGGAAGCTGAAGCAAGTCATCGGGCCATGTTCTTGTGTAATGATCTCCTTTCCTTTATTTCCCTGTGGTTATTAGTTTAATTGCAGACCCTGATCCTATACTCTAGCTTGTGTGTATCTACTACAGCTGGCTGAAACTTGGATTTCTTGTTCACAGGTGATTTCAATATTTCATTGAATTTGGCTTCATGCCAATTGAAACTAAATCAAATGTTTTGAAATTTCCCGCAAACCAGAAATTCCTAAAATGTTTTGTTTCAGAAACACAGACACAGGATGTTTCTGGAACAAACTATGCTCCTTGGGGCCCCTAGCAGCTGACCAAAATTGACATGAGTCTTGTCCACTTCATTACTGCAGCTGTGAAATGGACAAAAATAATGTCAATTTCATTCAGCAGATCCTAAGGGCCTGTGGCTCCAGAGCAGCCCTGCCAGTGGATTACCCTGGAGCTAGGGCTTTCAGGCTCCTGGCTCCATAGCAAGGAGCCTAGACACGTTGGCACGGCACAGCTGCCCCAGAACCATGTATTCTGGAAGCCTTGGGGTTCCAGGCTCCCCAGCAGCCTGCCAGAAAACCAGACAGGTTTCCAAAGAAGCCCTGCCTGCGATCTGACAGCCTTTCAAATCTGAGATGTTGCTGGGAAACATTTTGGGTTAGACGAATCTGTATTTTCCAACAAAACAGGGTTTCATCAGAAAATCCCTGACCAACTCTAGGATCTACAGCCTTAGTGTGCTCTGCTTACCCTCCCCTCTTCTATGGGCCTCCTATTTTGTACTGAGCTGTTGCTCTTTCTCAGACGTTCCCAAGCTCTAAGTTATGGACTACTGGTGGTCCATGAAATGTTTGCTGATGGGATGTGGAGAGTTGGGTGACCACATGATACTGATTTCTTTCTTCCAGGGGTGATTGGTACCGTTGGGAGTGGGAGGGAATTTGACCCCATGAATCTCTCTGTTAAATATCCTCCACTCTATCCAAAGTTTGGGAACCTCAATCGAGCTGTCTTCTGTACAGTAATTGAAACTAAATAACTGAGAGGGTTGTGGGAACTGGGGAATTCTCCAGAATGAAAAATACTTTGACCTGTTGGTGCTTTCTAAAAGGCAAAAAATCTTTTCAGAAGTACATTTATAAGTCAGATACTAATTCTTCTTGGAGGGGAAGGTTCAATTGTACAAAAGAGGGACACATGCTCTAAATTTTGCAGTGATAAATGCATTACAAATGGGATTAAATGGCTGGTAAGATTATTCTACTTTTTCACACCAGTTTGTTAGTGTGCTGCCTCCTTCTGACTGCTCAGAGTGCAAGGGACCCTGCCATGATTTCTAATGATATCTTGCATGATTAGAAAAAAATTACTTAATTGGGGTACATATTAGGGTTAAACAGGGAAAAATAACACATTAGTGTTTCTAAAGATGTGAAATCGCCAGGAAAGATCCAGTGATCAGTCTATCCCTCTCTATCTTTGTATAGTATATATTTACATAAAGGGCACTGTAAAGAAATATTAGTACCTTAGTCAGGTTTTACACTGGAGCAAGCAATTGGAAACTCTTATACCTTTCATTGAAAATGGCAATGGAATACAAGTTTCTTTCTGACTACCTCTGTCCATGGGGGGAAAAGAGATTTACTATAACAAGATACTAGGAATCTCGTTTAATCTAATTATACTCCCTTTAAAAAAAAAACCCAGCAAGAAAAGGTCTTTCAATACCATTAAAAAGAATTAAAAATGAAAATAGAACTATAGACCAAATTCAGCATTGGTGTAATGACATGTCACTTCACTGATGTCAAAGGAATTTCACAAGGCTAAATTAGTCCCCCTGTCTTGTATCCAGCAGTACCTCCAATTAATTATTGAGGAAGCAGTTGTAGTTTCCCTACACTACACGAGGCTGCTAAATGTCTAGATCACCAGGCTACCAAAGCTGAGATGAAAGTAGAGGGATTAGAATTGGATTGTCTGGAGTAGGACTGAGTGCCTCCATTAGTGCTGTATTATGGCAGTGTCTAATTCAGGCCCTAATCAGGAGTGGGATCCTGTAATCCTGGGCACTGTACAAGCAAACACACTCCTTGATAAAAAGAAAAGGAGTACTTGTGGCACCTTAGAGACTAACAAATTTATTTGAGCATAAGCTTTCCTGAGCTACAGCTCACTTCATCGGATGCATTCAGTGGAAAATACAGTGGGGAGATTTATATACACAGAGAACATGAAACAATGAGTGTTATCATACACACTGTAAGGAGAGTGATCACTTAAGATGAGCTATTACCAGCGGGGGGGGGGGAAGAGGAGGAAGAAAACCTTTAGTAGTGATAATCAAGGTGGGCTGTGGGAACATGGTGTATTTGTGAGCTAGTTAAGAATATTTGAGCTAGTTAAGATCGCGGTGAACTTTTAATGAACCATTGAGAAATAGTTACAGGCTGGAACGTGACCCAGGCAAACTGGCAACACCAGACCTTGTTGACAACAGATAGTGGACAGCTATGCTCCAATCAAGAGGAAGGACGCACGGGCATAGCCCGTGCTGAGGCTGCTCGACCAACGAGATGTCTCTGTGATCGGGTGATGGACTTTGGAGGGGGTGTGGAGGGGGTTGAAAATATTATGTAAGAGGAGTGTATAAAAGCTATGAGAAAATAACAGATAAACGGCTTAGCTACCAACCATATTGGCTGCTGTGCTTTGTCCGGCTCGCATGAAACCCCAACAAAGGGCCATTTCCAGCAGTTGATATGAACGTCTGAGGAACGGTGGGAGGTGGGGATGGAGAAATAACATGGGGAAATAGTTTTACTTTGTGTAATAATCCATCCACTCCCAGTCTCTATTCAAGCCTAAGTTAATTGTATCCAGTTTGCAAATTAATTCCAATTCAGCAGTCTCTTGTTGGAGTCTGTTGTTGAAGAATAGCCACTCTTAGGTCTGTAATCGAGTGACCAGAGAGATTGAAGTGTAGTGGCTGTATTTCAAGGAATCCCTGTTGAGGTTACAGGGACAAACCATCCCGATGAGTCGAAAGAATAGTAAATATGGCAGGCGACCAGCTTGGCTTAATGGTGAAATCCTAGCGGATCTTAAACATAAAAAAGAAGCTTACAAGAAGTGGAAGGTTGGACATATGACCAGGGAAGAGTATAAAAATATTGCTCGGGCATGTAGGAAAGATATCAGGAGGGCCAAATCGCACCTGGAGCTGCAGCTAGCAAGAGATGTCAAGAGTAACAAGAAGGGTTTCTTCAGGTATGTTGGCAACAAGAAGAAAGCCAAGGAAAGTGTGGGCCCCTTACTGAATGAGGGAGGCAAGCTAGTGACAGAGGATGTGGAAAAAGCTAATGTACTCAATGCTTTTTTTTGCCTCTGTTTTCACTAACAAGGTCAGCTCCCAGACTGCTGTGCTGGGCAACACAAAATGGGGAAGAGATGGCCAGCCCTCTGTAGAGATAGAGGTGGTTAGGGACTATTTAGAAAAGCTGGACGTGCACAAGTCCATGGGGCCGGACGAATTGCATCCGAGAGTGCTGAAGGAATTGGCGGCTGTGATTGCAGAGCCCTTGGCCATTATCTTTGAAAACTCGTGGCGAACGGGGGAAGTCCCGGATGACTGGAAAAAGGCTAATGTAGTGCCCATCTTTAAAAAAGGGAAGAAGGAGGATCCTGGGAACTACAGGCCGGTCAGCCTCACCTCAGTCCCTGGAAAAATCATGGAGCAGGTCCTCAAAGAATCAATCCTGAAGCACTTAGAGGAGAGGAAAGTGATCAGGAACAGTCAGCATGGATTCACCAAGGGAAGGTCATGCCTGACTAATCTAATCGCCTTTTATGATGAGATTACTGGTTCTGTGGATGAAGGGAAAGCAGTGGATGTATTGTTTCTTGACTTTAGCAAAGCTTTTGACACGGTCTCCCACAGCATTCTTGTCAGCAAGTTAAGGAAGTATGGGCTGGATGAATGCACTATAAGGTGGGTAGAAAGCTGGCTAGATTGTCGGGCTCAACGGGTAGTGATCAATGGCTCCATGTCTAGTTGGCAGCCGGTGTCAAGTGGAGTGCCCCAGGGGTCGGTCCTGGGGCCCGTTTTGTTCAATATCTTCATAAATGATCTGGAGGATGGTGTGGATTGCACTCTCAGCAAATTTGCGGATGATACCAAACTGGGAGGAGTGGTAGATACGCTGGAGGGGAGGGATAGGATACAGAAGGACCTAGACAAATTGGAGGATTGGGCCAAAAGAAATCTAATGAGGTTCAATAAGGATAAATGCAGGGTCCTGCACTTAGGATGGAAGAATCCAATGCACCGCTACAGACTAGGGACCGAATGGCTCGGCAGCAGTTCTGCGGAAAAGGACCTAGGGGTGACAGTGGACGAGAAGCTGGATATGAGTCAGCAGTGTGCCCTTGTTGCCAAGAAGGCCAATGGCATTTTGGGTTGTATAAGTAGGGGCATAGCGAGCAGATCGAGGGACGTGATCGTTCCCCTCTATTCGACACTGGTGAGGCCTCATCTGGAGTACTGTGTCCAGTTTTGGGCCCCACACTACAGGAAGGATGTGGATAAATTGGAAAGAGTACAACGAAGGGCAACGAAAATGATTAGGGGTCTAGAGCACATGACTTATGAGGAGAGGCTGAGGGAGCTGGGATGTTTAGTCTGCAGAAGAGAAGAATGAGGGGGGATTTGATAGCTGCTTTCAACTACCTGAAAGGGGGTTTCAAAGAGGATGGCTCTAGACTGTTCTCAATGGTAGCAGATGACAGAACGAGGAGTAATGGTCTCAAGTTGCAATGGGGGAGGTTTAGATTGGATATTAGGAAAAACTTTTTCACTAAGAGGGTGGTGAAACACTGGAATGCGTTACCTAGGGAGGTGGTAGAATCTCCTTCCTTAGAGGTTTTTAAGGTCAGGCTTGACAAAGCCCTAGCTGGGATGATTTAACTGGGACTTGGTCCTGCTTTGAGCAGGGGGTTGGACTAGATGACCTTCTGGGGTCCCTTCCAACCCTGATATTCTATGATTCTATGATTCTAAGTGTTCTCTGACTGGTTTTTGAATGTTATAATTCTTGACGTCTGATTTGTGTCCATTTATTCTTTTACATAGAGACTGTCCAGTTTGACTAATGTACATAGCAGAGGGGCATTCCTGGCACATGATGGCATATATCACATTGGTAGATGCGCAGGTGAACGAGCCTCTGATAGTGTGGCTGATGTGATTAGGCCCTATGATGGTATCCCCTGAATAGATATGTGGACAGAGTTGGCAACGGGCTTTGTTGCAAGGATAGGTTCCTGGGTTAGTGGTTCTGTTGTGTGGTGTGTGGTTGCTGGAGAGTATTTGCTTCAGATTGGGGGGCTGTCTGTAAACAAGGACTGGCCTGTCTCCCAAGATCTGTGAGAGTGATGGGTCGTCCATCAGCCACACTATCAGAGGCTCGTTCACCTGCGCAACTACCAATGTGATATGTGCCAGCAATGCCCCTCTGCCATGTACATATATCAAGAAACTGAAGCTCAAAGTCTTTCAGTCTAAATTCACAAGGTGTGGAAAAACTCATACTGCAAGACGTGTGTCCAGTCAAAGGTACAAGGTGTAATAAATGCACAAAATATGCACATTGTTTGCATCTGTTTGCCACACCAAAGCCATCATGGAGTTGACTCATATTACAGATAATCAAGAGCCATTGATTCTGAGATCATCATGTGTGATGAGACAGAGCCTGCCTGGAGAGAGAAACTGAATATTCATGGAAAGACACATAAACAACTGAGAAAAACAGAAGCTATGTATTTCAGGTGACTGAATCAAAGACCAACAACCTTCTCAGCTGCAGCGTGCTGCACTGTATGCTGAATCATACAGTGTACAAACATCTCTACCAGACAGAATTTGGATGTGATTAGTTGCAGAGTATGCAAACTCAGAAGCCATCATTACCTGATCATAATGGACTATTTTTCTAGGAAATAGTGAACTTGAAAGACATTACAAAATATTCCCACTTCGTCAGACTTGTTGTTTTATTTAGTTCTGATGGCTCTTGGGGTAGACTAAGAGACAGAGGCGTGGGTGTCACCTAGCTGTCTGGACTTAATCCCCATGTCAATGGAGCATCTGAGAAGACAATGGCAAAGCCAATTTCTCAGATGTTGACACCTAGCAACCAACAACCCAGAGGAATATGGAATTCACCACCTCTCCTTAGGGAGACTGAACAGCATTTCCCCTTGAGCTTGAGAACAAAGGACTGGGAAGGTATGAGGTGGGGGAAATAAGAGTTGGTTGCTGCAAGGAGTCGGGGCTCTCACCTGAAGTCAGTGGAAGGATAGACAGAACTTGAACCCAAGGGTTCACTACAGCTTGGCAGGGCTCTTGGCTAACTAGAATGGACTCTCTTAAATCAGTGGTTTTCGAACGGAGGTATGTGTACCCCTAGGGGGTATGCAAGAAAAATTCTGTAATGGTGAACACACTTTATTTAGTAAGACTTGGCAATCTAATTATAGCTATATTAGATGGGGGTATGTAGTAAACTACATTATTTGGAAAGGGGTACGCAGCCTAAAAAGTTTGAAAACCACTGCTCTATACTACCCTCAGAAATTCCTATGCTGTGTTCAAGTTAACTGATAGACCTACTGTTTTGACGACACTGTCGGAGTGTCACTGCAAATGCTTGGCAAAATGCATTAATCCCAGAAGGGTGGACAAATCTCCATTAGGAGGCCGTCTCAGATGGACTTACTGAACAGAGCTCAAGGTGTGAAGCAGGAGTGCTGCAGGCCTACAGGTCCAGCCTAAGGAGGCGATGAAGCCCTGGAGGAAGAGAGAGACCCTTAGGGCATCTGGCACACTGATGAGGTTTCTCCTAGGGAGTATTTCAAAGCTAGGGCCATAGCACCAATCCTGTGGATCTGTGTTAACATGTTGCAGTGTTATCAAGAAACTGAAGCTCATTTTCGTATTCCAACACTAATTGTTTTGGACAATGGACCACAATTCATTGCTGCAGAATTTGGCATTCTGAATAAAAAATGATTTTGATCATATTACTAGCATCCCGTGTTATGAACAGGTGAATGGAGAGGGTCAGAGAGCTGTGCAGGCAGCTAAGAAAATCTTACAGCAGGAAGATCCATTCCTTTCTCTTCTGAGTTACAGATCAACTCCAATAGCAGCTATTGGATATGTCCAGCACAACTCCTGATGGGAAGACCATTAAAAATTACTGTTCTGACTCAGGTTCTTTTCCCATCTCCAAGTGGTCAGACATGAAGAAAGTAGCCAAATTGGCACAAATAAGGCACAAAGAGCTTATGAACACTTTTACAACAGATGACGCTTCGAGAACTGCTGTGTCTAGAACCTGGTAACAGTGTTTGTGTCAAAATGGATTGAGAAAAAGGATGGACAACTCCATCTGTTATAAAGAAGAAGAATTAATCACCCAGATCATATATGAGCAAGTCATACTGTGGAGAGTTCAACATAAACCATCTACAGTTTTTTCCTCAGAAAGAACAATCAACAGAGCAAACTCTACAGATGGCAGATGAGGAACAGGAAGAAGACTCAAGGATTCCAGCCACAGCCAGTTGTTGCAACAAATAGTACAATTCAGAGACCTTAAGAGACTGAACTGTACTGAACTTCAAAAATAGCATGATCGTGTACATTTGTAAATGGTAGGAATGTAGAACTTAAGGGGGAGATGTAATGAAGTGCTAAATTGTATTATGCTGTTTTGCCATTAGGTGGCACTGTGGGTATCATAACTTATTTAAGCTAACCTCAGCCATAGCTGCCAGTACTTTAAAGGATCTTATACTGGCCACATCTGGTGTGTGTATATCTGTCTGAGAAAGAAGGTCTGTATTCAGTCTGTGACTGCTAGTAGCCGTCCTCCACCTACCATGTACAAGGTGCACATGACGGTGTGTGTGGGGAAAATACTTCTAGTATATTAACACTGTAAAGATTAAAAAAAGTAATGATCACTTACCTGGGGCTGACCTAAAGCTCTTGAAGTCAATAGGAGACTTTCAGCTGACTTTAATGGGGTCAGCATCTAGCCCAATATCACAAACTTGGCTGTGAGCTAAAAACTGAGTGACTACCCACAATGCGTTTCAAATGTTAATACCCTAAAATAGTAGGAGCTCTCCTATTTCTGTGTTTGGTCTCTAGAGGGATAACGCTCATGTGATCATCAACGTTTTAATCATAAATGATAATGTAATTGTTTCTTTAGTAACGGAATCAGGCTATAATGCTAGTGGTGGAATACCTACTCTGAATTGTATGGATTGTATTTCAGCATCTCTTGTTTGTAATTATTAGGGCAGCTCAGTGCTGGAGTACACCAATCCCCTAAGATACCAGTAGTGTGTCAGCTGTGCCACAATATGGAGACAAGAACTGTAGCTGCTTCAGCAGCTAGGCCTTTTAGGTGCTAATCCTAGTGGGTCCCCTCAAACACATGGCTAAGTGAAAGGGTATTTTATTAGGGCTGGCAGGAAAGGGAAAGATTGGGGTTGGTAAGGAATTTTTCCCCAGGTCAAACTGGCAGTGACCTGGGGCAGGGATGGGTGTCGCCTTTCTCTGCATCATATGAGTGCAGGTCACTTGCCAGGTTTATCTGCATATATCTCACTTAATCATTTCCCTGCCATAGCAGAGGTCTTAGGTGCTAGTGTACTGCATCCCCTCCTACTCTCTCTTCCTGTGGCACATGGCGAGTTTCCTGTGGTCTGTAATACTTCGGTCTAATTTTGGTTGTTGGATTTAGTGTGCAGGTGCTGGGTAGTGTTGGTGGCCTGTGATACAGGAGGACAGACTGGATGATCTGGTGAGTCCTTCTGGCCTTCAACTGTCTGATAAATACCATAAGTACAGAGGTTTAAACTATTACAGTTCTTGGACCCATGGATCAGTCAAGTCGAGCTTTACGGCTCTTCAGGCCTTGTGCATGAGGTCCCTTCTTTAGTTCAGTCCCTATTCAAGCTAATAGGAGCTTGTGAGTTTCCAGGCCAGGCTCAGTTTGGCTTTCTGTATTCGACTACTTAGGCTACATCTACACTTGGAGTGTGGTTCCCAGCTTGCACAGACATACTTACTTACACTAGGTCTCATCGAGCTAGCTCTCTAACAATAGCAGTGTAGCTATGATAGCATGGGCAGTGGCGACATGGGCAAGCTGCCCTGAGTATGTACCTACAAGACCAGGCAGGTTTGTACTCAGGGTGGCTAGCTTGTGTCACCATTAGCCACTACTCATGCTACTGTAGCTCACGAAAGCTTATGCTTAAATAAATTTGTTAGTCTCTAAGGTGCCACAAGTACTCCTTTTCTTTTTGCGGATACAGGCTGCTACTCTGAAATACTCTGTTTAGCATTCAAGCTCAATGAGAACTAGCATGAGTGTGTCTGCTGATGCTCTAAGTGCAGAGCTAGCCTTAGTTCATGGCAAGGTGGAGTGTAAATCTACCCCACACTAGAATCATAGAATATCAGGGTTGGAAGGGGCCTCAGGAGATCATCTAGTCCAACCCCCTGCTCAAAGCAGGACCAATCCCCAATTAAATCACCCAGCAGATTTTTGCCCCTTATCCCTAAATGGCCCCCTCAAGGATTGAGCTCACAACCATGGGTTTAAGAGGTCACTGCTCAAACCACTGAGCATCCCTCCCCCCTGCACCAACACACTTTGAAACTGGAATAGATAAAAGTGTACTAGGGAACTTCTAGGGCGTGGCAGCAGGGTCCACACAGAAACTTAGTGTAAGGCAGGCTACTGTGGAGAAGATTTATACCTCAACTTCCGACAAACTAAGTGTTTGTATAGATAAGTACTTATTGTCTCTCATTGATGCCCCTCTACACTGACTCCTGGCCCTGTTGTTGCTGCTGCTACCCCATAAACCACACACAAAGCTGCACCCAGCTGTAATATCCATCAGTCGTAGCCTGTTCCACATGTGGCTGTGTATGCAGTTTCTTGGGGTTCCTCTCTGCATCTGGCTTCTCTGCAGTTCCTGGCTAGCTATGCAGCTGCTGCTTTTCCAAAAGTGCCCTAGTCATGCCCTGGTTCAGGACCCTTTTTCTTACTTGGCCATGGGCAAAGGGAAGAGCAGTGGGGCCCTGGCTGACAGGAAAGTTAGTCCCTGCTTAGCAGGCTCATCCCACTTTGATGGACACAAAGAGCTCACTCATGGCTGCAGCAAAGGTTCTTCCAATTTTAACTGCTCAGAGTGGTGGGCTCTTTGGGGAATCTGACCTCATCACTGCTCCAGAGCTGTGTCTTTCTCTGTGGCATTGTCTGTCTTTTCAATTAGAATTCAGGCTGATATGCCCGGTGGAGTTTTTGCATGGTTTCCAGCTAGTTAAAATGGTATAGTTACCTACACTTGAGGATTAATTCCTGGTGATGGACATAAGGAAAATGCTCTTATGTCTTGTTAGACTATTTTCAGAAGGCTTTATTGCTCTTGCCTATTATTTTGATGTGTGTGTTTCTTAGTGTTAGAATTCCAAGAGGTGTGACTGGCTCCTAGCTATTTATTTGAGCAGCAATGACATTCTCCTTGGCACCATACAGTAGACAGATAGTTCTTGTGCTGAAGATTTTAAGGTCAAAGGAGACCCAGAAGATGGAACACCCTGGGAAACTGAAGAGGGAGGGATGATGGGCACTGTGGCTGATCTGTCTTTGAATTAACAATAGACTTTTTTGTGGGCATTGCAAAAGAGATGAGATTTTAAGGACTTAATCAGAGGTTGCTAGTAGAACTGGAGTAGTTTAGATAGCCTATTCTCTCAAAAATCTTGTTTCAGCTCAACCAAAACTAGTCACAAATGCTGGTCGAATTCAGCAAAAATATGAACAAATATGATTTTTTTTAAAATCTACAAGCTTAGTTTTGACTTTTCATAACAAAATATTTTGACTGTTCATCTTGAAATAATGTTTCATTTTGAATCTTGGCTAGGTTTATTTAAAAACACCAAAAAGCTACAAAAACACCTGGAAACTAAACAGACGGTTATGTGTGCATTCAAGCTGGAGGTTTAATTTCCAACTCTGATAGATGTCCATGTGTTAGCTTTATTCAAGTTAGTGTGCTAAAAATAGAAGTGTAGCTGCCCCAAGTACAACCCCACTTGGGAGTCTAGGAACTTACTTGGGCAGATAGCCTATCCTGCCATCTGCACTGCTGCAGCTACCATGCAAAGGTAGTGCACCCAAGTTGGAAAGTATACTTGCAGCTTGAATGTAGATGGACCCTAAACCAAAAATTCACTTAGGGTCAAAAATTCTCTTAGGATTAACCAAAACGTTTTGTTTGCCCCTAAATGAAAATTTGGGAGATTTTTGTTTCAGCCACCAAAATGTTGAGTAAATTGTTCATTCAGTTGAAATTGGTAGCTTAATTCATCTGGATGGGGAGTAAATTTTTACTCTTCCATGCTTACAAAGGAGTTTTAATGTTGTTTTACCCTGCTCCTGTCTGTGGCTGAGGCAGGTAGTTAGATGCTCAAGGCTTCAGTGTCAGTATGGTGGTGACATGTTGTTCCTTTTATGGAATTTGGGTCACAGATAGTTAGAGGAGGGTGGATTCATTTAGACTCTACACATATCAGACAGAAGTGATGCTAATGGATAGTAGAAAAAATCTAAAGCAACAAATGAGGGTTGTGTGCTGCCTCTGTTGTGGAGTCTTAGCCTTGATCTTCCTTCCTAATTTTGCATTTGTGAATTTGTGAGAGTGTTGGGGGGTTGCTGATATCCTGGGGCAGCTTGTGTATGGGGATTAGGTAGGCAGCTGAGTGGTGTGGGTAGGCAGATAAGGTGTGTGCATGTGTTTTGTTTGACATGTGACTGAGAAGAAGAATAAGATATTGAAGACTGGGACAGAAAGAAGGAGAATTTGAGGGAGGAAAGAGAGTTTAAGGGAAGAGACAAATGGGCAAATGGAGGTGTAATGCTATGGGGATTCACCCAGCCCAGTAAGGGGCTGTATCTCCACCTGCCCTGTAATCTTGGGTGCTTCTGTGCTGTGCAGCTTTGGCTCTCTGGTCCACTTCCCATATTTGGCGTTCAGACTCTATCTCACTTTTTGGCTTCCTAGTTTTGGTGTTCCCGTGCTGCTTTTGCATTTTTCGATTCTTTATCTTTCTGATCTCCCTCCAATCTGGCCAGTTCTAACTTTGAAGTTGCTTTGCTGTTGCCCATTTTAAAATTTCCTCTGTTCAATTTCCTCATCCGAAATAAACAAATAGAAAATAATAATACTGTGGCCTTTCTTTGATTGTTCTCAGCCTTCTCCCTTAAAAAGCACTTTAAAAGCTAGTTTATCAATGGTTGGAGTCCAAACCCTGGTTAACTAAAAGTGGTGTGTAAATCCTGCCGACTATGCTAATGTGACACTGTTTGGAGGCTCATCCAGACCAGTGAGGGGTTCCTGTAATCCTGAGTGCTTGTGTGCTGTGCCCCTTTGGCTCAGAGTCCCAAGACCAGCTGCCTGCTCATAGCACAATGGCCTCACCCTGGCTTTCACCAGCCTGGTTACACCTTGCCGGATGACACCAACAGCCCCTGTAGTTCAAAGTCTCCCAAAACCATCTCCCTTGCAGTGTCCAGTCCTCTCACTGAATGCTCACAGAAGTTATTAAATTCACTGCCTTCAAAAAGACAGAGCACACACCAACCTGGTAGCTTAGCTGAGGACTTACCCTTCAGTTTAAAATACAACATTGAGACAGTTTTGAGGTAAAAGAAGAATAAGTTGTGTTTACGATAATATTTAAGACTAGAAGGCATAGATATGGTTACAAGTAAAAAAAAAGTATACTTTCTAGTGACTAAACTTTTATTTCAGCAGGTTACAGTCCTTATATAAGCCAGTTTCTCTTCTATAGTCAGTTACAGCTATTCTTGGTTTTCAGGTCACTTTTCATGAGCTTGTAGGATGCTGCTCAGTCTTTGTCCTCTAGGTGATGGACCCCAAAATGACTTTCTGTTTTTGCTTGTATTTCCCAAAGTCAGTTGTGTCTGTTTCATGAGTAAGGAAGGCTCCCTGCGGGAGAGGGGGCAGCCTGCATCTCCCATCGTGATCATTAAGCTGTCTTCCCCCTTGTTCGTCTAGCTTGATGGCTTTGCTTGCCTTCTATGTAGATGTACTTTTCATTGTCCTCTGACATGTTACCTGGCTCAATTTATATTGGAGACACACAGGTAAACAAGTGAAACAACATTCCTTTGTCTAGGACAGGCTGGGCTTATGCAAAGCAAAAATAATACAATAGGTTTTTTAGTTTGTTATAGAATTTAATCACACCTGTAATACTTCCATTAGAGAGTTAAGAATATGAGCGGTCCCAATTGGATGCTTTTTCTGAGGGACCCTAAATTCCAACCCTCAGAAATATGCATTCTTCTAAAGATATTGGTTCCAATTCTCTCCTGTGTTAAGGCTGCTGTGTGCCACCCTGTCAGGGTAAATACAGCCCTAAAGCTGGGGAAGCCAGCCACGGTGGAGGGGATCCTTTGATCTAGATTGTGGAAAGTCTCCCTCTCTGAAGCTAGAGAAGGTGGTGTGGCTGTGGCCAGACTGTGCCCAGGCTAAACTTGGTTATCATGATGGTCGTTTGGATCTTAGGGTCTAATTTAATAAGGCCTCAGGCTGTGCTAAATTATGCCAGGGGACTAGATCATTTTGCAGCTGGCCTACGATAAAGGTAGTGCAGTAGTGGAATCCTTGCACCTTTTTGCTGAGTTGAACAGTGTGTGTCTCTGTGACAGCTGAAGATCTGGGCCATTGCTTGGTTGACTTGCTTCCATTACCCCAGCCCTGTTTCCTGTATCCATTGATTTGAGTACTGGATGCTTCTTTAAAGTGACTCCGGCAACCTTTGTTGTACACTTAAGACAGATACCGGGTGTTACCTGATGGATCTCTATACTTGGTTTGCGCTTGGCCTAATGCTGTTCCTAATCCTGCCGGAGGGCAGCACATGGCCACTGAGATCTTTCTAGTACCCTTGAAACCAGACATGAATGAGATATCTATTGCTAATATTTATTAGTGTGCTCTATTCCAGAGTACTTTATAGCCTTTCCATCAGATATGTTTCAAATGATTCTGCTTCAGCCAAACAAATTGTCCAGGCTTAATTTCCGAGAAATCATTGTCAAAATTGCTGAACCAGTTTAATTCTAAAGCATATATTTATACTGAGCTGCACAAATCACATCACCAAGTAAGATTACAAATGGGAGGGAGAAAAAATTTAATCAGAAATGAGATTAGATTTGAAAATGTAGTGTTAGTGATTGCTGCCGAGGCTCAGAGAGGCTGTAAAGTCATATATTTTGTTAGAAGGTCTCTGAGTAGTTAGCTTGAGGAAGCTCCAAAGAGCGCATATGCCCTTGTGCCGAGGGCAGGAGAATGAGGAGGTGGCTGAATACTGGGAAGTTGTTATTTCTAGCAAGATGCTGATAAAATTGTGTCGCGGAGCGAAGCAGAGGCAAGAGTAAGGGAATGACTCAAGGTGTGTGCTGGGGACAAATGGGAACATAGGATGGGATGGAGGGGGAGGAGTTGATTCATTTTAAGTTATGTGCCTGCATCTGGTGCTTTGGGGTGAAGATGGGCTCTCCCCTCTTTTTACTAGTGAATAGACTTCTGGTAAACGTGCCTTCAGGGTGACCAGCAGCAGGCCCTGCTTTCTGCACTGATGACTCTCTTCTGAGGGACAGGCGGCCTGCAGTAATAGAAGGAAAAGGGAGGTCTTAGCAAAAGGGTGCTTCACCCTGCCTTTTTCAAGAAGAGCAGGGATAGGTTAGTCCTGGCTAAATTCCAATAATAAATCTGATCTAACTACCTAAAAGTCCCCAGGCAGTTTCAGTTGGGCAGAGACTTCTCCTTGACTTCCTGCTCTCAGTTGTTAATAATTTACATTGTGACAGCAGCCTCAGTTGTGTTTTGGAACCGTGCATGGCTGGGTGTTGTACAAATGCATAGGAGCCAAAGGTCTCCTGCACATTGACCAGCCTGTATGCAGGAGGATGGTCGGCCTGATGCAGGAAGTGGGAGGGGACCTGCCCCTACTCTGATGTCAGGTGCTGTGGAGCAGCTAGGAATTAAGGAATTCATGTAAATGTCCTGCCCACTCTCACATCCTCCAAGCTTTATGATGCATCATGAAAAGATACAGTAACAGCTCATAATGGACAACCGAGCAGACTTTTTTCCTATACACTAAAGCCAATGTCTAATCGATGTAAGCAGCACGGGGGAAGCAAGACAGAGTAGCATGTTCTCTTACTATATACAATTTGTGTGTGCTTGAAATGCACCTAGCCCCAGATCAGATCTGGCAGCCCTCTTTTAGAATTGCAGGATGGCTAAAAGCACAATCCAGGTGCAGAGCTGCCATCACCTCAACGTCTAACAGAGGTTTCGCCAGCCATTACCAAACCAGTTAGTGTAGACTGTAGTCTAGATTGCGATGTGGATAAGGTGGTCAACTCTGAAGCCCTGAGTCTCCTCTTCTTCTACATCAACTTCATTCCACTTAAGTGAATGGAATCACTCTTGCTTTAGCCCTCTTGCATATTCCTGGGTGCCCTAGTGTATTCGCCCTGTTGGGCTTACTTTCTCCTCCTTCTCTTCTATTTTGACGCTCTTTGTTTTCACCTCTCGTCTTGTCCTGAGACCTTCAAGCCGCTCAGTCATTCTCTCCAATGGCTGTTTCCCCCTACAAAATGGACTGTGCAGAGAGGGAGGTCTGCACTGAAAAGTCTATGGGCCTAATTTAAGGGGAATCCCGCAGTGGCATAGAGCTGCTACAGAACCAATGTATGAGCATTCTTTGGAGAAAGGTTCCTGGGTAGGGCATCTTTATTGCTTGTTGATCCCTGCCTGCTGCAATGCCTTTGGGGCCTATGAGCAGCTGGGTGCTAGTTAGGAACATGAGAATATGCGTAAGATCTGTGGTCCAACTAGTCAGTATCTTTTTAAGGTTGTGGCCAGCAGCAGATGCCTGGTGGAAAGAGCCAAGAATCTTGCATAGATAAGATGTGGGATAATCTGACCCCCATGAAGTTCTCATCCTAATACTTAAGTTATATTGTCTTAACCTGAAGCATGAGGCTTTAATCCTCCAAAGAGCAGCCCTGAGATAGCCCACGCTGTGCGATTGGACTTGCTTTGGAATCGGGGAAATGCAAAAGTAGAGACACCTTTGCCTTATCTTCTCAGTTGAAGCTTGATGATTTAGCACAAGCCTAGATTACAGCTCCCCCAAAATGTAGCGGTTCATCTTGGGCTAATCTCAAGATAGCATAGGGTTTGATTTGAAAAAAAAAAAGCGTTAGACTTGCCAAATGTCTGCAATTGCGCACTCAACCTGCTGATGCAGTTACTGTGATTTGTGCATTAAAATAGGTAGTCTGCCACGCAGATGATCAGAGTGCATACCAAGGTAACTGCATGAACAAATGAAGCATGCAATGGCATACTTAATAGCTCTGAAGAATTAGGGTCATACTGTACATGATATGACTATGACAATTTGGGGACTCTGTCTATGTACGGCTTATGAATTCTATTTAATCCACTGAGTCTCTGTGTCAGACTTCAAACTCCATTTTGAATGTGGGGCTTGTTTGCCTTGTCTGCCACGGGCCTCAAAGCTCCCTCTTATGGACAAGTCATCAGGCTGCTGTATCTGGGCCAATGTGTCCTTTAAGCTTCTTTGCTCTGAGTAGGCTGAAGTCTCTTTTCCTGGCTTTTCTGGCACATTTCATGGGAACAAGTTCTCTGTTACCAGTTCACAGAAATGGGTTCTTTGGGTCCAGTGACCTCCTTCACCAATGTTGATTGCTACCCCAGACTTCCCAGTAGCTTAAGCATGCCCTTTCCCAGAACTCCAACCTTGTGAGTGCTCCTCTTCAGGGACATGTGATGATCAAGCAAACAGACACACAGACTTTGCAAGAAGTCCAAAAACCAATCATTCATTACTGTAGTTAGCATGAGAAATATACTGATTTGGAGAAAACAATAAAACACCAGCATGCATTTCCCTGCCTCAGTTTCCTCATCGCTCTTAAGAATTCTTTGGGCTTAGGTCAAAGCCCTGTAAGGAGGCCAGAATTCCCCCATTCTGCTTATCCTCTCAATCATGGAGTGTCTCTTTCTCTGTCCTCTGCAACCAGCTTCCTTCTTCCTCAGCTGGACCTGCAGTTAAACATGACCCCTCTGCGACAAAAATGTGTCCTTCTTTCCCTCTTTTCTGCCCTCCTGCACATGACCTCTCCTTTGGAAGGTGGAGCCTCACTGGTCTCTTCTCCCTGTCTTTCTACCTAAAATAGCTGGGGAGAGATCGTTTCCTTTATAACAGGGGTGACCAAACTTACTGACCATCTGAGCCTCATACAACAATCTTCAGAAGTTTGAGAACTGAGGAACGTCTGCCAAGGCTCGGGCCTTCAGCCCTATGGGAAGTGCCTGCCGCAGCTCAAGGCTTCAGCCCCACTCTTGTTGAAGCCCTGAGACTCCTAGTCTCTGCTGGGCAAAAGCCCCTACCCCACCACTCCACTGCAAGGCAGAGATCCCAAGATACCCACTCCCCCCGCAGTCTGGTACATGGAGAATAGGTGAGATGCGGGGACAGGGAGCCTCCGGGAGCCACGCTTTAATGGTAAAAGAGCCTCATGTGGCTTGAGTCACAGTTTGGCCCCCCTGCTTTATAATCTCCAGACCCTTTTGCAGACAACCCTCTGATCAACCTCCTGAGATGATCAGTCCTGCACAAAGTGATCTGTTGCTTAGTTACCACCCTCCCACACCTACAGAGTTCAGATTTGGAAAAACTGGTTTGGCCTGGCCAGTAGCTAGGGTTGCCAGGTGTCTGGTTTTCGACTGGGATGCCCAGGCAAAAAGGGACCCTGGCAGCTCTGGTCAGCACTGCTGACCGGCCATTAAACATCTAGTCACGGCATAGCAGGGGCCCAGGGCTAAGACAGGCTCCCTACCTGCCCTAGCTCCATGCAGCTCCCAGAAGTGGCTGTCAGGTCCCTGTGGCCCCTAGGTACATGGTCGGCCAGGGAGGCTCCGTGCACTGCCCCCGCCACAAGGGCTGGCTCCACAGCTCCCATTGGCAGGAACCGCAACCAATGGGAGCTGCGAGAGCGGTGCCTTCAGGCGCAAGGGCCATGCGCAGAGTTGCCCTGGGCACCCATGTGCCTAGAAGCCTCAGGAACCTGGTGGAGAGCTTCCTGGGAGCCACAGTAAGCACCCCCAGGACCCCGAACCCCAGCCTGGAGTCCCCTCCCACACCCAAACTCCCTCCCGGAGCCCACATGCTGCATCCCCCCAAAACCCCAACCCCCTGCCCCAGCCCTGAGCCCCCTCCTACACCCCAAACCCCTCATCCCTGGCCCCACTCTAGAGCCCTCAGACCCCCTGCACCCCAACTCCCTGCCCCAGCTCGGAGCACTCTCCTGCCCTGAACCCCTCATTTTTGGCCCCACCCAGAGCCCACACCCCCAGCTGGAGCCCATACCCTCTCCCACACCTCAGCCCCCTGCCCCAGCCTGGTGAAAGTGAGTGAGTGAGGGTCGGGGAGAGCAAGTGATGGGGGGTAGGGTGGGGGGTGGAACAAGCGGGGAGACAGGGCCTCTGAGAAAAGGTGGGGTCTTGGAAGGGGTGGGGGACAGGGCAGGGGTGTTTGGTTTTGTACGATTAGAAAGTTGGCAACCTTAGCAGTAGCCATCATTTGAATAGACAATCATCAAAGTTTAACAGATCTCCTTTGTGAGCACTCTGCCTGGTACAAGAATTTCTCCCGTCACCTCCTGTGAGTCTTAGGTCAATATGGAGATGAGACTGCAGAGAAGGCAAACAAGCCCCATATTCAAAGTGGAGTTTGCAGGCTGGCACAGATATGGAGCCCCCAATATCAAACAGAATTCAGCTGTACACAGACAAATTCCCCAGATTGTCACAACAATAAATTCAGTTCTTCCTTTGCATCTAACTAACCCTTGCCCTTTTTAAGAAGGCTTTCCCTCTGCTGTAAGCATTTAGTTGGGTGGGTATTCCCATTAAAAATGTTCCCCTATCTGCAAACACTTGTGTCTATATTTTGGTAGGAGGTAGATAAACCAGCTAGTTTGCTGAGCTGCCATTAGGAATAAGCATATTGCAGTGGGTCTTAGAAAATCCAAACAGGTTTTTAAAAATTATATTTACTGACTTTCAACATAATAAAGTTAAAATCAATCCAAGGATTATATTGTCACTTGTACTTAACATGGGGTTATTTAGGCATTTAAGGACCAATACATCATGCAATAGACTTTGTGTTAGGCCACCAAAAGAGTGTGTAGATTGGTTACAAGTAAACAAATTCCAACTCTGGTCTGGGTAGATTGGTTACAAGTAAACAAACCCAACTCTCGGCTGCAAAAATCAACACTAACAATGAACAATAGCTTCCAATTAACGAGGGCTACAGCTCTTGAGGAGCAGAAGGAAACCGGCCAGCAATAGCAGAGCACAAGCTGTGGAAGGCAAGGAGTATGGTCTAGCAGATAGGAACTTTGAGATGGGGGTAGAGCTACATTCATCCCAAAGAGACCGATTAGGCTATAAACACTATTATACAGATGTCTTGCATTGGAAAAGTTGTGTGAGAGAAAATATGGGATACTCCTCTCCTTGACAGTGCAACTTTAAAGGCAATTATTGCTAAAGTTTTAAGGTAGGGTGCATAACACTGGTTCTGATGTACCGTATATACTTTCTCTGCAGCTGTAAAGAAGCTGTACTGTCCACACACACACACACAGAAGAAGAATTAAAATGTTAAGGAAAATCTGAAGAGCTATTGCTTCTTAGTAAAATGAGCTGTGTGTTGATTGAAAGGGGAGATTTCTTCCATTGCATGAGAATGGAACCTTTTGCAGCTGTTGCCTTTGGCTCCCAAAAATAACACCACAGAAAGGTAGAACCAAATTCATCCCTATTTTCCATAAACTTATAGCAGGTAGGAATTTGATTTCTAAGTATGCAATATTGTGATGGGGTGTCCACCCCACACAGGACTGAGCAGGGTTAAGGTGCAAGGTAGGCCAGTTAACGCCACAGGCTGCGTCTGGAGCAGGAGCCAGGGAGCAGGATATTGATTAGAAACAGGTTCACCTGTGCAGAAACTGGCAGGGCCTATAAAGCCATTGAGAGAGTGGTATGAAGGGGCAGTGGAAGGAAGATTGCCTAGGACTGCAAGAGTGAGGGACTTTTGCTACTTTGGAAGGAGAAACACTGAGTGACCTGGATGGAGGGCTGAGTCACAAAGAGGACATTGTGGTTCCTGGGATGAGAGAGGAGCTGCAGATGAGTCAAAGTGATGGTGTGCAAACCATGGGTGGAGGTGTTGGCTGCGAGAGCTAATCCCCACAGCGACTAGGAGGAGGCGCCAGACTGGTGGGGAGTGGATCACCCCATGACAAATACAATTAAAAATCAGGCAGGAGTGCAATACCTGGCCTACTGGCATTGGACATGTATACTAACTGGTCATCCAAGCCATTAAAAACTATGGCTTTGTGTCATGCTGCTAATGACTTAATATGAAGGACATTTATCCAGTTGCCTTCTTCCATTCCTCTGTCCCCAGGAATATAGTGATGAAAAGAGGAGTGAGACAAATCTTGTTAAGATGTGCAGGGGCTCTCGCTTTCCTGGATCCTCTGCCTGTTCTGTCTAAACATTTTACCTTTTAACAACTACTTTTACCCCAGATCACTTTTTCAATTACAAACAAATAGCACCACTGAGATGCATCTACCTATGGGGTAGAGCATGGTAACCCACCAAGCAGTACACAGCCGGCTCTGCAGAAGGAAAGGAAATTTTGGCCAAGGATACCAAGATAAACCCTTACTTTTACATAAATAAAACTAATACTTGGACCTCAAAGAGTTCTACCAAGCAGGGCAAGGATAGTTATCCCTATATTACAGATAGTCAAACTAAGGCACAGGGAGATGGAAGTGACTTGCCAAAGGTCACACCAAAAATCACTGGTAGTCTGGTCAGGGCTCTTGATTTCCAGATCAGTTCACTGGATCTAGTATCAGGGATCTTCAGAATGCACACAGAACAGATTTTAAACTCTTTTAAAGCCTCATTAGGCAGACTCCAGCACATGAAATTATATGGAGCTCTGCTAATATACTTTACAAGGAAGAAGTGCTGAATTGACCCTGATGGGAATTGAATTTGTGGTTCCCCAGAGACTAGCTATTTGAAAGCTAGATGGGGAGGCCACGCAGCTAACATGTCATAATCTGTTCTGCAGATGAGTCACCACCAGCATCCTGCAAAGAGATGTTCTCTTGTGGCACAGAGTCCCACTTGTTTTTGTCAGATAGCCAGAATGAGATTATTTTAAAGGACCAAGAGACTGGACTCTGGGTTTTGTCATCAGTATCGCTGTTTCTCTGTTTGGCAGCCAGACACTAGCACTGAAACTACTCTGTTCCTCAGATGAAATAAACAGCAGGTGAGGATAGAGAAAGCAGAAGCAGCAGTATGAGGTAGGTACCCCTACAGAGCCGTATGACAGTGGAAGTAGCTATGACCAGCTCTGTTGAGACACTGTTTCTCCGCCCCTCCTTCCCCCCTGCAACACCGCTTCCCATTATGTTTGAGATGGGAACTGGGCTGCGTTCCAGACCTGTAGCCTGTGGCAATGGGCTGAGGAGATAAGAATTCACTGAAATATAAACACAACAAAGTGTGTAGGAAAAATTGAAATGACAAACTTCTTAAAGTGGAACTTTCATAATTGGAAACACTTCAAAGTGCATCGTCTTTTCAGATAAATCCAGTTACTTTCCACGCTCCTTTCCTATCTTCTCTTGGCATGTCTGCACTTATCAAAGATGTTTGTTTGAAAGCAAAGGTTTTCTTCCTCTGCAGCTCATCCTCTCATTTTGCTTGATTTTTTTCAGGAAAGTCTTAGAGCCAAACTTACAAACACAGTCCCTAAGTATCCAGACTTCTGCATGCTGATGGCACCTGAGTTAGTTACTTAGAGCTCCCTTCTAAAATGTTTGCATGTCATATAAGCTGTTTCCATTCCTATTGCACCATACATCTGCATGATGTTTTACAGACAAATGCCTTACTGTCCGTATGTATGGTAACTGTATATGCATACATTAAATATGCAATTGTGCTCATTTAACAAATTGTTTGCAGTGTGGTAGCCATGTTGGTCCCAGCCTGTTAGAGAGTCAAGGTGGGTGAGGTAATCTTTATTGGACCAACGTCTGCTGGTGAAAAAGACAAGCTTTCAAGCTCCACAGAGCTAGAGCTCTGTTTAAGCTTGACAGTTTGTTTCTTTCATCAACAGAAGTTGGTTGAATAAAAGATACTATCTCACCAATCTTGAATTAAAAATTTGGCATTTAGATACCTCACTTGCACATGCAAATACTATTTGCGACTGCAGATTTGGGATTTTGCACATGCCAATTATTTTGCATCTACAACAATACGTTAAAGGTTCAATTGGTTGACCTTCGAAAATTTCAGTGCTGAAAATGTGGTGTCACAACTACTAGGCCAACACTTTCAGATCTATGCTGAACAGAGAATTGGCTAGGCAAATGGTGAGCTGAGATCTCTGCTTATTGTATAATAACTTGCTTGCTTTGTGTCTCCCTCCTTCCCCATCCCTCCAATTTGTTTCTCTGCCAGCTGTTTTATCATAACCTAGATTGTGGGCTGTATGGGACAGAGATTGTCTGCTGCATTGTGTGCAGCACCTTGCACAATGAGGCCCTGATTTTTGACTAGTACTTCCAGCCATGCAATAGCAACAGCAATGGTGACTTCATTGCTAGGTACCGTACTTTGTTTTATAGGTATTTCTATGGTGTTCTATAGTGCTCATCAACACAATGAGGCAGGGAAATATTATGCCCATTTTACAGATGGGGAAACTGTGTGAAAGGTAAGACTATACCTGGACACGTGCTTGAAACTAGAACCCCATGTGTTAGAGATTTTAAAAGACTCTTCTCCTTCCAGCTGGGACCAGAACTAGATGAGTTGACACGCCACGAGGCACTGGCTATGGGATATATCTGGCCAGAACAGAACTGTCTAAAAATCTCACAGGTTCTTCTCCTGAGACTTCCAGCCCAAGTTATATAATTTAAATAAGTTTCAGGTAACACCCCCTAATCTTACAGGCCATTTTGTCCAGTGACTTACGTAGGGGAACTGGAATTCAAGATCTGTGTTCTTCTACTGACCCTGACATTAACTTGTCATGTGACTATGAACAAGCCACTTAGGACTAGATTCACAAAGAAACTTCAGTATGGTGACCTTCGGCCTAAGTTTTGGGTGCCTAGGAAATGAGTGTGATACACAAAGCCTGAGTCTGGTGTCTAGGCTTCCTATACAATGAATGGGGAGAGAAAGGTGCTGCAGAATGGGAATCACAACCACCAGCACGCTAGGTGGTTCACTGCCTAAGCTAGCCAATGGGAGGTGCCAACTTGCAGGGATAAATGCTAAGTCCCACCCCTCTCTTGGAGATAGATTCCTAAGTTTGGGCTACAGGGAAGGAGATGAGAAGAGCAGATCCCTGATCAAATCCCTTCTCCCCCTCAGATGGCGGGGAAGACTTGAGCTGGAGGTCTCCCACATCCACTAGGCTAAAAGTTATGAGGAGGTGGTCCTCTCCCTCTTTCAGCCTTTTATGTAAGATCATCTATAGGCGAGTCTGAACATGCTTACCGGATCCGGTGAGTTAGGCAGAGGAACACCTATCTTTCCGCAGTTAATGAATCAATCTGGGGCTTAGAGGTCTGGGTGTAGGGCTGCAGCACACACGTAGAGGCAGAAACATCAACACCTTGGGAACTTTTACTGCAAATATGGAAGTGCAAAGTGAGTTTTGGCACTTGGAGCATTCAGTGGCACCTGAGCATGGCTTTTGTGAATCCCAGAGGGGCCTGATTCAGGTGCCTAAAGTGGCAGTGAGGCACCTAAGCTCTTTTGTGAATCTAGCCCTTAACCTCTCCACGCCTCAAATTTGCAATTATCAAATGGGGTGGATGGGCGATAATTTATCCACCTTTAACTATCCAAATGCTTTGCAGCTTATCCATACCTACTAAATGCCCCTTTTTTCCGGGTGGCCTGTACTGGAGAGAGCAAGCTTGTTCATACCGCAGTACCTCTTAAATATATTTTTAAAGTCTGGAAGTAGTTCATGTAGAATCGTAGAATATTAGGGTTGGAAGAGACCTCAGGAGGCCATCTAGTCCGATCCCCTGCTCAAAGCAGGACCAACACGAACTAAATCATCCCAGACAGGTCTTTGTCAAGCTGGGCCTTAAAAAGCTCTAAGGATGGAGATTCCACCACATCCCTAGGTAACCCATTGCAGTGCTTCACCACCCTCCTAGTAAAATGGTGTTTCCTAATATCCAACCTAGACCTCCCCCACTGCAACTTGAGACCATTACTACTACTTTTGTCATCTGCCACTACTGAGAACAGCCTAGCTCTATCCTCTTTGGAACCCCCCTTCAGGTAGCTGAAGGCTGCTATCAAATCCCCTCTCACACTTCTCTTCTGCAGACTAAATTAACCCCAGTTCCCTCAGCCTCTCCTCGTAAGTCATGCGCCCCACCCCCTAATCATTTTTGTTGCCCTCCGCTGGACTCTCTCCAATTTGTCCACGTCTCTTCTGTAGTGGGGGGACCAAAACTGGATGCAATACTCCAGGTGTGGCCTCACCAGTGCCAAATAGAGGGGAATAATCACTTCCCTTGATCTGCTGGCAATGCTCCTACTAATACAGCCCAATATGCCATTGGCCTTCTTGGCAACAAGGGCACACTGCTGACTCATATCCAGCTTCTCGTCCACTGTAATTCTCACGTCCTTTTCTGCAGAACTGCTGCTTAGCCAGTCGGTCCCCAGCCTGTAGTGGTGCATTAGATTCTTCCTTCCTAAGTGCAGGAATAATAAATATTCTTTTTTCCCCCTCAAATGCTTCTCCTTCAGGACTGGTTCAGGTGAGCATCTCTGAAAACTACAGAACTCCATTAGGGTGGTGGGTGCAGCAGGACACAGATAACAGAGTACTTGCCCTAGTCAAACTTTGGAGATCCCTACCCCTTAACTGGGATGTAGTCACACTTCAGTAATCTCATTGTTATTCCCTTGCATACCAGCACATAGTGTTCAGTGGGATCAGAGGTGGCTGAGGTGATTCACTTGCTCAAAAACATGTATAATATACACTAGCCAAAGTTCTATTGCTGGTGCAGGTGAGAAGGGAAGAGGTGTGTGTGTGTGTGTGTGTGTGTGTGTGTTTGCTTGATCATGATGATTTGATGGAACACCATCAGCCTGACAGAGTTCTTTATGACAAGTCAATAGCTGGAATAAATTCAGCAAATTTTCCAAGCTCTGTTGCTGAGAACAGATTATATACTCATCTATTATTAGACTCCCAGGGTTGTAAGTATTGCCAATTGTGTAAAGCAGGTGGCACTGTGTAGTTCTGTAATGTCATTCCATGCTGCTGCAATTTACATATACCAGGTGTAAGTGGTAATATCTGTTAGAGATCCAATGCAATTTTTGCTTTTATATCAGAAGAAGAATAAATCTGACATCCATTAAAGGCTCTGTTACATATATACCTTGCCACTGTAGAGCAGGAAGACACCTTATTTAAATTGTACAGAAATCATACAGCCTAGGTTCAGTAGACATGGCCACACTTTTGTTGGGAGAGAAATAAATGAGAGGGTGAAATAACTTTGACATTTTATGAGCAAATAGATGGTAATAAATGTATGTTATAACAAGAGCACACTGATACTCTTCTCCTCTTGCTGACATTCAGTGATGCTTTGAAGACAACAGAAAGCTTTGCTTTGAATCCCAAGCATATCAAAATTAGATTTTTTTTTTAAAAAGCCTCCAAATATAACTTATCCTCAAGCAGTTTTTATTAAGGATGCTAATTGCCCAGACCTTGACTAATTCGGACTGTGCTCTGCTGCTGGATTATTCTCCTTTGCATCTTCTGAAATCAGGCAGAGCAAAAATTAAAGCAGAAGATGTAAGTACTCCTTTAGTACTCCAATTTATATTGCAAATGCCATTGGAAATCTGATATAGCCCCAAGTCATGGCATAGATGGACATTTACATATAATAGTGTTTGTAACTGTATGCTCATATTTGTACCTATGTATGTTTGAGTCCATAGACACAATACAAATATGTTATATAAAACATAGATGTATACTGTGATGTTGCACTCCATATGATTCTATGAAAATATGCTAATGAGCATGAATATAATGTAACTGGAATATGCTTCATGCAAAAGGTCTCTTGTAAGGTATCATTACAAAGCTTATAATCTACGGAGTGTGGTCATCCAATTTGTATAAATGTATCATTCTTGGCTCTGAAACTAGAAATATGAAATATAACTCTGAGGTCCTATTGTAATTATGCAAAGTATGGGCCATTAATGATGGTTTAGAATCTTGATGGCTCCCATCAACTAGGACAATTGACTGTAGATGGCTTTGTTTACTTGCAAGCCTTCTTGTGAGTCAGGCTGGGAAGAATGAAGGCTTGGGGTCTCACAGGACACGTGACCATGTCATCTGGTACTGAAATCCATCTTAAACCTAGGGCTCCTCCATTTAGAAGGAGAGATGCGGATCCAGAGAGACAAAAGATTCCCATCTTATGCCAAAGCTATATAAGGAGGTGGAACAGAACAAAGGGGGCTGCAGTCATGAGAAATCTCCTAGCTACTGCCTGAGCTGTAACAAGGACTATACCAGGAGAAAGGATTGGGCCCAGACTAGAAAGGAATCTAGTCTGTGAAAGAAGCTTATTGGAACATCTCTGAGAGTGTATTCAGTTTCCTATTGTATTAGGCTTAGACTTGTGTGTTTTATTTTATTTTGCTTGGTAATTTACTTTGTTCTGTCTGTTATTACTTGGAACCACTTAAATCCTACTTTTTATATTTAATAAAATCATGTTTTGCTTATTAATTAACCTAGAGTAAATAATTAATTCCTGGAGGAGCAAACAGCTGTGCATATCTCTCTATCAGTATTATAGAGGACAGACAATTTATGAGCTTACCATGTATAAGCTTTATACAGAGTAAATCTGATTTATTTGGGGTTTGGACCCCATTGGGAACTGAGTATCTGGGTGCTCGAGACAGGAGCACTTCTTTAGCTGTTTTCAGTTAAGCCTGCAGCTTTTGGGGGACGTGGTTCAGACCTTGGTTTGTGTTTGCAGCAGGCTAGCGTGTCTGGCTCAACAAGACAGGGCACTGAAGTCCCAAGCTGCCAGGGGAAACGGGCTCAGAGGTAGTCTCAGCATATCAGGTGGCAGTCCCAAGCGGGTCTCTGTGACCCAACCTGTCACATATACAATTTTCCTTTATGCCATATTGCAGTTTTGTATATCTCTCACATACAGATATCCATTATTCATATGTTTATATAAAGTACATAGTTAACATAGGCATCGCTGTACCTATCAGTCTTACTACACTATATACATCTATGTGTATAGTAAACCAACATAACCATTCTCTGATATATGAATATGCAACATCATCCATATGTACATTCTGGCAATTCTAGAGTACACAAACTGCTTACTTGTGTGTAAAGTATATGTTTGTGAACCTTAGATAAAAGGCACTCTTTTTGTATATGACTCTTTGCCTGATGTTTTTCTTGCTTTATATCCTTACGGTAGCCTTCAGCCTCTACTTTTAACATCTTTGATTAGTGTCTTGCATTTCTATATCTAATATTTTAATATAGGAGATTCATTTTCAGTTGATATTTCTCAGCCGCAAACCAAACTTAGTCACCATATAACCTTTCATGGAGTCCTACATCTTCAATTTTGGATAATTTATTAAATGTTTCTTTGGAGAATAACCGTGACTACCAGTCCCTTTTCAATTGCATTAGCCTTTAATGGAGGAGGAAATATCCTAGAAATCTTCAGCTGAAAACAGTCTCTCATTACCTCATGCAAACAATCCAAACCTGGATTCTGGAAAACCTTACAATCACTGTAATTATAGCGATTATAGGTATTACTAACATATTGCTGTCCATGAGTTTTACCCAGGACTTTAGCTCTTGCTTGTTTTTTTAAATGCTTATTTAAGTAGACAGTTTTTGGAAGATGACACAATTCCAGAGAATGTACTATATATTTTAAAGTTTTGTAATTTACATTTCAATTTTAATTCTGCTCCAAGCTCTATCAATTTAACTGGTGGCATATCTTGTTACTTTTTTTTTTAAATGGAGAAGAAACTAATTAAAGATACGGCACAAATTCAATTCATTGTCCACTGATCAGTGCTAACTCTGCTGGGCACCCACAGTATCTAATCTGGATTCCACAGGCAATTTTGTCTCCTCACTGCTTGGATCGATGCCAGCCGTGGCACCTTTTATTTTCTGCAATCCTCAAAGGCATGTTTCTCTTCTCTGACTATTTGCAGTACACTAAGGTATCTCACCCAGTTTAGCATCCTGGTGGCTTTGGGGAAGGATCTGCAGGGGAGGAAATTCTACTGTGCGATACATAATGCTGGGTATAACAGAGAGCAGAACTGATATGAAGGTGAAGATGTGAAAGGCCCTTCATATCCTTCCCTTGCAGGAGGATGGATTTGTAGTCCCCTCTTAAGATGAAACTATGTATGTTCTCTAATCTAAAAGCTCAGGCATCCACACAAGTTAGGACGCAGGTGAATTATCGAAGAATAATTATCCTTCTCCTCCTCCAATTCAGCAGCATCCAGGAGAGTGTCTTACAAGTTTCAGGACATGATAGGCTGTTTAAAGGAAATATGGGCTTCTTATATTGCTTACTCAGACATAGTGAGAGCACAATGGGTTGATTTATTTTGAAGGGAGTTTGAGGAAGATAAAAACCTTAATGTCATGCTTATTTGTACTGCCTCTGTGCATGTGTGCGGAGTGAGTGACTCACGAGAAAGGAGAGATGTCAATCTGACATACTATATTAGGTCCAATGGGACACATTTTCAGCCCAGCCCTAACAGATCATCCATTTATGCAGGTGCAAATTTGCTCCTGCAGCTTGTGTCACTTTAGTCCATGATTTGCTGATAGACATAAATGACTGAGAGGATATAGAGCATAGAGGGGTCTTAAATCCATGTTGCACCCTGCCTCTAGGGTGCCTATAGAAGGAGGCTCTGGCAAGCCAGAATGGTGACATTTTGGGGGGAGCTTTTGAGTGAGTGCAGAATCACCACCTCTGCTGGGATGGACTTCTGTGTATAGTTGAGCTTGGTTAGGCTCATATCCATAAGAGGCAGAGTTACTGTGAGGAGACTTCTGCTCTCTGTATACTTAGTAATTATACTGTAGTTGGTTCTGTTTGGTATTGCTAGACAATCTCCATGGAGGTATTTGTGCCTCAGGACAGATGGACTTTGGTATTTTTGTTTTATGGCTGCAGAAGAACCCTACAGAAATAAACTTGGAATCAGAGCGGCCTCCCTAGCTGTTTGTTTCTGCAGCTATGCGTACCCTGGTTCTATTACAGTGACCTAGAGGGTATGAAAATACAGACCAGTATCATTTTTTAGTCAAATAATTTATTTTTATGCGTACAAATGGTACAGTGTCACCTAGTTCATCTTCAGCTGGAGAGGCAGGTCATGGCTTGTAATATGTATGTAACCAAAACCATTTTTTCAAGGAATACCCACCTGCTTTAATTGCCAAAACACACTTCTAAAAAATACCAATCTTAGATCAGACTTACTTCTGCCGCTAAAGAACCATGCATGAAAAGGCCTCATAGTTCTTGAGCTTGAACACGTGTGCACAAGTGACGGCTTTCTCATCTGCAAATACCATTCATTCATGTAAGCTGACCAGCACACAAAGGACAAAATCCATACGTGTGAACACCCAATATCATTGGTGCACAAAAGCCACATTTTTATCAATGCTTGTATTTTATCAGCTTCACAAAAAAGATGAAAAGTGATAATTTATCAGCAGCATTGTCTTTTGATGGCAAAAGATTGAAACAACTGCTTGTGTACAAGCTAAGAACAAACCTTCTGTAGTATCACAGCTGAGGAATAAAGGGTGAGAGGAGAAGTTGTAGATCTGAGGCAAAATTCCATTAGGAGCACTTTTTTACCTACTGAAATCTACTCCTGTTATAATGATCCTCTTCTTTGATTCTGCTTGGAAAGGGTAAGCATTGAGGGAACATGACTGGCCATCTCTGAAATAATCCTTTGAGAAATTAATTAGTCAGTGTTTGTAATTCACTTGAGCCACTCTCAGATGAAAGGTGCCATGGAAGAGTAAAATATTATTATAGGAAATACCCTGCATGGAAAGTATTGTGCATATAAATGACTGATTTACATTCATTTACATATTATTTGTTCCTTGTTTATTTAGTTTTAAAGGCTGTTTAAACCAAGATTTAAAAATCACTTTATATAATGTGTAAATTTAGAGCTGACCGAACTATACACTGAGAATAATTTATCCAATTAATTGAGTCCTTCCACCCTCCCCCGTTCATGGATTATCTGTGAACAGACATTGACCTTTACAAATTTATCCATTCTTCATAATTAGTTGAACACTTTGGGATAGATCCTCAGTTGGTATAAATGTGTGTATGATATCAACAGAGCAACACAATTTATACTAGCTCAGGATTGGTCCCTTTGTACAAATAAATTTCAGCCTCTGGGTTTGAAAACTCTTACCTTCATCTCTTTGCCACTGGTTATTTACAAAGTGCGATTAGTTATCTAAGTCACTTGGTATTCTTCTGCCTCATTGAGATTAGCCAATAACTAGAGCTTTCTGGAATGGCTGAGGGTGTCAGATGAGAAGGCCCATGGAAAGGCAGAGGTCCAGAGTCAGGTGCTTCCTGTATTGATCCGCAAGATGGGGAGTGAGCTTTTGAGTTTGGATCCCTGATTACTGCCCTTTTACTTCTGAGAGTCACCCCCCAGTTTATCCAGGATTAGTTATCTACTTGTGGTAGGTTTCAGAGTAGCAGCCATGTTGGTCTGTTTCCGCAAAAAGAAAAGGAGGACTTGTGCCACCTTAGAGACTAACAAATTTATTTGAGCATAAGCTTTCATGAGCTACAGCTCACTTCATCGGATGCATTCGGTGGAAAATACAGTGGGGAGATTTATATACACAGAGAACATGAAACAATGGGTGTTACCATACATACTGTAACAAGAGTGATCAGGTAAAGTGAGCTATTACCAGCAGGAGAGTGGGGGGGGGGACCTTTTGTAGTGATAATCAAGGTGGGCCATTTCCAGCAGTTGACAAGAACGTCTGAGGAGCAGCTTGGGGGTAGGGGGGAGAATAAACATGGGGAAATAGTTTTACTTTATGTAATGACCCATCCACTCCCAGTCTTTAATCAAGCCTAAGTTAATTGTATCCAGTTTGCAAATTAATTCCAATTCAGCAGTCTCTCGTTGGAGTCTGTTGTTGAAGTTTTTTTTGTTGAAGAATTGCCACTCTTAGGTCTGTAATTAAGTGACCAAAGAGATTGAAGTGTTCTCTGACTGGTTTTTGAATGTTATAATTCTTGACATCTGATTTTTGTCCATTTACTCTTTTATGTAGAGACTGTCCAGTTTGGCCAAGGTACATAGCAGAGGGGCATTGCTGGCACATGATGGCATATTTCACATTGGTAGATGCGCAGGTGAACGAGCCTCTGATGGTGTGGCTGATGTGATTAGGCCCTATGATGGTGTCCCCTGAATAGATATGTGGACACGTTGGCAAAGGGCTTTGTTGCAAGGATAGGTTCCTGGGTTAGTGGTTCTGTTGTGTGGTGTGTGGTTGCTGGTGAGTATTTGCTTCAGGTTGGGGGGCTGTCTGTAAGCAAGGACTGGCCTGTCTCCCAAGATCTGTGAGAATAATGGGTCATCCTTCAGGATAGGTTGTAGATCCTTGATGATGCATTGGAGAGGTTTTCATTGGGGGCTGAAAGTGATGGCTAGTGGCATTGTTATTTTCTTTGTTGAGCCTGTCCTGTAGCAGGTAACTTCTGGGTACTCTTCTGGTTCTGTCCATCTGTTTCTTCACTTCAGCAGGTGGGTATTGTAGTTGTAAGAATGCTTGATAGAGATCTTGTAGGTGTTTGTCTCTGTCTGAGGGGTTGGAGCAAATGCAGTTGTATTGTAGAGCTTGGCTGTAGACAATGGATCGTGTGGTGTGATGTGGATGAAAGCTGGAGGCATGTAGGTAGGCATAGCGGTCAGCAGGCTTCCGGTATAGGGTGGTGGTTATGTGACCATCGCTTATTAGCACCGTAGTGTCCAGGAAGTGGATCTCTTGTGTGGACTGGTCCAGGCTGAGGTTGATGAGGATGATTTCAAATTGTTGAAATCATGGTGGAATTCCTCAAGGGCTTCTTTTCCATGGTTCCAGATGATGAAGATGTCATCAATGTAGCGCAAGCAGAGTAGGGGCATTAGGGGAAGAGAACTGAGGCAGCGTTGTTCTAAGTCAGCCATAAAAATGTTGGCATACTGTGGGGTCATGTGGGTACCCATAGCAGTGCCGCTGATTTGAAGGTATACATTGTCCTCAAATGTGAAATAGTTATGGGTGAGAACAAAGTTCAGCCACCAGGTTTGCCATGACATTATCGGGGATACTTCTAGTCCATCTTTGTGTGGAATGTTGGTGTAGAGGGCTTCTACATCCATAGTGGCTAGGATGGTGTTTTCAGGAAGATCACCAATGGACTATAGTTTCCTCAGGAAGTCAGTGGTGTCTCGAAGATAGCTGGGAATGCTCGTACCGTAGGGCCTGAGGAGGGAGTCTACATAGCCAGACAATCCTGCTGTCAGGGTGCCAATGCCTGAGATGATGGGGCGTCCAGGATTTCCAGGTTTATGGATCTTGGGTAGCAGATAGAATACCCCTGGTCGGGGTTCCAGGTGTGTGTCTGTGCGGATTTGTTCTTGTGCTTTTTCAGGGAGTTTCTTGAGCAAATGGTGTCGTTTCTTTTGGTAACCCTCAGTGGGATCAGAGGATAATGGCTTGTAGAAAGTGATGTTGGAGAGCTGCCTAGCATCCTCTTGTTCATATTCTGACCTATTCATGACGTCGACCGCACCTCCCTTGTTAGCCTTTTTGATTATGATGTCAGAGTTGTTTCTGAGGCTGTGGATGGCATTGTGTTCTGCACAGCTGAGGTTATGGGGTAAGTGATGCTGCTTTTCCACAATTTCAACCCGTGCACGTTGGTGTTTGTTTGTTGTTTCGACCTTCAGGAGGAGTCCACCCAGAATCCTTCTTTTTGTAGTCTTGGTAGGAAGGTCTCTGTGGGTTAGTATGTTGTTCAGAGGTCTGTTGGAAATATTCCTTGAGTCAGAGACGTTGAAAATAGGATTCTAGGTCACCACAGAACTGTATCATGTTCGTGGGGGTGGAGGGTCAGAAGGATAGGCCCCAAGATAGGACAGATTCTTCTGCTGGGCTAAGAGTATAGTTGGATAGATTAACAATATGCTTAAAAAAATTTGTTATTCTCTAAGATGCCACAAGTCCTCCTTTTCTTTCTACTTGTGGTAGAGGAGCAAGTTTCATTAGAGGTAGGAATGAAACAAAAATGACTATCACTGTGGAGCAGCAGCAATCATACATAGTCAAGATTGACGTTACATAAGCCTAACTTTCAAACCCCACTTTCAGCTTCCCTTAATACACATTGCATATCTCATCCCAGAGCATGATATCAAATTTGGAAAATGTCTAGAAAGCAGTTTTAAGACCTCCTTTGGACCGTTCCCCCTCTGCACTGAAAAGTGGGTTCCATGTTTCCATATGACAGGTTTCAGAGTAGCAGCCGTGTTAGTCTGTATTTGCAAAAAGAAAAGGAGTACTTGTGGCACCTGAGAGACTAACAAATTTATTTGAGCATAAGCTTTCGTGAGCTACAGCTCACTTCATCGGATGCATTCAGTTTCCATATGTTGCTTAAGACTGTTATTAATATAGTTCAAAATAACAAATTAACAAAACTATTTATACTTAAATAAGCCTACAACACAATGTAATCAGCACTTTCCATAATACCAAACATATCAATCATTCCAATTCTGTTCATGAAAATACTCACCACCAACACAAGCACACTGAGAAATATGTGCAACTGACACCTAACTCAGTATTCCCAGAGACTATGTTCTTTTCAAAATCTTTAGTACACATTTAACAAGAAATGTACAAAATCAACAGTGTACATCCAAAACTATATTACAGGAGACAATGACGTGAGAAAGGTGGGTGGATGGTGCAAGTGTGGTGTGGTGATAGTTGGGGATAAAGAACATGCTTACTCCTTAGAGCTTCTCCAATGGCAGAGGAAGGGGAGAAAATACAGAGCCATTCCTTTACTCATTCCTCATCTCTGCAAGATGGCTATTGTCCTTTCAATCTGGTTGTCCCTTTCTGTGCATTAAGACTCCCCTCTTTGGAATTATGCACTTAATCTATGGGGCCATTGCCCACATTTTGTCACACTGTGCTAGTATAAACCCAAGCGCCTTTGAGACAAACATTCGCCCTCCCTAGATGCTAGTAAAACTCAATTGCTTTGGGGTTTTGTAACTTTTCCTTTAAGTGATGGTAGGAGAATTTGGTGAAATACTTTTCATGTGAAGAAAAATGTGAGTAAAATGACAACATATTAAATGCAATATACAGTTTAGACCTGCAAGATTTTAATGGGGAAAGTGATCTTTCATAAGAGGTCTGCAAAAAGAAAAGGAGGACTTGTGGCACCTTAGAGACTAACAAATTTATTTGTTAGTGTCTAAGGTGCCACAAGTCCTCCTTTTCTTTTTGTGGATACAAACTAACACAGCTGCTACTCTGAAACCTTTCATAAGAGCTCTGTATCACTTTAAAAACTAAAAGTGAAGCTGGGTTATGCCAAGAAGAATATATAGGGGTTTGATCTTCCTTTATACCTGTGTAAATAAGGAGTAGCTCCATTGACACAATCCAGGTAAACTTGCATAAGTGAGAAGAGACTGAAGCAGAGTAATAGGTTGATATATGTGGTTCCAAACTGTAATCACAATGTTCAGACCCTGATCCAGGAGCAGAACTTTTTCAAAGTTTGGAGCTGTTATGAGCTAAACCAAAATCAGCTGTGAAGACTCAGTAGACTCAGCTGTGAAGTCTGGATCTGAATCTCCCTGGTGTTTTGAAGCATATTTAGATCCAGGGTTCTGTTCCACTGCTACTAAACCATGTTTGGTTTCAGAGTAGCAGCCATGTTAATCTGTATTCACAAAAAGAAAAGGAGGACTTGTGGCACCTTAAAGACTAACCAATTTATTTGAGCATAAGCTTTCGTGAGCTACATCGGATGAAGTGAGCTGTAGCTCACGAAAGCTTATGCTCAAATAAATTTGTTAGTCTCTAAGGTGCCACAAGTACTCCTTTTCTTTAAACCGTGTTTCTCTCTAATTAATAGACTCATATTGTTTAAGGACAGAAGGGACCCTTAGATCCTCTAATCTGATCTCCTGTACGTCAGAGGCCATTACATTTCACTCAGTTGCCCCTATTTTGAGCCCCATAACTTGTATATGTCTAGAGCATATTTTCCAGAAAGGCATCCAATACTGATTAGCTTGTTCCAGAGGTTAATCATTCTCACTGTTAAAAATTTGTGCCTTATTTCTAACTTGAATCAGCTTTCAGTTTCCAGGCATTGGTTCGTGTTATGCTTTTCTGCACTACGAGCCCTTTAGTACTGGTATTTTTCTCCCTGTGTAGGTACTTATACCACATAATAAAGTAACCACTCAATCTTCTTTTTATAAGGTAAACAGATTGAGCTATTTAAGTCTCCCGCTATATAAAGCATTTTCTCCATCCCTCAAATCATTTTTGTTGCTCCTTTCCTGCACTCCCTCCATTTTTTTTCAACATCCTTTTTAAATGTGCAGACCAGACAGGAATGCAGTATTCCAGTCTCTGTCTCACCAACACTGTATACAGAGATGAAATCCTCTCCCTGCTTTACTCACTCCTCCCCTGTCTATGTCCAACAATACCATTAGTTCTTTTTGGCACGGCATTGGTGTGTATTCACATTCAGTTGCTTGTCCACTATGACCCCTAGATCCTTTGCCATAATTGCTTTCCAGGACACAGTCCCCCATTTTGTAGGTATGGCCTGCATTTCTTCTACCTCATTGTATAACTTTTCATTTGACTGTATTTGGTTGCATTTAGTTTGAGTGTACTCAGCTTACCAAGTGATCCCTCTGATGACTGCCCTGTCCTCATCATGATTGATCACTCCACCAGTCTTTGTGCCACCCATGAATTTTCTCAGCAGTGTATTTAAATTTACTTCCAAATCACTAATGAAAATGTTAAATAGCAGTGGACCTAATATCCATCGCTGCAGAACCACACCAAGAAAAAAAACCCTTTGATGACGATTCCCAATTAATGATTACTTTATGATCTGTCAGTTAGTCACTTCTTAATCCACTTAATGTCTGATTTACTGATACTGCCATTTTTTAAATCAATGTTGTGCAATACCAAGTCAAATGCCTTATAAAATTCTAAGTATATTACATCTACCCAATTACCTTTATCAACCCCCAAACTTGTAATCTCCTCAAAGAATGAAATCAGGTTTGTTTGACAAGACCTATTTTTCATAAAGCCACATTAACTGACATTAATTATATTCTTATCCTTTAATTCTTTTTTCAATTGAATCCCATACCATCTTTTCCATTATCTTGCTTAGGATTGACGTCAGTCTGACCAGCCTGTAGTTACCCGGATCATCTTGCTTGCCCTTTTTGAATATTGGCACAACATTAACACTGTTTCAGTCTTCTGGAATTTCCCTGTGTCGTGGCTACAGGGAAACCTGCACCATAGACCCCTTTTAATCCCTCTTGACTGCACCCCTTAGATGATCAGACTGGCCTCCTGCACCTCATTCTGTGTGGAATCATGTAATCTTAGACTGGATCTCTGACCTCATTCTGTGTGCAATCATGTGGTCCAACCACTCTTAGACTGGCTCTCCGAGCACCCGCCACACAGTTTCCCAACCATGTTATCACAACAGGTCCAAATTTGTTGCATACCTACAAGCCCTTTCGCTCCAGGGTTCTGTGACCAAAGTGACTCCAAAAACCAACATCTTCAAAATAACACATTATTTATTCATTTCCCCAAAGGTGCAAAGCCCATATAGCAAAGGGTAAAAACAATAAAAGGCCTGGACGCATAGGTCTAATTCTTTCTTGCCAGCTCTTGTAAGTTCCCCTTAGGAGGCCAACCCCCATCTCTGTCTGGGTTAAGCAGAGTGTCATGCTCAGAGCATGCTCTGTCTCTCTCTGTGTATCACTGCATGCCCCATATTCATAAAAATAAGACAGATATTTCCCAGTTTGTCACATCCTGGTATTATAAAATTTATTGATTTAGATCAGCAGACCAGATATCTCCTCTGTCAACTGATTATCTCTAGTAGATGTTCAGCATTCTGGCAGGGTGGATGAGGTCTGGAAGCCCCCTGCTGGAGGCCTCATGGCCCTACATCACCCTGCCCCAGAACAGAGTAGAGAGAAGTCCTCCAGGCAGCTTAGAGTGGCTGCAGAGAGGCAGCCAATCAGAGGGGCTGCTGGAAGGATCAATAAGGAGCCAGAAGTGCCAAATAAAAGGTAAGCAGCAGAGCAGAGCCTTCAGTTGATATGTAGAGCTCAAGATGTGAAGACTGGGTGACTGATTGGCTGGAAGAGCAGCAGTACCACAGACAGCTCACTGCAGACAGGACTGAAGCCCAGGGAAAGCTGCTGAAGACCCACGGAAGGGGAGGCAGAGGCCAAAGGAGGGCCAGAGCCAGCAATTGGGGATGGAGAGGCGCTCACAATAGGTGGGGGGCTGACCCCATTACAAGCATCCTCTTCGGTTATTAATGGCCTGGAAAGCACTTTGTCGTCCTCCTGTGATAAGAGTACATCATTCTGCTTCTTTCCAAATACAAAAAACAAATATTCATTGAACACTGCTGCCTCTTTTACATCATCATTAAAAATTTTACCATTTCCATCTCGTAATGGGCCTGTACCACTGCTAAGATTTATTTTGTTCCCAATGTACTTTTTAAAAAGTCCTTATTCCTGCCAGCCATGTGTTTTTTGCTTCCCTTACCAATTTTCTATACTTAATAACATCTACTTTATATTGCTTATCAGTTTTTTATAATTTTTTTCACTTCTTCCTTTGCTTTTTTATTTCTAATTTCTGTCTCCACTGAAGCAAGATGAACTTGTATGCAAAGTTCTCCTCTTTCTTGATTAATTTATGGTATAACCATGTGAAGGAAGCTAATGAAATCACTTGTATGGGAGGGCAAGCAGGATATGGCCCAGTATCTATAAAGTATCTTGAACACTTAGGATCTAAATATTGATAGGCACCATTGAAAATTTTACCCAAGAGTAATTTAGGTGACTTAGTTTCAGAGGGGTAGCCATGTTAGTCTGGATCTGTAAAAGCGGCAAAGAGTCATGGTGCACCTTATAGACTAATAGACGTATTGGAGCATAAGCTTTGGTGGGTGAAGTGGCTTATGCTCCAATACATCTGTTAGTCTATAAGGTGCCACATGACTCTTTGCCCCTTTAAGTGACTTAGGAACTTAAGGCTGGGATTTTGAAAGGAGATTAAGGGAGTTAGATGCTCAACTCCCATTGGAATTCTTAACTCCTTTGAAAATCTTGTCCTAAGTCCTATTTCTCAAAAAGCCTTGGCTACTTGAGCCAAAGTCCTATTGTCTTTCAGTGAGACGTTGGCTCATAAGTCACTTTGGTCGTTTTGAAAATTGCATCTCTCTACTTTTGCAAGTAGACATGACATTGCAAGTATATGACAGGCATGCTGCCCTGAAGTTTAGAGAAAGGTTGTCTAGTGGTCAGGGTGGACTAGGAGTCAGGAGTTCTGGGTTCTATTTTCAGTTCTGCCACTGACTCCTAGTGTGATCTGGGACAAGAAACTTAACCTCTGACTGTCCCAGTTGTAGAGGAAGTACAATATACCTGCCCTACAAGGAGGTTGTGCAGCTTATTTCATTAATATTCCTAAAGTGCTTTGAGATACTTGAATTTGGGGTGCTACACAAGTACAAAGTATTGCCCTAGATAACTGGGATTTTTGCCCTCCATAGGAAGCAGCTCTATAAATGGACTAGCAGGAAGGAATCTCTCCCACTGGCTGAGGCAGTGGGAACTGTGTGAAATATTCCTCAGCTGGAAGCCACTCTTTATACCTATTACTGTAAGTTTGCAATGTTCCCCGCTGGGAGAGCCCTGATTATTCAGCTTTTGGATGTTGTGCTTTTACAACTTCACTTGCCGAGCTATCGATTTTTACCACAGAGACATAACAACAGGTTTATTTTTGGCTTTAACTAAAAACAATTACTGCAGCTACCAAAACACTGTGCACTGAATTCAAACATTCTGCTTCAGCATTTGTGGGCCAAATTCATCCCCGGTGTAGCTGAAGACAGTAGAGTTACACCACGGGTGAGTTTGACTATGTACGATGGATGCCTGGCACTACGTTTGTGAGAGAAGGGATGGAATGTTCTGCCTCGGGTGTGCACTGTAGCTCATGCTTATTGCTTAGGAAATTCCAGTGACTGCAGGTTTCTCTCATCCAGGGTGTCACAGTTACAGGGCTAGCTGCATCTTTGTCCCCTTCCTGCTCTCTACGAATGTACCTACTCAGATGCTGGTCTTTGTACCTTTACCTATCCTGAGATGGAATTCTGCCATTCTCCCACTCTTAAACCAGGCCCCGGGTTACAGTACCTTGCGTACCAACCCTGCTTACCCAGCAGGTCCAGCTGAGTTCTGGCACTTGTGGTTCTTCCCTTTGGGAGTCTGTGAGCAGTGGCATACAGTGACAAAGCAGTCTTCCTAACCAGTGTATCGTTTCCTTTAACAGTAGGAACAAAACATTTAGAAAGAGAAGGATTTTAAAACAGTCCACATGCATGTTTATCTTGCCTAAAGGGTTATCGTCACCTGATGGTCATTTAGGTAAGCCTAACTTCTTCAGAGCCCTCCAGTGGGGTGTGATGTGTATAAGTGTGTTTCCTGAACAAAAAGAGAGAGAAACACCTTTTTTACCCCTGAGGTAGTGCTTTTGATCTTGCGTTCCCAGGCCGTTTCCTGTCCTTTCTCTGTCTCTTAACAACTTATCTCTTTACAGAGAAGTAGCTTATCTGTAGCCATATCTCTTCCTTCCTGCTTGTTTTTCCTTACAGCCCCCTCTTAAACTATCTCAATAATGAGGTCAATGTCCAGTATTAATAAATGATAACTGAGCAGCACCAAAACCCAAGGATTCTTAAATGTCTTCATAATGTGGGCCACCTCTTCAAAAAGAAATTGGACACTTATGGACACTTGTCCTCCCATTAGCAATCACACAGACAAATTATTCATAGTATTCTATGATTTCTGTGGCAACTACAGCAGTCACTTACATGGAAAACTGTTGCTTCATATTTTTTATCTGGCTTAATTAAATTTAGCTGTTTTGGAAGCAAGGATGAGAGCCAGCACCCTGTGACCAGCTGGCCCTCTGTGGAAAGCCAACAAGTGCTGTGGACCTCAAGTACTAAAATTATCTTCTGTAGGTCTCATACTGCACCTGTCACTATAGCATCTGCATTCTTCTCTGGTGCACTATGGACAGTTTGCTCATGAAGTAAATGGGTGAGAAGATAAGCATACCCAACATGCATTCATGCCCCTTCCTTTTTCCTTCGGCATCCGGTATGCAAGCATGCCCTTGCTCTGCTAGCACTGTGTAGGCAGATACATGTATTTTCCACAGGGAGTTTTACTTCTCAAATGACCACCCAGGATATTCATGGTATAAACTTCCTTTATTTGCAGGGTTCCCCCTGCACCCCCACGCACACACACTTTGTTTAATCCCATCCTTTCTTATCCTAAAGCAGCTGTGGGTGCTGCACTTACCCTGCAGCCTTGAAGGAGGCTATTCCAGATTCATCTAAGCAAGCAGCCTTTTGCACAAGTTATGGTCTCTTCTGGTATCTCTGTAACACTAGCTACTGTCTCCAACTTTCCTAGCCTCTCGAATCCAAAACGTAAGAACTCGGAGGTCTCCCTTATCAAGATGTCATCATGTGAGGCAGACCCTGATTCTTTCCCCCCCTCCCCATCTCACAGTTGGTATATCTGAGGTGGGAGTGCTTCTAGAAAATACAGCAAGTAAAAGGAATTACCCCTACTCCCCATCTCCTGTTGCTGCTCTTATGCTTGCCTGGATGTTCACAGGCAATACTTGCATCATTTTGTAAAGGAGATGAAAATGTGACCTAGGCAGTTCCCAGTTTTTTTGATGATGGCACTGGTTTATGCTACCGCATTGGCAACTCTCATGACTTTGTGACTCTTTGCACTGTTTGGTATCTTTGTTAAAGCCCCAGCTCCTGGGATCATATGATGACACCTGGATCTGAGCTTGCATGCTTGCTTTCTGTATACTTCTAGCTCAATCCAGAAGAAATCAAATTGATTTTAAAATCATTTTAATAATAATCTCATGATTTGGAAGCCTGCCATGATTTCTGAAGGCTTGGAATTGGAAATACTGAGGGTATGTGTTTTTTGGCCTCTGTGTGTGTGTGTGTGTGTGTGTGTGTGTGTGTGTAAATGTCTGATACACTGGTGTGTAGTGTTCTTGCCCACTATGGCAGGAAGCCTGAAAGGATGTATCATTTTTTCTATTTCTGATGGCTACTTCTGGAGATTCAATGATAGCACCATCACTTTTTGGATCAAAGTATCAATGGTCAAATCCAAGGTGGGGACACATTCTGTACCCTGGAGTCCCATTAGGACTCCATTCCATACTCATTGGTATCAATGGCAACACTCCCATTAACTTTTCTAGTGCAGGCTCAAGCCCTTTGCGGTTTGAAGAGCAGAGTAGCCTGAGGCTACACACAGGAATATACATATTGCTAACATTTATTGGAAGTCTTGAGAATTCATCCAACTTTATTTGCTGACATTTTTAAACAAACTGATAAAGACTGCATTTGCGGTGTGACTGTTCTAGCTTATTGTTTCATTAAATACTCTAGCTTGCCGGCAGTTGTCTGAGAAATAGCAAATTTTAAGCAATTGTTTATTTGCAGGAACCAAATTTTGAACTTGGCAGCAAGTATTCATACCTGTTGTGTGATTCAAATTATGTCCATCCGATCCAGGAACAAAAACACTCTGTGACCTATATGCAATTAAAACTAACCAACGGAGTTGAACTTCAGATATCCAAGACTCACAACAAGCTGTTCTCAAACAACCTGCAGAACTGTTATTGATAGGAATCACTCACTGAATAATTTAAAAGAACAAAATCCTGAAAATGGTCAGTTGCTTGTGGACAATTCAAACGGAGGCAGAATATTTCAAATTAGCTTGGATCTGCTGGTCTTTATGGCTTTAGAAGAAGGAAGAACTATAAGTGTGATCAATGGTTTGTGTGGGATTGGGGAAGAATTAATAGCACTGTAATAACTGCAGTTGTCATGCTTTCATTATAACCATAATCTCATGGAATGGGACACTGGAGATCTTGGGAATATTTTCAGCTCTGCCACATACTTCATTGGTGATCGTGGACAAGTCACTTAACCTCTCTCTCTCTCTGTTTCCCCATCTTTGAAAAGGAGATAATAGTACTTTTCTCTCCCAGACAGAGTTATTGTGAGCATAAGGGCATTAATTTTTGTCAATGGCTTTAAGTTCAGAGGGAAGGTGCTATATTAGTGCAAAGGACAGGTAGGTGGACATGCAAGGTAGAGTGCTGAAAGAGAATGTGAGTGCTTCGTTTAAAAAGGGGAAAGTATGATGATCACACCATCAAGTGGCTGGAGGCCTGAGAGACTTCCAACTGCTTAATTTCATTTTTTAAAAATGACCCTATGCAAATGATGTAGAAATTTCACCAGTAGCTGTGATTCACATCAAATTCCTGTGGCTAGTTACATAGGCTTTTTGCTAAAAGTACTGATTAGGAATCATTCATATGTCCTTAGAGGTCTCTCAGAAACATTTAGTATTCTTGGTAAATATATCAGTGCACATCATGAAAGAATCATTTTAAAACAAAGTCTGATCAGTTGTTTAATAATTTACTAATAGTGATAGCGAGGAGAATAGCTAATAACTAGTGCGTCTGGCTTTCAAATAGAAAATGAATTCAGGTAAGAGGAGTTTGGGTTTTTTAAATGAATCATAATTAAAATTAGAGAAACATTTGGTTATTATGGCAGTTCTGGGTTGCTTTACAAGTAGTTCCAAAGCCAAAAATCTTGTGTGATTATTTAGTAAACTGTATAGCCCAACTCGCTTATTACACAGCTCAGACCTAATATGAGCAATTCTCTTTCAATATTTTTATGGAATCAGCCCTAAACCAAGTATGTTTTATAATCATTTCTTGGCCAAGTGAAGTGAGGTCTAACATGAAACTCGGTGGCATTTATCTGTGTGTCTCTAATGAAATAACTTTAGAAAACTGTCTGATCAATTCCAAATTTCAGGGCATGTTCCATGCATTGGTGGGAAGAACCCAGTTGATTATGGTAATAATCAGGAAAACTGAAGAGGCTGGATTTCCACACAGTGACTATTTGATGCTGCAGGAACATTGCGACATCAGAGGTAATTCAGCCAGTCATCGCTCCCTCCCTCCACTTCATTTGCATACTTCAGTTCCATTGGTTGAAATGAGTCAGCAAATGAAACTGCAGGTCAGGACTGAGGTGCTTTGACAGAATTGGTGGAGAGGCCCACAGGTGTTCAGAGCTGGAATAGTGGTGGTTGCCTTAGATCAGGCGCTATATTGGCTGAGTGGGGATGAGGAGGATGATTTGCTCTATGGCTCCCTCCTTACTATGTCTGGCTGAGGCAATATCACTTTACCTTTGCCCAGTCAAAGCCATCAACTCATCTAAAGAGCGCCCCTTTGGCGCTGCAGGTAGAAAGATTCATCTGCAGCACAAATGGATACTATTGGTCCAGGAGATGGCCAAGTGTAAGAGGGCGACTGCCCCTTTAAGGGATGTAGAGGTCAGTCAACCCTTGTTCCATGGTGTGTCTCTTTAGGGTTCCCAGGACTTTTAGAGCGGACAAAGGTCTAGGGAAGGTATTTGCCTTTTGACCCAAGCGGCTAACCAAAAATTCCAATCTAGTAAATTGTTCCCATTAAGAAGAGAAATTGGTGATAGGCATTTTTTGTTTTGTTTATTTACAAAGAATATACAAAGTTCTGTGTCTCTGAACACAGAAGTACTCAAATAGTGGGAAACAGCTTCTTTTGCTGACAGGCCCAAGCTGCTTGTCAGCCAGCATCCTTAACCCAAAAACCTCTCCCGGGGTTCTTCCAGGATCATACACTGTGCTTTCAGCTGCTCCTTCAAGCTGTCTGTGTGGCTTTCTTGCTCTGCCCTTGAGTGTGTGTCTGTCTGTATTTCTGTGTGTTTTCCCTACATGCACACCCTTCCCCCCACCCTCTCAGCCCAAAACTCCTGGGTGGGTTCTCAACCCCTTTTGTCTTAGCTGGGGGTCTTAGAATGAACTTATCCTGACAGTTGTTATGGTAATTGAAGGGTGTGTTCACATCCAGTGTCAGAAGTTTGTGGACCTATGCAGTCACCAGTTCCTCTCGGCATAACACAAGGGTAGAGTCAGGTGTTAGAGTGGCTCAGGAGCGTGAGTATCAACGACCAGGCAGACTGCTTCAAACCAGGGCACAAAACCCAAACTGCTTGTGAGTTCTGTACTGAGACTTCACCAACCAAGTATCAAGACTGAACTCCTCAAGCTCTATTACAGTCTTTACATGGAGTCACAGACAGTCCTCTTGGGCATTCTGGACTATTTCACCACCCAGGCTAGCCTTGACCCCAAAAATCACAATATTCAGGTTACTTCCAGACCCAAAGGGCCAATCACTTACCCAAAGTCAATTGCACTTTAGATCCTATACCAAAGACAATGCTTGTAAACAATCCTATAATAAATTAACTAAAGATTTATTAACTAAGAAAAAGAAATATGAGTTGTTTACAAGGTTAAGCAGGTACACACACACACACACACACACAGTTATAATCTTAGGTTCCAAAAGGCAATAGAGGCTGATATATCAAGCTTATCAAGTTTATATATCAAGCTTATATATCAAGTTTATTACATCCTGTAAGGATAAGCCAGTTTAAGCAGCTGTGGATCCCTTGCTTATACTTAGAAATCCTGCCCTCCCAAAGTCCAAGCAGCACAGAGATCTAGTTTCTTCCTGTCCTGGATTTTTATTCCCTTCCTCCAGAGTTCAGGCTGATGGGATGAATCCACATGCACTCCTCTTCATGGGTATGGGGGGAACAATTAACAAAGTCTTTGTTCTTTGACGTTTCACAATGGTCCGTTGGTTTCAGTGGGCCTTCTTGGTGGGCAGGACCTAACCCCTTCTGTAGGAGGCCAGCATTTTACATCAATTAATGCTCCTTTCTTGTTTGTTTGACTTAAACATTTACAGAGGTTTATAATGGAAACACTCAATATAACCTTATATCATGGGTTACAGATGTTATAAGTGAGATTACTACATGCAGCATCCTACATGCATTTCGTAAAGTCTGAATATATTCTTATAAACTTAACATCTATTTTAACAGTGCTTACGCACAGGTGAGCCAGGCTGGTTTCCAGCTATGAATTTTTCAGTGTTCAGTTGAGGTCTAGGGGCCTTGGCATGAGATGGCACCTGGTCTGCTAGCATCACACCCACAAAACGGGGAATTTTATTTTTAGTATTCTGGTATGAGAGTAAGCCATTGCAACAAAGTCAGAAGGAACAGAGAGCAAGCTGCCTGCAGAGTTACCTCAAGCCACAGGGAAGCAGCCAGAGTTGCTCTGGGACAGCACCCATTGACACTAAGGCAGGCAGAAGGCTTAGGGTTTAAGGTTAGGGTTGTTGGAGGGAGTAAATGATGACTGGCTGAGGGGCCTCTGATGTCAAAATGCTACTACTCAAGCTCCTCTGTCTGTAGCACCAAATGAGCACTGTTGAGGGGAAGTTGTTGATAAGAAACTGATAAAACAACAAAGAGAAGAAGAAAAGTGGGTTAGATGACTTGACAGTAATGTAGTAGGAAGAGGGCCTGAAACACAAGCACACAAATCAGAGGCCTGGTATGAGGCCTGAGGCCTGGGCTAAGCTAGTCAAAAATTTGCTGATATAAGGCAAAGTTAAGTTGTGAGAAAGAGGCAGGCCCTGCTCACAGAATTTGGCAAGCATAGGGCTGATACTGCAAAAACACATATTCCTAAGAGGTGCTAGGCATAAAGCACTCACGCAAGGCACATTCCGGAAGGGTGGTACCCAAAGATAGCAGGAATATTCTGACCCATCTTAAGGATAAGGTCAGGATGATCGCATGATAAATAAAGATGTTTTGATCGAGCTATAGGTACAAGGCAATGGCGCCCTAATACGTTAGAGGGTGGCACCCTGATACGTCAAGGGTAATACGTAACTTGTTTGTATCGGTGTATAAAGATGTATCTGAGAGGGAGTGTCTTTGTCCAGTGGAGGGGGCAGTGGAAAGTCCCACCATTGACTGAGCTGCATCCATTGTCAGGGGCGTACATGTGTTAGTGTATCTGTAACCATTGAGCCAGGGCATTAGCACTGTGCTACATCAGCAATAAACCTGGCTAGGTGCCTTCGCGACTAAACCAAGTCTGGTGGTCTTACTGGGCAGTTTGATCAGAGCCTGCTGTACAGGCTGTCTGACCAGAGCCAGTGCAGCACGCAGAGACAATACACGCCTGCAGCCGACCACCTAACCACAAGTAACAGTGCCAGTATCCTGCAAAATTGCTGCCGGGGATTGAGTTACTGCCCCTCCCACCACCTGCCAACTCTGCCTGCATAAGCAATAAAATGTCTGATTCTCTAGCCTTCATAGGAAAATATGTCCCTGTTGGAATTTAAGAACAGTGCTGTATCTTGTGAGCATATCACGAAATAATTCTTAAAAGGGCGGGGGAAGAGAGTGCATATGGTACTCTACAATTGCAAAGTGCTATATAAGTACCAGGCTCATCTGAGGTCCTGTAGTAATATATAATAAGAAAAACAAATATTTCATACCATGATGTCCACTTGCAATAGAGTCTACAGAGAAATTTACATCGGTTTCAGGAGTCTTCCATGAAAAATGGATCTCCTGGGATCCGGCAAGTCCCTTACAAGCATTCCCATATGCTCCTGCACTTTCTTGAATGTGTATATAATGTATGTGATACATTAGTCATAATTAAGTGGCAAACCATCATTCTGGGATTGGTATTTAGCATGCTGTATAGTGGAGAAGACTTGAATCTCTTGTGAAGAGTCAACTATGCCTGCCTTATGTAAATCCAAAAAGACAAATATAAGGGCTGTTTTAGAAATAGGTGAATCACCTAGAATAAAATAAAAGCTGACATGGGCCTTCACAATAAATTTGAACAGAAATGTTTTAGGTTTAAAAGGAGTTTTTTTTGGAGGGGGGTTCCTTCATTTCACTAATGTCCTGGGGCTTGCACTTTCCCACTGCATTTCTTTTTTCCAGGCAAATCTAAAAAGCAGTAGCACAAAAATATTGAGAATCTTGTTTACATGGTATTTTCAGATTGTCTGGAGACTGGAAGAGAGCCTGCTCTCGTATCTGAAAAATTGATTTCAAAAACTTGCAAGAGGATTGGACGCTTTAAGGTACGATTCGGGAGAGCATCCAATGTCTGTCTGGTGCTTCTCTGAAACATTCCAGTAAACCTTGATTTTGTGAATTTGGTAACTTGTGAATGTTAACACAATTTTTTGTGTTGCAATGTGCAGATATTACAATTTATCTTGAATACCATCTACTGGTAGTTTTAATTCTTATCAGAACTGGAAATGTGTGAACTATGCCACACAGATGCCTTATCTAGAAGTTAGATATGTGTGCTCAGAGAGTGAAAAATAAACCGTTGTTCATAGTTAGCTGAAAACTTCAAGGCTTTTGTCTTTCTTGTCCTTATATGAATGAAAATATCATCTTCAACTACACTAGCTAGGACTAAAATTACCAGGATTCTTAATTCTCTTGCCTCAAAGCATAAAAAGGGGGATAAGCTGGAAAATCCCCAGTGACATAAAGTTGACAATGAGATTCCCTATAGGGGTCTGGTTGACAATCCCTAGGTCCTTGTGATCCTGTATTTCTCCTGCTTCCTAGTAAACATCTGCCATACACAAACATGTTTTGATGTTGTCCCCCTAGTACTTGGCTTGTAGGAATGAGGACTTTGAGGAAGCTTTGCTGGTGCAATGGAGTGAAGTTGTAAGCACTGCATTAATGTGCAGCTAGCATCAGGCAGGAAGAATTCATCCTAGAAAAAGCTGGTGCTCCTGGTTCTACTGTCTTACAGTGTTCTGCCAGATCCTGCAGGTTTGAGCAGCTCTTTCCTATTTTGGATCCTTATTGCCCCCTTCACCATGGTATCTGAGTGCATCACATTGTTTAATGTTCTTGTCCTCACAGCCAGTCTTTGTGATAGGGGAACACCATTCCCATTTTACAGATGGGGAAACCGAGACAGAGATTAATGTGATGCTACACCCCATATTCTTCATAGAAATATTGTTATGATATGACTATGGCATAATTAAGATATGTTTTATGCAAGATGGGTCACGTAAGGTATCATTGGAAAGGTTATGATTTGCTGAATGTGATTATCCAATTTGTATACATATATCATTTCTGTATCTGCAGTTGGGAATATTGACTATGTAACAATTACAACTATGTGTATACTTGCGGGAATGCCCACCAGACAGTAGGCAATCAGCCTAAATGAGCCATTTAAGACGGACAGTAGAACTTTGAAGATGCTAATCTCCCATCTTCCTGAGAAGCTTCCTGGGTTGTTGCTTTGACAATGTAGGGTCATCTGATGATGTCACCTGTTACAGAGTACCACCTTGGACACTGCTGGTATTTTTCCACTGGAAACAAAGGATTCCTGTTTTATGTAAATCCTACTTAAGGCTGGGAATGAGTCAATCAGGGCTCTTCTCCATTGCCTTCCTGCCCAAGAATAAAGACTGCTGAAAGCACCTGAAGAGACAAAGGAACTAATCTGGGGAAAGGCAAGGGCTGAGTCCAGGCTGAGACAGAGGTCTAGTCTGTAAAGAGAAATAACTGGAACTCTAAACTGCAGAAACTCTGCAACCTGCCTAAAACAACATTTAGGGTGAGAAATTACATGTTGTAACCTGTTTCTTTAGTGAATTAAGCTTAAGTTGTGTGTTTTGTTTTATTTTCTCAAATCTGCTTTGTTCTGTTTGCTATCCTCTATAATCACTTAAAATTTACCTTTTGTAGTTAATAAACTTATTTCTTATTTATATCAAAACTCAGTTTGTGCAATTCATATCTGGGGGGGGGCAAAAAGCTGTGTATATCTCTCTCCACATTGAGGGATTGAGGGGCGATTTTTATGAGCGTACACTGTACATATATCTTTATATTCATTGTGAGACAATATAATTTGGGGTTTACAACCCAAAGGAGGTGTGCACATGAGTGCTGGCTAAAGTCCCAAGATGAATCCTTCCACACACAGTTGATTTCAGTCTGTTTCTGCAGCTGGGTGTGGCTTTACCTGTGTGTGCACTAGAGAAGGCTTGAGGGCCTGGCACAGCAAGGACAGGGTGAGGAAGCCTAGGCTGGTGGAACGAATAGGCTCAGTGGAACCCCAGACCATCTGGTGGCACCCCAAAAGGCCAACCCTAAGTCACCCTTAGTCACAACTAAGACCCAGATTAGAAAGTTAGGAGCCTAAATATCTTTGAGGATATGGGCCTCAATGACTTGCTAAAGGTCAGTCTGTGGTGCAGCAGACAACCTAAACTTGGTCTTTCAAGTCCCTGGTTAGCAACCTCAATGCTGTATCATCCTTATGTGGATGACCTCTGCCTATGGGCATGTCCTCTGGCTGCACTCCCGGGGTCACCACAAACCCTGTGTCGAAGGTGGCATAACCCTGTACTAAACCAACCTGTTCTGAGTTCCTGATGTTTGCTTGACATTGCTATGGCATAGATTGATATCAATTCAGTCTGTGCTCTATATAAAGCATTCAGATCAATAATTTGGGGCAGACAAAATTACTCTGAACTTTTTGGGCTCACAACATTATTTTGAGCAGCTGCAATCTGGTACAATTTTGAGAACAGCTATTTCTCCCAATTGTTCCACTGCCTGCAGAATGTTGTGATGGTTCATGTCCAGAAATTTCAAGTATGGCTTACAAAAAAATGCATCTTTCTAAGAGTTTGTGACGGGTAGAGAAGGTGCTAAAAGCCCATGTTGTCGTGGGATTGTGTCTTGGCTGTACTAAGCCTTTGGCAGCAGTTGATCAGGCTGAAGCATGGAGATGTATTTCTCCTTAGTCAATTGTTGCATCAGGAATCCTGAGGAGGAACCAGATCCTATCATGTTTGCTGAGCGTTCCCCTGAGCAAATAGCATTGTGCTGCCCATCTATCGCCTCACAGGTGCAATGGCAGGAAGACCAGAGGGGGGACAGCGTGAATTATTCCTCTATGAAGAACACAGGCACAAAGGAGTGCTTGGGCTGATGAGGAAGATAAAATATTCAAGAGAGAGTCTCATCTACAGATATGAAAACTATTCTACTCCTAAACAGATGACTTCAGCGTCCTGAGCTGCCACTGAATGTAAAAGGCCATCACCTGTTTTAGTGAAAGCCATTTGACGATGATGACTTGAAACGAAAAAATGAATGGCTGACATATATTCAGTACCGTATGGTGTAATAAAGCTAGATAATTTTATCACTGCCAATAACTCTTGTAGTTACATGAGGTGAGATAAGGATAATCAAATCACATGTGTCAGGGCATAAACTGATCACCTGAGAGGCTTGGAGAATTTATTCCCTTTCCCCATCTACAGCATAGCACATTAGGTGTTGTAGGTGCATTATGGAGAGTTTCTACCTTCCTCTAAAGCAATGCTGAGCAGTTGCCAAGGGTAGATACTGAACTAGATGGGACAAATGGTCTGACGCAGTCAGGCTAATCCTTTTGTCCTAGTATGGGCCTAAGCTTTCTAATAGTAGAGTAGGACTGGGCCTTAGATGGAACACAGGTGCCAAGACACAAATATTGAATCTGAATGATAGACCCTTTTAATGATGGAAAAATGAGACCAAAAGTATCTCATTCATATACATCTAGAAGTGTGCATTAACCGATATACCTACCAATAGGGACCCGCACAGGAATTCTGCTTTACCTCCTAGGTAGCTAGATCAGAATTCCCAGGTTTAGGATTGCCATTCATACATGTGATGAAATCCATGTATGAAGGATTAGAAACGTGCCTTATAGTGACAGACTCAAGGAGCTCAATATAGATAGTTTAACAAAGAGAAGGTTGAGTGACTTGGTTACAGTCTATATGTATCTATGTAGGGAAAAATATTTAATAATGGGCTCTTCAATCTATCAGAGAAAGGTATAACACACTCCAGTAACTGGAAGCTGAAGTAGAGAAATTCAGACTGGAAATAAGGCATAACATTTTAATAGTGAGAATAATTAACCAGGGTGGGATTTTCTATCACTGATCATTTTAAAATCAAGAGAGGATGTTTTTCTAAAAGATCTGGTCTAGGAATTATGTTGGAGAAGTTCTATGGCCTGTGTTATACAGGTCAGCTTAGTTGATAACAATTGGTCCTTCTGGCCTTGGAACCTATGAATATTTCCTTAGCTACCTGTTCTATTACATTAATATCAATACAGGTAAAGTTATAGTCAGACCTCTCTCTGTGGTCTCAGTGATTCAATTTTGGGGGCAGTAGTGGTGTGAGGCAGACAGTGAGCAAACCAGCTGCATTACCTAGGGCTCCCCATTCCTTTTGGTTAAGGTCAAAGTTACCAAACATCCCAGTTTAACCCAGATAGTCCCTATTTTACATATGGTGACCCAGAAGCTTTTTTCAGAACATCTGAAATGTCCTGAACTTACATTCTATTAATCTACATTTTTTTATAAGTACAAAATGTCTGTTCAGGAACTGCTATATTGAGCAGAACTTGCTCAGCGGTCACCAGAAACCTAGAGTCCAGTGGGATGAAGTTCAGTGATGAACAGTGCTTGGAGTAAAACATCAGACGAGAAGAAGTTGCTGACTTTCTCAACTCTTGCTTGGTGTTTTGTAAGGAATGCAATCTGAACTGTAAGAATGTCTCCATGGCAAATGAAGGTGAGATTGTAGCATGGATAGGCATACCCACATTAGTTTACTCTAGCTAGCATGGGTAACAATAGTAATGAAGAGGTGGTGAAACGGATATTAGTGCAGGCTGGTGAATTGAGTACATATCTGGGGTCCCCAGCAGGCTTGAATTGAACCAGCTCGCTCGTGCCGTCATGTCTTCACTACTATTTTTACCTGCCCAACTAAATTAAATCTAGCGTGGGTGTGCCTACCACACTATGATCTCACCTTTAGATATGTACCCTAAGTTCCTGGGAAAAAATCCTCCATGCAAAGAAATATGCACATGGTGGTGGTAGTGAGTCAGAAGATGGTAGCAATGATACCAACATGCATTTTTTAGAAGTGTTTTTAAATGAATACTTTGTCATGGCTTTTAGTTTGAAAATATGCTCTTCTGAGTTAATTTTCTGATCTTAGCTTAAGTGGAAACACTTATGGAGTGGTGCATTTTTTCCCTTTGCTTTTGCTAGTGTCACAGAAGCACAAAGTTATGCAAGAGTCGATTGTTTTGTGCATCATCAAAAACATTAATCAAATTTCAGATGCAGAATCTTTATTATTTGTTAAGATGCAGGTACAATAATGAACCCAATCTAACATTCTGATCCTGGAATAAGTTTTATGTGCCTGTGTATGGGATACCTGAACAATATTTTTCTACTTAGATAAAATTTTATCTGGAAATACTTGAGGGGCAATCATAGAACCTCACAATGCTGTATTCACAGAACCAGTATGCAAGATCCTCTTTAAAGTCTTGAATTCACCACTAGAAGAGAAGTTAGATTCTGACACTTTGATTTCTGCCACTGAATATTTTGCAACTAGCTAACTTAATTCTGGCTTGCCATACATTCCTATTTATCTGTCCCTGTATACAGTATTAATCTATTGCTATTTCTGCTACACATCAATGTCCAAGACTAGTTCTGAGTTATTTGGCATTCCATGTAAAGAGGCACTGTGTTACTCTAACGGTGAACTTGTATTTCTGAATTATTGATGGTTGATTATTATTAACTCCACCCTCCCCAAAAAGAAGGAACTTATTCATGAAAATGATACATAAAAGACCAGTGCAATACATCTGACATCTATTAATGATTTCATCTCAAATTAAAAGAGACAGCTGGTATCTGTATTTATGCACATAGCTGCAAATATGCTGACAACTGTGTGGGAGTGGAAGACAGAGAAGCAACGACTAGAAGGGTGGTGGGTGCAGGCAGGTGGTCAGAGGTCTTCTCCCTGTTGATATTCACACTGTTGGCTTCCTATCAACTGTGTATAGTTAAGATGGCAAGCAGCTCTGAGTTTTTCCTTTATATGGTGTGCATATGCTTGCATATGAACAGCTTAGCCTTTGAGATGCCTTAAAAAGTCTGAAGCCAATACTACATAGGGACCAGGATTTTCTGAATTTATTTTTTAAGTTTTTTTAAAAAATGGGAAAATAACTATAAGGAAAGCAAGTAGGAGTTTGGAATGTTACAACTGAGGCAGGGAAGATGGTGCCGGGTTTAAACTCACCAAAGAATCTGCACAGGTAACATGCTAAATATAAGTGTGAACAGAATCAACTTACTATTTATAGAAGGGGCCCATGTCAGAAACTTTAGAGTGCTCTGACCTCTTGTAGTGTGAGGGGAAGTCTGCCTACAACTCTCCCCACTCCCCCAAAAATATCTAGTGATCTAGTTAAAGAGATATTGGATGCAATACAGTGCAAAAATGAAAAATAAAAGCTGTATATATCTCTTTCAGTGTAAATAGGATGATACAGAGAATTCGACATCCTGAATCAGACAATGGTTAGAGGTCCAGTATACTGCCTTTGAATGAATGCCAAGTACATCAGTGGAAGATGAAAACCTCTCTTCAAAATGCCTGATTCGTTTTGCATTGTAAAGGTGGGACAGGATTCCTTTTTGGCATCTGGAGTTTTGCCATGAGATCTGATTATCCTCTTACTAGGCAAAACCCAGCCCTGTGATGTACTAGTTAAGGAACAGATAGGGAAGCCTTTCCCCCTTCTCTCAGCTTTATAAAGTAATTAGCAGTGTGTCTCTCTAATGCTGAAAATTTATTAGGAAAAGGAACCATGTCCTGCAGTGGCTGGGCAACAAGTGTCCAGTTCCTTCCGCCAGCCAGTTTGCACATATGTTGGTGCTGCACCTCTGTTTGTAACAAACAATATTTTGGATGAGATGAATATAATAATGTTTGAACAGACTTAGATTTTTGCAGACTTTTAAAAAAATATTAAATGTTTCATGTAAATATGTTTCAGGTAATGGGTTGCTTGCTGTCATATCTGTCATGGATATTTTCTGTTACTGCCACTGTGTAATAGTCCCTTCAATCACCTGGCATTGTTTCTGTTCCCTAAGCATGTGCATAGTGTGGGTGACTAAGTTTTAAAAAGAAGAGTGCCATCACATCACTGGGACATAGCTTCACGTGGAAAAGGCAGAAGTCATTTGTGGACTCAAGGGGGGTTAAGCCAACAGGATCTGGAATATTTTAAGAACTTATTTTTAATCTTTTCCTTTCAGAGCTACTTGAGCAATCTCTTGCCTGGGCCATTGCTGCTAGAAAAGTTAGGCCAATGTAATATATTATGGCATGATAAGTCAGATTTAAAACTACTATTTTGGGGGTCATAGTCACAAAATAATTGCATTTGGCATGTGTGATCTCAGCTGTGAAGGGTGAAGCCAGAGCATTGCCTGGCTTATTTAATTTCCTGTATGGTAAGTCATGACCATAACTGAAAAGGATACCCTTGTCTGTCTCAATGTTTTAGTCAGCATTAGGGGCAGGACTCTGCCCTGGGGCTTGGTAACATGACCTTTCACCTTGTGCTTTAGTGGTAAGCACTGAGGTAGATCATCAGCTGGTGTAAACTGCTAATGGAGCTATGCCACTTTGCACTAGCTTTTGATCAGCCCTTATGTTCCATTACATGGTAGACGTCTGTATGCAAATACATTTACTTACCTCCAATTTCCTTTCACATGTTACTGTGGAACATAACTTCCAGAATATTTGCCCCCAAAAAAGAGGGAAGTGATACAAACTACCAGTAGCGTGGCAGTCGGGTAAATTCGATAATGTGAAGCCAAATTTTCTGAAGAGTTCAGGGATGCATTTTCAAATGCTCAGCACTGATAGACACTTGAAGAAGAGCTCCATGTAAGCTTAAAAGCTTGTCTCTCTCACCAACAGAAATCGGTCCAATAAATGATATTACCTCACCCACCTAATCCCCTGGCACTGACAGAGACACCTAAACTAAGGGTCAGTTTTTCCAAAAGCACTGAGCATGCAGCAACTCTCCATTTGAGCTCCTCTGAAAATTTGGCCCTACCTGTGCGTGCTGAACTCTACTGAAAATTGGCTCTGTAGTCATCTGTAGATAGTGGTGGTTATTGACTTCCATCTTGTGCAAACATTATGCCAGTCCTTCCCCAGGGGAAGGAGGTAGGAGCATGACAGAAGCATGGGTGTCGTGATGCAGAAGAAAAGGATTTGAAAGCAGAGGATAACATGGAAGGGCTCCTTGAACTAAAATATAAACCCTATAACATGCTCTCTGTGTGGTTTTCCTAGTGTGACAGCTACCCTGAATTAGCGAGGAGGCTACTTCTGCTGCTGTCAGAGTTCATAAATATTAATTTATGGACCTTAATTTGTGTATGAATACTTGGTCATATAAAATTCAATCATTGCCCAGGTGCAGGACAGATGTCAATCAATTGTACTTTGTATTGCTATAGAACAGACACAAAGGGGCCCTGTGGAGCAGATTGGAGAAAGGATGGGGAATGTGTCCTCACCATTTCAATGTGGGGAGAGGAAATAAAGACATTTTGAGTGACTTCTTCTTATTCATCTCTTTACAAGTTCCATGGATCAAGATACTCAAAGGAAAAGTGAATGAGAGGAAGAAAGGTCTTCCACCGACCTGGAACTTGTGAAAGCTGAGTTCCAATCCTCATTCTCCTCCGAACTTCCTCTGTGACTTGGAACAAACTATTTATGCACCATTCAAGGACTTCAATGGCACTAACCACATGGTTAGTTAAAGACTTGTTCATGGAATTGGGGCCTTAATCTCACTCTGTGAGTGCCCCATCTGGAAAATGGAGATAATGCTTCCTTTGTTTTGTCATGTTAGACTGTAAGATCTCTGGGACAGAAACGGTCTCTTATTGGGCATATCTACAGCACCTGCTACAATAGGAACCTGATCTTGGTTTCAGCCTTTGGCTGCTACTATAATACAAACAATTTGGATCTGCCAATAAACTGCCTATCAGCCTTCTTTAACTTTTAAAACAATTCTCTGAAAAGATGGCATTACTGAAATGTAGTAAACAATGTTTTTAACCATAAAGTCTAGATGTCTTTTAATGAAACATTGTCAAGTTTAGCAAAATGAAGGGTTTTTTTCTTTTTCAATTCTAAAACATGAGACCAATAAAAATGTAACCTATTAAAAAATTCCAATGAGCATAATGAACAAATGTTCCCTTGCAGCACTAATGAACCTAACAGTTAAACTGACATCATGGAGTGTTTTCTTCAAAATGAAGAAAATGCAGAAAGTACACAGCCTAAGCAATAACAAAAAAATTGGAGTTTTAAAATTTTCCTACTTAATCTAAAGCTGCATTAGTGCTGGACAAATATGCCTGACAATATCTGACATGGTCTCTGTAAAAAAAATTTCTAAATGATGTGGACGTTTTGCATTTATTCCGCTATAACTGTACATAAACATTCACTACAACTATTTAAACATCCACTTTACTTGCTTCATGTAGGAGTTTTGCAGCCTCAGAATAGTGGCAATTAGAATCATAGTGCTTCTTAAGCAGGTCTTTACTAAGGAAAATAGCTGTAGCTAGAGGCAAACAGGTTTCCACAAAACTTGACTTCCAGCTTTGTCTTCCTTGCTTACTAAGCACCACGCTCTGTTTTGAGCTCTGTGCAGCTGATAGTGGCCGAATAATATATGGCAAGTAAACAGTCATTACAAGGACGAAGAGTTGGGGGTGAAGTTTGAGCTAGAGGGGGCTGGCTGCATCTCTTGTTGTGCAAAGAGGTATAGTAATAGGAGACGAGATGGCCTGGGAGAGGAAGAAAATTACTATGTCCCAGGGAACTCCCCACGTCTCTTCCTCATTTAAAGGCGCTGGGCCAAGGAGCAGTGTTTAAGTGACTGGTTCCTCTTCCCCTGATGCTGCTGCTCTGGCTCTTCTTGATGCTTTCCATCCTCCCATTACTGCTCTTAGGGCAGATGCTGCTTCCTCTCAGACTGGGAGGCTTTCCCTATCAGCCTCTCCAGTTTGCGTGGTGCAGAGGTTTCCACTCTATCCTCATCAGGAAGGTGGCTCACCTGCCTCTCGCAGTAGTTCTGGCCCCTATCCTTCAGCATCTATCTGTCTGTTAAAGTCATGAGTTTGGAAACTAAATTATGGAGTGTCTTAATTTGCACATACATATGCATGGACTCCCCTTACATAAAGCATGCTAGCAAATCCTTTAGTTCCTTGCTGCTCCTCCTTCCCAAAATCCCACTACTTCTGCCCTTGAATCTAGCCCCTTCTGCTCCCAGTACTCTTTGAACTGGCTCCCCCAGGGACCTTCCCCCACAACCATCTCCCCTATCTCTGTTCCCCATGTTCTCCCTTGAGATTCTCCCTTTTGCTTTATGTACACCTTTGAGTTCCAAGTCAAGGGCAGCATACCATTCTCCTGGATACAGGGAAGGGATAATCATAGCCTGATGTGCCATGCAGAACTTCATCTCCTTGAGCCATTCGTTGAGGGTCTGAAGGTGGAGGATGGTTCTGAGACTTGTCCTGGGTTTGGTATCTGAAAGTATCAGGAGTAAAACGTGCACCAACTAGTGGAAGGGGAGTAGGGGAGGGTTCTGCCAATGAGTTACATTTGCAAATATTCCCTGCCTGCCTTTCTGCCATCTTGCTTTGCAGCAGTGGAGGGCTCTCTACTTCACTCCCACTGCAAAGCCTTCTTCACTGCGGGCAGGATTTTCCCCTTCCTGTGCACACAGCTTCCAGTATGAATCCTCATGTAATTGTGCAGAAGCCGTTTAAACCCCAGATCCAGTATGTGACTCTCTCAGCCACCTGCCCTGAGTTCCTTACTATACCCTGTCGCAGGTATGTCCTTTGCGTTGTTTAAAAGTTCACTGGTATCAATTTAATTATGCGCTCCCTTTGTTCTCTTTTGGGATGGGACAAAAAAGGACCGATTCAATTCTAGCTGTGCTCACCTGGGAAGATCCTAAAGCTATTGTGCCCTCTGTGCATTAATGTTTGCTGTTAATCCAGGTTCCCGGCTAACTGTCTGCAACCCTCCCAGAAGAGGTAGTATGCAAGTGAACGGGGGTGAGGAGGGAGGCTATATAGCAATGTCACTACTGATGCAATTCTGCCCCCTACTGGTTATCCACGGAGTGGTGCAGCCTCTTGACTGCTTGCCTGGGTATTTGATTAAAAGAGCTGTGTAAGAATAAAGAGAACACAGGTGGTTCAGTAGGGGGAAAAAAACGGAGAGAGGGATAAAGGACATGGGGCGGGGGTAAGGCTGAGCAATTAACAGCAGTATTAGAATCAGCTTGGAAGCAGAGCTCTATTGAAGCGGGAGTGTTTTGACTAAACGCGCACACACAGGCCCCGCAAAGCAAAACATTGGAGTTTCTTTTGAAAGTTCAGTGACCGTCAAAAAGAATCTCCTGCCGCGTTCGTGATAAACCAGTCACTTCATGCCGGGGGAGACGGTCAGCGCTTTCATTTGCTTTGCCAATCCGACATCAGATGGAGGATCAATCGCCCCATGTCTTTTCGGTCCCCCCCTTCCCCCGATGCAGGGTATCGAGAAGGGGAGGGGGCGGGGACCTCCTACTTTTTTCATTTAACAAAATGAAAGCAGGCGGGGGAGGTAATTTGCAGAGTCATGTGGAAGCAGAGTCACCGTTTTAATTGCGTGCGTGTGTGTTTGTGTAAAGCTCGTGTGCGCAGCAGTGCGTGGTGTGATTAGGGAGTCAGCAGCCAAGTCTACCCCAAGTTAAGTGAATAATGATGAAAATTACTATTTTCAGCTGAAAATGCCTGTGAGCCATTCATAAGAGCTGATCGAATAATGGACCCCCTGAAACCTGCAGTTTTGCTCACTCTTCTCGTCCTAGCAGGGGGTCTCTTTTTCACTTCCTATCTCAGTGCTGGCTTCACGGGTAACCACAGTCCCAGTTCTTTTGCTCATGGGAGATATTTTGCATTGACACCCCCCACCCCCCGAAACAATGCACGAGCAGGAAACCTAATTTGCTTGCAACACTTTGTCCCCAAGTCCCTGCAAATAGGACACAGCTGAGCAGCAACATGGATCAAACAGTTGGATTCAAGAAAATACCCTCCGATTTCTCCTGCTCTGTATTTATTTTTGTAAATTCCCAACCCCGGTTTGGTGCAGGAGTTTTGCTGTTCCTTCAGTGCAGAAGGTTCTTAATTACACTGATTCCCCTGTGGGCAACCCTTTGTCAGAACAAAAGCCAGGAGTGCAGAATGGGTGTCGGTAGCCGAGGTCAGTTGAAGTCTGGTTAGTGACGGTGTAGAGCTGTCTGGAGGAGAGGAAAAGGCAGGCGTTAGGACTCAGGGGAAATCTCTCGTCTCTGTCTCTCTCCCCCTCCCCCTCCCCCTGCTTTCCCTCCCCCTTCTTCAATCAGTTTGTGCTACTCATCAGATCAGGATAGCAGCTCCAGCTCGGAGATACATCTCCAACTCTGATGTACCAATGCAGGGGATATTTGCCAGGCACACAGAGAGACAGCTGCACTGCTATAGCGGGGAGGGAATGTGAACTCCAATAAAGAATGAACCGGATTACCGCTATTGTCTTTCTGGTGCAGCTGTTGCAAAAAGCAGAGGGGCAGGTCTTCCCAGGTGAGTTCATCCATTCTTCACTTGTTCTATAGGTAGCCCTCGCGAAGGGCTACTTTCAACTTAACCGGGGGCAGAGAGTGAGCCAGCGATAAGGGGGTGGCAATACACTGCAACGTGTCTGTTTGGGGCTGGATTGTGTGGACATTCTGTGCGGGGTTAAGTTTGCCTTTTTGCAGTGATTGGCTTGCTTTGCTCTTCGCGTGCATCTCTTCGGCGTGGTGGGTTAAATACAAAAGTCAGAGGAGAGCTGGATGCAATGTATCGAATTATGTGGGATCTGCCCTACTCTTTCTTCTATCTTTTTCCACCTCGAGCTTTTTCTGAAGGGTCATGGGCTGGAAAGAATAGATTTGTCTCATCAAAGCCCAGCGGATGGCAAGGGAAAGAGCAATCCTATTAAAAGTCCTTTAGAATGATGTTTGTCTTCAAAGTCCTAATAGTGCCTCAGCACTAACTCCCTTTTTAATGGGTTTATTTTGTTTGCTTGCCTCCACAGGAGATACGGGTTTTGTATACATACACATTTTCTCTCTCTGAGGAGCGGTATGTCTCTTTAAAAGTTGTGGCTTGTGTGAAATGAAAGCATCCCTTTCATTCTTGGGGTCAAGACAGTTGGGTCCTTTTTATAGTAAACAGTTGTTCTGAATCAAAGGCAGGGGTGAGCCTTGGGGGAAACATGCCACCGCGCTGTAAGTCACTAGACTGTACCTTTAAACCAAAGTTAGGCAACACTTTTTAGAAGTTCAGTGGCACCATTTGCTCCCGGCCCTCTGGGGATCCCAGAGTTTGTTTAACTTTCTCTGGATGGCTGAGATACTTCGATTTGTCAGGATTTCGGCTATTTTAATCTGTAAGGAGACTGTTTTAGAGCAGAGAGAGATTGTATGTAGCCTAATAGTAGCCGTCTATCTCTCTCTCTCTTTCCCCCCCTCTCCTCCCAAATTCCTTAAGTATAGCTGGAATTCTTTCAAGATGATAGGTGTCCATTGAGCTAGTTTTCTGCCTCTTTCCCCATTTTGCAGGTGGATCAAAAGTGGGGGAGTTATTTCTGCTTTCCCTTGTGGTGTGGAATCAATTTTCTTGTGTTTCAGTTAGCAAATCTTTAAAACACACACACACACCCGTATTTCCACCTTTCCCAGCTTTCTTTTGCCTGAATGTTTAATATGAGTAAAGCCGACTTCCCTGCTCCTAATTGCGTTTATGGACTGGAGATGATAAATCTCGCCCATTGAGGCTTGGCTATTTACATTCCATACCTTCAGCGGGGGTGCCCAGCACGCCGGGGTTTTGTGCTCCTTACATGGTGAGGAATTAAGATGCTAAGAGAGATCAAATGACTTTTATCCGGCTTCTTTAAGATGTACATATTGGGCAGCTCAGCAAATGGGGACCATGCAATCAGACCCATGCGTAAAGCTGAAATAATTTTTTTTTCCATTGCGAAATCGTTTTAAAGAAAGTTTGTGGTGAGGCTGGCTGAGTCGGGAGAAGAGCTCCCATTCAGCTCTGTGAGGTACAGGCGCAAATCAGTCCAATACTGTTTAATAACAAATTTATATTTAGATTGCTAGGCAACGGCACATGTTATCAGATTTAGTAAAAACCACTGGGAAATGTAACGTTGCTAAATAGCTCCTTTCATGACTTAAACTATCTATGGCGCTTATGGTATTTTTTTTAAATACCCCTTTTTAATGACTGTTCTGAATGTGATTTTAGGATATATAGGACTGGGGTTGGCATAAACTGGGGCTAGACCCTAGGCTCGCGTTCCCCTTTGATGAATCACTTAGCTCGCATGCTTAGAAAAAAATCCATCTTTAAGTAAAATTGAAAACTTTTTCGTGGAAGGGGGACGTAGGTATGGAGCGAATAAACGGTACCCTAAAAGGCGCAGAGCAAATGCAGGTGCAGTGGAAGCAAATGGCTAATCCTTTCCAAACCAGGATGGAAATATTCCGTTATCGTTAGCTAAGTGGGAAAGCTAGTGTTTGATCTGCCTGATTGTTAGTCAACTTTCACCTCCCACTTGAATTCCTGCCTTGCTGTTCAGAATGATGAAATGATCTTATTTATACATATAAATACGACTGCCGAGCCATTTCCACGAATGAGGTTATATGGAAAGTGTTGCCTCTTTTTTTAGATTACATTCAACGGCTGAGTTCTTAATGCCCTGTAACCAATTTGCACAGCTAATATTCTGACAATAAAAGCAAATGTGCAGAATGTCCACGCACCCTGCCCCTCGGTTGGATTTCAATTAAGGATCAAGTTGTGTGGTAGATTCCGTCCGTTGAATCCCATGCACTTTTGCTGTTTTCCATCAGATGGTGCTGTCTTCGTAATTATTCGGATGCAAATACCTCTTGACTACCTGCGGATGGAACGATTTTTTTTTAATGCTTAATGTGTTTATTCAGCAGCCTTTTGTTAACAATTCTGAAAAGTCATTGTGCAAGAAATGGGTTGCTTTTGTTTTGTTTTTTTTTTCTGTATGGTAACGCATGTAAAAAGGGGGAAGCCAAGAGTTCAGTGTTCAAGGCAGAACAACACTGAATCCCTTCCTGTCGTGTCCACTTACTTTCCAATGACAGGTTTCAGAGTAGCAGCCGTGTTAGTCTGTATTCGCAAAAAGAGAAGGAGGACTTGTGGCACCTTAGAGACTAACAAATTTATTTGACCATAAGCTTTCGTGAGCTACAGCTCACTTCATCGGATGCATATGAGCTGTAGCTCAGGAAAGCTTATGCTCAAATAAATTTGTTAGTCTCTAAGGTGCCACAAGTACTCCTTTTCTTTTTACTTTCCAGTGCTGCACCATAAAACTTAGTATCAGAAATACTGGTGGAAATGTAACAAATGGATACTGGTTTTCTGCTTGTACTACTTGTTTAATACTCGAGGACCTTTTAAATTCCTTTGTTGGCCCTTCTCCTTAATACAACTGTTGCCTTGCACTATTTGTAAGCTTTTTCCTCCTCTTCTCTCACCAATTACTTCTAGTTGCACACAATTCGAACACATCTTTTTATTTATAACACTGCAGATCTGCTCTTGAGGTTTTAAACTCTTCTTGCTGTAGGTTCCAAATCTAATTAATTCTAACTACTTTTCACTAGAATACACAGCAGTAAAATCTCAAGTGTATCGAGCAACTTCTGATCCTCATTTCAGAAGATAAGGGACTTTCCTTATGGGAAAATACTTTTCTCTTAAAATACCTGTGTGTGTGTGTGTAAGGCAATTTTCTTCTTCCTTTTGACATATGGAATTATCCCTACAACTGTCTTGTGCTCTTTGATATGCTTTCCTTATTGTGTGTGGAAATCCTGCAGATTTGCAACCTTGAAATAACATTCAGGGGAAAACTGGGACAGTTGGTTGCATGGGGATTGTTCCCCTGAACACAGTGGCCACATTAGTTTGACACTATTGTTTCTCTTGATGGCAGTGTTGATTATATCACAGATGCCCTTCTTTTTACCTTGCTTTGCTGTAGTGGAGCTCTTGAGCATTTGGGCATGTATGTTTTCAAAGATTGATGTCTGACCATAAAACCAAAACCACAAATGATGTATTAGAACATGGTGTATGTGGGGAAAGTGAAAAGCAGGGAGGCTGGAGAGAGATTTAGGGGTGATTAATTCATTTACTAGCAGATATGTAAACAGATTAGCAAATTGGCAGTGAAAAATGGATTTTACAGCATAAACTACTGTATGTGGCAATTGTTAACAATGTAGCATTTAACTTACTAATCACTTCCCACTCCCTCTGGGGAACTGTTAGCAGCACAGTTCAACTTTATTTTTCTTCCTGGCTGGCTTGATTCCCTCCCCTCCCCCAAATAAATGAACAATTAATATTAAACAAGGTGCTTTTTCCACAGCCACAGTAAACAGTCCATGTGTGCTAAAGCCCAGCTAGTTCTCAACCTCCAGGTCAGAACCCATTGTTTCTTCTGCAAATGCCCAGCCTCATGTATGTCCCACTCCAGCCTGTTTCTTTCATTTTAAATTTTAATTGTGGAATCCTGCGGTGTCCTCCCTGTATAGTCCCAAATCCTTACACTTTACAGTAATGTTATGGGAATGGTTTTGGATGATTACTATAGAATACTGTAGTATCGTCTTTAAATAAGGCATTGCGATCTGCTATTCTCGAAACAATAGTGGTGCCAGAGATGTAGATATGAGGCTTTGTAGAATTTATAGAATGGGGTTGGGACAAAAATTGTTTCTTACGGGAACAAGTGTTCATGTTGTGTATAAAACCAGTTAGCTAAAGAGAAGAAAATAAAATAAATTTTGATATGTTCAGTCTACTGAGCCTTGAAGGATTAATCCCTATATCAGTGTCTCTTCATAATTTCCCCTGTATCATCTTTCAATGCTCATCATTATTATTTTGATTATTTATGATAATTATTAGGAGTGTAATAGCTGATCTGACTGGTATCTGCTTTGCTGCTGTGGTTATTTTATTATCTCATTAACAAAGAGATAATAGAACAATTAGCAAAACACAAAAGTGTTACTTTTGGGCTGAATGGGATGCACCAAATATAGGGAAGAATGTTGTCGTCTTGTATGGCTTTGGATACTGATGTTTGAACATTTTAAGCCTAGGGGCTAAGTAAACACCTTTAACTCCATTTGAAGTCAGCGTAACTTGGCATTTCTGAAAATCAGGTGAGAGGCATCTAAAATCAAGCACCCAACATCTGAGGCGATTTGAATTAATTATCTCTGGGCTTATTCACTCATCTGAAAGAATAAGAATAATACTTGCCTATGGTACTTGTTCTGAGATCTGATCAATATTTGCAATGCTTTCTGTGATCTGTGACTGAAAGGAGGTTAGGGAGTGTGTATGCTTATGCAAAGTATTTGTATTATCTATAACAGGAAGCAAGGTGATGCATTTCCCTGTAATTCTTCGGATGCAAGCGGCTCCAAACCTGCTGCCTCCATTTTCTGTAATCAGGTGGTTTGAAATCTTGCATGTCAATGTAACGGCAGATGAGGACTTTTTTTTTTTTTTTTTAACTGAAAATCCAGAGAAGAGGGTCAGGTTCTCAGCCCTTGGAAATCAGCACCCAACTGAAGATCTGGTCTGGATTGCCCAATGTTAGATTCCCTTCATACTTTTCATGCAGGCTTGGAAGTTGTGAATTTCACTTCTGTGACATGTTCAGCTCTTATATTGAATATGTTTGGCATTAGGCAGCCTTCGGTTGTAATTCTGGTGTAGACTGCAGTGTGTCCTGATTTTATTGTAACACCATAACATTGATTCTGGGCCGCACAGATTGGCTCATTTCATAGAATCATAGAATATCAGGGTTGGAAGGGACCTCAGGAGGTCATCTAGTCCAACCCCCTGCTCAAAGCAGGACCAATCCCCAACTAAATCATCCCAGCCAGGGCTTTGTCAAGCCTGAGCTTAAAAACCTCTAAGGAAGGCGATTCCACCACCTCCCTAGGTAACCCATTCCAGTGCTTCACCACCCTCCTAGTGAAAAAGTTTTTCCTAACATCCAACCTAAACCTCCCCCAATGCAACTTGAGATCATTACTCCTTGTTCTGTCATCTGGTACCACTGAGAACAGTCTAGATCCATCTTCTTTGGAACCCCCTTTCAGGTAGTTGAAAGCAGCTATCAAATGCCCCCTCATTCTTCTCTTCTGCAGACTAAACAGTCCCCGTTCCTTCAGCCTATCCTTATAAGTCATGCACTCCAGCCCCCTAATCATTTTCGTTGCCCTCTGCTGGACTCTTTCCAATTTTTCCACATCGTTCTTGTAGTGTGGGGCCCCAAACTGGACACACTACTCCAGATGAGGCCTCACCAATGTCGAATAGATGGGAACAATCACATCCCTCGATCTGCTGGCAATGCCCCTACTTATACAGCCCAAAATGTTGTTAGCCTTCTTGGCAACAAGGGCACATACTCACATCCAGCTTCTTGTCCACTGTAACCACTAGGTCCTTTTCTGCAGAACTGCTGCCTGGCCATTCGTTCCCTAGTCTGTAGCAGTGCATGGGATTCTTCTGTCCTAAGTGCAGGACTCTGCACTTGTCCTTGTTGAACCTCATCAGATTTCTTTTGGCCCAATCCTCTAATTTGTCTAGGTCCCTCTGTATCCTATCCCTACGCTCCAGCGTATCTACCATCCCTCCCAGTTTAGTGTCATCTGCAAACTTGCTGAGGGTGCGGTCCACACCATCCTCCAGATCATTAATGAAAATATTGAACAAAACCAGCCCCAGGACCAACCTTTGGGACACTCCGCTTGATACCGGCTGCCAACTAGACATGGAGCCATTGATCACTACCCATGGAGCCCGACGATTTAGCCAGCTTTCTATCCACCTTGTAGTCCATTCACCCAGCCCATACTTCTTTAACTTGCTGGCAAGAATGCTGTGGGAGACTGTATCAAAAGCTTTGCTAAAGTCAAGGAATAACATGTACGCTGCTTTCCCCTCATCCACAGAGCTAGTTATTTCATCATAGAAGGCAATTAGGTTAGTCAGGCATGATTTGCCCTTGGTGAATCCATGCTGACTGTTCTGGTCACTTTCCTCTCCTCTAAGTGCTTCAAAATTGATTCCTTGAGGACCTGCTCCATGATTTTTCCAGGGACTGAGGTGAGGCTGACTGGCCTGTAGTTTCCTGGATCCTCCTCCTCCCCTTTTTAAAAGATGGGCACTACATTAGCCTTTTTCCAGTGTTCCAGGACCTGCCCCAATCACCATGAGTTTTCAAAGATAATGGCCAATGGCTCTGCAATCACATCAGCCAACTCCTTTAGCACACTCGGATGCAGCACATCCGGTCCCATGGACTTGTGCTCGTCCAGCTTTTCTAAATAGTCCTGAACTACTGCTTTCTCCACAGAGGGCTGTTCACCTCCTCCCCATACTGTGCTGCCCAGTGCAGCAGTCTGGGAGCTGACCTTGTTTGTGAAGATAGAGGCAAAAAAAGCATTGAGTATGTTAGCTTTTTCCACATCCTCTGTCACTAGGTTGCCTCCCTCATTCAGTAAGGGGCCCACACTTTCCTTGACTTTCTTCTTGTTGCTAACATACCTGAAGAAACCCTTCTTGTTACTCTTAACATCTCTTGCTAGCTGCAACTCCAAGTGTGATTTGGCCTTCCTGATTTCACTCCTGCATGCCTGAGCAATATCTTTATAGTCCTCCCTGGTCATTTGTCCAATCTTCTACTTCTTGTAAGCTGCCTTTTTTCAAGGATTTCAGCAAGGATTTCACTGTTCAGTCAAGCTGGTTGCCTGCCAGATTTACTATTCTTTCTACACATCAGGATTGCTTGTTCCTGCAACCTCAATAAGGATTCTTTAAAATACAGCCATTTAAACTGAAGGACTTGAACCATATAATTCCTTTTCCCATTGAAGCATTCTTCTCCTCCAGTTGTATAGCTTTTGCTAAACTTTTCCTGTGGTAGCTTCTGACAGCACATCCCATCACCATGTAAATTCTACTTGGGTAGAATTTCACCTGGTTGGCACCTGCTCCTCTCAAGAAGACATTACTTTTCTGTTTATGCATCCTTGGCCTTTCTGGACATAGGCCTTGCATTGCCATGACTAGCCTCCATTTTCTAAATGCCATTCATCCTCCACCTTCTTGGTCACGCCTTTGAAACATTGTAGAGACCATACTCTCACTGGTGAAGACTTACATAAGCGGTGAATGGGTCTGTGCCCATAAGTAAGGGCATCACAATCTGTCCCTGTGTCAGGGTGTAACTATATCATAAACTATTGCTGCTGCTGTTCATTATTGCAAAATCTCAAGATTGTTTCTTCATGGTAGTGAGACAATTCCTCTGTTTTAATCAGACCCTACATCTTCTAATCAGTCCCGCTTGTTTTTTAATGTCTGATCAATGCATGCCATCTATCATATTGTCATTCTGAAATATTGGATAGACTGCGGGCTGGCTCTTGGGGCATTTATACATTTTAGAAGAGAGATTATGTTGAATCAGTTAAGGTATTTAAAGTCCTTTTGAAGATCTGAGGCACTAAATAAGTAAAGTGTTATTTATTATCTAGCATAGCACTGGGGAAACAGAAAAGGGAGGGCAGCATTGACCTTATGCACCTGTGAGGAAGGCTTAGCAAGCAGAGAGGAAGAAAACCCCAAAAAGAACGAGCCTATTTGACACTGTCTCCTCTGCGTTTCTCTTTCTTTTTTAATTAGTCCCTATAAATTAATTCAGGGCCAGCCACTTGATTTCTTGTTTCCTACTGGGACTGTGGGCCTGGGACTTCAAGCAGAATCCAAATGAATTCTGTCTCACAGTTCAGAGTGGTGCAGTGGTTATAAAATGACTGAGCTTCTGAAGCAGTGCATGGATTTTAAGGAGGTGGAGCCTGGCTCTATCCCTTGGTATTTGGAGTTCCATCTTCCAGAAAGGCTGTGCAATTTAATGGCTGATGATGTGTGTGTGGTATACGCAGTCCTATGAGGCTGCTTGAACAGCCTACAGTTCCTGGCTGAGACAAGATGTTAGCAGAAGTTACTTTGAGCTTTCTCTTTACGAAAAGTATCCCATGCTTTTGTACTTTGCTGTCAGATGAAATTTCTTCAGATATGACTTCACAAAGGAAAGAGTGAGTTTACCATGGCTGCTTCTCAGTCACAGCCTTGTCATGATCTTGAATTCAAGACAAGATAGTGACAGTATGTAAAATCTCAGGGAAGAGCTCCTGGCTGCAAGTGAATTGGTGGCTGCAAGTGAGTTGGCTGCAACCGATGCTTTTAAAGGTGTGTGTGTGTGTGTGTGTGTGTGTGTGTGGAACAAAGACTAATTGCTAGCCTGCCTGCTCTCCATAATGTTGTAAAGCAACACTTACTGTAGTGTTATCTTGGGCTCTGATCCTTCTCTCCTCTCCTTGAAGTCAGTGGGGGGAGAAAAAATTCCATTGATTTTTCAAGGGGAGCAGGCTTCTGCATGGTCCTTTGGATATCTTTGTTGGAATTTCATGCTTTTGACTCTTGCAATCACACAGGGTTAGGATTTGTTGTTATTTAATTGCCCCATGTCACAATCCACTAGAATAAAAGACAGGCGCCCTGGTAATGCCAGCAGAAGACCCACAGATGGAAAGAGGCCCACAGATGTGCAAACTGGGCGACTATATTTTGCACGTTCATGTTCAGGGTTTTCCCTTATTAGTCAAAGCGGTGGGGCTGGGAGTGGCAGTACTAACATTTTTTTCTTTATTAAAGGTAAGGGGTGAATTCTCATAGGGAGTGTGTGAATGGTAAGAATCAACTAGTAGAAGCAGGAGGAGAGGGGATGGAAGAAACTGGCATCCTGTAGACATATGTTAGATTGGAATCACAGCAGCATTCAGTATGTGAGCAAAGAGAACATTCCCATCAGCCAGATGGGAAACTGTTCTCCATGCCACTTCATTTCTTCAGGACACGGATTTTCTGTCAACATTCACCCACTTATGTGGTAATAGCATAGAGTTTATTTTGTGTTTCCAATATCATGTGATGTGAGATAAATGCTTTGATAGGAGTAATTATTACTTTCAAAGTTGTTTTGGAGGCCCTGTGACAGAGAGTCATGTACACCTGACACGTTTGTGATTTAAGAAAAAAAATCACTTGCTTCTTACTTTGAATTAAGGCATACAACCATCACTAAAGCCTAAAATATGTTCTGTAGTTAGTCCATTCACATATCATCTAATCTAGCAAGTAGAGTTGCTACCTTCCTTTCAACATAGCATGTGTACGTGCATATCCCCACCCCATCCACAATAAGTTAGTCCCCAAAAATTTCCTTGCTGTGGGTTTTATTTTGTTCCTTAAGAACAATGGAGCACAAACATTACATTCAACTGGCTATTTTTAGGTTTTGTATGAAAGACTTCCTCACTTGTTCACTAGCCCCTTTGATTTGGAGTCATACAAATCTCTGGTTGGATCTAATGAGACCTACCTGCTCTGCTTGACAGGCTGAGTCAGCAGACCAGCATAGCATCTCCCCCCAAGTCCTAGAACGTGATACACTGTCACAAAATAGTGGAAGTACCATGTGATCATCCCTCTCTTTTACAGCAAGAGCTGAGCAAACCACTCCTAGCAAATAACTTATCTGGTGTATATCTCCTCTTTTTCTGTGCATGAATTAGCCACAAACAGATTGTAGTTATCCATATTTATTTAATATTATCCCAGAATCAGTGCCCAGAGTGCTGGGGCCACATTATGTTAGGGACTGCACAAACATGTAAGAAGACCCGGTCTCTGCCTTGAATTGTGTATGACCTAAAAATACATGAGACAAAGTGCAGAAAAAAAGAGAAGCAACGTACCAGAAAAGCAATCTCCGTCTTTTTCTTCTTCCACATGGCAACTTGAAAAGCCACTTTAAAGGTCGATATACAGGTTTGTCATCCACTGTATCGCTTCCAGAGACGTGGAATGAATCAAAACCATCACTCTGGAGAACGATCTTAGATGGCAGCAGTACTCTGGTTTGGATATCTTTTCTGCATTGACATATCAGGCTGCCTTTCATTTTCCATTTGTGTAGCAGGTCATTACAATGGCCAGGTGAGGTTCTGATGTGATTGGCTGTGATCTGTATCTTAGGTGGCATGAGAAAACTAGGTGGTTGGTTTGTAGGATCTGTAATCAGGTCTTGATTCTTGACTCTGTTTTTCCCCGGAGCTCCTACCATCACATATTTTTTCCCTGTTAAGTGCTTTGGCACAACTAATGCATCAATGTGGTGACTGAATGCTGATTGATAGCCTTGCAGTCTAAAAAGCATCTTCAGCAAAGCAATAAGGGGGATGCATTGAGGAGATAAGCTAACAGGAAAATGGAAGGAGCAAAGGAAACTGAAGGTGGTGGGCTGGAAAGTAGCATAGAAGGCAGGGATGATGAGTCTAGCAGCAGAGAGACTGTGAGGGAGGAATGGCCATACTGGGTTAGACCAATGGTCCATCTAGCCCAGTATCTTGTCTTCTGACAGTGGCCAATGCCAGGTGCCCTAGAGGGAATGAACAGAACAGGTCATCGTCAAGTGATCCATTCCCTGCTTCTGGCAAACAGAGGCTACACTTCAGAGCAGGGATTTGCATCCCTGCCCATCCTGGCTAATAGCCATTGATGGACCTATCCTCCATGAACTTATCAAGTTCTTTTTTGAACCCTACTATAGTCTTGGCGTTCAAGGGGAGTCAGAACAGACAGAAAATAATGTCCAGGGTTCAAACTGCAAAAAACAAATGGGATACTGTTCCTGGGACCCAGGGATTTTGAGACTGACTTCTCCCTCTGACCCAGCTTCTGATTTCTTCTAACTTATCTGCTATCCAAAATTACTTGAAAAATGACATCTTTGAATAATGTTTTGACCTTTAGGCTGAAAGCCAAGATGTGGTGATAACTTTGAATATACCAGTCACATCGTACAATTTCTGTTTTCTAATTGGATGAGTTTATCTCCTGGAATCAGGTTTTCACTATAAATATTCATGTTTACAGATTCATAATTCACTTTGCATGAATGGCCTTCATTATTTGCTGAATAAAGGCTGCCAGCGAATTTGTTTGCTAGAATATCCATGACAAGCAAAGAAAAGAGCATCTCGAGCACAACCAGAGCGAATTCGCTTCCTGTTTTTGTTTTGTTGTTTACTCAGCTCTGTTAATACTCCTATATTTACTCTGTAGTTGTGTGATATTTATTTTCCAGTAATGATTAAGCATGATCATGTAAACAGCAAGGAGTTGATTTTTGTACTTTCATTTGCACTCTTTGAAATTTGGTATTATCCAGTTTCTTTCTGTACACTACTAGGTCATAGTAATAGTAACAGAATTGAAAACCTCAGTGGATCCTTCTGTTCTGTTCTCTGAGGTCAATGCCAGGCAGCCCAGGTGTGAGTATATAGCATCAGATGGTAGCCCAATAAAATTAAGCATCTAGAATGCAATCTGTCTGTCAGCGAGCTGAAGGGGACTGCTTTTTTCCTCCTCCCTAACCCCACCCCCACAAAAAAGCAAAACATTAAGTTTGAGAGAGACACTTTTTTGTTCCCTCCAGGCCTTGGATAAACAAGGCATAACGTTCTGATCAGAAACACCCCTTGGTCACTGGCTCCTAGTTTTCTGCCTCTGCCTCTATGTCCTGACTGCTTGTTGCCAGCACTGACTTATTCCCTTTAGGGGAAATGGATGTTGCTGAAGCAGTGCTAAGCCCATTGCTTGGGTCCAGCTTGTAAAAGCACAGAAGGTAAACAGGCAGCCGTGGTTGTTTTGCTTGCCAGAAATCCAGACATATTGCATATGACACACACACAGAGTTATTGCCAGAGACACTGCCTACTTGGACGCTTTCTAGTTAAAATGGACGCAATGTTAAACTTTTATGAAAACAAGCTTTTATAAAACCTAAGACTAATAGAAATGTTTCCAGAAATGAAATAGTTTTCTTTTCATTAACATTTTCCCTGCAATGATTAAAATCAAAATATTACAGCGCTAAGAATCTGGCCCTTATGGAAAACCCCCCTGTAGAATCCTATAGGTTTTATTTTAAGCTAGCCTATAGTGAGTCTTGGAAGAATTTGATTTGTATTTTTTATAATTTTGATAGATAATATCAATGTTAAGTATTTTTTTTATATTTATCTATTTACATTTTCACAGTTGTGGGAAATTATGGGGGTCAGATAATTATTTAATGACAGTATATGTTGAGATTAAAAAAGTGAAGCCTTCATAATTGTTAAAACACAAATTGTCAATATCATATGTCAAATCTACAAGGTAAATATCCTTAAATCAAACTTTAATAAATTCTCAAGCATCATTTTTTCTTTCTTTGTCTAGCTGTAAATGTTGATGCTTATCACAAAAAATATTTTTCTTGAGGTTGTGTGTGAATGGTGAAATCATCATTTACCGACAAAAATCTAATCCTTCCAAGCCTACTTATAGAACTTATTAAGCAATTTCATCCTGCTATGAAACTCCGTGCTGGCTCAAAAACTTATACAAATGACACTTCTCTTCATGTTGTTTCTACAACAGAAACTTATTAACTTTCTATAGAACCTTCTTGGGGTCACCGCTACTCAACTCTGCAGGATTTAGTCCCATAAGGGGAACTTGAAACTGATTATAAATTGTGCCATTATTATTTAACATTTTTATATGCAACTATGTTGAAGCCCTATTGGGCTAGGCACTGTCCTAGAAAATGACAATCCAAGCTGAAAGAGATGCTAAGAGTAATCAAAGTGCATAAATGTTGACAATTAGATTGGATTTTAGATTATTTAGAAAATAAGGTCTTACAAGTAACGTAAGTAAAATATAGCTTTGAGTTTTACAACATTTTAAGCTGAAAATGTCTCTTTAAAGCAAATGTACCATTTTATTTTATTTTTTCCTGGTCAGTACGATTCCTTAACACCACTCTGTCAGCTCGTTGACTGGATTTTTCCTTGTTACTGGTTCAGGTTTTGAACATTCTGGTTTGGATTCTGTGATTTCTGTGTCTATTAACAACTGTCTCTCCTAAACTACTTGCAAGGACTCAGATGGCATTTGTATCTGGGGGTCACTGTGCATATTAGTAGAGGTCAGCACATGGTGGAAATCAGCAAAGGGGTGGCAAGCTCACAAATAAGGAAACATGCTGTCCCTACTGGCACAGATTAACCCTAGAGCCTGAGAAAATCAGACATTATGGAGAAGAGAGGGAAATAGACTCTGCATAATTAATTGCCCTTAAATGAACTTACAAAGAAAAAAACCCAACACATTCTTCTAGGAGGGATATTTTTTGAATATAACAGATCTACATATATTGTTTTATGTGTGAAGTAATATACCTAGTCTGGAATTACATGCACATTTAGTAGAACTACAAGTGTGAACAATGGGTACTGGGCTAGATGGACAATTGGTCTGACCCAGCATGGCCGTTATGTTCTTGTTTGTTGATGCAGTTCTAGTAAATATACAAAATTTTAGATGCATGCTTATAAACAATACTATGGGACACAGTATTGATGATGTTTGGAGATTTGTCTGCATCTAAACGAGATCTCCCACATTTTTTTGAGGTCTACATAACTCGGACGCTGTCTGTTCTGATGAGTCACTGAAAGACAGAGAAAAGCAAACATAGTGCCAATTTCCAAAAATGAAAGAAGATAGCTTTATGGGATGTTAATTCCCAGCATCAAACTTCTATCCCTAGCAGAATAAGTATTGAGGGGAAAAAAACATTCAGTGCTTTATTGTGCAAGGTACCAAGTTCTGCTGTGAAACGCTGATTGTATTCTCATCTCTTGCTGACTTCAATATACGTTTGGGGTACCTGACACCTTGCAAGATTGAGCCCCTTGAGATTATTAGCAATAAGTAGTGTGGGTTTTGAATAAATCTTGCAAGGCAAGCCTGATTGCACTTAAAAGTGGACAAAGGGAGCACAATAGGTGTATTTAGATTTTAGTGAAGAATTTGATTCTTTTCCCTATAACAATATTTTCAGTTGAGTGAAGCTGTCTGTTTGGATGCAGCAAGTAATACACACAGATCCAGGTCCTATTTATCATCTTCCTTAATGCTCTGGAGAAGTAAACAGCATATTTCATAAATTTTGCCAGATACCTAATTGGGAGGATTGCAAATACTGATGAGGATGGAGAAATAATAAGAAGGTGCCTAGAGCGGTTACAATCATAGGCAGAAAAAACTAAATTAGCTGCAGCTGGGGAAAATGAAAGCTACTGTAATATATCCATGGGAAATACACACACTTATATTCAGTGGGTGGGTGGGAACCTGAAAGTTGTTAATGCTGGGACTTAGATGTGAGAGTGCACAGCAATTTAGACATGACTATAGAATTAAATTTAGCTGCAAAAAACAGCCTATACAGTGTTAAGCTGCATACCCAAGAGGGAAAAATAGTCCTTCTCTACATAGTGGTTGTATTACTACACCTGAAAACATTGCCTTCAGCACTGGGAACTATATTGCCATAATTGACAGATTAGAAGCTCAGAGTATATCAAAATGATCGGGGGCTAGACTTGTGAGGAAAGATTAAAAGAGCTAAGTATGTTTAACCTGGCTAAGTAATGGCTGAGGGTGGGATGGACAGGGGATAACTGGACAAATATTTGAAAGATCTGAACACGAGAGAGAGAGAGAGAGAGAGAGGGGAATTATTTAGTAGGCATGTAGAGTGATGGGATAACATTAAACAAGGGAAATTTTAGGTGAAGCATCAGGAAAATCTTGACACTGAGGTGGGTAAGGCTGTGGAATAATCTCCCAGGGATGTGGTGGAAACCCCATTGCTTGGGCCATTTAACTTTAGACTGCTTGAAAGAGTAGAATATGTAATACAGGGAACAATTCTGCACTTACTGGGGAATTGGGCTGAAATATCTAATGGGTCTTTGTTTCTAACCTTATGCCTCTCTAATAATACTAGCAGGCCCCAATGCTAACATGTCTTTTAGTCATATGTTTGCATGATCTATCAATGTTATTTTGGGGGGCCAGCATATGAAGAATGACAACCACTCAACCTTCTTATTAAAAAAGCAAAACAAAATATAAATATAAAAGCATTCCTGCCTTCTTAATAATAACCCTGCAATAACAAACTAGCATGGTTGAATCATGAATAGAGAAGGCAAATTTAGTGAAGAATTCTTCAGTGTCATTCTTATGATTAAGAGGGATTAGGAGCAGCAATAAAACAAAATTGTCATATAACAAATATGACGATGAACAACACCTTACTGCTGTCATTTCAACTGTTTTAATTCACCTGATCTGAAGTCCACAGAGGACAGTGGGAGTATTTCCTTTGACATCAGTAGACTTTGAATCAGGCCAACAATTTCCTCTGTTTATCCACTCATGCAATATGTATCCTACATACACAGACTATGTTAAGAGAACATGTACATCCTTAATTCAGCCCCCTTGTGCATATGCATTATTACAATATCCTCTTAATTACATGAGTACATAGTATTTTTTCCCACTAGCTCCCTGCTTCATTCAGTGCATTGGATGAACCTGCTGTAGAGATGAATCAGGGTTGTATATTAAAGGAGGCTAATGTCTGTAAGACCCCTATTTCATTTGTTGCAAAACTTGGAAGCTGTGTAGTGAATGCAGCAATGATGGCAGGAAGAGAATGGAGAGTTCTTGTGTGATGACTGACAAGTCACTTAAACTAAACTTTCCATGAGTAGTCACTAATTGTGTGTTCCTCATTTTCTGGGTGCTTGGTTTGATACCTTGGGAGCTGATTTGCAGAAGTGATGAGCGCTCATAGCTGCAACTGAAGTCAATGGGAGCTGGGCTTTGTACACCCAAATGCTATATAATGCAAAGTACTCTGAGGAAACCTAGGTGCCTCAAATTGGGGATCCAAAATTAGTGGACAGTTTTGACTTTCATCTCTTTGTGCCTCAGTTCCCAGTCTGTAAAATGGGGATGGTAATGCCCCTCTCCTCAGAGGAGTGTCATGCAAATAAATTAGTTAATGCTTGTGAAGCAAGCACCCAAGATAACCCCAGGAGGAAACTAATTATTCTATCCTCAGAGCAGGGTTTGAATGGTTTGCAGTATATAAAGCATAGAACCACACGTTAAATGATGAGGATAAAACAGGATATTGAATAGCTGCTCTTTCAATGAGAACAGTACATCCTATACAGTGAATGAGCAGGGCTTCTGTGGAAAAACTAGCAAGTGAGCATGTAATTAAGTACTGTATTAAGCACGTCGTGGGGGTGTGGCTGGTGGTTTAATTAAGATTACATATGTAATCTTAATTCTGGCATTTCCTAATTTTTGAGTGCTCAACTCTGCAGCCTTAGCTTTCTTTTAACATTTAGTGTTTGTTTATTTATAAATATAATTATTTATAATATGATACAGAAAGATCCCGTTTGTTCTTTAACTAAGAATTTTCTACATGACACCTCATGGTGTGACTGTTTTATACTCTTTGCCAACATCTTGCATGCAATTAATGCCATTCTGTGTTTTGTTCACCTTCGCTGCAATTGTAGAAAGCTGTAGGGAGAAACCAGGGCTATTGCAATTAAATTGAGTAATTGATTATTCAAATCCCATTTAAAGAACAAAAAAGAGGCAAGAAAATGGATTGTGTTGTTTCATCAACTAATTCAAGGGGACTCAGGTCTTCAAAAAATTAACTCTAATTCCATTCTTTGTCTGTTGTTGTTCTGAGCATTTAAATTATTGCCACAGTAAGGAATACAAATAATGAGTTCTTTCCAAACTTGTTCATTTTTTTTAATTATTATTTATATCCTCAGGCTTCCAATCTCTTTCCTTTGTTCTCTTATTTTATTCCCTTTTACGATCAATATGTAATATCCATCCTTTCCTCCCGCGTCCAGTGTGTTTCATGTAATGTCCGTTGATTGCTACCATGTTATGTTCTAGAAATGAGCTGTGTTATAGCAGCAGTGGGGTGTGCCTGGTACTCTTATAAAATGTACCTACTAACTATGCAAATCAGTCCATGTCCTAGGGCCATAAAGGTGGTTGAATTTATTTAGTATCCCTTCAAATTCTCCTATTTGCTGCAACAATAGTGTGTGGGGAAGGAGGGTGCGTTGGGGGAGGGAAGAGGAAAATGGATATGAATTCAACATTTAAAGCATTTGTCCGTAACTTTATTTTTCCAAGTAAGATCTACTGCTCATGGGGAAGAGAATTTCTAGTGACTCCTTCACTAAAATCATATTTGTTCAGATGCTGGGCTGTGTTGTACCTCCTTTGTGCCACACTGTGTCAGTTCAAAGTTGCATTAAAGCTAGCATGACTAGCCATGGGAGGATCATTCCAGTGTAGGATCCACTGTGGTCTGCTCCTTTCGCCACTGATGTCGTAGAATTGCTGTAGCAGCCCTTATGCTGCTTCACTACTCCTTGTTGGACCTTAGCTGCCACAATTGCTTCTTGGGGTTTTGGGAAGTTTTGTTACAAGTTAGAGAACTCTTGTGAAGATGTGGGTCAGTCATTTTGGTCGCTTGTCTGATGCTTGCAATAGAGTAGATCGCTAAGGGTATGTCTACACTGCACTAAAACACCTGCAGTTGGCCTGTGTCAGCTGACTCAGGCTTTAAAATTGCAGTGTAGATGTTCAGGTGTGGGTAGAAGCCTGGGCTCTGGGACCCTGACAGGCAGTGGTGCAAGTAGATTTTAACTCTTACCTGTATGGTACCACTCGCCCCCCCCCCCCCAAAAAAAAATGTTCCCTGTCCTCTGACGGGGCTGTACAGACTCCAGACACAGGGTTGGCTCCAGTCACCAGTGAAGGAAGCAGGTGCCTGGGGCGGCCAATAGAAAGAGGTGGCACGTCCAGGTCTTCAGCAGTGAGGCCTTCATTCCCTCCCTTCCACTTTGGCGGCAGCTCAATCATTTTTTTTCTTTTCTTTTCACCGCTTGGGGCACCAAAAAAGCTGGAGCTAGCCCTGTCCGGAGATGCAGCTCCGTGGAAGGGGTGGGGCTGGGGGTGGTGCAGCTGTGTCAGAGGAGCTGCCGGCACGGGGCGCTGGTTGCTGGGAGCAGCGGCTCCACGCTCTGCTCTTTTTGCCACTGTGGTTCCTGGAGAGACCTGCGGTTCAGTGGATACAGATTTCTATCTGTGGATATCTGCATCCGCAGGTATAAATTTGTATCTGTGCAGGGATCTACAATTAATTCTTGAAAATGTGTCTTTCCAGTATGGTGTACTGGTAATAAATGTCTTAATGGTACAGAGTACCTGACAGTACCAGCTTACTTGCACCAGTACTGCCAGGTGGGAGTGTCGCAGAGCCCAGGCTGCAGCTTGAGTTTGAATATCTATGCTGCAACTGTACAGCCTTGTAGACTGAGGTGAGTGCCCATGAGCCTGGGTCAGGTAGCACAGGCCAGCTGCCAGGTGTATTGTGATGCAGACATCCTAAGAGACTGAAGGAATTGCAGTGGGTTAATACATTCTCACCTCTGCAGATCTGGATTCAACTGTGATTTAGGCCACAACAGAAATAAAGGCTGTGGTGTTCTGGAGGTTTGTCCACATCAGAACAATGACAATGCAACAACACCCATTCCTATATGCTTGATTGTCTTTCCCTTCTGGAGGCCCATGACTGGAACAGAGAATGGAGGTGACTGAGAGGTACTGGTAGTCTGTGCCCTTGAGAGACGAAGGAATGGAATAGCATGGGGAAATGCAAGTTAGGATAGGTGAAATTTGAGGCATTTATATGGTGCTTGACCCTGACGCTCCCCCCTTTAGTCTCATTATGAATACCTTTACTTTAAATTTTAACAGAGAATAAATATTGAATTGCTTCTGCTGTATTAAAATATTGTGCATCATGAACACATCCCTCTTTTAGACAAATTGCCTTAATTGCAAAGAGATCCTGGGGGAAGAAGGTAGTGTTTACACCAATATTATATATCACAACTAATCAAGTTCAAGCACCTTATCTATAATACATGTAATTACATGGGGGACAACGATTTAAGAGTAATACATTCCAGATGAACATGAATCAAGATTCCCCCCCCCCCCCACCTTGCTTTTCCCAAGTCTCACTTTATAGTACTTCACCATTAATTAGTTTTTCAGAATTAAGTCCATTACATCCTTCTCTGTGTTCCCAGTTTACCTAGGAGGATCAAAGATTTCTCTGATTTTATAGTGCTTCGGTTTTGTAATCTCGCAGGTACAAATGAAACCTTGTGGTTTTTTAGCTGACCTTTTTTTTAGGTTTTGAAAAAGCAGTCTATTGAACATAGCACATACAAACTGGGTGAAAAGCATGCTTCTTCATAAGACTTCCTATTTACAGGAATTTACACACACTGTGAAGCAAACCCCAGTTACATATAGGTAAGCAATGTTTAGAACAGGGCACTGGGAATTGGAAACCCAGGTTTCTGCCAGTCTCACTACCTTCAGCAAGTAAATCTTTTGGTGCCTTGGTTTAGCCTTTTGTAAATAGTCTATACATTGCTTTTGTATCTCCCAGGGCTATTGAGAGGCTTAACTAGCTAGCATTGATAAAGCACTTTGAGATCTCCTGATGGAAGGCACTACAGGAGTGTGAAGTATTTTCAGAGTCTGGGACTTATTTTTATTCTCCAACAGTGGTAAATGGTGGTTCTTCGGAAGAAGGGTCTCTGCTGATGTCAGTGGGCACAGATCCAATTAAATCAATGGCGCTGAATCCACTGACGCTAGAAAATAATTTGGCTCATGAAACCCACGTAATGCACCTAATTGTGCCTTATTTTGTGGTGTTGTGGATTTTTTTTTCCCTCATCTCAGGTGGTGATCAGCATGAAGGTTGTGTAATTCTGTCTTGGTACTAGCATGGGCTAGAAGTTGTCTGACCCAAATATGATACCTTAAACCTACTGGGAGGGATGTTTGGGGCTGGTCCTGGAATTTGCGGGTGGTCTGTGTGTTTACAGAGCTTACTTTAGGAACATACCAATAGTGCATACACATATGGCTCTTCCTTGTCTCTGTGGTCCTCAAAAGGCCAAAGCACCTGCCATCAGAGAGGCAATAATGTCTGTCAGCTCGTCTTTCAGACAAGTGGAACATGGAAGGGAGGAGAATTGCAATAGCCACATTGGGAGCCACTGGGGGAGTAGTGGCAACTTCACAAAGAGCTTCATGGAGTGGGGCACTGTGGAAACCTGTTAAAGAGGGGGTGAGCACAGGAGGTTCACTGAGGGAACTTTATGGGATGGGGGAATTGAGCACAAGAGTGTTTTGGTTGGGAAAGTGGAGGAGTGGGACTGAAGGAAATGAAGCTCTCCCATCCCCAAGAGGGAATTCTTGCATTTCCTCTAACAATGTTAGACTGAGCGGTCTTATGCGTAGGACCCTGAACTGAGTGTGTTGCCTAGATGCATTCCCTCCCTTCCTTGGTACAGAGCTGTAATTCGCTCTGTAGGTCTGGGCTGTGTATGTCGACTGCTGCCTGCAGGAACAGATTGAGTACAGGCTCATGCTGCTTTTGCAACATAGATATATGCCCATGCTGGGGACACAGTTCCAGGGAGCCAGAATGTGTTTGGGTAGGTGCTGGAGCCCACCTCATCCCAAGGATGATGTATAGCAAGCAGCAGATGTGTGTAGGCAGGGCAGATTTTGACTTTCAATAGGTTGGCAAGATGTCCTTTTAAGAAGGACGCTGTGATTGCAAGCACACAAATGCTGGTAAATGGAAGTTTTGAAAGGCTGTTGAGAATGGACTGTGAGGTGAGACCATGCTTTTAATTTGTGCCTAACATATATCTACACTGCAGCCGAGAAAAAGGTTAATGCATTTCTTCCAGACATTGGGGGCACTTATAATGGGCCAAGGTTGTTCTTTATTTTGTCACAAAAATAAACAGAAATTTATGTGCTTCACCATCTACCACTTTATTCAGAGACGCTCCTCTTCAACTTGACGTATAAATGAAGTGTTAGTCTGACATCTGAGCTGCCTCCTTTCCTCTCTTCCTGCAAATGACTAGGTGGCTCCTGTTATCTCTATATTTCCATCATCTATATTTTATGTGGAGCGATAGAGATGCCTATAATTAAAGTTGGCTAGTACTTTCCACTTTCTATAAGTACAGATAGCTAACACTTGTAAAGATAGCTATTTCTCTCAGGGTTATTGGTAATAGAATATTTATATTTTATCTACACACACAGAGCACTTTTTTTTCCTGTAGATCGATTGATCATGTATATTTAGTTGATATAAAATGTTTTTTTTTTTCCTCCTGGATTGTAGTTGGAGACAGTCGATGTGCAGGTCACTAATTCCCAGATGTTTCTTGACTTGCTAGATTTCAGTGTGTTTTGTCAAATATTTGGCTTTGCTGAGCAAGTTGGCATATTCTATTAGCTCAAACTGATTTACTGTCTCAGTGCTGTACGCTTGGCACAGAAAGGTAATATTCAGTGTGTCTGTGGGGATTATGTTAAAATCTCAGGAAAAACACGTTCAGCTTTTTGGTGGTGGTGGAAATAAAGAGGAGGGGGAAAAACATTTATTACTGAAATTTCTAGTCAATGTTAGTTCAGAGACCACAGGACAGATTTTCAAGAGAGCTGGGCACCCCCAGTCTAGGTGAGATTTTCAAAAGAGTTGAGTTGTGGATCATCAGTTATGGATGCTCAACTCTTACCAATCTAGAGCTTAGTGTCCCGGTGGCTTTTGCTGGTGGAACCACATTGCGGACACATGCGTGGAAATTCTTCAAACAGAAAAATGTAATCCGTGATCTCTGCTGGTTTATGGAATGGTGAGTTGCTGAGTGCTGGCTGCCGTTCAGCTTCTTCGCCACACTCTCTTTTATTGCAAGTGCTACTACGAGGCACGGGAGGTTATTTGCTACATACAAGGGGAAAATTGTAGAGAAAAAGTTTTGCTACAATATTGCTGGGTTTTGCCTTTTTATTTTTTATTTTATTTGCTCATGACCTAGAAACGGTGGAGAATCTTTTAAAAGGGGAAGAGGAGCATGTTCTTTCAGTCCCAGATTTAGAATTAATGAGGGGAAAACTTAGAAAGTGTAAATTACTCCATATTACCTATTGGCTATCAATCCAAAACCATCTCTCCTCATCCCAGATCCAGCTGCATTTGACTGCATCTTTTTCTATACATGTGTGGCTTTGTTTGTACTTTTGGTTCCCAGTACTTTGTTTCTATCACATTGTCTTTAATTGAAACCAGCTTTATTCTCTGAAACATCTACAGTATCTTCTATCTCTTGGCTGCTTCCCCTGCTTGATACTATTTTATTAAATTTTGATTTGCTAAACTACAATCCAGTGACGGCTTGCAAGCAGTGGTCTGCACAGAACACATTTAGTAATACTTTTGCTATGCACATTGAACAATGGGAAGGGAATCTATTTGAAGACTGGCAGGCATCGGGCTAACTTTGCTGCTGCTACTGTGGCAAGCATTTGGATCTGTATCGGTGATTCTTCTATTTTTTTGTTGAGGAGTGGGTTTGGGTGCCTCTGTGCAGGTCTGAATTTATAGGAGCTGTCATATAATATCACATCAGTGGTCGATCTAGTCCAGAATCCTGCCTGTGAGAGTGGTTAGCATCAGATGCTTCAGAGCAGTGTTTCTCAACCTTTTTTGATACCCGGGATCAGCTTGCTGCCTTCCTAAACTGTAAAAAGAAAAGGAGTACTTGTGGCACCTTAGAGACTAACAAATTTATTTGAGCATAAGCTTTCGTGAGCTATAGCTCACTTCATTGGATGCATTCGGTGGAAAATACAGTGGGGAGATTTACACAGAGAGAGAGAGAGAGAGAGAGAGAGAGAACGAACATGAAACAGTGGGTTTTATCGTACACACTGTAAGGAGAATGATCACTTAAGATGAGCTATTACCAGCAGGAAGGGGAGGGGAGGAAGGAGAAAACCTTTTATGGTGATAATCAAGGTGGGCCATTTCCAGCAGTTAACAAGAACATCTGAGGAACAGTGGGGGATGGGGTGGGGGGGGAGAAATAACATGGGGAAATAGTTTTACTTTGTGTAATGACCCATCCACTCCCAGTCTCTATTCAAGCCTAAATTAATTGTATCCAGTTTGCAAATTAATTCCAATTCAGCAGTCTCTCGTTGGAGTCTGGTTTTGAAGGTTTTTTGTTGAAGGATAGCGACTCTTAGGTCTGTAATCGAGTGACCAGAGAGATTGAAGTGTTCTCCAACTGGTTTTTGAATGTTATAATTCTTGACGTCTGATTTGTGTCCATTCATTCTTTTACGTCGAGACTGTCCAGTTTGACCAATGTACATGGCAGAGGGGCATTGTTGGCATATGATGGCATATATCACATTGGTAGATGCGCAGGTGAACGAGCCTCTGATAGTGTGGCTGATGTGATTAGGCCCTATGATGGTGTCCCCTAAATAAATATGTGGACAGAGTTGTCAACGGGCTTTGTTGCAAGGATAGGTTCCTGGGTTACTGGTTCTGTTGTGTGGTGTGTGGTTGCTGGTGAGTATTTGCTTCAGATTGGGGGGCTGTCTGTAAGCAAGGACTGGTCTGTCTCCCAAGATCTGTGAGAGTGATGGGTTGTCCTTCAGGATAGGTTGTAGATCCTTGATGATGCGTTGGAGAGGTTTTTGTTGGGGGCTGAAGGTGATGGCTAGTGGCGTTCTGTTATTTTCTTTGTTGGGCCTGTCCTGTAGTAGGTGACTTCTGGGTACTCTTCTGGCTCTGTCAATCTGTTTCTTCACTTCAGCAGGTAGGTATTGTAGTTGTAAGAATCCCTGTGTCAGGGAAATCTCAGGGACATGGATCAGTCATTGAGAAACACTGCTTTAGAGGAAGGTGCAAGAATACTGGAGTCTACAGAATATTCTAGCTACGGTGCTACTCCTTCACCTCTGTAGCCTACCACACATTTTATGAGTGTTCTTGAGGAGTTTGCATTGCCACTTTCCCTATATGTGATCAAGGACACTGGCTAACCTCCTTCCAGAACTCTGTCTTCCAGCACAATATCACAAGCTTTGTTCCTCACCCAAGTTTGAAGCATTATCAAACCATAGCTAAGCAAACTAATCACTGTCAATAATTTATGCAATGAGCTTTGCCCTTTTTTCTGTTCCCTATTCATCCCCAAGCAGACTTTTAATATTTTTTACAAAATAATTTCTATTTGTAATTGTTCGCCAAAGAGTTTATGCAAACAAACTTCCATCTGTGGGTTGTTTCCAAGCAGTTAACTCTGATCCTTTGGGGGTACTGTAGTCACCTTAGTCACATGCTATTGTTTCTGCTCTCTAATAGGATGACTAAGAACTATTAAACAAAGCTCTTACTTGTGGGCAAATAGCATTGTTCACCTGTGAATATGGATACTTGTAGAAATAATAGCCATTCTGAAAAACTTGCTGTAGGCCAGCAAGTGGAAATAGGTCTGGACATGGGCAAAACCAACTGCAGTTTGAAATTTGAATGAATGTTTGTGATCACCATGTCACAGCTTGCACCCAGCTCTAGCCCAGACGTTGGATACTATCCATTTGTAATGCCCTCCCCTTTCTACCACTTGCAGAAAAAGAAAACCTTATCTGTATTTCCCAAACTTGGGGAGCTCCAGGTTAGTCTAGGGGAAGCACAAAGCAGAAGAGAACATTGCATGGCTCCGGGTTTTCCCCTCTTCAGTGCAAGTATATGATCTTGGACCATGGGTAAAGTAGGAGGTGGCTCTCTACACACCATCCACCTGATGTCCCTGATCGCATTGGAGCCCCTAATGAAGCTGGCCACAGAAGTATTTCATGTTCAAGGCTGCAGGATCAGGTAGCAACCCTCAGGCCCAAGCTGCTTTAGTTTTCTTTCACTGCTCTCTGCTCACCTGGAAGAGCATTTGTTTGCTTCTCCAGGCAGCCACCAATGGTGAGTGGCTTGTAGCTTCTTCCTGCATGGGCAAAATGGACAGGGCAATCACAAAACAATGGAATAAATATTAGAAAGAGAGAGAGGAAATTGAGAAAAGAAGGGCAAAAATGAGCAGAGGTAGAAAAGCACAGGAGAGAGTAAATGGACAGAAAAATAATGATGGCAGCAGCTGAGGTGGGGCATAAGACGGGGAGATACTGATCCACTAGTCTGTTCCAAAGGTTGGAAACCACTGCCTTACACTCTGGGCTGTGTGTTTTCATAAAGGGCCATGTTCCAATCAATAAGGGTTTAGGAAAGGAAGGGACTTTATATCCCTAAGAAATTGGAAGAGGGCTGGGACCAGCATTACTTAACTGTGCTGCTTGGTGACTTGCTTCTCCATAGCTAATTTAAGACCTCCTCTTTCAAAGATTTAGTGCTGCAAGCAGCGCTTGTACAGACTTTAAAGGAAACGCTTTTCCTCTGTTGAAGACTGCTGTGCTGAGCATCTCACTTTTCCCTAAATGAGCTTTGAAAGCTTCCCCGGTTTTGCGCCTCTTGTCCAAGCGGCGTGTCTGGGTGGGAGGCAGACATCTTCCTAGTTGATAAATGGACTGAGACTGAATTTATCTGTAAAGCCAATACACCGAATCCTTAAATTTGGTGCAGAGGGAGGAGGTAGCAGGGAAACAGGAAAGGCTGCAAAAATGAGAGAGAGAAGGAAAAGAGCCAGAGGGAAACTAAATGTATCAGATGCCACGGATTGGATAACTGAGAACTGGAGAGCTACTAATTTGTGGTCTTCCCATTTTACTATATGGGTCTTGCTGTTACTGGGAAGGGACATGAGTTGTGATTACCATTATATTAGGAGGAGGATAGTGCATGTCTTGCATCCAATCCAAACATAAATTTGACGTGTCTCCAGATTTTAACAAAATAGTCGTAGAGCATCAGTGCAAAGAATACACCTGGGATGAAATTTTGACCCCATGGTGGTCAATAGGAGTTTTGGCTTAGAATTCAATAGGGACAGGATTTCACCCCAATCCGGGTTCTCTCTCTGAGTGCTTTATACAGCACCACCTCCAAGGGTATCTTTTCAAATAGCTAATTCACCAGCTTTTAAAAGAGAGCTGTACCACAGACTTTTTGTCTTTTCCTCTTTCTGTTAAGTTTATATCCTGTGGGTGTTGCATAAGGTACAGGAAAGTCTGTCTTGTGTTTTTATCCACACAAAGTGTTGCAGTCTTAATATGGCAACGTTCTTGAAAGCCAAATTCTGTAAGAATTGTGTAGCAGTGTGATACCAGGTGATTATAATGGGCTATAACTTATTTGCTTATAGGTTAGTGTGTCTGAGATTCCAGTTGCAAAGTCCCTTTTAAATTCTTTTTGCCACTTCTTTAATAAGAAGCCCAGAGATGCAGAACTTTGTTTAATAACCCCTGATCTCTGGTAATGCCCCTTTCCTGATGTTAATTAGGGGCTCGTGTACATTCCCTGCAGTTCAGACTATGCGGGTACGAATAGAAATGCACACCAAAGTACTGTGCTGTAACTCCTCCCTCTGGATGCTGCGGGTGTAAACTAAAAGATTCCTAGTTTGCATTAGCGTAGTCCTGTTGAGACAGTAGCCTGAACTCAGGGGCAGTGTAGACCTACAGCAACTCCCCACTTAACATCCCGTCGCTTAACGTTGTTTCGATCTTGCGTCCCTGCTCCATTACAGAACATGCTCATTTAAAGTTGTGCAATGCTCTCCTATAATGTCATTTGGCTGCCTGCTTTGTCCAAATTTTCCTGGAACCTAACTCCCCCTATTTACATTAATTCTTATGGGGAAATTGGATTCGCTTAACATCGTTTTGCTTAAAGTCGCATTTTTCAGGAACATAACTACAACATTAAGTGAGGAGTTACTAAATTGATAAAAAGAAAAGGAGTACTTGTGGCACCTTAGAGACTTAGTCTCTAAGGTGCCACAAGTACTCCTTTTCTTTTTGCGAATACAGACTAACACGGCTGCTACTCTAAAACTAAATTGATATAAATTGCTGCAACAACCTTGCGTGCACATGATTATTTTAGTTGGAGTAACTTATCTAGGGCCAGTTGGAGAAATGTTGTCTGAACCATATTCTTTCAACTGCAAAGCTTAGTGAAATCAAATTGATTTAGCTGGAATTTCATTTTGGAAGAAAACGGGAGGAGGGAGGAAGGAGAGGCGTTCCAGTGATGTAGAAGCATCTCACTGAAATGTCTTGTTTAAAAAAAAAATGAGCTTTTTAACTTTGAAATGGCTTTTGTATTATTTTGTCAAAATGAAATGACTTGATTGACCCAAAACAATTTTTCTTTTCCAGAATTTCCTTTGCACAGAATTTTGAAACTTTTGAGTATTGTTCTGATTTGGAACAAAGCCAGATTTTGAAATCTCAAAATCCTTTGCAAAAGGGAACTTCTGTCCTCTGCACAGCTCTACTTATCTCAGGTTACCTTAACTTAAGAAGGAGTTCAAAACAGAATGCCCACAGAAGGGCTTGCACTGATTTAATTATATGGGTGTCTACACCAATTGAGTTAAATAGGTACAATTTTCACATGCAGCTAAGGCATTAGGTTTCTAAGGCTAAATTTTCAAAAGGACTCCTTAATTTTTTCCCCAATATTTTCAAGTGCATCTACTGCATGTCCAAAGCCAGAGAATGGGTAACTGGGAATCCAGTTTGTTAAGCTGGGTGGTGTCACAGGTAACCGCTTTATGCATGTGAAATGGCTGTATTTGCATAAGCAAACAGACATGCTTGTAAGTATGGCAGGTGCAGATAAAAGGACCCTTTGAAAGTGCACCCTTGGAAGGGAGGAGGTAGCCCCACAATAATAACAACAATAAAGAGCAGCACCCGATTTTTCAGATTCCTTAGTGGGTTTGGAGGCAGGGAGATTGAACTGGATACAAACTGGGCTTTAAAAGCAACTTGGTTGGTAATTTTGGGTTGTTCCCTGAGACCTCTCTCATCCCCCTCATGCATTCTCATCTCTTACCCAAAAAGGAAAAATTTTCAAATTCAAATGTAGAAAATTAAAAGTAGCAACTTTTAGTTTTTTTCCGTTGCTTGAGGATAGTAAGTCCACACTAATGAGCTCCTACATAAAAATTATCAATCCCCCTGCTCAGAAAACAAGGCCACAATTTAAAAGAAACATCTTGTAGCCAGTTCTGCACTTCATTTCTCTCATTCTCCTCCTTTCCCAAAAGCCAGAAGTGATTTGAACCAAATTTTCATTTTATTTTAATGTAATGAAATTTAAAATGCTTGGGCTGTTCAGGATCCCCAGAATCATCTGTATTTCCTTTCTTTGGCTTTTTACTTTTTTTTTTTTTTTTTTTTTAATCCCCTTTGTCTTTGTTCATTTAGGAAAGAAAAAGCAAAGCCATGATTTTTGTGTGGAATGGGGGTGAAAGGGAGGGAAGGAGTTGAAGCCCCTGGGAGGCTCTTAAGAGATCATTTTAGTTCTAATGGAGTCTTTTAATTGATTAAAGACCTCTTAAGTAAGCTCAATGACTGTATTTTGAATTCCTTTAGTATTAATTATTAAAGGTAAATTACAGTGCTTAAAAGAGAGGCTGTGGAGAGATGGTAATTTAATGAAATAGACCAGAGAGTCATTTTGGGTAAGGTAATTATTTAAGGAGGCTGGGATGCTTGGTCAGAACGTTCATTTAAAGTGGATTAATTAGACTGAAATCTGCCTTGGCCTATCTTGCCCTTTTGGTATTGCTTGAAAATAAAACACAAGTGGAATTTTGGGTAGGGTCAGCTAGTCGCATAGTCAGTGCTGGCCTGTCTCAGTCTGACTCATTTAAAGGTCTTACCTTTTTAGTGGCTGGGATGTTTAAGGGTTTGATCCAAAGCTCCTGTTGACTTGCATGAGCACAATCCGTGAGGAGGCTACAACACCATTTGCAGCTTCGTTTAACATAGTTGAGTCCTAGCAGATTTTTTACCAATCACTCTTTCAGGGGCTTCCATCATGAGCCTGGTGTCTTTGTTTACAGACAGCAGCTGGAATTGTTATTAACAGCTCAACAGGTAGCCCACCTGCTTCTCAATGTAAAGGTCCCCAGTTCAACTCCCAGCAAGGGAAGCCTTATAGTGTGTTGATTGTGATTCATCACGCTCTGTCAATATTTGATTTTTATTTTTCATTTGTTGGATTATCGGCTTTCTAAAAAAAAATAAAGATTTGTTCTTCCGCATGTGTGTTGAGAGAGGCTGTGATTGTTTTTTCAACCAAGCACCCTAAATGCATCCAACTGTGCTTTTCAATTCAATTTTTGAAACTTTTTGTATATTAAATACCAACTTATTACTAAGTGTTTTGATTTTGACGAGGGTATGGATTAAAGTGTGGGTGTTTCTGCAATGTGTCTGTAATATATACTGATTTAGGCCCTGATTCTGCAAAGATTTAAGCACATGCTTAACTTTAACCATAAGAGCAGTTTCATGGGTGTCAGTGTGTCTTCTGCTGGTTGTAAAGTTGTGCAGGTACTTAAGTATTTGAAGGACCTAAGGTTTATTTGGCACCCATGATAAGCCTATATAGGCTATATTGGTATTCATTGCAAAAATGAAAAAACTGATTATCCCGCACTGCTTCCATCTCCACATGTGCACAACAACAAACACCCACTTAGCTATGACCCTATTCAACTCAAACCTAGATGAAACAGATGTGTCCTAAAGGCTGCCAGACTTGGATTGTAGTGGGCCTCATGATGACTTTGTTTATTTGGCTCTTTTAAAGTGCCTATCCAAGGCTGTAGGCATTTTACCACATTTAAAATATATAATACACTACATGAGTTGTTGTGAATTAGTCTTCTCCCAATGCTAAGCAGAATTTCCCTGGAATGACTATGAGAAATTGGGGGTTGATCTGGGGCTTTGGGTCATGTGTGTCCTGAGGAATGCTAGGTGATCTTAATATAAATACCACAAAAAGGAATGGGAACTAAGCAGCCAGGACCCAAGCAGGCACTGCCTCCCTCAACAAGTTGCCCCTTACTTGCAGTTGTCGTCTTTTTGAGTTTAGGGGGCAGTGGAGTATACATAGGTACACATCATGTTTTGGAAGGGCATGCTATGTCACAAGTCGTTGAGAGTTTGAATCAAATTGCAGCTGTACAAAATCATAACTTGAATCAAGTAACTGTTTTGGTTTTTTTTTCTCCTATTTGCTAGAGGGTATATTCTCAATAATCTGCAAGAAGTAGTATCAGTCTTCCCCCTTAGAAAATAGGGCCAAGATTAAAAGAAGCATGCAGTAGCCAGTGGAAAATAGCTTTTAGTAGTCAATGGATATAAGTGAGCTCCAGGACTACTTGTTTTTTAAATGGTGCAAGTGCTCAAGATGCTTCTACTACTTCACAGCTATTTTGCCCACATTGGACTTCTCAGTTTGTACCTCTGGAGTAGCCACTACTGTGTAGTTCTTGAGGATGATGTTGACCAAGTGGAGAGTTCCAGTCAGTCCAGGACAAGACCACGGGGAGGGACACAACTGTTCTCCAGAATTTGGATGAACAGTTGTGGCACATAACTTCAGAATGGAGACAGCATTTCTCTATGTCTGCCTTGGAGTACAGCACAAGAATAGGTGTAGTGAAAATTACAGCCCAAACACCATGGCATAATTGGAGACATAGCACTGTTGGTACTTTCACTGTTGCTAATCCTAATGGTTCCATTCTCTAGTGTAAACACAGCTTTAAATCCAGTAGTTTGAGGGTACCACACATCATCCCCTTCTGGGCATCGGTTATTTGCTCCGTGCCTCCATGGGTTACAACTGAGAGTATCAAATTCAGGACAAACTGCTAAGAAATAGGGCAGACACACCTCAAAGCTGGTGGTTATTCTTCCATGAGATATACCAATCCAGCAAAAGTAAACTTCTGTCTCGCCACACAAGAAGTCAGAAATGCAGCCTCCTTAGGTATTCCAGTCCTGGATTCAACACCCAGACACTAGACTTAATGATAAGTGGTTATTTAAAACCAATTTCATCAAACAAAAGGTTCTTCTTATCCCAAAGGACCAGCCACATACCCAGGTCAATATATAACTCAGATCTTACCCAATAATCACGCTGTTGCCAATCCTTTAGTATCTAAAATCTAACAGTTTATTTAAAAAAGAAAAAAAGATGAGAGTTAAAATTGGTTAGGGAATCAAATGCATACAATAAATGCAAAGTTCTTGGATCAGGCTTGTAGCAGTGATGGAATACACTGCTGGCTTGTTAAGTCTCTGGGTACTTCCAAATCACTGGAAGGTCCTCAGTCCTTTGGTTAGAATATTTCTATTAATATAAATTCATAGTCCAGAGGTTTGAGCAGGAAAGAGGCAAAATGGAGATGTTTCTAGGGTCTCTTTAGTTTTTTCAAAGTGAAGGAAAAACCATTGTTCTCACTGTGGAAAATTACAGGTAACAAGATGGTGTTTGGAGTCACATGGGCAAGTCACATGTCCATGCATGCTTCGCTTAGTCATAGTAGAAGCCGTCCCCCATACTCTAGTTAGAACATTCACAGGAAAGTCTGTTAAGTGTAGATAGGCATCTTCCACTGTAAATTAAGTGTCTGTTGATGGGCCATTCTACTTAAATAGTTCCTTTACAATATGCTGGCTAAACACCTTGTTGGTGTTACCACAGGAACAAACATTTGAAAGACAGGTACAGGGTTCATATTCATAACTTCAGATACAAAACTGTTGTATGCATACAAATAGCATAAGCCTATTCAGCAAATCATAACCTCTCCATAGACCTCTTACTTGACATACTTTGCACAAGATTTGTTGCACAGTGGTAGCAACAATGATGTACATGGTCATATTTTAATCTGATAACGTCACAGCAGTCAAGAACAGGCATGCCCTTGTTTTGTATTTAGCATGTATAGATGTTAATGGGAGTGGTGCAGGAGTCTCTGCTGGAATAGGAAAGTGAGGCCTTGGAAGCAGAAAAGGCAGCTTCCATTTGAAAGATGACTTGCTTCATGTTTGTTGTAAGGGCTTACTTGACATACTTTGCACAAGATTTGTTGCACAGTGGTAGCAACAATGATGTACATGGTCATATTTTAATCTGATAACGTCACAGCAGTCAAGAACAGGCATGCCCTTGTTTTGTATTTAGCATGTATAGATGTTAATGGGAGTGGTGCAGGAGTCTCTGCTGGAATAGGAAAGTGAGGCCTTGGAAGCAGAAAAGGCAGCTTCCATTTGAAAGATGACTTGCTTCATGTTTGTTGTAAGGGCTTATATTTGACTTAATATCTTGACTTCATGATGATTTGGCCGTTGTAGGATTAGCCTGCTCTTGCATCCATTGGACTTGATAAGCCTTTTGCCACTGACTTTAATGGGAACTAGGCCAGTGTATAAATACAGAATACCCATTCCCTGATGAGTATCTAGACTTATGAGAATATCGGTGTCTTAAGGACTGCCTTCCTTTTGCTCCCCACTCTCCTCATTATCGTGAACAGAAGGCACAGTAATAACTAAAATTAGCAAGATTTAGTGAAAGGATTTTATCCTTTCACGAAAAGATTTGCAGCCCCCTGGTCATACCCAGCAATCTCACAAAGATCTGTCTTACCAGGGAAAAAGCAAAATGTTCTCTCTGTCCCAGCTGGACTCCTACAAAACAATGAGAGGTGAGGATATGCCCCCAACTCTCCCTGCTTCTCAAATCTACTTCTTTTAAAGGTTCACTCTCTCTTGTATTGTACCTTCTGGGGCACTGTAGGTATATTTCACAACTTACATTGTAAGGTCCTTGGGCTGGGGCAAAGACTGGCTCTACGCTTATCTTCAGTGTGCCATGCTCACCAGGGTGCAGAAATATCAGGAAGTATTGTAAGTGATAATTGCTTCTTTTAAGTTTTCAGAGCAACAGTGTGATGAGTGCTCTTGGTTTGTGCTGTGGTTACCTAATTTCATTTCAGTTTGGTAGGAAGTAGTGGCCACCTCCTTTTGTATAAAATGTTACTGGGTTTATTTCTTTATCAAGTGGCCTTTTAAGAAAGCCTTTAAATTGTACTACTACCCTGAAGGCCATCCTTCGGGGTGCCATGTACCCTCAACTTCTACTGACTTCTACCCTTGGATTGACTTCCATGAGAGTTTTGGAAGTACTCAAGATTTCCTCGCGGGTGCTCAGCACCTAAAGGAATCAGGCTGCAGTTAAATCCAGTAAAAACAGATTGCTTTAAAAGGGAACATTTTCTCAGGCTGCAGTGTGAAAATTGACAGGGCTGAGAGTACTTGTCACTATTTCTTTTTTTTTTAAGTGAGATCTTGATATAATCAGAGAAGTCAGTCCTCTAGAACCTTGGTACCTAGAGATTGGTGTTCCAATCTCACTTGCTGTCTTGCTTCTTGAAGGAGCAGGGCAGCATTTCTGGGTAAAGCTTATCTGTGCAGGGACGAAGATTTCTTATGGGTAGATAGGGGATGGGTGGTATGGCCAGAGGACTGGGGAACAAACTCCCACAGGAACTGAGGAACATCACAAACCTCACTATCTTCTGCTACAAATGCAAGGCAGGCTTCTTCAATCTACCTTCTCTAATATAAACATCCTTAAAAAAAATCCCCCCAAATGAAACCCTACCAAAACAGAACATTCTGCTGCACGCACAATTCTCTCCCTGGGGAGAGGCTGAGAGAGAACAAATCTTGCAGAAGCCATTAGTCACATCACTTAATGCACTACTGGAGGGTACTCAGACACTACAGTGATGCAGGCAGGGTATTATAAGAACCTATATAGAATAAAATTGCTGAGGGGGTGACGTACAGTGGTTAAATATTTATATTTATAAACCTGTTGAAAGATCTCTTCTAGCCTGTGGGGAATGGCCTTATTTGGGCTCCGAAAGGATCTTTGCTCAAGTGTCACTGGCTTTGCGAGGTTTGTGGATAAAGATGGTTCGTAAGACATTGGGAGGTGGACAGAGGTTTATGAAAGAAGGGGGGAAGCATCCCTCCTCCCTATATGTGCTGCTGAGGATCCTGGATTTTACAGTCTAACTATTCTTGCAGGGTATAGGATAGAGTTGAAAGGAAACTATATAAAGTCTGGTGACATCTTTTAACCTACAGTACACTGGCCAAAAATAAGGCAGGGATGGCTGCACTAGAAGTAGTTCAGCTGTATGCATGTATGTATACAATTGAGGCACAAAAGGGATTCAGATAGGTGAGCTCTGATTATTCTGACTGTTTATATTGTAGTCTCTTTGTTACGCTATAAACTAACATAATCTGCACATCTTTTGCACTGAGGGACACTTTATGGCACCACAGACAACTTGGTCAACAGAACAAGAAATGTGAAGAGATCAATAACTGTAGATGATTCTTCTGATCCAGGCAGAAGCAAAGCATTGATTGTTTGTTTAAGAAGAAGAATATGGACACAGCTGTCGAGATAGGCTCTGCTTATGCACATTACTTTATTATCTAATGTGAAATGTCCTCAGCCTCAATCAAAGGCAAACAGTAAATCAACAAACTGTAGCAAGAATCCTCTCTGAAGGAGGAGGCTGTGAAGCATGCAAATGAATATCTGAGACATGCAAAATAAGCTGTCTGCACAGGACAGAATAAAACCAGTGATTTTAATCAATCAAAAAAAAGTGTCCTCAATCTCCATTGTATACTTGGTTTGCAAGATATCACATAGGAACCAGGAATGCCAGAATATGACAGTGAGACGGGAAAAAAATGTCTCAGCTAGTGCTGGGGCCATCTCAGAAGCTTTGGCAGTTGAATGCAGACAAGCACCTTAAATTTTGGATGCTTATCAGGGCTATTTGGGCCTCTGATGTCTGCAAAATTCCAAAAGAAGAGGCTTTCTCCTGATGTTTGTGGTACATGGTGCTTCTTGTCAGGCTAGAGATACAAGAAAGAGGCTATTTTCATAGGCTATCGTCCTGCCACTAAGTCTGAGAATTTTGTAGTTGACTTAAGTGGAAGCAAGATCAAGTCCAATATTGTGATATTTCCATTTCCAGCCGGAAGTGGCACAAGATGGAAGAGGACAGGAAGTTGATGGGGCAAAGCTAGCTAACTGAAATAGTATGTTCACATCTTAAAAAAAAAATGTTGGTGTTTTTGGTTTAGTTTTGCAGTTTGTTCTAGTCATCTTATATCAAAATAAGTTTGCCTGTCATTGGTCTCAGTTCTCAGAAAGGTGGCAGTGAGTACAGGAGTGGTAACCACGCAGAGCACAAATGCTTTGCCCCAGCCAAACCAACATGTCAAAGTCTACTCTCAATGGGGATGTGAAGCAGAGGGACTCTCAAAACAGACAGATATTGTAGGATCCAAACACCTGCCTTTAAAAATAAAGCAGGCAAGGACAATATGGATGAAGTTGATGCTTATGAAAGAAATAACACTGAGTAAGAGTAGGTGATGCAAAGACACTACCTATGCCAGAGCTGCCAGTCCTGTGCTCTCATGCCAGTGCAACTAAATTCTGACCTGCAGCATCCTCTGGGCCTCTAATCAGTTAAACCTGATTGGCATATTTTGTGCTGTGGACTGACATCCAGGAGGGGTTAGAATAAGCCCAACCTACTTATTTCCCTTTTTCGGGAAATAGAATTTGAACCCAGGTCTCTGGGCATCAGTATTGATCACTGTTGGATCTTGGCCATAACTTTATCCGACTGCACCCATTATAGTTAGATGTTGATGGTTAACGGCCAAGTTCCATGTATAAATGTGTGACTTTTAATGCTAATATTCTGGTTTAGTTTAATTTGGAGGGTGTTTTGGAGGTGGGGTCTGGTAATCCCATCATGCCTACCTAAAGTCCCCCTGCAGCTTGAGTTGAATATGGTGTTTTTACTTCCATCTCTGTATAGTCATGTAGCATTGCCGGGCACTAAAACCAGCAGGTTTCCACTCCGGAGGCAGCTGTGCTTCTGTGATGGGCAAAGTGATTCTTATGTATGTGGCATAATTCTAGAGCTCTTCATTATCCTCTGAAATGAAAAACATTATTCAAATATATTACTGTACTGTTATGTAGGTTTGTTACACAGGCACTGTGTGTGTCTAATAGTATGACGGTATGACCCACCCAACCATGTACCGCAGCGTTAGGGGAAAAAAATTCTAATTGCCCATTTGCCCATGAGCTAATGCGTTATTTTAAATAAATCAAGAAAATAGGTATTTTCATTAACACCTATGGAAAAGACAGTTGAGTAGATTTTGTTTCTGTGTTGACAATTTTTTTGACATTTTTGCACGGCTGATAGATGGCCCATTCCTGAAATCTTTACTCAACAAAACTTGAATAAGTAGAAGGCTTGTCTGAGTAGAAGTCTGTACAGACTTGAGTATTTGGTCCACAATATATAAGCATGTGCAGTTTTGTGTATTTACAGACATGAATGTGCATACTAGTGCGCAGAAAAAAACAGTTCCCAGATAGGGAAGTTTAGAGCTATATGATCTCACTCTGCATCTAAATGATTAGCTGTCAAAATTGATGATGTAGAGACAGGCTGCAGTGTAATAAAAATGTTGTTGAATTAAAACGCAAGCAGGATTCAGCATGAGTCATTCTATAAATAACTTATGAAAGGTGCAAAGATGTTTCTCTTAGCAAATTTAAAATAATCATTAGAATCCTCCAACAGATTGCTGTTAATTGGATTGAGAATTAAACAGCTTTGTATGAGTGCAAAGTTAATGAATAGCTCATTACTTTTTTAATAAGGCAAATTCATTTGGAAATAAAAGAGATGCCATGGTGTTTATCACAGATTAGATGTTAGATTGGGAATATTACTCGTTTTGTCATGGGGTGAGAGTAGTGTTTAATTAAAAGTCATGAGGAGCGGTCAGTGTCAAGGGAGACTAAAATAACCCTATCCCATCCAAATCCTCAAGGACATAGAAATCCTAACTCCCTTCATTTGCCTTGCTTGGTGATGGGGGAGCTCAAGCTCCTTAACGCCATCTTTTGTTGGTGGTGAATTTAATGTTTATGAAAGTGAGACGCCAAAGAAGGCTGTGTGCATCTCAGAAAGCCGTAAGGTTTGTGGCAGGTAAACTCCTGAAAAAAACAGATGCTTTCTCAAAACCCTCTCCTGTTTGTTCAGCACAAGTTCTTCTTCTTTCTCCTTCCTTGATCAGTTGTTGTGCCCCTTCCCTATATTTCAAATACAGAAAATTCATTGTTGTCCCAACTCTCCTACCAGACAGGTCCTCTTATTGCCTGCTCCCTCTCCCCATTCCCAGGCAGGCACTTTGCACTTAATTCCTCCTTGGATCTAAATTGCTTGTTCCTTTAGCAGTATGTCTTCTGGTAGTTAGAGGTGCTGGGTCTTAAGCCTGGGCATGTCTCTCTGCTGATCTACTTATGGTTGGTTTGCTTGTGTTTGTGAGACTCACCCAAGAATGTATTCCATCCCCAGAACCTGAAGACGGCTCAAAGCTTGCTAGGTCTGAAAACAGCAGGCATCTCAGCAGTCATTCCCAAATTTGTTGAGACTCTGAGATGGACTTAAGCAAAGGTTGGGGGTGCCTGATGGCAAATTTGGGAAGAGAGAAATGGGGATGGGGTTTGGTTTGAGATTTGGGCTAAGCTTCAGATCTTGGTTGGCATTTTTGCTCAGTTGACCCACTCCTAAAGCTTCTGGCATTAGTTGATGTCAAGCAGGCTGCAAGGGGAACTCTGTGCAAGCATATCCAATATTACGTTTTAAATGAACTTCTGTCCTAACCTGTGCAGTTCCTACTAATCCAGTTCTGGATTTCTCTAGAGAGGAATTGATCAAATTATAAACTGGGAAGCAGTCTTGTGACATAGAGAGAAACAACCAATGGCCTAGGTATCCAAAAGTGAGTGATTGTTGTGTTAACCAATCGCACTTCCTACCTACTATAGATCAGACTTATTCTCAGTATTGTATGGGCTATGAGTTTTATCAAGACACACAACCAACCCATACTCCCTAAAAGATGGGCATATGCTTTGTGATGCAGAGATTTTAGTTTGCATTTAATGTCTATTAACTAGAGATGAGTGTCACGGTTACAGGGAACTTCACGTTTTTCCCCGCTCCATGGTCCGCTCCAGGATGGTCCAGTGAGGTCTCCAGCTCTTCCCTGTCTCTCGGTAAGGACCATTGTTCCTCTCCCTTCTCATTGGGGTTTAAGGCTGCATGGCTCCCTGCCTTACACCGGGATATCCCCAGCAAGGCAGTCTGTCGAAAGGCGAGCACCTGTCCTTTGCTTTCTCTCCAAGAAAATGTGTATTGCCAGCAGTTACATGTTACCACACAGCTCTTAGTATCGTCGGTGATCCCTCAAGGTTCAGGGTGATCTTTCACAGGTTTTATTTTTCATGGATCCTTTGACTGAGGAGTGCGATCCTTGACACAGGCTGGTTGACAGACATTGCAGGTGGTGTTGGAAGACAGGGTTGGGCCACAATTACTGCATGACTGTTGTCTTTTCTGGCATTTTTTTTGCAACCATCGCAAGGTGATTTTCCTCAAAAGTGGATGTTCCTTCTCTGACAAGTCTTTGCAGTTATCCCTATCCTGGGCTGCTGTCTCCCTGTGTGTGTTGTCAATGCCATATCTCTTGATATTTATCTTGAGCGTGTCTTTAAAGCATTTCTTTTGGCCTCCCCGTTTCCTTTCTCCTTTGCTGAGTTGGACATACAGCAATTGTTTTGGTAAGCGTACATCAGGCATGTGTATGCTGTGCCTGTCTCACCTCAGCTGGTGCTGGATAATAAGGACCTCAACACTGAAGATGTTGGCCTCTGTGAGGACACTGATATAGTGCGATGATCCTCCCTCTTTATGTTGAGGCTCTTCTGAAGAAAGTGCTGGTGCTGGCGTTACAGGTTTTCGAGGTGTTTTCTATAGGTCCCCCAAGTCTCACAGCTATAGAGGAGAGTTGGGATTACCACTGCTTTATAAACAAAAAGTCTAGTATGTGTTCTGATGTTGTGATTGATGAACTCCCGGTGAGACAGTCTGCCAAAGGCTCAGTTTAAACTCTGCCTTTTCATACCAAAAGACCCTTCTTTCTTTGAGTCTTTGGAAAACCCAGTGTGGAAATATTATATGCAAATACCTGCAGGGGGTGGTACCTCTCTAGAATTTAGTCTGTTACCTTAATTTTCCCCTCCATCCTACTCCATCACACTTTGTTTTTAGTTCCTGGAGAAGCTGTAGTAACCCTTTCCCATGGAGTACAAAACAATTGTACCTAAACCGTTCATAAATGTAATACAATGGCCCCCAAGGATACTGCATGGGATTACAATATTTTTCAATGACTCCATCCCAGAATCCTGGATCTGACCAACTCCAAACTGTGAGTTGTTTTGCACCATCTAGTTTTTAATAATTTAATAATAACTAGTGCGTTTTAACTACTTTTTAATTCTGCCATAGCAAAGATGAGTATATACTATCTAGCCTGGTGCAAAATGTCTTTCCATATGGGCATAGTATTTGGGGGTGGGGGAGAAGGTTTTAGATATACACCAGATCCAGAAACATTGCACCTGGATATTTCATTTCATGAGTCTCTTTGTTTTCTTCTCTGGTTGTCGTTAGCAAAGCCTTTTTCCTGTCATGTTGAAAGATGAGTAGTGCTTTGTATAATTTATGAATATTGTTCGTTTTTAAAATCCATTTTAATTCTCTTTTTTCCCTAGTGATGTCACCAGATACAATTACCATCTGCTTTCTTCTAAGAAATAAAATAAACACAAAACCTGACGAAGTGAAAACTCCATTATGATGGTCATAAAGAAACTTCTATTACCTCATGTCATCCTTGAGAGAAAGGAAATCCCCTTATGTCATCTTAACATAGACTGCCCTACTGTCTCTTACTTCATGGGTTCCATCTACATAGCAGGAGCAACCAGTCAGTTATAAAATTGCTCTTCACAAATAATAAGTAGAAGTGGGCCAAGGGAGAGTGACTGTGGGTGCCCTGTTGGAGGATAGCACGTATTTGGGTTCCAGGTTGATTGGGGTGGGAGAAGGGTTCTTGATTGTTGATTGTTGGAGCATTCCTCTTGATGGCCAGTATACAGAATGGCACTGGAATCTGCCTTTGAGAGCACCGTCTCCTGGCTTTCCAGGATAAAGCAAGGCCATGGGCTATGATTATTGGAAGGAGTAAGGAGATTCAGTGGTGGTGAATTAGAAATGTTGGTGAAGGGTTGCAGGCCTAACATCTTTAAAAAGCGCTAGGAGTTTAGGTGATGAATAAGAAGCAGTGGCCAAAGAAACAAATATCCTATTTTCATGCAAAAGTCACTAATAAAAACAAGAAAAGACATGCACAAACAGAAAAAAATGCAGCTTTGTCCCTGTATCGAATCACGCTTCATTGAAATCTCTAGAAAGACCATGGACCGTTCGTTCTTGGAGTCCTATTGGGTGATGAACATGACACACTATACGTTTGAAATGTTTCTGTCATCTGTACCATTCAGGATTTCCTCTACCATGGATTTACTGCCTCACAGAGTGAACAAATTTGTCCAGTGACTTCATAGCTCCCTAGTGACCAGGAGTTTGAACTTCAAACCCTGGCACTCAAAAACCCCTCAGACAGAACATTTTCAAAGGAAACTTACAAAATAGACTTTATTTCCCTCAGTGTTGATAATTTTTAGAGGATCTTTTAAAGAATAGTTTGGCTACTGTTCAAATAGAAATACCACCTGAAATCTGGAGTGTTGTAGCTTAAAAATGTTTAAAACCCCCCAAGACTTTTTCTTACTTAAAAAAAAAAAAAGTGCCTGAAGCAAAGGTCAATCACATGGAATATAGTTTTAAGTTCTTTTCTTTCCCAAGGAGAATGTCCATGCCTTTGGACTTTACTACACTGGTCTGAAGCCTGCAGCATAAACCAGTAGGTATTAGAGGTGACCCTGATTGGGACTCTGAGTGTAGCCCTGCGTCAGAAATCTTAGCTGGATACACATCCCAGTTTGATCCAGTATCGTCACAGACTACTAACCAGCATTGATTTCAATGGCAGCAGGGTCAGGGTTCTAGGGAGGATGATATGGCTTGAAGATCCAGATTCCTCCAGACTGGTGTTCAATCCTTCATAGTTTAAACCACCCCTGCAAACACAGATTGTCCTTAACATCTTGCACTCTCTATGGAACCCTGTATGACTCATCACCCATCACATAATGGCCTGAGGAGCTGTATTATATCCTGATATGATAATCCACAGGACTAATTACACTCTGTGGCCCCATTTTTACCCATTAATTTGTTGTTTTACTCCACGGGTAGAGAGAGAAAATAGTTCAAAGATTTGAGATGCACCTTCAGGTATGACTGTTCAATTAGAGCAGGAAAGAGCAGAGAGGATTGCAGCTTGGAATTAAAAGTGAATGTATCCCTGGTTGGTGCTGGAGGCAATGGCAAAGCAAGCACCAAGGAGCTGGGTTGTGCATTTCTTACTGCTTTAAGAGAGACAGTAAGGGGATCGAGATCATTTGCAGGTTCTCTGAAGATTCAGCTCTGGGCTTCAGTTAAACAAGTTTGCTTATTTCCATGAGACTTGCAAACAAAACAGAATACATCCTTTTGATTGGATGGTCCCATTCCAAGGTGCAGGGGTGGGATTTAAAGAAGTTTAAGTTGAAAGTATTGGTTTGTGTTAATGATGTGAATGAAATCATTTGGGGGTGGAGTCTTTTTGGTCTGGGAAAAAGGTGGCCTTAAAATGGCTGGGGATAGCCACTGGAGAATTTTGCCGTGTGTGGGGAAACTCTGCTGGTAGAAAGCTGGTGAAGGAAGGTCTACCGTTTCCTATGCCAGCTGTACCCCCTGCCCTATTGCCAAGAGTGGGTAGGGATTTGTCGGGTGTTCTGGAGATGGGCCATACATGGTGGTATGGAGTTCTACTATGCCTGAGCCTCTATTGGCATAAGTTCAATGGACTATACACCAGTGATGGAAGTTAGATTAGGACTCTGCTGCTGTGATGTCTGCCAGGGCCAGGTGGCTAAGGAAGTGCAACAGGAAGTTTCTGGTCCATTGGCTCCCAGCTGGCATCACACTCAAGAGCATGCAGCATCCTCTCGGGGCATGCTCGGTGTGCCATGGGAACCACCCTTTTTCCTCCTAGGAAACCAGTGGCTGCTTTAAGCAGAAATGAAAGTGACCTTTGTCCTGTTTCACTTTCTGATCTGAGGCCTTGAAGGGAAGAAGGAAGCTAGACTCTGCCTAGGCAAGCTAAAGGGTAAAGGAACGCCCATTGGCAGGAAAGTTGGAAAATACCAACAGGGGTGAGCCGTCTGCTTCTGTAAGGTCTCCCATTACTGACTCATCATTGGAGAAGCAGCCTGAAATGAAAATCTGAGTTGCAATCCAAGTAGCCTGTCAATTTAGGGTCCAAGAGAGAGATTTCCTTATGGCATCTTAAAGGGCAAGATGATTACCTAAATAAGCAAAATATCATGACATCAAAGCTCATGAATGAACTATTTGCAGTAAGAATAGTACATTTTAGTAAGGGTTTTTTTTGTTTCTCTTGCATTTTGTAATTAAGAGGTAAAACTGTGTTCTAAGAGCAGTACATTGGGTTCAATCCATCAATCCCTACATATGCAAAACTCCCATGGGTTTCAACAGGGCTAGCGACTGAAAAAATTAATGTGTGTGAAAATGTCATCCTGTAAGTGTAAATCACTTTAGTTGCATGTGCTGTTTTTAAATGGGAAAATTGATGTATCCTATTTGAAAGTAGCATCTAGTGTTTCCATTCTATATGGCTGTACCTGTAAGCTGTTGGAAGAGGGCAGATCTAAGCTGGGAGCGTGTGTGTGTGTGTGTGTGTGTGTGTGTTTTGAAAAGCTGCTATAATTTATTTATTTATTGCACACCAACTATATGACGTGTGTGCAGGCTCACGTTCATAATATACATTTTGTGCTGGTGGAGATATTGCAATATCTATTTCATTCCTTTTTATTTGGGAGAATTTCATTTTCCAAATGTTGTTGCAACTTTTCAAGAGAAATTGATAAAGAATTTGTCGTGTGTGTCTGTGCCGAAAGCAAGCATCTTTTAAGATGATGAATAACTGGGAAGATGAAATTTGCACCCTCTGCAGACTCTTCCACCCACGTATCTCCAGCGGCACATAAATCTAAGTATATCTTCTCCACCTCCAGTGTTGCTTCAAGACTTGGTCGTTTAGCTGGTATCTTTACCCTTTTTTAGAAATGCTTTAAAGCAATCCTATTTTGTATCCATGAAAGTAGACAAAACATGGTTTGGTGATTAGGTAAAAGTTTTGCCCTCTCTGTCTCTCTGAATAGTTTCTTCACACACCGTCGAGGTTCATTCACAACTCCAGGGATTTATAATCTACCGTTGAGAAAGAAAAAAAATTTTTTTTTGAGCTCCACAGACCTAAAACTATTGCTATAGTTGTCACATACACAGACACAAACACAGTGAATTTAAACTAGGACTATGTCCTTACTTCAGATCACAGGGAGAGGTACAGGGGATGGGATCAAGTGTTGCTTTAATTTTGATTTCTCTAGTTCCTTGTTTTGTGTCACAAAGTGAATGCTATTTAAATGTACATTTTATTTATGGCAATTTTTTTTTAAAAAAAGCAATAGTTTACAAAGAAAGTAAATAATAATTAGTGACGGATAATAATAGTGATCAGAGTTTCAATTTGGATAAGCAACCAAAAGTTCAAAGTTTAGATGCTTTTCCTAAAGTTACCCCAATCTCTCAGGACTGCAAAATAGGTCTGAATCAGTAGGAGTAAGTAACATTGGAAATTGCCCCATGGCCCTTTTACAGACAGTATTACAAATTCTAGTGAATGGATTATATAGGCCATTAAATGTTGGAAATGTTTATCATCGGTTATGATGCTATTGTTTTAGAAGAGGAATATACTGCCAGTAAAGATGCCCTCTGTCTGAGCTGCCATCTTCTTCAGGTTATCACTGTGCAAGCAAACTAAAACGATACATAGTGTCCAAACGTTCCAGAGTAGACATGATAGTCAGCAGTATGTCCGCGAGTGCTTGCAGGATTGAACCATAAGGTGACAATGGAGGGTGAAGGTTGTAGAATGGCATGCAAGCAAAAGTAAACTGTCAATTCCATAATATGTGTTCTAAGCTCTATTTTGGTCATGCTTAGTTGTGAGGAAGGTGAGGGTTGATAGGCCTCACGGAAGATTAAAACAAGTAGTATTTTTAAAGGAAATTTAAAATGGCTTAGAAGAGGGAGAGAGGCACTTTGCCTCAAGTAAATATTTTTTTAGTTTTGGTTAGATATCGGGTTAAACATTTTTAAAAGATAAATTATTCAGCTGCTAGGCATACATACTTTGGCATGTTTTTGGATGCACATTTTAGTCTATATATTATTTACCTGATAAGTTGCAACAATTGAATAAGCATTTCAAAAACATGTGCTATGGCTCCTTGTCCTGCACACACGAGTCTGTTTAAGCTCCTTGAAAACCTTTCCATTTTTGTCTAATGCATATTTATTAGTTAAGCTCTTTTTTAAAGTGTGGATTTTTTAAAAAAGGGAAAACATTCCATTGGCACCATGCACATAGTCTGGACAGTGAAGTCTTTGATTGACATGTATGGCCTGGGCACTTCTTGCTGCCTTGCCAATATTTCTCCGACATGAACTGGAGAAACCATTTATACGGCTGAGTGGGGAGTTAAGTCTATCATATCCTTGGCCTCCCTTCTGAGGCCTACCAGCAAGTGTGGTGGATTTTGTGCTGTGGACCCTTGTCCAGTTGAGACCATCAGCATTTCTCATGTAGGTCACCCATGAGCCCTTGGATGGCAGTAACTAATGACCTGAGTTGGATTTGAGCCTGAGATGAAAGGCTACAAAACCATTGCTAATCTTCGGATCATATCTACCTATTTACAGTACTTACATGGCACCATCCCTGTAGTAGTTGAGCAACTCACAATCTTTTCAATGTATTTATCCTTACAACACCCTGTGACATGAGAATTACTATCCCTAACCACAAGGAAACTAAGTGACTTGCCCAAGCTCTCACAGGAAGCCTGATGCAGAGCAGGAACTTGAACCCAGGTCTCTCAAGACCGAGGCTAATGTCCTAACCACAGCATCCTTCCTCAAGCTGTCCAAATCATGCATCTTTGATGTGAGAAACCTCTGTATAAAGATTTCCTTGTTTATGGAGTATTCGCCATTGTCGGGCTTCCATTTTCTGTCTGCATAGAACGGCAGACCTGCATGTGTGAGAGCCCTCATAATTCTTGTGGAGGAAGCAGAGGAGCCTTCTATTTGTACTTTTTGTAAGTCACATTTTACAATGAAATACTCCAGTCATTTTCACTTCTATTTTGGGGGGAAGGAGGAATATGGCAGTTCAGCCATTTCTCCTCCTAAACACCTGCAAGCTAATTTCTGGTTTGTGTTTCCATTCTTTTAACTGAAAGGTAAATATCTGTTTCCACCTCCTAGGTGTATTGTCACTTGATCTGTTTCTCAGCTATAACCATCTACTGGAAAGTCAGCTTCGATATGAGGCTTCTTCCAGGAAGGTTTCCCTGTGTCCAAGGCACAGAATGAATACAGGCACAAATGATGACATTAGTCCCTGTGCAGAGGGCTAGCACAAAGCGTCTGCACCACCCAAGACTTCAAGCCATAGCATAAGTAGGACAGTAGTGATGCACAGGTTGGGAGCTGGTCCTTTGCATAGGATGAATTTCATGCAACTAGAAGAATTGTTCATGATATTATTATGTTTGGCATTAGTACATCTTCAGTATCAAAAAGACATTATGGTCTCCATTATGGACAGTGGCAGCTCTTGGTGAAAACTGTAGGTGGACACTGTAACTTTGCAAATGCTTGTTACCTTGTGCACTTTCAGAAGTGCCCCTCAGTGCTTGCAGTTGCTGTCAGGCCTTTCAGTTAAGTCCTGCTACTGTTGCCACTTCGGAGTTGCTTGTTGAACGTGAATATTTTACACTGTGCAATGAGGGCCACTGGACCAGCTGCTGTACATGGATGCTTAATATGGAAGAGCTATTCTGTTCAATTCTTATTTTTCTGAATGGGGCAGTGCCCAAGTGATGACAGAGCCTTAATGATTGTGGGCCAAACCCTGGACACATTGGAATCTAATATAATGGATATGAGAATTGCTTGATGCACGTTTTATTTTGCTCCCTTAGTAGGGGGAAAAATGCTTCTCCTCCTTAAGAAAGTCACTCTGGAGCAAAACCGAGCCAAGCTCTTGCATGATAGGGTACAGCAAATTTGCATAACTGAGTTATAAAACTTCTGTAAAATAGGGAGCTTTATTGGAAAAGCTGGCATAAAGTTGGCCATTGCAAAGCAAGTGGTCTTGTCCAGGCATTGAGGGTGCTTGTAAAGAATTACTAATCCTTTCACAGGCTTTCCCTTTTCAATTTATTCTCAAAAATGTTTGCCATTTGGTGTATCAGGCCCTCATGCCTTCAGTCGTACAACCCTTCTCCTGTGTGATTTTGTTTTTTTTTTAAATGCATTTGGGCCTTCAAAGCTGAGAACAAAACAGATGCTAATTTATCCCGTCTGGAAGGGGAACTGCCTGCCTGCCTCCCTCCCTCCCTCTTCTCCCACATTGAATTCCCTACACTGCTGTCTATATCTGAGTGAACATGTGCATTTATACGTATTTAGTGCCACTGACAAGATGGCTAACCTGGTGTTTGATGAATCTTTGACATTTTCTGCCCTCCGCAGGCATCTGTTTCCTTCTGGAGCATTGGATGATTTAGGGATTTGAGCTACCTTGTCTCTGCATCTGGAGTAGCTCCATTGCAATTCAAGGCAGATGCAGCCAAGGCTCCCTGCATTTTTACAAATGGGAACTATACAACTGAGTGGCACAAACAGGCCAATTGATATAAGGCAGCATACAGCAGGGCGGTGGTGGTGAGGAGTGCTTAATGGTGTCGTCTTATGGAAACACCATTTATTTCTGCACAGAGCAGGTGTGATCACTTCGTTATTAAGAGGGCTAATTGATTTATTTATTTTTCACATGCACTTTCTCAGGGTGGCTGCTGCAAACCTTGTTTCAGCTTTGTGTCTAGTTTCCAAAGGTAATCTCTTGCAGCAACTTGACCACTCGCTGTGATCTTGTTCTGGAAAACACCAGGTCACTTTATATGTTACTGAACAGTGATGGTATCCTAAGAAAGCTTGCAGTCCTCACTGTTCCAATAATTGGAGCTGTAAAAGGGAAATGTGTGTGTGCACAGTCAGGGTTCCTGGGGGAGGTTCAGTTCTATGGAGTGTGCGTTGGAGGTGGGCATACAGGTGCTAAGTGGATCCTGAATCCAGAGCTGCATTTCTGAGAAAACCCAGCTCCCCTCTGACTAGGCCCAGACCTCTTGGTTCTCTCCTGTAACCTTTTGAGGAGGCAGGAACGAACTAACTAACTTCAGAAGCAAACGCTGTGCTCAGCAGTGAAACAAAACTTTGATCCGATCAGAGACAAACCTTTCAATCAGTAACGGGCAATTCAGGGGGCCCTATGGGGAGTCACCCCTACCTGCCCCCAGCAACAGTACAATGCACCCAGTGCCAGACATAAACATATAGGTGAATACTCTGTAAACCAATCGGAGTCCAAACAGCCCCCCAACCTGTCTCTCAGTCCCAAACAAGGCAGCTTCTGCCTCTCATACCAGATGCCTGGCGCTTGAGTGTGGCGCAAGCTCAGTGGGGGAATCAGTTTCTGCTGCATTATTTGGCAAATGTCACTGTGCTAGTGAGGGCTCCTCTGCTCCATCAAGGATGCTCCTGTAGCCTGGCTGAGGCTGTGCCCCTGGGCTGCTCCACTAACCCCAGATTCCTGCTGCCCTTGGCCCTGCTCCTTCCTGCCATAGCAATATTCAGGCTTCACCATGTGTGTCCTTTGCCTCGCCTTGCCCCAGTCGGTGAGGGCTAGCTTCCATTTCTGCCCCATTCCCTCATCAGTCATGGCTCCTGCGGGTTGAACTGATCCTTCCACACTGTGGCTACTCCACATATGTAAGGAGGATATTTTTTCAGGCAAATGCTAAACCGTTTTAAACAGAAGTTTCATCAAGATAGACTGGTGTGCTTTGGCCATCTTGATCAGCTTGGCTCACGTTTCATTGTGCAGGGGAGGAAGGGATGGCCTTGTAATTAAGGCTCAGGGCAGAGAGACAGAAGGTTTAGATTCTACAACTGGTTCTGACACTGACTTGCCATGTGCCTTTTGGGTAAGTCACGCATGCCCTAATTTTCAGCTGTGGCCTCTAATGTTAGTGTCTCTCTTCTCAACGCTCAACTTTAGTCACAGGTAGCCTGATTCAGAGGCTTATCTAGAACTAATGTAAGAAAACAACTTTTTTGTTTGTTTGTTCCATCTGCTGTTAAAATTCAGAGTTTTTTATACATTTTCAGACAGGTTTTAGGGTTTTCTGCTGACTTAACCTGATGCTGTAGGGGCTCAGCACCTCTGAAGCTCAGGCTCTAAGGCCAACATTTTCAGATTTGCTTTTGCTTCTGCATTTGGCTGCCCAAGTGGAAACTCCCTATTTTAATAAGGAAAAGAAGAAACATTCCTGAAGCAAACCTTGCATGCTGGGGGCAGTGACCAAACATAGACAATTTCAGCCCAAAATATGAATATTTAGGACAGTTCAAGCACATAGAAATGGGTTTCTTTTGCAACCTGAACTATAGCAGCTGTTCAGAAGCCTACTCAGTGTGATGTTTGCTATAGCAGTGATAAGAAATATTAGTAATGCCATCTTCTACAATTATGGAGTGAATACACATTATCAGAGAAGCCAATCTGATGAAAAATCTCTACTTAAAAAGGGCCTCAGTAAAGTGCAATTCTCTTGTATGTAGATTTATTTCACATAGGCCCCAATCCCGCAAATACTTGTGCACTTTAGTACTGAGAGTGGTCCCATGAAATTAACGGGACTGCTCATGATAGCAAAATTAAGTGTGCATAAGTGTTTATAGGACATTGGACATCCCCAGGTCCTAAGACCAATCAAACACAGCTTTTGTCCTTCAGCAGAATTTGTAGCGTAGTAAATAGGCTAAAGTCTGGGAAGTTAGAGAGACTAATTGAGTCAGTTGCTGGGGATGCTGTCTTCTCTTGTGCACGAGGGTGTATTCCTGCTTTCTTTTGTTTGCCCTTTTTTTTTTTTTAACTGCAAACAAATTTCATCTGGAATTTTGGCTTCCAAATTATAAATAAATTAAAGATTATACTTGTTTTAACAATGCTACTTATCTTTCTCCATCTATTGCTGTCTTAGAGTAAACTAAATTTATGAGGTTTATGGCCTTGCAGTTATAAAGCATCAATAATATTTCCTTTGCCAGACAAAAGTAGGGGTGTGTGTGCGCGCGCGTGCATGTGCCTCGTGGATAGAGGGAAATGTAATCTTCACATTTCCAAACTGTTCTGTTGTGTTCTTCTGAACTGAGAAAAATCCAAGAGAATATTTATGCCCCTCCAACACCTTATTACTGCAAAATTTCATGTATATTTTGTAGCTGAGGAAATAAGTTGTACTTTCTGTATAATAAACAAAATAGAAATGTGACAACTTATAATGGCTTTTTCATTAAGTACTTTTGGGCTTGCTTCATCTGTATAGTTCTTTGATGTGCTTTCCCCGCTTTTGCCAAGTTCTTGACACTAGTACTGCTTGAACATTTCTTTAGGTCAATCTCTTTGTTTTTCTTCAGTGGCAGCATTGTGTAATTTGGATGCACCTGTTCAGTTCCTTTGCGACCTCCTCAGAGCTGTTGCTACAGCTGTGGAAGTGTGTGAAGATAGATAGACCCTTAAAGGAAATACGTGGGTTAAGATAGAAAGAGAGCCAAGTGCACTTTAATTTAATTAAAAAATTTGGGGCCTGATTCGACAAAGTACCAATCACCTTCAAATCCCATAGACTTCATTGGGAATTGAAAGTGCTCACCATATCCTCGAGTCAAGCCCGTAAACATCCAATGCCTTGCATTCTTTTTTGCCAGGCTTTTCCTTCCTAAATATCTATATTTTCTCTGTGTGGATTGTGTCTGTCAGTCTGTATATGGAAGGATGACCTAATAAGTAGGTTGCTAGCCTTGGACTTGTGGGAGCTGGGATCAGTTCCCTGTTCTGTCATAGATTCCTTGTGTGACCTTGGGCAAGTCACTTAGTGTTTCTGTGCCTCAGTTTCCAAATCTAAAAAATCACTTCCCTACCTTAGCAGGAGTGTGGTGAGGATAAGTATAGTAAAGATTGTGAAGCACTCCGACACTACAGCAATGCAGGACCATATAAGTTCCTTAGATAGATGCTTTATTTCATATGCAGGGCACTGGCTAGCACTATGAGGGACAGGACTCGGAGGGACTGAGTATGTTATCTTTCACTTCTGATGTACACTAGAGTAAGTGAGATCAGGACCATGCTCTTTGAGATTGGGATGTTGCCAGCCTAGAAGCTTCAGCTCCACAAGTCTGTGCCTGAAATGGGCAACTCTATGCCAGTGGAAAGGGACATGAGCAGCTGATAGAGGTGTATAAATACACAGGCTCCCCTCTTTTTATTGGAGTGTCACTGTGTTTTGAAGTTGCGTGTTATAAAATGAGAGAGTGCAATGGCAGGGAAAAGCTATTTATTTATTAATTTATTAAGGCAGACCCCAGTGTTCACTTTCCCAGGTTTTATAAAATATTCCTGCAACCAAAGGTACAGTCATGGTTAATTGCATTTTTGTACCTGTGCAGGCGAGAGAGAAAATAAATACACTCTACACTACAAAGTGAATGCAAGAGCCCTCCCCTTTGTAAGAAGCCATCAGACATACTGACAGCCAGATCCTAGTGGTGTTCCACTGGGAAGTGCCTTTTTCCAGGGCCCTGGAAAACTGATACAATAGGGGTCTCTAGCACTTTGGACTATTTCTTACTTCATTGAGAAAACAGCAAGACGCAAAACTGAGACTGACTGTAAGTTTCACAGGGCCTCATGCAAAATAACAAAGTATTTATTCCCCACCTATGACTGGGTTCCCCCAACTTGTGTGTATGTATCACATTACTGCTTATCACCAACACTCTTACTTACCTCTGTTGTTGTGATTGCCCAGCAATGCATGTCTGAGGTGAGGGCAAGTGGCAGAACTGAGTTATAACTTCCCAAATTGAGGAAGTCATTTCTGCACTGGCTGGCTGGCACTGGAATCTAGACACTATGACTAGATATTACAGTGATTGGTACTCTGGAAACATTTGGTAGGTCCTCAGCTGTGGCCCAGACAAGCACCTGAGAGAGTGGGCAAGGCGGTTTTAAATTACCTTTGTGAGCTCTTGATCTAGGGGGCTTGCAAGCCAACTGCCTAACAACTGGTGTAAAGTAGAGCAGCTCTAAATTATGCCTAGCTCTCTATGGCCCTCATGAGTTGCTCTAGCAGTGAGATATTGCCTCCATTTTCCGCCAGGAACATGCACCACCCACTAGCTAAGACTCTCTACAAACCTTATTTTAAGCACCTTTTATCCAAAAGAATCCCAAATCCCTTTATAAACTGCTGCATATATTTGTGAAGCTCACTTCTCTGAGCACCACTCAGCTATCTCTGGGTGAAACATAGCTCCTGTTTTGACTGCCTAGAGTAGCACTACCCAACTAACTAGGGCAAGCAGATATGAACAAGATAGCATAACTGAAACCATGGGGGGGAGGAGGAAGAGAGGCGGGGGGATTTGAGGGGGTTGTATGTCAGGTTGTCACTGTCTGGGTTTAACCTGGATAGTCCGACTTTTGGCTAGTGTGTCAGGGTGCTATTTAGGGTGGCCAGGGACCAAGTTTTCAACTGGAAAGCCCAGTAAAAAAGGGGACCTGGCAACCCTAATGAACCAAAAGTCTGGTTACCTCAGGGCAGGAGGAGGCACCAGGTCATTAATTTGTGCCAATGCCTGCTCAGTCAAGGCCACTTCCTACCTGCAGGCAGACTCCTTGAGATGATCCAGCGAGTGACGGGAGAGAAGAAGAGGAGCGATTAACAGGGGTAGGGCTTTTGTGGGGGGGGGGGAAGGTGAGGTGGGGCCTTAGGGCAAAGATGCAGGGCAAGGGGCAGGGCCTCAAGAGTCTGTTTACTAGCAATTAGAAAGGTGGTAACCCTAGTTGTATGTAACTATTCAAACTGGAATTCAGCAAGGACTGACGTGGCTAACATGACTACTTTCCTAAAAAGTGAAATAGAGGATCTTTTAATGTCCTCAAGTGATTAGGACCCCTGCCTTGCCTCTCATCCGAAACATGATGGTTTGGTTTTAATTATGTGTTCCCTTACGATTGCCTTTTGCAATCTGCTTTCAAACTGCCTGCCCCAGCCATTGTGTTGGCTAAATGTACCCTTCTATATTCCCTTCTGTCCCAGGGCCCTCATTCCCACAGGCTGCATGTCTATGCAATTGTGTTAGCTGGGTGGCCTACACTTACTGCGTAGTGTGGGTGATGGTGGATGCGAGTTCCAGAATTAAGTACTAATTAAGTTCCTGGACACGAATCACTTCACAAACTCCACATGGAGGATTTGTCTAATTGACTGAGAAAATAGTTTGAAATGGAAGAACATTTCTTTTCATTAATGTTCAAATGAAGTGCAAATTATAGAACTTTGAAGAGTCCATATTTCCTAATGATAAAAGCTTTTTTAAAAAAATTGGGAGCTGAACTTTGTTTTAAATTGGAAACAAATGCATTTTTATGTGGGGAAAAAAGTTTGGGTAATTTTCTGCATGGATAATTTGAAAGCAGCTGACAACTGGTTTAGTGAAGCTGGGCTTTCACAATTCAAAGTCTCAGCCTGGGAGTTTTTCTTTTTTCTTATTTTCTTTACAGAGATGGGTCTGACTGGGAAATGGGGAAAAGAAATTCCCTGGACTCAGTAGATGTCTTGGGAACTGAGCTGAGATTTGCAGCCCTCGGACTCGGCCAGCTCTGCTCTCCTCTCCATGGTTGTGGGCGGGCCCCTTTGCAGGGTGTGGTGGTGTGGTTTAGTGTGCGGGCCACTGGTGATGGGCCAGTATAAGAACTAAAGAGAATAAATGATGGGTGTGTACCCCGTGCGTGGCAACATGTCATACATGCTGAAGAGTGGCAGGATACGGGTGGCTGCAGAAATGGTGTTCCTGCCCCCCCATTATCTTTCCCTCTCAGACATTGGAGAAGCATAGAAGACCCTCCAAAAGCTACTTATGTCATGGGGTTAAAGTAGTCTCCTGAGACTTGCCTTTTAGCCACTCTGCTACCTGGAATATGGGTGGGTTTTTTTTACCCCTTTCATGCACCTTGCATATCTTCCCAGTCCCCATCCTAGTTATGTGGGTTGGGGTACTGGGTTCTGGACTTGAACCCTTATATAAATTGAGGATTGCCCTGGCAGCTCTGTTGTGTAGTGCTATCCGCCCTGTGCTTTGGGGCAAGTGTGTGCACACATTTCCTTCCATGTGGGCAATTTGCCAAGAATCAGAGAACCATATCTAAATTTCATATATGTTCACTTAGAATTCTAGTCAGAGGGAAAGTATTTATCTGTGTGCTTTTGTATTATTAGAGCACCATCAGTGTGCTCTACAAGTATCTTGTCTCATATATCTTGCATGCACATGTTCCATAATGCAGTGGACATCTGGTAAGAAAAAGACACCACACTCAATGGGTTGTCTTGTTAAGTTGTGTAATGTACTGTCTTGTACACTATTCAAATGGTAATTGACCTTGTGCTAATATATTCAGTACTATACCTGTTAATAATAAAGCACTTTCGATTAAAGGCACTATACAAACAAATGGAATGTGTCATAAAGCACTACAGAACCACCATACTGAGGTTTATAAATGAATCCTATTTGTATGAAACGAATGAGCAACAGGTGCATTTTTAAGCTTCCTACAGTATTTACCTTTGTCTCACGTTTTGGCCATTGCACATTGAAGGGTCTCATGAAACTGTTCGACCACAAAAGTATAAACAAAAGCTGCGTGCAGGACTGAGCCTTTTTCATGAAGCTGTTTCTTAGCTCCAGGGATGAGATTAACCGTCCTGATCACAGCAGTAAAACCATAAAACCTTTGAATGAAAACCCTGAGACCGAGGAGTGTGGTGAGGGAAGATACAGAGACCTCCTCTTGGAAGAATGAACTTTGAAGAGGAGTGAGTACCCTAAAAACTATTAATCCTTCTGATGAAAGAGATCCAATAATCTATATTAACACATTTTGGGTCAAAATATCAATTGGTGTAACTCAGCTGATTTTAGTGGAAGGACTTCAGGGCTTAATTTGGCCGTATACCTCCATCTCCCCACCATGTGCACTGTAATAGGGTGGCTTGCCTGTGAGCTGGAGAGGCTGGGGCTAAGCCAGCCCTGATCACAGGATGACCCCCACCTGAGTGGGATCACTTGATGCCCATATGAAAAGAGCAGGAAGTTTCAGTGAAAGGGGGAAGCCCAGGAGAGTACAGCTATTTCTGTAGATACTTCAGGGAGCAAGAAGGCTCCTGAGTCAGCAGGGAAAAGGCTGAAGAAGCAGGGGAAATTGGAAGTTGGAAATTGGAAAGCTCCCAAAGCAGGGAGACCTGGGAGAGACTGTAAAGGCTGGCTGGGACAAAGATTGTGTGAGTTTGTGTTTTATGCTTTGGGTTAATCAGGAGAGAGCCGCTGATCTGGGCTTGAGGCACAGAGTGCCTGAGTGTACCAGAGGATTCAATAAAGTAGACTCCAAGAAGGGATTTGTTTGAACTACCTGTGGAAAATGAGTTCTTAAAGGGTCTGGGGGGGATCTGTGAACAGAGCCAGGGTACCATAGAGTGACCTCTGGCCATGAGGGGGCACTGAGGTGGATGGCCAGCTGTATTACATGCACAAACAGATCTAGTACATACCTTAATAATTTATTTTGAAAATACCATTCTTTGTGGTAACCTCTCTTCCCCCCCCCGTGCCCTCCCTCTTGTGGTATGCTCACAAAGAGAGAACTCAAACGAGAAGTCTGACATACAAGCTTTGAACCATACAACAGGAGATGATCTGTGCTGGTGGGCGGGGGTATATGCTTTACCTTTCCAAGATCTTACTGCACAAGTGACTGAGTGAAGCTTGGAGAGCACTATGAAAATAACAAGTATTTCGCCACCTTCTGACTATCCCATTCTTTTTAAGCCAGGCTTGAGATGCCATTTGCAAAGCATCCCAGGTACAAACATTGTTTTTTCACCAAAAGTGGGTATGTTACTTGGAAAAAAGAACAAGGAGTACTTGTGGCACCTTAGAGACTAACACATTTATTTGGGCATAAGCTTTCATGGGCTAAAACCCACTTCATCAGATGCATGCAGTGGAAAATACAGTAAAAAGGCGCGCGCGCGCACACACACACAGAGAACATGGAAAAATGGGGGTTGCCATACCAATGCTAATGAGACTAATCAATTAAGGTGGGCTGTTAGCAGGAGGAAAAAAAATTTGTAGTGATAATCAGGATGGTCCATTTCAAACAGTTGACAAAGTATGAGTAACAGTAGGGGGAAAATAGAAGGTGTGAGTAAGAGTACGGGGGGGGGAATTATTTCCCCCCTACTGTTACTCACGCTTTCTTGTCAACTGTTTGAAATGGGCCATCCTAATTATCACTACAAAAGTTTTTTTTTTTCCTCCTGCTGCTAAGAGCCCACCTTAATTGATTAGTCTCATTAGCATGATGATGATGATGATTTTTTTGCACTTTTAAATTTCCACAAGGAACAGTATGTTTGTTTGATTAAATCCCCCAGACTCTGGAAAATCTGGATCCACCTTGGTAAAAGCCAAAATAGTTATGTATTTATGCATCCATTCCACACAAGTTATATTTATGTACAGTGCCATAGTATGGTGCTGCATATGGAGTAGATTTGTAACCTATAGCTAAACCTCTTGGGGGGTGGAGGGCACTGTTCCCTCTAAGCTGGTGCGTGTGTGTGCGTGTGCGCACACAGATCCTAAACCCCGTGCACACGGCAAAACACCGTGTGCACAAAAATTTGCACAGAAGTACAATTAGCACAGAAGAAATTTTTTGTGCACACGGCCAGTCGAAAATTAGAGGGAACATTGGTGGAGGGGTGGGAGAAGGGTCGGGGAGAGGAGGGAATATAAATCCTGTGGGGTTTTTCTCCAGAAAATATCAATTGGCACGCTAATCGTCTTTAACTTGCTACTTTCAGCAGCTGGATACCTCAGCTGGTCTGACTTCAGTGAACAATGCCAATATGACAAGCACAGGTGACGGGGGAAGCCTTCTGAGTGTCACTGGTATTTTATGGAGGGAGGATCCCTTTGAAGTAGACTTGAACTTGGGGCTGGGAGGCGAGTCTGGTAATGAGCTTACAGAACCCCCCCAGGGCCTCCTAACGAGTAAGTGCAGAAGCTGAAGGTGGAGTATCTCTTTCCCGCAACATCTGTTATCCTCCAAAGAGTATAGAGCCCTCCTCCTGACTCTGGGCCCCATGATGTAAAATGTTCGTGGGCACCCAGCATTGCATCAGCTCTCATGTATTGCCTTAAAACAAAGATGAAAGGTATGTCCCATGGAGAACAGGGTTGTAATATTTGACTTGGCACAGATAAAAGGGACCACTTTTTGTTCTTTCCCCACACTTTATGGTGCTGTTTTTTCTTGAAGAATGGTCAAGGAACCTAGCTGTTCAAAACAAGATCTTGGTAAAGGAAAAGCAATGGGGAGTGACTCACACTGCGTTTATATTGGTTTCACACCATTGCTACTCCTTTGATTTCAATGGAGTTGCTGCTTCTGATTTACACTAGTAGCAATGGAGATCAGAATTAGGCCAATATGTTGTAAATCTAAAGTACATACTCAGTATGCGTATTGGGATTTATTGTAAATTCAGTTGAGACTAAACATGACTTCAGTACTTTGATTCTAGGACTTCTCTTTTGTGATAATGACTTGCATTTATTTACTGCCTTGTATCCAAGAACTGGGTATGCCCATTCACAACCTGTGAGTGAACTTCATTTCTGGTGTCAGCTGGTGCAACTCTTTCAGTCAGTGGAATTAGATCTGTTTGCATCATCACTGATTTAATGCATGTGTGAGTAAAAAATACTGCATGTGTGAGTATAAAAATTTACACATCTATAATATAAAAATATATACCATATCTATGCAGGTGATATCCATGTGATACCTTTAACACACGCCTGTGCAATGTGGCACATAGCTTGTGATTAATTGCACTGCGATATGACCTACTCCCTGGGACACATTCTAATATTCCAAATCCCCTGAGCATCTCCAGGCAGCTGCCATTTAACAACAACAAAATTCCTCCTTCTTCAGTCCCCCACAGAATGGAATCGCCCTTGAATTACACCTACCCCAGGGCCAATGACAGCTTTGGTAGAGATAATGTTATCCAGATTTGATGTCCACATTTTAGGATGCTGTAGAACTAGAAATAGGACAAGGGAGAGTCCTAGCTTCCTAACAGAAGACAGCACTGCATTCTAGCTCTGAAAGGATCTGAGATAGTGGATTTGAAAGTTTGGTCACCACTTCACCCATCAGTGAAATGAAGTCACCCTGGCATATAACATGGCAGCTATTCACTGGTGCCTAGTAATACTAGTGCTAGAAGCTTTGTCATATGTTTTACAAGTCCCTTTGAACCCATTCCAAAATGGGAAAGAGGACCTCCAACTTTTCACTTCTAGAGACTTTAGATTATGATCTGGTCTGGGTCACAAGTGAGACCTTGATTAATGTTGCCACATTTCTCTAGCTGCATTGCCGGGTTACTCCTCAGACTAGGTGTGACATAGCTGCTATAGGAGATTGTGGGTGCTCTGTAGGGAGAGGCAAGGGAGTAGCCTTTTGGTGTGCACATCTCAAATTGCAAGTAACATGTCTTGTCTGGAGCAGGTTGCATATTGCATGTTGAGATGAAGATCTGTGGGCAGTTTTGTGCTTATAACAAGAAAATATGATAGGCTAACAGTCTGAAAACCAACAGGGGAAAAACTCCATAGCTTGGGGATCAGCTTAATGCTATGACCCTGCGCATTATCCTTCCTCTGTCCCCTATCCAGCTACTCATGTAGTCCTTCCCCATAGCAGCTGAGGACAAAGCTGTGTTGGACTTGAGTCATTCACCAGAAACCAGATAGTGCCCCTGCATCCTGTCCTAGGGGTTTAATTAGGTATAGTGAAATAAAATGGAGCAAAGGAACATTAAGGCTGAATATCAAGGGAAGATCTGTCTGTGTGGAGACCTATAGGTGGTGGACTAGTCTTCCAAGGGAAGTGTGGGGGAAGTCCTATGGCCTGAGTCATTTAACATTGAAGAGGTCAAAACACTACAATGTATTCTGTAGGGGAAACCCTGAGTGTGTACAGAGATTGATTCTCAATCTCCTGCATGTATAATGTCTTCGGTTCATCCATCTCTCAAAGTGAAATGGATACCCCAGATCCCAAATATCTTTGAGTCTTTGCTTAGTCCCTGCACAAAACCCCCTGCTGTTAGAGCAGGGCTGTGGAAGAGAAGCCCAAATTATAAAGCTGTGAAGATACTGTGAAGAGATATTGATTGTCTTTTGGAGCTGTAACTTTTAATTTAACAGTTGATGTTCAGGTTGAATTTTTGTTTTTACGTGAATTTAACTGGCTCCAAACTCTTGTGTTCCTGAGAAGTAACAGATGATATGAAATGTGTGGGTCTTTCAATTCTATCCAATAAATATGCTATGGGTGTCTTAGGGCCTTTTCCAGCCTTGTGAGAGCAGCTGTTAGTCCTCTCTAGTGCCATGAAAATGTAACATGGTATATGAGTGCTAAGTGTTTGTTTATTTTATTCACAACTGGGCAAAAATTAGTAAGTTTTCATTCTGTGGTGATGCTATTCAGAGAGGGGAAACTACTCTCAGAGGAACTCTTAAAGAAATAACTACTCCATGCATTTTTGTTTCTCCTCTCATCATGCAGTCTTTAAAATATATGATCATATAACTCTGGGTAATGTGACATTTCACTGAACCACTAACATACTGTAATAAGGGAAACTAAGTACCATTTTTAAATCCTTGGATGCCTATATGCAATATTTTATACGTATGTTGTGAGACTTTGAATGAAAAATCTTAAGAGTGGGAATGCAGAGGAGGGACAGAGTTAAGTTGGGGCATCTGGAGAATTTCTTCTTGATCCAAAGTGTATATTTCAGCATTGTGACATTACGCAGGGTAAAATCTGACTGATGAACAGCTGTGTCCCCTCAATTCTCCAACCTAGGGTGCCTCTAACACTGTCAGAGCTACCACTCTGGTCTGCTTACACTCAGCCTCCATCATGCAAGTTACTCCTAGTTATATTGTATGAGCACTATTGCAAGCCACCCTTGAATTACACTGCAGAGCAACACCAGCAAAATCCCAGTTCCTGACTTCCCCCAGAGATGTACATCTTGTACTGCACAGCTCTCTCCTGTACAATACAAGCTCATACAAAGACTGTAATTTTATTAATAGAAAATGATATGCACAAATCCTGTGATCCCAAATGGAGTTTCCCAAACACTTCAATCCAAACACACTGATATAGATAAAACAATAAAACAAGTTTATTAATGTCAAAAGATTTTAAGTGACTACAAGTAATGAGGCTTAAAAGTCAGAACTGGTTACAAGAAAATAAAAGTAAAATGCAACTAATGCCTAACTTAACAAGCTAAGTGAAGTCAAAGCAAAGTCACCACATGTTTCAGCAATCTTACTGACTGAACTTCTTTCAGTCAGGATCCCTTCCTGAGTCCAAAGCTGTGGTTTGTTTTTGTTTCTGGTTCTTCTGGTATTGTGGATGCCCTGGGTAGAGAGAAGGGAGGAATAATTTGGGGCATCTCCCTCTCCTCTTCTCTTCTTTTGAGAATCCTCTCCAGCTGAGCTTCAGGAGACAAAGTTTTTGTGCATGGGAACCCTCAGATGTTTTTGTCAAGATGTAGATTTTTCACCCACGTCCTCCCTCCCTCCTGCCGAAGAATGGCCACCATAACCAGGTGATGGTCCATTTGATTTTGTTGACAGCTGGCTGAGGCATTGGCTAGCCTTTTGTCTCTGGGGAAATAGTTTGTGGCTGCTTTCCCCCCATGCCCCAGAGTTGGAATACATCTTGGTAATAACATACAGAGGAATCTTGTAACCTACATGCAGTGTTGGCACACACATTTTACCAGGAAATTAATGATCAGCAAATTGAGTTTTCAAATGAAACCTCACAAGGAATACTTTAAACAAAATTGATCATAGTCCTATAAGAAGAGATGAATATAGGGGTACAGACTGTCACAAGCTTCCAAAAGACCCACAGTGGTGCCAGCTCATGTGACTTTATTGTAAGTTGCATGATATTTCATAGTTTTTTTTCTTAGTCATATGACTCCAAGAGCCATGGTTTTATTTGAGAATATCAGCTTTCATAGTGGGTTTTTTAATATGCAAGTTTCTAGACCTCATGGTTGTGGAGAACAAAGCTTGAAAACATTACTCCCAAAGGTTTTCAAAACAGAAGACATAGAGACATTTAAAAATAAAACAGTCTAAAAGATTTTATTTTTTATTTTAAGTTCTTTGGGGTCAAGAATTATTATGCTCTCTGGACAGTGCTCAGCCCCATGGGGCCTGACCAGGTGGAGTCCTCTGGGTTCTACCATGGTATAACTGTTAAGCATTAAATTTTAAAATTTGTTATTGTTTAAGAGAATTTCATTATTTGGAATGGGCTGGCTCATACTGTTTGAACACCTGAGGTTGGGAATATAGGGGTCTGTCTCAGCATAATAGATAATAGGTGCCTTAAATTCAGTGACCTTTGCTGATTCAGTTGTAGGCAATGTGGAAAAATTAGGCCTTTAGACTGATTGTGATAGGAGTTCTAGAATCCTCTAGTGCCCATCTCTCCCTCACTCCCCTTGCATCTAGGGTTGCCAACTGTCTAATTGCACAAACCCAAACACCCTTTCCTTTCCTGCCCTGCCCCTTCTTCAAGGCTCTGCCCCTGCTCACTCTCCCCCACCCTCACTCACTTTCACTGGGCAGGGGGTTGGGGAGCAGGCTCTGGGAGGGAGTTTGTGTGTGGGAGGGGGCTCTGGGCTGAGCCTGGGGCAGAGGGTGAGGGGTGCAGGCTCTGAGAGGGACTTTGGGTGCAGGAGGGGGCTCTGGGATGAGCCTGGGGCAGGGGATTGGTGTGTGGGGGTGTCTGATGGTTACGGGCTCTGGGAGGGAGTTTGGATGCGGGAGGGGGTTCAGGGTTGAGGCAATGGGTTGGGGTGCAGGAGGGGATGCAGGCTCTGCAAGGGAGTTTGGGTGCATGAGGGGGCTCAAGGAAGGGGCTGGGGGTTGAGGTGTGGGGTGCAGGCTCTGGGAGGGAGTTTGGGTGCAGGAGGGGACTGGGGCAAGGGGTTGGGGTGCAGGAGGACGTTTGGGGTGCAGGCTCCAGCTAGGTGGCACTTACCTTGGGTGGCTCCCGGAAATAGCAGCATGTCTGGCAACAGCTCCTAGACTCAGGGCAGCCAGGTGGCTCTGCATGGTGCGTGCTGCCCCCGCCTGCAGGCGCTGCCCCCGCAGCTCCCATTAGCCATGGTTCCCCGTTCTTGGCTGTCAAGATTCCTTCCCCACTCTGAACTCTAGGGTACAGATGTGGGGACCTGCATAAAAACCCCCAAGCTTATTTTTACCAGCTTGGGTTAAAACTTTCCCAAGGTACAAACTATTTTACCTTTTGCCCTTGGACTTTATTGCTGCCACCACCAAGCGTCTAACAAATATATAAAACAAGGAAAGAGCCCCGCTTGGAAACATCTTTTCCCCCCAAAATCCTCCCCAAACCCTACATCCCCTTTCCTGGGGAAGGCTTGATAAAAATCCTCACCAATTTGCATAGGTGAACACAGACCCAAATGCTTGGATCTTAAGAACAATGAAAAAGCAATCAGGTTCTTAAAAGAAGAATTTTAATTAAAGAAGAAGTAAAAGAATCACCTCTGTAAAATCAGGTTGGTAAATACCTTACAGGGTAATTAGATTCAAAACATAGAGAATCCCTCTAGGCGAAACCTTATGTTACAAAAAGACAAAAACCCAGGAATCTACATTCCATTCAGCACAGCTTATTTTCTCAGTCATTTAAACAAAACAGAATCTAACGTATATCTAGCTAGATTACTTACTAAGTTCTAAGGCTCCATTTCTTTTCTGTTTCCGGCAAAAGCATCACCCAGACAGAGAGAGCCTTTGTTTTTCTCCCCCTCTCCAGCTTTGAAAGTATCTTGTCTCCACATTGGTCATTTTGGTCAGGTGCCAGTGAAGTTATTCTAGCTTCTTAACCCTTTACAGGTGAAAGGGTTTTTCCTCTGGCCAGGAGGGATTTTTAAATGTGTTTACCCTTCCCTCTATATTTATGATACCGGCCAACAGGTGCTATGGGGGCAGTGCGCAGAGACCCACCTGGTCGTGCCTCTGCCTAGGAGCTACTGCTGTGGGAGCAGCTTGTGGGAGCAGTGCAGAGCCAGGGAAGGTAGGGAGCCTGCCTTAGCCCTGCTGCACCACCGGACTTCTAGCATCCTAAAATTTCCCAGATTGGCTTCAGTAGTCACCAGGAGATTGAGCCCAGTTCTGGGAGACTCCTGGCCAAAACAGGAGGGTTGGCAAACCTGCTTTGGTCGGCTTCAATGGGAGTTAATATATTTTGTAAGTGGGACGAATCAGGCACCAGAAGTGCAAATAATCATAAAAATTAGATTGTAGACGTGCGTGTGTGTGTGCGCGCGCGCGCGCCTATAATTATATTCAAAGACAAAATGCATAAAGATGGAGTTCAGGTTGAATGCATGCATCAGTAACTTGGGGGTAAAAACCCCATAAAGATGTAATTATCCTGACAGCATGTATTATAAACCCAGGAAATTTAGAGTTAAGGTTGCATTTGAAAGAAATCCAGAAGTGTTAAGGTGAAGAAATGCACAATTGCTGCACTGTAATGTTAAGTTCCTGTTGCAGTGTGTCTCATCAGTATAAGGTGAGATGAGGGAGACTCCCATGTTCCTTTACTGAAATGCTCAACAGTTACTCTGTGTTCCAGCTTCTTCCCACTGAATGGCTAGATGGTTGCAAACAAATACTGTTTGTCTCCAAGCCATATTTTAAAGGGTAGCTCTGGAAGCTCTCCCAACTTCTCGTAGCTGTGAGGAAATTGCAGTGAATTGCCTTTAGTTCCATTCGGACCGAAGTAGGTTCCATCGGTGGTGCTTCATGCTCTGCCCTGAGGGCTCTGTGTATGCAATTGCAGCAGGGTATGAATGGTCTTTGTTGATGTTAAAATCTGCTTACATGGAGTCTGTCCTGTTAACGACATAATTACACACTTTGTTCTTGTATGGCTTCATGGCAGAAACTCCGTCCTTATTCAACACATTTCCTTTTTGTTTCCTTAGAAGCTCAAATCTTGTTTTTTCTTATTTCTTGTAGTACAAAGAATCTCTCCCTTTCTTTGGATGTACAACCAGAATGAAGCAACTATAATGCAAAAACTATTGTTGGGTTGGAAATGGGTATGTTGATGTAACTGACTACCATTATCTGAAACCAGTACTTTGAAGTTACCTTCCCTGCTAAAAACTGAACTTAATTACTGTAGCAGAAGAGATTTGCAATGTAAACGCTACCTCAGGGCATTTACTGAAATAGTCTATTAAAGTGATGGCATAACGGCAGTCACTTAGAGCAGTATCAAAGGGTCCTACAATGTCAATTGCCACTTTTTCCCATGCAGATTCAGGAAGAGGAACAGGTTGTAATGGAGAGGTACGTGTCACTGCTAATCTTATCATGCATTTGGCAAGTGACAGGATTTTATGAGTGCTTCAGTTTGAGAGTCCATCCCTGGCCACCAATACAGATCTCGTAGTTGTTGTTTGGTTCTGACAATTCCTTGATGAGTATCGTGTGCCAGGTGTATGAGTTTGAGTTTGGACTGTAATTCTTCTGGCACAAGTACCCAGTGTGTACCTCGTAGCACACACAGCCATCAAGCAAAGAAAGTTCATTCCAAACTCTAAAATAAGGCAACAAAACTGGGTCAAGATTTTTAGGGTTACTGGCCCATCTCTTTGTCAGAAATTCCCATAGTTTTTGTTGAATTGGACATGCTGAACAAGCAGTTTGAAATAGTTCTTTTGTAACAAGCACAACTACTACATCCTCATCCTCCGGTGGACCATCTGGTGAAGGCAAAGGCAGGCGAGAAAGGCAATCAGCTACCACATTTTGGTTTCCAGGCTTATATTTCAGTTCATAATTGAAAGAGAGTAGTCTTGCAGACCATCTAGCAATACGATATCCTGCTCTTCCCAGTCCTTTCGTGGTGAGCAACATCGTCAAATGCTTGTGGTCTGTACACAACTTGAACATGAGGCCCCACAGGTAAGTTCTCCATTTTTCAGTAGCCCAGACACAAGCAAGTGCTTCTTTTTCAACTGTAGAATATTTTCTTTCAGCATTACTTAATGTCCTTGAAGCAAATGCAACAGTCCTCTCTGTGTTGTGCTCATGAAGTTGTGTGAGGACAGCCCCAAGTCCATAATCGGAAGCATCAGTAGTTACAATTTTGGGCAGTGCAGGACTGAGTAGTGTAAGTACTGGACTATGTATAATCAAGCCTTTCACCGTTTCAAAACTAGCTTGTGCATCCATTGTCCACACTAAGGTTGAACTTCTCTGTAGTAATTCTCATAACGGTTCAAGGACAGAAGCATAATTGGGAATGAATTTTGCATACCAGGAGGTAAGACCCAAGAAGGAACGTAAGGTTTGAAAATCTGTTGAAGGAGCAGCATTTGAAATTGCCAGGATATGATCTGGATCAGGTTTTAGTCCAGCCTGTGAAATTTTATGCCCCAGAAAGGAGAGTTCAGTTTGTCTAAATTTGCATTTGGACCTATTGAGCTTGAGGCCTGCTTTGCTGATGCAGTTTAGTACAGACTGCAGATTATTATCATGCTCCTCAGAAGTATTTCCAAACATGATAATATCATCCAGATAGCACTGAACTCCATATTGATTCTTCAGAATCAATGACGACATTTTTTGAAAGGCACTTGGGGCAGATGCGAGATGGTATGGAACACGTTTAAAACAAAATAGTCCCTCGTAATAAATGCTGTGAGGTCTCTGCTATCTTCATGCAACATAACCTGGTAGTATGCGCTCTGCAAATCAAGAGTAGAAAAGATCTTTGCTCCACGGTGTTCTGCAAATACTACTTCTATGTAAGAGGATGGCTGTCAATCACAATAGCTTTATTTGGCTCCCTTAAGTCCACACAAAGGTGAATGCCTCCACCCTTCTTCTGCGTCACTACTATAGGTGAAACTCATTCCGAGGAGTCAGTCTCTTCAATAATGTCCTTTTGAACAAGTTTTCTAAGTTCCTCAGAAACAGCTTCCCTGGCTGAAAATGGTAAGTGCCATAATTTCTGTTGTACAGGCATCACATTATTCCACATTTTAACTTTATGCAGAAACCCATAAGCACAGCTGAGTTTCTCCTCTACCTGGTGATGGTTCCCAGCTGAAACTGGTGTGTGTAGCGCAAGAGTGCTTTGCTAAGGAAGATCAATTTGTCCATTAACTACCCTGAGATTTAAAGCAGCCAATAAATCTCTGCCAAGGTAGGAGTGCCTTTGTGGATAATGTAGAACTCTGCAGTTACACAGCAAATTTTCCTCTTGTAATTGTTTGTCTGCAGCGATAGTGAACTTTTCTGCAAAGGAGTCACAGCCTGGACTGTGCCTCCTGTATCCATGCTCATTATTTTGGCTTCAGCTGTAGCTGACTCAATCTGAGTAGCAATGGTTATTGCTTTTTCTAGTGTAAGTTGTGGTTCTAGAAGTAAGCATTCTCTTACGTGAATGCATGGTTGTTTTCTCAATGAGCTGGTCTCTAATCATCTCATCTGCCATATTCCCAAAGTCACAAGTTACAATCAGACTCTCAGGGAAGCAATATACTGCATTATAGTCTCCCCTGTTTTCTGCTCATGCTGGCGAAATCTGTAGCGATTAGTGACTACATTCACTTTTGGCACAAAAAAGTTCTTTAATGAAGTGAGTGCTGTCTCATATTTATCATCTGCAAGGGGAAAAGTGTAAAATATACGCTGCCCTTCTGCTCCAAGGCAGTGGATTAGCAGAGCATGCTTTCTTACTTCAGAAACCTCTGTAGCACTGATTGCAAGCAGATAAGTCTCAAACATATGGATCCAGGCAGTAAAAGCAATTGGAGGTTCAGCTGGGCTTTGCAGAAAGGGTGCAGGTGGGTTCAGAGGCAGAAGATCCATCCTCGGCGCCAAAATGTTGTAGCAACCAAGCAAGGTACTAACAAAATTCAACAGGACTTTTTTTAAAGTGGAAACCTCTTTACCAAGCTGCTGCTGCACTCTCGGTAGCTCTCACTCATCCTCCTCAACTCCCCCCCCCCCCCTTCCTGTTTCCTGTACTTTCAGACTCCCAACAACCAGTGCTCCCAGTTCTAATTGCAAGCAGCATCTAAACATCACACAGAGCTATGGCAAAGAGGAAGTTATAGCAGTGAGTTGGGCCTGTGAATGGCTAAGGGGTTTTAGTTTAGGCTTCTTTAAAATAGAAACAGACCATAAGCATATAGTGAATGGCCCTCTTTGGGTTCATATCCAGAAAATAGTGGCCTTTCCCCCTGCCACTCCCTCCTGAGAGACAAAGGTTCTAATTGTCTGTAGCAATTTTCTTTCAAAGTCAAACATATCCCAGGAAAGGCACTTATAGCAGCAGCAGGCATTGGATCCAGAGCCCTGAATAAACTTTTCATTATCCTATCTCTATCTCTATATCGAGAGAGAGAGTTTGTGTGTGTGTGTGTGTGTGTGTGTGTGTGTGTGTGTGTGTGTGTATCAAGGTTTACAATGACTTTGTGTAGACAACAATTTCAGCATCAGCCAGACAACTTCAGCAAATTAGAGATGTACAACTAAAGAGCCTTGCCTGAAATCTGCTTGACTCTGCCAAACCGGATAGAGTCAAAAGAAGAAACCTCCAATGTGTCTGCTACATGGTGACAAGACCATAGTGACCTTCCTATGGCTGATGGCCTGCTTATGAAAGTACAGCAGATTGTTTTGCCTAAGTTACTTTGGAAAGAGATGCTTTCCAAAACTCTCAGAGGACATGTGGCTAGGACTGAAGAGATAAATTCATGCTATAGGAGAAGATTGAGTTTGTATGCAACATGGGGAAAAAACAACCACCGGAACCATTGCTCTCTGCAGAGTAACCTGATCGACATTGGTAATGAGTAGCGACGGATTTATTTCTCTGGAATGGAGACACAGGCATTATCGTAGAGGACTTTCTTCAGATGTAGTGAGTTAGCAAAGCTTGCAGAGATCTCCTCTGCACAAGTCATGCAGAAACTAAAATCCATTTTTGCAAGATATTACATTCCTGAAATCCTGATTTGTGGGTCCTCAATTTATACCATCAACATTTCATAGCATTTGCACAGGATTTTTGATTTTGGATATCGCCCTAGTAGCCCACTTTAAAAAGGCAGCCAGGGGCTCATGCAAAACACACCTTTTTGGAGGTAGAAGTGTTCATTTTGATATTTCCTCTAGCAGAATTTCTGCTGAGGTGATGAGTTAGGACACCTCTCTTCCTAGTACTGATTCAACTTTAATCTAAGAGGTCCAGTGCAGAGGGACTCCAAAGGAAAAGTACTACAATAAAGACTTAGCCGATTTCAGTGTTCACACAGTACAAAATATCACCAGAGCTCAGCTCAGGATGGAAGATATGGCTCAAGATGTAGGAAACACTTCTGAAATACAAGGTAATTCCCATGTCTCATAGAGTGGTGATGGATTTCTCCTCCATAATCAGGTATATTCCCACACAGCAAAGGGGCTCTTGAGCCTTGCAAGTACCATGATAGAAAGTGAGGCCATTATGCAGGAAACTCTCTGCAGGGAAGCTCTTCAGAAGTGAAGGTAACCCACAGATCAGTGTGTGTACCGTATCCCCCTCTCTGCCTGATCCACAGAGGACGTGAATCTGTTACAGCTCTTGGCTGTAGTATTTTGTTTTCATATACAGCTGAAATTGCTGTTCAAATTTTTTCCAGGCATGTTCTGCATGTCACCTAATTCTTGGGGGGCAGAGGGGAGGTGCAGTTGCACAGACTCTGTAGTAGCCATTACAATATGACTACCCACTGGGTCTTCTTGCATGCTATGCCTTCTGCTCCTGGTACCATATAGTATTCTGGTGGTGATCAGATCGGTGTCATGACAAACACTCCTATTATGGAACTATGTTCAGAAATATAGTAACAACACTTCTACTGCTCCATATAGCTGCAGCCTGTGACTGCTCTGTCCTGGGCTTCCTTGTTTTTTTTCCCCCCAGCAGTAAGTGTGTCCCAGGAAACCGAAGACTACATCTAGAGTGCACAGGAAGTGTCATCTCTACACATCCTAACTTATTCTGTAGAATGGCAACTACAGAGCCTGTCAGTTGAGCTCAAGCTGTAGAGACTTATGCTTCTATTAGTTCGATCGCTTTGTCAGCCAAGATACAGCCGTCACAAGAATGCTGCATGGAAGACTGGTAATTCAGATTAAAATACTTGATATTTAGAAAAGGGACTATCTATATTCAAGCATCGAAGATATATCAGTTTAAATAGTTTTGAGAGTAAGACTTCACTGAAGCTGAAAATATCCATAAAGCCTTCGATCCTCCACCTGCTAGAAAATTTCAGGAAGCATTGTAATGAGGACTTGAGCAAAGTCTAGGGGGATTCTTTCCTAGGAGCCTGATGCTGAGCCCACCAAGGGAAGGGATAGCAATAGTACACAGGCCAGCAGAGCTGAGCTGCACTGTATGAGATGAGGACTTGGATGTGTGCAGTCTCATCTCTCTTACTACCAGGATGAAGCAGCTTGCCAAGCTGATGCTTGTGACTTTCATAAGCCAGGACATTAACCCTGAGGCCTCACATTATTGTTAACAAAGACAAGGAGCCAGTGTAATTGAAATAGATTCCCAAGAGCACAGTGTATTCAAATAAATGGCATCTAATAACGTGTAACACATTTCAGCATAGCATGACCTTTATCTTCACTCCAAGCAAGTTTGTCTGCCCTATTGTTGTTCACTGTATTCCTTATTAGCCTCTCTTTCAGTCTCTCTTCCTACTGGTTTTCTTTTTGACATCCTGTCTAATTAGCATACAGAATAACATTCTCATTATAGTGCTGTAGCTGTGCATAGCACCTTATATACAGAAAGACATACTGCTACCCAGAGCAGCTTACAATCCAAGTGACCATTAACAATGAACACTTGGACACATTTTTGCACAAGATGACCTACAGAGTATTTGCCATCAGCAGTCAATGGAAAAATGACATTGCTCAGAATAGAGTAACAGAGAGAGCACAGTAGGATCAGCCTTTACATGGGGCTAAGTTGACAAAAGAGCCCATATGCTATACCTGCATCAGGTAGATTGCTAATTATGGTACTAAAGTGTGTGTGAGTCACATACCCACCCATACAATCAAATCTGCCAGAATGAATCCATTCTTCCAAAGTGATCTCTTGTATTGCCTTGATTAGGGCTGTGAGATTTCATAGTTGACTGGGAGCTTGTTGGTTTTTAAAAGGGAACTGAAAAAATATTTTATCCAAGCAGCCAGGCAGTGTGGTGTTGAAGCATTTAGACAGCCACAGCAAAAAAATATGTGATCTTCCTGTCTGACACAGAGAAATGGCATGGCATGGTATAAAAGCAACTTGTCAATGATCTCAGTTTAGAGAGCTAGTGCTGGCTTTTCCAGATGATCTTGGAAATCGCTAGTAGAAGCAGTTTTTCAGAAGGCCTCTGTCAGGGGACTATAAAGCAGTAATCTGTTTTGAATAAGCAGTTTTTGGATGGTCTCATAATGACTGCATACCTGGGAAATGTTCTCTTTGTGCATATTGGAAGCTGGTCTGCCAATGCTTTTTACAGCAAATGATTCAACAATGTTAGGAACTATCAGGAAAGGGATAGAAAATAAGTTTAATGCCACTCTCTAAATCTCTGGTGCACCCACATCTTGAATACTGTGTCCAGTTCTGGTTGCGCCTCTCAAAAAGGGTATATTGGAATTGGAAAAGGTTCAGAGAAGGGCAACAAAGATGATCAAGTGTATGGAATGAGGAGAGACTCTATGACGAGAGACAAAAACGACTATGGCTGATCAGCTTAGAAAAGAGAAGACTAAGGGGTGGATGAGATAAAGCCTATAAAATCGTGAATGGTGTGGAAAAGATGAATAGAGCACTGTTACCTAGCTTTCCCCGCGATACAAAAAACAGGGATCTCCCAATGAAATTAATTGGCAGCAGGTTTAATACAAACAAGAGCAAGTACTTTTTCCTCACAGTAGCACAATTAACCAATGTAACTTATTTACATGGGATTTGGTGATGGCCAAAAGTGTAACTGGGTTCAAAAAAGAACTGGATAAATTCATGGAGGATAGGTCCATCAATGGTTATGAGCCAGGATGGTCAGGGATATAACACCATGCTTGAGGTGATCCTAAATGCCTGGCTACCAGAAGCTGTGTGGGGAAGACTAAGGTGGATCACTCCAAGTGCCCTGTTGTGTACCCTCTCCCTGAAGCTCTAGTATTGGCCACTGTAGGAGACAGGTTGCTGGGCTAGATGGACTATTGGTATGGTTTAGTATGGCAGTTTGTATGCTCTCTCTTTGGAGGTGATTGTGGAAAAGGGGGAAATCTCATTTTAAGAATAGCTTTATGATTTTTTAGTGTTCTGGGCCAAGCGGCTGTAGGACTGGCAAACTGGACTTTAATGTCTATCAGCTCAAGAACAGTATCTACAGAAATAGTTTATATTAGGTTTCCTTTCCTATAACTGTGTATGTATCATGGGAAATAATTTTTCGTGGTCAGGTGAATGGATTAAATCACCTAATAATACTTTCCCATCTCTAATAGTTATCATCCCACAATCTTTTGTAAACACCTTTTTTTTTTTTTTTTTTTTTTACAGTGGTTACCATTTAAAAAAATCAACAATTAGCACATTATATTGTAAACGCTTCAGGACAAAGACCGTTTCTTAATACGTTTTTGTACATTGCCTAGCGTAATGGGCTCCAATCTTGGTTGGGGTTTTAGATGCTACCATAATGCAAATAAATAATAATGATAGTCACACACTTCTCTACACTCAAGTGGGTAATAATTAGGGGTATCTCATGAACTTTGTTGCAGAACAATATTTTTTTAAAAAAATAAGACCACTGTAAGCACATTCTTTAAAATAACTTGCATACTGTACAAATTTAGCACTGAAGATTATCAGTTAATTTATTTCTTCTTCCTACTTAAATATGCAAAGCTGCTAAAGACTATTTTTGCCTTAAATATCCCTGGGCTGCTTTTGTCCTAATTTATTCCATATTTCCAATTAGGCTGCAGGTTGCCGGAAGAGAAAGTTGCATCTCTCTTTCTGCTCTGTTTAGGAGTAAAACAGACTCCTACCCCAGATCAGATAAAATCCCCTATGGTGGCATGACAAATCCCTTGGAAGCTACACACACTTCTTATAGGTTCTCATCTCACAGCTCTTACTGAGGCAAAACTTCCACTGACTTTAGCAGGATCAGCTCTCAGTAATGGGATGCATGATGGGGCCCAGAGGGGTTAGCCACAGATTATCATGGATATTTGGAATCCTGGGTTGTGTTTAGATTTTTCAAGCAACAGAAAATACAATACCGAACCTGAAGGGGCAAAATGAAAGAAGGAAGAGAAGAATAGAATACTGAGGCTTGATTCCACTTGCTCATGCCAGTAACTCCACTGGAATTGATGCAGTTAAATTGGGGTAAGTGAGCACAGAATCAAGCCCTTGCTATCGAAAGATCCCTTCAGCTCCCAGAAAGCCTGCTAAGAAACTCCAGTACAAGGAAACTGTTTTACATTCTGGGAACTGAAGGAAGGATCAGTTTAAGGCACTAAGCCTGTCTTGGCCTTCAGATGTAACTCTACTGTGCATTATTTCAGGTTAACAACTCATTCGTTATTGCTTAGTCTTCTGTTTGTGTTGCAACTCTAGGAGATGAGGATTCATTCGGATTCTTGAAAAATCCTCATGGCTGATTCACCATCACCCACACCAGCTACTGATGGATTAATTATAAGCTGAGATAATGGATAAGAACAGTGTGAACTACAGGGATAGAGTCCCTAAGGGGAAGGGGGGGAGAGAAGGGAAGAAAGGGGACAGGAAGTAAATGAAGAATGATGTAAGATCTAGTCAGAAGTACAGGCCTATGTTCATTCCTGGATAGATATATTATTTCTTAAATTGAGTAGACCCCTAGTTCCTGATCCTACATGGTGCTAAGTGTTCCCTTCAAGGCGTGGAGTGTCCTCAGTTCTCAGTGACTTTCAGGTGATGATGCTCAGCCCTTAGGTGTTGATAAATGTCCAGTCAAATCTCCATTGGAGAGCCAAGAAACTGCCTCTTCACAAAGGACTGATTTTTTTCACTCTGCAGGCTGACTCTCCTGATCTCTCTGTGCAGTTGCAGATATTCCCCTAATTTATATAGGTAAAGCATTCCTGTGAGATGCTAAGCCACCTGAACTCTCAATGATATGAGCAGGATTTGAGGGTACTCAGCACTGCACAGAAGTACTCAGCATCTTGCAGAAGCAGGCCTGTAGGGAGCACAGAACGACACTAAGGCCAACATTTTCCAACGGGGCCACTGATTCCGAATGCCTCACTTTTCGGGCACTCAACTTGAGACTTTTTAGATTTTTAGAAAGGCTGAGCGCTTTCTACTCCAGCTGAAGTCAGAGGGATCATCAGGTCCTTGGAAAATCAGGCATGCAGTCTAAAAACTGGGCACTTAAAATTAGCTGCTACTTTTGGAAAATTTGTTCACAAGAGATCTGTGGAGAGGAGAATTTAGGCTTGAATTTAGTAGGCTTAACATTTTTGTGCTTTTTGTGTTTTTTTTTGTTTGTTTCATCTTGTTCAAGAGTGACTGTGAATGTCTTTTTTGTTTATATAGGCAGTGAGTGTGGTTTCAGATCCTGGTGGTTCATGTGTTATAACAAACTACCAAACATCTACATTCAGCCTTTAAAAATTAATTACCACACATAGTATTTACCATGTGAAGGAAGAGTACTTGCATGGTAATCACAATATCATTGCAGAGAAATATATCTGTCTTTGGTGTACAGTAAATTAATAACACCTGTTGAGCTAGCTGCTAACTGTTCTTAGTTATTGTTGCAGAGACTGATGTTTTTAGAGGTGCTAGCAGCAGGATATCCCATGACTGCAGCTGGAGTTGTGGGGACTCAACACCTCTGAAAATTAGGCCTGCAGTATCTAGAATTTTTAATACACTAAGTATATATATTTTTCTCTCCTTCCTGAGGTGGTGTTGAATTCAGGAAGTTGGGATTAGAGCAAACTCCCTTTTGCAACCGCCTGCTCCATCAGATGGGGAAAGAAGCAGAGAACACAAATCTCCAGCTTGGGCTTTTGGTGCCAGGTTTTTGACAGTTTAGTCATGACTAGTAAACTCAACCATTCTGATAAATAATTTAACTTTGAGGACTCAGTCTAGCCTTGCTGCTCTGAAAGGGCGTGCTGCTTGGATTAAATTCTGAACATGTCACCGGAGGAGCAAATAATCTCTTCCCCTCTTTTCCTCCCTCCTGCCATCCTATTTTGAATGCTGCAGACATCTGGTTTGCCAGATATCAGAGCATGAACCTTTACCATCTCTCTGTCCAGTCAGTGGTCACACTACATCTTTGTCTGTCAAAGCGGCAGCAAGAGGCAGCTAGTGTGAGGAGCTTGCTGATTGCTATTCTTCTTAGATCTTGAGAAGAGGAGGAAAAAACCTTGCTTTTATCTTTTCAGCGGTTTATATTTCTCTGTGCTGTTGTCTTCACTGACCGAGCCTGCAAGAGAATTGGACAAACTACTATGGTCCACAAACAAGGACCTGTATTTCTTTTATTTTGCAATTTTTTTTCTACTCCAACCATTTCCACCCCCCGCCCCACGCTTCTGCTCTTAAATATCGACAGTGGTGCTGTTGAGAATGCCTTTAATGCTTTGCTGGCCAGGCTTGCGTGGGACTGTGAAACTTTAATGGTATTAATTAATATCATTAAGATGATATTGCCTCATTATTTTTAATGTTAAGCCTAAGGTAATAGTTAATGGTGCTGCACTGTATTTTCATAAAATTACTTGTAGTAATTAAGGAAGAAATGTGGGGTGTGTGGGGAGTTCAGATGTGGAAAACTACAAAGAAATCCAAACCTAGCTTGAGTGCAATGACTCTGATTTTTTTGGGTTTTTTTTTATATCATCCTCGGTCATGTGGTTTGATAAGTCTGTGTGTTAGTGTTCTCTAGCTCTTACACCTTAGCCCAAGAGACCAATTCTGCACTTTAAGTACACAGGTGTCGCTCTCATAAACTCTGAGGCAGTAGCATTGATGTAACTGAGCACAGAATGGGTCTGTAGGTGTTTAAAGAATGTCCCTCAGACTTGCCAGAGATGTTGCTTTTTGGATCCATAATGAGAATGGAAACTCGCCTATGAGCTGTGGCATGAGATGGGAAGAAGGGGGCAAATGTTTGGTCTTAAGCATATTTGAAATTATTTATGGAGCTATTTGGTTCCGGTCTTCCTCTCGCTAGTCCTGTGATTCAAAATTGGGTCAATAGGGTTTCTGCTGACCTTGTAAAGATTGGATCATCCCTTACTCTTTGTCACACTGATCCCCATTCCTTCTAGCAGGCAGTTGCTCAGATTTTTGCAGACTCCTAGACTGATCAGAGGGAGAATGGCTTTGTGACACTCTACACATTGGCCAGCAGGCCTCATATTTTCCTTTCCATATCCTTTTTCCTTCCAACAAGGCCAAGGCATCCATGTTAGCAGCCATGCACACATCACTGCCTTATCTATCTAGGTTGGATGTTACTATGCCCATGATTTCTTGTGCCACCTGCTCTGCATGGTGAATATTGGCTTCACTTTGGGCGGCATTGTACTAAAAAACCAGAAAGCATTTTTCTGAATCCCTTATTTATCCTGGGTCTGATCCTCCTCTTGCTTAAGACGGGGTAAATCAGGAATAACTCAAGTCAATGGCATTAAACTAGTATAAGTGCATATCTGACTCGTGTATTTCTCTGCTGTGAAGCCTCTTTTTTCGCACTGGAAAGATCTGTATGAAGTGGAGGAAAATGGGTAGAAAAAAGAAGATTCTCCAGTTTGAATCAGGATAGTTCACACCAAGCAACAAGGTCAGTGGAGACAGAAAGAGTCATATTCCCCTTCATTTCTGTCCACACCCCAAATATTAATGCAAGTACCACCACCTACTCCTTATCCCAAAGCTGGAGTGCTAACCATCCTGCTTCATTTCAGTGCTGGTGTCTCATAACAGAAGATGCATCTCTCTCCCAAAGTGATTTCTGTTCATTTGTGGGCATGTAAGTTTAGAAAAGGAACATAAGGTGTCTCATGCCAAATCAAACCATTGCTTTCTCCAGTCCAATACCTTGACAGATTGTGGCTAATATTTGAGAACATGAAGACAGGCAAACAAACCTTAGTAAAAATTAATCAGTTGTATAATATTGTATGTGCTTGGTATATGTTGTCCTGACTCCTCTTAAAATCACCATGCCCTAAATGATGTCTCTGTTAGTATTTTAATTGGAGGATATGGTACAGTCTCCATTGGTAGACACCATTCAGAGTTGCTCAGGCTTTTAGCTTAATTTGGGAAGGGTGAGATACTACTGGGTAAGGAAGGGGTAGTTGTGCCTTTGGATCTCTCCTCTTTTTAAAGTAGGATGTCTGCTTCAGAAAAACAAACTTTTTTAAACAAACTCTGAGAGCTAGTAGATAAGGTCCCTGGGAAGAAAAATCTAAGGGAAAAATATTTTCAGGAGAACTTGCAGTTTCTCAAGGGCACAATATTAAAGGTGCAACTGCAAACTATTCCGATGCAAAGGAAAGATAATAGTAAAAGGCCAATATGGTTCCGTAAAGAGGTCTTTAATGACCTGAAAATCAAAAATTAATCCTACAAAAGCATAAATGTGGATGAATTGCTAAAGACGAGTACAAACAAATAGTACATGCATGTGTGGGGACAAAAGGCTAAGGCACAAAATGAGTTACGCATAGCAAGGGACATGAAAGGTAATAAAACAAGAGTTTATAAGTATAATAAAAGCTTTTATTAGTTGGCATGTTGGGGGAATGGAGGCTGCCGGTAAGTGAAAAATTCTGGTTAACTAAGAGGGAGGGAGTTTGGGTATGGGAGGGGGTGCAGGGTGCAGGGCACAGGAGGAGATGTGGAGAGCAGGCTCTGGGAGGGAGTTTGTGGGTGGGAGGGGGCTTGAGGCAGGGGGTTGGGGCGTGGGAGGGGTTTTGGAGTGCCGGATCCAGGGGGCACTCACCTCACGGGGTTCCCTGCAAGTGGTGACCTGTCCCTGCTGCTCCTATGCAGAGGTGCAGCAGGCAGCTCTGCGCGCTGCCTCCACCTGCAGGCGCTGCCCCTGCAGCTCCCATTGGACGTGGTTCCTGGCCAATGGGAACTGTGGAGCCAGTGCTCGGGGCGGGGGCAGCACGCAGAGTTGCTTGCTGCACGTCCGCCTAGGAGCAGCGGGGACAGGTTGCCACTTGTGGGGAGCTGCCTGAGATGAGTGCCCCCTAGGTCTGGCAACCCGAACCCACACCTGAACCCAAACTCCCTCCCAGAGACTGCGCCCTGCACCCCCTCCTGTCCCTCAGCTGCCAGCCCCGTGTTCCCCCCTGCACTCCAAACCCCTCATGGCTGTTCCTCTGCCTAGGAGCAGCAGGGACATGTTGCCACCTAGGGCGCCATGCGGAGCCACGTAGGGAACCTGCCGGCCCCACACCAACCAGACTATAAACTGGACTTCCTATGAAGATCAGAAATACCGGTTTTCTGGTTGGTATAGGGCCGGATAACACAGCTTTTACTGTACATTAGGACTAACAGGAAGATGAAGGAAAGTGTAGAGGTTCTTTATTTAGTGAGGAAGAAGAGACCATAACAGATGTCTAGAAGGCTGACATGCGTAATGCCTATTTTGCTTCAGTCTTCACTAAAAAAGGTAAATTGTGACCACATACTTACCCCAGTTAAGGTTAACAACAAGGAAGAAGGCCAGAGGCAAGCCAAAATAGGGAAAACAGGTACAAGAATATTTTGATAAGTTAAATGTATTCAAGTTGGCAAGGTCGGATAAAATTCATTGAAAGGTGTGGGTGCAATCTTGAAAGCATTATCAATTATCTTTGAGAATTTATGAAGGATTTGTGAAGTTCCAGAAGACTGGAAAAGGGCCATCATAGTTCCTATCTTTAAAAAAGGGGAACAAAGAGGACCCGGGGAGTTGTAAACTAGTCTGTTTAACTTCAGTCCTGGAAAGATAGTGGAGCAAATGATTAAACAATCAGTTTTTAAGCACCTCGAGGATAATAGGGTGGTAAGTAATAGCCAACATGGATTTGTCAAGAGCAAGTCATATCGCATCAACTTAATTTTCTTCTTTGACAGGGTTACTGGCCTAAGGGATTGGGGGAAGCTGTAGAAGTAATATATCTTGATTTTTATAAGGCTAGTGACATTCTCATAAGCAACCATGGGAAATGTGGTCTGGGTGAAATTACTGTAAGGTAGGTGCAAAACTACACTTAAGAAGGAAAAATCAAATGCACAACTACAACATGGGGAATAACTGGCTAGGTAGTCATACTGCTGGAAAGGAGTTGAAGGTTAAAGTGGATCACAATTTGAATGTGTCAACAATGTGATACTGTTATGAAAAAGGCTAATGTTGTTCTATGAGCGTTGTGTGTAAGACATGGGAGGTAATTGTCCCACTCTACTCAGCACTAGTGAGGCCTCAGCTGGAGTATTGTGCCCAATTTGGGGCAGCAGACTTTAAGAAACATGGACAAATTTGAAAGAGTCCAGAGGAGAGTAACAAAAATGATAAAAGGTTTGGGAAACCTGACCTATGGGGAAAGATTAAAAAAACAAAACCCAGCACTGGGCAAGTTTAGTCCTGAGAAAAGGTGACTGAAGAGGGACCTGATAATATTAAAATATGCTAAGAGCTGTTGTAAAGAGGATGGTGATCAATTGTTCTCCATATCCACTGAAGGTAGGACAAGAAATAATAGGTTTAATCTGTAGCAAAAGAGATTCATATTAGAGATTAGGCAAAAATTGTCTAATTATAAGGATAGTTAAGCACTGGAATAGACTTCCAAGGGATGTTGTGGAATCCATCTCTTTGGAAGTTTTAAGAACAGGCTACACAAACACCTGTCAGGAATGATCTAAATATGTTTGGTCCTGCCTCAGTTGAGGGGGCTAGACTAGCTCCCTTACAGCCATAAATTTTTATGATCCTGTGCCCTGGATTCAATGGGAATTATAAGCCTGCAATGTTGTACATCTCCTGTCTTCGTTTTCCTTTCAGCTTCCATTGTTCTCCATAATACATCACTGTGTACAGTAATAACTTTGAAAACTGCAACTGTTAAACAATATATATATATAATATATATATTAATAACAATAGCAATATATATATATATATATATATATATATATATATATATATATATATATATATATATATAATATAAAATTATAATTACTCCTGGAAGCTTTCTGAGTCAAGAATTTTCAGTGCTCTGGAATGAGATTGATCTTTATCCTTCTGTAACAGGAACAAGAAACAGGATGCATCTGCCCAACCTTGAGAGAAACCGCACTTGTTGAATATTCAAACCTTGTCTCTTTGTTTTGGAATCACTTATTGGTATTTACAGATTCATCAGATGTTCTCACTGGCTGCTTCAGCACTGACAGTTTTTCTGGAAGAGAGGGCCAAGAATAAAATGAAAGGCTTCATGTTGTCTTGTTTGGTACACATCAACCAAAACATGAACCAATATAATCACCAGAAAGGACATGGTCATTCCAAAGCAGCTTCCAAAATACAATTTGTGACTGAGTGCCTGGGATAGACCACACTGATAATGCCACACACAGGGCAGACCACAAGAAATTGAGCAGACAATCCCCAGATCTGGTGTTTTACTCTATAATTAGATTCACCAAACTAGTAACAAAAGAGCCTCTACTGTACCACACTGGGTGAACCACAAGCCAGACACAGTCCCCTTTAGGCATTCCAGCCCTTGGCTCCCATCCAGGCAATTCTTTCTAATCCTAAAGGATCAGACACGTACCCCCAGGTCACTATGAATCTCGGATATTACCCAAATATTACGCTGTTAGCCAATCCTTAATAACTGACTAAAGATTTATTAATGAAAGAAAAGAAGAGTCATAAATGGTTAATAGATCATATACCTACAAATGATTTTAAAGTCATTTGTATCAGGTTTGTAGCAGTGATGGAATAGACTGCTGGCTTGTAAAGTTTCTCTGGTAACGTCCAAAAGATTGGAAGGTCTTCAGTCCATAGTTCAAGATGCTCCTTTTAGCTGTAAATCCACAGTCCAGAGCAGGAAAAGAGGCAAAATGGAGATGTTTCAGGTGTCACTGTACATCCTCTGCCACGTGCATAGAAATTTACAGTCCCAAACAAAGCCCGCAGCCCCTGTCTGTGGAAAGTTACTGGCCAAGAACGAGTCCAGGGTCACATGAGTATATCACATGCCCCGACATGTTTTGCTGAATCACAGGGGATGTCCATTGGTTCCTTGCTGTCTGAGGCATCTGCAGAAAGACCTACTGGGTGGGATGAGTTTCTTCAATCGTCCATTGATAGGCTGTCGGCACATAGCTGTCTAGCCCTAATGTAAATTCTCTCTGGTGGGTGGCACTCAGGGATACAACACAGGTTTAAGATACAAGAACATAGCTAATATTCATAACTTCAGATACAAAGATGATCCATAGATTTAACCAGGATAATGATATTTGATTGTAACTTTTCCATTGACACCTTATATGATGTACTTAGTACAAGATTTACTGTAATTGTATAACAGTGGTGTCATCTTAAATCAAACAGCATCACACAAGTTACTTTATAATTGTTATAATTAGAGCTGGTCAGGGATTTTCTGTTAGAATGTTTTCAGGTGGAAAACACAGTTTTTTGCTAAATCAAATTGTTGGGGAAAATCTTAATTTTGCTAAAATCTTAAAATTAAATTTAGGTTCATTCAACTCGTATTGGAATATTTCATTGTGTTGAACTGACATGAAACATTTAGTTTTGAATCCGTTAAATAAGGCAATTAAATTGTATTTATCTAACAGCTTGCTGCATTATGGGAGTTGTAATTCAGGCCCCCATTACATCTTCCAGAATGCAATGCCTATTTCCCTGTGATCAAGCTCTTCATAGTGCATCATAGAAGTCACACGAGTGTCGGTCATTATGAGAGATGTCTGACCAGGCAGCCTAACCAATAGAGGAGAATGGGGCATCAAGCTCCAAAACTACAAGTCCTATGAGGTCATGTGCCACAATGGGAAAATGCAGTTTTAATGTTGAATTGACATGAAACAAAACATTCTGAGTCAGTTTAACAAATCAAAATCAAGCATTTTGATTTTTGGGAATGTTGAAATGTTTCCTTTCCAAAATGTCAAATGTCAAAACATTTTGATACTTACAAATTGGTGTTTTTTGGAAATTCAGTTTTTCATCCTGGCTTGAGATGAAAACAAAATTAGAAATATTTTAATTTCCCATGGGATGGAAATTTCGAATTGTGATCAGTCCTAGTTATAACCTGGCAGAAAATGCCCTCATCTTTGTCTGTTATAAATAAATCCACGTGATTAGTGAGAAAAGTAAATTAGAGATGAAAGTGGTCCCTTATCAAGTGTTGGTCCCAAATAAATAATTAGGCGACAAACTCCAGCTTTGATTTTTTTTTTTTTTTTTTTAAAGAGCCTCTTCCTTTTCAAATAGAAACCAAGTCTGAACATTTATCTGCATTTTTTTCAGAGCTCACTAACTTCTCCTTTATTATCAGGAGTAATATGAGGAGCATTGTGGTCCAACAGAGAAGGCACCAGATTGAGAGGCACAAGAAGTGGGTTCTGTTACTAGCTCTGTTAGTGTGTGCTGTTTGACTTTGGTCATACAACTACTTCATTTCCCTCCTCTATGAAATAGGATGATAGCACTTACCTCAGAGGAGTGCTAATTTGTTGATCTTTCTAAAGTGCTTTGAAATCTTGAAAAGGAGATCCTGTTGAAGTAGAAGGAATGCTAGTGCAGTGTATCAGTTTAGGGTGGGATTTTCAAAAAGATTTAGCAGTGGCTTATTTCTCTTTCACTTTAAGAAGATAGAAAAACTCCGATTGACTTTAATGGGACTGAAATTGGGTGTATTTTGAGCATTAAAAAAATCCCGCCCCCTAATGTCTATTAGATACACAATAAAATGTAATCTTTAACAAATAAGACAAGTGGAAGGGAAAAGCATTTTCATCTCAAGTTTCTAAGAGTATTTCACACAGTAGAGGGTAAGGAATAATTGACAGTGTCCCTTTATTGAGTTGGCTTAGACAACAACACAGATGGGTCAGACTGGGTCAGGAACATGCTGTCTAGGCATATTGGGAACGGTTTTAACATTCCTTGCACTGATCGCAAAGTCACATCTCCTGAGATTAACATAAAGAGAGAAAGCTGACCCAGACAGCCTCTCCTCACAGTCAGTGAGTCAACAGGTGAGTCAATAGCAATGTGTCTGACATACAACCTCTGGCAGGTTTAAGCATGGCGATGGGATCTGTGAAGAGACAGATATGGCTAATAATGCCATACTCCCTGCTCCACATCTTGTCACACCCCTAGTTGCCTGGCATAATAAGGGAATGGCCAAAGCCTTTGCCACGAGGCCAGGAAAAGTTCTGATTAGATTTTTTTTTTGCCCCCCTGAAATGAATGATGCAGATGGCATAGGATGTCAATTAAGAGAACATTGCTATCTCTCCTAATTATTGCAGTTGGGAATGAGATATGGAGACTTGTGTCTTTAAATTCAAAGTCTCTGTCTTGAATCTAGACTAGCTTGGCAACTTCTGAAAGTCATTACAATCTGACAGCTCTCTGGTGGCCCATGCAAGGATTATTTATCGACTCATTTATTTTGATTTTAAAAAATGCATCTGTTCAATGCTCTGTTCTTCTGACTTGCATTCTGTTCATAGTGACCTGTGGTGCGTTTAGCCATGTAACTTCGAATTCTTTGCTTGTGTGCATATTGTGTGCTAAGAACTCTGCTGTTTGTGGAAACAGGCAATTGTTTTGAGAGGCAGAGTATCTGCATCGTATTACAGGGGGAGAGAGAAGTACTGGTGCTCTTGTAACCCGCTGGACAATGTGCATTGCAGGTCTCTTGCTGGGCCCAATCAGCAAAGGATGCGAGTCTGTTACAACCCTAACTAGGGAGCTGTGGTTCTTTAGCTCCAGTTGTAGTAGTCCAGGCTCTTAGCTCTGGAGGTCTCCAATTCAAATCCTGGTGTTTCATCCATGATGGTGACTCTCATGGAGAATTTACTGCATTTATTTTTGTTGCTTCTCCTTTCATCTGAAACATGTCATTTTATATTGAAAGTAAGCTTTGTTTCTTGCTTGTGTAAACCTAACACAGACAAGTGGACATATCATATCAGCTGGCACTAATTGGTAGTGTCCAGGGAGATGTCATAGACTGAATAGGCAAGGGAGACTGAACTACAATGTACATTTAGCCCTAGCTGCAGGTCACAATTGAGACATGTTGGTGAAGCACCATAGGGGAGCTTGTACTGCCTTTACATTCTGTGCCTTTTCAGCACATAAGTAGAGGATGTTAATGTTTAGATTTGTCAGTGTCATCACAGCACCTTCCATCAGCACTAATTCACCTTGAGCAAAAATAACCTGATAGTTTTGTGTGTTTGCCTGTTGGAAACATCATAAGTATGGATCATGTGTAGTGAATAAGTTTGGACAGGCCAGGATGATACTTATGCTAAACTGTCTGGCTTTTCTTATTATGGGTGTTGCCTTGCTGACTTCTTCTTATGTGAATGCGCTTAATATCGTTTACAGCTGTTGTGTAGGACCAAGGAGAAGAATTGTTCATGGAATGTACTGAGTTGAAGGCTATTACATAGATAACTTCCTTTTATCATTACAGTGGACGCACACAAGATATTGAAAAAAAGTCTCTTTGGGGAAAAAACAGGAAAGCCCCTGCATTAAGTAAGGGATGAAAGGCCTGCTCAATCATTATAAACCATTTATGAAAAAGATGGGACGTGCAAATAGAGTGGGCAGCAAAAGTTAAGTAAACTGAAGCATGTGCATGCATGCTGTGCGGATTAGGGAAAACTTAATGCTTAATGTTGATTGGATGGTTATATAATGTGGAAAATGTGTGTATGTCAGAGTGTAAGGAGATAGTTGGACCCTTGTGGGAGAAATCTGTTGTGACCTGCCTATGCATCAGAAGAAGGTAACTTATCACTATGTCTGCATATATCATTCATTCATTGCTTTTATAGTAATATTAACTGCAAGGCCATGTTTTTAGTTCAAATAAAGGTTTAAATTAATAAACCTAAATATCTCCGCTCCGAGTGTATGGTAAATCTCCCCCAACATGCCTGAGAGGCCTGAAGTACAGAGTGCTCATTTCATTGGTAGCACATCACAGAATGCCATGATGAATTCCTTAATACAAAATAAAGATGATGGGCCAAATCCTGGGGTGACTGTATAAGATGGCTTTAAAAGTAATACAATGGTAAGTGGGGGCAAGGGAATCTAAACAGCTGCAAGGGACACACTAAGTTGTTAAGTGAATGTGTGTCTCAAGGTCATGGTCATGTTAAAAGTTAGCATGGATGTCCGTTCCATAGACACCTAGCTCAAGATTTTCATCTAATACTATAAGAGATCAGTGTTGTTCATTTACTCCACATTTTTTTTGTTTTTGGAAGGAGGGTAGGGGGAGGAGCTCTAAAGAACTAGTGAAAAACTGTCTTCCAAGTTCAGGAAAATCTTCCCCAGAAGCTTTGTAAGGAATTCTATAAATAGATTAAATCTGTTTAAAATATTCAAAACAAAAGTAAAAGCTCTTTCTTGTCTCTAAAAGTACTGTATAAATAAACCCAGAGTGTTGCAGAGCTGTGACATTGCTAAGAGATTTTAATGTATTATCTTCGTAACCTTTACGAGCGGTCATCAACTGAGGAGCACATATTCCCAGGGCATTATCTGTACAGTTCTTGAAGGCAAAAGAAAATGAGGGGAAAAATACAAAAAAAAAAAGCCTAATCAGAATAAAGAGGAATATGTTAGATGAGTTATTGAATAACTGTGCTAGAGCTGCCAGAAGTTTACTATTAAGGGGAAAAAACCCAAATGGAATTCATGTTTGTTTTTAAGGAACCGTGCAACCTGTTTTCTTCTACAGTGCTGTACATACGGTAGAGTACATATGCAGCATCTTGCTCTTCATCAAAAGTAGTCCATAACAGAACCTCCTTTTAAAACTTTGACTTTTTTCATATTAATTTCTGATATGGTCCTAAAGTTGAAATTTCCCCTCTGCTGAGTTGTCAGTTTTTCAAATGAATTTAGTGCTCATTAAATGTGGTAGATTGAAGCCCTGGAGACAAAGACTGAAGACTCTGTCTGCATAACAGGGACAGAAGCAGTATTCTCCCCCACTAGACCTGTGAGACATCCACCCTCACCTGGGTCACCCAATGCTGACCTGCTGCAATTGTGTTTAGTTGATTGTGCTATCTAGGGATTCACATGATGGCACAGAACAGGCGAAGTGTTCGTAATCTTCAGAACTGAACGAGGAACATTCTAAGAGCTTCTCTTTTTGTTTGCATGTACAACTTGCATGCTCAAAGCTAGCATTTGGGTGTGAAAAAGGACAGTTGCATGTACAGTTAGATAACACCAGAGTATCCAGTTTACTCGAACAAATGCTGCTTGTCATGCACAAATGTCAGTTATTCCCATTGGATAAATGCAGCCATATTTGGTGCTTGCAAAAAATAGAGGCCCTTTGTCCATGTCTGTTATGCTACTTCACTGATCAACAGGTTACTGTTTTATTTATTTCTTGGTGTCTTGTCAATTGTATCTTAACCCAAGGATTCCCAAACTGTGGGCCACAGCCCAAAGGTGGGCTGTGATACAGTCCTGGGTGGTCTGCCAGCACAGTCATGGGTGGAGTTTGGTGGGAAGATAAGGGGAGACATTGCAAAGCATACAGCAATGGAGTGTCAGCCGGCAGTGACCCTGCCCAGGGCTGGAGGAGCCCAGCACCCCGGCAGGTGCCAGAAGGTGAAGCAGAGCCACTGGGTGGGTGGAGGGCGAGGAGAAGGTGGTGGTACCCATGATGGCTGGAAGGTTCGCAACTATTCCTGCTTCAAGCTGCTGCACCCCATAATCCATGGCTGTCGGGCTCTGTGACACCCCCCCCAGAACCGGCGCTCTGCGGTGCTGCTCTGTTTCTGCCTGGACAACGCCATGATCATAGGTAATGGCCCGGCCCAGACCAAGCACCTGCCTCTGCCCAGCATTGGGTGGCCCCTGAGCCCTTCCTTTACTACGTGGGCAGGGTGTGCTTGGGTGATTGGGGCAGGGCTGCCAGGTGATGAGCTCAAGGCACTCAATGGGCTGCTGAGATGGAGAGGGTCAGCAGGGGCTGGCTGTAGCTCCTGCCTGGTCCCTTCACCCTCTTGCTGTCCCTGATTCCTGCTGAGGTGAGAGGCTATGCATGCCTGAATACCCTGACAGACGTTTCGCAGCCTGCAGAGGCCAGGCTGCATGCTTGGCAGCAACTTGCCTGTTTTCCCATTTGATCAGCCTGAGGGGACAATTGCTCACCTGCCTGGTCGGCAAGGTGGGAGGCGGCATTATCAAACTGTATACATTTTAGAGGTTTGGCTGTCCCCCAAACAACTGAAGTTATGCCCCCCTGCCCCCCGGCAGACCCCTCTCTCTTACCCTCAGTCTCCCCTCCCGGAAAGTAGTGGAAAGTGTTAATAGCAGGCTGGAGTGCCTAGTGCAGCTGCACAGATGGGCCTCAGAGGAAAAAAATTTGGGAACCCTTGTATTAACCTCTGAGTTCCAGGAGCCAAGAACAGCAACATCAATAGCATCTAGCTGTGGGAAAAATAGACCCAAAGCAGAAACATAGTATTTGCCACAATGGGTCATAGCATTGCTTTGTCATCTCTTCCATCCAGTTTCCAACAGAGTCCGACACCTGATTCTTCAGAGAAAGATGAAATGACTTCTAATATACTAGAGGTCAGTTGTGCAAAATAAGTCTCCCCTAACCCTTCAGTGATCACTTTCTTCCCAAAATCATGAATACACTTTTCTGAGTATATAGAACTATAAAATTTGATGGCCATAAAATTATCCAACCCAGCCAAGGTATTAGACACAACCAATTATTTCACTTGATGGATTCACTTATTCTCTAGAAGGTACAGCTACTACTTTGATATCTTATAAAAGTACTTAGCACTTGCAGCGCTTTACATCTTCAAAGCACTGTATAAACATTAATATGAAAGCCACTAAGGATGGAAAATAAATGAAGTACATACAAACTTTTACTTACAAGGGTAAAAAGCCTTTCATGGGCTGATGGAAAGTTAGGCTTATTTACTCAGTGCATCTTTTATGACAGCACAAGTTTGTCCCACACAGACAATTTGTAAGAAAGTCTTTTTGAATGAGCAGAGATCCATAGATCAAACCTCTTCTCTCTCACCCTCTTTCCCCCCCCGGGGGCAGTATTTGCAGACTCTCTTTTCTGATTGATCATCCTATACATGCTAACTCATTGTCCGTACCACCAAAATTTAATCTGAAGGGGCAGGTGCCTATTTTGGAGAGAGCCAGCTGTAACTAACAGAAACTAGAATTCAAGTCTCATCAAAGGCCTTTGTTACTGAAGAAGAAAGGATAAGACTTGTGAGGCTGCTTGCTTTTCTAGCATTCAATGTCAAAGGAGGAGGCAGATAATGTTTTTTTCAATTACTCACAGATTATCCATCACAGTGGCCTGGCAGAGTTACATAATCTCCTTGTTACATAATCTCCTTGTGGAGCGCTCTGTCATGAATCAGTTACTTCAGAGACCTTTGCCTTGGCATCATCCCAGAAAGCGAAAGAGACTGAGCTAGAGACCTCAGAGTAAGACTGGAACTTCACTTCACTTCATTCCACTGAACTACAAGTGCTGAGCCAGTGTTCTCACAAAGGTCCTCCTTGAAGAGGAAAACACCTCACAGAAGTCTTGGACTTTGCAAGCACCTAACAGGTCATAAATGCTGATCCAATGAAGTCCTGGTGGCCTATACTTTGACATATGACAAGAAAGCTAAGGAGTTGAGCTAGTCCTCTCACAAAGACGCATGCCATGACATAATCCCAGTCAGCAAGATAGAGGTGCTGATCCAGTGAAGTCACAAAGGACTGCCCATTGACATTGGCCAAGCAAGCTAGAGATGCTGATGTCAGTCCCTTAAATGACCTCTTAGGTGCATTGCAATAGGTGTGATTTGTGAAGTAAGCAATTTTGAACTAAGATAAAGCTAAGCACGTATTGGCTCTGCCAAAAAGAGGCTACCCTTTACCATCGTTGAGAGATCTGCTTACTGCACATTATCAAAGCTCTTGTTTGAGTCTTGATTAATGTGGCATTTAGTAGGTTGAGTGAACTGTGCATACAGCTGCAGGATCCAAGAAGACATCACTAGCCAGCTAAATATAGGGGTGGTACTTGTAGCAGTCTCCATGACCATTAGTCTCCATCAGCTAGTTTATTTGCTTCTCGCCTGTTTGCAGGTCTCCACATTGTCTTACGGAATGGCAGTTCTATAAATTCTTCACAGCTCTAAAGGCTAATCTACCCATCTAGGTTTTTTTTTCCTTGCACACCACTATGATAAGTTCTCTACCTTGACCATAAATTGTACGTGGGCCAGTTTTCTAATTCTTGCGGGTACAGGGTTTAGTTTGGGGGATGGAGATTAAGTTCATGTGTGGTACTAGGTTCCATTTGTATTGCAGCTTAACAGCACTACAGGCAGATAGTCCCTGCCCCATCAACCTTCTCTACCTATCTTCCATGGAAGTGTGACTTGGTTGCCTTGTGTGGGATACATCTGAGAATGCCAAACTCAGAATAGACTGATAAAGACAGGGCAGATACACCCCAAACCGGTGATTATTTTGACATAGGATTTACCAAAGCACTAACAAAAGTGAGCTCTTGTGTCACCACTGGTAAACAAGCAGTCACAACATAGTCCCCCTTCAGCAATCCAGCCCTTCTCACCACCCAGACACCTGGTCTTTATGATGAGAGGTTACTGAAAATCAGAGTAGTCATATGTAAAGTTCTTCCAATCCCAAAGGATCAGCCACTTCCCTAAATCAAAGTATAACTCAGATCTTACCCCAAAATCATGCTTGTAACTAAAAACTAAAGGTCTAATTATATATGTATGTATGTTTGTATATATAAAAGAAGATAGTTATTAAATGGTTAAGGAATCCTATACATTGCAATTGATTTTTAGAGTTTTCAGGTCAGGAGCATAGCAGTGATGTTAAATCTGCTAGCTTTCAAAAAGTCTCTCTGGAAACTTCCCAAGATTGGAAGGTCCACAGTCCATTGTTCAAAATACTCCTTTTAGTTAGAAATCCACAGTCCAGAGAATTGAAGCAGTAATGAGGCAAAGCAGTGATATCGCAGCTTGCAATTTATAGCTCAACTCATGTGCGTGGAAAGTTACTGGCCAAGATGGAATTTTAGGTTGCATGTCATCATCATATATCCTTACATGTTTTGCTGAATTATAGGGGTAGCCATTGCTGCATGTTGTCTGAGGCATCTGTAGGAAGAGCTCACTCTGTGTGTGTGTGTGTGTGTGTGTGTGTGTGTGTGTGTGTGGTGTGTGTGTGTGTGTGAGACAGTGTTTGAGGTATAGATACATAGTTAATATTCATAACTTTAGATTCAAAGGTGATACATGCATGTAAACAGGATTATCATACTTAGCAGGATACAATTTTTCCATTGATATCTTACATGACATACTTTTGTATCTGATTTAGTAAAACTTTGTAACATTGGTGATACATTAATATATATCTGGTTATAATTCCTTCTATACAGGGTCACACCAAGTGCACTGTCAACACTTTAACAAATAGGCCTTATTTAGTAAAAAAAAAAAAAAAAAAAAAAAAAAAAAAAACACCCATAAGCTTTTCCCTAACAGCACTCAGAAGTTAATCATCACAGACTAAATCTGGTTGTCCGTTCATCCTCCCACATGTGCTCTTGTTCACAGAAATAGCTTCCAACACTGTCTTGGGAATTCTAAAATGGCCAGAGCTATCCAATGCAGTGCTACGTAAAGAGACAAAGGGGGTAGAGAGGATGTGGAGAGAGACCCAGGCTGTGCAAAGCCCATAAGGTGGGGCTCTGTAAACTCTGTCCATCTCTGGCCACACTGCTTTTGTTAACAGCAAGTCACAGAGAATGAAAGTGTTACACCAACTAGATTAATTTAATTTACATCAATGGGATCTCACCACCTGTGCAAATAAGGGGAGGGACCTTGTATTTTTAGCCAGTTCCTTATAACTTTTTACTTTGTGTCCATCCAAAGGTGCTACCTAATCCAAAGCATTTTGCAGGAGTTAAAGGAATGCCTACAAACCCTCCTGTGGATGACCCCTGTTCATGAATGCTGTCAGTCATTTTTGTTTCACACTAACTGATTTCCTGAGCCATTTTACACTGTTAAAGGTCATGGTGTTCAAAAGTGAATCAAGGAGGTCAAGACATGCAGTTTTGAATCCATGGCCTGTGAACCTGATGGCACCAACATGACACACTGTTACCACCAATACACCCTGCTTTGCTGCCTTTGACTATGAGGGGCCATTCTTCCCATCCTACTTAAGGTGTCCAAATGCTCTTGGCCCAGAAAGGAACGGAAATGTCTCTTCCCTTTTCAAATACTACATATGCTGAATTCCTCAGAGGTTTATTAGTTTAAAAAAAAAACCCAACACAAAATACAAATTAATTTATTAATCTTTCTTTAGTAAATACCACTGTAAAAGAAGCAAATTTCATATTCACACACAGTTTCATTATTATGGTAATGACTTTCAATTTATAACTAATTAATGCTGCTCAGTACCTAACATACCTTTTATTAGCAGTAGCAAGTGGGGAATTGCTGAGTGTATGAATGGTTGTTGCTGGGCCTGGTATTGACAGATGAACTACCTGGCAGCCCCTGCTTTGGTGGTGGTAGTGGGGGTTGGGGTGGGGAAATGGGAGGTATTGTCACATTTAGGGCTCTTCTAAACCGCGATGGATATAGCAAGTCTCATGTTACTGTGATTTGTAGGGATGAATGTGGATAGCACTAATGTCTGGTAGTAATTAAGAGTAACAATATCTAACAGAGTGATCTGAAATGGAAACAAGGCATGTGGAATGAAGAGGTTGAAAGGAACGTGGGTGGGTGGGAGGAGGAAATATGATAATGCCATGCATAGATGCTCTTTGATCTTGGGTATAATTCAAAGCGGCCTAGTCCCACTGCAGGTGGCATTAGATAAGAGCATTATATTCCCAGGGTGGGTTTTACTGGCACTACAAAGTAATTAGCTTTTGCCTGTTTGTAATGTGAACATAAACAGGTACCCATAAATTAATTAATTAAATAAAAGATCCCTGTCTTCCTCCTAGATTAATTAGGGATTCATCTCCTTCCTGGATCAATTAGACTCATCTGCCACTAGATTAGCTGTGGGGGAGGGGTTCTTTTCTTTTTCATCATTGAGATGTGCTTGAACTGAAATGTCTGGCATTGGGTGTAGCTCAAAAGGCTTTGAGGCCCACTTTCATTCAAATGAGAATCAGATATTTGGAAGATTATTGTTTAAGGGCCTGATGGTTCCTTCGAGGCACCAGCTAGTGTTGAAGGGCCTTCACACTGCCTTACGGAGAGATGTAGGAGACATTTGCATCAGGGACATGCAGTCGCTCCCTGGAGAGCAGAAAGTGGACATGCTTTGTCAACACTTGGAGGGTGAATGCCCATCTCTACTTGCTCGTGTAGAATGGGAATCCAGACTATAGCCACATTGGCATGGCTTGTGTCTCTGAAATGCCCCAAGCAGGGAGCAATAGGTGCTCTCAGGAGAGCACAGGGACTGTAATTGTACCTGTGTGCTGGGTGACAGGACAGGAAGACTTCATAAATTCATTTTTCCACCCTGCACACCTGGACAAAGGTTGGGCAAACTTGGCTCTAAAGGTCCCTGGGCCCCACTAAACTGGGTCAGAAATCTCCCATGAACAGGCTTGTTTCTGAGATATTTTTCACTACTTGCTAATCATTTTTCAGCTGGGCAATCAAGGCTGTACATGCTTCTGCAGATATGACTTGTTGAGAAGCATCATGATTTCATTTGCTTTGACACACTTTGCTTTATTTACTTGCCAGCACCTTCTTGGTTGTCTTTGCTGTAGCCAATTGCTGCACTTCTAACATTCTTTGCTGATACATTTTGTTAGAGTTCCTAACTGTGACTGTCCCTGAACAGTTTTGTGGCTGGAAAAACAACTTTAATTTTACACTAGTGGATCGTGTCATCTTGAATGTTTTCAAATCCCAGTTGTTGTTGTTAATTTGAGGAGATGGCTGGGAGAGGATTTGTCCCAGACAACGAGGGGGAATAAAAAGATGAAGGAAGAGGAGGGGAGGTGGATTAAATGATCCACTAAAGGCCTTTCTGGATAGAACATAGGTCTTACCCCCCTGTGACCACTTTTGGTAAGTGGAGACAAAGGAGAAAACATTGAAGGCAAAGCAGAGGAGAGAGAGTGGTAGAAAAGAGATGATCAAATCATTGTTCTGCAGCAAAATGGTTATTTGTGCACATGGCGTGTTGAGAAGCACTTGCTGTTGGCCACTTCTTGGGGTAAATGGAAATTCATCTGGGGGAACTGATTGCTGTTTTGATGTGCCTTGGCCATTTGTTTGCAGATGGCTGCTCTTGCTCGGTTATTTCAAGGGCTGTAATAATAGGCTAGTGGCCATTAAAACACTCAGTGGACTACACGCTAGCTTGGTAATAATTCACTAGAAGGAGCAAGCATGGCTTGGAGAGAATTGATGGATAGGTGAGAATTGATGGATAGGTGCTTAGTGTGATTTCTTGGCATGTACCTTGTTTTGAACTGTCAGAGCCTGACAGTAAGACTACAGAATGGGGCTCCCCTAACAGCTTTCTGAAATGCTTCTCTCTCGCATGCACACTTTCCCAACCAGTCACAAGATGGGGGATTATGGAATTACAGGGAAGTGGTGTGATTAGAGAATCTGGCTGGAAGGATGGCTAGTGAACTGATATGATCCTTGGTGTTTGATGTGGGGGATGCATGGATTAGAGGCCTTTGGAGAAAACAGAAAGGGAATCAGAGTGGATGGCTCATTGGCCCTCTTAATCCCCCCCACCGCTCTTGACCTCAAATGCACAGTCCTTGATTTTTAGTTGCTCCTTCAATCAAAATGATGATGCTTGATAGTGATGTGTGTTAGTCTTAAATTTACAGCTTGTGCCATGTAACACTCATGTGAAGTATATGTTGTGTTCCCCTCTAGAGGCTGATCTACACAGAGAATTATAGCCTATTCATAGATTTACTCTTTTAGCACAAATAGTAGAAGTCTGTGCTGTGATGTTGCAGGTCCTGTATTCAAATTAGAGCTGTTAATGAATTGCAGTTAACTTAAGTGATTAACACAAAAATGAGTTAACTAGATTTTAAAAAAATAGTCACAATAAATCACAGTTTTAATCCCACTGTTGTTAATAGAATACCAATTTAAATTTATTATAAACATTTTGGGATAATTTTATATGTTTTCAAATATATTGATTTTAATTACAACACAGCATACGAAGTGTACAATGCTCCCTTTACATTACATGCCATGCGAACACCTGTTCTCACTTTCAGGTGACATTGTAAGTAAGAAGCAGGCAGCATTATCTCCCGTAAATGTAAACAAATTTGTTTGTCTTACCGATTTTGGCTGAAATGGAAGTAGGACTGAGTGGACTTGTTGACTCTAAAGTGCAGTTCTGTAAAAGTAAATAAATAAATTCTACATTTGTAAGTTTCACTTTCACAATAAAGAGATTTCACTACAGTACTTGTATGAGGTGAATTGAAAAATACTATTTTTTCTTTTTTACAGTGCAAATATTTATAATAAAAATAATATAAAGTAAGCACTGCACTCTGTATTTTGTGTTGTAATTGAAATCAATATATTTGAAAAAATAGAAAAAATCCAAAAATTAATACATTTAATCTATTATTGTTTTACAGTTTTAATTGCACTGTTATCCCAATTATTTTTTATTTCACAATTTATTGTGATTATTTTTTTTAATCATCAGACACGCCTAATTCAAATCCTACTAATGACCTCTAGAGGGGGGAGATTTAAATTTGAAATGAAAAAGGTACATCCATGCAACACTCCCTAAACTCCCATAGTGCTGTCCCAGCAAGCCCCTAGGCTGATGGCAAAACCTGGTGAATCGGAGAAATATGGGACTGGAAGGGACCTTGAGAAGTCAGCAACTCCAGCCCCCTGTGCTGAGGCAGGACCAAATAAACCTAGATTATCTTTGACAGGTGTTGGTTCAACCGGTTTTTAAAAAAACAAAAAAAAACTCCAAGTTACCTGGGATTCCAGAATCTCCCTTGGAAACCGATTCCAGAGCTTAACTATCTTTATAACTCAGTTTTTCCTGATATGTAACCTAAATCTTTCTTGTTGCAGATTAATCTCATTACTACTTGTCCTACCTTCAGTGGATATGGAGAACAATCAATCACCATCCTCTTTTGTAACAGACCTTATCATAGGCTCATAGAAGTGTAGGACTGGAAGAGACCTCAGTAGGTCATCTAGTCCAGTTCCCTGCAATGAGGCAGGACTAAGTAATAACTAGACCATTCCTCAGGTGTTTGTCTAATCTGTTATTAAAAACCTCCAATGACTGAGATTCCACAGCCTCCCTAGGCAATTTGTTTCCGAGCTTAACTACGCTGACAGGAAGTTTTTCCTAATGTCCAGCCTAAACCTCCCTTGCTGCAATTTAAGCCCATTGCTTCTCGTCCTGTTCTCAGAGGTTAACGAGAACAATTTTTCACCTTCCTCCTTGTAACAACCTTTTATATACTTGAAAACTGTTATCAGGTCCACCCCTTAGTCAATTTTTCTCAAGAATAAAGATGCCCGGTTTTTAACCTTTCTTGCTAGCTCAGGGTTCTGGCAGCCAGGAGGACAGAGTTGTAACCTCAGATCTGGCAGGGGACTGTGGGCAAGTCATTTTACTCTCTCTGCCTGAATTTCGAGAGTTTGGCTTTGATTTGATTCAAGCTGGGGTGCATCCATCAGATTGCTCCCCCTCTTTCGTCTTTGGGTTTGATTTGGGCTTGATGATTTTGGGCTAGATTCACAAAAGATCTGATGCCTGGTGACGCTCAGTATCACTGTGCCTCGCTTTTAGGCATCTAGAAAATCACAGTGATTCACAAAGCCTGAGTTTGGTGCTTAGGCTTCCTATCCAATGAAGGGGGAGAGAGACAGGTGCCCCAGAACGGGAATCCTAAAAGCCAGCATGTAACCCAGTTCTTTGCCTAAGCTAGACAATGGGATGCCAAGATGCAATGTCTGCCCAAGGTGCCTATCCTAAGTAGAGGCTCCAGAGAGGTACCTCCCTTTGCTTGGGATACCCAGCTCTAAATCCTCTCTTGGGGTTAGGCACCTATGCTATTCTAGCAGCAGCAGCTCTTGTTCCCTCATAGCTTTTAGCCCAGTGGCTAGAGTGCACACATGGGATGTAGGAACCCCCTGGTTCAAGTCCTCTCTGCACCTCAGTGGGAGAAGGCATTTGGACAGGGATCTGCTCCATGTCAGTTGAATGTCCTAACCACGGGGCTATGGCATATTCTGACCTGGGCTTCCCTTGGCCTCTCCTTTTGAAGCAACTCCACTGAGAAATAAATAATGAAAACAACAAGGAGTCCGGTGGTACCTTAAAGACTAACAGATTTATTTGGGCATAAGCTTTCATGGGTAAAAAAACCCACTTCTTCAGATGGGTTTTTTTTACCCATGAAAGCTTATGCCCAAATAAATCTGTTAGTCTTTAAGGTGCCACCGGACTCCTTGTTGTTTTTGTGGATACAGACTAACACAGCTACCCTGTGATAAATAATGAAAGAATCAATGGGCCAGAGCAAATGAGTTAGAGAATCACTCTGTAGCCTGGTGGTTGGAGCACTCACCTGGGAGGCTGGAGACCGGGAGCCAGCCCCCCTCTTCCCATGATTTTTGAAAAATATTTATCCAAAGGGCAACAGCTTCAACAGGAGAGACTGCAGAAACCCACATTGGAATAGCCCAGTGGTTAGAGCATTCCCCTGAGAGGTGGCAAATCCCTGTTCCAATCCCTTCTCCCCCTCAGGTGGAGGGGGGGACAGGAATCAGGCACCTCCCACATCCCAGGGGCATACCCTATCTTCCTGGATAAATGCTGAGGGAGCTCCTCTCCCCACCCCCACACAGCCATTTTGTGTTAGTTTGTCTATAGGGGATTGATCTGATAGGCAAGTTCTGAGCATGCTTAATTGGATCAGATCCCATGGGTGAGTTAGATGGAGGGACACCTACCTTTCCTGGTTTGTGCAACGCTCTGGGGCTTGGGCATCTGGACCCCTGGCCTGGGTCTGCAGTGAGCATGCATGGAGACAGAAACATAGGCACCAAGGGAGCTCTTCCTCCCAAAATGTAGGCACCAAGTGAGTTTTGGCTCCTTCACATTTCGCTGCCAGCTGAAGCCTAGTGGGGCCTGATTTGGGGATTTAGGCATTTAAAGTGAGAGTGACCAAAGTGAGAGTGTCACTATTTTTCACTTGCTATTGAGGAGGGGGGGAAGGGGGAATGACTCTAAGCTGCAGGCTGAAAACTTTTAACAGACTGTCCTAAAGGAAGGCCAGGTTCCAGGACTACTAACCTGGATGTGGTGTGTCTCTTTTAAGGCACTATGTTTCAACTGAAAGAGGTTTCTTTTTCACACAATAAGATACAGAATTGGATGCCTTGAACTGGACACAATTAACATGGTTCCCTGGATGAAAGAGCTGCCTCCTGAGCCAATCTGAGAAATCTGTTCTTGCTGCAGTGTGTAGATCCAACTATCGGCTCCTTTATGCTCTCTTCTGATGGAAAATCACAACACCTGGACTTGTGCACGTCAGAGATTCTGGAACAAGTTCAGTTGTTGAAATGAAAGTGCTAATTGAGTGAACTTACTGGAAGCCATCTCTGAAGATTCTGCAATTATACTCGGCAAAGGAATCCTACTTAGAAAGGACACGGCCAACGTTGGGTAGGCCAGAAATTTGACTTATTTTACAGGGAGAGTGGTCCCATTATAATCTTTTTTTTTTTTTCCTTAACCTTGAAGAGAGTTTCACTAGTTACATCTTAAAAATAGATTTCTTAATGAAAGTTGTATATTAGGATAAATGTCAGTGCAGCTGAAGTGTTAGTGTAGTCTGAGTGCTGGTGTTCTTATCAATGTGTCATTTAACCCAGTTTAGAGGCAGTCTTGACTGCATTGTGGTAGAAATGAATGTGCACTCTCTGTGGGACTGCTACCATTAGTATAACAGCAAGAATGGGAGAATTTTACAAAAGCTGGGTGTGAGCCAGACTCGAGATTGTGGGGCCAGGCACAACCTTGCAGTAAGGAAGTGAGAAGTAAATGAGGTTGCTGCTGCTTCTCTTTTGTTGAGAAACCCAAAATGTTCATTTTTTTACTTGTGACCTGCTGTAATGAAGACCTGAATCTAGGTATCCCAAGGTATAACGGCTATTGGGTTTAGGCCACTGTCATCCAGTCCCTCTGTGACTGTATCTTGCAACATTTTTATCTTCTTTGTCACAAGGTATCTGAACAGGACCTTCTAGATCCCTGCACACATACAAAGTGGTGCTGTCCTGGACTGACCTCTGGGAGTTTTTGAGTTCACATTTGGAGTCGATGCCTGGCTAAGTTCTTTATCTCCACGAATTAGTCTAACAAATCAGTTTTTGCAGGCTCCTTAGCCATTTTCTGCCTCACAGTGTAATTGTGCATGACTCTCCCTCATTAGACAGCAATATTTACCTCTGGGAAATGGGGCTTTGAAGCACAAGATGAATTAAATTGAAACTTTGGCAAATGTCACTGCGTTTAGCAGCTCTGAAATAAGAGCTCTTTTCTCCACAACTAGGAGTGCATGTAAGTAATGGGCAACATCTGGGCTTTGTGTCATAGGCTTGATGCTGTGAATTACATTGGGAGGAAATGGCAGATTTGGTTGCAAGGATTTGAGGGAGGAAAGAGTTTGTTTCAATAAGAATTAAATAGCGTTTAATAATTGAGTTGCAGTGTACCATGCAGGAGCTGCATAACCCTGGCTGAGTGCTTTTGAGATGAAAAGAAGGTACTTTGGCAGGAAGATATAATAATGCCTGTTTGCAGGTCCAGGCAGGCACCTGAGGTTGTGTTTTAGGGTGTACACATCTGTGATTCTGACTCGTACGTGACCAATTTGCTCATCTATGCATGAACCCAGGAAGAAATGTTCCATTTTAAACCTTCAGGACATGGTTATAGTCCTTTTCTCTACCCCAGCATTGGAATAATAAAATCTTAGTATTTGGAGGGGAAAGAAGGGAATTCCCCCTCCTCTAAAGTTTTGGAAAAGTCCTTGCTCTGCTCACCTCATGGCCTATACCTTTTTTTTTGCTGTCTCTGTATATTTCTCCTGCTCGACATGCTGGGTTCCCATCTCCAGAATCCAAGCCTGACAAGTTAATGAACCGTTTGAGCTCCAGTAACCAACTATCTCCGTTTAAGCTGAATAATGCAGGCCACAGCTGTCTATGTTCCTATAATCAGCACAGATTGGGTGGGGGACTAGAGAAGTTAAATTTATAGAAATGAACAGGCCTAGCTTGTCAGCAGAAGGCTTGTAAGACTGATGGGTTTATGTACAAGAGTGTGACTGATGGTTCTTATATTCCAGTCTCTTAATACCTCTCTTCACCCTGAGCTGTTGCTTGTAACAGTGATGGGGCTGGGGGCACCATGTGCAGGAGGGAGAATGGGACATGGAAAGAAGAAGAAGAAATTTCTTCTGCAAGTCTAACAGCTGCTCTTTGTCAGCACTTCATATGCAGCTCTTGTGATGTTGGTTTTTATTTTATTTTTCCAACCTTGATATTTTTTTCTTGTCATCACATTTATCTAGGTGGGGAGAAATAAAAGCAGAAGGGCCATGGGTGAGCTCCTTCACAACTTACTTACTGCTATAGGGGTGGGTGGATGTGGGGGGAAATACATTTTAAAAAAAGAATGATACATGGAGACAGGAGGTTTGAAGTGCAGCCTCAAAACTGGGGAGATGCGAATATTCCATTTTGACTATCAGCAGCACGGTGTCTGTTCTCTGCCTCAAAACTTTGTGTTGTGGGACAGGTGCATGGGGATGTCCTGTATAGTGGAAGCTGAACTTCACTACAAGCTTAATACTGTTTGTGAGCACAGTTAGAGTACCAAATATGGGCATCAGCATACCATACTGTACTCTCATTGCTGGGGATTTCAACATGGTTGTGGTCATAGAGTGGCACCCCATTACAGAGGACTGGCCTTAAGGACTTATGAATAATGCCTAACCGGTGCAAAAGTCTTGCTGATATGCAAGTCTTCTGTGCACTTGGAGTGCTTTTTTTTTTTTTTAAGCCACTGGTACTAAATCTTTCAAAGATTTAGCTTCTGATTCCTATGGCTGGATGTTTAATCACTTGTCTACTTCCCAAGTAGAGAACTGCAACAGGATGTACAGGCCACTGTCTCTGATGACCCTATCCCCAAAGGTGGGGAGGGGAAAGAAGCCACAAGCAGAGGTTAACTGGACTCAGCTGCTTCCCTCCCTCTGCTCTGATTACGTGAGAAGGGAAGGCAATTGGGCTCAAGGAGAGAGACTGAGGAAGAAGACAGGTTTGTGTAACTAGGTAACTTACTACTGGGGCAAATAATTCTGGTTCCTTGTGTCTTATTCTTTATTTAGAGTTGAGGAAAACTGGGAATAATTCTTTGAGCCTTGCTCCAGTATCTGTGGGACCTTCTTATTATTTTGTTTGCAAAGTTGAGGTTGCTGTAAAGTATCTAAATAAAACCCAACCATGGAAAGGGATGTTTTACCTCTTATTCATGGTAACATTCATTTCATTGATCCATTCCCTATCTTCACTCTGATCAGAACACTTCTAATTTGGGCAGACAAAGAACTGCAAGCTGCACTAACGAAACTTTCAGCTTTACGTGCAAAAGCTTGTCTGTCAGCCTCTAGATAAGTTATCTCAAGTCTTGTCATCTCACCTTTGCTTTCATGGATAGTACATAAAATTAATAAGGCAAATACTGTATTATAATGACAGCATTAGTCACTGAACTGCCCTTGTGGGTCAACAGACATCTCCATTTTGTTTTCAGTCTCTCCAAAACTCACTCTATCGGAATCAGCCACTCTCACTACCCTGCTAAGTTGAAGCCTAAGTGTGGTGCAAGGAGATACTGTATAGTGGAAGAGGTTGGATTTTGGATGGATGTAAAACCAAGGCTCTGACTAAAACGTCTACCAATTGACATGGTTTCATTGAAGTGAATGGACCTATGTTGGTTTATAACAGCTGGTCTTTAAAGAACAATGACAGTTTTCCTGGTGACTGAGTTGATGGATCCAATGCTTTGGCCAAATTTCTATGTGGGTAAATAGATTTTGCTACTGTAGGGTCTTGATCCCTGAGGTGCCTGATTCCTAAATGCCCTCAATTCTCACTGAAGTCAGTGGGATTCAAAGCACTCACCTTTTTGCAGGGACTGCTCAGCACTTTACAGGATCAAGCTTGAAATCCCCACTGTGGATATGACAGTCTTCTTCACTTCTTATCCTAATTTGCTGCAGACTGTTAATAGATCATTTTATAAAGCACTCTGGGATCCTTTAAGGTTGTCAGGGTTCCTTCCCAACTCTGAACGCTGGGCTACAGATGTGGAGACCCACATGAAAGACCCCCTCAGCTTAGTTCTACCAGCTTAGGTTAAAAACTTCCCCAAGGCACAAATTCTTCCTTATCCTTGGATGGTATTGCTGCAACCACCAAGTGAGTTAGATAAAGATTCAGGAAAAGGACCACTTGGAGTTCCTGTTTCCCCAAAATATCCCCCCAAGCCTCTTCACCCCCTTTCCTGGAAAAACTTGAGAATAATATACCAATCATATAGATAAAAAAGGTGAGCGCAGACCAGACCCTTGGGTTTTTAGGACACTAAAAGCCAATCAGGTTCTTAAAAGCGGAACTTTATTATAAAGAAAAAAGTAAAAGCAGCACCTCTGTAAAATCAGGATGGAAGGTAATTTTACAGGGTAATAAGGTTTAAAGCACAGAGGATTCCCCTCCAGGCAAAACTTTAAGATTACAAAAAACAGGACTAAACCTCCCTCTTAGCATAGGGAAAATGCACAAGCTAAAACAAAAGATAATCTAACACATTTCCTTGCTTTACTTGCAATTTTTATAATCTTAGATGCTTATTTCAGGTATGGTTTTAGGAGAGGGTTTTTTCCTGCCTGGTCCTTCTCTCTGTCCCAAGAGAGCACAAACAAAGAGAGCACAAGCAAAAGCTCCCCCCGCAGATTTGAAAGTATCTTCTTCCCTTATTGATCCTTTTGGTCAGGTGCCAACCAGGTTATTTGATCTTCTTAACCCCTTACAGGTAAAGGAGGGATTTTATGCTACCCTTAGCTGTATGTTTATGACACAGGTGAAAAGCATTATCAGTGTGTACCACAATTGTAATGTAATATTTTACTGACGCAAGAAGGAAGCATGACTTTAAATTGAGATTTGAAATGAGCCAGTGTCCATGAGGGATCCAGAATGCTTCAATAAATCAGCTTAAATATCTGAATATACTCACAAGTTTCTGAAGCTCTCACTTTGTTTGTTACACTCATTTTAATGCTCTTCCAGGGCAATGTGCATTATTCTGTTTCTTGCATTTCAGATGCAAAGCATCCTGTTTAAATACAAATTTATTGTATTTAAATACAAACACAATCCTCTTTTACCCTTTTTAAAAATTTTTAAAGCCTGGATTTGGAATTTAGGCTCATTAATATTCACAAACACTGCTTAGTTAAGCCTGCTTTCATTTCTCTGTGTGCTTTTGTAAACAGGGATTACCGTGATGATTGAATTTGCATGCCAGATTTTTGAGTATTGTGTAAATTTTGGTCATTATCATGGAAAAATAAATAACTAAAAAATGCTTAATTCCTATCTCACTCTCCCAGCCCCCCCCCAGCCTTTCCCCAAGCTTCTAGGCTTGGTTATGGTATTGTGGGAATGTTTAATCCCATTTTAGCAGGTGGGATTTCTGATTTCACTGTGCAGATATATTTATTGATCTTGGAATCCCAAAGGAGGAGTAGGAGGAGGCTTTTTGGTCTCCAGGTATGCCTTTGGCTTGTTTTGATGATGGAGGAATTTTTCAATTTTGAAAGTGAAGCCAGCCTTGGAAAAGTCCCACCGTTGTTGAATCTTCCACTAAACTGTGACACTTCTAGGTGTTCGTTACCAACCTCAGTTACCCTGGCCAAAAGCGTAGCAGCCTTTTGGAATTACGTTCTGATACCAGAAGTAGTCTTTCAGCAAAACACCTTTAGTCACAGCCAGTATCTGGATGCAGACTCTGGTAAGCATTACAGAGGGATAATCCATAGTTCTTTTTCTGTTTAATTTTCAGTGAGGTGAGCATTCTTGACAAGTGGCAGATTAAACAGTCCTGGAGACTGCAATCCTCTATTCATTCTTGGAAAATGAACAGCTTGGGCAGCTGAAACATCAAGTCTGGGAGCTGCCATGATAATGTGCCTCAGACCAGGCCTGCTAAGCAAATCACCATGAAATAACTCTTCGGTCTTTGATTTCTCTCTCATGCTGCCAGCCCTGAAGTTGGGCACTTGCTTGCTAGGAGAGGGACTGAGACTAGTGGCTCATTTCAGATAGGCACCACCTCCAGATAGTGACCAAAAGCCATTACTATTGATAAAGTGACCATACATCCCGTTTTGGCTGGGAGAGTCCCTTTTTTTTAAAGCCCTATCCTGGCCGTAAAATCTTCTGGCAAAGGTGGGTATTTGTCCCATTTGCTCTTGCCCACATGATCAGTAGGGAAGCACAAATGGGACAAATGCCCACTTTTATTTAAAAAAGAAAAAAGGGGGGGTGAGGAGGAACGTGTGGGGGATGAGCAGAGATGCCAGCCCCAAATAGGGAGGGAGACAGAGCTCTGGTGGGGGGGAGGCAGAGTTGCAGCGCATGGGGGGCAGGCAGGATTTGAATGACAGGCCTCAAAAGTGGGGCCCTCGGATGAGCGGCTGGGGCCAGCCCTCTGGAAGGGGGGGAGGGGGTGGCTCAGGCCAGCCCCGCACAGTTTGCAGTTTTCCCTTTGAGAAATATGGTCACCCTAACTATTGATCTAGACTGATTTGAACTCCTGATTGAAAGGTGTGAGGCTCTGAATCCATTTTTTACTCCATATAACCATCTGGGCTCCCAAGTCATAGCTTCAAGGAAGAACTATTTGTTTTTGACACTGGCTTACACATTGACCTGCAGAATTTCTCCCAAGTCGGATGTGTGTATGGCTTTAGTAATTCTGGCTTTTAGGCTTATGTTTAGTTTCCCATGCTCCGTCTCCTCTTTGCTAGAGATGTGGAGGCCCGAATATTGTGCTTTTATTCTTGGCCGAAAAGACAGTCCATGCCATTGGTAGTTTCTACAGGATTGGTCAGGAGACAGCTCTGTAAGATTGAGCCACTCAATAAACAGCCTTGCATCCTCTGGCATAGCCAATATTTGTGATAGACTTCTGTATCTTGGAAGTGTAGCATCTAGGAGACTCCCATAACCTGGTCAGCTGATAATGTTGAATAAACGTCAGAATTGGAACAGTTAATTTGGTTGGGACCAGTCCAGATTGGTACCTTCTTGATTCCTTCATCCCCATGCATGTCTTCCAGCATGATTGTTATTCCATTCAATAGTTCCCCAACTGCATCACCACCCATGACCTACTAATAGACTCTCTACTCTCTCTGTGACCTTCTAACAAACCTTGTAGCACTCTCTGCTGCTGACTCTTCAGTAGGTACCATCTCTCTCTCTTCATAACCTACCTGACTGTAAAAGTCAAATCATGGGGTATATCCAAAGAACATCGTAAATGTTAGTCCCTCTATTGGGTACTACCACTGTAGAATTATCGGCACTGCTTGCCCTTGAAATGAGATCTTCACGGAGAATTTGGGAGGACAGTGACAGGAGAGCCATGGAATCATTCAGAGTGAGCAGCAGGGAACTACTTGTACTCCAGCTTGAGAGAGGTTTGGATAAGCCCTTAGGGCTACATCCTGGCATGGCATAAGCTGATGTACCTCCATTAATGTCATTGGAGCTGTGTGGATTTGCAGCAGAGAAGAAATCTGGCTTTGAAATTTCTGGATGCTTATGTAAACCTCTGTGCCCTTTAGAATTCACTTCTATGAGTCGTCAAAAACACTAAGCCAGCTACTGGACAGAATTCTGTACATTAAAAAATAACTTTCAGCCAGTCCTAGGAAAGGATTCTTGGTCCTTCTCACTGGATGTCTCAGATGTATAAAATTGCACATTCCCCTACAGCTTTGACAAGGCAGCTCCTGTATCCCATAATTTCATGCATTTCCTGATTTATCTCTCAGCTGCATTTCAATTTAGCTAGCAGGGGTAAGGAACAAACCTGTAAAACAAGCCTACCATCTTCACTGACAATATTATTATTCCAGCATAATATTAAGCATCTATGTTTATTTTGTAATATGCTTTCAGAAAATAGTTGTCCATAGATATAGATATATATATATAGAGATATGTGCACAGGTAATGTGTAATTTTTCTAGCAATCAAGTATGGCAGTTGGTGCATTTAGTCAATAGAAAATGATTCATAAGAACATATGAATTGCAGATCAGTAGTTCTAGTGCAGTATCCTGTCACTGAGGTTGACCAGTGTCAGATTCAGCAGAGGAACATGTAAGAACCCTGAAGTGGACAGTTATCAAATTAATCTGCCCATAGAGGAGGTTTCTGCCTGACCCTTGTAAGTTAGAGATTGGTTAATGACTATACTGAAACATGTGTGTATATATCTTTGAAACTTTTTTTAAAATCTTATCTAATGGAACTATGGATTTTTTCATTATCCATGTAAGTATCTAATCCTGTTTGGAATCAATGGCAGGATTCAGTCTTTGTCCATATTCTGATTTAATAAATCATTGGGAAGAGGAAAAAACAATACCAGTTTATTTTAAGTGTATCTGCTCAGCATTAAGACTTCCACATTTTTGCATTAAGGGATGCTCTTTCTGAAGGTTGGTAAACCAAAAATTTGGCCTGCTTTGAAAGTGAGGATAACTCGCATGCAGGGCTCTGATCATTTTGTTGTTTTAAAGACAAAGAATGAATACAAATAATTGACATGTTTGTAAAATAAGTCATGTACCCATTAAACCCTAAGTGGCATGAAGTTTGTATCACCAGTTGCAGGTATCCTGCCATCCAGGAAATGGTGGTTGGGTTTTTTTGCTCAGCCTGTCCACTCTGTTACTCTGAACAAATACATTTACAATGAATCCTGCTCCCTGGGGATTCTTGAAATACTCGAGATCTTCTAAATTTCAGTGTCCGTTCATATGAATGAAGAATGTTAGCACAAGTGGTGCACCTTGAGACCAATATTTCTGATTATGTCCCTTAACAGATTTCCTTTTAAAGTGATTTGGTTTTTGCTCCTGGAAAATAATTGCCAATTCCCACACTGGAGTCACCATTGAGACCCTAATCCTGCAAGCCACTCTGCAGAGGCAGACCTCCTATGGTTGCATCAACACCCACTGACTGCAATAGGGCCCTGTGGGCTACCGACGTGGTGCAGCTTTAGGATCGGGGCCTAAATATGTAAAACAAAATACAACATAGGAAAGTTTCAGAATAGCAGCCGTGTTAGTCTGTATCTGCCAAAAGAAAAGGAGTACTTGTGGCACCTTCGAAACTAATGCTCAAATAAATTTTAGTCTCTAAGGTGCCATAATTACTCCTTTTCTTTTAACAAAGGAAGGCAAATTCCCCATCTCTGATTATACAAAAACTCCGCCTCTCGAAGCTAGGCCCTGAGGGGTGAGCAGGGCTGGCTCTAGGTTTTTTTTTCCACCCCAAGCAAAACGTTTTTGGCCATGCCCCCCCTTTTTTTTTTTTTGGCTTTTACATATGTTTGCACTTGGCAGGTTTTTTTTGTGTTTTGGGGGGAAGGGAGTGGTTGACTGTTTAAAATTAAAAAATAAAAGAAAACAGAGAATATGTAGTTAGTGAAACAAAACAATTTCCTACTAGTGTACTCATTTAATTTTAACACAATCACAATTACAAACAATTTAGGTTCAACTATACTCTGTAATGAAAAACGTTGGTGTCTTCCGGTGCAGCAAAAACAAAAAAATACATCTTTGGTCTGGGAATACACTAACCATGATCTATTAAATTGTTCCCCATTTTTCAATTTTTTTCTTCATACTGGATGGCATAAATCAACGATCCGACTCATTAAATGGATATTCAAATGTAGGATCTAGTTTTGAAGGACCTTTTTTCACAATAATCATTAGCATTGTATCAGTAATTATTGTTGGCCATGTATTTGGATCCGATCCTATGTCAGTCTCTCCACCTTCCAATAATTGTTCTTCAGTTTTAGATTTGGATAACAGTTTGTTTCTGGACTCTTCAGCTGAAGAAGTAAATCTTTGGATGGATTGTGATTGTTCATCTTTATCAGTTAGCGAAGATAATCTTTGGTCGGATTGTTGTTCATCTTTATCAGTTGATAAAGATAAATTTTGGTTCGATTGGTCTTCATCAGTTGATTAATAATCACTTTTTCAATGCATTGCTTAGAGCTTTCTCCTTGATTGTCAACTTTTTTAAAATACTTATTTGAAGTATGAGATAGATTTTTCTAATTCTTTTTGCCGTTTCTCTCTTTGTTGCCAGTAGGCAGCACCGGAAAGTCGTTTTCGTTTTTGTCCCGGCATTTTAGCCCTATAACCACTGACACTGACGCGACACTGAAATTGGTGCGAATGGTGCCGATAGGGTGGCACAGTACACACAAGTAATCGTGATTCCTGATTTAATCAATAACTGTTAACGTTTACACATTTACGCACGTTCACATTGAGTGACTGTGTCACGATGTGACACGATATTTTTCACGTCATGCTCCTATTGCACTACTGGAGATTTTTTTGATCATGTGGTTTTTTTTTTGTACATTGGTGGATTTTTCCGGGGGAGGGGGGGAAGGATGGCCAGAATGCTGCCCCTGGAAATGTCACCCCAAGAACACGCTTGCTTTGCTGGTGCCTAGAGCTGGTCCTGGGGGTGAGCCATTGTATGTTGATCACCCATTACATGAGATCAAGACCAATGACTCAAGGTGTATAAAAGACTGAACTATTCATGGTGGTTCTGGTTCTTCATCTTAGTCAGTTATGAACTTATAACCATGGGGAAAACCCAGTTATGGGTTTTGTAGGGTTGACACCTACCTGAGGCTAGAGTTGGGGTGACCTTGGGCCAGCTCTTTAGTATGTGTGTAGGTTCTTTTATTGGTTTTTAATAGATTTTCCCTGTAATGCTTTCACTTGAAAGATAAATGTGCTTGCTCATAAAAAGCTATGTGGTAACTTGTAACTGCAGGACATTATGGGTTTGTAACCTCTGGAGTGAAAGCAAAGGGCAGATACAGTCTGGTTTGCTGGGGATATCACAGTGTAGGCAGAGCGGTGCAGCCTGAAAAATCCCTGATCAGGAGGGAGAGATCTGTGGGTCTCAGCCTAAGAAAGGTGATGGCTGGGAGCCAGGACTATAGAGTGGATGTCCTTGTGGGACCACAGAAGGAGAATTCAGGTTCAGTTTCAATGAACTGCAACAGTTACAATCTAAGGTCTCAGTCCTTCAAACACATATGCATATGCCTAACTTTAAACATGTGAGTAATCCCATTGCCTTTGTGATGGGTTGGATCACAGAAACCCCCTTGGGAGCTGCCACCCGATGTGCCAAGACTACTTCTGCTCCTGCTTTCCTGCCCTGGCAGCTTAGGACTTCAGCGCCCTGCCTGGGTTGAGCCAGAACCACTAGTCTGCTGCAAACCCAGACCCAGGTCTGAACCACGTCCCCTAACAGCTGTAGGCTTAACTGAAAGGAGCTTACAGAAGTGTGCCTATCTTTAACACTCAGATGCCCAATTCCCAATGGGGTCCAAACCCTAAATAAATCCGTTTTACCCTTTATAAAGCGTATACAGGGTAAACTCATAAATTGTTCGCCCTCTATAACACTGATAGAGAGAGATGCACAGCTATCCCCCCCCCAGTATTAATACATCTCTGGGTTAATTAATAAGTAAAAAGTGATTTTATTAAATACAGAAAGTAGGATTTATGTGGTTCCAAGTAATAACAGACAGAACAAAGTGAATTACCAAGCAAAATAAAATAAAACCTGCAAGTCTGTCTAGTCAAACTGAATACAGATAAAAACCTCACCAGTTCAAGTAAGCTCTCTTTTACAGACTAGCCTCCTTCTGGTCTGGGTCCAGCAAGCACTGACACCCCCTGTAGTTACTGTCCTTTGTTCCAGTTTTTTTTAGGTATCCTTGGGGGTGGAGAGGCTATCTCCTTACTAGCTGAAGACAAAATCGAGGGGTTTCCCACAGGTTTAAATAGACTTTCTCTTGTGGGTGGAGACCCCCCTCCTCTCTCCTATGCAAAGTCCAGCTCCAAGATGGAGTTCTGGAGTCACCTGGGCCAGTCACATGTCCATGTATGACTCACAGTTTTTACAGGCAGCAGCCATTGCCCACGTGGTATCTAGAATGTCTGCAGGAAGACTTCTTATGTGTATTGGAGCATTCCAAGATGCATTGTTCCTTAAGTGCCCAATCAAGAAGCACTTAACTTTGCAAATTCCTTTCTCCAGGAACTGACCAAATGCTCGACTAAGGTTATTTAGAAATCAAGCCAGTACATGGCCAATATTCATAACTTTGAACAGAAAAATGATGTATGCATACAGATAGGATTAATAGCTTCAGTAGATCGTAACCTTAACATAGATATGTTACATGGCATATGTAGCACAGAACATATTTCAGTTATGTCATAAATATTCATAAGCATATTTCCATAAAGCATTATGGGGGGCATCATCACAGCTTTCAATAAGCTTAATTACATGCTTAAACTTAAGAGTGTGAATAAGTGTTTGCAGGCCAGGGGTGCACTCCTGCCCCTGCTTGTTGAACTCTTAGGCTTTGAGGCTTTAATGCTGCATTCTCACGTGAGTGATTTCTGACGATATATTAATTGAATATTGTGAAAGAGAAAATAAAGTTCAAGGAAAATGATTCCTATGGTTCTTATGGGATCATTGGCCATTCAGTCGCTCAGATGAGTAAGCTTTAATGCTGAACACAGTTTGCTTTTGAAACGATGATAGATCCTCCATATCTTCCCTCAGCTAAAGAAGATAAGAACTGCTCCGTGAAGAAATGCTTTTAACAGCATTCTGCCAGGGCTTTTCTGGCAAAGTAGGACAATAATTTCAGAACCAGCCATTTGAAAGAACACATTTTATTGATGACAAACCCTCCTGTGAGCTTAAGAACCTCTCTTTGCCTTGGACCTACTTGTATGTATGTATGTATGTATGCAAACCTCTTTTATTCTGAAAGTTTTATTCCCCAGCCATCCTGATCCAGTCTGCTTGATTCACATCTTGCAGCTTTAAACTAATGATGCCCCTTAAGGTGGTCAGACTTCCTAAATGCTGTCATCTGAGCAGTATTTCTGCTCATGAATTAGCCTTATCGAGGACTATCAAACCCTGACCAGGCCTCATTGGAGATGAGAGTGTTGCCTGGACCGAGGGGAAGGTGGGAGGCTGAAGTGATTAATTTTTTAATGAACCAGTCACAGTATCGAAGACTGGAAGGGCCCTTGAGAGGTCATCTAGTCCAGGCCCCTGCACTTATGGCAGGACTAAGTATTATCTAAACCATCCCTGACAGGTGTTTGTCTAACCTGCTCTTAAAAATCTTCAATAATGGAGATTCCACAATCTCCCTAGGCAATTTATTCCAGTGCTTAACCACCCTGACAAGAAGTTTTTCCTAATGTCCAACCTTAACCGCCCTGCTGCAATTTAAGCCTATTGCTTCTTATCCTATCCTCAGAAATTAACAAGAACAATTTTTCCTCCTTCCTCTTTGTAGCAACCTTTTATGTACTTGAAAACTGTTATCATGTCCCCTCTCGATCTTCTTGTCTCCAGACTAAACAAACCCCGCTTTTTCAATCTTCCTTTATAGGTCACATTTTCTAGACCTTTAATCATTTTTGTTGATCTCCTCTGGACTTTCTCCAATTTGCCCTCATCTTTCCTGAAATGTGGCACCCAGAACTGGACACAGTAACTGTGACCATATGAGTGCAGAGTAAAGTGGAAGAATTACTTCTCGTGTCTTGTTTACAATTGCTTCTTGTGTCTGTGAATACATCCCAAAATTATGTTTTTGTTTTGTTTTTGTTTTGGGTGTTTTTTGGCAACAGTGTTACACTGTTGACTCATACTTAGCTTGTGATCCACTATGACCCTCAGATCCCTTTCTGCAGTACTCCTTCCTAGGCATCATTTCCCATTTTGTAAGTGTGCAGCTGATTGTTCCTTCATAAGTGGAGTATTTTGCATTTGTCCTTATTGAATTTCATCCTATTTACTTCAGACAATTTTTTCAACTTCAGCAGAAGTTGGTCCAATAAAAGATAAAAGAATGCATCCGATGAATTGAGCTGTAGCTCACGAAAGCTTATGCTCAAATAAATTTGTTAGTCTCTAAGGTGCCACAAGTACTCCTTTTCTTTTTTGCGAATAGAGACTAACACGGCTGCTACTCTTGATACCTCACTCACTGTGTCTCTCTAATATCCTGTTACCAACATGTATACAACAACACTGCATACAACAATATTGGTAGAGTTATTCCTAGTTAATATGTTCCTAGTTATCAGTGTCACTCTAGTCAGTCAGTTGAGCCCAGTTATTGCTTCATTAACGTTCCCTTTTCAAATGACTGTCTTTCTCCTCCCAAGTTTTCTCACTAATACTCAACTCTCAAGGAATCACTTATTTCTTTTTTTCTCTTCCCTCTACCCTTCTACTTACCCATCATTTCTGTTAGCTATGAACCTTTTTCTCAGGCTTTTAAAACTCCCCCTGCCCTTCCCTCTACCTGTTCAAGACTCCAACAAATTTCTTATTTTCTAGGTTTTACCATACTTTGAGTATTTGCACTGATGGTCATTGAAACAGTCTTTCCAAGTCCCTATGGCTTTCCTAATATTTCTGCCAAGATAATGGATTTATGAATTTCCCCCAGCTTGTTGTTTTTAAACCTCAATATTTTGTTTTATGATTTCATGTTAATTCACACAAGGCATTGTGCTCAGCGGATTGTCCTTTTTTTTTTTTAAATGCACAGAAAGTTTATAAATTGACAAATGGATTTGGGCACCAGAATAGTCACTATGAATTCACAGTTTAAGGCAAGAAGGGATGATTAGATCTATCCAGACTTCCTGCATATCACAGGCCTTGGTCCTACTTACATGTACTTCACAGACATCTTGTTTTCACCCAGTTTACCCCTCCATTGAGCCCAATAACTTGTTTTGACTAAAACATAATCAGTGTTTGGCTAAAGCCTATCTTTCAGAAAAGCATCAAGTTTTGATCTGAAGTTATCGAAAAATGGAGAATCCGACGCTTCTCTTGGTAGTTTGTTCCAGTAATCACCCTCACAGTTTAAAAAAAAAAATTGTGCTTTATTTCTAATTTGAAATTGTCTTTCATTCCAGTGAGCAGCAGCTGTGGACTTGACAGAATAGTGTTTCATGAGGTTTCCCTGAGGTGTTGTAATAGCATTTAACATCTGTGGACCACTCCAGGTTGCCAAGATCTTACATGCACACAATGAGGGAGTGTGTATGTAATGCTGGGGATATTTTTGTACCAGAGTTGCATGATGATGGGTTTTTTTTTTTATATCCATGGATATTTTGGTATCCCAGTAGTCTTAGAAAATAAGAATGAACACTTATTATGGTCCCCCTTCTCTGATCTTTCTTTGCTCAGGCATCCAGTTGTGTATGCGTGTAACCATACTGATGTTGTTTGTTGCACCTTTCACCATCTTTTCCATTCTGACTGAAGCAGCATCAGGCGACCATTCTGTGCTATGGCCTGGAAAAAGCAACTTGGAGAAGTAGGCACTAGATTCAGGCAAATGCTATGTGCACCTGTGGGGCCGAGAATGGAGGGATGTAATTGAGCACTGATGGAATGTTAATTTAAAAGCTTGTTACAGAATTATTGACTTAATAAATGCAGAATCTGCAGTCGAGTGGCTTTGGGAGATCCTTTGGATTGTGCATTGTGTTGGAAACTAAAACTGATAAAATACTGGAAAAACTTCTGGGATAACAAAGCTGTTCATTTCAAACATCAGGTTTCAGAGTAGCAGCTGTGTTAGTCTGTATTCGCAAAAAGAAAAGGAGTACTTGTGGCACCTTAGAGAAAATAAAATAAAAATAAATTTGTTAGTCTCTAAGGTGCCACAAGTACTCCTTTTCATTTCAAACATGTTTGTGCTACTTTTTAAAGTCATGCACAGTTTTTGGTTTGTTTTTTTCTTGTGCTGTTTGAGGGAAGGGTTGCTATTCCTACAACTGCCAAAATTTGGAGGCAGTCAAGGATTTTTTCAAGATGATTCACCTATCCTTTTTCCATATGGTGGGGCTGGGAAATGCCCAGCAGAGCTACTGAGGAAAGTCTGGTAGTGCTGAAGGAAGGCAGTGACGTGTTCACAACTCCTGAATTCTTTTTTGTAAGCGGCATCAGAAGTTGCAGGGGACCCAGCAAGCTGGAGAAAAGAGCACCCTGAGCCGAGTCCTGGGGGAGATGAGTCAGCAGACAGATGAGTGAAAAATGGTGCAAAAAAATTAATCCAAAATGTTTTTAATTGAAATATTGGGGAAATATTTCAATTAGTTCAGACAGCAGTGCTGGGGAGAAAGATAGGTCTGAACAGAGTGAGGGGGTGTATGTGTAATTATATGTTACAGAGTGATCTTTTGTTTTTACTTTCACAAAGTACAATAAGCACCTTATTCATGGGTGGCAGAACAGATTGATTCATATCATTATGATTATTGAAGAGCATGTCTACACTGCAGTCAGGAGGTGTGATTGCAGCAGGTATGGCCAGACCCAAACTAGATTTGATCAGGCTAGCTTGGGTACCAATAGTAGGGAACCTGCAGCAACATGGATATCAGCACAAACTAGCCACCCGAGTAAATTTCCAAGATCCTGGGTGTAGTTGTACAGCCCGATCTGAGGCCTGTGGTGCTGTGGCTTCAATGCTATTAGTACTCATGCTTGTTTGTTTAACACTAGCTCAGATACACCATCACATGCTACCCATACATGCCTTTGCAATGTAGATCTACCCTAAGGGAAAAGGCAAGTCCTATGCCTACCTGTGTGGTTGAACACTGACTAAGGTATTGGGGCCACAGCCCTGGTTGGGGCATTTGCATGCTGCTGCAATACAAATAATATCCAGAGATAGGAGAGGGTAATGTTTCCCAAAACCTTTGACAGCTGAGCCCACACTTCATGAAAGCAAAACAACGGGGTTGCCTTCACAGTGACTGTTTGCTCGAGTTACCTATATCCTTCTAGAGAGAGCCTACCTCAAGTGAGAGCGGCCACACTGCAAAACAGTATTTGAGTTAGAGAGCATTTGTATTAGCAGCCCAGAGTAGCTGTGCCTGCCCTGCATTAACATCTTCAGTTTCAGCAGCATTCAGGCTTCACCTTCTACCCCTGACATGCCAGGAAACTTGAGTTTAAAGCATTACTTAATTTGACTTGTGTATGGACGGAGGTCGGGTTAGGGGCAACACACATTATACCTTGAGCAAACACTGCAATGAAGACAAACCTGACGGTGCCCCTCCACAATTCTGCCATGTGCTCCTAGGGTATACCTACAATGCATTGTAAACCTGGGTCTGCAGGGCATGGGCTTGTGGACTGAGTTTCCAAGCCTGCCCTTGAGTGTCCACATTGCATTGTAATCCTGGACTCACAGTTGCGTGACCCAGGTCTCACAGCCGTGCTAACGAGTCCATACTGCACTACAAAGATCTTCTGACTCAGATCTATGGCTTGACATGCATCTACACTGCAAAACGACAGCACTTCGGATCAGGATCGTAGCAGAATTCAGGCTTTGACCCACTCCCTTAGCAGGGTTGTAGGATCTGGACTCCGAGTGCTTGCTGACTTGAGTCATACTCATTTGTGTGTGAATGGAAGAGGGGCTGATTTAGAGCCCAGGATTTATGTGCAGTGTAGACATACCCTTAAAGGCTAATATGAACTGAGTAGTCGCTCAGATTTCAGACTGGTAGCTGTGTTAGACTGAATCAGCAAAAAGAATGAGGAGTATTTGTGGCACCTTAGAGACTAACAAATTTATTTGAGCAGAAGCTTTCGTGGGATAAAACCCCTTCATCGGATGCATGCAGTGGAAAATACAGTAGTAGATTGAATAGAGGTTCAGAGAATTTAAGGCTAGAAGGGGACATTGATTTCAATGGGCGTTCGGTACCTAGATTCTTTTGAAAATCCCACTAGGTGCCTATCTGTATCTTTAGACAACTAGTTCCCTGTAAAAATCTGACCCTTAGCCTTTCTGTGCTTCAGTTCCTCATTTGTAAATAGGGATAATGGCACTTCCTTACCTCAGAGGTGTTTGTAGGATAAATAAATTGTGAGATGGTCAAATACTACTGTAATCGGGGGTGGGGCATTTGTTGATGGAGAAGTTCACAATTCAGAGCTATTGTTTTCAGGCTCTCTGCAGACTTAAGCAGTCAACCCTGCATTGGTCATACTTGGGCCATATTTTCAAGATTTTTTTCCTACAACCATCACAGCTAGAATCTTATTCATTTTTTAAAATGAGAGTTGAGATTCTGGAGAGAAATTTAGAGGTCTGTTTTCACCACTCCGTCTGGGGGGGCATGCCTCACATTTTGTGAAACACTGATATAGAGAATGTTTTTGAGGGATGGAGGTGGCATAGGAAAATACCCACAGGGCATAGAACAGTTGGTCTTATATTGTATCATGGGAATATATCTGTCACCATATCCTGCCCCACTGAAGTCACTGGGGGTTTGCCACAGACTTTACTGGGGACAGGATTGGAGGAATAGTAAGTAAAATCACCCTGTCCATTGAATAGTTGCATGTCGGTATATACTCTGTATATGTCAACATTGTATTGTGCTAGTATCTGGCTGTATCTGTCATATCCTGAGATGGGCTTCTTACTGTCCAACTAAAATAATTGGGAGCCACAGGGAGGTTCCCTCAATATCACAGACCAACTCAGTAATGGTCATTAGCTGCCTTTGTCTGTCATTTTGTTTGTGCATGAGACAGAATCTCTCATTTTGTGTATGGGTGACAGCTGTATTTCTTATGTTACTGGCCTTCTCAGGAAATATTCTAGTCCATTTCTACTTTATATCCTTCTTGATATTACCTGAAGCAGAAGTATATTTTTCAGACATTTGAAAGCACTTCTTTTTGTTGGATGTCAGCCCATAATGTGTTTAAGTTGAAGTTATGTTGAAGATATCATCTCTATTTATATTTCACCTGTCAGTCAAATCAACATCCTTAATCTACTTGCCCATAGGAGGCAAAAAAAAAAAATCAAATTGCTTGTGCGTAGGTGTTACTGACTTGATTGGCATATACAATGGAAACAGAGAGGTGGTGTTCTTTTTCTGATAAAGAACTTTGCCAGTATGATTCCAGGTAGTTCACAGAATGATGTAATTTCCTCTTTCAAAGGGCACACACCCCATCAGATTTTATTTATTTTGTTGTTGTTGTTGTTGTCAGAAACAAGAAGAAGGTTGGCTCCTTTTAAAATACTTCAGTAGCAGATGCTGCTGTTGCTATTTCAGTTGTCAGTCTTCCCGGTACTATCATTGTAATGACACGGTTGACTTCTCTGGGAACTAAAATGATGAGGTCTTTTCCGGAAAAGACATTTTTTGTGTGGCCTAGTGGTTAGATCATATTACAGATATGAAAGAACGAATGCTTGTTTGTTAGTAACCTTAAGAAACAAAATAAACTTCTTTTTAAAATCTTTATCTCCCTGTTGACTCAGTTTAAGACTTAAATGTGACAGTGATGAGTGCTATTGAAAACACTAAAATAGAGTGGAAACTAGGAAAAGACAATAGAGTGAAAATTGAAAGTCTGGAGAATACAGTTATGGTATGCCTTTCAACAGCCCTTCTTGCGCACCAAATGGAAATAGTAACCAGGGGTAGGATTTTCAAAGGCACCTAATACTGCTCCTACTGAAATCAGGGTGTCACGGGCTGGGACTCACCCCTGCGGCGGCGCCTCTTGCTCATCTCTCGAGGAATTAGCTCTTCCAGCCTCTGGAGCATTCCCTGCAGGCTGGTGTCCCACTTGCTGCTCGCCCCGTGTCCCTCTCTGACCCCGGTGCCCCTTTTGCCCAGGGTGCTGCCAGGGGGACTGGATATCCCCTCCCCAGGGAACCCCCACCCACTATCCCCACCTTGCCTCAGTCTTTGGCTACTTCCCAGTCACCATCTAGCCTCCATTCACTAGGGCGGACTGCAGTGTATAAGCCACTCATCACAGGTAAGAGGTGTTTGGATCTGCTGCCTCTGCCTACCTGTGGGCTGCCCCCTGCAACCCCAGTACCCTTTTTGGCCTTCCACTAGGCCTGCAGCCTGGGGGGTTTCCAGGCCGGAGCTCCGCAGCTCCTCTGGCCTTCCCCCAGTCCTGCTCCACCTTAGGTACCTAGGTACGCTCCCCAGCAGCCAGGCCCCTCTCTCTCTAAAGGCAGAGAGAGAGTCTCTGCTCCTGGCCCACTGCCCTCTTATAAGGGCCAGCTGAGCCCTGACTGGGGCATGGCCACAGCTGAGGCTGCTTCCCCCAGTCAGCCTGGGAGCTGCTTGCCCCCAGCCACAGCCCTCTCCTGGGCTGTTTTAAGCCCTTTAAGGCCAGAGCAGGTGACCACCCCACTACACTGGGATAAATCTCCCATTGATCTTAGTGAGAGTAGAGTCAGGCCAGTGATGAGCACTTGGAAAAGCCCAGCCTAAAGGTCTCTGGGTATGTGTAGAAAGGAGACTTAAGCCCCTCATTTTTATAGTGGTTCACTTTATTTAAAGGCATAGCATCTGTTTCTCAATCCATCATATAGGCAACCAATTCTACAGCGTTCTTCCTCTCTCTGAAATCAATACCTGGCATAGATTCCTTATACAAAAGGTTCATTCTGAACTTCATTATTCTTTTTATTACATTTTTAAAAGGTCACTGTTATTCCTTATGTATCCAATATTATACCAGAGAATAGGCACACAAATACAGAGAGTTGATCCGAAAACAGAACTTTTGAGTAGTGAAACCTAGGTTGCCAGTTCTCAAAGTGTGATCAATGGAGAGCAGTCTGTTCACATGGCACGATCTTTCTCCTTGTTTTCATCTGCTAAACTACATTAACCAATAGGTGAGTATTCAGTGGATTTTTCACTAACACTGCCTTTCGGGTCCAGTGGTTAGGGTAGTAGGATTGGACTGGCTGACTGGGGTTCAGTTCCTGGTTTCCTATGTAGTCTTGGGGAAGTCAGGTCCAGATTTTGAAAGGTATGTAAGCTTTGCTGCACTCAGTGTTGCAATGCCTAGCAGATTTAGGAGTCTAAATCCGATTTTCAAAAGGGATTAAGCACTTGAGTCTAAATTCTATCCACAGCTGAAATGCTGTGTTAGGGGAGTTAGGTGCTTAGGTGCTTCTGAAAATCCCACTAGATGCTTATCTGCATCTTTAGACACCTAAATACCTTTCAAAATCTGGCCCTTATTCTCTCTTTGCTCCAGTCCCCCATCTGTAAAATGAGGATAATAGCACTTCCTCTGCCCCTCAAGGGGCATTGTGACAATAATTATATAGTGTAAGGCACCCAGGTACTAAGGTGATGGGGGGGCATATAAATATCTACATATCAATAGATTCTGTGTATGCAATTGCTGCAAGCTGCTGGAGGAATGTGACTGGGTCATGAATGAGAGGAGGTGCTCTTCACAATCAGGAATGGGAGGGGAAGTGTCCATGAGACAAGCTCTCATTAGAATATGGTCCATGCAATGGAAAAATTTGGCAATCCTCTGCTCTAGGCAATCTTGTGTTTGTCCAGCTTCCACTGCCTCCACTGTCTTGAGTAGAAAGTCTAAGGCCCTGATCCTGCACTGAGGACTGCATGTGGCTAGTGTGCTTGTGTGGATCCAATTAGAGGATCTGTCTTATAGTAACAGAGGTAGAGGTAGATATGACTCCGATCATATCCTTTATGAAGCTGCAATCCTTTCAGTGATGTCCAGTGGTGTAAGCTGACCTGTTAAGATGCAGTTTCTAACTTTACATTACCCCCAAAAAATCCTTTACAAAATTGTTGCTTCTATGATGAAGTTGCAGAATGTTAAAAATATCAGCAACACAATAAACACAAACATCCTCTTCCACAGGCCTCCAGTCAGTCAATCTCCATGAGTGCTTTGAAAGTAGGAAGAGGTTGACTTATTCAGACTGTGAAAATGGAGAACAAGAATTAGGAGACAGAAGCTGGGGAACCCAGCTGCAAATGGGCAGGAGAATGAAGATTGTGTAGTTGGGGCCCAATCCAATTCCTATTGAAGTAAGTGGGAATCTTCATGCTGACTTGAGTGGAATTTGTGAATCAAGTCTTTACACAGGAGTTTTTTAAACAAGATCCTATAAAATTCCAGTTAACATAGAGTCAGATTTACTGTTCAACTTGCTCTGATCGAGTAGTTCCATGTGCATTCCTGGGGCTACTTGCTTAGGCAAGATGAGCAGAATGAGTCTTCTAATCTTTTGAGTGTATTCCCACTCCTAGGCTGTCTTAATACCCTAGGATGATTCCCATAAATGTGAAGCTGGAAAAAAGATATCTGTCTTTGATGTCTTGGGCTGTTAGTGGACCCCACCTGATTATACTTCTCTATCCGCTTATTTTAAGTTTTTAATGGCTTGGTTTTGTTTCCGCAAATTTTACATGAATGTCTTAGAGGGTAAACCACAAAATTGTTTGATAATTTTATGGAATTTTTTACAAGTTCGAGGATGTGTATCAGAAATCAAAGATGACCATGAGCACAATTATTGCAGGGATAATTCCCAAGAGATTATTTAAAGATTGGGGGGAGAGGATTTATATATGTACTTAATGTATATCAGTTCAATCAGATATGACTAACTTTGATAACTGTTTCCTAGCAATGAGTGATTTTTGAATGAAAACTTTCTAATGATTTTCCTCCTTCTCCACATTTGAAACACACCAGTATTTGTTAGCAGTTTATTAGTACAGGTATGTACAGTGCCTAGAACAATAGGGCCATGATCTCAGTTTGGCCATCTAGGTGCTCCGTGATACACAATGTATTTGACAAAAGTAAAAATGTAGTAAAAACTGGAGTAACTAGACTATCATCAACCCTTTTACAATCTTTCTATGTTGGTAAATTTCTTCTATCAATCCACAATGCCTTTACTATAGTGTGTCCTCTATTATGTTCTTAATATAAACCCACACTTTAGATTTCTTCTATTATTCCTGCATTTTCATTTTTACAGGTTTCCTGATCATCACAAATCCCTCTTATCCTAGTGAATTGTGAATATAGAAAACTTTTTTTCATGCTTCTGGATCAGTATGAACATTATTGTTTATCTATTTCAAGCAAAACCAGCTTTAACACTGCATTAAATAAGAGAAATTAAACATTTAAAAAATGCAATATTAAGGCGGAACAGTTAATCCAAATTCTGCCCTTAGTGATACTCCAGTAGTCACTTAGTGCTGACAGTCCCTCCCCCACCCTTCCTTGTCATCTGATCAGCTCAGCCTAAGTGACTTTTCTTTGAACACTGCTACAAGCAATTGTACTTTATTTCCTTCCCATATTACTGTTCTGACTATGAGTCTGACCCTGTAGTGAACTCTGCATCAGCAGATCCCTGCACCTGAGTGGGGTCTCATTGGTGTGAATAGGGATTCACTCATTGTGGGATCACGGCCTCTGCTGGGAACTTTCTTTGCTGGGACACTCTCTCATACTCCAGGTTCGAGGAGACTTTGGAAATACAAGCAATCTATCGGCACAGATTGGATTCACCTACCATATCCAATCAGAAATGGAAAAAATTAACTTTACACAACACTTTCCCTTCTTTTTGAATAAACTCTGAGATAAAACCAGACACACCAGCTGCTGCTCAGTGATGAACTTTTCAGTGGATTTTTTTTTAAGAGAAACTGACTTAAGATGACTGTTGCCATCCCATAAATTTTAAACTAGACCAGCATTTCTCAAACTGGGGTTTGCAAAGGTACTTCGGGAGTCCATGGGCCCTGCTGATCAACTCCTCCCCCTCCCTCTCTCAACTCCTCCCGCTCCCTCCCAGCGTCTGGCACTGGGAGGGAGAGGGAGGAGCAGAGATGGGGTGCGCTCCGGGGAGGGGGCAGAATCATCTCTGGAGCTGCCGGCCTCGCTGATCAACTCTTCCCTCACACTCCCAGTGCCTCCTGCCTGCCAGGAAACAGCTGTTCAGAGGCATGCAGGAGGCGCTGGGAGGGAGGGGAGGAGCAGGGATGGGGCAAACTTGGAGAAGAGGGTAGGAAGAGGAGGGGTAGGGGTGGAGCGGGGGCAGAAAGAGGTGGAGTGGGGTTGGGGCCTTGGGGGAAGTGGTGGGGTGGGGCCTGGGGTTGAGCGGGGGGCTTTGAGGTGTGAAAACATTTAAATCAAAATGGGGCTCCTCAGCTTGCTCAAATTTGAGAATGGCTGATCTAGATTAAGTGGATCATTTTATACTCTGAAAAGCCAAATAGAATCCCAATACTTAACAGGGTTGAACTGAATATATAGCTCTCATATTGGCTTTAGAAAGTTGGTGAGTACCCAAACAAAGTTAAAAATAATTGCAAAAACAATAGATATTTTGCAGACAGACTCACAAAATCCTAACCAGCCACAGCTGATCCATAAATGCAGGTGCTCTCGAGGGTTGAGTTGAATGTTTGGTACAGCTGTGTGTGTGTGTGTGTGTGTGTGTGTGTGTGTGTGTGTATATATATAGTCTAAAATATGTGTCAAGGAGCAGAGAGGTCTTACAAAATGTTACTGGGAACTTGTGTTCCAGACTTTGGTCATAAAATTTCCTCAGCTGTTCTGGGAATGGGAAAAGGGAGACTGCCAGGAAGAAGACTATTGTCCAACCCCAGGGCTGCACATATGGGTGAGAAACTCTGCATGGTAGAATATTGTGGTGGTGGTGGTGTGTTTGTGTTGCAGTACTGCCCAGAACTCCATTATGCAAGGCACTGTACGAAGACAAAACAAAGAGGGCCCTTGCCCCAAGGAGTTTACAATCTAAGTAGAAAGACAACAGGTAGATGCAGACAGATGGATGACACAAGGAAACAATAAGAAATATTGGTCAATATTACATCTTAGTGTTCTTTTTTCTGTGACTGAGATAACAAGTTCTCCCTATCCCAGAGGATCTTGCAGGAGTCTGTCCTTATCCTTTTTCTGCTGAACTGCTTAAGCAATTTATAATACATATGTGTGAATGAGTTTAAGATGCAGTGAGTGATGGGAAAAGTGCATGAAATTCTTATTTCATTTATCTGACCTCTCTCTCTAAGACCATGAATTTTATCTTTCCTGAAAACCATGTGTTTCTGTACAGGTTTCAGGAAAACAATAGGCTGTACCGACCCATAATGTTTGTCTGGAAAGCTGTCCCTTTAACTGCAGATGCTTGTCTCTTCAGGCTTACAGTCAAGGTTAAGCAGCTACTGAAAATTCCAGGGCTTCCGTCGCCATGAATGAATGTGTCCGTACTTTCTGCATGGGATATATATTTTCCCTTGCTGTCACAAGCATGTCATTTCCTGCTTGACATATAGCAAAGCTGCGCGTGCTTATAGTGGGAGAAGGAGAGCATAGGGAGGACAGAAAACCAAAAGCAGCTAGAGTTCGCCTAGTTCACAGACAAGTTCTTTTCTTTGGGGAGACCAGCACATTTTAAAATGTGCAATACAATCTTCTTCTTCTAACCATGTGAGCAGAATGCCATGCCACTGGGTCAGCTGCCATTTGACTGGTCTCACCCCATCCTCAAAATGGAATTCTATTTTGTTGTCGCAATTAACAAGGTATTAGTTAGAGATGGATGAAGTGGCTTTGAGGGGTAAAATAACCCTGTTCCCTCTACATGTATAGTCACTCCACCCTGGACCCGTTCTACATTCTTTAAACAAATCTTTATGAAGTCAATAAGCTGTTTGGTATCTGCTGTGACCTATTTCCCTCCTGCAATTATTTAAATTTTCTTGGCTCTGCCTTTGCCCACTTCTGTGCCCCAAGGCTAAAATGCTCCAAGGCAAATTCACAAATAATACAAAAATATCTGTGGTGAAGCTGTTTTCTGGATGTGGGAGAACCTATCTCATAAAATTATCAGCTAAACTTTTGACTCAATAAATAGGTTTTCCAGATTCAGACACTTAACCAATGACAGTCCCCTCAGGGATGGACTCAATTGTGTTTATTTCCAGAAGGTCAAGTCAGTTTGACATCCTACACTCTTGTTTTTGTTTCAGTAGCTTTACAAGGTGGGGGTACTTCTGTCTCATGGTTCTTGTGAAGACAAATACATTAGACATTGTGAGGCACTTAAATACTATGGGAACAGGGGCCAGGTAAGTACTTCAGATGAAGAGTGACGCAAAGGGGTGTTTCCAGCTTGTGGAGCAGTTGTCTCAGCAGAAAATCTTCCTTTTCATATTTACAGGTGATGGACGATTGCTCTTAACAGTGTCTTGGAGCCAAATTCTGCTCTTTAGGTACACTGAGTGCAAGATCCAGAGTTACTCTAGAAAAATGGAGTTTTCTGGAGTTGTCCTGCTGTAACAAAGAGCAGGGTTGATCCCTCCCAATGCAACTTCCACATGTACAAGAAACTTACACATTTTAGACTTATTGTTGAAGTTTTATGATTTTGTTTTAAAGCATCCATTTAACATAAGCCAACCATGAGAAAATGAGAAAGTGGCTGCTGTTTTGTTTTGTTCCTAGGGAAAGAGTCCATTGACATGCAGGGAGAGCACTCAATATCTCACCTAGAGACTTGGGAGCTCTCTAGTGCAGCATGTCTATAAAACCCCGAACGACTATCACACAGCTATCAAAAATGACTTTCCCTCTTCTGGCTGCATTTTTGTCACTCATACTCTTTGAATCAAAGGCCTAGGGATGGAGAGCTGTCTGTATTGCTGCTGCTATCTCACCCTACGTTTTGGTTTGATCTGATGCACTTACACGGATTTCATGTCTGTTAGGGACATGGGGGTAAGTGGAATAGAGTTTGCACAATATAGTGTTGAAGGGATTCTGTGTTCTGATTCTTTGTGGTAAAGTTTGGATGTATTGGTATTTAGAATAATAAATTGTGTATTAAAATAACAATGATAAATGTTGATAAAGCAGCTCCCCTTTTAATTTCTTGTGCTTTTCTAGCAACCTCCATGTCAAAGAATGCTCTTCCCCTTTGCCACACTGGTTCTTGACCTGAAGACAATTCCCAGTTACATTCTCTTCACCCTGAATGTTCATTGTTTTCCCTTTGGTACTCCACACACACTGACAATGTTTTTTTCCAGTATTCAGCCTTACTGCATTCTCCCACCTTAGTTAGGGTGTGTACTGATGTACTCCCAGGAGCACGATCCCAGGCTTGCTTTGAGATTCAGCTAGCAAGAGGCTCTAACAAAGTGAATGCCTTCCATTTGCACACTCAGTGTAGGTGTCCATAGATCCTATGCAAAGCAGGCTAAATTAAAATATTCCTCTGCAATATGAGAAGAGCCTTCCTTTCTCTAATCCCCTGGCTCATTTATTCTCTTTTGTGGAGGTGTCCTAGTTCTCAGTGAGACTCTCTAGAACTCCTGTATATTGGGGACAGCTAGGATTATGTTAGAACTGAAGTTGGCAAGTTCTGTTGCTTTGGAGAGCATGGTCCCTTCGCTTACCTCTTCAGAACTCGTGTCTTCTATAATATGTCCAGAATGCTCTGTTGCTCTGAGGAAGTCTTGAGGAGCAACCAGTCCCGGGCTTTTCTTTATTTCATCTCATATAAACAAAAAAGTACAGCAGGAGACCACTGGGGAGACAGGTAGCTAATGAAACTGTGACAGTTCACCACCAACATCACTCTGTGTTTCTGGGACTCAAACCCACTGCCAAATGGATCATGTGTGCTGTTCGTGCCTGGAATCCACGCCACAAATAATTAATAAACGAAAATGGATGACCTTTCTGAAATTTTGGAACTGCCAATTCTTTTTATATTGTAACTCCATAGCTGTGGGCTAGAGTGGAGACTAATGTCAATGAGGACTAGTTACTTTAAACATCTGCTCAGCAGATTGTTCAAAACTAACTTTCCTCATGACTGGAATCACTTTTTTTTACATCGGAATGACCAGACACACCTCCTGTCTTAAGTGTATTATCTCATAATGTCAAACAGCCGGTGAGACAGTAACTTCATGCATTTAATTCTGTTCCTTTGACATGTAATGGTATCTTTGACACTTTCCAAGCTCTAAGTATCCCTCAAGTGATGTAACTAGTGTTGCTATTGTCCTTAACCATGTCCTTTCATTTAATTATGAATGCCCAGATATACTGGTTTGCTTTTTATTTTCCCTCTACCCATCCTTTTTTTGGGTGTGATGTAGGGTCTTGAGAAAAATGAGGGCTTGATAATAGCAGACTAGAGCAAAGTTATAATACAGGCAGAGGGGCCACATATGCAGATCTGTCAGTACATCTCAGTCACCACCTGCAACACACCAGTTTCTACTCTCATTCTGGGCTTGATTTTCAAAAATGCTAAGCTCTGATTAAAGTCAATAAGAGCTTCAGGAGCTGATTTCCTTAGGAATGAAGCTACCTGTGGCTGTAGACTGTCCATGGTGCTGAACTGGCTGGGAGTTTTAGACTGCAGACAATGCATCTGATGAAGTGAGCTGTAGCTCACGAAAGCTTATGCTCTAATAAATCTGAAAGACTGCAGACACACACAGATATCCAGCAAAACTGGGAACATCCAACTTGTTCTACCTGTGACTTATCTCAGACCTATAGGTAAGAGATTAATCCATTAATAATTTTCTTAGCCTTTTAGTCCTCAGTAAATATGGTTATTTATGTGACTTATGTAAACTGACTGGAGAAATATTGCTTAAAGAAGATGCAGCAGGCTTTTTGATTTTTGCTATTTTAAATCCTCCTTTGAGATGAAGGAGCTCAACGTATTGTGTCCTGGAACATAGCAAATATTATGAAGTAGCCATTGGGACATAATTGGGTGAAGACTTTCTGGCTTCAGTAACTGTGTAAGGTTTTTTTCTTTTCTTTTCTATTCTCGTCTATTTCAAGGCTTACTGAGTTTTTTTCAGTCAGTTTTGCCTAAAGCAGAAAATCTATTAATTTAAATTACTCAGTTTGGAAATAGAAGCTTGAATAATAATGTTACCATTTAGAATTGCTTTGATTAACTACATCACCATTTTGCAGTCTGGGATATAAAAAAAAAGTAACTTCTTTTGTGATGAGAATTTTAATTATTTTCTATCTCTTTGGGGAAAATGCCATAAGTATTGGACATTTCCAGTTACATGTACCTGGAAATACCCTGACAAAAGGCGTAAGTGGGAGTTAAATATGTTTTTTGGGGGGAACATTTGTTTACACATAACCCATAAACAACTTCTCAGCCCTGAAAAAAAATCCAGTTTGAGGTTTCTTTTGGACTGTAGGACAGTAGGGTTTAAATACTTCGTTCTTTAGATTGTTGTATATTTTATATCAAACCGTCCTTCCCAAAGTGTCCTACCAAAATGTATTACATATAAAAGTTCTTTCACCCCCTAGTATGCTGCAGGCACTCCTAGCGTGGAAAGCAGTATCCGAACAACAACTAGCAAGTGAGCGAGGGTTAAAGTTGGCCAGGGACACTGGAACACAGCTGTACTCTTTCAAGATATACAATGTCGATATGCAAGGACAAACTTGAGTCCTTGGCTCAGATTTTCTTTATGCCCATCTTTTTGTATTGGTTATGAAAAAGTTTGTGCAGTTGAATGCATGTGCATCTTTTTATTTGGAAATCAGGTGGTAGGTTTCCCTGATGTCTGCACAGATGAAGATATCACATGTAAAAATGGGCACATGGCCATTTCTGCATGCATAGATCTAATGCAGGCTAAAAGCGATATGTTAATATCAATGTAGAACAAGCAGGATGGCTTTTAAGGTCTGAACTGGAAGTCGCCCATGTAGTGAACATGGGGATTCTCTTTATCTATTTCAAAAGGTTCAGCACTTAAGTTGAATTGGACAAAACTTAAACTTCCAGTTTCTGGAATCTTAGGCATTTCTTATTTGATGCTTAGACTCTAAAGCCATTCCCTCCAGTTTAATGAGGTCTTTGATAATTAAAAGCAAAGAACTCATTCACTAAGTGGATTTAATCTTCTTCTTGTATGAATTGGTGGCATTACACTAATCTAAGACAGAAATTTTGCTATGTGCATCTGGTGCCCAGTGTGTTACATTTTGGTCCTCATTTCCATGAGGTCACTTCCTGTCATTTATATGCAGTTTCTGAAGTTAGGGACCAGAGTATTCTTTTTTGCCAAGTTTTTTTCTTTTCAATTTTTCTTTTGCTCCCTGTATTAACATTTACAAACTGATGTCACTATCATGATTTTTTTTTTTCAATTTGTCAGTATATGTGACTCTGGTAGCATTCCAACAAAGCTGTAAATTTTCAATATCTTTAAACATTTGGAGCAGACTTTTGCTCTGTCTTTCCGTGTTGTCCATTTCCTCTATTTACGTGTGTCAATGTGTTTGATCTTTTTTCCTTACCTCTGAGTTCCCATGTGTTACACCTTTTTATTTAGGTAACTACATTGGCTACCTGTTTTCATCTGAAGATGATATTTAAACTCTAATCACATGTTGAAATATTCCTTATTCTTCACCTCCCTCTTATCCATGCAGTTTGGAGTCAAGTTTATGAGCTTACTCATACCTGACTTTGGATCAGACTCTCTTCAGTCTATGCCATCTGTGTTCTGCGCTATTTCCAGAAGAGATTCCGTTTTTGCATCTGGCACCAAGCTGGTTGAATTGGATCTTCATATACTATTGGTATTTTTAGGGTCAGATCTCTAACTTTTCAGGAATCCATGTAACAGGTTTGCTGTTTGGCTTGTACAAAACAACCTAACATGTATAAGTCCCCGGTCTTGCAAGGACTTGAGCATGTGGATAACTTAACTTCAGTGGGAACATACACATGAATAAAGTCACATAAAAGATTGTGTTTGCAGGATCAGGCCTATTGCCAATGAATAATTTCCATCGGTAAGAGTTTGTGTGTGATGGGTCAGGTTATTTTTATTTGGATTACTGCAGCACCTGTAATGCCCCAACCAAGATCAAGGCCCCAATGTGCTCCCTCTCAACAAACACATAATGAGAAACAGTCCATCTCTGAAGAGCTTCCAGTCTAAGCAGACAAGACAGATAAAGGGTCAGAGGGGAAACAGAGGTAAAATGCCTTGCCAAAGGACACAGAGGTTGTCTGGGAATAGAACCCAAGTCTCCTTTGACCCAGTTGAGTCCCCTGGACCACACTGACTTCTGTGAGAGCTTACTCCCAGGTAAAACTAGAACTGGATTGGTTATGTTTCTCTCAAACAGTTCAGGTATCCTGGACTCCTGTGGGGACACTGGCAGGAATAACCATTTGTGACATGCCATTGTTCTGAGGCGACCAACATAATGAAAGGTAGAAAGGATTTCCCCATTTCTGCAGATTGTGGAGCCTGGAGTAAGGCAGCAGGATTGGAGAAGGGGAATCATTTTGGACTAAGTCTTACTTCTGGAGTCTACCTAGCACTTAGAGAAAATCTAAAAGAAATCTTAAGTGGCAGTCATAGCATCTGCCAGAAAATAACACTATTCATGAGGCACTTGAGGAAAAGAAAATATACTCCATGCTGCATTGCATTGCTGTGGAGTGAAAAGAACTGCAGGAGACTTGTGGCTATATCTTTCTGTAGAGCGAATAAGGATCTTTGATAAAAGGAAGGGGGGTGTGTGTGTGTGTGTGTGTGTGTGTGTGTGTGTGTGTGTGTGTGTGTGTGTGTGTGTGTGTGTAGAAATGTTACAGAATAAAATATTACCTCTGGAAGAGAACTTCTCCATTCTTTTTACAAAGGATTGTGACTTGGGAAATGGATAGCAGCTCAGGCACTGAGGCATGGATTGGAAGGATTCAGATACAGCTTTATTTGCCTCCAGCTGTATAACAGCCAGCTGACCAAAGAAGAGTTCAGGGTTACCTTGCACTGAGGGTAGCATATGTGCTGGTTATACAAGTCAGCTGGCTCTTAAAATAATGAGCATTTTTCTCTTTAGACTCATAATGATCTCCAGCTTACACAAACCTTGATTTTATCCTACTTTCATTGCCATAACTTATTTATGAAAGAAATGCTGAGACATTAAATTAAACTATTGGAAAGTGCTATACATTCCAAAGAGAAATTCATCCCACCTTTGTTTTTAGCATCAAGCACTGTTATTGCTTTTACTCATTTTGGGTCATAGGTAGTAGAGAGAGTGTGCCCCTATTGCTGTGGGTGATCATTTCCATCTCATGGCCAATACAGGATTGCTCTTTATGTATTCTTCAGTCTAGTTTTGAACGACTTGAGCAATGGTGCTTCTACTACTTTGCTTTGGTGATCATCTGCAAGGTGCTCAGTCATCTCTTAACTAGAGCCTGATTAAGCCATGTGTGTTGATGAGTCACTCCTGTGCTAGACTCCAACCAATCCATAAGCCAGGATCTGATCTGGTGATTCTGAGAGCAGGTATGTAAGCCTCACAGGAGACTCAGCTGCTCAGTCTGCTCAATGTCACTTTGTGGCTTGGAACTCTCCCCTGCTTGATAGTGGTAACAGATGCCACAAGCCTTAGCCTGCTCCAGCCTTGTTCCAACTCCACTCTGAACGCTTGATTCTGGCTTTAGCAGCTGGCTCTGACCACTAGACCTGACCGTCCCCATCACAGTTTCTGACACTATTCCACAATCAAACAGAACACTCCTCTCCCTTCGTAGGGTTCACACCTTTCCACACTTGTGGTGCAAACCAAAACTGTGCTGTGGGAGAGGATGACAGAAAGAGCAAAGCTCACGTGGCAGATGTCAGTCACATCACTTAAGAAACTACTGAGAGGTGCTCGGGTACTATGGTGATGAGAACAGTATAAGGACCTGTATAGAACAGAACATACTCTCCTCTAGGGACATCACTGTGTTTCATTGATCTCAGTGGGGTGATTCCTGATTTACACTGATGTAATCAAGTAGAAAATCATACCCATTGTCACATTTAAAGCTTGGCAGGTTGAAAACCCCACTGTGACTATAATAGGGTTCAAAAAAGACCTAGATAGCCATTGATGGACCTATCCTCCATGAACCTATTAGCTAGGATGGGCAGGGATAGTGTCCCAAGCCTCTGTTTGCCAGAAGCTGAGAATGGGTGACAAGGGATGGATCACTGGATGATGACCTGTTCTGTTCATTCCCTCTGGGGCACCTGGCATAGGCCACTGTCAGAAGACAGGATACTGGGCTAGATGGACCTTTGGTCTGACCCTCTATGGCCGTTCTTGTGTCTACAATAATAGGCAACAGCACCAAAAGGGAATCCTGAAGCTTCATTGCCACTGCTTTGTCTCCTCCCCCTCCCTTTTGAATGCACAGGAGTCTCTGAGGGGCCCTTTTGTCCCCTAATTGAAGCAAGAAAGCACTTTTTTGTTCTGAATTATCTATCTTTGCTGTCTTAGTCTTCTGTTCTGGGCAAAAGTCTGTGTTATGCTCCATTAACGACAAGCAACACTTCCTTCCTTCCTTCCTTCCTCCTTTCCCCCTCCCCCCACCCACATTCAGGAGAAATCAGCAACAAACTTAAATTAGCCTGTTTTGCAAAGCTCTACAAGTGGCTGGTGACTGGTCATTTTCCATGCATCAGTGGTTTATATACTGTGTGAGTAAAGTCCAGATAGAAAAAAATCTATATTTTCCCTATAGTGAATAACATACAAATTTAGGGGGAGATTTTCAAATGAATCTAATGGAGGTAAGCACCCAAATTCTTAACTGCCCAAACTTCGTTAGGTTCTGTAGAAAATCTCCCCCTTTTGGTTGTTGAAATTTAGCTACGTGACAGGAGGATACAGACTGTACTCTATGCCCTCTCCAGGATAAATTGTTTTCCGCTATAAGCTTGTCTGCCTTGTAAAATGTTACCATATCTGAACATGTCTGTTAGCTGATATGATGCTGACCACAACTTACTGATCAGTGCAGATCAGGACAAATTGTGTTTAGCATCGTCTCGGTTAATAAGGGTTAGACCCAGTTTAAACATGGAAATGTTTTGTAATGTAGACCAGGCTTAAAGCATCACAAATGACAAGGGCTCTCCATGGTTTTTTGCATGGGGGGGGAAGGGAGGGAGAAATAAATTATTTAAAGGACCAGCGGAGGTTGGTGTCCACCCCCATGGATAGCAACAGACTCAAAGTGCTCTCATCACGCTCACACTGATAGGGTTGGGCTGTTTGCATCAGACCCTTCTTTAAAGGAAATTTCATCACTTTCAGCCGTCAGAGCTGTGAAGTTCTGCCAGATCTAAAAACCACCACTCGCATGTAATTCAGTTGGAAGGAAAGCAGTCCTGTTTAGCTGACTGCTGAGAAGGCTTAATTAGTGCAATTTCTTTGTCAAGGCCGTTACTGCTTTCTGTGTAACACATGCTCTGTGCTCTCACAAATCAGATTTGCAACAGCAGCATTTGCAGAGCTGAAATTCTACTTCTGATGTCACAGAGCAGAAAATTCTCCCGAGGCGGGTTTCTTCTGCCAAACCTGTAAATAACCACAGTACAGGAGGACCAGATTTTCAGGCCCTGCTCCTTCCTTTCACCGAGGTCCAGGAGGCGGTGATGGGCAATCACTAGTCCTTCCCAAGAGTCATCATATACAGATTGCTGCATGGTTCTTCCTGGGAGGAGAGTGGGGGTAGTAAGCAGAAAATACTAGTAGAACTATGTCTACACCAGGGGAATATACCACTTTAATCATATGATGTAGCTAAAGTGGTACAACTTGTATATTTAGACAAAGCCTAATTATAAAAGCGCTCTATTCAAACAAACATGGCTTTAAGAGCCTAACTTTAGGGATCCTAGCCAGGTTTGAAAATTTTGCTATGATTTGTGTGCCATATATAGCCCAGTGTCTAGTTCCAGTGATCGTTTCATTTGTGGGCATGTATGTGATGTTTTTGGCATCCTCATACTATGCATCCATCTCAATCTCTAGGCACATATGCAATTTGAAAACCACAACCAGTCCTGAAATATGAACCATAATTAAAGGCTCCCTCCTCACCTGTCCACACACCTAAGCTTCACAAAAGCAAACCCTCCCTCCCTCAGTCCTGCCCACCCAGGAAAAGGTGTAGCAAATGGATAGGCCTTGCAGTCTTGAAGGCAAGCCACTTCAGGGGCAGCTGAACCACAGGTGATGTGAATTCAACAGCTGAGGGCCTTCTCGGGCGAATGTTCAGCCCTTTGCCCCGACGTACGCATCTATGGATTGTTAGTTTGATTGCTGTTGCTCATCTCAACTACCAGATGACAACCAAGGCCAGCCTAAGGAAAAATGGCACCCCAGGTGAACTTGTATTTTGTTGCCTCTGATCCCCATGCGTACAGCACCTCCCCTGCCCCATTGCCCCTGGGGCCTGTGGGTGTCCCTCATTGCCCCTGGCCCCTGTGAGGTCATAGAATATCAGGGTTGGAAGGGACCTCAGGAGGTCATCTAGTCCAACCCCCAGCTCAAAGCAGGACCAATCCCCAATTTTTGCCCCAGATCCCTAAATAGCCCCCTCAAGGATTGAACTCAAAATCCTGGGTTTAGGAGGCCAATGATCAAGCCACTGAGCTATCCCTCTCTCCGGCTCCCCACCCCTTTTGCCCCAGTTCTGCACTGTGCCCCCTTTGCCCCTAACCCCTGCACCACCCCTTCTGTGCCCTTGTGGGGAAACTGACCTGGATGCCTGGAGCAGCTGGCATTGTTGCTTGCCCCCTCCTTGAAAGCTGCTCCTTTGTTCATGCATAGTGGGCTGTGGGATGGGGAGCAAGGGGTGATGTCAGGGCTCCCTACATCTAGGTCACTTCCCCTCCTGGGCTGCATGAGGAGAGGACAGGAGAGCAGCAGCCCAGGTAGGGAAAGTGACCTGAATGCATGGAGTGCTTCATATAGCTCCTCGCTCTCCTCACTCACAGCCCCCTAGGGGGGTGCAGAGGAACTTTGGAGGAGCACTGTCTGTGCGTCACGGCTTGCCTCCCACCAATGTTCTTCTGTCAGAGGAAGCCGGGAGAAATATGGGTGCCGTACACACACAGCACTTACCTGCCAGCTGGGAGCAGCTTCTGACTCTAGACTGGCAGTGCACACCTCTGTGCTACCGCACGGTGCCTCCCTTGACCATGGTGCCCCTGGGTGGTCATCCCAGTGGCCCAACCCTAAGTCCAGCCCTAGTGACCAGCATTAGGAGTGAAGCTGGATTCTTCTGTCTATAACGGACTTCCCTAGAAGTAAGCAAACTGTTTGAGCCCCCTCCCTCTTTTGGCAAAAAACTTGTTTAATTTACAGAAATAAAATGTTCCCATACTCAGACTGGATTTCTGAACCCTGAAAAGTCCCTGACTTTTGCAAAAGCTCAGACTTCATGAGGTCTAGCAATCCCTATTTTATATACAAAACCAGAACCACTTAAAATAAAAAGTTTTTGTCTGGGGCACCTGGCCAGTGGGCCCGAACAGAGAACTATCACAGTCTTGTCATTCTCCGGAGGAATAATTTATCATGGACATATCACTTCTCACCTTCAAAGTGCTTTATGATCATTACCTACTGCATCCTTCTCTCCCCTCCCCCCCCCCAACCCCAAGATACTGTAGGAAAGTAAGATCCTCTTCAATTTATAGACAGGAGAGCTGAATCACAGAGGGGAAGTGTCTTAGAATCCTAGGACTGGAAGGGACCTTGAGAGGTCATCTAGTCCAGTCCCCTGCTCTAATGGCAGGACTAAGGGTATGTCTACACTACGAAATTAGGTCGAATTATAGAAGTTGGTTTTGTAGAAAGCATTTTTATACAGTCGAGTGTGTGTGTCCCCACACAAATGCTCTAAGTGCATGTAGTCGGTGGACTATGTCCACAGTACCGAGGCAACCGTCGACTTCTGGAGCTTTGCACTGTGGGTAGCTATCCCACAGTTCCCGCAGTATCCACCGCCCATTTGAATTCTGGGTAGAAATCCCAGTGCCTGATGGGGCTAAAACATTGTCGTGTGTGGTTCTGGGTACGTGTTGTCAGGCCCCCGTTCCCTCCCTCCGTAAAAGCAAGGGCAGACAATCATTTTGCGCCTTTTTTCTTGAGTTACCTGTGCAAATGCCATACCACGGCAAGCATGGAGCCCGCTCAGCTAACCGTCACCGTACGTCTCCTGGGTGCTGGCGGACGTGGTACTGCATTGCTACACAGCAGTAGTTTATTGCCTTTTGGCAGCAGACAGTGCAGTATGACTGGTAGCCGTTGTCGACGTAGTCCTGGATGCTCTTTTAACTGGGAGCTTGGGCAAACATGGGAGTGACTCAGCCAGGTCATTTCCCTTGTTTCGTCTCATGGCGATTGAGTCCTACCGGCAGTGCACTGTCTTTTAATCTGCAGCCAGCAGAAGATGATGGCCAGAAGTCATACTGCACCATCTTCTGCCGAGCACCCAGGAGGTGACTGGCTAGCGGTCATACTGCACAGTCTGCTGCCAGCAAGATATATAAAGATAGATGAAGTGGCTCAAAACAAGAAATAGACCAGGTTTGTTTTGTATTCATTTTCTCCTCCCTCCCTCCCTCTGTGAAATCAAAACTGGCTTTAGCAGGCCGTTGAGTTCTATCCTTGAGGCGGCCATTCAGTTTCTCGCAAAGCCCACCCCCTTTGTTGATTTTAATTCCCTGTTAGCCAACCCTGTAAACCATGTAGTTAGTCATCCCTCCCTCTGTCAGGGTAACAGCAAACAATCGTTTCGCGCCTTTTTTCTGTGCAGACGCCATACCACGGCAAGCTTGGAGCCCGCTCAGATCACTTTGGCAATTAGGAGCACATTAAACACCACACGCATTATCCAGCAGTATATGTAGCACCAGAACCTGGCAAAGCGAAACCGGGCGAGTAGGCGACGTCAGCACGGTTACGAGAGTGATGAGGACATGGACACAGACTTCTCTCAAAGCATGTGCCCTGGTAATGTGGGCACCATGGTGCTAATGGGGCAGGCTCATGTGGTGGAACGCTGATTCTAGGCCCGGGAAACAAGCACAGACTGGTGGGACTCCATAGTGTTGCAGGTCTGTGACGATTCCCAGTGGCTGTGAAACTTTCGCATGCGTAAGGGCACTTTCATGGAACTTTGTGACTTGCTTTCCCCTATCCTGTGGCGCAAGAATACCAAGATGAGAGCAGCCCTCACAATTGAGAAGCAAGTGGCAATAGCCCCGTGGAAGCTTGCAACGCCAGACAGCTACCGGTCAGTCGGGAATCAATTTGGAGTGGGCAAATCTACTGTGGGGGCTTCTGTGGTGCAAGTAGCCAACGCAATCAAAGATCTGCTGATATCAAGGGTAGTGACCCTGGGAAATGTGCAGGTCATAGTGGATGGCTTTGCTGCAATGGGATTCCCTAACTGTGGTGGGGCCATAGACGGAACCCATATCCCTATCTTGGCACCGGAGCACCAAGCCAGCGAGTACATAAACCACAAGGAGTACTTTTCAATAGTGCTGCAAGTACTGGTGGATCACAAGGGACGTTTCACCAACATCAACGTGGAATGGCCGGGAAAGGTATATGACGCTCGCATCTTCAGGAACTCTGGTAAATTTCAAAAGCTGCAGGAAGGGACTTTCTTCCCAGACCAGAAAATAACGGTTGGGGATGTTGAAATGCCTATAGTTATCCTTTGGGACCCAGCTTACCCCTTAATGCCATGGCTCATGAAGCCATACATAGGCAGCCTGGAGAGTAGTCAGGAGCTGTTCAACTACAGGCTGAGCAAATGCAGAATGGTGGTAGAATGTGCATTTGGACGTTTAAAAGCACACTGGCACAGTTTACTGACTCAGTTAGACCTCAGCGAAACCAATATTCCCACTGTTATTACTGCTTGCTGTGCGCTACACAATATCTGTGAGAGTAAGGGGGAGACGTTTATGGTGGGGTGGGAGGTTGAGGCACATTGCCTGGCTGCTGGTTACGCAAAGCCAGACACCAGGGTGGTTAGAAGAGCACAGGAGGGTGCGTTGCGCATCAGAGAAGCTTTGAAAACCAGTTTCATGACTGGCCAGGCTACGATGTGAAAGTTCTGTTGGTTTCTCCTTGATGAAACCCCCAGCCCCTTGGTTCACTCTACTTCCCTGTAAGCTAACCACCCTCTCCACCTCCCTTAAATCACCGCTTGCAGAGGCAATAAAGTCATTGTTGCTTCACATTCATGCATTCTTAATTAATTCATCACACAAATAGGGGGATAATTACCAAAGTAGCCCAGGAGGGGTGGTGGAGGAGGGAAGGACAAGGCCACGCAGCACTTTAAAAGTTTAAAACTTATTGAATGCCAGCCTTCTGTTACTTGGGCAATCCTCTGGGGTGGAGTGGCTGGGTGGCCGGAAGCCCCCCCGCCCCCCGCGTTCTTGGGTGTCTGGGTGAGGAGGCTATGGAACTTGGGGAGGAGGGCGGTTGGTTACACGGGGGCTGTAGCTACGGTCTGTGCTCCTGCTGCCTTTCCTGCAGCTCAGCCGTACGCTGGAGCATATTAGTTTGATCCTCCAGCAGCCTCAGCATTGAATCCTGCCTCCTCTCATCACGCTGCCACCACCTTTCAGCTTCAGCCCTCTCTTCAGCCCGCCACCTCTCCTCCCGGTCATTTTGTGCTTTCCTGCACTCTGACATTGTCTGCCTCCACGCATACATCTGTGCTCTGTCAGTGTGGGAGGACAGCATGAGCTCAGAGAACATTTCATCGCGAGTGCGTTTTTTTCGCCTTCTAATCTTCACTAGTCTCTGGGAAGGAGAAGATCCTGTGATCCTTGAAACACATGCAGCTGGTGGAGGGGAAAAAAAGGGACAGTAGTATTTGAAAAGACACATTTTATAGAACAATGGATACACTCTTTTACGGTAAACCTTGCTGTTAACATTACATACATAGCACATGTGCTTCCGTTACAAGGTTGCATTTTGCCTCCCCCCACCGCGTGGCTAACAGCAGGGAACATTTCTGTTCAGCCATAGGCAAACAGCCCAGCAGGAACGGGCACCTCTGAATGTCCAAGTAAGAAAAGCACCCTCTTTCAACCAGGTGACCATGAATGATATCGCTCTCCTGAGGATAATACAGAGAGATAAAGAATGGATGTTGTTTGAACGCCAGCAAACATACACTGCAATGTTTTGTTCTACAATGATTCCCGAGTACGTGCTACTGGTCTGGAGTGGTAAAGTGTCCTACCATGGTGGATGGAATAAAGCTGCCCTCCCCGGAAACCTTTTGCAAAGTCTTTGGGAGTATATTCAGGAAAGCCACAAATGCCAGGGCAAATTAATCATTAAACATGCTGGCTTTTAAACTTTGTATAGTATTTTAAAAGGTATACTCACCAGAGGTCCCTTCTCTGCCTGGCGGGTCTGGGAGGCAGCCTTGGGGTGGGTTCAGGGGGTACTGGCTCCAGGTCCAGGGTGAGAAACAGTTCCTGGCTGTTGGGAAAACCGGTTTCTCCGCTTGTTTGCTTTTGGCTATCTACAACCTCATCATCATCGTCTTCCTCGTCCCCAAAACCTGCTTCCAGTGTTGCCTCCGTCTCCATTGAGGGAATCAAAAAACACGGCTGGGGTAGTGGTGGCTGAACCCCCTAAAATGGCATGCAGCTCATCATAGAAGCAGCATGTTTGGGGCTCTGACCTGGAGCGGCCGTTCGCCTCTCTGGTTTTCTGGTAGGCTTGCCTCAGCTCCTTAAGTTTCACGCGGCACTGCTTCGGGTCCCTGTTATGGCCTCTGTCTTTCATGCCCTGGGAGATTTTCACAAATGTTTTGGCATTTCGAAAACTGGAACGGAGTTCTGATAGCACGGATTCCTCTCCCCATACAGCGATCAGATCCTGTACCTCCCGTTCGGTCCGTGCTGGAGCTCTTTTGCGATTCTGGGACTCCATCATGGTCACTTCTGCTGATGAGCTCTGCATGGTCATCTGCAGCTTGCCACACTGGCCCAACAGGAAATTGAAATTCAAAAGTTCACGGGCCTTTTCCTGTCTACCTGGTCAGTGCATCTGAGTTGAGAGTGCTGTCCAGAGTGGTCACAATGGAGCACTCTGGGATAGCTCCTGGAGGCTAATACAGTCTAATTGTGTCCACAGTACCCCAAATTTGACCCAGCAAAACAGATTTCAGTGCTAATCGCCTTGTCGGGGGTAGAGTGAGGAAATCGATTTTAAGAGCCCTTTAAGTCGGGAAAAAAAGGGCTTCGTCGTGTGAATGGATGCAGGGTTGCACTGATTTAACGCTGCTAAATTCAACCTCAATGCCTAATGTAGACCAGGGCTAAGTATTATCTAGACCAGTGGTGGGCAACCTGTGGCCTGTCAGGGTAATGTACTGGCAGGCTGCGAGACAGTTTGTTTACACTGACTGTCCACAGGCACAGCCACCCAGAGCTCCCAGTGGCCACAGTTCACTGTTCCTGGTCAATTGGAGCTGTGGGAAGTGGCAAGCAGTACATCCCTGCAGCCTGCACCACTTCCCGCAGCTCCCATTGCCTGAGAATGGTGAAGCACAGCCACTTGGAGCTGTGGGCGGCCGGGTCTATGGATGGTCAATGTAAACAAACTGCCTCGTGGCCTGCCAGCAGATTACCCTGATGGACCGCAGGTTGCCCACCACTGATCTAAACCATCCCTGACAGGTGTTTGTCTAACCTGCTCTTAAAAATCTCCAATGATGGAGATTCCACAACTTCCCTGGGCAATGTATTCCAGTGCTTAACCACCCTGACAGTTAGGAACTTTTCCTCATGTCCAACCTAAACCGCCCTTGTTGCAATTTAAGCCCATTGCTTCTTGTACTGTCCTCAGAGGTTAAGAAGAACAATTTTTTCTCTCTCCTCCTTGTAACAGCCTTTTATGTACTTTAAAACTGTTATCATGTCCCCCCTCAGTCTCCAGTGGGCTTCAAATCAGGTCTCAATTGCCATGTGTGGTATTAAGTTGAGTTTTCGTTGTTTGTTTTACCCCCCTTTAATTCTTAAGAATCACTGGAATGGTGCAGTATATGTATGGCTTGGAAAGGTTCAGGAATGACTTGGTTGCCTGGCTTTCTGTGAGCATTGAGAGAGGTTTTCTTTGTCCTGACTGGTGGTGGTGATGAGCGGAGACTTGTTTTGCTTAGCTGGTTTGTGAGAATTCTGCTGTTTTGGCTAGCAGTTATAAACTCCCTGCAGACACAGAAACACTATTTATAAAGGAGGGAAACAGACATAAAATAAGACAATAGTGTCATACTCCAGGATTGTGGGAAGCAAGGAATGAAAAATGTATGTAGTTAAGCCAAGTGCCATCATTCACCTGTTCCATGATATCTGCCTTTGTCTATGAAATACTAATGAGCGACCTTTTCTAATTTATAAACTTTTACTATTTAATAATAAAAAACCCATAAATGGAGAGCTATCTATCCCATGAGTGTACTGAATTATTCTGTGCTATCTTAGTGGCATGGATCCTGGTAGACAGGCACCCCATCTCTGCCTTACAGAAGAGGAACATGGTTTTATTGAGAAATGAAGTGAGTTTTTTTATTAGTGTGAGGAATTCAGACTACTCCATAAGGATTCTCCAGTAGTGGAGTTGGCCCTTTGTCTTTGCTAGCAGGACACTTTCCTGAAGGTGATGGTTCTAGTCCTGTCCCAAATGTATCCCTGTAAATTAGATGGATACTGTCAGGGCTTTTATTTATAGCTTTAATTTTCAATAAAATCCCTCTCTCCTGACCAATTTAGCCCATTTCCATTTGGATGGTATTGATTTACTACTCCCCCCCCCCTTCCGACTCTTCTTATGTGACTTACGGAGCACAAGAAAATGTGTCTGAGTTGTCTACTTTACCTTTGTGTACCAGCTTCCTCAAGGAGAGAGCCTTACCCAGAAATTAGTGTACCAGTACCCCTCTAGCAGTATTTTTGAAAGATATTTATAATGTATAGAATTGGGAGGATAGCAGCTCTATGATGAGCAGTGTGTGTCTTTTCCGGGCTCCTGTAGTCATGCGCCTTCTCCATTGCACTGATATAATGAAATAGCATCAAATTAAACAGTGGGACGGAAGGGGCACCAGGGTCCAAGAAAATTGAGAGAAGGTAGAAGGAACCCACTGGAACTTGATTTGCTGATGGGAATTGCACTTAGTAGCTAATGAAAGGTTCCATAGAAAGATGGCAGCCTGTGAGAGGAGAGGGTGCTGGGGAAACTGTTCTCCCTTTCTCCTGAAATTTGGGGTGGGAGGGGAGTTCTCCTTGAACAGTCTGTGGAAATCAGACCTCAGACATTGTTGTCTGTTTTGGCTACTGTTTTGGTTTACATTCGGTAGCCAGCACTGGGTTTGAATTCTGATAACTGGGTTTTATTTTGCTTTGTGGATTTCCTGCACAATAAAAGGGGATTTTCATTTTGGCTCATTGGAACCTCTGCTGACCTGTGGGAGGGAACTGGAACCAGGAACTGGAACCTCCGGCATGTCTTCCCTATAACCTCTTCCTCTATGGCCTTCCTGGCTCTCATCTCAGTCCCCATCCAGTCTATTCAGATTGCTACCACAAATGATGACATCATCTCCTACTATTCTGACCAGATCAGACCTCTCTTCAAAATCCTTCCTTATATATCCCAATTGCCTTCTGCTTCAAACACAAGTTGCCAGGCCTATACCCCAGTGGATATCTTTGCATTCATTTCTCTTCCTTTATTGTTGCCTATACTATTCCCAAGCTTCCTGCCAACCCCTTAGTCCTTTTCCTGCTTCCAGTATCACACTTTTTCTGTATTATCCCATTTGCTTACAACTCTCTCCCTAGCCCTGTTAACCAAGCATTGTCCCTTGCCTCATCCAGGTCCCTTCTTCAAACTCCTTTCTTTTGTGCGCTCTCGTTACTGATTACACATTGATAAACCAATCCAGTATGAAAAAGCAAGCAACTGATCTTCTATTCTTTGTTCTACATATCTGAGTTGGAATACACAATACAACATTGCAAATGGAATGCACCATCTGTGCTCTGTTTAGTTCTTCATGAGCTGCTCTTTACCACTACTCACTGCAAGAACAAAGAGACAGCCACAAAAATTAGAAAGCAATGCATTTGGAACTGATGAAAGAAACAGAACATACAATTAGCTTGTGCAATGTCACAAGATATATTTGGGAAAGAGTTTACTAGGACTGAACAGATTCGACATTTATATGAATATACACAGTTAAAATATATAGGATGAAATTCTATATGGAATATAAACCCTTTGTTCTTTAGGACATCAGCCAATCATTTTCTACTTGGGGTTAGGAACAGACTTCTTCCCCATGGACCTGTTATTGCTTTATATTCATTTGTAAGGTTTCCTACACCCTCCTCTGAAGGAAAGGAGTACTTGTGGCACCTTAGAGACTAACAAATTTATTTGAGCATAAGCTTTCATGAGCTACAGCTCACTTCATTGGATGAATGCATCTGATGAAGTGAGCTGTAGCTCATGAAAGCTTATGCTCAAATAAATTTGTTAGTCTCTAAGGTGCCACAAGTACTCCTTTTCTTTTTGCGAATACAGACTAATACGGCTGCTTCTCTGAAACCTCCTCTGAAGCAGATTCCTGCTGGAGGCAGGATACTGGACTAACTGGTTCACTAGTCTGACACCCTCATTTCAGTTTACTTAAGTATATTAATTGGTCATAAAATTACCCTTTCATGTTTCCCTACTGATGAGTGATTTATAACCCACTGGAATAATACATCAGATGAACTATGGAATTTGATCTAGTTTCTCGCTTTCTGAGTGACTCTCTATGGTTACGTCACTTGCATAGCAAAGAGTCCCCAGGGTAGCCTTTGCTATTCAGGGAGCACTATCCAAAGGGAATTTTTTAAACTAATTAGACATGTTTTCCTCTTTGGTTAGCAGCTGGGCCTCTTTCTGATTTTGATGAGGACACGTGCCATATATATATAATATAAAAATATAAAAACCCATTCTCACCTCACTCTCGCTCATTGTTATGGCAGCAAACGGAGGCTGCTGCTAAGAAGGGATGAAGGTTACTAGATCACAGTGCTTATAAATATCAGATGAGACCAGAAGGGTAGGAATTGAAGCTGAGACTAAATAATAAAAGGCCCTTCATGTGCGCTACGTGCATACAAACCCCAAACATCAATCTTTGTACGCTGACAGAATTTATTTTTTTTTCTGTTTTTTACTACAGTATTTCTGTTTCTATAGAAACCAGGGATTATGCAGGCCAATAAACTACTCTGGAGGGAACTGGAGACAGAACGAAGCTGGCACTGACGGCACCATACAACAAATTTGCATAAGATTCTCTAGGTCTGCACTCTAGACTAGGATATTAGGCCTCAGTTCTACAGGTTACTCCATGCGGATGGTTCCCTGCGATTGAGTAGGATGTTTTTAAAGTGTGGTTATTTCACTATCTGGCTAACAAATTCCATTGACAGATAACTATGTGGCTTGGGATCTAAAGTAAGGTAATTGGTGCTTCTGCCTCAGAGTAAGCTGAGTATATGGAGGGGACCAAGAAGAAATGTCCTGTTAATCCATAAAATATTGCACAAATGGTTAGATCACTGGGGGGAAAGAGAGTGGGTGTTATCTCCTGAAGCATTAGCTATTACATACTATAGATGCAGGCTTGGTCACAATTGCCTGATCACTTATAGTAAATCTTATGTTCTTCAGACTGATCCTTTGATCAAAAACTAACAAATTATGTAAGGGCTTCCATTCCCTGCTAATGTTGCACATTACCATTGTCCTCAGGCCTTAACAAGAGTAGAAACGGGCTAAACCTAAAAATTTGTGGTCCCCGTTCCACCACTACAGTCAGCAGGGTCCATGCCATGGACATCAGAGCTTCACCCTCCCAGATCAATGGATTCTTGTGTTATCTGCTGAGCTAAGAGAAGGGAAATGGCCACACATTTTTCCTTCTGATGGTCACTGTAGACAGCCAATGAGGTGCTTTGCTGCTGATGTTGTTGAGAGGAAAACTTTCTGTGGGAATGACTTTGTCAGCATTCAGACTGGGTATCACAACTGTCCCAGCAGATCTGGGTTGTCAGCATTGAGATATATTGTCAGATTGTTTCTCTCTCTCTCTCTTTTTTTGTTCTTCATTGCATGTCTCCCTAGTGGTCTTAGCATTTCTTTCCAGAATCTCATCATCTTCCTGACAGTTCCTTTCAACAAGAGACTGGAAGAAAGGGAGAGGAATTTTAGAATGTGAAATCTACAAATTTTACCTTTGGCTCTCAAATATTATCCTGGAAAGAATGTACAGCTCTGCTGTTTGTTTATAGAGTCAAGGAGTGGCTGGGATTTTGCAAGTGGTGTGTTTGTTTACAGATTGTAGTTTCCCCATGCAATTGGACATGGCATCAAAAGTGGGATTTTCTTGTTTGGCTTTTGTTTTTATTGTCTGTGCATTATGAATGCAGTGACTGGCGGATTAGTCTGTCCGTAGAAAGGAGATTGTGGTTGTGGTAGAAAATGAAAAACATGTCACATGGCCAGGCTTTCCTGCTGGGGAAAGGAGGAAAAGAACCCCATTAGAGAGTGAAATGCAAAGATATGCTCCCAGAAGCAAGATTCAGTACTAGGTCTGAGTAGATGAGCTCACAGCTTCACTAGAACAATGCTGGCTACATAGCAGCACAGTCTCGCCAGGCCTCTGTATGTTATGTAGCCCTAATCTTTCATTTTTAGTGATAGGTGAACCTCATAAAGTTTTATTCTTGCTAAGCACCTGAGGTATCAGTGTAGTACCTGAACCTCTTCAAAGCTGGGGTACAAATGTCATGAGATCAGACTTCCTGGTTCTGGTGGAGCTGCAGATACCTTGAGAACCAAATTCAGCAGGTAGAATCAGTTTGTCCATTTCCAGTGCCAGACAGATTCTGAAGGCACAGAGGCCAGTATGAAATGTCTCTAAGTAACACTACCAAATTAAAAGAGGTGGAGTGGTTGTGGACAGTGGGGACCAGGGCAAACATCTCCTTACCCAACACTTGTGCAGACTTCATGTGAACATTTCTCTGCTACTGTTTCATTGTCCTGGCCCAGACTAGATTTTTGGGTTCCTTCCAAAACTAGCTAGAGCAGTAGCCTCTAGCCCTGTGCTCATTTCTCCCTCACGGGGGTGGGGAAACCTTATTAGACTCCATATTCTGGCCTAGTAACATGTTCTTCTAAGGCTACATCTACACTACAAGCTATGGGTATGATTCCCAGCTTGCGTATGTGTATTATCACTAGCTCTGTGAGAACTAGTGCAAGTATAAATAATAGTGTAGCTACAGTAGCATGGGCAGCAAAGGTACGGCTTACCTGTGCTGAGTACAAACCCTCCTGAACACTGGGGGTACACACTCAGCATGGGTAAGCCCTGCTGCTGCCCATGCTGTTGTGGCTGCACTGCTGTTAATACTTGCACTAGCTCTTATCGAGGTAGTGCATATCTGTGCATGCAAGCAGGGAATCACACCTTCAGTTTATGCTGCTTCCTAACATAATCATAGTATAAGGTGATAATGATTGACTTGAGCAAATGGCGCCAAACTTTGTGGTGAAGAAAAGAAATGGGAACCTGATACTTTTCTAATTACTGCAGGATCAGTTGATCAGATAATCCAGATGTGGGCAAACTACAGCCCGTGGGCCACATCCGGCCCACGGGACCCTCCTGCCTGGCCCCTGAGCTCCTGGCTTGGGAGGCTAGCCTCTGGCCCCTCCGCTGCTGTCCCCCTCACTCACAACTTCAGCTCACTGCACTGCCAGTGCAATGCTCTGGGCGGCGGGGCTGCGAGCTCTTGCTGGGCAGCGCAGCTGCCGAGCCGCGGCATGACCTAGTGCTCTGACTGCGTGGTGTGTGGCTGGCTGCAGCCAGGTGACGCGGCTGCCTGTCCTATCCTGGTGCAGCCACGCCACCAGCCACCGGTGCTCCAGGCAGCGCGGTAAGGGGCCAGGGAGCTGGGGGAGGGGGTTGTTGGATAGAGAGCAGGGGAGTTCAGAGTGGTGGTCAAGGTGTGGGGGTGTGGATGGGGTGAGGGCGGGGAACGGGGGTTGAATGGGGGCAAGGGTCCCAGGGGGGCAATCAGGAAGGAGGGGGGATGCGGGGGGCAGTTAGGGGTGGGGAATCTGGGGCTTGTCAGGGGACAGAGAGCAGGGGGTGTGGATGAGGCAGGGGTCTGGGCGGGAGTGGCAGGGGGTAAGAAGCAGCGGGGTCAGATAGGGGGCGGGGGCCATGCCATGCCTGGCTGTTTGGGGAGGCACAGCCTCCCCTAACCGGCCCTCCATACAATTTTGGAAACTCGATGCAGCTCTCAGGCCAAAAAGTTTGCCCACCCCTGAAATAACCCCTTTCACTGCCCCCCATGCACACCATAGATGCTGTTCAGGCCTTGTGTATGGGTAAAGCTGACTATCATTGCTCTCAAGAGCCAGAGATCACTGATTCAACAGAAGAGAGACATGCAGAGAAGTTAAAGTTAAGTGAGTAAAAGGTGAAACAGTGTCTTAAATATTCACCTACATCTCCACTCTGATTTTACTTGACAGTTCTTATGTGCTCTTTGACCCGTACTCAACCAGGAAGCCTCCTTTGCTGCCGGTTGAAAGTGACATAGTGTTGAAATGACTTCAATGTCTTTGCGAGCATTAGCTGTCCATGTGAATTATGAACAGCAAGTTTGGGAAAACTTGTCTAATAAAAGGTCTTAAACTGTGCAGATTTTTTTCAAGGTGCGGTATGTACCTTCAATCTCTTGCAAATTACACTGTGGCAGTGACAGGCTAGGAGTGGACCAGATTACTAAAATAGTGTGCTGAGATGAAATGCTAAATGCCTTCTTTATCACTAGCCTCTCGAAAAGCCTTCTCTTTAAGCTGCTGGGAGATAAGTGCAGGTTGTACCTCGGAAGCTATGATAAACACTAATTAGGCTTTTTAAAAATTTGCTGCTCTGTTTCTAATGAAAGAAGAGGAAAGCAGATTTGTGCTTGTTTTATAGAGGAGACTACTTTGCATGGCAATGGAGCCAGTCAGCAAAATGCAATATTAGTCTGCCTACAAGAAGGGGAGAAGTCTTTCCTTGCTCCTTTAAAGGAACCGTCTAAAATGTGCATCTCTCATTAACACAAAAAAGCTCTATGTAGCCACAGTTACAGTTGCATCAGGATGCATTTTGCCCACCCACCTTCTGTAAGGCATGGAAATAACATGGAAAAGTCTCCAGCATTCTTTGACACCTCCATGTTGCCTCCAACACTAAATTAACTCACCCTAGAAGGTGCATTCACCTCTGTCTCCAGCACATACCAAAAAGCAATGACTGACACCAACTTCATCCAATTCACTTCTCTATGCAAATCCCTGGTGACCTCTGTCACAGTTCAGGATGGGCTGTGCCAATGCCCTCTGTCTGGGTCTCTGCATTCCCATAGGGGACAAGTACCCAAGCGTTTGACTTCTTTTGGAAGAAAATCCTGTGATTCTCTGACTCTAAGACCAGGCCCTGGATTACAGACCCCTGTGTACCTCAGCCAGCCCAATTTAGGTTCAGTACCTGCAGGTTTGCCCTCCGAGAGCTGTGACCGGCGGCGTATACAGAGTGACCAAACATTCTAGAAATGCTGTATAGCATTAGGGAATAAGGATTTTAAAATAAAATAAATCCACAGGCAGGCCTATCTACCTAGAGCTTCCAGCCCAGCTTCTTCAGACTCCTCCTGCAGTTTCTCTCTCTCTCTCTCTCTCTCTCTCTCTCTCTCTCTGTATTCGCCTGCTGTGCTGAATTATCCTTGACAACTGATCCCTCTTTCTCTCTGAAGAGAGACTTTAACTGTTTTATGTCCTTTGATTTTAGACTCCCAGCCCTGGCAAAATAAGCCTTTCAGTGTTGACGTGGCAGGTGGTCCCAACCCAATTAACAGTGCTGACATCTTGGGCAGTTCTCCTCCCGCCCCCCCCTCCCGGGGAAGCATCTTATCTCCCGTCATTGTTTCATTTCCCTGCTGGTTTTTCTTAACAGTCCCTTTTGGCTTAATGCCATAGTCAGGAAATATCCCTTACAGCAATCAATCATATAGGAATTCTAAATTAATACAGAGCAGGCCCACATCCTCCACATCTCCACCCTTCCGGATGTAAGTAATCCTTTTTTGTGGTCTAGTGGCTTCAGTGGGGCAAACAGCATCACTGTTTTAATGTTGATTACAATTGTGTCTTCTGAAATCCTGTCTTGCAGTAGTAGACACTTAAGTAGTGTCTGATATATTGTCAAGATAATTCCATCACTACCCTTAGTTTGTCTTCAGCAACATTATGTTGACCTAATTCTTAGGCAACATTATACTTTGTGATCAGTAACAATATCAACCTTCTCAGGAACTGTGCAACAATATTATTCAAAACTAACATCTTAAATCTTAAATAACTGTTTATGCAAGCAGAGTTGCAACTTTTAACAAAAAATCTTTGCAAGGAGTAGACTGGAAGAATCACATATTTAATTTCATGCCTCAGACTGTCACGATGCTTTATGAAGGGATCCAAAGAAAAAGCATGAGACAATAGAAAAATTCTAGTCAAAAGGCATGTTGAAATAGTCAAAACTGACTTATTTTATAATCACGAACTGCCATAGAAAACCACAGTAGGCATTTGCAGTTGATCCTCTAAATCTAATTCAAAATACCTTTTATAGACGTTTTACACCCCATTAAAATGGAAATCCTGCTCAGCACCAATTATGGCAGTGCTACCACCCACAATCATAAGGGAAGATTTTGTACAAACTGTCCCATCAAATGGTTTACATTGATGGAAAGTTTGCCCTTGACGGCAAGGGAACTGGATCAGGGCACAAGCTAACAGAGGAGTATCTGGAAAATCTTCAGTGTGTTGTAATTGACAAGATGGAAAATTTGGAATCTCCCTCACACACACCCCAACTAAAAATGGGAACAGGAGTGACTCATAAGAATTTTATATTGCTCTAGAATTCTAGGATGGTGCACATGTTCTGTTGCTCAGAAAACAAATTGAGATGGCTTTAAAAGCAGCCCCAGGAGCTGACACATAACGTCAACTATTGTTGTTTATTTTTATAGCAGATGCTGAATACTTTTAATTTTTTTCACAAAAAATTGAGATATGAACATAGTTCTATAGCTTGGTTCCCAAAATCCAAATTACCCACTAATTTCACACTTTTCAGTTCAGCACACTCAAAATCTCATGCAAAAAGACAAGGAGCCATCTTTATATATTATGCTTTTAGAGAACATATTGGTACTCCAACATGCATTTATAATGTAGTCTATGCACCTCAGGTTAGGCACCGAAAAGCCAGGGATTATATGCACTCTGAGTCCACCTAGTGAAGTTTAAGGGAGAATTACACCAGCTCTTGCACTCAAATCTACCTCCATGTGGTGCAATTAGGGTACATGGCTAGCTAAAGGTGTCAAAGCAGTGACAACTGCAGTTGTTTAGCATCCAGGAAGAACTGCCATATCTTTTAGAGCAGTAGTTGCTCTCCTTAAGCATAAGTGGATATCGGGAGGAGGGAAGCATGAGCTGGCCCATAATGACTGGGCTCTTGCTGCTCATTGGGAGACAGGTTCATCTAGCGGATGTCCTGCATATGGTTGGGCTGCCTGAAGGCATAGAGGCAGCTAATGTTGGAATTTCTGCTGCTCCATAACAAGTGAGCACCCACTCTGGCTTTACAATTGATCTTCCCACTGTAAGCTCATCTTGCCAGGTTCTAGCATAACATTTCTGTGCAATTTCACATGTAAACTAGCTTAGATATAGCAAACTGCAACAGACTCTGTAGCCGGATATTTAGGTGACCTACTCGAGATTAGAGACCGCCTCTATTCCATGCAGCCTTCAGGCCCCATACACTCAGCCACCCAACAATCACCTTATAGAGGTACCTCATGTTGTCTACTTATGGACAAGAGACTGTTAGATTGCTCCCTCCCTACAGTAAATGATAGTGCTTGATCTATGCTGGCATTTCCATCATTGCTACTGCTGATGGAGCATGACTGGTGTGATGCTATGGAGGTTCATCCAGATCAGTAAGGGGTTGTCACCATCTGCCCTGTAACCCTGGGTGCTTCTGTGCTGATCAGCTTTGTCTCAGAGGCCTGACACCAGTTGCACACTTTCACAGCACAACAGCCTCTCCCTGGCTTTCACCAGTCTAGTCACTCCTTGCAGGGTGTCACCAATAGTCTCTTGTAGTGCCTCGTCCCTCTCACTGGACCCTCACAGAAGTTATCTAGTTTGCTGCTTCCAAGGAGACAATACACACCAGCCTGCTAGATTAGGTGAGGATTTTACCCTTTAATATACAGCACTGAGCTGGTTTTATAAAAGTAAAACATATTTAATAACAATAGAACCTCAATTTAAGTGATAGGGAGTAGAAGGAACAGGGATAAAAATAGTTACAAACACACACAAGTAAAAATACCCTTCTAAGACTAAAATCAAATTTAGCAAAGTAGAGTCTTTTATTCAAAGTAGTTTTCTCAACACAGTCATTACTTCAGCATTGCTGGTCAGGCTTTAGCTAGGATCCAACTCAGAGCCCAGAGTTTGGTTCCTTTGTCTCCTCAGGTAAAGGATGACAAAATTGGCTCCCCCCCCCCACTTATATTTTCCCAAAGTTCATTGGCCCCATTTCAAGAGGCAGGAAGGCTTCATGGGGATGCAGTTTCCATCCCCCCCCCATGGAGATTTAGTGGTTATCTTCCCCCCCTTGCTTGTCTGATAACTTTGTTTACCGTGAATGTAAATGTGCTTGTTATTGTCTTAGATCCACAATACTTAATTTACACTGGAGAGACAGTTAAGCCTGCAAAACAATAGTCCTTTGTCTAGGACAGGCTGTGCTTAGACACTGGCTGCCAACACATTTGAGGAACATATTTCCAGCACAAATCTATACTTCTTTATACACCACCTGTACATACCCCACACTGGTCATGAAGAGTATTGCATGTTGCCAGTTTGCATGAGAGGCACCTTGCACAACACCTGTTGGATCCAGATTATGACGGCAGCAAGTTGTGGCAAATGAATGTGTCAGGCCTGATGAGAGTTATGGTGTGGTGTGCCCTCTGCCTGTTGGCATTCTGGGTCACAACTAGTAATGTAGGGAATCTTTTACTTGTGACTGTTGGCCTAAAGGTGCTGTAAATTTGTTAGGCTGGCGCTAAGTGCTCTGCTGTCCGTAAGCTACAGCACCCTTTTCATTTCACTTGTGCTGTTGAGTTTGAGAAACCACCTCCTGCTTCAACAGCTGAGATTGTTGTTTCTTGCAATCCTTTTTAGCTGCATGGTTGTCCCTCTACAGAGGTGCAATGTAACCTAATGTTTTCCAAAGTACATGCTCCCTCCCACATTTTTATATGGTTGTGAGTTTGCTTTTAAAACCATTTTTTTTCTCTCAAGTTTAACTGCATATTTACATGCTGAGCTTGTTTCAAAATTCAGCTGTCTGGGGGAGTAAGAAAAGGCTTTTAAGAACACACTCAAACTGGATGGATTTTTGTACAAACTTTCCAAAAGAGTTCACCTTTTGCTAGAACACAACTAGTAATAAGTTCAGGCTAAAAAGTGATGGTTTTGAGTGCATGAAACTGTCATTTTAGAACTGATAATGTTTTGAAATCTTAGTATTTAAAAACCAGTGTGACCTCCAATATACTTGTGTTACTGGTAAAGCACTTCTCTTTAAGGGCCTGATCCAAAATGCACTGAAGGCAATGGCAAATCAAGGGAATTTAAATCAGATTCTTGACTAAGATGTCTAACCTCTAGTACATCATTGTTTTTTTTCCCCTTTAATTACATGATCCACAACCCACTGAAATCAATGGCAGTCCTACAGATGCTGTTTTTCCATTGACATCAACATCAATAGATTTGTTGTTTAGACCTTAAAAATGATTGAGGAGGGTTTCTGTAGCTCTGCTTTTCTTCTGCTGCATCTGCTGTTCCCTGGTGCTTCTGCTTTTCTGTTCTCCTTTCTTAGCATGCTGGGCAGCTGCTGCTTTTGTTTTTGGTATATGGCTAAGACAACCTTGCATTCATGCTATGATCTATATCTAGGCTTTGTGCATACAACAGTACCATGGATATGAATAATTTTCTGTAAAAACTCAACAAATACAATAAAAATGCAGAGACTATCAGCTTTGTCAGAATGTTATTGTTTGCAAGCGAGTGACCTTGATAGTCTTCGCTCATACAACTCCTGAATGATGCCAGTGATTTGGGGGGGGGGGAGAGACTTTTAAAATTACAAGAAAAGTACTCGACTGACAGCCTTGGAATAGGTCTGAGCATATGCTTTGCAACAAAAGTAGTTGGTGAATTTTGACTTTTTCTCTGAGTTGTCTGCAAAGAGATCACAACATTCTCAGTGTTTTTTGCTTGAGAATTGGCGTCTTTGTTCAGCTAAAAATGGTTGCCTGGCCAATATTTCACAAAGTTTGTATTTGCAATCTTAAATTTTCACCAAGTTGATTAGTGACATGGTGGTATTTCCCTGACTGAATGAAAACCAGTACTGCCAGTATTGTAAATTGAATTCTTATTTCAATTGAAAATACATCCTGAAAAATCCTTTCAGCAAATAATTGTGAATTAGAACTTAACATTTTCTTTTAATGAGCAAAGTATGCCAGTGATAAAGTATGAGGAAAGTATGCCATCACATGCATCCGTTGAAGTGAGCTGTAGCTCACGAAAGCTTATGCTTAAATAAATTTGTTAGTCTTTAAGGTGCCACAAGTACTCCTTTTCTAACCTTGTTATCACTGAAAAAAGAAAATACCATGCCTGGTATCAGTGAAATTAGAATCAATATTGCTACCAAGATTTTACATGGTATATGACACTGTTTGCTTTCTTGTTATAGTGGAGAACTCAGAAATATTTTATTTATTTTAAATAACATATGCCCCTCATTATATCTGTGGGATATTACCGTGCCTGAATGCATAGAGCTAGACCAAAATGGGTTGTTAAAGGAGCCAGGAAAGGCAAAACTATGGCCTAGATAAGGAAGTCAAACAAGAGCCAGGTTTGTAACCATGAAAAGGGATTGCTCAGCCCTGTCTCTGGGGACAATGCTGTTTGCAAAGGATGAGACTCTGGAGATCAAAAAGACATTGATCTGTTAAAGGTGCCCCTGGCAGAACAGGAGAGGGGAAAGTTGTCAGCTCAGGTGGAAGCTGATATAGAGCTATGCACAGAGAGTAGGCTTCGGTCTGACCCAGAGACTGAGAAACATGGTCTGCAGGGATCAGTTTACAACTTGGTCCTAGAGAGAACAGGGGCAGACATCAAGGCTAAGCCATGTCTACTTTGCATTTGAGAGGAATGCCAGGCAATGTAAGCGGACTGTTGCCCCCTTACTAACATTCAGTGGGGGTGTTTTGGTTGGCTACCTCCCAGCATTAAAAAGTGGGAAGGGTTGATGGGGAATCAGGACCCTGAGACTGACAGTCCCCAGGAACAATGGGGAGAGGCCAATGCTCCAGGTCAGCCTGAATGACAGGGCGGGCAGGCTAATCAGAGAGTCAGGAGGCTAGGGAGGTCCTGTCCTCTGTGTGAGCTGGATTTGCCTTGGTCAGACAGAGTGGGGCCAAGCTAAGGAGAAAGCAGGGGCCCAAGCTGAGCTGGGGGGCAGAGCTGGGCCAGATCCAGAGGGACCAGAAAGGCAGCCCAGAGAGCAGACCCTGTCCTGGGAGCAGAGCTGCAGCCCCAAAGCCAGAGGCACAGCCCAGAGAGAGCAGACTTGCCCAGGGAGCAGAGCTGCAGCAACCAGAGCCAGAGGGGCCAGAAAAGCAGCCCACGAAGCAGGTCAGTGCTGGGAGCAGTGTCACAGAAGCAGCCTGCAGAGCAGACCTGTCCTGGGAGCAGAGCTGCAGCAACCATAGGCAGAGGGGCCAACGAAGTAGCCCAGGGAGCTGGAGGCAGAGCAGCAGCAGTGCAGAGACAGAGTGGTGCAGCTGGGGCTGGAGCAGTCCGGAGCTGGGTGCGGTGAGCAGCTGGGGAGAGCGAGGGGGACCTTGGGCAGCAGGCACAGCACAGGGAGACGCCTCAGCCCAGGGGCTCTGCAGGTCAAGTTTGGATCCTAACCCTGACAGGGCAGGGGCGACTCTGGGAAGAAGGGTCCTACCACTTAGAGCCTGAGAGCGTGTGGCCACCACCAGAGCAAGTGTCCAACCCATAGCATCCCTGCAGCACAGCCAGGGCCTGAGAAGAAGGCCTGGGACTTGCAAGGAACAGACTGTGAACTGCCCTGACGTTCCAGAGACACTGTTTGAGATGTTCCCTGCCACAGAGCGGGTTGATGTTTCCTTTAACCTTTCCCATTGTTCCTTATTCTTTTTAAATTTAATTGTTGATTAAATAACTTTAACTTGTATGTAATGATCAGTGGGTCAGAGAAGTGCCCAGTGCAGAGAGAGTACCCCGGAGTGGGGACACCCTAGCCCCTGTCCTAGGTGACCACAGCAGGGTTGGGGGTCGATCCCCCCAGGAATCCTGGGCCCAGCCTTGTTGGGGTTACGAGACTCTGCCAGACAGGAGAGTGGAAGGGGAGTCCTCAAGGGCAGGGCGGCCACTGGGTAAAGGAAGTGGGAGCGAGGACTCAGATCCTTTCGCTAGCCCACTTTACCGGGGTAGTGCAGAAGCCAGGAAAGTTCCCCACAAGAGCAGGACTATTCCCCCGCTTACAATAGGCAAGACAATATGTGTGTAGGACTCTGTTACTTTTAATTGGAGTTTGACTGTGGGGCCCTGTGCCAAAGAGAAATGGGGACACAGGCCTGCTACTTGAAAGGGGTACACTTGGGGGTTCTGGAAAAGGGATGTCAGAAGGGGCAGCCTACCCAGGGACCATGACAGTTATCATGGTGGTAACAGTTTTGCTTTTTTAAATTTAAGTTTTAGTCTTAGTCCCTACCAGTCCTGATGAGCTGCTCTGTGAGGGTGCAGATTTGCCTGGGTTCTCATTTCTCAATCGGGCAAGTCTAAATGCGCTGTTGAAATAATTAGCAGACAAATATTGAACATGCTGGTTTAACAACAAAAATTGTTCAAACAGTCCTCAGAGAATCCCCGGAATGAAGTCCACAACCATAACACGAGCTCCTAGTCAGCCCTGGTCCTTCTGCCACACACAGAGCTCTCCTTCTGTCCCTCTCTGTCCATCCAAAACCACCAGACCCAACCCTTTCTGGCTGGAGCTCGGAACCGGTCTTTTTTCTCCCATCACTGACAACAGTTTCCTGCAGCTCTTTAAAAGGAATCTCCTGATCCAACACAGGTTCCAGAATTCGGGGCAGCTTTCCTTACCTTGATTATTGGCTCCAAGTCCTGTACTCCTTTCCATCTCCCCAATCCTTGTAGAGATGAAGATAGATGGTGACGGGTCCAATTCTTCCACTTTCCAGTAATTAGAAGTTGCAACTGCAGATTCTCATCCTCTCCTAGCAGAGGGGATGTGGGGAGTTGGTTGGTGTATGCTCTCTTTTCACTCCCAAAGATGTTGTATGCATTAAAGCTTTTATTCCCATCCATCCTCATGCCATCAGGAGCTGGCCCATTGGAGTGAGTGATAGCATCTGTTTGCAGATAGTAACTCTGCTAGTTTTTGCTACTCGGAACTGATGTCGGGCACTTCTCTGAACACATTATGGTGGAGCATTCAGAAAGTATATTTTGGGGGGAATAAAGCAGAACTGAGTCATGGTAGCACTGACCAAACCTACCAGTGTCACTAGAAATATTTCAAGGGTTGCCAATAGCAGTGAAACCCATCTCAGTGGCTTTATGCAAACACTTTTTTTTAAAGTGTGTTGATTTAACTTAATTTGGGATGCATCAACAGTAGCAATGCATGTCAATTTTTACCTCAGTGAGATACCAAGTTGTGATGCTTACTACTTGGATTTGCTCCAGATTTCTGTGGATAATGGTAAAGTGGGACCAAAGATCATTTTGGGTTGCTTATATTTCCTGCACTACTATTTCCCCTGTAAGCTACCCACAGACTATGCTTGGCCTTGCCTCTGGTTCTGTTTATGCTTAACAAGCTTGAAGCTTTTGCAAAACAGATGAGAGAAAAGTTGTTTTCAAAACGGATGAAAGAAAAGCTGCTGATGTGTTTAGTTTTTCTTTCTTTTATGCAGACTGGGAAAGTTTCTAGTAGCATTTGGGTATTTGTAAAGAGCCCTCTGCTGCTGTGGAGGATTGCCAGAAACAATGCAATTCAGCTGAAAAACAAATGGGAGAATTTCCCCTTAACTTGTGTTTTTCTTTTGCATACAGGCAGAATACACCTGTTGAAACTGCTAAATCCTGAGCAGCACTTTATGATTCTCACAAAGCCAGAAATGAGTGTACTTGGTGCTTTCAGAGATCCTCAGAGCATTTTTCAAACTCTCATGTATTAAGTCTCAAAGTACCCCTTTTACAGGTGGGAAACAGAGGCAGAGAGGTCTTAAGTGATTTAACTGCAAAATTATCCTTCTCGATAACTTGCAATTTAATCTCTGGTATTAGCAAGTCTATGTGGGTAGTCCTGAAATTAAAGCCAAACCAAACCATGCTAGAGATGTTGGGTTGCTAGTTGACGTGGTCTTTAGAATGCACAGAATATTTTAGTGAGAGTCTTCCCATACCAAGTGTTATAGGAATCTTCAGTTCTCTTTCAAGACTTACTCGTAGTCACTCTGCACTCAGCAACAGACCCAGTAGTGCAAACCTTTGCTCACTTGAGCATTTGCTACTTGTGTGCATAAAGATTTGTGAATTGGGAAAATGCAGTCTACAGCCACAGTGCAGCTTGGGACCCTTTCTGTTGCAACTTTTTGAAAAAAGATTGTGTGAAGAAAAAAATCTTTGGGGCATGCAGTGGTGCTTGTTTTCTATTTGGCAGTAGCTTGTTGACTTTTATTCCTTGCATAAGATAGCAGATGAAACCCCACATATTATATCTTTCACAAACAAATAAGCTTCTCATAAGCCCCATACCCTGGGGTAGGTAAGTATCCTATTTTACACATGGATATCCTAAAGGCCCAGAAAGGTTAAGTGACTTGACCAGTGTTGTACAGCAAGTTAGTGGCAGAACCACTCTCTCCATTCTAGAGGCAGACCGTGGCATGGCATTGTTCACACATGCAGTGTTGTGACATTTTGTTTTCTGGGGGAGGAGGGGAAGAAATGTGTACTTTTTTATTCTTTGCATTACCCCTGCATTGTACTTCCTGTGCCTTGGGCCTGAGAGACATTGGCTGTACAATAATTCTCTGTAACTCTCTGGATCAATTTCTTTCAGCCCGCTGGGGAAAACTGATGCTATTTAATTTGGAAGATGGTTGTTTAAGGTCACTTGTTTTCCTTCAGAACAATAAATTTCCTCCTCAGAGAAATTCATGAATTACAGGATCAACTCCTTGCTTGAGTGCCTCAAGCGTAAGGGAAGATTTCTACAGATGCAAAGGCTTCATGTAGCCCAGGAATATAGGGAGGAGGAGGACTAACTTGTTTCCATATTGCAGCGGAGTAATTGGGGGGAGGTGATATGATATTCCTGAGAACTGCAGCTTTCTTAATTTCATGCTGGGGCTGGGAATAGTGCATCGGGTGTGAATGGACGGTGATTATTTCCCAGCATCTCTCTCTCTCCCCCTCTTTTTTTTTCCAACTGACTCTAAGAGTTGTAGGTGCCAGGGGCATGAAGTGAGCTCCCCTAGTAACTGCAACAATCCAGATCAATGTTTTACACTCATTCTGTGTCTTCCCATCTCAGTACCCACATGATGGATGTCTCCAGTGAGGTACTCAATGACAGCAGCTGTTGGTTGAAATTTTTATTGGGCCTTTGGTAATTAAAACTCAAGGATCTTCAGATATTTAAGATCTATTAAAATGAAGTAACAGATGTTTAGGTTGGCGCAAGGCAGGGAGGAGGGAGCATGAGAATTGTAAGTGAGCCAGTGTGGCAATAGGAGCAGAGAATGGTTCTGTTTGAGACAGTGGTATGCATTACCTTCATGAGATTCACACTTGCAAAGGTTCTTCTCATTAGAGGCCCAAATCTGGCCACAGTCAGTCTTCCTCAGATGCACTACAAGAACCCTTTGTGCTGATTCCCATAGGACTTCCAAAGAGGTGCCAGTGGAATTGGTACAGTGGTATTCTGGGCACTCTTGCAACCAGTTCCTCTGCATATGCCAAGTCATTGGGCAAATCCACTTCAGAAGAACAGAGTTCACTCTCCAGTGGCTATCTTCCAAGGGCGGCTCTACATTTCAAGTTTTACTGGCATAACTACATGTATTGGGGCGTGAGTCTTTTTGCCAACAGTTATGCCCCTAAAAGCTAAATGTAGTCACAATTAGCAGTGTAGCGTATTTCAGTTTCTGAAGTCAATTAAGGTACGCTGATATAATTGCCTACAAAAGAGGGTGTTGCTATTTTAACTAAAGTGGCAAAATGTCCAAGTGTTTATAAGACCTAAGTGTTTTTAGTGTATGTAACACAGTGAGAACCAGATTCAGACTGGTGCTTCTGGACTCTTCTAAGATAAACTAAGTTACCGTAGAAGCTAGCACTGTATTGTCCTAGCGACCAAGTGTTGGAAACTCCCTTAATATTTTGTTAGCATTTATCTGATGTGCCTAAAGTACTTTACCACTATCTTTAAGCATCATTAGCCCCATCTTATGGGCAGGGATACTAAGGATATGCAGGAAGTCTTAAGCAGAGCTGGAATAGAACCCAAGTCACCTGAGTCTCAGTTCAGTGCCCTGTATATTCTGTACTGTGCTAGAGCTGTTTGAAGCTGGAACACTTCCTCTACAACTTTGTGTAGAAATAGTTGATATTTCTGATTATTTTGCACCCCTCGAATAGGAATATCCAAAAGTCTTGCTGTTCAGCACTGAAATACTGTGTGGGAATGGAGGAGAGAAGGGGTGGCATACAGTCACCATGTGTGGTTGAAGGTTAGGATTCATGTCATTGACTAAGCTGTATGGTCCAGGACTGGAATAGGGGGTTAGTGCTGCAGTTGAAGCTCTGAGGTGCTTAGACAGCTCTGTGTGGGAAACTCACAACACAGTGTGTGCCTGGCTTTCTACTACTAAACCACACTTTCTCAGGCATTGAAAAATCAAATTGAAACACCCCACCCCGATTTTAAAGCAATAGCTCACAGAGTAGAAAAAATGTAATTAAACACCAATTTTTAGTTGGGCATGTGCACAATGGGAACATTTGTTCATTTACAGCAGTGACAAAGCCACTGGCCTCAAACTCACTGCAATCTAATTTCTTTCACTATTAACTTTTTCTACAGTTGACTCTTTAGCCAGGGGTGAAAGTAAGTTAGAGAACTTACTGGTATGCCGGAGTCCTGAGCAGGGGGCGTGGCCTCAACCGGAAGAGGCAGAGCCTTAAATCTCTGGGCCCTTTAAATCTTGATTTAAAGGGCCAGGGCTCCAGCTGCGGTAGTGGCAGCTGGGAGCCTGGGGCCCTTTAAATCACCCCTGAGCTACCAGCTGCAGAGGCGGCTGGGAGCCCTGGGGCTCGGGGGCAATTTAAAGGGCCCAGGGCTCCAGCTGCCGCTACCTCAGCGGAGCCCCGGGCCCTTTAAATCACTGAGGAGCCCTGGGGGCTCCTGGCTGCCACCGCTACCCTGGGGCTGTGGGCTCTGGCAGAGCTTTAAAGGGCCTGGGGCTCTGCTGTGGTAGCAGCTGCTGGAGCCCCAAGCCCTTAAATCCCCGCCTGGGCGTTGCTGCCCAAGCCCTGGGGTAGCGGTGGCTGGGCTCCATCGGGGACTTAAAGGGCCCTGGGGCTCCAGCCACCGCTACCGCCCTGCCCCTTTAAATGCCCGCCGGAGCTCCACCACTGCTACCCCAGGGCTTTGGCAGCAGGGCTCCAGAGGGATTTAAAGGGCCAGGGCAGTAGGGGTGGCTGGAGCTCCGGGGCTCTTTAAATCCCTGCCAGAGCTCCCCCCCAACCCTACCCCAGGCTCAGGCAACAGGGCTCAGGCCAGGATTTAAAGGGCCCTGGGGGGGGGAGATAGCAGCGGCTGGAGCTCCGGGGCCCTTTAAATCCCCGCCGCTGCTACCCCAGGGCTTTAAATTGCCCTCTCTGAAAGCCAGTCCTGGTACGGCACACCTGCTTTTACCGTTATGCCGTACTGGGGCATACCGGCTTACGTTCACCTGTCTTTAGCTGAACTTTTCAGCTCCTTTCAATTAAATTAAATTCATGGTTGTGATTTTGCAGCTGAGAAATGCCCGATAGAAAATTGCATCACACCCAAATGTGGCATTTCACTGAAGCCCCACAGCTTGGCTTCTGCACTGCATAGGGGTATTTGAGACAGACCAGATGGTGCATGGAAAGCCAGGCCTTGGCGAGTGAGGAGTGGTGCATTGCCCCAAGAGCTTCCTGTCAGTGTAGATGTAGCAGGGGAGATAGAGGTTGTATGCTCTTGGGACTAACAAAGAGAATAAGAGATGATGAAATCATTGTCACTTTAAATTTCAGCTGTAAGGGATCCCATCAAAAGTACATTAATTTAACTCAAAGTTCCAATAAGTCATGTTAGTCACCCCTTCAGAAAATCCACCTAAAGAGTAAAAAGTCATCTGGCTGAAACCCTGGGGTTGAGATCTAAACAAACCACTCAGTTACGAATGGGACTGACCACTATAGCTGTCCTTCAGTTCTATGATCATTGCGTTACCGCTCACCCCTCTTCCTGCCAGATTTAAACAAAGGGAGGAAGACTATTTTTTCCATTTCACTTCCTCTGGCCCATAGCAAGTGAGAAGTCACCAAAAAACCCCATATTAAAAACCAACCAGTATTTAGTGGTTTCCCATGCTTTAATGGAAAACTCCCTTGCTACCTGTGTTGCAGTAGTATGTTCCTGATGCCAGATAATGCTATACGAATGTATAAAAAACCACACTTACAAGCTCCTTTCATGTGACCTAAAATGGAGCCTGATAACTGCCAGGGAGGTCCTGGGACGACTTCTGATTTCAGAGAAAGTTCTTCCAGAAAACCTGACCTGAGTTTAAAATAACCAACCTGCCACTCTGAAAACTGGGAAACTGAAAGGGGGGAAGTAAGAAGTTTAATTCTTCAGTGTGCAGCCTGTGGCTTGGCGTTTGTTTCTTTTGAGGTTTTGTATTAAAATACCTTATTCATTTATATGTAAGGATGCATTTAAGTTTGTCTTCAAACGTGCCTATGTAACATTACATATGTTCACACATACTCCTTGAGTTCCCACATTGTGGTAGCTTACCCCATCTTCCTGTCTCTACCCCCTTCCTTTGAAGAATTTAACGTAAGACACTAATCAAAGTTTTGTCGGTACGAGCTCTAAAAGCTTGCTCACCTAGACAGACATTGGACTTTGAAGTGTGTGCATTTGTTTGCATCTGTATAATGCATGTATGTACATCTGAAACTTTGTTTGCGGCAAGGCTGATGCTGCACATGTTGTTCTGTACACATTAGATGTGCGCAAATAGCTATACATTATGTAGAAGCAAAGTTAGACCCTATATCTCACTCGTGAGAATGACAGAAGCAGTAAGACAGCTTTACTATTTTGGCACCTATTGGTGGAATGCTTTGGAGTAGTCTGAAGAAACCAGTGGTATATTCATAAAAATGCACAGCTGAGCCACCTTAAGACCGAAATTGATACGTCTTTCTATTAGGTGATGTTTTCTAAGAAAAAGTTGGGAAGCCAACCAATGTTGTATTTATGAACATGGGGTTAGAGTTCCTTTGACAGAAGGTGGATGTTTGCTACTTGGAAGAGGGGAAACATCACCTATGACCTCTGAGGTGTTCCTCCCCTCTTCTCCCCCCCCGCCCCTGCTCCTCCTGGAATGTCTGTTCAGTGCAGCACATTAAACATTTGGGACATAAAGGGAAGGCAGTTTATCATTAGCTCCTGATTTTTCTTTTATAAAACAAGACCCCCCCCATTACTCTGTTCTAGCTCACGTTTAGTGACTTTATGGACCTTATGGTCAGCCTACTATTCAACAAGCCTTTTAAAATCAAGTTTGGGTTGTAACGATTATTTGCTTAGTTATTAGGGGGCACAATGTCATTCTATCATCTGGATGTCTATTTTGAAGAGGTATTAAAATTCTTAGAGGCTTAAATGACATGAATTTTACCCATTTCTCTGTTCGGGGGAAAAGAGACGCCAGTCCGAAGGCCCTGTAGCAAAGCTGCCACTCCTGCACGCCCTCTTGTGTCCAGATGTAGTGTTGCAACAACTTTTCCTTCAGTTTTCCCCACTGTCCTTCGGCCTTCTCTGGTCATAGTAGTGACTTGGGCCCTCTGGCTGGGCCACTTCAGAAAGTCCAGCCTGTTTCCAGGGCCATAGAACCATTCACCAAAGCCTAACAACCGTGTATTAAAAAAAAAATCCCCAATCTTCAACCTGGGTAGGCTCAGCTGACAGCTTCTTTGTGCCAAGCCTGCCTCCACTGCTCTCGGCTGTCCTCCTGTCTAACCACAGACTGCCATGCCTCGATCAATCCCACAGTGGAGGACTAGCACACTCCTTGCCTTGCTCAGGGGTCCAGGCAGGCTCCCGCACATCAGGAATCCTGTCTCCGATCAGGCTTCTAACTCACCATTGGAGAAGCAGCTCTCCTCTGCTTTGTTCTCCTTCCTCCTTCTCAGCCTTCTTTCAAGCTTCTTCTCAGAGAGAGGGAACTCCCCGGCTCCTCTCTTCTGGTGTGCCCCCTCCAAGTGGGTTCACCCTCCTCTTTTTGGAACACCCAGCTCCTCCCCAGCAGGGCTGTGTTTATAAGAAGGCCTGGTCCACATTCCAGGTGCCATCAGGCAGATTAATTGGCCTCTCAACCTCATAATAACCCTTTCATGAAGTGTGTAGGATAAGCACCCCATCTCAGGTCCCTTAGTAGTTTATTAATCTGGGAAGGGTAATATTGCCCTTTAGTGCATCCATGTGCTATGCAATGGACAGAGTGCAAGGAACTGGGGACAGCAGTTAGATCCATGCATTCAAGATTGCTGTGACATTATTGGGTATCTGGGTGTGACACAGCTGATGGAGAGTAAGTTAAGAATGGGTGCACACTTGACAGCAATTTTCCATGTATTTAGGAAACTGGCTTGGTTTGCAGCTAATTCTAACTTGGTTGTTCAACATTCTAAAATGGTAGAGCTAATGTACCCGTCATGGATTTCACTGTAAAAATTACATTTCATCTTAGATTTTCTTTTAAGTGGATTCCATCAACGTGCTACATAACTTTAATAAGGCAGCTGCAGGGGGCCATTGTTAGGAATGTAATTGCAGGGCAGAGGCACTCTCGTATTTGTGCATAACCTCTGGCTGGTTATCAGTGATCTCATGCCCCGTGGTGTACTATTGCTTTGCATAGAGCTGGCACAGAAACCTAACACATTGACATGGGTAGATTTGCTTCTCTGTATTTTGGCCTGTATAAGTCATTCAAGTATAGCTTCAAACACTTAGGCATATGAAGCCATTTGATGCATGAAGACAGCTATTTTGCCTTTCTTTGCTCTTTTTGAAATGGGGTGTATTTCCATTTCACAGGGAGTTCCATGAGTAATGTTCCAAAATGTGTGGGGCAGGGATGGTTGTTCTGAAAAGTTGATAAATCCATAGCAATTCTCATAATTTCTCCCCTCCTTTTTGTCTAGCTGGTCCAAAGACTGTCTATGTGAAATGCTAAGAAAATATGTACTATAAGGAACAATCCTAGATAAATCCTAATTAGCAAGAAGGGGGCTAGATTAGATGATCTTCCAGGGCTAATTTCCAAGGTCCAGATTTTCAAAAGGGCAGAAGGCCAGAGTCATGTATTGAAACTGAAGTTTTTGCACAACACGTGTCTAGGTGTCTATCTGGCCATTTGTGCTTATAAATATCCCATTTGCAAATGGTTTCACTATTTATGCAGGTGCTCCCAGGGAGACCTAGGATAAGATTGCTCTGTTTCCCAGCAAATTTGGGGGAAGGTGCAAACTTGGGGGAAGGCAAAGGTGGCTTTAAATAACTTTTGTGTGCTCTCTCTCTCTCCTGGATGGGTGCAGATCCAAGGATAATTTACAACAGATACTGATCTGTAGCCCTGAAGGCTTTCCCCATCCCACTCTCAGCACTCCCCCATACCAGGGCTTGCGAGCATGGGCATCTCACAGCATATGTGCATTCTTCCCCTGCTGACTTCAAGGGCTTGTATAATTTCCATATGCTGCACCTGTTCACATTTATATAGTGCTTTTTATCTCAGTCAGTCTATAGTGCTCAGCCCTAGCAATAGCTTTTCATTCGTGCAGAGTAGTATGTAGTTGTGTAAATATGGGAGAAATTTCGAGGTACTCTTCTGAAAATCATAAAGTCAGCCTTTGAGGGAGTTCCATGGGCAATTGCCCGTCCTAGGGTTCCCTTAAGAAACCAATTATCTTAAGTACATTTCAGAGAACTTTTCATGAGACGTGAAGTGTGCCTTTGTTTATTTAGGGATAGATTTTACAGCTACACCTTCTAACACACTTAACTCCAGAGGATTCCTTCTGTCTCAGAAGGATGAAGGGCTAAGTCAACATTGCTAGCATGCAAAGGTGTAGGTCCAAGGAACATAGTTTAGGAGAGAAAAGAGGAGTTTTAAATGCAAAGTGGATTTATCCTGAAAATTTCTAAACACATTTGAGATAATACAGAAGGTCTTAACCCTTTTGTAAAAAGAGAAATCAATCTTAGATTAGCAACAAAATTCAGTTTAAAGGCTCTTTAAACTGGGATGCAGTCAATCTGCTGACAAGTTACCAAGATTGAAGGAACATAGTCTAATCCTCAGTATAGTCACTAAGGCTACACTGGTATCTTTCATTATGAATTTTGCATTTCAAGGAAATGCACGTTTTAAGCACAACAACATAAACTGTTTAAGGAATGCTCCCTATTTCGGGGCTTCCCTTGCAGATGTCTGCGCTACTCTCAGTATCTCTGTCTGTTACCATAGCTCTGGGCTTCTCTCAGCCAGAGACCTGTCTCCTCTGCTGTCTCTCCACAACTGAGTTCCTTCATTCCACTTATTGTGGGCTAAGCTTTGACTCCTCTCACCAGGCACCAGTTAGCTACTCACCTCACAACGAGCAGCGCATGGCTAACTAGGTGCATTTGCTACCCTTGCATGTGATAGGGGGTAAGCCACATTGCAATCAGACATAGGATTTTTCCTAAAGGTTTGTAAATCCTGTTCAGTCTATCATAGATACCTCTGTCCATTTCTACATGGGTTATGTGACTCTAATTAGTTTCTAGGAAATTCACTAACTAGATAATGATTGTTTCTAAAAAGATCCAAGCAAGCTTATTTTCTCTGAAGATCTCTGCTTTCAGATAAAGCCATAATTAAATTAAAGGTAGTAGTAGAAATCTTTCAAATTTACTAATGGAAATCCATAATAGTTAGAAACAAGATAGGATGGTTATTATACAGAAATGTAGTCTGGAATGCCAGAGTATCACAGTTGGGAAGGTGTTATCTAAAGCACCAACATTGTTAAACATTGTGCCTGTCAAAAGAGGTTTTCTACAAATTTAAATAGCTTTCCCTTTTTTTGAAAACGGCAAGCCCAAGCATGTGAGCCAGCATGATCTTGAGCTTAATGTACATGAACGCATTGTAAAAATCTCTCAAGATTCAGTGAAGGCAAAGACAAGCTTGTAATAACCCATCATTAATTAGTTTATTAGTAACTCGTGTCTTCATCACTGAGGTTTCTTGTCCACAATAATTATTTAAATCTGATCAAGTCAGTAGGAAACTTGCCTAAGGAAAGACTTTAGAGCCAGTCAGGTTATCCTGACTATATTTTTCTCATACTTTCTTCTTTCTCTGTAAACACCATTTCTGTCTGCAAACACATTGGAGATCAAATCCAGTTTAATGATTGCTCGTTTAATTAAATGGTCCTGATCTTAAACATTATCAGTGTCATACTGCAGTGATTGGGTCCTTGTCTGGACATTAATATCAAAGTGCACTTTCTAGGAGATAGGTGTGTTTAAAAAAAACACACCAGGAAGGGAAAATTGATGCCTATTTCAAATACACCCCCTTTTTAATTACCCTAACCTTGAAGTCCAGGACCAAGAGCTATAGCTGGCTTTCAGAAGAGTCCCTGTTATGTGGCACTGTGTGCTAGACAGGAGGGGATGAGCTCTAGAGCCAAGTTACTGTAGAATTTTTGCATCCACACTATGGAATAATGTAGGATTAGTAGTTGGGGCTTTAGAAGGGATTAGAAGGGCTATAAAAGGGATTAAATACAGATGTTTTTAATACATATAGAAGTGGGCCCTGAGGGGAAGGGCCTCTAAGAGAACAATGAATTTAGAGGTGTTGTCAAATACATGTAAATTCCTGGAAAACAAGTTGAGTGATTAAGGGATAGAAGGCTCAGAATATGTTTTCACCTGGTCCAAAGCCCAAACTCTTAATTTGGCCAACGGATTCCTGATAATCAGCCTCACCTAACATGAGCTGTGTAGAATCCTAGAGTTAGAAGTACCGCAAGGGCCATCTAGTCTAACTCTCTGCCCACTTTCAGATTCTTATAGCTTTTGGTGTAGAGCTAGGGAATAGTAGGGAGGGGAAGAACCGGAGCAGTGAGGGAGGTTGCCGCAGGGCAGGAGATGGCAGAGTACTCTGCACCCTATGCCAACCTTTGCCCCTTAGGCTGTATTTCCTGTGGGGAGGGTCTGGGCAGGGAGGACTAGGCTGTGCTGGACAGACTGGGAGAGGATGCAGGGGTAGGGAAGGGACTAACATGCAGCCAGTGCTGCGTCTGGCTGGTTAAATGATTGTCAAGGAGCCAGAGGTGGTGGAAGGGGTAGGCTGTAGAACCTGGGTGCTGTGAGAATTATTTTAAGAGAGGAAATAACTGCATCAACATTTCCTCAATGCAGAGTTCAGGTTGCTCAGTGGTGTCTCGTGCCTTTCCAGAATGCAGAGTTCAGCTACACTCAAACCTCTGAAAACCAGGAAATGAAGAATTAAGGTACACACTAGTCCTGCAATGCCACTTAACATTGTCCTCTTGTCCAACTTGGCAATAACATGCCTGCTACCACTGTACCCTTACAGATGCTACAAACCAGTCTGGGAACAGATCACATGAGCACGGTAGGACAAAGTCTCTCTCCTCTTTGCTATGGCTAACTCAGGTTTAGGTCCAGGTATAGAAAACAGGAGATGCCCTACACCCCAACCCTGAATGTGCTCCACAGAAATCACCTAAGACTTGTAAAATGCTACCACCCCTATTAGTCTTGCCTGGAGGTTTCTTCCTGAGACATTGCCTTCTCTACCTAACTGACTCCAGACACCTCGCTGACAATCCCATGACAAGAAGATCCCTGTATGCTGCTACTGACACAACTTATTTGCCACTGACACAACCTACTTGCCATTGAAGTGAGGCTTGATGGTATGAGTGTATCCTTTGTCATATGAGGGTCCCAGGTTTGCCAAGCTGGTCCAACTGATCCCTCCCCATTCAGTACAGCTACACTAACACAGCAAATGCAGCTGGAGTTCATGCAAATACATGCTACAGCTCAGATCTGTGGGGGCAACACAAACAATGGCATCTTCTCATAGTCCATCATGTCTATTTATGAAACCAGCAGAACTGGTTTCCCAGTGGCTATTGCCAACTCCAGGGGAAGTGTTGCGGTTGTGTTACTGGGGTGGTATATACCTTTATTTTCATATTCTAGCATTCAGAGGTTTTAGTGTAGCAGAAAGTAAATGGGCTTCTAACCTCAGAACTATGGGCTTTAATGACTTTGTTAACTTAGAAAGGAGATCATTCCAAAAGAATGATTACTGAGATATATTGGCCTGGTTTTTGTTCTAGAGGTAGAATAACTAATGTATTCACTAAATCAGTGTGCATATTTTTCCTGCATTTGAGTACAGATGAGTTGCTGTCTGCATATATTTTCTCTTTCTCTTCCCTATCCTGGAGAACAACTGAAATGGAAAGGAAAAATGTACCACTGAAGCAAAACCCAGGTTGCACAGCTGTCTCTGGGTTAAACATAACAAAGTACAATTCCCTTACAGTTTTCCAGGTCTCTGGGTTTATTCTCTTTACTCCTTATGCTAACAGGATCAGAATTCCCAGTTAATATAGCCTTTCCTTAGTCCATATTAGTCTTATTCACAATTCTGAGAAATATGAATTCTTGTCACAGAGGAGTGTTTCCACAGGCAATTAAATTAAAATTGTAACCCAACGTGGACCTGATCTTCAGGTTTCTGTTCAATTATCCTACTTATCTAATCTTAATGTAATCCTAAATGACTCATATATCATCATGTGTACCACACTCATCTCTTGGTATCAGATAAGAGACTGCTCATGTCTCCCACCCCCCTCAAATGAAATCCTAAAGAGCGTGGGGTTTCCTTATGTTAGGCCATTCTGGATGTGGTATTTCAGTCATTTAGCTTTAGATTCTTCCCCATTTCTCTTCAAACCTACCACAGACATTAATGCCTTGCCTACACTAGAGGGCTAAGCAAATGTAAGTTACGCAATTTACATAACTAAAGTCAAAGTAGTTTACATTGACTTAACACCGTGTAGACACGGCGTTATGTCAGCAGGAGATGCTGTCCCGTCAGCATAGCTTCTGCCTCTTGTTGAGGTGGAGTACTGAAGTTAACGGGGGAGCGCTCTCCCATTGACTATCGCATCTTCACCAGACCCACTAAATCAATGCCGCTGCGTTGATGGCAGCAACGTTGATTTAGCCCGTAGTGAAGAAGCACCCCTGAGGCCCAGCTCCTCAAAGTATTGAGGCTCCTAACTTCCATGAATTTCAGTTAGGCCTGCAGATTTCAATGAAGTTAGGAGCCTGAATACCTTTGAGGAGCTGAACTAATTCTCCCAGTATGGATAATTTACATGCAAAATTTCAAAACTGACATTTTAAATTAGGATAAAAATGGTGATCGGAAAATGTATTGAAAATTGTAGCATCCTAAAATCTTCCTTCAAAACTCACTTTTTGGACTGAAATTTAGCATTGGAAGTTTGAGGCCCAAAGGAAAAAAATGCCCTAAATTTAGGAAGCATCTAAAACTAGGGAACTTCAAATGGGAAACTTTTTGCAAGCTCAGCTATCGTTTTTTCTATCTAGTGTGTGTTGTAACACACATGCAGCATGGACAGAACTATCATGATCAGTTTCTAAGTGATGTCTACGCTGAACATGAATTGTGAATAAACAAATATGTTTAAAAATTTGAATGATTTACTGTAAATTAAAAACCTGAGCAGATAGTGTCAAGTTGTGCAAAACACACCAATTGATGGTTGCTTCTTGTCCGTATAAACGGATGAAAGCAAATAGCCTCAAACATCTGAATGAACTGAACAGCAGGATTGCAGCTGTGAAACGGCTGGAATTAGCCTGATGGTCATGGTTGTAGATTACCTGTGATTTGTCACTGGCCAGAGCCAGCTGAGGGCATTTCAAATGAATGGAAGGAAGGGATAGGGGAACAGAGGAAGCATTATCAAGACTATCTGGGTTTAAGCATGTTTCAGCAAACTGGGCAGAGGTGTAAATTGTTGCATCTTGCTCTGTCCATTGACAATACAAATGTTTCCTCTAAAGTTATTGGATTTTTTTTCTCCCCATTGCAAATTTTGAGGTGTCTCTATAGAGGTAATTGAATTTTTCTTAATGTTATGGTATGTTTTTTTTCTTTTTTCCTCCCAGCTGCTGCCATACTTGAATATAAAATTAGGAGAAAATAGCAGCCGGGTCTCTTCTGAACATGTGCCATGGATCAATTATATTTTAGTGGGAGCTCCGTGGTTGGTTGTACTTAAACACTCTGTTGCCTATGTGAGCTCACTTGAATACTGCAACCAAGGAAGTTTGTTCAACAGGAAAGAAGCTCTCTGTATTTTGAAGAGTTCATATCTACTGTTAGACAAGGATCTTTTCGTTTGCTCTTGGCATATCTGTACTTTTTGCTTGTTTGTTTTGCTACTTTGCCCCGAGAAACACCCACAACATACAAGTCTAGAGGCCAAAAGTGAGCAGAGCTTTCCATCATTCCTATGTTCATGTCATGCTGTGGAAGAGACCTGGGCTCTCAGCTCACCCTACTTCTGCTGTGATCCCCAAAAAGCATTCTGGGTGGTGCCATGCAACTTTGTTATGCAGGGGAGGCACAAATAATGCAAATATGATGGAACAAATGAGGTAAAAAAATCAGAATTCCAAGATAGCAAAGCTTGTCTCTGGCTTCTTTTTGGTTCCTCACTGTCTGACCGGCTGTGACCAGGTGGCATTCTAACTCCTGTAAGCTTTGCAACGTTTGCTGCAGAGCCTAGCCCTTGACCTACTGCCAGTCCAAATTAGCCAGTGCATGCCCCGAGTCCCTGAAAACAAAACAGCTGGTAAACCATCATCATTTCAGAGTCAACTTGTTCTTTTTACATTGAATAAGGATCCTAGCTTACTTGAAAACACTTTAAAATGTGTCTTTAAATACCCTTCAGGCTGTACTTAATGTAAATTCAATAGCAAATGTTAGATAAGTACCAGCAATGAGTACAGGAATATTTACAGAGGCTTAACAATCCTGTAATAAATAAATGTACAAACCTGTAGCTATAACAGTTGTTAAACTTCAATAAATATATTTTATACAGCCACCCACTAGGATTAGCTTGCAATAACCACTATATTAAATCGAACAAGATGCAATAAACATCACAACTCAGTGTGCATTATTAAAAACTAATTGACTAAAAATCATATTGTTGATATTCAACAATGGATGCTGGTTATATTTTTAAACAGGCTTCAGACATTCGACTGGTACGTAGCTAATATTTGATATTTGCATTGCAGCTAAAACTCAGTCTGTTGAGACTCGTACAGAGCCCTAATCACATCTGCTCTTCTGAATTCAATTATTTATTTTTTAAACCGTCAATATTATTCAGTGGAGTTCAATTTGCGGCATGGAAGTCTTCATCAGGAAAAATTTAAGGCATTAGGATGGCAGGTGTGGCCGAGTTGTTGGCTGTGTTGCGAACTGCCATTCACCCAGAGCAATTCAGTCAAGCTCAAGAGAGACTAGGTGGATTTTAACCTTTCACTGAAAACTACAAGAGAATCCAAACATGAGCTACAGTACAGCAAGTAAATAAATTCAGTCCTTTCTCATTCTCACTCACTACTTGCTGGGTAGTCCAGCAAGACATACCAGTTGCAGGCAGACAAACCTTTCTTCCTGTTCAGAGTCTGTCTCCACTCCACCACACAGAGAAGCTCTTAACATCCTCATGTATATGCTAGGCTAGTCATGCACCCTGTGACATGCATGTACACAGCATGTCCAGACAGACCGAAACAATGGCTCCACCTATTGCCAGAAAATATGAAACACATGCTAAAAAGATAAAGAATGAAAACAAGAAGGGTAAAGATGCCTCACCCTGGGGACACAGGAACATCTAAGGCTGTTGGCCTCTATTGGGGCTCTCCAGTAGGAGCAGGTAACAAGGATCATCTACCATCTTACACTTTTACTTCCCTTCTGCAAATCTCTCGATCTTTTTGTGAGCAAAAGTACAGAATTGTGTCGCTAGCATGGGGAACAGCCATGTTAGTATGGATTTAACTATGCTAATACCATTGTTTAATCTTCAGGGAATGCCCAGTCTAAGCTAGAGGTTTCCAAAAACCTGAGCAGACAAAGGTTGAGTGGAAACCTGAAATAAATGGGTGGCTTTTTCTAAAGGCCTCATCTTGTTGGACTAACTCTGCTCATATTGACATTACTGGGAGCAGAGTTAAGCCCACACTGCGCACTGCTGCTACTCTGAAACAAAGCACTGTGCTTCTGTGCTAAGAAACCTAACTAGATCCCTTGTGAAGCTTGCATGTCAAAAGATAAGACCTCAAAAGAGGAGAATTTGTTTCCACCATGTCTACTGGATTTCCGGAAATGCCCCCATTTTAAGCAACCATCTTCATACTCTTCTCTGAAGCCCCCATGGTAAAGCACCACTAATATAAGAAAGACTGTTTTCCATGTGGCAGCCCTGGCTGCATTGCAAGAATATTGCTTTTATAGGTGAGGAGAAAGAAGCTAGAGATGTGACAGGTTTATGCATATGTTTTGGAATCACTGAAAGTGTTCCTTATGGGAGAATTTATTTTATTCATAATCAAGGTAATATGAATAAATCAACACCAGCATGGCTTGCTTAAAGTTCAACCAGGTAACTCCTGTGTTGCTCCTAATTAAAAAAAAGATATTATGTATAGAAACTTCAGAGAGGTACATATAGCTATGGGAAGTTAGTTTAACAGCAACCCAACTCAAGGAAATTAGCAAGATTTGGAATTGGGATTTAAATGACAGTGTAGAATGGGCAGCTAGTTCATGTAGTATCATTACAAATAGGAAAAATGAAGAATTACCATAGGAAACATTGGCAAAGATCCCGGATGCTGTCAAAAAGTCCTTCTGCATTTGGTCGAAAACACAAATGTAATGTGGCAAAATAATCCTTTCTAGAGTATGTTGCACAGTTAAACCCAAGAGTTGCCACATGTTTAGAGAAGAGAAAAGCTCAGATGCAGATCTTGTAGTTACAGTGACTGTGCAGCAAACATTTTTGCCAATACAGTCAAATATTAATTGGCAACTTTATCTAAACATGAATACTATAAACTGGATACTGGAGCACAATAAGCATTATTCCAAGAAAAATATGTAATATTATAACTAAGGAAAGCAAAAACTCTTCTCAGAGTTAGGCCTAAGAATAGTAGTAAGCAACTGGTGTAAAGCTTTTAAAAACCACCATCATTTGACTATCCAGTTAGTAAATGCAGAAGTACCACCTCTTTTAGAGAACAAGTTTGTTCGCTGTAAAATGTTACAGAATCTAATGGAGACTGTTAGGAGAATTCTCGGATGTTTTCCAAGACCCAGGATGGCTGGATGGAGGCTACCAGATTGGGATAGACAAGCCAGTAACTTTAGTTGTCTATCTACCAACAAAATTCCATTTGCTTTAACAGTTAAAGTGAAAACTGAACTTAATATGAAAAGATAGGATTACTGAAAAGGTAGAACCTACACACTGGGTTATATGAAAAAGCAATACAATCGTGGATGTGATTTAAATAAAGTAATAAGATGTTACCATTGAACCACTAAGGTAGTGACAGCTAAGCTGTCAGAAGCGAAGACATTCTTAGTATTAGAAGCAGGATGTGCATTCTGGCAAGTGAAGTTAGATGAGTCGTGCTCTAAGTTTGTCACTTGGACATTATACATTTAAACAAATGACATTTAGCATTATGCTCCTGAGGTATTTGAAAGTAATTTGATAGATTCTTGATGGATTACTAGGTACTGAAGTTGTAATGGATGATGATTCAATTTGAACTAGGACTCTCAAAGAATACAATGAAAGACTTAGGGAAGCTTTGCAGAGAAAGAGAGTGAGACCCCCTAACAGTGAATTTAAGAATTAAAAATTGGTATAACCAGACCTAAATGGAGCATAGCTTAATTGCTTGTTCAAATATAACAATAATAGCTATAAAGTGGATCTACATAGATTTGAGGACAATCAACATTTTTGGCAAAATCCATTCCAAATCTGTGGTCAATAAGCTCTCAAGGGAACTGCTGTAATATGACCTTGCCTGGCATTGGGAAGACAAAAACCAGGCATTTGATCAGGTCAAACGTTTGAAAATCCACTAGTTTTAAAATAAAATTTAACTAAGCCAGGCATCATATCAGTAGATGCATCATTCACTAGTTACATGACTTCTTCAAAATGGCAATTTAGTCAAGGATATACATACAGCTGTCTTGGTGGTTGCATGTTCTGTGTGTGTGTGAATGAAGAAGCATGTAGACAAGCTACTTCAAAGCCTATATGGAAATGGATGTATAGTGCAAAAGCTGAAAGACGCACATTTCATGTTGAATATGAATCTGAAACGAAAATAATACAGATGTGTATGAAGTTCATCTAATGAACCGTGTGCCCATTTCTACTTCATGACTTCCAGAGTTTCATATTGAAATAGATACCATTTTACATAAGCTGAAATGATCAGTTTTGCAAGGATGAGCCAGATAAAAGAGCAAATGTATGTCCCCAGCTGAAGCCATTGTTGTCATTTCCAGTTAAAAAAAAAAATTGAACATCATTTTGCCAGGAGAGACTGTTCCCCACCTCCCCCCCAGTTTTGCTTAAATATAAGCACCTTCTATTGATTTTAGGTACTGAAAACAAAAGGGAGGTCACAATAACTTGTTCTTGATGTCATAAATTCCTCTAATATGGCAGCTCAGTGGATGGAAAGTCCAAACAGAAGAGCTGATTCAGGTTCATGAAATCCTATAGATAGAGGATGTGTCTGAAACTAGGAGGGATTTGTTTGAATTTGACTAGGGGACATGAATATTAGAAACTTCACCCAAAACTGAGGCTTTCAAAGGGGCTTAAGGGAGATGGGTGCTTAAGTCCCCTAGTTCCCTTCTGAAAATTTCAGCCTAAATTTATGGATGGCTTCTGTCATAAATATAAAGGGAAGGCTAACCACCTTTAAATCCCTACTGTCCAGAGGAAAAACCCTTTCACCTGTAAAGGGTTAAGAAGCTAAAAATAACCTTGCTGGCACCTGACCAAAATGACCAATGAGGAGACGAGATACTTTCAAAGCTGGAGGGGGTGGGGAAACAAAGGGTTCTCTTGGTCTGTGTGTGTGTCTTTTGCCGGGACCAGAGCAGGAATGCAGGTCAGAACTCCTGTAAAGGGTTAATAAGCAATCTAGTTAGATTCTGTTTTGTTTAAATGGCTGATAAAATAAGCTGTGCTGAATGGAATGTAAATTCCTGTTCTGTGTCTTTTTGTAACTTAAGGTTTTGCCTAGAGGGATTCTATATGTTTTGAATCTGATTACCCTGTGAGGTATTTACCATCCTGATTTTACAGAGGTGATTCTTTTACTTTTTCTTTAATTAAAATTCTTCTTTTAAGAACCTGATTGCTTTTCATTGTTCTTAAGATCCAAGGGTTTGGGTCTGTGTTCACCTATGCAAATTGGTGAGGATTTTTATCAAGCCTTCCCGAGGAAAGGGGGTGTAGGGCTCGGGAGGATTTTGGGGGGAAAGACATTTCCAAGTGGCCTCTTTCCCGGTTACATTTGTTAGACACTTGGTGGTGGCAGCAATAAAGTCCAGGGACACACGGTAAAATAGTTTGTACCTTGGAAAAGTTTTAACCTAAGCTGGTAAAAATAAGCTTAGGGGATTTTTCATGCAGGTCCCCTCATCTGTACCCTAGAATTCAGAGTGGGGAAGGAACCTTGACAGCTTCCTATTAATAAACCATGCACTAAATGGGTGATTATGACCAATATCAAATTGCTGGGCGTGGAAGACCAGATTTCTGATTGTTGACATTAAACCCTTGTTTGTAAGTGTGGAATGTCATGAATATGCCAATACCTGTGGTATGAGTTTGAGCACATCATTTCCTCATCAAAATAGTCTGAGCAATGTGATGGCCAAAAGAGCTCTTCAGACAGAAAAAAAACCCAAACCTATTAAATTAAGCTAACTATGAAAATAAAATACATATCTAGCCTGGTGGTAGTTCTAGAAACATACCAGGAGGACTGCCTTATCATTGACTCTGGACAATTGAAGAGTTTTACTTCTTACATTCCCTCAGTCACACAAATCTACACTCAATATCTGGCTTAAAAAAAACAAATGAAAGAGAGGCAAACAAAACAAAAAGAAAAGGCAAATTTATTTGAGCATAAGCTTTTGTGTATCCAATGAAGTGAGCTGTAGCTCACGAAAGCTTGTGCTCAAATAAATTTGTTAGTCTCTAAGGTGCCACAAGTACTCCTTTTCTTTTTGCAAATACAGACTAACACGGCTGCTACTCTGAAACCTGTCATTAAACAAAACAAAGTTTATTAGGCAGATAGGCAAACCCTGACCTGATTGACAGCTTGGCAACCAGTCCCCCTGAGAACTGGTGATCACAGCCAGGAGCCAGCAAGAGTCATCACTGCCAAAGAAGAGCCATGATCAAACTTTATCATAAGTGGATGGTCAGAGGTACTGGAGAAGCCATTGAGATTTACTTCAAACATCACAGTGTACTGGATATCTGGAGAAACAGGTGTCTGCTAGATTAATCAAGGAACAAGTAGTGAGGGAGGCAACAGGTATCTGTTTCATTGGGACGATTGCAGACTCCAGGATTGTTGAGATCACCAAGTGCAGAGAGATTGGAGACTCCAGCAATACTTAATTTGTCAAGCCCAAATAACCCAGCCAAAGCTTCAGTATAATTAGCCTAAAATGAGCCATGAATGTGGCCAGAAAACCAGCTAGATACCTATAACACTTAAATAGACTGATCTTGAAACAGAGTTCAAAGTACATCAGAGGATGTAAGAATACATTTCTGGTTACTATTAGGGAATTGATTGCTGATATCTATGTTAAGCCTGTGAGCATGCATCTGAACAGACTCTCATCTGAGTGCTTTTTGCAGCCCATCTCCAGCCCATGTTCTTTCTGAATAGTTATCCCTGGAATTTTCAGAACAGATTAAGAGTGGTTAGGTTACGTCTCAGTCGGAAATGGATATCTAACTACTTTAGGCCCCCTTGAAAATCCCAGCCCCTGGTGTCAAGCTGAAGAGGGCTGGATAGAACACATCAATTCTGTATTTAGAGCACTATTTGAGAATGACGAGCCCTGTCTCCCCCTCCCTAGGTGCTCAGTGTATTCACTGTAGTACCATGGTCATCAAGAGCTGAGTCCAAACCTATATGAACTGGTCCAGCAACAACAAAAACAACCAACCTGTGGAAGTTTGCATTGCTTTTGAAATCCTTTTTGTAGAAATTACTGTATAAAATACATGGTTTCCTGAAGGTGCTTTGATACCATACAAAACCACGAAGTGCTCCCTACTTAGGGTATCTTTCTAGTGCTAATTTAAAATAAATTTAAAAACAAAACTGCCATTATTAATGGCCTTAATATTAACCTATTGCTACCTGGATTGTTCTCCCATTTGATAGCTCTTGAGTTGAATTCCCCTTCTAAAATTTTTGATTTTTGGGAAATCACTGCTACTATAAATGGCTGCTGCTTCTCTAGCTTGTCTAGCTACCTTTTATCCTCTCCAGGAAGTTGGCAGACCTTGTCCCTACCTTGACCCTGCCTCTACTGAAACCTATATTGATGTCTCAGTAACTTCTCATCTTGATTATGGTTCCCATTTTAAAATGAAGAGTAGAGATTATGGAACTAGAAAGAAAAGAATAAAATGCAATCAGATGATTATGTTGCTTTGAGAACTGGGACCACTTAAGACCCATGCTCTCATCACTGCTGGCTTCTATAGCTAGTCAAACTTTTACAACCAAAAATATTGTCAAAAATGCTGATTTGATGAAATTGCAATGTTTTGCAAAGCATTTTTGAAGTTGTCCTTTGAAATGTTTACACAAAATTGGGAAAAAGTGATACCAGAATTTTTGTGTTTGAGGGAAAATTCCCACACACTCCTCCTTATGCCCTTCAAAATAGGAGGCAAGAGAAAATGTTTCACTAAAATAAAATGTTCCTGTTCCATCTCTACAGAACTCCTCATGCCCCATTCTCAGATAGTTGCTCATTAATTTTTTTAAACCTCTTCCCTTAAAAGCCTTGCTATTTGTTTAAGCTATGACTGACGTTACTTTGAATCCAACCCCCCCACTATTGCCAACTTTCGTTCTCCTTGTGAAGTTACTCTTCAAAAAATGAAGACTTCCTTTTGGCATCAGCTCAGTACGTGTTCAGCAAATGGTCCATGAAGATAAACTTACTAACAATACTTTATTTACCTGCCCCAGAAAAGTCCCTCAACTGTGATAGGTAAACAAGTAGAATTATGCAAGATTGAGTTGCCAGTCTATTTTAAAATCTTAGCACTGTTTGCAGGAACAAAGTCCTCTCTGACTTTGGTCACTGGTCCATCAAATCTCATATTTTGTCCTTGCAGTGGCCATGATGTGACCTTTTAGAATGAGATGAATACCTGCCCCTGCCCTATAACACACTTGAGGCCTGAACCAAACGCTTTTAAATTCAGTGGAAATCTTTCTATTGACTTCAATGGGCTTTGTATTTAGCACGTAGCATATCAGTCTGACTCTGTACATCAAAGGGAGAAAAAACATTCATCCTGATGCCAGCAGTCATAGGTACACTCTGGTTTTCTTTTTCTCCCTGAATGGCAGGAGAGGATAATAAGGTCAATTTTCCCATCCCTGGTGGAATCCATCTCGCTTTCTGGATATGGTAAGTCACCTGTGCTCAAGAAAGATATTACCAGAAAGAATACTTTGTTTGGGAACTGGAGATGCAAGTCAGATCTACATTCTGAACATGCCCAAACTTTAGGTATGTTCAGATGTAGGTTTCTGGTTCAGGTCCATCTCTTTGTGGAGTGCCCTAGAATGCATATGCAGTATTCATTACTCTTCCTAGGGGAGGAGACACTGGGCTCCCCTCCAGGGATTAGTCCCATATACACTCTAAGTGACTTAGGTCAATACTGTATGCATAGTTCCAAATTCAGCTCTTCAAAGCCTCTTCTTTATTCTACAGCCTTATGGCCGTCTATGTTGCATGAAGGATACTGTATCAAATATAAGTTGTCTAAAGCCTCTGAAGTGAGTCATGAAATAAATTTATATATATTAAAAACAATAAAAATCTCTTCCAGTAGACGTTATTGCTCTAATAGCCCAAGTGCATCTCTTCTGGCTCTGTGAACATGAGCATGCTGGGAGGAGAAAAGAATTCATGGTCAAAGACAACAATCCTGTTCTTGTTCTAAGAGTCCTACGGTACATCAGCAGTACCTCCCTGCTGCAGGATTCGCCCCTTTCTCTAGCCTCATCCTCTATGCTCTTGTAAAGCTGTGGAGAGCCAAAATCCCATTTTCCTCTAGAGAAAGCTTAACAATTTGTGCTCCAGGTAAATTTTCCCTTCTAGATCTGCTCTGTGCATTCATATACTCTTAATATTTTTTTTAAAAGGGGGAAAAATAAAGTAAATAAGTGTTTATCCCCAAGAGGAAAGACCTGAATCAGGAAGAATGAGACTGCTGATGCTCTTTTTCTTTCTCTTCTGGGGTTGCTACAAGCCCTTGATGAAGAGATGCCCGAGTCAATATTGTTCCTGTGGGCGTTAAGATACGCTGTAGATCCAATGAGCCTTCCCATCAATTTTTAAAATCTCTTTTATAGGTATTGTTTCTATCTGGTGAGTCCATGACTGACATTGGATGACTTTATAAAACATTCGACTAACTGGATTTGTTAAAATAAATAAATCAAACACTAATTGGAATGTGCCCTGCCATTATTTTTGCTTACTGAATTAGATATAATGGCGTGAAATCCTTTTTTATCATATTTGTGCACTTATTTAAATATCCCCCTGGCACACACTTCTGCAAATTCAATTATATATTCAAGAAAGCATCAATTTGTGCAAGGCTGGTTTACATTTAATCTGGGGGCAAGACTCAGTAACTGATGATAGGTCTGCTCAAAATTAATTAGCATCATTCAGATAAACAGTGGCATTGTTACACGCCTGCAGTGTAAAACAAGGGGTTATTTTATCCTTCCTGTATGTGCCATTATTTGCTTCAGTATGACCCCTTTTGAATCAAGGAAGGCTGTTTCATTGCTTGTTTGGATTTCTATTTTTGCTAGCAAGAGGTCACTCGTTGCACATGTTGCATCTGGCCAAGTTGAAATCATCTGTTTCCTTTTCCCCTATCCCACTTTTCAGCCACAATCTCCAGTGTTTCTTTTTAGCTGATTGGAAGAAGGAAGAGGTAGAACCAAAAGCTGCTTTTGCTCTTCCTGAAAGCCTCACCTTTTTTAACACTTGACATGAGCTTTCTGGCTGCATGTGGATATTTTCACCTTGCATGAAATTACTTTGTGGGGTTTAGCCCTGTATCATCATTAATTCTGACTTCCTAAATTCCTCTTTCAGTGTGGTGAATCTAATATTCTTCACTTCTGCTCTTCACTTGTGTAATTAATTTCACTGTGACTGTTAGGGAGATGCTATGTTTCACCTCTGAGCTAATTATACTTCAGTGAAGGGTGACAGTGTGTCTATAGAGGGATCATGCCTGTATGGTCTTATAGACCAATGTATTTAGATGTGGTCAGGGCCGGTGCAAGGATATTTTGCACCCTAGGCGAAACTTCCACCTTGGCCCCCCTCTCTCTCCCTTCCCCTCCCCCCGGAGCATCGCTTATTATAAACTTTCAAAAATGAATACTGCATAATGTGGCATTGTTCATTAGAATTATGAACTTGAAAATTCGGCTTGAAAATGTATTAATTTCATTATTTAGTCTACATATTTTAAGAGAATAAATGGCCTTGGGTCTCCTGCGTGTGGCTAGAGACCCTCCCCCCGATGGATCTGGAAAGGGCTTTTTGAGGATCAGAGTACAGAGCTGGGAGTTGGAATCTGACTTCTATTCTCCACGCTGGCACCAACTCACTGGATGATTTCAGGCAAGTTACTTCCCCGTTCTGGGCTTCGGCTCTCCCCAGCACCGAGGTGTGAAATGGTTCCTTGCTCCTGGGAAGGAAAGTGCAATGCAGGCAGGAGGAGGTTTCTGAAGGCCTGTCTTCCCCACAGGTGTGAGGCAAGGACAGAGTTCCAGCCTCTGTCATGACCATCCTGGTTTCTTTACTCTACCCCCCGCCAATTGCTGCTGAAGCTCCTTACTCAGAGAGCTCTGGCCCAAGGCAGTGTCATTCTGCGCCTGATTTTCAGTGATGCTGAGCACCTGCAGTTCCTCCGATGTCTGTGGGAACTCCAGGGTTCTCAGTACTTCTAAAACTCAGGGCAATTTATTTCGAATGCTGGGCCAGGACTGAGCCTGCAAAGGCAGGTCCATATACACCCTCAATCCACAGCAGATCTCCCGTCAATACAATACAAACAATCAGGAGAATGATGAGGGGCGGTTGGCCCAATTTTGGGAGTGGGGAGGATATGGCCCTAATGTGTCAATAAACTTCTACCTAGTATAGTTACTGGTGCATCTGCTGTCATTCAGTGTGAGAACAAAGATCTCTTGGGTGCTGCAGCCTGCCAAGGGTTCAGCTGCACTTAACCTGAGTTGCTCACACATTTGCAGTGGTTGTGCACCACGCAAATGGTCACCCGTGTTGCATGAAAATCTGGCTCTGATGGTGTCGTAATTAGACTTAACCCTTACTGCTGCATTTCTTAGAGCTGTTGTCCCAGGCTGGCTGCAGACTCAGGCAGACAGAACTGTGTCAGCTAGATGCCCATCACCTTTGGAAGATTTCCTTGTAGCCATAAGGGCTCAAGACAGCCTTGTTTCTTCACTGAAAACTTGCAGTGTGCTGCCCCTGAATCCCAGATTAATACCTTGTGTGGGCAGGTGCAGAGCTCAGGGCTTGAAGACCTCTGGTCTAATGGTCTGAGCCAGCACAGAACTAGAAACCTTGATCTCCTGTGTTCAAAACAAGACTCTGACAATGACTTCCCGGGTGACCTTGGACTAGTCACGTCCTGTTCTCTGCCTCAGTTTCCCCAAAAGGGGCTCTATTTACCTGATCCACAGGACTGCAGGGATGGATGGGGATGAAGTCTTGGAAGGTGGCATGTGCTGAGGACAGTTACACTTTTGCAGCTCTTTAACCCTGTATCCTCTGGCAGGGCCATGATCCACACCCGTAGGTCTCCTCTTCCTTTCCCCCACCCTCCCTCCCGCTGCTGCATTGCTGTCAATAGGGCCAGCTGCAGGCGGGCTGATGTCTCCCGCTCCGATCTGCAGCTGGCAGCCCTTGGGCAGCAGCCACTGCTGCGGCAGGGGGTCCGGAACTGCCAGAGCCAGAGGGAGCAGGCTAGGGAGCAATGCGGTGGCTCAGGGAGGAGGCGGCTCCAGGCTGGGGAGTGGTGCGGGTGGGCAGTGATGTGGGGTGAGGCGGAGGGGCCCGCCGTTGCAGAGGACGCCTGCAGAGGTAGGTGCTAATGTGGCTGCAAGCAGCCTGTCCCTCCGCCGCGAGCAATAGTGTAAAAAAAAAATTGGGGGCACCGCTTTTTGGCACCCCCAAATCTTGGCACCCTAGGCGTTCGCCTAGTGGTTACAGTGGCTCTGGACATGGCTACTTTGGTGCTTACACAAATGGCCTGGTTTTCAGAAGTGCTGAGTGTTCAGAACTCCCACTGACACCTGTATAAATCAGGGCTGAATTTGGTCTGCAGCCTGCATTTCCATGGAAGAGTCCTAATCTGTTACTCTCTCCCCTCCTCCCCCCCACATCACCCCTATTGTCTGGGAAACCCAGACATATTATTCCTTCTGTGGTATAATGCTGAAACCCACCAGGAGGCAGGTTTGTTTGTTGCCAAGGGATTTAACCTGCAGATAGTGGGTTGGCGCATGCTGTGGCAACTCCATGAACCACTCATGTCAGCACCATGTCTGTGCTCATCTACCAGAACTTTAAAAAAAGTCATCTTATTCTCAATTATTTGAAATAATGGAAACGTACTGTATAACAGGTTTATTTCCTTTGCTTACACGCACATATTCAAGACCACTTCTATTGGGGAAGTAAACAAAACCTCACAACATAATAAGAATAAAATGTTTTTATATAGCACTTTTCACTAGTAAACTCTGTTTTAACAAAGGAAGTAAGCATCATTATCCCCGTTTTACAGGGTGTTAACTGAGGCAAAGAAACAGGAAGTGACTCACCCAAGGTCACCCAGCAGCCAATGGCCAAGCCAGGAATAGATCCCAGTCAACTGTTCTTTCCACTAGGTCACCTGCCTCTACTCTCCCAGTACATTATTCCAAGCCTCCCTCCTTCCCCATGACCCAAGAGGTCTTTTCCCTTTAGGACAGGTATTTTGAGGGTCTGATTCTATTCTGAGGATTGACCACAGGAAAATTCTTACTCAGAGCTGCTTCCTGTCTGTAATATCCACCACTGTAGTTACAAAAGTTAGTTTACTGATTGTTGGGACTATAAAGCCAACACCAGTAGGAGAGCGTGAGCTGGACTGTTTTGTCAAATGCAATGCAGTTATAGAGCTGTCACTGGAGGCATAAGTTGAATGCTCTTAGATTGTATTGGCATAATTGAGGATATTATTTAGCGTGTGAAATTTTTATTTCAAGTGATTCAATGGGAAATGAAAGCCAGTTAGATTCCAATCCCAGGTTGAATGTGCAGGGCTGGCAGTTAGAAAAAGACATTTGTACTTGTAAAGAACATATTTAATCTGGAATTACTGATGCAAAAACATCATACCACTTTCCATTCATGCTTCAAAGACCTGAGTTGCATGTAGTGCCACTCTCTTTCAAAGAAGTGAAACCAACCTCCTCCCATCCCGCCCTGCCCACCTCTAACATGCAGATCTAAACTAGGACTGCTACAACTATTAAATACTGCAGTGTTCTATGGTGACTGGCCATTCTAGCACCCATCTCCTCATTCTCTGGCTGCTGGATTGCCCTCACCCTTTCATTAAGTGGATTCTCCTTTCCTCCTTTTGTTTCAGTGGGGGTACCAGAAGGCTCTGTCCTTGCTTTCCTCCTCTTCTCCCTTTACAAGCCATATCTGTGTAGTTTAGTCACAGAAATAGTTCTATCAACTTTGTGCTGATCACTCACAAAGCTTCTTTTTTTTTTGTTACCTGAAATCTGCTTCTTCCTTCCAAACCAAAACCACAGCCTGTTTTTCTGACTTCTCTTGGATGTTAAACTGAAATTTAAACTTAAATGGCCAAAGTGGAACCTTGTGATCTCTTGCCCGACAGCCCTCTACTCTCTATTCTCTCACATACTGGACACCACCAACCTCCATTACTCAGATCCATAGTCTTTGCTCCATCTTTGACCTTGCCCTGTTTTGACCCACACATTCAGGCTGTCTGTCTTGCCGTTCCTTCCTGTGGAAGTTCTCCAAGATCCAATCTATCTTCTCTACCCATACTGCCAATCTCTTGTCCAAGCCCTAATCTTGTACATTTTTTACCGTAATATCCTCCGGCTTCATTGCCTGGAAATTCACCCTGTAAAGGCCATTCAAGATGCTGTGACTGCTAAATTAATCTTCCTAGCTCATTGTTATGTTATCCATCTTTTCGAATCCCTGCAGGAGCATCCACCTCTTCAAACACAAATGTCTTATCACCCTTACCTATTCAACGAGCACTTTCAAGCTTCCTCTCAAACTGCTGTTTATGAGTGGAAAAGTTGCCAAAATTTCTGAGAAGTCATAACCTTATCCTCCTTGGAGTTCCTCCTCAAATTCACCTCTTCCACAATGCATACAGTCAGATACAACCTGATCATGACAAGGCAGGTAGGCAAGTTGGAATTATTGCTCCTGTTGAGTAAAACTTGCACACATCCTGTTTTGCACCTTCTCCCATCCTCCCTTCCCTCCCTCCCTCACCTCTTTCATTTGTCTTATCTCCATGCTGTCTTTTTGCATTTTGGGGCAGAAACTGTCTTTTTTTTTTTTTTGGTATGTATTTGTACAGCACCTGATAAAATAGGGTCTATGCTGATTGAGGGATCTAGGCAAAATTGAAATAACAGTCTAGCAACACCACTGCTATTTTAACATTTCACTCAGCTTGGGCAGTGAAATGAGACTGGTAAGTTTCTCCTTGTGCTCCTCTTTTGCTAGCCCGGTACTGCTGTGTTTGAGGTGCCCTATGCTATAGGAGAATTTTAATTACTCCCCCTCCCCCATCAAAAGAAAAAGTAATTGGTTCATGTTAGATTTTGTAGATTTTTTTAATTTATTTATTTACAAAACATTTTGCCCCTTAAGATACTTTGGTCCTTAAACAGGATAATGAAATAATAAAAAATAATGGATTGATGCTTGTTATAGTCTGTCATCAAGATCAACGAAGATGAAAATCAACAAGATGAAATGCAAGAAAGATAAGTGCAAAGTACTATGCTTAGGAAGAAAAAATCAAGGAAGGAAGGAGTCAGGGAACATCTCTATGCAACTAATTCTCCCAGATGAGGTAGGGTACAACTGGCGGGTTGTCTTGCAGAACAAGTTAATATGGTTCTGAATAGCACTGGGTTGCTCTACAGAGGTGTCAGAGGAGCACAGCTGACTGAAAGACAAAGTCAGCATAGCAACAGAGCTAGTCTCGCTTGCCTGTGTGATAGAGAAAGCCAAACAGTGCAGAGTCAATGTTACCATGGGTAAGGCCTAGAATCCATGGGGCGTTCTAATGGATTCATTGCTGATGCATATTTGGCAGGCCAAGTAGGGCGTGGGTTCCGAGAAGGGGATGTGTACGGGGGCAATGTAACTGAGACAAGTTAAGTATCCTCGCACCTTCTTGTCAACTGTCTAAGTGGGCCATCTTGATTATCACTTCAAAAGTTTTTTTTTTTCTCCTGCTGATAATAGTCATCTTAACTAATTAGCCTCTCACAGTTTGTATGGCAACTTCCAACTTATCTGTATGTGTGTGTGTGTATATATATATGAGCATAAGCTTTCGTGGGCAAGAGCCCCCTTCATTGGATGCATAGAATGGAACATATAGTAAGAAGATTTATATATATAAAAATCTTCTTACTATATGATCCATTCTATGCATCCAATGAAGTGGGCTCTTGCCCACGAAAGCTTATGCTCTAATAAATTTGTTAGTCTCTAAGGTGCCACAAGTACTCCTGTTCTTCATGAGACAAAATAGTGATTCTCTAATAAAATGGGAATTCTCCATCAGGACCACGTCAGGGCTGGCCTCTGCTTGACCCTTCTGCAGTTTACAGCTGTCAGGTAGATGCTGCACAACTTTAGCCTTTCCTAAAATTCAAATCTGTTCCTCTTGCATACCTCTATGCAGATGAGAAATATGGCTCTTCGTTTACTCATCATTAATAGTTAATTTTGCAGCTACATCTAAGTTATTCTCTCCGTTATTCTTTCGTGTTGAAGGGTTCACATGTTTCCTATTTTCATGTTACCTTTTCAGTGGGAGAATGGTTGGTTTGTAAAATGCCTGCCCACCTCTTCTGGTATATAGAAAGAGAAGAAGTTCAGTTGAGGGAGATCTGGGAATTGCTGTAATGAACCAGAACAGATGTAGCATTCCCAGAGAGAGAACCTTGATGATTACAAAGATATTATTCTGTTGAATGTGGAGTCCTTGTATGAACAAATTGCCTATTTGTTCATAGAAATCTAAGTAATGAAAACACTTTTTGCCTAAATAGAATATATATATATATATATTATAATATATATATAATATATTGTGAGTCATGATCTGTAGGCCAGCTAGAAGCCTCCTCTTCATAAATTCATTCCCAGCATTTCATTTTGCAATGCTGGCTAGTGCTCGTAAAATACCACACACATTATTTGTGTTCAGGCATGGCAAGGTCATTCCCTTATTCATGGGGGTCTCTTTATTCACAAGTGTTCAGACAGCTGCCCATTTATTATGGCAGTTAGCCAATTCCAAGAATTTTATAGATTGCATTATAAATGATCATTCAGCCAAATGTTTGCACTGGATCATCTGCTATTTGCTTTTGTTTTTGTTAACTATTTCCTGTTTGTTGTTCTCTCATTTTTAAAAAGTTTCAGTCCATCAGGGAGCAGAAATATTTGTGACTTAAATGACGAGTAACAACATGCCACAACAACAGAATGCAAATAATCCAAGTGAACAGTTTGGAACTGTTCAAAGAGGAAGGCTGGACTTGTGTACATGGCACCAGACTGAGATTTTGGAGATCTGGTTCTGTTCCTGGCACTGCCACCTAGGGGTGAGCATTAAGAGAAGCTAGTTTGCTGGAGCTGTGAGCATGCCATGTGCCAACAGCTTCATAAGTGAATAGAGATCAAGGACGGCATAAAGACACAATATGATAAGAAAACTATATTTTCTATAAAAGATAGAGAAATCGGAAATCCATAACTTACATTATTTTTATTGACAGGTTTCAGAGTAGCAGCCGGTTTAGTCTGTATCCCTAAAAAGAAAATGAGTAATTGTGGCACCTTAGAGACTAACAAATTTATTAGAGCATAAGCTTTCGTGAGCTACAGCTCACTTCATTGGATGCATATAGTGGGGAGATTTTATATACACAGAGAACATGAAACAATGGGTGTTACCATACAGACTGTTACAAGAGTGATCAGGAAAGGTGAGCTATTACCAGCGCGGGGGATGGGGGGACCTTTGTAGTGATAATCAAGGTGGGCCATTTCCAGCACTTTACAAGAACAGTATGAGGGGAAATAGTTTTACTTTGTGTAATGACACATCCACTCCCAGTTTTTATTCAAGCCTAAATTAATTGTATCCAGTTTGCAAATTAATTCCAATTCAGCACTTTCTCGTTGGAGTCTGTTTTTGAAGGTTTTTTGTTGAAGAATTGCCACTTTTAGGTCTGTAATTGAGTGACTGGAGAGATTGAAGTGTTCTCCGACTGGTTTTTGAATGTTATAATTCTTGACATCTGATTCGTGTCCATTTATTCTTTTATGTAGAGACGGTCCAGTTTGGCCAATGTACATGGCAGAGGGGCATTGCTGGCACATGATAGAATATATCACATTGGTAGATGCGCATGTGAACGAGCCTCTGATAGTGTGGCTGATGTGATTAGGCCCTATGATGGTGTCCCCTGAATAGATATGTGGACACAGTTGGCATCAGGCTTTGTGGCAAGGATAGGTTCCTGGGTTAATGTTTTTGTTGTGTGGTGTATGGCTGCTGGTGCGTGTTTGCTTCAGGTTGGGGGGCTGTCTGTAAGCAAGGACTGGCCTGTCTCCCAAGATCTGTGAGAGTGATGGGTTCCTTCAGGATAGGTTGTAGATCCTTGATGATGCGATGGAGAGGTTTTAGGGGGCTGAAGGTGATGGCTAGTGGCGTTCTGTTATTTGTTGGGCCTGTCCTGCAGTAGGTGACTTCTGGGTATTCTTCTGGCTCTGTCAATCTGTTTCTTCACTTCAGCAGGTGGGTATTGTAGTTGTAGGAATGCATGATAGAGATCTTGTAGGTGCTTGTCTCTGTCTGAGGGGTTGGAGCAAATGCGGTTGTATCGTAGAGCTTGGCTGTAGACAATGGATCATGTGGTGTGGTCTGGATGAAAGCTGGAGGCATATAGGTAAGTATAGCAGTCAGTAGGTTTCCGGTATATGTTGGTGGTCATGTCATCATCGCTTATTAGCACCGTAGTGTCCAGGAAGTGGATCTCTTGTGCTCGAATAAATTTGTTAGTCTCTAAAGTGCCACAAGTACTCCTTTTATTATTTTATTCAAATGCAAAATTTGAAATGGATTCTTCTGAAGGTTACCCCCAAAGAAAAGTTAATTCATGCTGTGAGGTTTATGACATGGAGTTTTCTGGTGAAGGAAGTTTCATGCTGGTTTATTCCCCTGCTGGTGTTTGTTTAAATAGAAATTGATCTGTTTCCTCTAATCTCTTCCCCTTGCCATGATGCTGAGTAATTATCTCCTCACCTTGTTGGCCTTATACTGCTATTTACCTTCTGTGTAAATTGCATTCCCATTTTCTCTTAATGTACCTTCAAAATACCTTCCAGAAACCACATTCCTTTGTCTTGGGTGGGGTAACTTTAGCCCTGCGTGGCAGACACACTTTGATAGCATAATGTCGAATATGTATGTAATTTTGAATTTGTCCTCCATTCATGATGCAATAATTAAGGCTGCGACTTTGTCACAGAAGTCACGGATTCTGGATTCCTCCCCCAGCACCAGTGGGGCCCCTGGGCAGCCCCCGCCCCACCCCCAAGTTTTATTCACTGGTTTTAGTAAAAGTTGTGGACAGGTCACGGGCCGTGAATTTTGTTTACTGCCTGTGACCTGTCCATGACTTTTACTAAAAATATCCGTGACTAAAATGTAGCCTTAACAATAATATCAATGATCAGTATGTTAGCTTTCTACTGATCTTACATGGCACCTTCTAGATACAGGTTATGACAATAGAGAGCTGGAATACATTGAATGGGTCGGACCAGCTGAAACTCACTACCAGATAACAGTGAGTCCCTTGCCCTCTTGCACTGGGGCTGGGTTAAGGTCACAGTATGCTGCAACAACTGTCCCTTCTATGCTGCAGCAAGGTATTATACTGTGCCATGGTAAGGGTTGACTTAATGGGCCCCACTATACGAATTGTCACTTCTGGTATTGGGTTAAACAATTGGCTCATCACATCCTTACCTATGGCACTAGAAAGTTAAAAGGTAAGTAAATGTGAGAGATGTGGTCTTGAAATCATCTGTTAACCTTGCACTACTGAATGTTTAAAACTGTAATGAAGGGAGGGCATGACAGTTTGCACAGTGAAGCGATGGTTAACATTTGCCATATGAATTTCTACTCTTCCCTCCTATCTGAACATCTGGTTTTCAAGCTCTGTAGCTAGGAAACAGTTACTGTGGTTCAGACCTGTATCCTCATGCTCATGCCTGAAATGCCAGACTGCTGTTTAAATTCTTAAGTCATGAGGCTGAACTAAGGTAACAGCAATCTAACTAACAGCAGCACAATCAGAGAGAGAAAATAAGATTTACCACCCCACACCATAAAAAAAAGAGTGGTGTTTGATATCCAGAAGTCATTCCGGATACGCTAAAGCAAATACAGAAATCTAATATGCCAGACATTCATTTTGTTTTTGTTTTCTTTCCAGAGTTTATATAAAAAGCACTGATGTAAATGAAATAACATAATGAGACAGAAGTATTTATTCAGCTCTCTTGCCCTCAGGTGGTTGTTCCTTTGATGAACACTACAGTAACTGTGGTTATAGCGTGGCACTGGGGACCAATGGATTTACCTGGGAGCAGCTCAACACTTGGGAAAAGCCAACGATGGATCCAGCTGTCCCGACTGGTAAGTATGGAGCATGCAGGACAGGGAAGGCCATTGACCGAATGTTCGTATTTGGATGGGATTCCCTGTGAGAATTTTCCACATGTGAGCTCTGTGCTGACTTGTATGGGTTGGAATTCATCAATTATATGCAACTGGCTTTTGTGTTAAAAATAACCAAGTAGAGAAATGCATAACAATTAGAAATGGGGAAAAAGCTGGGGCAATTTGGCACAACCGAGACATTTGGCATTTTTTTTTGTCAGACCATGAGTGAAGTGTGTTGGATCCATTTCATTTCAACCCTCAGTTGCGGAGAGAGGTGAGTTTCAGAAAAAATGATCCAGGGTTGGTCAGTCTTTGGACTTGATCCGGAGAGATGCAAAGTGCTTTTTTCCCCAGTTGCAGCCAGGGGAGATGAAAGTGCTGAGCATGTCACTGGACGTGCTCAACACATTGTAGGATCAGTCTCTTTGGGAAGTTCAGGGATGTCACACTTTCTAACAGCTCATTACACTTTAACTTCAGTGCTGTGAATTAGCAATGTGGTGTTTGGGTATACAGTATAAAGGTGACAAATGCTGGGTCCCTGTGAAGGATGAGAGTATTCTAGTGGGATAAACTGGACCTGGACCCACCTGACTAGCCCTGGGTTCCAGGAGACAAATTATGTTCCAGTATTTGAGAATGTCAGCAGAGATAGAGACTAATAACATAAGTTAATGATTTATCAGTGGGTACAGGCATCCAAGTCCTCTGTTTTCGAGGACATTTAAACTGGAAGTTCTTCTCTGGAAAGTTGTCTGATGCTTCAGCATCACTCCCAGAAATACTGCTTCCTCTTGGCAGTTAGAATTTGGTAAACTGGGCTGTCAAATAAGTTATTTCCCAGGGAATAGTGATTTTGGGGTGTTCAAGTTGACACTTAAAGGTACCTGATTTTCAGGGAGTGTTCGGCAGCCACCTTCTGAAAATCAGCCATGTTATATGTGTAACATTTGATACCCAAAATCACTGATCACTTTTGATGATTTGGTCTCTGATCCATTTTGCCAACAGAAGAAGTCATTGTTTCCACTTACTGCATTGTATTTGACAAGGTAAGCATGAGAACATTGGGAAAACTAATCCAGAATGTTGTCCAATTGAGGGATTTTTATCCCTGCAGTGATTAGAATGAGGGAGACCACAGCTCCCACTCCTCTGCTAGAGGAAGAGTAAGGTCCCCAACAGCTCCTTTTTTGGCTGGTATAGTCATAGCTCCTCATCGTGTTTCAGTCTACTTCAGTCACTGGTGTTGAGGCCAATTCTCATCTCTGTACACAGTTGTTGTCATTAGAAAGTAAACATGCCACAGCAACCACAATGACTGAGCAACTCCTCCATTGCTTCCAGTTTTCAGTTATGCCCTGGTTGCGCCTTGTTTTCAGTTTAGATTGGAAGCGGTCTTTTAGTGTCTGTACAGCACTCACACACCTGATCTTGGCATGCTACTGTAGTACAAATAAATTGTGATACCAGATACAGCAGTTTTCCCATTCCAACTGCAAGGAAAATATTGTTGTATTTTGGATATGACTGTGCATAATTGTTAGTAAAAGTAGTTAGTAACTGTCTCCTGGGTAAGCATGCTATGCAATCATGCAGGACCTATTTTCAATCTTGGACACTTAGGCTTTGACACCCTAAGTAGGACATCTTGTTCTGTACTCATGCTGGAAAAGTTGGGCCAAGTATCTCTTTATATACAGACTTACACACATTGGGGACCTGTATCAATCCATTTATAGATAAATAACCTGAATGGTGCATGCATGTCCATGTACAAACAAACTAACCTGTACTACACCATGGTATTTTGAATAGCAGAAGAAAAATTAGTACTATACCATTCACAAAAAGAAAAGGAGTACTTGTGGCACCTTAGAGACTAACATTTGAGGTAAGCTTTTGTGAGCTACAGCTCACTTCATCAGATGCATTGGTGGAAAATACAGTGGGGAGATTTATATACACACACAGAGAACATGAAACATGGGTTTTATCATACACACTGTAAGGAGAGTGATCACTTAAGAAATAGTTTTTAAGTCCTTGATTACAGACAGCCCCCAACCTGAAGCAAATACTCACCAGCAACACACCACACAACAGAACTACTAACCCAGGAACCTATCCTTGCAAACAAAGCCCATTGCCAACTCTGTCCACATATCTATTCAGGGGACACCATGATAGGGCCTAATCACATCAGCCACACTATAAGAGGCTCCCATATCTACAGTGGTGCTACACCTTGCCACCGCATGAGGTGGACATAAAAAAGCATTGTATTTTGGGCCATATCCTAGCTTTACAGCAGGAAGTACACATTGTGTAATCTTTGGAGGCATCCAGAGTCCATGGAAAGAGTGACTTTACCAGACTGGTACAAGTTCCCCTATAGTTCATCAATAGTACTTTGTATGTCCACTCATGCGATGGCAAAGTGTAGCACCACTGTAGTTGAGCCTGCAGCAACATTTCTGTGATTAATACTGTTTTATGTACATTCTGTGTCTGGTTTCCCGAACACCAGCAGGCCCCACTGATTTCACCTGGAGCTGTGAGTGCTCTTCTGAAACAGATGCTTAATCTATTGTGCTTTTTATTCCATGCTGACACTCTGCTACAAGGGTCCCATCCAAAGACAACTTTCTGTCTTTATTCTTGGAATCAAAATGCCCCAAAAGATTCAAATGTTCCATCATCAACGTTAAAGATTTTTGACATTTTATTTTTGGTCATTACTATCAAATATATTGTTTGCCATGAATTCTGTGATAAATTGCCCAAGACTGGAAACAAAGGACTACGTTAATTGAGAATTAAGACCCCAGATGTTGGTTGTGTTTTATTAAGTAAATAAACGTTATCTTTTAAAAATCTGACTGAGATAAGTCATGGGCTACCCATCCTCTGATTTAGGTAGGACTTCTAGTCCATCTCCTTGTATAGTAGCAGGAGAGATTATAACAAAATCTTCCTTAACAGATGGATGTCTAATCAAGCCTTAATATCCCCAGTGAGGGGGATTTTGCTGCCTTTTTGCAACTTGTTCCATGACTATTTGAGTTATAAATTTTTCCTACTTCTTACCCTGAATTTTCAATTTGTGGCTCCATCACATTATTTCTTGTTCTGTTCTTGTTGACTAGTACGAATAATCAGTTGATGCCCTCTTCACAACCTCCCTTTATGTTCTATAGACAGTTAAGCCTCCATTTCTCAGGATTCAATGTGACCCAGTCCTTTTAATCTTTCCTCACAGTATGTCTTATTTCTCTCCCTACACCCCAAGCCTGTTTTCATTGCTCTTGCTTTCCTCTCCACTCTCTCCAGTGTATGCAATGTCGTTTTGGAATTGTTGCCCAAAACTGAACCTTGTTTACCATGCATTGATTCAATAATCCATAGGGAGAAGTACTGGCAGGACAATGGTTTCAACTCTATTCTGCATGCACTGGTCACAGAAAACAAGCCTATTCTATTGCTTTCCTTCTCTTCCAATGCAGGGTGACATGCAGTCTCTGCCCCCTCCAACCTCTCTCTTCCTCTTAAGTAACAGTATTAGATGGTGCTGGAGGAATACAGTCCTTGAGCTTATGAGATGCATGTATACACCTCTCTGTGTGTGTTTCTTAGAGGCAAACGTTTGTGTATAAAAAAAAAAAAAAAAAACAAAAAAGTGTCCTGCATTATTGTCAGCCAGGCAAAAATAAAAACCTTTTACCAGACTGCGACACTTGCAGCATTCCCAGCACCTTGGACATGTCTGGCCCAGTAGCTGCTGAATCATCAATAATGAAAGTATTTAACATTTTGTGGGTTCAAAGCGCTTTACAAGCATTAACTAATTAACTCCAGTGAAAACCTAACCAGGGCTTATTAGAGTGCAGTAATTACTTTAATTGTATTACGTACGATTCCACCAAGAATACAAAATCAATATGGCATGCACTTTTTGCAGCAGTGTCACATTGTTGACACTGATTAAGTGTTAGATTTGCTACCCCCGGTTCGTTCTGTGGAGCCATTACATTCTCCTTTGAGTGATTATGTACATATACATTCCAGTACTGGTGTGTGTGCATCCAATGCACATGAGTCGGAGACTTTTGCCAGCAGTACCACTAGGTGGCAAGTGCCCCATATCTCTCTGTGTGCCCATCTGAGGGCATAAATGGGACAAGTCTGCCACCTTCCTCTCAGTTCCTTCTCACTGCCTGTTACAAAAGCTGGAGTTCCGCATGGTGTTTCCTTCAATTAGCCAGCGTTTCAAAATTTCCCCATCAGGACTAAAAATCAGAGGGATTTATGCCTGAAAGTTCGCCTTCTGAAAGAGGCGTTACATCCCATGTCAGAACTGAGTCCCGACCATGATATAGCGGATTCTGAATCCTTGACAAGCACCCCTCCAGCTCCCTGCAGTTCAAAGTGCAGGTTTGATGCTGACAAGCACTTAAAGCCTTGGTCTTCTCCTAAAAAGACTTTCAGTAAGTCCTCTGGTACCTTTTCAATGCACCACAGACAGCATTCACCAGGCCCATCTGAGGTTTCACTGTAGACTCAAAAAGAAAAGGAGTACTTGTGGCACCTTAGAGACTAACAAATTTATTTGAGCATAAGCTTTCGTGAGCTACAGCTCACTTCATCGGATGCTGTAGCTCATGAAAACTTATGCTCAAATAAATTAGTTAGTCTCTAAGGTGCCAAAAGTACTCCTTTCTTTTTGTGAATACAGACTAACACGGCTGCTATTCTGAAAACTGTAGACTCAGGCTCCTTCGGGGCTATCAAGACCAGTGTCTTCACCTTTACCAGATCCTTCTTCATCGTTCCAGTCAATCCAGTCTATTTCAGCACCGCCAGATGAACACTTTTACCTTTTTTGGTGTTCTCCACTCTGTGGGCTTTCTGCTTGCAAAAGATCTTTTTTGTCTCCTCCTACTAGACTCTCCATTGCTACAATCAACTTTGGTTAGGGGAACTTCAGTGTCTGCAGAACGCCTGTATGAGCAGCACCTTTGGTGCACTTGTGTTGCTGGCACCTTTGGCATCTTCAGCAGACAGCAGCATGTCTCTGCACCAGCATGCCAGCAGCGCTCACCTCATTGGCATGCTGACTGCTTCGACCTTTGCTTTTTTTGGATCCCTGGGTGTCTCCCCTACCCAGATCACCTCAAAACAATAAGGGACTCTCCTCCCTTTTCTGAAGAAACTTATATTTCTTCTTTGAACTCTGAAATGGGGAATCTGCATCACCTTCATGATCTTTTAAATCCTCTTAGATCTTGTACCAGGTTACAGGTCCTAAGGATCAGGACTGGTTTTCTAATAAAGACACACCAGTATGGTGTCCCTCACTATGGGTGTCTCAGACATTGCAGTATCCCCCATGGCCTTATTGGTCTTGGGTTCGCCATCACAATCACAGTCTAGGAGGTGGTCCCCCTCGGGTTCAGGATTCTGCCATCATTCCACCACCCACTGAATTGGACCCTGTGGAGGAAGGAGAAATAATGGAGGAACCCCTAGACATTGCCCCCTGTAATTTCATCATCTTGTCCAAGTGAAGCCATCACCCAGAATTGACATCTGCCCTCCAGGGGACTTCAGTGTCTTTCAAGACGTGATTAGGAGAATGGCCACTTCTCAGCCTGAGCTCTTAGGGCTTGTGCAAGAAACCCTGCACAGCTTCTGTGGTGTTGTACAGATCCCTAGCCTGGGAAGGTTTGTCCACTCCATTAATGAAGCTTTGCTAGAGCTGGTGAAAAGTCTTTGACCTACCCCAACCTCTGTACCGCCTATGGCCAAGTTATCGAGTCCTTCAGCAGCACTTTGATTTTTAACCAATAGTGTCTGATATCTTGGTGGTTACGGCCGCTAATGAGCAATCTGAACAGTTCTATCCTAAAGCTGCTCCCAAAGACCAGGCTTACAACAGACTGGATTTACATGGCCAAAAGGTGTATTCCACCACTGCTTTCAAAGAAGAGTGGCCAACATTAAGTAGTCCTGTCTAAATATACAATTATTAATTCCTTTGCAATTTCTCAACATGCTGAGACTTTGCCAGAGAATGAAGGGAACAATTCCTGGCTGGTTTCGGAAGGGCACCTGACAACCTGAACATCCTTCAAGCAGCTATCGACACCACTGATATGGCTTTGCATTCAGAGGCCATCACCATCTCCATGAGTTGTTCTTCCTGGCTTCTAGCATTCTGAAGGAGCTGCAAAAAATTAAAGATATTTGCCCTTCACAGGGTCTGAACTATTTTTTTTAAAAAAGACTGTTGTATTCACCCTGAAAGATTATGCCATCACTCAAACCTCTCGTGATGATACCAACTGCAGCATGTTGGCATTACAGTTTCTCTTCAGATGATCCAAAGTCCCTCCACTTTTTAAGGGAACTGCTAAGTCATCACCTGCAGTGGAATGTATGTGAACAAGTCAGTCGAGAGGAAAAAATGGTTACTTACCTGTACAGTAACTGTTCTGATTTTTCCACCTTCCCCGCTACTTTAGACCTAAGCTACACAGCAGTGTGAAGGAATGAAGAGAGGAGAGGCTCATTCTCCACCTAGTAGTTCTGCTGGCAAAAGTCTCTGACTCGAGTACATTGGGCACAAACAAACCTGCAGTTGAATGTGTATGTGCACAACACACCTCGAAAACCTAGTGTTACAGTACAAGAAAATAACACAAACAGATTCCCCCATGGGTGTCAATCAGCATCTCTCCATTAAGTCCAGTGGACACTATCTGAGGATCTGCTCCTGTGTTCCTAATTATCCACTGCTGTAGGTAAGTTGGCACAGAAGAATGGATCTCCTTTTGTCTCTACACAAGTGCTAATTTTCTATAAATATAAATATTTGCCCATTATCACAACTATTCCTGGTTGATCTGCTTTTGGATTTTAAGAAGTAGGAATCCTATTAGTCTAGGAATTAGAAGTCTAGTTTATTTTCTAAAGAAGTTAGGTGAAATATTTGCACCAAAATTTAAGTGCTCAGAGTTGAAGCATTTTCACGTTTTGTTGCAATGTCAAAATTGGTCTGAGTTTTTTCACAATAAATAGCCTATTGTCTCTGAAAATGGGACTCATTGTTGAGCAACATTGTCTTCATAGTGAAAATGGACATTTTGTTTTCTTTCTTTAAGGCAAATTTCTACTTGTAATTTCACCAAAAGAAACAAACAAACCCAAAAACAAATTTTGGGATGTTCAGAAAAGAAGGAAGCAAAATTGCAGGAACCAGTACTGTTCTGCATTTTCTATAGTTTTTGTTGTTTGGCAAAACCTTGATATTGGGCCATATTTAAAAGTTTGGGTTTGAAGGTGCACCTGCAAAAATGTTTTCATTTCTTTTTGTCACACTGTAAAAATAGCGAGCTGTTGTTGTCTGTTGTCTCCTCCAAATTGGGCTTCATTCATCACACTAGTGCAGTTTGCGTCCCCTACTGCAGTGACAGCTGTTTCACCCAAGGGGCAGATTCATCCCCATAGAAAGGCACACAGTGTTTGCTGTACCACCTTCCCCTTTGGATCCTGATGCAAAAGGTAGCTTTAAAGTGAGACTAGGTCTCTGTAGAAATACTATTAGGGAGCTGCCTGGAGGATACTCGATTTGCTGCAGGGCTATCTTAAAGCAAGCTAGGGTATGGCTACACTGTAATAAAAAACCTGCCGCACTGAGTCTCAGAGCCCAGGTCAGCTGACCTCAGGTTTATCGAGTTTGGGCAACAGGGCTAAAACTTTCAAAGAAGATGTTGCAAGGTGTCAGAGCCAGGGCTTCAGCCCAAGCCCAAATGTCTACACTGCCATTTTAGAGCCCTGCAGCCTGAGCCCTGAGAGCCAGAGTCAGTTGACTTGGGCCAGCAGCCATGCCGCAAGTCTTTTATTGCCGTGTAGATGTATCCCTCGGTACATCCTCACGAGTCCCTGTGCCTCACCCCTCATTTGGAGTGGCAGAGGCCACCCAAACAAGCTGCTATGTGGCACAGCCTACCACTGCTTCTTTGTTCCGATTGGGCCTCTCTTCTTCTGTGAGAGGAAGAGACCGGAGAAAAGCTTCCTCCCCTCAGGTGTGGCAAAGGTAGGGCAGGGGTACCTCTCTCCTCCCAGAAGGGCAATTCTCCTGTTTGAGTGACAGTACCTGACATTCTGGGCTTCCACAGGGAAAGCACACATCAAGGCAATCGTCCATTATTGCTGCTCGAGTAATCACCCAGTCTGAACACTCAAATACGCAGTTCACACATGTGATTATACACCATCACATGCATGATTTAGAGCCAGCAGAGAAAATTTTCCTTTAATTTAAACCCCACTGGCTTCATTAGCATTGAGTGAGGTTTAATTGAGGAGAGCATTTGGCCCACTAAGTCATCTTGCCTATCCCCCTATAGAGAGTCCATTCCTTTGGATTCTAGTGGGATATACCATATCTTTTGAAAGCCCACCCAGCCCTTCCTGCTGGGGTTATCACTTCACACTGGTGTCCATTGGAAGATGAGGAGGAGATTCTTCACTGGACGGGAAACTGGTGCTAGACAAACTAAATACATTGTACATCTAAGCACAGTTCATGCATTTGTTTTTGCCTTTTTTCTTCATGCTGGATTGGATGCCAACAGGAGTTGTACTTTTCAAAAGTAATGCAATATAAATGAACATTTCTCATGTATTAATTCTTGTGTATTAATTAATTCTTGCTTACAAGGAATTCCACAAACAAACTTATTAAAAGAAAAAAAATTAGAATCCTACTGTATATATAATGAATCATGATGCAATTTCTCATCTGCGATGGGGAAAGAAATCTGCCTCAGCTGTCTGTATGTGGTGTGGTTTTTATTATTATTTATCTTTTTCAAGGGAAATTACTCAGGATGAATCAATTTTCCCCCTACCAAGTAAATACATTAGTTCACAATTTTGATATTGAAATAAAAATCTCAGCCTTGAATTCCAAGCTGAATGGGATTTCTCTGGAAGCACCCGCATTCACGTAAAGGGACAAATTCTCTGCTGAAGTAATTTGGCACAGCTCCATCTAAATGGATGGAATTGTGGCAATTTACTCCAACAGATAATTTGCATTTTACTCTCTGTTACTAGAGTCCCATCACTCTCCCTGTAAACCTTGTTTGTTTTCCCTTAGTGCCCCACCTCCCTTTACTTCCAGCTGGGAATAAAGACAAGTGGCATTTAATTCACAGACATCTTCATTAGCTAACATTAATGGGCTGACTTAAAATTTCAGAAGAAAAATCCTCTTGTCTCTTCATCCTGTTGTGTTTAAGTATTACAGACATTCCCAATGAATGCCTGCTGAGCCCTTTGCCTTTCATACTGTGTGTGCTGCATTCGGTACAAAGGGCCAAATTCACAGCTGGCATTTAAGTCATTGGCAGTGTACATGTTCTTGCCAGCAATGAGTTTAGTTCAGTGGGTGTCTGAGAGAATGAGCAAACTTGTGTGCGGTGTTAAAGGCTTTACTGGCATGGATTTCAGACGACCAAAGGAGTTTCAATAAAAATTTGTGTGCCAGTTTACCATGTATTCTACAGAAAAGATATCTTTATAGTGTTTTTAGATCTCTCCCCAAATACTGGTTCTTTATTTATTCTTCACTCTCTAAAGCCAGGTTCTTACTAATAGAGTTTAGTAGTGCAGATCCTAGAAAAGGGGGGGAAAAGTACAATATATTGTAGAAACAATATTGTTTGATTAACCCTCAACCACATTAATGGGATAATATTATACCCAGTGAGCATATATGTTACCATAACTCATGAATGAGTGGCCTTCCAACTATGCTGTTTGAAGCGTGTGTACACAATTCAGAGAAAAAATTTTGCATGAAAGACATTTCTGTATCAAAAAAATGTATGTGGGGTATATTTGTACAAATGTGTTGCACTGTTCTGTAATATTTTTAGTAGTTCTGTATACACATTTGCTTCTAATGAGATCTTGTATAATTGTGGTAACTCTGTCTCCTTCCCTAAGCAAAAGCTGTTTTTTTACATAAATGTAATTTGCATATGCCAATGCATTTGTGGGGGTAATCCTCAGGAGCATATATGTTACAATAAATCATGGATTAATGGCCATCCAACTCGCTGTCTTAGGACATTGCATATACTAATTGACAATGCATTGCAGTGACAGTAGTTGTGCATACAGTCACCTAAGGTACAAGGTACTCCAGAGAGCTTGGTACCTTAAAATCCAGGTATGTTAGGTCTCCTCAACACAGAGTGCACAAATGCTGCATCTCTTGCCTAATATCCTTAAAGGGATTTCTATCTAGACATTGTGCTCCAAACACTGCAGATGCAGGAGACTCTTGAGGGGATTTGCAGTGTTGCACAATTCAAGATGACAAGCAAACAGGCACAATATTCTGCTTTTGACCTTATAAAAACGATTTGAAGCTCTGAAAGTGAGTCATCCTGTAATGATAACGTATTGGATGATCGTGACTTTGTGCATGTTGAGAGTTGCTCTGAGAAGTAAGACCACGTTTCCATTGATTGTTCATCAAGTTCATCCTCAATAATGAGGAGCTCCATATTACCAACACAGCAGCTACGTGGAGTAAATGTATCCTGCAGCCTTCATAGAGTAGGGAGGACATGTGTAGGCAGGAAGTGCAGCACTGTGGTATTGGGTGAACCAAGCCAGCTTGCCACTGTCCACAGCATGGACTGTGTTTCCATGAGAGGCAAGAATGGTAGAATGTGGTGTTTGTCTGTACGAGTGATTCATTGCAGACCATGCCAGGATGTTATCCATGAACAGTCAGGAGCAACAGGTGATGCTCAAAAAGATACATTGGTAAAAAACATTGGCGCTTTTCCTCACAGAAGACATTTTCCACATTGTGATGAGATAAATTTAAAGAGGCAGATTGCATATACTGAGAATGGAATGACAGCAATCCGGACAAAAACACGGAATGGAAACTGCTCGACCAAACCAAGGTGAAAGCATGCTCTGACCTCCTAATTCTGGCTGATGTGTATCAGGGAAATAAAGGCCTGGAGGAATTATGGAATCCACGCTCAGGATGTCACTTTTTTCCGGGCAACAATGAGCCTGTAGCGGTTCAGACTATCGCTTGACACCTGCGATTTGACAACAAAAACATGAGAGAAGAATGGAGAGCATCAGACAATCTGGCTACATTTTGTGATGTATAGAGAGTGTCTGTACAGCAATTGCTAAAGTTTTATACTCCTGGAGCATCACTGTTGATGAGCACCTGGTGCCAAAAAAGGACATTGATGTCTAAAACACAGTATATTCCAAAATACAGCACAAATATGATATCAAGATCTGGTGGTGGTGTGATACTGTGACATTGTATCCTCTGAATGGAGATATTCCTTGGATCCACAAACCCGGAAATCCTGGATGCCCCATCATCTTGGGCATTGGCACTCTCACTGAAGGACTGTCCGGATATGTGAAATCTCTACTCAGACCCTACGCCACCAGCACTCCCAGCTATCTCCATGACACCACTGATTTCCTGAGAAAACTACAATGCATTGTGATCTTCCAGAAAACACCATCCTAGCCACCATGGATGTAGAGGATCTCTACACAAACATCCCACACACAGATGGAATACAAGCTGTCAGGAACAGTATCCCTGATGATGCCATAGCACAACTGGTCGCTGAGCTCTGTGACTTTATCCTCACGCACATTATTTCAAATTGGTGACATATACCTTCAGACCAGTGGCACCGCGGTGGGCACCCACATGGCCCCACAATATGCCAACATTTTTATGGCTGACCTGGAACAATGCTTCCTCAGCTCTCATCCACCCACGCCCTTCTCTACCTACGCTACATTGATGACATCTTCATCATCTGGACCCATGGGAAGGAAACCCTGGAAGAATTCCACCACGATTTCAATAGCTGCCACCCTACCATCAACCTCAGCCTGGACCAATCTACACAGAAGGTCCACTTCCCAGACACCACGGTGCAAATCAGTGACGGTCACGTTAACACCACCCTATACCGAAAACCCACCGACTGCTATGCCTACCTTCATGCCTCCAGCTTCCATCCCGCACACTCCACACGATCCATTGTCTACAGCCAAGCGCTGAAGTACAACTGCATTTGCTCCAATCCCTCAGACAAAGACTAACACTACAAGATCCTCACCAAGCATTCTCAAAACTACGATACCCACACAAGGAAATAAGGAAATGGATCAACAGAGCCAGATGTGTATCCAGAAGCCTCTTGCTGCAAGACAAGCCCAAGAAAGAAACTAACAGAACTTCACTGGCCATCACATACAGTCCTCAGCTAAAACCTCTCCAACGCATCATCAGTGATCTACAACCCATCCTGGACAATGATCCCTCGTGTTCACAGGCTTTGGGAAGCAGGCCAGTCCTTGCCCACAGAAAACCCACCACCTGAAGCATATTCTCACTAGCAACTACACACCGCACCATAGTAACTCTAACGCAGGAGCCAATCCATGCAAAAACCTCGATGCCAACTCTGCCCACATCTACACCAGCGACACCATCACAGGACCTAACCAGATCAACCACACTATCGCCGGTTCATTCACCTGCATGTCCGCCAATGTAATCTACGCCATCATGTGCCAGCAATGCCCCTTGCTATGTACATCAGCCAAACTGGACAGTCCCTATGTAAAAGGATATATGGACACAAATCAGATTAGGAATGGCAATATACAAAAACTGTAGGAGAATACTTCAACTTCCCTGGACACACAATAGCAGATTTAAAGGTAGCCATCCTGCAGCAAAAAAAACTTCAGGACCAGACTTCAAAGAGAAATTGCTGAGCTTCAGTTCATTTGCAAATTTGACACCATCAGCTCAGGATTAAACAAAGACTGTGAATGGCTAGCCAAGTACAAAAGCAATTTCTCCTCCCTTGGTGTTCACACCTCAACTGCTAGAAGAGGGCCTCATCCTCCCTGATTGAACCTCATTATCCCTAGCCTGATTCTGCTTGCATATTTATACCTGCCTCTGGAAATTTCCACTACATGCATCCAACGAAGTGGGTATTCACCCACGAAAGCTTATGCTCCAATACGTGTTAGTCTATAAGGTGCCACAGGACTCTTTTGCTGCTTGGAAACAACCTATATCACAAAGAGAAATGACCAAGGTGGCTGCATTGTGAAGGAGATTGTTTAGCCCTGATTTAAGACTGGAAGAAACATGGTTGGGGTACCTTCTTCACCATATTTAGCTTGCTAAAGATCTACTCAACAAAATATGTGACCAATGTTGGAATACTGTGTGAAAGAAGCCAATATACTCAGTGAGATGCAGCCACATGGAAGCTAAGAAAAAATGTCACCAGTGTTTGGGTATGGTGGGCCATTCACCTGGTTTCCAATGTTCCAAAGAAGGGAATGTGGAGAATGTAATGAATCAGTATGCACTGACCATTTCACATTGATACTGGTGAAAAAATTGAATATAGGCTCTCATTGAATGATACTTCTGCTAGTTCTTCAATTTGCTAGTTAATGCTTTTTTCCATCTAAAAATGTGAAATAATTGTTCTTGGTTCTTAATGAATTGGATATAAACTTCTCACAACACAGTTAATGTAATTTTTTTCTTGACACTGGATGAAGGTTAAGGTATTTTATCTCATATATGTGTTAAAGCCTTATACTAATGGAAGAGGCAATTCCTCATTTGTTTCTGGAGTGATAGTATGAGAAATTAGACCTATATTTTTTACTGGCCAGGATTGAATATTTTTCTGGGACTTGGGCCAGTGTAACTTTAGAGTGAAATTCCATAGTTTGGGAAAGGTGAGAAGTAGTAAATAATTCACTAGTAGTTTGCAGCTGTCAGGTCCTATCTATATTACCTTCACTCTGCTCAGTAGGCATCTCATTAGGACTGTTCCAAACTCTGTGCAGATCTCAGCAACCTGTTTTTTTTAAATGTCACCTAGCACATGGACACCCCTCTGTGATGTGATGAGCTGGTCTTTCTGTAGACAGTCCGGTCCTCTTCCCCACACAAATGAAGGTTTTTTGTTCTAGTCATAACCCTCCTCTTTGCTTTTTGTGTATAATTAAAAATGTTTCAGTTTAGTGTTTGTTTTTAACTTTACAGACTCATGAGTGAGTGTAGTGCTACACAGGGAATATGGGAGGTTTTTTAATGTTATGTCAGGCATTACCAGGGGCACTCTTTTTTTACTTACACACACACACACACACACACACACACACACACTTCCAAGCTTTTCTTAATGTGTGAGCAAGTTTTGATTGTTGGGAAGACAAGCTGTGTAGTTTGGATTATGCAGTGTGTGTGTCAAAGCAGCTTTGGGAGAGAGGCTGCTTTGTGAGCCGCAGGAGAGTTTGCTGTCTTCCGCAGGCTCTGATTGCCTCAGCTGACTCGAGTTGCTCATGGGAAACCCAGATTTAGTGTTAGGCTGATATTCTTCGAAGAACAGATTGTCCTGCATGCTGTTTGAACATCTCTGTCAGAACTGAAAAGGAGTACTTGTGACACCTTAGAGACTAACAAATTTATTTGAGCATAAGCTTTCGTGAGCTACAGCTCATTTCATCGGATGCATTCAGTGGAAAATACAGTGGGGAGATTTATATACAACATAGAGAACATGAAACAATGGGTTTATCGTACACGCTGTAAAGAGAGTGATCACTTAAGATGAGCTATTACCAGCAGAAAGGGGGGGGGGGAGGAAACCTTTACGGTGATAATCAAGGGGGTCTTTCCAGCAGTTAACAAGAACGTCTGAGGAACAGTGGGAGGTGGTGTGGGGGGCAGAAATAACATGGGGAAATAGTTTTACTTTGTGTAATGACCCATCCACCCCAGTCTCTATTCAAGCCTAAAGTTAATTGTATCAAGTTTGCAAATTAATTCCAATTCAGCAGTCTCTCATTGGAGTCTGTTCTGAAGGTTTTTGTTGAAGGATATCCACTCTCAGGTCTGTAATCCTACCTATATGCCTCTAGCTTTCATCCAGATCACACCACGCGATCCACTGTCTACAGCCAAGCTCTACGATATAACATCTTGCTCCACCCTCAGACAGAGACAAACACCTACAAGATCTCTTTCATGCATTCTTAAAACTACAATATCCACTGCTGAAGTGAAGAAACAGATTGACAGAGCCAGAAGAGTACCCAGAAGTCACCTATTACAGGACAGGCCCAATAAAGAAAATAACAGAATGCCATAGCCATCACCTTCAGTCCCCAACTAACCTCTCCAATGCATCATCAAGGATCTAAACCTATCCTGAAGGATGACCCATCACACTCTCAGATCTTGGGAGACAGGCCAGTCCTTGCTTACAGACAGCCCCCACCCTAAAGCAAATACTCACAGCAACCCACACAACAGAACCACTAACCCAGGAACCTATCTTTGCAACAAAGCTCGTTGCCAACTCTGTCCACATATCTATTCAGGGGATACCATCATAGGGCCTAATCACATCAGCCACACTATCAGAGGCTCGTTCACCTGCGCATCTACCAATGTGATATATGCCATCAGTGCCAGCAATGCCGCTCTGCCATGTACATTGGTCAAACTGGACAGTCTCTACGTAAAAGAATTAAATGGACACATCGACGTCAAGAATTATAATATTCAAAAACCAGTCGGAGAACGCTTCCATCTCTCCGATCACTCGATTACAGACCTGAGAGTGGCTATCCTTCAACAAAAAAACCTTCAAAACAGACTCCAACGAGAGACTGCTGAATTGGAATAATTTGCAAACTGGTACCATTAACTTTAGGCTTGAATAGGACTGGGAGGGATGGGTCATTACACAAGGTAAAACTATTTCCCCATGTTATTTCTCCCCCCCACCTCACCCCCACTGTTCCTCAGATGTTTGTTAATTGCTGGAAATGGCCCATCTTGATTATCGTTATAAAATTTCCTCATCCCCCGCTCCCCTTCCTGCTGGTAATAGCTCTTAAGTGATCACTCTCCTTACAGCATGTATGATAAAACCCATTGTTTCATGTTCTCTATGTGTGTATATAAATCTCCCCATTGTATTTTCCACCAAATGCATTGATGAAGTGAGCTGTAGCTCACGAAAGCTTATGCTCAAATAAATTGTTAGTCTCTAAGGTGCCACAAGTACTCCTTTTCTTTTTGCAAATACAGACTAACATGGCTGCTACTCTGAAACTTGTCAGAACTGGTGTATCCATCTATAAAACAAATTACATGCTGAGCATTCCCAGAGTCTGTCACTGATTTCCCTTGAACTAAAAAGCCAACATGCAAATCCCCAAACCTCTGCTACTGCCCTGAAGAGCAACACTAGTGTCAGAACTGAACAATGGTGTTAGAGGAAGGGAAAAATCTTCATATGGATCACGCTTAGATTTATATAGGAGCCAACTTTGCCGAGCCCCTCACTCCCACCAAGTAATACTTTATTCTACAAGTAAGCCAGTTGATATTAGAGGAACTACCCATAGAGTAACATAATACTTGACATGAGGGAGGGTGTTAGACTCAGACCCTTTAGGATACATCTACACGCAATATAAGCCTGCAACACTGTGTCTCAGAGCTTGGGTCAACTGACTCAGGGTCACGGGACTCTGGCTGTGGGGCTAAAAGTTGCAATGTAGATATTTGGGCTCGGACTGGCGCCTAGGCTCTGAGACCCTCCTCACTCAAGGGTCTTACAGCCTGGGCTCCAGCCGAGCCCGAACATCTACACTACACATTTTAGCCCATGTGCCACTCAGCTTTCCCAGGCCAGCCAGAGGTCTTCTATTGTAGTGTAGACATATCCTCAGATTTTTTTTTTGAGAGTGTCTCATAGGAGCTTCCAGTATTAAAGGCAACCATTTCTTACAGAAGATGAGGTATCAGAAAAGCTGGCCATTAATATTTCGGTGCATTATGCACTATGGTGAAGAAGGGGAATTACATTTGAATTTTCACTAGTTTGCAGTTCTCACACTGATTGTAAAATTAAAATGTCCTCTTACGCTTCCTGAAGAGAGGTCAAGGTCAATACATGTCCCGTGTATACTTCAATGGCACTTTGTAATTAAGTCACACTTCACCCACTGTACTGTGCAGACTCTCAATCAGTCTGCCCATGATAATCTCCCAGAATGTGTCTAAAAGAGAGATTCTGGGGAGGTTAATGGCCCAGAATGAATTGCTGTCCTCAGAGGTCCATACAAGCACCATACCCTAGCTGTGCTAAATGGTGCATTTGAACTATTGCCAGTCTGTTCTTCCCTCCTCCTCTGTGAATGCTATCAGGAACCCAGCACCCCTGGCTGTGAACATTAGCACCTTACCATTATCACTATTAGCCAGACCCTAGCACTTTCAGGGGCACTGCTGTAATGACATGACAGGGCTGGGAGAGAAGACATGAAAGCCACCCCCCCCCCGTATTCTTACTTATGGGCCCAGTCCTGTAAGGTGCCAGTTTCCCTCAGTGTCCATTGACTCCAGTGGGAGCTGAGGGCTTTCAGCACCTCACAGGTTACCCTCTGCACCTCTCTGAAGCAAGCTCCATGAATCTAATAGCCGCTATTTCACTGGTTTCAGGGTAGCAGCCGTGTTGGTCTGTATTCGCAAAAAAGAAAAGGAGGACTTGTGGCACCTTTAGAGACTAACAAATTTATTTGAGCATAAGCTTTCGTAAGCTACAGCTCACTTGAAGTGAGCTGTAGCTCACGAAATCTTATGCTCAAATAAATTTGTTAGTCTCTAAGGTGCCACAAGTCCTCCTTTTCTTTTTAGCTATTTCACTGTCCCGTTCCCAATGGTCTTTTGAAACTGCTTGAGTTTGGTGTATATATAGAGCCAAGAAATGGTGTCATTCAGCCATATAGAGAGTGTGTGAGCACTCTGGGTTTCTATTAAATTCTCCATAAATGATTGGGGGTAGGGTGGGGCTGGACTGGAGAAGCCATTTGTTTTATTTCCATGTGAAGAAATTGTTTTAAGAATCTTCAGCAAAGTAGACCTGATTTGCCACTTTTATTCTAGCACTAAACTATGTAATTGTATTGAAATGAATGGGATTGCTCTGGTATAATACTGAAGCAACTATGAGTAAATGAGGCCCTGTCTTATCCCCAAAGTCCCTTTAAAACAGAGGTAAGGTTGAGAATAATATTGCCCTTTTGTACACCTTATATCGTAATTCACAGCAACAAAAACCTTAGCTGCTGGAAACTCAGATAATTCACAGTTTTTTGCAATGCCGGCTTCAGCTCTGCCTGTGGACACTTGCATCTACAGTCTGGAGACTTCTTCAGTTACCACATTTAAGGGCCTAATTTTGGTAAGAGCTGCATACCCACAACTCCATCTGAAGGCAACAGAATCTCAGCACTATTGAAAATCAGTCCCGAAGCATGCGTGTTTGAGTGCATTAATTACTGTACTCTATTCTCTATGTATTTATTTATTATCAAGTCATTTATAGTGTACAGACCAGAGAGATTCCCTTTCCTGAAAGGATTCTAATCTGAATTGGCTGTTGTCCTATATCATGTTGTTTGTCCTGTCTAAGGGAAGTTGAGAACTGTTGGTGAGAAGGAAGAAAGCGCTATTGGAGTAAATGGGCTTGAAGGAGGAGTGTGCAAGGCAGACATGGACTGGTGGGTGAGGGCAGTTGACTGTTCGTTGACAAAGCTTGTAAAGCAGGAGGGGGGGAGTGTGAAGAAAAAAAAGGGAGTATGCAAATGAGACTGTGTGGATGGAGTGGAGTTATAGGGTGACGAGGAGGATCTTGAATTTGAGGCAACAGTGTGAGACGGGGAGACTTTAAGTGAGCCTGAGTTGATTTAGCTAAAGCAGCAAAAGGAGGACCATCTACTTAGCAAAAACATGTTGGATAGACGTGAAGAGGTACAGTGGATAGGCAGGAAGGCCAGGGAGAGGTGATGGTTATAGTAGTTCATGCAAGTAATGACTAAAAGAAGGATAAAGTTTAGCAATGAGGAACAGGCAGATTCTGATGATGATATTGAAGAGGAGGAGTCAACAAGAAGAAAGAGAGAGGATCAAAAGTAACCAGAGGCTGTAACCTCAGAAAATAGAGAAGAAGTGGATTTGCATAGAGAATACAAGTAGGAGGAAAGAGCAGCTGAATTTTGGAGGAGATGTCAGCGTTGGAGATACATACCTGACAGAAGGCATGGCTGAAAATAGGGGTTGGGGGATATCTGTACAGTGTTGGTTGCTAAAAGAAAGGCAGCAGATCAGGTTTTTGATAAAGTTAAGTGAGGAGAGAATCCTGGGGGACACTACCAGATAAAGAGGGAGAGGAGGATGAGGAGCCATGAAAGGAGATGCTGAAGAAACAGTCAGCAGGATGAGAACCACCGGGAACAGTTGTGGAATGCCAGGGAAGAGAGCATCTGAGGAGGACAGAGTATTGAAAGTGGTGGACAGAAGTGCAAGGTTAGCAATGTGACCCTTGGCTATAGCTAGGCACCCCATTAATTCATAGCTGTTAACTCTGAGCCTAATGACAACACTTGAAGTATCAGCATTAGCCACTTCATTATATCATTTTAGCAGTTAGGCTATGGAATGGAATGAGTATGAAGACAACAGGGATGAGTTGGGAGTTGCTGTGGGGAATAATGAAATGTTAAAGGGGGAAAGGGAGTGAGAAAAAAGTCAACAGGACAGGGAGGTAACAGGCCAGGAATGACATTTTTTAAAAAAGAGGAGCACATTTTGCCCACTGAGAGATGCTGAATGTGGCAATAGGTACATGCATAGCTAAGTTTAGTTACTGCATAAAGGACCGGTTTCAGAGTAGCAGCCGTGTTAGTCTGTATTCGCAAAAAGAAAAGGAGTACTTGTGGCACCTTAGAGACTAACAAATTTATTAGAGCATAAGCTTTCGTGAGCCACAGCTCACTCATCGGATGCATCCGATGAAGTGAGCTGTGGCTCACGAAAGCTTATGCTCTAAAATTTGTAGTCTCTAAGGTGCCACAAGTACTCTTTTCTTTTTGCATAAAGACCTTATTATCCTGGGCCTCATATAGGTTCACATTCACATGTGGGAGAGATTTGGATTACATAATCTTCAGTCAGATTATTGTTGTAGACCACATGCAAAAGTGGAATTTAGGCCTCATAAAAAGAGTTTGAACCCCCGTACAAATGTCTGACACCGTGGACCAGAAGACAATGCAGTATCGTTTCATATCATACATGATCTTGAGAAGTTACTAAGTATGATTTAACGCATCATATGAAGCTATAATGGCACTTTAATATAAAGGAAGGGATGTTTCACATAGTCTATATGAGATCTGCTTTGAATCTCCGGTCATTGGAGAAAAACTTAGCTGCATGAGAGGAGCCCTATGCTCAAGATATGCTGTGTTATTTTTACTTTTACTTGTGGTTTAGATTCACATTTCTCTTGGCAATGGAAAAAGTGCTGCTGCTGCTTGACTGGCAGTGACAGGGTAGGCTTCCAAAGAGCAGGGATTCTGGCATAACAGTGCAGGCTGAACAGCAACCAGGGAACAGGAATCAGAATCCCAGGTCTTGTGGGAGAAACTGGGATTTTCAGTGTCCACAATACTAAATGCATTGCAGTACCTCAAGTCTGTTTCTGTAATGTTAAGCATAACTTGCTCCGAGAAGTAATACACCTCACCATAAGAGTAGAATCTTCTAGTATATAGGGGCAAATTTCAACACTTAACAGACAGAGTTTATATTGTAGGAAGACATTAAAGTCACGAAGAAGCTCACAGAAACCCTTTGACTTCATGGGAGCTGGAGTGGCCTCCAACACAAACTCTTTCCTGCAGTGGATGATTTGGTAATACTGTAGATCTTTTCCCCTCCGGAAATGAGAGATCATCCTGTGACCTGCATCAAAAACCACCACTCAATTTGGCAGCATGATGCCAATTAGGACTGGTGTAGCGGCAAGTGCTGTGGGGTACTAACTGAGATGCAAGCTTTACACAATATTTATCCTGGCGCTATATTTCCTTACTGTAGAATTGATTCAATGCCAACTGAAGTCAATGGGAGTCTTCGTTGACTTCAAAATGCATTGGATTGGGGTGTGTAACAAGCACTAGATGCAGTCCAAACTTTTCAAACGCCCCATTATTATTTAAAAGGATTCATTTTGGCCTGATTTCAATGGTACCGAGCACTCTCAGCTCTTTGATTCCATCAGGAAACTGCTCAGAACGTCTAAAAAATTAGGTCAGTTGCGAATAGCAAACTAAAATTTCTTATGCTAGATACTTAGTTTACAAGTCTTCATTGTATTTGTGCATGTTTCTTTTGGGCATATGGAATATGTATTGTTTTAGCAAGACTGTTTTCCAGGTGTTATTGGTATGTGTAGAAAAAAGAGCTGATAGCAACAATGCTCCTATTTCCTGAAGGGAAAAAAATGTATGAGTTTCTTGAAGTAGGCAACCCACCCACTCCTTAACTGTGCACCCCTTTCATGCGTGCACTGGAACTGTTGTGGCTATAATTCTCGGAGATGGAGGTTGTAATATAGTAAATTATCACTTTTTGCAGTCTTGACTAGAAAAATAAATACAGTTATGTTTATGAATGTTGAAAAATGAAGCCAAGTAAAGCAATTCTGTATATTTGAGGGGAGTTTTCAAATAAAAGCTGTATTCAATGAATTCTAATGGACTCTTTCTCTAGCATTTGTTTCATTATGTGATCTTTCTGAATTAAGTGAACAGCTGTAGCAAGTGGCACTAGCCAAATGAGAAAGGGAATTCAAAGGAAAGGCACATTTTCAGGCTGTGAGTATAGTCCCAAGCGGAGCTGCTGGCTGTGCCTAATTTTCACTGGTTGAGTGTTCTGGAGTCTTATAGCAGTTTGTGTAGAATGTGACTCATGCAGAGGGGTGATGTCACAGACCACCATCATTAAGTATTTATTTATATTAGTGTAGCACCTAGATGCCCTATTATGGCCTCTGACCCCATTGTGCTAGGCACTGTACAAACACAGAACAAAAAGACTGTCCCTTCCCCAGAGAGGTTACAGTTTAAATTCATGGAAGCAGCATTTTCCTGGTCACTTCAACATTACTTGCAGTTTTGGTGTAGATCTGGTATAGTCTCTCATATATTCCTTTTGCAAGGGATGCTGTGATTAAATGCTTTACATCCTGCCTGAGTTAGACTAAACAAAACAAACTATTCAACATCTTTTAAAAGCCAACTTTATATTTTTGTGAAGTTTGCTTAGGAAAATTATGAACTTCTACTCCTGAAACAACACCTGGTGACAGTTTATTAGTATTTTCCTTGTCTTTTGCATGCAGGGGATTAAATCATTTTAGCAGAACCAACTTTAAATATGAACCAGGTAAGCAGTGTTTTATCCCTGTCTGAACCATTTGAAACTAGCGTAGGTTTAATACTTTATGCAATTAATCTTAAAACTGTTTTTGATTCAGTTTCTGTTAACACAGTTTACTCCCCAATGTAGACAATTCAGGATTCTGGGTAATACATGTAAAAGTTTCATATAAAGTTTTGTCTCATATTTCTTATGTGCTATTACTATTTGTTCACTCTATGCATTTTTGTAATTATTATAGAGTGTGTTTTTTAATTAATTATAGCTGATAGGGCTGCTTTGAAATGTTTGTACATGTGTAGTATGGAGAAAGCTTGGTGTGAACATGAGAGCTCTGGTAAAAGCTTACTTGCAGCTTTGCATTTTTATGTTTCCTCATCCTCTACTTCACAGCTGTGACTGTGGAGAAACCTCATCCACCACTCTGTGCCTGAAATCACCCTTCATCCTCCACAACATGTCGTGTACCTGTTTGGGAGTCAGTGGTTTCTGCACTCAGAGCTGCTGGAAGTACCCCCCCCCCACGGGCCCACAGGGCCCACAAGAATCCCCACACTCTTCCTCACTTTTCAAAATGTGCAGGTCACTCTGCGTGTAACAGATCTGTGCCAGCACAATCAGAAGGTTAGCATGGAGCTACTGGAGTAAATGCCAGCATTATCCTTAATCTACAGCATATACCATGAAGAATATACAATGGGGAGAAAGGAGCTCCTGGTTCATCCAGGTCGTCTTGCTGTAATGCAGGATTATCCTTGCACTGAGAGCCTAACTCTTGGATCACTGAAATTCCCCTTGGATCACTGAAAGACTCTCATTGACTTATATTGGTGAGGTTTGGGCCCTGAGCCCATTTGGTATTTATCTAGTCTGCTCTTAAACACCTCTAGTATGGACACAGCAATGAAAAAACATTCTGGCAGAGCCCATCGGGGGAACAAAATGAAAGGCAGCTTGAGCAGGTGTCCCTCCTGGAAAGTCTGGATTTAACAGTTGTAATTCTTGCACTTCAGTGTATTTTAAGATGTAACAGAACAAGTGCTTTATACATTGAACATTAGTGTGTTTGGAATTCTTCCACACTGTCCTATATGTGTTCTTTTACCATGTTTCAGAGTGGTAGCCAGCTTAATCTGTATCATCAAAAACAACGAGGAGTCCTTATGGCACCTTAGAGACTAACAACTTTATTTGGGCATAAGCTTTCTTGGGCTAAAACCCACTTCATCAGATGCATAGAACATACAGTAGGGAGGTATAAATACACAGCATATGAAAAGATGGGAGTTGCCTTACCAAGTTGGGGGAGGGGGGTCAGTGCTAACAAGCCAATTCAATTAAGGTGGAAGTGGGCTATTCTCAATAGTTGACAAGAAGGAGTGGAAATCACTTTTGTAGTGCTAATGAGGCCAATATAAACAAGGTGGCCCATTTCAAACAGTTGACAAGAAGGTGTGAGTATCAGCAGGGGGAAATTACTTTTGTAGTGACCCATCCACTCCCAGTCTTTATTCAGGCCAATTTGATGGTGTCCAGTTTGCAAATTAATTCCAGTTCTGCAGTTTCTCATTGGAGTCTTTTTTGAAGATTTTTTGTTGAAGAATTATCACTTTTAAGTCTGTTACTGAGTGTCCAGGAAGATTGAAGTGTTCTCCTCTGGTTTTTGAATGTTATAATTCCTGATGTCAGATTTGTGTCCTTTATTCTTTTACGTAGGGAGGGACTGGTGTTTCCCTGGTGTAGGGGGGGGATGTGAGGGTGAACAAGCCCCTGTGGTATGGCTGATGTGGTTAGGTCCTATGATGGTGTCCCTTGAATAGATATGAGGCAGAGGGCACTGGGAATTTTTCCAGGGTTTGGTTCCTGGGTTAATGTTTTTGTTGTGTGGAGTGTAGGTGCTGGTAAGTATTTGCTTCAGGTTGAGGGGCTGTCTGTAAGTAAGGACAGGCCTGTCTCCCCAGGTCTGAGAGAGTGAAGGATCATCCTTCAGGATAGGTTGTAGATCCTTGATGATGCAGCATGCTGGAGAGGTTTTAGTTGGGGGCTGTAGGTGACGTCTAGTGGCGTTCTGTTACTTTCTTTGTTGGGCCTGTCTTGTAGTAGGTGACTTCTGGGTACTCTTCTGTCTCTGTCAGTCTGTTTCTTCACTTCACCAGGTCGGTATTGTAGTTTTAAGAACGCTTGATACCACGTTCATCACCATGGTATCTGAGGCCCAGATCCTCAAAGGTAGAGTCACACAACTCTCTGATTTCCATGGGATTTAGGTGCCTAAATACTGTTTAGGGTGTGGGCCTGAGTGCCTTCTAGAGTTGCATTAAGCAAAGTGACTAACATTTCCACTGAGATAGTTGCCAATGGCAAGTTAACTCCCCTTAAAGTAAACAAGTGTCCCCCATAACCCAAAGGACTTACACATGTTTGTAGATTCCCTTTTCTGTCACATGTGAAAACTGCGACATTGTTTTTATTTTTCTGTTTCAATGTCCTGCTCACTCTTTTCTCCTTTCTTTCTAAAGTATATCTTGATATCTTTCATTCTTGTGTTTTCCATCCTTCTAGTTTTTGTCTCTTAATCTGTGCTAGTGATCTGTGCCAGTAACCAGGCCTCAGACTGTAAGCATTGAGAGTCTACACCTAAAACTTAAATCAACTTACCTACACTGTTTAGAGGTGTGAAAAATTCACCCCCCCCACCAAGAGACATAGTTAAGCCAATCTAAGTCCTAGTGTAGACACCGCTGCGTCCACAGAAGAACCCATTCCTTTGCAGTAATAGAGTGTCTATACTACAGCAACGCAGCTGTACCTGTGCCACTATAATGTTTCTAGTGTAGACATAACCTGATAAATGAAACTTGATTGCCCCATTAGCCAGATTGGAGTGTGGGCAGCAGACATTAGTTTACAGTAATTTTAAAAAGTGACTGTTTCCACTAAATCCCTTTGTGGATTCTAGGATTGTTGGAGACACCTCAGAATTCAGATCATAGAATCATAGGACTGGATGGGGCCTCAAGAGGTCATCTAGTCCAGTGCCTAGCAGTCATGGCAGGACTAAGTATTATCTATACCATCCCTGACAGGTTTGTCTAACTTGCTCTTAAAATTCTTCAATGATGGAGAGTCCACAACCTCCCTGGGCAATTTATTTCCGTGTTTAACCATCCTGACAGTTAGAAAGTTTTTCCTAATGTCCAATCTAAACTGCCCTGGGTGCAATTTAAACCCATTGCTTCTTGTACTGTCCTCAGAGGTTAATGACAACACTTTTTTCTCCCTCCTCCTTGTAATAATTTTTTATGTACTTGTAAACTATTATCATGTCCCCTCTGTCTTTTCTTCTTCAGACTAAACAAACCCAATTTTTTCAATCTTCCTCATAGGTCATGTTTTTTAGATCTTTAATCATTTTTGTTGCTCTTTTCTAGACTTTTTTCCAATTTTTCCACATCTGAAATGTGGCACCCAGAACTGGACACAATACTCCAGTTGAGGCCTAAGCAGCATGGAGTAGAGCAGAAGAATTATGTCTCATGTCTTGCTTACAACATTCCTGCTAATACATCCCACAATTATGTTTGCTTTTTTTGTAACAGTGTCATATACTGTTCATTCATATTTAGCTTGTGATCCACTATAACTCTCAGATCTCTTTCTGCAGTACTCCTTCCTAGGCAGTTATTTCCTATTTGTATGTGTGACACTGATTGTTCCTTCCTAAAAGTGGAGTACTCTGTATTTGTCCTTATTGAATTTCATCTTATTTTCTTCAGACCATTTCTCCAGTTTGTCCAGATGATTTTGAATTTTAATCCTATCCTCCAAAACAGTTGCAACCCCTCCCAACTTCATATTATATACAAACTTTATAAGCATACCCTCTATGCCATTATCTAAATCATTGATGAAGATATTGAACCGATCCCTGTGGGACCCCACTCAATATGCCCTTCCAGCTTGACTCTGAACCACTGATAATTACTCTATGGAAACAGTTTTCCAACTAGTTATGCACCCATCTTATAGTAGCTCCAACTAGGTTGTATTTCCCTAGTTTTTTTATAAGAAGCTCATGTGAGGCAGTATCAAAAACTTTACTAAAGACAAGATATACCACATCTACTGCTTCCCCCCCCATCCACAAGCCTTGCTTCCTTGTCAAAGAAAGCTATTAAGTTGATTTGACATGATTTGTTCTGGACGAATCCATGCTGATGGTTACTTATTGTCTTGTTATCTTCCAGGTGTTTGCAAATTGATTGTTTAATTATTTGCTCCATTATCTTTTCATGTACTGAAGTTAAGCTGACTGGTCTGTAATTCCCCATGTTGTCCTTATTTCCCTTAATATAGGCGGGCACTATATTTGCTCTTTTCCAATCCTGTGGAATCTCTCGCGTCTTCCATACTTTTTGAAGATAATCACTAGTGGCTCAAATATCTTCTCAGTCTGCTCCTTGAGTATTCTAGGATGTATTTCATCAGGCCCTGGTGACTTGAAGACATTTAACTTGTCTAAGTAATTTTTAACTACTTAGATGTCTAACTGCAATATTGAAATCCATATCAGACATTCCTCACTTCCCCCACTGCCACATCTATTTTGTTGGTTTAAATTTGTTCTTGTTTAAATGTATAACCTTATGGGATATTTGAAAAAGGCACCACCATCAGAAAAAGTGTTCTATGTAAGCCCTTATGAATCAGAATGCCTCATTTTGGAAAACATATAGTTACCCCAGAATGGAGACTGATGGGTGACAGATTTTTTTATAAGGGTGTTTAAATTAATCTGTGCTGCCTGACTACACAGCCTGGTGAGTGGGGCTTGAGCTCTTACGCCTGCAGTCCTCAGTTTCTAAGGGTATGGCTACACTTGCAGATGCAGAGCGCTTTGAGTTAAACCAGCCTTTGGAGAGCTCAGTAGGGAAAGCGCTGCAGTCTGTCCACATTGACAGCTTCAAGCGCACTGGCATGGCCACATTTGTGGCACTTGCAGTGGCATTGGGAGCGGTGCATTATGGGTAGCTATCCCAGCATGCAAGTCACTGCAACATGCTTTTCAAATGGTGGGGAGTGGAGTGTGACAGGAAGTGTGTTGTGTGTATGTGGGGGGAGAGAGAGTGGGCTGGGGGGGCTGAAAGCATGTCAGCGTGCTGTCTTGTAAGTTCAGACAGCAGCAGACCTCCCCCTCCTCCCCACCTCTCTCTCTCTCTCACACACAGCATTCCACAGTAACGGCTTGCTTTGTCTCGGAGCCGGCTGTCAGAAGCTTTCAAAGGGCATATCCACATTCCTAGGCGAGGTCAAAATAATGACAAGAGTGGCCACTTGACTTAAGGCGATTTATAGGATGTTTCCAGAGGCTGATCAGAGCACAGTAATGCAACACCTCGTTCACACTGACACCTGGGCATTTCAGCCAATGCACAACAAGCGTTAATCTTCTCACTGAGGTGGAGTACTATGAGCGCTCTAGCCGTGGAGTCAGAGCAATCTACATGCCTTGCCAGTGTGGATGAAGAGTGAGCTAGGGTGCCCGGGGCTGCTTTAATGCACTGTAACTTTCAAATGTAGCCAAGCCCTAAATCACCTTTTAAGTGTCTCGTGCTGCTCTTAGTCCATTTTATGATTTTATATGGCAGCTGCTATCATTGTGGAATCTAAGCCTAGCACCCTTCCCATTCTCCCGTTCATGTCTGTGTGTTCTCCTTCAGTCAGCTTTTCCTTTCTTATTCAGCCCTGTTTGCTCCCTCCTCCCCTTTTCCCTATGCCCTCTCCTTCTCATTCCACTCTCCCCGTCACCTTGTGCCTCAGCTGCTGCCTCTCATTTACTGTGCACGTCTTTTTCCTACTTCTTCTGTACATCAGGAGCACAGTTTCTTCCCCTAGTCCACAGGAACCAACAGCTAGCAACCAATGGCCAGATTTTCAAGAGAGCTCAGAACCTGGAAGCCCCATCAGCTCCCATTTGGAAGCCCCATCTCGCCTTCCTTCCTCATACCTCAAGATCCTTTCTGCCTCCATTTCCTCTAACCCCTCACTCCCCTCATCTTCACTAGTTCCATCCCTCATGAATCTCTTTCCCACTCATTGCCAAGTCTTTGCTCCCCAGTCTCAGGAGAGACATTAAGGGGCGGGTAATCATATTTACCTAAAGTTTCCAAGAAATCATAATCATTGCATTATAGTGCAGCTGCATTGGTGCTGAAGGCATCCTTTACATGAGTAATAGAACCAGGATTTCAAAAGTCAGTTTGCTTGTTTTCATAACACGATTTTAATTCTACAAGGGGGAAGAAAAGATGATTTAATCTAATTTAATTTTGCTCTTTGAGAGAAAAAGAGAGAGATCACTTGGCCAGCTGCTGCTCTGAGCAAACATTGGAACATGCAGGCTACAAGATAAGCTTTGAACTTTATCAAATCTCTTGGTGGTGTATGCTAATGAGTGCTGCTGGGAGCCTTCTGAAACTTTTGCCCCTGATTGTATTAGTGTGCTGCTTCCCAAGTAGCAAAGCCATTTGACTGAGCTGTAACTACAAAATTAAATAAGTATAATTACACAGAGGGCCTCCTGCAACCCCACTGCTATTGTTGTATTATAGAGCAATGTGGATTCCAAGGTTATGAGTCTGCCGTAGCTGAGGCTTTGTGCAAATGGAAGTAGTTCCAAGATTTTCTAAAAATCTTGTAGCAGTGGGTAATCTCTTCTATTCAGTCTGCTTATTTGTAATAGGAGGAGAAAGCTCACACTCCAGTATGCTCTGCCTTTGAAAAGAGGGCTTCTACTCAGTACACTGAAGTCTCTCTCATGAAAGAGAGGTCGTCCAGCCTTGAGGATTCCCTCAGAGCATCAGTCTTCATGAGACTTCCTCTTGTCACAATTTATTTTTGTTTTACAGAGGTTCTGCCAAAACCTGGCCCAAATCCCCTCTCGGGGAAAAAGAGAGCAGTATGTTGTGACTGAATTCCGCTGTATGCCAGGGGCGCTTAAGCCAACCACATCTAGGCAGAGGTAGGTCACTTGGGCACACACCCAGGTACAGGCCCTCCCTACATCTGACACCCTTTGGGGGCAGTGGAACCCTGCAGTCTGGCCATCTCTACCCTGGTATCGGTGCCTCAGCCCTCCTGAGTCCCTAGTTTTTTAGTCATCAGAGTCCACCTGCCTGTGGGAGCTCTGGTTTCTAGTTAACACCTTCAGGGACAATGGCAGGAAACCAGTGAGCACAGGCTTAGCAAAGGAATTTATTAATAAGGAACACTGAAGTGTCTGATTCAGAGTAGAATTACAAATCTATGGAAAACAACCAACTCTTGAATGCACTCCTCTGAGTCTGATCCCATGCCCTCTGGGAGTCCTGGGTTTGGTCAGCATCCTTAGACCCTTCCTGCCTTCTCTCTCCTTAGCTTGAAGTTCTGGCACGTGAAGGTGATCTAGCCCATTTCTCAGACAAGCACCCGCCTTTTAAACCAGTGTGTTCCTTTTGTGCTTATTTGCTTCAGCTGGGAAATCCAGACTCTAGCCCATGCTGACAGGCTTCAAGAGGGTTGTTCAGAGTCAATGATCCTATCAGTAGAAAACCAATTGGTCAGCAGGGAAGAGTCATTCTACCTTGATGCCTTTCATTGTTAGCCCTCTTCAAGCTGTCTCGTACTGCAGCATGAGCAGGACAGTGTCCAGAATAGATTGGCCTTGTCAGGGCCAACCTAGTTTACAACACAAACTCATGGTCTTAATCCAATTTGGAGGTTACAATACATAGTCAAGGTTGCGATGAAAGTTACAACCAAACTGGCATTCACAATTTGGCATAGACATACCCTCAATATGTTATACTTCCCAGACTTATTCTATTCAGTCTTTACAGCCAGTTTCCCAGCTTTCTATTTGATATTTGCTGGGGCAACAGCCCTGCAAGGATCAATACAATCCACAAAGGGCATGTGACACAGAAGATTTAGATTAAATGTTTTATCTTTTCTACTGTAGTCTTTGGGTTTATGGTATTTTTGTCCAGTTACAATCCAGTTTGGTCTCAGTAATACTATATATTTAAAAAACTGACTTGTAAGTGTTTTATGACAAAGAAAAAGTATATATAGGGCCAAACTAGAATCTTCAAATCTGACTTGTCTCATACTTGAACTCGAGATTGGTGAAGTTATACAGAGAGAACACTTTTTTGGAAGCATATCAGATTTGATTAAAAAAAATATCCAGTTGCTTTGGATTAAAAAGTCAAGCTTGTTGTTATGGGTTAAATGGAAATCAATAGAGAGAGAAGTTTAAACTCTGCTTTTTTTCATTTTGGCTTTGGGAACTAACGAAAGAAAACTACCTACTTTCATGTAACCTGGGAAAACTCTGATCTTGTGTTCTTTGAACAAAATATCAGATTGTTAGGGTTGGTATTTAAAATTCCAATTTTAATCATTTGGAAAAGACCTTCCCAATAAGGTTCCCTAACAGTTGCCTTCTGGACATTGAGAATAGACACTTTTTTATTCTGATACAGAATTTGAACCAGAGAAAAGGAGAAAAACCTTCCTATCAAGGTGAAAAAATACCATCTTTGTTGGACATTTCGTGCAAATTCATTCATATATTCCAGGGCTAGAAGGGGCCATTGTGATCACCTAGTCTGACCTCCTGTATAACACAGGCCATAGAACTTTCCCCAAATAATTTCTAGAGCAGATCTTTAATAAAAATCAATCTTGATATAAAACTTGTCAGTGATGGGGAACCACCATGATCCTTGGTAAATTGTTGCAATAATTAATTACTCTAACTGTTAAAAAATATACACCTTATTTCCACTCTGAATTTGTCTAGCTTCTGCTTCTAGCCATTGGATCATGTTGTACCATTTTCTATTACATTGAAGAGCCAATTATTAAATATTTATTCTGCATGTAGAAGATACTTAGACTGTAATCATGTCACCCCTTAAACTTTTCTTAAGCTAAATAGATTGAGTCTATCACTATAAGGAATAGGTTTTTTTCGAATCCTTTAATCATTCTCATGCCTTTTCTCTGAACCCTCTCTAATTTATCAACATCCTTCTTGAATTGTGGACACCAGAACTGGACATGCTAGTCCAGCAGTGGTTGCACCAGTGCCAAATATAGGTAAAATAACCTCTCTACTCCTACTTGAGATTCCCCGTTTTATGCATCCAAGGGCATTAGCCCTTTTGGCCATAGCATCACACTGGGAACCTCTGTTCAGCTGATTATTCAACACAACCCCCAAATCGTTTTTCAGCATCAGAGCTTCACAGGAGAGAGTCCTCCATCATGTAAGTATGGTCTACGTTCTTTGTTCCTAGAGGTATACATTTACATTTAGGCATGTTAAAGTGCATATTGATTGGTTGCACTGAGTTTGAGCACAATCTAGATTGCTTGGTAATCCGTGACCTGTGCTCTCCCTTATTTACTAATCCCTGGATTTTGTGTCATTTGCAATCTTCAGTGATTATTTTATGATTTCTTCCAAGTCATTAATAAAAGTGTTCTATAGCAAAGGGCCAAGAACCGATCATTGCTGGACCGCACTACAAATACACCCAATCAGTGAAGATTCTTCATTTACAATTGCATTTAAACCTGTCAGTTAGTCATCTTTTAATCCATTTAATGTGTGCCACACTAATTTTATATCTTTCTAGTTTTTTAATCAAAATGACATGCGGTACTAAGTTAAATGACTTACAGAAGTCTAAGTATATTACATCAATATTATTACCTTGCTCAACCAAATTTGTAATTTCAGCAAAAGAAATATTGTTAATTTGACAGGATCTATTTTGCATAAACTCAGGTTGACTGGCATTAATTATATTGCCCTCCTTTTAATTCTTTATTAATTGAGTCCCATATCAGCTGCTGCATTATCTCACCTGAGATTGATGTCAAACTGACAGGCCTATAATTGTCCAAGTCACCCTGCTTGCCCTTTTAAATATTGGCACAGCATTAGCTTTCTTCCAGTCTTCTGGAACTTCCCCAGGGTTCCAAGACTTCTTGAAAATCCAAAAGTAATGGTTCCACAAATTCCTCTGCCAACTTTTAAAACTCTTGAATGCAGGTTATCTGGACCTGCTGATTTTAAAATGTCTAACTTTGCTGTTTCTTCTTTGAGTGTGTGCTCATGTGTATTCCATTCGAGCTGTGTGCACGCCCATGTGCGTGGCCGTCAGAGATTTTTGCCTTAGCAGTATCCGTGGGGTGGCTGTGGTGCCCTCTTGAGTGCTGTGCTCATGCGACAGTATATTAGGCTCCTCCAGCTTTATACCCTATCAATTCCTTCATACCACCTGTCATAAATATACAGGGAAGGGTAACCACCTTTCTGTATACAGAACTATAAAATCCCTCCTGGCCAGAGGCAAAACCCTTTCACCTGTAAAGGGTTAAGAAGCTAAGATAGCCTCGCTGGCACCTGTCCAAAATGACCAATGAGGAGACCAGTTACTTTCAAAGTTGGATGGGGGTAACAAAGGTTCTGTCTGTGTGTGTGATGCTTTTTCCAGGACCAGAGCAGGAATGCAGGTCAGAACCCCGTAAAGAATTGTTAAGCAATCTAGTTAAATATGCGTTAGATTCTGTTTTGTTTAAATGGCTGATAAAATAAGTTGTGCTGAATGGGATGTATATTCCTGTTCTGTGTCTTTTTGTAACTTAAGGTTTTGCCTAGAGGGATTCTCTATGTTTTGAATCTGATTACTCTGTAAGGTATTTCCCTTCCTGATTTTACAGAGGTTTTCCTTTTCCTTTAATTAAAATTCTCTTTTAAGAACCTGCTTGCTTTTTCATTGTTCTTAAGATCCAAGGGTTTGGGTCTGTGTTCACCTATGAAAATTGGTGAGGATTTTTATCAAGCCTTCCCCAGGAAAGGGGGTGTAGGGCTTGGGGGGATATTTTTTGGGGGAAAACATCTCCAAGCGGGCTCTTTCCCTGTTCTTTGTTTAACACGCTTGGTGGTGGCAGCATAAGGTCCAAGGACAAAAGGTAAAAGTTTGTACCTTGGGGAAGTTTTAACCTAAGCTGGTAAGAATAAGCTTAGGGGGTCTTTCATGCAGGTCCCCACATCTGTACTCTTGAGTTCAGAGTGGGGAAGGAACCTTGACACCACCCGGGGTGGCTAGTCGGAGTGCCTTTCCCTTGCATTGTAAGGGATAGCAGCTCTTCTACTTTGGTCTTGTTTGAGAGACCTGCTCATGGAGGCTGCTTGCCGCCCAGTGTCCAAGCCTTCCCAGGCAGACTCTGCCCCTAGTATCTTAGTGGTCAGCGCACCCCCGGCACCGGGCTCCACCCGGCACCACTCCCTTTTCCTGGTGCCTAAGAAGAGGTCAAAGAACAGTGACTCCCCGGTGCCAAGCAAGAAAGGCAAAGGACCCAGTTCGGGCTGACAGCCCACACCAGAGCCACATGGGAACGCCCCCACCATGGGGCCCTGTAGCCCCCCAAGGGTTTGCCACTGATTCCAGGAATTGGTAGGGGTCCCAGACTGGTGGCAGTGCTGATGCCTTCCCAGACTCTCCTGGTGCCCAGAGAGCTGAGGCCTTTGGTGGCACCATTTGTGTTGCAGGTCACAGCAAAGGCTCCCAGTAAGGACAAGCCAGCCATAAAGTCGTCATTACTATAGTATGATCCTACTGTTCTTCTGTCAGGAACATGGATGAGAATAAAATACATTTTTCCTTTTAAAAGCTCATTTAATTAATTGAATTAATCTTCAAAGTACTGTCTTGATCCATTGCAGGAATTAAGCAATGGGAGAGAAAAAAAAATAAAATCTGTAAATTTCATCAGCAGTCATAGTAGCTTACTAATTGCCCTTTCCTGTTTCCTGACAGTTTGCATCACTTATTAGCAACACAATCTGTCTCAAGACACTAGCGCTGTTTGTATGTAGAGAGGTTGGAATAAGAATGCAATGACAGCAAATAAATTGTCAATAATAAAGTTGTTTCCTATGACACCTGGAACTTCTGAATATCTTTTTGTCATCAAACAGACCTTGTGTTCCTGCCTCCTTTCCCCACCACATTTTGGGTTACAATGTGTACTGAGAAAGGAGATTTTAAGTACTAATCCATTAGAATAAAATGCAATGTGGAAAAAAGTCTGTAGTGCTGCTGGATGGAACAGAATAGTGTAGTGCCACAGGGTAGCTAGTGTCTGAAGATACACTAGGCCCAGTGCCCCTGGGCCTGAGCAGGTGAATCCAACCCAGCCATTTGACAAGGACTTGGCCACATCTGGACCTGCAAAGGTCTGCTGGGGTTAGTTGGAAGGTGGGATTGATTGAGACAGGTTGTGCTTGGGGAAATAAAGCAACAATGGAGTGGAGGTTACTCATGTGGTGTCTCCCTTGTAGCCAGGTGATAGCCCTGAGGCTGCTACAGAGCTGGCCAGAACTGGAAGCCTGTTGTGGGGTGGAGATGAAACCTGAAAGTAAGGACCGAGTTAAAAGACTGGGGTTTTTTGTTTGTTTTCTGGCTTCTTTCAAGAAAATAAATCTCCTTGAAAGACTGGCTATGGTAGCTTCTATTTTGGAGCTGCAGAGAAGCTAGGCCCGGTGACCAGTAGTGTTGGGTTTTCTTTCTGTCATGTTTCTAGATCCAGAATATTGTTCTTTTACGCACGCACGCAGGCAGGCGTAAAGGCCAGTCATGCCGTGAGTCTGTAGGCAGCAGCTGCAGGCTCAGTATTTATTTATACAGTTTAAGATATTAGAATGTGCGTGGTTGCCTTTAGTTAGGGTTTCTGCTCCTAGCATAGCCTGTGTAAAGGTTGGTTGTAATTGCTGTAGCTCTTGTGCTTGGGGAGGAGAACAAGGGTTGCTTCTAACTTGCAGCCCATAGGATATATCCGCTCCAAACAGGAAGGGAAGAGGGCATGATATCTGGAAAGATACTGGAACAGATTATTAAATAATCAGTTTGTAAGCATCTAGAGGATAATAAGGTTAAACAGAATAGCTAGCATGGATTTGTCAAAAATAAATCATGCTAATCCAGTGGTTCTCAAACTGTGGGTCGGGGACCCCAAAGTGGGTCATGACTCTGTTTTAATGGGGTCACTAGGGCTGGCATTAGATTTGCTGGGGCCCAGTGTCAAAGCTGAAGCCCAAGCCCTTCCATCCAGGGCCGAAGCTGGTGGTATGATACATTCATGATTCCCTGGTGTTCCAGGGTGGTGAGGCTCCAGCGGGCTCAGGCTTCAGTCCCCCCTCCTGGCATCGTGTACTAATTTTTGTTGTCAGAAAAGGGTCGTGGTGCAATGAAGTTTGAGAACCCTTTTGCTAAACCAACCTAATGAGACAGTTACTGGCTAGTGGGTTGGGGAAAACAGTAGATATGATTAGAGATTTCAGTAAGACTATTGACAGTCCCACGTGACATTCTCATAAGCAAATGAGGGAAATGAGATCTAGATTAAATTACTGTAACGTGGTGCATAAGTGGGTGAAAGATGGTATTCAAAGAGTAGTTATCAATGGTTTGCTGTCAAACTAGGAGGCCAAATCTAGTGGGTGCTGCAGGGGTCAGTCCTGACGCTGGTACTGTTCCAAAAATTGTGGATGACACCAACCTGGGAGGGGTTGCACGGACTTTGGAGGGTGGGATTAGAATTCAAAACTATCTTGACAGATTGGAAAATTGGTCTGAATTCAACAAGATGAAATTCAATAAAGACAAGTGCAAAATACCACAGTTATGAAGGAAAAATCGAATTCACAACTACAAAATGGGGGATGGCAGGCTAAATGACAGTATTGCTGAAGATGATCTGGGAGTTATAAAGGCTCACAAACTGAATGTGAGTCAACCATGTGAAGCAGCTGCAAAAAGGGCCAGTATCATTCTGAGGCGTGTTAACAAAAATGTTGTATATAAGATGTGGGAGGTAATTGTCCTGCTCTATTTTTTACTGGTGAGGCCTTAGCTGGAATACTTGGATCAATTCTGGGTGTCATACTTTAGAAAAGTGTGTGTAAATTGGGGAGAGTTTAGAGGAGAGCAACAAAAATGATAGGTTTAGAAAATCTGACCTATGAGGAAAAGGTAAGAAAACTGGGAATGGTTAGGCTGGAGAAAAGAAGACTGAGGTGGAATCTGGTAAGTATTCAAATATATTTAAGGGCTGTTATAAAGAGGATGGTGGTCAATTATTCTTCATATCCACGGAAGGTCGGACAAGAAATCACAGGCTTAATCTGCAGCAAGGGAGATTTAGGATTAGCTATTAGGAAAACCCTTCTAAATATAAGGGCAGTTTAAACTCTGGAATAGGCTTCCAAGGGAGTTTTTGGAATCCCCATAGGTTGGACAAACACTTGTCAGGGATGGTCTAGGTTTACTGAGTCCTGCCACAATGCATGGGGCTGGACTTCATGTTTTCTCAAGATCGTGTTCAGTCTGACATTTCTTTGACTATGCACCACTCTTTCATTGACTCATGGAGAGGAAACAACACTCAGGGTAGCACCTATCTCCTTTGTGGATGCAGCAGAGTGGTCTGTGTGCAAGCTGGGAAGCACCAACACGATTCCTGTATTCTTGAAGTAGAATTCTTCCCAATCCTCATCCCCCTCAGGACAGTGTGGCTTCATGTCACCCATACTCTGAGCTGTGGTGGGACTAGAATACTAGTTTAAACACACAATACTATGGGATTTATAACTTCCACTCTGTCACCCCTCTTCTCCCCAGAGACAAATGGACAAGATCTTAGGTAAGTATATAACATGTAGTGCTTGATTTTCTCATACCGTGTAGGAGGAAGAGCACTGGGACTATGACTCCCATCCTGCAATGGAATTTAACTCCCACAGTCTGTAGTGTCGGAATCAAATGAATGTGCTGTGAGCAGAGGCACGCTGATGTAGCCAAGATTTTTTAGACATAGGTGCCTAAACGTCAGCTTCTCAATGAGTTGCTTGATTTTTCAAGAATGCTGAGCACCCAACAACGTCAAAGTCAATGGGAGCCTCTGGGTGCTCAGCATTTTGTAAAACAGGCCACTTGTGTAAAGCCTAAATGTGGCTTGAGGCTGATATTTTTTGCCAGTCTTTGCCTAAAGCTCAGGCTTTAGGGGGGCAAGTGAGATTGACAGAGAGGAGAGAGAAGATGAAGCTCACTATCACAGAATGCTGAGAATATTTGCAGCTGGAGTTCTAAGGACATTCTCTGGATTTTGGACACCATGCCAGTTTTGGCACCCAGAGCCAGTAAGGCAAATATGGTATATTTCTTTGTGTCTGCACAGAGCCATAGTAGAATGAAATAAATGGAGAAAAAATGTTATCACTTTATAGCTACGTGGTAAGCCACAATATGAGTCAGGATGCCAGCCCTACCCAGTACCTAACTGAGAAGAGCGGAGCAAAATTGTTCTTTGTTATGCAGGTATGCTTATTACACAAGTAGACACTGTTACTCTATCTCCAAGTGCTTAGCAGTAAAATTATTATTGGCTTTCCCCCTTTTTTGGGTCCCTTAAGATTCTATACACATTTTCAAACAGAAAAGATTTTATCTGAACTTCTCCAATACGCTACCTTATTCAAGGCTCTGAGGACAGCACCCCTGTTCCGTAGCTATTTTCTCCATTACTAGCGGAGAGGCAGAAGAGCCTGTATTTTGTAGCAGCCCCCTCCCCCCAGACTCCAACCATTCCCAGCATGGCCTGCTAAAAGGTAATTAAGAGCCCTGCTTTCCTTCATTTAGTTTTTTCAGTGGGACAGGTTTGCTTTACCCCATGTAATAGCCTCTGTTTTTCTTTGAAGTAAAGACAAACTTTCTAAAGTCTCTTCTTTTTTTTAATCTGGTTTTAGTTTTCTTGAAAGAAATTTTATGCGAAATTAAAGATGACAGGAGTTGTGATTTTTCCTGTTGGTTGGTTGGCTGGTGTGTGTGGGTTTTTTGTTTTGGTTTTTTGGGGCATTCTAGCCTTGCAACCTTAACAATTAGGGTGAATAAATCCAGCTTTTCAAAGTATGTGGGCTTTCTTTCCCTAAGGCTCTTTCCTTTTTCCCCCATGACTACTTACTCTCTCATGAAGTAGTCAGGAAGGTTCATACAACTGGCCCATTTAGCCTAATAGTCATCATGTGGCCATAATTCACTTGTGGGTATAGAAAACTGCACAGTCACCCGTGTGTGTGTGTGTGTGCGCGCACACGCGTGCGGCTCTTGTAAGAGCTTTTCATTTTAAAGGTTTCAGAGTAGCAGTAGTGTTAGTCTGTATTCGCAAAAAGAAAAGCAGTACTTGTGGCACCTTAGAGACTAACAAATTTATTAGAGCATAAGCTTTCGTGAGCTACAGCTCACTTTGGTGCATTGGAACCTAGCATTTTATCAGTTTATTTTCCATTAAAAACCACTGAATGAATTGATTGCAAGCAAGTGCAGAAAGTTCTGCCTGTCCTGGTTGTTAATGGCTGAAAGGTGTTACCATAGGGTTGTTTCACTATGTATTGGTTGTCATACTCTAATTCCTAGCAGGTAAGTGTTGTTGTCGTAGTTTCGCATGTAAGCCGTTGTATCTTGATCCAGAGTTGAGATATATCTCTGGGATAATGAGGGAGAAACTTTGCCCTACGTCTGACTGTGTTATGATTAAGCAGAGAACTTTAGTCTTCCAGGCTCTCAGTTCAGCAGCTTTCACTAGTTCATAAGAGACCACTAAAATATAGATGGCAAAGGGATGCCATCTAGGGATTTCCAGGTTTCTTTACCATGATCTCCATTTGTTGTTGCCTGTGATTGCCCACTATCAGTTGTTTTTTACAGAAGGATTGGGTTATTCATTTTATTTTTTACAGGCTAAAAAAGTTTTTAGATCTTCCACTGAAACAGCAAGTAGAAGTGACCTTTTCCTTTTCCTTTTCCTTTTTTCTTTTAAAACTGGTTCCAGCTGTAAATAACCTTAGTTGCCAACCAACATTCAATAAATGCTGCAGGAGGTGATACCCTACATGGAGACTTCAATCCAATCCAAGAGTTTACAGTCTGTGTTGATGCCTTATTTAAGCGACAGTCACTGCCTGAACTTAAGGTCATAAAAGCAAGTAATAAAAATCCAAATCTGCAGAGACTGATTTTATTACGGCTAACCTTGTGTTCTTGAAAAGTTCCACCTCTGAGTTTATAAGGTTTTCAAAAGCACCTTTAGCAACAAGAGAAATTCTGAGAGCTCATCTTATAGCAAGTGTTTTGACGTGTTCGCTTTTCTGTATCTTAATACAACCAGGCTGGCCCAGCTACGAAAGGGGACCTGGAACATAACTGACAGTTCTCCACTTCCTTGCACCTTTCTCTAACCCTGACTTTGCACAAGTGCAAGTGGAAACACACCAGCATCGTAGCCCTGTGCATACATTTTGCACAGGGATGAATGACAACACAAAATGCGAGGCAGTGGGGAATTTGGGTCTACATGTACAACACAAGATCCTCCTTTTGGGAATGATCCTGAGCTATTATAGGCAATAGGAGTTTTGTTATCAATTCCGTTGAGCATAGGATCAGGCACCTAAAGAGTAGCCACTGTGATTAAGCTGCATGAGGTGTAAGGACATAATACTCAGATCCTCAAAAGTAGTTAGTTTCCTAACTTTCATTGATTTCAGTGGAGGTTAGGAGCCTATATACCTATGAGGATTGGGGTCTGTAGTTTCTTGCCAGTAGAGTTCTATTCTGTGGCCATTTCAATTTTAACATAGTTTAAATGTGTGTATATATATATATGATGTTTATCCTTTGCAAAGAAACATGTTAAGAATTAGTAATAGTGCTTTGGAATTCTATGTTTCCCATCAAAGGAGTACAAAGGAATTTACATATAATAATTTTGCAACAGAAGAATTTCATTTTACATAGTCCCCTTCCATCAAAGCACTCAGGTGGCCATGCAAGAAAATAACAGGAAATCGATTATAGTAAAATACATCCCTGTTCAGTAGAATTAGACAAAGCAGGGAGGGCATCAAGTTGTTAAAAAGGTAAAGGAACTGAATAGAAAGAGAAGCTAGTAAACATAGGGTCAGCAATGGCTGAGAAAGGAATAAATGGTGAATAAAGGAATTTAAAAAATAATTAAATGATTTAGATTTTAAGGGACAGGTTTAGTTCCACTCTTAAAAATCACAAACAAAATACTTATAAAAAGAAAAGGAGTACTTGTGGCACCTTAGAGACTAACAAATTTATTAGAGCATAAGCTTTCGTGAGCTATAGCTCACTTCATCGGATGCATTTAGTGGAAAATACAGTGGGGAGATTTATATACACACACAGAGAACATGAAACAATGGGTTCTATCATACACACTGTAAGGAGAGTGATCACTTAAGATGAGCTATTACCTCTCCTCTGTTTTTTCCTCCAAATGCATCCGATGAAGGGAGCTGTAGCTCACAAAAGCTTATGCTCTAATAAATTTTAGTCTCTAAGGTGCCACAAGTACTCCTTTTCTTTTTGTGAATACAGACTAACACGGCTGCTACTCTGAAACCTGTTATTTCCCTATGTTATTTCTCCCTCCACCCTCACACCCCACTGCTGGAAATGGCCCACCTTGATTATCACCACAAAAGGTTTTCCTCCTTTCCCCCCCTCCTTCCTGCTGGTAATAGCTCATCTTAAGTGATCACTCTCCTTACAGTGTGTATGATAAAACCCATTGTTTCATGTTCTCTGTGTGTGTATATAAATCTCCCCACTGTATTTTCCACTAAATGCATCCGATGAAGTGAGCTATAGCTCACGAAAGCTTATGCTCTAATAAATTTGTTAGTCTCTAAGGTGCCACAAGTACTCCTTTTCTTTTTGTGAATACAAACTAACACGGCTGCTACTCTGAAAAATACTTATAGTTCCTGTTAGTATGCAAGCTTTTTGGGACAGGGCCAGTCTTTTTGTTCTGTGCTTGTTCAGTGCCTAGCACAATATGGTCCTGGTCTGTGACTAGGGCTCCAAGCTGCTACAATAATACAAATAATAAATAACTGGTTTCACATATGCAAGTAATAACAGTATTGTTCCTATTACAGCTGAAGAGACTGAGGAAGGGGAGGTTAAATAACTTGCCTAAGACCCTCACATCTTCTAACTCCTATTACTGTGGCTAAACATTAAGACCATCCTTACTAGCATTTATTTTACTGAAAATAAAAGATTCAGATCTTTCTCATTATTTATTGATGGGAAATTAATAAGGTCATAGAGAGACTGACCATAGCATCAGAGTGCCAATTGTGGAACTCAAATGATATAAAAATTAAAGACAGGAAAAAGCTATGTGGTAAGGATAACTTTACTTAGCATGTGTATTTCGGATTAAGGATTAGCCGACAGTGTGTGTATAATTTTCCAGGTTAAACTGTTGGAGTAACAGCAGGTTTTAGTTTGGGGAAGAACTAAATTTGAGTTTGGAATGAGATGAGATGAGTAACTAAGGGACAGCTGAGATGTACGAGTGAGTCTCCAACTTCGATGCCCTCTGGCGACTCTAAGTTTCACACACTCATGGAAAACGTGTGGTTGGCCTAGCGACCTGAATGCATTGGCAGCTTTGGATCTGTGATCTGATGGAGTCACTGAGGCAGACACATCCTGCTAGTGTCAGCAGCAACCCAATTCCAGGGCGCTTGACAAAGCACAACAGGTGCCTCTAGGAAACGTCAGTAGATAAACAGAATATATCAAATACTGAATTGAGAACGAGGGGATGGACAGTGTGAGGGAAAAGATCTCAAGGGGCACTAGTCGGCCTACTGAGGCTTAAATCATTCCCTCAATCTGACCCCGCTCCGGGCTGTCGGAGACAATACTGTGTACTGCAGGACTGGTTATTTCTGCAGTAAAAAAAACCCCATTCTCTCTTTGTTCCTTAAAGATTTTTTTAAACTAAGATCAATACATACAGGCAAACAAGCATAGCAGTAACAGCCATTAAATGAGGGAGCATTGGGTAACAGTAAAAAGATCTGTGCAGATGTCAAATCTGCCTCTATATACCTAGATAATGGTAATAACACACTACATTTCTATGGTGACTTTCATCTCAAATTATCCCACAATGCTTTGGAAATGGTACAGTAATAAATACTGAGGATTTCTAAACATCAGAATGTTTTCCCAACAATCCTCATAGCAACCTTGTAGCTTACCTAAGTAATTTCATTCCCATTTAGAGAAGGGAAACTGAGGCAGGAAAGGCTAAGGGATTTGCCCAAGGATATAGTGTGAGATGGGAGGTAATATACTTAGATAAGTTTGACTCCTCCAATTGCTCTTCATGTGCCAGTGATTGCTCCTAGCATTCCAAACTTCTGAATGCAGTGGCTATTAAACTAAGACACTAAACAACCAAGAAACAGCCTCCAAAATAAAGTATATCCCCTGAAATTAACACTAGTCTGAGCTGTAGGATGCGCAGGACTCAAATGTTAAAATAGATGGCCATTATCCTGAATTAGTCCCTTCTTTGCTTCTATCCTTTATATTTTCAGAAATGTGTGGCTAGGCACGTAGTCTCATTTAGTTATAACTGGTACAATGAGTCACATATTTCTTCTACCCGACAGAGGGGGAAAATCAGGTCGTCCTTGTTAGTGTATTTGAGTGACTTGGGGGTCAATGGGATGTATGTATAGAGTGGACATGGTTCGTTTCTGGTCTGTATGTGGGGCATGGAGGGGTCTCTTACCAAGGGTGAATGGGAGTATTCAGCTCATAGTGGACATGGCCATTGTGCTGCCTTTCCCCCCTCCCCCATTCAAACAACAATCCACATTGGCATTTCAACCCAAGTGCACATTGGTTATATACCATACGCATTTGCTTTTCTGTTTGAATTTTAGTTTCCAGAGCCATAACACAGAGTGTTTATGTGAGGGGCAGGGAAGTTCTCTGTTAGCCTTTTTAATTCCAAATTGACGGGGCCTAGAGATGTAGTGTGGAGCCTGCGTGCTCTAAAGTTGTCTTCTTTGGAGTCTTTGACCCTCCTCCTCCCCACACCTTCAAACAGGAGAGAGAATGTCCCCCTAGTAAATCTGAAGATACTGAGTCTGTGTTATTTTCATGTTTACAGTCAGTGCACCTCAAACTAGAGAAATTGGAGGCAAAAATGGATTATTTTGATGGGAATATAAATTCCAGGAAGCAGAGGATAGGGGACCTGAATATTAAAATCCAAGGGACTGTATAGTCGCCTTCCTCTGTGGGCAAAGGGGAAAGGAATCTAGTGGATCTGGATTAGGAGATCAGGGAAAGAAGTGAAACCCAGAGCGTCAAAAGTATTTAGGCACCTCATTCCCATTGGGAATTACTTCCTGCCTCTGGAATATCATTTCCCTACTTACAGCTCCTTCATGTTGACTCTGTGGGATTTGAAATGCACAAAGAGAGTGGGGATTAGAGTAGTTACATTCTATGACATCTATCAGAGTTTCTCCAGCTTGTGGGACTTCGGTAGGTAAATTAATGATGACGCCTGTAGTATTAACTTACCCATTTCACCACCCATTCCCTGGACTCACCCCTGGGTGGCTGTCCCAAGGGCAGCATTTCCTAGGGGATCTTTTCTGTAAAGGGGTAAGGCAAGCTAGGAGCTATTGTAGAGGTCTGGGGCCTCTGTACAGATGACTCTGTGCTTTCACAGATACCTAGGGAAAGCTCCTTGCTCTCAGGGCTGATAACCCTATTAATTCTTCATGTGGGCAAACTTGCAGTGCTTCCTGTCCTCTCCATGTGAATGGCCTGTGCCAGTGTTGGGCCACACAATTGGGATGTATGCGCTCAATTAATTCAAGCAAATATGAGACCTTATTCTGTAAGGTTCTGACCACCTTCCAGTTCCATTCAAGTCAATAGCAGCAAAGGGCCCTCTACATCACCGAAGAGAGGTAGTCCCGTATTAAGCACTAGTACTGTGCACTCTAAATGGGAGTTTCTGAGAAATGAGTATAGCAGCAGTGTGACTGCTCAGGACTATCAAGCTCCAGCTGAAGGGGTCGTTTTGCCACTGACTTGTTGAGAGAAACCTTGGGAAAGAGCTCTGCAATAACCATACTTTGCATTCACACTAAAAGGGAGACTGGCAAGCAAGCAAAAAAGGTATAGATGCTAAAGCATGAAAATTGGCTGCATTCATGGGGTTGTTTCTGCTCCCTTGAAAGACTAAGGCAAAACTTTCATTGACTTAAGTGGGTGAAAGATTAAACCCATACTCTCTCCAGCTATCAGTTCACAGAGATTTTGCTAACTCCGAGGTAGAGCAGATTTTGAAAAAAAAAATGATTTATCAAGGGTACAGAAGGCATTAATTCCTTGATCTAGTTCAGATCACTCAATTGTGTCAAAGATTTATGCATTTGAAAAAGGAATTCAAAGGATGAAAGTAGTGTTGCTTCTACTCTTCACCCTGCTTAATTGTGGCTTCAGATTTTTCTTGTCCTGATTGTGATGCAGCAGAGGTCAGGGAGCTATCTGCTCCAGTTAACAGAGAATGAGACTGATCATGAATCCTTTTCAGTTGATCTGGATGCAATAAAGTCTGTCTAATCCTCTGGTAGTTGTTTAGACTCTGGTTTAGAATTTTTTTCTCCCCAGTCTTGTTCTCAACATAAAACTCAAGGACTTCACAAGAAGTCTGTTTATAATCTGATATCAGTTGAGTCTTCATTTTTGAATGGCTGTATTGTAACATTGAATTTGTCAGTAGCTTTGCTTTAGCATCTTTGAGGAAGTTACAAAGGAGGTCAAAATTAGACTTGCCTGTTAAAATTTCCAACAGTGCTTAAGTGATGTGGGCTCTTAAATCCAATTTTCAAAGGTCACTTAGGTCCTTAAGAATTTAAGGCTCTTTGACTATCAGTCTGCCTTAGGAGCCAAAATCATTTAGGTACTCTTGAAAAATTTTACCCTTAAAGTAGAGATTTTTAACCCTATGGAATCTGTGCTGAGGGGCTGAGCACATCCAATGAGGTGTGGGCATTACAGCAAGAGGACACTAAAGGTGTTCACCATGTCACAGGACTAGGCTAACAGACGGCAACCCTGGGACTGAGCTCTGCAAGTTGATTTCAGTAGTTTGATGTAGAAGAGAACAGTAGATACAAAAGCAAAATATTTGTGTGTAACAATAATGAGTAGAAAGAAAAGGAGTACTTGTGGCACCTTAGAGACTAACAAATTTATTTGAGCATAAGCTTTCGTGAGCTACAGCTCGCTTCATCGGATGCATTTGGTGGAAAATACAGTGGGGAGATTTATATATACACACACACACAGAGAACATGAAACAATGGGTTTTATCATACACATTGTAAGGAGAGTGATCACTTAAGATGAGCCATCACCAGCAATGGGGAGGGGGGAAAGGAGGAAAACCTTTCATGGTGACAAGCAAGGTAGGCCATTTCCAGCAGTTAACAAGAACATCTGAGGAACAGTGGGGGGTGGGGTGGGTGGGGAGAAATAACATGGGGAAATAGTTTTACTTTGTGTAATGACTCATCCATTTCCAGTCTCTATTCAAGCCTAAGTTAATTGTATCCAGTTTGCAAATTAATTTCAATTCAGCAGTCTCTTGTTGGAGTCTGTTTTTGAAGGTTTTTTTGTTGAAGGATAGCCACCCTCAGGTCTGTAATCGAGTGACCGGGAAGATTGAAGTGTTCTCCGACTGGTTTTTGAATGTTATAATTCTTGATGTCTGATTTGTGTCCATTTATTCTTTTACATAGAGACTGTCCAGTTTGACCAATGTACATGGCAGAGGGGCATTGCTGGCACATGATGGCATATATCACATTGGTAGATGCGCAGGTGAACGAGCCTCTGATAGTGTGGCTGATGTGATTAGGCCCTATGATAGTGTCCCCTGAATAGATATGTGGACAGAGTTGGCAACGGGCTTTGTTGCAAGGATAGGTTCCTGGGTTAGTGGTTCTGTTGTGGTTGCTGGTGAGTATTTGCTTCAGGTTGGGGGGCTGTCTGTAAGCAAGGACTGGTATGTCTCCCAAGATCTGTGAGAGTGATGGGTCATCCTTCAGGATAGGTTGTAGATCCTTGATGATGCGTTGGAGAGGTTTTAGTTGGGGGCTGAAGGTGATGGCTAGTGGTGTTCTGTTATTTTCTTTGTTGGGCCTGTCCTGCAGTAGGTGACTTCTGGGTACTCTTCTGACTCTGTCCATCTGTTTTTTCACTTCAGCAGGTGGGTATTGTAGTTGTAAGAATGCATGATAGAGATCTTGTAGGTGTTTGTCTCTGTCTGAGGGGTTGGAGCAAATGCGGTTATATCGTAGAGCTTGGCTGTAGACAATGGATCATGTGGTATTATCTGGATGAAAGCTAGAGGCATGTAGGTAGGAATAGCGGTCAGTAGGTTTCTGATGTAGGGTGGTGGTTATGTCACCATCGCATATTAGCACCATAGTGTCCAGGAAGTGGATCTCTTGTGTGGACTGGTCCAGGCTGAGGTTGATGGTGGGATGGAAATTGTTGAAATCATGGTGGAATTAGTCAAGGGCTTCTTTTCCATGGTTCCAGATGATGAAGATGTCATCAATGTAGCGTAAGTAGATTAGGGGCATTAGGGGACGAGAGCTGAGGAAGCGTTGTTCTAAGTCAGCCATAAAAATGTTGACATACTGTGGGGTCATGCGGGTACCTATCGCAGTGCCGCTGATTTGAAGGTATACATTGTCCCCAAATGTGAAATAGTTATGGGTCAGGACAAAGTCACAAAGTTCAGCCACCAGGTTAGCCGTGACATTATCAGGGATACTGTTCCTGACGGCTTGTAGTCCATCTTTGTGTGGAATGTTGGTGTAGAGGCTTCTACATCCATAGTGGCTAGGATGGTGTTTTTAGGAAGATCACCAATAGATTGCAGTTTCCTCAGGAAGTCAGTGGTGTCTCGAAGACAGCTGGAAGTGCTGGTAATGTAGGGCCTGAGGAGGGAGTCTACATAGCCAGACAATCCTGCTGTCAGGGTGCCAATGCCTGAGATGATGGGGCATCCAGGATTTCCAGGTTTATGGATCTTGGGTAGCAGATAGAATACCCCAGGTCGGGGTTCTAGGGGTGTGTCTGTGAGGATTTGTTCTTGTGCTTTTTCAGGGGGTTTCTTGAGCAAATGCTGTAGTTTCTTTTGGTAACTCTCAGTGGGATCAGAGGGTAATGGCTTGTAGAAAGTGGTGTTGGATAGCTGCCTAGTAGCCTCTTGTTCATATTCCGACCTATTCATGATGACGATAGCACCTCCTTTGTCAGCCTTTTTGATTATGATGTCAGAGTTGTTTCTGAGGCTGTGGATGGCATTGTGTTCTGCACGGCTGAGGTTATGGGGCAAGTGATGCTGCTTTTCCACAATTTCAGCCTGTGCAAGTCGGTGGAAGCACTCTATGTAGAAGTCCAGTCTGCTGTTTTGACCTTCAGGAGAAGTCCACCCAGAATCCTTCTTTTTGTAGTGTTGGTAGGAAGTTCTCTGTGGGTTAATATGTTGGTCAGAGTTGTGTTGGAAGTATTCCTTGAGTCAGAGACGTCAAAAATAGGATTCTAGGTCACCACAGAACTGTGTCATGTTCGTGGGGGTGGAGGGGCAAAAGGAGAGACCTGAGATAGGACAGATTCTTCTGCTGGGTTAAGAGTATAATTGGATAGATTAACAATATTGCTGGGTGGGTTACAGGAACCACTGTTGTGGCCCCTTGTGGCATGTAGTAGTTTATATAGTTTAGTATCCTTTTTCTTTTGTAGAGAAGCAAAGTGTGTTGTAAATGGCTTGTCTAGTTTTTGTAAAGTCCAACCACGAGGAAGTTTGTGTGGAAGGTTAGTTTTTTATGACAGTTTCCAGTTTTGAGAGCTCATTCTTAATCTTTCCCTGTTTGCTGTAGAGGATGTTGATCAGGTGGTTCTGCAGTTTCTTTGAGAGTGTGTGGCACAAGCTGTCAGCATAGTCTGTGTGGTATGTAGATTGTAATGGTTTTTTTTTACCTTCAGACCTTTTGGTATGATGTCCATCTAGGACGACCCATCACTCTCACAGATCTTGGGAGACAGGCCAGTCCTTGCTTACAGACAGTCCCCCAACCTGAAGCAAATACACACCAGCAACCACACAACAGAACCACTAACCCAGGATTCAGTCTCTCTGGTCACTCGATTACAGACCTGAGGGTGGCTATTCTTCAACAAAAAAACTTCAAAACCAGACTCCAACGAGAGATTGCTGAATTGGAATTAATTTGCAAACTGGATGCAATTAACTTAGGTTTGAGTAGAGACTGGGAATGGATGAGTCATTACACAAAGTAAAACTATTTCCCCATGTTATTTCTCCCCCCACCCCCCCACTGTTCCTCAGATGTTTTTGTTAACTGCTGGAAATGGCCCACCTTGCTTGTCACCATGAAAGGTTTTCCTCCCCCTCCCCCCCGCTGCTGGTGATGGCTCATCTTAAGTGATCACTCTCCTTACAGGTGTGTATGATAAAACCCATTGTTTCATGTTCTCTGTGTGTGTGTGTATATAAATCTCCCCACTGTATTTTCCACCAAATGCATCTGATGAAGTGAGCTGTAGCTCACAAAAGCTTATGCTCAAATAAATTTGTTAATCTCTAAGGTGCCACAAGTACTCCTTTTCTTTTTGTGAATACAGATTAACACAGCTGCTACTCTGAAATAATAAGTAGATATTTTCCCCTTCATTAAGTGGATGAGTAAATCAAGCATAAAGTTTGGCTTTAAATCTAGATGGATTCGTTAGGTAACAGAAAATAGAGAAGGAAAATAGCATGATTTAGTAACAGAGTATGTGATGGAACATGTAGACGTTAGCGAGCAACTAAGCTATTGCATAGCGGTGACCACAATCTTACAAGGTGCAGCCTTTTTATTTAAATTGAATTTAATGATTTTGTATTAAACTACAATGAGTTCAGCTCTTATTGCTACAGTTTCAAGCTCGATGGAGTGAAAATCACATCTATTGCTTTTCTCAAATTTGGAGACTCCAGGAATACAGGAAGACCAAGGATAGAGACCACAGACACAATCGCAAGTACAAAGTCTTATCTATACTACATGTTTTATTGTAAGTGTAACTTTATTTATTTTAATCACCCATACATATATAAATCCTACAATAAATGATGCAATGACTAATACTATAGTCATAGTCACATCCTCAAAGATATTCTAGGATAGATCTCTCAACAGTTGATCGTTGATAGAAGGGTGGCTCTTGCTGGGGTTTCCTGTGGGTCTTTCCTTGGGGCAAATGGTCCCCAAACCTTTCAAGGTTGCATCCCCCCTTACCCTTGGGGCTAGGAGTGGGGCCATGGCTGGGGGTGGGTTTGGAGCCAGGAATGGGGCCATGGCCGGGGGCTGAGGCTGGGACCGGGGCCAGTAGTGGAGCTGCAGCCAGGCTGTGGTCGGGGCCGGGGCTGAGGGCAGGGACAGAGCAGACTTGGGAGTGGAGCAGGGCTAGTTGGTGCTTTCTCCCTGCCTCCTGTGGTGACTGGCCCAGGCCTTGCTGTGCCTCCCCGAATGTTCCTCTGTGCCCTGCTAGGGAGGCAGGCCTCACAGTTTGGGGATCCTCTGCCTTGGGGTCTTCTCACTTTATCCAAACAAGGAACCTCTTTTTTATTGTTGTTCTGACCACACCTTTAGTGCCTTGTGCAAATACATGAGGGTTTCAACCCTCTTTTCCTTATCTGTACTTCCATGCTCCATGAATATTGGGGAGCCCCATTTTTTTCATAAGTTGTTTTCTTAGTTTCCCTTCTCATTAGCATGTGTGCACAACATGTGTCCATGACAACTTGCGGTCAAAGCAGAACTTTCCATGATGTTACAATCAGGTGCTTTATGGTCCATTGCAGTCCATTTTTCCATAACATCACCTACTGGCACATTCTTTCCAGTATATTCCAACCTTAATGGCATAGAGTTATTCCTAGATCACCCATTCATGTCGCACATTTTTAAGCCTATGGCCTAACATGGCTAAGCTAAAATCTTATAGGCTTCAGACGATAGGCCTTGTATTACATTCTGTGCTTTACTTATATGCCTAATAAACACTCATCAATCCTACATATTTGTCAATCTTATACTGCTATATATGAAATAGCATGTGAGTTGACCATAACACTAAATAACACAATGATCAATGGATGATAAAATGAACTAATTGGCTACATAGGAGAACTAAGGATACTACCCTCTGAGAACAGAGATGATATCTGCATTGCTATGAAGAGCTGTTTTAACATCTACATTTATGAAGGGATCCATATGAAGTCTTTAAAATACAGACCTGTAAAACAAATCTGCAGGGTACAGAGATGATTGTTAGGTGAACTAGTAAAGAACTGACTTTAATATCGAAGGTAGTGTCTAAATATACATAGAAGAAGTTTGGGATGAAAGAAGGTGATTGCTGTGGTGCCACAAGGAACATTCTGAGGACTGATTGTCCGATCTTTTGTAAAGCAGTGACTCAGATGAGAAAAAAAATCTGTAGCTAGATGATGAAAATACAAAATTCAGTTTTCAGGGGAGAGGCAGTAAAATCAAAGGAGGAAAAACGAACAAAATAACCTGTGTAGATGAGCAAATGACTTGGACAATTCTAGAGAAAGAAATGTAAGAGAATAAGGCTCTAACAAACAAAAAAGCAAACAAGAGGATACAATCTTAGCTGTACAGTTAAAAAAAAAAAAGTTAATGGAAGGGAGTTTATGGAACACAAAGCTGTGGCCTTCAGTGCATTGCTTGGCACCATTAAAACACAATACAAAGCAAACCTTCTGGAATGAATAAGCAGATGTAGCAAAAATAAGCTGAAGGATATTATTCTAGGTCTGTCTACAGGGCTGTTGAGGTCACTGTGCTCAGTTGTGCTCACTCAAATGCGGAAGTGGGGACAGAATGGAATCATTTAGGGCCTTGAGGATCTAAGGTTAGAGAACTTCTTCATAGTGGCTTAGGTGGAAGCCTAGAGGACAACCAAAAACATAGGGAAAGTATCATAAAGAGAGGATAGAAGTGGTAGCATTTGCAGTAGAAAACCAGAACTTGCAATGGAAGAATCCCAGTGACCAAGGACTAATTGTGAGCCCCTGCTCCAAGGTGTGAAGATTTGTTTGGGAGACAGGTGAGATTCTCTCTCAGCTCCAGCACTTCCGTGCAGGGTAAGAGGGCTGGAATAGTATAAACAGGCTCTAAAATCCCTGGATCCAGTGGGGGGAGAGGGGGTGTGGGGTGTGTGTGTGGAGAATCCTCCCAGCTCAAGCATTAAGGAAGACATGAGGACCCTTGCAAGCCCTGGTGTGGTGGTGCTGCTACCGATAGCAGGTGGGGAGAGACTGCTGTGATTTACACAGCCCTGAGGGGATATCCAAGGCTGTGTCTGCACTTTGAGCTGAGATTGCAATTCACAGATTGAGGAAACATACTCATGGAGTCAGCGCTTGGGGTGGGGGCAGCATGCAAAGACCCTCTGGCAGCACCTCTTCCTAGGAGCCGCTGCCAGACATATTGGTGCTTCCGGGAGTGGCATGGGGCCAGGACAGGTAGGGAGCCCCTACCTGTGCCGCTGGACTTTTAGTGGCCCAAAATCTCCAGGATTGGCTTCAGTAGCCTACAGGAGACAGAGCCTGATTCTGGGAGACTCCCGACCAAACCAGGAGGGTTGGCAACCCTACCCTGCAGCCAAGGGGGTGGACTTAATCCAGGGTGGAGTATGAACTGGTAGCAACTCCTGTGGTACTGGAAAACTTGGGGAGGGTTGAAGATTCTTGTTTACCCTAGAAGGCCCAGGGGAGACCATCTTTTAGGGTAACAAAGGCAGTGATTATATCCTGGTTGCGGATCAGTTAAATGTCGTTAGACCATGCAGACTTATTTCTTGTTATAAGTGATAGGCCAGATCCTCAGCTGGTGTTCATTGGTATAGCTCCACTGACTCCTTTAGATCCATGCCAGCTTACATAAACTGAGGATTCGATCTGTTGTTTTTAAGGGCATGATTTTGCTGACTGCAACTGTATTTTCACCCCCGGGGAAGTTGTTTCCCCAGCTTTGCACCCCTTTGTCCATCTTGCTGTTCAGAGGCCATCACTTGCTAAAATACAAGCAAATAACTTAAATGATGATACCACTTCAATATATAGTACATAACAAAGAACTGTTCTAAACATATAAACAACTGTAAACCAACTGTATGACATGGTCACACCAAAAAGTAAATAAGGAAAAACAGTTTATTTAACAAGTGGAGTTAGTGAAATAGTAAGATGAGGAAAGCAAATGCAGTTTAAATATTTGTATCAAGTGATTTGACTGTTTCCATTGCCCAAGAGAAATTAATGACTTTAGTGGTCAGCATATGTCCCAGATTTATTTAGCTTTGTGTAATCTGCTGCTTTGTTATGTTTGTTCGTGTTTAATATCTACATATACTATATGTAACATGGTGATTGGAACTGATCTTTCTATAATTAATTAAAATGAATTTGGTAGTAGTATGTGGACATTTGGAACATAACCCATGGCTCAGTTGTTTGTGGTCAAAGAACCTTTCTAGACAGAGGGGGAAAGAGAGTTTCCTTTCCTTTACCAAGAATACTTTTACTCTAAACAGAAGGGATTATTCATAAGCACTCAAACATAAGAGTGAATTACTTGGGGTTAGTTTGTGCAACTCATTCTCTTCAGTGGGGCTATTTTTGTTAGAATGTCTAATCCTTACTCAGTTTGATAAGCAGTATTTAGCCCTTACATTGTTGTCATTTATTAAATAAATAAAAAAAAATCTTTACAATTTCTACTTTTATTATGATTCGAGGGGCCAATATTTCAAATTACCTTCCTGAACTGTGCCCTGAGAATTTGACTGCAAAAATCCACATGGCACAAATGCTCCCTGGAATGTGCCACAGAGACCTGGGATTTGTGAGCACAACTGAGGTCTCTTGCACATTTGCCATGGATAGTGTAAGAGGTTGCTATGGAAATTTGTCCCAGGTCTGAAAAAGTCTCAAAGGAGTACTGGGACTGTGTTTAAGCAACCTGTGGAGATGGAGTATGTTATAGGGTGAGACCACCACGTTCCCTTTTGCTTGCAATTCACTGCAGGTGTGTGGAGTTAAATAAGCCTCTCTGACTTTATATTTTCAATGGAAAATATTTCATTATTTGGAGCTCTTTGTCCTCCAAATGTGTGTTGCACCAGAAGGTGCACAATAATATGTCCAAGATAATGGCTTGGATATGTGCTGTACTGGATTTGTATATTCAGCTGAATGTACTTTTACTTAACTTGTGACTTTTTATTGCTCCAATCAGAGCAGTATTCACTTGCTTGTAATTCTGCACAAAAGATAGAAATGCAGTGTGTAGTTCCTCTTAATCATCTCATCCGTTCAGCCTGTTGAAGCAAGCTATCAAAGGCTGAATTCCATTTCCAACAGCAGGAATTAAGTCTCTTTAGGGGTTATGGTTTACCGCACACAAGTATGCTATATTGCTTCATTCAGATTAGACTTACATAGATTTAATTGAACTATGTTTCTCTTGGGGTTTTCCTGTGCTGTTTGGTATTGCATGTTATTGGGAACCCAAGCTACAATAAAAAATACCCTCCAAACTTTGAGGGGAAAAACAGTTGATCAGAAAAACAAAATGTTACTTATGAGAAGATACATTCTATGAGTTTTTCCAAAAGAGGGATTGGAATTTACTAATTAATCCTTTAGAGCCAGCTGGAATATTATGGAGGCATTGATTGTATCTCTACCAATGGAAATAAGGTGGAAACTTAATAGTGACTACAATTTACCATGGGAACAACTTACCAAGGGTTGTGGTGAATTCTCCACCACTGGCAATTTTTAAATCAAGGTTGGATGTTTTTCTAAAACATATTCTCTAGGAATTATTTTTGAGATGTCCTGTGTTATCTAGGAGATCAGACTAGATGATAATAGTAGTCCCTTCTGACCTTGGAATCTCTGATCTATAGCTAAAGTTGAATTCAGTTTTTCACTTAAAATAGACATGAAATCAAAATTGCACCATTGTCTCTAAGGGTAGAGATTTAGGCCTGGACTGAGCCATTTGGCTTAGAACTTAAGTAGCATGTACAGTACCTGTGCTACCCTAGGAAAGAACTGTTACCAAGAAGTAAAGCCCTGCTGTAGCAGATAGTGTTCTAAAGTTAACAGAAAATAATCTCCCCTTCAGCATATCTCCTAAAATGAGCAGGAGAGGAGCTAATGCAGGATCAAAGAGGCATTGAACTGTTAATCACCCTAGGCTGGAGAGGAAGGGGGTGAGCAGACAGCAGTGACTGGACACTGTGAATGCTTCAAGGGATGTCTGTTTCTTCCAGGCCAGGATCAGGGGTGTCTGGATTGAGCAGAATCTACAAGGACTTGCAAGGAAATAATAAAGTTTAAGTAAGACCTAGGTGAACAGGTCTGTAGTGGGGCGCTGCTCCAAAGCATGTCCTCTTGTGTCCCAGCAGGTGCATTTTGCTCAGCATCCACTCAGGTTCATTCAATCAATTACCCATACCAGATTAGTTCAAAACACATATGTCCTTTGTTGGGGGCCTGGTTCATGAGCTCTTTCCACAGAGTGTAAACTAACCTCTTTAGCTGTTCAAGTTTATGCCCACTGTGGGTCAGTATTAAGACTCTTGGTAGGCTTTCCTTGCACCAGCCCTCCTCTCAGAGCTGAGTTTTACTTCAGAGAATCCCTGTCTCTTAAAACAAGAATCTTCAGTTTTCCTCTTTGGAGCTAGAGTTGTAACTTAGGCTAGCTGTAGAGCATCAGCCAGCTCTTCCTACAGCTGTCTCTCTTCCCCAGTTAGGGCTTTTATTCTCCATCTAGGAGAATGCAGCAAACAGACCTTCTGCAGCCATTTCTCCCCAGTATGAATGAGGAAACAACATATATGCTAGTCCCCTTCTCAAAGCTCATTCCAGTTGGCTGGGAGAGAGAGGAACATTGTCCCATCCACTCTGTAAGGATCCTGATCATGAGCCTTTAAAGAAACCATACTGTGTTTTCCTTCCAAGCACTACATATTCCTGGGACCACTTCTGCTCTACCAATGCCTCCTATTTCCTAGGTCCTTCCTTACTCCCAAACTCTTGAAAGGGCCACATTAAGGGACAGTAAAGGACTGACCCATGGGCTGCAGTATCCTAAAGGGAACAGACTACACTGTAACTAGGCCTTCTGTTGTTTCATACCTCTACTCTGCTTGCTTTGGTTGAAAAAATAACTTATGTTTTGAAGAGGCTGTTTGTGAGTCACTTTAATCAGCTACTGGTCATAGGCTCCTGGAGGGAAAATTGTTTATGGGTGCCAGGCAGAGTTGGGCCTATCATGTTATTGAGGTTGGTAAACAGGGGGACTGCATCCCAAAGATCTGGTCAGAGTGGTAGGACCACCTGGTTCCATGCAGAGAGGGGTGAGGTAGCAAAACTGGTCACCAGAGGGGTGTACTGAGAGAGATTAAAAGGAGTCTAAAGCTTTTGAGCTTACACAGAGCTATTCTATAGGTGACCTGAAGCTTCTCTCTCACCAGCAGAAGTTGATCCAATAAAATAAATGACCTCACCCACCTTGTGTCTCTAAGTCATGTTAGTGGCAGACAATACAATTTCAACATGCTATGGGCCAAAGTCTCAAAAGGGACCCAACATGCTCTCCAGTTTTACAGGTACAGTGACTTCCAGGTGTGAATGTTAGTTTTCAAAACATTAGCTGCCTGCTTCAGTGACTTGCAGATGGACTTGTAGTAAGTCATGTTTTGAATTTAAGCTGTTAAACATAGTTTTAGTGATACCAAGTAATATTTTTATTTACTTCTGCAGGCACCATTGCCATATACTATCAGGTTCCAGGCATTCCAGTGAGTAATGTGAACAGGTCTTCTGGCAAGAAGACCTTAGCAGCTCATTGGCCTCTCAGATACCTCCAAGTGGTATGTAGGGTGCACCAGTGCAAAGAGGACAGTATGGAAAGGTTTAAAGGGGTTCCGCAAAGTAGGTTTTAGACTCAACATATTAACCTATGTTAAGGAAGTGGGGAATATTCTCCAAATACGACATTTTTAAAAAGCCAGTCAAAGCACCAGTCTGATCCAGAATTTTTAGTTTAAAAAAAAATCCTTAAAGGCAACTTTGTATGTGATGTCCAGGTGATATATTTGATGCACCTTTCTTTTCTATGCAGCAGCAGTTAACTACCTGTACATATTAGTTTTAGAGCAGGGCCAGTATCTATGATGGTGCTGATATACAGTTCAAGAAAGAAAGAAAGCCATGCCTACTTCACACATGGATGCATACTCCTAACTCTGTGAGCATCTGTCACAGTTATGGTGCACATGTATAGAAATAAAAATATATCCAGAGTGTCCACTGTCCAAATATTTCTGTGGTCACTCTTGTGTCAGTAACTCTGCATTTGACCTGTCTACAGTTTCTGTAAGGTTAATCACTTTTGGTGTATATGGGATATCATCAAATTGGGGTGCTGTCGAAGTGTAAATATCAGAACCAGAGATGGGTAGATAGTGGGAATTTATTCACAGCCATTTTTCTTGAGTATGAATAGCTTTTTTTTTTATTTGGCTCTGATCAAGCAAATAAGGTGCATATCCGTGGATATTTGCAACAATGAGTTTATCTTTGCCTGAAGACTGCATAATGGCTTTTTTTTTTTTTTTTTTTTAAATTCTATACTTGTATGTGAATATCAGAATTTGCTATTCATCCTGGAAGTAATGGTCCCTTGCTCATAAAAGTTGCATCATCCAATCAGAGCAGGAACTATATTTTGTTACTTCGGTAACTGGACACTCACCACCATGACTAGCAGAAACAAACAGTTAGCTAGCAACCCCTGGGCTGAAACATGTACACATACAGGCTTCAAACTACTACAAACGCCAAATAAATTCACAAACGTCAGTCTGTCATAGTGGATAATTCACAAATGGGGAAAGCCTGCATTTGTTGGACAAATGGTTGGCTATGAGGAGTTTGCCCAGTTCCAGTCACAACACTGACTCTCAATCTTGTATTATTATTTCTTTTTTAAATTTTAAAACAAATGACCTTTTTTGTTTTCATTTAATTGAACAGACAAGTCAGGAATTCAGCTGGCAGTGGCACTTCTATGCCAGTATTTCACAAGGAATTGAAACATTGACCCCTGCTCTGTTTTGTTCAACAGATGGTGTAACATCAACAACAAAAAAGGAGATAGTTAATGTCACTGTAGCCATTTACATTGGTTCACCAAGATCCTGCCTCCATATGTGCAGATGAAAAGGAATGCAAAGCATTTGCAAACCAATTCATTACAAGAGCCTGTGGACAATATGGCATGGAAAGCCAATCTGGCATGGATAACCGAGGGAGACTGCAGACTTTTTAATGCTTAAATGCTTTTCTGTACAAGTTGTTTCTCTCAGCAGAGAGAATCAATACAGACTGTTCTGACCAGGAAAGATGCACATAATTTATTCATCTTTCCAGGTGTGGGCTCCTTCTATCCAAGGACATCAATGCCTCTATAAAATCAGAAGTGGCTAAGAGCATGTTTGTTCTTTGCACTCATTGTGATAAGCAGAAGGATGGAAGCCTGGAGGAAGAAAAAGAAAAGCAGCTGTCAGCAGAGAGCATAGAACTAGCAGGAGAATGCAGGTGGCTGAAGCATTTCTAATGCCTTATCACCTGCTTTATGTTACTATATCAGAGTCTTCATCAAGATAGAAGGGCCCAGTTTCTTTTATCTAAGTCCCCTTTGAGCTGCATTTGTGGTGCAAACCAGACTTGCATTCCATACCAGCAGAGGGGGCATGAAGGCACAGAGCTGGAGGACAGTGTGTTCAGAAGTCTCTGGGGTATGGCTCCAGCCAGTTTAAATTAGAGCAGCCACACACCTGTTCTAATTTACAACAGAGGCCAGTTTGAGCCCAGGATCAAGCACGGAAGAAAAGCAGTTTTTGGAAATGTCTTTACCTCTCCACATTCACCAAGTCTGAACACAATGCAAGTGAAGATGTAGCCCTAGTTATCGGAGAGGGACCACATTAACTTATGACTTGTGTAGGTCAAAATGCTGAGGAACAATTTGGTGTATTAATGTGGTTGGAATAAGTGGGTCCAAAGAGCCAAAGGTGTTAACATGACACTATCACTGTACAGGACTACACAGTTCAACATGGTTGGGATTTTGAGTACAGAGACCTTGACCTGCTTAGCCCCATAACAATTGCCATTAAATATTTGTATTAAAGATACCTTTTAATAAAGATACACCAAAGAAGAAAACCTGTTAGAGCATTTTAAATGTAAAGTATTAAATAAGGTTTTTTTCTTTTAATAATATTCCTTATTCCCTTTAGCTGTAGAATTATGAGAAGGGGAAATCCTCTGTTTGACAGTCTGTTAGATGGTATTAACTGAGATTTTTGGTTAAAAAAAAAAAAGTAAGTTGAGATGGTCAGGAGCTGTTGTAGATTTGTCTTCCAGAAAATGGGATTGGACTTTAACAACAAGAAGACAAACACACACAAGGGGACAAAAAACTTAGCAAAGAGGGAAAATGTGGATTCTGTGTTTGGTGCTGACCCTTAGTTGTAGCTTGCTGCTGGAGAAACTTTACGACCTGGCAAACTTGTACCAACATCAGGTTGTTTAGGGCATTGCTTTCAGTAGCCTTTTTGGTCAAGGACTCATAGCAGTGTTGCAAAATATGCAGTCTTGGATGACTAAGCCAGATCATTTACTGAACAAGGGAAAAAGAAGAGAGCAGGTGAGGTGGCGGAGGGGGTGACAGCATGAACCCAAGTCTAACATTCTGGGTGCTGTGTGAGACCTAGCCTAAGCCAGAGGAAGTGGTGGTTTCACTGGTTTCCTCTTTCTGATCCAGTGTGATCAGGATGCCTTTCAATATCAGGATGGATAAAGGATGGATGGTGTTACGGTGGATCCTGAAGTATCAGAAGATGGTGGCAGACATGATGGTGAAGCTCACTCCTCCCACTCAGCTCATCTCTACCACTATGACCCCCTCTCCCCAGCAACTTTTTTAAAGACCCCAAAAGGGGCCTTTCCTTCATTGCTCACTCTAATTTCTGACACACCAGTTTTGATCCTTCACATTTTGTTTCTGTTCTCCTTTTATTTACTAGACATGATTTTAGTACAGTCCTTGGGATGTATCAATTAACCTTTTACTTTGGACTAAGTCTGGTTTTTTGTCTAACTTTTGCTGATTTTTATAAACAATTTTACATAACAGCTAAATTGGACTTTTGTTACTTTGGACAACTTGGAGTCCAGGCCCCTGTGTAACAAATTACGCATATGATGTTGGAATTGGTGTATTGATATTACAGTAGCATCCTTGACTAGGATATTCTATTGCTAATCTAAAGCAGCTTTGTTACCACTATTCCTAACAGCCCTGTTCCCCAAATATATAAAAATCCACATAAACACAACAAGACCAACATCTATTCCTACACAAACCTTCACTGCAGACCATACTTGAAAAACCCCCAATACCAATATTTATACTAATTATACCTGTAAATTCAACCCTGGGTAATGTGCTTGGGCAATTTTGTCTCTTGAACACTGGTCCTGCCACACAGTCTCTGTTATTTAGGGCACCAGAAGTGTACACTGGGTGTACATGTACATTTAGGGTGACACTACACTCTGTCATCTAGCTTACAGTCAGTAAGTTCCTGTGTAATTGTTGGATGATTTTAGGTGGAAGAGAGAGTGTTTTGTGGTGAACGTGTTCTCTGTTTGCTTGTTATTTTTAGGACATTTACTGATGGGGAAAGGGTATCCCCCTAAATGATGTACCAGCACAATAAACCACCAGGGAAACATCTCTAACTGCATATCAGAGGAAAGGAAATGCTGAAGTTTATGGGGATCCAGACTCTCAGCTCATTTAAAACATGTTGCAGCAACAAATTGTCCAGTGCTGCATCTTCAAAAAGGTGGCAAATCTATGCTGAATGCTCAGTAACTACTCGGTTTCTCTCTCTTAGGAATACCACTCTCTAATTACATATAAGGGATATAAATTCTCATGTTTCAGATGGTACCGTTAACCACCTGGCTTCAAGAAGAAACATCTTCCTAAGAGCAGTTTATTCTATGTTTGTTATGAAGTTTCTTGTACTTTCTTTGGAAGTCTCGGGGATTGGTCATTTCCATTGGTCTAATCTGGTATGCCAATTCCTGTGTTACAGCATTAATGTAGGTAGAATGTGACCTTAGCAGCTTTAAATGGAGTAAAAATAATTCTCACCTAGTCTTAATACTCACTCAGTCTTTTTCTCAGATACATTGCTTTTAAACCTTTGCAGCTTACGGAAGAATAAAGTTGTCATCGGGTGACTTCCATGAATGGACACCAATGGTGTGTCCTTCAGTTTTGTAATTTATACATTGTAATCTGTGGGACTTGCACTGCTAAAATGACAAGTTTTGTTCCTAATGCATAAAATAGGTTTAGCATTTCAGGTAACTAAAAGCTCTGTATCTCAGCTTTCCAGGTTTGGAGAAGCCCACATCCCCCCAGATGGGGGGTACACACTACTACCACATTTAGGAGGTAAGAATGGAGATTAAAAGAGAATAGTAGGCTCTATTTTTTTCTGCATGAAAACCAGAACACACTTCAGTTTCCCCCTAGAAACAGACAGACGTTTAGTTCACTAGAATGCATTGAATCAGAAATATACATTGCGTAATGCACTCTTTCAAAGGGTCTTTGTGCATTTTATGTCATACATAGTGTCTGTCTTTCAACGTCTTTATTTCCTTCTTTTTTGAATATTTTGTGGTCCAATTCTATTTTGATACCAGTTAGTTAAGTTAAGAAACTGGATATTTTTAGGTGTGTGAGCCATGTAGCTAGAATTTTATAAATCCTTTTGATTTCCTCTACATTGTATCCTTACTTGCCTACAGAGTACCAGGAATATCAGTGGTATTAAATATTAATAAGAGCACAATTGAGTATATATTTAAGATTTGATTTTGAAAAATGCACTCTAATTTTCAAAGTGCAAATATGCACTTACAAGTAATTGTGCCATTTGAGCACATATTTTGAGCACAATTGGTGGGATTTTATCTGTGGATTATGTGTACTAATTGGGCACACGGCTGAACCCTATCATGCTCTATGTGCTCCCAATTAACTGAAGGAGACAACTGACCATAGCCTCTTTTTTTTTTGTGCTTCCAAAACGAGAGCTGGGTTGAAGACCTCTACATAATTTCAATAGAACAGAAGTCATATTTAAAGATCATTCTTGTCCTGCTCTAAATAGCATTTATCAAAGGCTTTAGGTCAATGTTGCTAGAACCACAGGAAGTACACCCCTGCAATCAGTTCTGAGTTCCTTCCCAGCATCAGTGCATGTGCATTGTCGATCTGGCACAGCAGCATCGTTATCCAGGAAAATAGCTACCAGGGCTATTATATTGATAGCCTACCTGACTGCCTCAGTATTTATTCTACATCTTTGTGAAATGTGGTGGAGCTTTCCAATTAGTGGTACCTGTGTTTTTCAGGCTTCCTGAATGTTTGATCTCTAACATTGATATATTTATGAAGTGGACCTGTCATCTTTTTGGGTTGCTAAAGCAGATAAACAGCAGTTGAGTTGAGGAAATGTATTTTACACGGAACAAATACTAAGTGGAAGTATGTAGGAGAAACGAAGTACTCTAATGACCCAGATAATTCAGATAAGATTGAGGATATACCACTTGGTAGAAACCTGGGTCTTGCATAGTCATTTGATGGGCAAACTGCTGCATGCTGAGTCTAAACCATTTTGCAAACAATATATCTGAACTCTGCTGTTCCTCCAAATTAGTCCCCCAGATATTAGCAGTGAGGCTGGAGAATAAAAACAGTTTAAAAAGGGGGAAATTACCTCTGTCTTTGTTCAGTTCCTGTACATTGTGCTGAATGGTCCCAGCTAAAAAGTCTGCATGGCTGCTTAAAATAAAATTGTGCAAATGCTGGATCTGAAATTCATAGGAAGAGATTAGAATATCATAGGAAGTCTGGAGAGATCTGGGGAAATCTTTTTTGGTGTTGTATTTAGAGTGTACAACACTGTAAGACCAAGTCTAATAAGGAAGTCCATGTTGAAAATACAACCCCAGTAAATGTTACCAGCTCTTTTAGTGGAATGTTCTGAGCCTTTGCCATACCAAGAAGCAGCATAATTGGATGTGCTCTAAGCACGAGCCGCAAGCAGCAAGTGTTTAAAATGGAACGATGCATTTTAAATGGACTGCCTGTAGGTTTGGAAATTGGATTCTTCCTCACAGTATAAGGAGGCAAATTTACAAAGTAAATTGTGAAAAGAAGCCTGCTCAAATTCCATCCCTCCAGTAGCTTGTATCATGATGCCCCATATGGCAAAAGTAATAAACGAAATGAAGGGAGAAGACCTTTGGTATTTTAAATGTAAAAATTACATTTATATCTACAACCAACAGTGATCCATCCTGGCTAAATCCCCTACCCAACCACTAATAATGTTGTGTTTTTATAGAGCCATTCAGGGGTTATGTTTTAGAACATTAATATTTCAATTATACTGGACAAAGCACCTCTCAACATGTGTATAATATTTCTGAGCATATTCTGAACAATGTAGTTGATTGCTAACAGGAAGGGAATTGTTCATTCATATACAGAATATCATTGCATGCTTAGCTATGGGCATTATATTTGGTTTATTTTATCCACCTTCCTGTGAAGTGCAAAGGATCAATGACCTGGTTCAGGGTGCAGGTTCCTTGTTCCTATGTATGGCAGTGCAGCCTCCCATTTCATAAAATAACTCTATTCATTGAAGATAGCATATGTTGTCTTTGTAGGAAGCATTTGAATCATCCCAAACGCTGGATTGTGTCACCACTGAATCTGACAGGCTGATTGTTACGGTGGATGTGATACAGCATCCTATTATTATTATCCCCTGACATTCATTTAGGGACTGTGTGATGGTTGAGGTGGAATAAAGGCATTCTCACAATCAATCTGGAATGATTGGATTCCTCAAGGGCCAAAGCCATGAATGAGCTATGCAGGATAGCCCAAACCAGTGCCTATAAAGCTTCTAAGGGCATGGCTACGCTTGCAGATGTAGAGCGCTTTGAGTTAAACCAGCCTTTGGAGAGCACAGTAGGGAAAGCGCTGCAATCTGTCCACACTGACAACTTCAAGCGCACTGGTGTGGCCACATTTGCGGCACTTGCAGTGGCATTGGGAGCTGTGCATAATGGGCAGCTATCCCAGCATGCAAGTGACTGCAATGTGATTTTCAAATGGTGTGGGTGGAGTGTGACAGGGAGTGTGTTGTGTGTATGTGGGGGGAGAGAGAGTGGGTTGGAGGGCTGAAAGCATGTCGGCGTGCTGTCTTGTAAGTTCAGACAGCAGCAGATCCTCCCTCCTCCCCACCTCTCCCTCTCACACACACAGCATTCCACACTAATGGTTGCTTTGTCTCAGAGCAGCTAAGCAGCCGGCTGTCAGAACCTGAGCTTTCAAAGGGCATATCCGCATTCCTTCAGCGACTCAAAAACAATGACAAGAGTGTCCACTTGATTTAAGGAGATGATGGGACATTTCTGGAGGCTGATCAGAGTGCAGTAATGCAACACCTCCTTCACACTGGCGCCGTGGTGCTCCAGCGGGGGTGCAGCAAATATTATTCCATTCACTGAGGTGGAGTACCAGCAGCGCTGTAGCTGCAGAGTCAGAGTGCTCTACGTGCCTTGCGAGTGTGGATGGGTAGTGAGCTCGTGCGTCCGGGGATCCTTTATTGCGCTGTAACTCGCAAGTGTAGCCAAGTCCTAAGAAACAACACTTTTCCATATTCTCAGTGTGCCATAGATGCTGCAAGGAGGTGGGGGGAACAATGAAACAAAACAAAACATCACCTTTAGGAATTGTTTAGGTTTAAATTTTCTAATTTGGGGTTTATTATACATTCCTCCACCTGTTAAACCAGGTTCCTTATTCCCCTCAGCGATTCTGGTGCTGACAGCAAGGATCCTGGCCCTAATGTGATGATGTAGCTGGAGCTTTGTTATTAGCAATTAACAAACATGATAAAGTGGCCATCATTTAAAAGGTCAACACCAGTCTTTTTAGAGTCCTCAGTTAGTTCTCTAAATTGTGTGGATTACAGGAAACACTTGGGTGGACAATCTATGGTTATACAATGGCTAACTCTTTACTGGTGACCAATCATTATGTATCTCTAACCAATTGCTGATCAATAAAATGATTTTGAAATGAATGTATTTAATTGACAGACACTAGCTACATCATGAAATCGAATTGTCTCAAATATACATTCAACTGTCATCATTTCCTCTGACTTCTTGTCTCCAAGGCTGCCTTGTTGCATGTGATCAGAAAATGAAAGTGGTGCTCAGTCTGGCTTATATGGATGTGGGACATTCTGAACTCCTTTCCCTAGGCAAAGGTGGATCAGGTTAAAGTAACCTGCTGATGCTAGTGTTACCTATCTTCTGTGGAGAGCAGGAAATATTGCTGAACAGAGATATTTGACAAATGCTTTAAAGATTTGGGGGTTTTTTAATCTGAATTTTGCTGGATCGCTTTTGCATGAAGTCTCAAGGCTATAATTACTCTGGGGAAATATCAGCAAATCCATCTGTATGATTTACATTTTTTAATAAAAAGCTATATTGGTGCTACATTATACTTGCAAGTTGGGTATCTTTTTGTTTAATATTTGGTTTGAAATGGAGAGGACAACTTCGAAATGGTAAAGGAACTAATGTCAGCAATTTATAGATTCCATCAGCAACAGTAGAGGTAGGATATTAAAGAAAGCCAGCCTCCCTTCACCTGTAGAGAGAATGTGATCTCAGTGTAAATCTGGAGTAACTCCACTGAGGTCCAGTGATTCCAGAACTCTTGCATCTCCAGAACTGGACTGGAAATCTTGTAAACAGAATACCCAATTTTCTTCTTCCACTTCTCGCTGGGACCCAAAATGAAAAGCCAAACAAAATCTTTCCCAACTTGTCAGAGCTCTGATCAGTTATTTGAATAGGGTTCCAGAAGTAGACACATATTCAAGATTGGGGAGGTGGGACTTAATTGGGACTAATGATAGATCATTTGTTCCCCTGATGTCAAATTTACAATAATATGTTACACGAGAGCCTAACTCCAAAATCTGGTCTTCAGTTTGCTCAAGAGAGAGCCTCTCCACCCCCAAAGGATACCTAAAAGAAACTGGAACAAAGGACAGTAACCATGGGGGTGTGAGTGATTGCTGGACCCAGACTAAAAGGAGGCTAGTCTGTAAAAGAGGCTTATTGGAATATCTCTGAGGTTTTTATTTATTTATTTATTTTCCTGCCTTCTCTGTCAATTACAAACGTTAAACAATCCTGTCAAAATGAGTGTCCTGCTCGAAAAATATTGCTAATCAAGTCTGTATTTTCCACTGAATACATCCAATGAAGTGAGCTATAGCTCACGAAAGCTTATGCTCAAATAAATTTGTTGGTCTCTAAGGTGCCACAAGTACTCCTTTTCTTTTTTGCGAATACAGACTAACACGGCTGCTACTCTGAAATCCAAAATCTGGGTCACAATATCTCTGACCGTGGGAGCTGTCTGCAATGCAGATGTGGATTTCACAGGTAGCTTTTGCTTTTTTTATAACAGGATAACAAAGTCCTAGATTTGAAAACTTTAAGGGGAGTTGAAATCTGAATCCCAGTCTAGACTTTACCAGTAAGGCTTATCTGTAACACATGTGTATGCATAAATGGGAAGATTGCTTCCAGACATTCAGAAAGTTAGTCATGGTCTACATTAATTATTATTGTTTTCTAATTAATCAGAAACAAAACACATGTAACATGAATACTAGTTTATATGAAGAATGTAAAGGATGTATTTTACTCAAATGTAGTTAATCCTGGTGGGGAACACTTGCATTTCTCTCATTTGGTACCGTCCTGATCATGCTGGAACTAATGGGAGCTTTATCAGTTGATTTCAATAAGAGCAGGAGCAGCCTCCAAGAAAGCCATTCCCTGTAAGTATTTTAGTTTGAGCTCATTCCACTCAAACTGTTTATGAACTTTTCTCAAATGCAGCATCTCATAAAATAGTAGGGAGAAGTCTGACTAAATGATTGCTTTCCTTGGGAAACCCCCCTGCCCATTCCTTTTTGAATCTATAGTAATTCTGATTTCAAAAACACGACTGAAGTTCTTGAGTTTACCCATTAGACATCTTTCATTCTTATCTTTAATTACCTCAACACCCCACTCAAGTATTCTGTAGTTTAAATTGTTAATAAACATCACAGTGGAGATTATAATGTTTATGCCTGAGCATACAATAAATATGCATCATTCAATATTTCTTATCTGATTGTGATTAAAATGTATAACCTCCAAAAGATGTCTAATAACTTTGTTTGTTAAACTACCATGGATTTTAATGCAGATAATGAGTGGATTAAAAATTAGGTAAGGGTCCAGTCAGGGCATTTCTTATCACTGGCTTCAGTGGAAGTGGAATTGGACCTGTACAATAACTGTGACCAGGGTTCCAGGGGGTCCACACTGAGATTGTTCAATTAGGCAAACTGCAAAAAATGGGGCAGACATTCCCCAGACCTGGTGGTTATTCTAATAGTTAGCTCCACCAAGTCAGTGACAAAACAGCTTCTACAATACCTTACTGGTTACACAGAAGCCAAAACACAGTTCCCTTAAAGCAACCCAGCCTATGGGCTCCCACTCAGACAGCCAAGTCAAATATAATGAGGATTATTGAAAATCTTGTTTATCATATGAAAGGTTCTATCAACCCCAAAAGATTGGACATATTACCCACCAAGTTAATGAATATTCCAAATTTTACCCAAATACATGCTTACAGCCAATCCTTTAGTATCTAATATCTAAAGATTTATTTATAAAAAGAAAGAGGTAAGAGTTAAAATTGGTTAAAGGAATCAAATACATACAATAATTGCAAAGTTCTTGGATTTGGTTTGAAGCAGTAACGGCATAAATTGCTAACTGATTACGTGTCTGGTTGCTCCCAATTAATTGGAAGGTCCTAAGTCCCTTGGTTATAATGCTCCCATTAGTATAAGTCTATAGTACAGAGATCAGAGCAGGAAAGAGACTAAATAGAGATATTTCCAAGGCCATTTATAGCTTCTGCTATGTGGAGGGAAACTTATTGTCCCAAACAAAGTGCTTAGTATAGTTTGTGGAAAAGTACAGGCACATAAGATGGAGTTTAGTGTCACATGGTCTAATTACATGCCCTTACATGCTTTGAGGAGTCAGGGCAGCCATTACCCATACTCTGGTTAGAACATCATCAGGAAAGTCCATCAGGTGTGGATAGGCTTCTTTCATGTTCCATTGTGAGTTGTGTTCTTTGATGGGCCATTCAACTTGAATAGTCCCTTCACAATGTGCTGGCTAGACTAGAAATAAGCTGCCTTGTGGGTGTGACCGCGAGCAAACACATTTTAAATACAGGTACGTAGCCAATATTCATAACTCCAGATACAAAAATGATACATGCATACAAATAGGATAATCATATTCAGCAAATTATAACTTTTCCAAAGACACCTTACATGACATACTTTGTACAAGATTTGTTGCAATTATATAACAGTGGTAGCAACAGTGACTTACATCGTCCTATTTTAACTAGATAATGTGATGGCAATAACAAGGGAATCTACTCTATGATATGAGATTGAGGCCAGGATTAGATGCCTTGAGTGGCTGATCTAGGCAGCACAAGCTTTTTATCCATCTGTGAGCTGGAGAGCCAGAGCTGCATTAGCTGCTTATGTCCTGAAGCTTCATTGAAGGCTGTAGAGAGATCTGCCCCTCTTGGGAGAGATTTCTTGGCCCATAAAGGGTGACTAATGGGAGTACATTTTGGGGAAGGAGAACTCTATTCTAGCCAAATAAGTGTAATTTGAAATATGGAAATTCAGTCCAAGTGAAGTAGATACAAGAGGACGTAAGGTGAGCTTGAAACTGGGGCTAAGAGGTAATATGAGACCCAAACATAAGGCACTCTTAAGTATATCGGAAACATGAAACCCTCAGGAGAATTGCTGGGTGTGATGATCTGAACCTTGGAGGAACATCCTACACCCCCATGTTCATCTTTATAAAATGATTGTGTGGTATCCAATGCAAAGTTTGTCATGCTGGGTATCTTTGGAAGGTTCACAATGCACTGAGCGTGGTTGTTATAGTAAGGTTATAGGTTATAATTTCATGTATGTAGTTATGAGGCTGAAAATGTATCCTTGTGGCTTAAAGCAAGCCCATGCAAAAACTCTCCAAGAACAGAGAGGCAATTCACACCTTGTCAGGACATGGGTGGGACAAGTTCAGCCCAGCCTCACAAGAACAATGGATACTGGCTTAGGCAGTAACAAAAGAATCTATTAGACCGTTGAGGGAGTCGCCCCCTTCCTTTGGACAGTTTGGGACTGCAATGAGGAAATGCTTACCTGACTCTGAAGGCAGGGGAGGGCAAAGCCAAGAGGAAAGAAAGGACATGATAAAAGGGCGAGACATTTTGCCATGCTCTCTCTTCTGCCTACATCTACAGACACCACCATCACCAAATGACTGAACCACTGATCAAAGGGGAGAGCCTGGCTGAAGAGCCAGCCTGTGGTGAGACTCATCTAAGTTTGTAAGGACATTGAAAGTTTTTTTTTTTTTTTTAAACAAAGACTAGATATTCATAGAATCTCAGGGTTGGAAGGAACCTCAGGAGGTCATCTAGTCCAACCCCCTGCTCAAAGCAGGACCAATCCCCAATTTTTGCCCTGGATCCCTAAATGGCACCCTCAAGGGTTTAACTCACAACCCAGGCCAATGCTCAAGCCACTGAGCTATCCCTCCCCCAGCTTAGAATGCATTTTGCTTTTATTTCATTTGACCAAATCTGACTTGTTATGCTTTGACTTATAATCACTTAAGTCTACTTTTATAATTAATAAATCTGTTTATTCTGCCTGAAGCAGTGCATTTGGTTTGCAGTGTGTCAGACTCTCCTTGGGAGAACAAGCCTGGTCCACATCAATTTCTTTGTTAAATTGACAAACTTATATAAGCTTGCAGCATCTAGCAGGCATAACTGAACACTGCAAGATGGAAGTTCCCAGGGTTATGTCTGGGACCGGAGATATTGGCTAGGGTCATTTGCTTGCAAGTAGCTGGGAACAGCTTACATGCCAGAAGCTGTGCATGATCAGCCTGGGGGGGGGGGTTCTCACAGCAGGGGAGGAATAGCTCAGTGGTTTGAGCATTGGCCTGCTAAACCCAAGGTTGTGAGTTCAATCCTTGAGGGGTCCATTTAGGGATCTGGGGCAAAAATTGGGATTGGTCCTGCTTTGAGCAGGGGGTTGGACTAGATGACCTCCTGAGGTCCCTTCCAACCCTCATATTCTATGAAGGCTGGCTCCCAGTCAAGGACTAGGGTGACCTAGCAGATCACCAGTCCAGATAATATCGGAGGGGAACATCACAGTGGGTCAACAGGACCATTAGGGAGTAAGGATCTGTGGTCAAGAATATAGATACTAAAGGAAAGTGAAATGATTTATTTACATGGTTATTCATCCTCAAGAGTATTAGACCTACCCTGGACCTACTCTTTTAAGGCTGTCAGGGGGAGGCACAGTCAGACTGAGATCTCAGGATGTTCTCTAATACAATGGTAAAGAACAGCAAGTCACTGGAACCAGATGTTGCATATGCATGAGTTCTTAAAGAACTTTAAAAGAAGTGGCTGAGCTGCTAACTGAGATAAATCATTAATCTGCTGCTAATGAGAGGATTGGTTGGTAGTAAATGTTGGCCCTAACTTAAAAAAAAAAATAGTGTGGTCCTGGGAGTTGTAAATCTTTCTTCAGGAGCAGGTAAATTGGCTGAAACACTGTAGTACCATACAATGATATGAAAGACTAACCAGCACAGCTTCTGAATAAAAGGAAAATCATGCTTCACTAATCCTACTAAAATTATTTGTACGTCAGTAACATAGTGGATAGAGAACAGAGACCTTCCTGCCAACACTACAAAAAGAAGGATTCTGGGTGGACTCCTCCTGAAGGTCGAAACAGCAGCCTGGATTTCTACATAGACTGCTTCCGCCGACGTGCACGAGCTGAAATTGTGGAAAAGCAGCATCGCTTACCCCATAACCTCAGCCATGCAGAACACAGTGCCATCCACAGCCTCAGAAACAACTCGGACATCATAATCAAAAAGGCTGACAAAGGAGGTGCTGTCGTCGTCATGAATAGGTCGGAGTATGAACAAGAGGCTACTAGGCAGCTCTCCAACACCACTTTCTACAAGCCATTACCCTCTGATCCCACTGAGAGTTACCAAAAGAAACTACAGCATTTGCTCAAGAAACTCCCTGAAAAAGCACAAGAACAAATCCGCACAGACACACCCCTGGAGCCCCGACCTGGGGTATTCTATCTGCTACCCAAGATCCATAAACCTGGAAATCCTGGACGCCCCATCATCTCAGGCATTGGCACCCTGACAGCAGGATTGTCTGGCTATGTAGACTCCCTCCTCAGGCCCTTCGTTACCAGCACTCCCAGCTATCTTCGAGACGCCACCGATTTCCTGAGGAAACTACAGTCCATTGGTGATCTTCCTAAAAACACCATCCTAGCCACTATGGATGTAGAAGCCCTCTACACCAACATTCCACACAAAGATGGACTACAAGCCGTCAGGAACAGTATCCCCGATACTGTCACGGCTAACCTGGTGGCAGAACTTTGTGACTTTGTCCTGACCCATAACTATTTCACATTTGGTGACAATGTATACCTTCAAATCAGCGGCACTGCGATGGGTACCCGCATGGCCCCACAGTATGCCAACATTTTTATGGGTGGCTTAGAACAACGCTTCCTCAGCTATCGTCCCCTAATGCCCCTACTCTACTTGCGCTACATTGATGACATCTTCATCATCTGGACCCATGGAAAAGAAGCTCTTGAGGAATTCCACCATGATTTCAACAATTTCCATCCCACCATCAACCTCAGCCTGGACCAGTCCACACAAGAGATCCACTTCCTGGACACTACGGTGCTAATAAGCGATGGTCACATAAACACCACCCTATATCGGAAACCTACTGACCGCTATTCCTACCTACATGCCTCTAGCTTTCATCCAGATCATACCACTCGATCCATTGTCTACAGCCAAGCGCTACGATATAACCGCATTTGCTCCAACCCCTCAGACAGAGACAAACACCTACAAGATCTCTATCATGCATTCCTACAACTACAATACCCACCTGCTGAAGTGAAGAAACAGATTGACAGAGCCAGAAGAGTACCCAGAAGTCACCTACTACAGGACAGGCCCAACAAAGAAAACAACAGAACGCCACTAGCCATCACCTTCAGCCCCCAACTAAAACCTCTCCAACGCATCATCAAGGATCTACAACCTATCCTGAAGGACGAGCCATCGCTCTCTCAGATCTTGGGAGACAGACCAGTCCTTGCTTACAGACAGCCCCCCAATCTGAAGCAAATACTCACCAGCAACCACACACCACACAACAGAACCACTAACCCAGGAACCTATCCTTGCAACAAAGCCCGTTGCCAACTCTGTCCACATATCTATTCAGGGGATACCATCATAGGGCCTAATCACATCAGCCACACTATCAGAGGCTCGTTCACCTGCGCATCTACCAATGTGATATATGCCATCATGTGCCAGCAATGCCCCTCTGCCATGTACATTGGCCAAACTGGACAGTCTCTACGTAAAAGAATGAATGGACACAAATCAGACGTCAAGAATTATAACATTCAAAAACCAGTTGGAGAACACTTCAATCTCTCTGGTCACTCGATCACAGACCTAAGAGTGGCTATACTTCAACAAAAAAGCTTCAAAAACAGACTCCAACGAGAGACTGCTGAATTGGAATTAATTTGCAAACTGAATACAATTAACTTAGGCTTGAATAGAGACTGGGAATGGATGAGTCATTACACAAAGTAAAACTATTTCCCCATGGTATTTCTCCCTCCCACCCCACCCCCCACTGTTCCTCTGATATTCTTGTTAACTGCTGGAATTAGCCTACCTGCTTGTCACCATGAAAGGTTTTCCTCCTTCCCCCCCTGCTGTTGGTGATGGCTTATCTTAAGTGATCACTCTCCTTACAGTGTGTATGATAAACCCATTGTTTCATGTTCTCTGTGTGTGTGTATATAAATCTCTCCTCTGTTTTTTCCACCAAATGCATCCAATGAAGTGAGCTGTAGCTCACGAAAGCTTATGCTCTAATAAATTTGTTAGTCTCTAAGGTGCCACCAGTACTCCTTTTCTTTTTGCGAATACAGACTAACACGGTTGCTACTCTGAAACCTATATACACAGAGAACATGAAACAATGGGTGTTACCATACACACTGTAAGGAGAGTGATCAGGTAAGGTGAGCTATTACAAGCAGGAGAGTGGGGGCGGGGGAAACCTTTTGTAGTGATAATCAAGGTAGGCCATTTCCAGCAGTTGACAAGGACTTCTGAGGAACGGGAGAGGGAGGGGACAGAGGGGAATAAACATGGGGAAATAGTTTTACTTTGTGTAATGACCCATCGGTTATTTGAGACATTTCTTACAGTTACTATTCCCTTGTCAATTGTTAGGGCAAAAACAGGCCAATGTGTTTTATTTGACAAGCATGCATTTTATGGAACTAGTCAAATTGTAAAAAAGCTAGAGTCATTAACATTTCCATGCATATAAACAGCAACTTCAGTTCATTTGGATTCATGGGGTCATATTCATTCATTTGGATGACTGCCAGGTATTCACACAAGAGCGAGTATCATAATTTTAGAAAACAATTATTCTTGTGTAAATTTATACCATGAAGAGTGTTGTTCGTTTTTTCTCCTGGTCCAGAAATTCTATCAGGAAGCGGGAATTGATACCATATTACTTAAGTTACCAAACCCATGATACAAATACCAGATATCTGAATTAAGAGTTTGAAAAAAGTAAGGATTCTTTCATTAATTTGTTAGCCAAACAATAAAAAAAGACAAAATTTGTAACAACTATTTGTACCAGTCCCAGTTAGTACACTTGGCAGTGCCCTTTGGGGGAAAAAATGTCTGCAGCTCTCTTGCGTTATATAAACCCAAAGAATTATGGGATGTAATACCCAGAACTGGGAATGAAGATTTCCCCACAGTTTCCTAATTGTGAGCCATAGACTTTTTCAACAGATTCTGCTGCTTGTGCAATAGCTGACTGTTGAAATTTTCAATGGCATCCCCAGACTAGACAGTGGTAAATCGCAGGTATTATTAAGCTACACTCCTTTTTTAAATGGTTTCTGAGGTTTGGATAATGGTGGCCCACAGATACTGTTAGATTATCAGCATCTTTCAATGGTTTCCATACAACTGATAGTTTCCCTTCACTAAGTCTTGAACTAAATAACGTCTAGTGCAGGGGGGTCTGTCTGCACCATGGGCAAGAATAACCAGACAGAAAGAACAAGCATTACAGTCACTGTCTAGAAGTGTACAATGGGACACAAAAGAGGATGTGCATTCAGATGAGTCAGTTTGACAGATTTCCTGTGATCCAGCATGTGGCTGTTCTCAGAGGCTTTCCACAGACGGGAATGACTTACTGTGATCAAAGGGAATGCCAAGCATTGTTAGTAACAGTACAAGGTAGATATTATCCATTCCAAAAGAGCAAAATCATGGGCATTCTTAATGACAGAATGGTCTGGTTGTGGCACAGGACTTGCAGCCTGAGACTCTGGCTCAATTTTGGGTGCTTGACAGATTTTTTGCGATGTGTGACCCAAAACATTTCCCTGCTCGCTCTCTCTCTCTCTCTCACTCGCACGCACGCACGCACAGATTTAACACATGACAACATGAGGGCCCACAAAACAGGCACACATGTGGGTCTGTCTGATCAGCCCCTGCATTTTTATAGCCTAGTTTTCTTATCTATACAGTGGAGGTGTGGTTCTACCTCACATGGAGAGAGCTCTGAGCTTTACTAAAATAAAATGTAAGTTGTGTTGAAATCCTCAAGTGAAAAGTATTTATCTTTTATTGTTACAACATCCAGGCAATGCTAGAGGTTGTGTTTCCAGTAGTGTTTACCTAGGATAGACAGCACTATTGGTTGACATTTGTAGTGTAAGGCAAATGTGTAGTATCAAGGTCTAACTTAGTAATAATTTTATCAATGACATTGAAGGATAGGGCTAACGAAAATAAAAGTGAAGTTTAAAGGCAGATCCCCTACAGAAATATCAACAGGAAGCACTAGGGCAAGCTCTGGTGTCCACTTAAAGATGACAGAAGCAAAGTAGCTAGGATGTTCACTACAGGAAGAGCTTGCCCTCAGATGTGTGCTACCATTCAGTGAATACCCTAGGATGTCACTAATGGCCTCATCTCAATGTACAGGTGTAGCTTCCATTAGGGTTCGTGCAGATGATCTATTCATATAAGGTTTAGTTCACCGCTGAAGAGGGGGCCAGCCCACAACTATCCATAACTCACTTAAATCCCCAAAATGGCCCTCTCTTGATGGGTGAATGTCACTCACACCACACAAAATCCTGACTGGTGCTCAGTTTCTGCAAGAATGCCAGACTTCAATCTGAGCAATATCTGATTCAAAGTCAATGAAAAAATTCCACCCTGACTTCAGAAGTGCATGTTCAAACCCAATGCGAGTTACTGATCAACACATACCACCCTGTCCAACGATAGGAATGCATGCCCATGTACAATATTGCCCTCTTTGTCAATATAAATGATCTAATGCATCTGAGCATGTCTGAGAATAATATTTGTTTGGACAACACTAATGGCCAGTCCCCCCTCCACTTCCTCCCACTCACCACCTCACACATATTCCTTGATTTTCAAAACAAAGTTTACAGCCCAACAAGTCTCAGAAGAGGACTCAATAATACTTTAGTCCTGCCTTGAGTTCAGGGGACTGAATCAGAAGACCTCTCGAGGTCCCTTCCAGTCCTACGATTCTCTGATTCTCTGAATAGCTTCCAATACTCAAATAGCTAATAGTGCTGGCTACCACTCAGCATATGCTAAGGTTTCCATCGGCACCAGATATAGCTAGACCTTACTCTCTCCTTTTCTCTTCACTGCAGGTCTCTCCTCTATACTACAGCAATAAGAATGGGTTTCACTGAAAGAGCTCTAATGACTCGCTGTAGTGACCAATAGTTTTACCAATCTCAGCAACAAAGAACTTTTAAATAAAGCTCTGCTGCACTCACTAAGTGCAGTTAATGACACCCTGGTCACGAAGGAACTGTACTTTGATTGTCCTTCCCTCAGATTGATTAATACAGTGCTAAAGAGAGGCTTGCATAATAGACTAATGTCTTCATTAGTCAAGGACCTATTCCAATCTATCAGGTAAAGTATCCTTATTATAAAATAACATAGTTTCTTTCTACCCAATAGACCACAACAGCTCTGTAGCTTTAATTATAGCTTACTGGTGCTTTAAAAAAGGATAAAGTGCATACTGAACCATGAAAGTCCTGAACAGTTCTGTTGCTATTTGATTCCAGTAGATAAACAGTTATTTGCCCTATCAATCACTTTCTTAATATTTTATGCTGCCTAAATAGGGTTTTATTTTAATTTACACAACAAAAACTACACCTAAGTATCGTTCAGGTGATGAAACCATCAAGCAAATAAAATATTGGAACCGTGGCCCTCATTCTGCGAAGAACTTGCATGTATAAGCACACACTTAACTTTAGAGACATTACAAGTCCCATTAAAGTCAATGGGCTACTCACATGCTTAGCACATTAAAGTGCTTTGTTGAACCTGGGCCATAAAGGGAAGGCTGACACAAGTGAGATGGATAAGTATTGACTCATAGCATGGTTACACTTGCAGATGTAGAGAGCTGGGATTTAAACCAGCCTTCGGAGACAGCAGCAGGGAAAATGCTGCCGTGTGTTTACACTGTCAGCTGCAAGCGCACTGCCGTGGCCACATTAGCAGCTGTTGCAATGCCACAAAGAGCAGTGCATTGTGGTAGCTATCTCAGTGTGCAAGTGGCTACAACATGCTTTTTAAATTGGGGGTGGGTGGAGCATAGACGCCAACTTCTTATGGCCCTGGTGGGAGCTCGCGCCCCCCGGCCCTACCCCCATTCCAACCCCTTCCTCCAAAGTCCCCGCCCCAACTCTGCCCCCTCCCTGCTCCTATTAGACCCCTCCCCAAATCCCCACCCTGACCCCGCCTCCTCCCCTGAGAACGCCGCATTCCCCCTCCTCCCACCTCCCTCCCAGCACTTGCAACACAAAACAGCTGTTTGTATGTGCCTTGCCAGTGTGGACACATCGGGAGTCAGGGTGCCAGGGGCTGCTTTAATACGCTCTAACTTGCAAGTGCAGCCAAGCAGTTAGTCTCCGTTCACAGTTTCTGACAATCCATAGCTACATAATAATTATGTGTAATTTTTTTGATGTTTAATTGGAAAGATGATTCAAAAGAGTGACTTATTTCCTTTTGTTATCTATATTACCTGCCCTAAACTGTTGTGTAATGCCATGGTGTAAAACACCAGCTGACAGCAGAAGTGGCAGCATTTCAGTGGTTGGTGAAGTGATTGCTTTGTGTATATACCCAGCAGAATATAGATTGTGAAAATTTTAGGACATTTGGGATCAAAATACTCAAACAGTGCCGTGGTGAGCACAATATAAAAGACAAGATGCTATAACAACATCCAGTTTATATGACCAGTCATTAACTATAAAAAATTAGTTTATAAGAAGTGGCCTTTAAAGACACTGTTAATTTTGTTAAAGAAACAAATTACTTGACCTATTTTAATACCTCTTGAAGTTAAAGTTGATTTTAAAAATCTATGTTTTGTTGAGCTTCCCTTTTTCATTTTCCCCAACTTAAACGATAAAAATAAGGCTATTAAGATTCACTGTTTATAGGCAGTTCGTACTCAAATTCAGTTTTAGGTTCTTGTTCACCGATAGAATTCTACTATGCTTGTGTCAAATAGGCACTGGAATATTTAGTTGTTGAGAAAACTGTGTTTCTTGGAATTTCTCACTCCTCCCAAAGTTCCAGGAAAACATGGTTGCTTTATTACTGACCTTACATTTAATAAAAACAAATTCAAAACTAAAGTTGTGCAGCTAGATTCAACCTGACATTGTCCCTAAAGGTTGAACTAATTTGTACTCTGAAGTACAGGAATACCTCAGAAGTAGCCATTAGCAATAGGGGGATACCTACCAGTGGTGGATTGTGGTGCAAATTTTACCTTATATTTGTTTAAGATCCTGTGACAGTGGAAAATACAACAGCTGGACTGCAATTTGTTCAGTTCCCAAATTTGTGTCAATATGTTGGAGCTCCTTGGTTTGCTTGACTTTAGAAAGTCAAACTAAAATGGAATGAGAAATTCAATGATAAAATTGCACACTTCTCAGGTATTTTTACACATTTGTTGGCACAATGCTATTTTGAGGAGTTACATTTATGAGTCCACTTACCCTTGCAAAATGCTCAAATCTGTCTTATACTGGAGCACTTTATATACTTTATACAAAATACTCAATGGATTCTTACCTTTTATGTTTGTGACAGGAAAGCATATTAAACATGGCAAAAAGAAAACTATAGCAGGCCAAGTCTCATAAAAGGAAACAGATTTTACCTCTTAAATCTGATTCAGATTTTGCAGCTATGGGTCACTGATATTTTACCACATTTAACAGAACAGCACAAAAGCCCAAAATTCAAAATGAAGAGGGGGCTATATGTCAAAGTGTCCGAACCAGGGTCTCAACTCTGCCGAGCTCCGTTAAAGTGAAAATGGGCCAAAGCATTATCTCAGTCACCCTTAAAGTCAATGGTGTTTTCTGGATTTACAACAGCATAACAGAGAACAGCATTTGGCTCAAGGAAGACAGAGCTCTCATCCATCACCGTTAGTAGTCTGTGGAACAAGCCACCTCACAACATGACATGACTAGCAATTTCTTCAGAGGAGCAACCCAGGGCTGCAAAAGCAGAGGCTGAAGCAGGCCACGGCTACTTGCATTGAAAAATCATGAGAGGAAGAAGTGTCCATAGTATCTGCTCACATATTTACCAGCTCTGATCAGTGCTAACAATTCCTCATCCAGATAAGAAAAATCACTTTTTTAAAAATAAGAGACTAAGCCAAAGTTGCCATCGTGTTTGTTTTTCCCCGTTAACCACAGTCATTTAGCAATAGGCTTAAGCCCTTAAAAATAGGGATTTATATCCCTTAATTTTATCATTTTTAAAATCTATTCAGTTGTAAGTGATCATATGAATCCATCATCATTCATGTATCCAATTGCTATCTACATTCATGTCTATTACTTTCTTGAATCCTGCTACCTACATTTAGTCAGTGAAAACTGGGAGCAATAAACTCCAAAAGTTATGTATGTGCCATGAAAAAGTATTTTCTTTAGCTAGTTTTAAATTTGTAGCCTTTCAGATCCATGGTCTATCCCCTTGTTTTGGTATGATACATAAACAGGTGTACCCAATTTGCCTTCTCTATACTTTTAATTTTGCCTATTTTTATCATGTTCCCTCAGACTTTTTCAAATTAAATAGCTCCAATTTTTTTCAATCTCTATAAGAAATCCTAATATTTTGTTTGTTTTTTTGAAAATCACTGGGCATTGAACAGAGGTTTTCACTCAGCTGTCCACATAAATATTTTTTCCTGAATGGCTGCAGTTAATTTAGAATCTAGCAGTGTGTATGAACAGCTCAACATTTTCCTTCCAACCCCTTTATGCTGTTTATTGAACTAGACATTAGTCTTTAAGGAACTTGAGAGAAGCTCTCTTAAGTAATTTGGCATCAGCTGCAAAATTTGCCACCTCACCACTCATTATCTTTTCCATATCATTGTTTAACATATGAAACATCAGCTCTAGTACGGAGCTGGTGTTTCCTGGCACCAATTGTTAATCCTTTGCCAGGTTAAAATTTGACTATTTGCTGTCTTACTGTTTGCTGTCTCTTAACCAATTTCTCATCCTGAACAGAGTTTTACCTTTCACCCCATGACTACTTTGTTTAATAGCTTCTTGCGAAGGACTTCAAAGCCTTTCTAGAAGTCCAACTAAATCTAGCAGTTCTCTAAAAGAAAAGGAGTACTTGTGGCACCTTAGAGTTAAATTAACAAATTTGTTAGAGCATAAGCTTTCGTGAGCTACAGCTCACTTCATCGGATGCATTTGGTGGGAAAAACAGAGGAGAGATTTATATACACACACACACACAGAGAACATGAAACAATGGGTTTATCATACACACTGTAAGGAGAGTGATCACTTAAGATAAGCCATCACCAGCATGGGGGGGGGAAGGAGGAAAACCTTTCATGGTGACAAGCAAGGTAGGCTAATTCCAGCAGTTAACAAGAATATCAGAGGAACAGTGGGGGGTGGGGTGGGAGGGAGAAATACCATGGGGAAATAGTTTTACTTTGTGTAATGACTCATCCATTCCCAGTCTCTATTCAACCCCAAGTTAACTGTATCCAGTTTGCAAATTAATTCCAATTCAGCAGTCTCTCGTTGGAGTCTGTTTTTGAAGCTTTTTTGTTGAAGTATAGCCACTCTTAGGTCTGTGATCGAGTGACCAGAGAGATTGAAGAGTTCTCCAACTGGTTTTTGAATGTTATAATTCTTGACGTCTGATTTGTGTCCATTCATTCTTTTACGTAGAGACTGTCCAGTTTGGCCAATGTACATGGCAGAGGGGCATTGCTGGCACATGATGGCATATATCACATTGGTAGATGCGCAGGTGAACGAGCCTCTGATAGTGTGGCTGATGTGATTAGGCCTTATGATGGTATCCCCTGAATAGATATGTGGACAGAGTTGGCAACGGGCTTTGTTGCAAGGATAGGTTCCTGGGTTAGTGGTTCTGTTGTGTGGTGTGTGGTTGCTGGAGAGTATTTGCTTCAGATTGGGGGGCTGTCTGTAAGCAAGGACTGGTCTGTCTCCCAAGATCTGTGAGAGTGATGGGTCATCCTTCAGGATAGGTTGTAGTTCCTTGATGATGCGTTGGAGAGGTTTTAGTTGGGGGCTGAAGATGATGGCTAGTGGCGTTCTGTTGTTTTCTTTGTTGGGCCTGTCCTGTAGTAGGTGACTTCTGGGTACTCTTCTGGCTCTGTCAATCTGTTTCTTCACTTCAGCAGGTGGGTATTGTAGTTGTAGGAATGCATGATAGAGATCTTGTAGGTGTTTGTCTCTGTCTGAGGGGTTGGAGCAAATGCGGTTATATCGTAGCGCTTGGCTGTAGACAATGGATCGAGTGGTATGATCTGGATGAAAGCTAGAGGTTTGTAGGTAGGAATAGCGGTCAGTAGGTTTCCGATATAGGGTGGTGTTTATGTGACCATCGCTTATTAGCACCGTAGTGTCCAGGAAGTGGATCTCTTGTGTGGACTGGTCCAGGCTGAGGTTGATGGTGGGATGGAAATTGTTGAAATCATGGTGGAATTCCTCAAGAGCTTCTTTTCCATGGGTCCAGATGATGAAGATGTCATCAATGTAGCGCAAGTAGAGTAGGGGCATTAGGGGACGAGAGCTGAGGAAGCGTTGTTCTAAGCCAGCCATAAAAATGTTGGCATACTGTGGGGCCATGCGGGTACCCATCACAGTGCCGCTGATTTGAAGGTATACATTGTCACCAAATGTGAAATAGTTATGGGTCAGGACAAAGTCACAAAGTTCAGCCACCAGGTTAGCCGTGACTGTATCGGGGATACTGTTCCTGACGGCTTGTAGTCCATCTTTGTGTGGATGTTGGTGTAGAGGGCTTCTACATCCATAGTGGCTAGGATGGTGTTTTTAGGAAGATCACCAATGGACTGTAGTTTCCTCAGGAAATCGGTGGTGTCTCGAAGATAGCAGATGGACATCATACCGAAAGGACTGAAGGTAAAAAATCCATTACAATCTACATACCACACAGACTATGCTGACAGCTTGTGCCACACACTCTCAAGGAAACTGCGGAACCACCTGATCAACATCCTCTACAGCAAACAGGGAAAGATTAAGAATGAGCTCTCAAAGCTGGATACTCTCATAAAGAACCAACCTTCCACACAATCTTCCTCGTGGCTGGACTTTACAAAAACTAGACAAGCCATTTACAAAACACACTTTGATTCTCTACAAAAGAAAAAGGACACTAAGCTATCTAAACTACTATATGCCACAAGGGGCCACAACAATGGTTCCCGTAACCCACCCAGCAATATTGTTAATCTATCCAACTATACTCTTAGCCCAGCGGAAGAATCTGTCCTATCTCGGGGCCTCTCCTTTTGCCCCTCCACCCCTTTACTCCTTTTCTTTCTGTGTATATAAATCTCCCCATTGTATTTTCCACTGAAGGCATCCGATGAAGTGAGCTGTAGCTCACAAAAGCTTATGCTCAAATACATTTGTTAGTCTCTAAGGTGCTACAAGTACTCCTTTTCTTTTTGCGGATACAGACTAACACGGCTGCTACTCTGAAACCTGTCAAATAACTTTGAATTTCAATATGCACATCTGTCTTCAGTCCCCTCAGCCAGAGGTGCGCAAGTTCTAAGCTGCTTTTTTACTACACCGTATGGATTATTTTCATTATACAATACCATGTGTCATCATGCTCACCATAGACTGTTTCTTAAATGATGATATTGTAACTGTGTGCCCTACTAAGCTACGTACAAACAGTATGGCATTTGGGGTACATACCTAAAAAGGTACGAGTATTTGCCTCAATAACCAGGGCAGGTTAAAATACCTGTTTGGTTTGCTCTACTTTGGTGTAGAAGAAATTTACTGCACTTCATACTTTCCATCACTAGTGTTGACCTCCAGCTCGTGTCACAAGGTCAATTTGTTCTTCCTGTCTTTGTTAGAGGGAAAGAGTGGCTTGGTTTTGATGGTGGGAGAATTTTGATGGGAGGAGGCACAGGTGAGTCCATACGGTTTATCAGGTGTATTGAGAGAAATTTGGGGCCCTACTCCTCTTACTTCACTTTATTTACACAGATGTGACAGATGTTTTGAGCTCAGGGCCCCGGTACAATTGTTCCCCTTTCTCCTTCCCTCTCATCATGGACATTGGCCCAAGTTGTTGCTGTTCAATATTTTTACATATGCTCACACATTGGGACTAATGTTTTTCCAGATAACAACCTACAACCCTATTCCCCTTAATCTTACTCTATTTTTCACATTACCCTCAGCCCCTACACTACAAGCCTGCCCCACTTTCTTGTGCAAAATTACCATCAAACTTTAGAACACCCTTTCTCCTATACGTATTCCCTTGCAAACCCCACATATGCATATTCATTCTCATCTGTTGATTGTGTTGTAATTCCCTATAAGAATATTTAAAATAACTATCTTTCCAAAAATATTTAACTTCCCTATCCAGTTGGACAAACAGAGCTTTCCCACCATACTTTCTGATCTGATTTAAAATTAGCATAGTTCTTTTTATACCCTACTTGCACATCATTGATGCTAGTGCTGCGGACCTGTTGGCTACTGATGCAGGACAAAACTTTGTACGTGTGTAGGTTCTATTTCAAGGGTTTAGTCTCTTAATTTCATGTTGTGATGTGCTTTTTATTTTCTCTTTGAAATGGTTTGGGGCAAAATTCTGCCCAGGAACGTGTGCATAGAGCTTCTGCTGGTGCTACTGGAAGGTACATTCATGAGTTCAGGGTCTGAACTTGGTCTTAAGAAGAACATTACCCATTGGATTATAATAACTTTAAGGTCAGACTTTGCAGTCAAGCAATTTGACAGTGTTCTGTTTTTTTCGCACCCATTTTTTAATGACGGCAATATTTTTCACTTCTAAATGGCGTGATTGTACAAAGCCAGCAGTGAAATGGCATTAATGGAGGTCTTACTCTGGTGATCATGAGGGGCTGTCAGTGGCTCATTTCTTCAGCTGTCATTTGTCAGAACACACTCATGTAATTTTAATGAACAGTGTGCAAAGCCATTAAAAACTCAATTACTGCTTTCTTTTTACTGCAGATGTGAGAAAATGCAATCATAAAGTGCTGATGTATAAACACAATAGCCACCATCTGCTACATAGTAGCATTTCAGCTTTGTAAAGAAGATATACGTTGCAGATGCATCAATAATAGGAGTCTTATCAAGGCATCATTATGCACCAAGGGGGGAGTTTTTTTTAATTTTATGGCCAGCTAGAGAGCACTTCATTGTTTAATTCACCAATTTTCAGTGGTATAGTTAATAACTATGAAATAGTGTTCAGTGTTTATGTTCACTGTCACTCTAGTGGATTTTTTAAAAATCATTTCATTTACCACCTTCCCTTGCTACTTGTTCCTGACTGATCTGAACATAACAGGTTCATTTTGTGATTTTTCAGGACATTAGCAATAATAAGATATTGTGTAAGCTAACCTGTTGATCAAAGCATACTAAATTAAGTTCAAGCTGGTTTAACAAACACTCTTGTCTGATAAGTATGAAGACGTTCTTTTGCACCACACAGAAAACTTTTTCTTGATCTCTTGGTGTACAGTTCACTACATATTTTTTTGTTGCTGTCTTAAGATGTTTAATTTCCCACAAGAAAGTAGCAAACTATAAGTGTGGGTGGGTATGATTTTTATTTTTCACAACCAAAGATACAGTGGTTTAGTTAAAAAAACAAAACAAACACTTGCCAGTTTTACCTAAGATTAATACCGTTCTTAGTTATGGTTTTTATACCACTGTAGCTGTATGTCTTTCAATGATGTGTTGAACAATGTGGCTGATATGTCCTACATATTAGTTCCTTCTATGTTTCTCTGACCAAGGAGAAAGATGAAGGGTTTGTGATACAGGGCCAGATTGTAACTCCATTAGCTTGGTGAACAGTTACTTACACCAGTAATCCAATTCAGAAAAAATCCCATTAATTTCAATGTGCCATTCAGTGTGAATAAAGATATTGGAATTTGGCCCACAGTTATTGGGAAAGACCAGGTCAAAATGCACTTTCCACTTGAAATGGAAATTGATAACTTTTGAAATGCTACTTAATTTTGGTGGGAGTGAGTTGCATGGTTTTGGACCAGCATCTGAGTGCTGCACAAACAAGCTTCATCCTTGCAGTGGGTAATTCTCTTGTGGCAGAGAAACACAATTGATGATTTTGTGGTCCTGATTCTAGAGTGCAGGGTAAACTTCCAGAGATATTGGGGGTCCAAATGATTAAGATAACAAAGAATGGCTTGAGTCTGATGTGAGTTACTGGAAATGAGCGCAGTGAGTTGAAGACAGGGTTTGAGGTGTTTTGTGATAACCCATGTTGCTGAGCCGACATGCTGCTGTATTCTATGCCAAATGTGATCTCTTTGGGGCTATAGCTGTCATGCCCAGATAGGTGGCATATTCCAAGCAGAATGTAATGAAGACATGAATTATTGAGACCAGCTCATGTCCCTCAAGAATGGGGGACAGTCCCCTAGCCAGTTAGAATGTGTGTGTGTTTTGGAAGCTGCTACATGAGTTCAGTAGCAATGAGGAGGCCAGCAGAACTCCTAAACTGTGGAGTGACTTAACTGACGGTGGGTGTGTCAATTTGCCATGGAGATGGTACTGTAGTACTGTGTTTTCATCAGCTAACAAGCATAAACTGTCTTGCTAGTGTTTAACTTCAGCTGGTTAATTTCTACAGTATTCCCTCGTACACCCCTGTGTTTACTGTAGGGAATACCTTGTATATTGCAAATAAGAGATTATCTAGCTGCAAATTGTCCCATAAAACCTGCCTGTTGTCTTCAGTAACTAAATAACTAAGACTTTAACTAAGACCAAATATTATAGTTTGGGATGGATAAAAGGTTTTGCTTTTCCACTGATATTATGGCACTCCCTGTACATATACTTGTGAATTAGTTCTAGAATTCTCAGTACTAGCTGCACAACAGTCCATTGTCATTCTGTTGAATAACAATGTTTTGTGTGTGTGGTGAAATGGATTTGAACTTTGTTTAAAAAACAACAACAAAGCAAAACAATCAAACCAATCCCCAAAAGGCATTCTTGTTAGTAGAAAACTCTTATTTTTACATGGAAATCTGTAATGTTGAAATAAATCTTAATTAGTATTATAGGAGCACCTAGACATCCCAATATATATCACAGCCTCTGGGGCAGGGATCATCTAAGCAGACATGTCAGATAAAGGGTGGGAGGGGCACAGAGAAGTGAAGTGAATTTCTCAAGGTCACAAAAGGTCAGTGTTTGAGCAGAAGTAGAACCCAGGAGTCCAGAGTCCCAACCCAGTGCCCTAACTGCTAGACCACACAGCCTGGCCTTCTACAGAAGCTCTGTTTTGTCCCTATTGAAGTATTTTTATTGTCTGTTTGCTCTATCATACCCAAGTCTGACACCTGGCAAATGAAGTCATTCAGATGTGAACTATCTCCAATTCAACAGGTTAATCATTAATATTTGGAGGATTTTCTTGCCATGCTGTATTTGGAGGAGAACATCACCAGACAGACATTTAAAATGTTTTATTTAACTAAAACAACAATGTTAGGTATTCTGGATTTTTTCTTCAACAGCAAACATATAATATTTGAACAAAACAAGCATATGAATTTTTGAATTTAGTTAAACATTCAAGTTTTTAAGATCAGGTTTGTTTTTGTTAAAATTGTTTTTAACTAAAATAGTTAAATGAAAAATTAAAAAAATAAATCAACTATGTCAGCCAGGTCAACATGGGAAACTTAAAATATTGGCTTCTGCAGCTGAGTCGTCTTCACCTTCATTTTCCTGTTTGTTCATAATCTGGAAAAGAAAAACAAGCTTTCCTGCTTTTTCAGGTCCCAAGCGATTTCTCAGTTTGGAATGAATTAGTCCAAAGGAAGAAAATATTCTTTCTACACCGGCAGAAGAAGCTACTGCTGTTAAAAGTGAGATTATCACTTCAACAGTCTCTGAATCCAAGTGCTTAAGTGATTTCCAGCAGTTCACTGGTGTGACTTTCTTTAAAACATCATCAGCAAACATATATTTCTTGAATGGTTCACCCTTAGCTCTGAAGTTTATTATAGTTGGCATTATGGAGGGATGATTGCTGGATGTCCGTGTCATAGCCAACTCCTCTTCTTCGGCAGTTAAGGTTTGACCCTAGTACTGAGCATTGAGAATATTTGCAAGAAAATGAGCTGGAAATGGTGCTTGTCCCATTCATTTTTTTTAATGCTTGTAATTTAACTCTGTCATTGCATATTTCTCTTTTTAAGATCTCCCTCAGTTCCTTCCAAATTTCAACAGTGTCAGCAATAAAACAGCGATTTCCCTGCATTTTGTTCAAGGCTATGGAAGTAGGCTTCAGGGTACTCAGCATTGTTCAACGTTTCTCTTAAGCCCAATGTTGAGAGCTTTGGCTGTGACAGTGCCATTTATTTTTTCATGATTTTGTTCACAAACTGTCATCAGATTAGGCCAGTTCTTGATACAGGGCTCAAAACAGTCCACTGCTGAGTTCCATCGCACATCTTGTGGGAGAGTTAGTTTGGTTCCTCCCAGTTTTTTCAGAGCAGCTGCTGCAAAGTGCTTGTTATGGAAGTATTTTGCAATTTCAACAACATTAGCCTTTATTTCTGGAACACTGAAGTCTTTGGCTAGGAGGTGCATTAAATGAGCACTGCAACTGTATGTTAGCTTGGGACTCTCTGAACTCTCTTCTAAATTTCTTCTCATCTTGGATACATTTGCAGCATTATCTGTGACCAAGCTGTGTACTAGACATTTGAATTCTTTTTCAGTTTGTTATAGCTTTTACTGCTACTTCTTGTAAGTATTCCACTCTGCTTGCATTTCCTGATTTATCAATTGTTTCTGTAAGGAAGACATTCCCTTCTTCGGTTGTCACACAAGCGCATACAACTGGATCATTGTGAATATTGCTCCACCCACCAAGACTCAGGTTAACAATTTTACCCTCTAGACCTTTTGCACACTGTTAAACTTCTCTTTCATACACTTCATCCAGGAATTTGCCTGCGACATCTGCTCTGTTGGGTGGACTGTATCCTGGTCTTAATGACTGAACCATGTTAATGAAGCATGAGTTCTCAATCATACGGAAAGGAAAGTTTGTTGCATAAACAAACCAGGCAATTTTTTCATCAATTACCTCTTTTTATAATCTGATGGTTCTTATCACAAACTTATCTATGGTTGTTTCTGGATGATGGAGATTTTTTTTTCTTTTTGCTACTGTGGCTATGTGACATACATGATGTGACTGAAACACTATAATTGGCAGGTAACTCTGAAACTATAGAAAATGATGGTGATCCTGAAGGTGGAAAGTCTTCAGAATCCTGTATGTTGAGGATGGATTCTCCTAAACAAAATAAGTCAATGCAGTTATTTAACTATTATTTCCATACTGCTCATGTAGTATTACTCACTGCATTCACTGACACTCAGTACTACTTTAAAAGTGAAATTGTAAAAGGAAGATCTGCCTATTTCAGCTATTTATTTTTTATCACAACTGCATCTAAAATGATAGTATCATAGAGTAACAACTATGTTTTTTATTCAAACATGAGAATTCAAGAATAGTCCAGAAGGAAGACAGGCAGTCCTTAAGAAAGAAGTATGAAATAAAAAAGTTTACCATCCTGAAGATCCTGCATGTTTAGACATGTTTCTTTCATCATCTTCAATGCAGATTCCTCCCAAGAAGGAACACTTCTCATGATGTTGTTTCCTTCGGGCAACCAGGCCTTGCATTTCTTTGTTACACTGTTTGCATTTTGCATGCATGCCTCTCTTACCCACAGGTAGAGAAACTTCATTAAAATATTCCCAAAATAGGTCTCTTTTTACAGCTTCCTGCCATTATAGGTTTTCCCTTCTAGTGAGAGAATGGTATGGTAGATCTCAAATCAATGAAGTCTACACTCAGAAAGACCTCAAGACTTCCAGAATATGCTGCTCAAACAGTTTCACTTTTGTTTCTACTGCCTGTTTCTCCCGTCTCACATTTATCTCCAGACGACTACTTCTTGTTCAGATCTATTCCGTCCCCAACAATCTTCTATCCTTTGAACTTTTTGAAACTTTGCACTTTTAGAGAGAGGTAAGGGATTCTGTGTACACAAATTTGCAGAGGGACAATAGGGTTGAGGTCTGTTATTTCTCACCTCTCTATATTAGTTATTTATTTTTTTTTTAAACATTTTTTGCTGTTAACAAGCATGTTATCTCTGGAGACAGAAATCCACAGTTTGAGAACTGCAAAACAAAGCATCTCTGATGGTATCTTCTAGACCAGTGGTTCCCAAACTAGGGTCGCCGCTTGTTCAGAGAAAGCCCCTGGTGGGCCGGGCCGGTTTATTTACCTGCCGCATCTGCAGGTTTGGCTGATCACTCCCATTGGCAGCTCCAGGCCAATGGGGGCTGCGGGAAGGGTGGCCAGCATGTCCCTCAGCCTGCGCCACTTCCTGCAGCCTCCATTGATTGGCCTGAGCTACAATACACCTTAATTAAAACTATCTTTAGCATTTTATCAAAAAAATCTGATTCTGATTTTTTGAATTTTTTTTTAAAAAATCATTGATTTCTATCCAGCCTGTTTACTATTATATTTGGTGGGAGCAGAACTGGATCGACAATGAATGCTTTTTAAAATCCCAGCATTTGACCTTGTGCTTTGCTTTGGCATGGTCTTCCTATTACAGAGAGAAATCAGCTGCAAAGTTTGGATTCAGATCTAAAGTTTATGAAAGTCCAAAGTCCAAGGGTGCTTGAATTTCAAGTTTCTTGGGTAACATCCATGTCTATTTCTACCACCTTGAAATGTAGGTTAGAATGGCCCACAAAGACTCTGCCTGTCACTTTTCTTGTTGCTCAGTGCAATCATTTTCTCATCTTTACTTACATTGTGGTTGAATTTGATAAAGTCCCAAGAGATGTTTTTTCCCCTTTAGTACAAAAGACTTACTTCCTTCTGCATCCTTGCCTCTCTTGATCCTTTATTTAGCGAGAGAGAGAGAGACTGAGTATGAAAATGGCGGGAGGAAAGGATTTTGTGGGGGAAAGCTGCTGGTGTCCGTTGATGTAAATTTATAGCATATGGCTGTTCACTGAGCAGACTTGATCAAGATGTTTATCTGGCTCTTCTGGGTGTCTGTCACACTGCTGCAGCATAGATTAGAAAGGAAAAGGGAACTTCCATAGGTTAGAACTGAAGTGAGTCTTTCCAAACTCAATCTTCTGTGAACTGCAAGAGGCCAGCAGAGAAATACGTTTGTGGCATGACTTGGCAGCAGTATCGGAACTGAGGATGTCAAGAGGATTGTGTTTGATTAAAAATGATCATGCCTGGCTGCTGAAATACAGAGATTTTTTCCTCTCCTCATAATACTTTTTTTTCCAGTTTTCCTGCGTGTGCCCACACCAAAAGCCGATTCTTTGAATAGAATCGAATCAAATAACTCCCTTAATGGCTTTCTCATTGCTAATGTGCTTTGTCACCTTGATGTGTCTGTGAAGAGACAAGTTTAAAACCAACGTGTCTCAAAATAAAATGCTTGGTGTAGCAAGCTGTGTATTCCTCAACACCCACTGCTGTGGTTTATATAAGGTAAGCTCCAGGGTAAACAAACTCATGAATCCCATCTAATCTTATACCACTTCTCACTCCAGCATTTTCACTCTGATTGCCACTTGTGTCCAGTTCCTCCTACCAGTGGTTTAACTGTCCTTGTTGCATTGTTTCTAGCTGGGATGTCACTGTTACACTCATGCGTTTAATTCTTCTGAATTTTGGCAACTAGGGGTGCTGTTAATGCAGGGCCGTGTTCGGAGGCTTACTATGCAGAGATGTTGGATTGGATCTTGTGCTCGCGTAAGCTGGCACAGCTCTGCAATGGTGCTACGCTGACTTATGGCAACTGGGGGCCTCACCCACTACATCCTTTTATGTTGGGTATGCCATAGGGGGAGCCAGGTATGCAAGGGTGTACACACATTGTGGAGGGCTGGTTACTACATGAATATGGCATTACCAAATTCATGGTCCATTTCATGTTCATAGGATTTAAAAAATCTTAAATTTCACAGTTTCAGATATTCAAATCTGAAATTTCACAGTTATGTAACAGTGCGGGTCCCAACTCAAAACGAGGTTGTGTGGGGTTTGCAGGGCTATTGTAGGAGGATTGCAGTATTGCTACCCTTACTTCTGCACTGCTGCTGGTGATGGCGCTGCTTTCAGAGCTGGGTGCCCAGCCTGCAGCGGCCACTCTCCAGCTCTGAAGGCAGCACAGAAGTAAGGTTGACAATATTGTGACCCCCCCCTACAATAGCCAGATTTCTTGGGGGAGTTCATATTTCCCCGTCCGTGATGAGTGTTTCATGGCCATGAATTTGGTAAGTCCCTATATATGAAACATGGACCAAAAAGATGTATGCTAATTTTAATTCAGAAGGAATATTTTCCTGCCCCGTTATATAAAATGATTGACAGAAGAAAATTCAAAACTAAGAACGCTTATAATACTCTGGTGTTAGCAGGCCCAACATCTGCTTGTATCTCTACCTGGTAAGTTTTATATCCATAAAATAAGAGGCTTCAGCTCCGTGAAATGAAAATTCTTTGTTTTCTGACTCCTGCAGATCAGGTAGAATCATTTACTTTTCTGATACAATTGCTCTGAAAAACCAAAATCAAACCCCCTCTTCTCTTCCCTTCCCCTTTTCCCTTCTTTCTCTCTAGGTTCCTTCATGATGGTGAATAGCTCTGGACGGGCATCTGGGCAGAAAGCTCACTTGCTGTTGCCTACCTTGAAGGAAAATGACACTCACTGCATCGACTTTCATTACTACCTGTCTAGCAGAGACCGCTCCAGCCCTGGCTCGTTGAATGTGTACGTGAAGGTTAACGGTGGTCCACAGGGAAACCCCATCTGGAACGTGTCAGGGATTGTTACTGAAGGTTGGGTGAAGGCAGAGCTTGCCATCAGTACATTCTGGCCACACTTTTATCAGGTATGCGTTTGTAATATTTCCTCCACCAAAGATTTGCTCTGAGTTTGGGGCTGGGCTATTGTTAGCCAAGGAAGTCATGAATGTTAGTTCTGAAATAACAATACTTACGTTTTTTTTCCCTGTACAATATTGAAGCAATTGTTACAATATGTCATGAGCTCTCACCCCATCACAGGCAAGAAAGGGTTAAAGTTCCAGTTAGTCATTCACTTCTCCTGGGTGGTAGTAAGGAGGTAGTTCCTTGTCAGCCAGGGGAGGTGGGACTAAGGAAGGATCAGGTAATAACAGGCAGCTGGGCCTTACAAATAGGTTGAGAGTCAAGCTGCTGGCTGACTGTCTTGCTCGCTCCCATGAAGGGGTAAGATGCTAGAGGCCTCAGGAAAACTTGAGCGGGGCAGAACAATACTCAGTAGCAGAGCTGGAGAAAGGCAAGGGGATGATCACAGGAGCCAGAGGATAGTTACTGTGTCTTTGGGACTACACCTGGACTTTTTGTCATCTTGGAAGGGAGCTGAAATAACCACATTTCAGCCAGAGAGCTGACTGGCATGTAAAGGCAGATGGCCTAAAGGGGGCATTAGAGGAGAAGAAACTCTGCAAAATTGAATGCAAACATGAGGGGAGGGATTGATGGACCTGCTGACAAGAGGCAGTTTATTCTAGCTGTCTGACTGAGGGACAGAATTCCTGGTTTCTGGTCCTGCCTCTGCTTCTTGATCTCTTTGTGAATCTCTTCGGGGCAACCTCCCTGCCTCAGTTTCCCCATCTGCAAAATGGGGTAAATGCTTACCTACCCAATTAGTGCTGTGAGGCTTCCTTTGCTGATGGCTGACATGCTTTGATATCTTCTTACGAGTGATGTTTATACAAGTAAAGAGTCTTAGTTTTAGAACTGGGCTTGTGTGTGGTGATTCTGTATGGTGGGAGCCTCCAGGCATCTTGAAGCATGCTACTTTCTTAAGAACATAGGAATGGCCCTACTGGGTCAGACCAAAGGTCCATCTAGCCCAGTATCCTGTCTGCTGACAGTGGCCAGTGCCAGGTGCCCCAGAGGGAATGAACAGAACAGGTAATCATGAAGTGATCCATCCCCTGTTGCTCGTTCCCAGCTTCTGGCAAACAGAGGCTAGAGACACCATCCCTGCCCATTCTAGCTAATAGCTATTGATGGACCTATCCTTCATGAATTTCTTCAACACACTTGCTTTTGGAAGGTTTTCAGCTTCTGGAGGGAGGCTTTATTGAGCCAGTTGTTGGTCAGCACTGATATGTTCTGAGAATAAGGATGTGTAAACCCTTCCACCTGCATTTACCATGGCTCTGTATAAAATTGGATAAATATATATGCAAATTTAACTAGACATTTAACTATCTGCACATACTTAACCCAGTTTGCCCATGCACCCCAGCTGATTGCATGAGCAAGAGTGCTTGACATTTGTTCACTCACCTTTGTATTTGGGCGGCTGCTCTGTTTTTGAAAGCTTGGCCCAGATTCCGAATCTGAGTGGGCTCTTTGTCTGTTTTCTTTTTCTCCTGAGTCCTCCCTCCCCCTCTTGGAGTTACTGAGTTGAACTTAACACCAGCAGCCTGGCATCTAATAGGGCATCTTTTGATCAGTTTTTGCCATCTTGTAAACTTGCTAAATAAAGTGGAATATGTTTAGAGTAAGGGCTGCTTGTGGCACAGTTTTGCCTCTGCTGCCTAGCTGACTCCTTCCCTAAGTCTTAGAATAACTTCCTCTGGGGTGTCTCAAGCTCTTCTTCCTTTCCCCAAGAGCAGGAGGTAGGTCAGAACTACATCTGCTGAAGTTGTGCCAGCTCCCACCAAGATTGATAGTCCTGCTAGTTTAAAAGCCCAGGCCTCTTTCAGGTTGGAGGGCATGCTGAATGAAAGTTAGCCCATCTGAATTCCAGTGAGTGCTGATGATGGTGATTTCTGTGGTATGGACACAGAACTGTGGTATGGTATTTCTGTGGTATGTCTGCTGGGAACAGTACTAAGAGCAGCAAACCCATCACATCCTATCCCAGTCCTGGTTTCTGAAAAGAGTAAGAACGGACCCTTCCCAGAAGTCAGCCTCAAATGAGCCTGGAATTAGAGTTAGAGAAGAATAGACAAGTTTCGTAAATCTTAGACTGTGAGGTACTTTATATACCAATCCTGAACTGAAACTATATGCTTTGACCTTCCAGCATTCCATGCATATTGTGGACAGTGTGGACATAACAGTGGGCACTCCTAGTACAAGGAGCAAGCGGACAGTCTCGTTCTGCTGCTGTGCAAGTTCCCGCATCAATTTCACTCAAGTATGAGCACATGACAGTAGTCTAATCTGGGCTATGGCCCTTTCATATAGGGCTGAGCACTCATTCAAGAATATCCCCACCAGAAGCTACTGTCTTGTTGCCAACACCTGAGTGTATCCAGGGCTACTGGGGGATTTAATGTAGTCCGCCATGATTTTTTGTTTGCTGCCAGCAAGACATCGTCAGCTGTTAATCAGGGGGTTTTCAGTGACATCAGAGAGTTGCCTTGGTGAAAGATGTTAGAAATGCTGATCGAGTCCAGATGTGGCTGGAATTTCATAGTTGTTGTCTCATTATTAGTCTTTCCCAAACAGAGACTGGGCTTCAGTTAGCTAAGCTGGTTTTTACACCAACAGCACTATTTTAAAGCAGATAAATTCTATATACTCAAGTGCAGGTAGCATTCTACTGTTCTGGAATGGTTCCCTAGAGGAAGAAGGGAGGTGGGTGGTTCAGGACTATTTAGCCCAAAGAAACTGTTCGCCCAAAGAAGGGAGGCAGATGTAGAGAGCAGCTGCAGTGCTGTCTGGTGGGGATTTGGGAGTCAGCTGGCTTTGTGAGATCAGGGACTAGCTGTGCTGTGCAAAGGGACCACTGCAATTTTATTTACACAGAAGCACTAATATGCCACTTTATGGGCTAAGTGAAGTGAAACTTTATTAGGAATGTTCAAGCCATGCTTTGGGCTCTTGCTGACTTTTCCAGGAGAAACTCATTATAGTGGAAGGTTTCAATTATATTTTACTACATTCATTTTGCAGCCACCTGTTTACTGCACTATCATGTGGCCTGTTCCAAACTCCTTTCTATGCACGTTCTTGGTTTTAAATCAGCACTTTCTTTTCATGCAGGATACTTTTACTGTTCTATCAGAGACCAAAAGGAATGGCAAGGAACTGCCCACCTATACATTGTAGGAGAGGTACATAAATTGCTGATCAAAGGTACAAATGGGTAGGAATTACTGTAGATGAGATTATGCAAAAGGCAGATAACATTCCACAGATGAGTGGATTGACAACAGCAGATGGTACTTTCTTTTCCCCCTTGCTTTTAGTAACTGGATGGGATGGTGTTGTTTTTTAAATCTGAGCCATGATGGCTTCTTCCCTTCCAGCCAGAAAGTAATTTGGTTCTTGTCTGGTTTTTTTTGTTGGTCCTTCCAGACATTCCCACTCTGCTCAAACTTCCAGTCTTCTCAGGGTGGCTGTTAAACCGCACAGATTCACCAGTCTCTAACTGTACAAACTGTCTCCGTCTGATGGCCTATAAACCAATGGTCCTCCCAGGTCTTGCTACATTCAACCAAGACAATGGAGAATAGACTGAGGGAAATTTGTGTACTTAAAAGGAGGAAGCGAGAAACTTTGTCCCCATTCACTCTTGTTGGTGACCTCATGGAATACCTAAGGCTATGGGCAGACTGAGCTCAAAGATGGCTGTAATCTGGGTACCTAGCTGCCTGGTGGGCTCCTCATCTCCCGGTTGTCAGGAAGTGGCAAATTCTGATCCTGAGCCATAGAAATATTCCTTGTTTTAAAAGCCTTTCCACCCTACTGTCAGTTTTAATCTAATAGTGCATGCCAGGGAAATGCAGATTGATTCACTGAGGTCTGAAAGCATGTCCAGTGTTTCACAATGAACTCTTAAGTTAGTGTTTCAAAAGTAATGGACAACCAGGAAAATTTGTCTCCACATCAAAACACGGAATTTATGTCAGACAAAATGTGGAGGATGCTCTTGATGCACATATGCACCTCCGGAGTCATCAGCAGGAACAATGTTGTGTTATTAGTCTGGGAATTAGGCATCTAACTCCTCTAGGTGCTTTTCAAAATCCCACCATTAAGAAATAAATTTCCAGAAACATCTGCCTTGTGCCTGACTCTCCCAGGAAGCTTCAGCTACAATTCAAAGCTATAGAGAGTCTGGCTATCTGAATACTGGTAACCAAGCCAATTTCCTGAGGTCATGTTTTCAATGCTGGCAATCCTGCACAAGATTTACATGAGTTACCCAGTTGTAAAGGCGTTCTGTTGAGACGTATGTATGAGGATGGTGGAGATTTATAATGGCTACCCCAGAATTTGTTACACGTGGATTCCCAGCCTGAATAGATGTTTAGCATAGTGAGGAAAAACCATAAAAGGACTGGGAGAGAGTTTATACATGTAATCACTGAATAAGAGTGTTGACTGCTTCACAACTGCTGCATACCCACATAATCCAGAAGTTTCACAGTTTTGGGGTGGAGTTCTGGGAAAGGATGTGTTTTAAGTATGGGGGAGTCTGAGAGGTCACTTCTGTTCCCAGGTGAGCTAGGCAGCTGGACAGTGGGTTCCACTTCTCAGGGTGGGCTTCTAGACAGCAGATCTGTGACCTGAGAGTATGTCTAGGGACCCCGAGATTGGGGAAGTGGCTGGACTCTGTTCAGGATTCAGGGTCTTAAAACACCCCTGGCAATACAGACCACAGAGGGTTGGATTCTCCTCACATCGGTCCTAGTGAGTAGTCACGGGGGGCCACTTGCTAGGATCTATAACAGGTACACCTTCCACTTCTATTGACTTCCCAGAGTGGGCCTCAGATTGGCACAGAATCTCAGCTCAGGTGGGTCTTTATTCCAAATAAAAGATTGACCAAAGAGTTCTCTGTTCCCAGTAATGAGGTAAATTAGGTTATCATAAATCTCTAGAAATTTCTGTATACCAAATGGAGTTGAAATTCAATGCAAAACCTAATTGAGAGAACATCTTGATATGCATGCACACACTGAACAGGTCTTTATTCCCTACCTAGAATGACAGAATCGGAGAATCCTAGATGATTCAGGCACTTGGGTTGGGTGGGAGGGGGCAAAAGTTAAAATGACTACTGCAGCTAGTGTTTGTAAGAAAGGCTTTTTTCACTGTGTTTCAGGTGATATTTGAATCCGTGTCTTTGAAGGGACATCCGGGGTACATAGCTGTGGATGAAGTCAGAGTCCTTGCCCATCCATGCAGTAAGTACTCTTTCTTTCTCTAGCCATGTTAATATGTTATACTAGGCTTTGCAGCCTGAAGGAGCAATTCACCCAATTCAATCAGCTCTAAAACATCATCTTTTATCCTTCCAAAATGCTTAGAGAGTGAAGGAATCAGCCTGGAATAAATACATAATTTTGCAAGCTGTGCAACAGGCAGCAAAGCTCTGAATCTACAGCCACTGCCAAAATGTCTGTTTAAATCTTTCTCTATTATTAAAGCAATATAAAGCTCTGATTGTTTGTTAGCTCATATTTAGACCATTCAAGGAGGAAGAATGAAAGGTTTTTTGATAGTACAGTTAACTTTAAAAAGTGCATTTGCACATATTAGTGCAACATTCCCAAATACCCCAAAGCTATCTTCTTCAATGGAGTGTAAACCCATTCAGCAGTTCCATTAAGGTATTTAAATAATATGTATAATTTTTCAAAGCATTCAGCTTACTGTGGACTGGAGACAAGGTGGGTGAGGTAATATCTTTTATTGGACCAGCTTCTGTTGGTGAGAGAGACAAGCTTACACAGAGAGCTTAATACAAGTCCATTTCGCTGTGCAAGCTGGTTAGTGCTGTATTTGTCCCCCTAATTTTGTCTATATGTGATGTGTCATATTTGGGTTTTTTGACTGGATCTGAACTTTTGCCATGTTTGTTTAGGTCTGGGGTTTTGGTTTGGCCATTTAAGTGAAATACAGTTTTTAAAAATCCCTTTTTTTCAACATTGTAAGAGACTTCATGCCCTTTAATGAGTCTAGCCATGCCTCATGTGCTCTTCCCCTTCAAACAACTTAGTTAACTGAGCTGAGACTCATGCTCTCCTGAGCAATCCTCAGCTGCTCCCAGGCCCTTTAGAGTTTCAGTAAATGAAGAGTTTGGGATTGAATGGCACCATTGGGTGACACCTCAGTTCTGTTAGTCATAATCTAATGTTGCATATACAGCACCTACCATAGTGTCTTCTATCTGCCTGGTGATACTTGGAAAGGCAGCAAACCATCCACTCCATTTACTGTGCTTTACATCTCTCCTCTCACAAATTCACAGCTCTAGATATATTAGTACAGCTGCTACACTTCCTGAAATCACATTGATCATGTATCTATTTACTGTAACCTCAGTGAGCTGCATGCAACAGGGATTAATTACAATTTACAGACAGTGGCTTCCTACAGTTAACATTTAATGTGATAGGCGTCAGGGGACATGATCCAGTTTAATATAATAGGGCAGTTCTGATAACTGAGGTATGGATAATTGCCATTATTACTTTATTATATGTATATTTATGAAATGTGCCCATTGTCTATGCCGTTGGGTGCATTTACCTCATTAAGATATAATTACAATCAATATTAACCACATGCTGCAGCTGATTGGCAGTATCCAAATAAATCCCCCAAATGGTGTGCTTACATGGAGTAACTTGTTCGCTGGTACCTTTCAGTAGCAAGGAATGTGCTTACCCAGTCATGAGCCAGTGACTAGGCAAGAAAGTTATTGGCTATAAAAAGGAAAAAAGAGGACACCAGCTCTGGCCCAAATTCAGGAAAACATTTAAAGTGGTGCCTAATCCCATTTATTGAGTATGTGTGCAAGTCCCAATTTGAAGTTCAGCACATATCTAAGTATTTTGCTGAATAGGGATGATTTCCTGATTTGACACCATTGTGTATGAAATCTATTTAGAGAAACAGCAATGCTGCTAATATCACACTTCACTGATCTGACTCATATATTAAGCATCAGATCTTTGAAAATGCACAGCCCCTATTCTCTGTGGAAAGGCTGCCTTCTGAGCAGCTTGGAGAATCTGGCCTTAGAAGCGTAATCACTTTCTGAGCCTTCTATTTCCCTCATATTCTGGAAGCTTATTTATTGTCCACAACTGACTGCTAAAGCACTTTATGCCTTGAGAAATGCCGAAGGAAAAAGAAATTCCTTGTAAATATTCAGAAAGAATTGTACTTTAGCTGCCTCCTTAATTTTAACTTTAAACAGAGCAGTGTAGTTAACAAGCATCACAACTTGGCCGGTATCTGTTGACAAATCCTGGGTTCTTAACTGGAGAATTCCCATTCCTTTCGGTGACCGTAGGATCTGACTTCTAGAATTGTATTGTTGGAGTTGAGCTTGTGTGGCAACCCCGTTCCCTGGGTTTCCCCAAACCTCCAACTGCAAAAAGCTGGGACTAGACGATGTGGGATGGATCACTCGAAATTGCCCTGTTCTGTTCATTCTCACTGAAACATCTTGCACTGTCGAAGGTCAGAAGACAAGGTACTGGACTAGATGGACCATTGGTCTGACCCAATATGGCTGTCCTTGTGTTTTTAAGTTTTCCACACACCTCAAGCTTAAAAAGGAGACTGATAACAGTATGAAGTGGCCCAAACCATGCACATCATACCCTGTTTTGGGGGACTTTTTCAACTTGTGTGGTATAGTGTTCCATATAAACCATAAATCCCCTGCAGTCTTTCCTAATACTTCACATGTCTACTGCTCAGGGTCACATGCAGAGGTCCAGGAATAAAAGCCAGCTTGGAATATGAGTGACACATTCTGTGAACATTTATGGCTTTTGCCCCTCACGTTCATTTTACAATAGTTATTATTCAGAACACTGCTGGGAAACTCGTGCTGAGGAGGAGTTTGACATTATTAGCCCTTATTTTCACCTAATTTTTGCTTTTTTTCATAGTTTGTGTGACAGACACAAGCTTAAAAATCAGCAGACACTAAAGGGGAAAACTAGATGTCTCAGTTCTCCAGCTACTTCAGCTGTTATAATTTCTGCTGCAGCACATTGTTCACTTGTGCTAAGGCCTCTGTTTCAGGTAACAGGGCTGCATAACCCACCTTCAGCCAAAGGCTGGTCTCTCAATAGACTTTGCTACAACTACTGACCAGCTATAAAGATCATAGTATAGGGATACTTTAGGTGAGCTGGTTGGGCTATTTGCAATCCAAGTGAATGGCAAACACTATACTATATAGTGCAGACATGTATATACAATGCATCAACTTTTCAACTGGCCTCTGTTAATGTCTGCCAAACTTGTTTGCACCAGCATATGTGCTTATAAATAGGTGTCTAGATGCTGTTACCTGGTCTGCATATATAAAGGCTTATAGGTGCCCACACCCTTTTCCAGGTACTTAATGGAGGTTGTCTGGGAATATAGTTGGATATAGTATCTGAAATGACATAGCCCATTGAAGGTCTAGTCATAATAATGTGCACTGATCTATCAGGTTTTTTAAAATAATCCTAAATCTAGTAATAAACTCAGAATAAAATTCAGAACAGCACAAGGCCTAGGTATAGAAGTAGTATATACACCTTGTGCTGGTGACATGCACAGGTGAATTTCCTTTAAAAATGGTCAGCTGGAATATTATAAAGTTCATAGCCTTGTATGCTCATCTTGTAATGCTTTATATTCCTCTCAGTTAATTCTTAGACATGAAACTGCCTGGCTTTGTTGCTTAGTTCTAAAAGTCAACAGTCTCTTGTGGTATGTGTATGCATGGTGTGTTTTTGTTTTGTTTTTGGTGAATGAGGGAATGGACATTTAAAATCTAACAGTGAAATGATATAGATCTGAAACTCCAGGGTTTTGCTTCACAATCAGTGAACCTGAAAAAGCCTTAGGAAAACTTGCTTGTGTCTGTCACTCACTGCAAATTCACTATTTGAATGTTTGACCCTTTAAATTGTGACATTTTCCCATTTCACAGAAGAAAATGTTCTTTGCTTATAGCAAACAGTAATGAAAGTGGCTGGTTAGAAAAAATTGTGAACTTCTATTGTAGAGCTGATACTTAGTGCACTTTCTTACTATGCCAAAAGGGTACATGAGCCATCTGGCCTTACCGCGTAAGATCAATCTCCCCATGTTAAATAATTAAATAATACTGCTCGGCTTTGCTTTGTGAAGACACTGTGCCAATGGGGAAACCCGGCATTCCCCTCTGATCTGCTGAGCTTGGATCTTCCCGTGGCTGCATGACACCGTCAATTATTGTCATGCTCTACTGGGTAATACTTTGAATTTTTTTTGTTAGGAAAAGCACCTCACTTCTTGCGGCTGCAGAATGTGGAGGTTAATGTGGGACAGAATGCAACATTCCAGTGCATCGCCGGGGGAAAGTGGTCTCAGCACGACAAACTCTGGCTCCAGGTAAAGTGCCATGAAACTTGGGCTGGTGGTCTTTCCTTCTAACCATCCATAGTCAAAATGAGTAGAGGCGGGGAAGAACTGAGGGGTAGGGGCAAAATTCCAAACTACTTTGTTGAAGAAGCTGTTTAGAGTTGCAATTCAGAGTTCAAGGTAATGCTGTGTGGGGCCATCACAGAAAATGTAACAAATCTGAGTCATGGATAGAAAACCTATAGCCTGATCCTGCAACCTTTATTTGTATGAGTAGTACTTAGTCAAAGATTAGATGACTGAGTCCTAATACTAACCTTATTGCTGCCTCTAGGCATTGCCACAAGGCTAAGAATAAATAATAATCATGCACCTCTGATCATCTCACTTGCCCTTTGCCCCCTAGCAGGCTCCCCTGAGAGTTATCCTACCAGATCAAATGCCCAAGCAGCTTCAAACACCTTCCATTATAATAAATAACTTTTAAAAATCAAGACTGTGTCCACCTTGTGTGGAGTCATCTCTTCCCTCCCAATCCCCCAAAGCACATTGACCCCAGGCTCAGGACCAGCAGACAAAGCATTTGGAAAAATGCCCTAAAGGGGCAGCTAGGGATTTCCCTTAGGTTGAATACCCAGGTGGTACAAAGCTGGCTACACCTTTTGCTCCAACCCCTTCCCCAACCTGGATTGCTCTGTGTTACTATGGGGTTGAGCCAGCCCATAACTGGCTCCAGGATCAGGTGAGCAAAAGGTCTTATCCCTCCATATATCCTGTACCATAGCACAGCTTGGCTGCACCAGAAGACTGGGTACAATAACAGACTTAAGATCTGAGCTTCACAGTCTTATAGGGTTAGAAATGGAAGCTTTAGCGAACTGGAAAAGGGAGACTCCCAGCTTCTCAGTAGGGGACACTAATTATTTCTAGCTTTCAAAGTGCTCCAGATCTTAAAATTACAACTTTTTTGTATATAGCGGCTTTAAATACTATAATTCTTCTCTTCCTCTAAAGTTTGTACTCTTAAACTAGTAAGATCCCAGTGAAGTCAATAAGACTTTCTTTTGCTCTATGTACTTCAAATGCACACAGGGTCAAAATCTGGTCTTGTACTTATGTTAAATCTGAGCAAGGCAACTGTACTTAAAAATAAGTTGTATACTGGTGCAACTGAGGTCTGGACTCAGCAAAGCACATGTGTAAGGTCCATCAATGGCTATTAGACAGAATGGGCAGGGATGGTGTCCCTAGCCTCTGTTTGCCAGAAGCTGGGAAAGGGTGAGGGGATGGATCACTTGATGATGGCCTGTTCTGTTCATTCCCTCTGAAGCATCTGGCATTGTCCACTGTTGGAAGACAGGGTACTGGGCTAGACGGGCCTTTGGTCTGAACCAGTATGTCCGTTCTTGTGTTCTTATGCAAGGCTCATTTAAGACAATTGAATTTACACTTTCCTGAATTAGGGTTTTAAGAGCAAAATTTAGTCCTTATTCTTTATTATTATTATGATGATTATTATAGAGCCTACAGAGAACAATATTTCTAGAACCTTCTGCTTCTGCAGACGTATACATACCATTGCCAGAACTGCTGTGATATTCCTGATTTTTTAACAAAGGGGTTTTGGTAGCCTAAGGAATTAAGTTAAAACTTTTAAAACAAATGTAAGTACTAATTTCATTCTAAACACGAGAAAGAGATGGGGTAGAAATCAGTTTGTCTAGTGCTGAAAAGATGAAAATCAGTATGGGAGAAACATTTGAGTGAGTAAGAAATGTAATCTGTTTTATACAAAATAACTTAAGTCCCTTTAACTGTGCTGCCGTCACACACCTTCATATCCTAGCAGTTCTATTTTATCTGATTTTTTTTTATGTTGTAATCTAGCCACCCTCTGAGATGTGTGATTGCTTAAGCATTAGCTTGCTTGGATTCTTGCTGCCCAATGCATCTGCCATTATGATTAGAGGTGTAGAAAAATTTTCTAACCTAAAGTAATGTGAAAACATGTCCACTCACCCCAGATTCAGGGGTTTTGGGGGGGGGATGCATTTTTGTTGCTAGCAAGAAATTGTTTACCATTCCTCAAACTTGGAGCATTTCATGAAAGTGACATTACTGGAAATTGGCAAAATGACACTACATTTTCACAGCCTTACTCACATATCTGCCTAGTTCTTTCCCCTACCTCAGTTCCAGTTGCTGTGGAGAATAGGTAATCCAGATTAGCCAAAATGAATGTGAACCAAAATCCTGGAAGGTCTGAACGTCTTCAAAAATTGGGAATATTCAAAATCTAAACATGGATTTCAATCCAGATTTTGCAAATGGTCTGTCTTGAAATTAGTCTGAAACAAACGGCCACATGTGAACATTCAGAAAGAAAAAGCTGTACAAAATCTGTTCGGTTGTGGTAGTTGCACATGCTAATTAAGCGTGCACATACATTGCATATGAACATCTCTGGAAGTCTGAATCATCTTCCTACCTAGACATTGCTGTATGTATAATGAGTCAAACTTAAATGCAATCCAAAAATACTCCCGCAAAACTTGAAAGCATATGCAAATCCCCCACATCAGTATGCAAGGGTACTAGTTCATGTGAGTGCATACAAACAGGTATCCAGTACATTTTGTGGGTGCACATTTGGAGGTCTTTTGGAAACTTGCACCCATGTAAATTCCAACATGATAGATTCAGGTAAATTAAAAAAGTATAACTGAGTTACTATAAAATATAATAACAAAAATGGGTCAGTAGGTTTTAAAAAAAAAACATGTTTTACAGCCACATCCTCATCACTTGTTTTATTCTTGGTTTCCCTGGCAGCAGTGGAATGGAAGGGACACCGCATTAATGGTCACCAGGGTGGTCAATCACAGACGGTTTTCCGCTACAGTCAGCGTAGCAGACACGTCTCAGCGCAGCATCAGCAAATATCGGTGTGTCATTCGCTCGGATGGTGGCTCTGGCGTTTCAAACTATGCAGAATTAATTGTGAAAGGTAGGTGACAAGAACCCAACACACACATATCATGCATATTGTGTGTGTGTGTGTGTGTGTAGAACACTTTTTTTCTCCTAAATGGTAACTGTTCTGTGTGTAATATTTACAGCCCTAAAGATCTGCCTCCTTCATTAGTTTATAGCACTTGAATCAAAATATAGGATGTAAGCTACAGAAGAGTTTCAGTCCTCTTTTTAAAAACTGAATGAAGAAGGGAAACTTTCTCTGGCTACCACCCCATTTATCATCCCTTTAATTATGTCTATTATACACATTTATACGCTTTTTTAATAATACTTCATTTTTTTCCACGAAACAGTTTGTCCACCTCTAGATTTCAGCTTTGTTCCCTCACAGTATTTTATAAGGCACAAATAATTCTGTAAAGATGCCATAATATGTCCTATGCTGCTATGTAAATGGTGTCAGGGTGGGCTCATCTGCTGCCCTGAAGTGCACAGCGGCAGCAACAATGCTAATAGAGGACTGCAGCCATGTCTTTGTTCCAGTGCTATCTATTATCACTCCTGTGCTCGTGTGCCTGAAACTGCCCAAGAATTTTTTTTTGCAACTACCAAAAAAATACAGACAGACGTTGCTCAAAGAGCTATGAACAGGGCAGGTTCAGAGAACACAGGATGCACTGGGTGAACTGTCTTTTATCATGCAGACTTGTTTTTTAATAAAATCCCAAAACATTAATTATATATTTGATTTTAACATACCTCAATGAGGGAAAGCGGCTTTCTACTTGGGCGCAGATCTTGAGCTGCACCTGAGGGGAGATCAGGAGGGGGGAGTTCAAAGGTGTCTTTAAGTCACCTTTATTGTCCCCTGAATCTGAGTTGATTGCACTGTTCTAGCCACAGCTACAATATACTACAGTCTTGGAATCCCTTAAAAGAGCGGTGCTAAAGAATGATTCACACACACAGTTATTCCTGAAAGAAATTTGGGTGACTGTCAGATGGCTAGATGCAAAATATGAATGTTTTAATACTACTTGATTTCACATTTTTAATAAAAGGAGGGAATATTTAAATAAATTCAATAAAGGTGCTGTTGTCTGAACAAAAAATATTCTAGTTGCTAGGGTTGGACTTCTTTGAGATACAGCCCTCTGTGGAAAACTGTAATGGCTAATATATATCAAAGGGTATTGGGACTGAATTTGCTTACCATGAGACTTGCCCATATGTTGATACACATCCTTTGTATCATGGAGTATTTGTGGGGAAGCATCCCAGAGATCGACACATGTCTTCAGTCTTTGGTAGTGTGATGTGTAGGAATGAGCACAAGGCTGGGAGTCTGGAGGGTCCGAGTTCTAGTCTTGGTTCTGCTGCTGGATTTTCAAACTACAAGTGACGAAGGGACTGATCTCACAAAGTGCTGAGTCTTACAATTCCCACCGAGGTCAATGGGAGTGGGTACTTGACACATTTCAGGATCAAACGTGTAAAATAAGAAGTCATTCTTGTCTGAAATGGACATAGAAAGCAGTAAGCAGGTGTATCTAGAAGCGCACTGTATTCACAAAGGAGTAAGGCAAGCCTCCAGAGGGGAAAAAATATTAGGTGCAACCTTAGTTAGGGTGGTGCCTGACAGTCTCCTGATCAAAAACCATTGAAGGCAAGATGATTGGAAAAGCAAGTTGTAAATACTGATGGATGAAGTATCCAGCAGTAGAGCTGTTGATAAATTTGTTGCTGGTGTTACACCGGTACCAGACACCTAGATCAAGAGGTGGTAGAAGAACTGAAAAGGATAGATAATTAAGGGTTGATAAAGTATTATTTTGCCAAGTCTTGCTCCTTTTTTCTAACCAGGTACATTTTTCAGTGGTTGATTTGAGGTTAGTCCCATGCACCAATGGTGTCACTTTGGGATTGCATGGATCAGTGCTTCTGAAAGAATCTGACTAATTTTGGTGTGGATAATAACAAATTCTAAATGCGTGCACACAGCTGAAATGAAAGCAAATTGGAATCGCTTAATTCTAAAGAGATGTTTATTGAATTGCAATAATGTACATGGGTCTACATTAAATTAGTCTGTAATTGAAGTTTTGCTCAATTGACCGTCTTGTCCCTAAACTCGCTAGATATGGGCTAATGCTCTGTCTCTCATTCTTTCCCTTTCACACACAATCATGTGGTGTTGCTTGAACAAAGAGCAAGATTTAAAAGTTGTTTTTTCTTCTGGCAGGACTCAATTTACCTCCCTATGAATATGATTTGTTAGAATGTTTTGGAAAGGAAAAGAAGAACTCACATTTCTCCTCACCATATTTATGTAGTCTGATAAGTACAGAAGGATAGATTCTGTTTTTGAATACATTTACTAATCACATTAATTTAAGTGGGAATGGCAGGCTTTCATCTAAGGAAGTAAGTTGGCCAATGACATTAAATAAAACACAGTCTGTGTGATGTAAGAACTCCTGCAATCCAAGGTGTCTAACAAAATTAAAGCAACAGGAAACGGTTGCAATCCTTAGTGATAATCTTATGAAACAAATGTCTGAGTTTAAAATTATGGTAATAATTTTATACACAGATGATACCTTGCTTTTACTCATAAAAAACCCTTTCTGCAATCTCATCACTGATTATGCTAATACTTGTAGAGATATCCTAGGCTTCTGTATCAGTTGTCATAAGTCTTGGGTAATTGATAAAACACATACTTGCTCTCTTCACACATTCCAGAAACAAAACAATTTGTTTTTGACAATCCTGAAGTCAGTGGGAGTTTTGCCTGAATAAAGCAAATTTGGTGGTGGTGTGATTATTTTTCCTTGGGTCTTGTACATCATGATATGAATGATTTTATAACACAAAACATACATGACAGAACAGTTAGATACAGATTTCTCCTAAAATCTAAGACCCTACAAATTTTTGCATAAACTGGTAGCTATTTTCAGAAGACACTTAAACTACATTGTTATCACTTACCTTAAATACTGTTTCAGAGTGATAGCCGTGTTAGTCTGTATTAGCGAAAACAACGAGGAGTCCTTGTGGCACCTTAGAGACTAACACATTTATTTGGACATAACCTTTCGTGGGCTAAAACCTAGTTCATCAGATGCATGGAGTGAAAAATTCAGTACTCAAAATATATATTATAGCATATGAAAAGACAGTGGGTCAGTGCTAATGGGTCAATTCAATCAAGGTGGAAGTGACCTATTCTCAACAGTTGACAAGAAGGGGTGAATATCAACAGTGGGAAAATTACTTTTTGTAGTGACTCATCCACTCCCAGTCTTTATTCAGGCCTAATTTGATTGTGTACAGTTTGCAAATTAATTCCAGTTCTGCAGTTTCTCATTGGAGTCTGTTTTTGAAGTTTTTTTGTTGAAGAATTGCCACTTTTAAGTCGGTTATTGAGTGTCCAAGGAGATTGAAGTGTTCTCCTACTGGTTTTTGAATGGCACAATTCTTGATGTCTGATTTGTGTCCATTTATTCTTTTACGTAGAAACTGTCTGGTTTGGCCAATGTACATGGCAGAGGGGCATTGCTGACACATGGTGGCATATATCACGTTGGTAGATGTGCAGGTGAACGAGCCCCTAATGGTGTGGCTGATGTGGTTAGGTCCTATGATGGTGTCCCTTGAATAGATTCATAGTTCAGAAGGGATCATTATGATCATCTAGTCCGACCTCCTGCACAACGCAGGCCACAGAATCTCACCCACCCACTCCTGCGAAAAACCTCTCACCTATGTCTGAGCTATTGAAGTTCTCAAATCATGGTTTAAAAACTTCAAGGAGCAGAGAATCCTCCAGAAAGTGACCCATGCCCCATGCTACAGAGGAAGGCGAAAAACCTCCAGGGCCTCTGCCAATCTGCCCTGGAGGAAAACTCCTTCCCGACCCCAAATATGGTGATTAGCTAAACCCTGAGCATATGGGCAAGATTCATCAGCCAGATATGAGGACAGAGTTGGCAACAGGGTTTGTTGCAGGGATTGGCTCCTGGGTTAATGTTTTTGTTGTGTGGTGTGTAGTTGCTGGTGAGTATTTGCTTCAGGGGATGAGAGAACAACTCTTCCTCAGCTCTTGTCCCCAAGCACACCTACTCTACTTGCATTACACTGATGACATCTGTGATGGGTTACATTACAGAAACCCCCAGGGAGCTGCCACCTGATGTGCCAAGACTACTTTTGCTTTTGTTTTTTTGCCCCGTCAGCTTAGGACTTTTGTGCCCTGCCTGGTTTGAGCCAGACCCACTAGCCTGCTGCAAACTCGAACCCAAGTTTGAACCATGTCCCCTAACAGCTGTAGGCTTAACTAAAAGCAGCTTACAGAAGTGTTCCTGTCCTTGACACTTAGATGCCCAACTCACAATGGGGCCCAAACCCCAAATAAATTTGTTTTACCCTGTATAAAGTTTATACAGCGTAAACTCATAAATTGTTTGCCCTCTATAACACTGATAGAGAGATATGCACAGCTGTTCCCCCCCCCCCAGTATTAATACATACTTTGGGTTAATTAATAAGTAAAAAGTGATTTTATTAAATACAGAAAGTAGGATTTCAGTGGTTCCAAGTAGTAACAGACAGAACAAAGTGAATTATCAAGCAAAACAAAATCTAACCCGCAAATCTGTGCTAATACAGTAAGAAGCGGAATACAGATAAAATCTCACTCTTAGAGATGTTTCAATAAGTTTCTTTTACAGACTGTTTTCAGAGTAGCAGCTGTGTTGGTCTGTATTCACAAAAAGAAAAGGAGTACTTGTGGCACCTTAGAGACTAACAAATTTATTTGAGCATAAGCTTTTGTGAGCTACAGCTCACTTCATTGGATGTGAGCTGTAGCTCACGAAAGCTTATGCTTACATAAATTTGTTAGTCTCTAAGGTGCCACAAGTACTCCTTTTCTTTTTACAGATTGGACGCCTTCCTAGTCTGGGCACAATCCTTTCCCCTGGTACAGCTCTTGTTCCAGCTTAGGTGGTAGTTAGGGAATTTCTCATGATGGTGGTAGCTAGGGTGGTAGATAGGGAATTCCTTGTCCTGTTCCACCTTGTTCTGTTCCACCCACTTATATTTCTTTTGTATAAGGTGGAAATCCTTTGTCCTTCTGGGTTCCTACCCCTCCTTCTCAGTAAAAAAGCACCAGGTTAAAAATGAATTTTAGTTTAGGTAACATAATCAATGCCCTGTGAAACGCCAAGCCATCATTCCTCCCAGCCTAACTCACAGAAAGGCCTGCCTGCAAACAGAGCCATCCACAGTCAGTTGTCCTGGTTAATGGAAGCCATCAAAATTTTAAACCACCATTAATGGCCCACACTTTGCATAACTACAATAGGCCCTCAAAGTTATATTGTATATTTTTAGTTTTAGATACAAAAGTAATACAAATAAAATAACCACATTCAGTAAATTATAAGCTTTGTAATGATACCTTACAAGAAACCTTTTGCATACAGCATATTTTAGTTACATTATATTTACACTCTATATATAGAGTGCGTCACAACATCATCATCATCTGGACCCATGGGAAGAAGGCCCTTGAGTAATTCCACCAGGATTTCAACAATTTCCACCCCACCAGCAACCTCAGCCTGGATCAGTCCACATACAAAATCCACTTCCTGGACACTACAATGCAAATAAGCAATGGTCACATAAACACCACCCTATACTGGAAACCTACTGACCATTATACTTACCTACATGCCTCCAGCTTTCATCCAGACCACATCACACAATCCGTTGCCTAGAACCAAGCTCTAAAATACAACCTCATTTGCTCCAATCCCTCAAACAGAGACAAACACCTACAGGATCTCTATCAAGCATTGTTAAAACTACAGTACCCACCCGGTGAAGTGAAGAAACACATTGACAGAGCCAGAAGGGTACCCAGAAGTCGTCTACTATAGGACAGGACCAACAAAGAAAGTAACAGAATGCCACTAGCCATCACCTACAGTCCCTAACTAAAACCTCTCCAGTGCATCATCAAGGATCTACAATCTATCCTGAAGGACGACCCCTCACTCTCACAGACCTTGGGAGACAGGCCAGTCCTCGCTTACAGACAGCCCCCTAACCTGAAGCAAATACTTACCAGCAACTACACGCCACACAACAAAAACACTAACCCAGGAACCAATCCCTGTCCAGTACCAGGAAGACAACCTTTACTCTTTGAACTTGATTCTGTTTTAAGCACTAAGCAGACACATGGAGCACTAAGCAGAGGTATCACACATGTTCTTAAAGTTAGGCACGTGCTTAGGTGTTTTGCTGAGCTGGGCACTTTGGTTCCACAGATCTATACTTAAGGAGCTAAAGAAGCAGCCCTTTTGATAAAGGGAGTCTCTGCACGTGAACAAACCAAGACTATGCCATCCAGTAGAGGATATTAATACATAGCATAATGCATTTTATAAACAGCTGTCACCACTATATGGAAAATACATTGCTTTTTTCTTTGTTTGACTGATTGCTATCTGAATGCTATTGAGTGTGTGCAGTCTAGAAATGACTTGAGAGGCTCAGGATAAGTATCTTGTTGTTTTGGTTTTTCTTCAGATTGGTAATGTTTGTTAGAACAAGGGATGAGAAATCAGTACTCGTGGGTTCTATTTTCAGCTCTGTCTGACAAGCGGCATGGTCTTGTTAACCACACCATTAATTTTACTTAGCCTCTCTGCGCCTCAGCTTTAGAGCTGTGTGGAAACTGGAAGTCTTGCTTTGCATGGATTTAGCAAGCATATTTTTCGGGTTTGCTCTACCTGGGTTTGCAGACTTGCTATTAATTGTGTCAGTACCACATTTTAAATAACTCTGCTGCAAAACCAGAGATCGCTATAGGTTTGTTCAAGTCACAAACTACATGGAAGATTATTGTGAAAAAGCATGAGAAACCTACAGCCAAATCTCTCCAAAAAGTCAGATTAGGGGTTATTGGTTACTGTATAAAGCACCTTTCAGATCCATTCCAGACTCCTGTACGCAGCTGCAAGTCACTGTACCAAAGGGTAGCTTTTACTGCTTTGGTTAGGGTACAGTATAGAGTAAATAAGAGTCCCTGGGGAGAACTCTCTAAGCTTTGAGGAAAAGTTGATGGAGTAGAGCTTATTCTCAGTTCAAAAATCAGTGTTTCTGAATTGTTACACCCTCCCCTCCTGCACTCCCACAAAGTCCCATGACTACTTCTCTGGCTAAGGTTCATCTGCTGATCCCATTTATGTAACAGCTGGTCTAAGAGGAGGACTGGAATAACTTGGTATGAGGGGCTCAGAAATCTGCTAACGGATAATCAGGAAATACTGCAGTGAATATAAATTAGCTTGCTCTAACCAATTCTCCTTTCAATGTTCTCTCCATAAAGTTCCCTCATTATATTGCCTCTGTTTGATGTTAATTGTCTCAATTCACAGGGCGTTAATTTCTCCTAAGATCTCTATTCCACATCTACTAGAACATGTGTAGAGAGGTTTGACAAAGCCCTTTACAAACTGCCTAGGGTGTTTTCTGGTTCTCCTCCTACTTCCTTTAGTTGCTTTTCCAAGGGTTTGGTTAGTCAACACAGATATAAAGTCTGTAATCTCTGATGTGATATTTGGGACAGCTCTACATTTATCATTCAGTTATATTTTGAATTCTTCAGGCACTCAAGGCTGATGTCTTCAATATAGCAAGAAGCTGAGATAGTTTCTTTTTAGGAGCTTTGTTTGCTGTTTCCTCTCATGCCCTTGTCAGTGATGTTTCTTGTTAGTCTTTAATTCATCCTATATTTATTAACTCATCATCAACCTCTCAGAGAAGACTGTACTGGTGACCGGAACCAGTAAGTCTTCTCCGTACAGTACATGCAGGGGAAAAAAAATAGAGACAGAATCAAGAGCTTCTATTGTGAAAAGCATGGCATTTATTTAAACACTTTAAAAGAAACCCTTTTCTTTTATGAAGAGCTGGTTATAGATCTGAAATGCACACGCATGGCCACATAACAGAGGAAACTGTCACTGGGGAAAAAAGCAAGGGAAAACCCAAAATAGTTAAGAAGCTAGATTTACCAAGAAGTAGCTGTACAAAGTTTGATTACTCCAGGAAATAGAACTAGGGTGTGTCCAGATGGCTCCAATTAATTACTGATCCTTAGCTAAGCCTGCCTGGGGGTGGGCGGGATCTAGGGTGCTGATATAATACAGGTCCAGCTTATTCCAGATGCGGCAGGAGAAGAGGGAACTCCAAAGTAGCGTGCACTGCTGGAGGAAGAGAAACTGCTCCAGAGAACAGACCCAGTTTCAGAATATGGGCAGAGAGGAAAAGTAGGTGCTGAATTTGGGAGAGTTTGGGCATAGGCTGGGGTCTGTCTCCTATAAGTACTTTGATCACACTTGGGGGACATTGAGAACTTTTAGGAAAGTGGGACTTTTACTTGTAAAGTAAATCAGTGTAGATGCTGGTAAAATAATGATGCACCTTTTTAAAAGAACTGACCAATCCTGGGCGTCCTTCCCACCTCCCATTTCTGGTCGAGTCATCCTGGCCATCAGGGAGTAACTGGTAATAGGCCAGATCCTCAGGTTGAGCTGTTGAGGCATATTTGGTTGAGCTGTATTTGGAACAGGAACTGAATTGAGGCGGTAATGGGAGATGACTGTACATCACCTTTGCACTGCCCTGATTCATGGAGCTGTCCAGTTAGACCACTCTAAGCATCCAGGAGCTTGGAATTGGTGTAGCACAAGGGTGCTGTCCATTCTCCATACCTAACCCTGCCCTGCTAAGCCTCTGATACTGGGGCAGAGAGGGTGGTAGTCATTTGTCAGCTGTATGCCAGCCAGGGAATTCCTAGGAAGGTGGATTAAGCTGCCTTTTTATGGTCCCCTTGCACTGCCACAGCTGTTCAAAGTCACCGTACCGGGAGCCATAAGTATGATTTCTTTTTAAAGAATATCACTCCCCTCTGTTATAGAGATCTTATTTGTGCTATACCTGAACCTATAAATGTATCATATATAATCTTCCTCAAAGATCTTCTTGAGATATGCAGACGAACTCTAAGCACAACATGCAAGGGTATATGTTGTAGAGCAATGCACACACATGACAGCAGGGCATGCATGTCCTGGAGGCCAACATGGGTAAATTGTGTAGCACAAAGAAGAAGGCTTAGGGTCCTTGATAAATACAGCAAGTGCCATCATCTAAGATGCCCACAAATTTCCAATAATTTTATATGTAATAAAAGGATTAGGTGGAGATAATGGAATTGTAAATAACTCTTCCAAGCACCTATATTTTTATTTCTCTGGTGAAAGGATAGTTCTGCACCCTGAGTATTCAGGTTTAAGATATTCATTACAATGGGCTTCCTATCCCCATGTTTGCACAATAGTACAATAGATTAAGAACTGCAAGTGCACCAAGAAAGTGAGATCGGAATCCTCGTATCTCAACGATGACTATGGGAGTGAAATGATGTATTGAAAAATTTTATAGCAATGTATTGCACTTCTATAGTCTGGAAAACCCAAACCAGTCACTTATAAACCATTCAGGTGATGAGGTCAGCCCTGCTCAGGAATACATGCATTTTAAGTTTTAATATTATTCCTCAAATATTTTTTTCTATGAGGCGTAATAAAGTTCAGTTAAGTAAGGGAAATACAAGAAAATTCCTATCTGAGCCATCCAGACTGCAAAAGCTGCTGGATAGATTTGGATTCATCTGCCTGAGTAAAGCATATTAATCAAGATCTTAAAAATTACCACCTTGGGAAAAGGAAAAAGTCTCTTGCGCTAGCACTACCTGCAGTATCAGTTGAGCTGTGCTAATGAGGGTTCCCCCTAGGGCTAGCTTCTATCTCGCTGTGTATATTTTCCTGTATGTGAAATTAGATTCAGTCTTAGAATTTGCATGCTCGGCACCATGAGAAGTGTAGATTTGATACAGTTTGTAATGAGATTGTTTCATCTAACCTCCTTGTGCAGACACAGGTAACGTGTTTTGTGTGAACTGTCTGTAAAGGTTTTGCTGTGTCAGAAATTACTCTCACAAGTGAGAAGATCTCTGCTTCTGCTGACTGGCTGAAGAAAGCCACTTTAGCCCATTTATCAGCTTCCTCAACGGATCTGGGGAAATATAGTGCTCAATTCCTTGAGGTCTGGGTCTGACTGCTAATTGCTTAGATTCCTCATTTCCCAGACTGTTTTAATGGTCTAGTTAATGGAGTACACAATTTTACTCATTAGGTGGGTGTGCGATGGTGTGAAGGGGGAGAAGAGATTTCAGCCTCTCACCACCCTGCCACACCTGCACTTTCTTACACATGGTTTTTCCTTTTTTTTCATTCCAGCTAATGATTCTACAAACTGGCCTGGGAGGAGAGAATTCACCATTCAAAATACCTTAGCAGTTAGTGTGATGTGAAGGAATGGGGAGAATGATGTAGATTAGTTCAAGGAGATCCTTTTTTTTAATTTCATTCCATTTAGCCCTCCACATGCTAGGTGAAGAAATCATTTTTTTTAAGGTCTGGCTGAGGCATCCTTTACACACACACACACACACACAGCCAAATTGTCAAGTGTATATGCAACACTAAGTGAACTTGTGCTCACATATCTGTGTGTGTGCTTATTAGGCATTGTGGGTGTCTGAGTTGTGCATGTGCAAATTTGAACGACAACATGCAAGATTAGCAGTTTGCAAAGAGGGCTCATAACCGGCAGTGTACTGACAGCTTATCTTTCAGTATTGCTCAACCTCTTTTTTTTTTTTAATGCTTTCTTAATGAGACCTCTATCTTCTATGAAGAAGCAGCAGGGAATATTTTCTAGTGACTGGTGCTCAGTTTAGCTGCCTATGAAATGAGTTTACTACTACTACTTTCTGTAGCAGGCGTAGGTGTCGAGTGTTAATCTTTACTGTAAAAAGAAAAGGAGTACTTGTGGCACCTTAGAGACTAACAAATTTATTAGAGCATAAGCTTTCGTGAGCTACAGCTCACTTCATCGGATGTAGCTCACGAAAGCTTATGCTCTAATAAATTTGTTAGTCTCTAAGGTGCCACAAGTACTCCTTTTCTTTTTGCGAATACAGACTAACACGGCTGCTACTCTGAAATCTTTACTGTGAATTCCTCAGTTGAAAAATGCTATGTAAATGCAAAGTGGCATTCTCCATTCCTGAGGCAAACCTGAGTCAAAAAGTTTGGATCTGGATTCAGATGTCATCATCTAAATTCAGGGTGGGATGATTAGGGCTCATCTTTAAGGTATATATTACTATTGCCTATTACTGTGTCTAAAATATTGGACCAAGTGGAAGGAATAAATGTCAGTTAATTTAATACAATAGGGCAGGAAGATCTGAAACTATGTAGAATGGGGTCATGGAAACTCCAGGAGATCCCTAACAGCTTCTTTGTGCCCAGGTGAAGAGATTCATCCCCTTATCCCCAGGCAACCCCTTGCTAAGCCTGGCTACTCAGGCTTGGGGCAAAGCAGGAATCATGGTATTTCTGATCTGATGCGAAGTAGAAATGTCATGAGCCCGTTCTTGGGAGATCTTGTGCCCAACTCCATTGTTCCAAATAGTGCATGTTGCTCAAAGAAAGCTCAGATGAGTGCCTGCAATTCAGGGTGCTTTACCATACAGAACCACAATTTCTTCTATCTACCTTTTACAGCCCTCGTCATCATAGGATGAGCTGCCTTTAAGTATTTAAAATTAACAATCTGTGTCTTCCTTCACAGCCTTTAGTAGAAATAACATGATTACTTTATATGGCTGTTTGTGCTTGTGTAATTTGAGGGAAAGCTAAATCAAATGAGTTTTGTGTTTAGTTATGAACGCAGTGATATCTCTGGTCGGTGTCTCTTGCAGGAATGAGTTCCATAGTCTAGTTCCAGCTCTTGAGAGCTATTTCCCACACATCTGAGCTATCCTTTTTGGGTGAGTTTTGTTATTTGTGTGGAAATCATGGCAGCTGTTTGGGAAATCATGGTCATGGAGGGAGGGGTGTTTTCATGTAGCTGGGGCCATCCTTGTGCGGGGTTTTGAATATCAGCGTGTCCCTGGTGTGATGTCTTCACAATGTCCTGTGCCACTAAGAAAACAAGTGGTGTGTTTTGTACCCACTGGCACTCTTTCAAGGTGTGGCTTCATTCCTAGATAGGAGTTGCAATAAAGCCTAGAGGTGATGGATTTGTGGGATTATTGTGGCAAGGTCTGTCGAATGGGGTGGGGCTCAATCTTTTGACAAGTCAGACATGGAAGTGAGATTCTTGGCCACTGTAGCTATTTGGACATCTGATAGCATTGAGTACAAAAGGGCTCCAAAGATACAGACAGACTTAATAAACCTCTTTATGCCTCCAATAGCAGGGGATGTTATAGAGAGGCAAGTTCTTCCATTTTTCAGAGTAGCAGAGTACAGAGTAGTCTGTATTCGCAAAAAGAAAAGGAGTACTTGTGGCACCTTAGAGACTAACAAATTTATTAGAGCATATGAGCTGTAGCTCACGAAAGCTTATGCTCTAATAAATTTGTTAGTCTCTAAGGTGCCACAAGTACTCCTTTTCTTTAAGTTCTTCCATGTGTTTCCTTTGTCCTTTCAGCATCACCTTCATCTTGTCCATACTGAGCTAGGCAGCTGATTTTGATTAGACATTGAGAAAGCTGGGAGAGGATCCAGGTCATATGATATAAATCCCTAGTTTATGCATTCATGGAAACAGCCGCTAAACTTGGAGCAAAATAAATGATAAAAAGCCATAAACCTTTTGCTCTGACTAAACTGAGCAAAGATGCCAGTAGGCATGGCAGGACAAGAGAACTTCTGTCAGTCTGGCAAGGCAATTGGTATTTCCAGTCCTCACCCCTGGTTTTTGTTTTTTTGTTTTTTCAATTAAAGCTTTGCATTTTAAGGATAACTTGAGTAGATCTCAAACAAGATCAGTGGAAAGCAGACTTTGTCATGCTGAAGATTTCATATTTCCAGATTTTTTCTGTTACAAAATGTGACTTTACTTTAAAGTTGATCAAAATTTTTCCAAAGGAACAATTTTCTGTGAAAAATGCTGATTCAACAGAATCTAAATTTTCATAGGAATATGTCAGTGTCCATCCAAAGTTTCGATGGAAACCAAGCAGAGTATTTTTCAAACAGTTCCGTTCTACAGATAGTCTCTCTGCCAACTGAAAACCTTCCTGGAGTGTGTTACTCAGAAATGAATTTCAGCAGTATTGTCATTCTTTAAAATAAGTCAGGCAGCTTGTTTTAATTTCACCTTTCTAATTATTTTGCATTATTTCATGTGGTGACTTGTTTGCTTCTGATACTGGCAGGGGTGTTGAAAAGACAGCAATTGTGGTGTTTGTCTTTGGGCTTTAACAAAAGGAAGAAGACACAGCTTGAAAATTAAAATTGCATACGTTATTAAATCATTTAGTCTCATTCTTGTCTGCCTCACTAGTGCTTTTCTAGTCTTGTGAGAATATGCCAAAGTGTATGACAGCATCTTCCAGTCAGGTATAGAATAGGTGACAGGTATAGAACAGTCCGGTGAAGTTTAGATAATTAGGGACAGATTCTTTGAGTTTTGTCTGTCACTAATATTGGTATCATTGAAGGTTCTGCTCTGATTTATGCCAACTTTGCAACAGTTGTGAGATGTAACTGCTGGGTGATAGCCTAACCCATGTGTACTGTTCCTATAAAGAAAAGGATGCCTCATGCTTCAGTGTATTACTGCTGTGAAAAGCTACAAAATGGCATGTCAGCTGGTGTTAGACTCTGAGACTTAAAAGATCCCTGCTCTCTGAATGCTGCATTCTGTAGCTGCCTGCTTGCAAGAACAGATCAAGCACACAAAGCAGGGCAAAAGTGCTAGAGGTGTGTGTGTACATACTCCTAGGGGAAATCACAGCTGACAGCTCAGAATTTTTGGGCATCCCTCCTTGCTGGTGTCCCTCCCATGTCAGCATAACTTCTTGCTCTTGAATATTTTGGTTCGATCCCTGGTTTTTCCTGAATTACAGATGGAGAGCAGCAGGTTTCTAAAGTGTACATAAGAAAAATCAATAATAAGAGAGACTGGCATAAGAATAAACCAGCTAAGCTAAGAATGAATTGACTGTGTAGTGAGCTCTGCAGATCTCATCTGTATGGAGAAAACAAATGACATTCCAATCAAATGAATACATCTGTTTTTATGAATACAATCCCACAGAGGTATATGATTATTGGGGCTTTTAAGATTCCTGCAGTGCTAGACAAAGTGGGTAAAGAGACAATTACTTACACCTCTCAGAAGTACACAAGCCACTTCAGCTAGTGGACTTTCTCCAAAGGCATGTAATTGATTTCAGGAGAACTGAAGTAAGGAGTTTAAAAATAGCTCCTGAAAGGTGGACAGCCAGTTGACTTGAGGAAGGTGCTAATGAGTTCCCTAGATATCTTATATCTGACCTAAGTGTTTTGAGCTAAAAGACCTAAGCTTCCCTCTCTGTTGGCAGTGTGTGTGTGTGGAATGGAGCTGATGAATGCACATTTGCAGTTCTTTAGGGGAATAAGCTATTTACCCAAATCTATTTTCCCTTAGGTGTGTAAACCAGGATACAGGATGGCCAAGAGCCGTGTGCTAGTTCTTGGAAAGCAATGGGTCCATGCTCATTCAGTTGTTGCCTTTTCTAATGCATCTCGGCCCACCTAGGATACTCTGGTAGCCTTCTGTTTAAATGCTGTTTTAGGCAACCTGCCCTCCTTTGTATGCCCACCCTTGCATAGTGAATTTTGCATCTATCAAGGTGACTAACTGGATTCGGCTGGATTTGTGCAGATAACTTGGATTTTTTTTAAAAGATAACCCTAGAGATAACTACTTCATAGTTGCTGTAATTCCACAGCAATAGGTGTCTATCTGCCAGTGATTAATCTGCCAGATATTCAGATAATATAAAACATACATCAGTCCATTGACTTCAGTAGAGCTATGTTGATGCACACAGCTGAGAATATTGCTCATAGATACAAATGAGCTTAACAAGACAATGGGAGAGACTGATCCATCTCTGACCCTTTGATAAATCCAGTCCTTGTCAGGAGAAATTCTACAGCAATAGAAAGATTTGAAAAGATGTTTTGTTTCCTAGCACCTTTGAAAGAGCTTGTCTTATGTTCTCCTTCTCTTCCTATCCTGCAGCATTGTGGTTTGAAAGATGACATCCGTTTAGTGATGGCTGGAACTCAAGACATTTAGTTTAAAAAATACTCAGAAGTTTGGATGTTTCTATGTTATCCAAGCTATTTTATACTGCAAAACTGAACTGGCAATTGGATGAGAACAGACATCTGTAAGAAGTAAGATTTTCTGTTCTTGTTCCAGATGGATTCAAAATATCACAGGGTGAGCCTTTCCCTTGATACTTAAGCCTGTCTTTGGAACAGATTTTTTTTTAAAGACTTTGCAGTTTAACAAGAAGTTGTCAAAGACTTTCAGAAACGACAGCTTTCTAGAGATGTGGAGATGCTGCTTACCTGACTCAGAATTAGACCTGGGAAAAGATGGAGTTGTGTGACCATTTCTTGTAATAAACTAAACTGCATCCAATAGTATCTTTCAGCCAACCATCTCAAAGTGCTATCAGATAGGTAAGCATTACAACATCTAGCCTTACCGAGGTTAAGGCCAACGTTTTTAAAAATGGCCTCTGATTTTGATGCTTCAATTTCTAAGTGCCCAGTTTGAGACAACTTTGGCCTGATTTTCTGAGGTACAGAGTACGTACAGCTTTGATTGACTTAACTGAAGGTAGTGTTCTGAGTGTGAGACACCCACACGAGAGCTAGTTGGAGAAATTTTGGGGGGAAATTCTCTCCTGTTGTTTTTTTTTTTTACTCAGTTTTTTTAAAACCCCTTTTTGATGCACTATGACCTAAAATTGGGGGCCACGCTTGCCAAAGTCATACAAGTAGGGTGACCAGATAGAAAGTGTGAAAGTCGGGAAGGGGATGGGGGATAATAGGTGCCTATATAAGAAAAAAGCCCCGAATATTGGGACTTTCCCTATAAAATCGGGACATAGATTCATAGATACTAAGGTCAGAAGGGACCATTATGATCATCTAGTCTGACCTCCTGCACAACGCAGGCCACAGAATCTCACCACCCACTCCTGCGAAAAACCTCACCTATGTCTGAGCTACTGAAGTCCTCAAATCGTAGTTTAAAGACTTCAAGGAGCAGAGAATCCTCCAGCAAGTGACCCGTGCCCCATGCTACAGAGGAAGGCGAAAAACCTCCAGGGCCTCTTCCAATCTGCCCTGGAGGAAAATTCCTTCCCGACCCCAAATATGGCGATCAGCTAAACCCTGAGCATATGGGCAAGATTCACCAGCCAGATACTACAGAAAATTCTTTCCTGAGTAACTCAGATCCCACCCCATCTAACATCCCACCACAGGCCATTAGGCCTGTTTACCATGAATATTTAAAGATCAATTAATTACCAAAATCATGTTATCCCATAATACCATTTCCTCCATAAACTTATCGAGTTTAATCTTAAAGACAGATAGATCTTTTGCCCCCACTGCTTCCCTTGGAAGGTTATTCCAAAATTCCACTCCTCCGATGGTTAGAAACCTTCATCTAGTTTCAAGTCTAAACTTCCTGGAGGCCAGTTTATATCCATTTGTTCTTGTGTGCACATTGGTACTGAGCTTAAATAATTCCTCTCCCTCTCCTGTATTTATCCCTCTGATATATTTATAGAGAGCAATCATATCTCCCCTCAACCTTCTTTTAGTTAGGCTAAACAAGCCAAGCTCCTTGAGTTTCCTTTCATAAGACAAGTTTTCCATTCCTCGGATCATTCTAGTAACTCTTCTCTGTACCTGTTCCAGTTTGAATTCATCCTTCTTAAACATGGGAGACCAGAACTGCACACAGTATTCCAGGTGAGGTCTCACCAGTGCCTTGTACAACTGTACTAAAACCTCCTTATCCCTACTGGAAATACCTCTCCTGATGCATCCCAAGACCGCATTAGCTTTTTTCACAGCCATATCACATTAGCAGCTCATAGTCATCCCATGATCAACCAATACTCCAAGTCTTTCTCCTCCTCTGTTACTTCTAATTGCTGCGTCCCCAGCTTATAACTAAAATTCTTGTTATTAATCCCTAAATGCATAACCTTACACTTCTCACTATTAAATTTCATCCTATTACTATTACTCCAGTTTACAAGCTCATCCAGATTCTCCTGTATGATATCCTGGTCCTTCTCTAAACTGGCAATACGTCCCAGCTTTGTATCATCCACAAACTTTATTAGCACACTCCCACTTTTTGTGCCGAGGTCAGTAATAAAAAGATTGGTCCCAAAAGTGATCCTTGAGGAACTCCACTGGTAACCTCCCTCCAGCCTGACAGTTCACCTTTCAGTAGGACCCGTTGTATTCTCCCCTTTAACCAATTCCTTATCCAATTTTCAGTGTTCATATTGATCCCCATCTTTTCCTATTTAACTAATAATTCCTCATGTGGTCCCATATCAAACACCGTACTGAAATCTAGGTAAATTAGATCCACTGCGTTTCCTTTGTCTAAAAAATCTGTTACTTTCTCAAAGAAGGAGATCAGTTGGTTTAGCACGATCTACCTTTTGTAAAACTGTGTTGTATTTTGTCCCATTTACCATTGACTTCAATGTCCTTAACTACTTTCTCCTTCAAAATTTTTTCTAAGACCTTGCATACTACGGATGGCAAACTAACAGGCCTGTAGTTACCCAGATCACTTTTTTTCCCTTTCTTAAAAATAGGAACTATGTTAGCAATTCTCCAATCATACGGTACAACTCCTAAGTTTACAGATTGATTAAAAATTCTTGCTAATGGACTTGCAATTTCGGGTGCCAATTCCTTTAACATTCGTGGATGAAGATTATCTGGGCCCCCCGATTTAGTCCCATTAAGCTTTTTGAGTTTCGCTTCTACCTCAGATATGGTAATATCCACCTCCATTTGTCATGCTACCATTATCCCTAAGATCCTCTTTAGCTTTATTAAAGCCTGAGGCAAAGTATTTGTTTAGTTATTGGGCCATGCCTAGATTATTCTTAACTTCCACTCCATCCTCAGTGTTTAGCAGTCCCACTTCTTCTTTCTTTGTTTTCTTCTTATTTATATGGCTATAAAACCTTTTACTATTAGTTTTAATTCCCTTTGCAAGGTCCAACTCTACTTGACTTTTAACCTGTCTCACTTTATCCCTACATGTTCTGACCTCAATAAGGTAGCTTTCCTTGCTGATCCCTCCCATCTTGCACTCCCTATATGCTTTCTGCTTTTTCTTAATCACCTCTCTGAGATGCTTGCTCATCCAGCTTGGTCTACAACTCCTGCCTATGAATTTTTTCCCCTTTCTTGGGATACAGGCTTCCGATAGCTTCTGCAGCTTTGATTTAAAGTAATCCCAGGCCGCCTCTACCTTTAGATCCATAAATTCTTCAGTCCAATCCTCTTCCCTAACTAATTTCCTTAATTTTTGAAAGTCAGCCCTTTGGAAATCAAAAACCCTAGTTGCAGATTTATTTTTGTTAATCCTTCTGTTCAGTTTGAACTGAATTAGCTCATGATCACTTGAACCAAGATTATTCCCTACAACCACTTCTTCTATGAGGTCCTCACTACTCACCAAAACCAAATCTAAAATGGCATCCCCTCTAGTCGGTTTAGCAACTACTTGATGAAGGAATCCATCAGCTATCGCATCTAGGAAAATCTGAGCCCTATTATTATTACTAGCACTCGTCCTCCAGTCTATATCTGGGAAGTTAAAGTCTCCCATGATCACGCAGTTTCCATTAGTATTTACTTTATTAAAAACATTAAAATGGGCTCTATCCATATCCAAATTAGATCTCGGCGGTCTATAGCACACCCCAAGCACTATCCCAGGGGAGGCTCTAATAGTTTTCTTCCCCAATGTAATTTTTGCCCAGACAGACTCTGTCTTATCCATTCCATCACTTCTTATTTCTTTACATTCTACCTCATCATTGATATACAATGCTATTCCACCACCTTTACCTTTATTTCGGTCTTTCCTAAACAGCACATACCCTTCAATACCTGTAGTCCAGTCATGACTACTATTCCACCATGTTTCTGTTATCCCTATAATATCTGGTTTCAATTCCTGCACCAGTAGCTCTAGTTCCTCCATTTTGTTACCTAGGCTCCTCGCATTGGTGTACAAACATCTTAATTTTTGCTGTTTGGCCTCGCTCACATTTTGTACCCTATTATGCACGGTCATTCTACAGCCAGTATAACCTATTAGACTAGTATCCACACCGCCCTCGCTCCTTGTATACATTCTCCTACCCACGGCTGTATCCTTTCTTACTTCATCTTCTTCCCTCTCAATGCTAAAATCTGACGTGGAGATTTTCTGGACATCTCCCATCCATCTCCCCCCAATTCCTAGTTTAAAGCTCTCTTTATCAGTTGTGCCAGCCTCGATCCTAGAAGTCTATTTCCTTCCCTACTCAGATGAAGTCCATCCCGAGAGAACTGTCCTCTGTCCGTGAATGCCTCCCAGTGGCCATACATCCCAAAGCCCTCCTTATAGCACAACTGCCTAAGCCATCTGTTGATAGTCATAATCTTGTCACACCTTTGTTGCCCTTCTCTAGGTACAGGCAGAATCCCACTAAAGAGCACCTGAACCTCGATTTCCTTAAGCGTCTTCCCCAGCCTAGCATAGTCTCCCTTAATACTTTCCAGCGAGAATCTAGCCATATCATTTGTTCCCACATGAAGGATAATTAGGGGATTCTTTCCTGCTCCCTTTAGGATCCTTTTCAACCTCAGGTCTACATTCCGTATCTTAACACCTGGAAGACAGCACATCCTTCTATTCTCTGGATCAGCTCTGGTTACAGGCCTATCTATTCTTCTCAGTAAAGAGTCCCCGATCACATAGACCTGCCTTTTGCTGGTGACGGTGCTATTCTCCAATCTATCCCCTGTTTCCTCTGGCTGCAAATTCTTTCCATTCCTATTCTCCCTTGTAATCCTCTTCAACCCATCTGGTCACACTACATACAAGTTAGTGACAAATTTTGGGTTTAGCACCCAGACGTCCTCTCTGCTAGGTCCCTTGTTCTAACTTCTAGAAAATGTATATCCCTTCATACCACCTGGGACTCTGTGTGTTTAATAGTAATAATATTACTATGGTTAATGTGGGTATAGTTTCTTTTGATGGAAGAGAGTGACTTCCAGTTGTTTAAAAAAAGTTATGACACTTGACCAAGTTGTGGTAATGTGGCCATTAATTAGTCCTTATGAACTCTGCTACAGTATATTTGGTAACATGTAGTGAGTCTCAAAAGAAAGTTAGTTTGCAGCTGCTTCGCATGAGAAATTCACAGTGTCTTCAATTAACACTTTTTCATGCACTGACTGCAGTAACCTATCTAAATGCATAGTGCATACTCTACTGACTCCTTTTTCTTCTGGCATCCTACAACTCAGTTTCCCTGTTGCTTTGTGTTTAAGAGTTTGCAAACAGCCCATAGAACTCTCCATAACCTCTACTTAGCTGAATGATGTGCTGTAGAAGGCTCAAATAAAATGAGGCACAATTAAACTCCATTGAAAAGAATGGTGGTAGGGCCTGCATGTGACATATCAGGCCTACTTGCCGTTATGCGCTCTGCAGGTGCACACTGTGAAATGGAGATTTGAAGTGAAACACAGTGTATGTGAACACTTTCCAAAAGTGCCAGTAGGAGGCACTTGCTTTTTCTTTACTGGTTAGAAGCAACATATGGTCATTTGAAAGTAAATTTTGGCTACCAAAAGATTTAACTTTTGATAGGAAATGAGAGTTGTTTGAGTTTTGGGGTGTGTATGAACAGATATCTTATATTGACCCACTGATATATGAGAAGTTATTAAATTGAACTGCTGTTTGGTTACAGGAACTTAAACACTGAGGCTGCACTTCTAAGCTCAAGAGCTGGCAAGCTTTGGTCAAACGATGGTGTAGCTTGTTAACTTCACAAACTAGTCACTGTGCTCAAAACTAAGGAAATTAGCACTGGAAGCTCCAGAATCCCATTAGTTTCAAAGTAAGGAATTGAGAAGATCTGTTGGAGCCTGTCAGATGTGCCACCTAATAGCTGTACAAGAAGCTATTGTTAGATGCAGATCAAAGTCAGAAGACAGGAATTGGAGCTGAGGGTCAGAGATGGATTACGTGGAGTGAGGGAAGGAAGGAGTAGGGCTGGGTCCAAGGCTGGAAACCAGTTGGAACAAGCGGGTGCAGGAGCTATACACGCATGGAAAAATACTTTGAGCAACTGCCAAACTGGTGGTGGTGCTGCAGCTGGGCTTAAGAGCTGGTCTGCTGACTCTTCACGCCAGTCAGGCGGTATAGCCAGCCAGGTTGCTTACTACAAGTCAACTGTGCTCGTGAGGTTTCCCGGAGACTGGCTCTGTTGCAAGCCCTGACTCCTGGCAGAATTTAATTTTAATTTTTAAATAATTTCTATGGATATTATCCTGGTTTATTTTTAAGCTTTTGTTCTCTTTATCAATTTAAATGTTCATAATTGCAGGAAATTGGTGATGGTGGTGGTGGGGTATCAGACAATAACTATTTCATGATTTTAAAAAGTTAGAGCTTTTTAATCATTAAAACACAAATTGTCAACATCGCATGTCAAAATATGCAAAATAAATATTCTTAAATCAATCTCTAAGTTTTCAAGAAACATTTTTCTTATTTTGCCAAGCTGTAAATTTATATTATCAATGGCAATCTTATTTTTGCTGGTGTGTGTATGTACAATGAATTTGATTTTTACTGATAAAAATCTAATACTGCCAAGTCTGAGTATAGAATCATACAAATGTTGGGGCTGGAAAGGACGCTGAGAGGTCAGACCCCTCATTCTGAGGCAAGACCAAGTAAACTTAGACCATCTGTGATAGGTGTTTGTCCAACCTGCTCTTAACAACCTCCAATGACTGGGGATTCCGCAGCCTCCCTTGGTAACCTATTCCATTGCTTAACTATACTTATAGTTAGAAAGATTTTCCAAATATATGAACTAATTCTTCCTTGCTGCAGGTTAAGCCCACTGATCATCATCTTCTTTGTAACAGCTCTTAGCATATTTGAAGACTCTCCCTATGTTCATTTGTTCATTGATTTCCTCCCCTTATTATGACTCCATGGTTTTCCACCTGTGGTCTGTGCATCCCTGGGGCTCTGCAGACTATGTCTAAGATTTCCAAAGAGGTCTGCACCTCCGTTCGCAATTTTGTAGGGGTCCATGAATGAAAAAAGGTTGAAAACCGCTGTTATGAATAATGACTACAGCAGTAGCACCCGGGGACCCCAATCCTAGTCCAGTACCCCACTGTGCTAGGCAACAAACACAGCAGTCCCTGCCTCAAAGAGCTGTACCAATCCACCCACTCTTTCTCTCCTCTCCTTTTTACCTTTTCTCAAGATTTCCTCCCACCCAGCTCTCACCTCTCTTTTCTGTTTTCCTTGCACAGCAAGTTCATAGCAGGAACCTTTCCATCAGATGGGATTGTGTATGTGAGGAAGATGCAAATTGCTGCAAGATCTTAGGTACTCTCTTTTTGGATCTCATAACTCTAAAAGCATGTGCTTTACCATCCTATTTGCTGGCCTTTAGCTAATACTGAGTCCCATGACGGAACACAATTTGCAAATTGTTTGTTGCTCAGTAGGAAGGTCCACAAGCTCAACCCACCCTTCGTGAAATGGTTTTAAACAGGATCTGAATTTTCACCAGGCTTCAGCAGAGATGCACTTATAAGCAAGTTAACACGTTGCTTTATGTATGACTACTCTGATTAAAAGACTTTTTTAAGGCCAGAAAGGACAGCTGTGATCAGCTAATGTGACCATATGCATAATACAGACCATAGAATTTCAACCAGTCTTTCCTGCGCTAAGCTCAATAACTTGTGAATGCAATGGTGGAGAACCCACTGCACCCTGAGGCAAGTTGTTCCAATGGTTAATTACCCTCAATTAAATATATGTACCTTATTTCCAGTCCAAATGTTTCTAACTTCTACATCCAACTATTGGATCTTGTTATATCTCTGACTGCTAGATTAAACTGCCTTCTAGTACTTGATGTTTTCTCATTGTGTAGGGACTTATATAGACCATGATTTTAATTTTCTCAGACTGTGAACTCTTGGGGCAGATGTATAGAGATTGATTGTGCAGTACAAAGAAACAGTGAGACAACATTGTCTATATAAATGAGACAAACCAGTGGGTGAAGGGGTAGGATGCATAAGCAGAGCAAACAATGTAATGGCAGGAAATGTCATGTTAGTGCAATAAGGTGGTTTTTTTTTTGTTTGTTTGTTTGTTTTTTTGAGGAGATCTGCTAAATGGAAAGGGAAAGCAAAGGGATGGGGGAGGAAAGGGTAGATGAGCTAGGTGTGGAGAGACTGTGCGGGACGGGGAGGGCTGGAGCAGAGCCAAGCATCACAGGTCTCTTAGCAGACATTCTGCAGTTTTGACTGGAATTGCCAGAGGTCCCTGCTTAGGCTGCTTCTGCTCCAACCTGCTGGAGACTGGCTGGCTGCTCTCTGCTGTTCTCCCCCAAGGCCACATGGCAGGAGGGAGGGGAGGCACCACCTAGGTGCCCCCAAAATATGGATTGGGGTCTGCCCTACACAGTTCTGGGTCTGGGGGTAAGCTGGGGGATGGGTAGACTTGGCGGGGCCCCAGTTTACCTCCTCCCTAGTGCAGGAATCCCTGCCTTGGCTACTTCTGATCCTACTGGCTGGTTTGATTAACTAGTGAGCTCCTTTTAAGATTCTGATGTTGAAACACTGCTGCCTGTCCTGTGGAAAGTATCTCAGACTGAACTCTCCAGGGCTCTGAGACACTCTTCTGTCTATGATTGCCAGGTCTGGTTTTGCCATCCAAGTTATAAGGAGGCTGAAGATACTTTGTTAGGTTCTGTTCCTTTTCCTATTAAAAGAAAGGAATTTTGTAGGCAAGCATGGATACATTTTCCAGGTTTCCCCTTTCAGCAGTGACTAATGCACAAAGGAAGGAAAGAAAGGGCATGCAGCATATATCCGAAAGAAACAGTTTTGTTGCCAAACAGAACCTTTCCGACTTTTCCGTGCAGCACTAACTCCATCTTACTTTATGGCACTTTTCTGCAAAGAGATTTTCTTTGCCTGTGTGACAGCTTATCTGGAGTCAATACAGTGTCAGCACACGTCTTAAAATTTTTACTGTTCAATAAAAAAAGTGCACGGAATGTTTAGGCTGCAGGTTGAGCCGCCTTTCTCCGTTAGCTTGCTGGTTTACATTCAGCCACAGCGGTAGTAAGTGAATATGTATGTCAGATAGCTGTTCAGGGTCCCGTGCAAAATTAGCTGGTCTCTCTAGTCCATAGAAAGAGAACCTCATCACAATTCACACGAGACATCAGGAATTAATTGGCCATGGGAGACTGAACCCTCTTTACATTGCTAGAGGGTGGTCCCCCCACCAGGTCAGATTTGAAACATCTTTACAATGCATGGAAGCTTGTGCAACTGCTGCTCCTGCTAAACCTGAGAATAAATGGGAGTCTGCTTCTGGAGCCATCTAACACCTTTAACGCATTAAGCTCTCTAACGAATGTAAATGAAACAAAATGAATGGAGTGCTGCAGCTTGGGTCTAGCTAAATTCCCAACAAAGTCCGAACTTCTGCCACTGTCATAGTTGTTCCCTAGAACTGCAGCTTGTAGCTCAGCATCTCATCAGAGAGCCTCTGCAGTACCCATATGCCAGGGAAGAAAATTAGTAGTGGCATACAGGTTTAACTTATTGCTCAGAATGTCTTGAGTTTACATAGGTTTAAAATTAGGCCCGGAGGTGGCGGGGCAGGGGTTTTGCTTTATCTGCAGTTCTGTGTGCTGGGAATTAACTGCAGCAGTTCAAAATTCCTTGAAATATTATTCCCTCCAGACCTGCACACATCAAACTCTGAAGAAATACAGGCACTGAACGGATTTGATTTGATTTTTTAACATTGGCAACAGCTTAGTCACCAGCAACCAGCAGAATTGATAGGTTGGGCTTAATGTAAAGCAAAGAAATACTGTATGCTTTCAGAATAAATATAACCAGGATGTAACTTGGTGCCGGCTCTCCCACTCTTTTCTTGTTCTTGGCCATAGTGTGTGTGGTAAATTCAACTTTCCCCTCTTGCCTCCAAGTCTCTAGAATCCCATTTGTGAAATACCAAGACCTATCACTTACCATTACAGCTATCATTACACACACGCACACCATAAAAGTTATTTGACTTTCAAGCATTTATGACTGCTTCAGTATGCATTCCATGAGGAAACTCAAAAAAATTGATCTTTTGCTGTAGTGCTTTGGATTCTCTTGTGGCTGGGGCACAGCGTAAATTAAGAAGCATGTTTTAAGGCTTAGTTTTAAACTGAAAATAAGCACTTGTACAACCCAGCCAAGGAGGGAGATGGAGAAAGGGCTTTGTGCTCTGAAACGATCTGCAGCACATCCTGAAATACTGTGTATGTGTTTTAAAAAAAATCCACCTAGGTTTCAGATACTTCAAGTAGGTTAGAAACCCTTTTGGTAACACTTTCACCATGCTGAGCTCATTGTTACATTAGTTTAACTGCTATTTTATCAGCAGGCTGTTGAGTCTAAGAAAATAGCAGTATCTTTTGGGGAAATTTGCAGAGCTGCAACCTGCAGTATGCTCCTCAGCCATCATTTATCAGTGGCAGACTGACAGAAATTAGGAGTTCCCTAGACATCACAGGTTTCAGAGTAGCAGCCGTGTTAGTCTGTATCTGCAAAAAGAACAGGAGCATAAGCTTTTGTGGGCTATAGCGCATTTCATCAATTGCATAGAATGGAACATATGATTATCACTACAAACATTTTTTTTCTCCTGCTGATAATAGCTCATCTTAATTAATTAGCCTCTTAGAGTTGGTATGGAAACTTCCACCTTTTCATGTTCTCTGTATGTACACATATGTCTTACTATCTGTTCCATTCTGTGCATCTGATGAAGTGGACTGTAGCCCACGAAGCTTATGCTCAAATAAATTTGTTAGTCTCTAAGGTGCCACAAGTACTCCTGTTCTTCTAGACATCACAGAGGACCTTAGTATTTGCTTCAGTTTATAAAAAGCTGTTTGCTTACAGCAGGCAAGCTTTAAAAGATATGGGTTACCCAAATTCCACTGCTGTCAGACTCTTACTGCATTCCTTGTCCTACTACTAATCACCAAAGCATCAATGTGTGCTGTTAACTGAAACATTTGGCTTTATGATTAATGATGTTTATGATGATGATGTCCAGTATTTCATAGAGTCATAGAAATGAAGGACTGGAAAAGGCCTCGAGAGGTCATATAGATCAGTGTTTCTCAACCTTTTTGATACCTGGGACCAGCTTGCTGCTTTCCTAAACAGTGTCAGGGAAATCTCAGGGACCAGTGCCAGTCCACAGATGGGTCATTGGGAAACACTGATATAAACTAGCCCCCTGCGCTGAGGCAGGAGGAAGCATACTTAGACCATCTGTGACCAGTGCTGTCTAACCTGTTATTTTAAACCTCCCTTGGAAGCTCACTCCAGTACTTAACTATCCTTATAGTTAGAAAGATTTTCCTAATACCTAACCTAAAACTCCCTTCTTGAGGATTAAGCTGATTACTTCTTATCCTACCTTCAGTGAATATGAAGAACAATTGATCACTATCCTCTTTGTAACAGCACTTAATGTATTTGAAGATTGTTTTCAGGACCCCTGGCAGAATCAGGTGCTGAGTATTTCTAAACCACTTTAAAGAGGTTAGCAGAATTTTTAAGAGACTCATTGCCATCTAAATGGTGGTTATTGGTTGAGGTTTTGGTATCTAATGTTTGTCAGTGCATAGCAGGCATTTGATTTTAATTTTTGCCTCATGGAAGCAAACTTCAATAGGTTAGCCAACCTTTCAGTTACTTCAACTGTCTTCCCTCCTTCCCCCACCCCACAACTTCGTTTGCATATTTCAGATAACTCAGTTTTGAAAAATTGGCCTGAAATCTTGAGAGAACAGCTCTCTCACAGGATTGATAGTATTTATTAATATTAGTTGAGTTAGAAATACTGCCTTTCATAGTGGTTCTCCCCACACATCTCGTCAAGAACCTGGAAATGAGAAAGTGCTCAAAACTGGACAAAATGGGGAAAAGCCATTGGCCAGTATTTATCCTCACTTCTGAAACTGGGCTAAAGAATAAAAGGTTTGTTTTTGTGCATACTGTCTGAACTGGTTTGCTTAGCAAATGCCTTGAATTTCCTATGGAAACTACACATACAACACACCATGATGGAATGCTGTTTTGCATGACCTTTGAAATGTGGACATACAGAGTATTATCCAGAGGATGGTTTCCCACTATATACTACTTGCTCAGATCTACAATGAGAGAAGGATCCTCAGCACCCGTTGAACTCAATCAGAATTCAGTCCTTTGTTTTCTGTAGGATCCTAGTCCTTTATGAGCACTCCCTGGAAGGGAGGAGGGAGGGGCCCTTCTGAGGTATAGTATGTGGGGAATATCAGTGTTACTGAACAAATGTTTTCAGTTCATGAAAATGCATTAACATCTTCAGCACTGGGTCATGGTTTCAAAAGCAGTTTAGCAATAAGATGTGGTTATGATGGCGCGGATGTCTCTAAGGAACCAGCATGACAAATAAGGGATATTATTGAGGCAAGTAGCTTAGCAATGGATTAGGCACTTGTATGCATAAGAATAGCTTCTGCAGTAACACTACCAGTAGCTAACAAAAAAAGAGAATGGCTTACAATCCTCCCAACTCAGGGCATAAACTGAATACCACCTGAGACCATGAAAAATATCCCTCTAAGGTATAACATTACAGTTGGTGAGGTACATTATAATTAATTTCTTTTTGGCCTACTTCTAGAGTATCATGTTTACTGCTCTTTACTGGGCTTGTTCCTCAACCATGGTCTTAAACACTATAGAATGCACTAGTGTGATGTTGGTTGGATCAATGTTGCCCATTTTAATAAGGGAGGTATGACCATTCTGGGGTACAATCCAGACTAGTGAGGCGTTGGGTCACCACCTGCCCTAAACCTGGGGTGCCTCTCAATGCTTCGCTGCTGTAGCTCTCAACTTGGGCCCTTCACAAACAGCATGAAAGTACACCCTGAGTGTCTGTGTATAGCTGCAGTTTGCCAGCATGCTCCAGACACACTCTGGTTTCCACCAGCCTGGGTTACCAGTTGCAGGGTGACCCCAACACACTCCCAGTCCCAAATTTTCCTCCAAAACATGTGTTTGACACTGCCCAGTCCTCTCTTGGACAGTTCAGATATTTTAGGCCCATTGCTCCTCTAAAGGGATAAATATCCAACAGTTTTGCTACTTTAAATGGAATTATTCATACAATTCCGTTTAAGCATAACACTGGATAAGTTTTAATACAAGAATAAAACAAGTTTATTTAACTACAAAGAGAGAGGTTTAAGTGAGTACAAGTATAAGGCATTTAGGTCAGAAATGATTACAAGACAAATAAAGATAAAACACTTTCTAGTAACTAAAACTTAACAAACTAGACTTGGTTCAAGGTAAAATCCTTTACCATAGGTTCCCAGTAACATTGACGACCAAATTCTCAGGCCAGGATCTGTTCCCAAAGGCTGTTTCTTGTGTCTTCCTAGATGAAAGACAGAGAGATTGATAGGGAGGGAGAATTTGGAGTGTTTTTGCCCCTGATTTTTTATAGTCCAGTCCCTCTTTAAAATGCATTTTCTTGAGGGTTATTTCTAGGTAAATGTATTCTCGCTGTGAGGATGGTGACAAGGAGTCTTGTGGTAAAAGAAGCTTCATACTGTTTGTCAAGGTTCCTTCCCCACTCTGAACTCTAGGGTACAGCTGTGGAGACCTGCATGAAAGACCCCCTAAGCTTATTCTTACCAGCTTAGGTTTAATGCTGCCACCACCAAAGTGTCTAACAATAATAACAGGGGAAGTGCCCACTTGGAAACGTCTCCCCCTCCAAAATCCCCCCCAAGCACTACATCCCCTTTCCTGGGGAAGGCTTGATAAAAATCCTCACCAATTTGCATAGGTGAACACAGACCCAAACCCTTGGATCTTAAGAACAATGAAAAGCAATCAGATTCTTAAAAGAAGAATTTTAATTAAAGAAAAAGTAAAAAAATCACCTCTGTAAAATCAGGATGGTAAATACTTTACAGGGTAATCAGATTCAAAACATAGAGAATCCCTCTAGGCAAAACCTTAAGTTACAAAAAGACACAAAAACAGGAATATACATTCTATTCAGCACAACTTATTTTATCAGCCATTTAAACAAAACAGAATCTAACACATATCTAACTAGATTGCTTACTGACTTTTTACAGGAGTTCTGACCTGCATTCCTGCTTTGGTCCTGGCAAAAGCATCACAAAGACAGAGAGAACCTTTTTTTCTCTTCCCTCCCCCAGCTTTGAAAGTTTCTTGTCTCCTCATTGATCATTTTGGTCAGGTGCCAGCGAGGTTATCCTAGCTTCTTAACCCTTTACAGGTGAAAGGGATTTTCCTCTGGCCAGGAGGGATTTAAAGGTGTTTACCCTTCCCTTTATATTTATGACGTTGTTTGCTAAGATGCAGATCTGTTTGTTCCTGCCCCTCTTCCTTACCAAAGAATGGCCTCCTGATGGATGATGGCCAATCAAATTTGATTACACCTGACTAGAGGCATCAGCTTGTCCTTTGTTTTTGAGAAACTGGTTTATCCAGACTTGTCTGGTAAACACATTTTAGACCTAATTTTAGATTGTTTATAACTTTACAAATAATATTGCTACACACATTTTATCATGATATTATTGACCAGTGAGGAGTTATTTTTCAGATCATACCTCACAAGGCATATTTTGTACAAAAATTATTACAACACTATGTGGGGTGTGAATATAGAGGTGCATTTAGGCACAAGTGGACACTGCCTTAGTTGAATCCCTGATACATCTCTGTTGTATAGAAATTTAGGAACTGCTACATATTTGCTCATTATCTTCCCCATCAGCTGCTCTTTAGAGCAGCCACTTGAGTGACAGTCCATAATGTTATCCACTCCTCAGCAGGTCTGTCCACATCTAAGTGTTTTGCCACAGGTAAGGTGATAATTTTCCTTGCTTCTCTTAAGACGTTGTGGCTCTTTGGTTTCTGCAAGTCACATTTAATCTTCTTTCCAGTTTAAACAAACAAATATGCTGTGCACCTTCCTTGTAGAGCTGGAAAATAATCCTAGTTGCATAAAAGAAAGACTGAGTTGCTAGTATCATTCAGAATAGCAGTAGTTTATTTTCAGATATGACCGTGCTGGTCCTTCCATGGGACTGCATTGCTGACAGCTGTTGCTTTTGGTTTGTGTATGCGTATGTGAACACCTTTCAAAGAGGTAAAGCAGGAGAGCCAATTTATGTAAAGAGAATAAAGGAGGCTATAAAACTAAATTCTGCTCTTACACCCTGTGCACTTCTATGGAGGTGGAGTTGCATAGGTATAAGAGAGAAGAAATTGATATAAACTCTGTACCAAATCTATTTCTTGGGTATGATCTACCCTGAAGTTAGGTCAACATAGCTGCAGTACGTACAGATGTGAAATATCCATGCCTCATGGGTACCGTAGCTATACTGACCTAATGCATAGTGTAAATATAGCTAGGTTGACAGAGGAATGTTTTTGTTGACTTAGTTATCAATGCTCAGGGAGGTGGAGTTTCTAAAGTGACAGGAAAACACCTTCCGTCATTGTAGGAAGCATCCACCACTGTGGCACTACAAGGCCGTAGTTGTGCTGCTGCAGTGGCTGTATTGTAAGCATGGTCATAAGTCTTCCTCCTCTGGCCTCCTGTCTGCTGAACATGTGAGTATCCTGGGCAGCTCTTTCTGTTATGAAGTTAGGATGAAAGTTTGACTTGTTACTGTATGTGTGTTGTTGGGGGTACGGGAAGGCTGGATGTACATTTGTGCCCAAAGGAGCTTTGCATCAGTGTTACTTTTGAGAAGATACAAAATAACCCAGGAAGCAATGAGTGAATTAGTCTCTCTGATGTAATAATCACCCATAGTGGATGCATTCCTCTCATCCTCTTCCACCTTTATGGACCTAAATGAACCAGTGGCCACTCAGCCTGCAAATTGCTCCAGTAAATTTTCTTATCACATGATGTACCTGTAGACAGTCTGGTCTTATACAGCTTCTGCCCGAAAGCAGAGTTCAACTTGTCCCCTTTCCTACCATCACCTGTAGCTACTGGGCAATGGGTACCAGATTTGTATATCTTTTGTCCTTGTTTGGAGATGTCTCTGGCCTAACTTTTCCTTTTTTTAAAATGGGATCTGTCCATAGTATTTCACATGAGTTAAGTCCAGAGACAAATTGGCAAGTTATTAAACCTTGTAATGAATACAATTAATTCAACTCAGTTGACGCTGCATGGGGAGATAAGAATTCCAGGTTTGAGTACACAGAAATCTCACTTCTAATGTATTAAAATTTTCAGCAACTTGTCAAGATGTAGGCATGGTGTCATTAGAACTAACTTCCACTGAGCCTATTTTAATGAAAACATGACATAGTTACTATCAGTTTGATTGGTGTCCCATTAGGTCACATCCAGTCACTACTCTGAGCCAAATCTAGCAGTCTTTAATCAGCTGCCAGCCCTTAGTCTTGTAGATCTCCCACAATATAGTGACCATGCATCCTGTTTATAAGCTCTGTCCCAGCCATCCCAACTCCCCCCCCCACCACATGCATAAAATGGGCATTTGTCCCATTTGCTCTTTCCAACTGATCAGTTGACAAGAACAAACAAACAAAAGTTCAGTTTATGAAAAAAGCTGGGTGCACCCCCCCCCAGGGAGGGCACAGAGGAATGTTGGGGGGGGCAACAGCATGAGGTGCTAGGCAGCAGGGTTCAGGGGCAGCCCCAGCCGCAGGTGGCACAGATCTTGGGGGGGGGGTGAGCCCCAGCCATGGGGGTGGGTCAGCCCCAGCTTTGGGTGGCATTGAGGTTGGGGTGGGGGGGGTCAGCCACAGGTGGCATGGGGCATGGAGCTCGAAGAGCCACCCCCAGCCGTGGGATGCACAGGGCTCAGGTAGTCAGCTCCAGCTTCAGGCAGCACAGGGTTCAAGTGCTCATCCTCAGCCATGGGTGATGGGGGAGGGGAGTGGCGCTGGCAAGCCCTACAGGCAGGGGCAGGGCGTGGCTCAGGCGAGCCCCAGCCATCCTGTTTTTACTTTAGGAAATATGGTCACCCTATCCCACAGAAAGGTGGAACTGTCTCTGAAATACTTGAGAAATGTTGAGTTGTATCTGAGGAAGGATTACAGATGAACTACATAAGGGCTTCAGATCATGGCCTTACATATTTTGAAAAATAAAACTAGCATGGACAAAATCCATTTGATTTTATGCTGGTGTTTTGATCACTCAGTCCAAAAATTGAGGCTGTTCTTTGTATTCAGGTCCCAATCTAGATTAGTAATGGTTTGGAATTTTGGATTGGTTCAGCTAGGCGTACAGAAGTTTGCATGCTGATATGAACATCTTGTATTTGCAGATTGGGTGTGTGTGTTGGGGGTGGGAGGGGGAGCGGCGCGGGAGTTCTCATAGTACTTTGGCAATTCTGCTTTCAATCCTGGCTGGACCAAGGAAATGTAGACATGTAAAAATGAGGAGGGGGCTTAATGACAGTTGGCATTTTTGGTACACCTTCGAAGTGATTGTTCTTTTGCAACTGTTTCACACAGCCTTAATATGATCACACACAAACATTCCCAGTGGGGATTTGTAAAATAGCTGTTGGGCCTGATCCACATCCATATCCAACTGAGATTCAAATTAGACTGTAGAAATGGAAGATTTGTTGTTGTGATAGAATTTCTTTTTGCCTGACCAAAAAATGCACGCACGCCTGTTAAATCTAGGAAGAGGCAGGCACGTGAAACTTCCATAGGAGCAGTGTGCCCTTTTGCACACCTTGCTTAGTCTAGCGATAGATGTTCATCTGCTAATGGCTACTTGGGAAGGAGCTCAGTATAATGCCCAGGCAGCCACATTATTTTAAGAAATAAAGACTGAGTTTTTTTCCCTCTAATCCCTTGATTTTTTTTAATAAGGTTCTCTTCATCAAAGGAGAAACGAGCTATATATGGGAAATGATGGCATTGACTACAGTAGGCATTTGACAGTCCTGTGTATAAACAGACTGGGGGGAGGAGGGAATTTGGTGGGATTAATCCTGGGTTACTGTTAACTATACCATGCCCGCAATTTTCATACAAAAGATATCCAGTTGATAACGTCTTTTTCAAGAGCTACACAGCATTATGTTCAGGGGGCTAGAATACTCCACACCCTACAACCATAGGACTAGTAAATCCTGCCATCCAAGGGTTAAAGCATAGACCATATAATTGCATTTGTATATATCCCATGTGTAAAACAAAACATTTATTCCATTACACCGCCTTCTAAGCTGATATTTGTTAATTTTCATGAAAAAGTGAACCCAGGGGCCTTTTAGACATTGTCTAATTAAATGATTGTATTTGGGACCCTGAGGCTCATGGTATAAAAGGCTGAGTTGCATTAGGAATGCTCACCTGAAATAGATTTCAAACAATTGATAAGTAAAATGAATTTTTGTGTATTTAGCTCATTTCTGCAGAAATGAATCCTGGTTTTCATTATATAAATTATTAGACTCCTGTTTGAAATCATCAGTAAACTAAGCAGCAGCAAAAACCCTGCTGGGTTCAATTTTCAGGAAAATTAACAAATGCAAACTTAATTAGAGTACTAAAATTGGGGAGGGGTTGGGGGAGTTAATATTGCAGGAAATATTCATCCAAGAAGGAAAGCAAAAATATTTTTTATATAGGGGTCTGATAATGTATTGCAAAGTTATGTCAGCTATGTTTTCTGGTCCTTGGGCTGCTGGGATGTATTGTAGAGCAGTGGCAATCTAGTCTTCCTTATCTAACTCTTTTCTTTCTTTATGTGACTTTGACTGCTGATGTAAGTCCCCGTATTAATGAACCATACTAATATGAGCTGGAATAGCGCAAACACACTATTCAGATTTTACCCTTGTACTGTCCTACCAGTGCACCTCAGTCCACTTGATCTGGGTGTCTGAAGGAGAAGATGCTAATTTTATGAATTAAAGGTGCTTTTAGGTAAGATCTGGACAAAAGTCAAAGGACTAAGACAACCTGCCTGACTTTCACATATGATTTGGCTGAGGATCTGAACCACCACCTTTCAATCTTTAGAGGTGAAAGGCGAGCAAATCTTTAACACACTGCTACTAAGATCTGTTGTGTGTGCATCACGTTTGACCAATTAGCATTTCATTTCCTGACTGCAGAAGGAGTTGCAGATTCAATTAGTCAACAAATGCCTCTCCCGTTCTTTCAAGGGAGCCTTAGTGGGGAGATGTTTTCACTTCAGTTAAAATTAGATTAATTTCTTTAATAATGTCAGCTTGATTGTTGAAACAAGGTTTATTTTAATGGAAGACATTATTCTGAATGGTTTAAAAAAGGTAACTCATTGAAATTATAACTTTTCATTGCTAGATTTTTTGGGGGGGAGGGGGGATTTAAAAGTTACAGTAAACAGCATCACCATCTGTTCTCTATTTTGGAAATTTTGAGTTGAGAATATTTTTAGGAAAACTCAAATACTCATCAAGGGTTTTTTTAGTAATTAAAAATCATGAAACGTCTGAAGTTTTTGTCTAATTTTTGGATGATTTGATTGCAGTTAACCAGATGTTTAAAAAACAACAACAATAAATCACAAAGCCTGTAACAAATTATATTATGCATATAACATACAGTTTGACAAAATATTGGGCTAGAGCTGGTGAATATACATGAGCTGGAGGCATGACAGCACAGAAAGACAGATCTTAGCACTTAGAAGAACATGCAGACTTTCTACAGTACCTAAAATGAATGAACGTATTCATCAGACAGGTTTTATATTGACATTTCAGGCAATTTGTGCATCCATCCCCTATCTTACTCAATGTATTCATTGTGTATGTACACATAGCAACAGCCTTGATCCCACAGGTGCTTGCACACTGTGCACTAGCGTGTTCAGGATTTTTGTGCTCCAGAATGAGTGGGATTGAAGCATAGTTCTCAGTACTGAATGGAAGTTGCAGATCTAATCACAAATTATTTTACACATATGGAAATTGGGTGGCCTCTAAAAGCTTGCTAACATTACCTTAACTAGGTAACTTGAACATCAGAGGTATTCTCTGCACTTCTCCTGCACCTCTATAGGAAACGCTGCCTTTTCAGTAATCAAGGCATTTAACTGCAAATACTTACTTGGTTATCTAAAGCAATTGATATACCCGTAAGGAGCACCACTGTCTGAATGCATCCAATGAAGTGAGCTGTAGCTCACGAAAGCTTATGCTCAAATAAATTTGTTAGTCTGTAAGGTGCCACAAGTACTCCTTTTCTTTTTGCGAATACAGACTAACACGGCTACTACTCTGAAACTCCAAGGCATATTAGTGTGGGAATACACCAATAAGCATCTGTCATGGAGTCTTTACACCCCATGCTGGTTCAGCAGCCAAAGGGTTAAAGAAGCAACTGCCTGTCTGCTCAGCCAGAGCTGATTGGCAGGCCCCACAGCAGCTCTGAGGATAAAAAGGCTACAAGACTGGAGGTGGCTGCTAGGGAGGCAGAGGGACTGCAGAGAGAGGACCTCACCAGCAGACTAGTGAGAAGCTTCTGGACAAATCAAAGCTCCAAAGAGGGAGAAGCAGGATGGGAAAGCCCATAGTGGCAGAGAGGTGGGAAGTAGCTCATGGATTAAATGAGAAGGATGGGATGTGACTTTTCCAAACAAGGACCTTGAGCTGGACCACAGTGGTGTGGGCAGCCCTGGTTTTCCTTAGCTACTCTGGTCATGGGCTTTTGGAGAAGAAAGTCTTAAACCTAGGACATCTAGATCTGATTAGCTCACACTAGAGCCACAGAATGTCTTACTCCACAACCATCCTGAGGGGAAGAGAGACTACTGAGGACCCGCCAGGAGGGCTCAGGTCATCATAATGCAGAATTGGGTAACATAAGAGGATGGAGCCAGGTTGGTAAAGCTCCCCATCTCGCTAATGGGGTGCTAACAGCCAAAGGGTTCCCATATTACCACATCTTTTATGTATTTTATAGTAGGCTGATGCAGGCATCCACTATGACTCTATAATCTGCCTGGTTCACAGGCAAAGCACATCATCTTTCGTGATTCCATTACAAAATATAAATGGAAAATAATAATAAAATTAACGTTTTGAAAAAAAAATTAAAATTGTACCTAATCACTAGCCTAACTCTTAGGGGGAGGAAATAAAATACGTGCTGACAGCTTTTTCCTTAATGATGTGCATACTTCTATCAAAACATCATCATCAGACACCCCATCATTTCTATTGGCATTGGCACGTCTCTCTGAAGTGATGCAAGGACAGATAGAATTTTTTTTTTAAGTTAGCCTCCCTCTAGTTATCCACCGTTCCACTTGAAAAGAGTCAGTTCAGCAATCCCTGCTTGGAGCAGCCAGTGAGTCAGGCCTGGCCTACATTGAAAACGTAAGTTAGCCTAGCTATGTCATGCAGGGAATGAAAAATTTAAACTGATGAAGGCATGGTGTAGACACCACTAGGTCAATAGGAGAATTCTTCCATTGACCTAGCTACCACATCTTGGGACGTGGGGGTGCGGAGAGGAAGGTGTGAATTTACTACAGTGGCAGAAAACCCCCTTCCATTGCTGTAGCAAGTATCTACACTATGGTACTATGGCAGCATATCTGCATTACCTCAGCTATGCCACTGTAGCATGTAGTGTAGCTGTATCCTTAGTAAGAAGAGAAATATGGGAGCAAGAGGGTATGAAAGGTAACAGATATAAAATGCATAAAAGGAAACGTATTTAAATGTAGCATAATTAACCAGTGGAAATCACTGCTGCAGGATATTATGGAAGTTCACAGCTATGTAGCAGTAAACATTACATTTAAAAACAGAGGCGGACTGGTCCAGGGGACCTGGGATGATGCGTGCATCTCAGACAATCACATAAATGACTTGCAGTTTTGCTTTCCATTTAGTACTTACTCATTACCAAACAATGCCCTTCAGCTCCATTGAAGAATAGGTGTCTACTTGGTTTCAGCACAGAGGCAAAGTAGTGGGAAGAGGGAATATGGGACCAGTTTTCATTAAACTGGCTCCTCCTTCCCAGCCTCCAGGGCCAGTCCTAGCCCCTCCAACCCTAGCACTCCTTGCAAGCACCACCATCCCCACTTTAGCATGAGCACTGTCTCCTTCCAGTACCCATAACCACCATACCCATCTCACTCAACAGACCAGAAACAGCATCTCCCCTCACTGCTCACATCATGAAACCATTACCACCAGCACATAGCACCATCCAGGGCCAGTGCTTATGATTTATTAACTATGATTCCACGGCACCCGAAGTGTGCATGACATTTACAAGCAAAATGGAAGACTAGGTTCTTGCCCTCAAAGAACTTAGATCTAAATTCCAACCATGTGCAAACAAAGGCATGACCCTGAGAGCACCTCAAGGCCAGAGGGCAAGGGGCTTCCCAGTACCTAGCAGTGAGCCTCAGCTGGCCTGACCAGCTGAGCATACCCCTACTCACTGTTGTTATAATCTGTATCTAAAATATATCATGTGAGGTAACGTATGTGAACTAGTAACATGCTGGCCATTAATATAATTGCATGGTGTCTGTGTGACTGATATATGAAGAAATATAAATATGTGCTGGAAATGTGTCTTTAAAATATACTGGGCAAGTAAGTTTGCCTTACACCATAAAAATGTGGTTCCCCCTCCTTGAATGTGTCTCCAGGATAAATTGAGCAAGGAGAGACAATGAAAGTACATTTACATAAAAGGTCAAGGTAAACAAAGCCATCAGCAAATTGGGGAGATAATTGAGGCCACCTCAACGGTAGGAGGAGTCTGCAAAAATTCACATGATGTCAGCTCCCCTGGGGGACGCAGCAAGATGAGCCCCCAGGAGGGCTTCCTGAGTTTGAAAACAAAGATAAATTCTGAGGACCTAAGCACAGAGAAAGAGCCATTTTGTCATCCTTCACCAGAGGAGTCAAAGAAACCAAGCACTTTGAGCACCGTACGTTGGGTCCTGGTTAAAGAACAGACCAGACAAGCTGGAAGAATGACTGTGATGAGAAAAACTTCTTTGAACAAAAGATTCTAATTTGTTACATTGAGTTTTAGCCTTAGAAGCATATTTTTACTTTTGTTTGCTTGTAACCATTTCTATCCTTATTCCCTCTACTTGGTATCACTTAATGTCCTTTAATTAATTAGACTGTTTTACATTTACCATAAACCAGCTCAGTGCCTTGATTAAAACAGAGGGTTTGTCAACACCAGTTAAGTATATAAACTGCAGTATCCTGTCTCTTGAAAGGAGCAGTAAACTTGATAAGGTTTTGTGGGTGCAGAGAAAGATATTTTGGGGGAGAGCTCAGGGCTGGAATGGGTGTTGAGGTCCCCCTGCAAAGAGTAACAGGGCAGTGGAAGCCAGGGTGTGAGAGCTGCAAGATTGTATATTGGCTGTTGGTGTCCTGGCTGTGAGCCACAGCAGCATAGCATTTAAGGCACCCAGAGTTGCAAGGCAGGTGTTGACCGAACCCCTCATTGGCCTAGGTGAATCCCAAAGCATCACACAAGGAGACTGAGATTGATTAATAAGGTGGGGGCGGTAAGAGAAGTGTCCACCTGCACAGTGGCAAAAGGAGGAGGAAGTTGAGGGGGGCTGGAGGGCTGAGAAAGAAGGTGGTTGGGGATCAGGGATCTGATCTCGTATCCACTGAAGTCAATGGAAAGGTTGTCATTGACTTAAATAGGTTTGGATTCAGTGTTGCCAGTTCTCATGATTTTATTGTGAGTCTCACAGTATTTGGTGTTTGTGATGCTTCCCTGGAATACACAGGGCTTTGAGGCACCTCACTACCAACTGCCCTTTGCATGAGGAAGCCTGGTCTGTGTCTGCCATGGATTAACTCCCCAACTCTGACAGCCACGGTCAGCACAAGCCATCCCCTGCAGGCCCCGCTATCACTCTGCAGGTTAGTGATTGGCACACCCCAACTGTCCAGCCCTCCAAGCATTCCCTGGTCCATCCTCTCTGGTTCATTGATCACTCGCAGCATTCACTCATTTTCTACTTCCAAAGAAACATCCCATCTTACCAGCTACACCTCAGTTCACCACTCCGCTTAACACAACAGAAATATGTTTATAGGGAAGTCAGGTATAAGTGTATTTAACAAAGCAAAGAGATTTAAGTAGTAGCAAATAGAAGGTTTGCAAACAAGTGGTTATTTTACATGTATTCTATAGCCTAGACATCATTAACAAGGTACTCTCATGTCTTTTACACAAAGTCTTGCTCACACAAAATCTGTGCAGTACTTTTCAGGCAGGCTGTCTGTGACTCTCCTTTCATGAGAAAAGCACACTGTCAATTTGCCTTTTACGGGAAGGATTCAGTGTGTCTCTTTGCATTCCCAGGTATGCCAGACTAATCCCCTGTAATTCATAAACAAGACACTCCCCTGACTATTTCTCCTTGTAGATTTCCTCTCTTGTAGATTTTGCAGTCTCTTAATTTGCATCTGACTTAGTATGAAACTAGGCCTGCGTTTTGAGACATATAGTACACAATGGCCCAAATAGGGAGGTAGGTGTCAGTTACCTCCTGATGACCTGCCTTGAGAAAATAAGTTTCAGTATAGACATGTAACTCTTTAAATATTATCCATACATACATTTCACAATGATTATGATAACCAGTGGGCTGCTGGCTCTCCGTAGAGACCTCAGATGCCACCCTCTGATTGACTTTTCTGCTGATATCCAGCCCAGGAGATCCCAGTGAACCCCTGTGCCCTCTGTCAATTGGCATCATAGGATTCCTGGGTTACAGTGTTTTCTTTTTTAAAGTTCCAGCTGCTGGAAACAAGAGATTATATAAGAATCTCAGTTTTCATTTTGTAAAAAGGTAGATTTCTGTCTCTCATGGTTTGAGATTAGTGTTCGCTCACTTCACTTTTTCAAGCTTAAGACTCAACCCAGAAGGGTAAAGAAACCCCCAAATGTATTTTAAACCAATTGCCTGTATGCTGGGGAGTCTGACTCATGATTTTTGAACACTTAGGGTTAGCAATACTGTGGCTCAATGCCCTGGAGGGGGATATCTGCAACTGGGAGGAGGCTTGTCTGCTGGGGCATATCCTTGTCATGTCCTAGCCAGGGCACCACTTTTGAAGCCTTCTCTAGGGCCCATCTCCAATAGGAAAACACATCCCCTGCAATTACCAGCGTGTTTCATGCAACATTTATTTTAAATGCCCCTCTACTAGGGCTTCTATACTTGCTTGGTAGAGGGGTTAACTTGATGGGCTTCATTGTGTACGAACAGCAACAATATCTGTAGTTGCAAGAACATGATATCAAATAAAATAAAAAATGACATCTATCCTCCTGCTGAAGGAGTGAGCTGCTCAAATAGGGTCAAGTAAAATCCCCTCCCCTGCTCACCCCATATCATACTGTGGTCGCACAACTAGGAAGGGGACTATGTTGTCTTCTTATGTATCTAGTCACCTGCCAAGGTTGGAGGCAGGATCCCAGAATGGATATGCAGCTGGACAATTCCTATTTTATTATATGCTGAGTATTGGCTGGAAGAAAAGTAGAGTGTGTATGAAGAGCAACATGTTTCACTTCATACACACTGTCAGTAGCGAGTTCCGAGGATACCGGTCCTTTTTGTCCATGTCTACTTACAAAGGAGACAGAGATGCAAACAGAGAGAAATAGACATCATCAGAACCTCAGCACTGAAGATAGCAAAGTGATTCCCTGTCCAATTACCCTTTATCCAGACAGTTGTTTTTGTTTCCTACCTCTCCACCTGGCAGTGACATGCCGACTGGCAGGGAGATGCAGACAATATAAAAATGAAATTGTCAGTAATGCACATCATTTTCTCTCGTAGTGTCCCCTGAACAGTGAAGACCTTTGCTTCTTCCAAAGCCCAGTCAACCTGTTGTCTGTTCCCACCTGCTCTTTCCTTCAACAACCACTGACCTGAGCTGGTATTTATTTTTGTAGAGTTTACCTCTCTGCCAGTCACTGTCCCTTTCTAATCTCCTGAAAGAATGCTTCAGCTACCTGAATCTTTTTGAACAGATGCATAGGCAGGAACACATATGAGATTTTTATCCTACAGAGAAAAGGAATTCTGATTTTTCTGAATGCCCTCCACTGTTTGTGCTCCCCTCCTACATGTAGTGCCCCTGAAGCTTGTTTTTGAATTTTTTCTCCCTTAAGGCACTCTGGACCTTGCCCTGTGAAATGCTAAGCCCTTACAAAGCTAAGAAGTCAATGGGACTGAAAGGAGCTCAGTTCCTGGGAGGATTGAGCCATGGCTGTAGGAATAGTAATTTCCCTAGCTGCCAGGTATATAGTCATAAGTTACAGATCACAAGATTAGTACAGATATGCAGAAAATGGTGTTGATATTTAAAGTAGTTTGTGCTCTCATCATATATGACATACGGTATGATATAAGGGGCAGTGATTTTGGTTCATTGTATTATTTTTTTTAAAAAATAAGATCTTAAAAGGGGTCATTTCTGATGCTTTAGCTCTTTGGTCTTTTCTCCCACTTCATTCCTTTAGCCTATTTTCCTGATTGATTGCACAGGAGGTGAGCTCCTGCAGGGAGCTTAGAGGGAGTATTAATTACCTCATGGGAAGTTTGTGGCTGTAATCTGCACTGCCCAGCTCAGACCTGGAAATGCATCATTATAAAGGTTGTGTGGTTTGCTCTGTGTTCTCCTTCCCCAGAAGCTTTGCTCCCCATTTCACAACTCCACAGGGCAGGAATCATCTCTCCTTCCGTCATTCTACTTGAAGAATTAATACTGTGGAGGGGTTAAAAATTCACAGGTTTGTGAAATGAGCGCTCCAGGTCACCTTGTTTGCTCATAGACATAGACAAAAATGTCTAAAACAAATTTTGAATAAAGTCAGTGGTGAAAATAGGCCGGCATGGGCTGGTATGGCATACTGATAAGAAATGGCTGCCGGGACCAGCCTGTACGCTGACCTCCCAGCCCCACCTCCTTCTGCCCGAGGCCCTGCCCCTTCCAGGGGCCCAGAGCTGGGCCCCCATACCAGTAAGTCTTCTATGTTACTTTCACCCCTGAATAAAGGGGAAACAAAAAAGTTTCTAACCCTCAGAGGATGGAGGTTATGGAACAGCTTCCCAAAAGCAGTAGTGGGAGCAAACAACCTAACTGATTTTAAGATGGAGTTTGATAAATTTGTGAACAGGATTATATGATGGGGTTGCCTGCTATAGCAGGGGACTGGACTCAATGATCCAGAAAGGCCCTTCCAGTCCTATATCCGTATATCATTTTACAGAATTTCTCACCACCCCAAAGTATTTCAGATAGTTATCCCACTTAGGCAAAAGCTCAAGGGAATAACAGGACCTTATACCGAGTCTTGACGGTTAACGGAAACGGGCGCCTCAGACTACTTTTTGTATAAATATCTGTATAGTGCATTTCTATGGTGTCCATCGCTATAGAGTCTGGGTCCTTCATATTAAATTGAACAGAGCAGCTATTTCCAGTACCTGTTACTGTTGTTGCCCAAATGGCTATATCTAATGGGTGCTTGCATTCACTGCCATTCTGGGAATTCAAGTGAAAGCCTTCCTAAACCATCTTTTTTCCACTGTGGTATGAAGATCATAAAACTCTGGATAACCACCACCAGAAGTAACTTTAATGAATAATGACAGGTTTCAGAGTAGCAGCCATGTTAGTCTGTATCCGGAAAAAGAAAAGGAGTACTTGTGGCACCTTAGAGACTAACAAATTTATTTGAGCATAAGCTTTCGTGAGCTACAGCGCACTTCATCAGATGCATCCGATGAAGTGAGTTGTAGCTCACGAAAGCTTATGCTCAAATAAATTTGTTAGTCTCTAAGGTGCCACAAGCACTCCTTTTCTTTTTAATGAATAACAATCTTCTAACAATCTCGCTGTATTGCTGGTTCTAGGAAATACTATCCAAGGCACAGACAGCAGAGTGCCCCAAACTAGTCTTAACTTCCACAGAAGGGGAGAAGGACACAGATCATTCAGAGATTTTGTGATGGGGTAAGGCCAGATGGCTGTAGAAAAGTAGTGGGAGATAGATATATTAGCTCCAGGCTAAACAAATCCCTGATACCAGGTTAAGTGAAATGGAAGCTGCTCCAGGTCAATTAAGACACCTGGGGCCAATTAAGAACTTTCTAGAAGGGAGGGAAAAAGCTAGGTTGATTGGGACACCTGAAGCCCATCAGGGGCTGGCTGAAACTAGTTAAAAGCCTCCCAGTCAGTCAGGTGGGTGTGCATGTCAGGAGCTGTGGGAGGAAGTTGTGCTGTTGGAGAGGCTGAGTAGTACACACCATATCAGGCACAAGGAAGGAGGCCTGTGGTAAGGGTGAAGTGGAGCTTGAGGAATTGAGGGCTGCTGTGGGGGAAGTAGCCCAGGGAATTGTGCATGTCATGTTTCTAAAAGGTCATCTACCATAGCTGATACTATTACGGTCCCTGGGCTAGAGCCCGGAGTAGAGGGTGGGCCCAGGCTCCCCCCCCCACCTTTGCCCCCTGATTAATCACTGAGACTGGGAGACAACAGAGACTGTGCAAGGAAGGATAATTTCTCCTCACCTCCTTCGCTGGCTTATGATGAAAATGGCTCAGTAGACTGTGACCTTGTCTTTAGAAAGAGAAGGGTTATGTGGAGGGTCACAGTGAGCCTCTGAGGCTAGCCAAATCCACTAGGAAACGCGGGACCTACAGAGGCAAGGACAGAGCTTGGTCACAATTTATAGATCATAATTTGTACCTTGTACTGCATCCCAGAACAAATGGGCAAGTAGTGCAGAGTACAGAGTACAAGTTATATAATCCACTTAGGTAGACAACATCATTCCACATGGTCCATCACCTCTCGGATGGCCTTAAATATATCATAGTGGGTAGCATTCTATTCTGAAGTAGAATATGGAGATACTGTTAATAAGACATGTCCAGTCTGCATCTCTCTGCTGATCCATGCCTGCCTCTTGAGCCATCATATATGGAGAAAGCAACTGTGGACATTTCCTAGGGTCACTGCCCTTGATAGCAGCAGATCTTTGATTGCGTTGGCTACTTGCATCATAGAAGCCTCCACAGTAGATTTGTCCACTCCAAATTGATTCCCGACTGACCGGTAGCTGTCTGGCATTGCAAGCTTCCACAGGGCTATTGCCACTCGCTTCTCAACTGTGAGGGCTGCTCTCATCTTGGATTTCATGTGCTTCAGGGCAGGGGAAAGCAAGTCACAAAGTTCCATGAAAGTGCCCTTATGCATGCGAAAGTTTTGCAGCCACTGGGAATCGTCCCAGACCTGCAACACTATGCGATCCCACCAGTCTGTGCTTGTTTCCCGGGCCCAGAATCGGCATTCAACCGCATGAACCTTCCCCATTAGCACCATGATGCCTGCATTGCCAGGGCCCGTGCTTTGAGAAAAGTCTGTGTTCATGTCCTCATCACTCTCATCACCGCGCTGTCGTCGCCTACTTGCCCAGTTTCACTTTGCTAGGTTCTGGTGCTGCATATACTGCTGGATAATGCACATGGTGTTTAATGTGCTCCTAATTGCCAAAGTGATCTGAGGGGGCTCCATGCTTGCTGTTGTATGGCGTCTGCACAGAAAAAAGGCATGGAACGATTGTCTGCCGTTGCTCTGACTGAGGGAGGTGCGACTGACGACATGACTTACAGGGTTGGCTTACAGGGAATTAAAATCAACAAAGGGGGTGACTTTACATCAAGGAGAAACAAAAAACTGTCACACAGAATGGCCCCTCAAGGATTGAACTGAAAACCAGGTGCTTAGCAGGCCAATGCTCAACCCACTAAGCTATCCCTTCCTCTGCTATTTCAGGCAGGACTGAATCTCCATTAAAGTTTTCAAGGTGCCCCTGACAGACCTCACCAAAATGATTGTCAGCCATTGATTTCACGGAGGGAGGGAGGGAGAGGGGAGCAAATGAATACAAAACAAATCTGGTCTATTTCTTGTTTTGTTCCACTCCATCTATCTTTTACATCTTTGGCGGCAGCAGATGGTGCAGTAGGACTGCAAGCCATCCACATCTCCTTGTCGGCAGAAGATGGTGCAATAGGACTACTAGCCATCCTCATCTCCTGCCTGCTCACCATAAGATGGTACAATAGGACTGCCTGCAGGACTAAAGCGAATGACCTGGTCAAGTCGCTCCTAATTTAGTCCCTGCGCCCATGTCTGCCCAGGCGCTCCTGACCGACCTTACCGAGGCGGCCAGGAGCACCTTGGACACGATGAGGATGGTTTTCAGGCATATTGCACTGTCTGCTGCCACAAGGCAATGGGTTGCTGCTGCTGTGTAGCAATGCAGTACCGTGTTTGCCAGCACCCAGGAGACGTACGGTGACAGTGAGCTGAGCGGGCTCCATGCTTGCCGTTGTATGGCGTCTGCACAGGTAACTCAGGAAAAAAGGCGTGAAATGATTGTCTGCCGTTGCTTTCACAGAGGGAGGGAGGGCCTGATGACATGTACGCAGAACCACCCGCAACAATGTTTTTTGCCCCATCAGGCATTGGGATCTCAACCCAGAATTCCAATGGGCAGCAGAGACCGCGGGAACTGTGGGATAGCTATCCACAGTGCAACACTCCGGAAGTTGATGTTAGCCTCGGTACTGTGGAAGCACTCCGCCGAGTTAATACATTTAGAGCATTTTGTGTGGGGCATACACAATCGACTATATAAATGCGATTTCTAAAAAAACAATTTCAATAAATTCAACCTAATTTCGTAGTGTAGACATACCCATAGAAACATTCTGAAAGGTAGTTAATGTAACAGAGCGCATAGGGATGTCAGTGGGCACAGAATCACCAACTGATTTCCACCCTGTACATGGCTACTAAATAACCGAGTTCATATTTTAATCAAAGTAACAGTGCAAATGGAAATCATTCACTATTGCATGCAGGATGCACATACTGCTACTGTCTGTATAAATCACTGGCTAACTGATCAGTCTCAAAATGTAACTGTAAATGGGGGGTTGTCATTGAGCCAATCCTGCATGGATCCGTTCTTGTCCTGATGCTATTTAACATCTTTATCAGTGACCTGGAAGAAAATACTATAATATCACTGAAAAAGTTTGAAGATGATAGAAAGATTGGGGGTGTGATAAATAATGAAGTGGACAGGTCAACTGCATGCAAGCAAATAATGCATTTTAATACAGCTAAGTATACACCTGGAAACAAAGAAAGTTGGCCATACTTACAGTATGTGGGACTCTATCCTGGGAAGCAGTGACTCTGAAAAAAGATTTGGGGGTCATGATGGATTATCAACTGAATATGACCTCCCAGTGTGATGCTGTGGCCAAAAGAGCTAATATGATCCTGGGATCCATAAAAGGGGGATTCTTGAATAGGAGTAGGGAGATTATTTTACCTCTGTATTTGGCACTGACATAATCACTATTGGATTACCCTGTCCAGTTCTGGTGCCCACAGTTTAATAAAGATGTTGATACATTGGAGAAGATTCAGAGAAGAGCCATGGGGTATGATTAAAGGATTAGAAAACATGCCTTCTAATGAAAGGCTCAATCTAGCTCGGGCTGGGCAAACTTTTTGGCCTGAGGGCCACATCTGGATATGGAAACGGTATGGCGGCCCATGAATGCTCACAAAATTAACAATTCAGAGCTATTCAGAGGGGGGTTCTATAAGGAATGTTACCGAGGTGGGGGGAGAGGGACTCACGGGGTGTGGCATGTTTAGGGGAGGCTCTACAGCGGCACTACTAAGGTCTCCTAGGAGTCCTGCTGGCAGTAAGACCAAGGCAGCCATACCAGGCACTGCCGTGGGTGGAGGCACCCTAGCTGGGTCAGCTGCGGCCCCTGGGTGGTTTCGAGAGTCTCAAGGGCGGTATCCTGCGATGCTGCTGGCCTTGCTCATTGGCTAGTGTGGGCAGAGGCTGGCATGAGGAAGCTGATGCTTTGGGGATTGGACACACTGCTGCGTAGGGGCGGGGTTCCGATCTCGGAAACAGTGCGTTGAAGTCTGGGGAAGCGGTGCCAGTCAAGCCTGTGCAGTGTGGCTCTGCCTGCGGGAAGATGGTGCTCATCAAGGAATTGTGAGTCGGGGGCTGGGGAGCGTCAGACCGGCAAAGCTGGGCAAGCCCCCGACCCTGCTCCCCGGCGGGAGTTTGAGGGCCAAATTAAAAGGTCTGACAGACAGGATGTTGCCCACGGGCCGTCGTTTTCCCACCACTGATTTAGCTTAAGAAAGAGAAGGTTAATGGATGACTCAATTATAGTTAGTAAGTATATACATGGGGAATACATATTCTCTTTGATCTAGCAGATAAAGGTATAACATGATCCAATGGTTCAAAGTTGAAGATAGACAAATTGAAATTGGAAGTAAGGCATACTTTTTTTTATGGTGAGAGTAATTAATAATTGAAAAAAATTACCAAGTGTTGTGGTGGATTCTCAATCACTGACCATTTTTAAATCAAGATTGTAAGTTTCCCTAAAAGATCTGCTCTTAAGAATTATTTTGGGGAAGTTCTCTGGCCAGTGCTACACAGGAGGAGAGACTAGGTGATCACAGTGGTCATAAGAACATAAGAATGCCCATACTGGGTCAGACCAAAGGTCCATCCAGCCCAATATTCTCTCTACCAACAGTGGCCAATGCCAGGTGCCCCAGAGAGAGTGAACCTAACAAGTAATGATCAAGTGATCTCTCTCCTGACATCCATCTCCACCCTCTGACAAACAGAGGCTAGGGACACCATTCCTTACCCATCCTGGCTAATAGCAATTAATGGACTTAACCTCCATGAATTTATCTAGTTCTCTTTTAAACCCTGTTATAGTCCTAGCCTTCACAACCTCCTCAGGCAAGGAGTTCCACAGGTTGACTGTGCACTGAGTGAAGAAGAACTTCCTTTTATTTGTTTTAAACCTGCTGCCCATTAATTTCATTTGGTGGCCCCTAGTTCTTATATTATGGGAACAAGTAAATAACTTCCTTATTCACTGTCTCCACACCACTCATATTTTTATAATGACTCATGGTCCCTTCTGGCCTTAGAATCTATGAACAACTGAGTCTTAGTTCACAGGCATCTTAAGCTAGACCACGAAAGCTGATAAATTTGCTTGGAGATAATGCCTCACTGAGACCACTCTCTCTTAGTCCTGATGAATTTAAAAGCAATATATGCTTCCCAGAGACAAGTGAAACTTGCTCTAAGCAGATGGAGCTGCTGCTGTTTTACCTTAGCCCAATTAGAGGAGTTCTTTTTTTTAATAAGGTATTAGATGTATAGATTTTCATTACTCTATGCCTTTGATGTCTGGTTAATACTTTTCATCTGGATGATGCTGATGCATCAGCTTAGCATCACAGCTCTGTGTGCTATGATTTCAGAGGGAAAGAACTGTTTGCAATTCAGTGATGAATTAATCTAGCCAAGTAATTAACTTTATCAGATAGAATTTCATAAAACTGATGTTTTCATGAAGCTATTTCCCTTTCATGTGGCTACTGTAGGTCTCTTGAGATTGTGTTGACTGAAGAGCTAGATGCTGCTGTTGTTAAATGTCTGGAGGTGGCATTGAACTTCACAAATCAAACAGAAGTGTACAGGTTCGTAACTTGGAATTTAAGTAAAAACACTTTAAAGACACTTGCAAAGGTCATTTGGGTCAAATTGGCTAATTATAAATGTTAGTTGATGGAGTGTTGTCTGCCCAATGAACAAAGGTACTGACGTGCATATCTGTGAGGTGTGCCACACCAACCTTCTGCTCTCTTCATTCCATGGTGTATTCTGTCAGCAGTTGGATTGTCCCTTTGTTTCAAGGCTGGCGAAAACCTTTCTGTGGACTAGAGTGGGAAAATTAACTTTGTGTGCTGAGACGTGTTAAATTCCATCAGAACACTTGTTGCTTGGATTTCAAGAAGTTGAACTAGGAAACCTAATTGATCTTTTTGTCCTGATTGTTCAGGCAACCTGGGGCCCAAATTTCCTTTTTATCAAGTTCAGACTTCTTCCACAGAATGAATTGCAGGTGCGAATCCAAGTCCTGACAACTCAAGCTTCCTGATTTGTGCCTGTGATTAAAACAGAGGAAGTTGTAGATGAAAAATTTGGAGGTACGAATTACACTTGCAAAAACAAGGCTATCCTTCAGAAAAGTGTGGCCTTTCAGTCCAAATCTCAGTGATCCTTTTGCTGTGAGCAAACTGAAAGCAGAGAACTGTGTTTTCTGCTGGAACTAAAGATGAATAGTTACAATTAAATTGACTCCATTGGGACCACTCTTAGACATGCTAGAATTGTATTTTGCCTACCTAATTCCTTGACGTTTTAACTAGCCGTATTCTTCACTTGTTGTGTAATACAGTATACTGTTGGGGTATATTCTGTCATTGACCTAGTATGTATATTGCACATATGATGGGGTATCTAAGCATGCACTAATAGTATTATAATATACAGTAGCCTGAGGACTGTAATCTCCCCCCCCCTTTGCCTACTGGTGTGTCAAAACTGTTCTGCCATTTTAAGAAGGTATTGGGGGAAGGCTAATGTTATAAGAAGGATCTTGCTTCTGACATTAAGATCCATGGTTATTCTAATATCTAGTGGAAGGCAATTCCATAGCTGTGAACCTGCTGTTCAGAAAATGGAATCTGTGTTCACTTTATAACTCGTGTGTCCACAGTGGGTGAATTGAATTGTGTATATTGAAATCTCCATATTATGCCCTCAGAAGAAAGTGTGCAAAAATCCAAGGCCATGATGAAGTCTTCAGTTTGGAAACCAATTGTGGAAATTTTGGGGAGGCAAGATTGAAAGTGGTGCATGAATGTGAGAGCATTAAACACATTTCACACAGCTAATCCTTTGGCCTGACTCAACTGCTTTCCCCAGAATATGTTGAAAAATAGCGAACCTCTAATTGCTTTACCACCCAGACTGCAAGTGAGAGTCTAGGTAGGACAGAAACCCTTTTTGTGATGGAATAGTGCCTATTTGCTACTCTTTGTGTGTTCTCTGTGTTATCCATCATGCTGACATCATAAAATACCAGGCATTCTTCCATTGTAAATACACATTTACTTACAAGATGGTGTGAAGCATTAATGCTGTGGTTGCCACATGGTAACCAAATGGCCTTATTATGTGTTATCTTGGACTATAAGGACTCTGAACGAAAATGATGCACTGGTGCCACAGGCAGTCATGAGTGATAAGCTAACCTTGCAAATGATAGTATAATGTGTCTTTAGTTAAATTCTACATGCAGTTTCTTGGAGTTTACATGCACAATAAATTTCAAAGCAGTTTGTACGCACCCCTTAAAAAAAGGGAAAATGTGTGTGCACTTGTTGTTGCTACTTCTGTCCTTTCTAGTCATGTGTATAACCTCTATTTATATTAATGGGGGATATTTTAATGCGTATAAAGAGGTGAGACTCCAGGGTGAATTACAGGCATTTTAGTCAAGACATCAGATTAGATGGACCACTGGTCTGTTCTGGTATTGCAGCTTCTATGTTCCTACGTACAGTATATGCATCTGTCGCTGATTTGTACTGAATGGAAGGCAACCCATGTCATTTACTCATTTACATGGAAATATAGTGATACTTTGTGTTAAAAATAAAGCAAGAGCATGATAATTCCATGGCACATCATGTTCCAACTAGTATTTTATCACAAATGTGTATGTAATGGTTTTAAATCAAGTGGGTTTACTGTACTCTGTGTTTTACTCAAACAACTTTCAGTAAAAGTTGTACAGCGGTCAGAGGCCAAAATGATCACAGGAGGAAATTCTGATACAGAAACATGACATGATAAACAGCTGCTGATGCCTCTTGGAAAACTTTGGTTTTCAAATGGAATGAATATATTTCAGTCTGCTGCTTTCTTCAGTGTTATGTATTTCTCTTCACTTGTTAATTATCAAGAACACTTGTAATCAAGCTGACTCTTGGCTTCTGAAGAGTTCTGTTATCGTTACAGGGCTAGCTTTCACCTCTGTTCCTTTTCTGGTCTCTCTGAGGGTATCTCTTCAGGTGTCGAGTATCATGACTTTATGTCTCGGGGGTGGGAGGGGGTGGAGAGGGGACATGGAATCACGCAATTCTTCCACTCTTAGACCAGCCCTAGGCTATAGTATGTAGTGGATCAACCATGCTTACCCAACAAGTTTGGAAACTGCAGTTCAGCCCTTCAGCAGTCTTTGACCAGTGCTGAATACAGTGACCAGACACCCTTTGTAAAACAAAAATATTGTTTAATCTTAATGGCAGAAATAAAACAATTAGAGAAAAGAATTTTAAAACATGTCTGTCTTGCCTAAAGCCCTATCATCCTGGGATGGTGATCCAGGCAGGCCTACCTTCTTCAGACATCCCCAAGGATGCCTGTGTCAATCTGACCAACTCCCCAGCAGCCCATCCCCTCCTAGAGACAGTGACTTTCTATCCAGCTCTTTGGTGTCTGATCTCAGCCATTGGACCTGCTTACCCAAACCAGTTTGGTGGGCTCAGCGAGTAGTCATGCCAGATCTCTTTGAGACATGGTTTTCCCATTGTCCTGTAACAACACTCAAGTATTTGCTGAGGTGTGTCTTATTTTGAGCCATTACTTTGTCTTCCTGTTTGTTTCTCAGGATTTGCCCGAATATAGTCACATTATTCATAAATGTATTACATAGAAGCTCCATGTCCCTCATCAGTTCATCTGCTCATGCTCCACCTGCACTCCTGGTCATTGCAGTATTGCCACAGCAACAATTTACAGTAATGCTCATGACTGGGGTGCATGGAATCTGTTCACACTAGAGTCCAGAGAACCATGATTTCTGTAGATGTTTAAACATGGCTTTTGCTAGCAGGTTTCTAGCACAACTACCTGGTAGACAGGGAATGATTTTCCTCTTGAGAACACGGATAGCTAAGTTATTCTGTAGCCTAAATTCTTCAAGTTTCTTTTTAATCCTATCTGGTAGACTGGGGAGCTGTGCTAGGGTCTTACTCAGCAGGAAATGCTTTCAAAGCAAGCACAATTCACAGTCTGTGAATTATTTCCCTCTCAAGTTGGTTCCTATCAATTAGTTCATGTGGGATAAGAAGTTATTGCTATTTCAGATTACTCAAGAATTGAGGAACAGACTCATGGCTCATTTGCCTTACTGTATTATCTTCATTTACTCTGCTGGAATTGACCTGGATTTTGAGCAGTATTTGGTAGAGCAGAAGAAGGCACAGAGTTAACTGTTCTTTGGGTGTTCATGAATAAACAAATCATCAGGGCCACAAGGAATCAGCAGCATTGTTTGAAATGTTGAGATCCATTTGAAATCTGAGTGCTTCAGTAGGAATATATCAAGGTTAGAGGTAAGTTTTGACCTCCATGTCTGATACATTATGTGGCAATGAAGCAACTAACTCATTTTTTTGCATAAAGTGTATGTGACTGTAAAATAGAAAAAAAAATGTTTTGTGGACTCTGTTTTCAAATCTCTACCAGTCTGTAGCGGTGGGAGTTCCACATATACACCACAGTGGGAAAATAGACCCTTATGTGTTTTAATATCTCCAGAGTATGTGCTAAATGTAAAGCTAATACATGTTGATTTTGGTATTTGTTTTAGTGGATTCAAAAGGCACAAATGTTCAGGGTTCCAAGCCAAATCTTCAGTTTAGTAACCCAGCCTCTGCTGGTTCTGTCACTACTGACCTTCTTCACCCAGAGACTCCCCAGACACAAGTACAGGGAAGTTGGGTTGCAGAGTTGGGAAGCAGAATCCTCACACATCATGATAATCCTTCTTGCAGGGCATGATTTGAAACGTCTATGCAACCTGATTCAGGGAGACAATTTGTTCATCAAAAAGAAAAGGAGGACTTGTGGCACCTTAACGACTAACAAATTTATTTGAGCATAAGCTTTCGTGAGCTACAGCTCACTTCATCGGATGCATGTTAGTCTCTGAGGTGCCACAAGTACTCCTTTTCTTTTTGCGAATACGGACTAACATGGCTGCTACTCTGAAATTTGTTCATCTTGTCATTTTTGATGTGTCCCTAACCACCAATACGAACAGCATGTGCCGAATCTCTGGTAGATGCTCAACATATAACACAAAGGGACCCAAACTATTTAGGGAACTTTCAGTCCATTAAGTCAGCACATTAACTGCAATCTGAACATGCATTAAAAAGCCATGGGCAAGATTCACACCACTAGATGGAGTAATAACATGCTCAACATTAACCTGTAGGGTGGGCAAAGAAGAATGCTTTGGCAGAGAAACTGCAGGTATCAGGTCAAAAGTATGCATGTTGACTGGGCATCTGCACATTCATCTTTCAAAATAAGATGCATGGGTGGCAGGTATAATAGCACAGAGAAGGCTAAGCCTCCCCGGGCAGAGCCACTGCTTTGGGACACTAGGTTGTGGGTTTTTGCTTATTATTATGCGCTATGCAGGTTCCGAGGTGGCTGAGGAGGCAGTATCTGCTATTCAGCTTTCTGGGTTCATCAGTAATCTCCCTGGCCACCAGAGAGATTACTAATGAACCCAGAAAGCTGAGCAGCAGATACTGCCTCCTCAGCCATCCCTGGAACCTGCATGGCCCATATCAAAAGCAGTGTTCTTCTGCTGGGCATCTGTGGGTGTTGGGAGGTGAGGTGCATTGCCTTTCCCGTTCTCTGGCCTGGGGCTAGGACTGGCCCGGGGCTTGGGTTGGCCAGCCCCAGGCTCAGGTTGGTAGACCAGCCAACCAGAACTCCTGGGGCGGCTAGGACCGGCCCCGGGGCTTGGGTTGGCCAGCCCCAGGCTCAGGTTGGTCGACCAGCCAGCCAGAGCTCCTGGGGCAGCTAGGACCGGCCCCGGGGCTTGGGTTGGCCATCCCCAGGCTCAGGTTGGTAGACCAGCCAGCCAGAGCTCCTGGGGCGGCTAGGACCGGCCCGGGGCTTGGGTTGGCCAGCCCCAGGCTCAGGTTGGTAGACCAGCCAGCCAGAGCTCCTGGGGCGGCTAGGGCTGGCCTGGGGCTGGGGTCAGTCAGTCAGCACAGCTCGGGCCAGCCCAGGGCTCCTCCAGCGGCAGGGTGGGAGCAGCTTGGGGTTCAGCTCGCCCGGGACTTCTCCAGCCATGGGAGTGGGTGGGGGGGCTCAGGGCTCCTGCTGTGGGGGAGCAAGGCCCCGTCTGGAAGGGGTGGGGCTGTGGGGCTAGCCTCCCCAAAGGGGGGGGTCCTCCAAACACCCATGGTTGTGAGGATTAACTAGTCAGTGCATACAGAGTGCTCTGAAAAGCACTGCACGTGTATATGGTTGTCCTGTGGACTGGTACTGTGATACCAGGATGATGGGTATGTTAGAAAATACTGAGGTTAGAGGTGAGAGCAGAACCAGCAGTGAAATGGTGGGCCGACACTGTTGTGTCTGGAATTTCTTCTGCCTTGTTGGCCTTTCATTTTCAAACCCCGTTCTAATCGTAGTGTCTGTTCCACTGATTTCTCTGTATCTGTTCCCTGTACCTTAGATGGCTGATTGGGGGGAGGCGGACGTAGTGGACATTTAATTCTGCATTTTTCCTTAAATAAAATGAAGAATCCTGTCTTAGGCTCTCACTGCAAACCTAGCAGGTTGCTACGGATTAAGTTACTTAATCAATCCAGACAAATCATTCCACACTGCTCATAGTAGCTGGTACCTCCAGTCGCTTGCCATTTCAGCAGTTTACAGACTAGCAATCCTTTTTTCTGCAGCTAGGGATGTGCCACAAAGCAAAAGTTACTAAATAGCCTCTATAGGTGAAGTTATAAAACCTCGTTGCCTTCATCCTTTCCCAATTCATAAACTGGTAGCATAGCAACTGATGAAGCTGCTTGAACTTGTGTTGACCCAAAATTACATGTTTCACAGCTTCTGCGTTTCCTTTCCTCTTTTTTTTTTTACCCCCCTTTTCTTTTTTCCGGTGCTTGTTGAGTTTAAGTCATCCATCCCTGTGGGAGATTAGCAGCTTGCTCATGCAGAAAGCTGAAATGGATTTAATAACACATGATAGATTAGCCCAAGCAGTTCATGGAGTTAAGAACATGAGCCATAACTAAAGCTGGGCCAGACTACTTTTAGGGGGACCTTCCTTTTTGATGGACAGCAAGTGTAGTTGGCATTATAAAAGTGCACTATTATGTACCAGGTACAGCCTCACAGAGTAACAGGCTTCCCTAGCCTTAGTCTGATGTAAAGTCTTAGTTGGATATTGCAGACTGATATAATAGATTATTAAAGAAGAAAAATGTATAGTGTTGAAGATTCATAAACTACAATAATCTCCAGTATTCTGAAAGGAGAGAACCAATTTAGAATTCCAAGGGACCAGTTCTAAAGCAGGCAACTTAGAGTAAAGGGGAAACTTCTGGTTTGTGTACACTGTTGTAATAGTTTCCAGTGAAAAGACAGCATTTGCTCACAGTGGCATATGGGATACTGCCATTATGTGTATGTTCTTAGATGAAGAAAAAACTGGGCTTTCTATGTTTTCTCCTGGTTGGGCTTTTGTAGCAGTTATCTCAAGTCTAATAAGGAGTTTAAACTGACAATATGCCTTGTTTGACGTATCAGAAAGCATCAATGTCATCACTAAGGATGAAACACAAAATAATGAAAAATGACCGTCCAGTTCAGGGAAGAAAAGGAAGGAAAAAAAGCATAAGGATTTAGGTTGCCCTGCAGACAGGCAAATCTTTTGTCAAGTGCAGTGGGCCTGGTTTGTTGAGCCAGTGTCGCTGAATGTAGCCCAGTGTTGTGAAATTTTAAGATCCCATAAAGCATGGGGCTCACAAGTAGTTTGATCAGTGAGACAGTAGACGGCACATTCATGACCCCATTATTTGATGGATGAAAACTTCTTTCCTGCCGCTATGCTCCTTTGAAAAGGCCAGGTTGAATTACATTAAGTTAGGCAGCATGGGCTCAATTCACAAAGGTACTTAGGCAGCTAAGGTCCAAGTTTTAGCCTTCACTGACATCCACAAAGCTCCTACTTAACTCTGTAGGTGCCCAAACTCACTCTGGGCTTAAACTTTCAGGGTAAAAGTACCCCCAGCCCCTATATTTCTGCCTCTAGTCATGTGCATTGCTGCCTCACTCTAGGTATCCAGACACCTCTTTCTCCCTTAGGCCCCAGACTAATGAACTGGGGATGGTAGGTGGTCACCCATTTATTTTATGCAGGGCCCGACCCAATAGGCAAGCTCAAAGGCCACCTATCGGATTGGGTTGCATTCAAAAACCATAAGGAGATGGCAGTGGGGCCCATCTTAGAACTTTTCACCCAGTGGTTAGAGCACTCACCTGGGATGTGGAAATCCACGTTCAACTCCCCCTTCTGTTGGAGCGGGCAAAGGGACCTCTGTTCAAATCCTACCCTGCAGATGTGTGCTCAGACTACAGAACTATGGGATACTCTGATGTGGAGCTCTATTTCTCCAGTTGAAGCTATTCCATTGTTGATAAATACTTAGTCACTGGGCCAGAGAAGAACGGCTCTGCAACCTGGTGCTTAGGGCATCCACATGGGAGGTGGGAGACCCACGGTTCAATCTCCCTGGTCCCATGACTCTTTAATATTTATATACATGGAACAGCTTCAAGAGAAGAGATTGAGGGAGACCCACATCAGAATATCCCATTACCCTGTGGTTAGGTCTTGTTCAAGTCTTTTCTCTCCCTACAGCAGAAGAGGAAATTGAATCTGGGTCCGCACATCCCAGTTGAGTTTTCTAACCAGTTGGCTAAAAGTTGTATAAGGTAGACACTCTTCCTCCTTCCCGACTCTCCCCCACGTTTTGTGTGTCGTTAGGTGCCTGCCTAAGTCATTCTTACAAAAAGCATCTCAGTTGCCTAAGCTGCCTGACTCCAGAAGAGGGGTTCCTGTCTGTGGATCTCTAAACAGAGGTAGACTGCTCCCTGCTGCCTGGATTTAGGCCCCTATCTCCATGAGAGTGATGGGGATCAGAACACCCACCTCCTGTCAGCATCTCCCACTGACTAGTTTAGGCAGCTCCTCCCCTAGTTTGCTGGCTTTTGTGAATTGCATTCTTGGGCATGTATCTCTTCCCGTGTGTTGTACAGGGATCCTTGGGGTCTAACCCGGACTTTGTGACTCAGTGTTGTTCCTGTGCTTTTTGAAGGCACCTAAAAGTTAGGCACTGCGAGACTGAGGCTATGGCTACACAACAGCACTTACAGAGGTGCACCGATGCAGCTGTGCTGCTGTAGCACTTCTGGTGAAAATGCTCTTGGCTGATGGGAGAGAGCTCTCCCATTGGCTGAATAACTTCTACATCTGTGAGAAGCTCTCCTGCCAAAATAGTGCTGTCCACACCAGCGCTTAGGTTGGTATAACTTATGTCATCCCGGGGGGGTGGATTATTCACACCCTGAGTAACATAAATTATACCAAAGTAATTTGTTGTGTAGACACAGCCTCAGTGTCACAGCAAATGAGGTTATGTTGCTCCCATTTGCAGTGTGTTTTGCTGTCAAAGGTGTCTGTGCCTGCATTTTTGTGCATATATATTAATGTGTCTGCTATTACCCAATATGTACATCTGGTTATCATTTGCACTCACCAATTATACATGCATTGCCTAGGCCAGCCCTCCCTCACAGGCAAAGAATGGTCATTGTGCAGTGCATACAGGCTCAGTGTCCAAAGAATGAGATTTCTTCTAGGATTGGAGGCTCCTGTGTGGTAACATTTCATGCCAACAGCGAGCAATTGGGAGACTCTGCGATTTTCTTCTTTTAAAGTACAAATCAAGACTCAAAGAAGAGCATTCAGTTCTAATCTGTGTGAGCTCTTGTAATAAGCTTCACAATTAGAGCACAGAATCTTTCATCTAATTCACTTAATTTACACTGGGAAATGAGATACAATTCTACTAATCCAATTCTATTTCATTCTTTATTAAAGAATGAAAGCATCCTCTGACGCTCTGGTGGGATTCATACTAAAGCTTCTGAGCACAAATAGTATGAAAAGCTAATGAAATAGAATGCCACAGTAATTCCCTCTTTTGCTGTTTGATGCCCTTAGATTTTAACCTATAAGACAATTAAAGCAAGAGTTGGCAGGAGCTAATGGGTCTGTATTGACTCTTTTTGGTGTCAGGGTGACTTTGTCAATTTTTGTTTGATAAAATGTTATGAATATAGATGAACTTTCTGCACTTGGTAGTTGTTTCTTCTATATAACATGGGGACTACATGTGCTTCCAGAACTGAGTCAAGAAGTTTTCTGCTTTGTTGCAGCTTTTGTAAGCATTGCTGTATTGTCTTCTTTCAGCATGACCTGACTGGTGCCTAAATGAAACCATGCTCCTTGGTGATTTGGAATAGGCATTCCATCTCAGAGGGGAAATAGCAAGTGGAATGAATGTATTGTTCATTTTACTCCAGTAGTGGAAATACACAAATTTCTCATAGGGCCATGCTAAGAGTTTGACCTCTTCAGCATTGACATTCAATAGATTTACGGTTAGGGCTAAAGTTTCAAACTACTCTACACGCTGGAGGTGTAATTCCCAGAATGAGGAGACAAATCTGCACTACCTCTGATCCAATAGCATGTTTAATAGAGTGTAGTAGCTGTGGTAGAAGCAGAGGGAGGGGCTAGTTGCCCCTAGTATATACCCATCGCAGATGGTAGGTACATGCTTGGGGAGGCTAGCTCCTCCCACTAATGTTGCCACTGCTCACGCCACTGTGGCTGCATGCTATTTTTAGGGTGCTAACGTGATCAGAGCTCGTGCAGGTGCTTCTCCTCGAGCTGTGAATTACTACAGCAGCTTGAAGGGTAGTCATATTCTCAGGGGTAAAGTGGGTGAACACAATTCCTTTGTGCTCTCAATCTCTTGTTTGTAAGCACAGAAAGTAACTGCAAGTGAGATCAAGTGGTATGTATGTATGTACGTGACACACAAGTACAGGATTCTGGAATGCAAAGGGGATGCTCAGATTCAACATGCACAGTGGACCCTGAATTTTTGAAAGTTGAGGCTTTAGGCCTGAATAGCTGAACAAAGGTTACCTGTTATATATAGGGGCCTTGTTCCATCCTTACTGATCTCTGGACTTCCTGTGACAAAGATGATCAATCTTTCTTGAAATCTTCTCCTTCTTTGCTTTTCACAACTGTCTTCTACTGGCTCTTTTCCTACCTCCCTAATTGTTCCTTATGCATCTATTTGGCTGGGTCATCTTCTCTGCCCCATTTCCTGTGGGAGTTCCACAGGGCTTTCGTTGAACCATTCTTCACCTTCTGTCCCTTTTCTCTAGGTGATCTCATTTAGTAGCGCCACCTCAGCAACCCTTTCTATCCCAATGACTCACAAATCTACCTCTCCTCAGCTGTCTCCCTCCATCTCGATCTAACAAATTCTCTTTGGAGGTCTTGCAGCAAACTAAAACTTAACATGAACAAAACTCAAGCCACTTTTCTTCCCTCTCTCTCCCCCACTTTTCCATCATTAAAGACCCCAACACTCCCTGCCATGCCTGGGGTCATCTTTGACTGTATCTTCTCAAAACCACTCTCATCCAGTCCATGTTCAGTTATCGATTTTTTTTTATTCCATAACATCTCTAAGTCCAGCCTTTTTTCTGGAAGTACTGCTAAAACTCTCATCTAGATCCTCGTTATTTCCTATCTTACCTCCTTCAGCTCCTTCATTTGTCACACACCCTAATGCAAGGTCCTTCATCCTGGTCAGTCATTTAGCCTGCTCCCACTTTTTCCCACTGCATCAAATACAGTCTTCTACTCCTTAATTTTTAAAGCCTTTCTCAACTTTGCCTACAATCTGCTCTTTAGTCTTATCACCTTTCCCGCTGTCTTCTCCATTCCACCAATACAAGTTTCCATTATCTCTCCTTTAAACCATTATTGCACAGCTGAATGAACTAAAACTTCTAGTTTCAAAACATTGGGAAGAAAATCCTATCCCTATAAAGCATCAGAACTAGCGATATTATGCAATTTCTTTTTGTTTTGCTTTTAAAATGTTAAGAGAGGGTTGGTAAAATTAGACATCTGGCAAGCTTCCAGTAGACGCAGGTGTAAGCTATGAAGGGAAGATTGAGAAGAAAAAGCAAACAAGACAGGATGGCAGATTTTGGATCTTGTATATCAGCAAGTCACCTGTGCTTCAGAGCACTGTGCTAGTCAGTTTAGTGCGGGTGAAGAATATCAGACTCAGAATGCATCCGATGAAGTGAGCTGTAGCTCACGAAAGCTTATGCTCAAATAAATTTGTTAGTCTCTAAGGTGCCACAAGTACTCCTTTTCTTTTTGCGAATACAGACTAACATGGCTGCTACTCTGAGATTCAGAATGTTGGAGAGTCACATTGTTCATTCATAGAGCAGGCACAGCATGGGGCCCTTTAGCACAAGCTTCTCACACTGCTCATATGTCACAGCTCTGATCTGTTGCGACCATGTCTAAGGGCAGAAAAGGCATTTTAGTCTCCTTGCCCTTTGAATCTTTGGCCTCTCTGCTGAGACTGCTATTGAGGCTCAGCGGGGCAATTCTGGTGGCTTGTGCAGTGGTGATACTTCTCCAGTAAGACCAGCACATTTCACATAGGTCACTGAAACAGCATCCTATGTTACTGGCTTTGAAGCCCTACCTATGAACAGGCATCTTCCCTATCGGTTCTCCAAATGCAGTCCATTCGCTAGGTGAAGTCCAGCCCTTCCTCATTGTCCCTTCCTGGGGGTTGGCTTTAACCAAGAAATCAACAATGAAAAAGCTTAGTTCAAAATTTCTTCCTCAGCAGAGCTGTTCTCCAAGTTCCTTTCTTGGGATTGTTCAGCAGACACCCTAGATTTTCTCCCAGAGGCACTCTCCATTACTTGCATGGCCGGATGGGTTGATGAGGCATTTGCAGTAGTGAGTTGGCAGAACCCTCTTAAATTTTTCCCAGAACAATCAACACTCTCCTTCTGGGTAGGATGTTTCAGGCAAATACTGTCAGACTTACAAATATACTCTTAGGCCAGATTTGAACTCCTGATTTTGAGGCAAAAGCCCCTATAGCACTCTATTGCTACCTTAGTGACCCAGCCCTTTACTGGATGTTGTAAAATTCTTATACCATTTTTTCGGAGACTAAAAGAATTGTAGGCTCAGGCAATCACCCACTAACAAACCACCTCACATTTATAATGCACACTGCAGAATAGTCTTGTAAGCAATGTCAGTACAGTATAAATACTATGATTCAGAATTCAGGCTGCTCTTTACTGAGGTGTAAAACCGGGAGCAATAACTTACATGTATACAGTTCAGACAGCAGGTTTGAAACATTAACAGCAGGTTATAGTCATAAATAGAATGAATAAAATAGTAAGTGAAATGGTGACAAAGTGTTTAAATGGGGGGGAAATCAGAACACAGGAGCTTTAACACGTTCTCATTCTTCTTTGAAAAGCAGTTGGCTTCTAAAATCGAAATTAAAGTACATGTGTTCATTGCAGTTCTTAGTTTGTAATACACCCTGCAGCTATTGGGAAGGAGGCCATGCAAACATGCTTTGTTCTTTATTATTTATAATACCCTCTGAGAAGACTGAAATTAAATTTCCTTACCTCCCATTTGGCAAAACTGATCAATTCTATTGCCTTAAACTAAATGTCACAAGCAGAGACTTGCGATTCCCATTAGCTGGGGAATGCGCACCAGTGGGTGACATCTTTGGAAACACAGATCTTCTTTTTCATGTAAATACCTTTGATTGTAAAGAAAACAGGGAATATAAATAAAGATTTCTCCTGACTTTATTGGTGGAAACTATGCTGTATATTGTGTGTATGAAGCAAAGCAGTGTTGGCTGTGAGCCTGTTGTAGGTGTAGAATTTGCCAACTGGCCATGCATGGGGCATGCAGAGCTGATGCTTTTATAAGTGTAGAGCCTCCAAGCTAGTTCAGGGATGTGAGCTAGATAATTCAGCCCTGGTCTACACTAGGCGTTGAGGTCGAATTTAGCAGCGTTAAATCGATGTAACCCTGCACCCATCCACATGATGAAGCCCTTTTTTTCGACTTAAAGGACTCTTAAAATCGATTTCCTTACTCCACCCCCGACAAGGGGATTAGCGCTGAAATCGGTTTTGCTGGGTCGAATTTGGGGTACTGTGGATGCAATTAGATGGTATTGGCCTCTGGGAGTTACCCCAGAGTGCTCCATTGTGACTGCTCTGGACAGCACTCTCAACTCAGATGCACTGACCAGGTAGACAGGAAAAGGCCCGCGAACTTTTGAATTTCAATTTCCTGTTTGGCCAGTGTGGCAAGCTGCAGGTGACCATGCAGAGCTCATCAGCAGAGGTGACCATGATGGAGTCCCAGAATCGCAAAAGAGCTCCAGCATGGACCAAACGGGAGGTATGGGATCTGATCACTGTATGGGGAGAGGAATCTGTGCTATCAGAACTATGTTCCAGTTTTCGAAAGGCCAAAACATTTGTGAAAATCTCCCAGGGCATGAAGGACAGAGGCCATAACAGGGACTAGAAGCAGTGCCGCATGAAACTTAAGGAGCTGAGGCAAGCCTACTAGAAAACCAGAGAGGCGAACGGCCGCTCCGGGTCAGAGCCTCAAACATGCTGCTTCTATGATGAGCTGCATGCCATTTTAGGGGGTTCAGCCACCACTACCCCAGCCGTGTTGTTTGATTCCTTCAATGGAGATGGAGGCAACACGGAAGCAGATTTTGGGGACAAGGAAGACGATGATGAGGAGGTTGTAGATAGCTCACAGCAAACAAGTGGAGAAACTGGTTTTCCCGACAGCCAGGAACTGTTTCTCACCCTGGACCTGGAGCCAGTACCCCCCGAACCCACCCAAGGCTGCCTCCCGGACTCACCAGGCGGAGAAGGGACCTCTGGTGAGTGTACCTTTTAAAATACTATACAAGGTTTAAAAGCCAGCATGTTTAATGATTAATTTGCCCTGGCATTCGTGGCTTTCCTGAATATACTCCCAAAGCCTTTGCAAAAAGTTTCTGGGGAGGGCAGCCTTATTCCATCCACCATGGTAGGACACTTTACCACTCGAGGCCAGTAGCACATACTTGGGAATCATTGTAGAACAAAGCATTGCAGTGTATGTTTGCTGGCGTTCAAACAACATCCGTTCTTTATCTCTCTGTATTATCCTCAGGAGAGTGATATCATTCATGGTCACCTGGTTGAAATAGGGTGCTTTTCTTACTTGGACATTCAGAGGTGCCCGTTCCTGCTGGGCTGTTTGTCTATGGCTGAACAGAAATGTTCCCTGCTGTTAGCCACGTGGTGGGAGGAGGCAAAATGCGACCTTGTCAAGAAAGCACATGTGCTATGTATGTAATGTTAACAGCAAGATTTACTGTGAAAGAGTGTACCCATTGTTCTATAAAATGTGTCTTTTCAAATACCACTGTCCCTTTTTTTTTCTCCACCAGCTGCATGTGTTTCAAGGATCACAGGATCTTCTCCTTCCCAGAGGCTAGCGAAGGTTACAAGGCGAAAAAAACGCACTTGCGATGAAATGTTCTCTGAGCTCATGCTGTCCTCCCACACTGACAGAGCACAGCTGAATGCGTGGAGGCAGACAATGTCAGAGTGCAGAAAAGCACAAAATGACCGGGAGGAGAGGTGGCGGGCTGAAGAGAGTAAGTGGCGGGCTGAAGAGAGGGCTGAAGCTGAAAGGTGGTGGCAGCGTGATGAGAGGAGGCAGGATTCAATGCTGAGGCTGCTGGAGGATCAAACTAATATGCTCCAGCGTACGGTTGAGCTGCAGGAAAGACAGCAGGAGCACAGACCGTGGCTACAGCCCCTGTGTAACCAACCGCCCTCCTCCCCAAGTTCCATAGCCTCCTCACCCAGACACCCAAAAATGCGGTGGGGGGGCCTCCGGCCACCCAGCCACTCCACCCCAGAGGATTGCCCAAGTAACAGAAGGCTGGCATTCAATAAGTTTTAAACTTTTAAAGTGCTGCGTGGCCTTGTCCTTCCCTCCTCCACCACCCCTCCTGGGCTACTTTGGTAATTATCCCCCTATTTGTGTGATGAATTAATAAAGAATGCATGAATGTGAAGCAACAATGACTTTATTGCCTCTGCAAGCAGTGATCAAAGGGAGGTGGGGAGGGTGGTTAGCTTACAGGGAAGTAGAGTGAACCAAGGGGCAGGGGGTTTCATCAAGGAGAAACGAACAGAACTTTCACACTGTAGCCTGGACAGTCATGAAACTGGTTTTCAAAGCTTCTCTGATGCACACCGCACCCTCCTGTGCTCTTCTAACTGCCCTGGTGTCTGGCTGTGTGTAACCAGCAGCCAGGTGATTTGCCTCAACCTCCCACCCCGCCATAAACATCTCTCCCTTACTCTCACAGATATCGTGGAACACACAGCAAGCAGTAATAACAGTGGGAATATTGGTTTTGTTGAGGTCTAACCAAGTCAGTAAACTGTGCCAGTGTGCTTTTAAACATCCAAATGCACATTCTACCACCATTCTGCATTTGCTCAGCCTGTAGTTGAACATCTCCTGACTACTCTCCAGGCTGCCTATGTATGGCTTCATGAGCCATAGCATTAAGGCGTAGGCTGGGTCCCCAAGGATAACTATAGGCATTTCAACATCCCCAACAGTTATTTTCTGGTCTGGGAAGAAAGTCCCTCTCTGCAGCTTTTGAAACAGACCAGAGTTCCTGAAGGTGCGAGCGTCATGTACTTTTCCCGGCCATCCCATGTTGATGTTGGTGAAAGTCCCTTGTGATCTACCAGTGCTTGCAGCACTATTGAAAAGTACCTCTTGCGGTTTATGTACTCGTTGGCTTGGTGCTCCAGTGCCAAGATAGGGATATGGGTTCCGTCTATGGCCCCACCACAGTTAGGGAATCCCATTGCAGCAAAGCCATCCACTATGACCTGCACATTCCCCAGGGTCACTACCCTTGATATCAGCAGATCTTTGATTGCGTTGGCTACTTGCATCACAGAAGCCCCCGCAGTAGATTTGCCCACTCCAAATTGATTCCCGACTGACCGGTAGCTGTCTGGTGTTGCAAGCTTCCACAGGGCGATTGGCAGTCGCTTCTCAACTGTGAGGGCTGCTCTCATCTTGGTATTCTTGCGCCTCAGGGCAGGGGAAAGCAAGTCACAAAGTTCCATGAAAGTGCCCTTACGCATGCAAAAGTTTCGCAGCCACTGGGAATCGTCCCAGACCTACAACACTATGCGGTCCCACCAGTCTGTGCTTGTTTCTTGAGCCCAGAATCGGTGTTCCACCGCATGAACCTGCCCCATTAGCACCATGATGCCCATATTGGCAGGGCCCGTGCTTTGAGAGAAGTCTCTGTCCATGTCCTCATCACTCTCGTCACCGCGCTGACGTTGCCTACTCACCCAGTTTCGCTTTGCCAGGTTCTGGTGCTACATATACTGCTGGATAATGCGTGTGGTGTTTAATGTGCTCCTAATTGCCAAAGTGATCTGAGCGGGCTCCGTGCTTGCCGTGGTATGGCATCTGCACAGAAAAAAGGCGCGGAACGATTGTCTGCCATTGCCCTGACGGAGGGAGGGGCAACTGACGACATGGCTTACAGGGTTGGCTTACAAGGAATTAAAATCAACAAAGGGAGTGGCTTTGCAAGAAACTGAATGGCCGCCTCAAGGATAGAACTCAAAACTGGGTTTAGCAGGCCGTTGATTTCACAGAGGGAGGGAGGAGAAAATGAATACAAAACAAATCTGGTCTATTTCTTGTTTTGAGCCACTTCATCTATCTTTATACATCATGCTGGCAGCAGACTGTGCAGTACGACCGCTAGCCATCATCACCTCCTGGGTGCTCGGCAGAAGACGGTGAAGTATGACTACTGGCCATCGTCTTCTGCTGGCTGCAAATTAAAAGACTGCTGGCAGGACTCAATCGCCATGAGATGAAACAAGGGAAATGACCTGGCTGAGTCACTCCCATGTTTGTCCAGGCGCCCGGTTAAAAGAGCACCCAGCACTACGTCGACGATGGCTACCAGTCATACTGCACTGTCTGCTGCCAAAAGGCAATAAACTGCTGCTGTGTAGCAATGCAGGACCATATCCGCCAGCACCTAGGAGACATATGATGATGGTTAGCTGAGCGGACTCCATGCTTGCCATGGTATGGCGTCTGCACAGGTAACTCAAGAAAAAAGGAGCAAAACGATTGTCTGCCCTTGCTTTTATGGAGGGAGGGAGGGAGGGAGGGAACAGGAGCCTGACGATATGTACCCAGAACCACTCGCGACAATGTTTTAGCTCCATCAGGCACTGGGATTTCTACCCAGAATTCAAATGGGCGATTTGGGATTTCTACCCAGAATTCAAATTCAAATTCTACCCACAGTTCAAAGCTCCGGTAAGTCGACTGTTGCCTCGGTACTGTGGACACAGTCCGCCGACTACATGCACTTAGAGCATTTGTGTGGGGACACATACACTCGACTGTATAAAAACGCTTTCTACAAAACTGACTTCTATAAATTCGACCTAATTTCGTAGTGTAGACATACCCTCAGCTGGGAGTGATCTGGTGTTCTCAAGTGCTACGTTGCTTTCCTGTCCTGCTGCTGAAAAGAGGGATGTTGAGAAGCTTCTCTTGCTTGCATGATTGCACAGCACAGAATGAGGGTATGATCCCGCTCTTTGGTGGCAGATTTGTATAATATAGAGTATTTTCCAGAGTTTTCCATATGGCATTGGTGGCTCTTTATATGTGGACATCTTCAACTAAAAAATGTAAAGGCAGCAAGAGATCAGCTCTTTGCTTGTGCATTATCTGAGATGGACCTGTAATGAACTAGTAATGAACATTGAAAAGATTCAGAAGCTTAATTCAGATAAGTACCTGTCATTCAGAATGCTTATCCAGACATCTTGGGCTAGAAATATCATGAGTAGCTTTTTCTCCTGGACACTCTGGCAGGATATTTTCTCCTGGTGATCAGGCAAGAAACGCACCGAAAACAGATTTTTTTAATATTCCGGGGCTTCTGGTCATAGATGAAAATGCAGAAGCAAAAAAACTCCTGAAAAATGCTAGTGGTGGCAGGATGTGGGGGAAGTTATGTGAGCTTCTGGTCTCAGATGTTCGAGTTCATGTTATTTTTGAAGGTTCAAGTGGATTCTTTTATCTGCACCAGTTCATCCATCTCTAAGGATGGGGCAAACTGAGAAATTGCCGCGCATATTAGTTGTCCCCAGAAGACTGAACTAGGTTCTCTTTTCTTTTGGAGGGGACATTTTCTCTCCCCACTGATACTCAGTAGAATTTCATTTTTCATATTTTCTGATCTTGCTGCTTTAATCTTTTTTATTTATAAAAGACAGTCACACAAACCACAGACCAGCTGTTCTCCCCCTGCCTTTTGCCACCCTTGGGGCATTTCATGAAAGCTCAAAAAACAAACAAAAACCCTCTATAAAAACAGTTTGACAGGTAACATTTTTCACCATATTGTGAGTGTGTCAGAAGTATCAAGAGCAGGAAGCTATTGCTGCCAAAACTAATTTTCAAGAGCTGAGTAGTGCACTGACCATTAAAGTCACTTCCCTCCATTCCCATACATCCGTCTTAACCAGTTAGTGCTCACAAGAGTTTGACGGGTTGAGTGCCAGAATATTGATTATTGAACTGGGACAAAGGCGCTCTTGGATAGTAGCATGGTGCAATACTCTCAGGGCCCTGTACTGAAAGTCAAGAGATCTGGATTATCTTCTCAGCTCTGCCTTTGTGACCTTGGGAAAGTCATTTAACTTATTTGCACCTTAGTTTCTCGATTTATAGAGTGATGATGGATCTACTCAAATTTGTAAAGCACTTTGAGATCTATCAGTGAAAGTTGGAGCGAAGAGCCTGTTCTGATGATTCACCTTCCCAAAGGAAACCAGTGTGCCTCCAGAAACATCTCAGGGATAAACTTGTGTTCTGACAGACCACTCTGACCCATCCACTCTGAGGATGGATTGTCGGACTTCACAATCTTTTTCACAATTGATATGGTGACCTCCCAGTTGTCTTCTTCCACTGCGTTGTCCTCACATGTCACCTTGGTTTATTGATGATGAGCAACAGATGAAGTGAGAGGGGAGATAGCTGGAGTGCCAGGTTTGGGGCTCCAGGCTGCAGATAGTTGACAAAGATTTCTTTAGATCCGACACCATGGGGCTACCAAAGGTATTTGAAGCAGGTGAGATCAACATATTCCTTTAGTATGTAAGAGAATGAAGCTGGCAGAGTTCTCCATGAGGGCACCTTCGTTTTGGAATTCAGTGCCCAACATCTCCTGCTGCTCTGTGTAAATGGGCCAGCCACCTCCTGATCATCCCCTTGTGGCCTGAGGTCATTCTGCAGGTACCCTGCCACAGTTTCCCCTCTTCTTCAGCTCAGGACCCCTTAAATCAAACTATCAAAACAACTCTGTTTTGGTGCAGCATGCCCCTCCTTTGGGGCTGGATTTATTAATATTAAAGTCAGTTCCAAAATAAAGTTCTCAAAAAGCCCTATCAAGTCCATATTCCCAGTTTCTTTCTCACTTGGGGTCTCTCAGGCCTTCCTTGCATGGAGCCCTGTTCCCTGAAGACTCAGGGTTCACTGCTGGAGCCTAGTCACTCCTAGTGGACTTGTCTGTCCCTCCCCCTAAGCATCCCCCCTTTCCTGGAGCTTCCTGCTGCTCTTCTAGAATAATTGGATCCTCTATCCCATACCAGCTGGGCTAATTGTATGGGACTGACTGCTCCAGGCCACTGACCCTTAAAGGTGCAGGTTATCCCATTACAGTTTGTAATAGTCCATCTTTTGTTTGCTTACTTATAGGTCATGCTGCAAACCCCTTCTATTTGAAACACACCTTTGGGGAAAATGTAGTGGTGTGGATTTTCAGGAATCTATAATGGGGAAAATTCCAGTTTTCTGCCTGGATTCTTTTGAGAAGAAAAATTGTTTGCATTTTTAATTTTGTCATATGTGCCCAATTTCTTGAATTAGGTGTTCTTTCATGTTTCATACTTTGAAATAAATATAAACATCAGAGCAATCACTATTGCATCTAATTGGACATGTTAGTCTCTGTTGGTGTAGACATGCGTTAACTACTGAAAAAATGATTTTGTCTAATGCAGAAAATGCATGGATCATTGAACACTTTATGGTGAGCATAACAAAAACCAAGGTAAGAACTTTTAACCAGATCTAACATACAGTGCTTTCCTGTAGTAACCAATTGCTGCATCTTATCATTGTATAAAGATGAAGGGAAACAACTGACATTACTTTCAGTGTCACAGTAGTACTTCAAGACCTCATTGTTGCAGGCATTGTTCATAGATAGAGTATCTGCACCAAAGAGTTTAATGTAAATTGGCAAGACAGAGAGAGGGAAGTATTATCCCCGTTCCACAGACGAGGAACAAGGGACACAGAGTGAGTTATTCAAGGTCATATAAGAAGTCTGTAATAGAGCAGGGGATTCAAACCAGATCTGAGTTACAGTCAATACTTCAACCATAATGCCATCCTTCATCATCCATTGGAAAGAAATGGTCTCTAATGTGTGAACATTATATACAAACGTTCATTAAAGCTTAAGGGCCTTTTCTCACTTGGCTCCCCTTCTGTCCTAGGTTTCCCCAGCCATTTTCAACTTCAGATGAAAGCTGCTAATATAGTGGCTGCTCTTAAAAATTCACTGGCTTGGAAGATTCAACCATTTCTATTAAATTACCTATTTTAAAGATTTGAGATGTTTCTGAGACTGATAGTCTTTCAATCCGGTGAAATTTTAAAGTAGGCATGCTCAAAAAGTTAATATAGGAACAAATTAATGCAAGTGATATCATCTGAGACATTTCAGTACCAAGTTAGTTCTTCCAGTGAAAAGAGTTTTGATGTCCTAGTCTCTCAAACAGCTACTGATCTCAAACAAGGGACTGTGTTTGTATAGTTGATAATCTAAGAATAAAAATTCACAGCTAACTTTCCAGTTAAATTAGGGTTGAAATAGATTTGATGTCTACCACCAGGCTGTGTCCATAGCCTATTATATGACTGTAGATGCTAACATGCAAGTATTTTTCACCCTGGTTGATCCTTCACTGTATTACCTGCTGCCTCCAAGGAAATTCATTCTAGTCCCATGACTCTGTAATTTTTTGAGCAATCATAGTTCATTGTAATCACATCCTAATGTTTGCAGCACTGACTGGAGCTCCAGATAAGGCAGGTATGTTGGATTAAAGCTGCAAAAACATAAGAGAGAATGCTCTAGAGAATTGGTACCTGCTAGGATGATATTGTTATAGCTATGTATTTCTAGTATGAAACCCATTGCTCATGGGACTCGTATTAGGGGAAAATGTACCATACGGATTATCTCAGTTTGGGAAGTAGTTAAGTCTAATCCATTTTTGCAATTTTATAAATGCTTAGGGTTTACTGATCTATTCACAGGATTACCCAGAACTTCTTTAAAAGACAATTGCATTTGCTATTTCCCAGCCTTTCCACATAGTTTAAAGTGAAATTGTGTATTTATCAGGAGCTTGGCCATTTGATTTTAAAATTCCTTTGAAACTCTGGTGTGAATACCATCTGGTCATAGGGACTTAAACTGATTAATTAAACAGAATAATCCCAAACTACCCCTCTCTCTCTCTCTCTCTCTCTCTCTCTTTTTTTGATACCTCAATTTCTAAAAGTGCATCATCCCTACCTACCCTGAAACTGTTCTCTTCCAGATATCTCCCCAGCAGTGTTGTAATGAAGACTGTTGCAAAGAAAAAATTTAGCCTCTGCAATGCACTTATCCCCTTCAGAACTTCTTTACTCTGGGAGTCAGCAGATCTGCTGATTTCTCACAAGCTTCCTGCTTTTGATATATGTAATATCTTGTTTTGTTTGTCTCTTTGGCTACTTCTCTTCAGATGCTCTCAATTCCATTCTTCTCTTGGCTTCACGTAGGTGGGGTTTCCATTTTCTTAATACATTTTTGGGTCCCTCCTTCACATTTCTTCCTTCTTTGCCTGCCTTTCTCAATCAGTTGGTTAGATTGTGGCTGATTCCCTTACTGGCAGGTTTGCTGGTTCTCAGGGGTTTGTCACTGCGCTTCCCCTGTGCTGTATTGCCCCATACATGAATGCTTTTTCAGGCTATGTGGTTTTGTTTGGTTTCTATTTGAAAGTATATGGTTTTAAAAAACACTGTATAGAGAGCTGGGTCTGAATCCCTCACTGTGGGAGAGTTGAGATTCTGATACAAATTAGGTTTAATTCTAGAATAGATTTAGATCTAATGGGTCTGGGCCTGATGCCCATTAAAAGAGATGGATGGTCATCTGGTTAAAGTACCAGACTGAGAATTAAGAGATCTGGATGGTATTCACAGCTTGGCCATAAGAATCCTCTGACTTTGGGTGAGTCAGTTAAACGTTCTGTGCCTCAGTTTCCCCATCGGTGTAAAATGGGCATCCTGATATCCGTTTGTATAAAATATTTTGACATCTTTGTTTGAAAAGCTCTCTGGAAGTGCAGTGTTATCTTCAAGCCTGCACTTTTGAATTATACAACACTTAGATGCTTTTTGATAGTCTCCCTACACAAAGGTTAAATGTTCCTTTTATTTTCTATGCCCTTTGTTTAGTGTCCTTCCATTTTCTCTTTTTAAAGTCTATTAGTTGCTATGGAAACAATGTCACTGGTATAGGTGCGGCCTAAATTGCATTCTCCAGAGCAGTATATAGGCAGTTAACATAATAGCATGAAATTCATACAATGCTTTGTAAGTTAAAGGAGTTGGATGGATTTTTTTTTGATGACCTGGTCAAATTAGCTGTCACATTGCTGGGGGGTAACATCTGTAACAACCTGGCCCAGTCCCCATCTCCAAACAGGTGCCCATCTGTTATGAATGGACCCAACCTTTGGATCCCACTTGCTTCAAAGTCATCTGGGCCTGGGTATAAATGGACACTCTTCCTAGCTCTGGGGGGGTCTCATGCACATTCCCAGGTGCAGACCTCATGTCTGACACTCTTCTTGAGCAGAAGGATCTTGTAGTCTGGCTGACTTAAACCGTAGAGCCACAAGCCTTTCTGAACCCCTGGTTGCTTCTGCATGTTCCCTCACCTCCACCTTTCTGTGGGCATGCTGAGTTTCTGATTAACCCCTTGAAGGACAACATGGTAGGCAAATAAGGAACACAGGCTTAGCAAAGTAATTTCGTAGACATAGATGCTATGGCCCAGATTTTGAAGGTACAGTAACTCCTCGCTTAACGTTATGTTCCTGAAAAATGTGACTTCAGGTGAAACCATGTTAAGCAAATCCAATTTCCCCATAAGTATTAATGGAAATGGGGGGGGGGTTAGGTTCCAGGGAAATTTTTTTCACCAGACGAAAGACTATATACACACACACACACACACACACACACACACACACACACACACACACACACACACACAGTATAAGTTTTAAACAAACAGTTTAATACTGGTACACAGCAATGATAATTGTGAAGCTTGGTGGAGGCAGTGACGTCAGAGGGTGGGATATTTCCCAGGGCATGCCTTACTGGTAAATGATGAACTAGCCATCAGCTGAGCCCTCAAGGATTAACCCATTGTTATTAATGTAGCCTCACACTCCACAAGGCAGCACGAATGGAGGGAAGGGAGACAGCATGGCAGTCAGAGACAGAGACACACGCCATGTGTGTGAGAGAGAAATGTGCGTTGCCCCTTTAAGTACGCTGATCCCACACTAAATACACTGCCTTTTTAAGTAGATCAGCAAGTTGAGACAGAAGCTGCTGCCAGGAAGCTCCCTCCATCCTGAGCCCTGTCATGTGTCCCCCTGCTCTATGGAAATGAGGTAAGCAGGGTGCAGGAGCAGGGGGTAGGGGACACTCTGACATTAGCTGCTGTCAGGGTTCCTTCTCCACTCTGAACTCTAGGGTACAGATGTGGGGACCCGCATGAAAGACCCTCTAAGCTTATTCTTACCAGCTTAGGTTAAAAACTTCCCCAAGGTACAAACTTTGCCTTGTCCTTGAACAGTATGCTGCCACCACCAAGCGTTTTAAACAAAGAACAGGGAAAGAGACCACTTGGAGACGTCTTCCCCAAAAATATCCCTCCAAGCCCTACACCCCCTTTCCTGGGGAAGCTTGAGAATAATATCCTAACCAATTTGTTACAAAATCATCAAAGACCCAAGCCCCTGGATCTTGGAACAATGGAAAAATCAGTCAGGTTCTTAAAAGAAGGATTTTATTTAAAAAAAAAAAAAGGTAAAAATCATCTCTGTAAAATCAGGATGGAAAATACTTTACAGGGTATTCAGATTCAAAACACAGAGGATCCCCCTCTGGGCAAAACCTTAAAGTTACAGAAAACAGGAATAAACGTCCCTCTTAACACGGGAAAAATTCACATAAAACAAAAGATAAACTAATCCGCCTTTCCTGGCTTACCTGTACTGGTTGCAATATTGGAGACTTGGATTAGGATGAGTTGGAGAAGATGGATTTCTGTCTGGCCTCTCTCAGTCCCAAGAGAGAACAACCATGTAAACAAAGAGCACAAACAAAAACCTTCCCCCCACCAAGATTTTAAAATATCTTGTCCTCTTATTGGTCCTTTGGGTCAGGTGCCAGCCAGGTTAGCTGAGCTTCTTAACCCTTTACAGGTAACAGGATGTTGCCTCTGGCCAGGAGGGATTTTATAGCACTGTATACAGAAAGGTGGTTACTCTTCCCTTTATACTTATGACAGCCCCCCTCTTCTCTCCACACTCCCCCCTCCCTGCACAGCAAGCAGAAGGCTTCAGGGAGCAGCTCCAAGGCAGAGGGCAGGAGGAGAACACGGCAGTGTGGGGAGGGACAGCTGAACTGCCCAGCAATTGATAGCGGGCTGGGCGGCTACCACAGAGAGAACTTAGGGGAGCAGGGAGCTGATGGGGGGCTACTGGTCCACTCTGGCTCCTGGGCTGCTCTTCCTGCAAGCAGTGGACAAAGTAGGCGGCTGCCAAACGAAGTTTAAGGGAGCATTGCGCAACTTTAAATGAGCATATTCTTTAATTGATCAGCACAGTAACAACAAAACAACGTTAACTGGGACAACTTTAAGTGAGGAGTTACTGTACATAGGGTTTGCAGCACTCAGCATCTCAACACCCAACTTATTTGGGAGCTTAAATCTAATTTTCTACAGAGATTTAGGCACTTAAGTGTCTAAATCCCATTGGCTGCCAATGGACTTTAGATTCCTAAGTCAATAAATTCCTTTTTGATATGAGATTTAGGCTCCCAAATCAGTTAGGCATTGAGACACTGAGCACAGCAACACCTAAATACCTTTAAAAATCTGGGTGTTTAACAAAGCACACTAGATTTTCTTATCTTTGAAAAACAAGTTCATGAATAGCACTCCTCCTCTCGAGTCTTATCTCATGCCTTCCATGAGTCCTGGGTTTATTCAGTGTCCTAGACAGCCCTTCCTGTCTTCTCTTTCTCCTTACACTGCTCGGTGGTCACCCCTCCTCCTCCTAACTCAGAGAAACACCTCATCCCCTCTTGGCTTCTATATAGTCCTTCAAAGTTGATGGCCTACCAGAAGAAAACCCATTGTTCGAGCAGGAGAGTCATTCAACATTGATGACCCTTGATTGCTCTGTCACAGCTTCTCAGACATAATCTTTCCACTGGGTGTCAAGCTCCTACTATAAAATGGATGTTCTAATCCACTAAGGAGGTTTGTAATACAACATGAAGGTCACACACCCAAACCAAGGTTTTATTATAAATTAGGGCCCCTGGAATAAAATGGGGTTCATAAAAACAAAATGGAGTTCACAATTTGACACAGATATATCCTCAATCTGTCACCACTCCATTTAATAAGCATTTAAAATCAACGATAATATCACACAGACTTGCCAGCTCATAACAGCATCAGGCAGGCAATTTGTAATGGTTACAAGTGCCGTTTATTTGCATAGGTCACAACAAATATACTGCTCCTGCTGCAGGTGCTTGCTCTGATAAATAATGGCTTAATTCTTTAACGTGAAATATTTTCAATATTTAGGGGCCAGAATGAGGTTAAGGTCTTGGTCCTAGTCCTATTTAAGTTGCTGGAAAAACTCGTGTTGCCTTCAGTGGTGCAGGACTGAGGCCAAAATAATTAGTTCAACTAATGTTCATTCAAGTTCCTTGAATCTTTAGAATTAGGTTTGACAGTCTTAGGCAGTTTTCATCATTTTCTTGTGATGTTTCAGCACTTTTGCTCCTAGTCAGAACCTGAAAGGGCAGAAATACACAGAAACAAGAAAACATTGGACAACCCTTCAGAAAGGTTTGTGTTGAACCAGGGTTGAGGTGAAAAGGGATGGAAGAGAGCGCTGTGGATTTCTTATTCTGAACCGGTTTGCTAATCCTTAGAGTATCTAAACTTGCTTTGAATGTGTAGAAAAGACAGAGCTCTACTAATTTAACTGTTCTACCGGTAAATCTTTTTTCTAATCCTCAACCAAATCCCAAAGTAATTTACATAATGTTGCTATTGTTGCCGGCACAGAGTGCCCAAGGCAAGCGACAGTGGCGTTCATTGCCCGGTGTGCGTCGCGCCAATTACCACAACAGAGAGTTTATTTGAAGCTTCAGATATGGCACAGGGAGACTGAACTGTCTCAAATCCTGCATGCCAAATGCAGATTACATCATACAATTTATACCTATTTTTCACTCAGCTACATAAGCATATGCACCCAAACACCTGTTGCCCCATACAATAGCGCAGCCAATCATCTAAAGCAGTCAATTACATTTTTTTTCTCTTTTCCATTCGCATTGTTCAAGCCTTACCTCGGTCATACCCGAGTTATTATCTCACGGAGGCTATTGCTAAACATCCCCTTCCGTATCTGGTTACAGACACATACATGCTCTTACAGCCGGCTGATACCGGTTTAGGCTAGCACTTTTTTGTGTAATTATGTTAGTTTGTTTGCCATTGCATAACCTCAGGGTTGCAGAAGGTTTACTATGGAGGAGCTTTGGCTTGCCTAGGTCTAGAGCAGAAGGGCTTCATCGACACTCGTGATCTTCCATCCTCCCGAGTTACCTAGCATTATGCCCAGTGCCACCAACAATTCCCTCCTTTGAGAGCACTCAACAAGCTTTTGACTGAGTTTTCTCGTATTCTGAGGACAAAAATTGATTAAACGCTAAGAAGTTGGAGTCATCGATAAGAGGATATAATGGGGTTCCTGGGGAGCGGGAAATACAAATTTTATGTAGGAGTGCTTTACAACAGGCAAGCAAGAGGAGAGTAATAATACACAACACGACACCTGTGAGCAAGAGACGAACAATGCCTCCCCCCAGGTTAGGTTATATCATCCCCAGAGTGAGTCCAAAATAGTGGGCTCTTTTTCCTGGGCTTTCCACCGGTTGAAAGCTTGTTCGGCCAACAGGATGTGCTTGTTAACATCCTGTGAATTTTCTGGGACATAAGTACAGCATTTGTCCCCAATAAGGGCACATACCCCGCCCTGTGAAGCCAGAAGGTAATCTAAGGCCTGGCAGTTCTGCAGGGACAGCAACCGGAGTTGCTAAAGCTCCGAGTTAAGGCTTTTTCCTATGGCCAAGGTATCATTGGCGAACCTGGTGAGGAATACAGAGAGCTGGCGATAGAGTTTGGCCAATTTACCTACCCCGTAGCCTGGGATAAGAATCATACCGAATCTATCCCCTTCACTAATGGGTACGGGAGTGGCATACAGAGACCGCCGATGCCGGGGACGGCCAGACGGGAGTTGGGCCATGACCCGAAGGGGAGGGATAAGATATCCCACGTAACAGCTTCTGTGCCAGTGGTGGGGTAGCCATTTATAGGCAGAGTTACCACAGATATAAAAGGACTGGCCGTTGGCTATCTTGCCATTAAAACCAGCTTTGTTTGTAGTGGCAACAGAGGGAGGATAATATATTCGTCCTTCTCCCTGGTCCCAGGCCATCCCATTGAACAGGGGAATAGTAACATTTTTACTAGGGGAGAGATAAAATTGACAGGTGCTGTTTCCAGCAAACCAGGTATGGTTAGCAGTGGCTTCCTGGCGATAATAAAGGAGGCCTAAGGGGACGGAGCGTAGCCGGATGGGGCGGCTATGCTTCAAGTAGACCCCTTCAGCCCCCTTAGTGCCTCTTAAACAATAACTTGAGTCCAAGATCATCGGCGGGTGAAGTGTTGATGGGCTGGACGGTCCACCGTCCCGTTGATGGAGGAGTGGGCACAGCCTTCAGGCGAGAGTGGTGGATCCAGTTTTTGTGTCCCTCAACCTTTGCCGCCGTGTGGGAAACCAGCAGGACAGTGTGGGATCCCTTCCACTTCTCTTGGACAGGCTCGTCTTTCCAGGTACGAACAAGCACGGGGTTGCCTGGCTGCAAGGAGTGGACAGGAGCATCCAATGGGAAAGGCTGTAAGTCTTTGGTATACCTGTGAAGAGAAGAGAGAACAGCAGACAGAGAGCACATGTACTGAGACAAGAAGCCGCACCCCATTTCTCACTCCCCTGTCAGAACCAGTGTCCCGTTCATAGGCCATGCTCTTCCAAACATAATCTCGAAGGGACTAAGCCCTAATCTGCCCTTTGGGAGAGCGCGGACTTGGAGCAGGACCAGGGGCAAAGCATCGGACCATCGTAGAGAGGCTTCCTGGCAAACTTTCGAGAGGAGTCGCTTGAGGGTCTGATTCGTACGCTCCACTATGCCACTTCTGAAGGGAGTTGTACGGCTTCTAGGAGCCGGAGAATTTGAGGTCCATGTTTGACCGGGGAGCCTTGGGCTGTCAGCATTCCCCTTTGCTTCCATAGGCCAGCATGAGCACGTAGCACTCCAAAAGCATATTTTGAATCGGTAAAAATGTTGACCCATTTTCCTTTTGACAGTTCAAGCACACGGGTCAGGGCTACTAGTTTGGCAAGCTGGGCAGAGGTCCCGGTGGGCAAACCCTCGGCTTCCACGGTATTATGGAGGGTTATGACAGCATAACCTGCCCTCCTTTGCCCATCTATCACAGTACTGCTACCATCGGTGTACCACTCATAATCCGCGTTTGGGAGTGGTCGATCCTTTAAGTCCGGGCGGCTCGAGTATTGGGCATCTATGATATCCAAACAGTTGTGTTCCTGTTCCTCTATTTCTGGCAAAAGGGTGGCTGAGTTAAGGGAGAGGCAAGACTGCTAAATCTATTGGATTAAAAGGCACATGGGTGTAAACTTGCATAGTAGTGGCCTGGTGCCCTTCCGTTCCTGGGCGGGCCACAACGGTCTCGGTAATCAAAGAATAGAATCCCGCCGAGGGGGCAATCTCTGGAACCTGAGGCACCCTGTCTTTATATGGTGGGGGCGTTGGGGCTGAAGGGGACACCGAATCTGCCATTACAACTGTAGGGGAGGTCTGGGGACTAACATTACTTACTACCAATCCTGTCAGAGTCAAATTACACCTTTGTGAAATATCTGTTCTATTTCGTAAAGCCATAAATGATTGCGCATACAGATGTTCATTCCATTTACCTGTTCGCTGACAGAACAGAAGTAATTGGAGAATCGTGTTATAATTAATTGACCCTCCCGGTGGCCACCTTTCCTGGTGCTCTAGCTGATATTGAGGCCAGTCTACTGTATAGAATCTTCTTAATTTGCTTTTAGTCATCGGATCCGACCCAAACACTTTCCAGTTTGCTAGAATGCATTCTATGGGCGTGCACTGTGCCCTGCCTGTGGTACTCTGTCCCTGTCCCATGTTTCCGGACGACACTGGGCATCCCCAGGTCTTAACAGGGAAAGTCCAGACCACTGGACTGTTCCTACCCTATCCAAGGGACCAGTTCCACACTGTCGCCCGCAATTGCTTCTCCATTATATGGGCGCGTTGCACCGTTGTGCCCTCCAGGGTTGATCAAATTGCGTCTCCTCAGAGGTCTCCCAATGAACTCACCGGTGCGTGCTGGGCGTCGGTTGTCGCCGCAATCCATCGACTGCCGGGAGGGGTCCGGGCAAGGCTAAATAGCAACCTCTAGCCCCACGAGCGCCAAAAAACTGTTGCTGGCACAGAGTGCCCAAGGCAAGCAACAATGGGGTTCGTTGCCCGGTGTGCATCGTGCCAATTACCACAACGGGGTGGAGAAGCAGAGAGTTTATTTGAAGCTTCAGATATGGCACAGGGAGACTGAACTGTCTCAAATCCTGCACGCCAAATGCAGATTACATCATACAATTTATACCTGTTTTTCACTCAGCTACATAAGCATATGCACCCAATCACCTGTTGCCCCGTACAATAGCGCAGCCAATCATCTAAAGCAGCCAATTACATTTTTTTTCTCTTTTCCATTAGCATTGTTCAAGCCTTACCTCGGTCATACCCGAGTTACTATCTCACGGAGGCTATTGCTAAACATCCCCTTCCGTATCTGGTTACAGACACATACATGCTCTTACAGCCGGCTGATACCGGTTTAGGCTAGCACTTTTTTGTGTAATTATGTTAGTTTGTTTGCCATTGCATAACCTCAGGGTTGCAGAAGGTTTACTATGGAGGAGCTTTGGCTTGCCTAGGTCTAGAGCAGGAGGGCTTCATCGACACTCGTGATCTTCCATTCTCCCGAGTTACCTAGCGTTATGCCCAGTGCCACCAATACTATCATACTATGTGATATCCAGGAGTTTGGGGCTTAATATTTCATTAGTCTCCTAACTTGGGATGTAACTTGACTTGTAAGATGCCGTCTTCTTTCTTTTTTATTTTTCTTTTTTTTTGGCATGAAAAAATAAATCTGTAAGATCTTCTTTTAATTATAGTGCAGAGGGGAAAAATCAATTTTAAGCAGTTTGTGATGCTCATATTTTTAATGAAGTTCTAGCTACCCATGCTTGAATTTTTTGAAAATAGATTTGTTGGAGACATTCCTAATGTAAACCATTAGCTTTTTGACACTAAAAGGTTTCTGCCTGGAGTTTGGAGAAAGGGGCAAAAACTAAGTTTGCAAACATTTGTTTGAATTTTAAACAAACTGTATTTCTCACACTGTTTTGTTTGCTTTTGGGAGATATCTATTACTCCAATTATAATTGTGATGATAAGAATTGCTCATTCTTCCAGGGTTGTTTTCTGTGGTTGATCCCACTGAAGCAACTCAGCTCAGATTTTGAATAGCAAGCCACTGAGTAAATAGCATTCACCATAAATTTTGTTAAGTAACTTTGAATAATAGATAAATCAGAGAAAAATATCTTACACTAATAAATCACAAATAGGGCTGAAATTTACTGAATTACTTATTCATTAGATTATTTGTTCAGCTCTTTTTTACTTATTTATGAATCACCATGCTAGTTATATTTGCTTTACAGACAAGGGCCTGGATGCATAAAAGGAATTAAATACCTAGAAAATCACTGTGCTTCACAGAGCCAAAGTTAGGGGCCTAGGTTCCTCTACAATGAATGGGGAGAGACAGATGCCTTAGTCTGCAAATCACAAAAGCCAGTATGCTGTTAGGGGGCTTATTCCTTCACCCACTTACTTCCCTGGTCCTTCTCGCATGAACAGAGAGCAACAATATCCGAAGTCCAAAGGTGCAAACAATTCAATGTTTATTGGGGTGAACTTCCAGCAAGCATGATTCCAGTTTCCTTCCTTAGTGTCCCCCTTCCCAGCTCTGACACCACAGAGACTTACCTATGTCCCTGTTCCCATTCCCCCTCTTAGCAAAACATGATTCCAATTCCCCACCCCCATTCCCTGTTCCCATTTCCCCCCGTCACTTCCTGATTGACTGCAGACTACATAGTAAAACTTGAGTTCTGCTTAGCTATACCTTAACCAATCATTTTACTGAAATTTCACTAACCAATCCTAACATATTGTAACATGATTATTTAACCAATTATATCCCACCACCTTAATTACTTTACACCCAGCAAAATTAATTATACAGCAGACAGAAACAATCACAGAACCAGACAGAGATTATACAGACAAACAATAGGGAAATGGGGACTACAGTGATAGAACAAACACAGAAATGAGGATTTCACATCCCAGCTATTGATAAGTGAATTCTTGCCAGACAGGATGCTAATCAAACTAAGTTTCCTTTTACATCTTCTAGGCACTTCCCTTTCTCTGGAGGTGATAGGCATTATCAGGACAGGATTGTATCTGAACAGCCCAATAGCACCTTATTTTAATGGGTCTAGTTTGGAATGTGAGGATGTGACCGTCGCTTCCCAGCTTATGGCTGCCTCTGGGGCTTAGCCAAAGGCCTTAGCCTAAGCATAGGGCCTCAGACTGTCACAGTAAGAGAAGGCCCTTACGCCGGCAGACAGTGATTTTGATTCTTTCTTTTATACCTCTATAACTAGCTAAATGATAAGAATACACCTAAATTAGAGTATAGGCCTTTACAGACTGCCCTGAATATCTATATCCTTACACATGCTAGATAGGGACCCTGCCTAGGTTAGCTAATGGGAGCTGCCAACCAGAAGAGGAGGATGCTAAGCCTATCTCTGCAATGCTGTTAGCGATTCTCAGCTGTGACTGTTCTCCTGCAGGTGCCTACAGCCAGTGGTTTTCAATCTGGAACCACAGACTACGTCTAAGGGGTCTGTGAAAGGTTGTCATTCCCATAGAACAGTTGTTTTCTACCTGTGGTCCATGGACACCTGGGGGTCCGCAGACTATGTCTAAGATTTTCAAAGGGTCTGCCCCTTCATTTGAAATTTTTAGGGGTCCCCAAATGAAAAAAGGTTGAAAACCACTGATCTACACCATTTTAACAAGAAGCCAGGAGGGAGGAGAGGGACCTCCATCATAACTTGCAGCCCAGTGGTCAGGGTGCCCATATGTGCTAAACGTTTCGAGGGATGTCCTCCTTCTCCCTTCCCTCAGCTGTTTTGTATGAACTCACCCGCGGGGCCCGATCCGGTAACCGTGCCCAGAGGGCCCCTACAGGATTGGGCCCTGCACATGACTTAGGTGGTCAAATGCCTGTCTTCTCCTGGTTTGTGAATCACTTTGTGGCTTAAGTGGGAGATGGGTATCTGGGTGCCTAGAGGGAGGCAGCAGCGTGCATGTCTAGAGCCAGAAACATAGGCGCCGAGGGAACTTATACCCTGAAAAGCTAGGTGTTGAGTGAGTCAAGGTGCCAGCAGAATTCACCAGGAATTTTGTGCATTACAGTCGTTCCCAAACTGGGATTTAGGGTATGTCTACACTGCAATAAAACACCCAAGGCTGGCCCGTGTCAGCTCACTCTGGCTGCGGGGCTATAGAAAATTACAGTGTTGATGGGCTCGGGCTGGAGCCCAGAATCTGGGCCCCTCCTCCTTCATGATGTAGACGTACCCTTAGGTGCCTAAAAGATAGACTTAAGCACCTAACTCCTCTTGTGCATCCAGGCCCAAGTGTCTTGCTAGAGGGCTTTTAATCTAAGGCCCTGATGCTCTACAGAATTTAAGCTCAGAATAAAACCCCCTTGGCTAGGAAGGCTTGTCAATGGAGTTGGGTTTTTTTCTCCATCAAAAATTGCAAGTGGCTAACTGCGGGATCTCCTGTGACTTTGGGTAACCTCCTTGCTCCTACAATGAACCGTGTAAGTTATGGAATGGGGGACTAAGGCGCTTCCTAAGGTTCAATGGGGCATTTCCACACTTGCAGGAATGTTCTGCACATATAAATGCATATCTCTTGAGCTCCTCTATGGTTTGCAGCCAAGGCATTCATTCCTTTAACTAATCACAGGAGGAAAGCTTATCATTCTATTCAATTCAAAAGGGTTTTTAGAGTAACTCTTGCAGAAATCTATTTCTAAAACTTAAAAGGCTCTGTGTCACTAACTTCTGTAGGACTTCTTTCCTTAAGAAAAAAGGTGTCTGCTGTGTCTGTCTCCTTAGTTTCACAAGCAAAGAGAATTTCTGTGTCCTCTGGGCTGAGGGCAAACCAAATTAGAGGGGTGGAAAACAGACCAAATGTGATTAAAGTAATCGCTCAGAATCTTCAAAAAAAGAAAAGGAGTACTTGTGGCACCTTAGAGACTAACAAATTTATTAGAGCATAAGCTTTCGTGAGCTACAGCTCACTTCATCGGATGCATCCGATGAAGTGAGCTGTAGCTCACGAAAGCTTATGCTCTAATAAATTTGTTAGTCTCTAAGGTGCCACAAGTACTCCTTTTCTTTTTGCGAATACAGACTAACACGGCTGCTACTCTGAAACCGCTCAGAATCTTGCACATTTTCGTTCAGGTTTTCAAAACCATAAGGCATACGGTATTCATGTGGCTTCCAATATGCCAGTGTTATATATATAGGGATAGTACCAAAAAATGAGGCAGGCTGCCAGGCCCCTGTAGACTTTCTGAGGATTTCATCAAAGGGTGCTGGAGAGCTGTCTTGCTGACTTGCTGTCCTTTTTATCACAGAGGTCTCTGCACCCATCTGGTTCCTGCTTCCTAATAATGCTTCTCAGACTTCTTCGAGGCAGTTTTCAAGTCTCACGCAGACTTGGCTTTAGTGCTATCATTCATGAAGTTAAACATATTTTGCTCTTGAACACCATGGAGTCTGTTAATTCACTGTCTTAGTTTCTCTTTTAGCCCCACCATAGCTCTAATGTAGTTACATTGAACTTCATCAGCATTCTGTTTGTGTTACTATTAAACATGTAAAGACCCTTCAGGCATTTAAATACATTTTCAATTGTATTTTTAGAGACACTGTCAACTAATTTGGTCTAAAAATGTATCCTATTTTAAAACTACAGCCTCTTATTAAAATGGCATTTTGAATTCCGTAAATACAGTGGTCACTGATAAAAACATGGTCTTTGCCCACAGCTATACAGTGCCCTTTGCTACACTGCATTTCCTCCTCTTAGAGTAGGAAGTAACTGTGGGAACAGCGTTGACCTTTTCAAGTTACTGTATTTTATTTTAATAATCACTTTATGGTAAATTACTCAGGAGATGGGTGAGGATAAAGTTATCTATTTTGTGATGAATACGTGGGATGGGCTAAGGTCAGGAGCTTATTTCGTGAGGGTATTTGAAATAGATAAAACTTATTTTTCTTTCATATTATGTGGCTCCTCATTTTCCGTAAAGAGTCGGACTTTCTACCTCCTGGAGTCTGTTATAGAACCTAGTTAGAAATAAATATATTAAGCCAAATTATCCTCCATTCCATGGAATTCAGTCTCATGTAAGGTACTGTCCGGTACATATCCATGAGAAGTGCACCTGTGTAACAGAGCAGAGTTTGGACCAGCCTTTCTGCTGAACATGCTGTATTGTTACCAATCAAGTTAAGCACTATTAACACATTTCACAACCATCTTCTAACTTTTTGTTGCTTGCAGAACCTCCGACGCCCATTGCGCCCCCTGAACTGCTGGCTGTCGGCGCCACCTATCTGTGGATTAAACCCAATGCCAATTCTATAATTGGAGATGGGCCTATAATACTGAAGGAGGTGGAATACCGTACAACCACTGGGAACTGGGCAGAAACACACATCGTAGACTCCCCAAATTACAAACTATGGCACTTGGACCCCGATGTGGAGTATGAGATCAGAGTGCTCCTCACCCGCCCTGGTGAAGGGGGCACAGGGCCACCTGGGCCTCCACTCACAACAAGAACAAAATGTGCAGGTAGGGGTATATTATGCTTTATAAACAGCACCGTGGTTTTGGTTTAAATGTTTTGTGATTGGAAACTGAACAAGGCTGCATTACAGTGCAAGCAGTATCTAGCTCTATTCTTATTTCTATGCACCAATGAGTTACTGACCCAATAACAGCCAATACTCCCACCCCTCTTTTGATGTAGCTGTATTGTATGGAGCACTCTTTGAATTCAGGATATGGATTGTAGTATGTTTGTTTTCTTACATTAATTCTTCTGTTCAGGTGACATGCTTTTAAAAGGCATAGGCAGCTGTTTAGACATCTACAATGCATTCCCACTCACTATAGAAGTGGGAAACCCAAGAAGATAAGAAGACGACAAGCCAATGATAATCTTTCAAACTAGTTCTCTGATGGTCACATTGAATCTAAAACAAGCCCATTATCAATATTTCCTTCTCTTAAGTGCATAGTAAATACATACTTTTCCTCTTAGGTAACTTTTGCAGTGTCAGCCACAAAACAGAAAGCTTTGTACAAACTTCAGAAATATTTTTGCAATATGTAATTCTGTGATTGTTTCAAAATGTCTTGTTTTGTTTTGTTTCAATTTCCTCCCCAGACTTATTTTTTCTTCACAACAGTGCAAATCTTCACCCATTGATACCCATATGGCTAGTTTTGCTCTGCCTGAAATTTTATGCACAGCTGAATTTATCAACTAGGGCATTTGACTTACAGAATCAAATCAGACCTTAAATTCATGGGGACTCCAGTGTAAAACTTCCTGATGTGCACAGATCTGAATGAACATACAACTAATTTCTTACAGTAAGCAGCTAGACTTTATATGGCACATTATTGGAAAAATCTGACTTCTCCTCTTATGGAATTGTGCTATCAGAAAATATGGACTGTCCATGTAATTGGAAAGCTTTCTCACCAACTACCCAGCCAGCAAGTCAGAATCTTTAGCCAGGTTCTTTGACTATTAACCTGATCCTGAATAAACAGTGTACGATGAAGTATGTTATAACGTTTTGTTGTAACTTTGCCTTAATAAAAAGTTCCAACAAATCAATAGCATGAATGGCAAGTGTTAGAAAGTGTGGGACAGGTATGTTTTTGTCCTCCATTCAAGGAGGCTGAATAACTCTTCTCTTTACCTGCTGCAGCATTTAGTGCTAGCTGAATGTTGCAGGATATATTGCTTTTTTCCTTCATATTTGCATGGAGGAATTTTGAAGAAAGGGGTGAAGGAGACCAGTTCTGCAATCATTTTAACTTTCCTGGTGAAAGATGAACCTGTTCTTGGTGTTCTGAATATGCTATGTATTTGTCACCTGCCAAGGTGCTTGTTGCCCAACAATGGAGTGGGTTAGGCATCCCACTGTAAGATCCTTCCTTCCATTCTGCTTTCTTCTCAAGGTTTGGATCACATTTCATCTGCAGATTTCTAGATGTCACTTGCCATAGTTAAAACAAAGGAGATAAGTTGATTAGAGGATGTATCTCTCTTCCTTCCACTAGGGTAATATAGCAAGTGGACTTTAGTGAGTTCGTGCAAAATATCTGAATCCAAATATCCATGTTTATGAAGTAAACCAACCAACCTGATGTCTGCAAGGGGGTTTAAAGTATTTTCATCAGTAAATACATTTGGCCAAATGTTTTCCTATGGTTGGGTTAAGTCTTGATGCATTAGTATTCATTACACACTACCACAGCATGAGAACCCACATCAACCCTCCTTCCCTCTCCAAATGGGGAAGAGTAGGGAGTTGTGTGCAGCATGAAGAAAAAGGAAGCTTCCTAACTACATTCTGTTCTCTTTGAAATGGGCAAGTAAAGCACTTGGCATGCAGTGTTTTCTTGAGACAAATCAGCAGTGACATTCATACAAACTGTGCAGATCTGGCACACAGGTGTTTGATGTTGCATGATATCTGTCAGATAGGCAGGAGCTGGCAGATGGTTGGAGAGTTTTCCACATTTGTTGCACGCAGAGGGAAAGAACAAGAATACTGATGCCAGCATGCCAACACACTCAGTATTTCAGCAAGTGCCACTGTGCTCATCCTCTTGCCTTCCTGTAACTCTCCAAACACTAGAATCACTATCAGATTCTCTAGCCTTCAGCACAAATCACTGTCTGATTGATTGTCTTAAGGGGCTAAGATGGGAACTAGTGTTAAACCAGTAATGCTGAAGGTCAAAGTTTGAGATTTGGAGCCTGATTGGGACCTGGTGAACCCAGATTTCTGCATACAGATAACTGTACACTCAGGGCTCAGTTCCTGTTTTCAGTCACAGCCCTGAAGATTACTGTGGAACTGCAACACTCCCAAGGAGGCATAATTCCTCAAGCTCCTGAGCCTCACAGAGGGAGTGCACATACTACACCAGTCCTTACAAGATACAGCATGAGCCCCTGTGTCCAGCCAACTCCACATGATGGTGGAGAGAGGGAAATGGACAACTCAGTCCTGCTTCCTCACTGCTCCCGTTTGCAGTAGTTTATGCCTTCCAGGGGCTACTGAAGGAAACATTCTCTATAACTCTCTAATGCAGGAACTGCAATTGTGCCATGGCAGAGCTTGGTTTGCCCTGTAATTTCCTGATTTGTATTTGCAAATAAAAACTTGCACAAATTAGGTGTCTTAAACAATGGGTGCAATCATACTTTTGCAGGAGCAACAAAAACCAGCATCTGCAAACTTGTGCATGTCATCTCTGTAAGAACACTTGCTTTAAATTAAAGCTTACTTCACTGGAGGAGGAGGAAGGGGCACTAGTACTGCTCCTAATGATCTCTTGTACTGTGCCCCAGATGACTTTTCCTTTACTTCATATGGCATTGACTAAAATCACGAATGATGATGTAGATAATCATTTGGCTAACCAATGTCACTCTATTTTTTTTTCAGTTGTAATTTACTAATGAAATCTACCGGTGGAGAAGGTCACTGCATTAATGTTAATTGTCATACAGAGGTTGTTGAGATTGATAGTGATGACATTTATACTTTGTTGAAAGCACCAGGTTGGAGAGATTCTAATGAACTAAATGTTGCCTCTAAGGAGGGAGGAAAGATGCTTAGCCAATATCTTAAGATTTTATATAATATCCTCATAATGGTAACTTAGATAATAGACTGGAAAATTTAAATCATTATCCCGATTTTCATACAGGGTGGTACAACCTCTTCAAATATCTTATTACTAGGATAATTACATCATACTTGTACAGTAATGATCTTTCAAGACTGTTCTGAACAAAGAAGAAAGTGACACCATTAACCTGATTTTTTTTAAACTGGCTAATGAAAAAAATCAGTTTATGATGGAGCATCATTTAGTCAATACTGATTTGTGCATGTGTGTTTTTTGCTCTCCCGTTTGCAAGGCCATTTCAGCAATGGAAAAACAGCACATGTTTACACATGTATGTGGCTTTGTTCATGTAAATAGCTTTTTTGTGGTCAGGTCCTAAATGACTATACAGCACAAACAGCAAAACTGACTACAGAACTGGTTTCCAAGTGCACCATGTAAACCGAAAAATGATCACTAATATATTTGTTGTAGAAACTATAGTTGGTGGTTGTAAGTATAGTAGATCCACAATTTTCAGAAAGGTGACTTAGTTCGATGGTATCCTGTGAAATAATCTCCAGTACCCCTTTGATATAGGCTTTCTTCTACAAAGATAGGGAAACTGAGACACAAGATTTTTCAGAGTTACCCAGAAATCCTGCTGAAGCCAACAGGAGTTGCAGGTGCTTATTGCCGCTGGTTTGGGCAATATGTTATAGCCTGATTTTCTGTGTCCTGCTCAGAGCCAGCTTAAGAACTCAGGTTTCAGAGTAGCAGCCGTGCTAGTCTGTATTCACAAAAATAAAAGAAGTACTTGTGGCACCTTAGAGACTAACAAATTTATTTGAGCATAAGCTTTTGTGAGCTACAGCTGAGCTGTACAAGTACTCCTTTTATTCTTAAGAACTCAGGCTCCCAGTCTTGTATCTAGACCACTGAATCACTCTTCCCTCCCTCTTCATGTGCAGCTATGGAAAATAACTTTCAAAGTTACAGTTATCTAACTTTCTTTACCGCAGGGCTTGCATCCAACTGAAGCGTGACCAAGACTATCTTAGCACGAGTTTAGAAAGTTACTGCACCATAAAACAATTCTTATCAAAATCATCCATGGTTTGTCACATTATTGATCAAAATGAGGGAAAGCTGTTTTCATAGACTTCAGAAAGGTTTTTGATTAAATAAATCCCCTATCAAAAACTGATTATGAAATGTCCTGCTTTAAATAACCATAAAGGGATTTTATTAAAGTGGATAATATCTTATCTAAACTTTCCCAATCAGTATGTACCCGTACAAAAAGGTTTCTTTTCCACTGATATGATGGCTGGTTTTCTGCAGGGCACCATTTTAGACCTGCAGCTGCATTTGATCAGTCTAAATTATATTCAAAATAAATTAAGTCCCTGCATCGTTTTTTACTGACTCTTTACAGTCTGGAAAAAGCCATATGCCTCAAACTCATGGCAAGCACTATCTTGGCAAGTGAGTGATGGTGGTTTATGGCCTTTATGGCGGTGACAACAGGTGAAGTGGGGGCAGCTGGGTGAGCTCAGGCTTAGCAGCAGTAAGCTGTCAGCCAGAGGGAAGGGTTACTTAAGGAGAGTAGAGAGAAGGGAGGAGAGCCATAGCCCAGAGCTGCAATTAGAGGAGGACAAGATGGGTGTCATTGATGTCAGCCCCAAAAGCAATGGTTTAGGAGAGAAGTATGGGATCAGGGATGAGCATGTCTATGAAAGGTCTGTCGGATCATGTACGTGTTAGTGCTCTGATCAGAGACCTCTGGGCACTGGGGTGCACTTTTCAGCAATCCTTGGGGAGCTAGAAGTGGAGTCAGGTAAATATTTCAGGTTTCAGAGTAGCACCCGTGTTAGTCTGTATTCGCAAAAAGAAAAGGAGTACTTGTGGCACCTTAGAGACTAACAAATTTATTTGAGCATAAGCTTTCGTGAGCTACAGCTCACTTCATCGGATGCATCATGAAAGCTTATGCTCAAATAAATTTGTTAGTCTCTAAGGTGCCACAAGTACTCCTTTTCTTTTTGTAAATATTTCAAAGCTTTTGTTCCATGGGTTTCAAAAGAATGTTTTTGTTTGAATTTTTTCACCCAAATTTTGCAAACTGAAAATGTGTGGTTTTAATTTTCCCTGTTTTGCCACTGAAAAGGGGGTAATAGAGAAGAGACGCTTCTTTTAAATTTTACTGGGGGTGAGGTGGGGGAATGGAAACTTATGCCTGTTTAGTTTTCAAGCCAAGAGAGCTATTACAGATGGAGTGGATTTTAAATTCAGATTAATATGAAGACAATGCTAAATTTATAAGACCAAGTGAGATTCAGATGCTAAAATCAAGAGAGGGAAGAAAAAAAAGCCCCAAGCCCCCAAATGACTAGGGCCCTACCAAATCCACGGTCCATTTGGGTCAATTTCACAGTCGTAGGATTTAAAAAATCATAAATTTCATGATTTCAGTTTTTTAAATTTGAAATTTCATGGTGTTGTAATTGTAGGGGTCCTGAACCAAAAAGGAGTCATGGGGATGGGGAGATTGCAAGATTATTATAGAGGTAGGGTGCGGTACTGCTACCCTTACTTCTGCGCTGCTGCTGGCGATGGCGCTGTCTTCAGAGCTGGGCAGGTAGAGAGCTGTGGCTGCTGGCCGGGATCCCAGCTCTGAAGGCAGAACTGCTGCCAGCAGCTGTGCAGAAGTAAGGATGGCATGGTACAGTATTGCCACCCTTACTTCTGCGCTGCTACCTGCAGAGCTGGGCCCTCGGTCAGTAGCCGCCACACTTCAGCTGCCCATCTCTGAAGGCAGAAGCACAGAAGTAAGGGTGGCGTGGTATGGTATTGCTGCTCTTACTTCTGCACTGCTGCTGGCAGGGTGCTGCCTTCAGAGGCACCCGGCCAACAGCTGCCAAACTCCAGCCACCCAGCTCTGAAGGTAGCGCAGAAGTAAGGGTGGCAATACTGCGACCCCTCCTGAAACTCCCTGTGGAGACAGGACCCCCAGTTTGAAAAAATTCTGGTCTCTCCTGTGAAATCTGTATAGTATAGGGTAAAAGTACACAAAAAACAGATTTCATGGGGGGAGACCAGATTTCACAGTCCATGATGCATTTTTCATGGCCATGAATGTGGTAGGGCCCTCAAAATGAGACACTCTGCTGTCGTGATCCTTCACAGGGCCAGTCTGTGAAACAGGATATAGGAGCTTTCAATTCTTTTGATAAGATAAATTAATAAAAGAAATGTTAAATTGGTCACATCCAACCTTCCTCTGTATTCAGCAGATATGGAGACTGGGTATATCCAGCTGGAGGATGTGAGTGATTAGCTTCTGGAGACTGGAACAATAGCATAGATCAAGAGTCTAAGGAAATGGCAATTAGTCTTGACCTATTGTTGAAATATTACTTCAAAAAAAGTGGTCAAGTTTGGTATGTGTGTGTATTGTACACTGAGGGAAGAGGCGGGAGCGATATTTCACCTGTGTGTATGGACAGGTGGAATTTAAAGGCAAACTACTGCCACAAAATAGTGACGTTCAAAAGTTAGAAGTAGTGTCAGATACTATCCATGCCTCTGAGTCTCAGAAATTAAAGCCAAAAGGGACCATCACATCATCTAGTCTGATCTCTTGTGTATCCCAGGCCACCAACACTACCCAACACCTGCAAACTAACCCAGCAACTTATATTAGACCAACATGTTACAGCCTTCGGGAGACTAAACTATTGTGATTCCATAGGCAGAGAATAAGAGGGACTGAGGTGCACCAATGCCTGAGGCCACTGCAATTGCAGTGAATTGATTAAGTGAGATGGACCCAGATGATTCTGGAAAGTGACCCTGTACCCCTCAGAGGAAGGTGAAACCTGCCCCCCAAGGTCCTTGCCAATCTGATATGGGGTAAAATTCCTTCCTGACCCCACATGTGGTGATAAATTGGAGCCTGAGCATGTGAGCATATGCCAGCCAGCCAGCAGTGGGAGACAGAATGCTCGGGAACACCTCAGAGCCCTGGCCCTCCCCATCCAGTGTCCCATCTCCAGCTATGAGCATCTCTGATGCTTCAGAAGGAGGGAGGGAAAAAAAAACACCAGAATACACTGGGGTGGGGGTTCCTTTGCTGACCCTTGCAGAGTCACTTTACCAACTTTTGAGAGTTTGGAACTACATTTTCATATTTAAAAAAAAAGTTTTTCTTTTCCATGGTTGCTGTCACACACAAGTAAAAATGACTGTAATGAATTCATAGAACTGGCTGTAGAGAGAACTAGCAAGTGCACAAAAAAGGAACAAACTGGGAAAACAGAATTATTTTTCTCTCAACTCTGTTACTCATTAGGCATGAATTGTAACAATAATGGGTTTAAAAAGAGCTTCGGATAGGAGAATTATCTTTCAAGTGGATGGTGTCTCTTTAAAATTTAATGGAAAAAACATTTTATATGTAGAGTTGGTGCTAAAATATAAGATTTAGGATCCCTATATTGATATCATTAATATTTGATTTTTCACACAAGCATATAAAAGCCTGAAATATTTGCTGTAAATAATCACTGGTCAAAAGAGATTATAAGTAGCATATTAAATAATTTTAGATGGAACTCTCTGCAGCTGAGACATAAGTTTATTAGCCTAAAATCTCCTTTTGAACATTATACTGTAATCAGAATTAATGGGGCTACTTACTGTAGTTACCTGTTCCCCATCTTTCTCTCTCTATAAACACCCTTAAGAGAAACTGATTTTTTTTCAAACCTCATTTTTTTTAATGCATGCTAGTGTGTGGAACTTATTACCTGGATTTCTTTTTCTTTCCGATTTGTTGATAAATGGTGGGGTGAGGAAGTGTTATTTCTTTAATTTACATAAGATTAAGGGCCCCAGAACATCGTTTGTTTGTGCTCAGGTATGACCTCTTGCTGAAACACTTGAAATAAAAACTGTGCAGTATAATGACACAAAACTGTTCTTTGCAGGTATTCTTTTGACAGCAAGAGGCCCCCAGAGAGAGTGGGCATAGCAGGTGACCTGTTATGTATGGCAGGATGTTGTCTGAGCATTATCTGATGTCTTGGATTGTGCTAAGCCTGTGGGGATGGCAACCACTCTAGTGACTGTCCATTAACTTCTGCATTTTGTTGGTGCTTGAGACTCTGCTTTTGTTCCAGCCCAGTAGCTTCTGGCAAGTGAACTGGAGAGATAAGGCTAAGTTACAGAAATGCTATGCTCCTCATTTTGGTCTTTTATCCTTGAATTTTGTCTGGGAATTGACAGCTACACTTACCAAAGCAAGGGGCTTCAACCATAAGATATCCTTGGGGTTTAGTCCCTTTAAATTTCAGAGGATGATTTTCCCCATCAGTGACAAAATTGACCAAACAGGTAATAAACTTTTCCTGATCCTCATATCTTCTCTTCGCCTTGTTACTAGTGGGAAGCAGCACGCATTCTATTACCAAGCAGGTGACACATCTTCTGGAAGTAAAGTGGCAGCTTTGATGATCAAATATGCTATGTGCCCTGGAGCATGTTCTGATGGAATCTTGACAATGGTACATTTGATCTGGTGCTCTCTTCTCTCTTTCCCTCTATCTTTTCACCTCTCTCAGCTCATAAAATTCACATGTCCAAACTACTACGAAAAAATACAAGACCCTGCTGCAATTTATGGCCAGTTAAACTTTTCAGTTTAATAGTTCAATTCTGATTTTTAAAAGGACACTGCCAAATATCTGTCCAGTTTCTCTGCAAGGGAACAAGTGCTAGTCAGTTGCCACATCTAGCTGCATTTCAGGGGAAAAACTACCTCTTTCAGTAACTATTTATTGTGAATTAGATAGTGCTGTAAGTGTTTGCTACAGAAGTCTGCTTGGTGCCAAGTGGAGAGATCTAGCAGAGAGAACAAATGGTGTATTATGTGCAACTGTAAACTCCAAGGAGAATGAAAAGGGAATGAACAAAGAAGTTAATTTGCCAGTGGGCTGGTTCAGTCACAAGAAGTGGTGATATATGGAACAGAATGCGTTTAGTAGCAGAGAAAGACACAAGTGAAAGATGGAAATGCAAGCTGAAAGTTCTGTGTAGGATCTGAGTAGTACTGTTTGAGACCAGAACATGTTAAAGATCAATCCAATCCTGCAAATTGTGACTCCCTTCAACTCAAGGGAAGTTGAGAGAGCACAGCACATCCTAGGATCAGTCCCTAATTGTGGTGCCATGGAAAGGCCTTCACTCTTTTGTGTATAGAATAAAACCATAAATTTTCTATACTGAAGCAGATCATTGCTCCATAAAGTCTGACATTTGTTTCCAACAGTGGTCAGTACCAGCTAACTTCAGAGTAAGGCATAGCATGACCAGAATGCCTCTAACCAATTGAGCAGTGAGATGCATATGGCGAGAAAATTCCTTTACCCTGACCCCAGCAGGAGATCAGCTCATGCCCTGAAGCATGAGATTTGATCTCTTATGTTAGCCTGCATAAATACAGTTATTTTTAATGTTAGAGTGAGGCTGTCATGATAGCGTTTTGGTCTGGTTGTTTTCTAGGGGGATTTTGTTAATAGTGAATTTAAGTCCTAGGAATTTTTCTACCAGGATAAGCAGTTTCTAGTTTTCCTCACACACAGGGTTTGATTTTTATTTATTAGCATGAGATCTATTTATTCATTTCCACATCAAGCTGTTTCTATTTATTTTGTTAAAATGTTTAATTATATGGCTTTCTGTAGCATGATTCGAATTTAGCATTATGTGCTGAGCAGCAAGCTGGTAAGTAATTAGCAGGACATCTTTCATGGAGGCACTGGGGGCTCTCACTGTGGAAATAAACAATGTGTTGCTAACTATTGGCTTTTGTGAACTCCTTTGGGAGAGGAGAACCTGCCTAGTCTCTGCTTTTATCCTGTCTGGATAGAAGATGATTGTCCTTTTTGAACTTTCTTTACATTCATTGGCTATTAGCTCCCAAGTGCTGTCTTCAATTTGCATTCCAGAAAGCTGAACATATGGGTGACCTTTTCTGTGCCTATTCAAGGCTGTTAGGCCCTGTATTCTTATGGCTTGTCTACGCTACCCGCCAGATCAGCGGGCAGCGATCGATCCAGTGGGGGTCAATCTATTGCGTCTAATATAGACGTGATAAATTGACCGCTGAGCGCTCTCCCGTCAACTCCAGTATTCCACCAGAACGAGGAGTGCAAGCGGAGTTGACGGGAGATCGTCAGCTATCGACTAACCACAGTGAAGACACCGCAGTAAGTAGATCTAAGTACGTCGACTTCAGCTAGGCTGTTCACGTAGCTGAAGTTATGCATCTTAGATCGACCCTGTGCAGTAGTGTAGACAAGCCCTCAGTGTGGGAAAAACTAGCTGGAACGTAGTATCTGAAGATGTGCACCTTCCTTCTACACCTGCCCCAACACTCCTTTGTGGTATTTCATAAACTAGTAAAAGAAAATCCTGCACTTCTGGCTCTAGTTCCTCAGCTTGTGCAAATCAGCATCATTCCATTCACTTCTGCATAATGTCACGGATTTACACCAGCTGAGAATTGGGCCAATGAACTGTAATTCTTAAATCAGGAAGGGGTTTGTACCAAAGCCACAGATCCAAATACTACCAAAAATTTGAATCCATGTCTGGATCTAAGGGCTTGTCTACACTGGCACTTTACAGCACTACAACTTTCTCGCTCAGGGGTGTGAAAAAAACACCCCCCTGCGCGCAGCAAGTTTCAGCGCTGTAAAGCGCCAGTGTAGACAGTGCCCCAGCGCTGGGAGCTGTGCTCCTCATGGAGGTGGGTTTTTTAGAGTGCTGGAAGAGCTCTCTCCCAGCGCTGCGCCGCGACTACACAAGCCACGTTAAAGTTGCCAGTATAGATTAGCCCTAAAAAGGGCCTGATTCTCCTTTTGCTTCCACTAGCTGTCATGCCCTTGATTCCAAGGGAGTGTGTTTACTCCTTGTTTACATGGATGCCAGTGATAAGAGAATCAGACCCAAGTTTCTGCAATGGGCTCAATTCTAACTTGAAACTATGACTTAATGGGGACATTTTGCATATGTGGCACTTTAGTTATATAGGTTGTTCCATGTGTAAACAGACAGGAATTCTAATTAGGAATCTGATTTCCCTTTCTCGTTACATAGTGAAATATGCATCATGATTGTTATCTGGAGTTTCTTGCACACATCCAGGTGGTAATCAGACAAACTCTTTGTGTTTTGTGGCTCTCATGCAAAAACCTTTTTTTGGGAGGGGGTCTGCGGTAAGAAGGGGGCATTGAACAGGTAATGGCACCAGTTTGAAGGCAGAATTTCTCACTTTGTATATGCAACGCTCTTTTGTAGTTCTCAACCTAGTATATGTTCTCGTTAATGTGGCCCTGAAAATAAAATGTATATAGGACCGGATCCTCAGCTGTTGAAAATTGGCACAACTGAAGTCAACATTTTATACTGGCTGAAGATATGGCTCATGATTTATAGAATAGTCTTTTTATTTATTTATTTTTAAACAGAAGGAGACCAAATGCTTATTCTCAATTGTCACACAGTCCCCTGCTAAAAGCAATTTACTCAAATTGCATGGTGTCTCTTTAGTCTTCAGTTAAGTGGCATCTTTCGTAAAACTTCATCCTTTATTACCATATTATTATTATTGCTTCTGTTATTTTTTTGGGAGTGTCAGATGAGATGATCTTTCAAGATGATGTTGCTTTATGCTACCATGAAAAGCTTAACTAGCAGTAGGAGACTGGAGAGGATAATGCTAGGTATGTGTTTTTGCTAAGCATGAGTTAAGCATTGAACTTTCACCCGGGAGCAACTCAAGGAAGAGTTTCTTTCTCTATTTTCTATAAATTACAAGGCGCAAACATACTTATGGACCCAATCCTTTAGGATTTACACAGGAAAAGCTCTCACTGAGCTCAATGGAGCTGCATAAACAGGATTTTGTCTCTCCCCAAGGCCATCTCTTCATTCCCCTGCCCCTAATGCCCTCTCTCTTTGTTCCCTATGCTCCGCCTCCTTCCCCAGTGTAATAGAACTACACAGGCTAAGGAAACAATATCTCTTGTTTACCGACCAATCATAAATACCTAACTCAGTAGTTCTTAAAATGGGAGTTCTACCTAAGGAGTTGGCAGGGAAATAATTACTACAGATTATTTGAAAATTACACTTCAGTCCAAGTATGCCTAAAATACTATGCACTTCGGCTTGAAGGATAGAGACAATCAAATTTTTTCCACCTTTACTTACAGTGGTCCTGCCCTTATGGAAAAGCCCTATAGAATTTAATATAGCAAAATAGCCTGATGGGCTTTATATTAGGAGACTCAGGTGTATTTTGAGGCACATGGCTTGGGGGGATTTATTCCACACATCCTTCCAGTACAAGAAGTAATTTTTACTAAGAGGATAAAAGAAAATGTAGAGAAGTTAATAAAAAAAAAGGCATATTCTGTGGCTTCTGACTTTGAATGTCCAATGGATCTTTACTAACTGTCTAGGTTTTCTGTTGTGTTTTGGTGCTTTTAGGATTAGTTTCTTTCAGGTACTAATTTAAAAGGACTTTGTATTGTAGATGTCTTGGTTTTGTTCATGGGCAAAAATAATTCCAGGTGGTCTGCTCTGCTAGCTGTCTCTATGGTATAACCTGTTTCAAAGAGTAAGTATGAAAGGGCTTTCCTGTGTTTAGTTCTCTTTGACCCGACCTCAGCTGGTGTAAATTGATGTAGTTCTATTGATTGAATGAGAACTACACCAGTTTACACCAGCTGTGACTCTCCCCTGTGTGTGCTCAGCATTAATGATAAGTACAGGTTTCAGAGTAGCAGCCGTGTTAGTCTGTATTCGCAAAAAGAAAAGGGGTACTTGTGGCACCTTAGAGACTAACACATTTACTTGAGCATAAGCTTTCATGAGCTACAGCTCACTTCATCGGATGCATTTGGTGGAAAATACAGAGGGGAGATTTATATACACACACAGAGAACATGAAACAATGGGTTTTATCATACACACTGTAAGGAGAGTGATCACCTAAGATGAGCCATCACCAGCAGCGGGGGGGGGGGGGAAGGAGGAAAACCTTTCATGGTGACAAGCAAGGTAGGCTAATTCCAGCAGTTAACAAGAACATCTGAGGAACAGTGTGGGGTGGGGTGGGGGGGAGAAATAACATGGGGAAATAGTTTTACTTTGTGTAATGACTCATCCATTCCCAGTCTCTATTCAAGCCTAAGTTAATTGTATCCAGTTTGCAAATTAATTTCAATTCAGCAGTCTCTTGTTGGAGTCTGTTTTTGAAGTTTTTTTTTTTTGAAGGATAGCCACCCTCTAGTCTGTAATCAAGTGACCAGAGAGATTGAAGTGTTCTCCGATTGATTTTTGAATGTTATAATTCTTGACGTCTGATTTGTGTCCATTCATTCTTTTACGTAGAGACTGTCCAGTTTGACCAATGTACATGGCAGAGGGGCATTGCTGGCACATGATGGCATATATCACATTGGTAGATGTGCAGTTGAACGAGCCTCTGATAGTGTGGCTGATGTGATTAGGCCTATGATGGTGTCCCCTGAATAGATATGTGGACAGAGTTGGCAACGGGCTTTGTTGCAAGGATAGGTTCCTGGGTTAGTGGTTCTGTTGTGTGGTGTGTGGTTGCTGGTGAGTATTTGCTTCAGGTTGGGGGGCTGTCTGTAAGCAAGGACTGGCCTGTCTCCCAAGATCTGTGAGAGTGATGGGTCGTCCTTCAGGATAGGTTGTAGATCCTTGATGATGCGTTGGAGAGGTTTCAGTTGAGGGCTGAAGGTGATGGCTAGTGGCGTTCTGTTATTTTCTTTGTTGGGCCTGTCCTGTAGTAGGTGACTTCTGGGTACTCTTCTGGCCAGGAACCTATCCTTGCAACAAAGCCCGTTGCCAACTCTGTCCACATAGTACTCCTTTTCTTTTAATGATAAGTACGTTACTATGAATAAAACGGAAGGATAAATAAATTTGAAATGACACATGTGCCCCTAGGAGTACTTGAGAACCTCTGAACATATGGTGCCCCTGATCCATAAGCATGGGGAGAGAACATCCCTATCATGGCAAGAAAAAGTGGTGTGGCTAACTTAATGTTTGACTTGTGCTTTGAGATCCTTGGATGGAAGGCACAATGCAAAGTATTATTTAGGAAGTGATATTTCAGAAATGATATTTACTTCAGTGACAGGGAAGTTGCTTTGCTGCTGATGAAAGACTTCCTTGTATGCCCCTGTTGGAGGTAATGAGTGATGTATCCAAGTCCTTTGTATCAGTGCAGATGATGGATAGGAGGTTAGGGATTGAAAGGAGAGGGCCACGTAGAAGTTTCCAGCTCTCCTTTTTCATGGATACATTTGTGATTTATAATTAAAGAAAAAATTAGTAAGAAAGTCAACTTTTACTGGTTATCATACTATTCTGGAAACCAAATCCACTAATATTAGACATCACAGTCTCCTTTGCACACTGGGTTGACCATATCTGTCTTATCAGAATTTTCACTTCGGTCACCTTTATTTAAAAACAAAAACAAACAAACCAAGAACCCCAAGACCCAACTCCCCCTCAAAAAAAAAAAACACCTATAGGATTGTCCAATAAATGTCAGAATTTTTAAGCAAAATCATTAACTACTTTTCAAAGTGTCCTGCTGAAATGATAAAGAATATGCCAGTGCCACCACTGCCTCAAAGTTGCATTAAAGATCAATTGATCTAATCCAGAGGTGAGCAATCTACGGCCCATCGGCCACATCCGGCACATGGGACCGTTCTGCCTGGCCCCTGAGCTCCTGGTCTGGGAGGCTAGCCCCTGGCCCCTCCCCTGTTGTTTCCCCTCCCCTGCAGCCTCAGCTCACTGCGCCACCGGCACAATGCTGTGGGCGGCAGGGCTACGAGCTCCTGGGGCAGCGCAGCTGCAGAGCCCAGCCTGACCTGGTGCTCTGTGCTGTGCAGTGTGTGGCTGCTCCAGCCGGGCAGCATGGCTGCCTGTCCTGATGCAGCTGCTTTGCCAGCCACCAATGCTCTGGGCAGTGCGGTAAGGGGGCAGGGAGTGGGAGAAGGGGGTTGGATAGAGGACAGGGGAGTTTGGGGGGTGGTCAGGGGCCAGGGGTGTGGATAGAGTTTGGGTCGGTCAGAGGGCAGGGAACAGGGGGATTGAATGGGGCAGGGGTTCCTGGGGCGGTCAGGGAGAAGGGGTGGTTAGATGGGGCAGGGGTCCTGGGGGGGGCAGTCAGGAAGGAGAGGAGGGGTTGGATGGGGTGGCGGGGGTTCTGGGAGTGGTCAGGGAGCAGGGGGCATGGATGGGGTAGGGGTCCCGGGGGGGCAGTCGGGAAGCAGAGGGGGGGTTGGATGAGGCGGTGGGGGGCAGTTTGGGGCAGGAGGCCCAGGCGCGGTCAGGGAGAAGGGGTGGTTGGATGGGCAGGCATCCCCAGGGGGGCAGTCAGGAAAGGGGGGGGTTGGATGGGGTGGTGGGGGGCAGTTAGGGGCGGGAGATCCGGGGGCGGACAGGGGACAGAGAGTAGGGGGTGGGGGCCGGGCTACTGGCTGTTTGAGGTGGCATAGCCTCCCCTAACTGGCCCTCCATACAATTTCTGAAATCTGATGCAGGCCTCAGGCCAAAAAGTATGCCCGCTCCCGATCTAATCTAACTGGGTAGACACCATTATAATGTTAAAATCTGATGTGGTGTTTGAATTGGTTTGTCACCACTTCCTCAGTAACATTTCCCAGGAATGGAAGTCAGGTGGATAAATAGCAAGAATACTTCAAGTCCCTGCCTTGTCTGATAGATGAGTTGACCTGGCCATAAGGAGTGTATCTTCAACACAAGGGGATGCGATCTGACTCGCATGTGGCAGTAGGTTTTCATGTCCTTTTCCTGCATGACAGCTGCAGTGTTGGGCGTAGATGCTTCTGTCTCTTCTGTGACACTGCTGCTGTAGTGAGGCCATTCCAAATTGAGTTACTGGGGGAGGAAGGGCCATGAAGTATGATGATGATTATTCAAAGTGAGTGGTGTCTGAGTTTGGTCATCGATTATCTGGATTCACTACCTAAGGCAGTTTAATGGTGGATTTGCTGTGGTTGAAGAGGAAGAAGTTTTTCATGGCAGCTTTCTCCTGCTGCTCCTCCCCCCTCCACACTGTTGTAGGTTTTTATGAGCTCAAAGGCATACACAGGATAGTTCCTGTTGCCCTGCTCTTCATGTGTCCGTATATTTATGCCTGCATCTGTAATTTTCACTCCATGCATCTGAAGAAGTGGTTTTTTTTTTTACCCACAAAAGCTTATGCTTGAATAAATCTGCTAGTCTTTAAGGTGCCACTGAACTCCTTGTTGCTTCAGATTAACACGGCAACCCCTCTGATACTTGGCCCCTGCTTTAGTCACCTGCCCTCATGTTTTATCTGGCAAAGAACCCAGTGAGTCCTGAGTATCTCTTTACATGGTGTTCTGGAAGTTTTTCTGAACTACTGGCTGTGTTTATACTAGGTGAAGGATGTAACCCTGGTGAACAAATTACAAATTTAGGGGTGAAATTAATCCCAGGTGTGCAGCCAAGGAGCCGTGAGGGTGGCTTCAGAGATGAGGAAGTAGAGAGGGGAGTAATGTGATGTGAAAGAGACATTCTATAGACACCCTCCCTTCACCCCCACATCCTGAAGAGTTGGAATTGGTGGAGGTGAAGTGTGCCAGGAAAGTAGTGGTGGTAGTAGCGATGGGGTCCATGATCTGTATGGATCATTGATGTTAATCTCTGCATACAGAAGATACTATGCACTTTGGTTGCTTCTGCTTACAGGCTGCAGTAGAGGAGTGGAATGGCTGCACAGATGACCCGCACTACAGTGTGTTCCAGTTTTCTCAGGCAATGTATGGTGGGCTAGGAATTCAGTTATAGCCTTTGGAAAGCTTTTGAATTTTTTTAAACTAATTTATCTGCAAGATGGTTCAAAATAAAACCACCTTTAATGATGAATTTGAGGATGAATTAAAGGGATTCTGTCTGGTCATTTAAAACACAAATTTTAATTTACTTTAAAATTGTTATATACTGATTACGCTTTCTGTTTTTTTTCTGTGTGTAAAAATACCTCCTGTTAATAATGAATAAATAAGTTAGAATGAAATAGAAGTTTAATAAAATAAGTTAGAAATTAAATATTGCTATTAAAGTCCTACTTCTATTAATTTTTGTAACTTATGAAAAAAAAGTGTGAAGGGCAAAATCACATGATTTTTAAAATACGGATTTTGTGAATTTGTTTTTCAGGCAACACACTTACCTCTAGGAAAGTGACAAACACTGCTGTCCAATTTCCTGGTTATGTGTTTGTTTCTTTTCATTTTTCCAAAGACAGCTGAAATCTAAATGCCTCGTTCATTTTCAAATGTATTTTTAATGTGCACAACTCTGCATTAAAAAGCACTCAAATAATAAGAGGCATTTAGGTTTACACACTTAAAGTGCCCAATTTTAAACATTACAAAGAATAAAGTGCACTTTAATTGGCTTTTTGGAAGCTCTAACATGTAATATAGAAGGCAAGGCATGAGCCAAATTTAAAGGGACACTGTTAAAGGCATTTTTTATCGCTTTATGTTTTAACCCTCCAATGTTCGTAAGACATTTAGGAGCAATTTCTTCTCTTAAGACTTTAGTTGTTTTACATTTTGTCAAATGAATACTTCCCCCCATCCTCCCTTTAGATATTGAAATGAACATGGCCTTTTGTTTAATGCCTTTCCCCCAAAACCCAAGACACTGCTTGGGGAACACTATGATGTTGATTTTAAAATGCTGCCACAGAAACAGCAGATGGAGCATGAGAGCACAAAACACCAAATACTATTTTTTTGTGGAGGCCTTAAATAAATAGTGTCTGTTTCTTTCATTTTACAGCAACAGGGAGAGCTTTTTTCTTTTTTGTAATATCATCACTATTTCGTCTCCAGCCAGTTAGCAGTCCACCAAAGTCCATAAGTTCCTGAAGCACTTGGATTTTTTGAGTACCATCTTGCAAAGCTCTCCATATACTGTAGTGGCTTTTCTATGTGCATGGTGTTGCCCTGCAGTGGCTGGGCCACAGAGAAGATTAGAAACCTAGCAGCGCTAGTTCTCCTTTAATGTGAGTGTTGTACTTCTTAGGCCTGGTCAATGCTTAAAATTTAGATTGACCTAGCTACAGCATTTGGGGTGTGAAAAATTTACACCCCTGAGTGCTATAGTTAAGCTCATCTTACCCCCGGTGTAGATGCAGCTAGGTCGGTGCTTGGGCAGTGGATTACCTACAGGACAGAAAAACCCCTTCTGTTTATATGGGAAGTGTCTACACTACGGTCTACAGCAACATGGCTGCAGAGTTGCAGATTCCCCTCGTCCCTCTTCAATGAGCATAAGAACTAATGACATCTTGCTCTTCATTATTACAGAAAGAGTTTTGCATCCCTGTGTGAGTTCTGCCTTCTTCTCTGTACAGCTCTTTATTCAAAATAATCTTATTTGTAAAAAGGAGTTTTTCACAATGGGGGTAATTTGAAAATGGAGAAAGTTTTGCGAAAGGCAATCTACTAGGGCTTTCTGTATTCCTCAAGCTGGTTGTAAGTATCTCTGTGGCCCACATCTCTATCATATCCAAAAACTTCAAAATATTGATGAATTAAGCCTCACAATCCCTCTTTGAGAAATCCCGACTCCCATTTCATAGATGGAGAAATTGAGGCACAGAGATTAAGGGCCTGAGCTACCACAGTCGATTGAAGGCCCATTGAAGCCATTCAGGACCCAAGTAGCTCAGAGTGATCACAAAGTTGATGCCAGAGCTGGGAAAATAAACTTGATCACACTCTTTCTTACATCGGTGTAAATCAGTAGTTATCCCACTGAAGTCAATGGAGTTCCATTGATATAAATGAGAGGAGAGTCAGACTCCAGGAATCTTTGACTTTCCTTCCCTATGCGCTACTATTGAAGGGATTTGCCTCTGGATGATTTCTCCCTTGCACTTTACAGTTGTCCCTTCCTGCTTCATTTGAAGTCCCAAGCCGGTGTTTGTGGCCTCCCCAGTCTGTTGCCACAGAACGGATTACAATGTCACTGACAAATCATCCTGATGTCCCTGAAGGATCAAGGTGGAAGAAAAGACGAGATCTAGATGACAATCATTCATCTAAATGTAGTTGCCTGAGAGAGTGTGTTGGTGGAATAGTTATTTAATAATGTATCTGCAAATAATGTTTCAAACGTGTCTAGAGATGGTCAAAAATGAAATTTATTATTCACAAATTATTGTTATCCTTATTATTCACAAGGACATATACCTGATTTCGGTAGAAGAGCTATTTATGAAGTATTTCCACATCTATTAGGAAGTGTGCTAATAATTTGGAATTTTTAAAATGTACTCACTCTGGTTATCTTTAAAAATGAAGATAGCTTAACTAATTTTATCTTCTTACATAACTGGGGGAAAGATGTCAAATTCAAGAGAAGGAAATACAGCAGAACTGTCATTTATGGGCTGGAATGTATGTATAAGGTTATATCAGTTTATTTTTAACCAGTTCATCCCACTAGTAATTTAGGAAGATGTTAAACAGTGATTACTAAAGTTAGACATTTTTAAGTCAGTGGGTCCAAATAACTTGCATCCAAGAATTTAAAAGAGCTGGACAAGGAGCTTTCTAGACTCTTAGTATTTTGATTTTTAATAACTCTTGGAACATTAGGGAAGTTTGAGAAGACTGGAAGATAGTGAATGTTGTGCTAATATTTTAAAAGCGTAAACAAGATGATCGCGTTAGTAAGAGGCCTGTCAGCCTGACGTTGATTCCGGGCTAAATAATAGAATGCACAATAAAGAACTTGATAAATAAAGAATGAAAGTGGGTAATATAATTAATGCCAGTAAATGTGATTTATGAAAAATAGATCCTATCAAACTTGATATCTTTTTTTTAATGAGATTACAAGTTTGGCTGATAAAGGTAATAGTGTTGATGCAATATACTTAGACTTCTGTAAGGCATTTGTTATGGTACCACATGACATTTTGGTTAAAAAGAACTGTACCAATATAAAGTTAACATGACACACATTAAATGGATTAAAAACTGGCTAACTGACTGGCCTTAAAATGTAATTGTAAATGGAGGATCATCATCGAGATGGTGTGTTTCTAGTAGGGTTACACTGGGATCCGTTCGTGATCTGTGCTATTTAACATTTTTATCAACCACCTGACAGAAAATATAAACTCATCACAGATAAATTTTTCAGTTGACACAAAGGTTGGAGGAGTGGTAAATAATGAAGAGGACAAGTCACTGTTACAGAGTGATCAGGGTCTCTGGGTAAACGGAGTGGAAGCCAACAGTATGTGTTTCAGTATAGTCAAATGTAAGGTTATGCATCTAGGAATAAAGAACGAAGGCCATACTTACAGGATGTGGGCCTCTAGCATGGAATACAGGGACTCTGGAAAATGATTTGGGTTTCATGTGGGATAATCAGCTGAACATGAGCTTCCAGTTCGATGCTGTGACCAAGAGGGCTAATGTGATCCTGGGGTGTATAAACAGGAAAATTGTGAGGAGGTTCTATTACCTCTGTATTTGGCACTTGTGTGACCAGTACTGGAATACAGTGTCCAGTTCTGGTGTCCACAATTGAAGAAAGATGTTGATAAATTGGAGAGGATTCAGAGAAGAGCCACGAGAATGATTAAAGGACTGGAAAACTTGCCCTTACAATGTCAGACTCAAGGAGCACAATCTGTTTAGTTTAACAAAGAGAAAGTGAAGGGGAAACTTGATCACAGTTTATAAGTATCTACTTGAGTAATGAAAAATTGATAATTGAGGGCTCTTTAATCTACCAGAAAAAGATATACCAAGATCCAGTGGCTGGAAGTTGAAGCTAGACAAATTCAAACTGGAAATAAGGTGCAAATTCTTAACAGGCAGGGTAATTAACCATAGGAACAATGTACCGAGGATTGTGGTGGATTCTCCTTCAATGGCAATTTTTAAATCAAGATTGGATTTTTTAGAAAAGATATGCTCTATGTAAGCGGGGGAATAGTCCCGCTCTTGTGGGGAACTTTCCTGGCTTCTGCACTACCCCGGTGAAGTGGGCTAGCGAAAGGATCTGAGTCCTCGCTCCCACTTCCTTTACCCAGTGGCCTCCCTGCCCTTGAGGACTCCCCTTCCACTCTCCTGTCTGGCAGAGTCCTCGTAACCCCAACAAGGCTGGGCCCAGGATTCCTGGGGGGATCGACCCCCAACCCTGCTGTGGTCACCTAGGACAGGGGCTAGGGTGTCCCCACTCCGGGGTACTCTCTCTGCACTGGGCACTTCTCTGACCCACTGATCATTACATACAAATTAAAGTTATTTAATCAACAATTAAATTTAAAAAGAATAAGGAACAATGGGAAAGGTTAAAGGAAACATCAGCCCGCTCTGTGGCAGGGAACATCTCAAACAGTGTCTCTGGAACGTCAGGGCAGTTCACAGTCTGTTCCTTGCAAGTCCCAGGCCTTCTTCTCAGGCCCTGGCTGTGCTGCAGGGATGCTATGGGTTGGACACTTGCTCTGGTGGTGGCCACACGCTCTCAGGCTCTAACTGGTAGGACCCTTCTTCCCAGAGTCGCCCCCGCCCTGTCAGGGTTAGGATCCAAACTTGGCCTGCAGAGCCCCTGGGCTGAGGCGTCTCCCTGTGCTGTGCCTGCTGCCCAAGGTCCCCCTCGCTCTCCCCAGCTGCTCACCGCACCCAGCTCCGGACTGCTCCAGCCCCAGCTGCACCACTCTGTCTCTGCACTGCTACTGCTCTGCCTCCAGCTCCCTAGGCTACTTCATTGGCCCCTCTGCCTATGGTTGCTGCAGCTCTGCTCCCAGGACAGGTCTGCTCTGCAGGCTGCTTCTGTGACACTGCTCCCAGCACTGACCTGCTTCGTGGGCTGCTTTTCTGGCCCCTCTGGCTCTGGTTGCTGCAGCTCTGCTCCCTGGGCAAGTCTGCTCTCTCTGGACTGTGCCTCTGGCTTTGGGGCTGCAGCTCTGCTCCCAGGACAGGGTCTGCTCTCTGGGCTGCCTTTCTGGTCCCTCTGGATCTGGCCCAGCTCTGCCCCCCAGCTCAGCTTGGGCCCCTGCTTTCTCCTTAGCTTGGCCCCATTCTGTCTGACCAAGGCAAATCCAGCTCACACAGAGGACAGGATCTCCCTGGCCTCCTGACTCTCTGATTAGCCTGTCCACCCTGTCATTCAGGCTGACCTGGAGCATTGGCCTCTCCCCATTGTTTCTGGGGACTGTCAGTCTCAGGGTCCTGATTTCCCATAGACCCTTCCCCTTTTAGTACTGTGAGGTAGCCAACCAAAACACCTCCACTGAATGTTAGTAAGGGGGCAACAGTCCCCTTACATCTAATTGAAACAAATTATTTCAGGGAAGTCCTATGTGCTGTATTGTACAGGTCAGACTAAGTGATCACAGTGGTCCCTTCTGGTTTTATAATCTATGAAATATTTGGTTCAGTTTTCTTCAGACTTTCTTCAGATCATTTGTTAACCTAATACATGCAGTAGGTTTTTTCCAGTTCTGTTATGTTGTTCTTACTGGTCTCATTTCTATAGTGCATGTTGATTTTTGCATTTATAACATTCTCTCCTGCAAAAGAATCCACAAGCATGGATTCTTGTTCCTGGGCAAAATCCATCCCATGGTAGCTAATAGAACTCTGCCTGGGAGTAAGAGTCTAGGTTTATGGATTTTTTTTTGGGTGGGATTGAAGCCATAGTACGGCAGTTCAGATAATACTGTTGACCCTCTGTCATATGGGACCCCAATGTCATTAGGGCCCTACCCAATGTGGGATATATTGAAATGCTGGTATATATTTCTGCACATGCTCCAGAGTTGCAAGTAGTGATGTATGATTTACTTTGTGTTGATTGAGAGTTTCTCTCTCACACACACACAGGGCCCTGGCTGAGCTTCCATCCATTATTCTAGTTCACTCCACAAACATGCTCTCACATTATGTCTGCATGCAAGACCTTTTCCTTCCTTCATGTTTCCCCCTACCCCTGTACACTCACTCATTTTCTCTCCCCTACTACTGAACAAAGAGTGGTTCCCTTTCCCCACCTCCAAATAAATCAGGAATGGGGGGAGTTAAATATGTGAACTTTGCAACACCTGGTGTAAATCACATACGGTAAAAGATGGTTTTGCATCTAGTGTATGCTATATTCTTATTGCTGTCCTGATGTTGTTTCCAAGTAGGTGTTAGTTCTAATTAGTGCTGTGCATTTGAACCCCTGTTATGCACCTTCTGCCAGTCTTCTCAATTGTTGTCTATGTAAGGCTCAGCCAGGCAATTTGTAGCTTTCTCCTGATCCAGCTGGCAATACAGAGCAAATATTTACTTATTCTCACAAAGGAGCAAATTTCTCACTGTAAAAGAGCTGGAATGACATTTTATGCAAACAGGTGTTTCATATATTATCAGTACTTTAAGCTGTAGTTAGTCAAGGACTCATCCGAACCCTCTATACTCATTACACTTTTTAGACCCAGGTTTACAATTCCAGGATGGCAGCCTGCCCTATGTGACTAGAGATGGTTCTTTAGTATAAACAACTGTCCATCTTTGTTCATCTCTGTGTGTTTGTGTGTGTGTATGCGTCTAAACTCAACAGATATGTTCAATCGTACTAAAATAGTCTCCAAATCAGATCATGGAGACCCATGCTGAAAGGAATATCATCTTGGTAAATTACACTTTAGCTTGTGCAAATACACCTGCATGCTGAAGACATAATTAATAGCTTTTTTTTCTGCTTTCCTTCCACAGCAAAGATGTCCCCTTGCCACTAAAACACTTCAGAATCTTGCTGTAAATTCTGCTGATGAAAAGGAAATACAGCATTGCCTGTTTAATAAAGCTGACAGTGCATGCTAAAAGCAGAGTCTGACACAAGAACTTAGTCTCAATGGTCCAGATTCACAAAGGTACTTAAGATTTAGGCACTTCAATCCCAGTTTTAGGCTACACTGCAGTTTACAAAACTCCTGCCAAATCCTGTAGGTGCCTAAACCTGTTTAGTACCTAAATTTTGAGGATAAAAGTTCCCTCATTGCTTATGTTTCTGCCTCTGGGTATGCGCACTGCTGCCTTACTCTTGGGGGTGCAGATTAACTCCAATCTAAGTCTCAGAGCTATTCATGAACCAGAGGAGGAGATGTGTTCCTCCGCCTAAATCACACCAAGACCTGATGTGGTATGTGTGCTCAGAGGTTGCCTCCCAGATTGGTCCCATTCAAAATCTGGCTGTCAGAGGAGGCAGTCACCTTAAAACCTGGATGGTGCTGCCCAGTCTCTAGCTTTTAGCCCAGTGGTTGGAGCACTTGTGGGATGTGGGTGACTCAAGTTCAATTCTCCCCTCAGAAAGAGCGGGGGAGAGGATTGATCAGGGGTCTCCAACCTCTCAGGAGCAGAGAGGTTGTATATGATATGGTTGTAGGAGGGAGATGTGTGAAAGAAGAGGAGTGGGGACAGGTTGGAGGGGAAATGCAATTTAACACTCTTGCAGGCCCCTTAATTCCACAGTCTGTTGCTGGGGTGGATGGATTATCTCTTCCAAGTGCTTTGGCCTCTCTAATTCATGCAATGGATCTTAATAGTTGTATAGTACTGAGGTACTGGCCACTGGAATCACTCTGGATTTTAGACGCTCTCCTCATCTTTTGGACAGAGAAGGAAGTTCTGGGATGTGCTGAGCCCAGGCACCCAGTGCCAGGGCAGGGTTCATCCCAGAGGGGACAGAGGAAAGTACCATGCAGTCCCACTCCTTGCTGCTGCCCTACCCAGGGCAGGGGGTTCAGGCCAGTACCACTGACTACAGCTCACTCAGTGTTAAATGCAGAATGGAGGATTATTAAGCACATTGTATTTCATTTGTGTTTAAAGCCAGATGCTAATAGAGAAGGTTAAATGAATTGAAGGAACCTCTTTTTTTTTTTTCCTCCTCGATTGTGCCTATAATTGTATATTGCTTATTAAGTAGCCAAAGGCCTTTGAAAACTCTATTCATTTGAGAAAGATGTGAGGCAGAGTTCTTCCTGAAATAATTATAGAAAATGAGTGTTGATGCATGTTTTGACTTTGCTGCAGAAGTAATTCTGTCTCTTTTAGTTGAAGTAATTACATTTGTTTCTAAATAGAGCAAAAGAAACGGTAATTGTAAAAAAAAAAAAAAAAAACCCGCATAGGTCTGACTTGTACGTGTACATTGTGGCAGATAGATGGGAAGCAAAAACTAATTATTATATTAGTATAGTCATTATGGCATGTTGTACATTCATTCAAGGGAAATCGTACTGTTAAACACATTATGAATCATGAAAGATTTGCAGAGTTTACAGAACAGTTTGCCTGCTACGTACTTTCTTAAGCATTGTGATGAACGTGGATATTGCAGCATGTCTGGTTTATATTGGATTTGATGAAGGAGGTTAATGTGTGAATTCACCAGCCTTTTGTTACTTTTACTTTTTAATTCAGTGTTTATGGAAGGAGACATTTTTACCAGTGAAAACTAACCTCATCTCACTTTTTTTTTTAAAGTCCTTATTTGAGATGACCAAGAATGGTAAAACTGTGCTGGCAGCAATTTGGTGGTGTAGGTACTTGTTGTCTGTGAAGAGGACTGAAACCACTATGTTGTTTGACCTGGGTCATTGGATAGCCTTCACATAGCAATAGCTTTCAACTACCACGATCCAGGGCTGAATTTGGGAAGGCAAGCTAGAGCTGAAAGACCTCAGGACCCAGTCCACTCAGCCATTAATTTCCCCAAGTGACAATGATTTTACTGAAACAACAAGGAGTCTGGTGGCACCTTAAAGACTAACAGATTTATTTGGGCATAAGCTTTCGTGGATAAAAAACCCATTTCTTCAGATGCATTGAGTGAAAATTACAGATGCAGGCATTATTATGCCATCAGACTCCTCATTGTTTTGGGGGATACAGACTAACACAGCTACCCCCCGATAAATGATTTTATTGGTCTGCCTAATCTCCCACGGGTTTAGTTGCGCCGTGTCACATATTTGGGCACAATTTGATTCTAGTGGCTACCTTACAAGATCAGGACACTATGTTGTTCACTGTGCTCTGTGTGGGGAAACTTACTTTGTGCCTTACTGCTCAAACTTGCTCTTGTCAGTATTATTAGTTCCTCTGTATCATGATATTCACATGGTCATACGAGATGATCTGGAGGTCCCTTCTGGCTTTAAACTTTGGCTGTGAGCATTGGAAATCCCCAGATTCACCTGTATTCTAGTTTTTAAATTATGCTGAGACTCCATATGTTCCCTGGGAATGTAGGTGAAGCTATAGTGAATTTGCCAGCTATATTCTTCTCCAGCTAGCAGGGTTGCTATCTGTTCACTAAGGCAGAAAAAGATGTCTATCAAAATGCAGTGGTCACAGAAATTATTTTGTGCAGTCATGCATTCCTGAATTAGTAGATCAGAGCATTTTAGGAGATCCATATGTCTTCCCGATAATCTGCTGGAACTACCTGTAAAGCAATGATGGCTAACGTCATGTGTTCAGTACTGGCTCCCTCATTCCAAAATACTTGTGCCAACCATGGTGTTTAGCAAAGCCTTGATGAGCACAGCGCTGATGGCTCTCTGATGTGCTGGCTACTGAATTTTCCCTTCCTTGCTTCACTGTAGTACCTACTCTTCCTGATTTTACCTAGTATCTTGAAATAATGTAGAGACATAGGACAGAAGTCTGCTCTCTGCTACATTCCATGCAATTCCAGTGACTTCACTGTGGTTGCATTAGGATGCGAGGGAGGGCAAAATTTGGGCTCTAGCATTTTTGATTCCCCTGTGACTAATTAACAATTATCTGGTCTTGCATTATCTAGGGCCAGTCTCCGGAGAAGAAAAAATATCTTGAACCCTATGTAAGCTTGTAGCAAGTATTGTCCAGATCAAAGGTGAAGTAAACAAATAAATGGGCAGTTCCCTTGACACTAAAGCAATGATTCTACCATCTTCTGGTTCATCTCTTTTCTTTTTGGAAAGTCTTTGAGGCCTATATTTAATAGTTTTGAAGTCTTTCCCAAAGCATAGGCCTTTAGGGCCAAATTTTTGAAGAGTGGGAAAATGGTTGCACTCACAAAAATGTGGATGTACCTGTGAGATCCAAACCTGGCCCTCAAATAGGGGAAGCAAAAGGTGGGGTGACGCCATATTTGCCCCGTCCTATTGGGTGCTGTGCCAAGTGGTGCTTAAATACAGAAATTGGACCCAGGAAATCTGCACATGTAGATTGTTCACCTGCTATTGTGTGTGCAGTTATTGCAAATGTGTGTACAAACTGGGTAACTTTAGGGATATTTACCTGATTTGTGCACATAACTGTAGTAACTATGGGTGTGCCTCTGCAGGAGGATGTTCCTTTGGAAATGTGGTGGTTATTGTTTAGCTCATCCTCCTGACCTTATAAAATTAGGTGATTCCTACTAGAGAGCTTTGAGAAACATTCTTGATAGAAACAATCTTGCTGATGCATCATGGTGTCTTGCCTCACTTTCTATTGCCTCTGCTACGTAAATGACAACAGAAGCTTTATTTGATCAAAGTTAATCCTCTCCTGTTCTTTAGTCCCTCCATGAAATGATCCACTGTTAATGGGTATGTCAACACAGCAAAGAAAAACCCACAGCTGGCCTGTGTCAACTGATTCAGGCTTGGGGTGCAGGGCTGTTTCATTTCTGTGTAGACTTCCAGGCTCTGGCTGCTGCCCGGGCTCTAGGACCCTAATTTGCTGCGTAGACATACCCAGGGACTCCAAACATCAGTCATTTCCATATCAACCAACTGTAGTGCTACAAATGGAGAGTTAAACTTGGTTGCTGGTGGGAATAAACAATGGGATTAGTTAGTTTCTTTGGGCCAAATTCTACCTTGGGATAAACATATACAGCTCACATCAATACATGACAGATAGCAGAGTTGCCCTCTAAAACACAGATTTTGTGTTTCTGAGAATGTTGTTACAAATATAGACATTAGAGGGAAAGAAAAATACACAACAAAATATTGTCCTAAATTCATCATGATACAGCTCGACTTTTTTTTTCTAATCTTAGCTAACTTTCCAATTTTCTACAAAGGTCACTTAATTTCCTTGTCCTTCTACTGTGTTTTATTCAATCACCAGGAACTGAGGGGTGGCATTAGGAAAAACGTCCTAACTGTCAGGGTGGTTAAGCACTGGAACAAATTGCCAAGGGAGTTTGTGGAATCTCCATTATTGGAGATTTTTAAGAGCAGGTTAGACAAACATCTGTCAGGAATGGTCTAGATAATACTTAGTCCTGCTATGAGTGCAGGGGAGTGGACTAGATGACCTCTCAAGGTCCCTTCCAGTCCTATGATTCTATGATTCTTAACTGGTGTAAACCAGTGTGACTCCATTGACTTCAATAGATCCATGCAGTGATGAGCTGCCAAAATCTTAATGGGTTCCCTCCTCACCCCACGAGGGGGTCGTTGCCCACCCCCGCCCCCCGGGACTCCTGCCCCATCCAACTCCCTGTGTTCCTTGATGCCCCCCACCCCAGGATCCCTGCCCCATCCACCCTCCTCCTCTGTCCTCTGACAGCCCCCAGAACGGGGCAGGAGGGTCTCGTGGGCCACCGTAGTGGGTGCCCACCCCACCCCTAAGAGCCAGAGGGACCTGCCGGGGGGCGAGGTGGGGAGTCCCGGTGGTGCTTTTCTGGGGCAGCTCCCAGGAAGCATCCGGCAGGTTCCTCTGGCTCCTAGGGGCGGGGGACTGTAGCTGGGGGGGAGCAGGGGGAGAGGCCACTCCCCCCTACTGATCACATCAAAAGTGGTGTCTTAGGCGCCGACTCTGTGGGTGCTCTGCCTCCTCTCCTGAACGCACCGCCCCGCTCTGCTTCTCTGCGCCCCCCGCCCTGACTTCCTGTGAATCAGCTCTTCGGCGGGAAGCCTGGGAGGGCTGAGAAGCAGGCGGTGGCTTTCTGCTCAGGCCGAGGGTGGCGGAGGTGAGCTGGGACGGGGAGCGGTTCCCCGACGTGCCCCGCCCCAGCTTACCTGCTGCGGTGCAGGCGGCCCTCCTCGCGCCCCCTCCACCCCAGCTCACCTCCACCTCCCTGGGCCTGAGCGAGAAGCCGCCGCCTGCTTCTCAGCCCACCCCGGCTTCCCACACAAACAGCTGATTCGCGGGAAGTCTGGGGGGGGGGCAGAGAAGCAGAGCGCGGTGTTCAGGGGAGGAGGCAGAGGTGGAGGCAAAGCGGAGGTGAGCTGGGGCCAGGGGTGGGGCGGGGAGCTGCTGGTGGGTGCTCTGCACCCACCAAATTTTCCCCTTGGGTGCTCCAGGGCTGGAGCACCCATGGAGTCGGCGCCTAAGGCGCCACTTTTGGCTGGTTAAATTTAGAAGCCCTTTTAGAACCGGTTGTCCCTCGCGGAAATTTAACAACCGGTTCTAGCGAAGCAGTGTGAACCGGCTCCAGCTCACCACGGGCTCTATCCAGACTTATGGCCATTGTGCATCTGGGTCTTGCACCCTCTAGTTTCTGACAGAACTGTGATGTTTAGAAGCCACTGCACCAGCCAGGCCCTCTCAGAGGTCCAGAGAGGCCCAAGCCACTTCCAGCTTTTGAGGCCCCTAGCCATAATAAAAATAAAAAAAATGACAACACATGAAAACAAAATAAAGCACCAAAATAAGAGTGAGACATAATTTGAATATTTTATTATTTAACAAATGCTTTTCTAGCCTTTTTCTGTGCAAATGAAGTAATTATTGAGGAAAAATCTAACTTTCATGCAATGTCACAGTTGATATTAAATATGGCGAGCCCATTCAAATGCTGTTGTCCCATCGTTGAACGGTGATAATTCTTTACCTGCTTCAGCACATTGAAAGTGCATTCACCTGAAGCCACTGATGAAGGCAAACTGACAAAAATATGCAATGCAATTGTGATATTAGGAAACACCCCAGAGAGTCCAAGTTCGAATATTTCTTGAAGCAGATTCCTTTGACTTGCAATCCAGTTTAAAATTCATGGAATATATTCGTTTGAGGATTGAGATTGTACATTTGATGAACAGTTCCAAAGTAAATAATTGCCTCCTTGCATGATTTAGCGCAGTCAACACCTACAAGGTTTAGTGTGTGGTTTCCACAGCTGGAGAAAATACAGTTTGAATTATGCTCAAGCAGAACTGCTTGTACACCTTTGTACTTCCCAGCCATATTAGATCCATTTTCATAGGTTTGGCCAAAGCAGACTTGAAAATCTAACTTAAAACCTTCTAGAATTGCTAGTACTCAAGCAGCAATTTCTTTTACAGTTTTTCTCATCAAATTATCAAACAAAATAAACCTTTCTTCAATTGAAAATTTCGAGCTGTCTACAATCTTAACATATCAAATAACCATAGTAGTCTGTTCCTTGTGAGAATGATCTGGAGTGGCATCAACAATGATTGAAAAATACAACATAGTTTTTTTGTGTGACATTGAACTCTCATGCAATGGTATTCGGTCTTTCAACTTCCTGCAACCTCTGTTGATGCTCCATCCTGACTGATCAGAGAGAACTGATGCATTTGCAGCACTTTTATTCAAAATGAAGCAGGGTTCAGAGTACAGAGATTATTTTTCTGTACTCCAGCATAACCAGTCTCTTGTGCAGGTTTCACCATTTGGAAGAGTTTTTGTCAGCAGATGAGTAAAGAAAGCATGATTATCAGCATCTCATGGAATGTTACTTGGAATTTCAAAACGAAATTTCAAGAAAAGATTGCATTTGGGCAGCATTGCTCTTGTCAATAATTCCAATGGCAGTCGCAGTCAAACCTGTAGTACTTATGAATTGTTCTTGCTGCATAAGATCTACATCTTCCTGTTGCTGTTGAGTTTCTTGATCATACACAGGATCTTTAGCTACATCTGTTACTGTTGGCACATCTCCTTCTTGACTACTGTCCTTATGTTCAGATATTGGCATTGAAATATCACCTGTTGCAGTTGTGGAGTTTTCATTATCTGTAGCATTGTTTGTGGGGTAAGATGTGTTTTCCAGTGGTTTGAGAAATGAAGTTATTGGCTTTGAGCTCTTAGCTGCTGCTTCACTCAGTTGTTTTTGCCGTCTCTTGCTTGCACCACTTTCAAATCTCCTCTATGTAGTGATCTATCTGGTCAATATGTAGCCTATCCACACTTGAAATATTCTATTGTAAATAAGTAGCTTATCTACACTTGAAATCTTCTACTGTAAACATGTACGCAAATGCTGAATGGTACACAAATACTGAAAAGACTTAAAACAAAGAAATACTAATTAAGAACACAGAATGAAACAGTCAGATAGGTTATTATCCTTATCACTGAATCAAAACTCAAGCACTCAAGGTACAATATAACAGACTGAGCTTTGAAGACAAAGGGATGACATATATATAGTAAACGCAGACATGGATACAGACAGAGGGATAATGTCCAAAAATTTCAAATGTGTGTCCTCACAAAACTCACTGTACATGATTGTCCTCACAAATTTTCACCTGGAATCTGGGCCTATAGACTACGGAAGCCTATGATGATGGCCAAGCTACCAAGCTAGGGCTCAACCAACCAATCAGTCACCTCTTTTAGCTACCATATGAAGATGATAATGAGGAATTCTCACACACAAATAATTCCTTAGTCAACTAGATGTAAAACTATAAAGACAGTAAAACGTAACAATTCTCTACCTTTCAACACCCACTTGATCCAGCACCAGCCACTAGTAGTGGTTTGTTTATATAATCAGCTGATCTGAGAGCACACGTTCATCACAATCTAATCTTGTGCCATCAGAACTGATATATTTTTATTAGTATTTATGAACATTTTAAACTCTTTAATATGACAAAATCTATATCAGTTAATCAAAAAATTCTGTCTTTTACCAAATCACATCTCTTATTTGCTTAAATTTTCAGCTCAAAGCTGAGAGAGTGTGTCACATTTTGGTCCGATAGGGATGTGCATAAAAACAAGTTGCAAAACTTATCAAATGCTAAAAAATTAACAAATGTCTAAATTTGAGGCCTCCTTTGAGCTTGAGGCCCAGGCCAAATGGCCCTCCTGGGCCCCCCCCCGATTGGCCCTGGCACCAGCCTGTTGTCACAGATCATATAGCTACCAGCATGGTCATATAAAATTACTCAGATTAGTCCCAGGATCAATGTTGTGAGGTAGCTTTGTGATTTAATATGCTCTCCAAAGGGCACCATGTTTGTTTCCTGGCTGTTCTTCACATGAACTGAGCATCCAAGTAGCCAACAAATCTCTCTACTCCAGAATACCTGCCACCCTTGGGTGGGCTTTTAAACAAACATCTTTGTTCATTTCCAGTGCCATTTTATCCCTCTCAAAGGATTGATCTGTTTTACAAGGAGGACACTCTGAAGTTTACCACCCTTTGTTTTCTGAGAGGTAGAACTATGCTTAAAAAAAACACAAGCAACCTTCCTACTGTGGGAGAGAGCAAAAGGACAGAGGGAAATTAGTCATTATGGTTTTGGTTCAGCATCACTTTTTCATGAATTAACTAAACATTGTGCAGATTTGCACACAGATTGTCCCTCAGTGATTCATGAGGATCCCCAATTTCCTTTTTCTTCTTGCTTGTGCTGAGGTCTTTAGAAGCCACACGGTGCTGTGAAGATTGTTAAAACTTCATACACACTCAATTTCAGCTGGGGGGTAGGGAAACCCAATGTGAACAAGAGGCTGGAGAAACTGGTAAGCTCTCTGTGATGACTAAGCTGGTTGAGATGCCCTTTCTCCAAGATCATAGGCAACAGAGGATCAACCTGTTTCTCCATTACTCTTCCCTTTGTTCATGTATTTCCAAGAGTTGGAAAGAAAATAGAGTGTGATTCCTGATGGTACTTGGAAGTGAATATTCAGTGTTGTAAAGATAAAAAAACTTCATGTTGTAGTTGGCTCCAAGTCATGGTGACCCCACTTAGCTAGGGCTTGGCTGAAATCCCAGTGAGAAACATATTAGTAATGCTACAATGTGGTGTCATACTGGCTTAGAGTGATAACTTTAGACCCCTGGAAAAATAGGATGTTTCATCCTCCCTTGTCATTACCGACACTGGGGCATGTCACAGATTCCCCACACTTTTCTCATTTTAACAAATACATCCTGGCTCTGGACAGTTGTCTTCTCCCCTAACTCCTTGGGACTGTTACCCTCATTCATCCATGCCAGCTGAGATGGTAGAGGGGAGAAGTTGTTGTGCGAAGAGAAAGTTGCAATCTGATTCTATCCTTTACAGACAATATGACTCAATCAAATGGCTTGGGGGGGGGACCTCAAATATATTCCGCCTAGGGCTATTGGCCCCTCTGCCTCTCCTCCACCCCTGAGCTCCAGACACACTGATTGCTCACTCCCCTGTGGGTGCTAGGAAAGGGAAGGGGCCTTTTGATGCCAATACACTGTTGCAAAGGTGACCATTAAATAGTTTCTCCATGCTGTTCTTCTTTAATATTTCTCCATAAAGCTTTGTGTTGTGCTTTTAACTCTGAGAGAGTGGCGCTTCATCTTAACGCCATAAACTCCATTAAGGCACCTTTATAAATAACCTGAGCCATTGCATGGATCCTGTAATGCAAGGTTGTCGCCCAAAAGCAGCTGTATGAGGGGAAGTTTAGTGATTTTGCTCAGAGGGTAGTTGCTTACACCAGACTTTTTTTAAAAAAAACTCCATTTAGGTGAAAAAGGAATCTTCAAAGCTGGCATTTTTCAAGTAAATAACTCTTTAGCTTTGATATGCCTGTTTCATGTTGCCTTGTCAGGCTTGAGGGAAGACGAATCTTAAATCAAAGTGGACAACTGAGAAGAAAAGCACATAAAAGATTACAATAAAAGAAAGGAATCATTGTCATAAAAAAACACAAGACATGGTTTTATATCCGTCACAGCAAGCACCCTTAGGAGTGAATTTCTAACGTACAGTCTAGACTCAGATGCTTTTGTGAACTTTTATCATTGTTTATTTAAAACTCTGCAGGGCAACATGAAAAATAAGAAAAAATCCCCAACCACAGGTTTTCTGTCACCCTGAGTATCAGGCTTTAGAATGTGGCCATTATGAAAGGAGGAATCTAATTGGTTGATGATAGTTCTGCTGACTGGGCAGGTGCCCATCCTGCATAAACACATAGGACAGGATTCCTTAGCCAAATGCTTTAACACTGAAATTGATGAGATTAATGTTGAAGCAGCACAATAAGTCATTTGAACTAATTCAGTTCTGGAGGCAGCATTAAGGGGTCGATCATGCAAGAGGCTGGTCATGTTCAATTTCCAGTGACTTAATTGGGAGTTGAGGGCATTCAACACCTTGCAGAAGAGGAGCTTAGATCAGCCCCTTAGGTGCTTGACTTCCAGAAATAAATAAACTAGAAATAAGTAAAACCAGGACAGTCTTTGTAGATCATCTGTTTATCAAAACCCATAGCAAATGTGGTTTGGAGCCTGGTCCCATTTAATATTCAGAGTCGATAGGTGTGTTTGGATAAATGTTTCTAGAATTAGCCCATCTCTAGGATTGTCACTGTCTCGGTGGTGTGTTTGAGGCAATTGTTTTGACCTGTTATATGCAGATGCTGCTGCATTGGGAAGCAATGGTGCGAAACAATGTTTGATCAGCCCCAAAACCATCATTGCTTAGTAGTTGTTCTCTGCTGGACTCTCTGCGTGGGGAGAATCTCAGAGACTTCACCGAGGCAGCTTTCCATGCCCCCAAGGCAGCAGAGGAGGTGTGTGTTTTGCCTAACATGCCTGGGTATACTGAGAACAACTACGTGTCAATTTCATAATTGAAGAATGTGTGTGTGGCAAGGGGGGTGATGGGAGCTAATAGAGCTGGGTGAGCGCAGAGATCTGTAAACTAAATAGAGAAACCTTTGAATGACTTCCCCGTGCACCAGTCTTTCTAGCGCATGTGCTGGAACTACTAGAATATGCTGTTTCTCCCTCATGAATAGAACAAGGGGCAGTATATATGTCCCTTCCCATTTTTTTTGGCTTTGTTTCTTTTGCTACTGAGTTATTCTGAAAACGGCAGATCTGCACCAAACCATAATACCCATTGCCCAGTGCAGGGCAATTTGCACTCTAATGCAGTAGTAACTGTGTGTGTATGAGAGAGAGTGTGGGGTTGGAGGAAGGACTGCTAGCTGTTGCAGAGGAAGGATGGTCTGGTCTGGTGGTTAGGGACTAACCTAGAACTTGGGAGACCATGGTTCAATTCCCACCTCCATGACAGAGTTCTTGTGTGACCTTGGCCCCTCTGTGCCTTAGTTCCCTCCCTGTCTGTAATCTGGGGAGAATACCATTGCCCTGCAGTGGAGTGGTATTGCACTAAAGACTGTGAGGTGCCAGATTCTGTAGTGATGGGGGAGAAAGGGCTGTATAAGTATCTGGGCTGAGTAATTAGCTTTTACCCTGTGCTCTTTATCCAGGGGTCTAAAGCAATTTCCAAAGGTGGGCAAGTATCCTCATCCCCATTTTACAGCTAGGGCAACAGAGACAGAGGGAATAAGTGATGCACAGAGATCACACTGAGTCTGTGGCAGACCTGTGGATAGACTCTCAGGGATCTCTGTCAGCTGCTTCCCCAGGCTGGCCTAGGGGCTAGGGATAGACATCACTGGGGCTTTTTCTTCCCCACTCATCCAAGTCCCTGGGGCTAGGACTGGAGCTCTAGATGATAACCATTCACAGCAGACACCGAACAATAATAATGTGGTACACACAATATGCCATAATGTCTCATACCATGTTACCCAGTTCCATGTGCTGATTCTGGCAGTGACCAACACCTTATGCTTTAGAAGAAGTATAACTCCCATCCTCTACCCTACCCACTCGTGTATGGTTGGTTGTTAGAAGGGGAGGGGAGGAGGAATTCATTACTGACACCTGTTTTGTTACAGGAATCCCTGTTAATCTGATATCCAGGTACAGTGGTAACAGCGGTTAGATGTGTCCTCATCAGGAAATAGTGGCAAAATCCCCTGCATTATCCTTTGGGCGCAATTGTTTGCGGTAATGCAGCCCGTTGCAAGGTCTCATAGAAATCACATGGGATAACTTGTCATTGACATTGCCTCCAGCATACACTAACAATTGAACCTGGGTTTGCAATGCATGAAATGTTTCTTCTGAGACTTGGGATAATTTTAGTGGCATTTTAGATGTGTAGCATGTATTTAAAATATAATTTTCTCGGCCTGTAACAATCTTTAAATTTAAATATAGACACTGTCCTGCAGCATACAGTGCACTAAAGATTGCCTGGGCTAGAGAGGCTTTAAATAGTTGATCAATTTTAGAAGTAACATTAAGAAACAAAACAGACATATGGGAGAGGTAGACTAACAATACAATAACTTTAAATAAAAAGTTTGCATTTTTTAATGTCTTGGCAATAGCACTTATTAATTCCTGATGCTCAGTTAGTGCTTTTTTACTGGAAGGATCCTGAAATGTTTTACATACTGTAAATACAATATACAGTTAAACCAGGTATCACTGAAATGCAGCCACCACTGAAGTTGGCACAGCAGCCACATTACACCATTATGAGATATGCCAACATTATACAAGAAAAAAAACAAAACAAAAAAACAAAAAACCTCCAGCTGAAACTACAGATGGAAATTAGTTTTAGGTAATTTAGTCCTGACTTTAGTACCCTCACTCATGTGAAAGATACTACAGCTTCTTTAATGTCTTCAGGTGGTTAGGAATTTGGTTTTAAGTCTCTTCCAGAAGGCTGATATGTGTATATATCAATTATATATTGAATGTTCAATTGAATTTTATGAATCACAATATATTTTGCCAAATGAGAACTATTCAGAACTTTAGTCAGGTAGCCTGGATGATGTATTTTAATCCTGGAAAAACCATTGGCTCATGTGATGCTGGGGCATCTCACTTGACCTCTTTGTACCATAGCCAACATGCCAAAAAACTACATAAAATATGCCTCCTCCCCACCCAAATGGTAGCTGCTGGGTTGGAACTGAATTTTCCTGGATAGACAGATTACAAAGGAATATAAATGCTTCACTGCCCAGGGCCCTATGGCATGTGCTCAGAGTAGGAGAGTTTGTCAGCAAACAATGCAGCACATTCCAAGAGAGCAGTAAAAGCAATTATCTTCCTTGGCACGCTCACCTTGAAAAACAGCAGTGTTGTGGGGCAGGGAGCTAATTGCTCCATCTGTTGCTTTGGGTCTCGCTGAGGAAGAAAAGTGCTTTCTGCCACATTGTGTAACACATGACATGCCCAACATGGAGGGATCTATTCAGGCAGGCTTTGGCTTTGAAGCAGGCAAGACTGGATGCAAAGTATAAGGTTGGGGAAAGCTAGCTGGATTCTCTAGGTGCATTTACGATTATTTCATTGGAACTTTAATATTCTTAATGATTTTTGGAGATTGTGCCTGTAGTCAAAATTGCATCTACAAGTAAAGAGTGTCTGTTACATTGAAGGCAGTGATGGCTAGTGGTACCTCAAGTATATGTCCTTATGAGTGTCCACCATAAGAGGTATATGCATGCCTGTGTGCGCTCGGTCAGAGATTTTAAATAGCAGTGTCCACTGGTCCATGCGTACACACTATACAACTTTGTGTTTTAGTGTGAGGGTACTTAGAGAGGTGACAACTGACTGCCACCCCAGTTCCTTCTCAACTGTTCACAGTTCAAGACCGTTCAGAGTAGTGCCTGCTGCTTTACTAGCTCCGTTGTTGTTTTTCTTACTTATTTCTATTTTTTTCATATTCTCTGTTTCATTTGCTTAATTTTTTCTTTGTTAAGCACATCTGCGGTTCTGGGGGGTTTCCTCCATTGAATTTCTCCTTTTTCTGCAGCCAGGGACTCCTGCCCTCTGCCATTTTCTCTGGAGCTTTCCTACTCAGGGTATACAAGGACTCCGGGCTTCAAGGCTTGTCAGACCTGCTGCAGGACTTTCCCCCACAGTGACAGGCATTCCAGTTGCCTCTGCTGCCTTCAAGAGTCCCACATCCCATCTAAGTGCAAGGGCTGCACCAACTTTAAAAACTGATCTCGCAAGCTGAAGAAGGAAAGGCTGAAGCGTCTTCTGATAGAGCACTTTTGGAATCAAAGCTCTCCTAGAGAAAGAGACCTCATATTCTGGAGAAAGAATCCAAGAAGAATGGGAAGTCATCTTCAAGGTCAGGACTTAGGGAGGTTGCCTGCCTGGCACAGGTACTCTTGAGTCTTCTGTGGGCCTTGGTACCGATGCACTGGCTCCCAATTAAGAAAACACCCAGCTCATGCACCGAAGGGTCATCTAGCAAGCACTGATGGGCTCTGAAGTTGGTACTAGAATATGAGCCCTCCACAGGTAAAAGGACTCTAGAGCTTGGGACTCCTCTAAAATGTCCACATCAACCTCAGTATCACATCAACCTCTTCAGGTTGCAGCTGCAAGGATCACCTTGATCATACACTGGAACTGTTGTCCTCAGCCTGCATTCCAGGGGCCACATGGACTGCACCTCTGTACTGTGCCCAGGCTATGATGGAATATCCCCCAAAGCTCTCTGGTACCAACTATGTTCTTCTCCCTTGAGGACCTTTTTATCTCTTCTAAGGGGCACTGAGAGGGATCCTTCCCTGGTACCATCCCACTGGTCAGAGCTGAAGCCTCCAGCTGTTGTGTTACACCCTAGCACAAAATCTTGTCCATCATCTGCCTCTCCTCAGGCTCCAGGACCATATATAAGTTCCAATTCCTGATGCCAGGGACGACTCCTCTGGATATGGGAGAGGATACGTCCTTGGATTTGGATATCTCTGTCCAGGACTCTTCCCCTTTGACCCTCCCTACGTTCTCTGTATATATCTGGATGACAAGTCCTGATCTATAACCGGCAAATGTTCTCATTGTCTCTGGCCAGGAACAACTGTGGAGTCCTGTGCCTTTCCCTTGTGCACCACCATAGTGGTCAAGTAGAGTTGGACCTTGCAAAGGAAATTAAAACCAATAGTAGAAGGTTCTATAGCCATATAAATAAGAAGAAAACAAAGAAAGAAGAAGTGGGACCGCTAAACACTGAGGATGGAGTGGAGGTCAAGGATAATCTAGGTATGGCCCGATATCTAAACAAATACTTTGCCTCAGTCTTTAATAAGAGTAAAGAGGATCTTAGGGATAATGGTAGCATGACAAATGGGAATGAGGATATGGAGGTAGATATTACCATATCTGAGGTAGAAGCGAAACTCGAACAGCTTAATGGGACTAAATCGGTGGGCTCAGATAATCTTCATCCAAGAATATTAAAGGACTTGGCACCTGAAATTGCAAGCCCATTAGCAAGAATTTTTAATGAATCTGTAAACTCAGGGGTTGTACCATACGATTGGAGAATTGCTAACATGGTTCCTATTTTTAAGAAAGGAAAAAAAAGTGATCCGGGTAACTACAGGTCTGTTAGTTTAACATCTGTAGTATGCAAGGTCTTGGAAAAAATTTTGAAGGAGAAAGTAGTTAAGGACATTGACGTCAATGGTAAATGGGACAAAATACAACATGGTTTTACAAAAGGTTGATCGTGCCAAACCAACCTGATTTCCTTCTTTGAGAAAGTAACAGATTTTTTAGACAAAGGAAATGCAGTGGATCTAATTTACCTAGATTTTAGTAAGACATTTGATACCGTACCACATGAGGAATTATTAGTTAAATTGGAAAAGATGGGGATCAATATGAAGATTGAAAGGTGGATAAAGAATTGGTTAACAGGGAGACTACAGCGGGTCCTACTGAAAGGTGAACAGTCAGGCTGGCGGGAGGTTACCAGTGGAGTTCCTCAGGGATCAGTTTTGGGAACAATCTTATTTCATCTTTTTATTACTGACTTCAGCACAAAAAGTGGGAGTGTGCTAATAAAGTTTGCAGATGATACAAAGCTGGGAGGTATTGCCAATTTAGAGAAGGACCGGGAAATCATACAGGAAGATTTGGATGACCTTGTAAACTGGAATAATAGTAATAGGATGAAATTTAATAGTGAGAAGTGTAAGGTTATGCATTTAGGGATTAATAATAAGAATTTTAGTTATAAATTGGGGACGCATCAATTAGAAGTAACAGAAGAGGAGAAGGACCTTGGAGTATTGGTTGATCATAGGATGACTATGAGCCGCCAATGTGACATGGCCGTGAAAAAAGCTAATGCGGTCTTGGGATGCATCAGGCGAGGTATTTCCAGTAGAGATAAGGAGGTTTTAGTACCATTATACAAGGCACTGGTGAGACCTCACCTGGAATACTGTGTGCAGTTCTGGTCTCCCATGTTTAAGAAGGATGAATTCAAACTGGAACAGGTACAGAGAAGGGCTACTGGGACAATCTGAGGAATGGAAAACCTGCCTTATGAAAGGAGACTCAAGGAGCTTGGCTTGTTTCGCCTAACTAAAAGAAGGTTGAGGGGAGATATGATTGCTCTCTATAAATATATCAGAGGGATAAATACAGGAGAGGGAGAGGAATTATTTAAGCTCAGTACCAATGTGCACACAAGAACAAATGGATATAAACTGGCCTCCAGGAAGTTTAGACTTGAAATTAGATGAAGATTTCTAACCATCAGAGGAGTGAAGTTTTGGAATAGCCTTCCAGTGGGGGCAAAAGAACTATCTGGCTTTAAGATTAAACGTGATAAGTTTATGGAGGAGATGGTATGATGGGATAACATGATTTTGGTAATTAGTTGATCTTTAACTATTCATGATAAATAAGCCCGATGGCCTTTGATGGGATGTTAAATGGGGTGGGATCTGAGTTACTACAGAAAATTCTTTCCTGGGTATCTGGCTGGTGAATCTTGGCCATATGCTCAGGGTTTAGCTGATCGCCATATTTGGGGTCGGGAAGGAATTTTCCTCCAGGGCAGATTCGAGGAGGTGCTGGAGGTTTTCGCCTTCCTCTGTAGCATGGGGCACGGGTCACTTGCTGGAGGATTCTCTGCTCCTTGATGTCTTTAAACCACGATTTGAGGACTTCAATAGCTCAGACATAGGTGAGAGGTTTTTCGCAGGAGTAGGTGGGTGAGATTCTATGGCCTGCGTTGTGCAGGTGGTCGGACTAGATGATCATAACGGTCCCTTCTGATCTTAGTATCTTTTAAAAAACCACAGTGGGCTTATTGGAACTCTTGGGCCCTAGAAAATGATTACTACAGACTGCTGCCCACAAAAAACGTGTACCAAAAATCACCTCCAATATTGCAGTAGCTGTCAATATGTCAATAACTTCTGATACAGCAGGACCCACCACCTCAAGAGGAGACTCCTGGGGAACAAGAGCAGGTAGCTGAGGAGAAGATGTTGCCATGTTCCTCCTCTCCCAAGGAGGCCATCATATCTCCCCTGCCAGCTTATGCCAACAACTTCTGATCCTTTCAGGACCTGATAAAGAGAAATACAGAGTCACCCCAGATTCCCATAAAATAGAACCAGGAAATTCAGCATTCTCTAGCCGACACTTTACACTTTCCCCAGGGTAAAATTGCTCTGTGTATCAGTGAGACACTGCTGTCTCCATACTGTCTGGTAGATGCCTGCCTCCCTCTTGCCAGCCTGCAACAGGGCAGACAAACCTAGTAAATACCAGCTAAGGGCCTAGAGTACTTTTTTTCCCTCCCTCATTTCCTTAACTTTTTGGTGGGAGATGCCCTCAATGAAAGATTGTGACAAGTCCGTGGTAAATTGACCTCTCCCCCTGACCAGGGTGAAAGAGCTACTTTTCCATTGCTCCATGGTTTAGGCTTGTTAACTCTCAAGCCCTGACAGCTAAATACGGCTTTATAAATTATGCCGAATTCACATGCTTTATTGTCCCGTCCCCCATTCCCGTTCCCCCTCCCTGCCCCCAGGACCAAAGGAAACAATTTCAGGCCCTCATTTTAGAAGGGCAGACTGTTGCCAAGGCTTCTCTGCCAGCTCAATGTAGCCGATACGGTCTCTTGCTCAGTGGCAACTTCAGTCTCTATGTACAGAACCTCCTGGCTCCAAACATTCAGTCTTCTGAGGGAGGTTCAGAACACTGTTGAGGATCTCCCTTTTGAAGGGCCAAAGCTCTTTGGTAGTGACGCTGACACTTCTCTCTGCAGCCTGGAGGATTCTAGGGTGACTCTGTGATCCCTCAGGATACACATGCCTGCAATGAAAAGGCAGTTTAGTAAATTTTTGATAGCTCAGCGTTCCAGGCCTAGTCAGTGTCATGCTTACACAAGGCCTGCAGAACCCTCTTAAAGAGGACCAGACCTCACAAGAAAGGGCCCTCCTTGGCTGTTACATCTCAGTTAGCAAATTCAATCAAACGACAGTTTTGATGGCCTAGTTGAGGGTCAAGAACCAATCCCCTCCCTGCTCAGGAAAGGATGGAGGTCTGGGATGGGTTGTGTACCCCACAAGAGCCCTGACAGGCTTAATGTGGGCCTGAGATGCCAGTTAGGTTACCTGGTATCACCTGTGAGAGGGAAGGCCAGGGTTAATTGAGAGTCAAGTCCAGCTGGGCCAGCTCTACAAAGCCAGGAAGCTGAGAATTGTGGGGTGCTGCAGGGAAAGGAGACTGCAGTCACCCCCTGAAATGAGGGAGGTCAGCACATCCAGGGGGAAAGTAAGCCCTGAGAATCTTAGAGGAGTAAGGCGCCTGGCAAGGGGCTAGGAAGGGTGAAGTAGATACAGGGAGTAGAATAAGTTCAAGTGGTAAACGCAGAAAATAGAGGGGCTGGGTAGAAAGGAGCCCAGGGAACAACAGGGGCTGGGGCTGAGCAAACCTGGACTGTTCGTTGTAGGGTCTGTGGGCTGGAGTCTGGTATAATGAGCAGGCTGTTCCCCTGCCAGCCACTAGTGCTAGTGGTGAGTGGGAACCCTGTTACAAGGTCATATTCCCATTCAGACCCCTTTCCATCAGCTTCCATATGTGTGTTATTGTTAAGTGACTGCTTTAGTTGTCTGTTATGGAGAATAAACAGTGCTGAGAGTGCATGGGGAATAAGTGTTAAATTGTGAGTTTTGTCATCGATCAAAGAACAATAGAGGAAGTGTTAAACTGATAACCAATTTTCATATGGCATTTATCTTTAGTTATCTTGTGAGATGGGACAACTCAGAAAGATAAATGACATAACAGAGATCTGTCCTGATATACTTTGTCAACAAAAGAATAAGCAAACATCTAATAAAACAAGGCTGCTCTGTATGCCAAAGGAAGGAATGAAATACTTGTTAATTTTATTAGACTTTCTATAAATAACCTTTTTTAGAAAAAAGATGTCATATAACTAACTGAGGTTTGTTCTATGTAAAATCATTTACAATATTTCAGCTGTGCATATCAATTTTAAAGCTACACAGCCATCTAGAAATCAGCCCAAGTCCCCCATATCCAAATATCTGTAAATGTTGGGGTAAGTGAAGCACAAACGTTACTCATGGTCCTTATCATTGTGCTAGACTGACAAATCAAAGTCTGTATTGAAATATTCCTGATCTTCACAAAGTTCAGATTTGTACTTAGAGTTTATAATAAAACCCATTGTTTCATGTTCTCTGTGTGTGTATATAAATCTCCCCACTGTATTTTCCACCAAATGCATCCGATGAAGTGAGCTGTAGCTCACGAAAGCTTATGCTCAAATAAATTTGTTAGTCTCTAAGGTGTCACACGTACTCCTTTTCTTTTTGCGAATACAGACTAACACGGCTGCTACTCTGAAACCTACTTACGGTTTGCATCTCTCGCCCTTCTTTAACACCATTAACCTGAAAACATTATATATGGAGTTTATAACCAGAATCTGGAGATAATTTTATCCTCTATCTGTTGGTGTAAACTAGTGCAGCTTCGTTGACTTTAGTGGAGTGGTGCCAATTTACACCAGCAGAAATTTGGCCCATCATTGTCGCATGTTTCATTACTGAAGTTAATTGTAACTCCAGTGAAATTCAACTGGTTTGGATTTCAAATTTGGATAGAATGCCAAATCCTGGGCCAGTTCTGTGGATTAGCTCATCAAATGTATATATTTGTCAGGAATTCTGGACCAGTTTTCAAGTGACCCTTGCTGACTTACCCAGTCAAGATTTCACTCAGATTCATAAGAGATTCTGAGGAACCTGAAACTCTGATTAAAACCTAAGTGGACATCTTCCCCCCACCCCAAAAGGTTCCCATGAGCCCCAGGTTCTATTTATGATTATATTTACTTTTTAATATGCTGTAGAATATTTCTATTTGAAACATTGCTTGTTTATATTATTTATTCCAACCAAACTTACATTAATATCAAATGGAACTGAAGTAGGGGGTGTAAGTGGTTTGATTGGGAATCTATGCTCAAACCTTAACCCATCAGACTTGCACCAAATGGACCTTTGTGAGGTTCAAAAAGTTTGTATTAAAGATAGTCCCAACATAGTTTCTGTGGCTCTCTTCTGTCTCTCCCATATGATGGGATGTCTGCTCCAGGGTGGAGAATTCATTGGTTTGCTGTTCTCCTCCAGCATCAGGATCTCATCTCACTGGGGACAGTTTGATCCCTGTGTCAGTCTCTACAGAGAAAAATCCAGATCCTGTTATTACTCGTGCAACTACTGCTATTGATGTCAATGGGAATGCTTGGCCAAGTAGGGTAACCTCTAGTGAAAAATACTATGTGATTATACTTTCAGGTTGAAAGCAACAGGGCTTTACAGAAATTTGTTCTCTTATATTCAGTAGATTTTAAGATCAGAGTTTCCATTGGTTGTGTTTTTAACTGTCCTATAAAGTTTAAATGCAAGGATATAGTTTTCTCTTAAATTCTATAGCACATAATGGGATATACCCTAATGTATCAACTGTTAACAAGTCTTTGTTGATTTGGTCTATGAGAATTGCCTGATACTACATGCTGGTGGCATTGTGCATGTCCGTAAACTGAACATGCACATGGAGAGAAATCAAAACCCAATATAGGTAAACCCCAGTTATATGTAATTCTACGTTTTATCCAAGTTTCATATAGAAACTGAAATTTATTTTTATGAAACTTTCTTGGATGTCCCCTGAGACATTAGGACCACCAGGGTTTATCTGTATTGCCAAATGGACTGCATCCCAAAAGCTTTCAGTAGCATCATTTTAAACAAATTCCTAAAAACAAAAAATCAACTCACAATATTTGCTGTAAAGTCAAACTTGCTGAATGTAATCACTATCTGAATAGATGTAAAATATACACTTAGAAATCCTAATGCATGTGAATACCCACACAAGCCTATGTGATTTTTGTGAACGTTTGTCTCCCTGTCTTAAATCATTGCTTAGCCATATCTCACACAACCTAACTTCCCAATCTCACAAACCGCCTTAAAGAGTAAAAACAACAACAAGAAAGCCCCCATCATAATTACAAACTCCTAGGCTTTCAAGAGAAGGAGAGGGCTACCTCAGATCTGTGCTTCTCAAGTGCATGTTTGTGGAAAATCAAAGATTGTATTTTTATTGTATTTGATGGTTGTCTCTTACTTTTTTGGGGGGGTGACATAGGTATGTCTGAAGGAATATAATGCCCATACCAGATTGTCAGCCCCATAAACCAATGTCCTTAATTTAGCCACAGAATAAGAACCTCATGAGCAATGGTAGGGCAGGTTCCTCCCCCTCCCCTGTCCCCTTGTTAATGTTCTTTGGCTTTGCTCTGGGAGGCATCTTTGCTTGAGGTTACCGGGGAGTTTGGTCTCCAGGATCTATTCCTCTTTGGCCTCCCTGTGATATTGTCAGCAAGAATGCCAAAATAGGCATGGTGGTAGTGTGGGATTTTAATTGTTGTTGTTCTGTGTTTGTTTTGTTTTTGTTTGTTTGTAGCAGGACCTAGCGGAAACCACCAAATTCACATTATGTAGGGAAAAACTATTAGATGGTAACAACGTTCAGTCCCTACTGACTAGGACTAGACTTGAAATGGAGACCTCCAGGTAAAAGGTACTTTATCCAAACCCTTGAGCCATCAAATATCAATACTGACTGGCTTCGAGAGGGGGACAGCAAAGTATTGCGCAAGAGTTAAATCCACTCCTGATATTGAAAGGCAATTATTTTGTGGATGAGAGAACACCATGGCATTGTACTCTTTGTGGTTTGACTGTGCAAAGCAGTGGGTGCACTAGATCCACAGTTCTTTTCATCCTGTGGAGGGGGCAAATTGGGACTGGTGGGGAGACCAGGGATGGGGTTATTACATACTCAGGACTTTTCTGGATGGGGAAGGGGATTCTTTCCTTCTTGACCAGTCCCCATGAAAGTACCCAGCATGCAATCAGATATTTGGGCTTTGTATTGGGGAAGAGAATTTGCACCTAACTGCAGCTTGAAGGATTAGGCCATTCTTGTACCACTGAGGTCATTGTCTGCAAGCCAAGGGGAACACGTTACCATTTTACAGGCAAATGTACTGCACAGTAATACGAATACAGTGCAGTGATGGAGCCATCAATAACTAGAATGCACAGGGGAACATGACTAGGAAACAGAAAACTATTTTTCCCTATTACATCTATAAACCTTTAAACTATTGCAGGTTAAGGTTAGAATATAAAACATTCTCAGATGTTGCATTTTGTGGCAGTGATAATGGCAATATAGTGAAACTGTGGGCTGAGATTTATAGGAACATATGGGAGTGTGTAAAATACACGGATAAAGGTTGAAATTCTAGGGCTTACCCTCAGACCACCAGTTAATGCTGGGGCTACCTGTTCCCCCCAACCTTTCCTTTTTCTGTGTACTTGGTCTCATGGCAGTCCTCCCTCCAAATCTCCAGTATAGAGAACCAAAGTGTCAGCTGTGGAGGGTTTGTTGCAATGTGGATATATGTTCACTAGGAACTGGATGGTGACCATCACACTTTTCACTAACTGAAGGGCACTACTAATATGTGATATAGAAACATATTTTGGTAACTACTGATTGTGGGTAATGTTGAACATACTAATTTGGTGGCAAAAAGCCTATTACCAATCATCTTCAGCCATCCTGTTTCTCAGAAAAGGGAACAAAAACCAATAATTCATTTTTGGTGTTGTTGAAATAGCCAGTATACCAACTGTCCCTGCAGGTTAGCATTAGAGGCTGATTTACTTTCCCATCTATTCCTTACAAATCTGTGCAGTTTTAAGCAAAGGTTGTTGCTTTTTTCCAGAATTACACAGTACATTACCAATTACAGTTAGGTTAGAGATTTTTTTTCAATAAAGCTTCTCCTAGCAGTCACATTTCAAACTGAATTCTGATGAGAAAAGGCACATCACTCAATTTCAGAAGAATTACTGACAGGTGGGAAGAGGAAATGAGAATTGGAGAAGGCTGAATTATTCAAAGTGACTAAATTGTCTAATGAATTTACCCTTTTTTCTGTTGGTAAACTGTCTGCCAACAAACCCCGACTCCTGCAAATCCTGTTGTTTATAAATATCCACTGAAAAGTTTGGATGGACTATTTTCAGTTAAGTGTATCTCAATTCCTAAAGAAATATCAAACCCCTGCTATGTTTGGCGTTTTGATAATCCTATGATAAAGGCACTAGGAAGAAATAGAAATTATGTTTCTTTGAGGGATGGTGCCTGCAGTTCAATCCATGCATATTACCACACACTTTTCTTTAGTGGTAGTGATTGTTTTAATCTGTCTTTCACCATGATGGATAACTCATTTTAACCAAATCTTAGTACATCAAAAAGCGCAACACATAAAACAGAAATAGCTGTTCTTAATGCAATAAAAATAAATAACATTCAGTATGCTGTACATCAAAATAATGTGAAACGAAAGCATTACTGAAATGCTTGTGAACTCCCATCCTTAGAAACATTTTCTGGTTGGTGCAGGGGACACTCAGCCTCTCATTTGAGTCATTAGATTGTATTCAATGTACATCGGCTGTGAGTAAATGATTTAATCATGTGATTTCTGTTCAGTTTCCAGCATGAAATAAGTTGGTAGTTTCGCTGCTTTTCCTGGTGGATGGGAAGTCACTTCAGAGATAACACTAATTGGGTTCTTTTTTGATAGCCTCAGCAGACAGGCCAGGAACTGAATGAGCATGGATATATAATGTGGACACCTGTAAAGGCTGCCCTTCTACTTCAGAGGTGTGGCACACTGGAGAGCTCCTACCTGTGCTGTAGCTAGTCTGTGGATCTTTGTGGAATAGGCCTATATAATTCAATAGGGATACAACCAGTAATGCTATACAGGAATTAATGTAAAAATCTGTAGAATTTAAGAAAGATTTATGCCCATCGTAAAGGATTTTTAAGACCATCCAAAAATATTCTACAGCAGGAATAAAAATTGTCCATTAAATTCTATAGGATAATATAAAAATCCTACAGAAAGCATTTAATTTTCGATAGGACTTTTTCCCATAAAGGGATAAGTGGAGAAATTTCTGATTATCTGGACCTTTAATCAATGCTAAACTTGGGTTTAGAGAGAATAGACGTTAACAGATGTTCTGCAGAGAGAAAATGGCAATATACAAAGCGTACATCACAGTCCAGGAAGCATTCACAGTTTGAAAATGTAGAAGAAAGTAAATGTGTCAGTAGCAGAAAACTGTAGGGAAAAACACTCACTAAAATTGCATTTGGGCACAAGAAAAGAACTGTAGGCAGGGTACTGAAGTTTTTGACGGAGATGGTGAAGACATCAAGCATTTGGAATGAGAAATGAAGGAAGGCCAGCCTCTATTATTTCTAGCATCAAATAATATGTGACTTCATTTTTTTTTCTAAATGGCCTCAATAAGTTTTACTGGTGTTCCTTATTCGGTATCAATACAATGACTAGCATTCCACATGGCTGCACTCAGACAGATCTAGAATGGGGAATAATTCAAAGCATCAGTAACACAATCAGAGACTGCAAAGAGGTAAAGGACAGTTTAAATGCCATCATTGGTCTTTATGGAAGAGAAAATCTTCTCATTATATTCCAAAGACTGCTGATCACATTCCCTGCTTATTGGGGGGATGCGGGGGTTCTGAGATCTGAGCTATTTTTATCTTTTTCTCCCCCACCTTTAAAGATCTCACCTTAAAAATAAAAACCTGAAACTGCAATATAAGCTATACTCAAATTTGAGACCTATATATGTATATGTGGTTAGGTGAAAATGTCACTGTTGGGGAAACACCAACCCTGTGTCTAATTATATCCCAGTGATCTCTATATTGTGACAGTGCAGTACCTTGCATGCTAAGAATTTAAACAATGATAGCAGATAATTTCAGTTTGTTATATTTTAGCTGTTCAATGTATGTTATCAAAACATTTCTACCTGTCTGAAAGTTTTACTGATTCTAGCAGTATTCCCCACTAATGTAAAAAAAAAATTGTCAAACAATGAAAACTCTTTCAGTTGTGCTCAATGAAAATTCAATTAAAAATAGTCAAGATTCCTTCCAGCTTCAAAATGAAGACATCTTCACTTATGACCTGCAACAGGTTTTTCTGATTGAAAAAGTGTGACCCTAAAAGGCCCATATGTGGATGGAAGTTACATGGGTAAACAGTACTGTATGTGGGTGGAGCTGTAGAAAACCGATGTCTAGATGTCTGAAGACTGGAACAGATGGACCTCCAAAAATGCACTTATGCCCGTAGCAACCTGTCTTTGCATGTTTAAAAGAACATTTATGCCACACAACAGGTAATCGTATGAGCAAGTGGGTACTTTCCACACAATTATCCCTTTGTAGTATAGACATGACATTTTAGCATACTTGAACATGGGGTTTTGGATGTGCTATGGTGTGCAGGTACACTATTGCAGATGCAGTGGATGAGCATGTATTTTGGCCTAGAAGTTATCCTTATTTGAAAACTAGGTTCTAAAGTTTGCATGCTCCTGCTAAAATTCATAACCAGGGATGGATTAACACAGGGGTTCTCAGATTTTTTTTCATAGTGAGGTCCACATCATAATAATATTGTATAGAAACCTCATGTCCCAGTCATGATCACATAGACCATTTCTCCCCCCTGCTCTTCTGTATTCACAATTTGACATTCCTGTGGCAACTGCAGTAATTGCTTCCATGGCGATACAACAGGACAGCATTCAATAGCCAAGATTTTCAAAAGTGACATATGATTTTGTTGGCACCTCACTTTTAAGCTACCCAGCTTGAGACATCTTCAAATGGGGTCTGATTTTCCTCTCAAGGGCCCAGGGATCAGATTTTCAGCTCAAGTTGGGCACCCAGAATGGCTAAACGCTTTTGAAAATCTTGACCGTATAGTTTTTGAGCTGCTTCTTTCAGTTTGAGCTTAGCAAGGCTGTTTTTGAGCAAAACTCAGACTTTGATTTTAGCTGTAAACCTTTCAATGTTTTCCTGTAAATATTTCACACAACCGTAGTTAGCCCATCAGATACTCATGCTGTCCATTGCTGCTGCTTAGCAGATAGCTGGACTTTATACAGACATGTTAAGGCCATAGCTATCTTCAAACATAGATGGCCAGCAAAGTAGTAATGAAGTACTCTTTATTGTCATACAATGTTTATATCTCTGCATTTGTGCTGCAATGTAGAAGGACTATGTAGGTTGGCTGTTTTTTCAAGCAGAAATCTAATTGAAGTTTCGGATCCAATGCAGTGTTCCAACTATATAGAATAGATGCACTGACATTGTAAAAGTTTTTCTTCATCCTAATATAAGTTTAAAAAAATTTAACCAAAAAATACTGAAGAAACAGAGGGGGGAAATCTATCTATTTTATAGCTGTAGCCTTTGGCAAGAACAATGTTTGCTTGTATAAATTCTGTTTGAATCTGTGGAACCTTTCATGTGGTAGCAGTGTTTTAAATTAAAGAGTATTATGCCAGAGAATCCAAGCATAAATAACATGTTCAACATCCCAGAGCAGTGCGGTGCAATGGGAAGGAGATAGGAAGGTAGCTAGAAGATGGGAAAGCAAGTTCCCTACATCCTCCCCATGCCTGCACTCCACTCCTTACTAGCATTCTGGGAGAGAGAAATTAGCAGGCTGCCCAGGATCACCATGTACTTTGGACATTTGTGTAGCCTTCGTTGTGTTTTTGTCTTCTTTTGTTTTCTTTTTTTTCCTTCAAACTGCAAGGGGAAAACCAGGCAGGAGAAGGTGTGTTTTTAGATATCTTTGAAGAAATAACAATAGACAGTGGAACCTGTAGTGGTGTAAATATCAGAAAACAAGCCAAGAAAATCAAAAGATTTTTTTGCTAAGTATATCATACAAGTATTGTAGACTCTCACTAAAACTTTGATGTTATCCAAACATTAAAGACTCTGCAGTACAAAACTACTGTTTTCCAGTAGAGTTCTACACCCCAATCCCACAATACAGTCCTGGCAATCCCTGTCATTTTTTTTCTTTTTTCTTTTCTTTAATCCCCAGTTTGTGAGATTTAGTGCTGCAGCCAGCAAACTCTCTGGCTCCAAAGGACTGAAGCAAGTTGAGGGAGTCATTGCTGTACCTGAATTGGGCAATAGATGTCGTTCCCAAGTAATGAGTCTCTACTGGCAGGTTAACTGGATAGTTCTGTAGGTCTCCCAGGTCCAGTTAGACTGGACAGTGGGGGGCGAAGGGGGAAGTATGAAGATTCAGGCCTTGTCTACACTAAAGGTAAAAGTTGATCTAAACTACGCAATTTGAGTTACGTGTCTAGCGTAACTCAAATTGACGTAGCTTAGATCTACTTACCGTGGGATCCACACTATATGACGCTGATGGGAGATGATGTCTCATTGACTCCCCTTACTCTTCTTGATCAGGTGGAGTACAGGAGTCGACGGGAGAGCGATCAGCAGTCGATTTAGCGGGTCTTCACTAGACCCGCTAAATCGACCGCTGATGCATCGATCGCCACCTTTTTGATTCTCCGGTAAGTGTAGACAAACCCTCAGTGCTGGAATAGCAGCAGCTGCTTCAGATCAGGAGCTGTATTGGTTGAGGAGAAGTAAGGCTGGAGATTTACACTTCCCTTTGTACTATGACTGGCTCAGGGAAGATAATTTACCTTTGCCCAGTCAAAATAGTTTCAGTTCATCTAAAAAATGCCCATTTAGTGCTGCAGGTAGAGAAGTTCTTCTGTCCATGGCACTAAATTGGCACTTTTAAGAGGAAGTTGTGGTTGATACAAAACAGCAAAGGGAAGAAGAAGGGCAGCTTAGAAGATGTAACAATAACATGTAGGTTTAATTTCTACAAGTTCAGTGATGGAGACTGTGTTTCTGCCCCTCCTACTGCCGCAGACTGCTTAAGCAACGAACTGTGGGAGCAGCTATTTCTAGTTCTTTTATAAATTAGACAGTTCTCATTTTTCCCCTTTACCTCACCCTGAAGCCACTCAATCCACTGAACACCTGTGAAATGGCATAAATGGAGTCAGGAAGGTGTGATAAACGGAAAGCATAAATTTGTTTATTTTCTTTCTACTCTTGCAGTCACCCAGGAATGGCCCATTACTGTGGTTCCTTTTGTCTAACAGCAGCCATGTGAGTCCTAGCAGATTTGTTAGGCTCTTGATCTAGCTATGTTTCTCATTGTCTGAACTTGAAAAAATCCCATTTCCTCATTCTCCCCAGAAGCTTTTCTCTGTTCCTCGAAAGATTTCATCACTTCCAGCCAAGGCAGAGAAGTAATAGCTTTTTCCATGGGGTCAAAAGTAGTGGAGAGTATTTAAAAGTGGTTGATTTGGGGAAAGAGAATAGATTGCTCAAGATTGGCTGCCTCTGGCCAGGCAGAATAATTGGAAATATCTTTCCAAATGAGTTGGTGCAGGCTGTAGGATTACTTCACTGGGCTCCCACTTCACCTTGCGGTGCTTGTGCTGTTTTACAAGTTTTTTGATGCTTTTCCTTGCCTGTCTTAAGAGAGTTAGTGAGGAATAGCCTCATACCAAGAGGTGGTATGGCAGGTATGTCATTTAAGATAGTGCCCTCTGCAGATGACAATGGCCAAGCAAACCAGCCTACACTGAATCTTAATAAGAAGTGCTCATATTACCCATAGAGCAAACTAGGACAGTGACTCTCAACCTTTCCAGACTGCTGTACTCCTTTCCAGAGTCAGATTTCTCTTGTGTACCCCAAGTTTCACTTAACTTAAAAACAACTTGCTTACAAAACCGACATAAAAATATAAAAGTTTCACCGCACACCGTTACAGAAAAATGGCTGACTTTCTCATTTATACCAAATTATTATAAAATAAATCAACTGGACTATAAATATTGTACTTACATTTCAGTGTATAGTCTATAGAGCAATACAAACAAGTCATTACATGAAATTTTAGTTTGTACTGACTTCACTAGTGCTGTTTATGTAGCATGTTGTAAAACTAGGCAAATATCTAGATGAGTTGATGTACCCCCTGGAAGAGTGCTGTGTACCCCCAGGGGTACATGTACCCCTTATTGAGAACCACTGGATAAGGGCACCAAGGTGTGAGAGGTGTAAAATGTTGAAGTTCCACGCTCTCAAGTACTCTATTCAGTCCTGTGTAGTCTTGTCAGGAGGCTGCCTCCACAATCCTTTAGTCAAAGAATCCCCAGTCTCTCTTCATGCTGCCTAATATCCCCACCCCTGAAGTTCCTTTCAGCCATCCCAGTGAAGATCTTAAGCTCCTCCAATGAACCTCCATGAGAATCCTTTCTCCCAGAACTCAGTTCACTTTCTATGGTAATAACCCCACATGAGTATATCTTCCCACAGTGCTGAAACTCGCTATTGCTAGCTCTGCTGTAACCTACTCTTGCCCCCTCTGACCATCTATGTGTCAAATCAGGGGTGGCCATTTGTAAAGCTGTAGGTGAGGAATAAGACATTAAGTGTTTCTAAGTTGAAATGTGAATCTGCTATTGATAAAGGTGCCATACAAAGAAGCACCTGGCTGAGGAATCACTTTGGCTTTTCAGAGTATGTCAGTCATGTCCTTTCCTTGATAAGACCAGTAGGTATATTTAAAAGAAAATAGCTATTAAAGGTGTGTGACAAACATAAGAAACTCCTTGGTGTGATGTGTGACATAGGAGGCAATTGCCTCGTGACCTCAATAAACGTACACTTAGATGCAAGTTTGCCTACCATTCCATTTCCAAAGTCTCTGCAGTAGGTCATTTTTTGCTGATGTCACCCACCTTGTTGAAAACACTCACTCCACGATACTAAAACCTGTGCTGTGACTCTGAAGAGCCCCTCACTAACATGCTGACCTATTATGTAGTTAAAACGATATTTGATTATAATGATTACATTGTGTATAGCAGCATAAACATGCTTGGTGCTAAAAGGTGTGTAGAGAAAAGGGCATGCTCTGAATGCAGGCATGATATGAAGATCATGGTAAAATCTGAGATTATTCAAATCTAAGGCAAATTGCTTTTCTTTTCTTTTTTTATAGTATGAGACATGAACTGAAACACCTAATAATTGAATTCAAATCCATCTGTATGCACTCATTGAAAATCTCCAAATGTATAGCTGTATTAATCTGTAACACACTCTTCTTTCTAAACATACAAACCGATGCGTGGGTGTGTGTGTGTGTATCTATCTATATCTATATATATAAAGGGAGGAGCAGGCAGGATACATGAATGTTGAACTAAAACCAAATCTTTCCAAACTTATAATTTACACCCTATTACTTGGTGAATTTGGGGATGTGTATTCATTTTACAAACAAAACAATTTTTGCTGACCGTCATTCATGATATACGCAGTGTTCGTGATATAGTCAGCAATCACCCCTCAGGAGAGAATTCAGTGATGGATAGCAGCTGGGCTGCTTTTGAGATGGAAAAAAGTCACAGGACCCAGAAGAAACTTATTTCTTTTGGAATATTTGTGTGTTTTATCTCTGCCCTGGAGGAGATTCTATTTACTTTTTCTATTGCCAAGTCCCTGTGAACATTCTTCTTTCAGCAAGCAGCCAGAAAGGACAAGTTTGCAAGTTAAATTGTGCTGCACAAAATTAGAAGAGCAAATTCCCACTAACAGTCATGAACATGATGCATCTATTTCAGGCACTTCTTGTTAAAAATATACAGTGCATCCATGAGACCATCCAAGGAGTGCTTCAAAGGATGCCTGCTGGGTCATAAACAATGGAGCATGCCATCCTAAAGCAATGCAAGAATTACATGTGTAATTGTTGAAAGATCAAACTCTGTGTTGTTCATGTCTAACTGCAGTAATTTGAGCCATTCCAAGAATGAAGTTTTCTTTACACTTACTGCAGTTCATTTAATGAAAACCTTTTTTAAAAAGTTTTTAAAAATTCCTTGGCCAAAATCTTATAATACCTTTTCATTGCTTGAGATAAAATTAAAAATATATAAGTTAAAAGGATGTTTCAAATTTTTGACTCTTAGGTCTTAATTTACTCCAGTTTGAATACAGTAATTTTTTGCACTCTCTTATGCAGTGCATCTAAAGGTGCTTTACAGCCCAGAAAACAAACCCCTTTGGACCAAACAAGGCAGAGTTGCAAATTCAAGAGTTTCTACAGCTAAAACTCATGACCCAGAGATCTTGAGCTTATCTCTGACACTCTGCACGGCTAGTCTTTTGAGACCTGACTGATGTATAAAAATGTCAAGAGGTCACTGAGATTCACAGGGCCAGAATGATGAAGAGCTGTAAATATCAACAATGCCCATTTGTTAAGAGATGACACATTTATGGGGTGAGTGCAAAAAACTGCAATTCTAGAAAACTCTGAGTAATCCAAGTGTGTAAAAGAATCTTGATGATAGAATGTGCTAAAAATTAGCGTGTTGTATCTCCTGTTGCATGAAACAGACTGCAGTAATCAATCTTTGCCATTAGTTTGCATTACAGGAAGTTAAGAAATACACAAAATAGCAACTCTACTTAAGGCAGAGATAACATGGGCTAAAGACTATTCATGTGAAAACTCCTTTCTGGTAGAAGTTATGGCCTATTCAAATTAAAGTAGCACATTTATGTTTATTTTAAATAGATAAGGATCTACTTAACAAAAAATAACCCCTATTTTCCCCTATATATATGATACTGTGTTGTGCAATTGTTATCGGTAAAAGACATAAAGTAACAAACTTCAAACATACTCCACAATTCCACAGCCCAAATAAGATCATTCAAGATAAGAGCTATTGCCTCCAAAATAAAATAACAGCATCCCCATTCTGAACACTGCAATTCAGTATATCAAAAGCCTTGAGGGGCAAATAACTTTGCCTCATGGATAATCAGTTTGGGCTATGGCACACCGGGCATGAGAGGCAGGGGTAGGTGAGTTCAGCTGAGGACGCTTCAAGCAGTCCACCCCACTTAAAACTGGAAGAGTGAAAGGGGAGTTCAGAGCATGTGTTTTTACTAATTGCAACCAACTGCAGCACCATGGCATGGGGAGAGGTTGCCTAGATCCAAACCATGCAGAGCCTTAACAGGCACCTGTGACGATTTGGGGGACCTGTTTATGTACAGGTTAGGAATTCTGTTGGGAATTGTTGGGAGTCCTTTACGTGTATCTGTATCAGATTGCATGGTCTTTTTTAATATGAGGTTTGGTTGCCTTCATGGTTGTCCCTTTACCTCCAGGTTGGATTGGAATTCCAAGGGGTGGTTGTACAGGGCTAACAAAGGGTCTTTAATGTCAGTGTCCTTCCATTAAAATGGAACCACACTAGACAACTGGTTTGCTCCTATCTAGAAGAACAGGCTTATCAGGGAGAGGCTTATCCTGGCAATGAAGCCACCTGGTGGGAGATGTGTGTTCATTTGTTGAGGCTGATCAAGAGGCCCCATGACAGGACACTGGTAGGTTATAAAAGGGCAAGGACTACTATACTCTCTCCCACACTGTTTTCACCAGCTTAAGCTGAATGCAGCTTGTGCAGGAGACTGATAAGGCAGGGAGGAAACCCTCTCCCCCAGCCCTCCCCCTCACCCCCCAAAAAGGTGAGCTAGAGCAAAGGGCATTGTTCTCATGGACTGTGTTGTTTCCTATATGATCTGAGCTCTTGTGTGCTTATTTCCTGAGTAATTGAGTTAAAGCATTTGCTAAGCCTGTGGCTGTTTGCTTCTGCTGCCTGTTATGGACAGGGATGTGGGCAGTCAGGCCTACTGGTCGGAGCTGGAGTCAGAGACTGAGTAGGGCTGGAGCAAGGCTGGGAACAAGGCAGGCACAGCAGTGATCGCAGTTGCAGCTAAGGGTTGAGCAGCTCTTGTCTTGGTGATGCTGCTGGACTTAAGAGCATGTCTGCTGATTCCTCCAGACAATTGGGTGGTCTGGCCAATTAGGTGATTCTGTTGCAAGCCACCAATGATTCATCTGTGAGTCCTCTGTAGCTCACAAGGGAGGTGGAACTAGCTGGTCCCAGGCGCAGTTTAATTCTTGATGCTGCCATGTGCCCCTGAAGAGGTAAATTGTAAAACTAGAAGGCTCACAACTTTGGCGGGATTCTGGGCAATGTGCCAGAGCTTCTAATGAGGTTTAGCAGAAACAGCACTTGTGTCAGGGCCTAGGTCGTTGGACTATTGGACCCCCACTGTCAAGGGGGAGTGTCAGGCATGAGGTGTACACATGGAGTCATGCCTGGAATCCCAAAGCCAAAGATAATGACTCAACTCTGCCCAGCCCCAGCAAGCTTAGGGCACATGGGATTCAGTGATTGGATCCCTCACAGCAGCCTGAGTGTCTGGTAGGGGGAGCTCTGCCAGATCTGTGGCAGAAACCTTGTTAGGAGTTTCAGTAGGTAAGTGAAGGATAGAACAGCATGGAGACAGAACTACCTTCTCTTCCCCTAGAGGTTCACATTGGCAAAGACCCATTCACTTCAGTGCGCATTTCAATGCTCCTCTGACGTGTACATTGGCCAAACTGGACAGTCTCTACGCAAAAGAATAAATGGACACAAATCTGATATCAGGAGTCATAACATTCACAAACCGGTAGGAGAACACTTCAACCTCTCTGGCCACTAAGTAAAAGATTTAAGGGTGGCAATTTTGCAACAAAAAAGCTTCAGAAACAGACTACAGTGTGAAACTGCTGAGCTTGAATTAATATGCAAACTAGATACCATTAACTTAGGTTTGAATAGAGACTGGGAGTGGCTGGGTCATTACACATATTGAATGCATTTCCCTAAGTTAAGTATCCTCATACCTTCTTGTCAACTGTCTAAATGGGCTATCTTGATTATCACTACAAAAGTTCTTTTTCTCCTGCTGATAATATCTCATCTTAACTAATTAGCCTTTCACAGTTTGTATGGCAACTTCAAATATATGTTCCATTCTATGCATCTGATGAAGTGAGCTGTAGCCCACGAAAGCTTATGTTCTAATAAATTTGTTAGCTCTAAGGTGCCACAAGTACTCCTGTTCTTTTTGCGGATACAGACTACGGCTGCTACTCTGAAATCTGACCTCGGAATCTGGCATAATACAAACAGGTGGAAACATAACATGACTTTTTTTTCTCCTCTATGAGATCCATGAAGCAAGGTTAACTACAGTACACTGAAGTATAATTTAATAGTATGAAGAACAAAGTAATAAAAAAGACAAAGGATATTATTTAGCTAAGTAAACTTTTTTGTAGTAATGCTTAGAGATGTGTGTGTTTATGATTAAACACCTAATTAAATAAGAGCATCTCACCTTGATAATTAAGCAATAAAGACACATCAGGCAATGAATTTCTGGGTGATTATAGCCTGCCTTAGGTGTTACTATAAGGCATGGGGCCAAAGATTAAATGGTTTAAACCATGTGAGAAATTCATAATTGCCCTGAAATTTGCTTCCTGGAGGGTTTAAGAAATAGAACTCATACATAAAGAAACAAGAAAAACAGTCAGACCCTGTTAATAGGCATTTGGGTAACATCGCTAGAACAGCACTGGAAGCTCCAGCTGTGCTCCAACTTTTAAAGGTTTGTATATACCTGACACTGTCAGAAGATTATGCCAAGCTCTGGGCTCCTCCTATCATACCACTCAGATGGGGAGACATCCCAAGGGAACTGTGCTGTTTCTCAGGATGATTAAGGAAGGTGACTGACTCAGCAGATGGCTCAAGATAGAGTAGTGCAAAGCCCGGTGGTCTTAAATTGCAAGCTGTGAGGGTTGGGGGGGTTTTAATCCTTTTCCTGTGGATTCACACTCCCTGGATTTACTTTGGAGATTTTTGGAAACTCAGCTGAAACCAATGAGTTATGTAGGGGTTCCACCAAAAGTATCGCTCTCCTGATACAGACTATGAAAATGTATGTACAAATTATATATGTATTTATTGCATCCCTGTCTCTAATTCTTCCTATTGCTCTCATCTTCATATACTGTAAGATCTTGGGCAGGAACCATATCTTCCAATGGGTTTAATCCCTACTGAGGTCTCTGGATGCTACCACAACATAAATATTAAACAATAATAAAATACTGCAGTTGCTGTTTAATAGTGGGGAAAAATGTGTTTTTAAGAGCTCCCTCTGTAATTTTATGCATTTCCATCTCAAAAAACATCTTATGCCTGATTCTCTTCTGTCTCACTACAAAGCACTGGTATGAAACTGGATGCCCATGGAGTTACTTTGGATATATAGCCATACAAGTGACAGGAGAATTCGGGCCATTTAATATAATTCGCTTTTGAGTTTTTCCTTGTGGTCACGTTTCAAGGTGTTTGCTTTCCTGATTCTTTTTCATATGGAATGAGCTACTTTAGAATTCTGAATTCTGAGTGTTCCTCCGTAACACCTTTCTTTCCCTCTCTCAAGTACAGATGGCTATGCACAATCCCACCTCAGTGGGGACTTAATGAGAACTGATGTATAGACACAGAAGATAGTTTTGCCTGTCATCTAAGATATGATGCCTGTCATCTGTTTCTTTTTGGTTGGATGAAATATAATTGCTCTTGTAGTTGACATTGGTAAATGGTGTTGACTGGAGTGTGCTACTCTGATTACTTTGATGAATGACATGCATCCCATGTTGATTTCTGACTGATATTAAAGAAATTCATTCCTTAGAAGCAAGCAGATGATTAACCTCTAAACAATGCTGTAATGATGCTGGTTCTGGCGGGACCCAACTGAGAGTGCCAATTCAGGACAAATTGCTTAAAGCAGGGCAGTTACGGCCCAAGGTTGGGATTTCTATGCACACCAAGGCAAACCAAACCAGCCAGCCAGAGAGGACTTTGGTTTTATCCCACTGGCTAGCCACAAGTCACACAGGCAATTCCCTTAAAATTGCCTTAAAAAAAAAGACGCTCCAGTTTCCTAATATCATCACCAGTGCCACTTGTTATGGGGACAAATGGTTATGAAAACCAATATCCCAGTAAAAGAAAAGAGGTTCTCTCGATCCCAAAGGACCAACCCCAGACCCAGATCAATATTCAAAAGGGCTGACTTTCAAAAATTAAGGAAATTAGTTAGGGAAGTGGATTGGACTGAAGAACTTATGGATCTAAAGGTAGAGGAGGCCTGGGATTACTTTAAATCAAAGCTGCAGAAGCTATCGGAAGCCTGTATCTCAAGAAAGGGGAAAAAATTCATAGGAAGGAGTTGTAGACCAAGCTGGATGAGCAAGCATCTTAGAGAGGTGATTAAGAAGAAGCAGAAAGCATACAGGGAGTGGAAGATGGGAGGGATCAGCAAGGAAAGCTACCTAATTGAGGTCAGAACATGTAGGGATCAAGTGAGACAGGCTAAAAGTTGAGTAGAGTTGGACCTTGCAAAGGGAATTAAAACCAGTAGTAAAAGGTTCTATAGCCATATAAATAAGAAGAAAACTAAGAAAGAAGAAGTGGGGCCGCTTAACACTGAGGATGAAGTGGAGGTTAAAGATAATCTAGGCATGGCCCAATATCTAAACAAATACTTTGCCTCAGTCTTTAATAAGGCTAAAGAGGATCTTAGGGATAATGGTAGCATGACAAATGGGAATGAGGATATGGAGGTAGATATTACCATATCTGAGGTAGAAGCGAAACTGAAACAGCTTAATGGGACTAAATCGGTGGGCTCAGATAATCTTCATCCAAGAATATTAAAGGAATTGGCACCTGAAATTGCAAGCCCATTAGCAAGAATTTTTAATGAATCTGTAAACTCAGGAGTAGTACCGAATGATTGGAGAATTGCTAATATAGTTCCTATTTTTAAGAAAGGAAAAAAAGTGATCCGGGTAACTACAGGCCAGTTAGTTGGACATCTGTAGTATGCAAGGTCCTGGAAAAAATTTTGAAGGAGAAATTAGTTAAGGACATTGAAGTCAATGGTAAATGGGACAAAATACAACACGGTTTTACAAAAGGTAGATCGTGCCAAACCAACCTAATCTCCTTTTTTGAAAAAGTAACAGATTTTTTAGATAAAGGAAATGCAGTGGATCTAATTTACCTAGATTTCAGTAAGGCATTTGATACCGTGCCACATGGGGAATTATTAGTTAAATTGGAGAAGATGGGGATCAATATGAACATCAAAAGGTGGATAAGGAATTGGTTAAAGGGGAGACTGCAACAGGTCCTACTGAAAGGTGAACTGTCAGGTTGGAGGGAGGTTACCGGTGGAGTTCCTCAGGGATCGGTTTTGGGACCAATCTTATTTAATCTTTTTATTACTGACCTTGGCACAAAAAGTGGGAGTGTGCTAATAAAGTTTGCAGATGATACAAAGCTGGGAGGTATTGCCAATTCGGAGAAGGATCGGGATATTATACAGGAGGATCTGGATGACTTTGTAAACTGGAGTAATAGTAATAGGATGAAATTTAATAGTGAGAAGTGTAAGGTTATGCATTTAGGGATTAATAACAAGAATTTTAGTTATAAGTTGGGGACGCATCAATTAGAAGTAACGGAAGAAGAGAAGGACCTTGGAGTATTGGTTGATCATAGGATGACTATGAGCTGCCAATGTGATATGGGCTGTGAAAAAAGCTAATGCGGTTTTGGGATGCATCAGGAGAGGCATTTCCAGTAGGGATAAGGAGGTTTTAGTACCATTATACAAGGCACTGGTGAGACCTCACCTAGAATACTGTGTGCAGTTCTGGTCTCCCATGTTTAAAAAGGATGAATTCAAACTGGAGCAGGTACAGAGAAGGGTTACTAGGATGATCCGAGGAATGGAAAACTTGTCTTATGAAAGGAGACTTAAGGAGCTTTGCTTGTTTCGCCTAACTAAAAGAAGGTTGAGGGGAGATATGATTGCTCTCTATAAATATATCAGAGGGATAAATACAGGAGAGGGAGAGGAATTATTTAAGCTCAGCACCAATGTGGACACAAGAACAAATGGGTATAAACTGGCCACCAGGAAGTTTAGACTTGAAATCAGATGAAGGTTTCTAACCATCAGAGGATTGAAGTTTTGGAATAGCCTTCCAAGGGAAGCCGTGGGGGGCAAAAGATCATCTGGTTTTAAGATTCTACTTGATAAGTTTATGGAGGAGATGGTATGATGGGATAATGGGATTTTGGTAAGTAATTGATCTTTAAATATTCAGGGTAAATAGGACTAATGCCCTTAGATGGGATATTAGATGGATGGGATCTGAGTTTTCCAGGAAAGAATTTTCTGTAGTATCTGGCTGGTGAATCTATGCTCAGGGTTTAGCTGATCGCCATATTTGGGGTCAGGAAGGAATTTTCCTCCAGGGCAGATTGGAGAGGCCCTGGAGGTTTTTTGCCTTCCTCTGTAGCATGGGGCATGGTTGACTTGAGGGAGGCTTCTCTGCTCCTTGAAGTCTTTAAACCATGATTTAAGGACTTCAATAGCTCAGACATAGGTGAGGTTTTTCATAGGAGTGGGTGGGTGAGATTCTGTGGCCTGCGCTGTGCAGGAGGTCGAACTAGATGATCAGAATGGTCCCTTCTGACCTTAGTATCTATGAATATACTAATCAGATCTTACCCACAAATAAGCTGTTGCCAATCCTTTAGAATTTAAAATCCAAAGATTTATTCATAAAAGGAAAAAGATATAGATGAGAGCTAGAATTGGTTAAAAGGAATCAATTACATACAGTAATGGCAAAGTTCTTGGTTCAGGCTTGTAGCAGTGATGGAATAAACTGCAGGTTCAAATCAAGTCTCTGGAGTACATCCACACCTGGGATGGATCATCAGTCTTTTGTTCAAAGCTTCAGTGTAGCAAAGTTCCTCCAGAGGTAAGAAACAGGATTGAAGACAAGATGGAGATGAGATATCAGCCTTTTATAGTCTTTTCCATGTGTAAGAACACCTCATTGTTCTAACTGTGGAAAATTACAGAAAAATGGAGTTTGGAGTCACATGGGCAAGTCCCTGCATACTTTGCTGAGTCACAAGGCATCTCTGCCTTCTCTCAATGGGTCAGTTGTATAGCTCATGATCCTTAATGGGCCATCAAGCAGGCTAGGCAGTGCTGACACCAACTTGTCTGGGGTATCACCCAGAAGCATAGCATAAGTTTGAAATACAGACAGTATAGAGCCAATATTCATAACTTTAACTACAACAATTATACATAAAGATAGCATAATCATAATCAGCAAACCATAACCTTGTCTTAGACACCTAATTTGACCCCCTTTATATAAGATTTGATGCCACTACAGGACCTTGGTTGTAACAATGATCTATACGGTCCCAGCTTATGTCAATAATGTCACAAATGGTAATTAGGCTATTGAAAGTGTAGGGGTTCTTTGGAGTGGACCTGTGTCCACAGTTCTGATGTCCCTTGGTTTAGCAGGGGTAAAGCTTCATGAATTCTTAGGTTCTTATTAGGTGGGTATGGGCACAATACAGACCCATCACCCTGGATGATACTCACAAAGACTTTATGAGACAAAGAACAGTGGGCAAAGATATTAGAGATAAGCCAAAACTAGTTTTTATGCAAAACGGGCTGAACATTGGTGGGTCAGATAAGATGGAACCTGAATCCACCCAGAGTTTTGATTTTGTAAAAACAAAACTTGAACAATGAAGTTTTGCAAAACCAAAGCCGTGCTACCTCAGCCCACATGTACTTCTTAGAATCTAGAAATTTAGGGCTGGAAGGAAACTTAAGGTGTCATCTGATCCATCATCCTGAGCTATTGCTGGATTAAGTATACTTAGACCATCCCTGGCAGGTATTTGTCTAACCTGCCCCAGTGATGGGTATTCTACAATGTTCTTCATGTAACTTGTTTTGGTGCTTAACTATCCTTATAGTTAGAAAGTTTTCCCAACTATCTAACCTGAACTTCCTTTCTGCAAATTAAGCTAACTCTAATTTTTGTTGCTCTGCTCTGGACTTTGTCCACAACCTTCTCACAGTGTGGTACCCTGACGTCTACACTACAATTAAACAGCCGCGCAGCTCGAGCCCCCACGAGCCTGAGTCAGCAGGCACGGGCCAGCTGCAAGTGTCTAATTGCAGTGTAGATATACCCTAAGTGTCCTTTGTGTCTTTGAGAAAGCTCCCTCTCACGGATGCACCCTCACCCATATCTGCTGACTCCATAGGTGTTCCGGGGCTGGAGCACCCCGGGAGAAAAAATAGAAGGTGCTCAGCATCCACCAGCAGCCCTGCTATCATCTCCTTCCCTTCGCTGTCCCGCCTACTGGCAGGCCCTGCTAAACAGCTCCTCCCCCTCCCTCCCAGTGCCTCCCACCTGCAGCGATCAGCAGCTGTTCAGCGGCATTCAGGTGGTGCTGGGAGGGGAGGGGGAAAAGCAGGGAGGTGGGAGTAGGAAGAGGTAGGGTGGGAACTTGGGGGAAGGGGTAGGGTGGGAACTTGGGGGAAGAGGTGGAGAAGGGTGGGGTCTAGGGAGGAGTCTGGGTTGAGCATCCCTTGGGAACCTGGGAAGAAGCAAGTCTTCTACTGTGAATCCCATTTAAATAGCTTTCCAGTTTTGCTTCAATGGCATTGCTTCATTTGGAGTGTTCTCTTTACTTAGCATGGAGAGTACCCTGGGGATACTGACATAGCATGTTACTTATGTGTTGGTGCTCAACAAATGATCATTTATTTTTTAGGATTGTATTTGTTGCTTATTTTCACATTACAACCTTGGTATGTTTCTTTCATTTTGAATTTTTCTTCATGTCTGTTCACGAGGCACTCGAGGTACAATTTCTGGCCCTCTCAAAGCACCGGTGCGATAGGCTGAGTCTGCAGAAATTTCTAACATTCTGGGTCAAGGTTGATTCAGGAAGTAGATATATGTTCTCCACCTCACTATATTGAATCAGTACCTCTCTTTCTTCAAGATACTGACAAACTAGAGGGAATTTGGAGGCAAAAAATAGATTGAGTCTAAATGACCTCACTTCCAGGATGTTTGTCTGTCACATTTCCTGGGACACTTACATCTAGATTGTTTGCTACTATGTATTTTTCAGTCTTTCAAAGACAAAAAGGATGGTCTTCATCCCTTAATATTGTAGATTATTTGTATATCAAACTTCTAGGAACATATGATTAACAGGGCCTTTTTATATCTCAATAAAGGCATATTCTGCAATACTACTTACTTGATGCCCAGCAGTAAATTTTGAAATCAGCTTTTGTGCTTGCAGATGAGGTGGTTGATAGACCAAATCCTGCTGCTACCAATTTAGTGGCAAAGCTCCTATTGACATCAGTGGTTGCAGGATTGAACCCAGGATGCACTAGCATACTAAGTAAGGAGGACAATTTGAGGAGCATGGTGGTAGGTGACTAAGTTTATTGTGTAGGAGACCCTGCAGGTTCACCAATATAGTTCTGTGTGGTTGTCGTTGGATTAAAAGGTTAAGGGAAATGGGTGGCCAAAAAGGTAAAGAAAAGCAAGCTTTAAAGAGATGGAAGTTTTACAGCAGGCTGAGGTTTGGGGACTCCTGATCATGATGTGTGATTGATTTAATTGGTAACTTCAGTGGCATTCAGAACATTTCTGCTTGAACTATTTGACAGTGCCTAGAAAGACTTATGAAATTTCCCTTTATCTCTCCTGCCAAGAATTTACCATCTTAATTCTCTGGTACTATCTACTCTGTCATTGATCACTGAGTGAAGGCCAATCACAGGTCAGCAGTTACTAATTTACAAATCCCATTTCTGTCTCTAGAACTATTCAAATTCTTTTGGATGAATTAGACAATGATCAAAGCTCAATGCCTATACTTGGATTAAAATAGGGAGATCACCGGAATGTATGCACCAGGATCATCTAAATGGACACGTCCACGTGCTGTAAGGGAAGAGGCTATGTGAGAGATCATGTTTTACATTAACCGCTAATCTTATATTACAATGGTGAGCTGCTTGTATAGGATGTGTTTTTAAATTTCAGACCTGTTCAGTGAATAAATAGACTGAATGTCTTATTTCCCAATACGTAGTTTTCTGGTATGTCTGTTTAGTCTTAAACTCATTTCCAGTGCAACCATCTCAGCACTATCTGTGTAGTATATATCTGGCCGTGGAACTTTTCATACACCTAAAGAGAGAGAGAGCTGTCGCAAACCTATTTCTTGATTTAGACATCATATGATATATTCAAGCATACACTTCATTTGCATTGTTTAGTCTTTAGCATAATATGTCTACAAGTTTCTGTTACTTGAATAGAAAATAACTCATGAAAGTAGACGGACATAATTGTATTCAGTTTGTATTCAAGTACAAAAAAAAACCTATTCAAAGACAAGCTCTGTCCCACGAATTTCATACAAACAAACCAAACATATTCTTGCCTGGTTAGGAAGATTTCAGTGTTTGTGTAACTCTGCCTATGATAGCAGCTAATTACACAGCAGCTAAGAACCCAGCCTTGAGTTTTTGTTCTGATCCTAAACATGTAATTGAAAAGGCCACAAGTATACCTAAGAGCCAGCTGTTTCCTCCTGGGCTTATGTAAGGATGTAAATATCTCATCACTAGCAATCATAAGGACACAGGTAAGTGTTTGCTTATTCAAGAACGGTTCATCTCCAAGGTTACCTACCCCAGAAAAAATGCAGCACTAACCCTAAAATACAGTTTGAAATATTGTGTAGGCAGACTGGATAGCTCAGAAAATTGATAATGGTAAATGCTCCCATTTCTGCTTCCTGTGCCCCCTTCAGTCCCCTGCACACACCTGTGTGTACTCTCCATCCATCCCCTGACCCCCTCCTCCCACCCCCCAAAAAACCCCTTCCTTCTCATCCTCTGTGCTCCCATACAGTGAATCTTTCTGTCTCCTGTTTCCATATGGGCAGCCATCTTCCCTGCGGGTAGCTTGGTTTCACTCCAGCTGGGAAAAATGGGAGAGGCTGGCCATTGTTACTAAGGTCATCCTAAACTTCCTCTTGCACATGCCGAAGGAAAATGACAGCCATCTTAACTGGGGACGGCCAGTGTCCTCATTCCTACTGAGAAAAGTAGAAGAGTGCAGACGTTTTGAAAGAAGGTAATTTTCCTGGAGTTTCTCTGAAAAAGCTTTTATAAGAATAAATTTGTTTATGAAGAATGGGGTAAAAATGGCCCTTATTGTCTTTCAGAATGACCCATTGAACTAGAGCTATTTACCTCTCTGCCAATTTTTATATAGACAGACAATGCTGTTTTAAAGTTATCAAGTTGACAGAAATCTGCCCCGGACAAACTCCAGCCACAGCCTAATTTCAGATTCTTCCTATTAAAAATTATAAAGAGAAACCATAGAAAAAGAAAAGGAGTACTTGTGGCACCTTAGAGACTAACAAATTTATTAGAGCATAAGCTTTCGTGAGCTACAGCTCACTTCATCGGATGCATCTGATGCACAAGTACTCCTTTTCTTTTTGCGAATACAGACTAACACGGCTGCTACTCTGAAACCTGTCATAGAAAAAGTGTGTAGAAAATTCAGAGGCCATAAAAATGATGTGAAATGTCACACTAAAAGGCCACCTCCATGGCCCCAAAATTTATGCTCTATTTAAAACCTGTTTCAGAGCACAGCAGTAACTATGGAGCTCCTCCATATTGAGGGAAAAATTGACTAATTAAGAATAAAATACCTTCTCAGCTTTAGAGTTGGTACCTTCCAGGATGCGGTTGAGGCAAAACACTGCCTTTCTCTTTACGGTACATGCCTTTGTGTGCGTAGAGGTGTTCACTTACCTGCTCAGTTATTCAGTAGCTTTCCATCAGCCTGATATTCACATAAAAGGAAACCTCTTTTATTCCCATTTGCTTAATAATCGAATTCTGCACTTCCAGTTTCAGAAGAAAAGAATATTGCTGATGGATGAGTTTTTATCCCTTCATTTTGGTTGACTGTTCGTGATGATCTCCTTGAGCCCTGGTGCTTGAGTGGCTGACTTTACTTGTTTACTGGACCTCTTCTGCCTCGTGCTCCTAGATGGGCTCCCAGAGTACAGGTTATTTTATAGTAGCTTCTTCCCAGTGCCAGCCACAACTTTCCTGTCATCAGTTTTAATGACCTCTTGCTATCGCTCATCTTTGTGACCTGAAGCCAGAACCTTCATTGCTACAACTGTGAGTTACTACTCCATCAGCTGGTAGCTGAGGCAGAATCTTTGCCTGTCATGTGGACCAGCCACTAGAAGGAGGAAATACCCACAACTGCTCACTGTAGATTATATAGGATTCTGGATGGGCTCTAAGAGAACAGGTCTCTGTGTAGTAGCTGCTTTCCCATACTGGTTAACCATTACTGCCATCCGTATTTCTACTTGAGCCCATGCACTCTAGGTTGTTCTGAGTTGCCATAAGATGATTTTGGTCACAGTATCATTAACTTGAAACAGATGTCATCAAGTTGCAGCACTGCTCATGGCCAGGTTGAGTTAGGGGCAGCTTAACTGTGACTAGAATGATTATCATCTCTAGAAGGTATTTGGATTCTCTCAACCCTACATTTATCATATTGAAAGAGTACAACCTGTTCCCATTACTTTTTAAAAATACTTTTTTTTTTACTGTTCTTCTCTTGGGTGACATTTTAAACCATTTGTATTTTCCTTCTTTGCATTCCATGCTCATACCGTTTTGTTATCTTAGGTACACTAGTAAATGGTGGGCTTCTGTTATTTGTTATTGTATTTCAATGTATTATATTTTAAAACTGATTTTAAAAAGATAACTTCTGGGAAAAATATCAAATTTCATGCATCAGAGCATCAGACACTGGCCCAATGAGACCTGGTATCTACCTCGCCCATATACAATATCTCACAACTGGCCCAATACACTGATTTTTTCACCTGCCTTTCAAACATTAAACAAATGCCACTCCCAGAAAGAAGTTATTGGAAAAATCCAATCTAGTGTGTTGGATGTTACATCCTGTTGTTCAGATTCCAAGCCTACCAAATTTGATAGTCCCTTTTATTATAGGTGCTTGATTTTAAGCAGAGTCTTAATGAATTCCAGGCACACACATGTGGGCAGTGTTTTTCAGGGCATAATTATTATTTAACCCAAAATTTCTTCCCTGGGAAACTCTATTTGTCTACTAATGTATTATATAGTATGCATCACTGTAGTACTTAGAACCTGATCATGCAGCCACTTATACACATGTAAAAGTTTAGTCATATGAGTAGTTCCATTGAAAGCATGTTTATGGGATCAGGCCCTAAGTGCTGAGCAGGTAAGTGGGCTCTGTCTCGGGATTGTCCATAGCTGACTTCCTATAAGATGGGGCTCTTTATCTTTCCCAGGTTCTGGGACAGGGACAAATATACACATACATTTAAAGTAGAACTCTTTCCCAAAGTGTTGTTTCTAAACAGTGAACAGTTGGATGCAAGCCCCCACTTCTCAAATTCCCATCTATCCCCAATTAGCAAACCTGGATTAACTGGCAGGGCTGGCTTTATATCATAACAAAGTATAAGCTTGGAAATGCCAAAAATGTGTTCTATAAAGGCTGGTATTTCAGCTGATGGGCTAAGTAAGACTGACTTGTGGTTATTTCTGTGTTGGTATTAATTTCCATTTATAATATAAGCACCAGACGTGTTCCGTCCACTGCTGCCAAATGCAGCTTTATTTCACTTCTCAAAGCCATTTGCTAGGAAGCTGGCTTTGTCACATCTTGGGTAGGAGGATTAGCTTCAGGAGAATATTAATCCTGTAGCTAATGATTTCTCATGCTGCTCTGTTACTTAGGATTTTTTCCTTCCCTGTGTACTGAAAAAGTACTGCTTACAATACAATATTCACATTGTTGGACTCTGTCCATATAAGACATGCATACTGCTTTATCCCCTTACTCCTGAAGATCTAAACCTTTTCCCTTTGAGAGAGGGACGACTCAGTCCTCTTCATTAGCGTGCCATCAGATTTGCATATTTTGATAATATCTTTGTACTGACAATGTGGCCACTATACAAGAGGAAGGTCTTCCCTGCTTTGTAGTTTTTCCCAGGGATTCTGACAGGAGGCTGTTGCAGTGTAGCAATACTTCCCTTTTATGCCACATTGGTTTAGATATAAATTAAGCGATAACATGAATTGAAATGTTCTACACAGAGAATGTTATGCAGTCAGAGAAATATTTGGGAATCTCTGGTAGCATAATTATCCCTTATGCCTGTGATGCAGTAGGTTTGACTCTTGGACAAACTTGCTCTGGTACGGGTAACAGACTGTTTTATTTAAGGTGAAGAAGGGGTGTCTGCAGACTGTACCATTTTTAAGGAGTCCAACTAGAGAGAATACTCTTCTAAGTAAAGAGGTTATGTTTCCACTGCAGTTTCCATCTGGAAGGAGTACTAGATGGATGGGTTCCCACTGTAATGTGCTATTATTGAGAATGACTCTTAAGAATGTACTTCTAACAACCATAGCCCTGTTGCAATATTTGACACAAGCTTGAGTTGTGAATTTGAAGGAATGTTTTATATATTGGCTTTGGAAATGTGGACAAAATAGTGCTGTAAAGTGATTTTTCTAAATACCATATCTTTAACAATACTTAACCATTTTGTTGCTTGGATACACTTAGATGAAAGGTATTACAGAAGTGTAGAAAGACTTAAGTCTGATCTACATGGTGTGTTAATGTGCACTAGGGAACCTATAGTGTGCGCCAGCAGGGTCCACTTATTGGGAAACAGGCTAGTGCATGCTAGAATTTACTCCCCTCTAATGTGGACTAGTATACCATGTAGATAAGCCCTAATATATCACATAGGAAATCGTAACTATTGAGGTTTTTTAAGTGTGTATATACTATGAGCTGTATACTTGCCACAGTCAGGTGATACATACTTTTTTGGTTTAGAGCATAATATTAGAATGAGAATCCTTTATATTAGACAGACAAGGTGGGTAATATCTTGTGTCTCACACCAGAAGAGGTTGGTCCAATAAAAGATATTACCTCTCCCACCTTCTCTCTAATAGGACCAACACGGTTGCAACAACACTGCATACAATCCTTTATGTAGCATTCATTAAAATTGGGAATTTTGTGCACCAAGTACTTTTGGGTTTTAGATGTACATTAAACCTCCGTTTGAGGACGTTTGAGGGACAATTGCACCAGACTATGCTTCGATAATTGCAATACAGGTTTCCTTTATCTTTAGTATTTTCTTAAATCATATTTTTAATGGTCTATGGCCAAAGATACCAAGTTCCAGCAAATTCATTTCTTTCCCTATAGTTATTACATCAACTGAAATCTCTGGTGTTCAACATAAAGACACTTGGCTTTTTTGACACCTTGACTATCCCATTTCCAGTTACCAGGAGCCAAGTTTAATTTAGGAGTCTGTGAGATGTGAAGCTTCCTAGTTTGATCATGTATAGTGGGAGCTCCTAATTTCACTTTGTGTTTTTGGTGTTGTGCAGCAGAACGAACTACTGATTTTTGTCTGTTATTGGGATAATCATTATTACATAAAATTATGTAGCATTCAAACTTGAAACCACAGTGGGAACAGGTTAACTTGAAATTTGGCTCAGACTCCCGCCTCAAAAATCTTATGAATTCCTTGGTTTGAACTTTGAGTTTGAAGGAAAACCCTAAACCAGATGTGTGATGTGGTTTTCATAGCTTTAGTTAACAATCTTGGTGTGATTCCATATGTATAACTCCTCATTTACTACACTATGTCCTAGTAGATATTTCAGTTGCCATTTCCATTAGCACATTAAATGTTTATATTATTTGATGTGTTTGGTATTAAACCTGGATCTGATAATATATATATACAACTTGTTTAAAATAAAAGGAGGGGACATCATTTTATCCCATATATCAATCAAATAAATCTCCCTAGGATGAATTTTCTGAAATGTATGGATAAGCCATTTTGCTTTTTCATTATGTATATGTGAAAAGAGTAATTTATCTTCCAGAGTGGTTATAAAAATTGTGCAGTGGATCATAAAGAAAACTTTACTAGATACTAGTGTGTGTTTGCCTACACATTTCTGCATGGACTTGGAAGAATATAGTATTCTTTTTGCATGCGGGAATGTAGTTGTACCTGGGGGAATGTGTTGATCAGTACTGGTTCTTCATGTTCAAAAGAAAATGCTTTGGATCGATATCTCTGGCCACTAGACTGTTTTAGCTCCTTTCTATTTAAACAAGAAAAATGTCATTGCTAGTGCTTCAGCCACCAATGGATGATGTTGGTTAGTGGACACAACATGTGACTACCCAGATCACAACCCTTGGACCAGTTCAAGCTGGGGTGGGAAAGAAATCACAATATATGAATTTGCCCTTTCTGTCTGATCTTATATGCTCACTTTCTGAGGATTTGTGAGTCTGTCTGTTTATATTTTATGAATTCTGTCTCAGATCATGAACTTTCAGTATGTGTGTTTACCAAGCTGCAAACTCAATTTTGAATGTGAGGGTCATTGTTTTCTGTCTCTCTTAGCCTCTACATTGGACTGAAATTCCAACGTGTAGTGATATAGGGCTGACAATAGCCAATTATTAAGGACTATTAGTGCCTGAATAGGCCTCACCTGGGAAAAACAAAAGAGTAAATGCATCCTAGTTCTCTCCAATATCCCTCAACAGGAGGCTGGGGATGTGGAGCATGGAAGTTTCCCAAGCAGGACAAAGAGGTGACTAAGCAGGAGGTTATAAAAGGAATCAAAGGAGTCAGACAGAGAGAGAGACATGCAGGAAGTTTGGGAAGGGGATTAACCCAGCCAAGGATCAGAATAGCCAAGCTGGGGGAAGAAGGCTTCATGTTTCAGCACACAAGCCATGCACTGCAGTAGAAGGATGCTAGAAGGCCCCAGATGACCCTGATTCAGTCCAAACAATGCTCTGGAGTGGTGAGGAAATGGAGGCAGGGAGATATAGGGGTTTATTATTGCATAAGTCTGTGTGTTCCTTGTGTGATTAAGAGCAATGGTGCACATGAGTCCTGTGTAAAGTCTGTGTGTCTTATGTGCCACATCTTATGTGCCCCTGAGAGAGCTCATTTGTAACCCTTCGGTGGGATTCTGAGAGGGCGTGTTTGAGCTATGGGGGAATCTGAGGGTTCAGCACTCACTGTAGGGGCTAGCAGAGGACTGAACTGAAGGTTTCAGGAGGTGGTGCAACATGGAGGATCTGCTGTCCAAGTGTGCGCCCAGTGGCCCCAAGACAGTGGCAGTCCCTGGACTCTGTTCAGACTCTAGAGGCTTAAAAGACACAGGATCCAGTGATTGGATCCCCTTGCGGCAGTCTGGTCAGTGGCCAAGAGGGGGCACTTGACCTGACCTGTGACAGGAAGTAGTTAGCGGTTTGGTTACATTTCTTGATATGGGGAAAAACTTTTCCTTGCCCTGAATGAGGTGGGCGACAGAGTGCTAGCTGCATGAATAGTACATGATTCCACCTGTAGGCATGGGGTCGGATGGTTCAGGGCAGCCTGTGGGAGATCCCTTTCTGGCTGCATTTAGCTTGTCATTTGAACAGCAGAAACGCATGAAGGCTGCAGACCCCACAGCATTATAAACTAGCCTGCTGAGGGCTGATCACATCTTAGTCACTTTCATGAAGGAAGGTCAGCCAGCCAGAAGTCCACATATCCCTTCAGCAACACTTGAGCACTAAGAAGAGAACCTACCATGCTGCTTCTGTTCAAGGGCAAGATTTCTTGTATGTAGTCACCTGCAGGAGCAGCCCTCAGCTGGATTTCTCCCTATAGAAATTGGAGCTCCCTGTTCATTTGGGTTTGATTCTTTTGCAAAATGAATAAACCCAAATATTTGAAAATGCAACCCCAATGTTGTGATTTTTTAAAAAAAATTGGCATCTAAATTGCATCTGCAGAAAATACCCATTGACATATTGCATGTAGCAAACTCCATATTTGCCTGCCCATAGTACATAGTTAGCTTTCAGATACCCAATATTGGGTTCGTACAAGGTTTCACATACAGTTGTGTTTTATTTATTTGTTTCTATTTGTGGGGGCAGATCAGACTCCAGTATTCCCAGTTTCCCCCTCTGTAGGAGAATAAATTGTCTGTAATTGCATCAGCCTATGAAGAAAATGTGGTAATATATAGGCTTATTTAGAAATTACGTTCACTGGAAAGCAGTTTTTTTCATTTTTTCTGTATCCTGTTTTCAGCTAGTTTCTCTTCACATAATTTCTAAGTAAAATAATTCCCTTTGGGTGATTGACTCTAGGAAGTTGGCTGTCATATCCAAAGCATGACATTTGAAATCACGTACAAATGGACTTTAAATGTGCTGCTGCAAGTTTTAAAGTGGTTTTTTGATGTTGTGGTGGGGCACTAATATTTCTAGGGGAAATTCTATTGTCCCTAGGCACAATATTCTAAAGTTCAAGAATATTCATGACTGAATTTCTATTGTAATTACATAGCTAAAAGAAAACCAACATAGTTTATAGGGTTCAGCTTGGTAGCCATGTTAGTCTCTATCAGCAGAAACAACGAGGAGTCCTTGTGGCACCGTAGATGCTAACAAATTTATTTGGGCATAAGGTTTCATGGGCTAAAACCCACTTCCCAGATGTGTGTAGTGAAAAATACAGTAAGCAGTATGTATACTACAGCACATGAGAAGATGGGAGTTGCCTTACCAAGTTGGGGGTCAGTGCTAATGAGGCCAATTCAATCAAGGTGGAAGTCGTCCATTCCCAACAATTGACAAGAAGGTGTGAGTATCAACAGCTTTCAGAGTAGCAGCCGTGTTAGTCTGTATTTGCAAAAAAGAAAAGGAGTACTTGTGGCACTTCGATCCGATGAAGTGAGCTGTAGCTCACGAAAGCTTATGCTCAAATAAATGTGTTAGTCTCTAAGGTGCCACAAGTACTCCTTTTCTTTTTTTGAATATCAACAGAGGCTCACCTTAAGGTCATGATTTTATGTAAGCCTGTTGCTAATGGGAAAAAATGATACAATATAAATAGTGCAATTACAGAATAAGACTAGCCGCTGTGGGTTTGATTTTTTTTCCATACCACCTTAAAGTCCCAGGATCGTTTTTTTGTCAAACCAATATGTAAATCTCCTTCTTCTGTGTCGTCCAAAAGGAGTTTCTATTCCTATGTACACAAGTTGTTTATTCAGCCCTAAAAGGTGGCATACTGCAACTAAGTAGCCTTAAAGAAACATAAGTAGTGGGTCATGTGGTCTGAACACTTTGTGTTATAAGAGGTTACTTTGTCTATGTAGATGAGGAAATTCCTATTAATCAAATATGCAAACTGGGACAATCATTTATTTGGCTACAATGACAGATTTCTGGACGGTCACCCTTAACAGATCTATACCATGATGGTGCCAATTGGCACTGTGCCTGCCCTAGTGTTGAGGCTGTACTCAAACAGAGGTAATTACATTCTACTGATATACATTCCCCATATCAGAGTTCTAATTGTGTATAGATGACTGAAGTTTTGTGGAGATTTGCTATACCCTGTTAAACAGTTGCTGCATTTCTCCCCACCGGTGGTTGGAGTTCAGTAGTGGACTAATCAATTTTCAGTTTTGTTAATAATCATTTAATAAACAATCTGTTACTAAAACTTAAGATCCTTTGGATAGGAAGGCACATGATTACATATAAGGTCAGTTTTGAACTTGGAGAATTTAGCCCTACATATTTTTGTAATTGAATCCATTTTAATTTGCTGACCAAAAAAAAAAAACCCACAAAAAACACTAAGACAGCTGTCAGTCCTGCAGAGGCAAATACCTATGGAAGAGGAAATTGCATTTGGTTTCACCTTGTGCATTCTTAACAAACTAGATAACTGCATTCTGATTCCAGATGCTGGTGGTCATGATGCATGGAACAGAAAGAAAACAGCTTGATTTTATCTAGTAGGTGGAGCTAGTAGGGCTGGCAGTTGGCCAAAAACAAATGTTTGTTTTGATTTGTAAGTAATGTGCAGAAAGCTTTTACTGGAGACTAAATACTGAACAACAAAATGTCATTTCCATAGTCTTTCCTGACCACACTTTAGCCTCTCTAACGGGGCTATAGGTTAGAACTGTGAATGATATACTGTTTAAAATGGTGTATTAATTGACTAATTGAATTAACAATTAGCAAGTGCTCATCTGATTAAAGAGGCTGGGTCCAGTGGTTCTTGCACATTGTCATTTGCTCAGGAATAATCTATGCTTTGTTGAGAAGATGTTAATTTCAGCCAGAGGAGTAGGAGAGAGGTAGATTAGCAGTGTGGCTGATGAAGTTTACCCTCTGCTGTTGCTTTCATGCTGCTCTCTTGAAAATCGGATCTGTAAAGGATATTATACAGATTTGAATGAAAAATTGAAACATGCAACTTTTTATCTGCTTTTGATGTTACATTCAGCTACTTTCATCTCAGAGGATAAAAGTAATTGAACAATAATCCCAAAGTGAGTGAAATATACAAATCAATAAACTGCTCTCACAGGAGAATTTTATTTTGATATGACTACTGGTACCTAAACTCTTCCCAAAGCTTTTGGGATTTCATTAGATGCTCTTGTGCTATTTCACATGGCTGGTACATCTAGGCTAGAGAAAAGGCTGTTATACCCTCTGAATGTCTCAAAACCAGAACAGCTCTTTTCCACTTTGATCTACGTCCTATATTCTGGTTGGGTACTGAAAGCCAGTCAGTGTGTGGTGTGTGGGTGTGTATAATATATATATAAAGTCCTGTATGTGTGAATGTGATGTATATAAAAATAAAGGGTTAGTACTCCCATTGGAACCAGGGATAATGTAATCCATTATTAAGCAAGCTTTGCCATATAGCTTCATTATACTACAGTTCTGACATGCAGTGGCACTTGTGTCTTACAATGCTTGGCAAGGGGACTGGGGTGAGATGCCAGGGGTGGGGAAGAGATAGGACTGGAACAGGGACAGCTTGAAGTGGATGTGGTAGACTTTGGCACCATTGGGTGAGGAATGGGCAGAAAAATCTGTGGTAACTAGAGCACATTCCCCTTCACAGCCTAGAATGGACCGTAAGGTTCACGAGTCTCTCTCTTTCTCTGCTGTCAGCAAATGTCTATGAAACCACTGGCAGTATCTCATCTCCCTCTAGTGCTGCTCTGCATAGGGGATGACAACCTACTACCGCTATCTCGTATTCCATTCATTTAAGTGGCAATCTCCTTCACTATACATATTTTATTCTATCCAAGAGTAGGTCCATCTTGTACATGTATGAGAAAGAGGGCCTGTTGAAACAGTGACATTTGATCACTCTGCCAGCATTTGAAACTTCCAGCTGTAGAGAGTCCCCACATTTCAAACCTTATTCTACTGCTTGAGAGAAATTGCAGCCATCTATGGAACAAACTCTGAAGCACCTCTAGTAGGATATTGTTATTTTAATCCGCTAAACCTTTTCTCTGCCCTCCTTCTCCATCACAGTCTGCTCTGAAAACAATGAAATCACAAGCAGCTGGAGGACAACCAGCCTTCAAATTGACCCTTTGCTCTTTTTCCAAATGAATAATTGGGAGGAAAAAGAAGTAACTAGGGCCAGATTATTTTCTTTGTATTAATTAATTGATATTTGGAATCATAACAAAAAAAAGGAAGAAGTATGAGTCCCTCGGCACAGGCTGCTTGGACTGCAAGTGAAGGAAGTAAGCTGTGGAGATAGTCGTTGAAGCATTGTGTCATCATGTCATTTCTCAGAGACCATAAGCTTTCCTCACACATGTTGAGCAAAGGGGTTCCTAATCAGAATCTGCTCCTTCCTTCTGTCCCTACAACTTTCAAGACACAGTCATCCATTGGTGCGTAGTACATCTGTGTGAAAATGGCCTTCTTGAGAAATGTAAAGGCAATATTTAGATCAGTTCCCTGCACAAGCTTTGCAATATCCCTGGAAATTGTCACAATCTGGACTTGGAGCCCAGAGCATTACTTAAGCCACTAAGGGGAAAACTAATCTCTTATGCTTTCATTGGTAGGCCTCTCTCATTGACTGATCCTAATGAGGTGGAAATGAGCTCAGCTGCCTAATTCTATTAAAAACATTGGTTGTTTTTGTACATGGATGCTCATCTGCTTCCTTGTAGCCTCATTGCTAAAGTCATGGTAGAACAGAAGCAGGTCACAGTTGCCCAAAACAAACCATACTACTTTTCTCCAGATTTGATTTCTTTTTATCCAGTAAGAAATGGCCCAGCACCAGAGGCAGTGTTCATCCAGAAAAGCTACACAGTCTATAAAGCCCTTGATGTGGAGGAATGGAATCTCCATAGCTTACAACTCACGAGTAACTGTCTTACTGCTCTCTGGTCGCATGATTATATGCTAGCTACTGCACTCAAATATAATGGGTCAGGCTGTCTTCTATGGTTAAGATCACTTCAGTGCTGGTTTGTGTGCGTGTGCGTGTGCGCACACGCATAGCAGTTATGGCTCCCTAATTCTTTGCCCGGCTTTGTCCCAATTTCAGCCAGTGGTTCTAAAGAGACCTTCTGCCAGCTGGAGATAGCCAGCGTGTGGTCCATTTAAGCTATGTCCTTCCTGCTCCTCCCTGGCCCCTGGGCAAAGTCGTTGGGTGGTTAGTAGCTTAGGAACTGGCTCTCTTCTTGCTGGGGAATGAATCCCTAGATGGGGAGGCAAGAGCATTTTCCAATTCCTTTGTCCCGCTCATATAGGTTGCAGGGAGTGGAGGAGAGCTGCAGATCTGCCTCTGTAATGGCATGTGTCTGCGAATAAGGACAGCTCTATTTCCTGATGGCTCAGCTGGTTAAGCATTAGGCTGGAAACCCCAAGAACCATTAGAACCACAGGCTAAAATCCTAGCAGTTAGTTCTAAGATACATAAAATATCTTGTGGCACCTTAGAGACTAACAAATTTATTTGAGCATAAGCTTTCGTGAGCTACAGCTCACTTCATCGGATGCATTTGGTGGAAAATACAGAGGGGAGATTGATATACACACACAGAGAACATGAAAAAATGGGTTTTATCATACACACTGTAAGGAGAGTGATCACTTAAGATAAGCCATCACCAGCAGCGGGGGGCGGGGGGGAGGAAAACCTTTCATGGTGACAAGCAAGGTAGGCTATTTCCAGCAGTTAACAAGAATATCTGAGGAACAGTGGGGGGGTGGGGTGGGGGAGAGAAATAACATGGGGAAATAGTTTTACTTTGTGTAATGACTCATCCATTCCCAGTCTCTATTCAAGCCTAAGTTAATTGTATCCAGTTTGCAAATTAATTCCAGTTCAGCAGTCTCTCGTTTTGGAGTCTGGTTTTGAAGCTTTTTTGTTGAAGGATAGCGACTCTTAGGTCTGTAATCGAGTGACCAGAGAGATTGAAGTGTTCTCCAACTGGTTTTTGAATGTTATAATTTTTGACATCTGATTTGTGTCCATTTATTCTTTTACGTAGAGACTGTCCAGTTTGGCCAATGTACATGGCAGAGGGGCATTGCTGGCACATGATGGCATATATCACATTGGTAGATGCGCAGGTGAACGAGCCTCTGATAGTGTGGCTGATGTGATTAGGCCCTATGATGGTGTCCCCTGAATAGGTATGTGGACAGAGTTGGCAACGGGCTTTGTTGCAAGGATAGGTTCCTGGGTTAGTGGTTCTGTTGTGTGGTGTGTGGTTGTTGGTGAGTATTTGCTTCAGGTTGGGGGGCTGTCTGTAAGCAAGGACTGGCCTGTCTCCCAAGATCTGTGAGAGTGATGGGTTGTCCTTCAGGATAGGTTGTAGATCCTTGATGATGCGTTGGAGAGGTTTTAGTTGGGGGCTGAAGGTGATGGCTAGTGGCGTTCTGTTATTTTCTTTGTTGGGCCTGTCCTGTAGTAGGTGACTTCTGGGTACTCTTCTGGCTCTGTCAATCTGTTTCTTCACTTCAGCAGGTGGGTATTGTAGTTGTAGGAATGCATGATAGGCATTGGCACCATGACAGCAGGATTGTCTGGCTATGTAGACTCCCTCCTCAGGCCCTACGTTACCAGCACTCCCAGCTATCTTCGAGACACCACTGACTTCCTGAGGAAACTACAATCCATTGGTGATCTTCCTAAAAACACCATCCTAGCCACTTTGGATGTAGAAGCCTCTACACCAACATTCCACACAAAGATGGACTACAAGCCGTCAGGAACAGTATCGCCGATAATGTCACGGCTAACCTGGTGGCTGAACTTTGTGACTTTGTCCTCACGCATAACTATTTCACATTTGGGGACAATGTATACCTTCAAATCAGCGGCACTGCGATGGGTACCCGCATGGCCCCACAGCATGCCAACATTTTTATGGCTGAGTTAGAACAACGCTTCCTCAGCTCTCGTCTCCTAATGCCTCTGCTCTACTTGCGCTACATTGATGACATCTTCATCATCTGGACCCATGGAAAAGAAGCCCTTGAGAAAATTCACCATGATTTCAACAATTTCCATCCCACCATCAATCTCAGCCTGGACCAGTCCACACAAGAGATCCACTTCCTGAACACTACGGTGCTAAAAAGCGATGGTCACATAAACACCACCCTATATCGGAAACCTACTGACTGCTATTCCTACCTACATGCCTCTAGCTTTCATCCAGATCACACCACACGATCCATTGTCTACAGCCAAGCTCTACGATATAACCTCATTTGCTCCAACCCCTCAGACAGAGACAAACACCTACAAGACCTCTATCATGCATTCCTACAACTACAATACCCACCTGCTGAAGTGAAGAAACAGATTGACAGAGCCAGAAGAGTACCCAGAAGTCACCTACTACAGGACAGGCCCAACAAAGAAAACAACAGAACGCCATTAGCCATCACCTTCAGCCCCCAACTAAAACCTCTCCAACTTATCATCAAGGATCTACAACCTATCCTGAAGGACGACCCATCACTCTCACAGATCTTGGGAGACAGGCCAGTCCTTGCTTACAGACAGCCCCCCAACCTGAAGCAAATACTCACCAGCAACCACACACCACACAACAGAACCACTAACCCAGGAACCTATCCTTGCAACAAAGCCCGTTGCCAACTCTGTCCACATATCTATTCAGGGGACACCATCATAGGGCCTAATCACATCAGCCACACTATCAGAGGCTCGTTCACCTGCGCATCTACCAATGTGATATATGCCATCATGTGCCAGCAATGCCCCTCTGCCATGTACACTGGTCAAACTGGACAGTCTCTACGTAAAAGAATGAATGGACACAAATCAGATGTCAAGAATTATAACATTCAAAAACCAGTTGGAGAACACTTCAATCTCTCTGGTCACTCGATTACAGACCTAAGAGTCGCTATCCTTCAACAAAAAAGCTTCAAAACCAGACTCCAACGAGAGACTGCTGAATTGGAATTAATTTGCAAACTGGATACAATTTACTTAGGCTTGAATAGAGACTGGGAATGGATGAGTCATTACACAAAGTAAAACTATTTCTCCATGGTATTTCTCTCCCTCACCCCACCCCCCACTGTTCCTCAGATATTCTTGTTAACTGCTGGAAATAGCCTACCTTGCTTGTCACCATGAAAGGTTTTCCTCCTTCCCCCCCTCCCCCCCGCTGCTGGTGATGGCTTATCTTAAGTGATCACTCTCCTTACAGTGTGTATGATAAAACCCATTGTTTCATGTTCTCTGTGTGTGTATATAAATCTCCCCACTGTATTTTCCACCAAATGCATCCGATGAAGTGAGCTGTAGCTCACGAAAACTTATGCTCAAATAAATTTGTTAGTCTCTAAGGTGCCACCAGTACTCCTTTTCTTTTTGCGAATACAGACTAACACGGCTGCTACTCTGAAACTTAAAATATCTTGTGATTTTCTCTCTGTCACATTGGCTGCTCCTTTGAGGGCTGTCAGGGAGCAGCCTACCTATGACAACCTGCTGGTTGGTAGAAGGAGCCAACTCAGGCCCATTAATTAGAAGTAATGAAATCTCTAGGTGACTGGTTGGCAGCCAATTAGCTAATGAGCCTGATAAAGGGCTACCAGGACTCAGCTGGAGGCCATTCTAGATACAGAAATTTCCAGAGGAGAGGAGTTTCTGGGGGAAGCTGAGCAGGGAATACTTGAGTGCACTGGGCCTGGAAGATGTGCTGGGAAGCGAAACTCCCAAACAGTGGCAGGAAGCCCAGCCTGTGAGGACCTACTGCTGCCCTGGAGAAGAGCTGCAGCTCATACAGCTCCATAAACCCCTGGCTCCATGGAAAGATTCTTCCCAGTGGCAAGAGGCTTTTGACACCAGGGAAGGGACCCAAGCCGAGAGAGCACTGCTGAAGGGGGGCGCTGAACCCAGATGGGAATGAACTGAGACTAACTCTGTCTCCCAGCTGCGATGCTAGGGTGAAGGCTTGCTTGTATTTTCATTGGATCTTTGGTTAATAAACTAGACTCCTCAGAAGGGTCAATGTTCCCTATATAAAGCCTCATTAAACTGATTGATGATATTAGGGGAAACTGAGGCAGGGTGCACCCACTTGGCCAGAAGAGGGTGCTATAATTGAGGTACACAGCCTGTGATGCTCTCTGTAGGACTTTTGTATAAGAACATAAAAACTGAGTTCCAGTCTGCTTTATACGAACAATAAACCTCCTATGACTCTTCCCTCATCCTCCTCCCCAAAAAAATGTATAGAGGTTTTTTTTATGGTTGTCTCAATTTCCTTTCTCTGCAGCATGCTGACAACTGACTGGTTGCTATACTCCTCCACAAAAGTGGTTGCATTTCAATTGTGTACATGTAAGTGTGTGTGTGTACAAGTGTGAAAATGTCTCCCATCTGGTATCCTTCACTTGTCATCACTGCTTTTGTGGCCACCAGATAAAATGTTACATGCCTTTAGTAAGTCAGAGGATGCTGCTGGTGTCTGCTTTGCCAACCAAATGAGCAGCATAACACATCTGGAGGATGGCCACAGGCGTGACACAGCACACAGAGGGTTAAGAAATGATAAACAGTTACAGCTCCCTATTGTAACAGAGAAGCAGTTGAAATCAGGCAAAAGAAAACAGTGTGATAGAATAATCCTGTTTAAAAACAAACAAACCAAAAACCCACCTCTGAGTTTGTGAAGCAGGCAATGCAGAATTCATCTGCTAGCTCGCCCGAGATGAAATCAACTCTACAGTGAGCATGGTGGAGATTTCATCAGTTTTTCAGCCTTCCTTTAGGAGCAGCACCTGATGCATTCAGCATGAGTCATGCACAAATTTGTGCCTCCTGCTATGCTGAATGTTACAGTGTGAACGAACCCAGAACATGCCCTGATAATAGAAACCTTCAATAATACATGTGGTGCCACGTGACAGTGGAAAGATTACAAGTATTAAAGGCAATTTAGAATAATTTAGAATCAAGCCATTTTCTGAGCAGGCAATTAATCCAGTTGTATTTTTTTAAAAAAGCTGCTGCGTTTGAACAAAATATACATGGGTTAAAAGAGAGACTTGAAATTAAGTGAGACTTTTAAAAAAAAATAAAGAATTTTAGCAAGGCTGTTGTAATCCTGCCACTCTTGCCTGCATATTCAGATTATATTATGAATATTATGTGCTGGAAGCTGTGCTTTTTTCCCCACTCAAGGGGCTCAATATATTTGAAAGAAGACAAATTAAAAATCTATATTTCTTCTCTTACAAAATCACTGTAATTTGTGTTTAATACCTGATAAGTGAGTATTTTTTGAGGGGGGAGAGTTAATGGGGTAAAAGAAGGATGGTTAGACACAAGGTGCTGTCTGATGGTACCTGTTACAGCAGGATGACTGGGGTGTCAGAACTCCTGGGTTTATTCCCATTTTTGCTGGTGATTTGTTTTGAAACTTTGGCCAATTCACTTAATCTCCTGGTTCCTCAATGTACCCATTTGTAAAATGGGTAGAAACAAGGCTCACCTATTTCCAAGGGATTTTGTTCATCTTAACTGCTGAACATTCATTGATTTGTTTTAAAGTACTTTGAGATCCTTGGATAAAAGGAGCTGCTTAAGTAGTATGGTTGGACACGAAGTAAGGTATATCAGCAAGCTGCTTGCTCAGATATACCAAGAGATAAATCTATTCCAAGTAGCTAAGAATTTATACACCAATGTTAGCCAAGTAGGAGACTTTTAAGTTGTTTGGAATACAATCTTTGGCTCTGATTTTGACATTAGTCTGGCAAAAATTGGCTCTTTCAGAGATACAAGAACTTGTATACAATGCATATAGTAGCCACATGTTCCAAAGGTTGTACTGATATCTGTGCTGTGCACACAGATGCCGTGGTTTGGGTGAGTGCAGTGGGTGATTTTTATGCTCACATCTGGGTCTACAGGCACACATGGGCTTTGCATGTATGCAGGGTGAGCTGGCTCAAAAGTATGTATTTAGTTCTGTGCTCAGTTTTCTGCAGACTGCCTATTCAAATAAATGCAGCACTAGGAGCACAGTATGATGTAAATGGTCTCAAAGAAGTGCCAAGTGTGGCATTACAACACTCTCCCAGCATTTTCATTCTCTGTCATTCTTTTACATTTTCTTTCCTTTCCAATCACTGATCTATTGTTCCCCCTCCCTGATATTAGAGACAGGACTGACTGCTGTGCTTATTGTATTGAGTAACAGTCATGGCACATGAGGTCTTAAGAGTGAGTGAGAGAGAGAGATAGTGAGAGTTCGTGTGCACATGCTTGGCCTGGTCTAAGGCACAGTGCCAACTGTCCTATTCGAAGTTCATACTCTATCAGGTGCATCCAGCTGCACAATCAGATCTGCTAAGCTGTCAGCAATTAGATAGTGAAGATACATATTGATGTTGGAGACTGATGATATTTCAAAGCAAGTAGCCAAAGCTGACCGATGAAGGTGCTTACAAGCCAATCTACAGTAACGGGGAAATGTCACAATAGCTTCTGACTCAACACTGGCTAAACAGCGTCTACAGTAACAGGTTAGCAGGGCTCTTCTGTTGTCCCACCCTGTTAGCAAGTGTTGAAAGGCTGCAGGGGAGATGATGCTGGATTCTTGCTGACTTTCTGTAGCAAATGTGGTTCATTAACTCAGCCAGAGAAAAGGGGGGTGGAAGTGACTCTTTAGTCATGGACAGACAGGTCTCTGCGGGGAAACCCGAGGAGCAGCCAAGCTTAGGGAGAAAACTTAATCTGAGGTTTACGTTTTTGTTTGTTACCCACTTCCTGGGACTTTGCTGTATTGGTAAGTAGGGGACTTACTGAACTGTGTGTAGACTCTGTTCAGAGTAGAAACTCCACTTGCCTTATACATATCCTGAGGAGTGTCCATAGCATATTGAAATTCATACTCATTAAATAATATATTCCTTTTCAATGAAGTATTATGTTTCAGTGTTCTGTTACACAATAAGATTTTCAATAAAATGATGCATTATTTTCTATGACTGCTAACTGAAAATAACTGACTTCATTTTTTCCTTTAGAAGTGTTTATATTTGTGATGAAGGAGCCACATAAGTAATTCATGTAAGAATCTTTGTGTATTTGTAAAGAGTTGAAATGAAAATAATTTAAAAACAATTGTTGAAATCATGGTGGAATTCCTCTTCCTGGACACTATGGTGCTAATAAGCGATGGTCACATAAACACCACCCTATATCGGAAACCTACTGACGGCTATTCCCTAATGCCCCTACTCTACTTGCGCTATATCGATGACATCTTCATCATCTGGACCCATGGAAAAGAAGCCCTTGAGGAATTCCACCATTATTTCAACAATTTCCATCCCACCATCAACCTCAGCCTGGACCAGTTCACACAAGAGATCCACTTCCTGGACACTACGGTGCTAATAAGCGATGGTCACATAAACACCACCCTATATCGGAAACCTACTGACCGCTATTCCTACCTACATTCCTCTAGCTTTCATCCAGATCACACCACACGATCCATTGTCTACAGCCAAGCTCTACGATATAACTGCATTTGCTCCAACCCCTCAGACAGAGACAAACGCCTACAAGATCTCTATCAAGCATTCTTACAACTACAATACCCACCTGCTGAGGTGAAGAAACAGATTGACAGAGCCAGAAGAGTACCCAGAAGTCACCTACTACAGGACAGGCCCAACAAAGAAAATAACAGAACGCCACTAGCCATCACCTTCAGCCCCCAACTAAAACCTCTCCAACTTATCATCAAGGATCTACAAGCTATCCTGAAGGATGACCCGTCACTCTCACAGATCTTGGGAGACAGGCCAGTCCTTGCTTACAGACAGCCCCCCAACCTGAAGCAAATACTCACCAGCAACCACACACCACATAACAGAACCACTAACCCAAGAACCTATCCTTGCAACAAAGCCCGTTGCCAATTCTGTCCACATATCTATTCAGGGGACACCATCATAGGGCCTAATCACATCAGCCACACTATCAGAGGCTCGTTCACCTGCGCATCTACCAATGTGATATATGCCATCATGTGCCAGCAATGCCCCTCTGCCATGTACACTGGTCAAACTGGACAGTCTCTACGTAAAAGAATGAATGGACACAAATCAGATGTCAAGAATTATAACATTCAAAAACCAGCTGGAGAACACTTCAATCTCTCCGGTCACACGATTACAGACCTGAGAGTGGCTATCCTTCAACAAAAAAAAACTTCAAAAACAGACTCCAACGAGAGACTGCTGAATTGGAATTAATTTGCAAACTGGATTCAATTAATTTAGCCTTGAATAGAGACTGGGAGTGGATGAGTCATTACATAAAGTAAAACTATTTCCCTAAGTTATTTCTCCCCACACCCTACTGTTCCTCAGAGGTTCTTGTTAACTGCTGGAAATGGACCACCTTGATTATCACCACAAAAGATTTTCCTCCTTCCCCCCCTCCTTCCTGCTGGTAATAGCTCATCTTAAGTGATCACTCTCCTTACAGTGTGTATGATAAAACCCATTGTTCCATGTTCTCTGTGTGTGTATATAAATCTCCCCACTATATTTTCCACTGAATGCATTCGATGAAGTGAGCTGTAGCTCACGAAAGCTTATGCTCAAATAAATTTTTTAGTCTCTAAGGTGCCACAAGTACTTCTTTTCTTTTTTGCGAATACAGACTAACACGGCTGCTACTCTGAAACTTTCATTAACCTCTTTAATCATGTACTTGTATTTAATCATCAAAATGCTTATTAATAATGTACATTCTGTTCTCAGCCCTGGAATAACACCCAGTTATACGAATCTATGATAGATGATTTTAATAAAATCAGTAATTACCTTTTATTGTTTTAAATTATGATCTTGACATTTGTTGAGTAACAATAGTGTCTTAGGTATAGCAGGACTAAAGCTCTTTTTATCATTACATAATATAACATAAAGTGGATTTAGCAAATGCTAATGCATATGCTTTTTTTTTTTTAATATAGTGCTTAATTATCTTGAAGCTTGTTTATGAGTTAAGATTCAGCAGCTTGGCTAAAAATATAAATGAGAGTAGGAATGGTCTTGTGTGCAAGGCCAGGCCTGGCAGTCTGTACATGCTGGATTCTTCTCCTGCCTCACCTGTAGGCTTTGCTTGCTGTGTGAGTTTGGTAGGGCGAGCACTTACATGTGGCTTTTCAACCAGTGCTTGTGGTAGATGGCGGCAGATGCCCACTGCCTCAGTGGGAGATCTCTGCTGCTGGGGGCTGACTCAAGCACAATGGCTTCAGGAACACTGTCCCTGCTACTCCCTATGAAAGGGGCTCTGGGAGCTCTCCCTGTGCAAGTGCTGTTCTACTTGTTGGTCATGACCCTGCCTTCACCCTCCTCACCTATTAAAGGTTATCCCAGCTGTCAGATCTGGCTTCATCCAGCATTTGTACGTGGGCAGGGTGAGGGCTGGGGTTGAGACTACCTGGGGAGGGATGCTGAAAGTGGATGTTCATTGCACACACTCTCCATCCTGCAGAAGAGTCAAAATTCAGGTCCTAATCAGTCTGTTCACCTCCTTGTGATGCATTTTAGTTGACAGGCTTAAACCATTGTAAAGCTTTTGAGATCTCAGGATGGAAGACACCAGAGTATTGATAGCAGGGTACATGTGGGCTCCCTTTCAGTTGAACACTGAAATCCATTTGAGGTGTTAACTACCCTAAAAGGGAAGGAAATGTGTAGAGCTTCTTAAAATGTTAGACAGAGCCTAAATCCACAGAAAGTTCACCTGGTTCCAGGGTTTGTTATAAATTCATTTAATTAAAACACTTGCGGAGGTTCATAAATGTCTAACAAATCTGGGCCAGGTTTCAAACAAATTTGCATTGATTTTTGGTTTTGCTTCCAGATCGTGCAAGTGTTGGGGTTTAGCATGCTTTTGGCAAGGAATCACAGGATGCTTGATGGCTTCTACAGAGTTTTGGTTTGGGTTGTGTTTTGAATGCAGAAATCAAAGTAAAACTTGAGGAATGGGAAATAAAAACCAGAGAAACCAAAAATTTAAGGAATGTGTTTATGAACTGTCAAGTTAACAATTCAAGGAGCTCAATCCCATGCTGACCCAAATGCACACTTGTTAACTCACGTATTTGAGCTGTAGGTATTCATAATGGAAATCACATGGCAGGATTCTTCCCTAAAAATACCCTAATAAAGATCCTATTTTAGTTTTGAGATCTATTCAGACATTATCATAATACAGAGGTGGGCAAACTATGGCCTGCAGGCCACCTCTGGCCTGCTGGACCGTCTTGCCCGGCCCCTGAGCTCCTGGCCCGGGAGGCTAGACCCTGGCCCCTCCCCTACTATCCCCCCTCCCCCGCAGCCACACCGCTATGTAGGCAGCGCTCTAGGCAGTTGGGCTGCGTGCACATGCAGGGCAGCACGGCAGCATGTTTGGCTCTGGCCGGGTGGCGCGGCAGCCAGACATGCTGCTCTGAGCACCATGGTAAGGGGGCCCAGGCTGGGCGGTTGGATGGGACAGAGGTTCTGAGGGGGGCAGTCAGGGGACAGGGGATGGGGGATTAGATAGGGGGGTGGAGTCCTGGGGGGCGGTTAGCGGTGGGGGTCCCAGGACGGGGTGGTCAGGGGACAAGGAGTGGGGGGGGTTGGATGGGTGGGAGGTTCTGATGGGTGCAGTCAGGGGGTAGATAAGTGGCAGGGGCCAGGTTGTTTTGGGAGGCACAGCCTTCCCGGGCCTCCATACAGTTTTGCACCCCGATGGGGCCCTTGGGCCAAAAAGTTTGCCCACCCCTGTCATAATAGTTAACTTCTTTTGTGTTTGGTTAGAGGCCTAGCTAAGTATAGGGGACTCATTCTCAGTAACAAATTTGATCAGTAATCAGTTGCCTATCTTTCTGTCTTCTTTGTAAAACTGCTTTCCACTCTACTCTCCTTCCTTCAGCCTTTTCCATGATCTAGGTTAAAAGCAGCAATAGCCAAACTGGCTTAAAATACTTTTTAAACACAAAATAGGGCTGTGACGTATTATATCTTGGGGGAGCACCCTGTAACCCCCATATTCCTCATCTGTATATAATTGTGATATTGCACATAAAGCATGCCATGTGAGGTATCAGGGAAAAGACTGATTGGCTGAAAGTCACTGTTCTATATAAATATGTATATCTTTAGTGCATATGAAGTTATAAGATGGTGTTGTATGGTTGTCACTAAAACATGCTGTAAGTGGAAGAATCAGCCAGATATTAGCTCCCCAGAGACAACATCAAGGAAAGTAACCAATACCCGGGCGGGGTGTCAAACAACCCATCAACACCCATTGTCCAGCAAGGAAGCTACAGTTTGATGACTCACCTGTATAAGGCCACACCAGGGGAATTGCTCAACCTTGCCTGGGGACTCAGCAATGCCCACCAGACATGCCCGGACTTGTGTTCTCTGAGCACATGGGACTGAGGGTATAAAACAGAACATAAGGGCCCCATGCTTGGCCTTTCTCCTGCCCCACCTATGCTGCAGGCAACAAGGACACTGAGAAGGCTTAGGACTCCCAACAGAGGGGACTGGCCCAGGTTTCAAGGGTGAAATCTGTGTAATGTGAACTGCAATATCCAGTGGAGTGAGAAAAACTGCTTAATCTAGATGTTGCGCAGTATAATAGTCTAGCAGTCCCAGGCGGCAGTCTCATAGGGTTGAGAGTTTACACTGCGTGCTTATATTTTATTTTATTTTGGTAACTAACTCTGACTTTTTTGCCTATCACTTAAAATCTATCTTTTGTAGTCAATACATTTGTTCAACTGTTTCTCTTTATCAGTGAGTTTGCCAGATGTGTTTGTTAAAGGTGCTTGCTCAGGTTTGCAAAGGCTAGCATATTTCCACTTTCCATTGATGAAGTGGTGAAACAATTAGTAAATTTGCACTTCTTCTTCGAGTGCTGTCCTGTGGGTGCTCCACTTTAGGTGTTCGTGCACCCTTGCGTTGATTGCCGGACACTTTTAGTAGCAGAACCTGGTTGGGTAGCACATGCATGGTCCCTGCCTCCGCACTGCTGCGGGCCATTAACAGATGCTGTGAGACCAAGCCCCACTCAGTTCTTTCTCTACTGCCCTTGGCTACAAGTTGGAGCAATCAGCAGCACCTCTCTACTGTGTAGTTAATTAGTTACAGTCAGTTACTTAGTTTTCTTTTTAGCAGCTACTTAGCTTATTTCCCTTTTCTTTTCTCCTTGGTTTAAAAAACAAAAACAAACAAACAAAAACCCTGTCACAGCCAGGAACTGCAGAAAAACAGCCGTTTTGAGGGCGAAAGCCTCCTTCCCCACCCCCGCAATGGGAATGTCTGGTTTCCCAGGCTCTCATCACCTTGCCTCCAGGCTCAGAGTGCCTGTCCTTGACAGCCACGCTCAGTGTGTTTGCTGCCTGTGTGTTAGTGCCTCCAATGCAGGCACTAACAAAGTGCTGCATTGCCTCAGGCTCACAGAAAGGCAGGGAGTGGAGAGGTATCTCGGACCTACCTCGGGGCATGAGGCTTGGGACCCCCCCCCCACTCTTTGCCAGCCACAGCTTCAAACAAGAGTGCTTTCTCCAACCCCACATCGGAGTGCCCGGCTGGGCATCACTCAAGGAAGCACGTGGGTCCAGACTGAAGGAATAAAACAAAAACAAACCACAGCCGTCCCGCAGATAATAATAGCACCGGCTGTGCTGTCAGCGCCGGGAGCTCAGGTGGCTGAGAGCTCTGGCACTGTTGCAGACAGAGACTTCAGAGAACGGCTCCAGCGCAGGCACTGAGGGGAGGTTGGAGCCTTGTGCCTACACGCCACAATCCAAAGCTGCTCCTCGGGAAGGCATCCAGTGCCGGCACCACCTGTGCTCTCAGCGCCGGGAGCCAAAGTGGTGGAAAACCCCAGCACCACTAGAGCCAGATACTCTACAGGGGCAGGCTCTGTCGCAGGCACTATGGGGAAATCAAGTCCCTGTGCCTCCGCACTGCATTTTATATTCATTCCACAGGCAGGCATCCAAAACCGGCACCAGCTGTGTTGTCAGCACTGGGAGCCAAAGTAGTGGAAAATCCCAGCACTGCCGGCACCACTAGAGCCAAAGACTCTACAAGAGCTGGCTCCGAGCCAGGCAGTAAGGGGAAACCAAAACCCCCGTACCTCCGCACTGCGATCTACAAACGGCGCAGCTACAAAAGGCGGCTTCTTCAAAGGCTCACCCAACACGCACAGAGGTGCAGCGAGCAGCACCACCTTCCCTTCTGCAGCCCTGGCACTGACAAGGAGGTAGCCCCAGGGGCCAATCGAACCAGCACATCAGCAGTTCCTCAGACAGAGGGTTCTGGTATTCGGCTCTTCCCTGATCCCCCTAGTTGTGGTACCAATATGAGAATGATACCCTCGGCACCAAGTCTCCCTGTGTCCCCAAAATCACTCACTGTCTCACTCCTTATTTGAAGGAGGAAGATGAGGAAGAACACGGAGCTATTCCCCCATCGGCTCCTATCCATCAGGAATCAGTCAACTCAGGAGTTTCTCCTGGGGCATATTATGCTTTCCCCAGGTACTTACAGTGGTATGGGGACCCTCTATGTTGCTCCCATCCCAATGGGCATACTGGATTCCATGGGTCATATGTCCCACACAAGGGGGCACTGCCCGCCACGGCCAGACCCAGCACACAGTAATTCCCCACAGCTTCAGTACCAGCTCCCTCTGTGGTACCAGGGGAAGAGGAAGAAGAACCTCTGCCCCTGCAGGGAACATCACCTACCCACTTGCCATCATTGTCCACAGAGGACACCTTTATACCTCCTCCCCCTAATATAGGGGATGATTTCAAACTATTCCATTGCTTATTTGAGAGGGTGGCCATCTCTGGACATCTCCCTTGAGGAGGTCCCTGTGATACAGCATGGGCTAGTGGATTTTATGCATACATCCGCTTCGTTTATAAAAATAAATAAATAAATAAATAAATTTTCCCTTCACGTGAATGAGGCACTGATAGACCCTGTAAGGGTCATTCTGTGGACCCCTGAGGCTGCCCCTCCAGCCGGCGGAAGGTCCAATAGGAGGAGTGTACCAACAAAGGGCGTGGACTTCGCATCTAGCGCCTAATTTCTTAGTGACAGACGCAGTCCAGTGACATGGCATGCAACAATAGCCCTGAAACATGACTCATGATAAGGACTGGAAAAGACTTGATCAGTTTTGCTTCCAGAATCTGAGTGATGCAAACAGCCCAACATTCGTTTCTGTTGACCTCTAGTAAGGGGCTATAGAGCCTTACTGATTTCATCCCTTTCACATTTTGTAGGACATCTCTGTAAGGGGTATCCATCAAGAAGGTAAAACTACACTGTTCATTAGATTGCTTAATATAAGTTGATGACTCTGAAGTTCAGACTTGCAGTGTGTCTGCAAGTGAAATCCAGAAAACTTAACAGCTAGCACTAAATTTTGCAGCTAGAACTCATTCTTCCTAATAGAAAACAGATACTGAGGTTAACTGACTCACGCAAGGCCACATTTAAGTTTATGGCAGTATCCAAGATACTGGATGTAAAATCTGCTCTGTCATATAGACTGAAGAGTCGAGTTGCCTATGACAGCAAAAATGTTTTCTGATCATGAACCTTGGGGTTACCACCAGGCTGGGAAGGGCAGACGTTTTCCAATTTGCTAAGTCAGCAACAGTATTTAGACTGGCATCATTCTGATGCTTATCTGAAATGACTTAAATTTCCAGCCTCTAAAGGTTTGGAGCTGAGGTTTGCTTTGGGTTGGCTGAATACAGTAAAGCCTCCTTGATGCTTACACAGAGCTCATCTGAACTCTTTCAACTGGACAATGAAAAATATACTGCTCTTGAATGCCTGGGGCTCAACAATGCCAATACAGCTTCTCTCTTGCTTTGGTTTCAATCTAGCTGACTAATAAGCTATTTTTCATGTGCCCTATGTAACATTACCCATTCACCTCTGGAGAGCTGTATTAAGTTACTGACTACACAGGTGATTTAGTGGCCTACCTGCAGAATTGTAGCAAGGTGCTGGTCCTGGGCCCCGTGTTCTTGAGTCATTCCTGCATTCTACTCCATTGCTTGCCCCTTTAAGACTGAGAAGCATGAGTGAAGGAGCAAGTTGACAAGCATCCTGTGATTGCAAGCTGCAAGTTGTGTCTCATACATGAAAACTGCTTGCTCTAAAGGAAACTGCCAACCCTTAATAGGAAGAGATCTGGCCTCCAAGGGGCTCTCCATAGTGGCAAGGAAGGGCTACCTAGCGGGGGAAGGAGGTGACCTCTCAATTTCCCAGCTGACAGGAGACAGGCATTTTGTATTATTTTACAACATTTATACCATCTATTATTTATTATAAACTACCCAGAAGACAGGGATATGGAACCTGATTTAAGTGCTTTGATGTTATCTGGGCTTCTTTGGCTTACATGAATCTCTCCAGAGCAGAAAGCCAGTGATATGCTGTGGGCACAAGTCAGTGTGCTTGGGCTGTTCAGCCTAGTCTGGAATAACAGGGAATGTGAAAGAAGCAAGGGCATTAATCTCCATCCCTCTCTAACACACGTGCACATAAGTTTTCCTTACTCTTTTTGTTTTTTGGAGAACTTAAACCTAACTCTTGGAAAGCTGTTGCACCTCTCACACTAATTTTTCTTCCCTTTGTTCTCTGTGTCTGTGTAACCTTCCGCTGGGAAACAGAATTTAATCAGTGGACATCTGCACTGTTAATAAACTCTGCTTCACGTCCTTTGTCGGGTCAGGTGACATAGGCAATGGTGCCTCAGAGCAATACGGACACCTTCTGCTTGATGCCGCTTCATTACTGACAGCACCAATTTCTTGCAATTAGTCTTCTGTAGCAGGTAGTTAACCTGAAGGGCAACAACTGATTGTCTCAATTTAGCTTTGCTGCTCAGCTCTAGCTTCATATTCAGAACATGGTGTTCTATTTTAAGCTTCCCCTCCCCCTCTTCTTCCTGGGGAGAGGGTTAAAGCAGACATCTGCTATTAACAACCTACATCAACCTTCCTATTGCTATGGCTCACCTTGAGCCATTGAAGAGTGAAAGAAATCGTATCATCTGCACCACTCACGAAGGAATGACAAACCAGCCACCAAAATGAACCATCTATTCATGATGGCAGCATGAGATACCTACTCATGCTGGGGAACATGTAGGGATCAAGTGAGACAGGCTAAAAGTCGAGTAGAGTTGGACCTTGCAAAGGGAATTAAAACCAATAGTAAAAGGTTCTATAGCCATATAAATAAGAAGAAAACTAAGAAGGAAGAAGTGGGGCCGCTTAACACTGAGGATGGAGTGGAGGTTAAAGATAATCTAGGCATGGCCCAATATCTAAACAAATACTTTGCCTCAGTCTTTAATAAGGCTAAAGAGGATCTTGGGGATAATGGTAGCATGACAAATGGGAAGGAGGATATAGAGGTAGATATTACCATATCAGAGGTAGAAGCGAAACTGAAACAGTTTAATGGGACTAAATCAGGGGGCCCAGATAATCTTCATCCAAGAATATTAAAGGAATTGGCACCTGAAATTGCAAGCCCATTAGCAAGAATTTTTAATGTATCTGTAAACTCAGGAATAGTACCGAATGATTGGAGAATTGCTAATATAGTTCCTATTTTTGAGAAAGGAAAAAAAAGTGATCCGGGTAACTACAGGCCAGTTAGTTTGACATCTGTAGTATGGAAGGTCCTGGAAAAAATTTTGAAGGAGAAATTAGTTAAGGACATTGAAGTCAATGGTAAATGGGACAAAATACAACATGGTTTTACAAAAGATAGATCGTGCCAAACCAACCTAATCTCCTTTTTTGAAAAAGTAACAGATTTTTTAGATAAAGGAAATGCAGTGGATCTAATTTACCTAGATTTCAGTAAGGCATTTGATACCATGCCACATGGGGAATTATTAGTTAAATTGGAGAAGATGGGGATCAATATGAACATCAAAAGGTGGATAAGGAATTGGTTAAAGGGGAGACTGCAACGGGTCCTACTGGAAGGCGAACTGTCAGGTTGGAGGGAGGTTACCAGTGGAGTTCCTCAGGGATCGGTTTTGGGACCAATCTTATTTAATCTTTTTATTACTGACCTTGGCACAAAAAGTGGGAGTGTGCTAATAAAGTTTGCAGATGATACAAAGCTGGGAGGTATTGCCAATTCGGAGAAGGATCGGGATATTATACAGGAGGATCTGGATGACCTTGTAAACTGGAGTAATAGTAATAGGATGAAATTTAATAGTGAGAAGTGTAAGGTTATGCATTTAGGGATTAATAACAAGAATTTTAGCTATAAGTTGGGGACGCATCAATTAGAAGTAACGGAAGAGGAGAAGGACCTTGGAGTATTGGTTGATCATAGGATGACTATGAGCTGCCAATGTGATATGGCTGTGAAAAAAGCTAATGTGGTTTTGGGATGCATCAGGAGAGGCATTTCCAGTAGGGATAAGGAGGTTTTAGTACCGTTATACAAGGCACTGGTGAGACCTCACCTAGAATACTGTGTGCAGTTCTGGTCTCCCATGTTTAAAAAGGATGAATTCAAACTGGAGCAGGTACAGAGAAGGGCTACTAGGATGATCCAAGGAATGGAAAACTTGTCTTATGAAAGGAGACTTAAGGAGCTTGGCTTGTTTAGCCTAACTAAAAGAAGGTTGAGGGGAGATATGATTGCTCTCTATAAATATATCAGAGGGATAAATACAGGAGAGGGAGAGGAATTATTTAAGCTCAGCACCAATGTGGACACAAGAACAAATGAGTATAAACTGGCCACCAGGAAGTTTAGACTTGAAATCAGACGAAGGTTTTTAACCATCAGAGGAATGAAGTTTTGGAATAGCCTTCCAAGGGAAGCAGTGGGGGCAAAAGATCTATCTGGCTTTAAGATTCTACTCGATAAGTTTATGGAGGAGATGGTATGATGGGATAATGGGATTTTGGTAAGTAATTGATCTTTAAATATTCAGGGTAAATAGGCCAAATCCCCTGAGATGGGATATTAGATGGAATGGGATCTGAGTTACTATAGAAAATTCTTTCCTGGGTATCTGGCTGGTGAATCTTGCCCATATGCTCAGGGTTTAGCTGATTGCCATGTTTGGGGTCGGGAAGGAATTTTCCTCCAGGGCAGATTGGAGAGGCCCTGGAGGTTTTTCGCCTTCCCCTGTAGCATGGGGCATGGTTGACTTGAGGGAGGCTTCTCTGCTCCTTGAAGTCTTTGAACCATGATTTAAGGACTTCAATAGCTCAGACATGGGTGAGGTTTTTCATAGGAGTGGGTGGGTGAGATTCTGTGGCCTGTGCTGTGCAGGAGGTCGGACTAGATGATCAGAATGGTCCCTTCTGACCTTAGTATCTATGAATCTATCTATACTGTGAACATGTCAGATGACACTTACAAGTAGAGAATAGCTTGCTGCCCGGTCCTGGGACCAAGACCACATCTGAAGATTTGTGCACCAAGCTGTTTTCTTTTCTGGCCACTTGTCTAGCGCTAGTGCTTAGAAAAGTTTACTAATCTGGAAAGCATTCACAGCAGCCTACCAAAGCATAGGTGACACCTAACTTATTAAAATATTTTTCAATCCTTTTTTATTGAATGAATCATTCATTAGCATTTAATAGTTCCACAGAACGTAAATGAAAGTTAGCATTCATAATTCTGCTGTGGTTCCCCCTCCTAGTGAATCCCAAAGACTGGATTCCTTTGCTTGGGTTTAAGATTATACTTGTTTCTTTGGTATTTTCTCCCTTAAATTTCACAGAGCCATTTGAAGTCCATGTGAGCATGAAAGCTTCAGTTCATGGAGGTTGTATAAATATATTAATAAATTAGGTAACACCCAGATAGTCAAATTAGATTATTCTGATAACTATTTTTCTGTATTTGTTTTGTTTTTTTTTCCTCTGCTCCAATTCAAACATACGGTTAGCAGCCTCTCTTTCAAACACCAAGTGCTAGGTTAATGCTTTATAGGCTTGACATGCTTCATTTGAAAGCTAAGATTTAGGCTTTTAGATGGCATGAATCATTTTGCTTTGAGCTGTGGTGGTTTTTGTGATAGCGGCCACTCAAGCAATGTTGAAAAATTAAAGCAAGATATAATCAGTGTGGCATCATTTTAAGGACTGATATCTTGCTAACATTATGCTAGAAACAAGTGCCCTATGCCAATGAAATGCAAAGGTTTCTCAAAGGAATTAAAGAGAAGCAAGGAGCGAAATCTCAGCCTCCCAGTAGTTCAAAGCACATGTATAAGCTCAGATGGTTTGCGAGATCAGACATTAAAACCATCTCTAGTCCCTAGGATCAGGAGGGATTTTTAGCACTATTCCAGAACACAATATATAGCAGGTCTCAGACCTTGAACTACTGTACTTCTCTATGCCATGAAAGGGCTCACAAAACATTTGGCATTCCTTTCAGTAGCAAGACAGAGAAGTAGAAAAGTATGGAGCCATCTCATTTCAAATTTTGCATTAACATCACTTTGTTCTTCTATGGCCCTTTTCATCTGAGGATTAAGTCACCTCACATACAAACATTAACTAATTAAAACTTGAACATCCCTGTGAGGTAGGTACTTTGTCTTAAAAAGGGCCAGCTTTTTAAAAATTGACACTGCACCTCATGTTCTTCACAGTGATATTATGATATGATTATGGCACAATTATGATGCATTTTGCACAAGGTAAGTCATGTGAGTTGTTATTGGAAAAGTCATGATTTGCTGAATCTGATTATTCTGTCTGTATGCAGGTATATTTTTTGCATCTGAAGTTATGAATATTGACAATGTATCTGTATTTCAAATGTAGTTATACCTAGGTAACGCCCACTAGACAAGATTCTTTCAGTCTAGATAGCTAGTTGGGAAGGGCCTATTCAGGATAATGGGCCATTAGGCAAAACAGTAGTCCTTAGGAGAAGCTTATCTCCCAGCTGGTGAGCCTTCCTGAGAATACTACAGACAGCCTGTGAGTGATGGTTGTTATGACTCTACAAGGACCTGTGACCAGGCAACTTGATGCTGGACTCCATCTTGGGATGTCAGTATTTTTCTGCAAACTGGTCTGGGAACAAGCTTTGAAACAAAGTGTTCCTGCTGTGATACTACGCCTCATAGTCTTCATAGAGATAGTGTTATGATATGAATATGGCATAACTAAGATATGTTTTATGCAAGATGGGTCACGTGAGATATCATTGGAAAGGTTATGCTTTACTGAATGTGATTATCCTATTTATACGCATATATCATTTCTGTATCTGAAGTTAGGAATATCGACTATGTATCAATTGCAAAAGCGTTTGCACCTGGGGAACGCCCACCAGCCGAAATGCAACCAGTCCAGCTGGTTAGTCAATAAACCACTAGGGAGAATAACAGGTCTTTGAAGATGTTAATCTCCCATCAACCTGAGAAGCTTCCTGGGGTGCTGCTTTGACACTGCAGGGTCATGTGATCATGTCACCTGGTACTGGACACCATCTTGGACTGCTGGTAGAGGGTAGGGGGGGATCAAACTGGGAAACAAAGGATTCCCGCTGTATGTAAATCCTATTTAAGGCTGGGGAGTGAGTTAATCAGGGTCAGTTCTTCACTGAATCTCTGCCCAAGATGATGGCTAAAACCACCTAAGACCGAACTGGGGAAGAACTGGACCTAGGATAGAAGGTGTCTGGCCTGTGAAAAATATATGTTTAATTCTAAGCTGCGGGCAAAATAATTTTGTCTCTGCAACCTGCTTAAAACAACATTTAGGTTAAGAAATTACTACTTAAAGCCAGTTTCTTTAGTGTATTAAGCTTAGTTTGCGTGTTTGCTTTATTTGCTCAGTAATCTATCTTGATCTGTTTGCTATCCCTTATAATCATTTAAATATATCCTTTGTAGTTAATAAACTTATTTTGTTTTCTAAAACCCAGTTTGTGCAATTCATAACTGGGAAGGAAGTGGGGGGGCGGGGAGCTGTACATATCTTCCTCCACATTGAGGGCAATTTTCATGAGCTTAACGCTGTACAGATTTCTGTGCAGCGCAAGACAATACAATTTTGGGTTTATGCTCCAGAGGGGGTGTGCACTTGAGCACTGGACAATCCCCAAACGGAGTCTTTCCACGAAGAGCTGATTTCAGTGTCTGTATTTTTGTGCAGCTGTGTGTGTGTGTGTGTGTGTGTGTGTGTGTGTGTGTGTGAGTGTGCACTGGAGGAGACTTGAGGGCCTGGCTCAGCAGGACAGGGTGAGGGAGCCCAGGCTGGTGGAACCAGTGGGCTCAGTGGGACCTCAGTATAACTGGTGGCATCCCAGAGTGGGGGGTAACCCATCACATCTGCCTTATGCAAAAGCTATATAAGGCATGGAGTGACATCATATGTGGTTCTTCATTCCCCACACAAGAGGACTCCTGGAAACACCTGATGAACAATGCCTGAACTGGGGGAAGTGCTGGACCCAAGTGTGCATTGTTCGCTTCACATTGAGGGAGAGGCAGACCAGGTATTAAACCCATATACTGGCCAGATTTGACCAGGGCAGGACAAGTACTGCTTTGGGGTCCCAGGCTGGGAAGCTGGTGGTTAGAGAGTCTGTGTGTAACTGCAGCTGGGTGTGTCCCTATCTGTGTGAAGGCTGGAGGGGTTTGCAGCTTGTCATAGCAGTACAGTGTGAGAGGGAGCCCAGGCCATTACAATGGGTGAGGGGGCTCAGTGGTACCCCAGTTTCAGGTGGCATCCCGGGGGGAATCCATCACAGGTACTTTATTTTAAAAAGGATCAGCTTTTTAAAAGTGAGCAGAAGCTCAGGGCTGTACACAAAAATGCTGGTGTAATCAAACGCTTAATTTGTGTGCAATATCCATGCACTGATCCAGGTTGTGGCCATCTGCCCTTTTGGAAATCAGGACTTAATAGACTCGACTAAGGTCATACGGGAAATTCATAGGTTAGCTTGGAATGAACTCAGATTTCCCAACTTCCCAGTCAACATGACTTCACTGCCAGACCACCCTTCTGCTATGTTACAAACCGCCCCCAGGTCAAGTCGGTGAGGGAAGTCTATCCATGGTAGCCCTGCAAGAGACCTGGTGATGTCCTTCACTCCAAGCCTTCCAGAATTGATGGGCAGGGAACATTTGGGAGGCTACTCACTGTTACGAAGGGGGACAAAGAGGAAGCAAGTGCTTGCTGTCAGCTAGTAGGGACCAAGTCAACTAAATATATAGCAGAATTATTGGGTCAGAGCCCAAATCCACCACCTCTGCTTCCTCCCCTCTTCTTTCTTCCTTAAATGCTGTAAGGGTGAAGAGCATGAATATGAAGCCACCCAGAACATGCAAATATCATTTATGGCTTATGGGCAATTGTATCATGCATTATCTAATAGACTGTGGGTCACGGGATGTATTAGGATTTGATATCTCCATTCCAATACTCTAGAAATTAAACTTACTGACTTATCATCAGAAGTTTACTGGTGGTAAATCAACTACTGATGGATTAGAAACATTATCTTTTTTCTTGTTTGTTCTCAGCCTGTTCTTGGGGGGGGAAATAATTCATTACCACATTACAAAAAGCAAAAGGAGGTGATGCAATAGATTCCTCTGTGCATGGATACCGCTAAACATCTGGTAATAAGACTGCAGCATCGAGAAGTATATTTAAGAAACTGAAACTGCTGAAGGAATAAATAGACCAGAGAGTGGGATCGCTGTCTTTTAAGAAGAGCTAACCATTCCTGGCTTTAAAATGCGTAAAGAAATGGTTTGTGCTGCAGAGGAAATGAGACTGGAAACAGAGGAGCATTTTCTAAATTATATGGTTTTGGTTCTTAGAGAAATTGAGAGTGAGAGAAGAGGGTGAGAGAGAATATAAAACATTCAGTGTTTACTTCAATTCACTGACTTAATTCCAGGCAGGTTTCCTGTTCTCCGAACCTAGAGCTTGAATAGTTGTATTTGTTTTCCCTTCCCCAAAAAACTAAAGCCAGTTGATGGCCAATACCTGCCCCCTAGCCAGGCTGCAGATAAATCTGAAAGCTGCAGCCCGTTCCCAATTTTCACCGTCACTCCCCCAGTATCCTCATTTTCTCTTTGTTTAACTCAGGTTTGGGGTGAAAGTCTGGATGAGGTTACATTAAAATCAGAACCAGAACTTACCCATAAAGAGAAGGAGTACTTGTGGCACCTTAGAGACTAACAAATTTATTTGAGCATAAGCTTTTGTGGGCTACAGCTCACTTCATTGGATGCATTTAGTGAAATCTGATGAAGTGAGCTGTAGCTCACGAAAGCTTATGCTCAAATAAATTTATTAGTCTCTAAGGTGCCATAAGTACTCCTTTTCTTTTTGCGAACACAGACTAACATGGCTGCTACTCTGAAACCAGTCCTTACCCATGGCACCGATGCATTGGCCAAATCTGACACCGGTATACCAGGCACCCCCAAGTTAATTATTCATTCCATAACCTGAATAATGTAAAGACAATAACTATAATTAAATGACCATTTTAAATTTTGGTGTGTTTTTAATTGCCATCTGCAGCTGCCTGGGTGTCTCCTAGCATGAATGTTTTTGCTTTCGCCTTGCTGCGTTCTGAGGCCTCAAGTCTCCTAGTGATTATGTGGGGTTTGATTAAAGGGGGGCGCTGAAGGAAGAACCTTCTTTATCTTTTGTTATTTCAATATCCTTTCCCTTTGATGCAGCCTGAAAAGACGTGTGCCTGTCTTTGCACTTTAAGAGGCTGATGGTTTTCACAGGTGCATTCTTTTGGTTCCTTTAATTGCCTACAGTAGTGGTCCACTGTAGAAAAGTTCATTGTTCATATTCTGTAAACCCCTGTTGACAAAACATCAGTGATAAAAGTAGGAGTAGGGAGGGATCACTAATGCTGACTAGGAAGGAAGATAGATTTTTTTTCTCACATCTTTTCTATTCCAGAAATTTCAGATTAATTGTTGTGTCCCAAATACAGTTTTATATTTGTTTTATATGCTGCATCCATTTCTGCCTGTGGCAATGTATCCCGTCTGAAAATCAGGATTACGATGTTGGAAGTAAAAAAGTTTGGTTAACATCATACCAATATCAACTAGGAATAGAATTAATTGGCTCTGTGTTCCCATCTCTAAACACTAGAGCACCCTTCCTCACATTGAAAGGTGAAGACAATTGCCTATCCTGATTTTTTTTAACTTGTGTCTTAAATATTCCCAATGTTTCGCCGTTACAAAGCCACACAGTAGTGAGATACTCCAGTGATGGATGTTCTGTATATAGATATCCTAGCCTGTTAGGAGCCCATCATTATCTTCAGAAACCCATAACATTTGAACTGTATAGTTATGGCAGGACCATACACACACACTCCATTCTCCACTGCCTGCCCCTGTGTCAAAACACTAATATCACTGATGTAAAGGGAAACAACATTTTCTCATGAACAAAAATAACCCAGAAACTTGAGTGAGGATGCTGTTTTTAGACATCACTCCTTCTAAAATCCTGGCTGCTAGACAATATCCTTCAGTTAATGAGGCAGCATATCCTAAACGATTATACATGGAATCTGGAGTTGGGAGCATTTGATTCTAATCTTGTCGCTAGCGCTTGCCGTATGTCCTTAGGCAGGTCAAGAATATCTACATTTTCCCAAGTTTTCTCTGACTTTTAGGGTGCTTCAGTTTTTTGGTGCTCCACTGGTGTCCCTAACAGCCTGGTTTTTCAGAGGTACTAAAGGAGAAAAGGGGCACATAGAAAGAGATGAATTACTACAGGGTGGCAAAGACCCACAGAAGGTCTGATAATAAGGAGGCTAAGCCATGAAGAGCTGGAACTAGAAATAAGTCTCTAAATGTAGAAGCATAGATGCTGGAACTAGGGGTGCTGCTATGCCCCCTGGTTTGAAGTGGTTTCCATTATATACAGGATTTACAGTTTGGTTCAATGACTCTCAGCACCCCCACTATACAAATTGTTCCAGCGCCCCTCCATAGAAGCCTTCATTTGAAACTAACTGCGGTGGCAGGAGCAGCAAATGTATTCATTCACTTTCCTTATGCAAATCAGTGATTGGCTACTAGTAGGCACAAAGCGTGAATGTTCAGGTGAGATTTCTCCACACAGTGCTCAGTTAGTATGCCCAAACCCTTCCTGCCCCTTCTGAGAGTAAAAATAGCTCTCTTCCTGCACATGCTCACTTTTTCTACCTCTGTCTCTCCCCCCCCCATACCATTTAAATGTAAAAAAAAAGGAGGTATGGTTGTATCCCATGTGGTTCTTCAGAAGTAAAGATGCTCCATTTACCAAAATCATTTGGAGTAATCTCAGCTTTTCAGGGATCCATCTCAGGGGAAATGTGTGGTATTCTCAGCTCACTACTTATGGCTTTCAAGCTGCTGTGGTTTCATATCCAGTTTAGTAAAGCACTTGGGTGAGTGGTGAGACTTCCATCTCCCATGCCTCAACATCCTCTTCACTTTCCTGACAGGTCTCCATGACCAAGAGACTGCTTGGCTACACAGCAGAATTGTCTACCTCCTCATTTCCCAGTCTATCCACCTGGAGAGGCCAACAGCATTTGATAACTTAAAAAATAGGAATTGTACCAAATGCCTTGGTAAATAGTAACTAAATAGAATAGAGATCACAGATTGGAGGGAAGGGTGGAGGAGACTGATCCAAAGACAGTTCAGGATGAGACCAAACTGAACCTAAACCCCATCAGTGTGTTAGGTGTGCTGTGCTGGGAAAGGCATCATCTTTTGAGTGAGATATTCTGTTGAGGGCCTGGTGATTTGTCATTTTAAAATTTTGAACTCCCTTCTGCATAGTGGCTTTTAGATCCCAGTGGCCTCACTACATTCCAATCTAGGTAATTGTTTTGTCTGCCTGTATCTCCCATGATAGTTTCGTCTGGGTATCAGATTTTTTCACACCCACCCACCATCACACTCTCTGTTGTGTTGCCGTATCCTGTTGACTAGTTACCAGCTTTCACCTCAGAAATAGTTGTTATTCAACGTAAAGTGTGAAATATGTATTTCTAGGGAAAGTGTTATCTAATGGCTGGAGCAGGAAACTAGGTGTTAGTTCTAAAGTTCTGCGGAGGACTGTGTGTGTTCCTGCACAAGCCACCTCTCTGTGCCTCCATTTATCCCTCTTTAAAATGAGGATAAAGCCTACCTCACAATGTGGGGATTGAGGCTTCAATGTTTGTAAAGAGCTCTGCAACCAGTCATTGAATATGCTATGGAAGTGCCAAGAATGATTATAAAAAATGGAATACAATAGCAATTACTGTATGAGAGATTTGAAATTCTAAACCATAGTTTTCAGTGCAGCAGCCGTGTTAGTTTGTATCCGCAAAAAGAAAAGGAGTACTTGTGGCACATAATATTATGAAGCTGCAGATAAAAATGCACTCTTGAAATACATGTGCACTCTTGAAGCATTGATTGAGGGATGATTAATTAAAACTTTAAAATACCATACAATTTTGAGAAATACCCACTCAAAAATGTGTGTGTTTATACGTAGTATACTTACCACCTAATGCATCTCAATCAATCACTCAATCATCCCTTAATCTTTGTGTAAAATACAACTTTACGTTCTCACGTTCACTTTTTAAAAAGCAGGTTTAGTGGTCAAAGCTATGCTGTAAACATAAATAGGCAACACCTGGTGAAAATTATTCTTACACCTATATCTTTACCTCAAGCTGAGTGTGTAAAAAGAATAATGAACTTCATTAGGACTTTGGATTACTTCTGTCGTTGTGGTATTCATCTCGTAAGTGGTGCTTATATGACCACTTCTCCTGCCCTTCAACCAATAATTAACCTCTGCTGCAGCGTCTATTAATGTTTCGGATCCATGGGCACTTTCAAATAGCCACCATTTAAAAAGAAAAAAATTGCCAGAAAAATGTTTCCTATATTCACGCCAAACTTGCACTGGCCTAAGGTACAGAAATATACAGTTCTATACCCATGACATGTTTAAGGTGTGATAACATGTGACCCATTAGGGCTAGAAATGTGTGAAAGGGAGATAGATTCCTAACTGTCCAGTGTGGATACACAGCAGTTCATTTATTGTATGGTATCTATTATAATTTTTATAGCATGTATCCTTAGCTTTAGGTGCTAGTACTGGTTCTGGAAGGTCCTGTTATATTGGACATTAAAATAATGATATTAATGTGTACTTGAAAAAAAAAGTATGAGATTAAAAACATTACTTTCAATATTTATCCTCTTTCTCTGAGAAATTTCCCAGTAGTGTAGGGTTTAGGAATTAAAGTAGCCTGATTTTACAGATAAAGGAACACAAAAAATAGTCTCACCCAGTCAAGCTGTATTTCTAAAATAGCTGTTCTTATAAACATGTGGTGCATGAAGAATGTATGGTGGTATGGTGAGATGTTACTCGAATAACTCATTCAAGGCTTTGGCAATAGGGCATAGGAGTAGACTAGGCCAAGTGTCTGAGTGCCTCCCAAGCATTTAAAAAGAGAGAACAGTAGCACTGGTGAAGTGCAGTGGTGTTTCCAAACTCATTCTCATAAACCTCCATAATGTACCCTCATGTTCTCATTCCCTGTGCAGAGAGGATGTGCACTGGTTAGGGCATTAGCTTAGGACGTGAGAGAACTGGGTTCAGTTACTGCCCCACCTCAGATCTCTTGGGCATGACATTTAGTCTCCTTGTGCCTCAGTTCCCCATCTGGAGAACAGCAAGAATAGCAGTTTTTCCTACCTCACGGGGGTGTTGTGAGGACAAATTCATTAAAAGATAGCCAGGTGCTCAGCTACTATAGCAAGTTGGGCCGTAAGTACTATAGATAATGCACACTGAGAGATCCACAGATGCCTGCCTCCTTTAAAGCCCTTTTATTTCTTTCACTTGTTGCACAGATCCAGTCCATGGACCTCAGAGTGTGGAAGTTGTTGACATCCGCTCCCGGCAGCTGACCTTGCAATGGGAGCCCTTTGGTTACGCGGTGACCCGTTGCCACAGCTACAACCTAACAGTCCAGTACCAGTACGTGTTTAACCAGCAGAAGTACGAGGCAGAGGAACTCATCCAGACATCCTCACATTATACCTTGCGAGGCCTTCGGCCCTTCATGACCATACGGTTGAGGCTAGCTCTTTCTAATCCAGAGGGCAAAATGGAAAGCGAGGAGCTGGTGGTACAGACTGAAGAGGATGGTAAGAAAAAAAAAATTTCCCCCCATGGTTCAAAGTTCTAAGTAACTGTTTGGGGGTGGGGGGGAATGACTTGGTAAAAATGGCATTGTGGGCTTGGAGGTGATGTCTCACGAACTCCGTATTGTATTTCCTTGGGCTGCAATTAAAATAGGGATTATATATACTTACCTATTTTTTTGTGGCATGGATAATGTCTGTAAAGCACTGTGAAGCCGCAAGTAATATTCATGTCTGTCAGTCAACAGCAAAGGACCCAGTTCTGGGGAGTGTTGGGTGCTAAACTCCCAGTGCTGCACCCCCCTACCCTCTGACCCCCTGAGACAAACTTCTCCAGTCCCATAGCTTATTTTATTTATTGTAGGGGAAGCTGGTTAATCTAATAGCTCCAATCGTAGAAATGTGTGCTGCAGTGCCAAAGACACAGTGTTCAAACCCTGCTGATACCTGTTCTTGTTATGAGTTTACATAACAGAATTTTACTGTCTTCCCTTAAAAAAACAAACAAACAAACAAACATCCTAGGAAATTACATACCAAATGTGATAAAGAACGTTATTTAGGTTGTAGAGTCAGGCACTCAAGTTAGGAAATTTGAGATTTATGGTTGCATGTCCAACCTTAATTCTGCCACTTTGTGGATATGCATTATAATACAGCCTTTAATTAGAGGAGCACATGCTGTCTTTTCGACAGGGGTCTGCCCTCATTCAGTGTACAGGTTGGAGGCATAGGGGACCAGAATGAAGGTTGCATAGGCAACTGCAATTCTGACATTTGCAAACTTTTGAGTGCTTAACTTTCCAACCTAAATAACATTTTAATATGTCTTTTTGTACATAAATTAATTTCCAGAATGAACCTTTTTCCATAATTCTGGACATTCCAAGTCACAGAGTGTCCTAACATATCATGTACACATATTATGCTAAATTAATGAGGCCAGATTCTGCCACTCTTGTTCCATAAGAAGTGCTTTGAGGATGTATTATTATTTATTATTAATTGTATTATCGTGTCGCTTAGGTAGAGTGACCAGATGTACCCATTTTATAGGGATAGTCCCGATATTCGGGACTTTTACTTATATAGGTGCCTATTACCCCCCTCCCCCCGTCCCGATTTTTCAAACTTGCTATCTGGTCACTCTACGCTTAGGTGTTCCAGGACCCTAATGTGTGAGGCTCTTTACAAATACAGAACAAAAAAGACAAGAAGCAGGATACAAGAAAACAATGAGACAGTATTGGTCAGCATGGGAAGCAGTGTTCTCAGCACACCAGCAACCAATCATTGTCTAGCTTTTTTGTAGGCCTCAGAGCAAAAGAGAATTTGAAAGTGGAAATGTTGTAGTGTTGTGGTTGTTTACAGGGAGCTTCTTCCAAACATGAGGGGCAGCATGGGAGAAAACACAAAGGTGCTTGTTTTGAACATTTAGTGTGGGCAATGGAGACTGACATCATGGGCCAATCAGAGGCAGGAGTAGGGTTGCCAGGTGACCAGTTTTTGACTGGAACACCTGATTGAAAAGGGACCCTCATGACTCCGGTCAGCACCGCTGACCGGGCCATTAAAAGTCCAGTTGATGGCACAGCAGGGCTAAGGCAGGTTTTCTACCTCTCATGGCTCTGTGTGGCTCCTCGAAGCAGCAGCATATCCCCCCCTTTTGCTCGTATACATAGGAGAAGCCAGGGCGCTCTGCATGCTGCCCTCAACCCAAGTGCCAGCTCCGCTGCTCCCATTGGCCAGGAACCACAGCCAATGGGAGTTGTGGGGGTGGCACCTAGACGGGGAAGCGTGCAGAGCCACTTGGCCATGCCTCCACGTAAAGCCGGAGTGGGGACATGCTGCTGCTTCCAGGAGCTGCTTGAGGTAAGCGCCACCCAGAACCTGCACTGCTGACCCCCTCCTGTGCCCCAACCCCCTGACACAGCCCTGATCCCCCTCCTACCCTGTAAACCCCTGGATCCCAGTCTGGAGCACCCTCCTACACCCCAAATCCCTCATCCCAGGCCCCACGCCACAGCTCAACCCCCTGCCGGGGCACTTACCCCCCTGCGCTCTAAGCCCCTGCCCCAGTCCAGAGTCCCCTCCTGCACCCTGAACCCCTCATTTCCTGCCCCACCCCAGAACCTGTATCCCCAGCCCAGAGCCTATATCCCCTGCCTCAGCCCGGAACCCTCTCCCGTACTTTGAACTCCTTGGCTCCACCCCACAGTCCAGAGACCCCTCCTGTACCTCAAACCCATCATTTACTCTTAGGTTAAAAGCGTCACAGAAAAAATAATAAAATAACATACCCACATGCTAATAAGCTTATCAGGGATCATCCCCAAATCTACTATGGGCTCTGGCAAGTGATTAGTCCTTTCAAACCCTACAGAGGGGTCTCCATTGTGGTCACAAGTTCAGAAGAGCCTGAGTTCAGAACTCATATACTCATGAAAAGTTTAGTCCCTCCTTTATACAGTGGTAGATGTTCTTTGATCTGGAGTTTCCAGGAACAGGTGATCAGTAGGCGATGGGTTTTCCGGGCATCGCTTCAAAAGGCCTCCCAAGGACCTCCTAGGAAACCCACTTAACACATTGTCCCAAACAGTTCTTTAAAGTTCCTAGCATTTCCCCAAGCTTTCCATTAATCAGTCTCCTTGAAAAGTTGTACACAATTCTACAGTGCCATGTAAACAATTGCATTTTTACTACAGTGGATCCCAAAGGTATTAAACAATTCAATAAGGTTTATCTTAATTCAGTAAGGTTTGTCCAGGATATTGCAGAAAATTGCCCTCTGTCACAAAACCACCTTAGCTGAGACTCAAACTAAGAGTCCTTATTGGCTGCAGGCATCCACTCTGTCTAATGGGATATAAGGAAGCATCTTTCCCTTGCCTGAGCCATTAGGCACTGCTGAGCTAAATTTCTCTGTGATGAAAGTGGCTCTGGCATTACAGTATATCACAAAGGGAAGTCCAGGAGATGGCGGACCTTTTGATTCATTCAGGGAATGATCAGAGTTTTTATCGGACAGGGCTGGGAGTGCATTTGGTTAGTTATCTTTCACAACATTAGAGTTTTGCTTGAGTAGGTGGATTTTTAGTGGCTTTGTAATTGTAATGAAAGATAAATCTTAAATTGTTACTCTGCTGAGGAAATCAGCCTTTCATATTGATAAAGGTGAACAGCCCTGGAGCAGTTCTATGCCGGGGTGCAGTCCAGCTGTCTGTGTAGATAGAGTTTTACTGTTGTGTGGGGGAAAGAGGCGGGTACATTAAATTCTCCACTGGATTTTATTATTCGTTGATGATATAACCAGAATGTTAGAGCACTGGTGCTATTTAACTCATTCCTCTCCTCCTTTTCCTTGTAGGGTTCTGTATAGGGTACATTTCCCTGCACAGACTTGTTAATTCACCATATTTGATGGCACAGTGGAAAATGCACAAGACCTACACTAAAGGAAAATATAAACACCCTGTACTGCAGGGTAACCTTAGGGAGAGAATATAGCAGGCCCCTAAAAATGAGGGTCTGGTGCCTCGGCCATTCTTTTCTGCAGTGTCTGTGCTAGCCACTTCATGTAGCATCCTAAGATATTGTTCATTCCATCTCTGTTGCTCCTGGACCGAGGTTATGGGCTGTGGTGTTGGTCAATAGGTCTGGGAGATCAGTGGATCTTTGAAAAGGTATTGGGAGAAGGGGAGGTTACATGTTGAAAACAATGTCTGATGAAGACCATGCAAGTGTTTTGTCTTCTCTCATTCTTCCAGGCCCCCCTTCCCAGGGTGAAATAGTTTTGTTTTCCTAAAAGGAAAAACCCTGCTCCCTCCTCTGAATGTGGCACTCATCAAATGCATTGGAACCAGGGTTGTTCTGCTGCACAGGCAGCAAGAGTTATTGAAGTCATACGGCGTATATACTTCCTGGATGGAGCACAATTCTGTGAGTCAGATCTCTGTGCTGTCCTACAAGGATTTTGAGGTGTGGGGCAGAAGCAGGGGAAGCATTGGAGCAGGAGTGATAGATCCATCACTGTGCAATTGCACTAGTCATTGCCTTGTACGATAAAGAGGTATAGCTACTGTGGAAGCTATCACTACCTCAGAGCTTCAGTGGGAACTGTGGAGTGGTTTGGCATAGCTGTTCTATGATACCAAAGAGTGTTTCTTGGGCAGTGCGCTGATCTCTAGGAATTTAAAGAAGTGCACAAATGGAGAATCCAAGGGGCTACGCATGTGTCTTATTTGTGTCTGATCCGTAATCCTATATAATATGTGGTAAACTCTGGACATAATATGTAGTCTCACGCTGCATACTCTCACAGCTGTATGTCAGAACAGAACTTGGCCCTAAATGTCTTCAGTTCACCACCTCATTTCTGGAGACCAACTCTCCTCAATCTCCTGACCATTTATGCCCACTGAACACTTTGTAATCTTCAGGAGACGATCCTTTCTCCTATAAGTCCATCTGTATTTTTGCCTATCTACTGTTTATGCAAGATACTAATACTGTTTTGTGTCTGTTAGCCTCAAGCATGCTGAAACCAACTTGTCCAGAGTTGGCACACTTATTTCAAAGTTCCGTGTTCGAGGTTTGCAATATTCCTTGCCATATTCCTTCATACTTTCTTCCACTTGCAAGGAGAACTTGCAATATTCCTTCATACTTTCTTCCACTTAGTAAAATGGAGCTCTTGTAAGGTTCTTTCCATCAGTCAATGTTGACTCAGATAGTACTACTTAAAAAATTTTTCATGTCCCCTGCTCTCCCTTCCACTGAGTGTTAGTAAAACATCTGGTCTAGGGGAGTCTAATTTCTCAAATACATGCCAACCCCTCTCCACCAGTATGCCCACTTAAATGAGCCAAAATGTGATAAAACTAAACTGGAGGTGCCATAGCCTTTCATGTGATGCTGCCGAGAGAGAAGTGTGGTGTGAGCAACCTTGTGGCCAGATACTAGAGTGGAGTTCCTCAGTTGTCCGTCTCCCACCACTTGGTTGGACAAACTGTACACTTCTCAACCTGAGCAGCTTAATAGAAAGTTACTTCTCACATTTGGATGCTGTTATTGCTACTTCGGTGTGTAATGCAGGAACTCATGTGCCTGCATACCTAGTTGAGTGTCCAGGTTTGGGATTTGGACATACTACTGAAGTGGCCATGGCTGCCAATTGGCCTTACTTTGTTTACCCTCTTTAGCAGAGTCATGATTTAAGGATAAGATGTCATAATCAATAGGCTGCAGCTTTGCAATGTGAGCCGAATGGGAATCTCTCTCCTGGCAAATCTTATTCCTGAATATGGCAAATCTTAATCTTCCTACTGGGGAACCTTCACCACATAAGAAAAGAGTGACTCTTGAATATATTCTCCATTGCCTGGCTGTCACTGGTAGCTGCATTACTTATGCACCAAGCTGAAGACAGTTTAATTTTTCTGAAGCCAGATCTGATCCTTAAATACTGATTGTAGCAAAAAATAAAACAAAATGAAAACACTTCCTGTTGCTGATACGCAAACAAAGATGCCCATCAGTTAAAGAAGAGAAAGATACAGCTGTGCAATACCAGTCCTTCAGACTGGGCATCTCCTTCCATCATAGCTTCACTCAGTGATTGGAAAGTGCCTGGTTTAATTTTACGTCAATGTCCAAAAGACAAGGAAGATTGTAATAGTTAGCAGTCTGCCTGTAAATACATTTTAAGAATAAAATTATGAAGCAAATAACTTTATTCCTAGAACTCAACCAGAAAGTGCACACACAGAAAAAGGGGAAGAAAAGGAACCCATTAAAGAATTGTTTGTGACGATGGAAGATTACCTAAGACAGGAAACAGGAGGTAAGATAGGGAATACAATTATCCAAAAGGCTGGGAAGAAAAGAAAAATATTTGGCTTAGCTCATTTACTTACATCTTAAAGGAAGTCTTCATGACTCAATCCCTAGTTGTTTTATGTTGGTTTTGCTTGTACACAAAACAGAACTCTTATGCTATTTTAAACTCAGTGTCATTCCAAAACAAATAAAGCATGAATCCTGTTATACCTGATGCTTTAAACACAAATCCATTACCATTTTGAGACAAATAACTTAGGCAAATCTTACATAAAAAATATTTACTGACACTGTCATCTAAGATTTAAGACAATATACTGTTGAAATAAAGCTTACAAGATTAGATCAGTATGTGTTGACCCAGCAACAACAGTAGATGTGTTTATTGGTGTGCCTCCTGAATTATGGGTCACCTAGTCCAGTAAGTAGTGTACCAGACTGTGTTTTGTTCTCAGCTCTATCACTGATTTTCCACGTGACTTAAAGCAAGTCATTCAGCATCCAATTCTGCAGTGGACCCATGTGAGCAGTATTGAGATCTAAGCATGTTTGTTCCTCAGTTACCACTTCTGTGAAGTGGGGATAATACTTTTTAATCACTTTCTGTAGAGAGGGGTTTGGTGAAAGTACTTTGTAAGAGCAAAATATTACTACAATAGAACCTCAGAGTTACAAACACCAGAGTTACAAACTGACAAGTCAAGCACACACCTCATTTGGAACCAGAAGTACTACACAATCAGGAAGCAGCAGAGACAAACAAAACAAAAAACAAACACAAAAACAAACACAGTACTGTACTGTGTTAAAAGTAAACTACTACAAAAATAAAGGGAAAGCAGCATTTTTATTCCACATAGTAAAGTTTCAAAGCTGTATTAAATCAATTTTCAGTTGTAAACTTTTGAAAGAACCATAACATTTTATTGAGAGTTATGAACATTTCAGAGTTACGAACAACCTCTGAGGTGTTTGTAACTCCGAGGTTCTATGTATTATGACTGTATGACACAAGTTGCTGTATTTGAGGCTATGTTAAATCATGTACACTTGTTCAATTTCTTTTTATTTAAGGAATGTATTTTTATTGTCTTAATATGTAAAAGGAATGCAATAAGTTGGAAAATAAAAAATACACATTTAATAACAAAATGAAATATCTATAGATACCTGAATATGTGATAAATGGTAAAATTATAAATGCATAGTTGCTTGGTAATAGAAGTAGGCAATTTCTTGCATGATCATGTTGGGGATGGAGAAAACTGGGGTGTGTACAGATATACAAACAGAGCACTAGCTGATAATACATTAAATAGCTTTTTGTATCTTCTATAACCTCTGATTCTGTAATAAATATTCTCAATAAGTAGCCTTTGTCATGTGGGTGGAGCTAGGTATGGTGGATCACTGAAACAATGGAAGATAGCAGCGTCTTTACATGAGTGTGTGTTTGTTGTTAATATTCAGTACTTGAGTTTTCATGTTTGGACCCCCAGGTCAAGAATGGACCAATAGTAATGGGTACTAATACCTTTTTAAATGTTCCCGTTTGGCCCAGAGTGTGTGTTTTCTCAGCTCTAGAGCACCAGCCATTGCTGGAAGACTTCAGCCTCTCTGGTGGTTCACATGTGACTGTTGTGGAGAGTTACTGACTTTCCACTCTTTTCCTTTATAGTTCCTGGACCTGTTCCCCTAGAATCCATCCAAGGAGGACCCTTTGAAGAAAAAATCTATGTTCAGTGGAAGCCTCCAAATGAGACCAATGGTATCATTACACTCTATGAGGTAAGGAGAACAGATTGCTGTGAAAGAGTATCTACCAGAGGGCCTGTTCCATATGTGTGCAAGTGTATTGGTCAGCATTGCCATGATGTTTCAGAGATTTCAGTAGGTGTTTAAAGGAGGCATAAATAAAATAGGTGAGAATCTTCATGGTACCTTGCTGCTGCCGCTGAAATGTGCGATCTCGTAAATAGCTCCACTTTAAATCATGTCCAAATGTGACCCTTAACTATCTCCATTGCCCCACATCCAGGTCATCACAAATTCTGCCATTTATTGCTCTACACCATTTCCAAGATATACTTTCCTTCCTTTCTGTCCCTAGAGCTATAATGCTTTCAGGCTTTCGTTATCTCCCATCTTGAATACTGCAGCCACTTCCTTTCTCTGCCATATAGTTTCCTTCCTATTTTCACAAAAGGCAGCCAATAAGCACCTTAAGTACTCTCACCCTGTCAGCCCCCTCATGGAATTTGGTTTAATCCATATGTCTAATAAAAATGTGTTATCCAAAGCTTTAGCTTTGTCTTCATAAGACAATCTTCACCCTGATAGCTTCACTTGTGTGGTATACCTATCCTTTGTCTTCAGGAGGTAAACCTGTTGGGGGAGGGGATATGCATCTTTCATTTGTGCTGTGCCTAGCATAATGGGTGGGAACAAAGAATCTGAGGACAGAACCCATCGAAGGATGTATGCCATTAGTCTGAAATATGGTGCCTCATCTGTAAAGTAGTGGGACATCCTATGACAGAAATAACAATATTCTTCAATATCTTGGACAAACCTTACTGAAATCTTGCTGAATTGATTTAGACCTTATTGAAATGAGTTTCATGCCTTTGAGACTCATTTTATTAAAAATTCAGCTGTTTATTATGGTGAGATTGTATGTAACTTCTCTAGGAGGAGTAGGTATGCTAATGTAATTCCTCTGGTTATCAGTCTTTTGAAACCACCTCTGGAGAGTTTTGCATATACTAGTTCAAACTGGATTCTCCAAGGACCAACAGACAAAGAGAGGATTTTTTGATAAATAGCCTGGTTTTCAACAGGCTCAGGGCTTTTTTTTTTTTTTCCTGATCCAGCAAATCATCAGGAGGTCCACGGAGGACCCCAATCCTTAAGGAAGGGTTAGAAGGACTGATACTGACCTTGTGGAGATTGGGTAGCAGGTGGGGATTACTCTCTGGTAAGATTATTAGCATAATTGTAGGTTCCTTTTATTGTTTTAAATATGTTTTTTTCCTGTAGTTTGTTTACCTTAAGAATAAAATGTGCTTCCTGAGAGAGAACTGTGCGCTAAGTTAAAACTGAGGGAAGTTATACTATTATTAGAGTCTTTTGCTGGGAATAACATGATGATGGCAGGGAACTGTTCAACCTGGAAATATCTCAGTCAGAAGGGGGAGAGACGTGATTTTCCACCCAAGAGAGATGATGACGTGGGGTGGGGTGGATCCTGAGAATGGGTGCCCTTGGTGATGTGAAGGGGAAATCTAGGTGCAGTTTACTTGGACAGTGACATATCTTTTCCAGAAGTTCTGTGAAAGATGCACTTAGAGTATGGATTTTAAAAGTTAGGCACACAGATGGAGTAAATGTGCAAATGATCAGAATTGTCCATTTGTAAATGCAATTGCTCAGTTTGTGCATTCATTCCTATTAATCACATGTGCAAATTAAGGGACAAATTCCTGAATCTTGTTGATCTTCAGTGAGCCATCTTTCCATTCTACCAGACCTGGAACCAGCCAGGGACTGTTGTAGCCTTTAGCATTATTTAGAGCAGCATATAAACTGTTCTGTGTTATAAAGGCCGGACTGAACCCTTAGTGACTATATTGCACTGTTGCTATACCACTTCCTTCCAGGAATGTCCTGTTAGAGCAGATCTCTATGACCTTTGCACTGCCTGAGAGAACAGGCTCTGATCTTCTTTGGTATGAGGTTGTGCACCTAACCTAATTGAAAGGAGGCAACTGTGTAACAGACTCTGAACTGACAATCTCATGATTTAAAAAGCTAACCTGTGAGCAGACGCTGCATTGGAATGTATGAATGTACTAACTGTCACCTTTTGGAGCCCACAACGCAAGAAACAGAAACAATTTCCAAAATAGTCTCAGTAAATCAATTTAGTACTCAGTAAAAAGGAGGTACTAATAGCATTTGGCTTGTTAAGGCACAATCCAGAGCTGACTTGCAAGCCCTGTGACATCCCCTGCTGCAATCCCACCTGCTTTTGGGAAACTAGAAATGTAGAGTGGGATCCTAGCTTTCACTTTAAAAAAGAGCGTAAAGCCTCTTTCCTTATGAAGGTAGCTTTTGAAGGTCTAAACAGATGTAAAACCAATGCTAGGGTTGCAAAGAACAACAGTGGTCTCCATTTCTGAGGCAGGATGTTGAGTGAGCTAAAGATTGAGCACATAGTTTATATAAACAAATCTGTTATGTTGGGGTGTATCACAAAGAACTATCCTGCTTATTACTCTAAAATCTTGCTGGCTCTCTTCAGAATGGAGCGAGATAGAGGGACGGGAACCATTTACAGTTTGGTTTCTTTTTTTGCAGTGGAAGAGCGCACACAATTATTTTGGGGGCAATCATGCAGGTGGTAAACTGTGACACAGCCCAACAGAGTCTATGCAGATTTCCCTTCCATAACATTCCCACTTCCCCTCAGTTCTGACCAGCAGACCACCTGCTCTCTCGTCCTAATGGACCCCTTGGGAGGCAGTGCCAGTGATGTCAAACAGGGTGTTTTTAGAGTGAACAAATGAAGACTAGTTTGAGACCACCAAACTCTTAGATTCATAGATTCATAGATACTAAGGTCAGAAGGGACCATTCTGATCATTTAGTCCGACCTCCTGCACAGCACAGGCCACAGAATCTCACCCACCCACTCCTATGAAAAACCTCACCCATGTCTGAGCTATTGAAGTCCTTAAATCATGGTTCAAAGACTTCAAGGAGCAGAGAAGCCTCCCTCAAGTCAACCATGCCCCATGCTACAGAGGAAGGCAAAAAACCTCCAGGGCCTCTCCAATCTGCCCTGGAGGAAAATTCCTTCCCGACCCCAAACATGGCGATCAGCTAAACCCTGAGCATATGGGCAAGATTCATCAGCCAGATACCCAGGAAAGAATTTTCTATAGTAACTCAGATCCCACCCATCTAATATCCCATCTCAGGGGATTTGGCCTATTTACCCTGAATATTTAAAGATCAATTATTTACCAAAATCCCATTATCCCATCATACCATCTCCTCCATAAACTTATCGAGTAGAATCTTAAAACCAGATACATCTTTTGCCCCCACTGCTTCCCTTGGAAGGTTATTCCAAAACTTCACTCCTCTGATGGTTAAAAACCTTCGTCTGATTTCAAGTCTAAACTTCCTGGTGGCCAGTTTATACCCATTTGTTCTTATGTCCACATTGGTGCTGAGCTTAAATAATTCCTCTCCCTCTCCTATATTTATCCCTCTGATATATTTATAGAGAGCAATCATATCTCCTCTCAACCTTCTTTTAGTTAGGCTAAACAAGCCAAGCTCCTTAAGTCTCCTTTCATAAGACAAGTTTTCCATTCCTCGGATCATCCTAGTAGCCCTTCTCTGTACCTACTCCAGTTTGAATTCATCCTTTTTAAACATGGGAGACCAGAACTCTTATACACTGCAGCCAAAGCAAGTTCTGTAGTCTGCTGTCCAGAGGTTAAATGTGATTTCATAAACTATTATGTCATCTTGCCTCGCATCTATTAAAAATGTAGGTTGAGTTGATACAGTAAAAAGACTGCATATGAAAGAAGTTCCTCTTAATAAATGTGTACCATTTCAGCCAGGTCCATAACTACAGCAATGCTACCAGATGCCTCTATAATAAAAGCAGATTTCGGATATCTGGGTGCTACAGTGAGGTTAATGCGCTGAGCCTTTCACATCTGGAAACCTGATTTTTAGAAGTAACTTGGGTCAAAAAAATAAATTGAGTTGGTGGCTTTAGCCTAATCTCTGATGGGGGGTTGTGTATATTGCCAAATTCTCTATGACACAATTCTCTCTGACTAACAATCTCCATTCAGGGAAAGTCATGGACTAAAATAATCAACAGGGTTGTAGATCACAATTGAGACACACTGGCTAACCCGTGGGGGCTGGGCAAGATTTCACCTCACGTGTCTAGACTGTAGCTCTGTGCACTTCACCTGCGTAGTCTCTAGCCAGTACTATTATCCCCTTTTTATGAGCTCCAAATGCACATGTTTTGAAAGGTACACTACAAGGTCTTACATGCACACAGATAACATATTATATAACAGCCCTTGTTTATGCTGCTTAGGAACTGGCCTGGATGGTATAAATTGCAAATTAATTATTTTCTGAGACCTATAGGAAAGTGAATATAAAAATAAATTGGGGAGTGTAAATTATTTTTTAAAAAAAACCCTCCTTTTAATTCTTAAAAAGAATTGCTGCTCAACATTACCTGTGGGCATAGCTCATTGAATGGACCTTATTAATCTGAGTTGCTTTTCTGACTGAGCGACTGCGTAGAGAGCAGTGATGCATCATAACAGTGACTTTGCCTCTTACGTCAGATCATTTCTTGAATCTCATTGGAGGTGTGCATACACAAATTTCCCTTCCTGATTATGACTCAATGCACATTTGATGGCTGCACCAGTAGGGAGTCAAGGTGAATTCCATCTGTTCCCCTTCCTCTATTCTCTTCAATAAAGAGAAAACTTCAGCACTAAAACATCCAGAGAATTTAAATGGAACACACAAACATCTCTCTCAGCAGAGATGCTTCCTACTGGGTATGGGGGACTTTGCAAACTGACATAGAGGTATTACCTCAGATAACCTCATCCTACACAGCCCTCCAAGACAAGTAACCTCAGAATGAATGATGCAATTGGAGCCAGCATGGTATAGATATTAGTTTAGTGAGGCGGTCAGAGTATTCTCAATGGTAGATTTCAAGTCGTGGAATTCCATAACACAAGAGATCAATCTAAACCTAGGGCTCTCTGTGTTTAGAGTGAAAGTGGAGATGCATCCTTTTGATAATGCCCATTTAAATAAAGCACAGTTCTTTGCACATATAGATATATGCCTCACCTTGCTGCCTGAAAAAATTGGATAGCAATTGAACTCTATGTTCCCTATTTCTTTAGTGCCTTTGTACAAAGGTACCTCTCACCTATGCATCATCTAAAATGGATAGATCTGCTTAATCTCAAATTCAGCTGTATGGGTAGTTATTACTCATCAGTTTTGTCTATGCTGATATTTATCTTTAAAATTTCACGTCATAACTGTAGCACTAGTGTAGTTCCATCAATAGTAGCAACAGATGAAGTTTTATTTTAGGCAGAGTTCAGGCATCTTTATCAAAACATTGTCTTGACCTGTTCTCAATGGATTCTGCTTATGCCCTGGTTAAAATGTCAGTGGCTGGTCTATGATGCTGCTTCTATTGTTTCCTGTCACCAGTGGCCTGCACTAGCAGTATTGCAGTGGTGGAAGGTTTTAAAGAAATATTGCCAATAAAGAAAACATCCCTTATCTTTGAACCAGAGTGGTAACATTTTTAAGAACAAGAAGCACCTTTCCTAAAAATTGCATCTTCAGAAGTGATGTTACTGTATCACCTGATGTGAATTTGAGATTCAATAATGATCTAACCTATTTGCAGCAGTTGTATCCCCATTGACAACCAAAGTAACAAATGGGAAGTTGCTAGACTGCTAGCAACTTCACATTTGTTACTTTGTTTGTCAATGGGGATACAACTACTCCTAAAGCAGAAGCATGTACCAGTTTTGTTAAAAGAAAACTCCTGCAGAGTTAAGATCCAGGAAATGCATTTTATGAATGAGTCAATGAAGTCAAAGGCAGCTTCACTTCTGGAAATAAGGGACCAAATACATAGGCAGGGGTGAAAGGAAGTTAGAGGACTTACCAGTATGCTGGAGTCCTGAGCAGGAGGCATGGCCTCAACCGGCAGGGCCTTAAATCCCCAGGCCCTTTAAATCAAGATAGTGGTAGTGGCGGCTGGGAGCCCGGGACCCTTTAAATCACCTCTGAGCTACCAGCTGCAGAAGTGTCTGGGAGCCCCGGGACTCTGGGGCAATTTAAAGGGCCCAGGGCTCCAGCTGCCGCTACCGCAGCGGAGCCCCAGGCCCCTTAAATCACTGAGGAGCCCTGGGGGCTCCTGGCTGCCACCGCTACCCCGGGGCTCTGGGCTCTGCTGAGCAGCTGCCACAGCCCCAAGCCCTTTAAATCCCCGCCTGAGCGCTGCTGCCCGAGCCCTGGGGTAGCGGCAGCGGGGCTCTGGTGGAGATTTAAAGGACTCCGGAGCTCCAGCTGCCGCTACCCCCTTCCCCCCTAGGGCCCTTTAAATCCTGGCCTGAGCCCTGCTGCCTGAGCCCTGGGGTAGTGGGGGTGGGGCTCTGGCGGGGATTTAAAGGGCCCCGGAGCTCCAGCCGCCGTTTCGCCCCCTCCACCCCCCGGGCCCTTTAAATCTCAGCCCGAGCCCTGCTGCCCAAGCCCCGGGGTAACGGCGGCAGGGCTCTGGCAGGGATTTAAAGGGCCCCAGGGCAGTAGCGGTGGCTGGAGCTCCGGGGCCCTTTAAATCCCCTCCAGAGCCCCACCGCCGCTACCCCAGGGCTCGGGCAGTAGGGCTCAGGCCGGGATATAAAGGGCCCCGGAGCTCAAGCCGCCGCTACTGCTCCAGGGCCCTTTAAATCCGCGCCAGAGCCCCTCCCCCGCTACCCCAGGGCTCAGGCAGCAGGGCTTAGGCTGAGATTTAAAGGTCCCTGGGGCAGTAACAGCGGCTGGAGCTCTGGGGACCTTTTAAATCCCGGCCAGAGCCCTGCCGCCACTACCCCAGGGCTCGGGCAGCGGGGCTCAGGCCAGGATTTAAAGGGCCGGGGGGAGGAGGGGTAGCAGCTGCTGGAGCTCCGTGGCCCTTTAAATCCCCGCCGCCGCTACCCCAGGGCTTTAAATTGTCCTCTCTGAAAGCCGGTCCTGGTACGGCGCACCGGGGCGCACCGGCTTACTTTCACCTCTGTACACAGGTATTGTGTAAGGTATTGTAACTTAGATTCTCTTATGCTTAGTTAGAGCCTGCCTTACACACCATTAAAGTTACTTTAGCCTTCTGTACTTACCCATTACCTGTGATTTTGGCCTGTTGTGTTTACGTCTTTCATTAAATTTCCTGTTCCTAGGTGCCCAAAATACCTCTACATAAAGAATCTGGGTAGCCCACTAACATTCCATTTACTTTACCTCCAGGCAGATTTTTCACATTAAGCCTCTCTATTATTCTCACAATTGTCTGGCAGACAGGAGTCCACATCTCACAAATTGCCATCGCAATTTGCACATGCAGATTTCACATGAAGAATTGGGTTAAAATTCAGCAGCGAAATCTTCAGTAAGCAATTTGTTTAGCAGTCAAAAATCACTAAGTTTGTAATGACTGTGTACAATTCGAAAGAGCTTAAATAAAAAGAGGCTCATTATGGTCCTTTCATTGGCTATTCAAGTCGCAACTGATGGACATTTATCCTTCATATTGCTCTTGGGGTCTGGCATTGAATGTTAAATAACACACAGCTACAGCCTTGCTTTTAAGACTGACTTTTGAAAAAAATACAATAGGTTTGAGAATTGTTGTTTCATTGGATACAGGCACAGCCGGATTTTAAAGAAAGAACCCTACAGATCTACAAATCAGAATGCAACTAGATTCTATTCTCAGGAAGTACAAAGCTCCTGTCCAAGACAGTAGGGATAGCTCAGGATTGAAATTATGATCAACAGGATGCTGAAAATATTAAGACACCAGTTATGTAGAGAGAGAGGCAGAGACATTATAGTATATCTTACACAAGTTAGAGAAGGGTGGTAATGGGTGAGTAGGTCGGCAGTTAATATAATGAGTATGTGAATAATGGTAGGTGCCTATATGATAAACCATAGGGGAGATGCACAGATTGATATAAAAGTAAGTAACAGAATGGAGATTAAGATCAACAGCTCTATAGCTGGGTTAATGGGTAGCTAGGTATACAGGTGCACATAACAGACAGGCAGATAGATAGGTTTTCAAGCAAGTGTTCAGGCAAATAAGAGGAATCTTGGATTCTGCTGGTATATTGGTTACATAAGAACAACTTTATAGAGAGGTGTGTGAATGTGACATTAATAAAAGAGGTCGCATTACAGCTGTCTCTCTTAACTTCTTGTGATGGGCAAGATCTAATACAATTGCTTTAAGGACTCCTTCCCTTCCTCCCTCCCCCTGTTTAAAAGCAGCACAGCTGTTCAGTAATTTTACCAGTCCCATGAAAGCTGCTATACTATATATTGGAAGCTTAAAATGCATGTTAAGAATTAAACTTGTTGTGATTAAGCCAATAATATAATAGTTTCTATACAGCGTGGAAGCATCACTGCAAAGATTGTGTATGAATTTGTATATAAACATCACTGTTGCCCTAAATAAGTGACAACATCAATCCAGCATTACACAATACAAAGGCTTATGCTGTTGTGGATCACAGAGACATAAGATCTGAATCAAGTTCACTGATCAGTTTTGAGTTAGAGGATTGGTATTTTTGGGGGGCAATACATTTATCTCAGCCACTTGTTAGACAGTCTAAGTTGTAATAAATAGTGCACACACATGGACCCAAGAATTTTTTACAGGCTTGAGTCCAGTTTCTGAACTTTGATACCCTAAAATCAAGCACCTATGCATCCAGTTATTCTTTTTAGGCTATCTAAATGCCTATTGAAACTTCCAAGTACAGCAATTTTTGTACCCAACTTTGAAAAGTGTTTCCTTTGTGTATAATGGTCTTCTGGGAATTGTTGATTTTAGAAGTTCACAGTACTTCCTAGGTGGTCAAGGAGGGAAAGAAGAAGAAACACCAGCAATCCTCTGTGTGAAATACTCCTCGCGTTACTTGACTGAAGATGGAAGGCATTTTTATGAGGCATTTAAATCCTAGAGGCATTTAAACAGTATCTACAGTATATTCATCTGCTTAGCTAAAAAAAATCAAAAAAATTCTCATATTGGAAAGGTCCATCCACTGAGCCATGCCTAGACACATTGTCTAAGTAACAAATTGTCTCTTAAAACACTACAAGGTGTATTCTTTTCATGACATATGTTCTTAATTTATTAGCAAGTCCTCTATAGGTTGTTTATGGTTCTTAGGGAAAAAATTAATTTGTAGCTTCTAACTATTCAGCTGTCTTAGTCACAGTTTTCAAATGCATCAAATCTTTTGTATTAGGATGCTTGGAATAAAAGTGTAAGGAACTTTCAGACTATTTGAAACACTTTAATAGGATGTGTGGAGTCTAGTTTCTCTAATCTCAGTGGATTTGAGTTCGAATTGCACTTCAGAGGTTACAGATCTTTTTGTTTGTCTTGTAAAATTGTGATCTGCCTTCCATCATCTCTTAAATTGTCAATGCTCCATTTCTCCTCAGTCACTTTGCTCAGTTTTTCTCTGCAGGAGACGTAGTTACATGAAAAAAGCCACTGAATTAGAGGGTCATATATCAGGCCAATGGTTGTGGGATGTATTTCCTGGATTTAAAATAGAGTAGGACTAAATTCCTCCCAAGCTGAGCCCTGAAACCACAATGCATTATAATACAAAGCATGAGAGCAGTAGAATAAGAACAATGGAATTTAAAAAAGCAGACTTTACCTACCCATTCTTTGAGTTTGTTAAAGTCCCAGGAAAAGGGAATGCAGGAGATCTGCCAATTTCTCAAGGAAACCATATTAAAGGCACAACTGGAAACTATCCCGATGTGAAGGAAAGACAGGAAGAATAGTAAGAGGTCAATATGGCTCTGTCAGGAGCTCTTTAATGACCTGAAAATCAAAAAGGAATCCTACAAAAAAGGGGGAAACATGGATGAATTGCTAATGAGGAACACAAAAGAATAGCCTAAGCATGTAGGGACAAAAAGGCTAAGGCACAAAATGAGTTCCACCTTACAAGGTACATAAAGGGCAATAAGAAAGAGGTTCTTTAATTACATTATGAGCAAGAGAAAGATGAAGGAAAGTATAGGTTATCTACTTAACAGGGAAGGAGAGCTAATAACAGACAATATCAAGAAGCTTGGGGTAATTAATGCCTATTTTTGAAGGTTAATGATGTCCAGATACTCAACACAATTAATATTAACAAGGGGGAAAGAACTCAAACTAAAACAAGGAAGTAACAGGTTAAAGACTATTTAAATAAGATAGATGTATTCAAGTTGGCAGGGCCTGATGAAATTCATCCTTAAGAAACTAGCTGAAGCAATCTTGGAACTATTAGCAACTATCTTCAACAGCTTATGGAGGATCGGTGAGGTCCCAGAGGATTGGAGAAGGGCAAACATAGTATCTGTCTTTAAAAAGGAGAAGAAAGAGGACCCAGGGTATTATACACAGGTCAGCCTAGTTTCAAGACCTGGAAAGATAATGGAACAAATTTATTAAACAATCAGTTTGTAAGCATCTATAGGATACTTGGGCTATAAGAAATAGCCAGCATGGATTTGTCAAGAACAAATCATGCCAAACCAACCTAATTTCCTTTTTTGACGGGGTTATTGGCCTAGTGGATGCGGGGAAGCAGTAGACATATATCTTGATTTTTTGGTAAGTCTTTTGACACAGTCCCATATGATATTCTCATAAGCAAATGAGGGAAATGTGATCTAGATAAAATTACTATAGGGTCAGTGCACAACTGGTTGAAAGACCATTCTCAAAGATTAGTTAGTGTCAAATTGGGAGAAAGTACATAGTGAGGTCCGGCACGGGTCAGTCCTGGGTCCAACACTCTTCAATATTTTCATTAATTACTTGGGTAATGGAGTAGAGAGTATGCTTATAAAATTTGTGGATGACACCAAGCTGGTGCAAGCAGTTTGGAGGACAAGATTCTAATTCAAAATGACCTTGACGAATTGGAGAATTGGTCTGAATTCAACAAGATGAAATTCAATAAAGATAAATGTAAAATACTTCACTTAGGAAGGAAAAATCAAATGCACAATCTAAACTGGAGAATAACAAGCTAGGTGGTAGTACTGTAGAAAAAGATCTGGGGGTTATAGTGAATCACAAATTGAGTAAGAGTCAACAATGTGATACAGTTGCAAAGTAAAAAAGAAAAGGAGTACTTGTGGTACCTTAGAGACTAACAAATTTATTTGAGCATAAGCTTTCGTGAGCTATAGCATCCGATGAAGTGAGCTGTAGCTCACAAAAGCTTATGCTCAAATAAATTTGTCAGTCTCTAAGGTGCCACAAGTACTCCTTTTCTTTTTTTCGAATACAGACTAACATGGCTGCTACTCTGAAACCTGTTATTATGCAAGTTGCAAAATAGGCTAATGTTATCCTGGGGTGTATTAACAGAAGTGTTGTATATAAGATGGGGAACTAATTTTCCCACTCTACTTGGCACTGGTGAGGCCTCGGTAGGTGTACTGTATCCAGTTCTGGGGGCCACAGTTTAGGAAACACAGACAAACTGGAGTCCAGAAGAGAACAGCAAAAATGATGAGAGGTTTAGAAAACCTGATCTGTGAAGAAAGGTTAAAAAATACTCTGGGCATGTTGAATCTTGAGAAAAGAAGACTGTGAGGGGGACCTGATAACAATCTTCAAATAAGTTGATGTTTGTCAATAAAGAGGATCGTGGTCAACTGTTCTCCATGTCTACTAAAGGTAGAGCAACAAATCCTGGAACACTTGTTTTCCCCTGGAAAACTTGAGGGGGAAAATAGTTTCATCATTTTTGGTTGAGGAAAGCAATTATTTCTCATTCCCCTCATAAAATAAAATCAAATAATAAATAAAAAATTGCAATCATTTTGTATGCTGCTCTATAGTTGAAATTGTAGAAAGATTAAAGTTGTCAGAAATAGAACCTCAGTGGGGAAGTGGTTTTGGATATTCCCATGAAAATCTGCAGCAAGAGAGATTTAGGTTAAATATTAGGAAAAACTTTCTAACTATAATGGTAGTTAAGCAATAGAATGTTCTTTGTTCATCCTTCGGGTTCAAAGATGACCATGACATCACTTGATGTTATGAATAGCACATGAATTGTATTTAAGTGAGGGAAAGTTATGCAGAGTCACCTTCAGTCAGACATCCAGGCCTGTCTAAATCCAGTGGCATGACAATGTTGAAATGCGTGGAGACAAGTCTGGATGCAGTGGATGGGCCGTCAGGTCCTACTGCACCTAAACTGATTTCCTAGGCTATTCACACAGCTCTTACCATCCATCTTTACAGCCGGGGAGATGAGCATATCTGCTTGGCCACCTGGTCTGCCACAGAGGACTTTCCGGTTAGCCACAACCAGGGGATCAAATTCATGATTATGCATGCATTTTTGTTTCCTGATTTTCAACCATTCATCACTTTTTGGAATGTCATCATTTCAGGTTGACATTTTTCCAGGCCAAGTTTTGTAAGATGGTTTTTCCCTGGAAAATTTGAGGGGAAAAATAGTTTCATCATTTTTGGTTGAGGAAAGCAATTATTGTTCATTCCCCTGATAAAATAAAATAAAACATTGCAGCTATTTTGTGTGCTGCTCTACAGTTGAAATTGTAGAAAGATAAAAATGGTCAGAAATAAAACCTCAATAGAGAAGTGATTTTGGATGTTCCAGTGAAAATCTCTTTTAATTTGATCAAGTTATGGTCTCTGTTATATTCTGTGCATGTGAGATACACTTTGTATGAAGCTTTCTCACTGAACATACTGAATGTTCATTGAAGGAAGCTTATGCTGTACGTACCTGGGTGGCTAACTTAGCTTAGCAGCAAGAGCATGAAGGATACATGGCTGAGCATCTGAAATCCACAGGAAATTAGTTAAAGATGGTATGTACAACCTTAAACCTAACTACTTATATTTATGTATTACAATGCAGTCTTTGTATGCCAACATACTATTCCTCTAATACATACAATGTTTTGCTTTGACATTAGATATGTATGTGTCACATCTTGGACTGTGATATATTATTCTGTTTGAGTCCATGAAATTCAGTTATATGAAGAGTATGTTATACTTAATCTTGTTATGAAGGCCTTAATAATGAAGACTAGCTGTGAAAATTTGCAGACCCTGTGTAGTCTACTTACATTTGCAGCTATGTCAGCTCCAAAGTTGACTGCTTTATCCTCTGAATTGCACTTAAGGTAAGCTTTGTGAATATGTGCACGTAAATTTGCCTTGTAGTTAGCTGTTTCACCTGCAGAATTGCATCAAGGAAGGGCTGGGCTGTTGAAAATAAATTATTTACTATCTGGCTGCTGAATGTAATGGTTAGTGAGGTCTCAGAAAGCAGTTTGGTTAGACACTGCCAATATCCTGGACCCCTCCTAGTCAGGCTTCAGGCCAGAACTTGGAAAATAGATAGTGCTGATGGCACTGATGAATGATCTTCTCTTGGCAATTGACAAGGGCAATAAGTCCACACAAATTTCTGGACCTCTGTACAGCATGTGTTGCTATTGGCCATAGAATCCTACTGTCCTGTCCCCACGATATGGCAGGGGTTAATGAGATTGCTTTCTGGGTGCAGCCTGAGAGCAACACTTAGATATGATAAACACCTGCTCTTGCAATTTAATGTCCCTTGCCAGCAGAATCCCACAGGGGTCCCAACTCTCGCCCATTATGTTATCTAGATGAAGCTCATATAATTCCTAAAAACGCCAGTGCATAAATGAAAAAGACTCTTTTGTCACACAGTGGGGACCTTGATCAGTTTCTCTGCTGCTGCAAAAAGAAGGCTAATGTGTGTGGGCTTGTGTTTTGTTATTTCTTTCCTCTGAAGCAGGGACATAGGGCTCTGAGGCAGCACCAAGCATTCTCTCTCTCAGGTGCTTGGGCTGGCTGGTTTTTACTCACATCTTTTGGGTCTAACTGATTGCCATATGTGGGATGGGAAGGAACTTTCCCCTGGGCAAGATTGGCAGTAGCGTGTGGGGGGGGGGGGGAGTTCACCTTCCTCTGAAGCATGGGGTGCAGGTCACCTACTAGGCTTACCTTAATCATTACCCTGCCATTGCCTAGATCAGGAAAGCATTTAAGCACATACTTAATGCTGAGGGTGTACCTGCTTTCCTGAGAGGGTATAGACCTTTAGGGACTCAGGGCATGTGTGTAAATCCAACTGACTTCAGTGGGGTTTAGTACATGCTTAAAATTAAGCCAGTGTTTAATGATGCCCTAATTAGGGTGTGGTTTCCTGAATAGGAGCTTTAAAAAACTTTTGAGCAAACTTCACTGCAGTGTATAGAATTCTTAATCACGCTCTCCTCATTGCTACTTGAAGATGTTTATAACTTGGAAGCAGAGAAATGCAGTTTTGGTCACCTCATCAATCATTTGTTAATTATGCTCTTTTAAATCTGAAATGCCCAACTGATTGATTTGAAAAACTAATTTAAATTAGTGCAATTGTTTAAAATATGACAACCCGGTAAACTGCACAGACTGGCTATAAATGGCATGTAGTGTTTAAAAACAAAATAAAAAAAGTTTAAAATTATTAAACTTTAAAAAAAAAAAGTTCAACATGAGCCACTGAGCCCAAGCATCTTTCTGAATTTCTCTTGCTATTATTCTATAGAAGCCAGTGGATTTACAGTGATGTACATTCAGTGTAAGAGAAAAGATTTAGCCCAGGGTCTGCAACAGAAAATAATATTTTTAGTGAAATGATTTTGGGAGCTTAATTTTATATTGTGCTCATATGTTTCTTTCTGAGCCAAAGAGAATTTTAAGACGATGTTTGAAAGCTCTATATTCTTCATCTATGTGCTAGTGTGCAGTTTTAAAAATATCTTTGGCAGCATCTAATCTGTTCGTTCATAAACTAATGTACTTCTATTTCTGCCTGCCAGTGATTTGTTCCCTATGCTGGATAGAATATGGTTTTGGTCTGTTCTTGTTCCTCTTTTGTGTATCTGTTTCTCTCTTCTTGATTCTTAATCCCATTTCTTCTATCTAATCTTTTTTAAGCACCAGTCTGCTCGTGCAGCTGTGGTAATACCAATAAACCTGCTGAGCAGCTTCATATTTGGGCCTTGCTCTATGACATCATCATCAAAAATAAAGTAGTTAAGTAACTTGAAATAAGCCCCCCCCCCACACACACATCTATATCTATATCATCTATAGGGGGTGTGTGTGTGTGTCTGTCTGTCTTATTTTCAAGTTACTCAACTGCTTTACTTTTGATGATGATGTCATAGAGCAAGGCCCAAATATGAAGCTGCTCAGCAGGTTTATTGATATTACCACAGCTGCACGAGCAGACTGGTGCTTAAAAAAGATTAGATAGAAGATATAGAGATAGATAGATAGATATATCCTTTACGATAGTTATTTTCACTCAATGTAGAATTCAAGGGAAAGCAAAGGAATGAATAAAAAGTGAAAGATAGGTAGCTACTCCAAGCCAAACATAAAAATGGTAAGCACCTACTTTTGAGGACCGTGTTCTACAGCTGTGTCAGGGTCGGTGGAACTGCAGTCAGAGGGCCCATGTTCTGAAGAGGTTGTTATTAACAAGACATCAAAGGAACGGGGTGGAGTTGGGCTGGAAGGAACTCAGCCAGATGGCCAGAGCAGTGCATAGGATTTAATGAAGTTCCACTTGTTCAACTCAGCTTCATTCAGAGGTGTGAGTTCTCTGAATGACAGCAGCTAGCAGAGGGAGCCATAGAACTCTGTGTGAAGCCTCTCCTCCACCAAGCCCCGGATTTTACAGTCACATACCTAGCTCTTCAGCGGACTCAGTGGAAGGAGGAGTTTGAGCTGTTCACGGACCTGTCCATGCCGGAGGAGGAGGAAAATGAGAAGAAGCAGAAAAGTAAAACTGTTCTTTTACCTAAGAGCTCTACAATACTCTGAATCTCACCACTGCCTCACAGAAGTCCTAGGAGCCCTTGGAACCTATTGCTTCCCAAAGCAAATGAAACTGTGGAGTGACACTGGCTTTTCACTAGAGACCAATCCAAAGGGGATTGATCCATATATTACAGCAATGGGCAATGGGTGAACCGTCCCCTTAGGGGAGGCTAGCCCACCAGCCCCACCCCTTCCACCTTGGGCGCTTGCCCTCTGCCACCAGAGGAGCCCCGAGATCCTCACTCCCCATGGCTGGAGGAGCACCAGCTTGCCCACCGCAGCTGCACTGGCTGGTTCCCTCAAGTGCTGGACTGGCCCCAGCACCGGGCCAAGCCACTGGCTCCCACTTGTGGCCAGAGTAGCCCCAGCCGGCTTCAGGATAGAGGGGAAGGGAGGGAGAGGCCACCTGGGGGAATATAGGTGCAACCACAGCCTTGGTCAGGGGAGGCTTAGCTTGCCCTGGCTTTTAATACCTGCCCCCCATGGGTTTTGCCTTCTAGGCACAGGTAGTACATGCAGTTTGGGGACTACATGCAGCAGAAGCTCAAGAGAGAGGATGAAAGCCTTAGGAAGCACAACACCCCAGAAGTATGTGCTGTGTGACAACAGCAAAGAAGAGCAGGTGGCCAGGGTTCCATATCCACAGTGAGATGGATTTACTGTGAAGATAGCATGAGTGGGTAAGGGAGAGGTGCCCCTCACTAGCAGAGCATTGCAAGGAAAGTGGCAAGGTTCACTATTTTAGAAAAGTGTGCAAGAGCAGAGGAAGTTTCCAGAAAGATTCATCCAGACTTTTACAACAGGGGGATGACACATCAGACAGCAGTGATGACATCATAACTCTCACCTTGAGCCTGAGAACAATCAGGTTCAGGCTGTTGGAACAGAAAATTAATGAAGGACAATACCAACTTTCAGCCATGCAACAATGTAAATAAGGAAACATCCTCTGCAATTTCAGTTGGATAGTGGGGTCTCCTGCAGTGTGATTCCGTGGGGTGAATTGGGCTTGTGCACACCCATTACAAAAAGTAGGCGCACTCTAATAATGTACAATAAGAGTATATTGTAGCCCATAGGAAAATGTGACCTCATAGTAATGAACCCAAAAATTAACAAGACAGTACCAGCTAAAGTTGGTGGTGATGGATGGTAGCTCCACAGATCCCGATTGGGGAATACAGCCATACAAGCCAGGGATCTGTGAAAGATGCAGCATCAGGATGTTATTGCTGCAGTGCAAGAAGCATAAGAGGGAGTTTCATGGACAATGGAGACAATCTTAAAAGCATATGGGGATGTTTTCAAAGGCGATGGGTGACTCAAAAGAAAGTTGTGGCTGCGAGTAGACCCTACCATGGATCCTGTGTGCTTACCAGGAAGGAAAATTCCAGTTGCACTATACAATCAGTACACAAGGAGCCTGAAAGTTTGCAGAACTGGGATATCATAGCACTTGTAGAGGCCAGTATATCCTGGGTAAGTAGCATAGTGGTGGTACAGAAATCATCCGGCAAATTATACATCTGCATAGACCCAAAGCCACTGAACTGGACGTTGATAAGATGTCATCAAATGCAGGCAGTACATAGTGGAACCTTGCTAGAAGTTTTCAGATCAAGAATTGTTACAGTCTGTGCTGGGAGGAATGGGTTTTGGCACACAAACTTGGATAAGGAGTCCAGCATACTGACAATTTTTGCAACACCGTTTGATTGCTACCGGTGGTCGCACATGCCAATGGACATAAACCCAGCACCAGAGGTGTTCCAGAGAAGACTAAAAGTGCTGCCTGGGATGACAATAACTGTAGATGATAGCCTCATTGTAGGGAAAGGGAGCAATGATACAGAAGCTGAAGGAGACCATGAAGCTTTTCTGACAGAAAACTACAAGCTTTTCTACAGCAATGCTGGGACCAGAACATAAAGCCGAAGCTAGGAAAAATGCAACTCAAACAGCAGTGAAATACATTGGACATCTACTCTCAGTAGAGGGAATGAAAGCAGATCCCAACAGATCAAGACAGTCAGAGGCATGCCAGCTCCCATGGATTGATACATTTTCTGTCAACTTCTGTCCACACCTGCCTACAGTAGTGGAATCCATACATCAGCTCACAAGGCAAGATGTGGAGTGGGACTGGGCAGGTCCCCAACAGCAAACATTTGACATGCTGAAATAAATGATAATGAATGTCCCTATCCTGAAGTACTACCAGCCAGGAGAACCACTGACACTCCAGTGTGAGGCATCAGAGAAGGATTGGGTGCTGCTTTTTTGCAGGAACAGCTGGTTGCTTATGCCAGCAGAGCCCTATCAGAGACTGAACAAGGGTATACCCAAATAGAAAAAGAGTTTCTGTCTGTGGTATTTGGAATGTAGTGACTCCATCAAGTACACCTATGGCCACTCAATAACAGATCAAGCAGCCCACAAACCCCTAGAAACAATCACAGCTACCAGGAAGAGATCAGATATTGTCCAAGATTATTACTGGTGTTAGCTGACACCATGAGCAGGGTATATAGACCCATCATCGCTGAGTTCGTGGAAGGGGATCAGGACAAAGTGCAGCATGTTAATAGATTCAATCTCCCAGTTTCAATAGCAAAGCTAATGGAAATCAGAAAGGCTACAAAAAAGGACACTCAACTGCAGGCAGCCAACATAGCAATATCACTGCAGGGTGGTCAGAAGACAAAACTAAGTCCCAGTAGGAGCAGAATGATATTTTCAAATTAAAGATGAGCTAAGTGTGCAGGATGGAATAACATTTCAAGGACAGAGAGCTGTGGTCTTTGCCTCATTAGGTAAGAATGTCATGCAAAAAATACATGCTTCATACCTAGTCATTGACAGCTGTCTTAGGCTCAAGAGTGTGTTTACTGGCTGGGAATAAATACACAACTCCACTCCCTGATAGAAGGATGTGACATCTGCCAGTTGTGTAATAACCACCAGCAGAAGGAGACTCAGCTACCATGCAAACTGCTCACCCAATCATAGGAAAAGGTGGGAATAGACTTATTTACTTTCAAGGAAAAGAAGTACTTGATTACAGTGAACTACTGTTCAAACTTTTGGAAGGTCACTGCCCTGCCTAATACAAGAAGTAAGTCACTGCAAACTTACTTTGTGAGATAAGGCATTCCAGACACAGTATTTACACACAATGAACCCCAGTTTGTCTTGGAAGAATTCAAAGAATGTGTATGCAAATGGCAGCTTGACCACTATACCTCCTCCCCAGCATACCCATAAAGTAATAGTCAGGTGGATTCAGCTGTTTCTTCTGATTTCAGAACTCTTGTTAGCATAGCTCATCACAGGGGTGCTGAAACCTTCCACTATAGGCACTGATGGGACAAAGGACCAAAACTCTACTACCAATGAGGGGAAGGCCTGTTGCATCCAGATGGATGCGGACACTGGGAAGAGAAGAGAGAGGCAGCAATCAGAAAAAGCAGGCAGGTCCACCAAGGAACTACCAGCTCTGAAGGCAGACATACCTGTGAGGGTTCAGTCATTAAAGAAACCCTAGAAAGAACAGACTAATGGAGTCGCATCATACAACACTATGGCATTAAAAGAACCTTATTATGGTTGCAAAGTAAAAACTCAGTTCAGGAACTGCCAGAATTGAGTTTCCTTAATTTTCTTGATCCTCTTGTATGTGTATATTATGGTACATGCAGTGTATCAGTGTCAGTCCCAGGATATTAGACACCCAGGGTGGGTGAAGTAATATCTTTTATTGGACCAATTTCACTGGTGAGAGAGACAAGCTTTCAAGCACACAGAACTCTTCTTCAGGTCTGTGTGGCTCGAAAGCTTGTCTCTCTCACCAACAGAAGTTCATCCAATAAAGATATTGCCTCAACCACCGTGTGTCTCCACATTATGACACAGTCTTTAATTACATAATATACTATTTTTTCCCATGGGACTCCTGCCTCATTCAGTGCATGAGACTGACATGCTTGAAGTCCCAGTTTCCTCCACCCCCGCCTTCCATTTTCAGTCTCTTTGCTCAGCCGCTCCCAGTCTGCACCCCCCCCATCTCCCTTAGACTCTTTGTCCAATTCTAATGTTCATGTCCCTCCTGCCTCAACCCCAGGTCTGGCATTTGTCTCCTCTGTATTCAATTTAGGCAGCTTCCTCCACCACACTGCCTGACCCCAGCAAGGGGATTCACTGTGAGCACAGGAGAGAGAGGTTCCCTGCTCTTAGTTCTGATGCCATCCCTCGCACAGCCTGGAGAAGCTAGGAATTGCAGTTTTAGGGAACGTCCTGTTCAGCACCAGGCTTGACATACTCCATGTGGAAGGACTCTTCAGGGAATTAAGCTGAGAAGCTCTAGCAAGTCTCTAATCACGTGTGAACTGCATTTTCTTTTTAGGGTTGATAATTTGGCCAAATTTGCATAGATGTTTATACAGACAGCAAAAGGCACATCCCTGACACAAAGCCTAAAAGGCCACCCCTTCCAAAAGTTCCTGATCCAAAACGTAGGAGCACTAGAGTTTCTGAAAACAGAGTCATATAATGGGAAGTGTCAGACTACCTTAATAGGTGTGGCTGAAACTATACCTATAAATGTGATACACTCATAAGCCATTTTCTCCATTTGTTTTGTGGATCATAGCAGAGAGCAGTTTACATTCTTAGGGGAGCATGGTTCCCAGCTCAGGTAGACAGACACTCACTAGCTTTGCTCGAGTTAGCAGTGTAGTCAGGGGTAGCTGTGTACATATCCAGAGGGTCCAGGCAGGTTTGTATTCAGCCAGTTAGTCAGAGCTGCACCCCCTTGTTCTCCTGACTACATTGCTATTTTTAACATGCTAGCTTGAGCAGTGCTAGTGCATCTGACTACCTGTGATGAGAAGCACTCTCCCAGCTGCAGTGAGCATAGTCCCTTATGTGGACACAGCTAGTGCCCCTTTGGTTTTGTTTTTTTAATCCTAACAACCATTGCTACTTCCAAGGATGAAATGGCAAGGCAGCTACTCTGTATATTGAGGAGTATTCTCAGCATCAAGGACTGACTGGGGTACAGTACTGGAGACTGAGTAACCCACTCAGTGCTTGTGTCTTATCAAAGCAATTTCTATAGTTATCATTTTATGTGCTATTAAACTGAACAATGCTGCTCTCCAATAAAATCATTTGAAATAACAGCTCATTAAAAGCACTCTTTAATATATGGCATGCTAATTAATGTCAATGTAGGTGCAGAGCTTGCTTAGCAGAATTGACTATAATGTTTGGAAAGTAGGTAAAATGAAAAAGGAATATTTTATCATTAACAACCTATTAGTAAACCAAATGAAATCCTTAATGGCCTGAATACATCACAGAGGAACTCTCAATTGTTTTACCTGCTTTATTTCCCTTCCCCCGCTTCTCTTACATGTTACATTTAGTTTCATGTACAGGAAATGAAAAGAGTAAAATTCCCAGGGAAGCATCAATAGGAAAATTATGACCAAGAATTGAGAAGAAAGAGATTGCTGGTGGTTCTTATTGGTCTAGGATCCCTATTTCTGAGCATAGGAAATACTGGGCATAGGACCATGTAGCACTTTCAGTCTCTAGGGGTGAATCTCCACAGCAAAAATAAAACCTGTAGCAACAAGTCTCAGAGCATGAGTCAGCTGACATGAAATTGCTGGGTTTGTGCTCTGGGGCTAAAAATAACTGTGTTAGCATACAGGCTTGGGCCGGAGCCCAGGCTCTGAGACCCTGCCCACCCCCACCAGTTTCAGAGCCCGGGCTGCAGCCTGAGTCCAAATGTCTACACTGCTGTTTCCAACCCTGCAGCATGAGCCAGAGTCAGTTGAGCCAGGCTCTGAGATTTGCTGCCACTGGCCCCCTCTCCTAACCCCCGTGTTATGTCAGGTATTAAGTGTTAATGAGTTCTGTATTTATTATTCTCAGTAGATAGGTCAGGAAGTGAATGGAGCTCCCTAGTCTTGAAGTGGTTTCAGAAGGTTAATCTTGAGATGCATTTTTTGGGGTGCAGGGGAGAGAGCATGAAGTCAGGTTGCACTTTTGCCCATGCTGTGCCAGTTCTGTAGCTTAAATAAAGGAATTCACTCTCCAGCACTGTCAATCTGGCACCTGTTCTTAGCATTAAATATACTTGCAACAAATTCAGTTAAGAAAAGAATATGACGGTGAGAACACCAGATAAAAATCTCTTGTCTCCCTGCCCTCTGGATATCAGTTATTGGCAGGAGAAAATGTAGGAATAGCCATAACTCTAGCCCAGACTGATCTCCCAGGCCACAAATACTCTCACTTTGCAGACCATAAAACATCCTTTTTAGCTCTGAACTGAGGTCTAGTGCTGGCGGGAGGGGATTCACTGACCCACCATGTCCTGTTCATTAGAAGATAACTCTTTCAAACAACTCTTTGTGTAACACTTGGTGCAATTAACTTCTGTCTTGTACCCAAAAATGTCTGAAAGTCTCTGATAAGATTGAAAGTTACATCCATCCCAGCTCCACTTTGAATTCACCTATAGAAGCAATTGTTCCTGGGAAACTCAGGCAGCCAGCAAGCCTTAGAAAAAAGATCTCTTGGCTTGCTGTGTAATCATGTTTCAATCAGCTTTATAGAATTGTGAAATTGATTGTCCCCCTGACGTTCTATACGCTTTGGAGCAGATACAGTGCTAGACTGGTTAATTCCCTATTTGGCTCCAAGCACACACAATAAAAGAGCTTTCTGCTTTCCCTACCACTGTCAAGAACCAAGGAAGAAGGGAGCTCAAATCACCTTGAAATCACAATTTGGGAGCCTAGCAGCATCAACCGGCTGTATGCTGTCTTCCTAATCATCCAGCAAAAGTCAGAGTGATTAAGAAGAGGATGCCCAGCTGGCTGTGCGCTAGGGAGTGTAGATGAATGACAAAACCACTGGAGAAGATGACCAGTTAATCAAGGACCATAGAAAATTGTAAGGTCTGACAAGAGGGAGAGGCAGCCGAAATGTCTTGGTGATAGTGACCTGTCCTTTGAAACCATCTACATTTGTTCCCCATGTTTTTTCTCATAAGCTGGAAATAGCTAGCAGTTCTGTGGAAACAGTGTATGTAGACAGAGAGATATTGCTCAACAGGGACATCTGAAGAGGAGCTTATCTTGTCTGCATGGAACTGCCTAAATTCCCTTAATTTTCTAAGTAGTTTAGCCTTCCAGCAAACCAAAAACTCCACCCCCATGTGAGATAAACAAAAGTCCAAAATAAATTTGCCAACAGTCATTCCAACAACTGTTTGTTTTCTCTGTCTGCTCAGGTCTTATATTAAACTCGTCTACCCACTGCATCCAAATGCTTCTGTTCTAGTTAATCTGAAGCCTTTCTCCTTTGCTACAAGTTCCATCCACCTTTCTACTGTTTCTTAGGACCACAACCTTCTTTCAAGGGTTAGTTCTTGTCCCTTTTTCAAAGTCTGACATTAGTGCCCCTCAATGGTCCCCTAAAGCCAGTGGTGAGTTCAGTCATCCCCTCTTTCATGAGTTCTAGCCGAGAGACCCTAAACATGATAATTGTCTGTTCCAACCACTGATGATCCTTGCTTCACTTTCCCTGGGATATTTCCTGCCTTCTGCCTTCTCTTTGAAAAGGTCCAGGAAACCCTCCTCTTAGCAGCCATTCAGGTATCTCTTTCAGGTTTTGTCAACAGGGAAAATCACCACAGTTCATGCCATCTGTCTGGTCAACACAGATTAATGGGCTCAAGGTTTGGACAGTTGCCTTTAGAGATTGTCTATACCCTCAGGTTTTCATGAAGACCAGATTCTCCTCAGATCAAGGTGTACCACAGAATTAGTTGGATTCTGTAGAACACTTACGATGACCCCCACCTTATTTTCCTATAATTAATAAGCAGGTAAAGCCCTGACCAGAACCATGCATGGTGTTCTCCAAGGCATATAGGAATGCACAGTTTGGCAGGGTATTAACTCCCCATTTTTTGATTGTGTAGGAGTGTGTGCATTATATCACCTCATACATTTCAAGCTACCTGCTTTTTTCCTCCCTCCATAGTTCTGGATGGCATCAAGTACAATGAATGCCCATAAAATACGAATGTTCTCTAATTTTCATTACTGCCCAAATGGCATGTTCTTTAGACCCTGGAGAAAAAAATTTCACAAGTGGTGGTCATTTTCCAGCAGGAGGTTATGGTCTGCCAGCCACTGACCAGACAGTCTGAGCAGGGTTAGTGAATTCCCTTCTTCCATAGATATCACACAAGCTGTGTGCCATAAACACCACGCATTATGGCTGGAATGATACTGGACACAGGTAGCAGAGCATTTTAATATAGTTCTTCCTTTGGGGAAATCCCACAGAATTGTGTGGTTCCAGAATGAGTTAGATTTTAGGGGAAGAGAGTGATATAAATACAGCTAATGTTTCGTGCCTTTCTCCCTAATTTTACCTTCTATGCTCAGGTGGTTAATTCTCTACTAGTTTAATTAGAAGAATGACTGTGCCTAATAGACAGCTGCAGCGGCACAGGAGCTAGCAAACAGAGCTCTAAACAGGGGAGTTGAGTGGGAGTTTGCAAGGGGAGTTTGGTTTGTGGTGCTTGTTTGGGGTTTGCTTTTGCTGGGGGGGGGGGTGGTCTTTTTGGTGTGGCTTGTGTTTCCCAGATTAACAGGATTTAGGTGGGAAGGAGATGACAGATACAGAGGCAGCTGTGGCAGTGACTCCTGTAGTGAAAGACACATTGAGGATGACTGGATGTGGAAGCTGTGGTATGTACATGATCCTGGAGGGGGGAACCGGTAAGAGTTTTTTCTGCATGAAATGTCGTCTGATAGAGCTGATGGAGGAAAAGATCCGAGGTTTGGAGATGCAGGTGGAAAGTCTGGTTGAGTTTAGGAAGGGGTTTGAGCAGATGATGGAGCAAAGATATGAGGTATCTGAAGGGAAAAGCTCAGACTCACAGATGGAAGCAGGGCTGGGGAATTTTGAGGAGAGACTGGATGAGGAAAGTGGTCAGTGGAAACATGTGACTCAAAGAACCAGGCAGAGAAAAAGACGGGCTAGTGAAGGAGAAATAGAGCTTAGGAACAGGTTTGCAGAGTTGGAAAATGAAGAAGGGGCTCAGCAGGTACTTGTTGAAGGTGGAAGGGTAAGGAAGAAGAGAAGAGAGGCTAGTCCTATAGAAAAAGGAGAAGAGTCAAGGGAGACTACACCAAATATGAGCCCCAGGAGGATACAGGATGGGTTGAAGAAGATTGTAAGGGAAAATAGGAATGGAAAGAACTTGCAGCCAGAGGGAACAGGGGAGAGACTGGAGAATAGCACTGTCACCAGGAAAAGGCAGGTCTATGTGATCGGGGACTCTTTATTGAGAAGAATAGACAGGCCTGTAACTAGAGCTGATCCTGAGAATAGAAGGGTGTGCTTTCTTAAATAGACTTCTAGGATCGAGGCTGGCACAACTGATAAAGAGAGCTTTAAACTAGAAATTGGGGGGAGATGGATGGGAGATGTCCAGAAAATCTCCACGCCAGATTTTAGCATTGAGAGGGAAGAAGATGAAGTAAGAAAGGATACAGCCGTGGGTAGGAGAATGTATACAAGGAGCGAGGGCAGTGTGGATACTAGTCTAATAGGTTATACTGGCTGTAGAATGACTGTGCCTAATAGGGTACAAAATGTGAGTGAGTCCAAACAGCAAAAATTAAGATGTTTGTACACCAATGCGAGGAGTCTAGGTAACAAAATGGAGGAACTAGAGCTACTGGTGCAGGAAGTGAAACCAGATATTATAGGGATAACAGAAACATGGTGGAATAGTAGTCATGACTGGACTACAGGTATTGAAGGGTATGTGCTCTTTAGGAAAGACAGAAACAAAGGTAAAGGGGGTGGAGTAGCATTGTATATCAATGATGAGGTAGAATGTAAAGAAATAAGAAGCGATGCATGGATAAGACAGAGTCCGTCTGGGCAAAAATTACATTGGGGAAGAAAACTAGTAAAGCCTCTCCTACGATAGTGCTTGGGGTGTGCTATAGACCTCCGGGATCTAATTTGGATATGGATAGAGCCCTTTTTAATGTCTTTAATAAAGTAAATACTAATGGAAACTGCATGATCATGGGAGACTTTAACTTCCCAGATATAGACTGGAGGACCAGTGCTAGTAATAATAATAGGGCTCAGATTTTCCTAGATGCGATAGCTGATGGATTCCTTCATCAAGTAGTTGCTGAACCGACTAGAGGGGATGCCATTTTAGATTTAATTTTGGTGAGTAGCGAGGACCTCATAGAAGAAATGGTTGTAGGGGACAATCTTGGCTCAAGTGATCATGAGCTAATTCAGTTCAAACTAAATGGAAGGATTAACAAAAATAAATCTGCAACTAGGGTTTTTGATTTCAAAAGATTTTTGACTTTCAAAAAATAAGGAAATTAGTTAGGGAAGTGGATTGGACTGAAGAACTTATGGATCTAAAGGTGGAGGAGGCCTGGGATTACTTTAAATCAAAACTGCAGAAGCTATCGGAAGCCTGTATCCCAAGAAAGGGGAAAAAATTCATAGGAAGGAGTTGTAGACCAAGCTGGATGAGCAAGCATCTTAGAGAGGTGATTAAGAAGAAGCAGAAAGCATACAGGGAGTGGAAGATGGGAGGGATCAGCAAGGAAAGCTACCTAATTGAGGTCAGAACATGTAGGGATCAAGTGAGACAGGCTAAAAGTCGAGTAGAGTTGGACCTTGCAAAGGGAATTAAAACCAATAGTAAAAGGTTCTATAGCCATATAAATAAGAAGAAAACTAAGAAGGAAGAAGTGGGGCCGCTTAACACTGAGGATGGAGTGGAGGTTAAAGATAATCTAGGCATGGCCCAATATCTAAACAAATACTTTGCCTCAGTCTTTAATAAGGCTAAAGAGGATCTTGGGGATAATGGTAGCATGACAAATGGGAAGGAGGATATAGAGGTAGATATTACCATATCAGAGGTAGAAGCAAAACTGAAACAGCTTAATGGGACTAAATCAGGGGGCCCAGATAATCTTCATCCAAGAATATTAAAGGAATTGGCACCTGAAATTGCAAGCCCATTAGCAAGAATTTTTAATGAATCTGTAAACTCAGGAATAGTACCGAATGATTGGAGAATTGCTAATATAGTTCCTATTTTTAAGAAAGGAAAAAAAAGTGATCCGGGTAACTACAGGCCAGTTAGTTGGACATCTGTAGTATGCAAGGTCCTGGAAAAAATTTTGAAGGAGAAATTAGTTAAGGACATTGAAGTCAATGGTAAATGGGACAAAATACAACATGGTTTTACAAAAGGTAGATCGTGCCAAACCAACCTAATCTCCTTTTTTGAAAAGGTAACAGATTTTTTAGATAAAGGAAATGCAGTGGATCTAATTTACCTAGATTTCAGTAAGGCATTTGATACCGTGCCACATGGGGAATTATTAGTTAAATTGGAGAAGATGGGGTTCAATATGAACACCAAAAGGTGGATAAGGAATTGGTTAAAGGGGAGACTGCAACGGGTCCTACTGAAAGGCGAACTGTCAGGTTGGAGGGAGGTTACCAGTGGAGTTCCTCAGGGATCGGTTTTGGGACCAATCTTATTTAATCTTTTTATTACTGACCTTGGCACAAAAAGTGGGAGTGTGCTAATAAAGTTTGCAGATGATACAAAGCTGGGAGGTATTGCCAATTCGGAGAAGGATCGGGATATTATACAGGAGGATCTGGATGACCTTGTAAACTGGAGTAATAGTAATAGGATGAAATTTAATAGTGAGAAGTGTAAGGTTATGCATTTAGGGATTAATAACAAGAATTTTAGTTATAAGTTGGGGACGCATCAATTAGAAGTAACGGAAGAGGAGAAGGACCTTGGAGTATTGGTTGATCATAGGATGACTATGAGCTGCCAATGTGATATGGCTGTGAAAAAAGCTAATGTGGTTTTGGGATGCATCAGGAGAGGCATTTCCAGTAGGGATAAGGAGGTTTTAGTACCGTTATACAAGGCACTGGTGAGACCTCCTCTAGAATACTGTATGCAGTTCTGGTCTCCCATGTTTAAAAAGGATGAATTCAAACTGGAGCAGGTACAGAGAAGGGCTACTAGGATGATCCAAGGAATGGAAAACTTGTCTTATGAAAGGAGACTTAAGGAGCTTGGCTTGTTTAGCCTAACTAAAAGAAGGTTGAGGGGAGATATGATTGTTCTCTATAAATATATCAGAGGGATAAATATAGGAGAGGGAGAGGAATTATTTAAGCTCAGCACCAATGTGGACACAAGAACAAATGGGTATAAACTGGCCACCAGGAAGTTTAGACTTGAAATCAGACGAAGGTTTTTAACCATCAGAGGAGTGAAGTTTTGGAATAGCCTTCCAAGGGAAGCAGTGGGGGCAAAAGATCTATCTGGTTTTAAGATTCTACTCGATAAGTTTATGGAGGAGATGGTATGATGGGATAATGGGATTTTGGTAAGTAATTGATCTTTAAATATTCAGGGTAAATAGGCCAAATCCCCTGAGATGGGATATTAGATGGATGGGATCTGAGTTACTATAGAAAATTCTTTCCTGGGTATCTGGCTGGTGAATCTTGCCCATATGCTCAGGGTTTAGCTGATTGCCATATTTGGGGTTGGGAAGGAATTTTCCTCCAGGGCAGATTGGAGAGGCCCTGGAGGTTTTTCGCCTTCCTCTGCAGCATGGGGCATGGTTGACTTGAGGGAGGCTTCTCTGCTCCTTGAAGTCTTTGAACCATGATTTAAGGACTTCAATAGCTCAGACATGGGTGAGGTTTTTCATAGGAGTGGGTGGGTGAGATTCTGTGGCCTGAGCTGTGCAGGAGGTCGAACTAGATGATCAGAATGGTCCCTTCTGACCTTAGTATCTATGAATCTATGAATTAAAAAGGAAACCTTTCTTTGTCCAGGCAGTTTAACCTAGATGCTCTTCTAAATCTGACGTCCATTTTAGGAGACTTCCACTTTTCAAATTGTCATAATCTCGTACAAAGTCCTTCACATTTCTGAAAATATATGGCTACCATTATTAACCCAATAAACTTTTACAAAAGCCACCATGGTGATGTGTAGGTACCGTGCAAATTACCCAAGCAGCATTTTGCATCCTAGCCCATCTCATTCATGCTTTGCATGACTTTGCTGAGGCTCACTATGCCCTAACTAAGCAAATAGTGTTGCTTGCTACATCCAAGATGATCATTTTCCTTAATAATGTAATCAACAGATATATGTCTGCTTTGTACCACTTCACTTTGCTCTTTCCCAGTCTCCATGGACAGTAAACCAGATTTTCAGCTAAATAAAACTTCTGGCTACTGCACCAGAGCAACAGAGGCAAGTCCATCACCCAGCTAATGTGCAATGTTCTATCAGCCGTGGCTTGGTGAGGAATAATGAGACATAGCCCTGGGCTATAAATCACACTGACTTGGGAACTGTGGGAACTCATTCTGCTTCGCCTGAGGCAAAGATCTGCTCTGCTGTCAGCCAAGTTTCTTAGACTTCTGGCTTCCTCTCTGATGGTAATCAAGCACCAAGAAAGCTGCTTATGAAAGAGTTTTGAGGAAGTCCCTGGTTCCTGCTACTAGTTTAACTCCTATAATCCCAACAGCAACACGCTTGCAGCAGCAGGGAAGGTGAATCTATTCTTAGCTGCTTTATTGAGAGATTTATACCAAGAAAGGAAAGCATTATAAACCTTTGCAAAAGCCTGCCTCAACTAAGAGAAATCCCCTACAGGTAGAGTGGGTTGTTAATAGTCTTCAAATGAAGAAGTTGTATTGCAGTCTCTCCTTGTAAATGGATAGCTCAGTGTTTGCTTTGGTTACTCTGCATTCTTTGGTGGAATAGGAGGGATAATGAGATAATGATGTAAAGACATTTGAAACGTCTAATAGGGGAAGCATGGTATTGATACTTTCTTAAAATATAAAGTCTGAGATAAAAGGAATCCTTGGAGAAATGTCTTTCCCTAAGAAGCAGCAAAAAGATATGCAATTATCCCCACTACTCTTCTATGTCCTTCATATTTCTGTATTAGAAGCTGTGCTCCACACGGAAGGGACCTCTGCAGGTCTCCAAGACCAGACTATTTGCTGAGGCTTAATCTGCAATTCTATCAAAATCAAGTATCCGTGAATGCATTCCTTGATAACATACTTGGGGTACCTAGTCCTCTACCTGTGATCAGCCATCTGCCTGTGTGATAAGGACAAAAGTATTTTTCATTTCAGTGGGTGATTCCCACATATTTTCCACTGCATGCATCCGATGAAGTGAGCTGTAGCTCACGAAAGCTTATGCTCTAATAAATTTGTTAGTCTCTAAGGTGCCACAGGTACTCCTTTTCTTTTTGCAGATACAGACTAACACGGCTGCTACTCTGAAACCAAACATATATCTATAGTTGCATGTGTCACAGTCCCTGAAAAACCATTCTTTTCCCCTCACCTCGGGAATTTTGCATTTCAGCCAGTGTAATATATGGCTACTTTTTTCCCCTCTATATTTAACAATGTACCATCCTCTGAATTTACTGCTTATAAATATTTCTGCTTATAAGTAGTACTGCTTATAAATATTGCTAACAGCTAAACACATTGCAATCTGCTGCAGCCCATTCTGCCTCTGCTGCCCCTCAAAGAGCTGTCATTTTATTGCGGAAGGTAACAGCTGATGTAGCAGAGCTCTTCTCTAAGGTGGAAATTGTTTTCTCCACCCCTTGCCACCAAAGCAGACATGCCCCCAGATTGATGTGTAGATGAAGACATGTTGCCTTCTGTTCAATAGCATATCCTCTCCACACTCAAGTCCCTGGAGTGCACTGTGCTTTTACTGTGTGGGATGCCATTAATATGTAATAACAATCTTCTGCTTTGAAATGGAGCTTAACATTTCTGCCGAGAAGACTTAACATTAACAAACCATTCTCCTAGTGGAGAGAGAAAGAGAAGACCTGTGAGATGACTAGCTAACCCCAAAAGATTTGGAGGGTCAGTTGGATTCAGATTTTTATGCAAACATCTTGAATCTCTGTGGATTTTAAATTATGCTCTTTCTGAGATTTCTGGGGCTGTCTGGCTCCATTCAGATTAGATGTACTGTAGGAACACTGTTTGCCATGGTTTTTTTGTTACATCCTGTTTTTGAGCTAAAGAGAAATATATGGGGCATTGACAAAAACAGCAGTTTACCCAAATGTTTTCAGTAACTGTGCAGAGGGGAAGGATGGTCTAGTACTTAGGGTGCTAACCTGGAATTAGGGTTCCACTTCATGCTCTGCCGCAAATGTCCCTGTGTGACTCTGAGCAACTCCATTAATCCATTCTGTGCTTCACTTTCCTATCTGTAAAATGGGGCTAAAAGCACTTTTCTACCTCACAAGGATGTTGTGAGGATAAATTCATTAAAAACTGTGAGGCACTCAGATACTATGGTAATAGGGCTATGTAAGTACCCAAGAGAGACTTGGTCATAGGTTTTGATTGGCTTTTAATTTAAATGAGAAACCTGTTTTCCTCACTTAACTCCTTCATTACTAATTTCCTACTATGGCCACTGTACAGTATTTATCTCTTTTGAGCATTAACACTCCATTACAGAGACAAGGTGGGTAAGGTAATATCTTTTATTGGACCAACTTCTGCTGGTGACAGAGCTTATACAGAGCTGCTCTTTAGGTGTAGGAAATATACTGACAGAGAGAAAGAGGAGAAAGTCTGGGATATGCACATTAACACACTTAAAACCACCTTCACCACACAAGGACATGTTACCAGAAAAGTAAATCACATCATGGAGTGAGCCACCCAAATACCGCAAGAGGTCCTGCTTCAATACAGAAATAAAACTCCCTCTGGTTGCACACCCCTAGTTATCACTATCACCCCATGCTGAAACCCATACTCAAAGGGGATCACATACTGAAAAAAATTAACTTTCCTGAACCCCCTCTTCTGGTCTTCAAAAAATCCCCCAGCTGTCCAAGCTCTTCATCAGAAACAAAGTCCCCACAGACCAGGATGCACCAACTCAAAGTGACACCAGACCGTGCCAGAACAATATGTGCAAAACCTGTAGATATAACTCTGCTGCTACAAACACCTCACCCACAACAAAACACCTTTCAAGATCCATGGATCCTACACAGACCTATCACAGCATGTGGTGTACCACACCAGAAATTTTTTTAAGAAAATACCCCAATAACAACTATGTGGGTGAAACTCACACAGAAAAATTATAAAAGATGACATCACCTTATCACCTGCGGGTGAACACTTTTCACAAAGTGATCATGCTATATCTGAACTCTCTGTCCTCATCCTCAAGAAAACCTGTACAACACCTTCAAAAGATGAGCCTAGGAGCTTAAATTCATAATTTTCCTTGACAGTAAAATTATAGACAGAATAGAGACATTGGATTTATGGCTTATTACGGCAATCTATAACCCACTAACCCACCCCAGCTTTTTTTATATGCTCTTTCCCTCTATGACTGGTGAGGTGTTAACTGGCCACTTCAAGTTGAATGATTCCTTGAAATATGTGTATTCTAAACAATCTGTTCCACCTTTAGCTGTCAGAGGGGTAGCCATGTTAGTCTGTATCAGTAAAAATAACAAGGAGTCCTTGTGGTACCTTAGATAAATTTATTAGTCTCTAAGGTGCCACAAGGACTCCTCATTATTTTTTACATGTAGCTGTGACACTGAGTGCATGCTTCAGACCTAAAGAAGAGCCCTGTGTACCCTCAAAAGTTTTTTTCTCTCCAACACAATTTGGCCCAGTAAAAGATATTACCTTACCCATTTTGTCTTTCTAGTATCCTGGCACCAGCATGGCTACAACAACACTGCATATAACATTCCACTGGAACTTTTTAGTGCTGTAGTAAATACAGGAGGCAGCATTTGAGGTGCATCTTATCTCAAGCTACAAATATAGTCAACAGCTGTCAGGTCATTGATCTGTGTTGATATTTGTAGCACAGTCAATAAATGATTGGGAATGGGGAAAAAAGGATAAAAGCAAAACAGAGATAAAGCAAAGCAAGCTAGAGAGACCTAAATTAAGCAGTAGAGATGAGAGATTTTTTTTTAATGAATAGTAAATTTGCCCAAAGATTGCATTTTTCAGGACACCAAAACTATTCGTGAATTCAGGTCAAATGTAACAAATAGTTTTGGCAAAAAAAAAATTCAGAAATATCTGAATGGATTGTTTATAAAATGTTGAAATAAACCAATCTGGCATTTCATTTTAAATCAACTTTTTGCTTCAGAAATGTCATTTTGATGTGACTGCACCAAAGAATCAATTATTCACTCCCCTCTACTAAGCAGTTTATCCTTGTAAGATCACTCTCTCTCCAGACTTCTCTGCTCCCCCCCCTTTTTTTCTTTTTTTTTTTTTTTGAGTAGCCAAAAAATAATGATTTCATGGCAGATTGTTGTTTTATGCTTTGGCACTCAGATTCCCCTCCTCCTCTTCCCCCTCCTTCCACATACAGAGTACTCTTTGTACCATACTCCTAATAACAAAATGAACATCCTCATAATGGGTACATTTAGCTACATGTTATGTTAGCCTAATTACAGGTAATCAGTCTCTTATTTTGGGAAGCTTGGGGATATGATGACACAGTGAATTAATGTAAAAAATCTTTTACCTTTAAAGCATTGGGTTAAAAGTCTAATGTAGGTCATAATTGTCAATGATTTGGTTTCAGTCTAGTTCCATCATGGGCACTTTTCCACATCACACTAACCATCATGTATTCTGGTACACCTGGCTCAGGGCAGGAAATAGCACAGGAATGTATTCGCAAAAAGAAAAGGATGCATCCGATGAAGTGATCTTTAGCTCATGAAAGCTTATGCTCAAATAAATTTGTTAGTCTCTAAGGTGCCACAAGTACTCCTTTTCTTTTCACAGGAATGTAGTACATCAGGATTCAAGTCCATAGGCAGCATTGTGAAACAATGTGAATAGCTTCTATCTGCCCAATGTCTGACTTTGTTGACTTTCTCCTACTTCCAAAAGGATAGGGAAATCTCCAGATCGGGAAAGGAGGAGAAGAAAAAAACTTACTCTGATTGTGAGGGCTTGGTACAACTTGGTTTCAAAAAAGAATTAGATAAGTTCCTGGAGGAGATATCCATCAACAGTTATTAGCCAAGATGGCCAGTGCCACAACTCCATATTTTGGGGGTCCCTAAACTTCCAAATGGCAGAAACTGGGACTGGACAACAGAGGATGGATTGCTCGATAATTGCTATGTTCTGTTCATTCCCTCTGAAGCATCTGGCACCAGCCACTGTTGCAAGAATGAATACTGGTTTAGATGGACTATTTGTCTGACTCAGTATGGCCATTTCTATGTTCTTATATTTTTACTAATGAAAATGAGAGTGAAGCTTAAAATAGCAGGTATCCAAATACTCCTTCAGGATATCAATGTGGATATTATTTATCAAGCTTTATGTTCTCATGACTTGAAACCTTGAAAAGCAAGTTAACAAGCTTTTGCTTTATTGGCTGCTCTTCCTTTTGCTCTAAACTGCATATACTTCTATCCTAGATGTGACTATTTGTTCTGCTTCATTCATATCCTACACTAAGGAAAGTTGGACTGATTATGAATATGTGCCATAGCTAGAATGATGTTATAGGAAGCTGGGGATAAGATTCCAGTTGTGTGTGACTCCAGGGCAAGTGTTTACACAAGGATTTTATAGCAACCCAAGTGTGTTGTAGATGAAAGTCATTTCAAAGCAGATTGTGGTTGAGATCAGGAGAATAGAGAATTGACTCCACTTTCTGACTCTAAAAGGCTCTGAATACCTAGTTTTGCAAAGCACTGGGCATAGATGATAGATGGCTCCAGGTAGGCCACACTTGGCAGCATTGTGTGACTAAACCCATATATAATGAATGGACGTGAAGTGAAAAGTCTGGTGTGACTGTGGAAAAATGACTGTAAAAATAGCACCTTCACAGAGAGCAGTTCAACTCCCAAAGTAGAAGTGTCTCATCTACTTCCTATAGATATATTTAGCAAAAACTTATCTTCTTCGCCCTGCAGAGTCAACAAAAATAGAATTCAGCTCATTTTCTCCTTGGTATCTTGTGCTTCCTCAACTATTTGCTATGTATCGATCACTTCTCTCTGGGAAACGTAATTGAAAGCAATGGTACCTGCACTGAACACTTGGGCAGAATTTAGCCTGCAGAACAATTATTGATAATGAAAAGAAAGATACCCATCTTGGACCCAGGATGAGTTTGTAAGGCTGGCAGTTTGGAGGGAAAAACAAAACAAAAAACAAAACACAAACGTTTAGCAGATAATCATCTGGAATAAATGGCATTGTTCCTCTGACTTCCATGGTGCTGTGTCCATTTACACCAATTGATTGGCTGGCCCATCTTGTATTTATCAGCTGTAAAATGATATTATGGAAATTTCATAAGGAAATTCCCAAGCCACTAAATATGGAACCACACAAAGCTATTTTTTTTTTTACAATTGCTTATTGGAGTAGAACCATGCTCCAATCAGCAGGAGGCAAAAGTGCTTTGAATTTGTTAAAAATAGTAAGAATGAATAGAAAGTTGGTGCAGTAATTGAACTGTACAGCAGGTCTGTTTAGCCATGCCACTCCTCATGAGAAATGTCCTTCTGGTTGACATTTCCTTCTGGTTGCTTACATTATTCCCCTCGAGCTTTCAGTTTCAAATGTTGCAGCTACAATAAAGCACAATGTTGGGGCCGGGGGGGGGGGGCAATATAAATGTTTATTCCAATTCTGGGTTGTTTGTACAGTGAATTGTATCCTTCATCAAGAGCAAGGGAATACATTTTCTTCCTGCCATTTGATCCAGGGGATTATCATTTACTAACAGAAATTTTGGATTTTGTTCTCTATTCTGGAGCCTGTTGCCCCATATTATTAAATTGACCTCCCCCCACACACGTTTCAGTTCTTCATTATATTTGACATCGTCTCTCTCCCTATTGATCACAGTTTCCTTGCAAATTGGGAATCCAAATTACTACCTGGTTTTATGTAATCTGTTGTATTATTTTGCTATTTGTGAGATTCTTAATCTCTGGCATTTCAGGCTATTTTCCTAATCTTCTCAGAGCAGTTGTATTATAGGTTTATTTAATTAATTATAAATTATATTAGGTCATGCATTCTAATAAGATATCCATAAAAGGAATTTCTTTTTTAAAAAAATACAGCAATTTTTCAAAAAGTGGCCTCATATTTGTGCTTGGTTGCTCTTCTAGCATTAACAGTAGTGCACACAGATGATAGATGATGTATACATGCAAGCTCCTTGACTTGCTTTTTTTTCTTTTTTTGGAGGAGACAGAATTTTATGAACCACATGAATGTTCAAGCATGTGTGGGCAATGAAGTCCAGCTTGAGGCTCCTTTTAAAAGTTTGGCCCATGGAGAGTAACAATTTCTTTGGAGATGCTTTTCCCATGTTACATGAGAAGCAATTGGTGTCTGAATGCTAATAGAAGTCAAATCTCAGATGTAATTTTGCTGGATGAGGAGAGCTATAAAAATACCTCATTGCCGTTCATTTTATCATTATTACTTAGTTACTCATTCTGTTTGGATCAAATCTTCTGGTAAGCCAAAAACCCACATAGATCTCCCGGTGATAAGTAATTGAAGAAATTGTATCTGTTGAAAGGCTAAGGGAATGCCAACTTCTGCAGTAGGTTGGTCAGCAGAACAATAGTGCCAGATTTGAATGAATGAGAGTAGGAACAAATTGTGAAGCTCCTCTCTTGGAATGGCTGAATGCCGGAGCAGAATGAAGACAGTGTTCTTGTTCTCCATACCTAGGGTTGGCTTGCATTACTTGTACAGGAAGTGACTCTTAGTAGCTGCAGCCTGATGCCATATTTCAAAGACTACAGCTGTAGTGGACACAGAATGGAAAGGAGGACAGGGAATTTTAGGCTAGAAAATGTTGGCGTCCCAGAATGATGGAGTATATGAGTGCCTTAAAACCTTTCTGAAGGTAATCTGTCTCTGGGGTAGTGAGAATTGTCTAGTTCTATTGCCTGGGTCCATATGTAGTACTCAGCGAGAGAACACCCAGCCTGAAAGACCTATAACGGTAAATAAAAGGCTCTTATCAATCCATGCCTATATCAGTCATTGGTAGTGTTTTATATGGGGAAATATTAGCACCTTTTAGGGCTCAGATGCATACCAGAACCCTTTCAGTGGCAGTCATGACACTTCAGTCTTTCCATTAACTAGTGCTAACAATTCTGAGACAAGGACCCACTAACTAATTCATGGAACTTCCCATTAGGCACGGGGGCAGCTGACCAGGAAAATTTCATGACACAATGAATCCCCAAATATGCTTGCTTTCATTGCCCAAGAAGTGTGCAATAGCTGAGAAGTAGGGTCAGCTTTTGCCATTAATTTTAAAATATTAGAAGAGTATGACACTTCTTGGGTTATGTTTACACTACAAGTAAGCAGCGTGATTCCCGTGCTCATGTGCATATCCTCATGCTAGCTCTCATCAAGCTAGTGTGAGTACTAATAGCAGTGTAGCTGTTGTAGCATGGTGAGTGGCAATGGAGGCACAGCTGAGCTGTGCCAAGTACAAATGAGCTAGTGCAAGTATGTGCACATGAGCTGGAAATCACAGCCCAGCTTATAATGTAGACATAGCCAGAATGAGTAACAGTTCAGCTGCCTGCAAGTGAGGTCCTGTGACTCTGTTTAGATTATTGTGCCGGTCAGTAATCATATAAAGAAACGATTGCAGGGCAATAACGCTAAATTATTTAAAGTCTATCAACTGGATTGCATCTGACAGCATAAGAGTGTATGTATATATAAAAAATATATCAAAGCTAGTTTCTACTGCTATGTCTTTAGGCAATGTCTTTCATGCAACTCATGATTTTTTCAATAAATTACCCTTAATTTGAATCAATAAAATTCTGCCTTTTCCATTACTGTGTGATTACTCTTTTCAGTTCCTCTGTGAATTCATAAATCTGTTTCGCTTTCAAAGCCTCCACATTATTTTAATAAGAGATAAGGAGAAGCTGTACAAATCAAGTTCTCAGCATGACTTTTCAGCACGTGGGCAAGTGATTTATTATTACCATCTGGGCACCCCTGAATGGTTTGCTGTGGACCAATAGCAATTTGGCATGTGAAAATCAAACTTTGGGGGCCATTGTCTTGCATGGTGTGATACCATGGAAAAGGAAATGTTGCACTGGGTGATAAAGCTTGGTAATGTTCAGAAGGTTATTGTGCATTTGCATGCATGGGATTCCCAAACTGTATTGGGCCCATGTGCCTGTGATTCACACCTTCCCCAGAAGGGCTCAGAATTTATAAACAAAACGGGGTATTTCTCCATTGTGCTCCAAGGGTTTGTTGACTACTGGGATACAGATTTACAGACATAAATGCAGACTGTTCTGGGAGGGTCTACAATGCTAGGGTCTTTCAGAACTCAGCTCTATTTAATTTAGTGGAAAATGGACTGTTTGCCCAGACGCACTGTGAACAACAATGGTACAGACATTGCTTTGGTTATCCTGGGACACCCATCTTACTCTCTGCTTTTCTAGCTAAAGAAGCCATTCACAGCTGTTGGACAGAAGGAAGGAACCATTTAACTACCTTGTAGTGGTTGCAGAGTGACAGTGGAGTGTGTGTGGCCATTCAAAAGGGAGCTGTTTGTGAATTAGGTTGGAAGCAGCAGGAAAAAAATCCTGAACGTTATAGCCACATGTTGTGATCTGCACGATATTTGTGAGAGTTAAGGGATAAAACCTTTGTGATGGGTGGGAGGCTGAGTCATTTGAGCAGGCAGAAAGGCATCCAATACAAAATACAAATAACCAGGGCAAAATTGTTAGAGATGCCTGTGACGCTGGCAGACCAGGTGCCAGCTCATGCCAAAGTTGCCATGCCTCAAAGGAGCCCTGACAAATGCATAGCTGGAATCAGTCTGGCTCACTTGTGTTAGAATTGTTAAAATAGGTATTTGATTATAAGAATTGAAATGGGTTTAATGTTTAGATGTTGTTAAATGCTTGTGAGTTACTGCATGCATTAATCTCACTTACAATATCTGCATCCCATATTGTAAGGTAATATCTGAGCGGTTGTATTGTAAGCCTCTCTGAGTGTGTAAATCACCAGATAGAAAAGAGACATTAACTAGTGTGAAGTTTTGTCTCCAACAAAAGGTGTTAAGTCCCGCCCAACAGGAAAAGGTCCATCAATACCAAACAGACTATTGTGGAATGATAAAGAGGACAAAAGATGTTTGTTGTCTACCCCCCACCCCGTGAAGCTAAGTCATGCAAATGGATTCTTCCCAACCACCAAGTTTGCAGCTCTGAGCACAAGGGAGGAGGGGGATAAAATCCCCTAACAAAAAGGAACAGTATCCCTGTGCTGCTTAGACTCTGGGAGGCAAGGTTTCCTGGCATAAGCAAAAGGTCCCCAGCCGCTTAGCCTCGGTTAACCCTAAAGGACATATAAAGCTTGCTTATTAGAGAAACTTTGATTACCATTTGAAATTTAAGATTGCAACTCATTTGTGTATCTATGTTTTCTTGCTTTAATCTTGTGAATAACTCATTTCCTTTTCCTGTTTAATACATCTTTGTATAGTTTATTATGGTATTAGCTATAAGCATTGCCTTTAGTGTGAGATCTAAAGTGCAATTGACATAGGGTAAGTGACTGGTCCTTTGGGACTGGGAGCAATCTGAATATTGATGTGATTCTTGATGTAAGAAACCATCTATCACAAAGGTATGCTTGCCTGGGTGGCGAGATAGATTGGAATACCCAAGGGGACGCTCTGTGACTCCATGTTTAGGCTGATATAGTTAATGAGGAGTTTACATTTGATAATTGGTTGGTGAAATCTAAGTCTAGAACTCAGCCAATTTGAGGGTTTTGCCCTGTTTCCTAACAATCTGCCTGGAGGTTGGTACTCTCACTCTTGAGTCACTGTAGGCAGCTTTACCATGCCAACCCTCTAATTTTGAGTCTCAGGCATGAAATTGTGCAGCTGTACATCCAGCTGCTAGCCTGTGGGTGGGGAGGGGGTGTGGAATTATTTTTGCAGTTGGGTGTTGTTTGTGGGCAGCAGAAGTGGAATGTTATGGCAAGCCCCTTGAGACTGTATGCCGTTGCCTGCATGTGTTTGTAAAACCTCATCAATTAGTGCAAACACAATTATTTTCTGTGTAAAGTGCACCTTTGACTCCTCATGAATGATGTTTTAAAAGTTTTTGTTATTAAATAATCTATTGTGTAACAAACAGAAGTGAACGTTCAACTAAAATGAAACAATGGCTTTTAATTATGACACAGTATATTTTAAAAATCAATCTCTTCTCTAATTACAAAGAATTTTTTCATTGAACCAGCAGAGAAGTGCACCAGTGTAGCTCAGGGCACAAAGCAAGGGATGGGGGGCTTAAAGTCACCGGTGAGTGTACCTCTGCCTCTTCTGATTTGTGGGTCTTCTGTTGTGGAGTGCCAAAGCTTGAAGTTACCAGAGACAATAGAGGGCTCAAAAGAGCTGGGTTTCCAGGTGCTGCAATTCTCTGAGCTGGGGTCTGGGAGGGGTGCGGCCTCTGGGATCAGTACTTCATTTCCTGATGCCCTAGTAGTAACATGCTCTGCAGCAGGGCATTTTGGCTTTGTATTTCCTCCATAAGTTGCCTCTGCATCTCCCTGCCTCTTTGTATATTCTGGCCATGGCAATGCTTTCCCTGGCAACTGCCACATTGTCCTTTGCCACTGAAACGATCCCCCTGGAAAATTCTTTGTCGGCTTCCCTCTAAGTGCTCAGATGCTGCCATCACCTCTCTGCATTTTTCAGATGGTTTGGGGGCACTTTGTGATGATGTCCACCAACATTTCTTCAAGAGTTTTCTAGGTTCTCCCCCTCAGGTTTGTCATCCATTCTGCTGTTGCTAAGAGCCGGTCCTTGAGGGTCTGTCCAATGCAGGTGCCATAGCTGTTGGGTTATTTAAAAAAATTACAAGTGGTTATTGTACATATTCTAGGGAGGCTTTGATAGTTTTTTTTAAACATACATTTCTGCTTTTACCTCCCTGAGTGTCTTCCCAGTCTTGGGGAACCTGGGAGATGGAAAGTGGTGTGTGCATTTGGATTTTTGTCTGCTGTGCGACTTTGCCGTGGTGCCTTGGAGGTTAGGAGTGGGGATACAGTTGTGAATTATGTTCTGGGTCTGGCTTTGTAGTTTTTCTGTGGCTTGGATGTGCTTATGTGGTGTCAGAGGGGTTAGCATGGTGAATATGGAGGGTAAGCTGGAAGGTAAATCCCCTTTACATCCCTCTTAGATGTCCTGACTTTGAATGGTGTTACATTGAGGTGGGTAATAGGAAGCAGAAAATGGCCTTATTCAAAAAAACAAAGGGCAGATAAGTGAGATACACTGTGAAGTTATTCTCTAAGATGCTGACCCCCTTTCCCCTCCCCCCCCCAAAAAAAAAGTTTGGCAGGAGTGGAAGGGAGCTGTTAGCTGGGTGTATGTGTGCGGCAGAAAAGAATATTTTCCTTATTTGACTGGCACATGAGGGGGTGTGGTACACTGCTGGCCATCATCTTGTGGTGGCGAGCAATGTTTTGATGCGGGGGGAGGGGAAGCAGTGACAGTGTTCACCAGGCAGGACAGCTGAGGAAAGGGGAAAGGAAAGTAGGTAGATGGGCACATGCTTTCCTTAGGGTGGGCCTAAAAATGAGGTCAGTATTCATGGCTTTAGCATGAGACACAGGCTGATTTCCCGGCCAAAGTAGCTGCCGTGGTGGAAAGGTGTACAGGGCAGGGGGGCAAAAAGACAGGGTAGGTGTCACATTCCAGGGTGCAAGCCAGACCAGTGAGGGGTTCTGTCATGCATGCTCTGTAACCCTGGGTGCCTCACAATGCTTCGGTGTTGTATCTTACAACCTGGGCTGCTCGCAATGAGCCCACCAACATGCGGGCGACACCCTGAGTATCTGTGTGCTAGACAGCCCTGGTTGAGCATCTCTGACTCTGGCAGACTGTCTGCAGCCCCATTCTGGCTTCCACCAACCTTAGTTACTATTTATAAGATGACCCTAACATGCTCCCTGTCCAAAATTTTCCCCAAACTGTGTGATTTGCAATGTCCAGCCCTCTCCTGGACAGTTCCAAGAAATAATATGGGTTGTTTGTTCATCTAAAGATGCAAAAACACATCACAGCTTAGTACTTTAACCGTGGGTAAATACACCCTTAAATACAGCACTGAGTTGGTTTATGGTAAAAAAAAAAAATTATTAACAAAAATATCTGTAGCATTAAGTGAGTTTCATAGATTCATAGATACTAAGGTCAGAAGGGACCATTCTGATCAAGTTCAAGTGTAAGGAATGAAGATATAAAGAATTACAAGTAAAATACAACAAAATACGTTTCTGAAAGTCTAAAACTTAATCTAGCAAGTTTTGGTTCAAGGCTTTTGTGCAAGATAGCCTTACTCACCCATTGTCTTCTAGCAACATAGTGACTGACCCGTTCTTCAGTCAGGATCTCTCCCTTGGGCCCAAAGGTGCTGGTGCCTTTGTCTTCATAAATGCAAGCAATCTTTGCCTAAGCAGACTTCTCACCTGTTTTCAGTTCCAGAGACTTCAATCCCCGCACCCCCACCCTTCTTGGTTGAAGGACCCATCTTTCTCAGCTTCCAAGATGTCTGGCTTCTTGTTGTCTAGTGATAGATGCCAAAGATAGCTTCTGTTCTTGCTTATATCTCCCAAAGATCAGGAACCTTGCTTCAGGAGGCAGGAAGCCCTCCTGTGTGCTCACCTTGCTGTGCCCATCAGGAAGCTAAGCTAATGCTGTTCTTCCCTTCCTGTGGACTTACCATCCCCCTGTATGTAAATTGGACTTCCATTGTTTTGATTCTGCCATGCTTAATTTACATAGGAAACAGGTAAATAGCTGACCCCTTCCTGTCTGAGTGGGAATTGTTCCTTCCTTTGTTTGCTCACGCACTTTAAAACACAATATCAACAAGTATTCATAATTCCTTCTATAACATTAATACAGACATTTCACAGTGAAATTAATCACCAGTATGTCATTTAGCTTTCAGAAACAACCTCCCTCTATACACTTTTATAATACAGTAATATTGTATACAAGCAGTTCATTCAGTTTCTTATCACTTGAAGTTCAGCTTCTCTGTCTTTATAGACGAGTAAACCTTTGAAATGCATTCTTCTGAAAAGTAAAATCCAGCCTAAGCTTCTCTCTCCTGCTGGGTGTAGATGTCATGTAGTTTTCTTCCCCAGTTCTTAGAGCAAGGTTTGCCTCCACCCCTTGTTAGCTTGATGGGTCTGTTTACTGCTTATATGTAAATTGAGGTAAATACACATTTGTTTGTTTAGGATAGGCCCGTTAAACAAGTCTCCCTGACACACGTGGTTTACGGACCCTTTAGTTACAAGTCCAGCATATATTCACAACTCTTAATACCCACTGTGTACATACATGCTAATGGTCAGTGAGTTATTAGTTTTCAAATGATACCCCTCAAGGCATATTTTGTACTAAGATTATTACAATAGAGTGTAGAGTGTGAATACAGGTTTGCTTAGTGTCACAGTGGGTCAGTGGAGAGAGGCAGGGACTCCAGCCTTGGAAACGCTTCTAGCCTATATCTGCCCACAATGGCTGCAGCCATAGGGCACCCGGAACAGTTGCTAGCACGGCAACATAGCATAATAACAACACAATGCATGTTAAAGGGTAAACTATTTTTAAAAGTACTTACTGAGATGCCCTCCATAGGATCAGCCTCAGATCCAGTCTGAGTTTTTGCTGGGGATTTGGGGTTGGTTGCTGTGGGGCAGGAAATAGGCTTGCCTTCTACCTGGCTGGCTTCAGAATCCTGGGTCCTGAACAAATCCTGGCTTTCTGGGGAGATGTCTTCATCAGCCTTCTTGAACTCATCCCCAGTGAAACTTGCAGGTCATCCTTGGTGAATAGAGGGGGGAAGGCATCCAGCCAGCTCCACAAGTGTCTTGGACTGGGTGGTTGTATAGTTATGTAAAACCCTGTCCAGCTCCTTAAAAAAGGAACAGGTGACAGTGCCCTGCTGGATTTCTCTCCTGTTGTCCCTCATTTTAATGTAGGTACTCCTGAGCTGTTTGCTCTTTATCCAGCACTGTGCGGCATCCAGATCGTAGCCCTTCACGTACATCTGCCTAGATTTGTCTACAAAAAGATCTTTATTAAGGGGGCTGGCCACAAGAGTGTCATGCACAGATGCTTCTCCTCAGATGATGATGAGAGCTCGGTCTTGGTGCGGCTCCAAGTGGCTGCTCGAAGTATGTTGTAGGACTTCTGGGACATCATCACAGGCATTTGCCGTAAAGTTAATTCACTTTGAAACAGGACTCCAGAGTTTGCGATAAATGTGGAGTCAGTGTGCTACAATGAATTGTGTTGTGTGTATGCAAGCATTTTCAAAGTGGATTAACTCAAAAGCTGTGGCTTAGTACCCACAACCCAGGATAGACAAGCCCTTAGTAGAATCCAAAAATGTCTACCATTTATTAGCTATTGAATTGTCAATGTGAATGGAGTCATTCATATCACAAAAGCTAACACAAAAGTTGGGGCTAATTGGAAACCTCTGAGCAGGGGGTGACTGGGTCCTGGAAACTGAACTACCTTGTTTCCAGTAGAGGTTGGTCTCTTCAGGTTGTGGCTGATGCACATTGTTGGGGCAGAGTGAGGGAATTTTTGCACTACTGCTGCCTTAATTCTATCAGAAATGTGGATAAATAAGAGGACTCTACTTTACAGACCTGTGTAATTCAATAGGACAAAAGGCATGACACCATCCCAGAGTAGATTCTAGGTTTGAACACAATCCTATTTTGAACTGTGAGAAATTTTGGTTTCCAGAGGTACCTGTGTACCTTATTTATTTAAGGTCAAATGGATTTGTATCCCCTGAATTTCACATTGAATGAAACCAAAAATTTAAAGCAAAACTCAAATGAAACTCCCATTTTTTGATCTAGTTTAGGGTTGAGCCTCCATATGCTTTCAGGTTTAAGATATAATCAAGGAAGGTTTGCTGAAGATTCAGCTTATACTGGCTGAAAGTTTCCCAAAATCTTAGAGAACTTTACAGTGAAGCCACTATAGCTCAAGTTCTGGGTCTGAATGTGACATTGAACAGATTTTAGGCCTGATGAGACTGGGTCCTTGACACCGAGGACCTAAGAACAGCAGTACTGGATCAGACCAATGGTCCATCCAGCCCAATAGCATGTCTTCCCATAGTGGCCAATGCCAGGTGCTTCGGAGAGAATGAACATGACAGGCAATCACTGAGTGATCAACTCTGTTGTCCACTCCGAGCTTCTGGCAATCAGAAGCTAGGGACACCCTACGCCCCGACCATCTTGGATAATAGCCATTGTCATAGGACCTTTGTCATTACTCCAAGAAGCACCTTCCATTGGACCATGGCAGCCATCCTGCACCAGCGTGGGATAGTTTGTAATTGGGATCAAGCTTTTGGAAGATGCGCTTTAGTATGGGGGACAAAAAGAACCAGAAATAAATCCTGACCAAGTAAGCGAGGGAGAGAACAAATTCATCAAAGAAAGAGAACATATTTTTTCCTTCTGGGAAGGAAACACATCAGTGCTTCCTTCTCTTGGCGCTCCTATTTTGCTTTGCCATTGAATCCTAATGAGGTAGAACTTTCAAAGAACTGCCTAAGCCTTTCAAAATGAGTATAAATCTGCGATTCCCAGCACGGAAAGCTTAAGCCTACATCCTCAGCAATTAACCTTGTTTACCTCTTTGCCACTAGAAGTTCAAACCAGGTTCCTCTGGGTTACTCATCATGGTGGTTCTGCTGCTGCTATGACTCTGCCACCCACTTTAGACTGTGTTCAGGCCTCTGTTGCTGTGAACAGCATCATATCAGTGCCCCGAGAAGCCAATTTGTTTTCTCCCCCTTTATTTCTTCTCCTCCCTCTTCCCTCTTCCTGCCCCCCACCAAAGAAGGTTCAAGATATGGTGGAGAAGAATTAATTTCAGATATCAGCTTAGTGGAACTTCTCTCTGGTGTTAATGGAGGCCAGAAAATATGCTTGACAGCATGGGTAGCTGCTACATGTTGTGAGACTGAAGTGTCAAAGGGCAATTTATTAAGGTTTTGCTTTTTGTTTGTAGGGAAGGAGGGAGCCAATTTGGCATTCAATTTTCCTGCCCGTTAGTGCAAGGTAAAGAAGGGGCTGAGGGAAAGATTCACAATGGGGAGTTAAAAGCATAAAGCATACGATTATTTTTAACTTTGTTTATGTTTGCGCATCCCAATCAGTGTGATTTTTTAATACATTTAAACCAACCTGAAGATCCATAGGAGGAGCGTATCCAGAGAACTCAGCTAAAAGGAGGAGGGATAAGGGTCCTCCACTGAAGATTCCCTTCAATATTCTGAGTTACATGGAGAAAGATAAAGCAAGGGAAATCTGCAGTGTGTGTTGGTGTGTATTGAACTCACTGAATGTGAGTTAAGGATCTTGGCTGGTGGGAAGTCTTACCACTAGAGATGAGATTAAAAAAAACAGTAATTTATTAAAAATGGAATAGAAAACTTATCTTTTCCTTTTCTTTCTTTTTGATTTGAAGTACCAAGGTTAACAAATGGAATGGGAGTGCAGTAGACGTACTATACCTGGAAGTTAGCAAAACTTTTGAAGTAGTTGGGAAAATTAATTTTAATTGATTTGGTTGTAAGCACTCTTATGTGGGCTAAAAATTGTCTGTAGAATCATAAAGAATCATAAAGATAAAATGTGAATTGAGAGAGGTGTCTTGTGAGGCACTACACAGAGCAGTTATAGGTCTGTGCTAGGAAGACAAGATGATACAGCCTCAAAAAGCATACTGTGTAAGATATACAACATATGTTGGGTAGGCGAGAGGCATACAATCAAAATGTCATTTTTAATGTATGTGACATATGCTCTAGATCTTTTCAGTAAAAAAAAAAAAATACGAAGACTATTCCCAGTTGGTTCTTTCCATGTAGGATCCTTGCTTAATATTTTGATTGAAAGAGAGGGTAAAAAGCAAATTAACTGAATTTTGTAAATGATATTCAGGCCAGATTCTCCCACTGATACTGCTGTTTAATAGTCTCTTGCTCCATGACTAGTCCCAGTGGCTTCAGCGGGGCTATTGCTAAAGTGAAGTACTGCTCAGTATTGGTAAGGGTGACAGAACTCATCCCTCAGCTGGGAGATAGTATAGAATGTAGTGAAGGCAAAGACCGTAAATACAAAGTCAGATCAGAAGTGTTAGGAAGTGAAATTAAAGCTTGTGAAATAGACCTGGCTTCCATGGCACACTGCATTGTCTAGTGTGTGTATATGTGTATAGAATGAAGACAACCTGCTCTTCATGTATGGGTGAACAAATCAAGAAAGACTCTATATGCAAAACTCAGGAAATATTGCAGACGAAAGGTATAGATAATCTTTTCTGCATGACTCAATAATGCTTACAACATAATACAGTCATCTCTATTCAAATTACAGACAAACTCTTGTATATTCATACATTGGGATAGTAAATAGAGCACATTATGGGAAAAATATCCCAGCCTGGCTTCAGAGTTTGTCCACTCATTGTGACACATGCAGCTGCTTGCATGAGCAAAAGTAAGCAAACATCCATTTTGAGTGTTTCACACTGGGCTGTTGATCACCCAGCTGCCTGACTTCCCTTCCCAAATGTTGGTTGTACACCTGAAACATGGTGACCTTCCACTGTGGGAGGATACAGGCTGTTGTACTTGAAGAAAACAGGACAGGACCATTGAACCGTAGGTGAAAATGACTTTGATTGTGTTCCCACCTCCTGCAGTCTCATTAGAACCATATATTTGTACAACAGCCAATCCATTGCATGAGGTCCCTCTTGATTCAAAATTGTCATGGCCCTAAATCTGATAACTGGGCAATCTTTCCAGTAGGAAGAAGGATGGTCCAGACTTCCTGTATGACCCTGGAAAAATCACTTCATGTCTCTGTGCCCGGGTTCCCTATATGTAAAATGAAAACAATAGCACTGCCCTGCTTCACAGGGGTGTTGAGGATAAATACATTAAAGGTTGTGAGATGCTTAGTTACTATGGTGATGGGGTGGCATACAAATACCCAAGATAGATAGAAAGTGGGCAGCTCTCTAAAATATACAATGTAGGAGGCTACCAGGGAATCCAAAACCAAAACAAGGGTGCAAGACAGAATCTAGGTATTTCTTAGTTAAGAATACTACCAGCCAGCAAAGGCCGCAGCTAGATGTGCAGGGTACAATCCTTGTATTAGGATATGATTGTCGGGGGGAAAAAGTTGTTTCAATCAGCTTCAGACCAGCTTTGATGTATGTTTTCTTTACTGACATTACTGAAAGATTTTCCCCTCTACATGAAGTATTTAGCTCTCTGAAGGAATATATCTCATTTTCAGACAATAAATATCTAGACAATTTCTCAGTGCAGGAAATCTTGAAAAAAAATGTTTGAAACATTGATTTTTCCAGGAGAGAAGGAATTTAAAATTCACTTTATACTCGGTGCATTTTGCAGCCTGGAGTCTGAATGAAAATGCAGTTGGGGAAGTAATCCAGAAGTTTTTTTTTACTGCAGCTAATCAGATTGGGGCAGATCACCTCCATAATAGTAATAGGATTTTATGTATATATCACCTACTATAGCTATAGAAATATCCTACTATTTATACTAAAACAATTAATGTGCAACAGAGCCTGATCTTCACAGGTTGAGCATCTCCAGCTGCCTTTGATGTCAAATGGAGTTTGGGGTTCTCAGCAACTTTGAAAATTAGGCCCAAAATACATTCAAGAGGAAACCAATCACAGTAACTTTCAATCTTCTTCTTTGCCTTCACCTTGTCCTGTTAGTCATGGTCAGTGGCTTTTGTTTTGAGTCTCTAAGAATGCCTGTCAAGTGTGCCTTCGAAGCTGACTCTGACCCTCTTTATGTCTTCCTTCAGCATCTTGAACCACAGTTTTTCTGGGTCTTCCTCATAGTCTTTGTCCCATGACTACTAGATCTTTTACTCTCTGGCCAATGTATCCCACATCACATCATCTCAAATGACTCAACCATCTCATTGATACTCCCTCATCTTTCCATGATGGGGGCTACCTGCATCATGGCTTATACAGTTTCATTGGATAGCCTATAAACTCTTGTCTTACCCAGTGTTCACCTGAGCATTCTAATTTTGGCAGCGTGAAGTATTAGTTGTTCTCTCTTCCTCATTGGCTTGCATTCTAAACTGTACGTCATGGCTGACCTAATCATGGTCTTGCACACTTTATTCTTTAGTTTACTTGGAATATTCTTATTGCAAAGAATTCCATCAATTCCATCCATTTGCACCAAGTTTTCTTCATGCAATTCCTAACATCTGCATGCACAGTCATGGCCTAGCACCAAACTGAGGTGTTTGAATTGTTGCACAGACTTTAACTCTAACCATCTGGTTTTACTGGCTTCTCATTGTCCTGCTCAACAAAGCATTGCATGTATTCCATTTGTTATTGGCGCATTCATAAACCGGTTTCTTCTAATGCAGCCTTCTGTCATTCTAGATCCCTTTCCAGTTCGTATTTGTCTTCACAGCACAGCATAATATTGTTGGTAGGAAAATGTTCCATGGAGAGTCTCCCCTAATTCCCTTTGTCAAAGTATCCATTACAACCACAAATAGGAATGGGTTTAAGACTGATCCTTGAAGTAGACCTACCCTCACAGTCAATGGCTTACTGAAGTTGCAGCTGCTTCTTAGTACTGTTGTACTAGCCTCCATGTGTGTCCATGATAGTTTAAACATGTGTCTCTGGCTGATTGCATGACGGAAGACAGCATCATATCAGTTCTCTAGGTATTCTGTCATGAGCCTTCTCTAAGTCCACAAATACTAAATGCAATAACTGGTGTTTCTCCCTTTACTTCTTCAATATTCAGGCTGCAAACGCTGCATGCATTGTTGACCTTCCTGGCATAAAACCAAACTGGTTGTTGCCTACTTGGCACTTAAGTTCCTCAGAAAGTCTTTACTTGATAATTCTTTCCCGCTGTTTCATCATGTGACTCATTAATTTGATGGGTCAGTAATTATTATGTTCTTGCACTTCCCCTTTATCCTGGAAGATCATTCAAGTCAGTCATTTTTCCAATTCAGAGGATTAATTCGAAGAAAATTGTCATCATCATCAATCCCTCAGTTGGAACACCATGGGGTTCTACTGCCTTCCCATTTTTCATCATCTCTCATGCTGTCTGAGTCTCCACCAATGGGATAGGTCTTTTGGTATTGTTGCTTGAACATACTTATCTCAGTGGTTTCCCAGGATTTTCTTCATTGAGCAGTTTTTATAAGAACACTGGCATCTCTTAATGATTTATCTACTTTCCACAAATACTCTCCATTTTCATATCTGACCCACTTCATAGCACCCGAGTCCTCAGTGCTTCTTTGCCTGATCTTGGCTAATCTGTATATTTTCTTTTTCCTCTTCCTTCATAAATAATTCTGCACATAAGACTTCAAGTGCCTGACACTTGGCTTCCACAACTGTTCTTTTTGCCTTTTTCTTTACCAGCTTGTACTCCTTATAACTTTCCACCATTCTGACTTTCTGCCATTGTTTAAGCAGTCCCTCCTCATTCTCCTTTATTGTTGGACCACCACCATGACTTCTTGCCATGGAATTTTCCTTCTTTCTTTTTGCCAAAGGCAGCTTTTGTGCTTTCTGCAACATGTTTGGCTATTTTCCCCCCAGCCTCATTGGTGGTGTCATCATGGTTGGTTTTGTCATTGTCCGACCTCCATAGAACCTCACCCTTAAATCTCAGAATAACATCCCTATCTGTGAACCTCCATCACTTTATCTTTTGTTCCTCTACTAATCTTTTCACACAAGTGCATTACTAGCAATCTGAGTTGCTCTGCAGTCTGCTCTCCCGGAATCACTTTACAGTCTCTTATGTTTTTTTAGATTTCGTCATGTTGGGTAGTACTCAGTCTGGGACCTTTTGGCACTGCTCTTGTATGCAATTAAATGCTCCCCCTCTTTCCAAAGTATGAACCATCAACAATCAGGGCACAGGCTCTGTCTAACTCTAAGGTATCCTCACCAGCTTCATTTCTGGTTCCAAAGCTTCATCCTCCATGACAATTGTCAAAGCCCTCACTATGTTCTCCAACATGTCTAGTGAGATCTGCTCCGATAATCAGTACTCATCTTGTGATACTTCACGTATCACTTTGTCTATGGCTATCTGAAATTCCTCTTTCTTCTCTGTCTTACAGCCAGCCTCTGGTGCCTATCCACATATAAGAGTAAATTTAGTCTCTGCTCAGTGCTATTCTAACTTTCATCAGCCAGCCACACTTCCTCTTGATAACCTCTATCTTATCCAGTAATGTTTCTGCTATGATTATTTCTATCTAGTTCATCTTTATTACTGAGCCATGGAATGTCATCTTATAGACCTCCCCAAAGTTCATAGATTTCAATCCCTTCCAATTTGTCTCTTGTATTCAGGCAGCGTGCACTCTCCTTGTCTTCAGCATCTCGGCTATGCTATTTTTCTTTGTTTCCCATTGTCCCCACACTAAAGGAATCCAGACATAGTTCTTGCACTTGCTGCTTTAGCTGCATGTGCCCAGAATGTGGTAGTCTTTGTCCATTTTCTACAGCTGTGAGGTGGAGCAGTTACACATTGCTTCTGGAAGACACCCTAGTATTTTGCTGATACACTTCCTGAAGACAAAGACCCATACAGTGTGTGTGACTGGCATAACTTTTACAAGCCAGCTGGCCAGGCCTCACATTCTTGGTCAGTTGTTGGCCTTTCTATAACAATCATAAGTAGTCTGTGAGTTGGGAAGAAAGCCTTCTGGAGAAAAACACCATTTTTAAAAGAGGGTCTCTGAAATATGATGCACAAAAATCATGTCTTTCTACTGAAATATTTCTATTATATTAGTGTGGAAGGGGGAAGACTAAGTGGAAAAAGTATATCCTTGACTGAGGAGAAAACAGCAGCCTCGTAGCAGAGGGTGAGAGGTTGTCCTGGATTTAAGGTCTGAGGGGTGTAGGGTGAACAGATTTTCAACTGAAAAACCAGACAACACATCTCAGGGCTTGAAGGATGTGAGAGTATGTGGAGAAGGTTTAGACAGAGAGTCAGGGATAGTTTGGGTAGGGTAAAAAGTTGTTGGCACATCCCCTTCCACAGCAGCACAGCTCCGAACCAGGTTTGTGGGGGGGAAAGTTTTGTTTTGTTTAATAAAAAACATGACTAGGAAGCTGGAATAGCTCTCAGAGTGGGATTCCTGTTTTTCCAGAGTATCTAGTCAACCTGCTAATGGCTGGGGAAATTGGAAGTGTGTTACAGGCCTGCCTAGGGATTGTCCCTGTGGTACACCTGCACCCAGTTTACAAGTTTCCTTTGCTCAGTTGATTGGCAGCTCCTGTAGGTATCCACTCTGACAGTTACAAGTGGTTTCTTAATCATCCTTAAAGGGGGGGGTCACTTCCAGTTTTCCGGGGCACCCCAGCAGGGACTTCTGGCTCCACTGTTGTGGATTTCAGATAATCCACACAAACTATCCTTTTCTCAAGCTTCTGGGAGTTCCCCTCTCCAGTCAGCATAACCAACTGACTGGTTGTGGTGCCATGGGTCCCCTGACCTATGTGTTGATCTCCAGTTTCTGCTGAGCTCTCCACTAGTTTCTGAGGGAGCACAGACTGCCTGAATGAGCCAGGGCCCATATATTTTCATATTTCATGGCTGATATAAAGTGTTTTTCCCCCCTCCTAGTTTCTCCTACAGTGAAGCTGTTGTACCAAGACGGGGCCAGCAGGAGTATTCTTATTCAAATTAAAACCATGTGAACAGCTAAATAATATTCATGGCTACAGCCTTGTCTCCCTTCATGTAACTACTCAGGAAAATGTGTTCCATCTTGCTATAAATACCAATATGTGAGACAGCTCTTAACCACTAAATCCCAAGCAAAAATTTACATATAGAGATTTATTTTCTTCACTCCACATTATCTAGTTGCCAAGGCTGACCATTTCTCTGCCAGAGTTGAGCAGAAACAAACCTGACTTGCTTGCTGGGAGAGGAAGTTTGGGAGGTTTATTTGCTATTCATAGAACAATAAAATAGGGATTTTTACTGTGGCATGAGAAGGAAGTTCTTGTCCTCCTATTTATGACAAGGATGCATTTGTGGGTTTTGTTATGTTTTCTTTGTCTTCCCTTCTCTTATTTAAAGCTGAATTTGAATGGATTGGCTTGCAGCAGTTTTCAAACCCTTTGCAACCAGCAAGCCTATACTTCAGGGAATTACCCTTAGATGGGAAGTATGTAGGTATACATTTTTTTAAAATTGAAAAATGGGATTGGGAAATTACACAGTCTATTTCAATTCTTCACTTGCTCTGAACAGCTTCTTTTCAATCTTTTTTATGGCAAGGAGAACCCAAATATGGAAAAGCTTAATGGTATAACTTGAGACACAGCTGTGCAAACAGAGTTATTGTTTTGAGCAGACAGTGCCAGGAAATGATCACTTTTATGCACTTGACCCACTCCATCATCCTGGGACAAACTCAGTCAGCATCAGAACATAATTGTACATGAAGCATGTGTATATGTTCAACCAGTCAGATTACTTGACGATTAGCAAAATATGCCTAATCTTGCATATTTCAGTCATGGATGCTAGAGATGCCAGTGTTTCATTTTCAGCCAGTGCATCTGGAAAGGGAAATCTCATTGATCTGAAAGAAATTAGAGCAGGACAAAAAGTTAATGTGAAAATGAGGTTTGGGTTAACAGACATCAGCATGGCAGGCAGTATATGGTCCAAAGGATGGAGTTCCAGACTGAGTCAGGAAAACTGGGCTCTATTTCTAGCTCTACCATGGACTTGCTGTGTGAATTTTGGATAAAGGTTGGCTTTTTTAATCAGTTTCCACAAGTGAAAAATGGGGATAGTGGTGCTTATCAACCGCAGCAAAGTCCTTTGTCTACGGATGAAAGATGCTATATGGCCCTGATTCAGTCATCTGTCCCTGTTGAGCAAAGTACTTAATCATGAGTTTAAAATCTCTTGGCTTCAATGAGGCTTAAATAGATATGTTTAAATGCTTTTCTGGATAACAATGGACTTATGCTTAAATACTTTGTTTAGTTGGGGTCTCCTGCAGATTATCTTTATTGCTAGCAGGGGGAGTTGTGATACATTTAACCAGATAAGGTATGACCAAACTCCACACAATTTGTGTTCATTAAAGATCTCCATAGCACTTTTTTGGGGAAAAATAAGGGATTAACTTGTGACCTGGCCAAATTCCAATGAGGGATAGTTGTGTTCTTCCTTTTGAAAAATCCATTGTAGTTGTAACTTGTATGTGATATACCACTTCTGAACAAATCTGTTGTGTGGTCTTGCTGTACGGTGCTGGGCTTGATTCTGTGAGGTACTGAGTGGTGATGAAGGTGCTCTGTACCTGGCAGAGTAGTGCTGTTAAACAAATTCCACTTTCTGCCTCATGAGGGGACTGCATTTCAGTGATGGGTAGAGGAATTCCTATGTCATTTTTAAACCAGTTTGTAAAGTTCACTGGGATCCCTCTAGGAATGAGATGTTCTTTTTCTGACTCAACATTTGTCACTCTCGGGGATTGTCTCTTAGAGGCCATGAGTGGGACATGGGGATGCCTCAGCTGACCATTTTGTATGACAGCCTGTTTCAGTACAAGTAAGGGGAACTCTGACAACATGGGCTGATGTTTTAATCCATTTTATAAACTATGCACTATGGGCTGGATGGACTGTGGCTTTACCAGCCACTGCTGTATCATGGAACGTCTAGAGGGACACCTGCCTAGGGGCAATAGCTGGAGTGAAGCTGCCTACTGTGATCGGCTCTAAGCAGAATGTGTCCAGGGACTATGGGGGAATGGAGGCAGGAGGCCTCTGCCCACTTTAAAGAGGCACAGTCTATGTGTCAGCCCCCTGCTGTTGCAGGGAAAGGGTGGGGTGTCTCTGCTCCAGCCCTTTTGGAGTGACTAGCATTTCTCACAGAGCACAAGAGGAGGGGAAAGGGCTCCCTTTCACCTCTTTCCATGCTGTGAACCCATGTAAAAGAGGTCAGAATATAACTCTATGAATGGAGGCAAAGTAAATAAGGGCTTGTCTACATGAACATTGAGTGCATGGCAAGCTGGGGTGTGAGTCTACCCTGCACTAGCCTTCCAGGGACTAACTGTCCAAGTTCACCCTGCTGACACTCGTTAACAGTTTGTTAATGCGCTTTGAGCCAGTCCTTTTTGAAATGGCACTAGATCAGTGGTTCTGAACCCACAGCCCAATCAGCAAACAGCAGTGGCCCATGTGACATCCATGGACTAGATCAAAGACCACAAAATAACTGTTAATGCATGTCAGCAGGGTGCATATGAACAGTTAGGGCATGGCAGGCTAGAGTGGGGTAGATTCACACCCCACCTTGCTGTGGACTAATTGTTCATGTAGACAAGCACTCTATATTTGTCTTCCTTAGAAGAAAATAGGGCTGAGCCCTACCCCTACCATTCCAGGAATGGAACCTGTGGTGACAGGAACTTGATGTTTGTTAAATCTGATGTGTAGTCCACACCCAGACCCTTTTGATAACTTATTGGTTATTTATAATCACCTCCCTCCCTCAGTGGGTACACTTCACTTGATATGATACTAGCCATGAGGACCTGAGTGTTAAATGTTAGGAGGTGGTGTTATGGTGAAGAGAATGATGCTACGGGGAGCACAGGGGCAGAAGTTATATATAGGAAGAGGTGAGAGCCCAACAAAGAAAATGACACTTATAGCAAAGTGGTGTTAAAATACAATATGTATGAAGTGTGTTTGCACGAGTGTGTACTCTATAGAACGTGAGGAGGAGAGCTATAATTATCTGCTGAAACTAATACTTTGCCAAGACGAAATGTGGAATTTATAGCCAAAAGATGTAAAATTCATACAACAAATAATATCATAAAAGTTGTGGATCTGTCTCATTAGTTTGTAATTGTTCTTTGCTGTTGAGTTGCAGATGGCAATTACATTACTTTGTATGCCTAAATCTACTTGATTTTCCTCTCTGTATTACTTTAATCTCCTCCAAAGAGTTTAATAGTCTGTGCCCTTGTGTTTCACCAAGAAAGTGAAGTTTGGAGAAAAGCCATGAGTGAGAATCTGTCTAGTAGATGTGGGTGGGTTTTCATTTCTTAATTAAATGTCAGACTGACGAAGGGTATTGGAAACAGAAGCTTTCTCTTTTAATCTGGAGAATAGGTAGTGCACAGGCATTGCTGGGTAAATTTTCCTCATTATACTGTGTTAATGTGCCTCAATCCCGGCCTTTAGGGGGATGTCACTAGGGAAGGAAGGGTAAGTCAGACTACAGGGCCTAGGCCATTCTCCTGACATCAGCTAGGGACCAGCTAGTGCTAATTGTGGTGATGGTCTTTGTGGTGTGGATACCCTGTGGATTTGGAACTGATCTAAATCTCTTGGGGTGTGTTCAGTTTTATCTAGCATCTTGTGATAGCACCCTGCCAAGCCTACTGCTACCCACTGTGCTGAGGGTCCAGTCTGTAAGAGGAAAGGGAAGGCAGTCCTTTGGGAAATAACTAGTGCTTTTGGGTGGGTTGGCATGAAACCTGAAGTTCATTTTGTTCTTAGGAGTGCTTTTCAGTGTTGCAAACTCATCTCAGGTTCTCCAAAAGTGTTGCTAAGGTTCTTGAGTCTTGTGAGGGGACCCAGCCTGGTTCATATGTCAGTGTTAACTCTATGGCAAAACATATGGATTCATCTGGTTTCACTGGGAAACTAGGTGAAGATCTGAAGTTTTGCCCGCCTCCCACACTTGAGTTTATGGGTTCATTGGAACCTGAAGCTTGGGTTTAGGGGGAATGTTCAGACAAACTGAATTCACAGGAAATTCCCCACAAAAGTGATGCCACAGAGTTTCACTCAGCTGTAGAAGAGTCACTTACGTTAGAGCCACAAGTTAGAGTCCGCCCAGGAAATGCTGCATTCCCAATGCAGTGACACATCCAACTTCATGCAAAACAAAGGAACTATATTTTGTCACCTGCAAGTTCAAGGATTTTTCTCTGAGGCTTCCAAAACTCAATTTATTTTTATTAATTTATATTTGGGGGATGTCACGTAGGGATTGATTTATAGGATTTATTACAGCGTGGAGTGGAATATGTGAAGCAAGATTAAAAATTAGTAGCCTTATTGTTGCCTAAGGTCTTCTCAGTTAAGAGGTTCTGCAGAACTTAGGTGAGTTGGTAAGATACAGGTTGTCCTATGTAGAGGGCTGGGTTAGTTTTACCAGTTTCTGTGCAACATAGCACATGAGGATCCATGCAGCTTTCCACCACTGATATCCAGCTCCCCAAATCTACATGCCTATGACATATGTACCCTAAAGAATCTCCTACCTACGTGAACCCAGGCTTAGGCTGTGAAAACCTTCCTGCTCACCTTCTTCTAAAACTTTGTGGACTCTGACCCCATTGCATGGAGTGAGAAGCCATGGAAAGGCACTGAGGCATGTAGCGTAGGAAAGGGCTTGGGGAAATTATTGATGGTTGTAGTCTGTGAACACTGGAGTCAGGTGGGACCACAAGCGTGGAAGTGACGGGAGTGCTCTGCCTGGCAGAGTATAGCTGTGTTGGTGCTGGGCCCCTGGAGAGCCCTGCATCTTCATAGTTCACATAGCTAAGGTCGCCAGTTATCCTTCTGGCTAGGTAGAGTTGATTCCAATAGGGAAAGGATTGCACCTGCAGTTGGAAGCAGCAGCATCATGCAGTTCTCTGGTCAGCAGAGTCTCATACTGAGAGACACCTTTATTTTAAAAAAAGAGAACGAGAGAGAGAAAAGCTGTGACTGATGTGCAGTTCACTTTGGGCTTGTCTACACTGTGGTTTTAAACTGGATCAAAATTTGAAAACACTTGCATACACACGACGCAATCCATCACTGTCTGCCAACTCCATGTTAATTATGAACTCTGGAATCCTCTTCCAAAATGGATTACATATGCTCGAAATTGAATTTGTTTGATCTATTGTTCATGTGGACACAATTGCTGTGCACACCTTTTTGCATGCTTCCAATTGCTATCCCACAGTCCTTGCAGCTTGACCTGCGGCTGGCCTGTCTGTTTACCTGTGGGCCCTCTCAGCTCTGGTGTTGAGTTCCCAGGATGACCCTTCCCCTGCTTTAAAAGCTGACACAGAACCAGATTTTGTCCATTTGCTTCTGGTTCCCAGTGTATTGGCATTCTTGAAATACAAGCACAACCCCATAACATGTTTTGCATAGATGCTTGGAGCAGTACTGAAACCCTGGATCTCATCGCTATATAGAGAGAAGCATCGGTTCAGGAAGCTTCTGTGGCCAGCCACTGAAATAAAGACCTCTTTGTGGACATTGCAAAGCAGATGCCTGCAAGGTATCATGACTGGGACGCCGACCAATGCCTAATAAAGAGCAAGCAGCTCAGGGGAAAGTACATTGAAATAAGGGACAAAAGAAGACAATCTGGCTGAGGACATGTGACCTGTCTATTTTTTGATAAACTGGACAAGATTCTACACAATTATAGCACTCTCCAGCCGAGACACGAGTCAGAGCCAGCACACAACAAAGCAAAGTATCCTGGGATACCCCCTGAGAATTCTGTGCCCTCAGTTCTCAGCAAACTGCTGCCATGTGTTCACACAATGCAAACTGAAAATAGAACAGGTGTTCCATGCATATCAAAAAGCCTGCATTCAAAAGCTGCCTGCCCCCCCATGAAGATTGTACTTTTCATATGATGTCATTAGTGATTTCCTTAGTCTCATCTTCATGTTTCAGTGTTTCTACTTCCATCAGGTAATGGCAGGCTACCTGCAGGTGTGTCAGTTTCTGTGTGTGTTGGAGGTATCCGATTTCCAGGGGGGGACTGTGGAGGTGAGTCCAGCATTCAGTCCTGGGAGAGGTGTGTGAATGTGTGAGCTAACAAACTGTTCCGTCTGGATTAAAAGGTTGCCTTCTTCCTATCTAATGCTAGCAGTGTATGAGAGTGAAAGAACTGACACCCATGACAGTCATCAGGGGATCCTTATTCCCTATGCCCCGTCTATAGGGAGTCCATCACCACAACTATTCCACCAGTGACTCTGCATGTACAATGTTATGAAAAAAAACAATGTATAAACTAGTCCTGTTTCCAGTGTCTTGACTCTAGGAACACATGAGAGGAGTGTTTTAAAAACAGCTACAAGTAAAAAGAAAAGGAGTACTTGTGGCACCTTAGAGACTAACAAATTTATTAGAGCATAAGCTTTCGTGAGCTACAGCTCACTTCATCGGATGCATTTGGTGGAAAAAACAGAGGAGAGATTTATACACACACACAGAGAACATGAAACAATGGGTTTATCATACACACTGTAAGGAGAGTGATCACTTAAGATAAGCCATCACCAACAGCAGGGGGGGGGAAGGAGGAAAACCTTTCATGGTGACAAGCAGGTAGGTTAATTCCAGCAGTTAACAAGAATATCAGAGGAACAGTGGGGGGTGGGGTGGGGGGAGAAAACCATGGGGAAATAGTTTTACTTTGTGTAATGACTCATCCATTCCCAGTCTCTATTCAAGCCTAAGTTAATTGTATCCAGTTTGCAAATTAATTCCAATTCAGCAGTCTCTCGTTGGAGTCTATTTTGAAGCTTTTTTGTTGAAGTATAGCCACTCTTAGGTCTGTGATCGAGTGACCAGAGAGATTGAAGTGTTCTCCAACTGGTTTTTGAATGTTATAATTCTTGACGTCTGATTTGTGTCCATTCATTCTTTTACGTAGAGACTGTCCAGTTTGGCCAATGTACATGGCAGAGGGGCATTGCTGGCACATGATGGCATATATCACATTGGTAGATGCGCAGGTGAACGAGCCTCTGATAGTGTGGCTGATGTGATTAGGCCCTATGATGGTATCCCCTGAATAGATATGTGGACAGAGTTGGCAACGGGCTTTGTTGCAAGGATAGGTTCCTGGGTTAGTGGTTCTGTTGTGTGGTGTGTGGTTGCTGGTGAGTATTTGCTTCAGATTGGGGGGCTGTCTGTAAGCAAGGACTGGTCTGTCTCCCAAGATCTGAGAGAGTGATGGCTCGTCCTTCAGGATAGGTTGTAGATCCTTGATGATGCGTTGGAGAGGTTTTAGTTGGGGGCTGAAGGTGATGGCTAGTGGCGTTCTGTTGTTTTCTTTGTTGGGCCTGTCCTGTAGTAGGTGACTTCTGGGTATTCTTCTGGCTCTGTCAATCTGTTTCTTCACTTCAGCAGGTGGGTAATGTAGTTGTAGGAATGCATGATAGAGATCTTGTAGGTGTTTGTCTCTGTCTGAGGGGTTGGAGCAAATGCGGTTATATCGTAGCGCTTGGCTGTAGACAATGGATCGAGTGGTATGATCTGGATGAAAGCTAGAGGCATGTAGGTAGGAATAGCGGTCAGTAGGTTTCCGATATAGGGTGGTGTTTATATGACCATCGCTTATTAGCACCGTAGTGTCCAGGAAGTGGATCTCTTGTGTGGACTGGTCTAGGCTGAGGTTGATGGTGGGATGGAAATTGTTGAAATCATGGTGGAATTCCTCAAGAGCTTCTTTTCCATGGGTCCAAATGATGAAGATGTCATCAATGTAGCGCAAGTAGAGTAGGGGCATTAGGGGACGAGAGCTGAGGAAGCGTTGTTCTAAGTCAGCCATAAAAATGTTGGCATACTGTGGGGCCATGCGGGTACCCATCGCAGTGCCGCTGATTTGAAGGTATACATTGTCACCAAATGTGAAATAGTTATGGGTCAGGACAAAGTCACAAAGTTCTGCCACCATCCCACCATCAACCTCAGCCTAGACCAGTCCACACAAGAGATCCACTTCCTGGACACTACGGTGCTAATAAGCGATGGTCACATAAACACCACCCTATATCGGAAACCTACTGACCGCTATTCCTACTTACATGCCTCTAGCTTTCATCCAGATCATACCACTCGATCCATTGTCTACAGCCAAGCGCTACGATATAACCGCATTTGCTCCAACCCCTCAGACAGAGACAAACACCTACAAGATTTCTATCATGCATTCCTACAACTACAATACCCACCTGCTGAAGTGAAGAAACAGATTGACAGAGCCAGAAGAGTACCCAGAAGTCACCTACTACAGGACAGGCCCAACAAAGAAAACAACAGAACGCCACTAGCCATCACCTTCAGCCCCCAACTAAAACCTCTCCAACGCATCATCAAGGATCTACAACCTATCCTGAAGGACGAGCCATCACTCTCTCAGATCTTGGGAGACAGACCAGTCCTTGCTTACAGACAGCCCCCCAATCTGAAGCAAATACTCACCAGCAACCACACACCACACAACAGAACCACTAACCCAGGAACCTATCCTTGCAACAAAGCCCGTTGCCAACTCTGTCCACATATCTATTCAGGGGATACCCACAGGGCCTAATCACATCAGCCACACTATCAGAGGCTCGTTCACCTGCGCATCTTCCAATGTGATATATGCCATCATGTGCCAGCAATGCCCCTCTGCCATGTACATTGGCCAAACTGGACAGTCTCTACGTAAAAGAATGAATGGACACAAATCAGACGTCAAGAATTATAACATTCAAAAACCAGTTGGAGAACTCTTCAATCTCTCTGGTCACTCGATCACAGACCTAAGAGTGGCTATACTTCAACAAAAAAGCTTCAAAAATAGACTCCAACGAGAGACTGCTGAATTGGAATTAATTTGCAAACTGGATACAATTAACTTAGGCTTGAATAGAGACTGGGAATGGATGAGTCATTACACAAAGTAAAACTATTTCCCCATGGTATTTCTCCCTCCCACCCCACCCCCCACTGTTCCTCTGATATTCTTGTTAACTGCTGGAATTAGCCTACCTTGCTTGTCACCATGAAAGGTTTTCCTCCTTTCCCCACCTGCTGTTGGTGATGGCTTATCTTAAGTGATCACTCTCCTTACAGTGTGTATGATAAACCCATTGTTTCATGTTCTCTGTGTGTGTGTATATAAATCTCTCCTCTGTTTTTTCCACCAAATGCATCCGATGAAGTGAGCTGTAGCTCACGAAAGCTTATGCTCTAATAAATTTATTAGTCTCTAAGGTGCCACAAGTACTCCTTTTCTTTTTGCGAATACAGACTAACACGGCTGCTACTCTGAAAGCTACAAGTAAGGAATTGGTTTATTTCCCCCGCAACTCAGTAAAGTGAAAGGCAGTCCCTGTAGATTTGAGTTCGGATCCTGGCAAGGTCATGAATAGTAGTCTCCCTAATCCCAACTCCTCAATTGTCCATCTCACAAGATGATGTCAGTCTTGGGGCATTAATAAAAATTTGTTCCTTTCTTTCAGCTCAAAGGTGTTCTCAGAAGTCAAGGAGTCTGTTGCTTTAGTGGGGAACAGGATGGTTGGCTGGGCTGTATTTAAAAAAAAGATGCACATAAAACTTTCAGGAGACATGGGGCATACTTAATGGATTTACATGGTTCAGATGTGCTACAGCTTCTCAGAATTTGTTACATTGGGAGACAGTTAAACAGCAAAACTATTTTAAAATTGTACTGTGTATCTACAAAGCAATGTTTCGTTTAAAGCAATGATATTTAACAGCTCTGCTATCTGGTTTGCATTTCTGTGTTCAGAAACCGCACTTTGGTGAGGGGGGGAGTTTAAGATCCTAATATCTGATATTTAATATGTTTTGAGAGAATATGTGCCTTGTAAAATTCTTTTTTCTGGGTTTATTTAATGTTGTTTAACAAAGGAATTGAAATATAGCACTGGTAATTTTTAGTAAAGGATAGGTGAGTAGAATCTGTGACTGGGCAGGTAAATTTTTGTGATAGTTTTGTAGAGCTTGTTTGAAAGAGTTCGCTGTGTTTTGGTTTTCAGGTAAACTACTCTCATTTTTACATACAGGTTAGAAATGCATTTTGTTTAACTTTACCTTAGCATGTAATGGTTAAATATATTAATCAACACTGTTGATTTGAACCAGATTATTTATTAGATTTATTATTGTTATTTATTTATACAGTACAAACAAGTACAAGTCCAAGGCTCTCAAATTATTTTGATTACTAGATTTTAAGCGCAAAAGGCACCACTACGATCATCTAGATATTGCAACAGCCACTTCCTGTATATTGCATGTTGATACCAACCATTATTTCCAATGCAAGTAATTTTTGCCACCCATGATCTGCTGTGATATATCTTGCTGAGTATGTAAAACTCATTTTACAACTACCATTGTGAAAGAGTGAGTGTTAACCCCATGCATGCTATGTCTCAGTTGGTATGTCTGCACTGCAATGTAAGCATAGGGTTAGCAGATCCTTGGTTTGTTAACCTAGGGTTTGAGTATCTACACTCATTTGTAACCCCAGGTTAGGAATTGTTGAATCCTGAGTCCCATCCTGGGGCTCCAGCATCTATGCTGCATGATGTGGGCCCAAGTCCAACCACCCATATTAAAGAATTCCTGGTGCCCTTCCAAATGGTGGCCACTCTATCCCTTTGTTTATGGTTCAGTGTGGAGGGAAATTAACTGTTCACCAATCCTGACTGTACAGAGGACAACGAAAGTTGGCTTGTGAAATTGTGGAATACTTTTGGCATACAACCAGAGCACGAATCTAGTGGGGCTGTGTCTATACTTCAGAGCAATAGGGCTTGAACCTTGTGTGACGGGTTCTGTCACAGAGACCCACCACTCATGGGCTCACTGATGGTGAAATCAGGTTGCAAGAAAGCATCAAATATTCCATCATAAGTCAGCATGTTATGTTTTAAAGCTAGGAATAATAATAATACTTGCTGGTTTTGTAGCACTTAGTGTTAGAAGGATGGTGCAGACATTAACTAATCTTCACAAAAGTTGTGTGTGGTAAGTGGAATAAAAGTGCAAATGCCTTGTAATGCTGAGACTTTAATAAGCTATTGTCTAGGTGTTGGGTAAGATTCTTACCACACACTTCTTCCAGCAAGATGGTTGACCACCCCTCTGATGAAGGTCTCTCCCCAAAGACAAAGGCTCGGTTTCTTTGTCATCTTAAGTGGGGTTCTTTGCCCCTCTCTTTATAGTGCAGTGAGCCTTTGAAATAGATTCCTCTGAACATTCCCACCCCTTCCTTCCCCCGAATAAAATAAAGTTCATTCAAGTGTAAAGAATGGGACATGGAGTCTGGTGGTGAAGGATGTTCCGTGGTGATTTCTTCCCCGCTGGTGTTCGCTATACTGTAAATTGATCTGTTTCTGTCGACTCTGATGGGAATGAATGGCCACTTGACATGAGATGTCCAATTGAATGATTACACCTGGCTGGAGGTGTCAACTTACCCACTCCCCAGACTTGTCTGGTAAACAGATTTTAGCCCAACATTTCCTTCATATTTGTATGGTCCCTTGGGTATTTATTGAACATGTGTCCTGCAAGAATATTAACGATCAGTGTGGTGTTATTTTTCCAAGGCTACCTTACATGACACATATCAAATACAGTTTATCTGAAACTCTCTACCAGATATCATGGAGCCACTTGCCCTCTGGCACTGGGATGCTCTTTGGTCACATACATTGTGCACAGTGTAGCCCTACGCTAAATTCAACAGAGCCTTGACACTCCTCAGCACACACCCAGATGTTTGGCCAGTCAGTTGAGTACTTGATTCAGTATTCCATTCCTCATATTGTGGTGGGAACATGACTGTTACTTATCTGTGTATCTTATTCCATCTGATTTATTACCTTCTCATTGCTACACTTCTAAACTATTAGGGTTGGTTCAATGTATAAACATATTTATTAGCTCAGTGAAAGGGAATCCAAGAATTACTTAGGTTTCCTTTGTAAGTTGCCCTTGGCTATACTGTGTTTCAGCTGAATTGATGATAACTGTGTTTAGAACCACAGCAGTCAGGGTCATGGAATTCTTCACCCAAGACCACAAGTAGCAGCAGAGTCACTCCACAGCCTAGGGCTGCCACCACAACCCCAAATGTTCTCTTATGGTGAGGAAAGAACTTCTCGGAATCACAGCTGTTGGTTGTGGAGCCCCTGCAAAGATTCCCTATGTAGTAGCCTCTCCCCACAGGTGTTGTAGGTAGAGTAAGATGACACTTGTTCTGCTGCTTCTGATCCTTTTCTTGTTTGCAGAGGAATGAGAGGAGATGGATTTGACCCCACAGTTATTAGAGATTGGACAGAGCTATCCAGTCCATCCCTGGACCAGCCCAGGGTGGTTACCTATAGTATGATCTCCAGTAATGTGTCAGTTTGTCTGTAAATGATTCATGGGCGGAGCAACCCCCACTTCTCTTAAGAAACTACTCCATAGTCTAACTCAGTGGTGCCCAAACTTTTCCTGTTGCGTTCCCCCCCCCTTCCCCCCCACCCCCATTACTGCACAAGTTGGCTCAGCGGAGTAGCTTGGGCAGAAGGTGGATCTGGGGGCTGAACTGGGGATGGAGGAGGAGCTTGGGTTAGAGGTGGGGGTGGAGAGGGAATGAGGGCAGAGCTGGGCTTGGGATGAAGGAGGGGCTGGAGGGGAGCTGTGGCTGGGCCCAGAGCTGGGCTGGGTTGAGCTCCCTCCCAACTCCCTGCCCCCCATGAGGGCTGACTTGGGCCCTGCCATATGCTCTCCCAAACATTCCTCTGCAACCCCCACCTGCCCCTGGGGGGCATGCCCCATAGTTTAGGGACCACTGGTCTAACTGGTCACACTGTTAGGCAGTTTTCTTATTCAGACTACATTTTTCCATTTCTTGATTCCATGTGATTATTCCCAGTTCAGCACTTCCAACTTGCACAAGCTTCAGAGAAAGGCGGAGATACATTTTTCTTACTGTTTGGTGTCTTTCTTGCATCTGGTTGTATTTGATAAGAGTGGATGGACGTGATTTCGCACAAGTGTTGTCTCTTTTGTCAACCTGACTTGGCATGGTCTAAAATCCAGTAACCCAGCTTCTGGTACATCAGTGGCATTGCAAACAGTCTAGATTCAGCAAGGAAATAAACATGTGTTATTCCCTTCCTACCTGTGAAGGGGAATCCTAAGGGGAAAGGGATGTGAGGATGTAGTCAGTCACTGCAGGAGCTTTTCATATTATGAAGCTTTGCCCAGAAATGAAATCATTTTGGTGGTCTGCATTCAGTGATGGGTTCATGTACATTCTAAGCAGCTTGTACAGTTTGTAAAGAGATTTGGGGTTTTTTGCATGAAACGCACTATAGAAAAGTAAGATGACATTATAGACTATCTTCTGTTTGCAACACGAACCCATTTGAAGTCACACACTTTGAAGTCTCCGATCAGGAAACACCCATGACTGCAATCGCAGGAAGCTGCATGTCATCAATGAGGTATGCTTCCGAGTTGTATGTGGATAGCCTAGTTCTGGAGTAGAAGGGTAGGCTGCTGGTCAGGACTGAGGTATGCTGGCAGAGCAGTGTAGAGACTGGACTGGAACAGAAACTACAGGCAAGATGGAAGCTACTTTGGCATAGCAGTGTAGAGAGCTGAGACTCCCTTTGCAGGAGATTTGAGGTGCAGTAGGAGAGCCATGTGGGAAGGTGTTGTGCAATGCCTTCCTGCATTATGTCAGGCTCTGCCTTAGTGCTAGCATTCTGTCGCTTACTTTAAAAGGCAGAAGTCACATTTCTGAGGAATGAAAATGTTGATGATCTGCCTGAGCTGGGAGAGGAGTTGTGTCTCATTCAAATCAAGCAGAGCCTTGTTTTCAGTGTTACATTTACCTCACTGCTCATCGTTGAGTTTGCTGATTAAATAACAATATTTAGCCATGATTTAATCCTATTCATCCAACAATCTCAAACATTTTAAAAGGTGTGGATATCATAACTCCCATTTTACAGATGACAAAATTGAAGTCTAGAGAGAAGTGACTTGCCCAGGGTCCCACAACAAGTCTGTGGCAGAACTGTGAATAGAAACTGGGCTCTCTGGTTCTCAGTTTGGTGCCCTATATGCATTCCTAACCCACTCCCATAGTTCAAGGTTTTTAGTGTAGACAGCAGAGAAGGATTTAAACCTAAATCAACTGACAGTAGATAGGCAGATGTCGAGCCATATCTACTGATGCTATTATATTTACTTAACATTAAAATAATGCTACCTATAAATTGTGCCCATAGCTCACCTGTGCAGAAACATATATGCATTACTATTACCCTGTACTCCCTCTCTGTCTTTAGTTTGTTGGGGCAGGGATTGGTTCCTTTCTATGTTTGTACAGTGCCTTGTACAGTGTGAGTTTTATCCTTTAGGTCCTTTGGGTCCTACAGTAATACCAAGAATAATCCCCTTTCCCCACCACCCCAGAAAGCCCACACCTCTGGGAAACTTCAGGTTCTGATCTGGATCAAAACTTTTGTTGATAGGGCTTCTCTTTCTAATTTGCCTACACTGCAACCCTGAATCTGAAACAGGCCCTCCCTCTTGAATGCTGCTTACTCCCTACCAAAACTGTGATGAATCTTGGATTCAACTCTGAATCAGGTTCCAGGCTTCACAAGTTGAGTTCCTCTGTAGTTTGTGTGCCCCCCATGGAAGTCTTCTGTGCAGACTCTAATGAGCAGAATCTGACTTGTAAAGCTCCATCACTTATGTTTTATTGAAAATATTGCTAGAGTTTCATTTGCCTTAAGTATCTGATTTCTTTTTTGTTTTCTTGGTTTGTTAATTGTAAAAAATGAAGTTCGATGGATTATTGATGAGTAGCCTCTTCTATTTATCCAGAGATGAAGGACAGTTGTAGTGCAAGATTCCTCCTCTTCTCCTCTCTGGTCTCCCTGCTAAAGTTATCAAAAGTCAATACCATCTGATGGAAATGTGATGGTCTGTGTGAATTGAATTGTTGCACTCAGGCAGACTGCTAAGACCTGTACTGAGCCCACTAACTGAATTCACAAAGGATACTGGCTGGCCATCATATGGGCATGATTTTCAGTGACGTAGAGCTAGAAATTTCCTTATCCTATTCCCAATTTCCTGATCCCTGAACTCCTACCCAGCCCTTGAAGACCATTCTAAAAATGCTGGTTCTACATTTTATTAGTGTAAACACAGCATGCAGGTTCCAAGAGGTTAACAGTCTCTCCTGCTTGTGACTCAAAACTAAACATTGAATGAATACATTTTATTTTTTAAATTTGCCACTTCTGTAGCAGAGCCAGGGTTATGATCTTTTCCTCAAAACCTAACAGTGTTTTACTTAAAGTTCTCTTCCTCCCCTCTTTGAAAATGTTTTGTTAAGGCAGCTGCAATTGTTCCCTCTGCGCCGCCCCCAAAGGTGAATAAAGTGTTCTGCTTCCAGTGTTTGTTTTCTTTTAAATGACCTTTGTTCTGAGACCTGACTCTATATAGCCAACTGCTGGTAAGTAGCCAGAAATTAAATTGCAATGTATAGCTCCTTGGGAAAATAGTGAGTTTAAATTGAAAATACTGACAAGCTGATTTAATAGAGCTGCTTTTGAGGGTGCCACTCTCCTCAGTTCTTGCTGCTCTGTATCATTATGGACCCTGGTGGAATTCACTCTTCTTCCCTGTAATCCACCCTAGTCTTTGGGTGTCAGCTCTCCCTTTTGTCTAAATAATCTGCCTCTGTCTAAATAACAGTGTTATTTGCTGCTTTTGCGTGGTGCTGGTAAGAATCAGCCTGTCTGCTTTCCAGCCCATTATGAGACACTCCTTTTTAAACATTATATATTTGTTTTTTCTTCAGAATACAACATTTTCCTCCTGTCATAATACAAGGGACTTAGAATTTTCAAAGCCTAATTTCTAATTCTGGCAAAGACAGGAATTAGATTCTCATGAAGACCTTTATAAAAAATTGAAGACTTGCTATATTAACATACATTGATTTATTCATAGTGTTTCATTACAAATAAGCGAGGATCTTGTAATATCAGGAAAGGTTAGGGGATCAGTATAGTATAGTATATTATATTGACAGCTCAGTTGAAACTGAGCCACCGTAGGATTGAATTTGAAACATAGGGAAGGAATCGGCTGGTAAATAAGTCATGAGTTTTACCTTCAATGTCTGTATATCCACAGAGTTGCCACTGGTAAGCATAATGGAACTCAGACAGAATTTCAAAGGTGTGCTTTGGGCTTGTATTTCTCTAAAGATGCATTATCACTAGCAATGTATGTACCCATGAATATCTGTCTGGATCCATAACTTGCTGCCAACACTCTGGGGTGGAAATCAGGGACAGCACTCATACACAAACCATAAAAACCAAGGACAAAGCCAGAAAAAAAATCAGCCTGAAACAGTCTCAAAAACACAGGCAAGGAGAGGGGGAAATTTGTGTAATGCCTTCACGGTATTTCATGTTCTTAAAATAACGTTCTCTCTGGGTCAGGAATTCTTTCTGTTTTAGAATCGGATTCAAAGCCAATTGAAGTCAATAGAAGGACTCCCATTACCTTCAATTGGCTTTCGATCAGGCCACCAGCTGGCAGGAAAAATACTTGATGGGAAATTTGCCCACAAGTCCTTTCACATCACAGGGGGAAGGGGGAGGGGAGGGAATTACACTAGAAATATTAGTAAAATTCCTGCTGTCGACTAATTTGGCTGAAGAAATTAAGAGATTTCTTTTTAAAAAAATTGTTCTTAAATCAGTTTATGCCGCACTCTGAGCCTCTTGGTAATGGAAGTGAAAAATCAGGCCCTCTATTAAGTGAGACTTTGATGAAACATCATGCTTGGATCTCCAGCTTCCAAGTAAAAACCGATTCACGGAAGATAATGAAATTGCATCTGTTTTTTTTGCCTGACAATCCTGATGTCAACACAATCACCCTGACTCTATCTGTTCTTTATTTGCAGATTACATACAAGGCTGTTGGGTCCTTGGATCCCAGTGCTGACTTGTCCAGCCAGAGGGGAAAGATCTTCAAACTAAGGAATGAAACTCACCACCTCTTTGTAGGGTTATATCCAGGGACTACCTATTCGTTCACCATCAAAGCCAGCACAGTGAAGGGCTTCGGACCTCCCATCACAACACGGATTGCAACTAAGATTTCAGGTATGGCACTGGGGAAGAAGGAAAGAGGCCTGGCCTTGGTTCGTCCTTTGTAGATCCAAAGTGAGCAAACTAATAAGGCAAGAAAAAATGACTTGGCATAGTATCTCTGTCAGCAGGATAAGATAGGTCCATAAAGGGTTAAATTAGCTTGCCTGAAGAATATATATGATCTGCAGTCTGTGTAAATACAGGATGGAAATCTTTGAAGAAAAGCCCCAGTGATCAAAGATGGTTCTAACGAGTTTCAGCAAAGAAAGGAATTTGAGAAGCAGTGACTATAGTCACACAGGTTCTGATAGATAAGTTATAAAAAGGTGGACTCTTTAAGGGTTCATTGCTGCTTACTTGCCTATCCAGCTGCACCCAGGCAACATGGCTTTGGGCATTCCAGGACTAGTCCTGTTGTAAGTGCCTGATCAATGCCTATAACTGCATATTACTGTACGGGTGTGTTGAGTGCTTAGGCATTTTAAAGCAAGTTTGGAGTATCTGTGTAAGTACCATTTGTCTTTTGGATTTAATAAGGGAATTTATAGTTGTATCCCATATTAATGACGATGATAATTTCAACACCATACAAACTCTGTGGGGCAAATTTTAAAAGTGAGCTCCCCCCAGCCTCCACATTTGATGGGGGTATGAAAATAGTACCTAATAAATATCTGATTTGTGGATGCAGATAATGTGTTAGATGACATCATTCATTTTCCCGGCAACTGGCTATGAGGGTACATTTACACTGGGTGCCTAGTTTTAGAGAATCCTTTGAAAACGTGGTCTTATATCTTCAAAACACTTCACAGAGAGTGATAATAGAGCTAGTTAAGTAATATCAGAAGGAGAGAGTAATGGAGAGGTATGAACAAGGAGAAAGGTAATTTTTTTTCTAAATGGAACTGGAGAAAAGATGGAGATACCGAGGTAGGTGTGCCCAGGAAAGCTGTTAAAGACAGCAGGAGCTACAGAGGAGAAGGCTCTTGGTAACTATTAAGGGCCCAATTCTGTTCCTGCTGAAGTCAGTGACAAAACTGACTTTGACTTCAATGGTCCCTAAAGTAGTCAACACCAAGCAGTTGTGTAGTAATTATGTTACTATTCAGTGGTTGCCAAAAAGCCAACATTTGCTGCGCTATTTCGTATTTTACGTGTATGGGAAAACTGGTATGTCCCATAACATGCATGCTAACTAATGTAAATACTGATAACTGAATTACATTCCCTGTTGTTGTTACCCAAGCCTTCCACAGTGTGCGTTTTGTTCACCGATTTTGTCTTGTCTTAAAATATGATTGTAAACTCTCTGAGGCCAGCACAGGTTTTTACTATGCCTGTAAAGCATCTGGCATAATAGGCTGTGCATCTCTAGAAAATATTGAAATACAAATAATGCTTCATAGTTAAGGTAATTGTTCTATAACAAGCTTTTTCTTTAAATGCTTCCTTAATATAGAGTTTCTTATATAAAAATTTCCCCCATAAAATCATCATCATTTTATAGGTGGGAGAAAGTCAAAGGAATAGGGAAGTTAGTGACTTGCACAAGGCCTCAAAATAATTCAGTGGCAGAACTACTAATAGAAACCAGGATCTTGACAGTTTTCAGTTTCTGAGACATCATCAACTTGTAAACGCACTGATTTGACCTGGAGGTCACTGTAGAGAAATATAGGACCTCCACAATGCAGTTTTACCAAGTCACTTTTCTGAGTTATAGCGGCACTGAGTGGAACGCGGCTATTCATATAACATATTTTCTGCATTTAATCCTTCCATGTTCTTTTTAGCTAAAGGCACTTGCATGAACCCTGGATCTTTGCGCCTTATGGGATTCATCTGCTGCTGCTTGTTCCCCACCCGAAATCCTAATGCTGTCTGTGGTATCTACACTTCTTCCACAGCAAAAAATGGTGTTGTCCCAAACAGGAGTCTGATTTCAAGTGGGGAAGCAAGAAGGAGAGATAAGTAGCAGAAAAACTAACTCATAAGAAAGCCAATATCTTGTTTTCCTAAAAATGTCCCCAGTGCAAATTAATGGGGTAGACTTAATACCAAAAATACAGACTATGTACTTTTGTGTGTGTGTGTGTGACAGTACTATGGAGCTGAGTGTGAGAGAACCTGGCTAATTCCCTCACCTCCCTAAGCATCTTCTCCTGGTCCAAAATTTATCTCACAATTTTACAGCTTACAAAGGCTCACCTTAGCTCAAGCCTAAACAGTGAAAGTTGCATCTCAGGTGTAGGAGGTATAATCCAGTGATAAATGCTGGAGAATAGGAGTTTGGACTCCTGGCTTCTATCTCAGCTCTCAGAGTAGCAGCCGTGTTAGTCTGTATTCGCAAAAAGAAAAGGAGTACTTGTGGCACCTTAGAGACTAACAAATTTATGCATCCGATGAAGTGAGCTGTAGCTCACGAAAGCTTATGCTCAAATAAATTTGTTAGTCTCTAAGGTGCCACAAGTACTCCTTTTCTTTTTATCTCAGCTCTGGTGTTGACACACTATGTGACCTTAAGCCAAGTCACTTAACCTCTGTGTGGCTCTCCATGTGAAAATGTAGAAAACTATGCCATTTTCACGGGAGTGCTGAGGCTTAACTAATTAGAGAGAGATTTTCAAAGCCATCTAGGAGATTTTGAGTCCAATTCCCATTATTTTTTTAAAGGGAAGTGGGTGTCCAAATCTTTTATATAGCTGTGAAAATGCCATCCTTAATGCTTGTAAAGTATTTCAGCATCTCAGATGAAAAATGCTCTCCAGGCTCCGAGAGTGATTTGTGTTTTTTGCCATAGCTCCCGAAAACAAAAACTAGTGGATAATTTACACATTGGTCTCTGTTCTGCCACAGCACCATCTATGCCTGAATATGACATGGACTCCCCCTTGAATGAAACTGACACGACCATCACAGTCATGTTGAAGCCTGCTCAGTCCCGTGGAGCACCTGTCAGGTAAAAGGTTCCCTCTTCTCATTTCTCTCTGTTTTTTCTTTCCATGCCCCAAGCCATATGCATAGCTGTCATTCATGTCTGATAATGTGGCTGCTCTGGATGTATGCTCAATAAAAGGCAGCTGTGCTGTAGATTCTACCTCTTAGAACTCTTTACAAATAACCTCACCTATTTGCATTCTGAAGTTAACCTTAGGAAGAGATTGATGATACAGTGACATTGGTTATTGACCTTACCGTATCCCCTCCCAATGTATTTGCAGGGTTGGAGTAACCATATGTAGAATCATGTACTGGGAAGCTGGGTCTTTTGCATTGCCTCACCAAGGTTCGCAGGACTTCAGGCCTTCCATAACTAGTAAAAGTGTAGTTGTAGAAAAGGTCTTTCTATATATTATGATTTGTAAATAATGCTAGAAATACCGCAAGGACCCTGTGACAAAGCTCTGTCCTTGCCTCCATGGGTCCCGCGTTTCCTAGCGGATTTCACTAGCCTCAGAGGCTCATTGTAACCCTCCGCATAACCCTTCTCTCTCTAGAAACAAGGGTCACAGTCTACTGAGCCATTTTCATCATAAGCCAGCAAGGGAGGTGAGGAGAAGTTATCCTTCCTTGCACAGTCTCTGTTGTCTCCCAGTCTCAATGATTAATCAGGGGGCAAAGGTGGGGGGGAGCCCGGGCCCATCCTCTACTCCGGGCTCCAGCCCAGGGACCCTAATAGTATCAGCTATGGTAGCTGACCTTTTAGAAACATGACATGTACAATTCCCTGGGCTACTTCCCCCACAGCAGCCCTCACTTCCTCAAGCTCCACTTCACTCTTAGCTCAGGGCCTCCTTCCTTGTGCCTGATATGGTATGTACTACTCAGCCTCTCCAACAGCACAACTCCCTCCCACAGCTCCTAAAATTCACACCCACCTGCCTAACTGGGAGGCTTTTAACTAGTTTCAGCCAGCCCCTGATTGGCTTCAGGTGTCGCAATCAACCTAGCCTTCTCCCTGCCTTCTGGAAAGTTCTTAATTGGCCCCAGGTGTCCTAATTGACCTGGAACAGCTGCCATTTCACTTATCCTGGTACCAGGGATTTGTTTAGCCTGGAGCTAATATATCTATCTCCCATTACTTTTCTATAGCCATCCGGCCTTGCCCCATCACAACCCTTAAAACTTGTCTATGTCCTAGTTCAGCATCTGGACCCAACTAGACTCCTCATGACTTCATGTTATAATCTCATCCACTGCTCCCAATCCACCAGCTGAGGTGAGCACAGATTCTGACCCCAACAGCAGAGTGAGGTCAGACTGCAGTGAGGCTCGGCTTATACTCCTGGTCTACTGTTTTAGGCAAACTGGGATTCTGCTCACAAAGGTATTTGTAGGAAGGAAACCATACTCATACCCTTGTACTGGAGCTGTGACTTTGCAGACCACATTTCCAGGAGTCCCTGAGAAGGAGGAAACGTGCATTGGTGAGATGGGCAATGTTGGAATTGACTGTGAGTGTGTGTGTGTGTGAGTGCGTGCATGCATGCAGATGGCATATTGCCTTTTAAAAAGTGTGTTCTTTAAACGAATTTCATGCTGATGAAAGGTGTCAGCACAGAAGACTAAAGTTTTCTATTTAGCCTTTACTGATGGCAGTAAGACAAGCTTCTCTAATTTCCCCACTGCATCATATTCTGGAGAAATCCCATTTAGTTCATTCTCCATGTCTACTTAATCCTTGCCATGGTTGCCTAAGATGTGAGTTAGTGCTGCGTGTGATGGTGGTTTTTGTGATATTTGTCCACAAAGAACTGAGCTAAACCTACCAAAACACTTCTCTAAGCCACCCTACATCCATTAGATTCCCCTCTCCTCTTGTAACTGCCTTTGATCTGGAGCTCTCACACCCCTGTCATTATACTACTGAAAATAGACTGTGGGATTAAAATTTCAAAAATGCCGAAGTCCCATTTTCTCAAGTCAAAAAGATTTGAGTTATGACAGCGAGTCCTTCCCAGGGGTGAAAGTAAGTTAAGGGACTTACCGGTACATTGGAGTCCTGAGCGGGGGCGAGGCCTCAACCGGAAGAGGCAGGGCCTTAAATCCCCGAGCCCTTTAAATCCCCACCTGAGCCCTGCTGCCCGAGCCCTGGGGTATCAGTGGCCGGGCTCCATTGAGAATTTAAAAGGCCCCGGGGCTCCAGCTGCCGCTACTGTCCCGGCCCTTTAAATCCCCTCCAGAGCCCCGCCGCCACTATCCTAGGGCTTCGGCAGCAGGGCTCCGGCGGGGATTTAAAGGGCTGAGGCAGTAGCAGCGGCTGGAGCTCCGGGGCCCTTTAAATCTTCACCGGAGCCCTGCCGCCGCTACCCCAGGGCTTTAAATTGCCGCCTGGGAAAGCCAGTCTAGGTACGGCCCACCAGCTCTTGCCGGTACACCGTAACGGGGCGTACCGGCTTACTTTCATCTCTGGTCCTTCCTGAGCTGGGAAACAGGCCAGCAGCCTACGCTACCCCTAGGAGTTGGAGGGTCCTTCCACCTTTATTCTTATTTGAACCTCTGCTGAGTAAAGCTGACTCAATAACTCTTACTGAATAATCTAGCTGACATATTTAGAATTTCTACTGGTGAATTTTCCAGGAGCAGCCTGTGACTATCTGGATTTCATTCTCTCCTTGCAATTATTCCTAGGAACAATTCTACGTCTTTGAAATGTCCAAAAGAAGTTTCCTACGAGAGTTAGATGTTTGAAAGTCAAGCGGGATTGTGAACTTTTGGCTGGAGGCATAGATCACTTAATGGTATTTCCCTTCCGTGACTGGGGAACTTGAAATCCTCTCTCAGGCCATATTCCTCTTTCCCTCCATGCACCTCTGTCTCTTCTTTGATTCTTGGAGGACCATAACTCCCCATCACTACTTTTCTAATACTTTCTCTTTCCAACCATTATTTTCTCTCCTTTTCTCAATCCACTCTCTTCTCTCTATCTCACACGCTCTTAAGAATAGAGGTCTTCAGGTGCTGGTTGGCAAGTGTTAGTGTTATGATCTTGTTCTGGTAGCTGCTCCCTTTCTCTGTTGTTTTGTCACTGGCGTTCTTTTTCATATGCCAAACTGTGCTATTCAGCTCACTGCCTTGAGACTTTAATGGATTTTTATGGCTACACGTGAGCTTGTCTGTCCTTTATGTTGATAATGAATTCATTAATTTCATGCAAAAGGTAACAATTTATTGTTCTTAAATGACAGAGCCCTTGCATGGCATAAACACATTACACCTCTTGTAAATTCTTGAAAATAAATAAGAGAATCAAAGATAATTGACACAGCAAAAAGGATCTGATGTTTAAATCATGCTCCGAGTAGTCTTGATGGCTCAGTTGTGGTACAGCGATAGGCACAGTATAAATGCCTTGTCTTACGGAGTTCTGGTTGGCTTTTTGTAAGCTATTATTCAAACGCAGAGTGTATGCATCACATGACTTGGAGATGGGATGAAGGGGAAACAGTTATCATACTAGATCTATTAGCTTTATATTATCTAATGATGAATAAACATTATCAATTTTGTCTGTATTAATTAACATCTCCCATAATACACCTTAAGGCATGTATTCTGAACTCACCTGAGTTGGGTTTCTCCTGCATGGTGTTCTGCTTAATTTAGGAAGAGTTTGAGGGTAAACTAACAGGAGGTGTTTTCTGCTAAACACAGGCAAGTTTTGTTTGTTTGCTTTTTCTTTAATGTTTTTGTGAATTTGAGCACTGGTGAAAAGTGTCAGCTGCAGAGACTGATGTCATCTTTGTAACACCAGAAAAGATACAGCACAGGTGGAAGCATTGCACGCTTCCCTGAGCCATCCCATTAATGTGCCTTAACCCTGACAAGTAGAGCTGCAAGCCTTGGTCATATGCTCTTATCTCTGCCGTTGTCATAATGGGGCTTTTTTAACATAATACCGGATGATTTTATCACCCGCAATAAGATATGTAATTATCAGAATAATTAAATGTCATGCTTCAGGGCACAAGACGATCACTGTAAGGGTCAGGAAGAAATATTTTATCCTTTGTGTATATATAGGTTTGGCAGAACTTGATTTTTATTTTATATCAGTTGGATGGATAATATTGGTGTTTATTTTTAATCAGTTTAATTATTTTTCTATTCAATTTTTCACAGTTGTGCAAAATTATGGATTGTAACCATTTTTTCCAATTTTTCTTGAGTCAAATATTCACAATGGTGGGGAATTATGGGGGAGAGACAATGATTTATTTAATGACAATAAACATGATTCAAAAAGTTAAGGATAGATAATAATAATCAAAACACAAATTCTGATAAATTCACAAGCAGCATTTTTCTTAATTTGCTTATCTGTAAATTGTGATTGTCATTAATAGAAATATTTCTCATTGGCTTGTGTGAGAATGGTGAAATCAACATTTACCAAATAAATCTAATGCTCCCAAGTCTATACATACAGTATTGCATAATTTAGTAGGTTCATTGTGGGGTTTTTAACTTCCTTGGAAGCATTAGATTTTGGCAACAGAAAGGCTAGATACTGGGTGTGATGGATCAAAACTATGATCTGGTACAACAAATAATTTTTTTCTTACAGGATTTGCATACTCTTCATCTGAGTATATTGTCCCTTAACAAGTTATATAACTGCCTTAGCCTATTTACTAGTCTTCATAAATATAGCTGCTTTGACACTGCATGACCTGCTGTACCATACCATCACTTCCATAGGGAGCTTTGAATGTGGTTAGAGAATCGGAGGGGGAAGTTAAGAATTTTTACATATGTATATGCAGAAAGATAGATAGATATTACAATATTTTAACAATTAAATCAGTGGTTCTCAACCAGGATTACGTGTACCCCTGGGGCTATGCAGAGGTCTTCCAGGAGGTACATCAACTCATCTAGATATTTCCCTAGTTTTACAACAGGCTACATAAAAACAAAAAATGAAGTCAGTATAAATTAAAATTTCATACAGACATTGCTGTATATACTATATGCTGAAATGTAAGTACAATATTTATATTCCAATTGTAAGCTAGTAGTTTTGAGTGAGGTGTAACTTGGGGGTACGCAAGACAAATCATTCCTGAAAAGGGTACAGTATTCTGGGAAGGTTGAGAGCCACTGAATTAAATCACACAGAAGTGATCTTATATGTCAAAATCTGTTTTATTAACTGCATATTGAAGCTTTGTTAGCCTAGTGTTTTGTAGTATCTTTTATAAAGACTGGAGAATGATATGAGGTGAGTTTTTGGCATAAATCTTTCATGTTGTCCAGGTGAGCTGTCAGGTTAAATTCCAGCAATCAAAAGGTTAATGGAGTCTGAACTTTAAGATGAGAATCACAGATTGGCGGTGATTTTCTCATGTTCAGTTGTAAATTGGATAAAACAAGGAGGGTATAGTGAAAAGAACTACAACTGCCAATTTGAGAAGCTTCTCTTTAAAAGCAGTTTCTACAGTTGTTTCATGTTTCCTAGCTCAAACAAACTCTCCATTATCCCAAACGGGGCTAATTGTGAGCTGCACAACATGGGTTAAAATTTCACATCAGTGAGAAGTGAAATAATTGTGATGCTCTCAAGCCTGGAGGCAAAACTCATTGCAAACAATGGAAGGATCCCATTGTCTATTGTGGTCCTTTAGCCCTTGACAGATGTTTCCATCTCAGAAATGGTGCATAGGTTTGGTGCAACTGGCAGATTCTGCTTTGAATCAAGAGACAGGGCTACAACTAGGGATGGGGTGTGGGCTTTATTCTGAGCTACCTTGAGTTCATCTGACCCCAGACAGGTGGGAGTAGACACTGTGATAACAGCAGGTGCCCCCTCGATATTTGTTAGTAGCACACAAATGCAAATGAAAGGGAAGACGAGTAAGCTCTACTCTGCTCTGTTGTTGTAGATTTAAAAATTTCAGGACTTAATTATGCTACAGGTCTATAAATTACAGAAACACATTAATGCTTCCCGTGATTAGAATGATAGAGGGCCTAATTGAAAAAGCATAAACACAATTGAAGAATTCCTAATTCTAGATTGCTGTGAGGTGTTAATTTCCTCCATGATGAATGTGTAATTTTTTGGAACCAGAAAAAGGGGGCTGTTCAACCGGCACATGGCTGGAGGTAGAATGAGGGGATTACCATAAACATACTCAAACAATACAGAAGGAAGCCTCAGCAGCCATAACACCATTTCAGATGCCTGTCCTCCCACTGTAGTACATCTCAAGAGCAAAGGGGAGGGTTGGTGGAAAGATGACGAAGGAGAAAGGGCTGATTTAATTAAAAGGGGATATGGTACCAGTGAGAAAGGAAGGAGGGGAGAAGAGAGGGCAATGCGCAGAGGGTGCAAGCGCAGAGGGCAATATCATGAGTGCTGAAGAAGGAGAACAAAAGGCAATGGATGGGTGGGGAGGGCCACTGGATCAGCCAGGAATGAAGCTGCGTGTGACTTCCCACAGTGCCAGCCAGCACACACTGCTGAGCAGCTGGACAAGTTGATATTGGTGCAGAGGCCGTATCCTTCAAAAGGGTGAATATTATGTCCTGAGTCCTCTCCCTTGTGCCAAAATATGCTGGGCATGGAGGAGCCACGATCAAGCACTGGGAGCCAAGTACAGCTTTCTGATTTTGAAGTTGCCCTAGCCTTGGTGCATGTTAGACCAGACCATGAATGCCTACATGCCAGTTAAGAATTGACAGAGTGCAGGCATGCACTCTCCTGCCTCCAGCACTCCTCCTCTACCCCTGACACACCCATTCCTGCTAGACTGGGGAATAGTTGTTGTGTAGGAGCCAACTACACCGGCTGAGAAGTCCCCTACTGCAGGGAATTCATAGCTGGCCAGCTGGAGTGAGACGACGTGGTAATTTTCCACTATCTGGACAGTGCAAAGTGGCTCGATTGGGGTAGGTAATCTATAGCTTGTTGTTCTCAGCACTTCTAGCCCCCACACATCCTGGGAGAAAGTGACTGGGATCAGGAAGCCTATAGGATATTTTACCATGGCCTGCCAGGGGATTATGCAATTGCAGGGCTTTGACATCATCTGCCTGCTCCTGGTCCAGTTACCAAATGGTGAGAGTCCATATCTCCTTTATACCTTTGTCCTTTTCAGTAATGTGGCTTATTCTGAGCAGTGTCGATAGAGGGGCCTGGAATTCAGTGGGCTGTGGAGACAGAACTCCTGCCTCTCCCACAGATGGTCCCTGCAATTCAGTTTTGAAGCATGTTGATGGGACAATTGTGGGCAGTAGCTTACAGTATATCTGGCCATGAAGTACCTGTTCTGTGGGTAGAAACCTTCATTGTATTATGTTATCAATCTCGCGCTCTTCTCGGGCAATAAGTTAATTAAACTCTTGTAAAATAGTAAATGCTTTTTCATGCAGCTCCAACTCTGTACAGTGAAGAGGGGAAGGAGGAGTGGGAGTTCTTAAGTACAGACCAGATTCTCTGCTGGTATAAACCTGCATAGCTTAACTGAAGCCAACAAATCTACTCCAGTTTACGCTGGCTGAGGATATGGCTATATGTATCCATACCCCTGCCTATCCCACTGCTTTTATGAAAAGGATTGAAGAGCTTAGATGGAGCAGCCCCAGAATGGTGTCCCCTCTCTCAGAATACAACCAGAGTCCCTTCTTCTCCTGTGCCTTGCTTAAAAAACAACATGGCTCCTCTTGTCCTTGAAACTTACTTCTTGTCTTGAAAGAAACCACTGAGCATGCCAACAAGACCACAGTCAGTAACACCTGCCTAATGCTAAGTGACTTTAACAATTTTTCTTTGCTTTTGTTTTTTATTTGTTTTTGCAGATTAAACAGATGGCAAGTGGTTCAGGAGGGAAAACACACCTCTGAAGCCACTAACATTAGCTCCTGTCATAGTGAAAGCCATATCTGTCTGCAGTCATTATCTTTAATCTGCCATTTTAGAACAACACTGAACTGGAGAGAGAGGGACCAAACTATTCCACTGGGGAATATCAGCTATTATATCTAATTTGTGTTGCAAGCCAGGTCAGGTTTATGGATATGGCTAAGCTAGGGAGTGTACAATTTTGAAATGCCCTCTGTTGGTTTTCTTTCCAGGCAGATTAGATACAGACGAGTAAGCAATTTAAATAACGATGCATATATAATCCAAGTAACATAAATATGTTCATAGCTTCCTGCTCAGTCTTCCACCCAGGTTCCTTTCTGGAACCAGCTGATGTTTTCTGGATTTAGATTTTTCTTTGCAGACCACAGATATTACCCTAGTTACAAGGTCTTCCAAATGCTATTTTGAAATGTTGCAGTTGTAAAGTTTTGGCTATAACTATTCACCCTGGTGAGAGCTCAATCACCAGCTATTGTGAAAATTAGTGATGAGTAAAACACAAGAGATTTGGAGGATTGGTTTAAGAACCCAAATACATGAACGTTTGTTCAGACCTTCAGAGTCTGCCAAACGACACGGGGAATGCCATGAAGAGGGGGATGCTTTCCTTGTGAGGTTTCCCATGTATTTTGCTTCCATTTGGGATGGGGATGCAGCTTTTCCCACATCGGGTCACTAATTCCACTGCCTGTCCTCACTGGAACCCGAGGGTGCCAATTGGTTGTAGCTCTCACAAGAGAAAGAAAAAACGGAGAATCTGAACTTCCTTAAATCACCAAAAATGTTCAGGGTTTGGCATTTAGCTTTAGCTTCATGCCCCCCCCTTTTTTTTAATCCGAACCCGTCTCTGAAAACAGGGGGAACAATTAAATAGCCCTTAAAAGCAGCCAACCATGTCAGGAAGTGAAGTTTGATCAAATGCACACACTTCATGGAACAATTTTGAAGGTCATGATGCACGTGAGGCATCTATCTGCTACATTTATATATGATTACTCACATAGTGCAGTTAATGGAGTTTGGAGGAAAATACTAGTCGGCTGTTGCTTGTGTAGAGAGACAATTTAAGAAAGAGACCAAGCCCTGGCATATTTTAATTGTGATATTGGGCAAATTCTGCCATAAGTAGCTACTGCTAGTTATTTTGCCAGGGTTCTAAGGAGAGTTGCCTTCATAGTGGTGTGGTGGATGAGCAACACATAGGAAGACAGTTCCGGGTGGATTTTGTGGAAGTCACTGTTGTGCTCTCGAACATCTCCAGAACGCTTGTCTCCCCCTACCTGTGAAAGATCATGAAGTCATTATCTGCCCTCCCTTCATCTCCTTGTGGAATATACCATTGGAATTGTGGAAAGGTACTCTGAGTGTCACCACTAAATACAAGGGTGGAACAAATAAGGAGTTAACACAATGATACTCAGACCTCAGTGGTTCAGGAGCCAAATTAGTGATCAACATTACCCAAAAGAGTCACAGTCATGTGAATTCATTGTTTCATTTACTCTAATCTAATCTAATCTAAATTATTTTTACAGCAGAATGACTGACCAAATATTCTACAATTGGTTAATATACTAAAAGCATCCCAGCTGGTTAATAATTTAGATTGATTAATAATTAAATCACACAGTGTTTTAATACAATGTGCTGCAAAGAGCTGCAAGAGACACAATAAAGAGTTACTTGGGGCTCCGAGTATCACTGAGTTTATATGTTGCAAGAGACCATTCAAGATGAAGTGGACAGTTAACACCTAGTTGTAGGAAAAAGGTGGGTCAGTGGCTTACAAATTGTAGTAATGAGTCATAAATCCAGTGTCTTTATTAAGTCAGTGGTTTTTGATTTCTAGCAATGTTATGAAATGTTCAGCACCAATGTGGACACAAGAACAAATGGGTATAAACTGGCCACCAGGAAGTTTAGACTTGAAATCAGACGAAGGTTTTTAACCATCAGAGGAGTGAAGTTTTGGAATAGCCTTCCAAGGGAAGCAGTGGGGGCAAAAGATCTATCTGGTTTTAAGATTCTACTTGATAAGTTTATGGAGGAGATGGTATGATGGGATAATGGGATTTTGGTAAGTAATTGATCTTTAAATATTCAGGGTAAATAGGCCAAATCCCCTGAGATGGGATATTAGATGGATGGGATCTGAGTTACCCAGGAAAGAATTTTCTGTAGTATCTGGCTGGTGAATCTTGCCCATATGCTTAGGGTTTAGCTGATTGCCATATTTGGGGTCGGGAAGGAATTTTCCTCCAGGGCAGATTGGAGAGGCCCTGGAGGTTTTTCGCCTTCCTCTGTAGCATGGGGCATGGTTGACTTGAGGGAGGCTTCTCTGCTCCTTGAAGTCTTTGAAACATGATTTAAGGACTTCAATAGCTCAGACATGGGTGAGGTTTTTCATAGGAGTGGGTGGGTGAGATTCTGTGGCCTGTGCTGTGCAGGAGGTCGGACTAGATGATCAGAATGGTCCCTTCTGACCTTAGTATCTATGAATCTATGAATTTAAGTTCCCAAGCTCGTCTTTTGAAAGTGTTGTGGAGGTTTCCATTAAGGTCTGAAAGGTCGGACTGAAAGGTCTGATATCTAAGTCTTCTGCTGGGGCAAAATGTTTCCTTTTACAGCCCCTGGCCCTATACCACCCCCTGTAATGACCTGCTGCCACAGTCTGTACTTTGGTGCCAAAGGCAAATTAACGCTGCTGTATTTTTTACATGGAAATGTTTTCTGAGGGTAAACTTTACTAGAACACAATATATACTCTATGGCTTGATCCAAAACCCATCGTGTAATCTATAGGAGTCTTTCCACTGATTTTAAGGGGCTGAAGATCAGGTCTTAAATCACCAAAGATATCATCAGGGCAGGATGCTAGAGCCCAGCATCCACCTCTCAGGAGGGTTGTGAAGTTAAATTTATTAATATATGTACATCTATCTGAGATCCTTGCATTAAAGGTACTCTAGAAGGGCAACATATTACGGGTCAAATTTTAAAATATATGAAACTACTACCCTTTAGAAAAAGGAAAAAAATTACTTGTGGCACCTTAGAGACTAACAAGGTGCCACAAGTACTCCTTTTCTTTTTGTGGATACAGACTAACATGGCTGCTACTCTGAATACTACCCTTTAGAGACATAAATGACACCTTCACAATGTGCAGGCATACTTTGTATCCACAAACTGACTGCAAGTGGAAATCTGAATGTCTGAGCCTCTAGCTATCGGATTATAGATATAGCTAGAGAAGCAAGTACTTGGGAGTTGCACCCACAGTTTGATTGTAGGTTTACATTTTGCAGATGCAATTTATGCTCAGAAAAGTGAGTTCTTGTTTCCGGCTTTTTGACTGTTATGCATTTAATTCATGTAGGTTTTTAACGAAAAAAATGCTAACCTTTCTATAGGTTTCCACCCTATAGAATTTATTATTATTCTGTGAAGTTGCATAGGATGGTTAAAAAGCACACTGTAGGATGGATTTCATTTGTTATTGAAATCTGTAGGATTTTAAAATAATTTCTATAAACCCCTGCCACATTCTTACAGAATCCAGTTGGTTTCTTCCCCGTTACATTCCATCAGACTTTCCATAAGGGGAAAATTTACACCTATGTATTAAGTTGTTAATGGCTATGCAATGAAATTTCTATTGCCTGGATTCCATTGCATGTCCCTAACCTTTGTTTTAGTACAAGGCTGCCACAAGGTTTGCTTTTTGCGGGCTCAGTTATTTATTTTCCCCCCTCCCCTGTGCCAGAACCAGGATTTTGTGTGTCTTTTAGAAAACCAAAATAAACATACAGGGCAGAATTTTCAAATATTGGGGCCTTAATCTCCTGTCCAATTCAATACTTAATCATAAAATAGGCATGTATATGTTCAAATGCCAGGCTAAGTATTTACATGCGAGTTTGGACATCACATAAAAGCCACCATATTTTGAAAGTTGGGCTACAGTGTCAGAGTAAAAAAGGCTCAACCAAATTTAATGTCAGGAGTTAAATGGAAAACAAAGCATCAATAATAAGATTGGTGCAAGCTAATGCACAAATAGCTGCTGCCTAGACACCTTGATTTCTCTGTCAGACTGCAGCAGGGGCTTTTTTTTTTTTTTTTGGCTACTTTAGCTACTGCAGAGTTTGGAATCTGAGCTGACATATTTAAGCAGTAGCAGGGCAAAATGATCTGAAGGTACAGTTATCTGGTGGGCAGACTTGTTATTGATGATCTATGTTCCATGTCTTTCTAAGGCCACTTCAATTACACTTTACCACATGAAACCACAGTAGATGTTGAATCATTTCACTGTGCTTCCTGAAGTTACCTATGAGCAAATGTTCTAAGCATACCACAAAACAAAATGTCTTTTCAATTCCCTTAACCTTAAGAAGAAAAGGAGGACTTGTGGCACCTTAGAGACTAACAAATTTATTTGAGCATAAGCTTTTGTGAGCTACAGCTCACTTCATCGGATGCATTCAGTCATCCTTTTCTTTTTGCGAATACAGACTAACATGGCTGCTACTCTGAAACTTAACTTTAAGGAAACCTTAAGAGTAAGGTTCACAAAAAGTTTGTATATTTCAAACAAAAGGACAGAATTTAGTTCCTGGCCCTTTGTGTGCAATCTCAATGATATTTGATGCCTGTCCCACAAAAGCAGCTCGTACTATGAGTGCTACTGCTGCTTCAGTGCATACCGCTGGATGAGTCTTCATTTCTGATAGCATTCCCAGGAGGACCGTATTGTGATGTCCAACAGAATGGATACAGCAAAGGAAAATTGAAGGCAATGCAAGCGTCCTGGCCATAGGCATTTCAGTTGGCCTTAATGATGCCAACTGTCCATTAGTGCCTGGAGAATTTGGGGATGGGGAGTAAGGACTGTAGTGAGGGGGGATTCTGTCTACTGTGAGATGACTGACACTATCACCCTCTTTCTCCTAGCCCATTAAACAGCTGTTTGGATGGAATGACTTCTGTATACTGGTAATTTGGACCACAGCTAGAGTGAAAGTTCCAGATTCTCTTGCGATCCTGGGTTCATTCTATCCGTCCCAGAATAATAATAAGATTATTAATATAAAATAAACCGTACTGAAGTCAGGACTGCAGATCAGCTATATCTACTGCAAACCTTTCTTGTCTTGTCCCCTATGGGGAAAAACGTCGTTAGAGATAATAAACACATTCGTATTATTTAAGGAAAAGTAGATACTAAAATGTTGCTTGTTCTAAACATTAGTAAGTCAGGGAAGGGCATCAGTGTAGGGTCAGGAAGGAATAACTCTCTGTGATGGGTATACAAACCCCAAGCTGGAGAGCAAGGTGTTAAGGAGCAGCCCTGGGGCCAGGTGGCCCCATCTTGTTGCATGTGCAAGGCTTGCACAAGCTGGAGATGGAGTTTAAAAAGAGAAGCAGACATGCTCATAGGAGGCAGGCAGTGGAAGGGAGCAACCTCTGCTCTGAGCTCTGGGGAAGTGCTGCCTAGGAGTTCTTGCTGCCTGAGACCTGACAGCACAGACCTTATGAAGCCTGCAAAGGAGAGACTGGTGACTGATTGTGAAGGTCAGAAACTTTATCTGTGATTCTTTAATGTATCCCATGGGGGAAAAGGCGACTTAGGTAGCAAGTGATCCAGAGAAGCAGCTGCTTAGCACCCTAAGGTGCAGAATTTAGCTGCCCAGCATCAGGCCCTGGATAGGAGCCTGCTGGATAGGATGGCCTGGGCTCCCCTAATAGCTCCAAAAGACGTGACAGCAATATGCGGCTTTACCTTGGTGGAGAGTCCAGCTGGGGAAGACCCTGATTGTTAAGGGGCCCAGACCTGAAACTTGCTGCCCCCTGACATTGGCCACTTGATGGTTACCAGGTGCATTCTGGGGATTTTTACCTCTCAGGGAAGCAATATGAGCCAGGACACCGGAGTGGATGGCTGAATGGTCTGATGCAGTATGGCAGGTGTTCTGTGACAGCTATTTCCCTTCACCCGATGCCCATCAAAATCTATCAAAGCCAGATTTAAGCCCGTGCAAATGGCTATCTTTCTGGACAACTGCTTCCCCAGCTCATCTCCCCAATTGTTCTGCATACAGTGTGAAAGGAAAGCTAGAGCAGGGAAAGAAGCTTGCCAGAGTCCAGAGATCTCACTGTAGTGGGGAAAGAAGGCTGTGATTTGGAATGATGGTCATCCATTCTCATGCTTGCACATCGACTGGAGAACACATTGTTTAAAAGATTACCTTGTAGTTGATGATAAGAGAACATTTTCTCCCTCTGCACACAGTGTTTATATTGTAGTGACCATAATGGCTGGTGCTTTTATCGTTGATTTAGAACAGAGCTGTCAAAAACTTTAAATCACTTCTATTAAAGTAAAGTAATGTGATTTTATCTGTATAAAACCTGTAAAATTAGAAGGAATCCAATTCCCCCCCCTTTTTTTAAATGAAAAGACCTTGCAGTTACACAGCAGGGCAGTTTTCTCCGCCCGAAAAAGTCAGACCCTTGACTAATGTGCCATATCTGACAAGCCTCGGAGAGCTCTTTCTGGAGAGCAGAGCTTTTTCAGTATTTGGAAGACAATGTTTTCTCATTGCTTGTTGAGCTCATGAAGCTGCCTGGTGGGTGAGAATTGGTTGGATTGGTTGCTATATGGACAATGTTGGTTGATACTGACCGAGAGCAATAACTATGATGTGTGTTACTGTCCACCTGGTAACCTAAGAGCCAGTAAATTCCATGGGAGAGATTTCCTTATGGACTCCTCACCTTTCTTCCCTGTAGTCTGCTTTCTAAGAGAAACACACCTTCCTTCCTTATTCTGTAGTCTTCATACAGTATGTGAACTTGTGAGATCTGACAAGCTGCAAACGGTTGGCCCTGCTCAGTCCTTGGACAGGGGGACCTCCAAGGAATAATCTGATGCTGCAATGTTTTTTGTGAGTCAGCAGGGGCAGCTCTTTCCATGAGTCAGTTCTGCAATAATGCCATTACTTAGGGCATGGCTACACTAGAAACTTCAAAGTGCTGTCACGGGAGTGCTCCCATGGCAGCGCTTTGAAGTGCGAGTGTGGTCACGCACGAGCACTGGGAGAGAGCTCTCCCAGTGCTCCTGGTCATCCACCTCCACGAGGGGATTAGCTTTGAGCACTGGGAGCCTGGCTCCCTGCATGTGGAGCATGTTTACACTAGTGCTTTAAAGTGCTCAGACTTGCTGCACTTGGGGGGTGATTTTTCACACCCCTGAGCCATCAAGTTAGAACTCTATAAAAAGTAAGTGTAGCCAAGCCCTTAGTTCTTGTACAACACTTTCTATCAGTAGACCTCCAAGCATTTCACAAAGCAAGTCAGGTTTATCACCTGCATTTTACAGGTGGGTAAACTGAGGCACAGAGAAGTAATGTTACTTTCCGCAGGTCACCCAGGAGGCCAGTGGCAGAGCCAGGAATAGAATCCAAGAAACAGGTCTCCCAAGTGCCAGTCCTTTGCTTTCTCGGCTAGGCCACACTACTTGCTGTGGACCAGTGCCTCGCCACAGAGCTAGCAGGGCACTGTGCAGCTTGGAGGTGTCATCTACATCTCCTGAGTGAAGCGAAGTGGCATAACTATGTGCTTGAATTTTGGTATAAATCCGGATGTGCTGACCAGATTCCAGTGCGGGTGGTTACATAGTCAGCCTAAAATTCTCACAGCAGTTTCATCTGGATACAGGATACCTATTTACGTCCTCTCATTCCGTACCAGCAGTGATTGCATTTGAGTGGTAGTTGAAGTGATTTGCAAAGTGCCTTTGAATCACTGGGGATTAAAGGTGCTGCGGTGAACCTACTGGCTCATTACCTTCCACTCACTCCAAAAGGTAGGGAGAGGACTGAGCCAGTAGATACAGCTAGCTAGTGCTCTAGAAATAGCTGTGTAGACAGCTCTTTGAAGTGGCAGCTCAGGCCCTGAAGTCTAGGGTGTGGGGTTGGCTTCAGAGCCTGAGCCGCTACTTCAAAGCACTTTCTACACAACTATTTTTAGAGCAGTTGCGCAAGCCCTGCTGGCTTGGGTGTCTCGAGATGGGCTAAGAGGCTTGCTGCCGTGGGCTGTGTAGATGCATTCTCAGAGGCTAGAGGCAATTGAGCTCTATGGAAAGCCAGAGGCTATGTATTAGCAGGAGCCACAGGCTGGGAGCTGGCTGTGGAAGGAAGATCAGGCAACACACAGTCTGATAGTGAGGCAAGGCAGGAGCCTGTTTCTGACAGGGAATCAGCAGGCATGAGGCACAGGACAATGGCACGGGGCAAAAGGACAATGCAGAGGAGCTCCACCATGGTCTTGGATAAAATAAATAAGGTGTGCCTGGGACAGAAGTTTGGTCTGCAGGCCGGGACGTGTTTTGCCTCCAGGATGGGGTGGACTGAAGGGAGTTTAAGACACTAACCTGTGGAGCCCCGTAGCACACAGGTACCTTTATATCCCACTACTGGACTCTGCCACCATGGTCTGGTTAGTAACTATTGAGTTGATCTCTGATTGTAAATGTTCAAGCTTTTGTGCACCCTTTATGTGTCACCCTTTATTTCTGCTCTTTGTAGGGGAATTATCCTGTGTTGCTCATTCAGAATGGGAATGTGTTAATGGGTTCTTGGAGTATGTATGGCATGTGGCTCTGAGCAGAGACAACAGTACCTGCCAATACTGGGGGAGGGAGGCAGAGTGAAGGCAGCAGCTTCAGCAGATGTTACTGAGCATGCTCGGCTGTTTGAACATGCTCAGTACAAGCCAAGCAGCAAAGCTGACCCTTTGTGCCCCCCTGCCTCCCCCCTCCACTCACACACGTTGCCTCTGAGTTGTTGTGCACCTGGAGTGCTACTGAACACTGGGTTGGTGTACCACAGCATTCACACTGATAACTGCAGTGCTATATACATGTGTCATTCATATTGTCTGTGATCATCTCCTACCAAGTCCATCGTTAGGAGCCTTTGCCATAGCTTGTCAGCATTTGTCTTACTGCTTTCTTTCCCATGGGACTGTGCTAGGTAGCCCCAGAAATTAGTTGGTGATAAATCCAAATGTGCAGGTTAGCTGTTTGGTCTCTCTGGCCTGCTTTAGTTGTCCCACCCATGTTTCCTGTGGAAGTGCTGATGAGATGTTGGTGTGTTAAAAGTTTTTCAGACCAATCTTTCTGCAACAATAAGCCTCTGAAAGCCACTAGAATGATGCACTGCTGGCTGTTTCCAATCTTTGCATCGATCTCTCCTGTCTAACTAGACAAAGAACTAGCCTCATGTAGACAGGTGAGGGCAGCATATGTGAATACCCTGAAAAAAAGTGAAATGACTGCAGTGGTATCTCTTTCTTTGTCAAATGGATGAGTAGTGTTAAGCAGTCAGTATGCCTGTCACAATTGTAGCAGTGCTGAATTTAAGACTTTAACTGTTTGTGACAGAAAACAAAGCCAAGTGTATCCGGATGCTGTGCAACCCTGCTTGGGTCTACAAAATTGTGCTAGAAGCATCAGGAATTGCTACAAGGTATCACTGAGATCAAGAGCTTAATGAGATACAAATTGGGATTAAACTTTTATATAGATAGAAAGAACATCCAGAATTGCTTTAATTTTCAAACAAAGTGTTGGAAGGGACAGAAACCCACATGCTTCAATGTGGAGGCCAATTTCAGCTATGGGTGGTTAGGACGAGACTCTTCATGGAGGAATTAATGTGATAGCCTTTCTCCCATTGTTTCAGTAGTTCTGCTCAAGGAGAGAACCCAAAAGAACAGAGGTAGCAGCAAGTATATAATACGCACAAGTACATATTATGCCAAATTATGAATCTGTTATTTTATTCAAACTAGTTCATACATCCTTAGCATAAATTGTTTCAAAAGCCATTCATCATCACCATTTTCAACCACTATTTCATTTGGTGCATGGTGGGATGAAAGCCATGGGTACCTCCTACAATACAATTCTATCTTGTGAATTCCCCTAATGCATCTCTCTACCTTTGTTACTGGAGCCTGTTTCTGTAATTACTGCAATTCATTGTTCGTATTAATTTTGCCATATACATGTAACATTTCGTGAGATAATGTTAGACGTTTGTGGCACTTTTTGTCCTAAAAGAATCCCAGAGTGCTTTACGAACAGCATATGTAAAACTGAAATCTGTTCTCATTTTCACCAGGCCATATCTGGAGTAAATCCACTGAACTAAGTGGAATTAAAGCAGACTAAATTATCAGAATCCGGTCCACAGAGCACCAGTGGAATGCAGCCATTAGTGAAGAGAAGGGCCTATATACTACATAACTGTGAAGGGGGCCCTAGTGAACGGCATTTGTTTTCAGTGCTAAATTTTCCTGTCTCACTATTACTTTAGCTTTGCCTTTTTTCTTTCCTTGTTGGTGAGCTTCTTGTTATTCTAACCTTGTCTTATCTCTCTCTTTCTCTCTCCCCACCTTCGTCTCCCTCCTAGTGTCTATCAGCTTGTTGTCAAGGAAGAGAGGCTGCAGAAAGCACGGAGGGCTGCAGACATCATTGAGTGCTTCTCAGTTCCAGTGAGCTACAAGAATGCTTCCAGCCTTGACTCACCCCATTACTTTGCGGCCGAGCTGAAGCCCATCAATTTGCCCATCACGCAGCCCTTTACGGTGGGCGACAACAAGACCTACAATGGCTATTGGAATGCTCCACTCTCACCACTGAAAAGCTACAGCATCTACTTCCAGGCTCTCAGCAAAGCAAACGGAGTAAGTGCAGTGAGAACTGAGACTGGATTTGTGCACATATGGCCACCTCCATACCTCCACCTCCTAAAAATGCACACTTTTTTTCTTTAGAAAGCCTGAGGAAAATTAAACAGTTCACTATTAGTCCTCTGCTTTGGCCTCTGGTGCATTGTTCCTTTGAAAACTGCAGGAGAACATTATGTTGTACATGGTGCGTCTGGTGTTACCAGAGATTTTTACTGAAATACCCCAAACAAAGGGGGCTAGTTATATTTTACTGCAATACGCTCTTTTCTGTGGTTCATTCTTTTCCTTTTAGTTGCACTAACTCCAGGGAAGGGGCTTATAGGACAGACCTACTACTTCCAGATAATCTTCACTTCCAAATTTGTCATTACTGGGGGAGAAATTATGAAACAAGAGAAATGCAAAAAGCTATGAAGGAGGATTAGCCTCTAGTCTTGAATCTGGCTATATCCTAGTTCAGAGGTTACAGCTGGGTTTTCAGCTGAAGCGAAATTTAAGAGGTGCCTCTCTCTTTCAATGGGAAATGTGTGTCTTACAGCAGCCTTTTGAAAAGCCCAACCTATTGGCTAGAAATATTTATCCTGTGTTGGGAAAAGAGGTTGAGAATGGAGACAACACAGGTACGAAATATTCCTTACTATTTCCAGCTGCCAAGTACTACCCTTGCCGTGCTGAAATATTATTCATATCATAGGAACAAGAGATGGAAAAGGCCATCTAGTTTATCTTCCAGCTTATTAGCATTTTTACTGCATTCTGCCATTGTCCAATGTATTCTTAGTACTTTTACCAGTGCTCTAGTCAGTCTTCTTTTCCATTAATAAATTCATGCAAGTTTTTCCTGTGAAAGAGCAAGACAATACTGTATCCCAAACCGTATTGCAAAGGTAAACTATCTACTTAGGCTTTAGATGCCACTTTAAGTATCCATACAGTGTCTTCCCCATCACACGGAAAACACACCCACAGTCACACAAAGTGTTGGGCTTGATTTACTAGACTAGCAAGGCTAATGAGCATTTATAACGTTCCAGTTTTACTGCCAGCATTTATCACCATTCCTGTTGCAAGGTATCTGCAGCATAATTTATGAGCAGCAAAACTCTTTAATGTGATGTTTCCTCGCCTTGGCTTTGTCACCAGCTGATATCTTCTCCTTCCAGCATTATTCATGTAATTCAGCATTAGATTCGCCTTTATAAAGAAAAGAGTAAAATATATGTACATGTTTGTCTGTGTCTAGTTAGTTACCCCTTGCATGATAGTTGATTGCTTGTGAATGGGTCCCCAGGGAAGGAAAAGCTTTATTTGCTCAAGTACAAAATAATATGCCATAAATAGATAATATCAATGTAAATGTAGGCTTCACCTGGCATGCTGGATTAATACAACAATGTATGGTTTGTGTTTTGTTCTGAAACCCTGCAGATGGAAGGCTTCATACGCTCCGTGTACTCTGAGTTTACAAGCTAGTGCAGGGACATGAGGGGTCTGACTTGACTGTACAATATTAATGCATGTCACTGTGTCACCGGATTATTCTGCACCTTTTAGTTACAGGCAGAAATATATGGGCTGCAGGTGGTACATACTCACTTAATGAATCTGGACTTTTAGGTCCAAATATTCAAAAGGTCTATCTTCAAATACATGTAGGGCCATTCTGCATGTGTAAAATACATTTGCATGCACAGCAAGTAATTTTGATGCAAATTCCCCTTGGAGCATGCAGTTAGTTGCCTCTTGCATGCATACATTTTATTGGCACAGCAGGTGTGTGTGTGTTTTCAGGGTGCAACTTAAGGGCTGAGCGTAGAAAAGTGTCCAATAAGTATAAAGTGTAATAGACTGCCCTCTGCTGTGCGCAGCTCCAAAAGCAGAATTTGGATTTTCAGGTGAATATGCATGTTCTTCCTTGTTTCTGGACAACGTACTTTGGGCCAGATTTTCAAACATTGGCCTGTGTTTTGCAGACACCATTTTTCAAACACCCGTAATTACAGGTTCACTGTTGTTCCCAGAACTGTTTGCAGGCATGATTTGTTGTTTACAGTTTTTAGTACCCAAATGCATCCACAAATCGAGCAGATCTTTGATTAAGATGTTAACAGAGCCTGCAAATAATTGTGGGTGAAAAATTACAGCCTCAGTTATTTATGTCTGCAAAATTTCAGATGCAATAACAAAAATGTCCCATTTAAGGCAGCACAAAAATTTGGCCATATGACACACCTGGATGTGTAAACCTCCCAGTGGGGTATTTGCCACTCATGTTAAACCAAGATGTTCTATAACCCCATTAATCACTCACAATTTTGAAATGACAAAACATCTTTCCATACCTGGAACCTTGAATGAGAAATCACCTTTGCTCACTGAACCATGCCTCCCTCTGGAAACTCAGTAGGAGTTTAATTTGAAGAAACTTTCTGAATAGAGTAAAAAAACAGCTTTAGCACAGGGGGGTGGCAATAGAATGGCATTGTTTCAGCTTCTCACTCCATGGCGAGCTGTGCTCAGTCGAAGTTCTTGTCTGCTCTATTACTATTAGCCATGATTGTTATGTTGAACATAACATAATTAACAGCTGGATACAAAACAAGTGTGTCAAATTGCAGCAAAATCAGATCATGAGTTTTCTTGCCTTCTGTTGTGTAATGCTGTATTTGTTTTTATAGAGTTTGAATAAGATTGCCGTTGTTCATTGAATTCCTTTCTCTGGACTGTCACAGGAGATTTGGTCTATGTGATGCTGCTGCCAGACAAGGGTGTCAATAGAACATGTGTGAAACAGAATAGACTTTGGCTTTGTTGTACAAAACACCTGCTTCCAAACTGTGTGAATTTCCCTCCAAGTGATTGTCAAAAGCAAGATGTTGAACTGAAATGTGTTGAAGAGCTTTAAGTTAAAAAAAAAAAAACAAGCTAGGCTTTTGTGTTCATGGGAGTGTGAGTGCAAGAAGTACAATTAACGACTGTTTGTTCCACGGAAATGGTAGCATACATGATATGACACTAGGAGCTGTGGGCAATAAAAAGGAAACTCGTGTGGTTGAATCAAGCAGAGCGGCTTCTTTAACACATCGTGTAGAGCCTTCCTCTGAAGATCAGAGTTTTATTTTCACCTCTGGCTTCAATGTGTCATTCAGGTAGTTAATTGTTATGTACTACGTGACATTGTGCCCCTGGCTTCGAAGCATGTTCCTTTTTCTCTGTGAAGCATGAGGGAATTTGCCACATGAAGCCGTTCTTTATCTAGACAGATCATCTGTTCTCACCCTTGAGAAGACACAGGACCTTTCAGTGTTACCTCTGTCAAAAGGGGAGGCCAGTGCAAGTGGGCAATATTGTGCTATTGAGACTCTCCTCTATCTCCCCACTAACCGTTTCACAGAAGGGAACTGCTTTGTCAGAGTTGTTGCTGACTGTCTCCAGCATCTGAGACAGCAAATGCATCCAAAGGTGGAGACTTTCCTGGCTGCAATCAATCCTGCCTGACAAGTTTTTATCCAGCGTAGAAACTAGGGCTTCTTAGAATGATTTCATGCAGTTGCTGGTTTCACATAGAGTTCAATATTCTGGGCCATTCTTCCTATGAATAGAAGGCTTCATAACTCAATCACAGATAATACAGGAGACAATGTTGGCTTGTTACTGCAACCTGCTGGTCCAACAAGTGAATGATGTTTTTAGGTCATGAGTGTGAAAAGTAGCACCTCAGCAATCAATGGGAATATTATTTTTGAAGGAATGATGGACTCTGCAGAGTTTCTTACTGATTTTTTTTTTGCCTCTAATGATTTGTACTACATGCATGTTCATGCAATTCTTAATGCTGGATTTCCAGCTACTGACAGTTCTGATCACAGTATAACATGTTTTTTACTTCTCTTGGAAGATTTTGGGGGTGAAGGCAGAGCTGCCAGCGCTTAATGTGAGAGTAAATCCATAAAAGGCTAATGAACTATTTAAGTCCTATTTTGAGAACTGAAGTAGTATCTAGGCCTGAAGTGACTCCTCAGGGTTTAATTTCAACTTTTAAAAGCTCTACATACCATAAATAAATAATTCCATTGGCAATATTACTGTATAAAAGGTTTTTCACAACTTGGAATAGTTGTGTGAAAAATGACACGACCCTACTTCAACATATACCTGTGGGATTTTCAGTACACATTTGTGTCTAATCATGTTTGCTGCTTGCAAACCTTGTGCCAGCCTTGCCTTGGAATAATAGGGTGAGTGCTGGTCAGCCCTGCAGTACAGAGACTGTTTTGCAGCCTTGGTAGTCCCTTGTTTTCACACATGGATAACTTTCTGAAATATTTGGGGCTGAATCTTTCCTTGATACCTTTTGCCTGAGGATTTTTTATTTATTTATTTAGGTTGAGCAAGATGCCTTAATCTGTGTTCGAGTTATGGGAGAGTGGGAGAAAATACATTTTTCCAGTTGTAAATAACACTAAAATAAAATTCCAAGTACTCTTTTATTTAAGTTACACCAAAATAGCTGAAGTTGGAAAGCTGCAATCTGGTGTGGACCTAATCCTCCTTGAGGATTAGAACTTTGCCTGGGTTGATGAGGGAAATTAAAAATCAATGCCCTGACCTTCCAAAGACATGTGCACATGGTTAATTTTACACACAAGTGGTTCAGTTGGCTTCAATTACAGGTTAAAGTTAAGCACATGTGTAAATCTTTCCAAGATCAGGGCATAAACTGTAAGGATTTGAAAGTCAATTCTCAACCTGCTCAGTTGGTACCTACTAGTATTTTAGTAGTCTAATGAAGCTCCACCCATTTCCCCCTCTACCTTACTTGACAGGCCCAAGGGCAGCTGCTCTCAGGCTGCTGATAGGGCAGTCTACATGAGAGAGATGGTAAATGCCTTATAGATCCAGAGCAAAAACTCGTAATATTAAAAGGATGGAAAATATGAGGTTGTGGGGGGCGGGGGGGGGGCACGAGTCAAAGCTGTTTGAAGAGGTCTCCTTATTTTTTACTGCATCTGTAGTCTTTCAATTCTCAGGTGTTAGTTTTTCCTTTTTAAATAAGTTTTTGTCTCTTACTGTTGTAGATAAAACTGCCAAATTAAATATACATGTTGTGCCCTGGTACCCTTTTCTGCAGAATTGTCCCCATCCAAACAGGTGCAGCCAACAGAGGCAGAACTTGCCTCTTCATCACCCAGTGCACTTCAGTAAGATGTGAACTTGAAAACCTAAATAGAATCATTTAAAAGTGCATAGTATTAAGCCAGGCCAATTATCTTTATCTTTAAAGGGGGGGCAGGGGGAGAGAGAGAGAACAAGAAAATGATAAAGCCAAGAAATTCAGAACAATGTAAACTTAATCCATTTGCACATATGTGCTATAGTATTTTCTTCTTCTTGGTTTTTGGTTAAAATATGTGTACCTTAATATATTACTGCTTGCATTATAAAATGTCTACAGTAAAATAAACTGGATGTACACACAGCCAAATTAATCCTGCTGTTGGAACCTCAGTTTTGGTACCTCCTGAGTTTATGACTAACTTTCTAGTCATAATCTTTTCACATTTAAAATAATAAAACTGTACTCTACATATAATATATAGGATCTTGCATATGGAGATCACTAAGATCTTTACAAGCATTGATTAAGTTTCACAACACTTCTGTGAGTCTGGAAAGTAGAACTTAACTCCAGTTATCTCAACAACTCAAAGCATTGTATCCATAATTCAGAAAACTGAAATTTTAGATGATAGTTTTCATTTTTCTGAAACGCTTACATTTTTTCTGATGTTTCTATTGTGTGTGTGTGTGTGTGTGTGTGTGTATGTCCCTTGAGCTGTCTGGATAATTGGGGTTTACCTCTATTTATTCCCATTTTACTGGTGTGTAAACTGAAGGACAGAGTTGTAGAACTATCTGTGGTAACATACATAATTTGGCTGACTAAGTTACAGAGCTAATCAGAATTTCTTTTATTAAACAAGGAAAAAAATAACTTTTTGTTGAAAAAACATTTTGGGGGTTTTGGCAGGAAAGTTTTTGACAAACTCTCAATTCTTGATGAGTAACCGACACTTTTCAGAAAGAAGTAGTTTTCTTGAAAATCCAATTTTCTGTCAGAAAGCAACCTCGATGGAAATTTTTTGACCAGTCCTAATCAGGAATATGACCAGACCTTCCTCTTCAACCATTAAATCCCAGAGTCTGTCTGTGGGTTGTCCTCCCTGGCTGCGGATGCACTTGGTTCCTTGAATGAAGTATTTTGGAGTGTAGTTCCGAAGTCAAGATATCTTGTTTCTGGAGTGATTGCCCTAGCTTTTGGCAGTACCAAAACGTTGTCTTTTAATAAGTACAATTTGTCTGTGTTAAATGTAGCAATTAGCAGATGTAAATGCAAACAGAGTACACTGTATCCTGTCTTCTCAAATTACCCTGTGCAAGGGATATGCACATGCTTAGATGAGATCAGTTACAGCATCATTAACAAGCTTTCCTTTTTGGTTTCTCACCTATTCTTTTTCTTAACGTTGATTAATTTTTCCAGCTGGCTATTGTACTTGATAGCAAACAAGGAGCTACAGAAACATACGAAAACATTTTCCAAGACCAAATTTGGGACTTTGTATATTAAAATGTCTTGCTAATTAAGGACTGCCACAATGCTACTTTGATATCCCATGTCTACCCTCTGTCAATGATTTTTCCAGCCCCATTTGCTCAATTTATATGTCACAACAAGTTTTCATTTTTTATTGTGCCCATTGTTGCAGGCTGAGGCTAGTCTCTGAAAATAAAGCTGTGTTCATTCTACTTCATATTTCATCGCTGACCATAAAGATTCTCGCACAGATACAGACAGATATCATCTTCCTCTCCAAATGCAAACAGATGGACATCATACCGAAAGGACTGAAGGTAAAAAATCCATTACAATCTACATACCACACAGACTATGCTGACAGCTTGTGCCACACACTCTCAAAGAAACTGCGGAACCACCTGATCGACATCCTCTACGGCAAACAGGGAAAGATTAAGAATGAGCTCTCAAAACTGGATACTCTCATAAAGAACCAACCTTCCACACAAACTTCCTCATGGCTGGACTTTACAAAAACTAGACAAGCCATTTACAAAACACACTTTGATTCTCTACAAAAGAAAAAGGACACTAAGCTATCTAAACTACTATATGCCACAAGGGGCCACAACAATGGTTCCCATAACCCACCCAGCAATATTGTTAATCTATCCAACTATACTCTTAGCCCAGCAGAAGAATCTGTCCTATCTCGGGGCCTCTCCTTTTGCCCCTCCACCCCCACGAACATGATACAGTTCTGTGGTGACCTAGAATCCTATTTTCGACGTCTCAGACTCAAGGAATATTTCCAAAACACCTCTGACCAACATATTAACCCACAGAGACCTTCCTGCCAACACTACAAAAAGAAGGATTCTGGGTGGACTCCTCCTGAAGGTCGAAACAGCAGCCTGGATTTCTACATAGACTGCTTCCGCCGACGTGCACGAGCTGAAATTGTGGAAAAGCAGCATCGCTTACCCCATAACCTCAGCCATGCAGAACACAGTGCCATCCACAGCCTCAGAAACAACTCTGACATCATAATCAAAAAGGCTGACAAAGGAGGTGCTGTCGTCATCATGAATAGGTCAGAGTATGAATAAGAGGCTACTAGGCAGCTCTCCAACACCACTTTCTACAAGCCATTACCCTCTGATCCCACTGAGAGTTACCAAAAGAAACTACAGCATTTGCTCAAGAAACTCCCTGAAAAAGCACAAGAACAAATCCGCACAGACACACCCCTGGAGCCCCGACCTGGGGTATTCTATCTGCTACCCAAGATCCATAAACCTGGAAATCCTGGACGCCCCATCATCTCAGGTATTGGCACCCTGACAGCAGGATTGTCTGGCTATGTAGACTCCCTCCTCAGGCCCTTCGTTACCAGCACTCCCAGCTATCTTCGAGACATCACTGACTTCCTGAGGAAACTACAGTCCATTGGTGATCTTCCTAAAAACACCATCCTAGCCACTATGGATGTAGAAGCCCTCTACACCAACATTCCACACAAAGATGGACTACAAGCCATCAGGAACAGTATCCCCGATACTGTCACGGCTAACCTGGTGGCTGAACTTTGTGACTTTGTCCTGACCCATAACTATTTCACATTTGGTGACAATGTATACCTTCAAATCAGCGGCACTGCGATGGGTACCCGCATGGCCCCACAGTATGCCAACATTTTTATGGCTGACTTAGAACAACGCTTCCTCAGCTCTCGTCCCCTAATGCCCCTACTCTACTTGCGCTACATTGATGACATCTTCATCATCTGGACCCATGAAAAAGAAGCTCTTGAGGAATTCCACCATGATTTCAACAATTTCCATCCCACCATCAACCTCAGCCTGGACCAGTCCTCACAAGAGATCCACTTCCTGGACACTACGGTGCTAATAAGCGATGGTCACATAAACACCACCCTATATCGGAAACCTACTGACCGCGATTCCTACCTACATGCCTCTAGCTTTCATCCAGATCATATCACTCGATCCATTGTCTACAGCCAAGCTCTGCGATATAACCGCATTTGCTCCAACCTCTCAGACAGAGACAAACACCTACAAGATCTCTATCATGCATTCCTACAACTACAATACCCACCTGCTGAAGTGAAGAAACAGATTGACAGAGCCAGAAGAGTACCCAGAAGTCACCTACTACAGGACAGGCCCAACAAAGAAAACAACAGAACGCCACTAGCCAACACCTTCAGCCCCCAACTAAAACGTCTCCAACGCATCATCAAGGATCTACAACCTATCCTGAAGGACGCCCCATCACTCTCACAGATCTTGGGAGACAGACCAGTCCTTGCTTACAGACAGCCCCCCAATCTGAAGCAAATACTCTCCAGCAACCACACACCACACAACAGAACCACTAACCCAGGAACCTATCCTTGCAACAAAGCCCGTTGCCAACTCTGTCCACATATCTATTCAGGGGATACCATCATAGGGCCTAATCACATCAGCCACACTATCAGAGGCTCGTTCACCTGCGCATCTACCAATGTGATATATGCCATCATGTGCCAGCAATGCCCCTCTGCCATGTACATTGGCCAAACTGGACAGTCTCTACGTAAAAGAATGAATGGACACAAATCAGATGTCAAGAATTATAACATTCAAAAACCAGTTGGAGAACACTTCAATCTCTCTGGTCACTCGATCACAGACCTAAGAGTGGCTATACTTCAACAAAAAAGCTTCAAAAACAGACTCCAACGAGAGACTGCTGAATTGGAATTAATTTGCAAACTGGATACAATTAACTTAGGCTTGAATAGAGACTGGGAATGGATGAGTCATTACACAAAGTAAAACTATTTCCCCATGGTATTTCTCCCACCCCACCCCCCACTGTTCCTCTGATATTCTTGTTAACTGCTGGAATTAGCCTACCTTGCTTGTCACCATGAAAGGTTTTCCTCCTTTCCCTCCCTCCCCCCGCTGCTGGTGATGGCTTATCTTAAGTGATCACTCTCCTTACAGTGTGTATGATAAACCCGTTGTTTCATGTTCTCTGTGTGTGTGTGTATATAAATCTCTCCTCTGTTTTTTCCACCAAATGCATCCGATGAAGTGAGCTGTAGCTCACGAAAGCTTATGCTCTAATAAATTTGTTAGTCTCTAAGGTGCCACAAGTACTCCTTTTTTTTTTTCATAAAGATTCTGGAATTTCTCAGTAGTTTACCATTCTAGGTGATGATGAATGAGGCATAAATGAATACCGCTCTCCTTTCTGCAGCTATATTGGTTCTGCAGTGCTGACAGTTGTACTGTTTTTTTTGTGGGGTCAGTGAACCAAGCAGATATGACTCAGGGATAAACTCGGGCACAAGCTTGCATGGTGGGGTGGAGGTAGGGGTAGGTACAGTGTGTAGCCACAATGGGAGTTTTGGTGAGGGTTATCCCTCAGAAAGCACAAGTGTTTCCCACGCAGGTCAACAAGCTGCACCACCCCACAAGACTGTTTCATGGGGAGGTGCTATGGCTACAGGTGAATCACCACCTTTCTTGCTCTTTGCAGAGCACAAGAACTGTGGTTGTCCCTTGTCTTTGTGCAAAGTATGTACGGAGGCAAAGGCACTTTGCCCCCTTCCTACTCTATGGCCATGCACCTATGCTAGGGCCAAGGATGGTCTGTCCCATACTTTTCTGTAAGAAAGTTCCATTTGAACAAAGTTACTCTTTGAAAATGTATGTATTGTTGCTGTAGGAAGGAGCAAGATACATACTGGCACTTCCAGAACACACATGGCATACATATTGTTGCATACGATAATTTATGCAATATTCATTACATTTGAGACATGCACAAGATTGTATAAAGACATAAGTGCTAAGAAAACCCTGCAGCAGATTACTGCCTCACAAAATCACTCTTCTGACCACAGCAACGTTAAGATATGAAAGGCAGTCGTGGGTACAAGCATAACCTGCCAGTAATGACTGTAGCGTAGAGTTAGGTATTTGGAATGCTGGTGATGGTATGTTTTCAGTGGACATGGGCTAAAAAGGTGGCTTGGTTTTGGTTTTAGAAAAAACAAACACAGAACTAAGGTTAGTTCAGGTCTGGGCTCCCCCTCCCCTGTACCCCCACCAACCAACCATTAGAATCCAAGAGGAATCAGATAAAAGGTGTGGGTTGTCCCAGCTCTGTACTGAGTGACTTGGATGGTTTGGATTGTGGGTCAACCTGATTGGTAGAGCTGATCATTTAGCATGCTGTTTATTTCACACACACATCGGATGTGCAAATAGCTAGTTAGTTGTCTCTGGAGCCATGTGTGTATGTAAATGCCCAATTTGCGGGAATTGAAGCAATTATTATTATTATATCTTTTTCATGCCAATGTTGATGCATTAGCACTATCATTAGCTGCTGCTTCCATCTGCTCTGTGGTGTTGAGTTTGACTGTTCCACCCTCCCTTTCAAAGGTTCTTCAGGTTTTCCTTGGGTTCCCTCATTTCCTCACTCCTGTTGGTTTTCACTTGACAGCTACATGTGAGAGTGAGTCTGTGTGATGGCATCCAGAGCCCACATCTCATACATCAAGCACTTCCTTCTAATTCTATTGGAAACAAGCTGCTGGTTGGTGTTTTTTCAGATCTCTTTTTTTTGGTGATAAAGTCTCTGTCCAATGCCCTGAATCTTTCATAGGCATTTATTTTCAAAGGCATCTAGTTTTCTATCTAACGTTTAAATAACTCTCCAGTTCTTGTGGCCACATGCTACCACTGAGATTACATTGGAGTTGAAAATTCTCAGTTTTGTTTTTACTGTATATCTTTGATTTCCATGATTGAGTTTAGTGAATGCTAAGATGCCTTTCCTGTCCTTGAGGTCTCTGTTGACTAATATGGTGCTGTCCAGGTAAATGAACAGTTCTACTTTTTTGATATCTTTACCTTCTAATATCATGCTATTCTTGACATATAGATTTCAGGGATGTTTGTTTTGGCATAAATGATTTGGGGCTCTTTTTGGCCTGCTGTTTTTGCCAACGTGTCCGGTTTGTTGTTTGTTCAACATCACAATATCATAGCAAAGGCTAGGTCTTCTAGGCATTTGCAAACTACCCATGCTATGCCAGTATTTGTGTTGCTAATACACTTCTTCATTATCCAGTCGATGGCAGTGTCAAACAACTGTGGAGAAAGAATGCAGCCTTGATTCATTCCAGTGTCCACATTGAATCACTTCAATGTCTTGTTGTTCACTCTTACAGCTCACATTACATTGCTGTATATAGACTTGATGATGATGATGAAGACTTCAGCTGGAATTTCATGAGATGGAGTATTCCACAATGTATGCTTATGCAGGCTGTCAAATGGATTTTGAAAATCCATTAAATTGATAATAAGGGAAGCCTGGCATGCTACACATTCTTCTATGATGATCTTTAGTGTGAATATTTGATCTACGCAGGATCTCTTGGGCCTGAATCCAGCCTGTTCTTCCCTGGGCATTGCATCCCCTGCCTCTCTCATCCTGTGTAGTATCGCACTATAGGTGACTTTCACTGGAACCAAGAATAGTGTGACACCTCTCCAGTTGCTGCAGTTAGTAAGATCATCCTTTTGGAGTATTCTGACATTTATTCCAGGTGTCCAGGGTTACAATGGAGTCTCTTTTTCCCAGACTTCATTGAACAGCTCTGCCAATTTCATTAGGATGGTAGTGTCAAGAGCTTTTAGCATTTCTGCTCTGATTTGATCATCTCTTGCCATTTTGTTTTTTTCAGCTTCTTGACTGCAGCCTGTACTTCTGACATCTCTGTTCGAGCGATGTTGATATCAAGTTGGTCAGGTTCGCGTATTTCATCAGACTCTGGTGCTGAGGTAGGGCTGGGTCTGTTGAGGACTTCTTTCAAATGCTGTGCCCATCTGTTGTTCTGTTCTACCTCAGTTGTAAGAATTTTTCCATCTTTACTTTTTATTGGCCCATTTCCTGTTTTGAAATTTCCACATGGGATTTTAGTCACATGGTAAACAGCTCTGTGATTTCCTATCTTCAACATATGTCTGTGTATCTTTCCTTGCTTTTCACTGCTTTGTCTGCTTTCTTGTACTCTTCCTTGCATTTTTCAAAATTTCATTGGTCTTAGCATTCAGGAGTTTTCTGTTCAGCGCTTCTCTTTTCTCAATAAGACACCACATCTCTTGGCTTATCCAATTCTTGCTCTGTTTACGTTAATATCCAACTATGACTGCTGCAGCTTGAATCTCATTGTCTCTGAGCACTGCCCATTTTTCTTCAGGTCCAGTCGGTGTCACACGTTCTTCTGCCCCTGGCAGTACATCAGCTCTGTCCTTAGTTCAAGGTTGAATTTCTTACAGTACTCTTTTGTTTTCAGCTCTGTGCTGTTGATTTTCTTGGCTGCTTTCTGTTTAAAGTTGATCTGTCTCTCTTTGAATTTCATTTTCGCAATGCAAAGATTCTAGTCGCTGCTGACATCTGCTTCTCGATAAGCCTTTGCCTTTTGGACAGATGACCTGTCTCTTGAGCTGATGCGGATATGATCAGTCGTTTTTTTGTTTTGCTACCTGGTGAATTCCATGTTTCTTTATGTATGTCTTTATGAGAGAACAGGGCGCTTGCAAGAGCTAGGTCGGACACCGAGTACAATTCAATGAGACTCTTGCCATTTTGGTTAATGATCTCTAACCAGGGCTTCCTCACTGCTCTTTCCCTTTTGTGGTTATCACATTCTACGTTAGCATTAAAATTACCTATCACAAGGAGTAAATCCTGTTTTGGTATTCTATCAATCATACTTTGTAGGCAGGTATAGAACCTATCTTTATCCTCATCACTGTGTTCCTCTGTCAGCACATATCACTGTATGATTCACATCATTACGACTCTGGTTTGGAATGTGGCGCATACAGTGGTTAGCTGATAGGTGTTTTTTCCACAGAATATGTCATGGTGAGCATTACTCCCTTTGAGTGTGTGTTGTCATTGTGACTTGAATAAATGAGATCTTTGAAGCGCTTCTTATCCTCGTCTGTCAGTCTGCTGTCACTGATCCCCAGGATTTCAAGTCCATAGTTGTCTATCTGCCTCATAACCTGCAAGATCTTTGCTGTTTGAAACATTGTTCTCACATTCCCGTACCAACTTTGAAATGTTTTCTTGCTCCTGACATTAAACTTTTTGGGGTCTTGGCTTTCAGAGACTGGTTTTTTCTAGGAACCTTCATGCAACATGTGGAGTTGGCAGTACTCTGCCGAGCAGCCATTTTTACCAGAATGGTAGCCTGGTTCCATTTTTATAATGAAAATGACAGAGGGTTTTTGTGTTTTATAAGGCTACATAGTTAGCCTTGTGCTCCATCCTCCCCATTTTACCTGGCTTGGGACCAGCAGCCACATCAAAGTGCAGCAGGTGGGGTTAATTGTAGCAATGGTGCATGAAAATTAGGTGTATAATTGCATGCGTTTTTGTGTGTGACTGTAGGGCTTCTCTGCCTGTTATCAAATTAGGTTGTTATACCGGTAAATCCCATTAGTCAATCAACCCGCTATGTTCCCTCACACATGCAGCAGAAGAAAAATTGCAAATGTGTTGTCCCTGTAACTTCCTAACAGTTACTTAGTGGAGCAACTGTTCACAAGTTGATTAGTAGGAAGTGTTTAATAGAAAAGGAAGAAGGTGCAAAATTTTCAGAGATGATATGTAAGGAAAAGTGACTTTATTTTATTATTTTATTTTAAAAATTTGTTCTAAATGGACAAATAACAAAACACCCTGACGATCTCCTATATTTTATTATTTTCAGGAGACCAAAATCAACTGTGTCCGACTGGCGACAAAAGGTATGTGAGACTCTTCCTCCGGGTTGCAAGCTTATGCCAATATGGTAAAAGCTACAATGGTGACACAACTTAATTACAATCATCACTCAAATAGTGGGCCTCATTTAAAGTAGGTGTGGATTGTCCAGGAAAAAAGCCAGTTTCCAAAACCACTTTTCTGTCTGATCGAGTTAGCCTCCTACAATAGGAGTGTAGCTGCAGCAGCACGGGCAGTGGCTTGGGCTAACTGCCTGAGTGCAAAGGTCCTTGCCATGTACTTAGGTAGTTAGCCCTAGTTGCCCCAGTGATGCTGCGACCACACTGCTATTTTTAGCATGCTAACTCGATCAGAGCTAGCACGTGTAGGTCTACCCAAGCTGGGATTTACTCCTCCCACCTGTTTGTTAGATGTACCCACAGAGTCACTTTGGGGGGGTTTCTCTGCCAACATCTGGTGTGGTAAACAGCTTGTGTCACCATTGTAAACCCAAAGAGGATGAGCCATTTCCCCCTCCTTTACTTGTGGCTCTGCTGTTGTGTAATGTCCCCTACCCCTTCCTGTTGCTTTCCTCTGTAGAGCTTCCTCATCAAACCATCATCTTAATTCCTATCTCTGGGTTCCAAACATTCTGTGTGTTTCAAAATCTCCCTCCTCCTTACCCCGTCACTTTATCTAAACCTTGAGTTAGACGTCCATTTCAGATCATTCTCTTGGCTTTCTGGTGGTAGAAGGAGGTTTGGATGAGAGAGGGAGATAGGGACAGGTGAAAGAAGTTTGGGTAGAACAAGAAACTGCACATACTTTTTCCCCAAAAAAGTGACTGGGGTGTCTTCTGAGGTTTAGAAAAATCTAGATAACTTCATTTTCAAAAGCCATAATTACATTCTTTCATCTCTGTAGTTCCTAGTTCTGGTACTGGATGTGGAAGTGCTGCATTACTGTGTTTATGGTCCAGCCAAAAGCGGGGAATAACACACACCTTGCAAGGAAGCAAGAATTCCTGTTCTTATAACTTCTCCTGGTTAGGATGGTCTGATTAGGTTTGGATAGTTTGCAATAGGTTTAAATAAGCATTTGAACATTGAGATAATTTTCCAAATGGATCATGTTTTATTAGCCAGTGGGCTATCAAAAGAGCCACTAGCTTATTCATTCTTGAGTGTTTGTACCCTTTTTGGTCGAGAACTCTCGGATCATCTATATTAGTGATCGATATACTAGGGATGGGTAGAGCCACCAAAGACTCTTAAGTCATTGTCTCATGGTAATCACTGTCCTCAGCACTGTTCTTGGTTAGCATGAATGGAGAAGAACAGGAATTTATTAAAGTAATGTATAAGGCAAGTGCTCATTTTCTCACTCGTGAGTACGCGCATGCTTATTCACTCTCAGTGGGCATTACTTTTGATTTACAGGAAAGTGTCTTGTGTCTTCATATCTTCAGGGTTGGGTTTTTTGGCGGGGAGGGTTGGTGTTTTTCTTTTTTTTCTTTTTTGTTACATGTACTTTTCCATATGTGCTTCTTTCTTTCCCCTTTTTTTCTTTTTATTTTGGCATGAAATGCAACTGTACATGTTTGAATGTCTGATCATGAGCTAGGGCACTGGAATAAATATACCTATGGTGTAACTTTATGTCATACTACTTTGGCATATCCAAAGATACAATGTTGACTAGAACACTCAGGGATATGTTGCAGCATCATTAATATTTCCAATGATACAACATCTAGAAATGGCACGTCTGCAAATAGCAGGAAAAAAGGGGGATTGCTCAATGTGGGGGAGTTGAGTATACAGCAAAATATTCCCTGTCTGTGATTTAGAATCTCTCTTGTTTTAAGGTACCCAAATGTCATGAGGCTGTTTCTCTTCCTGGTAGTAACTTTTTACAAGTCAATAGAACCATGCCACTGTACAGCCAGGTTTAAGAAAGGAGTCACGCCCCATGTCTATAAACATATTGCACATCTCTGCTATTAGAGCAATAGCCAGGTGTATTTCCATAACTATAATTACATTGTGATTATGGTCAAAAATTATGCTCTTAGAATGGCGCCATCTTACCTAACGTATCCCATTTTATCTTGAGCATCCTCAGCAAAGCTATCTGCTAATGTGTGACTACAGTGTCTTTATAAGAAGTGTTGTCAGAGGCAGAAAGAGTAAATCTTTCAGATTCCTGCCTGGTCTGGCAGCACTGGCAATTAGAAAGTCCACTTTTGACTTGTGTCATAGAATGACCACACTTTGTTTGGGACCTGGTGAGAGACAATAAATGTGGGACTCTTTAATGTTCTTTTATAGACTCCATTTTTAGTTTATGGGCCTGATCTTACTTACATATGTTTTACCCCAGAGTAATCCCATTGGCTTCAGTTGAGTTACTCCTGATTTACATTGGTGAAAATGAGGTTAGAATCAAGACCACTAACTGTCCTTAAGTCTGGCAGATAGTCTCTTAAACTGTCATTAACATGGCCAGTAAATTTGAATGTCAAAATAATTAAGCAATACGACTTGACAGGTAGTGTGTTACTGGGAGATTATAGCACATTATAGCTGTGAGGCACCAGACAAAAAGCTGAGTAACTTTAATTACTTGAGAATTTCAACAAACCATTCCATAGTCACTGTTTCAGCTGGACGGGAAGGGCATTTGCCTTTAAATTCAATTCTCTCAGAAAATTAGACAACCCTTATTAAATGGTTTTAGTTTAATAAATAAATAAATAAAGGCAGTCAAGATGCTTCACAGCAGACTAGTTTTGCCTAATTCTATTATGGTGTCATTGAAATCTCTTGTTTAGCATAAAGGTGTTCAGATTGGCCCCTCATTTTCATTTAAACTAAGCTCAGTTCATGGATTCTTTACTCAGAAAGAAGGAATTCTCTAGAGCATTAGTTACTAAAAGGCAAAGGCAGCTTGTGAATGGGGGGGTCCACCCCCTCAGCGTCTCACTCACATGCTGTGTTCTGCAGTATGCTCTTCCTGAGTGTGCACAGTGCTCCTTGTTGGGTGAAATTGACCCCAAACAGAGGTCCAATATAAGGCCTGTGCACCCATAATGTCCCAAATGGCTTAAGTGGGACTTAAGTGGTACAAAGGTTTTATGCAAACGCACTGCATAGGGATCAGTTTCACCAGTTAGTGCAATCAGCAGCACATTCTCCAAGATACAACCAGTGGAATTCTACTGTGGAAGGCACAATTTCTAGAGTGCATCTGCCACCATCCCGTCTCTTACTTACAGCACCGTCCGGGGCAAGATTTGGCCCATCAGAATAAGTAGTGGGACAGAGAAAGTTAGACTCCCACTGGGCATTACTGTCAGCCTTTACCATGATATTGGTGATCCATCAGAAAGCTTGGTGCATCTGTCTCATCTCCTGTAGCCATTTCATAATTCACTAATATGTTTCAGCTCACTAATTAATACCATTACCCTTATATATGCATTTATTTGCTTTCAGTGGCGTTGGCCTCAAATCTCTTACCTCAATCATCCATAAATGTCTCTCCACAGACAGGCTACTCCTCTTTTTTAATTGCTGTGTAAAAAAAAAAAAAGAGAGAGAGAGAGAAAATTATAAAGGTGTTAGTCACCTTGGATGATTATTATTAGCATTTAAAAATAAGCTTGAAATTAAACCCCAATTTACCAGCTGTCTGCCACACAGTTTTAATTCAGAGTTTATTTATTCACTTTGCCAGTTAGTTTCCTTGATGGCATTCATTTTATTTTATTTATTTTAATTTGATCCATTCTTTTGAAATTAACTGATCTCCCTCCCCAGCACCCAGTGCATATTTATATTGACACTTTCTTTGAGAAAACTGACACCTCTTCCTGAGAGGAAATGATTACCTCTTTTACTCTCAGAACACAATAAATACATTTCAACACCTAATTGAAACCAAAGCAAAGGGCTTGTTAATGGCTCCTTATCTCTCGATATTAATTTCTTATTTCTTTTAAATGTGAGTTCTTGCAAATTAAAAAAAAATGCAATTTTAATCATTAAGTGGTACATTTTTATTTTTTTTTTCCTTTTTTTTTTCTTGTGCATGCTGCCTGGGAACTGTTTTCCTTGTTCTCAGCAGTACTAGGTAGGCAACAGGTGACCACACGAAACCCGCCCAGCCTCTTGAGCACAGGTGATTATCAGTTCAGGACAAGAAGGTCATTAAAAACTTCAAGGAGTTGAGCAGTTTCTTGATTTGTTGTTTTATATTTTGCATGCATGGGGAGCCAATTTTGAAGTTACTCTGTCATTTAAAGGAGGGTTTTCTCTTACATGCCACTCTTTTGCACAGAGGGTGAAATTCACCACTGTGCAGAGGGCCAGCAGAAGGCCAAAGCAACACTTGTCCTAAAAAAAGCACTCAAGTAGGATGTAAGTGGTGCATTGACTTCATGTTGGCCCTCTCCAGCTGGTGAAGTCACCCTGAGTATACCTGGAGATGTTCTCACACTGCTGCCTGCAATGCACTCAAAGTGACCGTGGCACTTCCTGATGCTGGGTTAATGCACTCACTTTTTACTTTGGTGACCTGAGCTCCATTACTACGTAGTGGGCAAGAAAAAATCAAAGACCCGAGCCTACAAGCAGTGTACCAAACTTCCATTGAAATCAGTGGGAGTTTCACAGCATAGAGCTTTGCAGAATCAAACCCTCAATCTGGTGGTCTTAAACTAGTTCATGTCACAAAAATCATCACAGACAGCCACAGGAGAAGCTCAGAACTTGGCATGTGTTTGGCAGCCTGATTCTGAATGCATTTGCAGAGCTGCATGAAATAAACTTGTACCCTCATGCCAGTGCTGTGTCCAGTGCTATCAGTGTTCTTTTGCACCCAGCAACATTTAATTTTATCCAGAAAGTTTAAATGTGGGGGAGGAGGGGAGTTTCCTTCAACTTAACTTAAAAGATGTGGGATGCAATATACTGGGGTGTAACATGGAGTCGTTTGAGTTGAATGAAATCCTTGTAGGGATGTGTTTCACTTTCAATGCTGTAAGGTCATTCCTAAATTGGCTTCATTCACCTTCCCAAATTAATATTGACTATGCAAGATGGCAGCTCTGAGAAGATTGAACAGGCAGGGTACCAGACTTGGTACCTGAATGCCACCCAGGCTCAGAAGCATGAAGTCCAGAGTGAGGCTCTTCAGTCCTTTTCTAGTGCATCATCAAGCAAAAGGTATTTTGTAATTCAACAGAAGGAGCTGCCTGGGAGAGTTGAGTGCATATCAATCATGAGAGCTCAGAAATGAACCCAAGTTTTGAATGTGACCAATGGAATATTGTGGAAGAAAAATATTTGTTACAAAAATAATGCCAGTAAAAATGGCAATAGAAAGTCAGGGGAAATAAATCCTTCTACCCACATAATCTTGTTTCATGAGAAAACTGTTCCTCTAATAGGTCTTGTTCCTTCAACTTCATTTAAGAGCGTCCCATTGTTTTCTTAAATATATTCTGGTTTGGTAGACAGATAATGTATTCTTTAAACAAATCTAATCCCACATCAAGTCTGTTTGTTATTGCATTTTGTCTTTTGATGCACTTGAATGTTATTTTTTTGACAGGTTTATTCCATCCTGTGCTATTTATTTCAAAAAGCTTCATTGCATTGCTTAGGTTAGATACATGAAAATGTTTTTCCTTAATATGTCTCTCCCTTCCAAAAGTCCTGTAGCACCATAATTAAATGTTAATATCAGCAACACTTAAGTCACTCTTTATTAAAAATATTCCCCACTGGGAAAACAAATCAAGCCTTCTAATATTCAGATGTCCATCTGGCTGGTGAGCATCCTTATTTTCCTCAAATTTGGTAGCTTGATATAACTAAATGGATTTAAAATGTGTATTGTGGAGGGTTCCTGACTCAGTGAGATAATGCACTAACCTTTATTTGTTGGAGAACTCAGTTCAAATGTGGATCAGGTCAGAAATGAAATGAATTAGTGACCTCAGCCCAGTTCTTAGAGGACATCGGTCTTACCCCTGGCACTCCTACACTGCTTGGTGTTATTGTTGGTCTCTAATCAACAAAGGTCCCAAGCTGAAATTGTAGGAACAATGTTGAAGGTCAGGACTGAGATGAATTGGTAGAGTTCTGTTGAGGAACCTAACTTCCAGCTCCATGACAGAATCCCGCTCACAGCCAGTGCTGTGACTCTGTGGCAGGCATTTCTTGCACCACTGGCTAAAGGCCACCACTTGGTCCCAATTATGGGAGTCACTCCACAGAAGAACAGAGAAGGAAGCTAAGAGACAGCAGGGTATGACTGATTATCATCATGGAAGCTGAATTCTCCTAAAAGGAAAGTTAGCAGGATGAGTAAGGAAAAAGGTGTGACAGTCAGGCATCAAAGCCAGAGAGGAAGGTGCAAGCAGAACCAGGGAAAAGTATGTAGGAGGAAGTGGATGCCAGCTACCTGGAGAAAACCAGATTGCTGTTTTTTCAAAGGTAGGATAGGAAGAAAGGGTTTGGAAGAGAGACGAGCAATCTAATGCCACTCAGCAGCCTCCTGGTTTTGCAGAGGAGATGTAATGCGAGCCAAAGGCAGAGCAGCTGCAGATGAAGAGCAGCAGGAAGATAATCTGCGAATAGAGGTCATAGTGATGTCCCGTGTTCATAATTTACATATTGTGCCATCAATACATGGGGTTATCAATATTCCTTGGCCTTTTCACTATAGATGAAGATTCTTCAGTGGACGTTCATGAATTACCATTGCTCTTCTACCGTGGATTGTTTAAAAAGGTTATCATGAATATATTATCATTGTCAGTGTCCTGAAATAGAGCTTCCAAAGGCATGACAAATCCAAAGCTGCTATTAATACATTATGCCTCTGTTTCCTTAAATAGGTTTCTCAACTAGCCCACAGTCAGAAACAGAAAAGGAGTACTTGTGGCACCTTAGAGACTAGTGTCTAAGGTGCCACAAGTACTCCTTTTCTTTTTGCGAATACAGACTAACACGGCTGCTACTCTGAAACCAGTCAGAAACAGATTATTGTTAATGCATTAAGGTTCTCAGTTTTCTTCAGGGACACTGTCTTAAAAAAACCCATAATGGCAGTAGAATATTTAAGACAGTTACAAGAGAGCCAGATGTTGAGTGGGCCATTATGTAATACCACAGCACACATGAATCAAAAGCCTTCAGTTCAGTAGTGTCTGAAAGTGTGACTTGAAAGGCCTGGAAATCTTTCACACTATCATGAACCCCATTCTGCCCAAGTAATACTGCAAGTACAGTGTGAGTAAATAGACTCCCTAAAGCAGTTTGTACTGTGGACTATATGTGTCCCCCTCATGTTGCCCATGGTCTAGGGTGGTCTACATCCTGCTTTCTGATGCTCCTCTTTCAGTGGGTTATGACGAAGAAGAATTCTTATTGGTTCATTGTGTCTCTACTCTCACATGTAACCTGTAAACCCTTTGAATGGTCAGATTGAAAGTTAGCCTTGTTTCATTGTTTTACCAGCCTCTGGCCTTTGCTGAATATTTTGTAGTTTCCTCTGCTAAGCCAGTCAATGGGAGTTTTGACGGTAATTGCGATGAGAGTAAAAGAAAGTGCTTAAAAAGGACTCATCTTCATTAAGACATCAATCCTTCAGCTCTGAAACCACAGCTCCTGCATGTAGGGTATCAGATCCTGAAAAAAGAAAAAAAGAGAACTGTTGCTGAGTCAAAGGCTCCATTGAGCCTAATATGATGGTTAGTGTACCCCAAAAGCTGTGATTTTAGGGTTAGACCTAAATGTCCAGTGATGAATGCAATGAGTATAGTAACAAAAGCTCACATTAGTGCAATACAGCATTTTGCTGCATGCACAAATATGGACTTTTACAAACTTAAGGTATGTATGGACGTTTTTATGGGTGCATGCTTTGAGTCTCGTATGTATTCAAACGTGAGTGCTACTCAATAGTGTTCATTCCCGGCTCCAACTGTCATAGCTTTATACTTAACCATACAAAATGTATTTTTTCAGAAAATTCCATGTAGGTGCTAGGTTGTATGCAGTAAAGGCGAGCTGCAGTAACAACTGGGAGAGCCACGGTGAATTTTCTGAATTAGCAAATATGAGCTGGATTCTGATGCCTTACTCATGTTCAGCACCAGCTTAGGGGAAATTGATGGGAATGCTCAAAGCTTAAGGCATTGCTGAGTGGCTGAAATTCAACTCTGTGCAGTGGGACAACACAAGGCCTGTGTTAAGTCCCACTTAAGAACTATTTTGAAGGTTTCATTGGACTTAAACAGTGCATAGGATTGTGCTGCCCTCTCTACAGGGGTGAATTCCATGCAGTATGTATAAGGATATCAAAATCTGTCCCTTACAGGTGAACAAAGAAAGGGCAGAAAGCCAAGTATGAGACATCCCAAATAGGCTGGCTGTTAGACAGTCCTAATTAGCGCTTGAGCAGGTGAGTTTTGGTGGATTATTCCACTTTTAAAAAAAAATATGTCCCACTAGCCTCCCTGAAAAGTGTGCTCCATTTTATCCAATAATACGGAGAGAGGGGATGGGAAAATAAAAAACACATATCTTACCTTTTACTTTGGTTATATACTCCCGGCTTCTGCCATTACTTTGAACGCAGCTGCTCTTTTTCAGTTCTCATTTGCAAAATAAGGGTATTATTTATTTGCCTCATGGGTTGTCATGAAGGTTAATTAGTTGCTATTTGTATAACATATGATGTGTTTATTTTATTATGATAAGTGTATAATGTTTTCTCATTCATGCTACAAGTACGAGTGGTTCTCACATCCACACCACTTGAAAGCTTGACACTCTTTATAATATACAAAGAGGAATATAGAAAAGGTTAGTATAAATTTCTACATAAGAGCCCTGATCTGGGCTGTGCTATTTTGGATCCATGATATCAAAGGCATAGATAAAAGTCCTTTCAGAGTAGCAGCCGTGTTAGTCTGTATTCGCAAAAAGAAAAGGAGTACTTGTGGCACCTTAGAGACTAACAAATTTATTAGAGCATAAGCTTTCGTGAGCTACAGCTCACTTCATCGGATGCATTTGGTGGAAAAAACAGAGGGGAGATTTATATACACACACAGAGAACATGAAACAATGGTTTATCATACACACTGTAAGGAGAGTGATCACTTAAGATAAGCCATCACCAGCAGCGGGGGGGGGAAAGGAGGAAAACCTTTCATGGTGACAAGCAAGATAGGCTAATTCCAGCAGTTAACAAGAATATCTGAGGAACAGTGGAGGGTGGGGTGGGGGGGAGAAATAACATGGGGAAATAGTTTTACTTTGTGTAATGACTCATCCATTCCCAGTCTCTATTCAAGCCTAAGTTAATTGTATCCAGTTTGCAAATTAATTCCAATTCAGCAGTCTCTCGTTGGAGTCTGTTTTTGAAGCTTTTTTGTTGAAGGATAGCCACTCTTAGGTCTGTAATTGAGTGACCAGAGAGATTGAAGTGTTCTCCAACTGGCATTCAAAAACCAGTTTTCAAAAACACTGTAGCTCACGAAAGCTTATGCTCAAATAAATTTGCTAGTCTCTAAGGTGCCACAAGTACTCCTTTTCTTTTTATATTATCTGTCTATCTCTCTGGGTAGCCCATCACCATAGTATCTGAGCACCTTCCATGAAAAGTAAACACCAAAGTTCCACATATAAAGTAAAAAAGTCTAAGAATACACAAAAGCTTTTTCTACGTAAAAGAATGAATGGACACAAATCAGACGTCAAGAATTATAACATTCAAAAACCAGTTGGAGAACACTTCAATCTCTCTGGTCACTCGATCACAGACCTAAGAGTGGCTATACTTCAACAAAAAAGCTTCAAAAACAGACTCCAACGAGAGACTGCTGAATTGGAATTAATTTGCAAACTGGATACAATTAACTTAGGCTTGAATAGAGACTGGGAATGGATGAGTCATTACACAAAGTAAAACTATTTCCCCATGGTATTTCTCCCCCCCACCCCACCCTCCACTGTTCCTCAGATATTCTTGTTAACTGCTGGAATTAGCCTATCTTGCTTGTCACCATGAAAGGTTTTCCTCCTTTCCCCCCCCCCTGCTGCTGGTGATGGCTTATCTTAAGTGATCACTCTCCTTACAGTGTGTATGATAAACCATTGTTTCATGTTCTCTGTGTGTGTATATAAATCTCCCCTCTGTTTTTTCCACCAAATGCATCCGATGAAGTGAGCTGTAGCTCACGAAAGCTTATGCTCTAATAAATTTGTTAGTCTCTAAGGTGCCACAAGTACTCCTTTTCTTTTTATAAAAGTCCTTGAGAGAGATGGAGCTCAAGCAAGCTTGGACACTTGAAAATTCACCTCCTTGTATTTATCTGCATGCTCACACAAATTAAGACATCTTTATAAATTTGGCTTTGTGACTGTGTGGCCTCCTTCTTATAATTTACAAGTAACCTATTGATCCCTCCACATAAGCAAGGAATTATAATGGGGAAATGCTGTCACCATCTTAACTACAGCATCGCTTGCACTCATCCCCATAGGCCCCTTTAATAATATCACTATTACCTGTGATTCATCTGTCCAAGTGAACACAATAACCTTTTCGATCCTTGGACCAAAAGATCTGCTGCTAGCAGAAATTAAATGTTTCTGTTTTGATGGAAGTGTGAGAACAAAGTGAAGAGAAGAAAAGCCTCCATGGTAGATTTGGCTGGAATCTCAAGAATCATTGATTCTCTTACTATTATTCTTGCTCAGTTTAGTAACACTAATCATACCTCCTCACTATGTGTTTATCTCATCCACCCACTGATTCCATATGCATTCCCGATCATTCTTTTTACAGAGGCCCGTCTTTCTCCCCTGCCGCCTCCTCCAGACATTACCACACCTACAATGTGCTTCTACTTTCTCTGCATTTATCGTTGGCTGAAAGTTGTTGGCTCCTGGCAACTGGTTGCTCTCCCTGTCCCTTTTAAATCTTTTGTTTAGATGAAATTGTACCATTGAGTCCTCATTTATGAGGCATTAGGCCTCTGGTATTTACGTTCTTCAATAACTGACAGAAAAGACACTATATTTTTATCTCAAGGAAAGGGTGGGTTTTTTTTGTTTGTTTGTTTATTTTTTAATGAATAGTTCCAGTTTTGGAAATGACCTCTGTGAAATCTCTCTTTCTGGTTTTAATATATTGTTTTATTTGGTTTCTACTGTAGATAAATCTCTGCATTAAGCATCTTCACATAATTTTCATATGACTTTGTATTATGCCTCTATTTTCATACAACTTTGTATCAGATCCTCATATAGAAAACGTTGTATTGAGCCTTGGGATAATGTTAAAAAAACATATTTTTGCTAGGAGTAGAATAAGATTCCCCCCCCCCCGCACTTTTAATCAATTGCCCTGTTGAATGAGCGAGGTGTGAATGAGTAAGGGGTAGAAGGCAAGCACCTCCAGACAGCTGCAACAGTTGGAGAGGGGATGGAAGCCACACCCAAGAACAATAAAACTTGTCAAGTGGGCTCACTAAAGAAAAGCAGACATACTGAGAGCCTTGGGGATTAGAAGCAAACACCTTCTTTTGGGAACACCCTCTTTGCAGCATTGGGACAACACCCAGAGGGAAGCAGCACAAAGGACCAACAGCCACAGACACAGATTTTGAATCTGGTATAGATTTGCATGAGAGGGAAGCTGCTATAAAAGTGAGGTGTCTTGCAGAGGACCCCGGGTCTCGTCAACATCGGAGCATCGATCCCGATCGGCAGAAGCTCGGCTCCACCCCTCCCCAATCTAACTCACCTGGCCACTGAAGTTAAGGGGAGCAAATAATTGGTAACAACAACAAGACGGAGTGTGCTTGTGTGTGTGAGTGCATGAGTGTAATATACATCATATGCATATGATACAGTGTTGGTTGATACATGTATTATCAATAAATGTGGTGCTTTGCCTTATTTCCCCTGATAAGATCCTGCGAAGTACTTTAAATACAACACTACTTCGTGGAAGGAATGATCAGCATTTCATGTGCCTTGCTGAAGTCCTCATACTCTGGTACATTGTTGAGGATTATATTTTTATATTTGCAAACCAGTCTTCTCTAACACAACCAGTAAATTCAAACCTACTAAAACAATGCTTGTGTGTGCTTTCTTATTGATAAAAAATAGGTCCTTAGTCTAACATGATTGTTGACAGTCTGTTTCAAGGTAGCCAGAGAAACTATTCTATGCAGGATCTTACTGTTATCTTCAATTATAACTAACTATAGATACCTTCTGTGTAAATTGCATGGCCAAATTTTCAGAGGTGCTAAGCAGGTGCACCTCCATTAGAGCTTTAAACTTCAGGATATTAATCCATAGGATAACTTTGGAAACTCTCTTCTTAATCCTCAGAGGCCTTAGTCACTTGTTAGTCAGTAGCATAACAAACAGCACGTAAAGATATTAGGTTAAGGATAAACTGTTCAAGTGATTCGGGAGCCTATGTCTCTTTTGAAAGTGGGTCTTATGTACTTTTGGAAGTGTCATACTCTGTGTATGGTCTATCCATTACTTGCAGCAAATAAAGATATAGCTCTACTTAACAGACTAAGGGCTTGTCTACACTGGCAAGTTTTGTCTCCCCAAACTGCCTTTTGGTGACAAAACAGTGATAGCATACACACCACAACAGAACTTTCATCGAAAAAACCACCCAATTTTGGCGACAAAAAACTTCCACCCCTGTGAGAGACATTTATCTTTTCCCCTCCCTTTATTGTCAACAAACAGCCAGGGTAGACACCACGCCTTATTTTTTCAATTTTATTGGCCTCCAGAAAGTGTCCCGCAATTCCCATGCTGCTGCTCTGGTCAGCGGTTTGAACTCCACTGCCCTGATCAGCAGTTTGAACTCTGCTGCCCTGCAGCTAACTCCCCTTCCCCCCACCCCACAAGCCCCAGAAATTTTAAATTCCATTTCCTGCTTGCTGGCTTCCCAGGTGAGCCTGGAGAGCTATCGCATCAAACGCGCTCCTGCTTGGACCACCGCTGAGCTCTTGGATTTGATCTGTATATGGGGAGAGGAGTCTATTCAGTCGCAGCTGTGATTGACCCTAGGAATCGGGACACATATGGGCAAATTTCTCAAGGCTTGTGCGAAAAGGGCTGTGATTGGGATACGCAGCAGTGCAGAGTGAAGATAAAGGAGGTGAGGCAGGTGTACCATAAGGTGCGGGAGGCAAACCATCACTCCGGTGGTGCACCTAAGACCTGCCACTTCTATAAGGAGCTGAATGTTATCCTCAATGGTGACCCCACCTCCGTCGCTGATAGCCCCATTGATACTTCAGAGGCAGCAGAAAGAGGGGATAACCTGGAGGCTGAAATTCTGGATGAAGAAGTGGAGCTGGAAGAGGATTTGGAGCTTCCAGTGGGACAGGCAGCCAGGAACTTTTCTCCACTCAAGAAATGCTCTATGGGGAGCAGGAGGCAGATGAGATGCCGGGTAAGTTGCTGTGGCTTGTGTAGGGAATCGAAAAGTGGGAGGCAGGTAGTATTTTATGTGAGTGGGACATTGCCCTGTGTAGCTAATCTGCATGGCCAAGCAGGGTGTCGATGGACATCAAGACCTGCAGGGAATCCTTCAGAGAGAGGCTCTGGAAACTTTCCAAGAGGTACTTGTTAATCCTCTGCTGCAGATTCCAAGGGATTGCAGCCTTGTTAATTCCCCCATTGTAGGAAACTGTACCATGTCATTTAGCAATCACTGGATCTGGGACCAAAGTGTCACATAGCTGATCTGCATATAGACCGGGATGAAAGCTGCAAGCATTCAGTAGTTGTGCTCTGGTTTCCCTGCTTACCCACAGCAGTGAGATGTCAGCCAGCAGGTTGGTTGCCTGTGAAAAAGTGTGTGATAATTTTAGAATGAGTTTGCTGCAAATCTGCCCTGCAAGCTGTGACCATTTTGTCCTCATGCACAACCACCTTCTTCCTACTATTAACACTCACCATGATTGGGGTGCTTGTGGAGCTGCATGCCTGCCTAGAGTCAGTGAGAAAGTGATTGCTGCTAGTTGCAAAAGGCCCTTGTTACTGAAATGTTTCAATCGTTTTCTGGAATGTACCAATCCCTCTTCTGTGCATTGTCCGCAGCAGCCTGGACCTTGAGGAACACATCACGCACTCCTGCCGACCGGCTTCAGCAGATAAGGAAGAGCCAAGATGCAGCAAAGACGACATGTTCAGGGCGGTGCTACAGCAGGATGAGAGACAGACCAGGGAACACAAAGAGTTCTGGGAAGCTGCTAGGCAAGCAACTGAGCGGATGATAAAAGTTATGGAGAATCAGAGAGAGATGCTCAAGTCGTTGATACAGCTGCAGACTGAGCAGATCCGTGGCTGACTTCCACTGCAGCACATACACATGCACAATTCTTTGCCAACCCCACCCCTGTGTATGCTCACATATTCCTTTTCACTTCACAACACTCCTGAGTTTCCCCATCACTCCACCCCTTCTCACAGCTTGCACAATGATAGCTGGAGCTACACACAGTTGTGAGGTTTTACCCATTTTAGCAATAAATAAAGGCTAAGGTATTTAATTGTACAGCGTATTTATTCTGTGTTCTACAAAAGTGTATAGCAATCAATTCACCCTTGGGAACAGGCTTCTAAAGCATTTTGTTGCATGGATCCTGGGCCCCAAAATTGTACATGGATGCACAGGGAAGGAACTCCAGTGCCCCTCATTTTCAAAGTGGTACCTCAAAGCCTCTCTGATGTTAATAGCAGCCCTCTAGGCTCCTCTGACAGCCCTAGCATCTAGCTGTTCAAACTGTGCAGCCAAGCTCTCTGCCTCAGTGCTTCACACCTAAGCAAACATTTCATCCTTAGAGTCACATAGATTATGCAAAGTGCAGCACATGGCTATGATCATGGGAATATTATCCTTCGTAAGGTCTAGCCTGCCATTGAGACACCTTTAGTGAGCTTTCAAACGGCCAAAGGCACATTCGACTACCATGCAGCACCGGCTCAGCCTGTTGTTAAAACGCTCTTTGCTGCTGTCCAGCTGCCCTGTGTAAGGTTTCATGAGGGCTGTAAGGGATACGCTGGGTCTCCCAGGATTACTATGGGTATTTCTACATCCTCCACTGTGATCTTGTGGTCTGGAAAGAAAGTCCCTGCCTGCGGCTTTCTGTACAGGCCACTGTTCCTGAAGATGCAAGCATCATGCACCTTTCCAAACCAGCCTGCATTGATGCCCTGAAACACCCCTGGTGATCCACAAACACCTGCAACACCATGGAGAAGTATCCCTTCCTATTGATGTATTCTGAGGCATGGTGATCTGGCACTAAAATTGGAAGGTGTCACCCCGCCACAGTTAGGGAAACCGATCTCTGCAAAGCCATCCATTATTTCGTGCACGTTTTCCAGAGTCACAGTCCTCCACAGCAGGATGCAATTTATTGCCCTGCACACTTGAAGTAATACAGCCCCAACAGTGGACTTCCCCACTCCAAATTGATTTGCAACTGACCGGTAGCAGTCTGGATTCGCCAGCTTCCACACGGCAATTGCAACACACTTCTCTACCGAAAGGGCAGCTCTCATTCTGGTGTCCTTGCGCTGCTGGTCAGGGGCCAGCTCAGCACATAGCTCCAGGAAGGTTACTTTACTCATCCTAAAGTTCTGTACCCACTGGTCTTCATCCCACACCTGCATGGCAATACGATCCCACTAATCAGTGCTTGTTTCCCTAGCCCAAAAGTGATGGTCTACCGTATGCAGCTGCTCTGTGAATGCCAAAAGCACTGATAAGTTGCTGCCGTCCATATCACACTTGGGTGCCTGTGATTCATCCTATGTCAGTAACTTTGTGAGTAACTCTGCTGCCATGCATGATGTCCTCACGACAGTTATCAGCACATAGGAGAGAAGTGCAGGATCCATCCTCTCTCACTGCAGATGCTGGTGCTCACTACAAAGACTGACAGTTGGAAAAATGGCATGAAAGGAAAGCCAGAACTGCGTGAAAGGAAGCCAGAAATCACTGGGGGGTTAGGACACAAAGTGGTGCATGACAGGATATTTTGCACATCCCAGGATGTGTCATGCTCCGTTTCCACCTCCCCAGAACACCTAGCGACAGATGGTGTCGCCAGGCACTGTGGGATACATACCCACAGTGCATTGCTCACACTGTTGACAATGGTGCCCCGAATGTGGACACGATCTGTTGACAGAGGGAGCAAATGTAGACTCACTTTGGCAACTTTGCTTTTGTCGATTTTTTTTCATGTGCCTTTTCTGTCTAGATGCCTTCTCCCTTTTCATAAGCCATGACAGTCTCTTCTAAATTGGTTCCCACATCTAGTCTGATCAGGGTGCCCTGCTTGTTTATAAAACAGTCCATGCACTTGGATCAGCCTTCCTCGTGGCCCATTTCATTTGCTTGCTCTTCTGCACTCATGTAGCAGCAGCCACTTCTCTGTCCTTCCATGCTGTGTGGTTATTGTTGAGGGAAGGGCTTCAGTCCCTACTGTATTCCACTGTCGGTTACATATGCACACCATATGCCTGGAGTTGGAGAATTTGAAAGCAGTGGACGCACATGCCCGGCTAACCTCATGCCTCCGACAGAGAGAATAAAGGGCAGGGCAGACTGCCTGCCTCTACAGTTCCTTCTCATTCCCACATGGTCCGAGTCAGAACCTTCAGGCAGTTACAGGACCTTCTCTGCAGAGTTACTAGAGAGCTTCAGATTCCTCTCAAGGAAATCCAGGACTCCAAGCAAACTCCTAGACATCCTGCATGTTCTGGACCCAACAGAATAGCTGTCCCTGTTAATGGAGTCATACTGGAGCTAGTTTGGACAGTTTGGCACATCCCTGCCACCTGCACTCCTACCTCCAACGGGGGAGAAGACGTTTTATGATGATCAGGCCAAGGGTGCAGGATTTTTGTTTTCTCACCCTGCTGCCAATTCACTTGGTGGTCCATGCCCCTTCTGAAAGATCTAGACGTCAACATCCCTGCTCTGCTTCTGCTGACAAAGATGGAAAATGCCTGGATCTGTTGGGAAAAAAGGTCTTCTCATCATCCAGCCTCCAGTTCAGAAAAGCCAATTACCAGGTGCTACTAGCTAAATATGATTTCCTGAAGTATGCCAAGTTTGCAGAGTTTGCTGACAGCCTTCCACAACAGGACATAGCTTGTTTTCAAACTCTGATAGATGAAGGCAAACTGATAACCAGGACCACCTTCCAAGCTGCAGTCAATGCTGCTGCTATCTCCTCTAGAGCTATGGCTATTGCCATTGTCGTGTACAGGGAGTCATGGCTCCATGTTTCAGGGTTTCCTGGAGATGTCCAGAATACCACTGAGGACATCCCCTTCATTGAATCACACCTCTTCAACCAAAAGACAGACAAGTCCTTTCATACTCTGAAGGATTCCAGGGCTACCCTCCACTCACTGGGTATATATACATCAGGCCCTAAGAGGAAGTTTCACCATCCATTGCTCAAATCTTTGGCTCAACAGTTTTTCCACCAGAGGCCCTGTGAACCACCATACAAGAGACAGAGGGTTCAAAAGCCCTGCTTCCCTAACCCCTCCACAGCAAGTGGGCTGACGGGAGCTCAAGAGCCACAAAACACTACAACACCTCCCGACACCCCCACACCATGTGGGGGTCATTTAGCATTCTCTTTAAACACCTGGGATGCAATAACAAAGGACAAGTGGGTGCTGAATGTCATCCACTCTGGTTATATGATAGAGTTTTCATTCCTACCTCCCCCAAAACTCCCCTCACCATCCCTCTTTGGGGACCACTCTCAGAAAAGTATTCTCAAACAAGAGGTGAACTTCTTACTGCAGCAAGAAGCAATAGAACACAGTCCTCCTCAATACCAAGGGAGAGGATTTTATTCGGTCTACTTCCTGATATCCAAAAAGAATTGTGGTTGGAAGCCAATCCTCAATCTCCACCATCTCAGCCACTTCACTCACAAATTTAGACTTTGCATGGTCAGATTGGCAGCCATAATTCCATCTTTAGAAAAGGGCATGTGGTTCACAGCTCTTGATATGAAGGACTCTTACTTTCACATTGACATTCATCCCACCCACAGATTCATGGTAGCCACCAACCATGTTCAGTTCAGAATACTCCCCTTCAGAATAGCAATCACCTCCAGAGTCTTTACCAGATATTCTCGGTAGTAGTGGTTCACATCTGATGTTGTGGTCTTGTTGTCTTTCCCTACTTCCATGACTGGCTCCTTGTTGACAAGTCCTGTCAGGAAGCCTACATGTCAACTTCCATGATGCTACACCTCCTCTCTTCACTGGGAATCATCTCCACACAATCTCTGGAGTTCATCAGGGGAACTTTAAATTCTATCACTGCAAGAGCATATCAGCCCAAGGACAGGTTCCAGACTATGCACAATATCATAACTCATGTCACAAAGCAACCATCATGACATGTCTGTCTCTCCTAGGTCATATGGCCTCATGCACCTTTGTCACTCCATTCACAAGATTCCACCTTAGTTGTCTGCACATTTGGCTGCAGTTGGTATACTCCCTAAGCTGTTATTCCATGAACTTCATGGTGACAGTTCCAGCTAGGGTACTGTCTTCCATGCTGTGGTTGACATCCTCATCAGGTATGCATGACCGTGCCCTTCCCCTCTGGACAGGGCCATTATTACAGATGCTTCCCTATTAGGCTGGGAGCCCACATGAACAGCCACACAGCACAAAGTGCCTGGACATCTCAAGAGTCCAGGATGGACATCAATATCCTGGAGTTGCGAGCAGTACAGAGGAATGCGAGTCCTTTCTTCTGTTCATCTAGGCTCACAGTGTCCTTATAATGTCATACAACATTATGACTGTCTTCTACATCAACAAGCATGGGGGAGTGAGATCTGCCTCCCTGGATGCAGAAGCAGTAAGCCTCTGGAACTGGTGTATGGAACTGGTGTAATCAAAGCACCCTATTGGCAGCTTACCATCCTGGGAAACAAAATGTGCTTGCAGATTCCCTCAGCAGACATTTTGCAGTTGACCATGAGTGTGAACTCCATGATTCGGTACTGCACAATGTTTTCACTCTATGGGGGACCCCAACCAGGGATCTGTTTCCCTCGCAAGCAAACAGGAAATGTGACATGTATTGCTCTAGAGGAGCCCTATATCACCACTCCCAGAGCAACGCTCTGCCGCTGCCTTGCTTGGACCAGTTCATCTATGCCTTTCTTCTGCTACCACTCCTGCCACAAGTTCTACTCAAAATCCAGCAGGACAGAGAAAGTGTCATCCTGATCTCCCACTTTTGGCTCAGACAGTTCTAGTTTCCTAACCTTCTATGCATGTCATCCTGACCACCAATCATCCTTCTATTGTTTCTCGATCTCCTGACCCAGTGGAACAGCTAGAATGTTCGTGCTCCACAGATGTACGAGAAATCCTCTGTAACATTAGAAATAACTCTACTAAAAAATGTTACCCAGCTCCTTGGAAGTGCTTCTTTTTGGGGGCACACCAAAGAGGCATTCTCCCAGAGAGTAGCTATTCTTCTCATCTTAGACTATATCCTATCTTTGCAGACATCAGGTTTGTCCATCTGCTCCTTGCGTGTCTACTTTGCAGTGATCAGAGCACACCATCTACCATCTTAGGACTACTCAGTCTTTGCACATCCACTGATCAATAGATTCTGAAAAGACCTAATAAGAACCTTTCCACCTACACAGAAGCCTGCTCCCCAATGGCTCACAAATCTTGTTCTCTCAGCACTCACAAGGCCCCCTTTGAGCCTTTAGCTGCATGCTTCCATGTCCCTCCTTTCCATGAAGGTTGCTTTCCTTGTAGCCATCACCTCAGCAAGAAGGATTGGAGAACTTGGAGTGATGATGACAGATCCTCCATATGCTATATTCCATGAGGATAAGATTTCTTTATATGTACACCGCAAATTCACCCTAAAAGAAGTTTTGGAATTTCACTTTAACCGATGAATTTGCTTACCTGTGTTGTTCCCAAAACCGCACGCTTCTGCAGAGGAACAAAGACTCCACTCTCTCAATGTTCAGATGGCCATGGCTTTCTACCTACAGAGAACAAAACCAATCACGAAACCCCTGATCTCTGGCTGTATTCTACTCTGCTGTCAGCTCTCAAACCTCTCCCTGCACCATGGGGTAAGAGCTTATTCTACCAGAGTGCAAGTAGTAACTATGGCATCACTTCAGGCAGTACCCCTTCTGGACATCTGCAAAGCGGACATGTGGGGCTCCTTTCACACATTTACAAAACATTATGCCCTGGTGCAGTACTCTTCTGCTGATTCTTTCTTTGGAATGGCGGTACTCTGCTCAGTCATACCATCTACAGCCTCGCACCCTCCTCCTACTTAGGTACTGCTTGTCAGTCACCCACAGTGGAATACAATAGGGACCATCACTTGAAGAAGAAAAGGAGGATACTTACCTGTAGATGGAGGTTCTTTGAGATGTACGGTCCCTATCAATTCCACTACTCACCCTCCTTCCCTTTTGCTTCAGATCTTATCTGATTCTCAGTAGGGAAGGAACTGGAGAGACGGTCAGTCTACCCCGACCTTTATCCCCTCAGTCAGAGGCAAGAGACGAGCCAGGGAGCATGCAACAGAGGTGGAGAATTTGAAATCAGCATCCACTGGTTCTGTGGATGCTGATTTCAAATTCTCCACCTCTGGGTGCATGATTCTCATGCATAACCCACAGTGGAATACAGATAGGGACCACAAATCTCGAAGATCTTTCAGGTTTCAGAGTAGCAGCCGTGTTAGTCTGTATCCGCAAAAAGAAAAGGAGGACTTGTGGCACCTTAGAGACTAACAAATTTATTTGAGCATAAGCTTTCGTGAGCTACAGCTCACTTCATCGGATGCATGCAGTGGAAAATACAGTGGGTAGATTTATATACACAGAGAACATGAAACAATGGGTGTTACCATACACACTGTAACGAGAGTGATCAGGTAAGGTGAGCTATTACCAGCAGGAGAACGGGGGAGGGGGGTAACCTCTTGTAGTGATAATCAAGGTGGGCCGTTTCCAGCAGTTGACAAGAACGTCTGAGGAATAGCGGCGGGGGGGGGGGGGGGAGAACATGGGGAAATAGTTTTACATTGTGTAATGACCCATCCAGTGACCATGGGGCATTAGAAGACGAGAGCCGAGGAAGTGTTGTTCTAAGTCAGCCATAAAAATGTTGGCGTACTGTGGGGCCATGCGGGTACTCTCCAACACCACTTTCTACAAACCATTACCCTCTGATCCCACTGAGGGTTACCAAAAGAAACTACAGCATTTGCTCAAGAAACTCCCTGAAAAAACACAAGAACAAATCCGCATAGACACACCCCTGGAACTCCGACCAGGAGTATTCTATCTGCTACCCAAGATCCATAAACCTGGAAATCCTAGACGCCCCATCATCTCAGGCATTGGCACCCTGACAGCAGGATTGTCTGGCTATGTAGACTCCCTCCTCAGGCCCTACGCTACCAGCACTCCCAGCTATCTTCGAGACACCACTGACTTCCTGAGGAAACTACAATCCATCGGTGATCTTCCTAAAAACACCATCCTAGCCACTATGGATGTCACACAAAGATGGACTACATGCCATCAGGAACAGTATCCCCGATAATGTCACAGCAAACCTGGTGGCTGAACTTTGTGACTTTGTCCTCACCCATAACTATTTCACATTTGGGAACAATATATACCTTCAAATCAGTGGCACTGCTATGGGTACCCGCATAACCCCACAGTATGCCAACATTTTTATGGCTGACGTAGAACAACGCTTCCTCAGCTCTCATCCCCTAGTGCCCCTACTCCACTTGTGCTACATTGATGACATCTTCATCATCTGGACCTGGGGAAAAGAAGCCCTTGAGGAATTCCACCATGATTTCAACAATTTCCATCAATCTCAGCCTGGACGAGTCCACACAAGAGATCCACTTCCTGGACACTACAGGGCTAATAAGCGATGGTCACATAAACACCACCCTATACCGGAAACTTACTGACCACTATTCTTACCTACATGCCTCCAGCTTTCATCCAGACCACACCACATGATCCATTGTCTACAGCCAAGCTCTACAATACAACCGCATTTGCTCCAACCCCTCAGACAGAGACAAACACCTACAAGATCTCTATCAAGCATTCTTACAACTACAATACCCACCTGCTGAAGTGAAGAAACAGATTGACAGAGTCAGAAGAGTATCCAGAAGTCACCTACTATAGGACAGGCTCAACAAAGAAAATAACAGAACGCCACTAGCGATCACCTTCAGCCCCCAACTAAAACCTCTCCAACGCATCATCAAGGATCTACAACCTATCCTGAAGGACAACCCATCACTGTCACAGATCTTGGGAGACAGGCCAGACAAGGCTTGCTAACAGACAGCCCCCCAACCTGAAGCAAATACTCACCAGCAACCACACACCACACAACAGAACCACTAACCCAGGAACTTATCCTTGCAACAAAGCCTGTTACCAACTGTGTCCACATATCTATTCATGGGACACCATCATAGGGCTAATTACATCAGCCACACTATCAGAGGCTCGTTCACCTGCACATCTACTAATGTGATATATGCTATCATGTGCCAGCAATGCCCCTCTGCCATGTACATTGGCCAAACTGCACAGTCTCTACATAAAAGAATAAATGGACACAAATCAGATGTCAAGAATTATAACATTCAAAAACCAGTCGGAGAACACTTCAGTCTCTTTGGTCACTTGATTACAGACCTAAAAGTGGCAATTCTTCAACAAAAAAACTTCAAAAACAGACTCCAAGGAGAGACTGCTGAATTGGAATTAATTTGCAAACTGGATACAATTAACTTAGGCTTGAGTAAAGACCTAAAGTGGATAGGTCATTACACAAAGTAAAACTATTTCCCCATGTTTATTCCCCCCCACCCGCTGTTCCTCAGACGTTCTTGTCAACTGCTGGAAATGGCCCACCTTGATTATCATTACAAAAGTTTCCCCCCTCCCCCGCTCTCCTGCTGTTAATAGCTCACCTTACCTGATCACTCTCTTTACAGTGTGTATGGTAACACCCATTGTTTCATGTTCCCTGTGCTCCACATAGCACAGGCCCTACAAAGAGCAAACTTGTATTTTAAATTATATTGACACTCCTTTTCAGGTCCATCCCTTCAATAACCTATCTTTTAAGAGTGTTTTTCTTATCAGCCATCACCTCACTTTTTTTTATTGGCTGGCTTCTCATTCTCAGTTTTTATTGCTGCCCTTAAATTTTCCAAGTGAAAATTTTACTTAGTGTTGTCTTGTCATGTGACCAGGACATGGGTGGTAGTTCTTAGAGATCAGGAGTCGGACCTAGTGGTCCGATCAGGAATCAAGCACAGTGGTTGCAACAGGAGTCAGTAGCCAGGAATCTGAGCTCAGTGTCATATCTAGAGGGGTCAGAGCCCAGGATTAGAAGTGAAGTCAGAGGTCAAAAATGGGAATAGAGGGTCAGAACCAGGTTGCCTGGGTGGGGCAAGGCTAGGTCCAAAACAGTAGCAAAACTGGGAACAAGCAAAACACTACTTTCAATTCAGGTCTTTCAGCCTCTAGCAAGTTGGTGACCCATCTGCCGTTCCTCTACCTAGCTTACAACTCCTTCCTTTCTGCAAACTGCTCAAGTTTTTACTAGCATTCCTTGAAAGGACTCAGGAAATCTGGAGTTTAGGTCCTGGTGTCAAATCGTTGTGTGGTCCTGGGCAAGTTTCTGAATGCCCGTGAACCCTGTTTTCTGATCTGTAAAATGAGGATAAGAATAATTAACTACCTATCTTGCATGGGTGTTGTGATGATTTAATCAATGTATGAACAGTGCTTTGAACTGATAAAGTACTAAGTATTAATGATTAGAAGGATTTGGGATACCTCAGGGATACCATTTAAGTTCATACTATTCTGATTCAGTAGCATAGATAAAAATCATTGTTTTAAGACAGCAGTTCAGATTGGAGCCATCTGCATTGTATAACAAGAGGTCCATTAAATCTTTTCTGATGCAACTTCCTGTTCTATGAATCCAAGCAGTCCAATTACTGTTCCTTGTGGACAGAAACCCCTTCAACTCAGAGGCCCAAGAGAAATCTTCTGAAAGATTTAGTTTATTGGAATAAACAATGCAGCTCAGATACAGTAAAATTCATTTTGGATTTTAAAGTTCCTTTTCCCAAAGAATGGATTGTTAATTTACCAGTCGCCACAGTGCCAGCTTTGTTCATGTTCTGAAGCAGGGGAGGATTGAATGAGAAAGGTTGGACGCTCCAGTGAACCTTAGGAAACTATCATTCTGTCACAATTTAGGACCCATTTTTCAATAGTTGCACATTACAGAAAAGCAGAGTCTGATGGGACGTAGCTCTTTATGAATTGCCGTCACAATCAAGGATAAATGCATTGGAACCTTCGGCACCTGTGGGAACATTAATAAAGACAATACTGATTGATGACTCACAAACCTGACTCTTGGGGGTTGGTCAGGTTCATGGCTTTGGAGAAGAACTAATTCCCCCACTCTGCATTCTTTACATCTCTGCAGTGTGATGTAAGTTGTATCTTCTTCTGTTAATGAGCTCCTGGGACCACGCATTTTCTGCACCGCAAATTGTTTCTGCAGATTGCCTATACGCACACCAGTGAGAGGTGGGGTCATCTCATGGGGATAATGCATTAGACTGGGAGTCAGGAGACCTGGTTTCTATTTTTGACTCTGCCACTGATCTATAAGAGCTTGGGAAAGGCCCTTCGCTTTGTGCCTCTGTTTCCTCCTCATCCTTTATCTTGTCTATTTCACTGCCCTGCAAGATGGGTACTTGATCTCATCTGTGGCCTTTCAAGACTATTGTAATATAAAAAATAAAATGGAAACCCCTTGTGCTCCCCAAAAACACACCTTACTATTCCAAGTATCAGGTTTTATTTAAGGGAAATAATTTCTTCTACCAAACATGGTGGAAATCTCCACTAGGAGCTAGAAGGATAGTAACTACTAAACTCATTCTTTCTTGTGATCTCCACACAATGCAGCTCTCCAGAAGGGAAAGTGTGGTCATTAAATAGAGTTGTACAAAGTGTTTCAGCAGTGTTCAGTGATATTTCTGTGAAACATCCCATTTGAACTATTTACAAGCTTCCAAACCCATTGATCTTGAAAGGAGAGAAACAAAACCTAACTCAGAAAAGGGGTGCAGTAGAATGCTGAAGTCAAGGAGATGCATGCACTCATGGCTGAAAGGCACATGTGACAGCAGCAACAGTTGTCTTATGAATATACAATACTATTTGCCTTATGGACCCCATGCTGCTAGAATAAAGATGTCGCCAGGCACTAAGAGCTGGTTGAATTCCAGCTGGCAGTACTAGTGATAATGAGGAATGCCGCCAATAGGAAAACACACATGACTCCTGATGCAGTAAGAGAACTCTGATCTGTTTCAAGTGACTGTTCCCTTGCAATGTTATAACAATGTGAGGCTTAGGAATTATTAATACTGTAAAATTATCAATTCCAAGACAGTTAGCTGAGGCAGATTGACTCTCTTAAAATGGCTTAGAGAATTTGCGAAATGCAGCCTCTTCTTTTGAAAACCCAAGTGAAAAACAGCTTTTGCTGTATCTCCTGAGCGCTTGGAGTAAATTCAACCAATCAGGTAACTAAAATAAATAGTATGAGATTCAAACTGTGTAATTTCCATCATGCGACCTGTCTCAGCCAAGCGCTGAAATTTGATGAGTGAAATTTGTAATACCAGTGTCAGAAACTGTCTCAAAATATTTGAGGACATTGGATGGGGCAAAAACTGTTGGGTCCAATTTCAAACATGTGGCAGTTGTTCTAACACCATTTTCGAACACCACTAGGTGTTCATGGATACAGTTTGCACTTAAATTAAAATTGATTAGGGGTACTTTTGAGTTTCAAGTCAAACACTTTGGATAGCTCAAGTATTAACCCGCCACAGCAAGGAAGCTGCACTATTAGCATACATTCTGCTCTGTCAGTAAGTCAGGATTGTCCAGCTGATGGGATGTTCTGTAACTCTTAACCAATCTCACTCCAGGACCTGAAGAGACAAAATGCAAATCCTACTATACATGTTTTATTTTCAATTCCTTGTATTTCTAGATTACTTTTCATACTGAAGGATCCCAAAATGTTTTTCAACTGTATGTACACAGGAATTATTTCTTACACACTAATCAACTCTGTTGGAAAGCGCTATAGGGTGGTGAAGCCATTAGATTTAATTCTCATCTGAAATATGGACGCTTCTAAACACAGTATTCCCTGACAACACGCCAGACTGAAAGTGAAGAATGCCATCTCCTGAGTATGCTTCACTGCTTCCTGTAATGGCATAGGTTTTCCTTTAGATAACTGCTGTTAAGCCTGTTAGAGAAGATGTTGTTACAGCCTCAAAGGTGTATTATAGCATATAACTGATTGATTGATTTATACAGATATATAGGTGGGTCTATGATGACTGCAAAGACTGTCAAAAGATTTTGAAGGAGCCTCATAATCTCACCTTGAATCTTCAGCACTTCTCTTGCAGATGACACTATATTTGACAATTTGATATAGCAATACATAAGCTATGTTCAAAATATTACTTCTGTAAATGGATAGCTATTATAAATGTTTGTTTTCAGACAACAAAGGATTTTGAACTCCTGACATAATATAAGCTATTTTAAATAAAAAGAAATAGTATGAGACTCCAACTTTGTAACATCCATTATGCAACCAGTCTCAGCCAAGTGCTGAAATTTGATTAATGAAATTTGAAATACCAGCATCCAAAACTGTCTCATAATATTTGAGGACACCCAAATGAGGCAAAAAGATGAGAAGTAATTCTTCCACTCTACTCCGCACTGGCAAGGTCTCAGCTGAACTATTGTGTCCAGTTCTGGGTGCCACATTTCAGGAAGGATGTTGACGAACTGGAGATAGTCTGGAGGAGAACAACAAAAATTATTAAAGATCTGGAAAATATGACTTATGAGGAAAGATTGGAAAAAAATGGGTTTGTTGAGTATGGAGAAGAGAAGACTGAGGGGGGACATGATGACAGTTTTCAAGTACCTAAAAGGTTGTTACAAGAAGGAGAGTGAAAAATTGTTCTCGTTAACCTCTGAGGATAGGACAAAAAGCAACGGGCTTAAATTGCAGCAAGGAAGGTTTAGGTTGGACAGTAGGAAAACCTTCCTAACTGTCAGGGTAGTTAAGCACTGGAACAAATTGCCTAGGGAGCTTGTGGACTCTCCACCATTGGAGGTTTTTAAGTACAGGTTAAACAAACACCTGTCAGGAATGCTCTAGTTATTACATAGCCCTGCCTTGAATACAGGAGACTCGACTAGACCAGGTCATTTCCAGTCCTACGCATCTATCATTCTATGAAAAGTCAACATCACCCATTGTAATTAGGAAGAGCCTGCAGGGGGAAAGACACTTGTTTTTATAAGTGATTCACAGAAACATTCTCAACCTCACCTGGTAGGATGTGTATGATGGGGTGTATCAATGTGACACTATAACTAAAAGGGTTAATTAAGGAGCAAGTCTGGGACAAGATGACCCCACCCAGCTGCACCTGCTTAATAGTGAGGGTTGAATGGGCTTGACAAGACAGGGAGAAGGACCTACCCTGAGAGCTCCAGAGAAAGGGCAATGCAGTAACCTCCTCCTGGAGAGGAAGAACCTGTTGGTTGAGCCCAGTCGGTCTGAAGGTTCAACTAGTACCTTGTCTCTCACTACTGTGAGACATCTGATGTTGTGGTCTTGTTGTCTTTCCCTACTTCCATGACTGGCTCCTTGTTGACAAGTCCTGCCAGGAAGCCTACATGTCAACTTCCATGATGCTACACCTCCTCTCTTCACTGGGAATCATCTCCACACAATCTCTGGAGTTCATTGGGGGAACTTTAAATTCTATCACTGCAAGAGCATATCAGCCCAAGGACAGGTTCCAGACCATGCACAATATCATAACTCATGTCACAAAGCTACCATCATGTACCGGTCAAGACATGTCTGTCTCTCCTAGGTCATATGGCCTCATGCACCTTTGTCACTCCATTCACAAGATTCCACCTTAGTTGCCTGCACATTTGGCTGCAGTTGGTATACTCCCTAAGCTGTTATTCCATGAACTTCATGGTGACAGTTCCAGCTAGGGTACTGTCTTCCATGCTGTGGTTGACTATAATTAAAAGGGTTAATTAAGGAGCAAGTCTGGGGCAAGGTGACCCCACTCAGCTGCACCTGCTTAATAGTGAGCCAGACAGCTCTGAATGGGCCTGACAAGACAGGGAGAAGGACCTACCCTGAAAGCTCCAGAGAAAGGGCAATGCAGTAACCTCCTCCTGGAGAGGAAGAACCTGTTGGTTGAGCCCAGTCGGTCTGAAGGTTCAACTAGTACCTTGTCTCTCACTACTGTGAGACAGACTGCAAGACTTTGACAAGAGGGCGGGAGGTAGGAAGGAGCCCAGGGAGGCAACCGTAAGGCACTCCTGTGTACTGGACATCTGGTATCCCTTTCAGGGTCCTTCAGGAAAATAAGACTGAGTAATAACCTGACTAGAGTGTCAAGTTAATCCCCAATAAAAGACAGACCTCCACCAGGTGTGAAAGTGTCCTGGTGGAAAGACTAGAGGCATGACAGAGGTCTAACCCCCTAACCACCAGGCAGTACCACCGGCAAACTCCATCCATCACAATGTGTCACTTGTCATGTGTATTGTCTCTTGTGATTGGCCAGTTCACATTATTAAGGCAGTGTGGGGATGAATTTTAAAGGAGAACTTTCAAACTTAAAAGAAAAAAAAACCCCTCCAGGCTACCACAGTGTAGAGTAAAGAGAGTTTCACATCAGAACTGTGGTTCTAAGCACCCTTAATCTTTGAGGACCAGTCTGGCTCTCTCTAGCCTCTCATCAAATTTTAGACTATTCGCCCATTCGTGTGGAATTTGCATGTGTGTCTGAAAACAAAATGTCTGGAAATTAGTTTTTTCCTTTATTTACTTGTCATTGGTCCATGTTTGTCCTTCAACAGCTAACAAGAACAAAACACCCTCTTGAAACAGCATCTCCTGTTTGTTTTAGGGACAGATCCTCATCCCATTGAAGTCCATCAGTTTGGACAGGTTTAACCAGTAGGCACTTACCTACATCCTGTGTATTCTTTACTTGTTTTATTTATGCAGATGTATTGTGATTCATATTGGCCAGTACAATCTTTTAAATCACATGACAAAATAATGACAAAAATTAATCAATGAGACTCCTGACTGTGTCTCAGAAAGTTGACTCAAACACTAACTAGTCTTGGTGAAGAGAGAATCCATACAACTTTCCTTAAAGATCAGCACACGTGGGCTTTGTCAGACCAATCAGGGAAGCAAACTTCAGAGGCTTCTAATGAGAACAATTTGCTTTCCACCCTTGGTCCCCTTTCCCAACCTATAGGTGTTCAACTTTGAGGGCTGCAAGTATGAGGACCCAGTTGACTTCAACAGACAAGATGGCTCATGCAGTCAGGTTCTGATCTTGGTTGTAAATTCAAGTAACCACAAGGAAGTCAGATATTGTATCAGTAGCTAAATAAATAATAGCAACAGTGCAATTGATATCAGCATTTGTCCCATAGTCTTTAAGGCAACCATGATTCAAAATGTGACATTACCCAGAATACAATCTGGACTGTTGAACAGCTGTGTCCCCTTAATTCTCTAGCCTGGGGTGTCTTTTATGCTGCTATGCTAACGGAACACCCGCTCCTGGCCTGTTCACACAGCTATCAGCATGCAAATTCACTCCCAGAGCACTCTGCCCAGTCACTCATTAATTATGTACAGGGCAATACCTGCAAGCTCTTAGTCCCAACCTTGTTCCCCCAGTAATATGTGTCTCATACTGTTCAGCAAACCATTGAACAATGCAAGCTCATAGAAAATCTTTCATTTCATCAAAGGAAAATGATGTATGCACCAGCATTGTTATCCCAAATGGAGTTTCCTACACACTGATTAATCCAAACACACTGGTTAATATAAAACAATAAGATACGTTTATTAACTGAAGAAAGATAGATTTTAAATTATTACAAGTGTTGATGCATAAAAGTCAGGATTGGTTACAAAAGAAATTAAAAGATTAACATGCAAGCTAACACCTAACTTAACAAGCTAAGTGACTGTAAAAGCAAAGGTTTTGTCTCACCGTACGCTGTTGTAAATTTTGCAGGCTGGATCTCATTTCAGCCTGGGACCACTCTGTCTTAGTTTAGTTCTTTGAGAGTTGATGCCATGAGCAGAAAGATGGGAGTAGAAAAGGTGAAGTAAAATGTTTTCCTCCCTCTTTATAATTCAGGCTCTTGTGCTAGAAACATCTGTGCTGAGTCATGGTGACGTGCAGTCCATTGTGGATGTGAGGTTTGAATAGTCCCTGTGATGAAGTATAAATTTCTTGTTTACACCTCCCATCAGCTGAAGGATGTCTGCTTAAGTAGGTGATGGCCGTTTAACTCATGTCTGGGGTGCTAGCGTATCTTTGTCTCTGAAAAATTGGTTTGTAGGACCTAGAATTACTATGTATTTCAGTTACAATAATACAGTAGAATCTTATAACCTCACATATAGTATTGCTACAAATATTTTAACAGAATAATGATATTCAGCAAATTATGACTTTTCAAATGATACCTCACAAGGCATACTTTGTACAAAATGAATCATAGTCTTGTAAAAGTGGTAATTATAATAGTATAGACTGTCACACAAAACCTTTAGGCTTTCTGAATCAAACTCAACACATTTAAATTGTATCTGGAAGGAAATCAATGCAGTAGCTAGTGAAGTCTACACGACATAGGTGTAATAGGCTTCCCATGAGTAGCACCGCTAAATAATTGGGCAGCCACATTCTACAAAGTGATCAACTATTGAAGGGGAAACAGAACCTTGAAGTCAGACCTTGGCAAGTAAGTGAAAGAATAAACGCTTTTCAAAGAGTAAGTTTATAAATATATTTGATTTTTAAATGCACATGGTGTACGTTTTCTGTTGAGGTGAAAATTGTGTTGCCTTGCCAAAGACAGAAAAACTCATATATGGAACAAAGTAAATGATTTGAGCGGCAAGGGGGTTGTTTTGTGTGTTTGGATTAATGTGTTTACTGATGTGTAATCAGTGTAGTGGCAAATACATATTTTTTCCTACTGCAGAAGAAAAAATGTTGCTACAAAACTGTTATGGGGTTGCTTCACTGTAAACTTTGTGCTGTTTGCTGTTTCTGTCCCTAAGATTAGCACCTGCAGCTAAACTTAAATTAAATTTATAATTGCTATTAATTCTCCTGTTTCTGGGTATAAGCTGATTACTATCTGAAGAAGACGTTTTCCCCTATAGTATAATATTGTAAAATTAATCAGGTGTATTATATTGGGGCTTTACACCTCCCTCTGAAATATCTGCTGAAAGCAGTAGATCAGGCTAGATGGGCAATTTGTTTGCTGCAATTTGTTGCTATGTATATCATTAGGTTTTAACTATTCAAATCTGATCACTATGGGATATTTTCTACAAGTTCTAATTTTTATTTCCTTCCTCCCTCCACCTTTTAAGGAGCTTCCACCCAGAATTCCAATGCAGTGGAGCCCGAAAAGCAAGCTGACAACACAGTGAAAATGGCTGGGGTTATAGCTGGCCTTCTGATGTTTGTTATTATCCTCTTAGGAGCAATGCTCACCATCAAAAGGAGGTAAGTTTCTGCTTTGCTTCCATTGTAGAGCTACTGGCTGGGACTCCTTGTATTTTATTAAAGCTGTTACCTCAGTAGAGATAAAATGTTTCACTTGTGTTCATGTGGTGGAAAGGATTTGGGTGGTAGTGGTGGTTGTTATTTATTTGTATCAAAATAGCACCTACGAGCCAGGGCCCCATTGTGCTGGGCACTGTACAAACCCAGAACAAAAAGACAGTCCATGTCCCAAAAAGCTTACATTCAAAGACAAGGGACAACAGATGGAGACAGACATTTGGAAGAATACAAGGAAACAATGATACAGTACTGGCCAGCCTGACAGACAGTGGTCTCAGCCCATCAGCAGCTTAAACATTGTCAAGTGTTTTGGAGGCATCATGGGAAAAGAGTTTTGAGGAGGGTATTGAAGGAGGATAGTGTGTCAGTTTTGTGGATATTTACTGGGAGCTCCTCCCAAATGAGGGGCAGCATGGGAGAAAGCACAAAGGGCCTTGTCTGAAAAATAAACAACTGGGCAATAGAAGCTGGCATCATGAGGCAGGAGTCAAGATCTCCAAAGTGACTGAGAGATGATAGATAGGGCAGGAGTAGGCCATGAAAGGCCTTGAAAGTGAATACAAGTAGCTTATGTTTGATGTGATAGAAAATGGGAAGCCAGTGGAAGGATATAAAGAGAGGAGTGACGTGGTCAGAGTGACAAGCTAGGAAAATCTTTGCAGCACCATACTGAATTGATACCAATGGAGCAAGGTTGCATTTATCAAAGCCAGAGAGAAGGACGCTGCAATAATCAAAATGCAAGATGATGAGAGCATGGACAAAGAGTTTTAGCTGTGTGTGTGGATAGGAAAGGCCCTATCATAGATATGTTATGCAGAAAGAATCAGCAAGATGAAGATATAGTCTAGACGTGTGGACCTAGAGAGAGGGCCAAGCTGAAGAAGGCAGGTAGAATGGGGATACTGTCCACAGGGATTGAGAAAGGAGGTAGCAGAGAGGGGCAGCGGGGAGATTAGAAGGAAACAGGTCTGGAGAAGGAGATCTGTGAGTTGTCAAAATGAATATGGTAGTTGAATTTGCATTTGTGGATGACATTATCCAGAGATAAGGCATGGAGAAAAAAGAGAAGGGGGCCAAGGACAAAGTCCTGTGGAATCCCCCACAGAAAACTGGTGGGAGGATGAGGACCCTCCAGAGGACACACTGGAGTGATTATAGAGATAGGGGAGATGACTGGTCCTGGAAACGAGTGGAGGACAGGATTTCAAGAAGAGGAGCATGGGCAAGTGTGTTGAAGGTGGCTGACAGGTAAAGGAGTATGGGGACGTAATATTGATTCTAAGTTTTGGCAAAGAAGATGTCATTAGAAACTGGTGAGAGTGGTTTCAGTGGAGTGCTAGGGGTGGAGGCTGGATTGGGAAAGTCTGGGACAGAACTGAAGGTGATTATCGACAGCATGTTCAATGATCTTAGAGATGAAAAGGGAGATGGGGCAAGTGGGGGTCAATGGTGGGTTTTTGTAAGATGCGAGAGAGTAAAGCATGTTTGTAGTGTGAGCTAGAGAGAGTGAGAAGCTAAAAAGAAGAGTAAGAGCAGAAACGAGAATGGGCCCGGGGCAGTGGGACAAGTAGAGAAGTTAGAGGAGGAAAGCAGGCAAGAAATGTTCTAGCTTTGAGATTTTGTCCAGGGGAATTAGAGGATTATGTGAATCAGACTACAATAGTAAATCTGGTTAAATTGTCTGGTTTTGACTTGTATGTATGAAGGAGGCACTTGTGGTTAGAGCATGAACCTAAAACCTGGAGTGCTAGGTTCTAGACTAGGTTCTGCAAGTCACTGCATAACCTTGGGAAAGTCACTTTGCCTGTCTGAAAAAGGGTAACAATACCTCAAAGATGGGTTGAGAGCTTATTTTGTAAAGCATTTTCAGATCCTCAGGTGAATGATGCTATATATGTGCAAAGTAGTGTTATTAAAATGAAATTTGAGCTGTTTTGCAGTTTGGAATTTTACTCTGTTTTGCACATTTCTTAAACTTGTCATTATTTTACAATTATCCTTCATTGTGCCTTTGGAGAGAGAGAGAGAGAAGATGTGATTTTGCAGATGCATGAGGCATTCCCATGTGATTTCTAAATGATTGGCTGTGAAATATGGCAGAGATTTCAGCAGAAAATTGCTTTATTTTTTTTTTTTAATGTGAGAGGGTGAGGATGCTGGAGTGGCTTATTCTAGGGTGATTATTACCCTGCCAAGCATGGTGTGTTTGTGCTTGCTTAGAGACAGCCATTTCCTTTGGAATATGAGTTCAGCTGGATAGAGCATTAAAATCTTTCAGTGGGGAGAAGTGATTTCTCAGAGTTTGGTTTTGTTCATGTTTGGTTGAAACTGTCTGAAATTGTTGCTGTGGATAGAAGCAAAGTTTTCAAGCAGTTCGTCTTTGTGTGATGGTATGCTTTCTTTGTGAACCATTGGTTCTCAAACTTTGAAATAGAGCATAACTTGTAGCTGGCTTTTCTGTTATCATTTTAAGAGCTCCTACCATGTAATATACAGATATGATTCAGAAAACAGATAGGACACAGATATGTTTCGTACCAAGGAGGGATTTTCCATGTGTTGGGGTTTTTTTGCGAGTTACTTTTCTGATGCTCTCTCTACTTTTCAACATGATTGTTGTGGTCAGATGTTGGCTGCGTATGTGTTTATTCAGTGTGCTGTCCCAGCTCTGCGCAGATGGCGGAGATAGCAGACCTTAATTAAACTGCCCAATAAATTTAGACTTGGTTTTTAGCAAAGGCACCCAGCTAGGTTTATTGTTAATGAAGCATGGTAACAGCACCTGGCAGACTCTACGAGGATACGAAGACATGTATGCTCATGACAATGGATGCAGCTTAGTTAGTGGTGGGACTTTCCACTGCTCCCTAGGCTGGCCAAAAATACTCTCTTTGAGATACATTTTTGTACCCCAATACAAACAAGTTAGTACTGCCCCTTTGACAGAGTTAGTTACTGCCCCTTGACGTCACTAGTTATTACCCATTATTTTGTACGTGTTGGTTTAGTTCAGGGGTCAGCAACCTTTCAGAAGTGGTGTCCTGAGTCTTCATTTATTCACTCTAATTTAAGGTTTTGTGTGCCAATAATACATTTTAGCATCTTTAGAAGGTCTCTTTCTCTAAGTCTATAATATATAACTAAACTCTTGTTGTATTTAAAGTAAATAAGGTTTTTAAAATGTTTAAGAAGCTTCATTTAAAATTAAATTAAAATGCAGAGACCCCGGACCGGTGGCCAGGACCCGGGCAGTGTGAGTGCCACTGAAAATCAGCATGCGTGCCATAGGTTGCCTACCCTTGGTTTAGTTAAAACATCTTTATTATGTACTGTCTTCCTAACCTTATCTTTTAAAAGGGGTCAGTATGTTTCTGTTATCCTTAGGAAATATTTTTGTACCCTCCTTAATGTCAAAATGTTCTGATACCTTAATATTGGGATGTGTTTGCGTAAGCGCTCTGTAACTAGCACCTCTTAGGAATGTGTATTTCTGTAATGTCAGCCCTGTTCTTGCCAAATTCTGTAAGCAGGCCCTGACTCATACCAGGCCTTTAATACAAGGGCTTATGTCTCGGGCTCTCTTCCTACTACATTTCTGATCCTAGATGAAACCTGAGCTGCCTGATCGCACACCACCTTAGTTAGACAGCTATTACTGTTTACACATGTGAGTAGCCCCTTTGACTTTGGTGGGTGTACTAGCATAAGTACGAACTACTCGTGACTGAGGAGTTGCAGGGTAAGGCACTCGTTCCTAGACAGTATTAAAACTTTCCTTCAGCTTATTTGCCCCTGCTTGTAGTGCACACTGTTGACATTTCAAAGAAGGGCACACAAGATATGCCCACAAAAATGCATGTTCATTCATTGCGCTCATTGACGCATGCAAATAAAATAATACTTGAGGATGTAAGTTGTCCGTTAATTACATCGCTACTGAGTGCCTTAAAAAACAATTAGAGAGACAAAGTGGATGAGGTAATATTTTTATTGGACCAACTTCTGCTGGGGAGAGAGACAAGCTTTTGAGCAACACAGAGCTCTCCTTCAGGTCTGGGAAAGGTGCTCCCAGCATCACAGCAAAATGCAAGGTGGGGCATATTGCTTAGCGTAAGTAATTAGCACATATTCGAAGGGACCATTTAAGGTAAAATGGCCCGTTAACACCTCTGTAGTCATAGGACAAAAAGAGGGGGTCGGTGAGTTACAGATTATTGTAAGAAGCCATAAATCCAGTGTGTCTGTTCAGTCCATGCTTTTTAGTGTCCATCAGAGTAATGAATTTAAGCTCCCAGGCTCATCTTTTGAAACTGTTGTGCCGGTATTCTTTGAAGATGAGGACTGATAAGTCAGATATAGCGTGATCGCTTTATGAATAGCATTCGCCCACTGGTGATAGGGTTGAGGGGGAGAAGGGATTTGAACAGGGATCTGTCACAACTCACGTGAGTGCCCTAACCACTGGGCTATGGGATATTCTGATGTGAGGCTCCCTCAATCTCTTCTATTGAAGCTGTTGCACTTTGGATAAATAATTAGAGCCATTGGAACAGGGGGACTGGATCCCGGGTCTCCCCATCTTGGGTGAGTGCTCTAACCACCAGGCTACAGAGTCATGCTCATGCTTGTGTGCATACATGTGCTCTCTCTCACCCTGAGTCATTCACCCCACCCCACACCTTCTTGCTAAAACAGGATAAGGCACGTAAGTCTAAAGAGGATTCCTAGCTCTGAATCACAACAGGAAATAGTCACTTTGTTGCAGCCCATGCTTAGGTGTCAATATTTGTGAGCGGGGTGGGTCTTAGCGCACACCCCTCTAGATGGCATCTTCCACTGGTTAGCTTAGACAGCTCCCCGCCTAGCACGCTAGCTTATGTTAATTGTGGTATAAGGTGCTTATCTCTCCCCATTCATTGTACAAGAGGTTAGGTGCCTAACTCAGACTTTATGTATTGCCATGATTTTACCAAATGCGTATGTAACCCTGCTGCCAGGCCAAGCAGCAAGGGCTGGGTTCAGTACACAGGGGTTCCCTCTCATCAAAGCAAATGCAAAATTGGCTCGAGCCCCCACCCAGTGACCTGGGAAAATCTTACACACACCCCTGGGTGCCTCAAAGAGGCAATACTTCCCATCTCGCAAGCACAGAGTCTCCGTGTAGCAGAGAATCTTTAATAACATGAGGTAAACGACATCAGCATTAAATTGGGAAAACACCACAACTAAGGTTCATCAACCAAACCATGAGCAAAGACCCACCCCAGCAAATTGGGCCATGTCCTTTCCCTCAGGTTCTTGAGTCCAACAACCCAAATGTCTCTTGAGTCCAGCAACCCAAAAGTCCAGCCCCAGACTTCAAGAGTTCATCTGCAGAGTGTTACTCCCCAGTCTAGGTGAAAATGTTTGGGGGGGGCGGGGGAGAAGAAGTAAGGGGCACCTTATGTGATCTGAAGCTGACTGCCCCGCAGCTCCATACAGGTTCACTCCACTCTGCTCCACCAGTCGTCCCACAAACCGCTCTGCTCTGCAATAGGTCTTCAGGCTCCCCACTACATAACACAGTGCTCAGTGATTTCAGCTCTTAGTAATTTTAGCCATTTAGTGATTTCAGCTTGTAGTAGTGAGAGCCCCAGTGCTGGTGCACCATAAGGCCAAAGTAAATTCAGCTCAGCACCTGTAGCTAGACTCCTAATAGACCCAAAATTAGTTCTGATATTCCACAGTGGAGAGAGACAGAGATGCAATTGATGTTTCAGACCCTCACAAAGGGGCCCACACCACCAGGTATTAATACCTGTCTCCAGCCTCTCTTCCCTTCACAGAGTTTTGGAACCCATGTCCCTTGCCTAACTAGTTCTACTTAGTTGATGGCGAGTCCCTCCATCATAACAAAAGGCCAAGTACAGTTCCACTGTCATTGATTCCCATAATCAGGATAATAACAATTTATTCTTCCTGCCCCAATAACAGAGACACTGAGGATCCCACAGCAGCCAAAGTGACCATTTGGGCCGGTATGGACTCAGGTGGGGTGCATGTGCCTATGCAAATGAGATCAGCCCCTGAAGTTCTTTTCCACAACTTGCCACACCTCACCACCAGATGTCAGGGTGGAGCTCAGCCTGACTCTGCTTACACCTAAAAGTTAGGCAGTATGACACAGTAGTGTCACAATGCCTAATTCTTTTTGTGCATCCCAGCCCTGGTTCCTTTCAGCATTGATAGCCTCTCTCTCATAATTCTGTTGGCCTGTGGTGTCTTGTTATAAATCATATATATTGCTGTGAAGAAAACAAATAGCACCTTTCTGATGGTGATAAGAAATCCAGTATCAAGGGATACAGTTTTTCTTTAGCTTAGCTTAGTCCAGTCAGAGACTTAAGGATAGTCTTATGTAGTAATATACTGTAAATACTTGGGAGATACTCATTTTCTGTAAGTATCTTTTCCTAATTTGGGGTTAAAAGCACAAACAAGCAAAGTTTGCATAAGCGGACATGTTTTGCTAGGACCTGTATAGTAGAACTATAAATGTTTCAGTAACAGTACCTGGAGATGTTAAAATGCATAGTTTCTTCTCAGTATGTGGGGTGTTTGTAATAAATTCTGATCAGAAAAGAAGTCTGAGTTCCAAATTTTGCCATAGACCATGTGCTAAATTTCAGGATTTGCAGTACATGGAAGTGAACTCCTGCATAGAATCATAGAAATGTAGGACTGAAAGGGACCGCAATGGTCATTTAGTCCAGTACCTTGCACTGAGGAAGGACTAAGTACCTGAGAGGTGTTAACTTCTTCTTAAACACCTCTGGTGATGGGGATTCCACAACCTCCCTTGATAATTTGTTCCAGTCCTTAACTACCCTTACAGATAGGAATTTTTTCCTAATGTCTAACCTAAATCTTGCTTGCCTCAGTTTAAGCCCATTACTTTTTGTTCTGTCCTCAGTGGTTAAGAAGAACAATTTATCACTTTCCTTTTTATAACAGCATGTTACATACTTGAATACGTTTATCATGTCCTCCTTTAGTCTTTTCCAGACTAAATAAACTCAGTTTTTTCAATCTTTCCTTGTAGGTCATATTTTCTAGACTAGACCTTTTGCTGCTCTCCTTAGGACTTTCTCCAATTTGTCCACATCTTTCCCAAAGTGTGGTGCCCAGAACTGGACATGATACTCCAAATGAGGTCTCATCCGTGCTAAGTAGAGTGGAAGAATTAATTCTTGTGTTTTGCTTACCATGTTTGTGCTAATACATCCCAGAATGACGTTTGCTTTTTTAGCAATAGTATTCCATTATTAACACTTATTTAGCTTGTGATTCACTATAAACTCCAGATTCTTTTCTGCAGTATTCCGTCCTAGGCAATCATTTCCCATTTTGTATACTTGCAATTGATTATTCCTTCCTAAGAGTAGTACTTTGCATTTGTCCTTATTGAATTTCATCCTATTTATTTCAGATCATTTCTCCAGTTTGTCAAGATCATATTGAATTCTAATACTATCCTTCAAAGTGCTTGCCATCCCCCTCAGCTTGATATTGTCCACAAACTTTATAAGTGTACTCCCTATGCCATTATCCAAATAATTTATGAAACTATTGAATAGAACTGGACCCAGGTCTGATCCTTCCAGGACCCCATCCAATATGCCCTTCCAGCTTGACTGTGAACCATTGATAACTACTCTCTGAGTATGGTTTTCCAACCAGTTGTGCACCCACCTTATCAGGTTCATTTAGGCCAGTGGTTCTTAACCTTTACCGCAGCTTGCACCCCTTTGGTGCTCAAAATACAGTATGTTCTCGCACCCCTTATCAAAAATCGTTGAAGTAGGTCAGTTCTTTAAACCTAGATATATCATAACTATAGAACAAAGGAGAGAGAATTATGTATTTATTTTAATTTTGTGGTAAAATTAAGAATACATGAAAAATTACACACTTTTTTTAAGTTTACCAGCTCAGTGACTCTTCTGCTGTTGCTTTTGTTCAATGATGTTCAAGAAATGAGGAACTTTTTTTGAAATAGCCACACACATGTCATCACTCGCATTTAGGCGGTTTCTGTTTTTGTTTTGATGTGTAAGAGTGATGAAAATCCTATCTCCCACAAGTATTTAGTCACAAATGGCACAAGGATCTCCAGCGCTGTCTTCGCCAGTTGTGGAAACAGTGCTAGTTGAGCACACCAGAAATTCTCAAGCTTCATTGTCTCAAACTCCATTCGTCCAAAGTAGTTGTACTTACATGCCTGTGCTTAATTTGTTTTTTCGATGATTTACCTTGTAAAAAAATCTGGCATGTCTCGCACCCCCAGAAAGGGCATCTCGCACCCTCAGAGGGCACATCCACCCCAAGTTAAGAACCACTGATCTAGGCTAGGTCCTCTGTTTTTTCCACCAAATGCATCCGATGAAGTGAGCTGTAGCTCACGAAAGCTTATGCTCTAATAAATTTGTTAGTCTCTAAGGTGCCACAAGTACTCCTTTTCTTTTTGTGATCTAGGCTATATTTCCCTAGTTTACTTATGAGAAGGTCATGTAATACAGTCTCAGAAGCCTTACTAAAGTCAAGATATATCACATCATCTGCTCCCCCCATCCACAAGACTTGTTACCTTGTCAAAGAAGGATATTAGGTTGGTGTGACATGATTTGTTCTTGACAAATCCATGTTGACTGTGTTATCACCTTATTATCTTCTAGGTGCTTACAAATTGACTGTTTGATTATTTGTTCCCTGTTAGATGGGGTGGGATCGAAATTACTACAGAGAATTCTTTCCTGGGTATCTGGCTGGTGAATCTTGCCCACATGCTCAGGGTTTAGCTGATCGCCATATTTGGGGTCAGGAAGGAATTTTTCTCCAGGGCAGATTGGAAGAGGCCCTGGGGTTTTTTCGCCTTCCTCTGCAGCATGGGGCATGGGTCACTTGCTGGAGGATTCTCTGCTCCTTGAAGTCTTTAAACCATGATTTGAGGACTTCAATAGCTCAGACATAGGTGAGAGATTTTTTGCAGGAGTGGGTGGGTGAGATTCTGTGGCCTGCATTGTGCAGGTCAGACTAGATGATCATAATGGTCCCTTCTGACCTTAATATTTATGAATCTATTAATCTTCCTAGGGACTGAAGTTAAGATGACTGGTCTATAATTCCCTGGGTTGTCTTTGTTCCCTTTGTTATAGATAGGTACTATATCTGACCTTTTCCAGTCTTCTGGGATCTTGTCCATCCTCCATGAGTTCTCAAAGATAATCGTTAATGGCTCAGAGATCTCTTCAGTCTGTTCCTTAAGGATTCTAGGATTTATTTAATCAGGCCTGCATGCATGCTCACAAATAGGGTCCACAGATTAGGATCTCTCCATCATTAACCCTTCAGTCTTTTCCCTTGTTCCTTTCTTGGTCCCAGCTTTGTGCCATTTCTCATGCTGTTCCCTGTGATTGGTAGAGACTCACATATCTTTGTTTTCCAACCACCCCTCTCTCTTCTGTCAACTTTCTCTATAAAATCCACTCGTTCCATGAAGCTTTCCTGCATTGGTCCACTCCTTGGTCTACATATCTTTAAAAATATCAGTGCTGGATTCTTACTCACTGCTGATCTGGCCTGTCACTGCTTCTCCAGTTCCCAACACAAGAGTTTGAAAATATCATCATAGAGTCTCGGAAGTGGAATTGCAGGAAGGTAATTTTATTTCTTCAAAGATGGTGAGCCAGATCTTCAGCTTGTGTAAATCAGATTGCATCCATTGACATCACTGATCGCAGTGGAGCTGTGCTGATCTACACCATCTGAGGATTTGGTCCATCATCACTGCGTAATCCTCACTCTTGCATTGTAAGCTGGAGAGCCAGCAAAAGGCTAGGTGACCAATGAGTAAGAATCCTAAGAAGCAGAGGTAAGTAACTGGTTGTGTCCAAGTTGGATTTTAAGCTTTTTCGAAGCAGAAATTGTCATCAGCTTTGTTTGGTAAAGTGCTTATGCGTGGTTACTGCACCATATAAATAGTCATTCCTTAGTGACCAGGAAGAAACTCAGGGGCTGCTTTATAGAGTTAGCGGGTTGTTTATGTGGTATGTATATACAGTCACTAGATTATTGTACTTTTTCACATCCTTTTGGTTGAGGTGGGAAGAGTAGACAATGTTCGGACCCATACCTGTGTGACAAGTTGGAGCCCCTGAGGTGCTGAAGATACCACTGAGTCTACCTGTTCTGCCACCATGGGCCCCCTTTACTCTCTTGCTGAGCCAGGCTCTTAAAACCTCCTCTAACATACACACACACACAGGCAGGGCCACACCCAGCTGCAGATCAGCTCTGGGAAGACTCCGCTTAAGGGACTTGCTCCAGCACTCAGATGTCCACCTCCCTTGGAGTACAGACCCAAAGATATATTATGAAATTTGCCTCTTCCCTCAATGTGGAAGAGAGATGTGCACACTTCTTGCCCCAACCCCCCAGCTAGAAATTGCATAAACTAGGTTATATTGTAAACCAGAAATAAATGTATTAACTATAATAGGTGTATTTTAAGTGGTTACAGAGGAAGCAGAAAGAACAAGGCAGGTTACTAAGAAAATAAAACAGAGCACGCAAACTAAGCTTAGTACACTAAAGAAATTGGTTACATGCAAGTTCTCACCCTAAATTTGGTTCTAATAATCTTCTTCACAGGCCTGATGCCCTTCCAGCCTGGGCCCAGTTCTTTCCCACAGTGCAGTCTTAGTTGTTTCCAGCAGTCATCTTCGGTGGGGTAGCAGGGGAGAACTAGTGAACAGGATTACCTCACCCCCCACCCTTAAATAGGATTTGCATAAGGCAGGAGTCCCTGGTTTCCTAGTTTGACCGCCCCCGCTCTGCCTGCCAGCTTCTCCTGGAAAAATACAAAATGCATGATGGGGTACAGTATCAGGTGACATGGTTACATGCCTCTGTAGGGCCCTTGTAGCCATTCTTCACAGGATGACCCACACGTTCACAGGCAGACTAAGCTCTTTTACAGTCCATTATCCTTGCTGATGGGCCATCCGCCCTGTCTGGCTTTTCCATTGTTGTACCTGAAGTGTTAGCAGTGGGCGTCACCCAAAGTAGCATAGTTGAAATACAGATAAATAGTTAATATTCCTAATTTCAGATACAGAAATGACACAGGCATATCAATAGGATAATCACATTCAGTAAGTCATAACCTTTCTAATGATATCTCACATGAGCCATCTTGCATAAAAGATATCTCAGTTATGTCATATTCCTATCATAAGCATATTTTCATAAGGAATATGGAATGACACATCACAACGTGGTCCATACCTAGATCCCAGTGCAGATATAAAATTTGTATCTGAATCCAATCTCCAAAAATGGTCTAAGGATGCAGAGAGCCATGGATATAAAGCGGATATCCACAGATTTTCAGGGCTCTATCTATACCCTCCTGAGATCCAATTTGGTGATATTTCAGCTATCATGAATGGTGAAATTCTTGCAAGGTGAGCTGTTCTTGTGAGATTTCCACCATTTCATGCTGAAACTTTGCAAGAACAGTGACCACATTCAAATTAGATGCAAAGCCAAAAAACTACCCATGATATAGGAACAGACAGGGGATTAGAATCTGAACCTTCTGGAAACTTAAAGAGAGTTGCAATTGAAGTTTCACTTTCAGGTAAGCTCTACTTCCTAGAGCTTGGAAATTTAAACTTCTTTCTCTACTCATTTCCCCCCTTTTGTCTGCATGCAAGTGAAATCATTGTGTTCTGTTTTCCTCTGTGTACCTCTTTGGCTGTGCACCATCATCAACAATGTTGTGAGCCATCCAGGGTGGGCATAATTCTCTGAGAACAATTCGCTAGTTTATAGGTGACTCTTTTCCCTCTTTAGAGGCAAGAAGAGTGTACAAACATGTTTTGATGCTTGCTTTACCTCAATCTGCTAGTGTACTTTGATCTTCCTTCAAACACACCTATTGTATTAGTTCTGGACTTCTTTTGAATGGACACAGCCAATCATGTCTAATTGAGGTTGAGGGTGGGAGTTCATGTGAACAAGTGTCCATTAGAGATGGGATTGAGCCTACCTAACACATTTCACTTGTAAACTAAGGCAGATTGGGACCAGATCTTGTTATGGGAAACACCATCCAGGGCCACAGATTGATATGAATATCCTGTGATGTGTGGCTTAAAAAAACAACAGCCGCATACCACACACACACCACTGGCTGAATAAATCATTTTGTAACAGATTTGTTCTCTCGTTGTACAAACAAAAACTCAAGCAGCTTAACCTCTTTGAATTCAAACCTACTTAAAGCAATCATCTCTCAGCCTGCAGAGGCACTTGTGCAAGATAGTCTTGTCTTTCTAGGCAATGATGCAGAAAATAAGTTATTTAATTAGACAAACTTGATGCACTACCTTCATGTGGAGCTGGAAGATACCACAGTGACATCTGTTCATGGCTTAGGGCATTATAGCTAATCAGTAATTGACACAATCGATTTGATTTTTTTCTCAATTAAGTGTATTGTTAACCAGTGTACAGAATTGAAGGACGGAGAGAGATTGAGAACCTCGTACTGCCAAAACAAGGACACATGAGTGAGATTAGGAAAGGCTGAATTGTCAAAAGTTACTCCCGGTTCTTAGAAACACCACCAAATTAGGATGCTTCTCTGAACCTTATCTACATAGACTTAGACAAACACCCTGGCCTTCAGTTTGGTTTGGATGTGTTCAAACCCTTTTAGTTCAGCAAATGTGTGAAGCTACCAAACTTGTCTGCATGACTCAGTCAAATACCCGTAACCCTATCAAACCAGCTTGAGTTTTTTTTGATTGGAGAAAAGTGAATGGTGGGCTTACGTGGGTCAATTCTGCAGTCACCCAGGACCAGCTAACATGTTTTTAAATAGGATGGTCTTTGCCTACACTAGATACTAAGGGCTTGTCTATACAAACATTTAATTTGCAGCAAGTTGGGGTATGAATATACCCCACAGTTGCCTGCTGCATACACACTGTCCATGTGGATCCTGGTCACGCACATAAACAGTTAGTTAATGAACTTTTATCTCATCCTCCTTGAAACCAGAATAGATCTTTGTGTTTGTCTCCACAAGTACTTAAAAACGTACTGATTTAAGCCCATTCATTTTCCCAATTTTGACAAACATCTAGTGGGGTCGGGGGGCGAACTTCAAAATACAGAATGCCAACATTTGATGCTTCCCCAATATTCTATAGAAGATGGTTTGTTCACTTGTAATATTAGTTGAATATTGCCTAACATAAAAAGTATAATAAAATAATATGGTTAGTTACTAAATGCTTCTTGAAGCCAAAAAGACATTTGTGTAACTTTTTATTGTGCAAATACTTTTTGACTGTTTGGACTCCTTAAGAGTTTGGATGTTGGTCAGTTCTTATTTTATATTAATAGTTTTAACTCCTCCAAAATTGTGACTTGTTTCCTTAGAGAGTCAAGAATCTGATGCTCTTCAGTGTTGCATGTTTGACAAGACAGAGCCTCTAGTGACCCCTGGAAGTGTGAGACTGAATAAATAGGATCAGACAGCCTGTCACGGTCTACTGTAAATAAAAGGAGTACTTGTGGCACCTTAGAGACTAACAAATTTATGAATACTGTAAATAAGTTCCTCAAAGACCTCTTGTGGCAAAATGAAGGTGGGGGGGGGGAGGCAGGGCAGATATAAGTCTAGAATTAGTTCCTTTTAAGAAAACTAGCTCTTTATTCTGGGTTAAGGTTGAAATCTGAAACTAATTAATTAAAACTCAACTGCCTGTTATAATGTGACAAAGACTTGGGTCATGGAAAGGGGCTGCTTAGTGGGTACTTGTACATTCAGTGGTGAAACACCCACCTCCCCTTCCGTATCGGTGTTTAAGAAAGACATTCTGTGTATATTATAGGTGAGGCTGGTAAGATTGCCTGAAACTTCCCACTATAAGACCCTGTTACCAGTTGCTTATAACTTTGCCAAACTTTAACCATGTGGCTGAAATTTTCCATGTCTGCTGTCTGGCTCCGGCTGAATTTTTGGGGAAAATTTAAGACAAAACAGTACAGCCATTTCCAAGGATTATAGGGGGGAAAATATGTTGTTTTGCCAATGTTAAATTGTGGTGACCCTTTCTTTGTAAATGTTTAGCATCCCTATGCTTGACGTCCCCGTGAAAATCCACACAAATTTGGCCAAGTTAGAATTCCTTGGAAAATCATTTTACCCATGCTCAGCAGAGATTTTCTAGGGCAGCAGTTCCCAAACATGTTCCGCCACTTGTGAAGGGAAAGCCCCTGGTGGGCCGGGAGGGGCCGGTTTGTTTACCTGCCGTGTCCACAGGTTCAGCCGATCACGGCTCCCAGTGGCCGCGGTTCGCTGCTCCAGGCCAATGGGAGCTGCTGGAAGCAGTGCGGGCCAAGGGACGTACTGACTGCTGCTTCCAGCAGCTCCCATTGGCCTGGAGCAGCGAACTGTAGCCACTGGGAGCCACAATTGGCCGAACCTGCAGACGCGGCAGGTAAACAAATTGACCTGGCCCGGCAGGGGCTTTCCCTGCACAAGCAGCGGAACAAGTTTGGGAACCATTTTCTGGGCTTTGCAGTTTAAAAATTCCATCCACACTGAGCATGTGCCAGTCTGATGAGCATAACTGTCCTTGCAATTACTGCTGTGAGCTACTGCATGCCTTCCTGGGTCTGGGTTCAGGCACCAGAACTGAAAGCAGAGCTAATATCTCTCCTGAGCTCTAAATGACGCCCCCCCACTGACGCCTTCCCCCCCCCCACATCCCTTCACACACACACACTTCACTCAGGCAGCATGGAGGAGAAATTTCTCTGATTAGAATGCAGATGGGACAGGAAATGGACCACTCGGCGTGGGGAGTAGAGTGAAACAAGAAGCCGGGGTAGTGGGTTGTGGGGAAGGAGACAGGGAATGCTAGCTGCCACTAGGAGGAAAATGGACTGGGAATTGGGTTGGGGGAGATTGGGAGTGTCTGGCCAAGAAGACTGAGACGAGGAGACAGCGAAGGGAGGCACCATTCACTCTATGAATATATATCTCTTTCTCTGTGATATTACTTATATAGAGATGATAGACATGGCTATATCTAGTCCCAAAGAAACACAGAGACTGGTATATGCTCAATTTCAGCTGTCTGACTTTCACTATCAAATGCTTAGGCCACTCAAACAGCATAACTAGAAGTCTGACCTGACTCCTACCACTTCCATCTCTGGAGCCAGATGTTCTGCTGTAGGAAGCAGGGATTTAGTATAGCAAAAAGCCCCGAAACCCAGTTCAAGTTAGTCACCATGTTTCAATGACTGGATATATGTAGTTAACAGATCAGCTATATTGGATGTTTAAAAGGAAATCCTTGACTGCATTAGATTGGGCTTTACAGAAAATTATTCTGGTTACATCCTCAGTAGGTAAGAAGAAGAGACTGAGCAAATTACAAATGGAGAATCTTCTGCACATGAATAAAAATGTAAGACACCTGCTTGGATTCCAGTGCTTTTTTTTTTTTTTTTTGTAATCTTTGGGGAACTTAAAGTTATTCTCCACCTTTCCTAGACCCTGGCTTTTAGAGATTCACTATGATGATATTAAAAGAAAAGAGAGTTTGGGAGTCCTAGAGCTGTGTGTAACGTAGCCAGCCCCAAGCATGCAAAAATAATGAATCAGGCCCTCAAAAATCATTAGGTTGACTTAAAACTAATGGGCCTTTATAAAAAAAAAAAATTGCCTTCTGGTTTTCCCTGCAACATTGAGGGCTGGAAACTTTTTTTTTTTTAATGAAAGATGAAATTCTCATGAAATCACACAACTTCAGAAGCTGGGACTTCAAGAAAAACATAAAATATGGTGAGAGTCACAAAATCACTAGATTTAGCAACACTGTGAGAATCCAAAGAGGATGGATCTAGACTGTTCTCAATGGTAGCAGGTGACAGAACAAGGAGTAATGGTCTCAAGTTGCAGTGGGGGAGGTTTAGTTGGATTTTAGGAAAAACCTTTTCACTAGGAGGGTGGTGAAGCACAGAAATGGATTACCGAGGGATGTGGTGGAATCTCCTTCCTTAGCAGTTTTTAAGGTCAGGCTTGATAAAGCCCTGGCTGGGATGATTTAGTTGGGGATTGGTCCTGCTTTGAGCAGGGGGTTGGACTTGATGACCTCCTGAGGTCCCTTCCAACCCTGATATTCTATTATTCTAATTGTAGTACTTGCACTTCATTTTTTGGAATATTGCTTTTGGCTTTCGTCTACATGGGCTCTCACTTCCCAAATCCCTCCTCATAAGGACATAATGGCCATACTGGGTCAGACTCTAATGATCCATCTTGCCCAGTATCTTGTCTCTGACAGTAACCCAGAGCTTCAAGGGGAGTTTACAGAACAGGGAAATTATGGAGTGATCCATCCCTGTCTTTCCCTCCTGGCTTCTGGCAGTCAGAGGTTTGGAGTTGCCCTGAGCAAGGGGTTGCATCCCTGACTATCTTGGTGAACCTATCCTCCATGAACTTAGCTAGTTCTTTCTTGAAACCAGTTATACTTTTAGCCATTACAACATCTCATGGCAATGAGTTCCACAGGTTAGTTGTGCATTATGTGAAAAAGTATTTCCTCTTGTTTGTATTAAACCTGTTGCCTGTTCATTTCATTGGGTAATCCCTGGGTTTTGCATTGTGGTAAAGGGTAAATACACCTTCTTTATTCACTTTTTCCACATTATTCATGATTTTATAGGCTTCTATCATATCCCCTTTTGTCATCTCTCTTCTAAACTGAACAACCCTAATCTTTTTACTCCTTTTTTTAGCCATTCCATACCCTTGATTATTTTTGTTGCCCTCCTCTGTACTTTTTCCAGTTCACTATATCCTTTCAGAGATGGTTAAGGCCCTACCAAATTAATGGTCCATTTTGATCAATTTCACAGGCAGAGGGTTTTAAAATTTGCCAATTTCACATTTTCAGCTGTTTACATCTGAAATTTTACAGTGTTCTAACCATGGGGGTCCCAACCCAAAATGTACCGGGAAGTGGATCTGATCTCACCACCCCCGCCCAGCTGCCATTGAAGGGAAGGGGAAGGACAAGTCCTATCCTTTCCCAGCCCAGCAAGGACCTCCCTAGCTGGGACACTCCCAGGAGCAGGGGAATATCAGACCCATCTCCACAAATCTCCTCCAGCTGCAGAAACCTTGGAGGCTGGAGTTTTCTGCAGCAGGAGGAGGCACTGTGATGTGGGTCTGATCTCCCCCGAGAGTGAGAGTGCAGTGCAAGGACAAGTCCTCTCACTCCCAGCCCGTGGGGGAGATCAGATTTCATAGGGAAGGGCTTATTTCATGGTCCATGACAGATTTTTCATAACCGTGAAATTGGTAGGGCCCTAGAGATGGGGCAACCAGTAAAGGACACAGTATTCAAGGTGTGGGCACACCATGGATTAATCTAGTGGTATTGTGATATTTTCAGTCCTGTTTTCTTCCCTTTCCTAATAGTTCCTACCATTCTGGTAGCATTTTTGACTGCTGCTTCCCACTGAGCTGAAGTTTTCAGAGAACTATCCACAATGACTCCAAGAACTCTTTCTTGTGTGGTAACAACTAATTTAGATCCCTTCATTATATATGTGTAGTTGGGATTATTTTTTTCCAGTGTGCATTATTTTGCACTTATCAATCCTGAATTTCATATGACATTTTGTTGTGCAGTTATCCACTTTTGTGAGATCTCCCGTAAGTCTCCTTAGTCAGCTTTGGATTTAACTATCTTGAATAATTTTGTATCATCTGCAAACTTTTCTACTTCACTGTATCTTTTAAACAGGACCTTCCCTGTTATCCCATGACTTCTTAGGTTCTTCAAGAGCCCTTGCTAAGGGATCTTCTCAAAGGCTTTCTAAAAATCCAAGTACACTATATCAGCTAGTCGACAACCTCAAATATTCTAATAGCTTGGTGAGGCATGACTTCCCTTTACAAAAGTCAGGCTGACTTTTCCCCAACAAATCATGTTTGTGTCTCTCAAGTTTCTCTCTGATGTTAGGTTCAAATGAACTCAGAATCTCATAATGAAACTCAGTGAAAATGGCTACATTTAATTTGATTTATTGTCAAAATCATGTGGAACGCTGAATTTCATGTGATTTCATTATGAAACCATAAATGAGGCCAGATGTGCTTAGTTATGCATTCCAGAGTCACTCAAAAGGTTTGGAAAACTTTGGGATTTTGGCCTGCATTTCAAGTTTTTAATGGACCTGCTATGAGGCAAAACATGTAGTTTCAATGTAATCATTTTGCACATCTGTAATCAGCTGTACTTCCCCTGAGGAAATCGCTTTGAGGCAGCAAATCGTACATGAGTGAGAAAAAGAAGCAGGTCATATTTGCAACAAGAAAAGGAATACCAAATGCATGTGTGATGATATGCCTAATCTCTGAGCACCAATTACTGTGACTGCATAAACAAAAATGCGTAATTGTGTATGCAAATGTGACTAATTAACCATGTATATGCCCAGCTACTAGGTTTCCATGTGAAGTCATGGCAATTGTAGGTGCAGATTAAACATACAACTGTACTTTAATGTCACGTATCTACATTTGGAAATCTGTCCCAGTATTTATAGTGGCCGAAACAGCAAAGGTAAAGTTGTATAGTAAGTTGAAGTTTGTGTTCTTTCATCATTCCTTTTCTGTCATGACTCAGCTTGTCACCTGTGATGATCAACGTTTCATGTTTGTCAAGATGCAGTACAGTACTTTGTGTTGCAGTACATTGAGCCATATCTTGTGGCGTAACCTAAGTTAAGAAGCTCTCTGCTTCTCCAGTGGGGAAAACCCCATGTGCTATGCTATACATGTTTGCCATAACATATTTCCTTGTGATACAATGTATCAAAATCTTCTGAAGCCTGTCACAGAGAATTTGTAATAGGAAATCCTTAACAATTATCCATGGTTAATTAGTGACATAGAACATTAATGAGCAACCATCTACCCACCGTCCTTTTGTGCAACCTGAATCAAACAATTTAGAGTTTCATGAGACTTGATTATTCAGTGCTTTGTTTATTCAGACATGTAGATATTCAAAAGAGGCACAATATTTACTCATCATCCCATTCTGTTTCATATAATAATATTTAGCTTTTATAAAATGGTTTTCATCCAAAGATCTAAAAGTACTTTACAGAGATAGGTAAGTATCTTCATCCACATTTTTCAGATGGGTTACAGAAAGGTAAATTGAATTGTCCAAGGGGACATAGAAAGTCAGGGGCAGAACTGGGAACAGAGTCCAAATCTCCTGACCCCAAATCCAACATGCTATCCAATGGGCCATGTTGTTTCTCATGAAAAACTTGGGAAAAGAAGCAAGTAACTCAGTATGAGTGATGGCACTGAAATACTGTGTACATTTCAAATAAAGAAGATCTCATATAAGTCTAATTATGGTTTTTTTTCTTCTTCCCCTCTTTTGGACATTTTCTTCATCTGACTGCCCATCAATGTTTAGAAGAAATGCATATTCCTACTCCTATTACTTGTAAGTACCTAGCTGGAGATGACTTTTCTTGAGCATGCTCATTATAGTGGTACTGACGGGGTGGGGTGTTGTATGTGGTTTTCTCCTTTATCAGTTGCTTTTTTTTTAACCATTTCACTGATCTTTATTCTTCAAACAGCCTGCATTTTTATTTCTTCATTTTCATACTATTTTTTTCATTGTTTCACGCATTGTACCCACACACGTCTCTTCAGAACAAGTAAGTATTCACAGAAGTGTCAGTTTACAATTACAACTCTCCAAATGCAGTTGTGCAAGTGGAGAAGATCTACATTGTCTCCTTTTTGATAGTTCAGTCCTCTGTATACAGATTCTTGGAAATTCACATCTAAGAACTATTGGTTAGATTTACTTTGTCTTGGGCACAAACTACTTTAAAATATAATCAATTTCCCACCGGGCCTACCCTGGTCTTTGTATACATTTCTGATTTCGGGTACCAGGGCCAGACTTTAACCCAGAAAATATTCCAATCTTAAGCCAGACCTGTAACATGCTGGGTTTCAATCTAGATCATTTGATGTTTACATGGTTCAGATTTTTAATCCAAACTTGCTGCCCAGCCCCAGCAACTACAGTAAACATTGAAGTCAGTTGTTAATGCTAGTGAAAATGGTTCATGCACAGGTGCCACACATCCAGGGCATGCCTGTGTGGCAGTTATTACGTATGCCAAAAGAGTCTCACTTACACAAACTATTTGCCTTCTTTGACTGCAGTGAGAGTTATTCTCTTTGATAGATGAACTGAATTTGACCTCCAGGGGCTATATTCTGCTCTTGGATATTTAGGTGTAAATCCAGAGTAACGACATAGATTTTAGAGCTAATTCAGATGCACACAGGTGTAACTGAGAATAGAATTTGATCCAAAGCAATGAGAATTATGGACATAAATTAAAGTGGGATGGAGGCTGCTTTATCTTATAACTTCCAGCTAGTTTTAGTCCTTGCTACAGCCCCTTCTCCTCACCAGGTAAGTTACTCACTTAGCACACCTTTGGAATGTCAGAAAAGCACAGGTTGCATTATTTTGCTGCTTTCACCTATTTATACCCAATTTATGATCAACAGACTATGAATTTGGCCCATGTCTTCTATGAAAGCTGTACCCTCTTACTCCAGACTACATATGACAGAAATTTGTCCATTTCATAAACTGAGTTTTACATATTCAGAAATCTGTGAGCCTAACTCTGGGCCCTCCTATGACTGTTTTCATGGCTGGTCCATAATGTTGGTTTAAACAGCCAATTGAAGATTACTTCACCATAGGAACAGTGTGGGGGTGACAACACAATCCTTTTGCCATCCTTTCACAACCTCTGAAAAAGGGACATGTCAGGGGTGTTTTCAGAAACACGGGATGTTTCAAGAACAGCTTCTGGAACAGCCCCTTGGGCTCATGGTAGCTGGCACAATTTAGAGCAACCTCAAGGTTGCCTTAACTTGCAGCAAAGGCAGAAACAGGCACCAGGAAGCTGCAAAGATGGCTTAGTCCTTGCACTTCCACCCCCAATTTTCAGCTCCACTAAATAAAGCTTGATGACATCTGAGGATTAAACCTCACATATTAACGTATGGTTGACAGTGTGGCACACAGGAAGTGGGGAGAGAAGTTAGGCTTCTCTCATCCACAACTCAAATCTGAGAACAGTAGGAATGTCTTAAAGTATCATAGACTATCAAGTCAGCATAGACAGCTGTGTATAGCCCCCTTTTGGGGAGCTTCAAACCCCCTGAATTTCACTCTTGGTTCAAAATGAAACTTGGCCAAAACAAGGTCTTGTTGTTGTTAGTCACCATTATTATTTGAACATGCAAAGGGCATGGAGGATACTTTATAGAAAAAGGAAAAAGGCGAGTCTTTCTGTGCCTCAAGGCTCATACAGTTAAGTTTTACCTGGTTTCAGATTTCAAGTTAAAGCCACATGAAAGGGTGAGCTTTGCATGGGTACAGAATAGGATCAAAAATCAACCAGGGTTTGCTCAATACTGAGCTCAGCCTCATACAATCACAACACGTTTTGACAAATTTAGTATGAATTTCATATCTGGATCCCAAACTAACCAAGTTTCACCTGTTGTGGGGTTTCATTGCCAATATCCTGCACAGCTCTAGTGAGTTGTGTGGGTTCCAAATAATGGTCTTGTTTTGTAAATTTGAAAAAAAGGGTAGCCCCGCTACTGGATAATCCCTAAACTCACTTCTCTGAATATAGAAGCTATTGTACTGATAGCACTTCCCAGACTCCAGTAAACCAGAGTTAAGCCCTGGGGATCTTCTTTCTTCCAGTAAAATTCTGCAGAATATCTTGGTGCCACGAACATGCACGTTTCTCATGGAAATTCATAGTTCCTTTTTAAAGAGAATACAATTGTTATGGTACATTTTAATTTTTCTTTTTGGCAAATTATCCAGAAGCAAGTCTTTGGAGGAATAGGTATGGGCTCCAGGTGGACAAGGACTGCCTGAAAGGACTGCACTTAATTTGACTGACTATTTTACCTCTTGGACAGCTTACAAAGAAAATAGTTTACTTTCAAGTTTAGAGAAAACAAACAACAGCCATAATTTTTTAAAAATGAAACTGGTTCCTAGTCAAGACCTTGTGTGCCAAGTTTTAAACCTGAAGCAAATTTGAACTGGATGAGTTATCACTCCTGAAAAACTGGTTTTCAAATAAATCTGCTGACAGATCCTTAAATACAACTGCATTGACTGGGCTTCTGAAACATAAATTATTTGTGGTTTCCATTTCTCAAATTCACCTCTGTACTTCTTGGAATAATTCTTTTCTTTTTCTTTTAAATCATTGTTTTAACCCTTCCTCAGCTACTTGCCTGAAGTTTCTTTTCGTTAAGGGCCCAAATCCACAGCCAACCTCATGCTGGGTAGTACTTCCTCACCAATGTAGTCTCACTGAATAACTGCAACTTACTGTGAACTTTTGCAGAATTGGGCCATAAGTGTTGCAATAACTATTAAAGTCCAGTCTTGGATTCTAACAGATCTTATTGCAAACAGCTAAAGAACCTGATTCTGCAAGATGGCCAAATACCTTCTCAATTCCCATTGAAGCCAATGATAGTTGCAGGTACTCATTCCTTTGCAGGAGGAGCTTTACATGTCATGGAACAGGGTCCTAGTGAGCTGGGGGGAAAGAGTAACAATAAGGAGAATCAGAAATGATGCATTTTTTAGGTGTCCTCTTTATGCATCTGAACATTATTACTCATTATCTGTTGAGTGCTGACTCTGTGCTCAACTGGGCACCCTGTGGTAAATTGGGATTTTTGTATGGCAACACCTCATTGAAAGATCAGACAGAAAAAGTTGAGGGGGATACTGTATTGTTCTAAAGGGGAGGCCACCTGAGCTTGGGGTTAAATAGAGGTCTCAAAGCAGGAGACCGGGGTCTGTTCCACATTCTGCTACTCTGGATGATCTTGGAAGATTCACTTAATTTCTCTGTATCTCAATTTTCCCTTCTGTCAAATAGTTAGTTATTGCAGATGCTTTGAGGTCATTGGACATATGGTGCTCTATGAATGCAAAGTAGTATTAATATGATCTCACCTTTTCGTTAGGGGAAGGGAAAGATAAAGGGTTGTGAACTCCTGCCTCTTGATGATTGAACCACTGAATACATCATTGCTACCCACATGCTCTATGCAATATTTCAAAGGAGTTACTCTGGATTTATAGTCATATAAATTAGAAGAATTTGTCTCAAGTTTCTTATAGCATTGCTAGCTCTGTCACACTGCATATATGTAGTATTTTTTCTGGTCTTGTTAAATATATAATGTACTGTTGTGCTGTTTGTTTTTGAATATATACCACAACATACCTGAGGGGTATCATGTAGCTTAGTTAACATTGCAGTAGAAGCCCTACATTTTTCATTTTTTTACTTTCTACCATTTTAGCTAAACAGTCTTAATATTGCATTAATGTAGGTTTTGCATTTAATACCAGGCACCTGCTTTAATCATTTATTCATCATTCAGTAGTTTTCATTGCACAACTTTCATAAAGGTTTTATTTATACCCAAACTAGTGAAAAGAATAAAGGTGTTGATTTTGTTGAGTCTTCTTTCCAGTGATTGCGTGTAGTGTGTTACCTAGGTAATAGCTGCAGGATGAAATTTGATTGGCAGTGATGTCAGACTTGATGGGAAGTATTTCTTGTGATAGATGCATGCATGTGATAATATCACCCAGATAGCGTACTTTGTTGTTTTCTGCAGTTAAAGAGAAACTCAGCAGCAGATAAGTAGCTTTCATTTACTCCTGATTCAGAAAAAGTGCTGAGCACCTTCTGCTGGGGGCTCAGCCCTTTAAACTCCCATTGTAATTTGAAATGTAGGGTAATAGTTGCAGTAATTGAGCTAGGAGTGTGGGGTTTTTTTAAAGTCGTGATTCCACTGAAGGCATTAGGATAAATTTTTACCAACGATTTTGAAAATAGCAGTGTTTATGTGCTGAATTTATTTCCAACTTTTGTGGGGCATGTGGAAAGAATTAAAACAGCAATTGCATTTTTGGATGTATTTGTCTATAACACATGCTCCCACATACATGTATCTCCATGGATTCAGGGATCTACCTGCACAGGCCAAACTGCAGAATAAGAGTCTTCAGAGAGTAAACCAATTTCCCATTAGTTGCAGGAAGACTAGGGTCATGATTATGCCATCCTAATGAGGGTAAATAAAATGTTTTCCTAGTCAACAGGTGCCCTATTTTATTTATTGCATGTTTGTGGGATGTTGGTTTTACACCAGCATTTTGTTCTTTCCAATATTGCTCATGCACTTGACTGTTTTATAAAGTGGATGCCGTTCTGTTTGTAAATACTTTTAGGGAGCCCAGTGACTAATGAAGTCACTAGGAAATTTGGGCAAGAATCTGATGCAGCATTTGCAAATGACTAATGAATATATTTTTTTAAAATATAAAAAAGAGCTAAACCCTGAGATTGTTCTGACTTAGTGCTACATTCTGCCGCCCTTCCTCATGTTGAGTAGTTGAGTAATACTTTATTGTATGAGTAAAGGTGGCAGAATTTGGCCTGCAGTTTTTATGCAGTCTTTACTCAGGCAAATTCCCAGTAGTATTATTTCACATTTATATTGTGGTAGCACCTAAGCCAGCATTGGGGTTGAGGCCCACTGTGGTGAGCACTATGCTGTGTGAACTCTGTGGAAACACATAATAATGACAGTCCCTTCTCTGGAGAACTTATGAGCAAGTGGGAGTTTTGCCTGAGTAAGGACTAAGTGAGCTTTGAGTAATGTAGGGCCCCCAAAAGTGCATAATAGAAGAATACTGCATATACAAGAACAGCTTCTATATATGCTCTAGGGCAAGTATTATCTCTATTCTGTTTGTACAGCACCTTATACTGTAGAGTTCTAGACTTGATTTAGACCCTGGGTCAATACCGTAATATTATTTTTTGTAAATATTTATAATTTAATAATTGCATTTGTGTAAATACTGCAATAAATGATGTATGTCCTGCTTATAGTGTAGTGCACACACATATCTATGTTTAATTCACATTATGTTTTGTGATGTGTTATCTATTAGACATCAGGACTTTTACATTTCTAATATCCAATGTTTTGTACTTAGGCATTTGGGATGCAATTTGTTTTTTAGAACGTGTTTTGTTTTCTGGTGGCAAGAGGGTTGAGTGTCCTGGATTTACGTGCACAGATTGAGTAGTTAGATGCTGAGTGCAAATCATGTAAACAAGGCATCTATCTATATGTGAAAGTTCTGTTCCTATATGAAGACTCCACCTTTAAGGTGCATAAATAATCCTCCATGCAAAATTGCAGCAAAAACTTAGAGAAGAGTTTGAGGCTTGTAGTAGGTGGTAACTCCTTGAGACCACCGTTTGGGTTGCTTCCCTTCTCTGGTTCTTGCAGAGTCCTACCCCTGCTCAGGGTATATCTGAGTCTCTCCAAACAAAAAAAAAATTCTTTCGCCTCCTCGAGGTCAGGGGGGATCAAAGGAAAAAGAAAGCACTCGGACTCCTGGGCATTCTCTTAGTCACCCCTTTGGGGCCTGTCTTGTCTGTATGCCTTTTAGGGCCCTGATCAGGGTTGGAGTCCATCTTTAGACCTCCACCACCCTGTTTTTGTAACCTCCATTCTGTGCCTGGTTCAGCAGTCTCTGGGACAGCAGAGTCCATGACTGACTCTCTCCTCATTGATCCCACCTTGTAACCAGTTGTCTTGTAGCAGGCTCTCTTTTTTTTAAGCTTCTTTCCTCCAGGCAGAGCAAGCCCTGCAGTTCTGTCTGGTATGTGTTAGCTGAGCCCAGAAGAGCTCATTAGCTTCCTCCTTAATAGGGTGAGAGCATGCCTCCTCACAAAGCTGTGTAAAATTGGGATTTGAGCCCACAAACACTGATCACTGGGCATGGTGCTTGACTTCAGTGGGGTTACTCACGGTAATAAGTAGAGTGTACCCCTACTTCCATGATCTGGCTTTTAAACTGGAAATCCTGTGACAAAAATTTTCCTGTGGCATTTCAGCATTTGCACTTCTAATCTCCACTAGAAGCTCAAAATGATGGCGAAACCAAACTAACCCCACTTTTCAAATTTCAAAGTTCAGTTTGAGTCTGGATCAAGACTAACAGAGAAATTCTCGGTTTACTATAACCAGTTGGACCGTCCCCAGTGTCCATCCATTTTGTTCAGGGCAGATAATTTCATTCTGCCTGGTAGTTCCACCTTTGAGCATTATTCCTCACCTCCCCACCATGTAGAGTGCCCATGCACATGCTTTGTTCCATATTTTTTAAATAAATCCTCTCTCCTGAACCTGAAAGAGCAGCCTGACAAACTGCCTCTGTGAATTCTTGTTTTCTTCTTGGCACATTTTCCTTGTACTTAAAAGTAAAGCAGCCATTAATTCCTCCTTATTGACACTTTGACATTTCAATCATTTCATCACATGTTGACTGTATCAGTCTTTTCCTCCAAGTATCTGTCCAGTTATTTTTTTTCCTTTTTCAACTGCATAATGCATGAGACAAAAAGCTTCTTCTCAATGCCTAGTGACAGACTGTGCAGTTTGATGCTGGTTACACATTCTCGACAGCCCGCAGTCCAACCATGATTGACACTAATGCGCTGATAGAATTTTATCTGGACGTTCCAGCGGTTTCGCGGATGGGAAGCTGGTCAGTGAGGAGAGCAGGCACTTTGTCACTGATAAGACCTGTCAGTGATTCAGGGAGATCATTTCAAGAGCTCTGTATTTAGAATCAGAGCATTTTCAGATAAACACTTTTACAGTTGCAAAGACATCTCGACATATTGGCAGATAAACCACTACCCAACTGTTGGTTAAGTTACATCCCTCACACTTTAGCATGTGCTAAAATCATTTGATGTTTTGTAATTCTTGTATTCATTGACTTTGGAGGATAGAGATAACACTCAAAAGGAGCTTGAGAAATTGGAGAACTGAGCTATAGACAATAAAATGAAATCCAACAGACACAAATGTAAGGTGCTACACTTCAGGAAGGCAAACCAAATGAACAAATACAGAATGGGAGATAACTGGCTTGGTGGCAGCACTCCTGAGAAGGATCTTGGAGTTGTGGTGGATCACATCCTCCACATGAGTCAACAATGCGATGCTGTTGCAAAAAAAGCAAACGCAATTTTGGGATGCATTAATAGAGGCATAGCGTGTAAGTAACGGGAGGCTCTGGGTAGTCCTCAACCAGAGAACTGTGTCCAATTTTGGTCACCAATGTATAAAAATAATGTAGAAAAAATGGAAAGGATCCAGAGGTGAGCGACAAAGATGATCAGAGGGATGCAATGCTAGCCCTATGAGCAAAGGCTGAAGAACTGGGTATGCTTAGTTTAGAAAAGAGGATATTAATGGGGGACATGACAGCAGTCCTCAAATACTTGAAAGGCTGCCATAAAAATGGAGAAAAATTGTTTTCTCTTGCCAGAGAGGGCAGGACAAGAGGCAATGGGTTCAAGCTACAGCAGAGCAAATTTAGATTAAACCTCAGGAAAAGCTTCCTAACTGTAAGAACAGTAGGACAATGGAACAAATTGCCTCAGGAAGTCATGGAAGCTCTTTTACTGGAGGTTTTCAAAAAGAGGCTGGGTAGCCATCTGTCTTGGATGCTTTAGACACAACAAATCCTGCATCTTGGCAGAGGGTTAGACTAGATGACCCTTGTGGGCCCCTCTAACCCTATATGATTCTCTTGTTCTAATTGCAATGATAGTGAGGACTGACTAGGTCTATTCCCGAGCTGCTATTCTGTCCAGACACACAATTGAGAAAGAAGGAGAGGTGGCAACAAGGAGCCCCTCGAAAGCTTAGCTCCAAAATCCTCAAAAGAGAACATCTCTCTCTCCTTCCCCTCTCTTTGTTTGTTCTGTGAATTTTGTGCTCTTGATTGCGAGGGAGGCTAAGATCCCCTTGTAAGAGCTATACCCCGCAATACATTTTTGCCAGGAATAATTTAATCTGGAATTAATAAGGAATTCTTGCCCTTGTTGACTCACCATTTTTAAACTGTCAGATTCTGTACAACTTCCCCACACCCACCCCACAGTTCTCCCAATACACCTGTATCCTAATTTGCCACATCTTTAGCTAAACCACCTCTGGGCTTCCTACGAGGAGAGGCTGCCACTTCCTTGTTCTGCTTCGGTGACTTAAGATAGGTTGGGAACACTAAATATATACCATCCTTTTCTTTCAACTGCTCAAGTCAGTATTTTAGGGCCCTCTGTGTCTCCTGTAGAATTGCTTTACATAGGGCTTCCATCAGCGTTCCTTGGGGACCCTAGTTTCCTTTCTGCACAGACCATTCAGAAACACTATTGTTCATTCACTGAAAAGGAAAACAAGTTTGCCAGTTCCAACTCTTTGTAGCTTATTGGCCTGTCTCAAAAGACATCTAGCAGTGGGACTTCTAGGCAATTATTGCCAGGAATAATTTAATCTGGAATTAATAAGGAATTTTTGCCCTTGTTGACTCACCACTTTTAAGCTTCAATAATGGGAATCGGTAATGGTTCGCCCCAGTAGTCCAGAGTGCTTGTTATTAAAGACTTATGTATTTGGGATTAGCGTTTCCCACTGAGAAATCATAGTTCCTGTTGCCAAACAACTCTCATAGCCACACACTATTATTAGCAAATCCAAAGGATTAACATAACTCCATACCAGGGTTAATAAATTATAAGGTTAATGTTGCTACAGACGGTATAGCAGAGTATAGGGTAACAAGGTAAACAAAAACAGAGGGTCCACATGCCCACATACTACAATTAGTAAATTCAGCTGTGTGTTAGCATTGACCTATATCACAATAGGCACAGCTTTTAATTTCATTAATTATCAAGATATGAGCTTCCTCATAACAGAGCACTGAATTACTATTTTTCAAGTTACTGTAGAGTGCTTACTGTAAGTGAGAGACTTTATTGAAAGAGTTTGATAGAGCTGGGAAGATAGGCAACCTGGGTTGTTCTGGTTCTGCCACAGGCTTGTTGAGTGATGTTGGGCAAGTCATGCAACCTCTGTGCCTCAGTTTCTCACTTCTATAAAATGAAGATCTATGCATCACACAGGTGCTGTGAGGCTTTATTGCAGTAAGTGCTTTGCCATTGTGCAGATGACCCAACCAGACATATCATTAAAGTTTGAACCCAGGACCTCTAAATGTAAAAGGCTGATTCTCTACTGCCTGAGCTAAAGGAGGAAGTATTAGCTTGTAGCCAAAGTAGCAAAGTCTTTGATGTGGTCCAACCACTGGAGGAAGACAGACACAGTTTTCCCTTGTGTAATATAAGAACATTCTAAATAGCATTATTCTATGATTGAGCAAAAGTGAAACAAATGATTATGTGATGTACACATTTAAAGAATGAAAAAATATTTTTTTTTCTGGCTGAGAGGCAGCAATGCTCTTTGTCTAAAACTAGACCTCAACTGGGGAAAAAATCTGTAAATAAAACCCCCCACATCTGGATTATTGTATTGAAAGAGTTACAGGGGTCAGATTGAAGTTTTTCACTACAACCAACATTGCCAATGGTTTGTTGTTTTGATTGTACACCAGGTGAATAATTAAAAAAAAAATCCAAGGAGCTGGCAGGAATTTCACAATCCAAAATTTATTCAAAATTTTGCATTGACCTTTTTCACATAAATGCAGCTATCCTGGATTGGGCTGCACAGATGTCATGAGGGTTATAGTTTCACAGATCTAGGTTTTAGTGTCACTCCCATCCTCTCCCTGCACATGAGTTTATTAACTGGTCTACAGAGCATAGACTCATGTGAGAGTCTTGAGCATTTGTGATCCCTTAGTGCAGTAAATGCCACTCCAACTTTATTCCCTGTGAAGTAAACATGGCTAATTGAAACATGTAGCAGAAGATATGGTTCTAAGATTCAAATGAATGTTTATTTAGTCAAAAAGAGGGGGGCAGGGGAGAGAAACCAGTCACGCACCTTTTTATCATAAGGAAATCAGTGAAGAAAAACCTCTTCACATAATAATTTAGTTGTTAGGATTTCTTCTGTAGAGGAAAAAAGAACTCTAAAGCCCCTACTTATGGTAATCTTTCTTTCTCTTTTTTATTTTGTTTTATTTGCTTATCTATGGGATTTGTAGTGCATCTTTTAAAGCTGATGGTTGTAGAATGTCATGTATTCATTTTTAAATAGTTTTACTCTCTGATATGAATGAAGCATAGAACAGGCAAATGTCAGTAGAAGCTTAGCTGGTCACTTTCTTCCTTCTCCGTCCTCTTCTTCATTTTCTTATTGTTGGACGTGAGAGCAAGAGAGTGGGCCTTGTGTTCATGGGTTCTTGGTAATAGTGACCATATATAATTAAATTTAATATCCCTGTGGCAGGAAAAAACACCACAGTGGTCCAACACTGTAGCATTTAATTTCAGAAAGGGGAACTACACAAAATGAGGTTAGTTAAACAGAAATTAAAGGGGTACAGTGCCAAAAGTGAAATCTCTGATAGCTGCGTGGAAACTTTTTAAAGACACCATAATAAAGGCTCAACTTAAATGTATACCCCAAATTAAAAAAATATAGTAACAGAACCAAAAAAGAGCCACCGTGGCTAAACAACAAAGTAAAAGAAGGAGTGAGAGGCAAAAAGGTAACCTTTAGAAAGTGGAAGTTAAATCCTAGTGAGGAAAATAGAAAGAAGCATAAACACTGGCAAAAGAAGTGTAAAAATACAATTAGGAAGGCCAAAAAAGGATTTGAGGAATAGTTAGCCAAAGACTGAAAAAAGTAATAGCAAATTTTTTTAAGTACATCAGAAGCAGGAAGCCTGCTAAACAACCACTGGGGCCACTGGACGATCAAGGCGCTAAAGGAGCACTCAAGGACGATAAGTTCATTGCGGAGAAACTAAATGAATTCTTTGCATCGGTCTTCACAGCTGAGGATGTGAGGGAGATTCCCAAACCTGAGACATTCTTTTTAGGTGACAGATCTGAGGAACTGTCCCAGATTGAGGTATCGTTAGAGGAGGTTTTGGAAGAAACTGATAAATTAAACAGCAGTAAGTCACCAGGACCAGATGATATTCACCCAAGAGTTCTGAAGGAATTCAAATGTGAAATTGCAGAACCACTAACTGTAGTCTGTAACCTATCATTTAAATCAGCTTCTGTACCAGATGACTGGAGGATAGCTAATGTGATGCCAATTTTTAAAAAGGGCTTCGGGGTGATCCCGGCAATTTGCGTCAGTACTGGGCAAACTGGTTGAAACTAGAATAAAGAATATTGTCAGACATATAGATGAACATAATTTGTTGAGGAAGAGTCAACATGGTTTTAGTAAAGGGAAACCATGCCTCCACAATATACTAGAATTCTTTGAGGGGTCAACAAGCATGTGGACCAATGGGATCCCCTGGATATAGTGTACTTAGATTTTCAGAAAGCTTTTGACAAGATCCCTCAAAGGCTCTTATGCAAAGTAAGCTGCCACAGGATAAGAGGGAAGGTGCTCTCATGGATTGGTAACTGGTTAAAAGATAGGAAACAAAGGGTACGTATAAATGGTCAGTTTTCAGAATGGAGAGAGGTAAATACTGGTGTTCCCCAGGGATCTGTTCTGGGACCAGTCCTATTCAACATATTCATAAATGATCTGTAAAAAGGGGTAAACGGTGAGGTGGTAAAATTTGCAGATGATACAAAATTACTAAAGATAGTTAAGACCCAGGCAGACTGTGAAGAGCCACAAAAGGATCTCTCAAAACTGGGTGACTGGGCAACAAAATGGCAGATGAAATTTAATGTTGATAAATGCAAAGTAATGCACATTGGAAAGCATAATCCCAACAATATATATAAAATGATGGGGTCTAAATTAGCTGTTACCACTCAAGAAAGAGATCTTGGAGTCATTGTGGCTAGTTCTCTGAAAACATCCACTCAGTGTGCAGCAGCAGTCAAAAAAAGGAACAGAATGCTGGGAATAATTAAGAAAGGGATAGATAATAGGACAGAAAATATCATGTTGCCTCTGTATAAATCCATGGTATGCCCACATCTTGAATACTGTGTGCAGATGTGGTTGCCCTATCTCAAAAAAGATATATTGGAATTGGAAAAGGTTCAGAAAAGGGCAACAAAAATTATTAGGGATATGGAACGGCTGCTGTATGAGGTGAGATTAATAAGACTGGGACTTTTCAGGTTGGAAAAGAGATGGCTAAGGGGAGATATGATTGAGGTCTATAAAATCATGACTGGTGTGGAGAAAGTAGATAAGGAAGTATTGTTTACTCCTTCTCATATCACAAGAACTGGGGTCACCAAATGAAATTAATGGGCAGCAGGTTTAAAACAAATAAAAGGAAGTTCTTCACTCAGTGCACAGTCAACCCGTGGAACTCCTTGCCTGAGGAGGTTGTGAAGGCTAGGACTATAACAGGGTTTAAAAGAGAAGTAGATAAATTCATGGAGGTTAAGTCCATTAATGGCTATTAGCCAGGATGGGTAAGGAATAGTGTCCCTAACCTCTGTTTGTCAGAGGGCGGAGATGGATGTCAGGAGAGAGATCACTTGATCATTACTTGTTAGGTTCACTTCCTCTGGGGCACCTGGCACTAGCCACTGTTGGAAGACAGGATACTGGGCTAGATGGACCTTTGGTCTGATCCAGTAGGGCCATTCTTATGTTCTTATGGGTTTGTCACTGAGTGTTCAGAGCTGGCGGTAGTTCACTTTATGCCAGTGGCTTGGTCATCTCCTTGACTCAGAAAAGATACAGACACTATGGTACCATAGACATAGCTGGAGATAGTGATTTTTAAAATGTCTTCTACCTCTCACAGGTCACATTATTTAATGTCTGTCTTGTCCTGAGCCCATTTCAGGTGGGTACTTAAGTCCAATACAGGTTCCTTTCCTCACTATTCTACCTGCACAAAGAAACTCCTCCTCTGCCTATCGGACACTAATGTGGACTTCATGTTAAGTCCCACTTTTCAGTGGGGACAATCAAAGGGAAATTCCAGACTGGATTTAGGTGCCCACCTAACATGGATTCTGGCAACCCCCTGTCCCCATATGGAACTGCACAAACCATTGCCCCATTTTGATGCCTTCTGTTCTTCCTTGGAATGACTGACATCAGTTCCAGAGGCGGTATTAGATTGCCCTTGTAACTATATTGTTGGTTTGAGTAAGATCAGTCTCTCCTTTGCTAATGTTTACTATGGGATGTGTTGTATGTAGTTTCAAAGGCTTACATCTCTGCATTTATCACACTCCCTTCAGCTATTTTAAAGCTGAATCTTTCACTTTCTTGCCCTTTGCAATGAGTCCTATATGTCAGTCCAAGAAGAAAAGGTAAAAAGGATATTTTTTCTCTCTTTTGCTTTGATGTTAATGAAAGAAACTGACCATGATTTCTCCCCTCTTCAAAACACCTTAAAGGAAACTAGCAAAGAAGCAGAAGGAGACTCAAAGCAGCACTCAGAGAGAGATGGGTCCCGTTGCTACTTCAGACAAGAACACCACCAAACTCAGTGCAGTTCACAACGAAGAAGCTTTTTCTTCCAGCTGTCAAGATGTTAATGGATTCAGTAAGTTTAACTTGCTTGCAATGGATACCTCCCTTTTTGAGAGCTGTAGATACTTAAAAGGATCTATTTCCATGGGCACAAGATGTAAGTATTAAAAATGAAAAGGGTACAGTTAATGGTGGAGTGCTGCTAGAAAGAGGTCTGACACTCCAATCTGAGATTTCTCTGTGACTGCCCCAAGTTAAATGTCAGACAGGTGGAGAGGACTCCCTCTGACTCTAAATCTACTTGGGAAAATTTACAAGAGATATTTAAATAATTATATCACATGATGAATAAGGGGAATGGCTGTTTGGTCTAGTGGAATAATTCTTGCTCATGTTGGGATATTGAGATCAAATCCCCAAGTAGACCTCTGAGAGTGAAACAGTTTCTGCTGCACTAAATTGTTGTTGGAGAAAGGCTGATCTTGAAGTTAAGGAAAAGAGTTGGGACTAAGGAGGTCTGGGTTTTGCTCTCTTTTCCTCATTCCATTCCTCATAAGTGTGCAGTAAACTTTAGTTAGTTGATGTTAGTAAACCATGCTGAGCCATTTAGATGGAAAGCTCTATATAGATGCAAAGCATGATAAGCAAACACTTTTCAGAAGCAATGGTTGCAGGCGAAACCATGGCATGTCCAAAAACTCTTGTTCTTAAATTCTTAAAAACTTAAATTTCAAGTTTTGTGTTAGGAATGTCATTTAAAATCTTTGACCTTTGGCCTATTAATTTGAATAGGGTCCAGTTTGGGTACCAACCAGCCACTGAAACTGTCTGATAATTCTTCAGTAACCTAAGTGGAATGTTTTAGTGATCTCCCTCTAGTTCTTACAGAACAAGTGACCACATTACCAACAACAACAAAAAGTCTATGTTTGACACTCTTTTTTTGCAGTCTCAGACTGAACAGGCTGGAGAGACAATTACTCTTTCACCCACAACTGTGGTCTGTCCAGGTCAGGTCATATTTGCCTGCACTGACACCGTCTGTAATATACCTGCAATAAATAGAGGACTTCAGACTCCAAAGCAGGCAATGCAGTGCTTCTCCAATACTAATATTCACTTGAGTAGATGACCTGATTTCTCAAAGAAGATGACTACCTCTATCTTACACTGAAGTCAAAGGGTCTTGATGGAGCTGAGCATCTTTGTAAATCAGGCAAGGAGAGGATATCTTGGTGATAGCCATCTTAGTAAGATGGATAGTAGGGCTGTCAATTGCAGTTAACTCAGATGATTAACTCAAAAATTAATCAAGATTAAAAAAATTAATTGTAATTAATTGCAGTTTTAATCACACTGTTAAACAATAGAATATCAATTGAAATTTATTAAATATTATGGATGTTTTTCTGCGTTAAATATATATTGTATTCTATGTTGTAGTTGAAATAAAAGTGTATATTTTTATGACAAATATTGGCACTGTAAAAGTGATAAACAAAAGAAATAGCATTTTTCAATTCACCTCATACAAGTACCGTAGTGCAGTCTCCTTGTTGTGAAAGTGCAACTTACAAATGTAGATTTGTTTTGTTACATAATGGCACTCAAAAATAAAACAATGTAAAATTTCAGAGTCTACAAGTCCACCCAGTCCTACTTCTTGTTTGGCCAATCGCTAAGACAAGCAAGTTTGTTTACATTTACAGGAGATAATGCTACCCTCTTCTTATTTACAATGTCACCAGAAAGTGAGAACAGGCATTTGCATGGCACTTTTGTAGCTGGCATTGAAAGGTATTCAAGTGCCAGATATGCTAAACATTTGTATACCCCTTCATGCTTCAGTCACCATTCCAGAGGACATGCTTCCATGCTGATGATGCTCGTGAAAAAATAATATGTCAATTAAATTTGTGACTGAACTCCTTGGGGGAGAATTGTATGTCCTCTGCTCTGTTTTACGGCATTCTGCCCTACAGTTCATGTTATAGCAGTCTCGGATGATGACCCAGCACATGTTCATTTTAAGAACACATTCACTGTAGATCTGACAAAACACAAAGAAGGTACCAATGTGAGATTTCTAAAGATAGCTACAGCACTCAACCCAAAGTTTAAGAATCTAAAGTGCCTTCCAAAATCTGAGAGGGATGAGGTGTGGAGCATGCTTTCAGAAGTCTTAAAAGAGCAACACTCCAATGCGGAAACTACAGAACCCGAACCACCAAAAAAGAAAATCAACTTTGTGCTGGTGGCATCTGATGCATGGCAAATGAACATGCATTGGTCCACATTTGCTTTGGATTGTTATTGAGCAGAACCCGTCATCAGCATGGATGCATGTCCCCTGGAATGATGGTTGAAGCATGAAGGCTATAACATTGCCATGAGAATGCCTGTTCTCACATTCAGGTGACATTGTAAATAAGAAGTGGGCAGCATTATTTCCTGTAAATGTAAACAAACTTGTTTGTCTGAGTGATTGCCTGAACAAGAAATAGGACTGAGTGGACTTGCAGGCTCTAAATTTTACATTGTTTTATTTTTGAATGCAGTTTTTTTGGTACATAATTCTACATTTGTAAATTAAACTTTCATGATAAAGAAATTGCACTACAGGACATGTATTAGGTGAATTGGAAAATACAGTTTCTTTTGTTTTTTTACAGTGCAAAACTTGTAATAAAAAATAACTGTAAACTATAAAGTATACTTCGTATTCTGTATTATAATTGAAATCAATATATTTGAAAATGTAGAAAACATCCACAAATATTTAAATAAATGGTATTCTATTATTATTTAACCATGCGATTAATCATAATCAATTTTTTAAATCGTGCAATTAATCACAATTAATTTTTTAATTGCTTGACAACCCTAATGGATAGTATACAAATATTGGAAATTTACCAGTTTTTAGTGCTTTCCCCTCAGTTGTGAATCTTAAAACCTATTTCTGGCCAGCAAATGAAATATGGTAAGAATTGAGTCTGTAATATGGTCTCATCACTTTTGGGTATTTTGAAAAAAAACAATTAAAACTGCAGAATCATTCATCTGTAGAAGTGGCTATAGAGAATGCATTGTGACTAATTTTGCAAAGAGCCTTCTTAAAGATTTTTATCGCTTACAATCACTGAGTCCTCGACTTGTCTGACATCATTGCAAGTTTAGCCAATACCTATTCTTTGGCACAGTTCCATGTAAATATTGAGCTGGATTTTTTCAGAACCATCAGAATTAATTATCAGTAAGGGTTCATAATCTCTCAACACTCTTTTTCGCCAAGTTCAGGATACTGAGGCATCCTGGTTGGTTGATACAGACCTAAATTGTGCCCTGTGTAGTTGAGTACCCATGCTAAAATAAGTAATTTATGGTTCTGGCTCGGATAACATGGTTGAGAAAAAAAATCCTCCTTTCAAAAATTGGCGTAGTAGAAGTTAATACTTAGACACCTGTAGAGGCCTGTACTAAATCATGCTATTTTGAAGCAGCACAAATAGAATTACATTGCCATCTTTCCAATAACTATTAGGTTTCAAAACATTGCATGTCTGAAATTTGAGAGCTTCAGTCTTTTGTACCCACTCTCTCATGCCCCCAAAGACATGTTTCCCCTCTTTTGCCTAACACAAAAAGGGGTGACTACTAATGCTTTATGGTAGGTAAGCACCTAGCTTGTTTGGGTAAGCCCTGCCCAACAGTGTATGTTCAAAATAGAAGGTAGGGGACTTGATTTGCCGAAGAGGACACAAAAGCTTCCACCCATAGACTCTGAAGCCAGGGGGACCCCCGGGACCCTGGCCCAACCATTTTTTGGCCTGCCACAGCCCAGATGGAGGCAGGTGATCTGGCAGCAACAGAAAGGGGTGGGACAGGGCAAGGCATTATTGGGGAAGGGCCTCACCTGCACACTGAAACAACAGCTGACAGTCCAGAGAGAGAAGACAGGCCAGCTCCACAGGACATGAGCTGCTGCAGGGTGAGTGTAGGGCAGGTTTGCTATCCAACCCCCTGTGAGGCAACACCTGATCCCTTCTCGGAGATGGGGCCTCCCAACCCATGGGGACAGCACACAACCAACCCCGAGGGCAAGAGCTGGCACCCCCCATATCAGAGCCCTGGGGGCAGAACCATTCCCCATGTGGCCCTCCCACTTTAAATGGCACTCCCTAGCCCCTGGTTCACCCACCAATATGTTCCTTCACCTATTGCCCCTGGGAGGAAGAACATTTCTATGCACAGTTCCACTAATTGAGCATGTAAATGGGTAGTTAGGTTTGCAATTGTCCCATCTGTGCCTGCAAATGTGGGGTTTTGTAGATTTGGGGAAAGGTGGAGACAGCTGGGCGAGTGTTTCTGCTCTTTTCTCCTTCTACCTTTAGCCCCAAGTGTCCGCCTGAACTTTGCTTTTGCTTTTGCTTTTGTCAGTTTAAACCTGGTCCTTAATATTCTTTTGATGATCATAGAGAAAAAAAGTCTTATTAGATTAAATCCATCCCTACCCAACAGCAGGATAGCAACCCACTGGACGTGTCCCATATTAAACTGATACAACACTGTAACTTAGCCAACTGCACCTCCACTACAGCATCTGTGCTGCCACACTCTTTTGCCATTACATAGACATCACAGTGGATTGTCACAACATATCCTGATGCATTTTCCTTAGCAACCCTGGCATTTCATACAGCAGCAAAGCAGCTACTTGCTTTTTGAATGCAAGTTTGTATTCGAGGTGGTGCCACCTGATTCAGCCGAACATAGCCGTGCTCTTCAGCAAAAGGTACATTTGGCGTAATTTCATTTCTTGGGCTCATGTTTCATCATTCTGTAGAAATGCACATTTCCCAACACTAAGTCTCAGTGCTCTAGATACAAGTGTTTTTAAAGCTCCCAGATGATACTTAGGAAAGTGGGTTCTACCTTTAAAGTATCAGTTTCATACATGAGCGAGAAAGTGGATTTCCTTAAGTATATTTCTTCTTGGGGTGAAACTTAGCCCTGTGCAGGAGGCCAACATAAATCCTATGCACTGGTTAGTAGCACATGGTCCCCAAGCAAGGAGACAGGTTAGCTCCACAGAACAGGTGCTGACCGTCTGGACAAGGCTGAATTTTGCCTTGGACAGAGTTGTTTTATGTACCCTTTTATCAAGAATATTTATGTTTCAGTAAGGGCTGTCTCCAGTGGACTGGAAGAAGCAGTGCAGAATCTGCTGAAAGAGCAGCAGAAGATGGGCTATTATTAGATTGCTTACTCCTTTTATTGTTGTTGTTTAACCATACAGCCCTTATGCGGGCGTAATGCCTGTTGAAATTAATGGGATGTTTAACTAGGTAAGGACTTAGAGAATTGACCTGTTTACTCAGCCCCGTAGGAGAGCATTAATAAACCTTTGTTGAAAGAAAAAATACAACAGGCTGGGCTGACTGTAGTATTATTCCAGCTGTTCCAGGATTATATTGGAATAATACAGAGTTGACTCAGGCCATTCATCTTCTATTTATTGTCCAAATGTGTAAAGGAAAGTTTTATGCTAATCCCAGGGAAAGTAACTGATTGAGTCTGTTTATTTTGAGACTGCTCCTTAGTATGAAAGATCATCTTGAAAGTGCCATTTCCCTCTGTGAGACACAGCACAAGGTATCAGCTCAGTGCAGGAGTCCTGCTGAAAAGAAGTGACAAGGAAGAACAGACATGGTGGGAGCTAAAATTATCCCCTAGCATCTGTGAAGTGTCCAACAAGGTGCACACTGGGTTATTACTGAGGGGATATCTCATATAGTCTGGCAGGCCCATCAATGTGACAGGGCAGGCAGCACATCATCCACCCGATGAACTAATAATATGTCCTTCACAAAGGCACCACTTTTCTGACACCACAATGAAGGAATGTCACAGTAGCTTAGATAATGCAGGGCTGGTCCAGAGGTGAATGCTACATCACCAGGGCAACCCGCTGGGCCTAGACATAGAAGGATTAGATGACTAAAAAATGAGGTATTTGTGTAAAGGCTAACAGTTTGTTAAGGTTTGTTTAACTATTCAAGCATCTAATTTAGGAAGCAAAGTGGCATTCAGTTGAATATCCAGGTTTTGAAACCTATACATCACCCACAAGGAGCATGTAGAAGTACAAAGTGAGAAGCAATGAGCATGATGAGAAGAACAGTGGAACCCTGTCTTGCATTAATGAGCTCTGGTGTGGTCATAAAATTATCCTGTCTAATAGCAAGAGCAAGGTCATGAAAGGAGTATATAGGTAAGTGCCCCAGAGGATGTTAAGGGTTATCTTTCATCCCATGTCTAGTCAGACATGCTTATTCTCTGCTCACACCTCACTTATGTTTTTCCTTTGTGCACTTATAAGGAAACACACCCAATGGGACTTGAGACTTACTGGCACTCGAAGTAGATTACGACATCAAAATCTAATTCTTATTTGTGCCCATGTACAAATTCTACTTCCAGTTGGGTGCATCCTGCTGCACATAACACAGTGACTTATAGGATAATGGAAATTATTTAAAATAAATAAATAAAGCTATGTGTCATCAAAACCATCAAGTAGACAGAGAAGAATACCCAGAATGAAGGGGTGCTGGCAAGTTTGATTAGGCCACAATATCAGCTGCCTTTGAATTATTCCTAAACATTCTCTGCAAAATCCATGTCATATTTTGGGGAAGATTTTCAAAGATCTCTAAAGTGGATGTGAAACTGACCTCTGTGTAATGACCCAGTACAAGGTACATGCACCATCTTAGGGGGCTTAAACAGTGTGTAGGTGGTGCTTTGTGCTGGCCCTCTGCATTGGGTTGAAATTCATCTGGATGAGCTTCATGCAATACGTACATATCAGTTGTGCCTGTAAAACCCACTCTGCTCTGTTTCACTGAACATAAATGAGTAAAAGTATTTGTTAAATTTACTTAAAATATTTATACGGCTTCTATCCGTAGGTATCTAAGTTTCTTATGCTGAACTAATGCAAAAGCAGTGTGATCCAGTGATTTCACGTAGGCTCCTGGATCTTACAAAACTTGCGTTCCACTCACCAGTTTGCTACTGACTTGCTGTGTGATCTTAAGAAAGTCGCATAACCTTTCTACACCTCAGTTTCCCTTCTGTAGAAGTGGATATTTCCCAGTTAACACAACACATGAGGATGAATAGGGGTAGCAAAATATAACAGCCAGACAGCAGGGTAGGAGTCCCAAAAAAGAGGCATGCATTATATCCTTAAGGTGAAGAACTTCAGGAGACCAATCTGTGAGACAGTTCACTTACTCCCCATTATGTCAGCTGGTATGTTATAAGCTGCAGATGTTGATGAACAACACAGCAACAGAAAAGTGTTATATTGAGAGAACTGCAGGTGCTTTCACGGGTGATGTAATCTGTTTAGTAGGCAATTCTGCAGACTTCATGAAATTCCACTTGAAATTCTCTAGACTAGTGAATACTTATATTCACCCCATGGAAAAATTTTGATCAGTGTTTATAAATTTGTCAGTAATGTTTACTCTAGAGATGTAGAAATTGCATCTGAAATTTACTTTGATGCATATTGAATTATATCTACTTTTATTGTATTATGGAATAGTTATTTCTGTTTACTCTATTGGCATCTTTCTGATGTACTGAGATTTTGTATTTGTCTGTTTCCCTTCACAGTGAAAATGAGGTTATTATTTGTCACTATAGGAATAAATGACAAAGGATTACAAAAAAATGCCCTTAGAAATGATTTGTTGCCATAAATATTCACATTTAAGATGACCCATTTATAAGCCAGCGCCATAAATTGACTATCTAAAAAGTGAGTGCCCCACATGAATGCTGATCCCTGCTCCTTCCTTGATCTGTTTTGATTAGCAAGGAAATGATTTGTTGATCCTTGCCCAGAGAAACTCATCCCTTGAGTGGGAGAAGATAGGCGCCCATAGTCGTATCCAAGGAGCCCATCCTCCAGCTGCAGCTAACACCACTTGTGTGCTATTAGATCTACAGCAGGCATGTGTGATACAGTTACCATGCTTGCTGGGCTTATTAGTCCCAAAAGCACATACTCTGTAAGATGCACACTTAGGATAGCTGCCTCTTTTGTGACCAATCTGAGGTGCCACTTTAGGGATCTGATGCTAAACCAGGAGCCCCTAGCTTTCCTGTCCTGTTCTACTCCTGGAGAGAGTTCATCTCCTTCCAAAATGTCTCATGTAAAAACTACCCATCCCTCCATTCTTCTACAGAAAGATTGCCTTCAAATTGTGTCTTCCTGTCTTAGTTGATAAGTGAATGTATATATCACATTTAGTGAGCAGGCTTATTTTACTACTGGTAGTCCACTCAACTTTGGGTGGCTTGTATTTCTGGGAGTTGCTTTTAGGAATCCATCTCTTTGAGACAAAAACACAAATTTAGATCTTATGTAACAACAAATACAACTCCTATTAAAAAAATAGAATAGTAGTCTACAGTGTTCCCAAATATTATATGTTACAATAGCAGTACTTCAAAGTTTGGGGCCTATAGTATTATAATAGTGAAATAAAGTTAATATGCATGGTCAGATGAACAATTTATTTAATTTTGATAAGCCCTATGTATTCAATATTGCCATGTTCTTTGAGGAACTTTCTCCCTGTTCTCTCTTTCTAAATATATATGTTTCTAAAGTCTTTTCCTTGTGCCTTTCCTACCTAGCATCATCCTCTCCTTGTTCATTTTCTGTCCAAAGCAAAACCCTTCAGAGCAAATCTTTGTTGAATTCCTACTATTCAGGTACTAGTGCCAGATTTTATTTGATTTTTTTTTAGTTTTCTTTATTTTGTTTTTTTTACATTTCATGATATGACATATAGACTGAGCCTTCTGAATGTTGGATACGGCTAACCTTGTTTTCATTTTTTTAATTTGTTTTCCTCGTTGATCTTCTGTTGATTTCCATTGATCCGTGTCGTGTGGGTGACCGGAATTCCATCTCAAAGTATCATCAGACACTGTTCCATCGACTGCACTGCTAGGTAAGAAGACAGGTATACTGCCCTGTATTCCAGTGGAGGGAAAACATTTATTGCATCTGAAAATGACTCTAAGGGACAGTCAAATGATTTAGGCTTCAATATTACAACCCTCCTTTGGATTGACCACCACTTTGTTATTGAGGAAACTGAAGCAACTCTAAAGTTAAGTGTAGTCAACAACCAAATCAGAAATGTGACTTCCCCTTAGAGCTGCTGTTTGCTGTTATGCTGGAATAACGTGATGTGGATTCTTAAATAAAAAGTAGGCCAAAAATAATTGTGTATTTCAGTTCCATTCAAAATGCACACAAAAATAAAAATAAGTGAAATCTTGGAAAGTGGACAAAATAGATCAGGAAAAAAAATTGTACTACTTCCTTATTAAAAGGAAAATAAAAGACAAAATTTGAGAACCTGAGGGGTGTCGGGTGCCTCTTTCATGTGTACTGTATGACGTGATGGACCAAATTTCCATCCATTCTCCAATTTTGGAAACCGTTTTCGCCCATGTAAGCGATTGTGCCTACAAAGCTGACACACACATGCTTTGTATGTGAAGATCAGATCTGAGATCCCCAGCTCATGTGTGTAAATGAGTGTTTGCATATTCAGAATTGGTCGGAGCCTGCTTCTTTGGATGCAATTAGTTATGAGAGCAACAAGTTCTATGCAGAGATCAGGGGCTGAGCTTGGGAAAGGGAGACTTTCATACTGAGTACATTGAGAACTGTAAAAGCAAAGAAAAATATCTCCACTTGTAGTACATAGCCCTCTATCTGTCATGCACAAAACTCCCATTGATCAACACCTGGATACCATGTTGCTAGGTGCTATACATAAACCTGAAAAATACAATGTCAATGGGAGTTTGATACAGAATGAGTACTGAATATGCAGTAGAAAGTGCAGATCACAGAGGAGAATTTTGCCTGTGTTAAGAGAGTTTGCACTGAGTTAAAGCCAAGGGAAAATGCATAATGGTAACTTTATTTTATGAAAGGAGATTCTGTAGGCCAACGTTTTCAAAATTGGATGTTAGATATTACCCTTCAAATCCCTGTTTCAGCACCCGAATAAAAGTGACCTTGTAAATGTCAGAGTAGTTGAGTGTGCCATGACTCCCTTTGACTTTAATAGAAATCGTCAGTGCTCAGCACCTGTGAAAATCAAGCCACTTTTATTTGGGTCCCTAAATACCAATCTAAGTAGTCTAGCTTCAGGTATCCAACTGTGAAACTTTTCTTCTTTGGAGTTTTAAAAAGAATATGCTGCCCCATCAAATTAACAAAGAGACAGCAGAATGGGCAGAAGAAACTTTTAAGCTGGCGAAAGGAGAAAGAGCTATTCAGAAACTTATTACAGGTGTATCCTTGAATACAAGAGTAATAATAGCTTACCAGTTTTGGATCTCTCTTGAGGATGCCTGTGCTTACTGTGTGTGGAATTTGAAAAAGGCAATTTCCCTGCTATGAATCAGAAAACAGACATGGGGAAGATCAGAATCTACCCAGTGGTATTTATCAGACAGGTCATTTTGGATTATCTGCAGTAACTTTTCCCTTCCAGACACAGTAATCTACTTCAGCTGTCTTAAACATTACCCTGAGCAGGTAGCAGCCCAATAATTAAACCAGGAAAAAATTACGTGCAAGCATATGAGTGCATTGTATTACAAAGTAACAGCAAAGGAACAGAGTGAGGCTGGAAGAGACTGTCGCAGAATGTAAATTTATCATGCTATCTGTTGCAATACTGACTTTGGAAAGAGAGGGTTCTTTTTTCAGGGGGAGAATGTGTCCATTTTCCAGTTAGTTTGTATTTCTTAAGTTTCCCAAAGATGAAATGTTGTCTAAGAGAAATCTAAATGTGGATTCATATTACAGACGTGGTCCCTACACAATGCAATTACTGCAGTATATTGGGCAGGTGCTGTCCACCCTCAGCTCTGCACTTAGCATCTGTCAAAACAGAGGTCCCTATTTTGCTGGAGCTTTTTTCACACCTGTGTTCTGGGTAGTGAGCACAGTGGTCTTGTTAGGACAGCTAAATCACTGTGCAAACTGCACACTTCTTAATTTGAGGCTAAAGGGAAGATTATGTATGACTTGATCCAAACTTCCTCCAGGAAAAAAAAGGCTTTAAAAATCCCAACATTTAGAGAAAAGCAGTAATAATTATTAAGAATCAAATTGTTCTTGTATTTTACATCTTCAACCCACTTTAAAACTCTTAACTAGCTAATGTTTACAGCCCACCGACATGGCGGATATGGATTTCCATTTTACAGATGGGAAACTGATGCACAAAGGTTAAAGCCATGATTTTCAGAGATGCTGTGGGCCCACAGTTCCATCTGAAATTAAGAGCCACAGGTACTCAATCCCTCTGAAAAGAAGGCCTTTAGCAACTTGCTCAAGGCTGCCTGGTGAGTTGCGGACAAAACCAGAATCACAACCCAGGAGTCGTTCTTCAAGTATGTGTCAGTGTGGTCAGTGTGTATGTGCCCCAGCCACATGAGACCAGATATTTTTGAATAGCAATGTCAGGTCTCTGTATGCACCCAGTGCTTCCTCATGCTCCTCTATGAGGGCACAAAGGGTGGGGTGACCGTGACCCTCTCACAGTTCCCTCTTACTGCCCATGGCAGCAAGAAGGAAGCTAGTGAGTATCCAGTTTGCTGTGTGATTGCTTTGGCTAAATTTCCCAAAAGCTTATTCCACTCCTTTGAGATACCTCTGAACTACCTTCATTCATTTATTCTTCCTACCCAGGTCTGTTCTAATGTTTGTCAAACTAAAAACAACTTGCAAACCCCCCTGTATAGCTCCCCCTGTACAGGTTGTTAGAATGGTACACTCAAACCCTACAGGTTTCAGAATAGTAGCCGTGTTAGTCTGTATTTGCAAAGAGAAAAGGAGTACTTGTGGCACCTTAGAGACTAAAAATTTATTTGAGCATAAGCTTTCGTGAACTACAGCTCAGAAGTGAGCTGTAGCTCATGAAAGCTTATGCTCAAATAAATTCGTTAGTCTCTAAGGTGCCACAAGTACTCCTTTTCTTTCTTCAAACCCTACAGATTTCAAGCCTTCTCCATCCTGTGATGAGCTAATTGCACTGAAAGAGAGGCACAGCAGATGCCTATTCTTCTTGGGAGAATCTCACATCCCAAGCATTTGTTCGATCTGCCTCTTCTTCTCTGCAAGAACCTGCAACTTGAGGGATGCGAGGCTGTACCTCCATCTTCTGAAGCAGTGTGTGCGAATGGCATTGGAGCCAGGAGATTTGAGCTCAAAGACGTGTCTAACAATCAAGCCCACATGTTGCAGCATTCCATCTAGCAGGCAGGTGACTCTGAAAACATCGGTAGAGCAAGAGGCACAAAAGTCATCACCCCCCCAATTTGACATCTCACATGTTGGACGCAGTAGACTGAAAAGGGCTACCCTGCGGAGTGGGGGAGGGGCTCGAGAAGGAACTTGGTCTCTTCTCATAAAGAAAGACTCTGGGAGACAAGCCAAATAAGTCTCACAGCATCAAAGATGAGCAGAAGGGAGCAGACTGCACCACAGGAGACTTCACCGGTGACAGCATCAATGCCAGCATCATCTCTTGGCACTGACATATGCATTAGAAACAACACAGTCCTTGGCACGGATAGCACCTTACCAGAACACACCACCTATGGAAGAGATGTATTCCTTATCCCTATCCCCAGGACACACCTTTTTCCACCCTGAAGGAGAAAATCATTGCCACTGAGGTCTACGAGTGATGCCACTGAGAGACATGGGGATCTCTACAAACCTCAATGGCCAGCGCACCAAGATTGACTCTGGTTCGGCCAGCAACCCACCACCCTACATATGCATACAGAATGCCACCATGCCCCAAGTGATAGGGCTCACTCTCTCAGAGATAATCCCTGCCTTATAAAAGAGGAGTAGGGGTCCCCCTCTCCTGAGGTTTCTGTAGTTGTCAGAGGCCACAGAGGAACAAGATCCGGACACAGAATGACTCCACTCGCTGCCTAAACACCTCTTGTTATCATCTCTGCAGGATGAAGCAGTAGCCTCGGTAATGATGGTGGCACTGGACAATTTCAAGGCCTTTTAGAAGTTTCTGGTGCAGATCACGGACATGTTGGAGACAGAGATTTTGATCATTTCTGAGAAGTCTCATAAAGTATTTGACATTTTGTTGGCTGCTGGTCCTGCGAGAATTGCCCTCCTTATAAATGAGTCATCCTAGGCCCAGCAAGAACCTCTTGGCAAACGCCAGATGCTATTCCAGCAATAGCAAAATGTGCCAGAAACTGGTACCAGGAACCCCCCCGCAGTTGTGATTACTTTGACTCCCACCCCAACCCTGACACCCTGGTGGTCTCAACTGTTCAGCAGAAGTCAAGATCCACCAAAAACATGCTGAAGGACAAATATCCCAAATGCTACAATCCGTCTGGAAGAAAGGCCTACTCATCAGCCTCGCTCCAATTGAGGGTGGCCAGCTGTCAGGCATTGCTGGCCAAATATGACTTTTTGACATGGGATAGGGTGACACTCTTCTTGACCAAACACCTTCACAAAAACAGAGAAGCTGAAAAACATTATAAAAGAAGACCAGCTCAGAGCCATCTACAGGAAGTGATGGAGGCCTCTGACACCGAGACCAAGTCTGTGACCACTGTAGTAGCCATTTGTAGAGTGTCATGGCACCAAGCTTCAGGTATCCCTCATAATGTATGAGCCAGGATTAAAGACTTGCCCTTTGAGGGGTCAGAGCAGTTCAATGAATGCACTGGTAGGGCCCTACATGCATGGAAATATTCCAAAGCAGCCCAGTGCTTTCTAGGGATCTACACTCCTCCACCCTATCAAAGGGCATACCATCCTCAGACATTGTGTCATCAGAGACCACACACCACAGGGTACCATGGACAAATGGAGATATATGGCCAGGAAATGCCCCGGGTAAAATAAAGGGCATCAATACTCCTCCACCTTCTGGGATGACCCATCAGCAAATTTGATGGGATCATGGAAAGCGGTATAGAAACCTTTCCACAGAGCATGACCTTGGGAAGTCGCCTCATGCCATACCACTGGGCATTGTCTGTTATAACATCAGACAGATGGCTTCCCAATGAATGTAATGAAAGGGGTCTCAGTCTCTTCCCCAACAATGACACTGGTCACAGACACATCAGGGGCAGGGTGAAGCCACTTCCAAATGCAAGGTTTGTGATCTCAGGACAATCTATAATTGCATATGAACATCTCAGTACTGAGAGCCATGAAACTGACTTGCATGGCATTCCTACCCATCTTTTAAAATGCCACAATGCAGATCCTGATGGTCAACGCATCAGCAAAACACTGTATAGACAAGCAGGGAGGCACTCAATCATCTCTCTGCCTTTAGGCAATCAATTTCTGGGAATGGCACCATCAGCATGGAGTCATTCCAATAACTCTGCACCTACCAGGGGCCAGCAATTCAATAGACTTCCTAAGCAGGAATGTGATAACCAGCCACAAGTGGTCACTGAGGAAATCCATTCTAGAACTGATATTCTGCTGGTGGGGAACTCCCACCGTAGATCTGTTTTCCAGGCTGGACAATGCCAGTGCAAGGATTTCTGTTCCAGGGAAGGTGTGAACCCCATCTCCCTACTGGACACCTTTGTGCTTTGTTGCTCTTGAGGACTACTCTGTGCCTTCTAAGCAATCCTCCTAAGCCCCAGGATCATATCCAACATTAGACAGGACAAAGCTATAGTCAGTACGATAGCCTCTTAATAGCAGAGGCAATTTTGGCTGTCCAGGCATGCTCTCACAAAACCAGGGTCAAATATTGTACCAGGACCCTCAGTTGTTGCATCTAACAGCCTGGATATTTACTATGCACAAGCCCAACAGAGGTTGATCCCTACAAGTCTATTAGATCCTTCTATAGGATTGGAAGTCCTCCACCAAGAAGACTTACTCCTTGAAGTGGAAAAAAAAATCCATTTGGGAAATAAAAAACATTGTGAACCCAGTTGAGATCACAATACCAAAGATTCTGGATTACATGCTGCTCCTGAAGCAGGAGGGTTAGCCTTAAAGTCCATCTGGCAGTAATATCTGCATGCCATGCTCCAATGTGGTCACATATGGCCTTTTTACACCTCGCAGTATCAAGATTATTCAAGGGCTTTCTGTGTACTTCCCCTTCAGCCAGAGACCCTACTCCCATATGGGACCTTAATGTCGTTCTCCTGTTGCTTAAGGAGTCTTCATTGAAAGCGTTGGTGGAATGCTTGTGTTATAGTCTCACCATCAAGATGGTCTTTCCTGAAGCCATCATGAAGAGTCAAGAAAACTACAAGCTCGCATGGTTGGATCATTAGATACATCCTTCCACGGGGACAAAGTGGTGATGAAACCACACCCTAAATTCATCCCTAAAGTGGTCTCAGAATTCCACCTGAACCAGTCTGTCGCCTTAGTAGTCTTCTTTCTGAAGCCCCATATGTTACCAAAAGAAACAAAACTTTGTACTATGAATGTTGTCCAGGGCCCTGGTTTTTACATCAAAAGAACCAAACCTTTCAGATTTTCTCCCTACCTCTTCATGGCCATTTCTGACATCGAAGTGCCAATCTGTCTCATCCCAGAGAATCTCAGTGGGTTACACAATTCATTTCCACTGGCTATAAATTGGCTGGCAAACCTCCAAATATTAAAGCACACTGTAATAGGCTTCAGGAAATGTCTTTGGACTGCTTCAGATTTATACCCGTCTCTAAGATTGGTAAGGCAGCCACATGGAGCAATCCACTGAGCTTTGTGAAACTCTATGCACTTGACATGGATGCCAAGTTTGGAAGAGCAGTACTTCAATCTCCATTTGACTGATATAGCTGAATCTCCTCACTCCCACCTTCTGGGGACGATACTGTTTGCCAGTCACCTAGAGTGGGATCCATACTCAAAGTATGGTTACTTATACTACAGTAACCTTGGTTCTTTGAGAAGTTATAGACAGTGAGGATCCCACAACCTGCCCTCCATCCCCACTCTTTGGGCTTTGAGTTTCAAGGGAACTGAAGGACGGTCATGCCTGTCCTACCCTTCATGCCGTTGTCTGGGAGCTGAAAGAGGACAGGACACATGTGTGGCCCAAATGGACACTGTTACTCAAAAAAAAACCAACCCAACAACAACAACAGTGATGCATGCCTACCTGGAGTGAGATCCACACTGATGACACCATCTCAAAGAACTACACTTACTGTAGGGTGAGTAACTGTATTTTCCTGACTTCCCAATCCCATTCTCCAGACACTGGACAAAGCTGCATCTGCAAAATAGTTTGATGGTAAAACTGGTTTATGTAAAAATATGGTAGAAAGAGCATCAGCCACCCCAGAAACCAATATCCATCACACGGTGCTACCTGCAGCTTGGCATATTTGTTCCCATCTGTTACGCCTTCTGCTAATAAAAGTGGAGTGTTTGTAATACTAGATGACTCACCAGACTCAGCTGTGACATGATCTGTTGATAGAAAGACACAGGGGATGCTTTTTTTTTTGGCTTCCATCCCACCCTTTGCTTGATTAATACTGTTGTAATGCATTTCTTTAGCTGCTTAACTTTCTGGTATGAAACATCCCCGGATTCAGGCACTATGCTTGCAAGTGTCTGTGCTGGGAAAATTAATACTTATTTGAAAGCAAGAGAGGCAGGAGAGGTCTGCGTCCTGGCAGTTTCGTTATGGCCCAGCTTGGTCCATGAAGGTGCAGCCCTGATCAGGGCTGGTTTAGAACTGTATTGCTTCAGGGGCTATTTTGGGAGGCATTATGCATTGCTGCTATCTTCCAGCAGTCCCCAGTGGATGGAGATGGAGGGGACTCTTCAAAGGGTGCAGCATGGTGTTCCCGTTGTACCTAGCTAGCTGCCATTCCTACTGTGTAGAATGAACATTGGCCATGGCTCCAATTCCCCCCGCTCTTGTCCACACTGCACCCACCCAAGAGGGTGCTAGCCTGAAGCAAGCGCAGCCCTCAGGGGAACACAGGAACTTTAACTCTGTCTTGTCCCTGCACAGTGGGAACAAGACAGTGAAAGGTTCCTTGCACCCTTCCTTTCTTCTGTGCACTTATGCAGAATCCACACACAATCTGTCCTGTATTTACACACGTAGAGAAATTTGCCTTAGATTTATCCATTTCTTGGTTGGTGCTGTGCAATTACACACATGCAGTGCATCTGCCCTGGGTTTATCTATAGTATATCTCTCAGCATTTTAAAGGTGAAGATTATGATATTGTTTCATTAGTGAGCTGCATTGTCATTGACTTCTTAATCTGAAGCAGTTAGAGGTTTAAAAATTGGGGGCTCACATACGCTTTGTGGCCTCCCAGGGCATGCCAGCCCCAAGGCAATGGTGGGTGCTGCCTCTGCAGCTGCCCAATTTGCTCAATGTCACTTGCAGTGGAATAAGCAGCTGTGAAATAACCTGTATTAGGCCGATGAAGGTTGTTGCTTGATGAATCTCTCTGATGACATTCCTGTGAGACTGACTGACTCGATGGCCGCATGCAGTCAATGCAGAAGATTTCCTGCTTCAGTCTTCAGTGGCTGATGAGGCATTTCAAGGCGGGGGCAAAGTTGTCCTTGGAAATATCGGACAGTTGGGCATGAGGAGATGCAGGTGTGCATGGTATTCTGAGGTTCTCAGTGCAATCTAGTAACTAGCTGAACTAATTAATTAAACTGCTTAACTCCCTAAGCTAAGTGTGTTTAGCCTCGTTTTACACGAGTCACAGAAAGACTGACTTGGTCAGGGCCATGCAGTTAATCAGTGGCAGAACTGAAGAGTCCCAGGTCCAAGTCCACTGTAGCAGAGCATTCTCCCTCCTTATTTAAGCAGGTATCCCATTTGTTAGTGAAGTTGGGAAAGGAAATGCACACAAACTTCTGTCAAGGTTAGTATACGCAATATTAAATGTTTGCCAGAATGTGGCAGTGGTGTTTTTAAGACCAAGGGGAATTGATTTTCTCCAGCCTTGTTTTTTATCCGACATGAGCCAGCATGGCTAACACATGAGCTGCTGCTCATTGTCTTTCCCACAAAAGAAAGATGAATGAAGGATGCACTCTCCAGACTGCCTCTAACATGGCTAGGAAATCAAACCATGCTTCCAGTTGGCTCGTCTCTAATTAATGTACCCAGTTTGGCTAAGTCAATATCATCAGTCATGTTACTCATGTTTGTCATAGCACCATGCATATAGCATATCACCTTTGAGTTGGGTATTTGTCATATAATAAACCCTGTGCACATAAAAAAGTGAGCTAATTTTACTAAGTGCCACTGTATCACTAGCATAATAGAGAGAGATATTAGCCATGCCACACCCGTCCTTAAGAGATGTCAACTAATTGACAACCCTAACTCTAGTACACAGAGATTGGATATATGTGTAATTAAATCCATCACAAACACCACTCAAAATATAATTTATTTTGTGCAAAGGAAGTCTTATTGCGTTACACACTTGCCAACATTAAGAGAAAAAATATAAACAGAGATGATTACATTTATGTAGCCTGTCATTTCAGAAGCAGAAAGAGCTGGTGGATATTAAAGGAAAAGATTCTAAACAAATTTCTCTGTGTATTCAGGACACACATCAGTGCAGTAGGGCTGGAGTCACTGGAAGCTTAGTTAGGTTTTCTTGTCTGCAGATACCATCAGTGTGTATGTTCTTCCTGTATGTGTTATCTCACAGTAACAAAACTAAGTTTGTGAACCAAGATAACATTAAAAAAAGAGGAATCTGAGGTTTCTATCGTATAAACTGTTCTGGGTGGACAGGGCTTCTGCCTGTAGCCATACTGGAATATTGTCCAGGGATTTGCTTATGATGAGCAGCTGGTAGGATTGGGGAGCTAATTTTTCAGGTGCTTCCTATAATGTATCTGACATCTGCCAAAGAATTACTAGTTGTCATGAGACAATTTATTTATGTATTTTATTTGTTTAGTTATATAGCAACAAAAGTATGCTACAGTAAGTGTTTTCATAGCAATCAGGCAATAATTTCCTGCCTTTGAGATTACTCATCAGACACTGGAAGATACTTTTATCTTGTGTTTCATTGGTAGAGGGATTTTCATAACATTATATCCTGTTGCAATAACTTTGGTTTGAACCACATAGAGCTGGAACTCACTGATACTCCAGCTCACATAGGGAAGTTATACTATGTTACTCCCAAAATGAGAGTGTCATAGTGAATTCATAAATATCTTCCCCCAAATTCTCCTTTATGTTGATCCATTGTTCTTGTGGAGAGTCACATAAAGCACTAGTAAGTGACTCATACTGGATTCTGAGCTTCTGAGGTGCAGAACACCCTACAGTCCTATTGATTTCTGTGGGAGTTGAAAGCAGTCTGTCTTAAGGGCATGGTGACAAATTGCTATGGTCCAGTTAAGTGTAACAATGACAATCAGAAGTGTGAATTTGCAGAGTGAATGGTTATTTTTGTTGCTTTTTTCTTGTAATTACAGTGCCATAAGCAATGCAGTACATTTTATTTCTGCAACCTACAGGAAAAGGAAAGCCTGTCTATAGTGCGTTTCAGAGACCCTTTTGGTTGATTGCCCTAGTTAGAGATGAGAGTTTGCTGCTACCTCTCCTCCATTCCAGGGCATATTGAATTGTTCATAAAATTGCTGCAAACAGCACATCTTGAGAGATGGTGTAGTGCCTTGCTTGAGTGCTTCATTAACCATGCTTAGGCTCAGATTCAAGGGGTGATTAGACAGGGTGGGAACAATATGTTTCATAAGGCGTTATTAGCAGAACATCTGAACATTCGACTCACCTCATACACAGCAATTCGCGTACGTGAAGATTCAAGTGCTTTTTTTTCCCCCTTGGTACAAAACAAAATGTCTGTGGATGCAGGCATGGACCATTCTGAGTTCACGCAAATAACCAGGTCAGCTTCTCCTCCCAGTGGTGGATATGGAATCCATTCAAAGTACTGCAGGCACAGAAAATCCAAGTTAGGCCGTCGTCACCTCAGTTAGTTCCCACAGCTTGTTCTGAGTGAGCATGGAAAGCTCATCATTGCCTGATGCTAGGAGTATATTGAAGTGCACTAGAGAACTTTCTTGTCCAGTAGCAGGATCCACATGGCTAGTTCATGATGCTCTGGTATGCTGTAGATTTACAGCCCTACTTGTTGCTCACTAACTCTCCAGCTAGACAAGCCCTTAGGAAATGCATTTCAGTTGGGACAAACACATAAAAACCTTGTAATGTAGTTGTCCACATCACAGAAACCTCTAGTTTAAGATTTCAGCACACTGGTGGCCCAGTGTGGAGGAGGTGATTTAAAAGAGAAGTGGGTAAAAATTATTAATAGAACTGCACATTAGTTTTAAGACTGCCTCTCAAAGAGGGACATCATAATGTTTTCTAATTGGGGCTGATGAAAATGTAGCATTACTTGCTGGTTCCTCAGAGAAGTCAGTTGTGAAATTGGGTTTGTATTAAACCTAATAATGGAAAATTAAGCATAGTATGTCTGTCGGAAATGGCCTGTCATAAAAATAGTCTCCTCTCCATTATGGGAGGTTAATAGGGAATAGGTAAGGAAAGATGCATTGAGGAAACAAAGCCAACTAGAAGAATTAATAAGCCTTGAAATTCCCTCTGTTCAGAATTCTCACATTGTAATTAGTAACAGTATTAGAATTATTATACAAATGCTTAGATGTTACGCTTCCTTAAATTCCACATTTATTAATGTTATATGTGTTGGTGGTTTTGCTAAAGCCAAATTCATATTTGTTTTTGTGTGTCACATGCATGTTGCTTTATTGAAGTCTGGATTAATATCTTAACACCAGTGACCTGGTGTAACAGATGCCAATCACCTGTAACTCCAGTAGATTTCAGAATGAGTGGAAGGTGGTCAACATCTCTAGTAATTGGATAAGTCAAAACTCCTTAGTGTTTTCTGCAAGAGGAGGAATATTCACCCTGTTGCTATAGCCAAAATTCAGCTTGAGCAGTTATAGTCCGTCTCCCTAAAATTACCTTCAAGTTTCAGCTGGATTAGTTTGATCTCTTTGCCCCTCCTAGAAGACTGTAGTAGTGCTGCTGACAAGGAATAGTGTCTAGTTTCTTGCCTTTTCCAACAGTGAGCAAGTAATCCCTTTGTATACAATCTCCAGTCACTTTGGATCATTCTGGATAGAAGAAGCTATATATTGGATATGTGAATGTGGTGATAGTGATTAAAACGAGTCGTAACTAATGCAAATGACTAAGAGCCCTAGGAGATCCCTAACAAAGTGCCAAGACAAAGACTCACTTGATCAAATGTCTGAATTCAGTTGGCTCATTTGGAAAGAAACAAGAACTAGCAACTAAATGGTGCATCTAAGCAGAGCTTCCGTGGTTAAATAGAAGAATTCTGGTTGGTGACCATGTGTTGATAGAAGTGTTTTCTGTTGTATTGTCTATTAGGAGTATTGTGCCATACAGGTAGGGTTCTGCCTGAATATATGAAGCTATAGTCTTCATTCACCTAGTGCTGGAGATGTTTTCTAAATCCATTTCTTTTGAAAAGGTATATTTTTTCTGATATTTAGTTTTCTGAAATATAAGTGCGAGGTAGCCATATTTCTGCGCAGTTTTGTTGTTCCTTCAAATGACATTACATTTCTTAAACTGAAATATATACAGGTTTCAGAGTAGCAGCCGTGTTAGTCTGTATTCGCAAAAAGAAAAGGAGTACTTGTGGCACCTTAGAGACTAACAAATTTATTAGAGTATAAACTTTCGTGAAGTGAGCTGTAGCTCACGAAAGCTTATGCTCTAATAAATTTGTTAGTCTCTAAGGTGCCACAAGTACTCCTTTTCTTTTTGAAATATATACATTCACCTAAACTTTACTTCATAAGTGACTAACAATTTGGGATTCCCAAATTTCTGGGTGCCCAACTTGAGATGCTGAGTACTCAGTCTCTGAAAATCAGGCCTCTTTAAGCTATCTAAGATTGAGCACCCAAAAATCACTAGTCACTTTTGAAAACCTTGTTCTTTCCTATGTGCAGGGCAATCATGATTTGTGAACAGAAGTATATTCCGGTGGAGTTGCCATGCAGATTTCATGATTTTGTAAGAGGCATTATTTCTTGAGATATGCCATTTACTTCTGTCATTCTTGTGCCTGTTTGGCTATCCACCTCTGTTCCTGTATCCTTTTGATTGCCTCACTGACTGATTACACTACAAATATTTGAGTGTGCCTTAGTCTTTCTAGATGGCTTTGGGCATGTGTGATTTTCCACTTGCTTCTGTTCTTTATTTCACCTGTGTTGACCTATGTGGGGTCGGGGGGAACAAACAGCACAGGAATGAGACCAGAAATAATGGATAGGTAAAAGCTTGTTTTGCCTCCCTGTCTTTAAAACAGAGAGCAGCCATGGGGAGATGACCCAGCCAACTCTGACCATCCAGACCCATCCGTACAGGAACTGTGAGCCAGTGGAAATGTCCTATCCCAGGGGGCAGTTCCAGCCAGCCATCCGAGTGGCCGACTTGCTACAGCATATCACCCAGATGAAACGAGGACAGGGCTATGGATTTAAAGAGGAGTATGAGGTGAGAGGAACATTTGTTCACATAAGTAAATAGAGAAGTTGCAGCAACTCTCAAGTCAGGATGGAGGCTCAGGAGTAGAGAACGATCATTTTAAGAGGCTTTTTTTGTTAATTGAATTAACTGTAATCATTTTCCCCTTTTTGTGTTTCTGTGGCTAGGATGATAACCATATCTCTACCTTACGCTCCAAGCCCACTTCTCCTGTAGTGACAGTGATTATTGGGGGCTATCTGCTTCCTAGGTCCATATAACAAGATTATAGCATTGTAAGAGGAGATGGAGAACATTTACAAGACCATTGGGTTCATTCCTTTACGAGTGTGGATTATAATTTAGAGTACAAGGCTACCCTTTTCCCAAAAGAGCGTGTATAGCAGAGATTGAACAGGTGAAACAGTGAAAGAATCAGAGCTCCCTTCTCCTGTTATCATTGGTGTAGTATAACTAAAGTAATGCAAGCCAAGACTGAATAAGCAAAGCAAGCTTTTTCTTTTGATTTCTACTCCGTTGCAGTCCCAAATCCTTTGTAGCAATTGATCAAATTAAAGTACAAATTCACGAGATGCATGTGGAACAGTAAACTCAAAGCAAGAGATATCTTTAAAGAATTACTGGCTTTTCCATTGTGCTAGAACCTCTGGCTCAGAATATGTCATGGCTGATCTACTGTTCCTACTGTATATGAAGTGAGAGATAAGAAGCTAGTTATTAAAAAAAAGAGGGCAAAAAAACCCAAGAGGGTGGAGAGAATTAGAGAACATCAGAGAAAAGGATGGTAGAAGGAAAGATAACAAGAGACCAAGGAGGATATGAAAGAGAACAATGCAGCACCTATATGGCGAGGGGTAGGAATGAGGAAGAGAAGGAACCTGCACAATCAATCAATGAAATTCAGTTCTGGCAAGCTGTAATGGTAATAAGTGAAATAAACTTTGTGGGGAGGCCATAAGGTGATATGTTACAGCTTCTTTAAAATGATTCATAAATAGCAGCAGCTGTGAGAAATGTGCAACTTAATGAAAGCAGTTTATTTTTAAATACTGTGAGTTAGAGTCCGTTGGGCATGTAGCACTTGTGCTGGCTTATATTGTTATAAAAAGAGTATGGGAATTACCTTTCTGGGCAAGGCAAGTAGCTCTGTTTTGATCTGACGACATTATAGACTCGTAAGAGTGAATAGAACAGGAGTACTTGTGGCACCTTAGAAACTAGCAAATTTATTTAAGCATAAACTCCTGTTCTTTTTACAGATACAGACTAACGCAGCTGCTACTCTGAAGCCTGTCATAAGGGTGAATGTTTCTAGTTACTATAGGACAGCAAAGAGAAGATAGGACCGAATAACTAGCATCTCCACTATCCTGCATACTAGGTTGACCGTTAATTGATGGGCTTTGCTTAATATTGAAACAATGGGGTCCATTTTCTTATAGGTTCAAAGCGGATTTACTCAAGTAACCCCTTGCCCACAGGAACAGTAATAAACAGTTTCTAGAGTGTATGTGGCTCTTCACATCAGGGTTGGTAATTCTCAGAATAACCTATTAGCATAAAATACATTAATGCAACTCCAGCTCCACGAGATAGGCCTCTCCCCAGAAAGTGCCAGCCCTGTGTATATATAATGATAATGATATACTGTAGATTATATAACCCATTTCACTCCAAGAGATACCACTAGGTTTTCTGCAGGTTAACAAATCACATGCAAAATCTTGCCCTTGATTGAAGGGGCACAACTGCTCTGAAGTCATTTAGATTTGCTTGATCGGATTTGAGAGAATAGAATTTGGCTTTCAGTATACAGCATGTAGGAAACGCTTCACCCACTGCCAAAATGCAGCCACAGCCACCACCACTACAAAGTTAGGGAGGGTGACCATATCCTGTTGAAACTACTAAGGGTAATTTCAAATTGACAGAATATATTGTCCCAAATTCGAATTTGGCTGAACAGAAGACTAACAACTTTATTTTGAAAAAAAGCACTACAGGATCTTTAATCACAAATGGGCTAGACCTCTGTTTTATGCCTCTTCCACAATATGTTGTGTTTTTATATATTGTATAGTTTAGTACCTATGTCACCTACATATACATTTGTCCTTTAAAGAGCTGATTTTCTACCTTACTTTGCCAGCAGGTCTCATAAATTAGAATCTATTTAGTGACGTGATATCAAATAATTTTACGCTAATGAAACATCTATTTGAGGCAGGATCATCCCTCATCCATGGCAGTCTCTTATCTCTGCAAATTTTCTCCCCATGCTAGGAAATTGAATCACAGATTTATTTTAAAAGTGCCTCTCTCCCCCATAAGTTTATAATAGTGGCAAAGTTTTAAGCCAAGTGCGCAAGCTAAAACATACATGCCTGTTAGGTGTACAGAACTCTGCATTGGTGTGTACAAAACAGGATCTGTGTGTGCCTTTGGTGTTGTGTGAGCACTCGGTTTACACTTTGAATGCAGGGATTTGTCAGCAAACAAGGAGCAGGTGCATTTTTTTGCGCATCTGATATATCTATGGCTCAGTGTTTGACCTGGCCTTTCACAAGTGCTGTTGTTATTTAATAAATCTATATACATATGAATAAAATGTGACACTAACAACAGGGATTGATAACATTGGTCAGAATGAGACATAATGTGGGCATGGCTTGTTTAAATGTTACTCTTTCAACTTCAGTACACTTTGGTTCTGACTTGCAGCACCCTGATCCTAGTCTAAGCTTCCTATGAGCAAAGACTGCCAATGTGGAAGGTGAGGTAGACAGATGCCCAAATTCATTTTCACTTCTGATTGAGGACAGGATTGGTACAGCTCCCCAGAAGTGAATAGCTTACTGCATCCCCATGCTGCACTACTGGGTTATTTTATTGATTTTGGACTTTGTGGCTGATACCTAAGGCATTTCAGGATGGACTTCTTGCTGCCTATTATTGAGTGTGAAGTCTGGCTTTTATCCCATTCATAAAATCGTAGAAGATTAGGGTTGGAAGAGACCTCAGGAGGTCATCTAGTCCAACCCCCTGCTCAAAACAGGACCAACCCCAACTAAATCATCCCAGCCAGGACTTTGTCAAGCCAGGCCTCAACAACCTCTAGGGATGGAGATTCTACCACCTCCCTAGGTAACGCATTCCAGTGCTTCACCACCCACCTAGTGAAATAGTTTTTCCTAATATCCAACCTAGACTTCCCCCACTGCAACTTGAGACCATTGCTTCTTGTTCTGTCATCTGCAACCACTGAGAACAGCCTAGCTCCATCCCCTTTGGAACCCTCTCCCCTTCAGGTAGATGAAGACTGCTGTCAAATCCCCCCCCCCCCAACTCTTCTCCTCTGCAGACTAAATAAGCCCAGTTCCCTCAGTCTCTCCTCATAAGTCATGTGCCCCAGCCCCTAATCATTTTCATTGCCCTCTGCTGGACTCTCTCCAATTTGTTCACAGCCTTTCTGTAGTGGGGGCCCAAAACTGGATGCAGTACTCCAGATGTGGCCCACCTGTGCCAAATAGAGGGGATAATCACTTCCCTCGATATGCTGGCAATGCTCCTACTAATATAGCCCAATATGCCATTAGCCTTCTTGGCAACCAGGGCACACTGTTGACTCATATCCAGTTTCTCGTTCACTGTAATCTCCAGGTCCTTTTCTGCAGAACTGCCACTTAGCCAGTCGTTCCCCAGCCTGTAGCAGTGCATGAATTCTTCCGTCCTAAGTGCAGGACTCTTCACTTGTCCTTGTTGAACCTCATCAGATTTCTTTTGGCCCAATCCTCCAATTTGTCTAGGTCACCCTGCATCCTATCCCTACCCTCCAGCCTATCTACCACTCCCCCCAGTTTAGTGTCATCCATGAACTTGCTGAGGGTGCAATTAATCCCATCATCCAGATCACTGATAAAGATGTTGAACAAAACCGGCCCCAGGACCGACCCCTGGGGCACTCCACTTGATGCCAACTAGACATCGAGCCATTGATCACTACCTGTTGAGGCTGATGATCTAGACAGCTTTCTATCCACCTTATAGTCCATTCATCCAATCCATACTTCTTTAACTTGCTGGCAAAAATACTGTGGGAGACCTTATCAAAAGTTCTGTTAAAGTCAAGGTATATCACATCTACCACTTTCTCCATATCCACAGAACCAGTTATCTCATCATAGAAAGCAATCAGGTGAATCCATGTTGACTGTTTCTGATCACCTTCCTCTCCTCCAAGTGCTTCAAAATGGATTCCTTGAGGATCTGCTACATGATTTTTCCAGGGACTGAGGTGAGGCTGACTGGTCTGTAGTTCCCCAGATTCTTCTTCTTCCCTTTTTAAAAGATGGGCACTATATTTGCCTTTTTTCCAATAGTCTGGGACCTCCCCCGATCACCACGAGTTTTCATAGATAATGGCTCTGCAATCACATTAGCCAACTCCCTCAGCACCCTCGGATGCATTGCATCTGGCCTCTTGGACTTGTGTATGTCCAGCTTTTCTAAATCATCCTTAACCTGTTCTTTCACCACTGAGAGCTGTTCACCTCCTCCCCATACTGTGCTGCCAAGTGCAGCAGTCTGGTACCTGACCTTGTCTGTGAAGACCAAGGAAAAAAAGCATTGAGTACTTCAGCTTTTTCCACATCATCTGTCACTAGGTTGCCTCCCCCATTCAGTAAGGTTCCCACACTTTCCCTGACCTTCTTTTTGTTGTTAACATACCTGTAGAAACCCTATTTATTACCCTTCACATGCCTTACTAGCCACAGCTCCAATTGTGCTTTGGCCTTCCTGATTCCACCCCTGCATGCTCTAGAAATATTTTGATATGCCTCCCTACTCATCTGTTCAAGTTTCCACTTCTTGGAAGCTTCATTTTTGTGTTTAAGCTCACTCAAGATTTCTCTGTTAAGCCAAGCTGGTTGCCTGCCGTATTTGCTTTTCTTTTTGCACATCAGGATGGTTTGTTCCTGCTCCCTCAATAAAGTTTCTTTAAAATACAGCCAGCTCTCTTGGACTCCTTTCCCCCTCATATTAGCCTCTCAGTGGATTCTGCCCATCAGTTCCCTGAGGGAGTCAAAGTCTGCTTTTCTGAAGTCCAGGTTCCATATTCTGCTGCTCTCCTTTCTTTCTTTTGTCAGGATCCTGAACTCAACCATTTCATGGTCACTGCTGCCCAGGTTACCATCCCCTACCAATTCTTCCCTGCTTGTGACCAACAGGTCAAAAGGAGCATGGCCCCTAGTTGGTTCCTCCAGCACTTTCACCAGGAAGTTGTCCCCAACACTCTCCAAAAACTTCCTGGATTGTCTGTGCACTGCTGTATTGCTGTCCCAGCAGATGTCAGGGTGATTGAAGTCCCCCATTAGAACCAGGGAGTGTGATATGGAAACTTCAGTTAGGTGTCCGAAGAAAGCCTCGTCTACCTCATCCTCCTGCTCTGGTGATCTATAGCAGATGCCCACCCCGACACCACCCTTGTTGCTCTCACCTCTAAACTTAACCCAAAGACACTCAACAGGGTTTTCTACAGCTTCATACTGGAACTCTGAGCAATCATACTGCTCTCTTACATATGGTGTAACTCCTCCACCCTTTCTCCCCCGCCTGTCCTTCCTGAACAGTTTATATCTATCCATGACAGTGCTCCAGTCATGTAAGTTACCCAAACATGTCTCTGTTATTCCAATCACATCATAGTTCCTTGACTGTGTCAGGACTTCCAATTCTTCCTGCTTGTTTCCCAGGCTTCTTGCATTTGTGTACAGATACCTAAGATAACTAGCCGATGGCCCTACTTCATCAGTATGAATCAGGAGGTGTCCCCTCTTGCACCCTTCTTGTGTTTCCTCCCAGTATCCCACTTCCCCACTTACCTCCAGGCTTAGGTCTCCATCTCCTGGAGAACCTAGTTTAAAGCCCTCCTCGCAAGGTTAGCAAGCCTGCCTGCGAAGATGCTCTTCCCTCTCTTCGTTAGGTGGATTCCATCTCTTCCTAGCAATCCTTCTTCCTGGAACAGCATCCCATGGTTGAAGAATCCAAAGCCCTCTTTCCAACACCACCTGCGCATCCACGCATTTTCCTCCACAATCTGATGGTCCCTACCTGGGCCTTTTCCTTCAACAGGGAGGATGAATGAGAACATGACTTGCACCTCAAACTCCTTTATCCTTCTTCCCAGAGCCACCTCGTCTGCAGTGACCCACTCAAGTTCATTCTTGGCACCCACATGGAGTATCATTGGTGCCCACATGGAGAAGTAAGAAGGGGTAGCAGTCCGAGGGCTTGATCAGTCTTGGCAGACACTCCATCACATCCTGAATTCTAGCTCCAGGCAAGCAGCACACTTCATGAGTTTCCAGGTCTGGACGGCAGATCAATGACTCTGTCCCCCTTATGAGGGAGTCCCCGCCACCACCACCCATCTGCTCCTCTTGGGAGTGGTGGTCATGGAACCCCCATCCTTAGGACAATGCATCCCATGCCTTCTGGTCGATGGGGTCTCCTTCTTATCCCTTCCCTCAGATGACTCTTCCAAACCATTCTCCAGCCTAGTACTTGTGCAGAGAGCCTGATATCGGTTTCTTAACTCTATCTGCATTGGGGTACATGAGTTCTCCTCTTTCTTCTTCTGGAGGTCACATGCCACCAATTTTCTTCCCCATTCTGCACTGCCCTCTCTGAATTTTCAGCATGCTGTGCCTGCAGTACCAAACACTGACTTCTATCCAGAAAGTCCTTCATTCTCTCTGATGTAGCGCAGGGTTGATACTTGGGTCTCTAGCCCTTAAACTTCTCTTCCAATATGGAGACCAGGTTGCACTTCATACAGACGAAGTCGCTTCTATCCTCTGGGAGAAAAACAAACATGGCACATCCTGTGCAGCTCACAACAGTTGATCGTTCACTGTCCATATTGTCTTCCTTCTAAGAGCCAAGGCAAACTCTCAGGCAAACCAACATCTGATTTAAATTTGAACAATTGTTTTGATTTTTTTAAAATCTTGATTTTTATCCACCCTGCTTTAAATAATAATAAAATTATTTTGATTTTCAAACTAGCAGAATGAAAACTAGTTACAAGTTTTTTATATTGCATCAGTAACAGAAATCCTGTCCCATTTCAGTGGTGCAGATATGCTTGTTATATAAAGAAAACTTCCAGGATAGAATTTCAGATGTGGTCTCCCTTTTGTGGATGCAGTTTAATTTGTGCCCAGAGTTTTTCAACTTCCATTTCAGCTGTCCACACCTCTACCTACCTTATTGCTGAACACAAATACGGTGGTTAGTGGTGCAGTTACTCCAATTAGTTCATCTTGCTAATGGAAAAGCATTTGCACAAATGGTACCTCAAACAGGGAATCTGTGCCCCAGGAAAGCTGGAAATATACCCCTTCCATTCAAACAGAGATTGATATCTTAGTATAGTGTAAAATGTCTCAGTATTCAATGAGAAGAACAATCATTAGCTCCCTCTTGAATCTTCTGAGGTCGTATCAGTCCTGTGGTTTGTTTCAGTAGAAATCCTCATCAATTTCAATGGGAAGTTTCATGCTCAAATCAATGGCAGGATAGAGTTATTTTAACATAAGAACAGCCATGATGGGTCAGACCAATGGTCCATCTAGCCCAGTATCCTATCTTCCGACAGTGGCCACTGTTGGTGCTTCAGAGGGAATGAACAGAACAGGTAATCATCAAGTGATCCATCCCCCGTCACCCATTCCCACCTTCTGGCAAACAGAAGCTAGGGACCCTTCAGAGCATGGTTTTGCATCCTTGCCCATCCTGGCCACTGATAGACCTATCCTCCGTGAACTTTTCCAATTCTTTCTTGAATCCTGTTATAATTTTGGTCTTCACAACATCTTCTGGCAAAGAGTTCCACAGGTTGACTATGCATTGTATGAAGAAATACTTCCTTCTGTTTGTTTTAAACCTGATGCCTATTAATTTCATTTGATGACCCATAGTCCTTATGTGATATGAATAAGTAAATAACACTTCCTTATTTACTTTTTCCACACTCATCATGATTTTATAGACCTCTATCATATCCTCCCTTAGTTGTCTCTTTTCCAAGCTGAAAAGTCCCAATCTTATTAATCTCTCCTCATATGGAAGCTGTTCCATACCCCTAATCATTTGTGTTGCCCTTTTCTGTACCTTTTCCAATTCCAATATATCTTTTTTGAGATGGGGCGACCAGAACTGCACACAGTATTCAAGATGTGGGAGTACCATGGATTTATATAAAAGCAATATGACATTTTCTTTCTTATTATCAATCCCTTTCCAATGATATGGGATTTATTGGATCTGACGGCATCCCCTTTTGTTGGACAAGACAGCATCCCCTGGTATAAATATGATGAGGTGGGATTTTTTTTTCTTCTCAAAAGCTTATGATTAAATTGCTAATGACTGTTGCCATGCTCTGGTCAATCTACTGTAACTAGATCCTAATGTAAAAATAAGGCACCTTTCCCCCTTCTCTTTGAAGATGAAAATGAGCTTCCCACACCCTCTTAGTTATGCTTATTTTTTTGCCCAGGAGATTAGCTGCTATTATATAGCAGCTGTCCGTAAAAGGAAATAGAAGTGTGATCAAAGCCCTCACCAGTTACTGTTATCACCCCCTCTTGCTCCTGGGCTTTTGAATTAGGTCTTGCGTTCCCTGTTCTCAACAGCACTCACAGATGTGCCTGACATTATCTGTCCTGGAACTCTATATGAGAGGAAATTCAAGATCTGCCAGGGAGTCGTTCATATCACGTTTTATTGCAATGTCAGGTTTGTAGCTCCTAGTTATTATGTCTATCTTCCGTCCCAAATCAGACACAATAATAGACCTGGATGGCTTGTGAAGATGCATGTGAGTTCATTTTCAAATTTGGGCTATTGCAAACCATCTGCTGTTAGTGAAGGCAAAATAAAGTCTCCAAGGATTAAATTAAAAGAACCATTATTTCCTAAGAATCCTAAATAATAGTTTGTAACACTGCTATTATTCTCTTGGAACACTGCATTTGCTTACAAGTAGTGCTTGGGAATGGCAAAGTGACAGAAAATCTCAGGGGAAGGTATGTAGGAGCTGCCATTTCCATTCCCAACACTGAGAAAGGCCAGGATGGGGCTACAGCTGAGAATTCACGATTGTGGTTTTCTGTCTCAGCTGTGAGAAGCTATGCAAGTGGCACTAACAGAAGGTTAGTGCCATCTGTGGCCCAAAAGAGAATGCTGCTCCTGGTTCTCCGAACTGCCCATGCTGAAGTTTCCCTGGCTATGTCTTGAGTGATCATCTCAATTTACGGACACTTCAAGCCATGTTGCAAAGAGGGGAAAGTCTGCCTCCCTGGCTATGTCCCATGAGATGTGCCTTTTTCCTGGCTATTCCCATAAGAACCTTCATTTTGGAAAATGGTCCGTATGATCATATCTAAAGGGAATCATGTGATCAAGTCAGAGGGTGGTTGAAATGCTAGCGGTGGGATGTGGGACCTCCCGCTCCAAGAAACAAATCCCAGTTTTATAACTGTGGCCATGTCCTTTAGTTGTGTGTCTGTGTGCACATTTTATGCAGCATCTGATGCTCAGTCCCTATGTAGTACAAAGGCAATGGCTATAATATCCTTCAGTGTGGATGATGTGGTAAAGCCTTGCAGGAATTCCTTTAAGAAAACCACCAGAAAGTTTGTATGGTGTAGTTACTGAATTACTGTTACTAATCCAGAAATAGGAGAAGCCACCCTATATACTTTCCATTTAAATATTCTACAAGACTGAGTTCTGCATTTCAACCATCTGGTCTTTCTCAAGGGCATATGTGTGTGAAATCCTCACAGATCCTGCACTGCAGGGGAACATCGCTTTCCCTATAAATATGCCGCCAGAAGCAAATGCACTTCCCCATCCCTTTTAGGTCCATACTTGCACGAGGAAAATGATTCTTAGCCAGCATAAACCAAAGGGTGCTAATGGTCTCTGCAGAGCTGTGTCTTTTGCATAATCCGAAGTGCCTTTTCCTCCTTAAGAACAGCTGTTTGGTTGGTTGAGTACTGAATTATGCATCGCCTTTATTTTTGCCCAGCTTTGTCATGTTAAACCACCTGAAGGCATTGGCCACTCTTTTTATAAACATTCTACCACTGTTTATTTTTCAGGCTCTACCTGAGGGGCAGACGGCATCTTGGGATACGGCCAAGGAAGATGAAAACCGCAATAAGAATAGATATGGGAACATCATCTCCTGTAGGTCCAAATTCAAATTAAACTGAGCATACTGTGTGTGTTTGTAAGCATCTGGGTGGATGTTTGAGAGCCTAAATAAAGAAAAATGGCTGAAAGTGCCCAGCCTTTGAACAGTGTGATTAGTTAGTTGCAGGCTAAGCTTCTTGTTGTGATATCTCTCCCTTCCCCCCATCCAGTGTGTTTCAGATTTTGTACTTAAGGACAAAATCCTGCTGTTCAGATTTTCACAATGGACTATGATGCCAATAGCCTGTTCTATCTTTACATACACAGAGCTTTCAGTACTACGAATGGGAGTTCAATGGGAGACCAGGAATATTAGAGCTGAGATGTGGATCAGAGAACAGAATTTTTCCCTTAGAATAGAGGTTGATAGTCTGTAGTCTGTAGAGCACTCACTGGTGGTCTCCAGAGACCTGGTTGCTCACATGAGGTGAGCTCTGTTCCTGTTTCCTCCTAAATCACATTGACAGCTAAAATGACGTTAAACACTTCCCGATCTTACCTGCTAAGTAAGCAATTGGTGTAGTTGCTACAGGGATGTTATGGGATTGTAAATGAGATGGGAGGTGTCTGAGACCCTATCTCTCTCCCTCTCTCTCTCAAGATGTGCTCAGCAGCATGGAAGCTATTTTAGAACCCCTGTATTCAATTATTGCTATAAGAAACTGATCCAGGAACAGAAACGGACACTTTTTGACAGTCCCATTGAAGTCACTTGAGTCATGCTAGCATAAATAAGGGCAAAATTAGGCCCCATACATTCTGCATTGACCAGGGAAAAAATATCTTTCTTGCAAACATAAATAATGGTCTTATAGTTAAGCCACTTGACTCTGACTCATCAGATTTAAAATTCGTTCTTGATCTGGCACAGATTTCTGGGTGACCTGGGAGAAGTCACTGTCTGTCTGCCTTAGATCCCCGTTCATAAAATGGGGCTAATAATACTGCTTATTTCACATCTTTTATCTGTTTTGACAGTTTAGATTGAGTTCCTACTCTGGAGAATTTACAGTATTTTATTGTGTGTTCATAGGGTGCCTAGTACAATATGATGTATATAATAATAATAATAAATAATTAATTAGTCAGGATGGGCAAACTGTGCTGGATAAAATAAGCTCTTCCTCTGCTCAGACACTTGGTCAATACCCAAACCAAATCTTTTAATTTATTTTTAGTTTGACACATTTTAGTTGGTTTGGTTGGAATTTTTTGCTTTTGTTTTTTTGGTTTGGTTTGTCTGTGTTCCAGCTGGACATGGTTTAACCTGCATAATCTGATGCAGCAACAGAATTAAACAATGGGTCTGAGCCAAAACCCTGGAACTAGATAGTTTCCATCTTCCTGCAGGGAAGATCTAAGTTTGTATCCTAAGTTTATGGCTCAACAGAATGAAATCACTATAACAAACGAAACTGAACTAATACTGTAGCATTAGGAGCCTACCTAATTGTGAACTTAGATCCACTAATACATTTTGAATATACAGTAACTCCTCGGTTAATGTTTTAGTTATGTTCCTGAAAAATGTGATGTGTAAATGAAGGGGTTAGGTTCCAGGGAAATTTTTTTCACCAGACAAAAAACTAATATATATATATATACACACACACACAGAGTATAAGTTTTAAACAAACAATTTAACACTGTACACAGCAATGAAGATTGTGAAGCTTGGTTGAGGTGGTAAAGTAAGAGGGTGGGATATTTCCTGGGGAATGCCTTACTGCTAAACGATGAACTAGCATTCGTCTGAGCCCTCAAGGGTTAACACATTTTTGTTAATATAGCCTCAAACTCTACAAGGCAGCATGAATGGAGGGAGGGGACACAGCATGGCAGACAGAGACACTCACCCTGTGTGTGTGTGTGTGTGTGTGTGTATGAGAGAGAGATGTGCATTGCCCCTTTCAGTACACTGACCCCATTCTAGTACATTGCCTTTAAAAAAATCAAGAAGTTGATACAGCAGCTGTGGAACGCAAGCTCTCTCCATCCTGAGCCTTGTTGTGTCCCCCACCGCTCTATGGAGAAGGGGTAAATGGGGTGCAGGAGCAGGGGGAAGGGGGACATCCAGACAGCCCCCTCTTCTCCCCTCTCCTCCCCCCGGCACAGCAAGCAGGAGGCTCCCGGGAGCAGCTCCAAGGCAGAGGGCAGGAGCAGCACATGGCAGTGGGGGGAGGGACAGCTGAACTGCCCAGCGATTGGTAACCTGCTGGGCGGCTGCCGCAGAGGGAACTTAGGGGAGCAGGGAGCTGATGGGGGCTGCTGGTCCACCCTGGTTCCAAGCCCCCCCAGCTCGCTCCAACAGGCTGCTCTTCCTGCAAGCAGTGGACAAAGCAGGCGGCTGCCAAACAACGTTCTAAGGGAGCATTGTGCAACTTGAAACGAGCATGTTCCCTAGTTGATCAGCAACTTAACAACGAAACAACATTAACCGGGACGACTTTAAGTGAGAAGTTACTATAATTTATTTTCCAGCTTCCATATCTCTGGCACCAATGATATAAAAACAACAACTCAAGCCACAGGCTGTTGGGCATGATGTAGAATGGTTTAGAAACTTCTTGATCTAGAGGAATAATTATGAAAGTAATTGAAAGTAAATCCCAATTTTGCAACTGATTTACTCTGTGGCATTGAGCAGGTCACTTAACCTCCTTGCTTCTGTTTCTCCATGTGTAAAATGGAGATGGTAGTACTGGAGTAAATACTTGTCCAGTGTTTTTTGAAGAAGAAAGTGCCACTGTATTTATGAGTGGTGTATGTAATGAGGAAAATATGTAAGGCAATTTTTTCAGGTAGTTTTGAGTAAGCAGAGGACATGACTGAAGATGGAAGACAGAGGCTGTAGTTACTGTCCAATTTAAGACTCGAGATCAGCAACAAGTGCAGCACATGGGAAAAGTACACAAAGTGAAATCAAACAAGGTGAATGGGAAATGATACAGTCGGGAAATGTTCATAGTACTGCATGCTTGAAGTTAATTACTTGAGATTGTTAAATAGATTCAAATGGAATTAGTTAATCAAAGATTAGCTATCCGAGATTAGTAGAGCACTATACAGAATACAGAAATAATAGATACATTCTGACCCTTTGATATACGGTAAAAACCTGGCCTCTGTGTCTCTCTCCTCTGTAAATGATGAGACTCAAGCTGTTAGCACTCACCGATCTAACTTTCAAATCCCTTGTCTTTTATAGAGCGTGAGACAGAAAAACTCCTTTTTGTAAGGGAAAATTGATTTCCTGCAATTAATTTCACTGTGTGTCTTGTTTTGACATTTTTGTTTTACCTAATTCCTTATGGAATTTCTTTTATGGAATTTTTAGGTTAGATGATCAATAAGATAAATGGAATTCTAATCTGATCATTATTACTGACAGCTCTTACAACCGGAAGCTTTACTGAGTTAAAAACATTTTTCAATAGGTCATTGTTTCATCCATTACAGAACCCATCTGTAATAACAATTATTCCTTATCAATCACACAGTCCATTACAGAAAACATCTGCCATAACATGAATCCCTTATCAGACACACAGTTTTGTTTATAATTTACTTCTGTAGATACTTTTTTAACAGTTTGATGGGTCTTGTATAATCTCACAGATTTGGAGGCACCAACCATAATGAAGTACAGCCCAATACTTGATCACATGAAGTTCCTGAATCCAGGTCATTTACAGGTCAAGAACCAACACTCTGGCCTTAGAATTCAAACACACTCTTTTCTAATATCATAAAGAGCCTGGAAGAATAGTTAACATGTGAAGGAGTTTAATCTGCAATAAAAAGAGGATTTAAGGGGTTAATATTTATTAACAGGTAATAACAACTAGGATAAATTGTTGTCTGACAAAGTGTTATGCTGCCTTTTGGCTATAAATATAAATACAGTAGGAATCAAGAGGGAGGAGGTGATGTTCTTGAATATGGAAATGCAAAATGTAATCAAAGCTAAGAAAGAGGTGTTTGCAAGGTCTAAAACACCGTAATACAAGTTCAGGTCCAGAGACAGATAGGAAAGATGAGGCAGAGAGGGTGAAAAGGTATAGATAAGAAAAGTGGAGGTAGAGAAGGAGAGGAAGGATGCACACGAGCTTAAGATAAATAGTTTTTTCCCCTCAAATACATATTGAATCAAGAGTGCAGAGGAGGAGACAATAGACCTTCTAAGAGACAGGAAGGAGAGTTTAGTAACAGAAGAGATAGGAACAGATAAATGGAATGAAATTCTTTGCCTCACAATTTCCTAGGTGTCTCAGGATGGATACCATTAAAGGGAAAGAAAGTGCCCAGGGAAGAAAGGAGATATCTGAAGAGCCTATGGGCCTGTTCCAACATCCATTGAAATCAATGGAAGTCTTTGCAGTGACTTGAAGGACTGAACATTGGATCAGGCCTTATACATGTCCCTCCTGTGCAAAAATGCCTGGAGAGGAACCAAAAAAAAATCAAAATTTTGACTCCAGTGGTGTCTACATAATTTCCCATCTGGGACACGGGACCAGGAGAGTATGCACTAGCCAGGAAGCCATACCAGAAATAAAGCAGAATTCAGTTATCAAAAGGTATCTTTTCTCCCAGACTCAGGGGTCCTGGGCAGCAGTGTAGCATCCCCTTCCTTACTCTTCTTGAGCCCACACGAGGAGTCATGGTGCTATTAGCTGGACTCTGTGATCTCTCTGAGTGGGACTCTCAAAGCACAAAGCCAGAGTTAATGATGCTTCCAACAGTTCCAACTCCAGTATCTGCTGGGGCTTTATTCTCCAGTCACAGAAAATGAGTAGCTCTCATTGATGTCAGTGAGAGTTATCCATATGCTGGTTTGGGAGAATCAGGCCCCTGGGAGAGAAAGAAAGGGATGTTCACCACGTAGTGTGGCTTCTCTGTTGGTCTTGTCAGCCTGACTGATGATTGATTTCATTGGGAATTATGCCTAAGTGAAGGCAAGAGGATCAGGCTCAGAGAAATGACAGCAGACCTGGAAATAGAACCCAGGAGTCCAAGAGTCAGCCCTAGGACCAATCCTATTCAACTTATTCAGAAATGATCTAGAGAAAGGGGTAAACAGTGAGGTGGCAAAGTTTGCAGATGATGCTAAACCCCTCAAGATAGTTAAGACCAAAGAAGACTGTGAAGAACTTTGAAAAGATGTCACAAAACTACATAATTGGGCAACAAAATGACAAATGAAATGTAATGTGGATAAATGTAAAGTAATGCACATTGGAAAAAATAACCCCCAACTATACATACAATATGATGGGGGCTAATTTAGCTACAACTAATCAGGAGAAAGATCTTGGAGTCATCATGGATAGTTCTCTGAAGACGTCCATGCAGTGTGCAGCGGCAGTCAAAAAAGCAAACGGGATGTTAGGAATCATTAAAAAAGGGATAAAGAATAAGATGGAGAATATCTTATTGCCCTTATATAAATCCATGGTATGCCCACATCTTGAATACTGCATACAGATGTGGTCCCCTCATCTCAAAAAAGATATACTGGCATTAGAAAAGGTTCAAAAAAGGGCAACTAAAATGATTAGGGGTTTGGAACGGGTCCCATATGAGGAGAGATTCAAGAGGCTAGGACTTTTCAGCTTGGAAAAGAGGAGACTAAGGGGGGATATGATAGAGGTATATAAAATCATGAGTGGTGTGGAGAAAGTGAATAAGGAAAAGTTATTTACTTGTTCCCATAATATAAGAACTAGGGGCCACCAAATGAAAATAATGGGTAGCAGGTTTAAAATAAATAAAAAAAAGTTCTTCTTCACTCAGTGCACAGTCAACCTGTGGAACTCCTTGCCTGAGGAGGTTGTGAAGACTAGGACTATAACAGGGTTTAAAAGAGAACTGGATAAATTCATGGAGGTTAAGTCCATTAATGGCTGTTAGCCAGGATGGGTAAGGAATGGTGTCCCTAGCCTCTGTTTGTCAGAGGGTGGAGATGGATGGCAGGAGAGAGATCACTAGATCATTACCTGTTAGGTTTACTGCCTCTGAGGCACCTGGCGTTGGCCACTGTCGGTAGACAGGATACTGGGCTGGATGGACCTTTGGTTTGACCCAGTATGGCCATTCTTATGTTCTTATGACTCCCTAAAGGCCAGTCATGAGAAGGAGATATGTCCTTATTGTGTACATGCCACAAAATTATGAGCAGGCAAGATATCTTGGGAAATGGTGAATAAAACCACTGCACCTTTAACAAACTGCATAATTGTGGTTCAAATGCAATTGCTGGCAAGAGCCAGAGTCTGCACTGATTAGTTTTACCATTTTATTTATTAACAGGCTACAGCTGCCAATTAACATGCTTTGCTAAATATTTCTATTACTGTTTCACCACTCCTGAAACAGGAACCACAAGTCCCCATGGGAAGGGCATTGAAGGGCTTTCTGATTTTGCTGTGATGTTTGTAAGTGCCTCTCTTGTAACCTCTCGCAGTAGCACCACTCCATGAATCACAGCACATCTTATCCTTATGCCCCTTTGGGTAATGATACAGTACAAGGACTATCTTTACCGGCTCACTCCTCCTTCTCAGCATTGTGTTAAAACAGGGCACTGACCTCTCTGTGCAGATACCAGTAGGTCTTTCTCGCAATCCCAACTCTTGCAGCTGCAAACAGCCCAAACTGCAGTGGAAGAGGTCAAGTTCCACTGCACATGGGGGAAGGATACAGGGATTCAGCACAGTGGGTCCTAGTTCTCTTGAGTGTTGTGAAGCTTTGCTTTATGGGGCTCCCTGTAACCCAGTACACTGCAGTGTTTTGGGGGGGAGCTGGGGGAGTTGAGTAGAGTTGGGGTCATGTCTTCAAAACCACACAGATCCTTCAGCTTTCCTGCTGGGGAGGTGGTATGTATCGTCTGTGTGGGAATTACTTCAGCCTTGAGGTTTCCCCAGTGCTGGGGGAGGTATCCTAGCAGAACTCAGTACAGTGCCAAGATACATGGGTTGTGTGTCTGAGTTTAGGATTTAGCCTTTAATGTAAAGTCTGAAAAATAAAGCAAAGATTGGGGGACAAATGAAGAATCCTCTTTGTAGACCAGGGACCAGTGAGGAAGGGGGAATCTGTTTGCCGGTATATGGACAAATAAAAAATGTGCCTTGGGTGAAACTATTTGGAATAATTTTGAGGCCTGGATTTTTAGTCCTCCAAAATGTTTGGGGGTGTCTGGTGTTGAGGTTTTGGTTTATCCCATTATATAGATAAGAAAACACAGCAACTGTTATTGGACTTTTGGTCCAGATTTTCACTGCATCTCCCCCCAGCCATTCAAAGTCAGGGATCCTGAGATCTGAGACCATCCCTGGGTGGTGGGGATAGTCTGATGAGACTGCCTACAATGGCATGTAGCCAATCTGACACTGCTAGCAGCAAATATCTCCAATGCTTGGTGATGGGATACGAGATGGGGAGGGCTCTGAATTTCTACAGCAAATTTTCTCGAATGTGTCTGTCTGGTGTGTCTTGCCCACATGCTCAGGGTCAACTGATTGCCATATTTGGGGTTGCGAAGGAATTTTCCCCTGGGTCAATTTGGCAGAGAGACTGGGGCTTTTTTTTTTGCCTTCCTGTGCAGCATGGGGCATAGGTCACTTGCAGGTTTAAATTAGTGTACAGGTAGATTCTCTGTAACTTGAAATCTTTAAATCATGATCTGAGGACTTCAGTAACTCAGCCAGAGATTAGGAGTCTATTACAGGAGTGGGAGGGTGAGGTTCTGTGGCCTGCAAGTGCAGGAGGTCAGACTAGATGATCATGATGGTGCCTTCTGGCTCCATGCCTTGTGAGCAATTGTCTGCAGTACATTTTGTGTGTTGCTTCCATACATACAATCTAATCAGCTCTCTGGCTGTCTTTGTAAATTACTCTTAGCATAAATTCTTTTGTCTGTCTAACCATGTGGTTAAGTAAAATTCAAAATGTACAGGTTTAAGTACAGCTAACTTTCTAAAAGTGGGAGCAATGTATGCATCTGCAGAAATACACATGTACTCACAACATCTACAAAACCCGTATTTGTGAACCCAAATCATATAACAGAACTCCTGACCTGCATAACCATTTTTAGCACAATTATGGGGTTTTGCAGCCATGACAGTGAGTCTGTATTTGCAGGTTCATTCATTGCATTTGTGTTAAAACACCTGACCCATAAAGTCAAGACACTATTGGGTTTTGTGCCTCTCCCATAAGAAAATTAATTGCAATACATGTCCATATGCATCTGGGCCCTGGCTTCCAGAACTGATGCACATAAATCTGCCCACTTATAACCTGATCCTGTTTCCATTAAATTCAGTGGCAAAGCATCTCTTGACTTCAGTAGTATGGGATCAGGCCTCTAGTTTGCATGGGCAATTACTACGATTGTGTGTCTAATCATGATGATAGTGTTTAAATGACCAGTTAGATGTTTGGGGCCAAATTTTCATAAGTGCCTCTAAATTCTCGGTGCCTTAGTCCTTGGGTGCTGATTTCTAGATAGTTAGTTCATAGGAATTAAAGTCAATGGAATCTCTGGATCCTCAGCACCTCTTAAAAAAATCAGACCCAAGGTGTCTAGTGTTGAGCACCCCAAATAGAAGCTATTTTTCAGCAGTTGATCCTTACCTAGGCATTTCTGTACATAATTACATAGAAACATTGGAGATGCCTGACCGGATCAGATCAGTGGTCCAGCTAGCCCAGTGTCTTGTCTCTGACAGCGGCCAGCACCAGTTGCTCCGGAGAAAGGTGGAAGAATCCTCAAGTGCAAAATTTGGGAATAATCTGCCCATGGAGAAGTTTGTTTGTAACTTCAGGCAGAGATTGGTTTATGCATTTTTTACCCTGTCTAAAGTAACTGAATACTGCTAAACTGTTGGCCTCAATGTGGTCTTGTTGCAATGAGTTATATAGGTTCATTGTGCTGTGTACATTCCCGTGTAAACAGAATGTTTCTTGGTATCAGTTTTAAATTTTGTATTCTTCAGTTCTATTGAAAACTGAAAAATTTGTTTCTTGAGAGAGACAAGGTGGGTGAGGTAAGATCAACTTCTCCTGGTGGAAGAGGCAAGCTTTCAAGCTTCACAGAGCTCTTCTCCATATGATGAGAGAGGTAAATAGGAGTGACTGTTTTACCATCTTTATTTTCAGTATTTTGAATACCTCTGTTGTGACCTCATTTATTTTTCTCTTCTGTAACAATCCTAATCTCAGCTCTCACCTCAGTTTCCATAGTCCTGTCAATCCTTGGCCCCTCTTCTGAGCAGACCAGGAGAGCTACCATTTAGTTCTAAGGGTGGTGTTGGCTTTTGTGATCTGGACACTTCCCTATGGCCTGGGCTACACCGCTATTCGCATAGCGGAAGTCAAATTATCTGAGTTCGAGTTACCTGGCCGTCCTCATGGCAGTGAGTCGACTGTGGCAGCTCCCCCATCAACTCCGCTTACTCCTTCTGCCAAGGTGGAGTACAGGCGTCGATTCAGGGATTAATTTTTCGCATCTAGACGAGATGCAATAAATCGATCCCTGATAGATTGATCGCTACCCGGCGAGTAGTGAAGACATACCCTAAGAGGATGAAGGCTGAGATCCAGAAAATGAAGAATGTTCATGTTATGTATAAATCTCGTAACAGATTATATTAACTTCAGTGAATAATAAATGCCTACTATAAATAAAAGGTAACCGCAGGATGTAAAGGTAATACCTTAAATACCAAAAGGAAATCATGGACAAATTTATGGATAGCACCATGATAATCTTGATACAGCTGTATGTGTTCAATTAACCAGTTACTACAAGCAGCAAATGGAAAACTCAGTTATAGTACATCTGCCCACTTGTGTTTTCCACTGCCTTAGGACAGCCATATTCTTCTCCACTTAACCACACATGAAACACTTAGTACTTTTATCATCTTTAACTTTATTCTTTTTCTTTTCATCTTTCAGATGATCATTCAAGAGTGAGACTGCAGCTGTTGGATGGAGACCCTCACTCAGACTACATAAACGCCAACTACATAGATGTAAGGGCTGGGTACATACCTTGTGCGACAGATAACCATATCAGCATATCTGCTTGTGGGTGTGGTACCTCTTTAGGCTAGTTCTACACTAGGAGCTGGGAGGAGATTCACATCTTGAGGAGACATACTGACCCTAGCTCTCACTGAGCTAGTGTGCTAAAAAGACAATGAAGCCATGCCAGTGCGAGCAGCGGGATGGGCTAACTGCCCTGAGCACACGCCTGGGGTCTCTGGCAGGCACGTACTTGGGGCAGCTAGCCCCTCCTGTCACTCGCACTGCCATGACTATGTTCTATTTTTAGTGCACCAACTTGATGAGAGCTAGTGGGAGTATGTCTCCTTGGGCTGGGTGTCACACCTCTCAGCTCCAAGTGTAGAGATACTGTTAGAGAGAGATTAACCGCCTCATTCTTGTTTTCTCTCTGGTACCGTCAAATCCATGCTATGAAAACTCCAAACATTTCATGGTAGTTGAATTATTAAAGAGGACTAAAGCAGTTCCTGCCATTTGTAATTCCTCAAAGGCACCCTGTGTCTCATGTAGGGTTTCTATGTACCCATTAGTGCTAGTGCCTCATTCACAGCACAACAGCTGATTATACCCAGAAGAAGTAAAATTCATGCCAGTTTGCTCACTCTGACGTGCAATTTTTATGGACCTTCCTGATTGTTTTTCCCTTTTCTTATATTTTCCCAGGGATACCACCGGCCTCGTCACTACATTGCAACTCAAGGCAAGTGACAGTCTCCTGCATCTAACTATTTCTCTAAAGACAATGATGTGCTAAGCTGATCCAAGAGCCATTCCCAGAGTAAATCTCCTGTGTTTTAGTATCTGTAAGCTTAGAGTGGTATTCAAGCACAGAAAATAAAATCAGACACATTCCAGTATACTGCTTGTGAGGATATTTGAAACATACTCAAATGCACAACAAGAGCTAGATTAACATAAAGAACATCTAAACCTATGTGTAGTAGTAAAGTCAATAATGAGTAATTTGTCCAGGAAGAATGAGGTCAGAGTAAGTTGTGCACTGGAATGTGATTTAGGAATTGGCTGTGTATTAGGGTGGGTCAGAATTGAAAGGGAGTTTGTTATGGAGCTGAAGAATCTGAGAGTGTGTTTGTTTGCATGGTCAGGCCTGTGGGAGGAGGTTGGTGTGTTTATGACTACATCCATAACTGGTGACTTCCTGGATTTGCAGTGGACTAAGTAGATAGAAAATGTAATTGAGCAGCCTCACCTGTAAGTTGGTGAAGATTTTGTGGGGGACTTTCCCACCACTTAAAAATACCAGCAACGTGAAGATTCATGTTGATAGCTGTCAACATTGATATCTATTTCTCCATGCTTCCCCTCTACGCAGCCCTGATGTCCCTACTGCCCTCCCATTCCCTCCTACACCATTACCAGCCATACCCCTTTGCCAGGACCCCTTCCCTCACCACCTGTTATGCCCACTCCCTCCTACCTTGCACCTATGCCACCCCTTGAACTGGCCTGCTCCCAGGCCCCTTCCATGTCTATGCAATGGTAGATTTTAATATGTACAAGCAGACTAGAGATAGGGACTGAGGTCACACAGGTACAGGGAGTAGAGCTGTACAGGGAATCTGGAGGGTGGAGCATAGAGACAGTGAGGGTAGACACAGGTTTGGGGTAGGAAACAGGCTTTCATCTGCAATGTATGGGAGGAGGGAGAAGCAAGCTCACAGAAGTTGTGCTCTAATAAACCTCCTGTGGTGACTTAACCCCAGAGCCATGGGGGCACATCCATAATGTATTGGATTGATCATATGTATCTATTTGCATACTGTATCTCTCTCTAGTACTTATAATGCATCCATCACCACAGTTTCTGCAGTCCTGGAGCCTTAAAATCTCACCTGCCCTGCTGGAGAGAATGTCTGTTTTATTAAACAAGTCAATATTGTTCAGTGGATGTCACCTTGAAGAGCAAGGAAATACCCTGTAAGAAGGGTGAGATTTAAGGTGAACAGGGCTGTAGGCAGAGAACAGCTGAAAAGGATTGCTGGCATTAAACATACTCTTTTAAGATGTCCTTTTTTCTCCCTTCTCCTGTCCCAGGTCCCATGCAAGAGACGGTTAAGGATTTCTGGAGAATGATTTGGCAGGAGAATTCTGCCAGTGTTGTCATGGTCACCAACCTGGTGGAAGTTGGCAGGGTAAGGAGGCTGTATTCCCAGTGCTCTCCACCACTTCCTCACCAGATGCAGCCAAAATAGAAGCAGACTTCCTTCAAAAATTTATTTGGGCCACAATGTTGAGAGAATTATCCCCATATCCCACTTACTCTGGATACTGGTTCCTTGCATGCTGAAGTAATCTCTTCAGAAATGCCAATTACTATATGGGGAGCTCCTTTCTAGAAACTGCTCATTTACTGACACTGAGGGTACAGTCGGCTGACACAGGACAGGTTGACCAGATTGAGGTTACCATTGGCATGAGGGTGGTATTTGAGCTATTAGTTTCTCCGCCGTACTATAGATGCTTTGTGATTAGGACACACAACAGATGTAGCCATGTGAGTCAGAGCAGCTGCTGTCAGACTTGTTCAGTGTTTCTGTTTCAAGTAGCCACTGGGCTACTGAAATGTGTTCGTACCGATGGGCAAAACTGAAAAGGTTGGGTCCTTTTTCTGATGAGTACTCATAAATGTGGATGCTGCTCTGAATTGGTCAAAACAATTACGTCTGCAAAACTGGGCTGAGAAATTTGTGAGAACAGACTCACTTACAGTATGTCAGGGCTCCAGATTTCAGTCCCAGTCACAATGTTAGAAATAATTACAAATGTAAAAACATTTTTATGTAGTTAAGTGAACTTCTTTGAACATTAACTAAAGATCCAGTTTTTGGATTGGACTTGAATTACACAATTCATTACCCCACTCATCCCTACAGTCTATTTTTTCTTCTTGTAGGTGAAATGTGTTAGATACTGGCCAGATGACACAGAGCTCTATGGAGATATTAAAGTCACATTAATTGAGACAGAGCCATTGGCAGAGTATGTCATACGCACATTTACTGTACAAAAGGTAAGGAAGTCCCCAGTCAATTTTACTTCAGACATAACACCTCACTTAAGATCTGAAGCATGGTTCCACACAGACATAACCAGGAAGCTTGTGGATATGGGAGTGTTAAATTTTGACTTGTTTTCTGCCTTTGTAATCCGATTTTTATGAAGCATCTTCCAAGTTCATATCAGCAATTAGATGGAAGCACAAATAACTGTGGATACAATTCATAGCGCTCAAATGTCTAAATGCATCTATGAATCCAGTAGATAGATGTCTACATGCCATGAATAGTGACTATAGTTATTCACACTGGCAAATTACAGGTGGGGGCTGGGAAAGCACCAGTAAAATTAGATCCCAGGCAGAGGCCCTTTTAAAAACAAATAAAAAATAACAATCAGGGTCTAAATATGTATATTCTTCCAAAATCTGCAGTTTATTGGAAGGTTTTTGTGAAGCATCGGTGGAAATTGGAAGCCTAAATAACAGACCATTGCAGGTCTGCCCAAATCACACCTCACACCCTTGATAAGTGATTTTAAAGCTTCTAAGAAAACTCACACCACTCATCACAGCTGCACTGGAATATGTTCCAGTTTCTAGTGCCCTGATTTCATATTTTGTTGAACCACTGAACTGTTTGGCAAGAAATAACCAAGACAGGTCTGGCAGATCAAAAGGCTTGGTAATGGAATATGGAATCCTGCAATCTCTGTGCCACAGCCCAAAATGTCAGCGACTAATGGTGTAACTAAGTGGAAGCTCTTTGGCAGTGTGTGTGTAGAGTAAACTGGTGGTGGTGGTCCAGTTCCTAGAGAACAGATACCTGTATCAGAACAGACAGTGACTGATGTCCTTTGTCTATAGCCTCACCGGAGGCCAAGGATGGGTATGGAAACAACATACCTACCCTCTCAGCACTAGATGCAATCCCTCCTTCTCAGGGTTGAAATGCATTGATGGGTGATTTTTGGAAAGCTTTCTCTTTTGCAGCCTGTGCCTTAACTGCTCTATGGCCTTCAGTCTCCAGGCCTGTCCGTCATTAGCACTGCATTCACTTCATCGGAAAAAAAATTAATGGAACAGACTGGATACTAGAGTGGAAATGAGCTGGAAATTTGTACCACTAGTAGTTTCTCTTTGCAGGTGTGGTTGAGCAAAGGTACCCTGGCACTGAAGTTACCCCATAATGTTACTGATTAGCTAATTTTAAATTGCATTTAAGACAATACACTGTGAATGGGTAGCTGGTAACCACTTTCATAATCCTCAGGCTTATGTGATACACTTCAGTTGTAATGGAAGGTGAAATCTCTTGATCTTTCACCTTGAAATCTCCAGAAGTGAGAAGTGGTATATGAAATATGGCTTTTATATAATAATATTTAAATGGTAGTTCAGCCCTCTGAATGAGTAAAGAATGCAGTGAAATATGGTGATTGTGACATGAAGGGAGAAAAATAGAGGTTGCATTGTCTCCTCAGAAAGGCTACCATGAGATCCGAGAGATTCGGCAGTTCCACTTTACCAGCTGGCCAGACCACGGGGTTCCTTGCTATGCCACAGGCCTCTTGGGCTTTGTTCGGCAGGTGAAGTTCCTCAATCCGCCTGAGGCAGGGCCTATAGTTGTGCACTGCAGGTATGCAATCTGTCTGTCTATTTGTCTGTCATTGCTCATTTCTCTCCTGGTCAGTTTTCTTAAGTTTTCCCTGTTTCTTTCAACTAGTGATCACCTAGCTACTTTTTGCTGTTAACAGTACAGCTTGCTGGCCTTAGAGGTGAACTTGTGCATAGTGGAACCGGTTCTCCATTTTGTAGTGGCTGCTTTATACTTCATTGCTGGTGTAAACTGGCTGTGGAACTGGCATCATTGGCCCAGGGAGGATCACTCCAATGAAGAGGATCCTCTGGTGCCATAGGGGCTCTTAGCCCAGTGCCCTCCATGCTGCTGGTGTAGCAGGGGAAAATGGTGCATGGCTGGGATACCCATCCTTGGCTGCAATTTCACCCTCCTGTGACAATTGGCATAACTTAGAGCAGCATCGGGTGAGGGGTGGGCAGAAAGGAACTTTCAACCACCTTTGCATGTACACACATGCATCCCAGCTTCTACTTTTGCTCTTCAGCCATTGGCAAGATCGGGTCCAGGATATCGGCTTCCTGCTCCCCTGCCTAATAGGAGATACCAACTATTATATATAGTTTTTAGCCTTCACTTAACCCAGAGCCTGGGAGTTTAATTTCATTCTGGAAATCTGCCATGTAGCTTCCTAAAAGCAACTTAGACCAAAGTGTACCAGGAAGACCTGCTTGTTTAAGAAGAGGGAAGACTCAAAATATTGGACTACATGCTCACTAACTCTGAGCATTATTCAGTTTATTGTTATAATTATAAGTATTACAGTAGCCACTAGAGTCTCCAGCTGAGACTGGAGTGCCCTAGAGCTATAGAAACATTTGAGAAAATAGTCCCTGAGTGGAAGAGTGAACGAGCTAAAATGTGTGAGACAGACAAAGGGTAGGGGTAACAGAGAGGTAATGCAAGTTGGGCAAAGTCATACAATTGGTCAGTGGCAAAGCCAGATCCCAGGTCTCCTGACTGACTCCAGTGCGCTATCCACTCACCCATGCTCAGGTACAGCCTCCTGCTGACAGACTTGACAGTCCTTACCCTTGCCAATGTTAGAAAATGACTCCTGGTAAGTATTTGTATTGGGGAACATAGTGAAGTCCTTGCAGCATAGGAACGCTGTTTTTGTTAGTTTGGATCAGACTAGTAGGCCATTAAATCCAGTATGAGGCCAGTGCCAGATGCATTAGAGAGAGGCACCAGACCTCCAAAATTCACATAACCAGTTATGTAATGTCTGATGGGGTGAAAAGTCCCTTCCTCAACCGTGTGACGATGAGCTGATGTCTTGGTAACCCCGCATACTGAGGACAGCTACAAGTGGTAGTCACAAAATTATCCATTCTTTTTTTTTAAATTGAGCTGCATTTGATTTTGTATTTGCATTAATATATGCATATAATAGCACTGTGGCCTCCAACCACTGAACAAAAGTTGCCAATATCCCATTGCAAGAAAGACATTACCAGAACAGAGAAATAGTATATAGCAGCTGTTTCCCCCAATGCTTCCACCCCAACAAAACACGCAAACGTATCTGGTTATAGAAGAGGAATAGATGGAACTTCTAGCTAGCAAGGTCCGAGGACACAATTGCTGTTCCATGCTTTTCCCTCCAAACCAAATCAATCATAAGCCAGGTACAACTGTTGTCCCATACCTCTTAGGGAGTGCATGTATGAGGCGAGGGGGAAGAGAGAATGAATTCCAAGACCACCCCAAAAAGGGAAATAAATGAATCCCTCTGTTTTTAGCAGTCAGACAGATTTATAATAAAATACAAATGAAACCCCAGGAGCTGGCAGGTGGTAGCTCTGGGCTTCTTTCTGCTCTTTCAGAGCTGTGACCCTGGCCTGGCCTTTGAAAGAGACTGGTCCTGATTCAGCAATGCTGAGAAAGAGGGGAGAGATTTTTCATCCTTCACATTTTAATGAATAAATGCCATTTGCTCTCTGTTATTTATCTGCTTTTGAATTTTAATGACTAGCTCTAAGTGGTAATTACCAAATTCTCCCTACCAATGCCTTGCTGGATAATGTCACCGCTCAATATTTATGGACTGCCAGTGACCTCTAAATATAGAAATGTTATAACTATTTATTAAAATTTTGAAAAGCAGAGAGATAAAGAGAGAGGAAATGCCACTTATTCATTAAAATTCTGCAAATGAAAAATATCTTCCCCCTGTTCAGCTTTTGATTAATCTGGCACATTAATTCATGTTCATTCATGTCTCCCTGCTTTACAGCACTGTTTGGAGTTTCATACATCAAAAATTTTCTTGGCTCTAGCTGAGTTTGCCCCTTTCCTCTAGGATAATGGGGAGAAACTTCCTCGTCTCTTTATCCATCACACCTAGACAACTCAGATGACTTCCCCAGTGCGAGAGGGGGCTCATTGACAACGCCATTTGTGTGAGATGTTTCAAGTCTCACAAGCAGTGGGGGTTCTAAATTTAAGCATTTGAGTAACCCAAAGTTCCCTTCTCTACAGTCTCACAACTCCCAATTGGACTCTCCACACCCCAGGTCCAGTTCTCCATGTACCGAATGTAACTCCTACTGACTAAAATGGGAGAAGGATCTTGCAGGTAGAGAACTGGCCCCTCCTTTCCAACATGTGCACCTGAGTACGGCAGAGTGCTTTTAAAAGTCACATAGGAGAACCCCTTCCAAAATATATTTTCTGAAGCTGCCTCTAATTACAAGAGCATGAGTTTCCTCTCTGTCTCAGTTCACAACAGAGTCAGATGTTCTGTAGCTTGGGTGCTTATGGAAGTATTGCTGGACAGGGCTAGAATATCGTTTTTCATTGATCTTCCTATTAGTGTCTGAGAAACAATTTTTCTTTTTACCCCTCTCTCTTTTCCCCTTCCCAAGAAAACCACCTAGCCTTGCTCTCCCTATGTCTCAAGCTATTTCAGCAACACAGAAGACCAGTCCTTCAGTACACAGGGGCAGCTAATGAAGGAAGACAACTATGCCTGTAACACACAGATTTTTCTTTCTCCTCTTGACAGCCCTGCCTCTTCATGGTCTATTGATCAGGGCTTCGTTCTTTTTTGCAGCGCTGGTGCTGGAAGGACAGGGTGCTTTATTGCCATTGACATCATGCTTGACATGGCAGAGAATGAAGGTGTCGTAGACATATTTAACTGCGTGCGAGAGCTACGATCCCAGAGGGTCAATTTGGTACAGACAGAGGTAGGTGCCAGCAGCTATTTTCTCTTGTTTTACAGCCCTCTTGTCAGCCTCTGCTCAAGAGGAGCCCATCAGTGAGTTAGATCAATGCCTGTTTCCACCACCAGGTTGTTACATGGAATTCTTTGTAGCTAAACTTGATTGGGCATGTATTAAATGCTCCCATGTACAGGCACATATTGAATGTACCCAAGGCATGAGGATAAATCGTGCACCTTGTTACCTATCTGTTAGTGCCTTATTCAATTTTTGTTTTGCATTGTATCAAACTATCTCATGAGTCCTGCTGAGTGTCATTGTACCAGGTTTCCATATGTTGTAGCATTCATTGACCCATCAGAAACCCCATGCCTTATGCTCTTCTATTATACTGCACTTATCATGGTAATATCTGAACCCTTAGCCCTGGTCTACACTATGAATTTAGGTCAAATTTAGCAGCATTAGGTTGATTTAACCCTGCACCTCTCGACACGATGAAGCCATTTTGGTCGACTTAAAGGGCTCTTAAAATTGATTTTTGTACTCCTCCCCGTCGAGGGGATTAGCGCTAAAATCTACATCGCTGGGTCGAATTTGAGGTAGTGTGGATGCAATTTGACGGTATTGGCCTCTGGGAGCTATCCCAGAATGCTCCATTGTGACTGCTCTGTACAGCACTTTCAACTCAGATGCACTAGTCAGGTACATAGGAAAAGTCCCGGGAGCTTTTGAATTTCATTTCCTGTTTGGCCAACATAGCAAGCTCATCAGCGCAGGGGACCATGCAGTCCCAGAATCTCAAAAGAGCTCCAGCATGGACCCAAAGGGAAGAACTGGATCTGATCGCTGCATGGGGAGACAAATTTGTGCTATCAGAATTCCATTCCAAAAGACATAATGCCAATATATATGCCAAAATCTCCAAGCATAAATGCGAGGTGTTTACAATGCTCACAACTGCAGCGGTGATTAGAGCGGGCTCCCGCTTGCAATGCTATGGCATATGTGCAGGCAATCCAGGAAAAGGGCAAGAAATGATTGTCTGCTGTTGCTTTCAAGGAGGGAGGGAGGGGTCCCTGACGACAAGTACCCAGAACCACCAGCGGCTACCTTGTCCATTATCTCAAATTTTTTTAAATTAATAAAGAAAGAATGCATGATTTCAAAACAATAGTTACTTTATTTTGAAGGGGGGAGGGTGGTTGGCTTACAGGGAATTAAAATCAACAAAGGGGGCGGGTTTGCATCAAGGAGAAATGCACACAACTGTCACTCTGTAGCCTGGCCAGTCATGAAACTGGTTTTCAAAGTCTCTGTGATGTGCTGTGCGCCTTGCTGTGCTCTTCTAATCATCCTGGTGTCTGGTTGCTCAAAATCGGATGCCAGGCAATTTGCCTCAACCTCCCACCCTGCCATAAACATCTCCCCCTTACTCTCACAGATATTATGGAGCACACAGCAAGCAGCAATAACAATGGGAATGTTGGTTGCACTAAAGTCTGACCAACAGCGCCAGTGAGCTTTTAAACATCCAAAGGTACATTCTACCACCATTCTGCACTTGCTCAGCCTGTAGTTGAACTGTTCCTTACTACTGTCCAGGCTTCATGAGCCATGTGAGCAAGGGGTAGGCTGGGGTAGGTGCGACCACGCAGTGCTGCCAGCTGGGAGAGCAGCCTGAGGCAGAAGCCTCCAGCTTGCAGGGTTGCAGTGGAAGTGGTGGAGCGAGCAAAACACCATTGATGAGGACGGCTAGCAGTGCTATGGCATCTGCGCAGTTAACCCAGGAAAAAAGCCATGAAACAATTGTCTGCCATTTCATGGAAGGAGGGGAGGGGTGACTGACGATATGTACCCAAAACCACCGGTGACAATGTTTTTGCCCCATCAGGCATTGGGAGCTCAACCTCGAATTCCAGAGGCCAGCAAAGACTGCGGGAACTGTGGGATAGCTACCCACAGTGCACCGCTCCAAAAGTCAACGATAGCCACTGTACTGTGGATGCACTCCGCCTATTTAATGTGCTTAGTGGGGATACACACAATCAACTGTATAAAATAGCTTCTGAAAAATCGACTTCTATAAAATTGACCTAATTTTGTAGTGTAGACATACCCTTACATAATGCTCATTTGATATCAATTAATTACATGTAGCTAAACAAATAAGTGAAATATGCCACAAAATACATTTCCCTAATCAATCCAAAGTATTAAAGAGTCTGATTCAGCCAGCTACCTAAGTACATGCACATACTTGAAGCACGTACATGGACCCATTGACTTCAGTGGAACTAGTCACTTGATTGAAGCTGGATATGTACTTAATTACCTTGCTGAATCAGGATGATAGAGCATAGAAAAGAGGGGAACAATTATAATTCTGCTGGACTCCATTCTCAGGATATAGTCTCTATAAAGAACACTCTGTTTACCATGTGGAAAACCATGCATCTTTCAAAAGACCAGTAATCAGAAGTCCATTACAGAAGAGAGAAATGGAATAGAGCCGTTAATGCATCTTGTTGTTTTTACTGCAATAGTACCACTAGGGTATAATTGCTCCTAAACTATTTGTGGGATTCTTGTCCTAGACTAAGTGTTTATACTAATTTTTTCCCTCCATTATGTCTCTGGGTCCAGAGGCTTCGCATTTTATGTTTGTCTGAAAGCAGTTGTACAAGCCACATTTTTAATGGTGGGCAAAACAGGTTCACTCACAAAATGCTGTTGTGCTTGAAAAAACTTGTAACTGCGCATCTTGTGACACATCTACAAGCAGAATTTCCCAATTTGAATCAGCAAACTGCCCATTTACATGCACAAATGTAGAATTTTCTGGGCATAATGACTACACTTGAATTTTGTCCAGCTTGAACATTTGTGCTGATGAGACACATTCTGCACAAATCTATGGCACAGGGAGTGTATATATGGATCTCTTCTCTTTTGTTGCTCGCTGGAAACATTGCTGGAGTAGTGTCATCTACTCCTGTGTTGCAGGTTATTATAACTGAATTAAGGGATGCAGGAGTAGAGAACTGGTTCCAACTATAAGATCCAAGTTTTCTTTTTTAAATTATCTGGTAAAATTATTTTGTAAAAAGAACAATACTAACCAGGCCATTTTGGCAGAAGGAATTCAGGGCCAAGACCAGCCTCTCATCAGCAGTAGCTATGCACTCAGCAACTGGTAGAGGGAGCTCATCAAGTTTTATCTTCCACAACATGCATGCATGTGCATGCACATACACACTCACATTTAAAAATCTGTAGTGAGCACAATTTAAACAAAATCAGCATTTACAGTTCCATGGTATTTAAGTTTACTGTGAAATTTTGTGATATGTATTTAGAATGAGGTTAATTTACAACATCTTGTCCCTCTGCTCCATGCAGGAGCAATACGTCTTTGTACATGATGCTATTCTAGAGGCATGTCTTTGTGGCAACACAGCAATTCCGGTTTGTGAGTTCCGATCCATATATTACAATATCAGCCGACTGGATCCACAGACAAATTCCAGCCAGATAAAAGATGAATTTCAGGTAAGAGCACATGGCCCTTTTCATGTCTGCACTAATAGCAGTTGGTGTTTTGGGTATGTGTTTTATCAATTGTTTTATAGTATTTCATGATTGCCAGTAGTCCAAAAGTGGGTATAATATTCACTGCTAATATTGCACTTTGCTCCATTCGTGACCCAATCCTAATTTCAACAAATATTTTTGTTCTTACTTTCACTACATGGTTTATGTGAAAAAATATCAGTTTGTGGGTCATTTATTAACTGTTGACTTTGACTGTGCTGTTGATGAGTGATTGTCCAAGTTGCATGGGATTCTTTCTCCACCCTGATTGGATGACTGAAATTTTGTATAAAGGAGACTCACAAGCCAGGAGTAATGCACTTTCTAGTGCAGATTTTCAGGTGCAGAATCATTTGTGCTAAAATGGAATAAACTTTGAGGCTGCACAAACATTTTCACAAATACCTGGTGGCTGCTCAGCAACAATTAACAATGTCCCCACAAATAACGGTGGATTGAACACACTGCACTTATTCCCTGGAATATTTGTGAATCACTTTTTGTGTTTTCAGCCAACTCTAGTTCATGGGAAAGCCAAGTCTTTGAAAAGCGTTTTTGAAAGAAAAGAGGGAGGAGGGACTTTGGGCATTCATTAATTCAGAAATTATCCAGACTAGCCATTAATAGCAAAGTGTAGAACTCTCTACCTGCAGCAAATCTCCACTGCAATGTAGTGTATCGACCAGCACCAACCTACAATAATAATACACTGCAATTTTAAGTGATGGCTACTGTGGTACCAGATTGGAATTAGATGGTTTTCTCCCTTCCCAGCTCTCAACCCTCCATACACAAAGTGAGATCGTATCCTTTCTGTTAATACATGGCATATATTTACCAAGATTTGGATACAGGGAAACTGTAATTTGAATCCCAATGACTGGCAATGCCATTAATGCATCTGCTTTTCACAAGTGGCCCATGTTTTGTAAAGGATTTCTGTTTCTGGATACCTTACTTGTCAAATGAACCAAAGCCCAGTTTCCTGAAATGTAGTGCTTTTAAACAATGACACCGCTGTTTGTGCTTATTTTGCCAGGACCTGAGTGAGACAGATTTGTGTCGTGCTCACTTGATTTACAAGCTGTGGGAGACTGGCAGCTCCTGTGGGAAGGGAATTCTTTTGTTTGCTTAAGAGCTTCCTTCTCCATCTATTTGTAGAAAGTTGTGTTTACAGGACATCACTTACACACAGCATTCTTCTCAGCCCTAATCATGTGTACTTTAGTAAGAACAGAGAGGGATGCAAAAAAATATAAGTAGCTGCCATCTTTATAAACCAGCTGAGATAGCTATAGATTTATTATTATTATATCATAATAATTGTTATTTCAATAGCACCAAGAGTTTTCTGGATGGGTGGAACCTCATTGTCTGAGCACTGCATAAACATATCAGAAACATCAAGCCATGCCTCAAGTAGCTTTTATTATCTGAATGGGAGTAAGATGTAATGGACGGGGGCGGGGGGGGGGGAAGAGAGGGCTTGAACACAACGGTGGAGGACAGCAGGGGAAGACCATACTATTAACAGGAATACAGGATTGCAGATATCCTTAGCTGAGTGTACAGTTTGGAGGCTTAAACATGTATATTTGTTTATTGGACAAGTGGAAAAGATACTGATGAATTGCTAACCGGGCTCCTGCGCTGTCATTTTCATTACTCAGTTTACTATGGGCATTCTGGCAGAGGTGTGTTTTCATAAGGGATTTGAGATTTCACATTGTTCTTTCTGCCAGACCGTCTAGAAATGGAAATCCATCGTTGACAGGCCTGAGTGAACTTTTGAATTTAGGGACAAACCGTAACATTTCATCTAAGTTACTGATGGGATCACAGATTCAGACATCCCTGCATTTTCAGATGGTTTGAAGTTCGTGGTCTAGATCCTAAGTTTGCTGCAGTAATGTCCCACAAATGTGGCATTCGTGCAGCTCCTCTGCAATAATTTATCAATTCTATGTCTTCTGGAAGTTTGTTTGATAGTCAGAAGGGAGTTTAACTGTGTGAATCAGGCTAATTCAAGAAAAGGTTGTCTTCATGCAAGCAGGAAAAAGAACTATAGCTTCAGATAGCCGTCCACCTACCAACACATAAGAAAATAGTGCAAGAGGCATCCACTTTGGTGTTCTCCGTTCAACCCCCTACTGAGCTCACGGAACTAGTTTGACAGCAGAGGGGAAGGTTGTGAACACCGGAGAATAAAGATGTTGTCTAGGTTTAAAAGGAGATACTCCCTCCAGCAGGGTGAGAGACAGCTAAGAGGAAAAGACTGACCCCCAGACCCAGACATTAGGGGTGCCTAGGAAAGAGAGACTTGCTTAGGGTCTCTACCAGAGGATGGCCAGACCCTAGCTAATATCAACATGCATGTAGACTTTTTGTGGCTTTAAAATCCTTGTTCGCTTATGTTACACTTTATTCCTACTGTTAAGATAAAACAATATTCTGATTTAAAAAGGCTGTCTACTCACTATATTCACCACTGGTCATTGACTGCCCAGTCAAAGAATCACAGTTCCAAACCCATTTGGACCTACAGGGAAGACTTGCAGGTTCTGAACCTAGCTGGACCTGTTCGGTAAGCACTAACAGAATACCATAGCCCAGGATGACAGGTAGGTGTGAGAATCACGATTCCAGCCCCAGGGAAGATAAAGGCACAAGGCCTGACACCAGTGGGGGTACACTCAGGCAGTGGGTCAGAAGTGCGTCCAGCTGTGACAGCAACTGTAATCTAAATGAGAGAACAGAAAAGTGCCATTAAACCTGATCTGGTGTCTTAGAATTGGATGGTTAATTGTGAAGATGATCAGAAGCAGGAAACCTGCCAAACACACAGTGGAGCCATTAGATGACAATGGCATTAAAAGGATACTCAAGGAAGACAAAGCCATTGCAGAGAATTCTCTGTATCAGTCCTCACTGCAGGGGATGTTGGGGAGATACCCATGTAAGAACTAGTCTTTTTTGGGGGGCGAGAAGGGGGGAATCTGAAGTACTGCCCCAAATTGATGTGTCAGTGGAGGAGATTTTAGAACGAATTGATCAATTAAAAAGTAATAAGTCACCAGGACCAGATGGTATTCACCCAAGGGTTCTGAAGGAATTCAAATGTGCAATTGCAAAGTCAAAGTCTGAGGTGGATTGAAGCTAAAATCCTGGTTTCAAACACCTCCAAACTTTGGGTAAGTTTGGCTATAGATCCAAGCTTAAATAGGTGACCCCCAACCTAGCTCTGTAATGGGCCAATCTAAAGTCCTGCATCCAAACAGCTCCATACTTGGGGAAGCTTCACATCCAGATCTCAGCTTTGTGAGTCTTTTCAAAATTGAAAGTAAAGGCTACAGAGCATGTTGAGTATCTGTATTCAATGTTTAAGGGCATCCCTTTTGGAAAAAAACTCTAGTAAGCTTTGCCTGTACCTCTCTGTCCTCCAATTACAGACCCTCAACATTGTGACGCCGCGTGTTCGGCCAGAAGACTGCAGCATTGGCCTCTTGCCAAGAAACCATGACAAAAATCGCTGCATGGATGTGCTGCCCTTGGACCGGTGCCTCCCTTTCCTTATCTCTGTGGATGGCGAATCAAGCAACTACATCAACGCTGCACTCATGGATGTAAGCACAACCTACAGGCACTGTTAGCAATGGCACCAGTCTCAATTTGTGTCAGGTTTGTTAGGCATCAGTTCATTTCCATGCTTGTGAGAAATCGGTCATACACAAGCTATGCTTGTTTTTCAGGGTTCCTTTTGCTGATATCTTGCAACTAGAGCAGCACCATGCTGATTGTCCCATGGGAAAAAAGATTATTAGGTGCTGAGCACCCACCGGCAGCCTGCTTTTCCCCTCCCACCCAGTGCCTCCTGTCTGCTGCTGGCCTCACAGATCAACTCCTCCCGCTCCCTCCCAGTGCCTCCCGCTCACTCCAGTGCCTCCTGGCATGCAGGAGGTGCTGGGAGGGAGGCACTGAAGAGGGGATGGGATGCGCTTGGGGGAGGGGCAGAACTGGGTGGGAAGAGGTGGGGCAGTAAAAGGCAGGGCAAGGGTGGGGGCTTGGGAGAAGGAGTGGGGTGGGATGGGGGGAAAAGGCAGGGAAGGAGTGGAGGCTTGAGGGAAGGCATTGGGTGGGGGCGGAGCAGAGGGTTGAGCACGCCTGGGGCCCGGAGGAATCCGGCGTCTCTGCATATTCATACACGTGCAGGAATGCATCAGTGGTGTTCTGAGGAAATTTTTGATGCCTTCATGTTTCCTTTATTGGCAGAGATCTTTCTTGACCAATGGGCTCATGGAAGAAAAGCCTGGGGTGCTCCCATGAAGGGGTAGGCAGGCGAGTGGAGAAGCTGCATAGGCAACAGTATTAAAAAAAAATGTGCAATGTTCTGGGAATCCAACAACCCTTTGATCTGAGCATATAGAGTGAAGAGTATTGGAAGAGGAAACAAATGTGTCCCACATTTCAGAGACGAAGGGCCTGTGTTAGGTTGTTGTAAACCTGTGTCTGGGGCTATTTTCCCTCTCCCACTCACTTTGTTTGCCCAGTAGAATCTAGTTGGGCAGGTCACTTCTTTATTGTAAATAATAGTGTTGGTTTCCATTTGCTAAGTTACCCAGAGACCTTTGGGCAGGGGTGCCTGGAAAGGACATTGCTATTGGAGTATTTGTAAATGTGACACAAGGTGAAGACTTACCATTTTTTCAATCAACATAGGGAGTTGGTTTGGGGTTTTGTTTTTGTTTTAGATAGTGATGTTCCTGTCTTTTAAGGAGTTAAGTTGAGAATTTGGCAAATCTGCAGAACCACAATGGGTTTTTCTCTGGTTTTGCAGTTGTCTGATGTCAAGGGCCCCCCATGCCAACACCTAAAACATAACAACATCTTGCATTTCTGTGGCAGCTTTTGTGCCAATGCACTGTTTAATGTAAACAAATTGTTTCATCTGCCATTGAAATCAATCCATTCAGCTGATGTTTTTTCCCTTTCTTTATTTACCACTTTACAGAGAGAGCAAGTCAGTGCTCTTGGGATAAACGCAGCCTGAAACATTCAAAATCCCTTATCACTAATATTTTTCCTGGGGGAGATGGACCCTTGAGGTGAAATCCCTTCCTTTCTCCACTAGCCTATTGTGTGCAGTCTTAAACATATCATGGATCCTAGTGTCACTGTCTAGAGTGGTTCTTTCAGAATCCAAACAGCAATAAAGAAATGAAAAATGTTCTTGTTCACCAGCCTTTATTTCCTTTTTCTAGAATTCAAGCTGATGGGATGAGCCTTTTTGCATGTAACCTCTTCATGGATGTCAAGGGGCAATTAACAGTCTTTATGATAAGAAGAAAAGGAGTACTTGTGGCACCTTAGAGACTAACAAATTTATTAGAGCATAAGCTTTCGTGAGCTACAGCTCACTTCATCGGATTCAGCTGTAGCTCACGAAAGCTTATGCTCTAATAAATTTGTTAGTCTCTAAGGTGCCACAAGTACTCCTTTTCTTTTTGCGAATACAGACTAACACGGCTGCTACTCTGAAACCAGTCTTTATGATGTCTCATAATGGCCCATTTAGTTGATAGCCTTCTTAATGAGCAGGAGATGATCCCTTCTGACGGTTGACAGTTTCAGGGCAAACTTTTTTTGATAGTTGTAAGGCAAAAAACTTAAATATTACCTTATAGCATGTGATAAAGATATTATAGGTGAGATTAACACATGCAGCAATTTACAAGCATTTCATAAAGTCTAAACACATTATTATAAATCCAATCCCCATTTTAACCATACCAACACACAGGTGAAACAGCAATTTCACTGGTTTCAATTGGTTTCCAGCAATGAATTTGTCTGTGCTCAGCTGAGGCATAAAGCCTTGGCAGAAGCTGGCTCCTGGTTTGCCAATGTCGCACCTAGAATAGCCAATCCATCCCATATTACCTTTATATGAGTCACTAGTTCTTTCCATGTGTTGTGAAGCCTGGCAGGCTGCCTGCCTTGCTCCAAGGGAGGTCACATGATCTCAGTGCTGCTCATTTTTACCTCCATTATTATTTTCCCTCTCATCTGAGTTTCAGCATGCTCTGCTTGGGGTATTATCACAAGGTCGCAGCAACTTTCCTCCAACTGGGGGAGAAAAAAAATCCAATCGCTGGGGTAATGTTGAATGTTTATCTTGGTAGAAGGGGTGATGTTATCCTTGGAATGCATTGCTGATTGAGTTCTGGAGGCCCAAACCTCCAATTTCTTTGAAACTAAGGATCTATCAGACATGCCACTGTGTTAAAGAATGGGCCCAAATCTGGCCTAGTACAGAAGCAAGGGACCATGCCCAAGTCTCAGACTCAGACCTTTAAGAAGTTATCACAGTCTTGTGGTTCAGGCAGAGGACTTGGAATCAATAGACCTTCGTCCTACTCCTGGCTCTGCCCCAGGCTTCCTGAATAACTACTTAATGTCTCTGTGCTTTGGCTTCCTCAACTGTGAAATGGGGCTAACACCAGTGGTGAGCTGGAGCCGGTTCGCACCGGTTCACTAGAACCGGTTGTTAAATTTCGAAGCCCTTTTAGAACCGGTTGTTTCGCAGTTCTAAAAGGGCGTCTAAATTTAACCGGCCAAAAGTGGCACCTTAGGCGCCGACTCCATGGGTGCTCCAGCCTTGGAGCACCCAAGGGGAAAATTTGCTGGGTACAGAGCACCCACCAGCAGCTCCCCGCCCCGCCCCCGACCCCAGCTCACCTCTGTTCTGCCTCCGCCTCCTCCCCTGAAAGCCCCGCTCTGCTTCTCTGCCCCCCCAGGCTTCCCGCGCAAACAGCTGATTCACGGGAAGCCTGGGGGGGCAGAGAAGCAGAGCAGGGCGTTCAGGGGAGGAGGCAGAACAGAGGCGAACTGGGGCCGGGGGCGGGGCGGGGAGCTTCCAGTGGGTGCTCTGCACCCACCAAATTTTCCCCTTGGGTGCTCCAGGGCTGGAGCACCCAGGGAGTCGGCACCTAAGGCGCCACTTTTGATGTGATAAGTGGGGGAGCAGCCGCCGACCCTAGGAGCCAGAGGGACCTGCCGGATGCTTCCTGGGAGCTGGCCCAGGTAAGCACTGCTGGGTCTCCCCACCTCACCCCCCGGCAGGTCTCTCTGGCTCTTAGGGGTGAGGTGGGCACCCACTATGCTGGCCCACGAGACCCTCCTGCCCAGTTCTGGGGGCAGTCAGGGGACAGGGAAGGGGGGGTAGATGGGGCAGGGGTCCACTTTTGATGTGATAAGTGGGGGAGCAGCCGCCGACCCTAGGAGCCAGAGGGACCTGCCGGATGCTTCCTGGGAGCTGGCCCAGGTAAGCACTGCTGGGTCTCCCCACCTCACCCCCCGGCAGGTCTCTCTGGCTCTTAGGGGTGAGGTGGGCACCCACTATGCTGGCCCACGAGACCCTCCTGCCCAGTTCTGGGGGCAGTCAGGGGACAGGGAAGGGGGGGTAGATGGGGCAGGGGTCCGGGACAGGGGTGGGCAATGACCCCCTCGTGGGGTGAGGAGGGAACCCGTTGTTAAGATTTTGGCAGCTCATCACTGGCTAATACTTACTCCCCATCTCTACCCAGGATGAGTGTGGGGGGGTGCAATTTATTAATTTGCCCCACCAGCACCACAATTTCTCACCTTCAAACCTCCATCAAATGGACCTGTCTTCTACCAGCTGTTTAGTTGAATGGATTGTACAATCTATGGGCTTGCTCTGGCACAAAACAAGAAATGGGATCAGACACAATATCCAGTTTTGTCCAAGTGAATTGGAGACACTGTCATCGAAGGCACATCTCCATTATCTAATAGCAGAAAGTGAGAGAATGAGGGGCTTGCTTCTTCACTAAGCAGAAGCTGTTTTGTGTCTAGCATGCAGTTTTAGTAGCAACCTCCACAAAAGAGAGAATGGAAGGGATCTGTGCTATTTAGGATAGCAGAATGTGAAATTGTTGCATCATTTTTAGACTTGGTTAGCATACAAATAAATTCCCACACTCTATCATCTGCTTTTTTGACTGCTTTTGCCTCTGCTGGTCTGGTCTCTCCAATACCATAAGCTGCAAACTGGCTTTACAACCTCTACCCAAATCAACAAGGCATAGGCTTGCCCCTGCCCATGTTCCTGGGTCATGAAATGTAGACACTGAGAAAGAAAAGGATCCATTCCATGTCTGTAATTTCAGGAAAGCTCTCTCTTCTTTTACTCTTCTCTCTACCTCCTCCCCTGCCCTCCCCCCCACACACACTTGGTGGAACTATGGCTCATCCAGCCCCCACAAGAGACTGAGGGCTTGTCTACACTTACACCACAGCTGTGCCACTGTAGCACTTAGTGAACACACTGCCTACTCCAAAGGGAGACCATCTCTCTGAGAGGCAGTAGGCAAAATCCTATAGTTTATGGATTCACCTAAGCACTGTCTGGGGCACCCAAAGAGCAATAGTAGTTTGCATTTGTAATCGCCTTTCATCCTGTGATCTCAAAGTACTTAACGAACATCCATTAAGCCTCTCAACACTCTTCAGAGGGAGGGAAGTATTATTCTAACCATTTTACACATGCTGAGGTCAAGTGACTTGCACAAAAGTCCCAGAACAGAGTCAGGAAGAGCGCTCCAGAGCCTAGTGCTCAGAACAGTCCCCACATTCCGTCCCTGAGTGGATGCTCTCAAATCTGAATGTGCAAACTCTTTAGTTTTCTGCTCCCAGGAAACAAAATCAGTGAGGGAGAGTGCCCTGATTGGTCCTTGGAGTCTACTGCTGCAAAAAGAAGAAACGTTCTGCTTCCAGCAGTTATCTGTCTTCATTTTAATTAATATTATTGTTATTTGCTGACTCCCAAAACATAAATAATTTATTTGCACAATTCCTGTTCTTCTGCCACTTCTCTAATGAAATGTGTTCATTGGGAGCAAAAGGATCCCATTATGAGGGCTTCATTCATGGCACAGTGACAACAAGGGGAGGGTGTGTGATTTGTATAATCTAGTTAAATAGCTCAGATTGCATAGCCTTAGCCTCCCAGGTTTAATAAGCAGCTGAATAAAAGTGAATTGATTTTTTTAACTAATCTTCTTCTTTTGTTAGAGCCACAAGCAACCTGCTGCCTATATTGTTACTCAGCATCCTTTACCCAACACTGTACCAGATTTCTGGAGGCTGGTGTTTGATTACAACTGCTCCTCCATAGTGATGCTGAACGAGATGGATGCTGCACAGGTAGGTGGATTTCTAATAGCTCAGTCAAGCAGCCTTATTCACAGATCAAAGCTTCGGGTATCCCCACTTGCTATTCAAAACAGGCAGAAAAGTTGTGAGGCAAAAGGGAAACTGCATAGACCCTGCCCCCCAACACACACTTTTTAAAGTGGGAGGGCACTTTTTACCAACCATAAGGACAAGCAACAGGGGGAGGGGGTAGAGAGGAGCAAACAGGGGCAGGGTCTTTGGGGGAAGAGGCGACATGGGAGCAGGGCTTCAGGGGCAGAGGGGGCAGGGGCTCGGGGAGACTGGGCAGTGGGGAGGGAGCCTCAGGAGGCAGCACGGCACTGGGGGGCAGGGCCACGGTTTGGGCACTGTGAGCCCCACACACACACACACTTTTAGGGTGCTTCTGCCACTCCTGCCAAAACTCAAGCTAAACTTTGTGGTTCAGAAGATCCTAGTTCAATACTTGTACACATTGTTCTTCATCTTTGCCCATTGCTTTCCACTCGTGACCAGACCTGTAAATGCTAAAACACTCTCAACAAGCCTGTTCTTGTGGTATTGCCAGGTGACTGGCAGTAGGACATTTGTGAAATCATATGACAGATCCTTTTTTCTTGAGATCTCCAGTCCAGTTTTGCAGAGTTGGGAAGTCTGGATAATTTGCATGAGATTGTGAAGAAGCACCTGATGTTTTGAGTGCTTTAATCAAAGTGAAACACCAAAGCTTTTGAACAATGATTCATTATGAGAAACTGATTTACAGTCAGCAAAAAGGGAGGAGGGAAGTGGATACTTACTGCACAATTTATTTTTTTTTCTTTTTGTATAAATTGTTTAATTGGTTGGCAGACCTAAAATAATTTTCAGTACTAGAAAATTCTTGCAAGGTGAAGAGTGGTTACTCTTGCTACTGCACTGGCATTTGCAGTCAGTCTCATGATGGGTAGCATCAGAAAGGGATGAGTGATCACACATTATGCAGGAGATTTGCTGTATGACATTGCTACTTCACCCATTGTATTTCTTGTTAAACAGCAGAAGTGGCCTCGGGTACTTTGCACTTTATAACTTAATTCTTCATCTGCTCCTCACTCTTTTCAAAATATTTCCCCCTTGAAGGCAGCAGTTATGTTGCTGCCTTTATTAGTGCTAATGGAAAAATCAATCACATTCTCATCAGGGGGATTCTCCAGGCAGAATGAATGATGGGGGATCTGATTCACTTCTGCTCCTCTCTGCATTAAAGTGCCTCCAGTTCAGCCTTTTTAAAGACCAAGCTGTTGGTTTGACCAGTTTTTCGAGTCCTAAGTGTCTGAAATCTCAAATATGATTTTTCTAGGATCCCTGGTCCCTCAGGACTCATTATGTTCTATCTGACTCATCAAACATGCTTTTATGTCCTGGGAATAAATCCATAGTAGTTTTTAATCTGATTGGTTGCTCAACAAACTGGAAAGAAACAGTCCTGCAGATTCTCTGGAAATACGAAATCTCTTTTCATGGTTATTTTACATTTAGAGTCTGGAAAAATGAAATCCTCCAGCATTAGAACTCCAGTATTTTTGCTGGCCACCTTTCACCAGCAATGCTATATCATGCTTTGCTTTTCCTTGAAGTACTTTAAGGGAAAGGGAGGGGAGATTTGGTGATTAATTATAAACTGAAAATTACACTGTCCTGAGATCTGGTGTCTGCCAAACTAAGTCCCGGACCAGTGCCAAAAGAACACTGCTAGACCAAGGAAACAATGATGGTTTTAAAGTTACATATCTTGTAAGCCATCAGCACAAGGAATTAGTTTTATATCACTTAAGTCAGTGAGATTCCTGCAAGGAAAAAGCAATTGTATCAGGATGTTGCGCTCACCACACTACCTTTGTAAATCATTGTACTTATCTATCTGTCCGTAGTTATCTAATCTAAGCATTTATGCTACAATCATCACCATTTTATCAGAGAGACTAGTATTTTTAAAATGTAATTATGAAGACCAACATGTGGTGTGATGATGACATTACAACATCCCAGAACCATTCTGCAGAAGCTTCAACAATTCTACGGCCATCCTGGCAAGACAGAAACGCTCTTCGCTGGTTGGGTTGATAATGCAGGATGCCAGATGGGTGGCAACTCTCACAGCCCCTATATGTTGAAATGAGGATGTCCAATAGTCAATCATTATATATTAATAATTTATATATTGACATAGTGCAAAACTATGCAGGTGTGATCTTCAAAAAGTGAAAGCTGTAATTCCATCCATAGTTTTGTCCATGCATTTGTATGCCTACCTTTGCTTGTGCAATTGCACACAGATCCAGTATTGGTGTGTGTGAATGGGCTATCATACCAAATGTGGATGTAAATGGCTAGTCTGAGAACACAGATGCAAAAAGTCCACACAAATGTGAATGTATTGACTTCTGAGGCCTTGCTTTATGGAAACCAAGTTTGTAACATAGCGGTAGGGGAGTGCTTTTCCACTTCACCTTCTGTTGAGCCCTGAGTTTTGCTCCCTGAACCATTTGTTCAGCCCAAATCTGACTGTCTTACTAGAACAAATGCTTTGGGAGAAGAACTCAGAACCCATTTGAAAGTATGGAGGTGGAGTAAAGCCAGCCTTCAGATAATGAATGGCTTATGCAAATCCTGGCTTGCTTTTTCCTCTCACAGAAAACAGCAAGACGTGTAAAGGTGGCCCCACCAGTTTCAGGTCCCTATGCATGAAGATTCAGAGAGAGCTCAACTCTGATGCAACAGGCATGCACACACGCCAGGGTGGCTGATAGTGATGATTGATCCTGAAGAGGTTGAGTTCCAATTCAGATGAGCCTCCAGAAGTTCTAATACTTATCACAGATTTTTCAAACTTTCCTAGTTTAAAACCGTAGCTAAATATCTTCACAACAAAGGCTTTCTAATGAGATTTCTCACAAGATTTTTGGAACTGCCTAGTTCCAGCCAAGTTGCAGATATCCTGGTCATAGTCTGTCTTGCAGTATTTTGGGACTTCTGAATTCAGCCAAAACCATCAAGTACAAAGGTGTGCGATTTTTTTAAAGATGTCCTAGCTTTAAAAAAAAAACACAACACATAAAAGGTTCAGCTGTGATTTAATTTGAGGTATGAGATGTGTGAGATTTTTAAACCAATCTGGCTTGCCCCCTCCCTAGCTCCTAGTAAACTCAGAATATAAAAAAGTTGGCTGCACAGAGAAATAAAAGTTCCACTTGGGTTGAGGTGGTAGAATCTCCTTCTTTTGAGGTTTTTAAGGTCAGGCTTGACAAAGCCCTGCCTGGGATGATTTAGTTGGGGATTGATCCTACTTTGAGCAGGGGGTTGGACTAGATGACCTCCTGAGGTCCCTTCCAACTCTGATATTCTATGATTCTATGATCTAAGATTAATCTTCTTGGTATTGAGTGTTTTCTCATTAACTCACAACACAAAACCTCTGTGCTTCATATTAAATTCACTCACAGACACTAATCTATTAACACTCCTTTTAAATCTATACTCCTGTAGAAACTTTATCTGCCAGCCACTTTAAAGGTCAGGGCTTCCATATTTTCTGTAATGCTGTGTTCAGATTGCAGTTCCTGAATGGGTGTGGGGTTAGAAGGAGAGAGGATTGATAGCCTGTACGTGATCTGCTTTCTATTTCTCTTGCATCTTGACTAGCTCTGCATGCAGTACTGGCCAGAGAAATTGTCCTGTTGTTATGGTCCAATCCAGGTGGAGTTTGTTTCAGCAGACATTGATGAGGATATCATCAATAGGTTATTCCGTATCTGCAACATGGCCAGGGTAAGCTCAGTGACATTCCAGATGATTCATTTATTCATTCATCGGTCCTGTTCTGTCAAATACTTGCTCAAAGAGACAAGGGGCAGGGATGCCACCAAATCCCAAGGCCGGGTAAAAAATTCCATTGCAGGATTTTCTTGCTGCTGCCACAGGTGGAATATTATACCTGTACCCCTCTCCAGGAGGTAGAAGACTTCTCAGTAAAATCACAAGGTGAATAATGTGAACTGGATTTCTGTCCTTAACTGGAAAGTGTTTTCTGTATGTCCTGGAGAGCACATTACCTTAATCAACTAGCAGTCAATGTAAAATCATCATTAATTCTATTAGCTAAACTAGGGTATTGTTATCTCCACTCCTTCTCTGCCAACCATTTATGCTGAAGGGTATAGTAGCTCCGATCTCTGAAGTTAGGTGCAGTGCTGCTTGGCTAAACTTTTGGGGTTCCCAGTTGCCACTGTGCCCCTATTAATAAGGAACTGTCATCTTTGTAAAATCTTTTCACTCAGCGTCCATTAGCCCCAACCCTACAGATGGGGGAAAACATCCCCAACAGTGCTCACAAGCCAAGGTTATTTGTACAATGGACTGAAGCACGGTTATTGCACTGCTGCTGTGGATAACCTTTGGTATTTATTTTGTTGTTTCAGAAAAGATTTCCCACTCAGTTAGGTACTATCCCCATATTTCTTGTTCCCCTCGCTGTTAGAAATGGAGATGCCAACTGGCCTTTGTAAATGATCCCTTTGCCCCATGTATCTGCCTCTGAGTCTGAGCTTGCGGAACAACTTGGTTATGCCATTAAAAAGGCAGTTGTGGGCTGGTCTGTGCTACTGGTAAAATCACCATGAGGATCTTATACCAGCTCTTTTCCCCCATTGGTTTTTTTGAATGACTGCTTTGTCTCCTCTCCGTATGGTATCACCGACCTCCGAAATAGGTGGGAGGGAAAGAGACTAGATATGGTATTCATTCTTCCACCATGAAATGACTGGTTTCATAATGCAGCCGTGTTAGTCTGTATTCTCAAAAAGAAAAGGAGTACTTGTGGCACCTTAGAGACTAACAAATTTATTAGAGCATAAGCTTTCGTGAGCTACAGCTCACTTCATCGGATGCATCCGATGAAGTGAGCTGTAGCTCACGAAAGCTTAAGCTCTAATAAATTTGTTAGTCTCTAAGGTGCCACAAGTACTCCTTTTCTTTTCATGAAATGACTGTATTCCCAAATAAAAACAATTATTTTCAGAGCCCCATTCCCTCCTTGGCCTTTTAGCAGTCTCAACTAAAGCCTCTCCACAAAAAATCTTCCTTTTCCTCAAAACCTGAAACCACCCTAATTCTCTGGATATATTTTTCTTTCTTTGGAAAGAGATGAAGGCCTTGCACCTAGCTGCAATGTGCTTCCTTCTGGCCTGTAGCTTAGTTGTACTCATGTTGTTGTTATTAACTTATATGCTGATTAGTAGGAATAATTACATATTTTGGTGATGTTAAACAATGCCTATGTAACCTGTGACCACTACCCCCACACATACCCCTGCTCTTCCTCACGACCTTTCTGATTGTATAATGGAAGTGGATAATGATTTGTTTTAGCCCCAGGATGGATATCGTATAGTACAGCATTTGCAGTACATTGGCTGGCCAGCATATCGGGACACGCCTCCATCCAAACGCTCCCTCCTGAAGGTGGTCAGACGGTTAGAGAAATGGCAGGAGCAGTACGATGGGAGAGATGGACGCACTGTTGTCCACTGCCTGTAAGTATGGCTGGGAATACTTCCTATCGAATGGTGCAGGGCAAAAAGAATTACTTACAGTTGTGGAAATCAGATGGCCAGCCCATACTTGAGCTGGGAAAGTTAGGTTAAATTGCAATCAAGACACAAGTGAAGTTAAGTACTATGATGAATCATGGTACCGTGTGCCACTATTTCCACCGTAAATAGGGAGTGGTCACAAAACCACTGCTGCTTGTAGCATTGGGATATCCACTTGAAGCCCTCTATTGATCCTTTGAACAGGGACTGTGTACTTTTGTCTGTTCAGGGGCCCCAATCCTGATTGGGGTCTCAATGCACTATTGTAATACAAATAAATGATTGGTTACAATTAATTGATTAGATACTGAATAGTTTTGAGCATACATCATAAAGGTGGCAAGACTGCTCCATGATGGTCAGTGCAATGTTTATTAGTTAATTCTTGTATAACCCTTTCCATTCGAGTGTCTAAAAAACCCATGTACAGACTTTATTTAATGAAGTCTCACAAGATTACAAGTGACTTCTGTATTATTTTGGTTTTATACATGAGAAAACTGAGGCACAGGGAGGTGAAGTGACTTGCCCACGGTCACTAAGTTTGACAGTGTCTTTCAAGTCACATTCCTATATTCTAATCTCTAGACTGTTGTCTTGCTCATCTTAAAACCCTCTGAAGCATAGGGCCTGGAGGGGGCCTGCACATGGTACCTCCAGTGATGCATGCTTTTGCATCTGGGAAAGCACTGCCCTTTGCAGGGTGCTTGCCTCCATGTGCCAGTCCCTTGCATCCCTTTATAAACTGCCTCTTTTCTTCCATGCCTAGGAATGGCGGTGGCCGAAGTGGCACCTTCTGTGCCATCTGCAGCGTGTGCGAAATGATTCAGCAGCAAAATATCATTGACGTGTTCCACATAGTGAAGACATTACGGAATAACAAATCCAATATGGTGGAGTCACTGGTAAGTGTCCCTCCCCTACACACCTCCGTAGGGTGCAGTGAGTAAAGAATTAGGATTTTTTTTAAAAAAAAGTACTTTTGGGTACTGCCCAACATGAATTAAATTGGATCAGTCAGTTAGAGTGAATGATTTCCCTCAGGTATGTGTGAGAGTTGCAGTAAGGACAAGCATGAAATGATGACTATTCAGTATCGTGACTGTATGGGTGTGTCTTTTTCTTCCAGTGACTTTGTAGCCTTTTTGTGCTCTTGCCAGTGCTAGAGACGTGCAGTTGGGTCTACAAGTTATTAAATGTTTAACTCTTGGAGCCTGATCGTGCCAAGTGGAGTGGAAATGGGAATGAAAGGTTCTCGGCACCTTGCAGAATCAGGCTGTTAAGAACTCATTGCTACCATTTTACCACTGGCTTTTTCTTTCTCTTCCAGGAACAATATAAATTTGTATACGAGGTTGCACTGGAATACTTGAGTTCGTTTTAGCCTAGCAGAGAGGGGGGTCTACTGGATTCCAGATCCCCAAGTCTGAAGAACACTTTTTTCCCGCACTAAAAGGCAGTAATGGGAGTGGGGAGGGCCAGACTCTCCACACTGAAGCAAGGGACAGAGTGTACTGACCTCAATGCCATTGGGAGGACGAGGTGATCCCTGTGTTTGCTGCTGCCTGCTTTCTATCGGAGCATCTCCCGCTTCTTAAATAACCTAGCATACAAATTGGCTAAACAGGAGACGGGCTGGAAGACTCTGCTTTCTAATCCCCTCCAACCTCTTCTCTACCACTTTGGATGTGTATTTTTGCTCTCCTTGATACACAGGAAAAAATACTGGATGTTCTGTCTTTTAAACAGCTCCTTTTTCTGTTCTCAAATCCTATCCTTTAATTTTTGAATTTCATGCATCAGCCATTTGGAAAAATGAGAGAACCACAGGGAACATGTGAGACTTTGGGTTACAATTAATCCACCTGACCTATTTTTGCCAGTGAAAATGCTATCAACAAGAAGTTGACATTCTCTTCCCCTGCCTCCTGTTCTCCCTAGACATAAGACTAGGTGGTGGAACTGGGAAGCTGTTCATGGATTCGCTGCACCAACTACTGCTACACAAGCTTTTCCTTCCAGATCCTGCTTGACGTCCAAGGCTGTGCGTGAACTGTTTCCATCTCTCTGATTCATGTTAGTGTCCCGGCTGGTGAAGAAAATAATTTAAAAAAATGGGTTCACAGCCATTTGATCAAACAAACTCTCCATCAAACCAATTGCATTTGGTTTGTAAGTTTGGTCATTTTTTACCACATTTTTCAAGCATTTGCTGGGGTGCAGTGTCTCTTTAAAAAGAAGAGCATAGAGTAGATATGTTGATGATTATGATATAGTATAGATAATTATTATTTATATTTCTGTAGGACCTAGGAGACCTAGTCATGGACCAGGCTCTCATTGTGCCTGGTACAGACAGAACAGAAAGATAATCCCTTCCTCCGAGTTTACAGTCTAAGCGTATGTCTCCAATGCAGAGTTATTCTGGGTTTTTACCTGAGTTTTAGCCCAGCCTCTCTCCCCACCATCCACACAGGAAAACTTCTGACCTGATTATGGAAAGGCTTTAAATCCAGACTATCTGATCCAGCTGGGGATGTGGATTAGAACGCAGGGTCCTCTTGAACTCTATCC